>NC_136062.1:381894314-384536814 GCF_964261635.1 Lissotriton helveticus
ACCCCTCTCTCTCTACAACGACAGACGACCCTTTTAGCATTTAGCTGAAGCTACCTCATAATAGAAGTAATCAGGATGTTCATCAATATCGATCATCATAATTTTCATCACTTCTGCATTATTCATCTGTTCATGTTTAGCAATAGCACGTTTAGATGGATACAGGCGGAGATACATGTGGAACATAAAGTAGGGCCACATTGGATACATAAACAGAAGAAAAGTATTCCAATAATTACACATAGAATCGTTAATAGTTTCCAACCCCAAGTACTAAGCAAAGTCCAGAACCAACTAGAAAATGTCCAAGTGCCGTTTTCAGTATGGATCTCGGAAGCAATTTAGAAATAGCATCATATACAGAGGGCGAATTATCAGGGATGTATACGCAACAACTACTTCGATGATGCGGCATGCACCCCCACGATCAGCTAGTACGACATCTAGAACCATCCGGTTCTGGAGTGTAACGATTCTAGTAATTTGAAGTCCTTCAGTCAAATTCCCTAAAGCAGAGGCAATTTCATTTGCAACAGCTTCTACAAAACGTGTTAAACGTCTTATTTTTCTGCTATTTAATGCAGCCCTTACAAAGGAAAACAATCCTAAATTGAAATCTATATATTGTTGTAAAGCAGTATCAGTCTGGTCAATGGTATCAAGATCTAATGTTCTCTTAACTCTATTCAATATAAAGTCATGGTACAATACAAAATCGTTGATACATAGGTGGGGCAATAAACACAGGGGGCAACACAAAGGAAATATAGCAAGTTCCTAACCACCCAATAGGAAGACGGTGGTATCCCTTATTTCCACAAATAAAATAAGTATTTCGTGATGCCACAAAAGTAATACAACAGGTGTATCAAAGGTGAGAGTAGTATTACATTCACTTTTCCCTACTCGAATCGTGCCTTTATTTCGGACACATAGTTCTGCCCTAGTATCAATTACACAGACCCCCCAGGATATTGCGGCATAGATTTGCAAATTTAGCGGCACAAAAATGGAAATTTAGCGGCACAAAAATTGAAATTTTGCGGCATTATTGCGGCACCTTATTTTACTCTTAATTATTCCTTTTCAGCCTTAAATTATTGTAAACTGATTTAGCAGAGTATTTAACTTTGACAAATGCATTATAAACTGTCTGAGTTCCTTTCCTCTATTATTCGTGAATTGCGAAATTGCAAAATGCTGGAGGGTTGTCTCAGTGTTTCCCCTCCTCATTGCCTTCCCTCTCTCTCTATTCTTCTTCATCCACCCCTTCTTGCTTTCCTCACTTCTGGGATATTCCCAAACAATAAAGTTTTGTAAAAACCCATAACAAAACAAGAATTGCCAAAAGGCTGGTGGCCAACGCCTGACCTATTTGGTTTTGCCAATGTTCTAGATTCTGTCAGTTAAAGTCTGTACTTGGTTCCAAGCAGCCTTTAGATCATGAACTAATTGCACACATGAATATTTCTATCAGCTAGTAGCTACCTCTTCCTTCTCTAACTTCACTTTCAACCTGCAACAACTCATCTGTCAGGAACGGCCACTTTTTTTTTAATAAAAAGAATAGCTACTTCGATCAAATTAATAAAGCTTGCTAATGTCGTTCTCCCGTCCCCCTCCCCACTTCGACCTCCGATTCAGTCCCTCTCTTTTTGCTCCCTTAATTTCCTAGATCCGTTCGCCATGTTGCTCAACCTGCATCCTTGGCATTTGTAACTCGGCACACTGTCTACACAACTTTGTGCTAAAAAAACTATCATTTTTTCTGAAGTGTTTATTCTGTACATAATTATTATTTGTAGCAGAGCACGTACACGTCCTTCATTGGTGAAACACTCTAGACGGGTGGGTATTTCATTCATTCCGCTCCCTCGTTCAGCTCCGCGGGCCTCTGAAGCAAGCAACATTTACAGTTTGCTTCTGGCCTATTCCCCCCTCCCCCCCCCCACCCCATATTCAACTTGAGAGGGACTTCTAGCAGTTCAGCTCAAAGGTCAACCTCTCAAGGCTACGCCGTACAGTCAGTCTACAGCCATCACTGAAGTCGAGTTTCCTCCAACAAGCGATAATCCACACACTAGAAATGTATGAGATGTGCTTTTTCGACCACATTTCAAAGTCTTAATAAAAGTGCTACGTTATATCTTATGCATGTCTGGCTCACATCGTAAAGAAAAATACCCACACGTCTGCTCACTAACAGACACTTTAACAAACAGCTGCTCAGAAAAACCAACACGAATCTGGCACCTGCTTATTTCCTACCCCCTTAGAAATATATGTGCTTAGGGTGGAAATCTTGACCGTATTATTGATACTCAAACGATAGGTAAAATGTAAGCTGCCCTTGTTCAGGAACGAATGAAGGAGAGGAAAGAGGTAAGAACTGCTTCTGAAGTCACCGTCTTCCTTCAGCAAGCTTGGACGAGGAAGACATGGGGCGCCACCTCCCACTGCGCCATGCAGACACACTCATCCCAGCTCTTTACCCCCTACCAGGAAGAAAGATCAACAATGGAACGGACCGCAGGTTACGTGTGTGCGTGCAACAAATTGGAACTCCCCAAAAATCTGCAGGGAGACCATTTTTCGCGGCAATAATGGAAAATATTGCGGCCATAGCGCTCCTAAGCCGATTTTGCGGCAATTTCGTGAATCGCGAAATCGCGAAATGCTGGAGGGTCTGATTACAGTAATTACATGTGAATTAGACATATTTAAACGTCTCAAATTAGTAAAAATACGAGGTGTAGATACATTGTCTGGTCGATATTCTTCCCATTCGAATTTAGTTCCTTCTGCTTGTGGATGACCATCTTTATCATTAAAACAAATTTTATTCAGTCGAAACAATAGTCCACCTTTAGTTGGCCATCTTAAAGTAAAAAGAAGGGTGTACCAGGCATTACAAGAGCCATTATGGGAAAATGGAAGAGGAATAAGTGGGGTTCCTCCTTTCTTCTGATGTCCAGGCAACATCCCACATACCCAACAGTTCGCAGTGTTCGTCATATTATGGGTATGGTGTAAAATCTGGATGAAACTATTGTTCAAATAAGTCTGTCTGTCTTTCTTCATGGTAGGGCAAAGTAAAATGAAAATGTTCAGATGGACTTGGAGTGGTAGGCAGTAAATATTCTCGCGCAGGAAGCAAACGTTCAATAGTCCAGGCTATTACTGCTATTACCACTATAGTCGAAACAAAAAGCACAGCACCAAGAATTGTCTTGCTCCTTGTCGTAGCTGATGCCATTATTCAACAAGCATTAGAAATGCAATCAGGCTCGGATTTATTTGAGTTTGAGCTAATGGCATTGTAAATGCCAATGTATTGTTGCTATGTGTTATGGAGTGTTCATGTGGTGTGTACTGCCAGTGATCTCCTTGTGAGTGTGAGAATATTGCACCGTTACTGCCTGTGTTGTCCTTCTTGTGAGTGTGAGAAGCTTGCACCTCTGCTGCCTGTGGTCTCCTTGTGAGTGTAAGAAGCTTGCACCTCTGCTGCCTGTGGTCTCCTTGTGAGTGTAAGAAGCTTGCACCTCTGCTGCCTGTGATGTCCTTCTTGTGAGTGTAAGAAGCTTGCACTGCTGCTGCCTGTGATGTCGTTCTTGTGAGTGTGAGAAGCTTGCACAGCTGCTGCCTGTGAGTATGAGAAGATTGCATTGTGCATCTCTGTGCTGTGCCTGTTCTTTATAAGGGACTCTTGCTCTGTTGCTGCTGCTGCCTTGGCACAGTACCTGCTGTGAGTGTGTGAGGGAAGCTTGCACCGCTGCTGCTTGTGATGTCCTTCTTGTGAGTGGGAGAAGCTTGCACCTCAGCTGCCTGTGGTCTCCTTGTGAGTGGGAGAAGCTTGCACTGCTGCTGCCTGTGATGTCGTTCTTGTGAGTGTGAGAAGCTTGCACCGCTGCTGCTTGTGATGTCCTTCTTGTGAGTGGGAGAAGCTTGCACCTCAGCTGCCTGTGGTCTCCTTGTGAGTGTGAGAAGCTTGCACCGCTGCTGTTTGTGATGTCCTTCTTGTGAGTGTGAGAAGCTTGCACCGCTGCTGTTTGTGATGTCCTTCTTGTGAGTGGGAGAAGCTTGCAACTCAGCTGCCTGTGGTCTCCTTGTGAGTGTAAGAAGCTTGCACAGCTGCTGCCTGTGATGTCCTACTCACTACTCACTACTCTGCACTCACTACTCTGCACTCACTACTCTGCACTCACTACTCTGCACTCACTACTCTGCACTCACTACTCTGCACTCACTACTCTGCACTCACTACTCTGCACTCACTACTCTGCACTCACTACTCTACTCACTACTCTACTCACTACTCTACTCACTACTCTACTCACTACTCTACTCACTACTCTACTCACTACTCTACTCACTACTCTACTCACTACTCTACTCACTACTCTACTCACTACTCTACTCACTACTCTACTCACTAATGACTATTCTACTCACTACTCTACTCACTAATGACTATTCTACTCACTACTCTACTCACTAATGACTATTCTACTCACTACTCTACTCACTAATGACTACTCTACTCACTACTCTACTCACTAATGACTACTCTACTCACTACTCTACTCACTAATGACTACTCTACTCTCTAATGACTACTCTACTCACTACTCTACTCACTAATGACTACTCTACTCACTAATGACTACTCTACTCACTACTCTACTCACTAATGACTACTCTACTCACTAATGACTATTCTACTCACTACTCTACTCACTAATGACTATTCTACTCACTACTCTACTCACTAATGACTACTCTACTCACTACTCTACTCACTAATGACTATTCTACTCACTACTCTACTCACTAATGACTACTCTACTCACTACTCTACTCACTAATGACTACTCTACTCACTACTCTACTCACTAATGACTACTCTACTCACTACTCACTAATGACTACTCTACTCACTACTCACTAATGACTACTCTACTCACTACTCTACTCACTACTCACTGACTACTCTACTCACTACTCACTAATGACTACTCTGCACTCACTACTCTGCACTCACTACTCACTACTCTGCACTCACTATTCTGCACTCACTACTCACTACTCTGCACTCACTATTCTGCACTCACTACTCACTACTCTGCACTCACTATTCTGCACTCACTACTCACTACTCTGCACTCACTATTCTGCACTCACTACTCACTACTCTGCACTCACTATTCTGCACTCACTACTCACTACTCTGCACTCACTATTCTGCACTCACTACTCACTACTCTGCACTCACTATTCTGCACTCACTACTCTGCACTCACTATTCTGCACTCACTACTCACTACTCTACTCACTACTCTACTCACTAATGACTACTCTACTCACTACTCTGCACTCACTACTCACTACTCTACTCACTACTCTGCACTCACTATTCTGCACTCACTACTCACTACTCTGCACTCACTATTCTGCACTCACTACTCACTACTCTGCACTCACTACTCACTACTCTACTCACTACTCTACTCACTACTCTACTCACTACTCTACTCACTACTCTACTCACTACTCTACTCACTACTCTACTCACTACTCTACTCACTACTCTACTCACTACTCTACTCTCTACCTCTACTCTCTACTCTACTCTCTACTCTACTCTCTACTCTACTCTCTACTCTACTCTCTACTCTACTCTCTACTCTACTCTCTACTCTACTCTCTACTCTACTCTCTACTCTACTCTCTACTCTACTCTCTACTCTACTCACTACTCTACTCACTACTCTACTCACTACTCTACTCACTACTCTACTCACTACTCTACTCACTACTCTACTCACTACTCTACTCACTACTCTACTCACTACTCTACTCACTACTCTACTCACTACTCTACTCACTACTCTACTCTCTACTCTCTACTCTCTACTCTACTCTACTCTCTACTCTACACTCTCTACTCTACTCTCTACTCTCTACTCTACTCTCTACTCTACTCTCTACTCTACTCTCTACTCTACTCTCTACTCTACTCTCTACTCTACTCTACTCTCTACTCTACACTCTACTCTCTACTCTACTCTCTACTCTACTCTCTACTCTACTCTCTACTCTACTCTCTACTCTACTCTCTACTCTACTCTCTACTCTACTCTCTACTCTACTCTCTACTCTACTCTCTACTCTACTCTCTACTCTACTCTCTACTCTACTCTCTACTCTACTCTCTACTCTACTCTCTACTCTACTCTCTACTCTACTCTCTACTCTCTACTCTCTACTCTCTACTCTCTACTCTCTACTCTCTACTCTCTACTCTCTACTCTCTACTCTACTCTCTACTCTACTCTCTACTCTACTCTCTACTCTCTACTCTACTCTCTACTCTACTCTCTACTCTACTCTCTACTCTCTACTCTACTCTCTACTCTACTCTCTACTCTACTCTCTACTCTACTCTCTACTCTACTCTCTACTCTACTCTACTCTCTACTCTACTCTCTACTCTACTCTCTACTCTACTCTCTACTCTACTCTCTACTCTACTCTACTCTCTACTCTCTACTCTACTCTACTCTACTCTACTCTACTCTACTCTACTCTACTCTACTCTACTCTACTCTACTCTACTCTACTCTACTCTACTCTACTCTACTCTACTCTACTCTACTCTACTCTACTCTACTCTACTCTACTCTACTCTACTCTACTCTACTCTACTCTACTCTACTCTACTCTACTCTACTCTACTCTACTCTACTCTACTCTACTCTACTCTACTCTACTCTACTCTACTCTACTCTACTCTACTCTACTCTACTCTACTCTACTCTACGCTACTCGCTACTCGCTACTCGCTACTCGCTACTCGCTACTCGCTACTCGCTACTCGCTACTCGCTACTCGCTACTCGCTACTCGCTACTCGCTACTCGCTACTCGCTACTCGCTACTCGCTACTCGCTACTCGCTACTCGCTACTCGCTACTCGCTACTCGCTACTCGCTACTCGCTACTCGCTACTCGCTACTCTCTACTCTCTACTCTCTACTCTCTACTCTCTACTCTCTACTCTCTACTCTCTACTCTCTACTCTCTACTCTCTACTCTCTACTCTCTACTCTCTACTCTCTACTCTCTACTCTCTACTCTCTACTCTCTACTCTCTACTCTCTACTCTCTACTCTCTACTCTCTACTCTCTACTCTCTACTCTCTACTCTCTACTCTCTACTCTCTACTCTCTACTCTCTACTCTCTACTCTCTACTCTCTACTCTCTACTCTCTACTCTCTACTCTCTACTCTCTACTCTCTACTCTCTACTCTCTACTCTCTACTCTCTACTCTCTACTCTCTACTCTCTACTCTCTACTCTCTACTCTCTACTCTCTACTCTCTACTCTCTACTCTCTACTCTCTACTCTCTACTCTCTACTCTCTACTCTCTACTCTCTACTCTCTACTCTCTACTCTCTACTCTCTACTCTCTACTCTCTACTCTCTACTCTCTACTCTCTACTCTCTACTCTCTACTCTCTACTCTCTACTCTCTACTCTCTACTCTCTACTCTCTACTCTCTACTCTCTACTCTCTACTCTCTACTCTCTACTCTCTACTCTCTACTCTCTACTCTCTACTCTCTACTCTCTACTCTCTACTCTCTACTCTCTACTCTCTACTCTCTACTCTCTACTCTCTACTCTCTACTCACTACTCACTACTCTCTACTCTACTCACTACTCTACTCACTACTCTCTACTCTACTCACTACTCTCTACTCACTTCTCCTCTCCCTACTCTGCCCTCCCTACTCTGCCCTCCCTACTCTGCGGGTGTGTGGTGGTGGTGTGTGTGGGGTTGTGTGTGCGTGGGCATGGGGTTGTGTGGGCATGGGGTTGTGTGGGCATGCGGTTGTGTGTGCGTGGGCATGCGGTTGTGTGTGCGTGGGCATGCGGTTGTGTGTGCGTGGGCATGCGGTTGTGTGTGCGTGGGCATGCGGTTGTGTGGGCATGCGGTTGTGTGTGCGTGTGCGGTTGTGTGTGTGTGTGCGGTTGTGTGTGTGTGTGCGTGCGGTTGTGTGTGTGTGTGTGCGGTTGTGTGTGTGTGTGCGGTTGTGTGTGTGTGTGCGGTTGTGTGTGTGTGTGCGGTTGTGTGTGTGTGTGCGGTTGTGTGTGTGTGTGCGGTTGTGTGTGTGTGTGCGGTTGTGTGTGTGTGTGCGGTTGTGTGTGTGTGCGCGGTTGTGTGTGTGTGTGTGTGTGTGTGTGTGTGTGTGTGTGTGTGTGTGTGTGTGTGTGTGGTTGTGTGTGTGTGTGCGGTTGTGTGTGTGTGTGTGTGCGGTTGTGTGTGTGTGTGTGCGGTTGTGTGTGTGTGTGTGTGCGGTTGTGTGTGTGTGTGCGGTTGTGTGTGTGTGTGTGTGCGGTTGTGTGTGTGTGTGTGTGCGGTTGTGTGTGTGTGCGGTTGTGTGTGTGTGTGTGTGCGGTTGTGTGTGTGTGTGTGTGCGGTTGTGTGTGTGTGCGGTTGTGTGTGTGTGTGTGTGCGGTTGTGTGTGTGCGGTTGTGTGTGTGTGTGTGTGCGGTTGTGTGTGTGTGTGTGTGCGGTTGTGTGTGTGTGTGCGGTTGTGTGTGTGTGTGTGCGGTTGTGTGTGTGTGTGTGTGCGGTTGTGTGTGCGGTTGTGTGTGTGTGTGGTTGTGTGTGTGTGTGTGCGGTTGTGTGTGTGTGTGTGCGGTTGTGTGTGTGTGTGTGCGGTTGTGTGTGTGTGTGTGCGGTTGTGTGTGTGTGTGTGCGGTTGTGTGTGTGTGTGTGTGCGGTTGTGTGTGCGGTTGTGTGTGTGTGTGCGGTTGTGTGTGTGTGTGCGGTTGTGTGTGTGTGTGCGGTTGTGTGTGTGTGTGCGGTTGTGTGTGTGTGTGCGGTTGTGTGTGTGTGTGTGCGGTTGTGTGTGTGTGTGTGCGGTTGTGTGTGTGTGTGTGTGCGGTTGTGTGTGTGTGTGTGTGTGCGGTTGTGTGTGTGTGTGTGTGTGCGGTTGTGTGTGTGTGCGGTTGTGTGTGTGTGTGTGTGTGCGGTTGTGTGTGTGTGTGCGCTTGTGTGTGTGTGCGGTTGTGTGTGTGTGCGGTTGTGTGTGTGTGTGCGGTTGTGTGTGTGTGTGTGTGTGTGTGTGTGTGTGTGTGTGTGTGTGTGCGGTTGTGTGTGTGTGTGTGTGCGGTTGTGTGTGTGTGTGTGTGCGGTTGTGTGTGTGTGTGTGTGCGGTTGTGTGTGTGTGTGCGGTTGTGTGTGTGTGTGCGGTTGTGTGTGTGTGTGTGCGGTTGTGTGTGTGTGTGCGGTTGTGTGTGTGTGTGTGTGTGTGTGTGTGCGGTTGTGTGTGTGTGTGTGTGCGGTTGTGTGTGTGTGTGTGTGTGTGCGGTTGTGTGTGTGTGTGTGTGTGTGTGTGCGGTTGTGTGTGTGTGCGGTTGTGTGTGTGTGTGTGTGCGGTTGTGTGTGTGTGTGCGGTTGTGTGTGTGTGTGCGGTTGTGTGTGTGTGTGTGTGCGGTTGTGTGTGTGTGTGTGTGCGGTTGTGTGTGTGTGTGTGTGCGGTTGTGTGTGCGGTTGTGTGTGTGTGTGTGCGGTTGTGTGTGCGGTTGTGTGTGTGTGTGTGCGGTTGTGTGTGTGTGTGTGCGGTTGTGTGTGTGTGTGTGCGGTTGTGTGTGTGTGTGTGTGTGCGGTTGTGTGTGTGTGTGTGCGGTTGTGTGTGTGTGTGTGCGGTTGTGTGTGTGTGTGTGTGCGGTTGTGTGTGCGGTTGTGTGTGTGTGTGTGCGGTTGTGTGTGTGTGTGTGCGGTTGTGTGTGTGTGTGTGTGCGGTTGTGTGTGTGTGTGTGCGGTTGTGTGTGTGTGTGCGGTTGTGTGTGTGTGTGTGCGGTTGTGTGTGTGTGTGTGCGGTTGTGTGTGTGTGTGTGCGGTTGTGTGTGTGTGTGTGCGGTTGTGTGTGTGTGTGCGGTTGTGTGTGTGTGCGGTTGTGTGTGTGTGTGTGCGGTTGTGTGTGTGTGTGTGTGGTTGTGTGTGTGTGTGTGTGGTTGTGTGTGTGTGTGTGGTTGTGTGTGTGTGTGTGTGGTTGTGTGTGTGTGTGTGTGCGGTTGTGTGTGTGTGTGTGTGCGATTGTGTGTGTGTGTGTGTGCGGTTGTGTGTGTGTGTGTGTGCGGGTGTGTGTGTGTGTGTGCGGTTGTGTGTGTGTGTGCGGTTGTGTGTGTGTGTGCGGTTGTGTGTGTGTGTGTGCGGTTGTGTGTGTGTGTGCGGTTGTGTGTGTGTGCGGTTGTGTGTGTGTGTGCGGTTGTGTGTGTGTGTGTGTGCGGTTGTGTGTGCGTGTGTGTGCGGTTGTGTGTGTGTGTGCGGTTGTGTGTGTGTGTGCGGTTGTGTGTGTGTGTGTGCGGTTGTGTGTGTGTGTGCGGTTGTGTGTGTGTGTGTGTGCGGTTGTGTGTGTGTGTGCGGTTGTGTGTGTGTGTGTGTGCGGTTGTGTGTGCGTGTGTGTGCGGTTGTGTGTGTGTGTGTGTGCGGGTGTGTGTGTGTGTGCGGGTGTGTGTGTGTGTGTGCGGTTGTGTGTGTGTGTGTGCGGTTGTGTGTGTGTGTGTGCGGTTGTGTGTGTGTGTGTGCGGTTGTGTGTGCGCGGTTGTGTGTGTGTGCGCGGTTGTGTGTGTGTGTGCGGTTGTGTGTGTGTGTGTGCGGTTGTGTGTGTGTGTGCGCGGTTGTGTGTGTGTGTGTGTGTGTGTGCGGTTGTGTGTGTGTGTGTGCGGTTGTGTGCGGTTGTGTGTGTGTGTGTGCGGTTGTGTGTGTGTGTGTGTGCGGTTGTGTGTGTGTGTGCGGTTGTGTGTGTGTGTGGTTGTGTGGTTGCGTGTGTGGTTGTGTGGTTGCGTGTGTGGTTGTGCGGGTGTGTGTGTGTGCGGTTGCGTGTGTGTGCGGTTGCATGTGTGGTTGCGTGCGGTTGCATGTGTGTGTGTGGTTGCATGTGTGGTTGCGTGCGGTTGCATGTGTGTGTGTGGTTGCATGTGTGGTTGCGTGCGGTTGCATGTGTGTGTGGTTGCATGTGTGGTTGCGTGCGGTTGCGTGTGTGTGTGTGGTTGCATGTGTGGTTGCGTGCGGTTGCGTGTGTGTGGTTGCATGTGTGGTTGCGTGCGGTTGCATGTGTGTGGGGTTGTGTGTGTGTGGGGTTGTGTGTGGGGTTGTGTGTGGGGTTGTGTGTGGGTGTGCGTGTGTATGGTTGGGTGTGTACAAGCCACATCGTTCACACTGAGCTCTGTATATAAAGGTCATGCAATTTGTACATGCGATTTTTAAAGTAATGTATTTCTGAGAGCAGCACCCATTTTTTTTTTAGGTTTAAGTATTTTTTATTGAGGAAGTACAGAGACATAGCAATGTAAAGCATGAAAGAGGTCGGGCAATAATAGACAGTTCCCTGAGAGCAAATTAACTGCCGATACAGTCTTCAGAACTCACCGCCACCGTCGTGGTCCAATAGCCTAAATCAAGCGAGAGCGGTTACAGGTGGCATCCTCAAGCATTGCGGTCGAACGTCGACCGGGAAGCAAATACCAAGCTCTCTGTACTTCACTAAGAACGTAACAAACTTCCCCAACAACCCCCCCGACCTGCCCCTTCCCCCCTCCCCCCAACTCTCAGTCCGGTGCCGCGCAAGAAAGGTTCACAGACACTCACAAGCCTTCTCTCTTCGTGTACCCAACCCACTGGCCTATCCCTCTACCTTCCTCCTGTCCATTCAGGTAATCGGTGGTGTAAGCCTAAGGAGTCTCAGATACCTGGGGCACGTAAGCTCCCTGAATTCAGTAGCTAAAAGTATGGAATGGTTGCCACAGCTCAGTGAATTGGTCGACCTCCCCAGCTAGTGTAAGTGAAATTTTCTCCATACCCAGTACATGCCACAGCCTGTGCAACCAGCCCGTGATCGAGGGGACCGTGGAGGTGCGCCAGTGTACTAGAATGTTCTGCACGGCAGAGCCCAAGGCAATGGCTATGTGTCTCCCTCTCCGGGATTTCAACGGAAACATTAAGGCATTAGGTAGGCCCAGTAAGGTATAGGCCGGGAAACGAGGTATTTCTATGCCAAAACATTTATCAATTTCATCGAGCACCTCCCTCCAATAGCCCTGTAGCAGTGGGCAGTCCCATAAGATGTGTTAAAGTCCCAATGTGCCCGCAAGCGCGCCAGCATGTATTGTCTACGAGCCTGTGCATTTCGTGCAAGCGTTCAGGAGTGCGGTACCAGTATGTCGAAACCTTCGTGAAGGTTTCCGTGAGCCCCGCATGATATGCAGAATGTCGCGCTCTGTATGAGATCTGTTCCCATTCTTTGTGGCTTAGTGTTCTCCCAAGTTCCCTGTTCCACCTCTCCCTCCCGGGGTTATAGATATGTGTGGACGGAGGCTGTAGCATTTTGTATAGATCCGATATGAGTTTCGCGTCCGAAGTGCGCGTCGCCAACCAACGCTCATAGGGGAGCAGGTTCCTATCTGCCGCATCCCGTACCTGAGGGTGCAGTGCCCAGTGTCTAACCTGCCAATATCGCATCCTATCCGCCTCGATCAGCTGGTAACTCTCCTTAAGGGCCTCAAAGGGGAGGACCCCGCCCTCCCCGTACACATGAAAAAGCGCCCTGCAGCCGTTCTCTCGCCAATGCGCAAAAGCACCCGGTTCCACCCCTGGCGTGAAGTCCGGGTTATCCACAATAGGGGTGAACGGGGAGGGGAACGTGGTTAGCTCGAACCGTTCGCAGGTAGCGTCCCACACCCTCAGCGGGACCCTAGTAACACATGAGGCGTAAAGGTTCGGGGGTCTGTGTTGTCTACGCAGGAATGGTATCTCCTGCAGCGGACGGCCCGCCACCGCCTGATCTTGGAAGAGCCAGTGCTTGTCCGACTCCCATCTGCTCCACTCCACCAAGTACCTCAGCTGTGACGCCTGGAAGTACTTGTGAAGGTCAGGGACACCCAGTCCACCCGCCTCCGGCGCCAGGGTCGTCAGTGTTCTCTTCATCCGAGGCACCTGGCCCTGCCAGACAAATTGGGATAGAGCTGTCTGCATCATCCGCATCCAACCTCTAGGGGGCTGTAGCGGAAGTGCTCGGAAGAGATATAGGATCTGTGGTAGCACGGTCATCTTCAGCGCTGCTATCCTGCCTAGCCACGATATCGTCCCCCTGCTCCATCTCCCCAGTTCCTCTTTCACTTTCTTGCCTAACGCCTCATAATTAACCGCTACCGTCGCCGACAGTGTGGGGGCCAGTAGGATGCCTAGATAAGGCACATGGTCCCGTGACCACCTCATTGGGTAACGCCTCTGCAAATCGAGTCTCGTCCCGGGCGTCAGGGAGAGATCCAACGCTGTGGATTTCCCCATATTCATCCTGAACCCGGCCGTTGTCGCAAAAGCCCTGAGCTCTTCCATACATGCAGGCAAGGCCCTCCGCGGATCCTCTAGCGCAAAAATGACATCGTCTGCGTACAAGCTTACTGTGTGGGTATAACCCCCCATCCGCACTCCCGTAGCATCTGCATTTTGTCTCACTCTGGGCAAAGGGCTCCATGTAGAGGGCAAAAAGTAAAGGGGACAACGGGCACCCCTGTCTCGTGCCGCGTTCGATCTTGAAACTCCTTGAGCCACAGCCGTTGACTCGTACTGCCGCCGACGGGAATTTATAACAATTAAAGACCATGCACCTGAATTTCTCCCCTATGCCCATTCGAGCCATCACCCGTTCTAGATACGGCCAGTGCACCCGGTCAAACGCTTTCTCGGCGTCGACTGAAAGGAGCATCCTTTCCCCCGGGATCCGGGAGGCCTTTTCCAGTACGTGCACCAACCGCTTGGTATTGTCTACCGTTTGCCTGCCGGGTATAAAGCCGGACTGGTCCGCCTCAACCAGTCCGGGGAGGTATTGCGCCAATCTCGCAGCCAAGATCCCTGTGTAGATCTTCAGGTCCACGTTTAAGAGGGAGATCGGTCTGTACGAGCCACACTGAGCCCTGTCCTTCCCCGGTTTGGGTATGACCGAAACCGTGGCATGCAGAAGATCCGACGGGATAGCGCCGGGACAGCTAAAGGAGTTAAACAATTTGGTCAATATCGGAGCTAGGGCGGTGCAAAACGTCTTATAGAAGAGGGTGGTGTAACCATCCGGTCCCGGAGCCTTCCCGAGTTTCAGCCTAGCGATCGCCGAGAGAACCTCCTCTATCCTAATCTCTCGGTCCAGGTAGTCAGTCTGAATTTGAGCTAGGGACGGAAGAGTCACCGAGTCCAGGTAATCATCTGGGTCCCCAGTGGCCGCCCCGTCCTCCGCGTAGAGCTTGGAGTAGAACTGCCGGAAAGCCTCAGCTATATCGGCGTCGTCTGTAACTGTGCGCCCATCAGGCACCGCAAGTTCTTTGACCCGACGGCATTGGTGTGCAACTCTAAGCTTAGCTGCCAATAACCGGCCACAGCGATCCCCCCCTGTGTAAAAAGCGTGTTTCAAGCGGAGAGCCGCATACTCAGCCCTGTCCAGATCTAGAGACGACAGGAGCTTCCTCGCCGCTTTCAGCTGTTTCCCCATTTTTTTTTTTTTTTTTTAGATACCTGCTTACAAGATAAACCATATCTTCTTTACAAAGTAAAGGAGGCCTTCCCTTTGTAGGGAAAAACAATATAATGCTTGTTTAGCCTACCTCAGTCAAAGAGCAGGCGCGGGTTTGCCGGCGCGCGCACAGAGCTCAAGGGAAAAAAACCACATCAGTGCACACGCTCCCAGCACCATCTGCCTTCAATTACCGGCACCTCGGACAGCTGGTAATTGAGGATTTATGTATTCTGCGCGTGTCCCAACACTTTATGCAGGAAGTGGACATTGCAAAAATTCCAAAGCCCTATGGCGTGCTGCCTTACTTAAACACAGCCTTGCCTGGACCAATTACCATTCACATGGCAGAATACCACACGCAAAAACCGCGCGCTTTCTGGAATGCGGCAGCCCACAGCCCTTTCTGAACTTTTTTTTTTTTTTTATAACATTAGAGCTCGGAAGCCCTGCCCCACTTCGTGTGACGTAGGCCCGAGCCCTAAAAACAAAAAAAAATTCTTCAGAACAAAACTAAAAAATTTAAAATGAGTGCTAAGGACTGAGGTTGCCGCTGGTGTCTTCTCCAAGATTCAAGACGGGTGTCGCTACACTCAACAGAACTGATCCCCCCCTTGATATACTCGGCGTCTGTGTCCACAACCTCAGAACGGCCACTCAGCCAGTCTTGGACAAAACAACAGCTTTTCTTGATCGTAGGTTATCTTTCGATGCGTCAGAAACAGTATGGTCCGGGAAGGCTCCCTCAGATTCTTTGAGAGTGGCAGCTGGGCTCTTCTCTGCATCCAGGATATCTCTAAAATCAGATACTACTTTAGGATTCACCAGGTCCGGGGAGACACGGCGGCAATGAGTAAAGTGCACCCACCGCTTCTTATTCGTGACACGCACAGCCGTCAGAGTTGCCAGCAGTATCTGTTCAGGGCCACGCCACCTCTGTTCTAAACTGCTGGATCTCTCGAACACACGTATCATCACGTGGTCCCCAGGACGAAGATCATGAGCCTCACCAATGGAGTTGTCGGGGAGCGCTTCTCGAACCTGTTGATGAATAGAAAGTAAATCATTTGTTAATCGTGCCAAGTAATCGTTCATCATTATGCAAGGCACATCCTGTATCAAACGAGGCTTTGGAAGGCCCATGAATATCTGGGGAGTTCCTAACACCACTTCATAAGGCGTGAGGCCAGATCGGGAATGGGGCACTGATCTAATTGACAGCAATGCCAAAGGCAGAGCATCCGGCCATTTCAAAGACGTGGATGCCACGATCTTTGCTAGCTTCAGCTTCAGAGTTGCATTGTATCTTTCTACCAGACCTGCTGACTGCGGATGAAATACAGCATGGAACTTTTGTTTAATTCCCAATCCTTTCAGGACGTACTCCACTATCTTCCCGACAAAATGAGGACCATTATCATTCCACAAAAACTTACAAACACCATAGCGCGGGAAGTACTCTTTGAGTAACACCTTAGCTGTTGTCAATGCTGTATTATCCTTCGTGGGGTAGGCCTCAATCCATTTACTGAAAGCACACACCACCACTAAGACATACTTGAGGTTATTACAGCGCTCCAGCTGGATGTAATCCATTTGCAGTACTTCAAATGGTGCAGTGGGTGGAACAAACCCTCCTTTAGGAGTATAAGTCCCTTTAGCAGGATTATACTGTAAGCATATCAAGCAGGTCTGTACTACTCCTTTAGCCGTATTGCCAATCTCAGGATGCTCCCAAACTCGTGTAAGCAATTTAGTGATTGCAAGAGCTCCAATATGCGCTAGCCCATGTGTCATTTGGACCATTGCTTGTAAATAAGCGGCAGGCAATTTCCATCGTTCCATATCTTTGCTACGCCAACAACCCTCATCGTCCAACACTCCCTCTGTTGCCCAGGTTGCTAGTTCTGCTTCAGATGCTGATTTCTGTATGTCTAATATTTCTTCTCTAGCATCATGCCATCGCTCAACCTGTGATTTCACCACATACGTAGGAGAAGTATTCTGCAACATGGCAGTCTCTCTCGCTATGCGATCTGCAAAAGCGTTTCCTTGCCCTATTTTGTCTGTCACTTTCTTATGTGCACTACATTTGATTATCGCGACTTTCTTTGGACATAATAGTGCATTCAGGAGATCACGTACTAATTCACCATGCATGATCTGTACTCCATGCGATGTCCAAAACCCTCGCTCCTTCCAGAGTAGGCCGAAATCGTGCACTACTCCGAAAGCATAACGACTGTCAGTGTAAATGTTCACACATAATCCAGCACTCAGCTCACAAGCTTTCGTCGATGCTAATAATTCAGCTGCCTGAGCCGATTTCTGCGGTATTCGTGCTGTTTCTACCACAGTCTTAAGTGTCGTGATCGCATAAGCTGCGGAAGTCGTGCCATCTGGTAATCTTAAACCCGATCCATCAGCCCACAGTTCCCCATCTACATCTGGAAGAGGCGTATCCTGTAAATCGATACGACCCTTTGTTTGTTCTTCGGTCAGGAAAACACAATCATGGTGTTCTTCCTTCTGGGTCTCAGCAACAGGATATGGCAATAAAGTAGCAGGGTTTAAAGTAGCGCACCTCTTTAGTGTAATGTGGCGCCAATAGTGTTAATTTGTATCCTGTTAGACGAGCAGTGCTGCGTCTTTGTTTGGTTCAATAAGGCATCTACTGCATGGGGGACTAACACCAACAGTTTATGTGACAACACTATTCCCTCACTCTGTCGTATGGCCACTGCTGTTGCTGCAACTGCTCGAAAGCATCCAGGCAGTCCTCGAGCCACAGGGTCGAGTAATGCCGAGAAATACGCACAAGGTCTCTGTTTGTCTCCGTGTGTCTGCGCTAAAACTGACAATGCGCATCTATCCTGCTCATGTACATACAATGTAAAGATCTTTGTGTAATCAGGTGTACCGAACACTGGTGCAGAACAAAGAGCTTGTCTCAATTGCTCAAAAGCATTCTGACATTCATCTGTCCATTCAATGGGAACTGGTGTATCTTTGGACAACAATGCTAACAGGTTTTATAATATGTGAAAATCCTAATATCCATTGCCTACAAAAAGACCTCAATCCTACGAAAGCACGAACATCTTTTTGAGTGCAAGGGACTGGCGTATCCAAAATCGCCTGAATTCGATCTGGTGTTAATGCACGCCCCTCCTTAGACAAAAGATGACCGAGGTAGGTCACCTTTGGTCTACAATATTGTAGCTTCTACGAAACCTTGTGATTGTTCTGGGCAAGAAAAGAAAGCAGAGAAAGTGTACTCTCCTCACATTGCTCCTGTGTGTCTGCTGCTAAGAGGATATCATCCACATATTGAATAAGAGCCACCCCAGACTGTAAATCAAAGGAATCGAGCTGTCTTTTTAGTGCCTGACTATAAATGCTAGGACTTTCTGTATAACCTTGAGGAACCCTACAAAATCTATACGATTTGTTATTTAATGTGAAGCCGAACAAATAGCGGCTATCAGGGTGAATAGGAATCGAGAAGAAAGCATTCTTCAAATCGATCACAGTGAAGGTAGTTGCTGTGGGTGGAACCAAAGTAAGTAAAGTTGTAATATCAGACACCACTGGATACTGGGGCACCACTATCTTATTGATTTCCCTTAAATCAATGATAAACCGATAAATTTTGGTGTCCGTGTCTTTCTTGAGAATCGGGCTGTTGCATACATTATAAGAAACTTCCTCCACCACCCCCGCTGCAATTAGATCATTTACAATATGTGTTAAGGCAATTTCTCCGTCTCTAGAAATTTTATACTGCGCTATGCGAGGCAAAGACGCTCCCTCCTTTACAGTAATCCGCACGGGAGGGATAATCATTTGACCCACATCTGTATCAGAAGTGGCCCACAAAGTATTTGGAAGAGATGCTAACGTATCAATCTCCTGCATAAGGTACAATCTCTCAACCTCTGGATAATTTTCATTTAATATGACTCGCACTCCTTCAGGGGCGCAACGTATAGTTGCTCGAAAGTGTTTCAACATATCAAGTCCCATAATATTATCTGGTGTGTTCAGAGATAACACAAACGGACATGGAGCAACAAATGTATCAACATAAAATGTAAGGGGTTGGGACAGTGGGCTAAGGGAAGATGTTCCATCAAACCCTATCGATGTAATCGTTTCGCCAGACAGGGGAGCCCTTGGAACCAAGTGTTTGGACAGAGCGCTACGAGTAGCCCCTGTATCGACCAGAAACTGATCAGTAGAACCCAAAACATTCGCTGATATATAGGGACCCCTTTGATCTACTGGTACTTCCACTGATTCCACACGCCATCCTACACAATCCTATGCATGTGTATTTTCCTGGGACTCGACAAACTCACCCTCAGCTATCTGATACTGATTTCGTTGATCAAAAGCATTATGACCACCCTGACCACGACCTCTTGCCTCAAACTCACCACGATTAGTCGTTCCACCTCTTGCTCCTGAATAACTATTCCGAGACCTTCCACCTCCTCGCCCACGCAGATTACGCTGTTCTCGAATAACCGGACAATCCGCGATCCAATGCCCAAACTGTTTACAATATGCACATTGATCCTCAGAAATTTCTGTACGAGGAGCAGACGCATCATACGATCCTCGTCTACCCCTATTGTTCCCTCTCTGCTGCGTGGCATAAACCTGAGCCAACATCACCTTCATTTTCAAATCCTTCGCCTTCTTATCACTACTTTCCTTAGCCTCCAATTCCTGCCGCTCATAATACTGAGCCATAGTCAATAAAGAAGCAGGGGTTGCCGTGGTCCATGAACTTTCGCTAGTCTTTAATCGTTTTGCAATCTCCGGGAGGAGATTGGCCACATACTTATCAACGAACAAATGCCTGCCCGTGTCCTCTGTTAATAATTGACCACTGTAATCATGAAACGCTTCTTCGAAACGTGAAAAAAAAATCGGAAACAGTTTCATCTGGCTTTTGTTTGCAGAACGCTAACATCGTCCAATCAATTTTCTTAGGGGGTACAAGCGTTTTTAATTCATTCAAAATAGCCTCTGGAAGGTCCATAATTAATTGACATGGTTTACACGCTGGTTCCCCTATCTAGATCCGCTTGAACTAGTTTTCCAATCTGCACCCAAAATCGTTCTATCGTCAAATTTACGAATCATCCTCCACATATCAGGAGGCAATATCAACCCAAAGAAAAGGTCAACATCGACTGATGTCATAACACATGAAGTAATAGCACCTTCCACCCCTTCATAGAAAGCTGCTGGATTTTTACGGGGATCAGGTAAAGCATTCTTAAGCGCCATTACATCTGCTCTATTCCTATTCCAAGGCGTATAAACCCAATTATATATAAAATATCCCTTTGCATCCGCAGATGTTTTATTATCATTTGTACCTTGGCCTTTAGGAGGGACATACAAAGGCGCAGCTTCTCGCATAGGCATAACATTAACCGCAGCGCTCTTTTCTGTTCCGAAAATAGGGAACTCTTTTGATAATCCCGTCGATCCAGACGCAGACAGGTCCGATGCCTTTTTCGCCGTTCGTAGACGTGTCGCCTCATCCCGTAGCGTGATCAAATGCTGGAAAAACTCCTCCATGTCTGCAAGAACAAAAAGACCTTTACGAAAATTCTCACGACCAACTGATATAATTTTAGGTTCCAATTTAGGAGAATGCTTCTTAAACCGTTCAACAACTTCATCTGCAAAATGATCTAAAAAATATAATTGCTCCTTTCCAGACCACGTACTCCTAGAACCATTAACCTCTTCAGAAGTTATAGCATTTGTATTAAGTTTCCGAGCAATCGAACGCAGTTCTGCTGTTCGCTCAGCCGATAACCTGGTACGCTGTTTATCCGGATCCTCCTCGGTCGAGTCCTCATTCGGGGCCGTAGGTGAAACATACGGTGGCGGACAACGATCTAGTAATGAAAAATCGTCTATTTCATTAGTAAGGACAGGATCAAGAGGACGTCGAACAGGGAACTGCCCATTAACCTGCAAATTACGTTCTCGAATCTCCCTCTTTCTGTTCCTGCAATTCCTTTTCCTGTAGCTGTAAAGCTTTGTCACGAGCAGCCTTTCACTGCTCCTTGTCCGCCAAGGCTTGTTCACGCTTCATTCGTTCACGCACCGCTTTCTCCCACATACGCACACAATCAAACATATCCTGCTTAGACCTGCGCTGAAACAAACCTTGTTCCACATATTGGACTTTTTGCAAGTCGAATGACCCATGTAGTGGCCACTGTAACTCACGGTCTCTTTTCGTATATTTGTACCATAGATTACTGTACATTATAGGGGGCCGGCCAAATTTTATGTACATTTCGCGATTAGGAGTCCCCTCTGGGGGAGCCGGCTGAGATTCATTTAATCGATAACTGGTACCATTTCCAAAACAGCACATTCCTCGGAGCGTGCTTAAAACAGGCATGTTAAAAATATCACGAAAGCGTGATATTACAAAAATGGCACTTAATATGTCTTACACATGATGTGCCGTTCAAACAAATTCAAAGTCGGAGAAATATCCCTACACGCCTGCCTATGTGAGGTGCACTCCACATATAAATCAAATCATAGGTTCAAAATTGTTGGCCAACTCAAACAAATTGAAAAAGCCACAGTAAGTGTCAATAGACTACCTTACCAATCATAAGCTTACCAAAGATTCTCAAAGGTCCAGGTTCCAACTGCCAAGGTCTTTTAACCGAATCAGCCAAACGGGCACTTGCACGACAACTCAATCGATCAGGATCTCAGTCGAGGACCGGCGCCACCTGGAAGGTCAGATCAGAAGGAAAGGAAAAAACTCTGTGGGTGCCAAGACTCGGGTCACTCAGTGGCAGCGCGCGTCCATGGCGAGTTTCCAATCCTTCGTCGCGACCTCTCCTTCGGGCATCCGAGTCGCCGATGAGTCACATCTGGGTCGCCAATTGTCGTGTTCGGGTTCTACAGACCTACATACTCTGCAAAAAACTCTTGAACACCTTAGAACAGAAGTTGGCACGGAAACTGAAAATGCAAAAGACATGTTTATTAAGACCCCATGGGGCGGTGGCACAATCATACAGCACCCTTCGGCAATGCAAGAAGTATCACACCGAACATCGATGTGCGACCTCTTTTATACAGTTTAACAGCAATAAAAGCGTAGGTGGTATACTTTGTAACAGTTTTAGGTACATATAAGGGCATTTTTGGAACACAGACAGTTTGTGGGAGGAGTTAAGGACCACTGGTCAGTTTTGCACAACATTCCTAAGAGATGACCACTCGGTAGTCTAAACGTGTAAATGCGCATGCGTGAGATTGACCAGTACTAAAAATAGCCTGTTGCTGGGCAGGACAAACTGTCATAGGGATGGAGAAAGGACGAAAGGGCATGCTGACCACGAGGCAGCGTGTTCATACAAAATGGAAGCCACTGAATACAAAATGGCCCCGTACGTTTGGTCAAGTTAACGCAGAAGATTCGTGTAGCTGAGCTAAATGCTAATTCAGATACTGCCAATTACGACATCCCTCACAGCACACTACGAACTGACACCACACCGTTGGATTCTAGTAGCAAGTTCTTTATATAAGCAAATAGCGAAGGAAGCACTCTTATATATACAGTGGTCAAGGGACCATAAAGTCTTGGAGGATTCGGGAAGGGGGAAGCGGGACAGTCTTTTAGTCTCTGGGTCAGTACGGGGGCGTACCCTACGCACAGCTCTCAATCCTCGAGCTGGGGGTACGGGATGATGGTCGTACTGGCTGCCTCATCTTCGTCGAGTCGGCTCGGTCGTGATGGGGGTCTCGATGGTCCAGCTGGACCAGAGTACTCCTCGAGCCGCGGCGAGGTCAGCAGGGCTCGATCTGGAGAGGTTCGTGAGAGCCGCGACAGCGTCAGCAGGGCTCGGATGGTCTTAGAGGTCGAGCCCCGACAGCGTCAGCAGGGCTCCGATGGTTGCAAGTTCAGCTTGAGCCGCGACAGCGTCAGCAGGGCTCCGATGGTTGCAAGTTCAGCTTGAGCCGCGTCAGCAGGGCTCCGAGGTTTTAGAGAGGACGAGCCGCGACAGCGTCAGCAGGGCTCCGGTGGTTTTAGAGGTTGAGCCGCGACAGCGTCAGCAGGGCTCCGATGGTTGCAAGTTCAGCTTGAGCCGCGACCGCATCAGCAGGGCTCCGAGGTTCCAGATGAGTTCTCTTAGGGTCAGCCGCGATCAGATCAGCAGGGCTTCAGGTCCAAGATACAACTGCCCGCTAGTTGTCGGGCGGGCCCAGTTATAGTCCTTCTGCTCTTTGATCTCCGGACCCTCGCAGGCCGAGGTCTCAGGCCCTGGGGGCTGGTCGTCGGCGAGGTCCGGCGGTTGGCTCTTTGATCTCTTTGAAAGATGGGTCTGGGAATTCCCAGACGCCCAGCGGGTCTGGAGCCAGCCCTCGGGGAGGCCAGAGGGGTGATCGAAACTGGCCCACAGGGGAGGGCCAAAGGTGTGACAGAAACCAGCCCCTCAGGGGAGGCCGGAGGTGCCATCGAAACTCCCTGGCTTATCTCACTCGGGAGCTCTTTACCCCCCAGCCGGGACTGGCGCGCCTTAGGAGTCTGGGTTTCGCTGGGCCCGGGGTCACGCTAGGCCCAGGGAGACTGGGATGCTGGGAAGGGAAGATGGCGTCCGGGCCTTGTGGGGCATGCAAGGTTAGGCGCTCAGAGCCGGGAGTGGAGCGGGGAAAGTAGGCCTGGTCGAGGTTCCAGGGGGATCTAGGCTTAACTGGGGTAGGACGACCAGGCTCTGGTCGCAGGCTACAGTAACTGGGAGGCTGCGCAGGGGACTCTGGGTACAGGCCTACGCTCACAGGGTGTGGAGGGACAGAGGCGAACCACGCCACGAGGCCGGGTCCAACAGGCTATGCAAAGGCCCCCCTGGCCTGAAAGAAGAAAATAAACGGAGTATAAGTATGAGCCCTGCTCCCAAGAAATCCGATCTAGTTTTAGAACAACGAACCTCTGCCCAACTAGAAGGAAGAAGAAGAAGAAGAAGCTGGAAGGACTGGCCTGCCGTTTGCCTTGCTGAGGAAGGAGAGGAAAAGACCAGAGAAGGACTTTGCTGACTTGTGCTCTAAACTGACTACAAGGGCTTGACTGAGCTTGCCCCCTGAGTTGAACCCCAGGACTAGTGGGTTCTTTGTGCCTTGGGTCATCTGCAAACAGAGCTGTGTGTTTCCTCCCGCCGGAGTCAAGACTGTGCTCCCTCGCCCTCTCCTAGGGCCGTGACACTTGGGAGCTCGCCTGCCTTGTACCCATTGAGAGCCTCGCTCTGCCTGAGCCACTCTCTGCCCCTTGGTTTAGGCTGCCGGCTCCTCTGCCACCTCGCTCGTTATTGGAGTGCCTGCAGTGCTGTCTTCCCCCCCCTCCCGCCGGAATCCTGGTTTCACAAGCGTACCCTCAAGCCTGGACGGCTGCCCGTGCGCTGCGAATGCCCCCGGCCGCCCCACTGTGCCCTCTGACCTCTGGAAGAGGCTGCGTCGCACCAACAAGGGATTCGCCCCCCTCTATAGCTTGTTTTAGAGGCTCCCGTGCTGCACCCCGCCGTCTGGAAGCCACCCGCCGTCCACAGACCCCAAGGTTCGTCCCGTGCTTTAAAGCGCACCGACCTCCTACGTCCCGTCTGCCTGCCTGGTAGACTGAGTGAAGAATGGACTTCGCGCACAAGCACGAATCTACACACAACGGGCTCGTGGCCCGCAACGTTTTCTTTCCCCGTGGTAACTGTGCACCTTAACCGGCCTGGTACACTCCTGATTGTCCGCCTGAAGCCGCTGACCGTGTGCGGCGCGTACTCAGCCTTTGCATCCTCCTGTGCGCGTCATTGAACGAGCCGCACCCGAGCAGTACGACTCGCACCCTGCCGGAGACCACAGCCGCACCATAAGCGGCGCACCACCAGAAGCGTGAGAAACGGCAAGGCCGGTACTCTCTGCCATACGACACACACAGAGGTGCCACGAAGCGCACAGCCACAACAGGAGTTCCCCCTGCATCTGGATATCGTGCCCGAAGTGTGGGGACATTGTTTCCGGGACACCAAGAACCCAGGGAAGCACCCTAAAGTGGTGTAAAAGCTAAGAACAATACTTGCCATTATTTTATACCTGTGGCTCCCGATCTAACAACGTTATAAAAGGTCTTGTGATAATTTATACCCCTCTCTACCTCTACCTCTCTACACCTCTATCGCCCTCACTCTATCTATCTATTTATCTATCGCCCTCACTCTATTTATCTATCGCCATCACGTTATCTATCGCTCTCAATCTATCGCCATCACTCTATCTAGCGCTCTCCCTCTATCTATCACTCTATCTATCACACTCTATCTATCGCATCACCACAGCATCACTCAGCACCACCACAGCATCACTCAGGGGCACCACAACATCACTATGTGCTACCACAGCATCACTGAATGGCAGAGCATCACTCGTCGCCACCAGAGCATCAATCTGTGCAACCATTCAACAACTGGTTCAAATATCTTCTCTCAATGTTTCAAGGTTTATTACAAATGTCACAAAAAGATGATAATATTTCACTTCTGTTCTTGGATTTTCGTCACAATAAAATACACTGAACATAATCTTCACAAAAGTTATTTATAAAAGTTTAAACTATTGCCATTATAAATTACAATAACTTTTATTTAAGTATTAATTATAAAAAAAATAAAAGCCATTGTTTTTATTTGTAATATGAATACATCTAAGTCACGTAAATAAAACACATATTGCATTACAAATGCTATAGGTGTCACATATGCAAAAGTTATAACTATTGGCATTGTAAATGACAAAGCTATTAATTTTACTATATCAAAACAAACACATAAATAAAATATTTGTAATTTACAATACCAATAGTTCAAACTTTACTAATGCGAGACCTATTGCATTGCAAATGCTTGTTTTTTTCCATATGTGACGAAGCCTGTCCGCTTCTTCATGCTCGCACAAATCAAATAGATTACTAACGAGGCCATAATCCTGCCCCAATCATGCAATATTCACACTGATTTCGTAGTGTGCGCCACACTGATATCCTCACACACGAGCATCTCCGTCAAGCGCTATATTTTATTAAAGCCCCTTCCAGGTGGGCACAGTAAAGAACCTCGGATAGGGCTGGAGATTGTGTGTCCCAGCAGACTAGGGTGACCAGAGTTTGAGAAACAAAAACCGGGACAGGTTTAACATAAAAGTGGGTCTAAAGTCTTTCATTTTACTTTTATGTCTGACCTGTCCTAATTTTTGCCTAACCATGTAAATATAAACACACACATATACACATGTGCATTTATATTTACATGCATATGTATATGTACGCACACACACACATAGATATATATATATATATATATATATATATATATATATATATATCTTCACATTTTCACACACATTTGCAAGGCTACCTTCTATAACGGCTGTGGCAGGACCTCCACCCTGTACCTCGCTGCTCTTCCCCACTCTTTCTTCCCGCTGCAGAGAGCCTCTACAGCCTGCCTCCTGTCCAGCCTGAAAGATACCGATACTAAATGTTATCACTTTACGTGGGTCTCTTGAAAAGAGAGCATAGTTTCATTTCCGTTTTGCAGAATGACATTCTTTGTCCCAAAAATCGTGACATTTATTAAAAATTAGGAAAATTGTCGGGACGCAGGGACAGTCCTTTGAACACCGGGACTTTCCGGGGAAATCCGGGACGTCTGGTCACCCACAGCAGACGCCTCTGAAATATAACACCACAACTGTTTACAGCAGGACACGGCTTGCTTCCAGTGCTTGCGGGACATATGCAAATGAGTATGCAAATACGGGTACCCCAATCCCAGCCTGGATGGCATG
The DNA here is from genome assembly GCF_964261635.1 of Lissotriton helveticus. Classification (NCBI taxonomy): domain Eukaryota; kingdom Metazoa; phylum Chordata; class Amphibia; order Caudata; family Salamandridae; genus Lissotriton; species Lissotriton helveticus. The sequence continues at coordinate 381,920,780 of NC_136062.1, forward strand.
AACTGCTGCCGCGAGAGAGGAGCTCCCTTGTCTGCCTGAGTGTCTAAGTCAAGTGTAAGCAGAGTCCGTGTAGAGATGTGTGGTTCTCGAAGAGGTGAGGGTTGCCTCTTTTCTGGATTGCAGCTGATGTGCTTGCTAGGATGCAGGCAGGGGCGGATTGGCAAGGCGGGCATTCGGGCATGGGCCGAAGGGCCGGTGCCTCAGTGCCCCCTGTGGGCCGTTTTTTGGGTTTCGCCTGCCGAAAGGCTGCGCTCTGCGCAGCTTTTCAGCGCAGGTGAAATCCTATGTCTACACTAAGCACTTCGGGAACGTCCCCCGGCTCTCATTGGCTAGCTCCATAAATGGAGGCTAGCCATTGGGTGCCGGATCTGTCCGTCAAGGCCGGACCAGATTCGGGGGCGTTCCCGACATTTTTTCCCTGGGCGGAGTTTCTCGTGTCCTCTCCCGCCCCCCTCCCGCCATTCGTGTCCTCTCCCGCCCCCCTCCCGCTGCTTCGGTCTGGTCTGGTCTGGTCGTGGGAGTCGGGGACAGAGACGCTGATCGCTGCGAGCGGGAAGTGCAGGGAGAAACTCACGCAGCCTGCGTGAAGAAGGAGGAGACCCGAAGAAAGCCGAGGGGCAACAACATCCGTGGGATTCAAAGTGTCAGTATACTGGTTACTAGGAGGAACGGGCCGGGCCACAGCCTCGAACTTTCTTGGAGGTTGTAGCCGACACCCTGTGCTCGTGGTGCTTGTTATATCCATGAAAGACGTGCCTGCAGTAGCTTCACTAGCGTCTTACTATCCAATTGTACGAGTTTCTGGGTTGATTGACGGCAACACACTGGGCCTTCGTGCTGTGACTCCCCCCTCCTGGGACTTCCGAGGCAGAGAGATGCAGGTAAGTGTGAATCGATTCTTTTTATGTTTGGTGCATGCGTGTATATTTGAATTTTTGGGAAGGAGTGTTGTGAATGATGTGTGTGTGTGCACGTGTGTAAATGTATGGGTGTGAATGAGTGTATGTGTGCGTGTGTGTCCCGTCCACCCTCCTCTCTCCTAAAACCCTTCCTGGTCCCTGATCTAAATACTGGCTAGGGAGTGTAGTAGGGAAGACTGTTGCCCTAGGCTGTTGTAGAATCCTATTTGGACCTGAAAGCAAGCGGTGTGCTTGACACTTCAAGGCACTAGTCCATAGCTGCACGCCTTCGAGCGGAATTCAGGACAGCGCCTGTCTATTGGGATAGGAATTTACATGAATAATTCTGTCTCACTGACTCCGCCTCTCATCATTCACTACACGCCTGCTTACAAGCTGCAGCGACTCAGCCTCTCATCATTCACTACACGCCTGCTTACAAGCTGCAGCGACTCAGCCTCTCATCATTCATACACACCTGCTTACATGCTGCAGCGACTCAGCCTCTCATCATTCACTACACACAACGCACAACTTGCACTACGCTCAGCGGTGCGTGTTTGCTGCTTTAATGAAGTTAGTAACGTATGATTTGTGTTGTGCGCACAACTGTTTATTTCACACATCGCTCCCCGCGCTAAAGTGTTGCTGGTTTCTTAGCGACACTTTTTTTGTTCTTTGGTTTAGAATAATGCCAGCGGTGTAACTCCCACGCACGTTTATCGATTTTATCATGATATTTGACATTTCTTTACTCTGAATTGTTAATTGTGTTGTGTACTTTCTGTGCTGCTGTATGCGGACGTTTGGCCGGACAAACAGCACACCTGCCGTGTCTGTGTTGTCCTTATGCCTCTTGTGCGGCACGCGCTGATGCCCTTGCAACTTTGAATGAGAGAGCATCTCTGGCACTTAACAGTAGGAAACGGGAAGTATGGTACAGGACGTGGCGTTGTGGCCCGAGCTATCGCCGCGAGAGCCAGGATCGAATTAGAGGGGGAGGGGGAGGGGGAGGGGTGACCTTGTGTTATGTAACTTATGCTCTCCGATACCTGCGGGTCGAGCTCGCGCTATGTGCCTTCTCTGCTGCATGCCATCGCTGAACACTCGTTGCCCTCTCTGCCATTTCTGTTCACAAACTGCCCCCGTTCATACACTGCCTCTCTTCTGGGCCCCATCTGAAGACTTAATGCTGTCTCCACTCGCAACCACTTCTGCTCACACACTGCCCTCACAGCTCCCTGTCCCTTCTCCTCACACACTACCCCTTCTCCTGTGCTCCTTTTTGTCTCTGATCAATCACTGCCCTCGCAGCTTCTTGACCCTTTAGTTCACACACTGCCCTGCCCCTCGCTTCCTTAGCTCCAGGCTATATTTCAAAAACATTAAAACCAGCATGGCATTTAGATGTGGGAAAAGTATTTTCCATTCATAAATATCACACCATTATTCAGCTAGGGTGACAGATTTTCCAATGTTGTGAATATTAGTTATAGCCTAGGACCGAAATTATCTGGCAAACTCGTATACGGTAAAATATTTACCACAGTGTGTGTGGCCCTGGGTATGTGTGGCTCTGTGTGTGTGTGTGTGTGTGTGGCTGGCTCTGGGTGGGTGTGTGTGTGGTAGTAATTGCTGTCTGCTGAGCTCGTCAGTAGGGTACAATAGGTCTCACATTTGCGACAGATTAAGCTAATGGCAATGTAAATGACAATGCCACTAATTTATCTGTTTTCAAAACCAACACATAAACACATAAATACAAAATTTGTCATATTACAATGCCAATAGCTCTAACTTTTCCAAAGGCGAAACCATTGCATTGTAAATGCTTGTTTCTCCCCTGTCCCAGCCCACAGAGTGGAGTAGGAAAAGGGGAGAAAAAAAACGGCCCACAGTGCACGGAGACAGACAGAGAAAATGAAAGCAGCCTCGCTGTGCGCCCGGACAGCGATTGTCAGCTGTGGCCTCTCCTTCACCCCTGCCCTGCCAAGCATCAAGCTGAGGCTGGGCTGTGGAGGGGTGATTGCAAGAATCTGCCTCCCTGGGGGCCAGGTGTTTCTCAGGCCTTTGAGCCATTTTCACCTCGGCCCCCCTGGGGCCCATACAGCCCAGAAATGGTGTTGGTCTTAACACCTCGCCCACAGCCCTTCACATTCAGGGCATAGTGGGCGAGGAAGAATGGGTCTTGCTGTGGGGGCCAGGTGATGTTTGGAATTTTTTGAATTTTTTTATTTATGCTATTTTATATAGCGCGGACTTTACCCGAAGGTGTCAGAGGGCTTCACACTAGGAACAGCAATAATACATGAGGAGAAAAATTACAAGTGGACAAATTACAAAAGCAAACGTTAAGTTACATGAATCAAAAGTGACAATAGTGAGCAACCAAAATACATGAGGTAGCAATTGGTACATTACAGGAGGAAAAAGTGATGTGTGCAGGTTACAAAAGCGTATAAAGTACAAGTAGAGGAATAATACTGCAATAATGGCAGACACTCCAGCACAAGAACAAACGTTACGTAGGCAATTGTGGCACTTGTGCAAGTATCTAAAGCAAACAAAAGTGAGAGGTAGCATACAGTGTGATACCAGAGAAAAGTGACGTGTGCAAGTTACAAAAGGGTACCATACACAGGTACAAGGGTAATACTACAGTAAATGGTAAACACTCAAACTGCCAGAATACACTGGGAAGGCATTTCCCATGCTCCAGCTTCACCTCAGCCTCCCCCCTGGATACCTGGCTACCTTGGATGACCCAGAAAGCGGTGTTTTGTGCTCCCCTGCCAGGACATTTTCCCGAGGCCTGGAGGGCTGATTAATTTACTAATTGCAGGGGCCTTACCTCTGTTCATGTGCTCCTGAGCTGAAGGTCTGGGGAGGGCTAAGTAGGTTAGTAATAGCAGGGGCTTTGCTGCTTTTCAGGTGCTCCTGTGCTGGAGGGCTGGAATAATTTTGTGACAGAAAGGGGCCTTGCTATTTTTTTTAGTTGCTCAGCATGTAGGCCATTGTCACCTTGGCCCTGTGTCCTGTGCAAGAACAGTATCCTCCCACTTTCATTCCTTGTCTGTGCAAATGGTGTTTCATGAAAGGGCACACCCCTTGAATGTGGGCCACGCCCCTTAAATATGGGCCACGCCTCTTGAATGTGGGCCACTTTTTCCGTTAGTGCCCGGGCCGAATTGTGATCCCAATCCGACCCTGGATGCAGGGTGCATGGGAGAGGGTGAGGGGGGCTGGCCCCTGGTCCCTTCTGGGTGCAGGGAACATATGAGGGCTGCTGCGGGGTGTCCCGGGGCAGGTAGTGAACATGGAAGACGTGGAGACAATGCGCAAAGGAATTACTGGGCTATCGGAAGCCTGTGCACGGTCTCTGGTGCCAGTGTCTGTGTGTTACTCTGTCTGTGTACAGAGCTTAACAACTGCGAAATAGTGCTTGTATGCGGTATATATAAAACTATTCCTCTTCTTTACGATATGGTGTGGCTGGTGATATTTTTTTTTGCAACCTCGTGTCACCATAGTTTGTTTTATTAATGAGGGAGCTTTATCTCACAGTATCGGTAATCGTTCTGTTGGGCGGTATCGGTCACCGGGTTTTCTCTCGCCTCCAAGGCGTCTTGCTCCCCGGCGGCACTAGCTGTGCCTTCCCACGGGGCCGAACGCAACCAAAGGGCCGCCGAGTCCAGGTATTTCCACCCCCAACCAGGAACACGACGCGCCCGCCTCCCTAGGTCCAAGGCAGGCCCGGCTCCAGAAATTTTTATTTGGGTGGGCCAAGGGTACATTCGGATGGGGCAATACCGTCCCAATTTATCACTTCTGGAGGTAGTCTACAAGCCATAGATTACATCATATCTACTCTTGCCAACAGTTACTATGATACAAGGATTGCTTCTGTGTGTATACAGAACATGTGGAGAGTTATTTACTTGTGCCCCACCCCTGCCCTCTTTCTCTGTAGATACCTTTACTACAACCCTCCAACAGTGCACTCCATCTCTTCATAGCCCCTCACCCTCATGACCTCCTCAGTTTTCCTCACTACCACCCTCCACCAGTGCCCATCTCCCACCCTCCCTCATGACCTCGTCCTCGGATTCCCGCACTACCACCTTACAACAGTGTCCCTCCTCTTTCCAAAGGCCCTCCTCCTCATGACCTCCTAAGATTCCCTCATTGCCACCCTCCACCAGTGCCCCTCATTGCTCTGTAGCCCAGCCCCCCATTACCTCGTCCTTGGATTCCCTCATTGCCACCCTCCACAAGTGCCCCTCATTGCTCCGTAGCCCAGCCCCCCATTACCTCCTTGGATTCACTCATTGCCACCCTCCAATAGTGCCCCTCATTACTCCGTAGCCCAGCCCCCCATGGCCCTCTCCTTGGATTCCCTCACTGCCACCCTCTAACAGTGCCCGTCATCGCTCCATAGCCTCTCCCCCTGATGACCTCTGTTGGAGGGGGGAGGTCTCTGGGGGACAGAGGTAAGTACTTCTGACCACCCCGGGACCCCTCTCCTCCAGGAACGTTACCGAGCACGTAGTCAGACCCTCCAGAGGGGAGGGTTAAGCATTTATGATCATGCACATGGAGACACCGTCCCACTACAAATGGACACCACACCAATTGGTTAAAGGCAAAACAGGTTCTTTATATATGGCTTCTGATCAGATCAAGGACTATAAGGTACACTTGGGCTAGAGGTCAGGTTCGCTCCGATGATGGCCGGGACTTAGGGAGGAGGCGTGCGGGGGAATGCTTGAGGTACTCAGTCTCCCCGGAGGGGATCGTCTCTAGTCCGGTTGGTTCAGGAGGGCCGTGGGATTTAATACTCCTGGTATGGGGGTTGGAGGCCACGCATCTGGCGTACGGCTCCCAATCCTCGAGCCGCGGGATACGGAGGGCTACGATGTAGAGGTATCAGGCATACGACTCACAATCCTCGAGTGGCGTGATACCGATGAATCCCGGAGCGGCGAATTGCGTACCACTCGTACCTTTTGATTACGATTCGTCCACTTATGTCCCATGCACCCCGAGTTCAGGGCACGGCTCGCACTTCTGAGCACTGTTAGATTGGGATGCACCTCAAGGACGGTGGACGCACGGTGTGGATCGTACTTCGGAGCGTGAATGGGCCCTCAACGCTCCTCCAGTACGGTGCGTACTGTTCCCCGTGCGGTGCGTACTCTGGAGCGCAGCTGGTCCTCTAGCGCTCCCAGGGACGTGGCGTACTGTTTCAAGCACGGGGCGTACTCCGGAGTGCGGCCGTTCCTCTAGCGCTTCCAAGTACGGGGCGTATAGCTCCAGGTGTGGTGCGCACTCGTACGCGGGCAGGTTCGCTGGCGCTTCAAAGTATGAGGCGTACAGCTCTAGGTGCGGGGCATACTCTGGAGCACGGTGGGTCCACTGGCGCTTCCAAGTACGAGGCGTACAGCTCCAGGTGCGGGGCGTACTCTGGAGCGCAGCAGTTTCTCTAGCGCTTCCAAGTACGAGGCGTACAGCTTCAGGTGCACCGTAAGGCTCGAGCCGCAACTAAGTCAGCAGGGCTCGAGTCGGGGGGGAACTAAGCGTCCGCAGGGGGGGAAGAGAGCCGCGACCATGTCCACAGGGCTTAAAATGGACAAGTCAAGCGTCCCGTAGGGTCAGGAGAGCCGCGATCCAGTCAGCAGGGCTCAGTGAGGTTTTGCGGGAGAGCAACGTCCTTCTCGCAGGATGGGCCGCGACCACGTCCGCAGGGCCCTCTTGTTCCAGGATCCAACTAACTCCACTCCCAAGGCTGTTCCAGTTATATCTTTTTTTCCTTACAAGTTTGAGCCCTCCCAGATGGCTCCTTGAGGCCTGGGGCTGATTGTCAGCGCCTCCGGCCATCTGGCACTCGTGTCCTTTGAAGTCTTGAGGTGGGGCTTTTCCGCTGCCCAGCAGGGAGCGGGGCCATTCCTGGCAGGAGGTTCGATTGAAACTCCTCTGCCCTTTCTACTGGGAAAAGGATCGCTACCCACAGCTGGGCAGGGAGAGATGGGGGTTCAGGTTTCTCTGAGGTTGGGGCCCTGTGGGAAAGGGCACTGGCGGACCTCAGTTTCTATCGCTGGGCCTTGGCACTAGGCTTCCCGCTACTGGTGGGAATTGGGAATGCTATGCTGGTGCGGCTACTATTCATCTGGGATCAGGGTGGATGTAGGGAGGACAGAGGACAGGGTTACACTGGTGGTGGCCTCGCACAGGTGACGGTTGGGGCCCTGGATGTAAGAAGGCCCACGCCAAGAAGGCCAGGTCTAACAACCTCCTCCTCTGATTCCCTAATTGCCACCCTCCAGCAGTATCATTCATCTCTCCGTAGCCCCTCTCTCATATTCGATTTCATTTGTTGTATAGCACTACTCATAGTGTAGGGTGTCGTAGTACTTTACATCAAGCATACATTTTGCAGAGAAAATGAATCCTACAAGTATGTAAAACAGCCTATAGGGAATGTCACATAAGCCAATGAGAATTACAAGGTGAAGGAATCACATGTGGTCCATACTGGTGGGCGATAAGTTTTAAGAGGGTTTGGTCTGGAGAAGCACAAGCACAGGATTGAAAGCGGGGTTGGCTTTGCTAATTAAAATGTATATCTGCCAAAACAAACTCTTTATAGCAACATTAGAGTAATGGAAGAGTAGGGATATTCTAACTGTATTGAAACATACAAAAAAAATTCTAAGTATACCATTCAGGTTTGTATGCAGCTCTTTGATGTCAATTTATAGGTCACTGTCCTATTTTAGGATTGTAACTTCTGTCCTGCAAGTGACCTATTGAGCTAGCCACACATCCACAGAAAATACAGTTTATCTGCTTTTAAAAATTATGAACAGACAAAATATTGCTTTTTAGGTTTCGCACTCAATCAATCAGGAGTTTGTTAAAGCGCGAATACTCACCCGTAAGGGTCTCAAGGCGCTAGGGGGCGGGGGGGGGGTTGCAGGTTCCATTCCATCAAGGAGGGGGTCTGTCGAAGAGCCAGGTTTTGAGGTTTCTTGCGAAGATGGGGAGCGATGTTGTCTGTCTGAGGTGGAGCGGAAGGGCGTTCCATGCTTTGGCCGCGAGGAAGGAGAAGGAGCGGCCTCCTGATCTGATCTTTCTGGTGCGGGGGACCACGGCGTAGGAGAGCTGGGCTGATCGTATGGTCCTTTGGGGTGCGTGGAATTCGAGTCGGCTGTTCAGGTATGCAGGTCCGGTGCCGTGGAGGGCCTTGTGTGCGTGGGTGAGCATCTTAAAGGTGATTCTCGCCTAGAAGGGGAGCCATCGGAGTGTGCACAGGTGCTGCGAGATGTGGTAGTGTTTTGGCAGGTTGAGGACCAGTCTGGCGGCGTTCTGGATGTTCTGTAGCTTGCGGATGAGATTTTTGTTTATTCCGGCGTAGAGTGCGTTGCCGTAGTCGAGTCTACTGGTGACCAGGGCGTGAGTGACTGTCTTTCGGTGTTCGAGGGGGATCCATTTAAAGGTCTTACGAAGGAGGCGGAGGGTGTGGAAGCAGGAAGATGAGAGTTGATCTGTCGGTCCATTTTGAGCTCTGAGTCCAGGATGATTCCCAGGTTGCGTGCGTGGTCTGTGGGGGTTGGCGGGTTTCCGAGGGCGGTGGGCCACCAGGTGTCAATCCAGGCGTCTGGGTTTGGGCCCATGATGATTACTTCTGTTTTGTTGGTGTTTAGTTGTAGGCAGCTGTTTTTCATCCATTTGGCGACAGCTTCCATGTCTTCTCGAAAGTTGCGTCTGGCGGTGTTGAACTCGTTGGATAGGGAGAGGATGAGCTGGGTGTCGTCTGCGTATGACACTATGTTGAGTCCGTAGGTTCTGACGATGGGGGCAAGTGGAGCCATGTAGACGTTGAAGAGCGTTCGGCAGAGGGAGGAGCCCTGGGGGACTCCGTAGGTGTGGGGTCCGAGAGGAAAGGGGGGAGTCTGACCCGCTGTGTCCTGCCGGAGAGGAAGGAGCAGATCCAGTTGAGGGCCTTGTCCTGGATTCCTGCGTCGTAGAGTCTGCGTATTAGGGTGCGGTGGGAGACTGTGTCGAACGCTGCTGATAGGTCGAGGAGGATGAGGGCTACTGTTTCTCTTTTGTCCAGTAAGGTGTGGATGTCGTCTGTTGCGGCGAGGAGGGCGGTTTCCGTACTGTTTTATTCTGGAGCCGGATTGGGAGGAGTTGAGGATGTTGTGTTCTTCAATGAATGTGGCGAGTTGGCTGTTGATGGCTTTCACGATGACTTTCGCTGGGAACGGGAGTAGGGAGATGGATCTGTAGTTTTTGAGGTCGGTGGGGTCCGCTGAGGGTATCTTTAGGAGGGGGTTGACCTCGGCGTGTTTCAAGTCGTCGGGGAACGAGGCGGTCGCCAGGGAGCGGTTGATGGTGTGGCGGAGCATGGGTGCGATGGTGTTGGCGGCTCTGAAGATGTGGTGGGGGCAGGGGTCCGTGTGGGCCCCCGAGTGGATTGACTTCATTGTCTTCAGTGTGTCTTCGGTGGTGAGGGCTGTCCAGTCATCAATCGCTGGTTTCCGGTGGTCGGGGGTGGTTGGTGAGGGTTCAGTGTGTTGGTTGTCTTCGTCGAAGTTGTCGTAGATGCTCTTGATTTTGTGGTGGAAAAAGATGCTGAGTTTGTCGCAGAGGTCTTGTGAGGGACGGATGTTGGTAGACTCGCTGGTGGGTTGGGCGAACTCCTTGATGATGCTGAAGAGTTCCTTGCTGTTGTGTGCGTGGGTGGAGATTCTGTCTTGTATCGCTTTTTTCCTCGTTTCTCTGAGTTGATGGTGGGCGTTGGTGGCGGCTCTGAAGTTGTTGTGGGCCTCTGTGGATTTGGTGTTTCTCCAGGCCTTTTCGAGGCGGCGGCATGTGCGCCTGGACTCTCAAAGTTCGATGGTAAACCATCTGGCTTTCTTGGCACGGGCATTGTTGTTTTTCTTGAGGGGGGCTATGGTGTTGGTGCTGTCCGAGATCTATCTATGCAGGGTTCGGGCTGCCGTGTTGGGGTCGTCGTTTTCCACGATGGTTGGGGTGGAGTTGTTGAGTGAAGAGGTGAGCTGGTCGTTGGTGAATTCGGTCCAGTTTCTTTGTGGAAGCAGGTGCTGGTGTCTGTGGATGGTGGGTGTTCTGAAGGTGAAGTGGACGCAACGATGGTCGGTCCATCGGAGTTCGGTGGTGTGGCTGAAGGTGATGGAGTTTCCTGTAGTGAAGAGGGGGTCGAGGGTGTGTCCTGCTGAGTGCGTGGGCTCGGTTACGATCTGGCGGAGTCCAATGTTGTGGAGGTTGTCCAGGAGGCATGTGGTGTTGGGGTCCAGTTGATTGTCGAGGTAGAAGTTGAGGTCTCCCAGCAGGGCGTAGTTGGTGGATGCGATGGCCTGCAGGGAGATAATGTCCGTGATGGAGTTGGCGAAGGATCCGCGGGATCCAGGGGGTCGGTAGATGAGGGTTCCTCGGAGGGTGGCGGTGGGGCTGGCCAGTATCTTGAAGTGAAGGTGTTCCATCAGTTCTGTGGACTCATCAGGGAGTGTGCTCAGGCGGAGGCTGGATTTGTGGAAGATGGCGATTCCTCCTCCTGGGTGGGTGGGGCGGTGCTTCCTGGAGATCTTGTATCCTTGGGCGATGGCGATGTCCGGTCCCGAGCTGGTGTTGGTCCAGGTTTCGGTGAAGAATGCTATGTCGAGGAGGTCCCAGATTTCTGTGGCGTGTTTGTGGAGGCACTGCGAACCGATCGCGAAGCGATCGTCGCTGCGAAACTCTATTGTAATAATTTCTGCTTTCAAGGAGCTAAGGGAGACAGGAGACAAGTGATGTGCACGCGCGCGTAAATGGATCAGGTCACACTCGGTTCCGGTCTCCCATGGCTCCTTGGAAGCAGAAACACACGCACACGCACACACACACACACACACACACACATACAAACAGAACCCCCCGGCGCTTACACACACACATCCCCTACCTCGGCTCGGCATGTCTTCTCATCACAGCTTGTGCAGGGACAGCCAACGTGCACGGCGATGGCGTCTCCTGCGCTACAACCGTGGTTTTGGTTTCGCGGCCTAAGCTTGCCATTGGCTGTACTGTTGCCAACCGGCACTTTATTAGCTGCAGAGCAATTATGCAGCTTTGTCCCTGCTTCTTGAAGAGTTCCCTGAGCGAGCAGTACGGATTCTTCTGGTATGTTGCTGTGTTGGACCCATCTGCGGATGTTAAAATAAACATTTTTTTGTATTGACAAAAAGCAAGGCATAAATGTTTGAAAGAACTGCATACTTTCATTGTATTGCAATTTCATTACTATCGTTTATTTTCTGTCACTGCTGGCACGTTTCTGTACCCGCTCTGTTCGTTTTGTTAATTTGCTATCTAAAGCGGACTGATCAAGTTTAGTGTATGAATTGTAACCGGAGGTAGCTATGGCAAAAGATGGCACATGCCAGTAACACACTGCTCCTGCCTCGGATGCCACTTGTTTACTTCCGGCTCCACTGACAGCTGCTGCCTGACCATGAGCGACATCGTGGACAAGACTCTGAGTTCTTTACCGGGGCTGCTGGCGCAGGATGCCGGGGCCAGTAAGCTGGCTGGAACCTCCAAGCTGGGCACCCTGATCCACAGCATCACTGCGCTCAGCTCCAGGCAAGTGAGGAGAGGAACCATTAGCGTGTAGCATCCTAAAATTCCCCCAGTCATGGTAGGAGGGGCAGCTCGTTTTCTCGGGCAAGGGTCAGTGTGGCACAGTCTGGAGCAGTGTCTCCCTCCCACACAACATTAAAGGGGAGGGCTCAGCCCATTAGGATAGTTTGTTTCATCCTGCTGCTGGTCTGACTGCGAGAGCAGGTTTTGGGGCGGAGTTCTTTGTAGTTCTTCCCTAAAAAAATGTCAACAAACAGTTGTGTCGCCTCATCTTCACTTCGAGCATCTGGCGACAAGCAGAGGTTGGGCGTGCACAACATAATAAGGTGGGGGGGGTGGGCTCAGACTGTGACATCACACGCCGAAAGGGAGGACGCTTTCTGCTATTATAAAGGGTCCTGCATGCTACTACATTTGTATCACTGATCAAATGCAGATGGACACTACCGTCATTATCCCACCTCAAAAACTGATATTAGCTGCCAAGTGGGTAAATGCATTGGGTGGCCCTTAATGCCAGTTCTGTTCTTTTGGGCAGCAGCGTATTGCATTCTGGATCTTGTAGTTTCACATTTAACTTTGCAAGTATGGGATTTAACATCCGGTTTTTCAAGAACACTACTACTGGCTATTGTTTTGTTTGTTTAACTGTGTTTGTGCTACTCTGCCCGTTGGCGCCCAGTCCGTTCTGTGACAGATATAGGGATCGAAAGTATAGTGGCCCGACCCATCGACATATTTGTTTCTCTCTGCAATCTGCTTGATCCACTATTACCTGGTCTTAACCTCTCCCTTGGATCACAGCACACCCTCTAGTGTTCCTTCCCTTGTCCTCTCTTCTGCTGAACCTCAAACCTCCAGAGGGAAGTGGGTCCTCTCCTTTGTTCTTGCCCCTCGTCTCAGCCTCCCTCTTTGACGTTACTGTCCCTCTTCTTATGTTGCCGTTCGGACATTCTCGCTGTTACTCCTTCCTTGGAACTAGTTACAGAGCAAAATGCAGTTGTCCGGTGTGAAAATGCAGCACGAGTTAAAGTGTGAGGGGACAAAGAAACAAAAATCACTTTCTCCTGAAATGCTCAGGAGTAATTGAAATTAGGTCAGAATAATTGTGCAGCTACAGATTAAGATGCTCATTTAGACTCCAATGAAAACAAGCATTTGCAATGCAATAGGTCTCGCATTGACACAAGTCTGAGCTATTGACATTATAAATAACAATGCCTTTTATTTGTTTTAAAAAAAAGGCATTATTTTCAATGTCAATAGCTCAAACTCACGTCAATGCGAAACCTATTGCGTTGTAAATGCTTGTTAGTAGTTGTGTTTTGCATCAGTCATGATAACGATACAACAATATAAATTAAATATTCACAGCATACACGTAGTATGTGTCTTGCTGGGCCCTCACAGACTTTTAGAATATTAACTAAAATACACACATCCTCGAAGCATACACAAAGTATATATCTAGCTGGGATTTCGCAGATTTTAGAAAAACTGAACAATAGCCGCACATTATCGTACCTGCTCTGTTCAAACTCTGTGTCACAACCGGATCTGATAAACAGCTGAAGGGTCAGCCTGACCTCACTGCAAGGGCCACCGTTCATGTTTGGGTAGGCCAGGCTCATGTTTAGGTGGGCCTGGCACACCCGGCCTACCTTCTAGAACCTGGCCTGTTCCAAGGCCGTGCTCCAGTCAGCCTCCCAGCAGGGAACTAAAAATATCCCCAACCAGCAGACTCCACAGTCCCAGCCGAGAGGCCAAGACCCATTCAGGTGCGATGCCCCCTCTCCCCCTTCAAGGGTCGCTCATTCAGGTGTAGATCCCTCCAGAAAGTCCGTCATCAGGGCCCAAAAACTCACCACTGTCAGGAGGAATCTGACAGACGAAAACAAGACAGTGAGGAGTCTCATTAGAGCGAGTAATGATCTCCGAGTCCCCTCTTCAAAGGGATCCTGGCGCCAACCCCCTCGTCTTTGCCCGACAACGGGTGACAAGGTGCCTGTTTAGGGCTCTTAAGGCCTAAGCAGGTGCCATTAGCATTTTACAGCGAGTGCCCCATTGGAGAGTCAATGTGTCTGCTGTTCGCAGTGCGTGGGGGCATGGGGGGAGGACACGAGCCAGAATGGAGGAGGGTGAACTGCGGAGGGTTTGGAGCCACAGATTCTCAAAACACATAACGGGGACAGGTAATTGACATAGAAGTAGGACTATGGTTTGCAGTAACCTTCGACATAAAAGTAGGACTATTTGAAAGCTGTCTTAGACATAAAAAAAGGACTACAATGATAGCTCCCTCCACAGATTGAGATGAAGCATTACAGACAACAAATCCGAGGTCTTTTATTGGCACCCCTCTCCTTTACGCAGCAGCATTAGTACTTTTTATTAAATTTACACTTTTAAGGACTATAGCATGTATTTTCCAAAAATCTAAAAAAAAATCCCAGGCTAGCAAACGCCAGATTTACTAGCTTTATCAATGCACGTTTCTACATCTGCGTGTCAGCACCACGTAAAGTACAATTCACTAATGTTGCTTAGTTGCTCATGACAGAAAAGCATGGGAGGTAAACTGCGGAATGCTAAATTGCCGGAGGGCAGCCAATGAAAAACAGGGACATTTCTGTGTTTAACCGGGATACTGTTTGAAAACAGGGACATTTGAGTCACTTGGAGACAAGTGTCGGGACACAGGGACACTTCTCCAAAAACGGAGACCGTCCTGGGAAAACTGGGACGTCTGGTCACCCTAGCCACAGCTCCTGTACTGAGGGAAGATAGCTCAGTGGGTTGGGAAAGTGCGGATGGGAAATGGAAATAGATGCATAGTCAGTGCTTTAAATGGGCCGGTACTCACCGGTACTGAGTACTGGCACTTCGAATTTTCTGGACCTCAGTACCGGCACTTTTCTTAGGTCAGGAAGAGTACCGGTACCCTCACTGAGAGCACAACAGGCTCCAGTTAGGTATGTCCTGCAGCAAGCTCTGGGCAGATGCCGCTCTTCTTCGGAGGAGCTTGCAAGACACTGAGCCCCTCCGTGGCATTTTGCAAAGTCGTTCACTTGAATGGCCCCAGACTGCAGGGGGTCTGACAGGGCTTGGCTTGTGTTATGCTGTGATCACAGGACAGGGTCTAGACAGACCCTGCACTGTCGATCAGGTGCGCATCGGCTATCAGCTTAAAGTGTTAAGGCCCCCCAACCCCTTCCTCCATCAGGCGTGTCAAATGAGACGAGGCTGGCTGTCAGTGATCCTGTCCCATTTAGGGAAATACACTGGCCATACTAAAGGGCGGGGTAGCGCGACGCAATGCTCTACCTTCCCCAAAACCGTTTTTTTTTCTTAATCTTTTTGTTCAGCACAGAGGCTGCTCTCCTTTGTGTCCCTCCATAACTATTCCCTGCCTTTGCTTTAACAACATGACTGACCTGGGTGTAAAGCTAACCTTTCAGTGCTTAATTTGTGCGTGGTTTCCGGTGCTCAGCACCGACACTTATTTTCCAGGGCCGGCACTACGGCTGTCTTTTATGTGGGCAGCTGTGGTGCAGATAATTTTTAAGAGTACTGCACACAGCAGGTTTGCTGTATCTTCCTAAATTATCTTCCGAGCTGCTTTCACTTTTATCCTTTTCGTCAAAAGGCCTGCACCCTGCCCGAGCCTCTAATTGGGGATTCTTATTGCTAAGGGCTGGCTCGTGACTCAGCTTGGACAAGGCAAGCTTGGAATGAGCACGCCCAGGACGAGGAAGAAACGCCACAAACGAAAATGTGTGCATTATGCTAGCCTGTGTGCCTTAGCGCCTAGTAATAAAATATTGCACAGAGGTTTAGGGCTGTCTCTCCCCAGCTAATCTGGCAGTAGGGCGAAGCCCACAGTTGTTCTCACCCCTCAGACACTGCCTGTGTCACGACAGAAATGTGCATAGTGGGTGAGGGTAGGTAGGCAAATAAATATCACTGTGCCATCTTTTTTCAATTACGAATAGTGACTTAACTTTGGACCTCTTGTTTCCTTCGCCCTCTTGTGCAGTGGTGACCTGCCTTTGCATATATCTCATTCCTGGGACAGCCTCGTGGGCACTTGTAGCCGGAGCTGGGCGGATGGGACCGCCGGGTGCACTTCACAGTGAATCTGACAGTGAGTGGCTATTTCTGCCCCCTCTTCTACCGGGCCTTGTTGAACATGCTCGGCTATACAGAAAGACGCCTTTCAATAACTAATTATTGTCAACTTAGCTGTAGTAACAAATACGCGCTGTTTTTTTTTACTTTTAAAAATCAAGACAAGTCCACAAAGCCAACGTCTAGGCCCACACTACCACCACAAATCCTATCTCCAGTGCTTAATTTGAGCTGGTGTTTGAAGGTGATGCCCAGTAGCACCTATTTTGAGAGATTGGGTTAGAACGAGAGAGAAAGGTAAAAATAGGTAAAGATGCAAGAGACAAAGGGAACAAGCATTGGCATTGCCAATAGGTCTCGCTTTTGGGCCCTTATAAGTAGTTATGCAGCATAATTTCCTTGTTGCAACAACATAAAATGTCGAATGCATAAACACTTAGATGGTCCCAAAAGCGAGCCCTATTGGCTATTTGCAATGCAATAAGTCTTGCATTTAGGCAACTTTAAGCTGTTGGCATAGTAAATGACAATGCCTTTTCAATTTATTGTAAAAGTAAAATTTTTTGAAAGTTATTGTCATTTACAATGCCATTATGTTCAATTTAAGTAAATGGGAGACCTATAGCATTGCAAATGATTGTTATTTATGATGTGGGTGAGTTGCGTGGGTGAGTGGCGTTGCGTGGGTGAGTGGCATTGCGTGGGTGTCAGTGGCGTTGCGTGTGAGTGGCGTTGCGTGTCTGAAAGTGGTGCTGTGTGGGTGTGAGTGACTTTGAGTGAGTGGCGTTGCGTGGGTGAGTGGGGTTGCGTGGGTGTCAGTGGGGTTGCGTGGGTGAGTGGGGTTGCGTGGGTGAGTGGGGTTGCGTGGATGAGTGGGGTTGCGTGGATGAGTGGGGTTGCGTGGGTGAGTGGGGTTGCGTGGATGAGTGGGGTTGCGTGGGTGAGTGGGGTTGCGTGGATGAGTGGCATTGCGTGGGTGAGTGTGGTGTTGCGTGGGTGTGAGTGGCGTTGCGTGTCTGTAAGTGTTGCTGTGTGGGTGAAAGTGGCACAGAGCCTTTGATGTGGCCTGGTGCAGGAGAAATGCTGCTGCTGCTAATTAAATACAAGAGCGGCCGGGAAACACAAGTACGGCCGGCCACATAATTAGGGGAGGAGAAGCCGCTCAGCACACGCTGGGAGAAGCCCTTTGATGTGCTATGCGGCCGCGATGCGCGCTCTGTGCTGGGGGAGGGCCATTAGCCTGAACTCGCGGCAAGATCAAACGAAGGGTGGGGGGGACATTGAGGAACAGGAACAGATGGCCATGAAAGTGTATGGGCCAAAAGCGCGTGCCTATACGTGCACTCGAAGAAAACGCCACGAAAAAAAGCGGTGGTTTGACAATCAGTTCGAGCACTTGAATTCTCGCCATTTCCCATTCCTTCGGAATGGTAAAGGCGAGACCTAAAAAGGAGGAGCGAAAGGTACCTGCAAAACGGAGATAAAGAGGGAGAGCATTTCTGGTGGTAGATAAAACAAATGTGAACCTCTCATTTGGCAGCGCTGGAAACTAGGTACTGAGAACTTTGAGCCCTGGGACGTATTTCTTTATTACAAATTAAGTACTGGCCCTTCCCATAGAGAAATGAACAGAAGGGAACGCTGCAGCAGTCCAGGAATGAGCTCCATGACAAATGGAAAATGGATTTGGTTGAGAGTAAGTTAAGATGAACATAGAAGGAAGGGGGAGGGATGATTGTATAGAAGTGTGGTGACAGGTGTAGTTAGGATTGCCACTTTTTTTCACATAAAAATGCCAGATATTTGTTGAGTTCTGAAATCATGAATGAACTTTGAAATGGTATTTCAACACAAATTTGTGTACGGTCAAAAATCCTGTGCATTTCTTAACTTTAATAATCGTTTATACATACATATTTATGTCTGTGTGCTTGCCGACCTATGTGTGCCTATCTTTGTGTGAGAGAAAAGAGAGAAAGAGGGAGAGAATCAGGACACTCTCAGGAGATATTTTAAAGGGAATGGGTGGGATGCTTTTGTGTACATGTCTGCTTGTTTCGCTCTGTGTGTGTGTGTGTGTGCATGCTTGAGAATACACAGTATTGTGCCAAACAACAACAAATAACATATGGTATTAAGAACCAGCAAATATTACAAAACAAGGAAATGTTAACATATCATCCTGTTTGGTTTTCATTTTGTGTAATGAGTTAACCTGCTTTGTCTACATGAACACATTTCTCATGCGTTTTGATATGTGCTGCAACTGGTACAGAGGTCGTTGTGTAATCATTATATCTTGCCCCTAGCCCCGCCCATTTGCCAAACCTCCAACTCATTTTAATGAGTACCTGCACTTATTTTTTCCCATTTAAAGCACCGTGCATAGTACGTTCATATGGATATGTATATCAGTGGCCACTCATGCCAGGTTCATCCAAAGTCGTATGTCAGTCTCAGGCCAATAGTTGTACTTGACTGTAGTGACTTGCCGTTGAGTGTGGAGTTGTGAGAATGTGATGAGGAATGTAAAGTTAGGGTCTGTGTGCTTCGTGAAACCTGCAGAAAGTATCAGTTGGAGGGAGGAGGGAACCCTAATAGGAGCTATCAGGTCGTGGCTGTAACTAAGTACCTAAGGTGAAATAAGATAATTATTTCTGCCTGAGTGGTTTTAAATTCATCTGTATTCAAGACCTTGCCCTACAACATTTTGGCGACACATAGAGATGCAGTAGGACTCCGGCGGTAGTTGGGAGCTGTTTGTGTTTAAAAAAGAGGACAATCAAGAGGTGGAGAGAACCCTTGTGTCCATGAAAGAGCATTCTGCGTCCTACTGTCACTGCCCCACCCCCGAATCCTCCACTCCGCCATACAACTGTCACAGCCCCATCCCTGAATACTCCACTCTGCCGTCCTACTGTCACAGCCCCATCCCTGAATCCTCCACTCCGCCGTCCTACTGTCACTGCCCCACCCCCGAATCCTCCACTCTGCCGTCCTACTGTAACATGCCCATCCCCGAATCCTCCACTCCGCCATCCTACTGTCACAGCCCCATCCCATAATCCTCCACTCCGCCGTCCTACTGTCACAGCCCCATCCCCGAATCCTCCACTCCGCCATCCTAAAAGATCAGGGCTTGATCCATCACCGTTTTTTAGCTCACTGCACCATCCCAGCTCAGAACCTGGCTACATGCAAATTAGTCTGACCCTGGCCCAGTGCATCATGGGAACAGGGCAGACCAAACTATCAAGCCAATTCTTTACTGGAAAGGAAACAAGCTTCCGGGGACCGGTTTCTGGCATTGCAGCCGTCATCGGCCAAAGAATTGGCTTGGTAGTTTGGTCGGCCCTGTTCCCATGATGCACTGGGCCAGGGTCAGACTAATTTGCATGTAGCCAGGTTCTGAACTGGGATGGTCCAGTGAGCTAAAAAACGGTGATGGATCAAGCCCTGATCTTTTGACTGGGTAGGAGTGTTCTGCTTAATTCAGATACTCTGTCCATTACCACCCCCTTTCATGAATCGTAAAATGATCCATGGCATAATCAGAGAGGCTGCTATCCAAGCTCTTATATGAGCATACAGTCATAAATTGAAACCTCATTGTTCGGTACCAAATGGGACACGTAGACTTTTTTTATGGGGGCAAGGAGATTTATTTACAGGACAAGTAGATTTCTGAGACATCTTGTCCTTTGGATAAGAAGATATTTTATAACATACCACACCCCTGGGTCGCTTACCATCACAACTGCTCCTACTTGCCATCACCTAAGCACGACATGTGAGCCAGGCTTCATGCTTTGTGTTCATACAGCATCTTCTTCCCGGACAAGCTGGTTCTGGGGACTAGGGCAAACCATCACTCTGCCAGCGTTCTGTGTTCCACCTCACCCCTCAAAGGAGAGGCGTCATTACTTGTACTGTAAGAGTGCCCCGCTTCTACATCGCTCGCACCAAAGGCCACCTTGTGAAGGTTTGACTGTGGGATTCCCCGGAGTGCAAAAAGGCTACTTGGTGCTAAAGCATACCACCTCATGCTGAATCGTGCTCTGCATTAGGATCTGCTACGCATTGGCAAAGAAGCAGCCTCCAGCAGGACTGTGGACCCATTCCACCAGGGCCAAAGCTGCCACCACTGTGCTGGCACGCGTAGTAATAGTACTAGACAGATGCTTGGCAGCAACTGGGCGTCCCTCCATACATCCACCGAGCATTTTTATCAGGATAGCCAAGTCTGCTGGGAGCGGCACTTTGCCTGCTTGGTTCTGCACAACGTCAGGGTTGATACCATCCACAGCACTCATTTCATTAGGTACTGCTCTGGTATCTGTTCATTAGGTAAGTAATCTGTGGCTAGAAGTCTCCATCCGAAGCAAATCTTTTTGCCTTCAGTACATTTTCTGGTAGAGACACTATCTAGCTACAGTGCCCTCATCGATCCTCCCATCCTCCCCTTTCTGTGGTTGGGCTTTACTCTTAGGATCTCAGATCTAGGGATCTGCACACAGACTACCAGGTTGCTTTGGGGCGCTGCATCGGGAGCACGGGCAGGTAAAAAAGCAATCTGTCTGCACGTGAGAGTGGTGCCTACATAGATCCCGCATGTCATTTCCCGAGCAGTAACAAGGCCACAAGGCGCCACCTTCCGGAAGCAAAAGCTTTTCTGAAAAGTTTCGGAGTCCAGTCTGACACCTGGAGAATATCGAAAAAGCATTTCCAAAGGCGAGTAACTTGTTCAATGACATTTTTTAGTTGTGATTGGCATTTCTAAGACTGTTGTTCTGAAACTTGGTCTGCTCTTTATTCTTTATTTGAATTTGATCATTGGATGTAAATGAAAAACTATCAAATGCTACAAGTACTTTATTCTCTCCTCCCCAGAATAAAACTAGTATTGAGGAATCGGGGAAGATCCTGCTTCCGACTGATGACAGCTGGAGAATCTTTTGTAATACCACCGAGCTATAAACCAGCTAAGAAGGTATCCTAAGAAAGAGGATCTGGGATCGGGCTTAAGTTTTGAGTAAAGTTGTTTTAGAGGTTTTTTTTTTCCTTAACAGTTGCTCTTAAATTGTTTTGAAATGTCACTGCCTTCTGAGGAATGGGCAACAAAATGCATCATTAATTAGTTTAATGTAACTAGATAGGGTAATGCAGCGTTTCTAGAAGCTGGCTCTTTAGGACTCGCAATCTTTTGGGTTTCTTGTCACTAGCGGATTGTGCTTTAGGTAACTTAATTGTTGGATGACTGTATAAATAGTCTGGACGTGGTCTTAATGTGGCCTGTGCCTGAACTCCTACAAAGTCAAAGCAATCCAGTGCCTAAAATTTAAAGCAGTTATTTTTTAACCATTCCAAGCTTACCCTTAGTAGATAGGCATGAGCAGTAAGGCATTGAGGGTAAGGTGTGTGATGTGAACGCAACAAATTTTACGTGCCAGCAACAATAATCCAAGTTAGCTAAAAAGCAGTCAATTTAATGTTTAAAATGGCAAAACAATAAATAAATGCATAGGTATCCATGGATACTAAAACACGAATTAGTGTTTCAAAAGCGTTTTTTAGTATTTAAAACGCAAGCATACCAATGCTGCATGTGAATTTCAAAAGCAGCCAATATGTGAGGCGGATAGCAGTAATTGTTTTTTTCACTGAGATAAAGCAAACTGACCGCCCCACCGGTGAGTGGTTTGAAATACAACTTTTATTAAAAGGTTTTTGTTCAAATATACAGTTCTCCCTTGCAGCAGAAAATGTCCTGTTTTAAAAAGTGGTGAATAAAAACAAATTTCCTCCTCTCCAAACTAATGGCGAGAGAACTTCCTCCCTTGTATAATGAAGTTTTCAAACTTACGGGTAATTTTTTCTGATTACCACACCATGGTTTAAAGTAGAAATTCTTTACTCTCAGCGAGTCTGGGTAAGAGTTAGTGTTACGCCAACCGGTTTTGCTGATTTTCTTCCTTGAAATTGCAGCGGAGTTTTTTCCTTGGATCGTCAACACTTTTTCCCCAGAAAAGTACATTCATAGCAAATGTAGTCTTATTCCTGTGGGCCTGTAAGAAGTCAGCTGTCCTGACCTTGAGTAGCTTATCTGAAAGACAGTTCTAAACTTCTGTACCTTAGAATTACCCTCTGGAGTCAGATTGGATCATGCGCATCAGTTTGTGATTTCAGTCTGCATCTGTTGTCGTGGTCGCCGGGATGACTTCGCGGTGCCTTCTTAGAAGACGCCCCTGCGTGCTGCAATCCGTTTCTTTTTCTGCGCCAGCCTAGCGCAGATCCGGAGAGAGCTACCCCTTTGGTCACTTTTTGACAAATCTTTTTTTTTTTTACTTTTGGTCTACTTTTCGAGTCTTTGCCTCCTGGTGCACAAGGGATGCCCCATCGGACCAGCTTTAAACCCTGCGAGGCCTGTCACAAACTGATCTGTGACGGACCTGCACCTCGTGTGCCTCTTGGTGTCTGGAGCATGACCACGACCTGAAGTCATGCTCGGACTGCAGGGCCATAAATCCAAAGCATTTGCTGGAGTGGTACTGAAAGCTCTAGGAGGCTCGGCAGTCAGCCCCGCGTTGCTCAAGGGAAAGGTCTTGAGCCATCACACTTTGTCCAAGTGTGCGAAGTACTTTGGTAAGTCTCAGCACAAGAAGGCGCTTCGCCTTCTCTGTCGGGTGATGCGGGATCCAGAGCGTCTTTTCCTTAAAGCTCAGTCTTCGGTGCCTTCTTCAGGGACGACTCTGCGCCTCACTCTGGTTCCTGGAGCCGGGACGTCCCCTGCCCAGCTTCGTGCATTTTACGAAGCCCTCAAAAGTATTTTTGGGTAGCCCGACCCTGCCGGCGTGCCTTTGAGCCCCGCAGAACCAGTCGCTGGTCCTGTGCCTTCGAATACGACTCGGCTGAGGGTGTGGGTGGTGCCACCCCTGTGGCTCAGACGGAGCCTGTACAGTTGCTGCCGAATTACCCACCCTTCCCGGGGTTGGGGGCGACTCCGGCCAAGATTACAGCCTTTCTCTCGGCCATGGTACGTCTTTTTGAGCCTTTGACTACAGACGGTGCGCCATCTAGCATTGCAGAGCTGACGGAGGATCCTGCCTTGCCCACACCGGTGGCTTCAGCCCCGGTGTCGCTGACTGCTCCGGAGCTGCAGATCCTCCCTGGAACCAGGCTTGGTTCCAGGTCGACGCCGATTGACCTTAAGATACCTCCACCGACTTAGACTCCACCGACACCACCACTGACATCGCCTCCTCCTTGGGACGACGTCGTCCCCAGCTTCACCTCTAATGTGGACGCGGCGTCAGCTCGACATCAATAGATGCCGTTCATGACGTTGATGGGGATGTTTTATCCCCACGTCCAGCCACCTAGTTTTCAGCCTGTTCCACAGGACGAGAAGGCAGAGTAGGACTGGGAGGGATCTGAGGACCCTCTCGCACAGGCTTGCGAGTGAGATGGACTGGGCAGAGGATTTGGAAGGGGCTAGTGGTCTGGATACCTCCCCAGACCGTGGCATATTGTCCGGTACTTCTACAGTGGCTACTGAGGAAGGGGCTACATATAGTGTGGTGTTGCGTAGGGCAGCTGATGCATTACATATTCAGCTACCTACTGTGGCTGTCAGGACTAACCTCCTGACAGGTGCTTCAGCCAACGGCAGCTGCTTTGGAGCCACTGTTGCCCTTTAATGAAGCACTGTCTGATGTTCTTCTGGGCACTTGGTCCAGTCCCACCTCAGTGGCTCCTGTGGACAGGAACGTGGCCCGACGCCATCGCCCTGCCCCAGGTAATCTAATATTCATCTCCCAACACCCTACCCCTGAGAGCTTGGTTGTCCAAGCCTCTGCTTCTACTACCGCCTCCTCTACCATACCCCGGGATAGAGAATCCAAGCGCATAGAACATTTTAGAAAACCTCTTTTCCTCTGCTAGTGTGGCACTGCAGTCGGTGAACACCGCATGCCTCTTGGGCCGTCATTTGTGGGGTACTCTGACGACGGTGCTGCGTCAGTGCCCGGAGGAGGCCCAAGACGTTCTCTCCCAAGCTATTACAGAGGGGAGAGATGCAGCGAAGTACACCATTAGATGTGGACTTGACCCTGCTGACTCACTGAGCAGAGCGATTTCAACGACAGTGGCACTACGACGCCACACCTGGTTGAGGACCACTGGATTCTCAGGTGATGTCCAATCAACACTCATGGACATGCCATTTGATGGCCGTTGCCTCTTTGGCGACAATGCAGATCATGCTCTGGAGCGGTTCAAGGACTCACAGGCCACGGCCAAGTCCTTGTGTTTTTCCCAGTCCCGCCCTTCTCAGCAGCCTGCTTTTTGTTCCTTTTGTGGCACCGTAAGGTGCTCCCAGCTGCATTCACAACAGGGCCACAAGCCATTGCAGCACGGCCGTGGATATGGGATCCATCATAGTGGACAACGGGGCCAGCAAACGTGTCAGTCCACCACCAACCCTGTCACCACTG
This sequence comes from Lissotriton helveticus, assembly GCF_964261635.1. NCBI lineage: Eukaryota > Metazoa > Chordata > Amphibia > Caudata > Salamandridae > Lissotriton > Lissotriton helveticus. Next base: position 381,944,943 of record NC_136062.1, read on the forward strand.
ACTCCAAACCTTCCTAGTCTGGAGTTTCAGGTCAATACCACTCCAATGGGCTGGAGGCTTCGCCATCACCTCACCCACTGGTGCAACATCACTTCGGACAGGTGGGTTTTAGAAGTAGTCCGTAGGGGCTACTCCCTCCCCTTAGAGACCAGCCCTCCCGCCATGCCACCCCAGTACCACAGCTTGTCGCAGGATCACTTGCAACTTCTTCAACATGAAGTTACAGCCCTCTTGGCAAAGGGGGCCATCGACATCGTTCCAGTGACAGAAGTAGGTCAGGGTTGTTATTCCCACTACTTTCGGATACCAAAGAAGGACCAGGAACTACGCCCTATCTTAGACCTCCGGAACGTGAATCGATTCCTCCGCAAAGAGAAGTTCAAGATGCTCACTTTGGCTCAGGTCTTGTCTGCTCTCGACCCACAAGACTGCAGGATGCGTATTTCCACATCCCGTCCTGCCGGCCTACCGACTTGACCTACGGTTCACGGTAGGCCACTAGCACTTTCAGTTCCCAGTGCTCCCTTTTGGCCTTACCCGCGCCTCTCTGGTGTTCACGAAAGTGATGGCGGTGGTTGTGGCTCATCTGCGCAGATCAGGGGTGTCAGTCTTCCCCTATCTAGATGCCTGGTTTTTGAAGGTGGGTTTGCCCCATGCAGTTGTCTCCCACCTCCAGACGACGGCCAACCTCCTGCATTTACTGGGGTTCTCCATCAACGTGCTGAAGTCGCACCTGATTCCCTCTCAGAATCTCCTCTTCATCGGAGAGGTTCTGGACACGCATCCGTTTCTGTTTTTTCTTCCCAAACAACGAGTCCAGGATATTCGGACTATGATACTGATCTTTCAGCCCTTATCCTGGGTTTCGGTCAGGATGACCCTGAGGCTGTTGGGCCTCACGGCCTCCTGCATCCTGCTGGTAGAACATGCCAGATGGCTTATGTTATGTAGTTTTTTATATAGCGTACGGCTACTCGGTAAGAGTGTCCCGACGCTTTCCACCAACAGCTCAGAGTAAAATGTAGCATATATATAGTAATATGCGGGCTCTGCAGTGGGACCTGTAGTTCCAGTGGGCGCAGTACCAGGGGAACCTGTCCTATTGTGTCCAGATCTCGGAGGGCACTGCTCAACAACTGCAGTGGTGGGTCAACAGCAGATCCCTCTCCCTTCCCCAACTGGAGCACACAGTAGTGACAAATGCGTCCCTCCTGGGCTGGGACACATGGGAGAGGCGGAGTTAAGAGCTCTGGTCTCCGGCGGAGTCCAGGTACAAAATAAACCTTCTGAAGCTTTGGGGCGATCCGTCTTGCACGGAGATATTCCTTCCCTCTGTCAAGGGGGGAGTAGTGCAGGTGTTTGTGGACAAGACCACCGCCATGTGGTACTGCAACAAGCAGGGTGGGGTCGTGGACCCTTTGTCAAGAGGCTCTGAGCCTCTGGACATGGCTGGAACATCAGGGCATTCGCCTGGTGGTTTAACACCTGGCAGGTTCACTGACCAGGGCAGACGAGCTCATCCGCAGGTGCATGATGGATCACGAATGGAGTCTTTACTTGGAGGTGGCGCAAGGACTCTTTGAACAGTGGGGAGAGCCTTGGTTAGATTTATTCGCCACCGAAGAAAACGCTCAGTCATCAGTTCTGCGTGTTGAAATTTCCAAGGTGACACTCGTTCGGCGACGCTTTCCGTCGCAAGTGGAGCTGCGGTCTGTTGTACGCCTTTCTGCCTATACCACTTCTGCCCAGAGTGCTGAAGATCAGGCGCAACCGGGCCCAGGTCATTCTTGGGGCTCCGGATTGGGCAGGAAGAGTCTGGTATCCCGAACTACTCAGGATGAGCATCGATCCTCCGATCAGACTGCCTTGTCATGAGGATCTTCTTTCGCAACAGCAGGGGCAGGTCCTCCACCCGAACCTGTCCAGCCTCCACCTTTTTGCGTGGAGATTGTGCGGTGGCAGTTGATTCCTTACGACTGGCCTCCTAAAGTTTATAATGTGATTCTGGCAGCCAGGCGTGTCTCCCCTAAGGTGGTATACGCCTGCAAATGGAAAAAATGTGTGGCTTGGTGCACAGCAAAGGCTGGGGATCCCCTTTCTGAGGCCCTTTTGTTCATTCTCTCTTTGGCCCGGCAGGGCTCTGCTCTGGACACTATCAAAGGTTATCTTTCAGCCATTTTGGCTTTTCGCAGGCTACCTGATTAGCCCTCTCTTTTTTGAAAGTCCCCTGTTTTAAATAGGTTTCTTAAAGGCATTACACACCCTTTTCCTCCTATTCCTTTTGTGATGCCACAGTGGGACTTGAGTCTTGTGCTTACCTATTTTATGTGTGCTCTCTTTGAGCCCCTTCCAAAATTGTCCTCTTCGTCTCTTGCCTCTCAAGACTGCTTTCCTGGTTGCCATCACCTCCGCTAGGCGTGTGAGTGAGCTCCAGGCTTTATCTTGTAAGCCGCCTTTTCTTTCAGTCCATCCAGACAAGGTTGTTCTCAGTCCCCGGCCCTCCTTTTTGCCAAAAGTTGTCACGGCCTTCCATCTTGGCCAAACCATCACCTTACCCACCTTCTTTCTACCTCCACATCCTTCCAGGGAGGAAGAGAGAAAACGTGCGCTTTCATTCTACTTCAACCGCACACAACAGTACCGGGTGTATGATCAACTCTTTGTCGGCTACGTGGGTGCCAAAAAAAGGTCGAGCGGTTCACAAGAGAACCATCTCCCGCTGGGTTGTCTTGTGTATCAAGGCATGTTACTATTTGGCTAAAAAAGAGCCTCCGGTGGGGCTGCTTGCTCATTCCACTCGAGCAACAGCAACTACTACTGCGCTGGGCCGTGGAGTCCCTCTGCAGGATATCTGTCAGGCAGCAACGTGGGCATCTCTGCACACGTTTACAAAACATTATTGCCTGGGCGGTCAAGTCCAGAAAGACGGCTTCTTTGGCCGTTCTGTTCTTTGTGACTTTTCTAGTTTGATCTTGGTTTGCAAAACCACCACCGGGGATGATATTGCTTGGGTATGTATTCTAAGGTAAGGAATCTGTCACTAAACGTTTCTTTCAGATGCAAGAGTTACTTACCTTCGGTAACATTATATCTGTAAGAAACATTAGTTAGTGACCGATTCCTTACCACCCACCCATCCTCCCCGTTCTACGCACTGATTTATAGGGTTAAGGACATCTTTTCAAGACCCTAGAATTTTGTATGCACCAGTAGTCTGTTAAAAGTTAAGTTAAGTATCCTGCATGGCTCTGCGTTCCTGGCATTTAAAGGTGTGTACAGAACTGACAGCACTCGTGGGCGGCATATAAGTAGGCACTCCGATGTCAGCCTGACGAATATGCCGATGACTCATGCGGAGCCGCACAACGCCCCTACCGACGCACAGAGGTACTACTGACAAACTTTCTGGATCCAGACTGACGCCTGGGGATATTCTAAAGGTAAGGAATCTGTCACTAACTAATGTTTCTTACAGATATATCGTTACCGAAGGTAAGTAACTTGTGCGCTGCTGCACCAAATCTCCATCACAGCCAGTCTCACTGCAACTCTGTCCCAGAAACCTCTTTAAATAGTAATTGCACAGCCATAATCATTCAGTGAAACCTCCACGGTCACATTTATTCCCAGCCACAGTAGTCCCAAATGCTCTATAAATGTGCGCCACACTCTCTGAGCTATTAGCATTGTAAATTACTGCCTTTTATTTGTGTTAATTTTCAAAACAGATAAAAGGCATGGTCATTTACAATGCCTATAGCTTAAACTCTGACATGCGAGACCTATTGCATTACATATGCTTGTTCTGCTTATGATGCGGAAATCTGCCTTCTTGGTTCAGGACTGCCCCTAAATACTGTATTTAGGGGGCGTTTTAGGGGTCTCAAGGTCAGTAGCCAATGGCCTACTGACATGAGGGTGACTACTCCCTGGGTGTGCTCACCTCAAATGGAGAAGAGCACTATCCCTAATCCTGACTGGGGACTGCCTGCCATCTGCAAGATGGTGGGCATTGAAGAAAGGGCTCCCCCCTGAGGAGTGGGGTTGGCAGAGGTGGGCACACCTTGTGGGCTGGCTAGTTTTTCCCACCCGTCTTCACGCCAGAAAGGAGGGGATAGCATGAGAGGCTGTGGGTCGCATTACAAAGCCTGCCTAGCCTTTGAGTCTCCCCTGCCACAGATGGCTCTTCCTGGCCTTAGGGAGGTGTGAACACCTCCACCCAGGAAAGGCTTTGTCTGGGCTAAGGGAGCGAATGCTCCCACACGAGGGGTCCAGCAACGTGTCGTGGTGGCCGGCTTGTGACTCAGTCAGAGAACCCCCCAGAGGCTGTTCATTTTTCAGGAGGCATCTCTAAGATGCCCTCTGTGTGCATGTTTCATTAAATCCCACACTGGTATCAGTGCGGGTTTAATGCGCTGATTAGTTTGATACCGAACGTCCCAGGTTTCAGTATAGCCATTATTGTACTGTGGAGTTCGTAATGACAAACTATCAGCACCATATCCTCTTGATGGCATTACTACACTTACAATGAATTTGTTTAGACACTGTAGGAGTACAGGGTTTATGCACCTGTACCCTCACCACTGGTATACTGCACCCAGCTAGAGGGGTGACTGATCTATGCCAGGGCAGAGGGTTGTAGGCATGGCATGTCGACTCTTCACTTTGTTCTGCACCAAAACATGTTGCCTTCAAAGGCAGTGTGTTGGGGTAAAGGTACTAGGTCTCTATAGGTGGCACAATAAGTGCTGCAGGCCTTAGAGGCCTCTCTGGTCGCAGTGCCCTGGGTACCTGTGGTACCATTATCTGAAAGAAACCAGTTCGTTATAGATTCCGACTGGATCCGGATTTTTTTTTCGTCAGGAGTTACCTCTGCACGTCCGAAAGTGGCACCGGTCGGCTTCCCGTCCGTCTGCGTCGTGGTCGCTGGGATGACGTCACTGTAGCTACTTGGAAGCCACCCTCGCGTGCTGACGTCAGTTCTTTCTTCTTCCGCGCCCGCCAGCGCGGATCCGGGAAGAGCAGTACCTCAGTCATTTTTTCACCACATTTTTCTCGACTTTAATGGACTTCTTGTTTCGAGACTCCGAATAAGTGCATGAGGGGTGCCCGGTTTTAATGCCTGCGGTTCCTGTAGCCGACTGATGTCGGTGACGGATCCACACTGCTTGTGCCTCTTCTGCCTGGAGCGCAACCATGACCCCAAGTCGTGCTCCGACTGCCGGTCTGTGGCGCCAAAGGCTGCTTGAGCTCCGGCAGTCTGCTCCACGCCATTCCAGGTCCAGAGGGAGGTCGAGGGACCGGTAGTGGAGCCATCACCACTCTGGGTCTGAGTCTTCCCACTTGGGTCGGGTAAGTCAAAGCATAAGAAGTTGACTTCTCCTCGTCGGTCCCGGTGCGAACCCCCCACCCCTCCTTCCCACCCACCCAGCTTTGTACTTTCTACGAGGCGATGCATGTCTTCTTTGGGTGGACGACCCCCGCCATCATGCCCCGCGGACTCTGTTGTGGGGGCCTAGGTCATCGCTGCCAGTGGCTCCGTCCCCGGTGCTGCAGCCCCCCTCCCCCTTTGAATACAGGGCTGGATCCGGATTTGCGTTGGTTGACCTCATTACACCTCCTCCTGCGCCATTTCTACCAGCACCACGTCCGTGTTAGACGCCGGTCGGCTGCCCGGCCTCCATCCTGACGTGGACACGGAGCCGGATCGACTACGTCCGACGCAGAGAGGGGATTTTGTGCCCCGTTCACTCCTGGGGTCTGTTTTCAACCTGAATGGCACCCAGATGACGAGGAGGATGAAGACTGGTCAGTTGACCCTCTAGCTGACCAGTTAGGCAGTAAACAGGAATGGTGAGGGACCTGGGGGATGCCAGTGGTCTAGACACCTCCCCTTACTTTGGCATGTTGTCTCCTTCTACCGTGGCTACGGAGGAGGGAGCGTCATATGCAGTGGTGTTGTATAGGGCAGCCGAGGCACTCAACCAAGAGCTTTCTACGGTGGTGGTCAGGGCTAACCTCCTGACAGGTGCTTCAACCGGCTGCGAGCACTTCGGAGCCTCTGCTGCCGTTCAATGAAGCACTTACCAACGTCATTTTGGGTATGTGATCCAGGCCCAACACGGGGACTCCCATAGACAGAATGATCGCCCAGCTCCGGGCGACCCCACTTTCCTCTCCCAACACCCCACCACGGAGAGCTTGGTAGTCCAAGCCTCCACTTCCAAAAGCGCCTTCCCTACAGCTCCACCGGAAAGGGAATTCAAGGAGCTGGACCACCTCAGCAAGAAGATTTTCTCTTCCGCTACCTTAGGACTGCGATACTTAAACACCGCATGTCTCATGGGCTGTTATACCCTCTCTGTGTGGGATACGGTGGCACAGGTGCTGCCTCAGTGTCAGGAGCAGGCCCAGGCAGTGCTCACTTAGGCTGTTGACTAAGGGAAGGATGCAGCCAAGTTTACGATCCGATGTGGGCTGGACACCGCTGACTCCCTGGGCAATACCATTTCAACGTCCGTAGCGCTTCGTCGCTACGCCTGGATGAGGTCCACTGGCTTTCTGGCGATGTCAAGATGCCCTTTGATGGCCGTCGCATTTTTGGCGACAAAGTAGACACCGCTCTGGAGTGCTTCAAGGACTCATGGGCTAAGGCCAAGTCCTTGGGCCTCTCTGCCCGTCCTGTGCAGCCTTCTTTTCGCCTGCTACATCCCGCCCAGCGCCACAGGCTACAGCAAGTTTCCCAACCTTCGCGCGGCCTGGGACATGGAAACAGTCATGGCTCCGGGGGCCAGCAGGCAGGTCAGTCCACCAACCCCTACCTCCCCCGCCGCAGTGGCCTCCAAACCCTCTTAGTCAGTCCTTTCAGGCCCATCAAGCAACAGTGGTCTGCAGGATTCGCCATCACCTCCCCTACTGGTGCACCGTCACTTCGGATAGGTGGTTTTGCAAATAGTCCGAAGGGGCTACTCTCTCCCTTTCGACACCACCCCTCGAGCCATGCCAACCCGATACCACTGCATGTTGGAGAATCGTCTGTGAAGTACTGGGTTTTTAAGAACCCAGCGGTGCCAGGGAACACACCCTAAGACTTCGAGTCCTTCCTGTCCCGGACTACAGAAACAGTCTTCTTGGTGAAGTCAAAGATCGAATTTATTGGCTGCAGCCAGTAACAGGTATCCCAGAAGTACAGCACGGTGTATATTCTCAGGAGACTGCTCAACTTACAAAGCCAGCCATCCCTTTTTATACAAAATATTATGCTTTAGGCAAACATTCCTTATTTTACAGTTGACCATTCACATATTTTCACAACAAAGAAAAAGCATCATGATGACAATCCCATTTTTCAGTTCGCCCAGCCCACAATCAATTTCCCGGCAAGGCCCAATACTTTCATCAGATATCTAACGGACCCCTAATAAAATCGGGCACCTCATCGTAAAGCAGGCCATAAAGCAAGAAACAGAGACGGGTGTGTGTAAGATTAGGCATAGTTGTGTGTGATGAAAGGTCTTTGGCATGCGGCACCTTGATCCTAATCTCGGTCGGCCACTGGGAAAGGAACTGGCCGAACAGGTTTGGCTTCGGGCAGTGGAGTCAGCTTGCCCAGGTCTCACAGAAGTCAGCTAAAGGTGTACGTGTCCCAAAAGACTTATTCGGCCTTAGTCATCGGCCTATGTGAGGGCAACCACAAGATGGCTGCCATACACAGAATGGAACCCGAGGGTTCAGAACGGAATCCTGATTTCAGGGCGATCTCGCCACTCGAATACGCCGAAAATGCTTGTATATAGTGTACTCGTCATTCTCGGCCTGTTGATACCAAAATTGTCATGATACGACGAGGTTTAAGACACGGGTCCAGAATTTTCAGTACTACAGACCCTCCTTTTGCCTTTACATAGGCAATCAACCTACACTCACACTAATCTGAGTCCAGGTCTATATTCCTAAAATCATTGAGATGTTGCTGTAGCATCATCCTATTACTTAGCTCGTCCCTCGATACAGGTTTCCTTACACATAATGCAGCACAGAGGCCACATAAAGCAGGAGCACACTGTACGCATAGACAGAACAGGAAAAGAATGGCTAAGATCATCCCAATGACCATCAGAATCTTCCATCCCCAGGCCGATAACAGTGTCAGAACCACCCCACCACCGACCAATCTCCGTTATCCACATGAATTGATTCAGAGATTTTATGTAGTTTGGAAATGGCCTGGTACACTGTTGGAGCATTATCGGGAATGAAAACACAGCAACTTGATTGGATCACTTTACATACCCCACCTCGGTCTGCAAGTATGACATCTAGCGCAACTCTGTTCTGAAGAGTCATAAGGCGATCAGACTGAAGCTCAGCAGTCAAGTTACTAAGGGCACCGGCAGTTTCAACTACGGTGGATTCAACCATCCTTGTCAATTGCCTTATGTTCCTGCTGTTGAAACGGCAGAAAACCCTTCAGGAAATCTCCCAATTCTTGTCCTGCAGTGTCTTTCTCACTGAAGACACCTCTAACTAACCTTGTCTTGTGGTAATCTGCCGCTGCGGTGTAGGTGGGAGGCAACAGGAACGAAACAAAACATGTGCCCGAGAAGTCAGGGGGCAACCATGTGTATGCTCTATCATGACAGATGAAATAGGTACCCTTAGCTGCTAGGAACGAAGGGGAAGTCTGGGACGCAAAGACATATGTCTCCGTGCAGATACTCTTTCCTAACTGGGCTCTGGGATTCTTGCCATTACCTTGCAGACATAGGTGACCCTGATGGGGTACAATCCAAATCGGGGAGGATCTCTTTGCTCGCTCGTTCTCACTCAGACTAACTCCATATCCGGTCACGTTCCATCCAATATATGCTAGTGTCTCATCTCTTGGGATAGTCTCATAGGAAGTAGCTTCTCTAATCATATCTACTATACCCTTAACTAGAGCACTATTCTTCGGATTATCTTTTACAGAACGTAGGGGGTGGACTTCATGAGCATAGATGAACATTGTTATGTATGCCCACACAGAACCATTATAGCTGAATGGCAGGACCAGATAAGGGATACCTTTATCAGTAGTATGAGGCATAAGACCACACACCCAACAGTTAGTCGTGTTCACCACTAATTGGTGTTGGTGCAAGAGCTGAACAAAGGAGTGATTGATAAACTCTAATCTCCTAACGGACTCATGTGCAGGTAAAGGGTGAAAAGAATTTGAGGAAACAGTGGAAGGAAACATGGGCTGTGCAGTGGGCGCAAATGTTACGCGAAAAGAGAATAAAACCTATCCTATTAAAACATCATTACACTAAACAACATGAAAATGCATATTATCAAAAAGCGTTTTCTGGTCATCATTATACATATTTTGGCTTTAAAGTCCTTCTCGTTGGCAGGTCTCTCCATCTCGAAAAACTCAATCCTCTAACCTTGCTGCTCGCGGAGGTAGGGTGTTCCGTGCTAAGGAATGCGCCTGTCAGTCCAAGGGAAACGCCCAAGAACCAACCAGAACCATCAACCTTGTGTCTTCGGATTGCACTCCAAAGACTTGTCGCCCACGACCCTACAGCTGAACCCGGATGGTGGTTCGAAAAATAAAGTTTCTCGGATGGGAGAGCTGCACTTTCAAAAATAGCAAAGTATTTATTTCTCCATAGTTCTCGGCCTCAGATTATAATGGCTTTTTCCAGGTAATGTCTGGTCTTGAAACAAGAGTTCAGGCTCGGTAATGTCCAATCGAATTGACTGTGGCACAGCTTCCTGCAAAAGATTGTCACTTTCACGTTCAGAATTTGTTCCTTTTACACGTGCATCGCTGAAAGGCAGGAAACGAGGCACAGTCTCAGTCTGAGTCGGCAATACCCACCTGGACCAACCGGTCGTACGGCAGAGGCAAAGGGACCCTCTTACAATGTACGCCGTGGATCCAGTTTTTCTTCCCTTCCACTCGCACGGCTGATCTCGTTGACAAAAGGACTAGGTGGGGGCCGGTCCAACGGGGCTGATCATTCTTTGTCCGCTGGAAGTTTTTAACCAAGACCCACGAACCAGGATCTATAGTGTGTCCTGGATCTTCAGACACCGGAGGCAGAGTATCGTGAACCTGTTGGTGTAAAACACGCAATTTAGCCGTCAAATCATACAAGTAATCAAATAGTACAGGGTGTTCAAGTTCACTGAGTTTTGTCAGCCTAAGCACTTCCCATATGTTGGCCGGGCGGCCGAACACAATTTCGTAAGGACTAAGTCCCACTCGTGAATGCACAGTCATTCTTGTCGATAGAAGTGCTAATGGTAAGGCATCGGGCCATTTGAGGCCAGAGCTCGCTTGTATCTTGGCCAGTTTCAGTTTTAACGTGCCATTGTAGCATTCTACTAGTCCAGCTGATTGGGGGTGATTTGCAGCGTGAAATTTCTGGCGAATGCCTAACCCTTCACATACTCTCTTCATCACTCTACCCACAAATTCGCTCCCATTCTCACTCCAGACCATTCTCGGCAAGCCAAATCTAGGGAAATACTCTTTCACAAGGGCTTTAGCTGTGGATAGGGCAGTATTGTCCTTCAGGGGATATGCTTCTACCCATCTCGAAAAGGCACAAACAACAACTAGTACGTATTTCAAATTGTTGCACCTTCCCATGTGGATGAAATCTAGCTGCAAAGCCTCGAACGGATACGTTGGAGGCGCAAAATGACCAGCTGGAGTTGGGGTTCCCCTACCAGGATTGTATTTCAGACACACCATACAATTCTTGACCACATTCTCTGCACACTTAGGAATTCCAGCATTTTGCCATACTGGAGCCAACAACTTACAAATCCCTTTCACACTGATATGAGCCATTCCATGGGCCATTGTAACCACTGCAAGCACATAAGCATCGGGTAACAACCATCGCTGATGTTCTGACAATTCAACCCAACAACCATTTGCATCCAATTTACCCGTACTCTCTCTCCACACACTGAACTCTTTCTCTGTAGCCTCCGCTTGAATAGACTTCATGCTCTCTATCGTATCTTCACACATTCCAATGTCACCAACCCATCTCGCAGGGCCTGCAACATACATTCGACTCATCACATCCCTTGCTGTTTCTTTCGCGACTTAATCAGCAAATGCGTTACCACGACCAACATCATCAGTAACCTTCTTATGTGCACTGCATTTCACAATCGCGAATTGCAACGGCAAAGTAAGTGACTCAAACTCATCCACCAACTGACCATGCTGTATCTTGGCTCCATGCGAAGTCAAAAACCCACATTCTTTCCATAATCGTCCAAAACTATGGGCCACACCAAATGCATACTGGCTGTCAGTATATATGGTCACTTTCATTCCTTTTGATAAAACACATGCTCTTGTAAGTGCAATCAACTCTGCTGCTTGAGCTGAATTATGTGGGATACGTGCAGCTTCAACAATCGTATGCAAAGTCGTAACAGCATATGCCGCAGTCGTATCACCATTCGGAAGCTTGAAGCATGAACCATCCACCCATAAGGTACCATCACACTTCGCAAGAGGAGTGTCTTTGAGATCTATTCTCCCTTTCGTTTCTTCCTCTGTCTTAAAAAAACAATCATGCTGTTCAGAAGCATCTGTTTCTGCTACAATCGGCAACAACGTAGCTGGGTTCAACGTGTTGCATCTTTTTATGTGCACATGACTCGCTAAAAGTGTCAACTCGTAACCTGACAATCGAGCACTAGTTAAGTGCTGTGTCTTGGTCCTGTTTAACAAAGTGTCCACTGCATGTGGAACCATTACAATCAACAACTTATTCATCACTAAACCAGCAGACTGCCGGATAGAAACTGCTGCTGCCGCTGTGGCTCTCAAGCAACTCGGCAGCGCTCTAGCTACCGGATCCAAAGTCGACTAAAAATACGCGCTTGGACGTTGCTTGTCCCCAAAAGACTGTATCAACACTGACAATGCACATCCTTCTTTCTCATGGACATACAGTGTAAAAGGCTTACTGTAGTCGGGGGTACCCAACACAGGAGCTGAACACAATGCATCACGCAATTCTGAAAAACTTTTCTGACAATCTTTAGACCATGGAAGGGGATTCGTTGTATCTTTACAAGTCCATGCTATCAAAGGTTTGGCCAGCAAAGAAAAATTCGGTATCCATTGTCTGCAATAGGACGTAATACCCAAGAAAGCACTCACTTCTCTCTGTGTCCTTAGCACACTCAATTTTGCAATTGCCTGAATTCTTTCTGGGGTCAGTTTCCTTCCCTCCTTCGATAAGAGATGACCTAAGTAGGTCACTTCTTGTCGACAATATTGTAGTTTCGAAAGGGAGACTTTGTGATGCAAATAGGACAAATGACGCAACAATGACAATGTGGCTTCTTTACAAATCTCCTCAGTATCTGCAGCGACTAGCAAATCGTCGACGTACTGAATAAGGGTAGCACTATCAGGTAAAACAATCGTATCAAGCTGTGTTTTTAATGCCTGACTACATATCGATGGACTTTCACAGTAGCCTTGAGGAGCGGCATTAAAGTCTTCATATAAGTAACGATCTTACCGGGGAGTTCTGCTACTAGAGGTTCAGGTTTAGCACCACCAACTTGTCGGCCATCTGCAGCAGCAATATTAACTCGGGTATCACCTAACTCTTGCGCATGATCAGTATGACGAATCAATCCCCACAAAGGCTGTGGAACCACATTTCCAAATAACATGTCTATGTCAGCTAGACTCATAACACATGAGTCTGCAGTCTGAGATAGTTCCTTATAATAACCTGCAGGATTTTTACGGGGGTCAGGTAAAGTATGCTTAAGAGCCAAAACTTCAGCTCGCTTCCAAGGAACATGTACAAAAACACGCTGAAAGTGTGCTGGCACAGCATCGACGTTATTAGCGACATCAGCTGCAACGGCATCCTTCCATACCGGAGGAACCTCTCTCATTGGATATTGTCTTGCTTTCCTCCTAACAGAGGAATCATGCTCAAACAATGACAGAGAAACACTCTCACTCCTAAACGACAACAATGTCGCAACTGCTTTTTCAACATCGGAACCCACAATTGTGCCTTTTGCAAACTCATACCGTACACGACACAGCTCAGGTGGATTGCATTCTAAATCATTTTCCTCCAATTCCTCACAAAGAAAAGCACACATTTTCTCAAACGTATCTCTGCTTCGGTGCTTCCCACTGATGGAAGACATCCATAACAGAATCTAGCTCATTTCTTGTGGGGTCTGTAACCCATTTGTGTGCCAAATAATTCAATGTTTCCCTCTCTCTAGAGTCGGGCAGTTGACTACGCAGCTGTTTGTGCATTGAAACAGGGGTCATACTTGCTGCCCCAAAAAGAGGAGATAGGAGACTACCAACGGTGTTAGTCATTCTCTGTCGAACAGAAGGAGAAGTCGACAAAAGAACAGGAGGAAAAACAGAGTGAGGCAAAGCAGACGCAGACGCAGATGCCGATGCAAATCATCAAAGGGTCCAAGACAGGGCGATAGTCAGGGCAGCAGTCCTTCGTAGCCGTCGGGAAGCGGGGAACCTTGCAGCAGTAACAGGTATCCTAGAAGTACAACACGATGTATATTCTCAGGAGACTGCTCAACTTACAAAGCCAGCCATCCCTTTTTATACAAAATATTATGCTTTAGGCAAACATTCCTTATTTTACAGTTGACCATTCACATATTTTCACAACAAAGAAAAAGCAGAATCATGATGACAAGCCCATTTTTCAGTTCTCCCAGCCCACAATCAATTTCCCGGCAAGGCCCAATACTTTCATCAGATATCGAACGGACCCCTAATAAAATCGGGCACCTCCTCATCGTAAAGCAGGCCATAAAGCAAGAAACAGACAGGTGTGTGTAAGATTAGGCATAGTTGTGTGTGATGAAAGGTTTATGGCATGCGGCACCTTGATCCTAATCTCGGTCGGCCACTGGAAAAGGAACTGGCCGAACAGGTTTGGCTTCGGGCAGTGGAGTCAGCTTGCCCAGGTCACATAGAAGTCAGCTAAAGGTGTACGTGTCCCAAAAGACTTATTCGGCCTTAGTCATCGGCCTATGTGAGGGCAACCACAAGATGGCTGCCATACACAGAATGGAACCCGAGGGTTCAGAACGGAATCCTGATTTCAGGGCGATCTCGCCACTCGAATACGCCGAAAATGCTTGTATATAGTGTACTCGTCATTCTCGGTCTGTTACCAAAATCGTCATGATACGACTAGGTTTATGACACGGGTCCAGAATTTTCAGTACTACGTCTGGCGCTTCTCCAGCAGGTAGTTACGGCTCCTTTCTCCAAGGGAGCTTTCAAGCGTGTTCCTGTCCCAAAAGTAGGTTGTGGTTGTTACTCCCTGTTCCAATCGGAGGTCTCTGGTTGGCACAGGTATGCACTTGTGACAAGCAGGGACCTTCTCCTGTAGTCAGGGCAAGGAAACTACTCCGTAAGAATAACCCCTGCTCACCCTCTAGGTTGCGTGGCGCGAGCAAACAAGGCTAATCCTCTGGGCGATCGTTAGTTAAACATTTATGATGACATACAGTAAACCCACTGACCCACCACAGACGGACACCAGTCGTAAGGTTGTATCAAAAATATGTAGACTTTACATAAAAGATATACTCATATGCAGAATTATCACAAGACCATATAACGTTTAGTGATTTGAGGCCACCAGATTTAAATAGGCAATAAGTCTTAAGTGTCCTTGTTCAGCAAGGTACGTTGACACGGAAAACAAACGTTGTGGACCCTGGATACGATGTGAATACGGGATAGAATTCGAATGTACCTTGCGTTGAGTGTCCGAGGCGTTTCAGGCGCGGCTACTGGTGAGGGCGGACCTGAGACGAGGCCGGCGGTTCTCCAGAGGATCTCTCCAGCTCAGAGCCCCCTCGAGGTGCGAGGCGGGTGAGCGGGACTGTGGAGGGTTGCAGCAGTACAGGGTCTGATGCAGCTCACGGTGCGAGGCGCCGTTCAGACCTGCGGGGCGTACTACGTCTTAGCACGGCAAGTCGTACTTGTGGATCTGTGTAGGGAGTCGCGTTCTCGGGCAGACAGGTGCAGCACTGGACCTCCGGTACCAACGTACGGAAGGCCTTTCTTGAGGTGCGGCACGAGCCTTGTGATGCAGGGGGGCAAAACAGTTCGGTACGTATCGACGTACGGACCGCCCAAGGCTATTAGATGCGCTCCATGCACATTCTGGCGGGAGCAGATGAGAAGCGCACAACGCGCTCCGTAGCAGCCGAGGTGACAGGAGAGCGGGCGGCCCGGCATTGAAGTGAAGAGCAACTCAGGGTTGAGCGGGACTCTCTGCGGCGGGGCAACCAGGCTCCGAGCTGTAACGACCTTAGGAGGGGCGAAGGCACAGAGTCACAGCTCTAGCGAGGGAATAAGAACTTAGGGCCCAACAGCAGATGGGCACAGGCAGAATAGAACCCACTGGTCCAGGTGTTCAGTTCAGGGGGCAAGCTCGAAATCAAGCCCTTGAAGATCGTTTCAGGCACAAGTCTTCAAAGTCCTCTCTGGTCTCTTCCTCACCGTTCTCAGCAAGGCACAACTGCAGGCCAGTCCTCTAGGGCAGAGACCGGTTTCCGTCCTTCAGCTTCTCTTGATCCTTCTAGTCAGGCAGAGGTTCGTCGTGGTCAAAACTGGATCTGATTTGCAAGGAGCAGGGATCCTATATTTATACTACATTACTTTTGTCTTTGCAGGCCAGGGGGCCCGAGCCTAGTTCCACCCGGTTTTGGAGCACTCTGTTGACAGGAAGCTGCCGTCTTCTTTCCAGCTGCAGGGCAGGGACATCAGACGCTCCGCAGGTGGTGGAGCCAGCATTGTGGTGGCGGAGCACAACCCTATTCAGAGTCAAGGACTACTCCGCCCACCCATCCTGGTGTAAGCACCCTATTCACCACCTGGAGGGCCCAGACTGTCCCCGGGAATTCCCCAGCCCCGTCACTCACACAATCCAGACAGCAGCTACACATCCTGGCAGAGGCGGGCTGAAATAGTTAGGTGAGCAAATGCTAACTTTCTAAAAGTAGCATCTGCAAACACAGTATATTAAAATAAACCGTGCTAAAGGAAGTATTTTTTTATTCTGAGTTCAGGCATACTAAACTTGGCCTGCTACCGTGTTCCCTGAGCCTGCCGGGACTATAGTGTGTAATAATTCCGGCAGCACGTCTTGGCCTAAGAGAACAGGTAGCCCTTCAATAGTGAAGAACGAAAAGGGCGGTAATTCACTATTAGGACATGCTACACACCAGGCTTGTCCTACATCATGCTTACAATGCACCCTGCCCGTAGGCCTACCATAGGGGTGACTGATATGAAGTTAAGGGAAGGTTTAGGGACTGGCAAGTGTGGGCACTTGCGCAGTCAGCGAGACAGTACGAGACTGTACGCAGGGTCTGCAATGGCGGACCCGAGACACATCTTACGAGGCCGCTTCTGTGGGTGGGGCAACCAGCACTGCAGGCCCACTAGCGGCATTTGGATCTCGTACCCTTTACTGGAGACTGAAAGTAAACCAAAAAAGCCAATCGTGGAAATCAATTACGAATACACTTTACGTTGAGAGCACTTGCACTGCAGCACGGATTGGCCGTGGCGCAGTGTCCTTAGCAGCGAACACCAGCAAAACATCTGAGGCACATCAGCAAGAAGTGGAAGGGAGACTCACGCCAAGGTGCCAGGACTAACACTCCCACCACTTTCTGGTCCCCAAGGAGGACAAGGGCCTGCGTCCTATCTTGGACCTCAGTGATGTCAATCACTTCCTCCGGAAGGAGAAGTTCAAGATGTTGACGCTCGCTCAGGTCTTGTCTGCCCTCGACCTGTAAGACTGGATGGTGGCGTTGAACTATGCAGGACACTTATTTTCATATTCCCGACCTGCTAGCCGAACTGCGTAGCCTACGCTAGGCCACGAGCACTTTCAGAACAAGGTGCTCCCTTTTGGCCTTACCAGCGCTCCTTGGGTGTTGACGAACGTGATGGGAGTGGTCGCAGCTCAAATGCGCAGATCAGGGGTTTCAGTCTTCCCCCTATGTCGATGACTAGCTGTTGAAGGCGGGCTCGCCCCAGAAAGTCGTCTCCCACCTCCGGACTACGGTGGATCTCCTTCATTTGCTGGGGTTCTCCATCAATGTGCCGAAGTCATACCAGATTCCCTCTCAGAAGCTCATTTTCATCAGAACTCATCTCGACACGACGTGGTGTCGGGTGTATCCTCCCGAACAGCGAGTCTGGGATATTTGGACTATGATTCCGATCTTTAATCCTCTATTATGGATTTCGGTCAGGATGACCCTGATGCTGCGGGGCCTTATGGCCTCCTGCATCCTGCTGATCGATCATGCCAGATGGCATATGCAGACTGTGCAGTGGAACCTAAAGTTCCAAAGGGGCGCAGCATGAGGGCAATCTCTCCTATTGTGTCCAGATCTCGGACCAGGATTGGGTCAACGGCAGATCCTTCTCCCTTCCCCAATCAGAGCACACAGTGCTGATGGACGCATCCCTTCTGAGAGGACGGCCACATGGGAAAGGCGGAGATCAGAAGCCTCTGGTCCCCGGCGGAGTCTGGGCTCCATATCAACCTTCTGGAGCTCTTGGCGATTTGTCTTGCACTAAAGGCATTCCTTCCCTCTGTCCAGGGAAGAGTAGTGCAAGTGTTCACAGACAACACCACTGCCATGTGGTACTGCAACAAGCAAGGCAGGGTGGACCCTATGTCAAGAGGCCCTCTGCCTCTGGACAGAGCTGGAACATCAGGGCATTTTCCTGGTGGTTCAACACCTGGCAGGTTCACTGAATGCCAGTGCGGATGAACGCAGCTGCAGGTGCATGATGGATCACAAATGAGATCTTCACTCGGAGGTGTTGCAAGTTCTATTTCAGCAGTGGGGAGAGCCTTGGTTAGATATATTCACCACCGAAGAGAACGCGCAATGTCTGCATTTCTGCACGTTGGAATTTCCAAGGTGGCACTCGCTCTGCAATGCTTTTCGTCGCAAGTGGAGCTGCAGTCTATTGTATGTTTTTTCGCCTATACCACTTTCGCCCAGAGTGCTGAAGATCAGGCTCGACCGGGCCCAAGTCATTCTTGTGGCTCCGGATTGGGCATGAAGAGTCTGGTATCCCGAGCTGCTCAACATGGCCTACAATCCTCCGATCAGACTGCCTCTCCGGGAGGATCTTTTGGCACAGCAGCAGGGGATGGTCCTACACCGGAACATGTTCAGTCTCCACCTCCTTGCCGCGGAGATTGAGCAGCGGCAGTTGACGTCTTTCGAACTGCCTCCTGAAGTCTGTGATGTAATCTTGGCAGCCAGGCGTCCTTCTACTAATACGGTATATGCCTGGCGGTGGAACAAATTTGTGGCATGGTGCACAGCAAAGGCTGTGACTCCCCTTTGGGCACCTCTTTCTGAGGTCCTCTTGTTCCTTCTGTCTTTTCGCAGGAGGGCGCAGCTCTGGGCACTATCACGGGCTATCTTTCAGCCATCCTCTGCCTTCCTTCGGTTGCCAGATCAACCTTCTCTTTTCAAGTCCCCGGTAGTTAACCGTTTCTTGAAAGGCTTAACATCTTTTTCCTCCAATCCCCTTCGTTATGCCTCAGTAGGACTTGAATCTGGTTCTCGCCTATTTGGTGTTCGCTCTCTTTGAGCCGCTCCACAACTGTCCTTTAAGACTCTTGACTCTTAATACTGCTTTCCTGGTAGCCATCACTTCTGCTAGAAGAGTGAGTGAGCTCCAGGCTCTTTCTTCTAAACCTCCTTTTCCGTCTGTCAAATGGACAAGGTGGTTCTCAGGACCCGTGTGTAAGAAACTGGTTCTATATATACTATACCAAAATGAGGTGTAGTGTGTATAGGGTCCAGGTGACTCCAAAGGTAGGCTGACGTTAAAGTTAGATAGATCCTTACCCTCTACTTGTGGTAGCTTGGTCAAGCAGTAAGGCAGTGTCAGAGGACCGTGTTAAGCATTTGGTGAACGCACTCTGTCAGCAAATGAATTCACACACTCGAACTGAACTCGAGGCCAATTGTTTTTGTATATAAGAAAAATATACAGTTTTATTTTTAGAAGCAAGCTTGGTAACCCTAAGCATGTAATACTTTGCAGTAATAGGTTATTGATGCAAGACGGTTCGAAATTACAGTATAACTGGTACTGTTTTGGATTTGCAGAAAAATGCAGTAGGTTGTAATACTCTGTGAATTCAGTACATTGTAATGAATGAGGTTTGGCAGTAAATTACACCAAAGTTACTTTCTGAGTAACTTTCCTACTTCAGTGCTGGATGTCTGGATTCAGCACTGGGGCCTAACCTGTAAACAGGCAAATAAACACGTTTAGCTTCTTTGTACGATTTTTAATTAATATTTGCAGTGTTTAAAAGTGGGCACAAACTTTGTCAGATCAAATCAGTGCATTGATTTGTATAGGCTTTTCTTGTATATAGCAATAAATTACTTTTACGTTACTTTTTCTAACTCGGTGCTGGAAGCCTGGATTCAGCACTGGGACATTTCCTGAAAACAGTTGAGTAAAAGAGTTTTGGTTAATCAAGTGAATTTTAAGGAATATTTTAAGATTTCAAAACTCCACACTTAGTCGTTATTTTGAAGAAAAATTGTCTGTGTTCTACGGAGGAAAAACAAGTTATTGGTTTGCAGGTCAGTAAGCAACTGTGGGAGTTAAGGTTCTGGGGTTAGACTTAGGGGTGCCCTAGGGTCAGTGATGCACTTTGGTTTCACCCTCAGCGACACTAGGGTGGCCGGGTGCAGAGTGCTAAGACCCAATGTTATCCAATAGGGGACAGGGGGCCTCTGGTTGGTGGCTGCTAACTAGCAAGCCACACGGCTGTGGGAGCAAAGCTCCTAGTGTTTAGGTCAGGGCAAACTGGGAAACAAGTTGGCACAAAAAGTGCACCCTCCGCTTCACTCGGGTGGCTGGGTGCAGAGTGCTGTTTCGATGATGGACGCCCTGTTTTCTATGGAGAACTTCCGGTTTGAAGAAATGCTGCATGCTTGGGTCCAGGACCTTCTGGGTGCGACCACCACTTCAAAAGGTAAGTTGGGATGTCTTGGGTGGATGAGGCACCATTGGTTTGGGCACAGAAGGCAGTGGGGCGTCGGTTGCAGGGTTGGATTTTCTAACCCACTGTGGTCACGGTAGAGGGGATCCTCTAGATTGAGGCTGCAGGCATCGTCTGGCGGCTTGAGGCAGGTCAGGAGTCGCTGGATCTTGAATCCGGATCGCCGGGTGACCTCCTCGTGCCGGTTCGATGGGTGCAGTGTGTACTGGATGTGCGGAATCTGTCCGGAGTCCTAAACTGCAGTTTGAACAATTCCGGTGTTCATGGAGATTCAGTCTTTGAAGTTAAGGCAGGCATGTCCTCCGGGGTTTGTGAGGTTGCTGGCTGCAGGACACACAGGGATTTCGCAAAAGAAGGTTCTAGGGGAGACAGGCCTGCAGGGCTGGGGCCAAGTCAGTGGGCGTCTTCCTCTTGTTAGCTCTGCACGGCTCTTCGTCCTTCCTAGCTTCTTTTCATGTTGTTCCTGTATCTTAGGAAGTAAGGTTCAGGGTTTAGGGGTGTTACAGGTAGGTAAAGGGCAGGTACCAATGGGTCCCTTCCGTGGGGTGGCTACACCCCCTATTCTGCCACTCTACAGTCGGAGTGGGGCAGGAGCCTGTCCCTGGTTAGCTGGGTCCCCCATCCTCAAGATGCCAGCGGCTCGAGGTTGTTTCATCTCGCCTCCCCCACCTGAGGGGTGGAGTTGACAGATGTTGGCACACCTCCCTTCCTCACTTGCTTTTTCCCACAGATTCTCCTGCCCAAAGTGGGGGGTAGAACCAGTGGGGGCCAGTTGCTGAAAGTAGCAAATGGTCTGGAGAGGCTCACAAAGGCGGTATGCTTTTGAAGCTTCCTCTGCCCATCCTGGGGGAGGAGGCTTGGCACCACGTCCCAGGATGTGCATTGTTTCAGGCCCCCCCGAGAGCAGCAGGCTCTCAACCCAGGGGTCCAGAAACATGTTTGGTGGTGGCAGCCTAAGCAGCCACTCAGTCAGGTCACTAGAGGTGGGTTAGTTTTCAGGGGGCATCTCTGAGATACCCCCTCTGTGCATTTTTCATTAAATCCCACCCTGGCATCAATTGAGGTTTAATGTGCTGAGAAGTTTGATTCCAAACTTCCCAGATTTTTGGTATCACCTGCTATTGCAGTGCATGTGCTGCAGCAGGCGAGAGATTTTGTAGATAAGGGGATTTCAGTAAAGTGCGTCAAGCCACGCCCCTTCGTTCCATTGGCTGGCTTCACTAACGGAGGCCTGCCATTGGAAATTTCTTATCTTTTTGGATGTTTTGTCTCTTAGTTGACGCCTGTCCGGACTAGGTAGCCTGCTCTACATTGTCGTGACGATATTTCCTTATCTAAATCGTCATGACAACCATTACAGCATGCATTCCTGTCTGGAGGGGCGTTGCGCAGGGCCATCTGTTCAGTCTCCCTGCCTCTCCACTCACCCTCAGTGCCCGTCGTCACTTTCTCTACTCTCTCACCCGCCCTCCTCATCCCGCACGTCACCCCTCCTTCTCTCAAATTGTTGTTCATGGATGCATATATGCCCAACATTGATTTTGGCAGTTTTAAACGCGCCATGCTGTAGTTGGAGACATTTGTGTTTTATGATTATCTGCCCCTACATGTACCTTGATGCAAAAAAATAAACGCTTCTCGGCTTCAGGTTTCATTATTCAAGCCCCTTGAGCATCTCGGTCGAGCCAAAAGCTTAAATCTGACCTTTAGAGCAGCCATCACTGAGCTCCGACTTATCAGCAACACAACGA
Source organism: Lissotriton helveticus (assembly GCF_964261635.1). Lineage (NCBI taxonomy): Eukaryota > Metazoa > Chordata > Amphibia > Caudata > Salamandridae > Lissotriton > Lissotriton helveticus. The sequence continues at coordinate 381,966,820 of NC_136062.1, forward strand.
CAGCCTGAACAAGCACTCTCTTGTGGTAAAGAGCCCCACTTTAGTCTTAAAAGGGCTACGCCAGGATCTCCCTCCACACGCGCTGTCACAAGTGTGCACTTCAGTCCAGGAGTTGCACTTCACACTCCAGTTAAGTATTGCCACTTAACCCCACAACTGCCCCAGACGTATCTCAATTCCACATTTCAATCTTATCACATCAGTTGCCTATTGATCTCTAAAGTGACAGTGGGCAAAGCACTTAACCCACTGTAGTCATAACATCTCAGTGCACCTTGTGGGGATGGAAGGCATTTCTATGTAGGTTTCCGGATTAAAATACTTGAGGTTGGGGCACGTGGGGCACGACCTGCCATGGTACCTTCTTCCCCTATATGAGCTAGTTTACAAGGCACAGTAATATTATGCTGTTGAAATAGCTGGCATTTCCACCTCCTGAAATTTCTCGTAATGGTCCGTTGTGGGTACAATTCACCTGCCTTCCTTAACATCCATACTGTTTTCGTTCAGGCTGTATAGAGCAATTGATGCTGGTTGGCCAAATGTCCCTTTTTTTAAGCTAGGGCTTTATGAGGGTGTCCGTTTGTTAAATGCTTGTGCATCTACGCAGTTATCTCTCTCACACACAGCACGCACAAGACAAAATGTACTCCATTGTTTTAAAGGGTACCCGGTGGGGTTGCCTGGGGACTTGTATGTAGTACAAAAGGTATTGAGAGGTGTCCATTGGGAGGGCACTCGAGGGAGGATAGGTAGGGAATAACTTTCCTCCTTGGTACTTACCTCATAGGTTTTGTGTCACTTATGCATGGCATTAATTTAAATAAAAGCAAGTGCTGGGGCACTCACAAGTATCCACCCCAGCTGCTACCCAAGACATTACTATGGCCTGGGGGGGCCTGGAATAGACTGATTTGCTACACCCGCTCAAGTGTCGGGGTATAGGAGATGTGTCATGGGTTTGGCTGCACGGGGGAGCAGTGTGCGGGGCAGGCGGGATTAGCCTCCTGCCATTAGCCCGGGCACCTGATGGGTCATGTGTCGGGGTTAGTGGTTTGGTCGTTATTCCACCGCAGCACGCTGGTACTCCCTGCGTTGGGGATACTTAAGGATAAGTTCCCTGTCTTACTGCAGACGCGGGTCTCTCAGCTTAGTGCCTGCCCCAGTTTTGTGTTCCTAGGATAATTTACCATCATCCTTATTGCCTGGTTACGCTGAGCAGTTCTTAGAGAGACAACTATTGTACTATGCAGATCGGTGCTGTTTCTGTTAGTTGTCGATGTTAAATATTAGACGCAGGGGTCATGCCATTTCCTCCTAAACAGATAAGCATCCATGGGCTGGGCCATGGAATAGATGGACATGGGACAGAAGTGCCAGAGACTACCTCCTCGGTCGCTTGTCCCTTAATTAGATGCAGTGTGAGGTACAAAAATGTATTGCATCTCATCCGTAGATCATTGTTGTTACAATTAAGTGTTGAATATGGCAGAGGGAGGGAAACAATCCGATTCCACCCTGCCACAAATAGTCACAGTGACGCACAAGCTCATATTCGACCCAGGCTTTATAGTCAGTGTCTCCTGTTTCTTCCACACTGTGAAAAGCTGCCCGTGAACATTATACAGGGCTGCATTGGCCTACTGCTGCCTTATTCAATAGATAGTTTACCTTGTTAGATTGGACCTGGTGGTTTCTGGTGCCGGATAGGAAAAATGGTAAACACAAGTCTAAAGCTGAGACCACAAGTCACTATCCCAGTATATATTGATGTTTATCAGCATCTTATTCTTTGCATATTATCCGCATGGTGTTCCCCAACTCCTCATCGCTGAGACGGATAAGGGTTTGTCCAGGGTTAATGGCGTGGCCAGTTAGTGTTTTCTTTTCTTGGAGCGTCAGGGAAGGGTAGTTCGCAAGCAGGTATTTAGTTATGAGGTGAATGGCAGAGGGGTCTTTCGGACCAACAGAAGTGGCAAAGCATGAATCTGGGAACTTTAGGGTCCAACACTATTCTTGGAAGAATTGGAAAGAATTGGAAACAACCCCGGTTGGGTTGGCTTCTACACAGGGGCGAGATGATGGCGTGTGCATTCACACGGCTTGCTTGGCACTTACATTCAGGTTTCCCAGTTATGGGACTCTGGTTCATGCTTCAATGGTGGGTCAGAGACCGGTTGGGCCAGTGTCAGCACCATGTGTACCATGCTGTTTGTATGAGGCAGTCCGCCCTACAGGACGCAAGGGAGCAATGACTTATGCCAACCGTTAGTGCGAACACGCAGCTTGAGAGGGTTGGACATCTGCAAGTGTGGTCATACCAGTCTGACCCACACTAAGACTATTCAGCTTTGCCTCCATTCTGGGTCTGGCTGATACTAACTTGTTTAATCTCATTGGACACGTGGGCACGTATGACCATGTAGGTTGTGTCCTGGCAGGAGGACCTGTGATTCGTTTGGCTGGTTTTTACTTGAAGGGTCCGGATGTGGTCAGGCAAAAACAAGTCTAAAACACCAACGGGTTCACACGCAGTGGAGGGTCCGGGGCAAGGGCACTGGTAATCTTTTACCTTGGACAGTATTTATTTAGTGGTTATTCAGGTACTAAGGTGGGGGATACCTTTTGCAGTATTTACATGCTTGGAAGTACATAGTGAGGAAGTAATAGTGCTCCCAGTTGCGAAACATATATATATATATATATACATTTGTGTTCGAGGCATGTGGGCTGCTGGATTCATAGCTTGTGCATAGATCGACGCCTAGTGTTGGGTCCGGATGATTGCACCTTGTTGTCCTGGAAGTCTTCAAAGTAAAGATAGGTGACTCCTCCCCTGGACTACAGTGCGCATGGGCATCTTCTCCATCCTCAGATTGTTTTTTTTCCGCCATTGGGTTCGGATGTTATTCCTATACTCCAACTTCGGAATCAAAACTAAACTTTTCTAAAGGCCAAAATGGCCTTCGACTGTATTGTTCTCACTCGGTACTTCTTGACTCGAACAAGCTTTCCATCTCGACTCGGTCGTCGACACGGGCCGTTGGGCCTTTTCGACGCTGCGTGGGCCTGCTGTCCATGGAAAGGAGCCCGTTCAAAGGGTGCCCCCAATGCCACTCCAAGTTCCTGCATACTGACAGACAAACAGTATGCAACAAGTGCCTATCACCAGACCACAATGAAGTAACCTGCCCAGCCTGTGCCCAATTCCGTTAGAAGAAAACCATCCGTATTAGACTGGCCGCTAGGCAAGAGATGCAGCGACTGGCACCTGAACCAGACAACATCGAAGATGAATAGGAACTTCCAGAAGGGGAAGATTCGGATCTAGAGTTCGTCACCGTCGAGGACCACTCGGACTCTGATGACGAAATCCCACCGGGGCAAACCGTGAGTACATTGCCCCCGACACCAATTACCCCATTACAAAAATTAAGCCTTCAGACCCTTCAGGTCCAAGTAACGTTATCCCAAAGAAGGTTCTGGAATTCAAAAAGGCTGCGGACCTGAAGGGCGTCGAACCGAAGAAGGCCGTACAGCCTAAGGGTGTCGACCCGAAGAAGGCCGTCGAGCCAAAGAAGGCCGCCGACCAGAAGAAGGCAGTCGACCCAAAGAAGGGTGCTGGGCCAAAAGTCGTCGAACCGAAGAAGGTCGCCGACTCAGAGGGCGTCGTACCGAAACCTGTGGCCCAGCCAAAGAAGGTTATCGAGCCAAACAAAGGCACCGACCCAAAGACAAGTGCTCCTAAAAAAACGGTTGATCAGAGAATTGTCGACTGGACAAGAGACAGTCAACCTAAAAAAGCTGTCGAGCACAGAAAGCGCATCAAACCTAAAGATACCGTCGATCCGCAATCAGTTGTTGACCCGGACAAACAAACCGAGCCGAGGAAGAGCAATAAGGCACCGAGAGTCGTCCAACCAAAAAAGGTTGTCGACCCAAAGGCAACGGTCGATCCAAAAAAGACGGAGACAAAAAAGTCAGACACAGCCATGGACAGTGGAAGAACTCTTCCTTCCAGAGACATCACAGGATCAGGCAAAAATGTATATCAACCCTGACACTGGTAAAGTCACAATCCTACTGACACGGACTCTCCTTCCTTCATTCCTTTAAAGATAAAGGACTTTGGGACATCTCCCTCTAGACCCTTCATTCCTTTCTATCTCACTGTGCCTACTACGCCTTTTGCCCCTTACTCTCCTACGCACTCTGGGGACAATGAGGGTGACACAGGGGAAGATCCCCAATATGATTTTAACTATCCAGAGGATCCTAACCCTCAAACTGAACCATTGGTAGAGCCGACTGATCCATATGACACGCATCCCACCCCTGAAGCCTCCTCATACCCAACAAAGCCATCCACTACTGACGACAACTTTGTCTTCAACCAGCTAATAGATAGGGCAGCGCAGTACCACAACGCAGACATGCACAACAAACCTATAGAATACTTTTTATTTGACACATTCCCTACTTCCGAGAAAAATGTCAGAACACTTCCTATGTTGAAAGGGGTGCTAAAACGCGCGCTAGATAGATTTAAAGATACAGCCAGGGCACGTGTAATCAATCCCAGGATTGAAAAGAAATACAGAGCGGCCCCTACAGACCATACTTATATCAGAGGTCAGTTGCCATTAGATTCACTAGTGGTTAATGCACGCAAACGGGCCAACTCACAGATAACAGGAGAAGCTCCACCTCCTGATAAAGAGTCCAAAATACTAGAGGCCTCTGGTAAGAGTAGCATCACAGGCCTCCAATTCATGGAGAATTGCAAATACACAAGCCCTACTAGCTCGTTACGACAGAGCACACTGAGACAAGCTTGAAAGATGATGCAACACCTGCCTGAGCCTTTCAAAGAACAAGCAAATGACCTCATACAAGAGGGGAAATTTATTACAAACGCCTCGATTAAATGTGCGCTTGACGCAGCTGACACTGCAGCCTGGTCCATTAACAATAGCGTCTTATTACGAAGACTCGAATGGCTATGCATTCCAGGCTTTAAGAACGAGGTGCAATCCACCATTCTTAACCAACCAGTCAATCAAGACTTCCTTTTCGGCCCTGCAGTCGACACCATTTTAGACAAAATGAAAAAGGATACAGAAACCGCAAAATCAATGGGTGCATTGCAGTTTCAACAACCGAGGTTCCTTTCGACGCTCCTCATACAGAGCAGATACACGAAGCAATACTTCACAAACCTCATCTACATACAAAAGCAACACCCAAGGTTCCTTTAACAAGAACTCCAACAGAGGAGGTTATAGGGGTAACAATAATAAGGGAAGAGGACGTGGAGGCAATAACACCAGAGCCTCCACTGCCGCAAAACAGTGACTTCATCGCACTAGCTCCGGACCATTTAACACCGGTCGGAGGCAGGATTCAACAATTCCTACCTGTCTGGAACTCAATTACCACAGACAGGTGGGTGAGACAAATTATCCAGTATGGTTATTGCCTAGAACTCACTTCTACTCCACCAAACATACCACCCAGACACCGCCCTATGTCCAAAGAACACAACACCCTGCTACAACAAGAGGTGAAATGCATGCTGGAAAAGGGGGCCATAGAGCCAGTCCCTTTCCAACACCAAGAGACGGGAGTATACTCACTATACTTCCTTATTCCCAAGAAGGACGGTTCACTCAGACCAATATTGGACCTCAGACCCCTAAATCAATACATACTGTCGGAGCACTTCCATATGGTCACACTACAGTACGTGCTCCCGTTGCTCCAGCAAGGAGACTTTCTAGCAACATTAGACCTCAAGGATGCGTATTTTCACATACCCATCCATCCAGCTCACAGAAAATATCTCAGGTTCACAATAGAAGGTCAACACTACCAATTCAAAGTTCTCCCCTTCCGGGTAACCATGGCTCCAAGAGTGTTTACAAAATGCTTAGCGACAGTTGCTGCAGGGATGTGAGGAGAATGTTATGAGAAATAGTGTTGAAAGCCGCACAGCTGTGTCTCCCCTATGTAACATAAGACGAAGATTCTCGGTAACGCCCAAAAGCGTAGTCTGTCAAAAAGCCTGGGTGAAAACCAGACTGGGAAGGGGGCAAAATATTGTTGGTGGCGATGAACTGGACTAAGTGATGATGAATATGCCTTTCCAAGACTTTAAAAAAGGCAGGCAGCAGCAAAATAGGGCGAAAATTTGAGGGAACTTTAGTATCGGCATCGGGCTCCTTCAGCAGGGGAGTCACCATAGCATGCTTCCAGCAAGCTGGGACTGTGGCTTTGTTTATAGAGAAGTTGAGTTCTGTTCTTGGCATGTAGGGCTGCTGACATTCATATCGCCCACCCTCCTCCCCGGTGCCTGTTGCAGCTGCAGCATTATCTTTGGCATGGCCATCTCTTACTTTACTATCTCCATCTCTGCCACAATGGCGAAAAACAATCTGAGGATGGAGAAGATGCCCATGCGCACTGTAGTCCAGGGGAAGACGTCACCTATCTCGTTATAATTCGAAGACTCTTCCAAGACAACAAGGTGCAATCATCCGGACCCAACACTAGGTGGCAATCTATGCACAAGATATGAATGTCAGCAGCCCTACATGCCAAGAACAGATGCATACTGGTAAGTAGCATATTCCTTAGGGTGCTTGTTAAAAGCTTCATTGGGTCCGATGAGTGCCAGGCAAATGGGGACGACTTGTACAAGAGATACAGGAGCAATTAATCAACGCAGTATGTTCGAAGGGATGTTACCTAAGCAGAACTCAAACTGGCCTTAAACGCATGATGGAGACAATTAGTGACATGCCTAAAGAGGTAAATCCTGTGTTAAAGGGATGGTATGCCAAGGGAGATAGCTTACATATTTCACGGAATCCCCTCAATCCAACATGCCTATAATAAGAAAGGAATGCGTAAATGATTGGTTGGACCTGTTATTAGTTTTATTAAACACACCTAGCATTGCGAAGTAGTGACTTTTGAACTCATATCAATGGTACTTCCAGGAGACATCTCCTTCAATACACACACCACCAGACAGTGCTGCTCTCCCCTGGAGCAAAAGGGAAGCTAAAACACCATATACGGCAGAACGCCAATGTTAGGAAACAAGAAAGATGGTAATGGAGGGGGGAATGAGGAATCTTGGTCTGCTAGCACAGGCAGGCGATTTCCGTAGGGGCTTGGCTACGCTTGCGGCCAGGCAGTGGTCTTGTCCAACTAATGTGATAAAGTCAAGGGTTGCAAGCATGCACCAAGAGATGGAACCTCGAGGCCATCCAGGACAGACAATAACACCCGCCCTATAGCCAGGGACCCAGGCATTTGCAGAGTGCCAGCTAACTAGGGGGTTGCGGTGCAATAAGCTGAGGAGAACATGGGGTCAGAGCACAATTTGGCTACAATGATTAAAGAAAGATTGTTTTGGCGTTCCCACTGCTCAAGAAGGGACAAGTATTCGTTCATGTTGGTCCCCCTCTTACAAAGCAGGTACACAAGGACACCCGTGCTTAATGTCTCATATCCCATGACAGGATAGTCACCAAGGGGGAGAATGGCCAGGGACATGCCTTGCCAGGACAGGGATAGCCACCACACTAACTGGAGCCTCAAAGGAAGATAAATGTTGGAAACACAGACTGGGGTGTGCTGGGCCCGAAACCCCTCACCAAAGCTGCGGGGGCATCAGGGTGTTAGGTGTCTTTGAGGGACAGCCAAGGGCATTAAAGGGCCGTATTGCGTGACACAGCATTTTCAGGGGTGCAGAAGGGTCCCAGCGGATCCACCAAAAGGACTACAGAGCAGATAACAGGTGTATAGCAGGGACCGGGCATCTGTGATCAGTTGAAGGTTCAGCAGGCAGGGTTGGCTGTGTAAGTTGACACTTCACGAAGGGTTGCAGTGTCTAATAAAGAGGCACCATACACTTATTCCCTTAAACATGTGGTAACACCACTCTCTTCATCAATCGAAAAGAACAGTGAAATTGTCTGGTCATTGGGGCAAAGTAATGCACCCTAGAAGATCACAAGGTGCAAATTAACAACCAGTTGGGGACTGGTGAACTTTGGTGGTCTGAATTCACCCCTGTCTCCCATGGCATGGAGGTCGGTCAGGGGAAGCGAGGGAGCCTGCGCACAGGAGGTTCCTCAGCGCTATGCGTAAATTCACTGAGCAGAGGGGATTGGGCTTCATTAGACATGGGTGCTACATGCCAAATTCACAGGGTGTATTGAGGATAATGGGGTACATCTGTCTAGTATAAGCATGGACCTGTTCTTGATGGATAGGGGAGAGGCCCTAGAAATAGCAGGATGTAAGTAGGAAAGCTGGCCTTGGTGGGGGGGCCCTGGCTGCGACGGTCGCCACACCCAGGGCTGTGGCAGAGTTACAGGGTGATCCAGAGGTGGAAAGGTACTCGGGGGTACCCTCTTCACGAGCACAAAGGGTGCTGAGGCCTAATATCCCCAGGAAGCCTTTGCGGTGGACCCTGAGGTGCGATGGCAACCAGTCTGTCCTACGGGCGGTTGGAAACCTGTACAACCAGGAGTCGCTTGAACGCTCTGCCTCTTGTAGGATGGGGGACGTGAGTAAGGAGGTGGACCGGCTCAGAAGTCAACCGCTAAGCACCGATTGGCTAAGGCCACGATGCAAGTTGGCCCATCAGGTGGTAGGCCGCGAGGAGCGGCTTGCCTTTGTATCGCCTGTAAGATAACCCACCATGTTGGCATATTTGGTATGCTAATAAACCTGCAGCAATTCTTGTTTTCTAATAGCCTATGAAGTAGTTCTGGTCTGAAACACATGAGAACTCTCCGTCCACCGGGTTATCGGGTGAGTGGGGGGGTGGCGGTCCTGCTTTAGCGGACCCTTGTCCCCCTTGGTGTGTTAGGGGGAGTTAGTATATGAGTTTAATTGTGCGGTTTCCCCCCTTTCATGTTAATGGCTCCGTGTCCAGCTATAGCGGATGTCTGCGTTGTTTGGAGGTTTTGTTTTTTTTGCTCGTTTTCCTCCCTTGGGGTTGGCACACAAAGTCCTGCTGAGCGGACTTGCTTTTGTCTTTCTCACGCCGACCGAGCACCCTGAATAGCGGTCATGACGCAGTCGTTGGCAGCTTTTCATGCGCTACTTTGGGGCTTTTGAGGCGGGTCCAGCATTAGCGGACTCGATCCTTTACTCACATTTACTGCTCTGACGTCCGCCTTCTTCCTCTGTTCTCCTGCCTGCGTGCTGGGTGCCTGTTTCAGCGCTCCGTTCACCTGGGCGTCCATGATACGCATTCTCCGGTCGGCGGGTGTCGGGAAAGGGGGGTGTCCTGTTTTATTTACTTTGAGGGACGCGCTGGGCTTCCTCTTATGTTTGTGGCTTGCCGCTTGGACTTTTGGGCCTGCCAGGGGCCTTCCTGCGTATTCCCTTGGCTACTGGACACTTTTTGGAACGCTAATGCCGGTTTTTCTGGCCGCATGTGGCCTGGGCGTGCCGGAGGCCGTCCTCTGGGGTTTCCTTGTCAGCTTGTCGCTTTCATGCGTTTATGCCAGTTATTCCCTGCTACTGATTCTTTTGAATCGCGATATCATGGATGCTGTGTTGGATGCTTGTAATGGTGATGCCTCTTCTGCTGACGCTGTCCTTTCTTTTGCATTGGTTTGACGGATGCTGATGGCTGTTGTGGCAGTTGCGTTGAGGGATGGAGGTCCCGAGTTGGTGTATATTCATGCGATGCATTTATGTATTCCATAGAGCTGTTAGTCAGTGGGGGTTCTTGGGCCACTGATGGCACAGGCTTATGCTGCACGAGGGTTCAAATCCTGGTGATGCTTTCAAATATGTTCCACGGTGGTGGTGATATGCTGAGTTTGACTCTGTTCATCCGTCTTAGTGGGCCAGGGGATCCTACTCATCCCATTGGTTCTGATGAGGACGAGGTTTTGGACCTCTGGTGTCATTTTGGGTGGAGGTCCGTCCTTGCAGGGGTTCTGCAACACATTCGCTCCTTCTTGTTCTTCCCGAGTTCATGATGGTTTGGTGGACACTATCTTAGTTTCCCGTCCCTGGCCAATGTCTCAGCCCCTCCATTCTTCAGTCCTGGTGGTTTTGGAGGCGGACTGGTTGGATGTGGTTAGGGGTGCTTTCACCGGATTTGCAAAGCGTTCCCCTTTGTTGGTCTTTGATATATTGTTTCCATCCTCTGTGTAGGTGGCATCTTTATGACTGACTTATCCTCACATGGTGCTGTTGTTTCTGTGGATTCCTCACCGGTTGATCCCGTGGATGGGTAGGTTGTTGGAGTGACACACTTTTACAGCGGCTAATTTTCTATTAGTTCTGCTGCCTGTTCTTCTTCTGCACTCCGATCCTTCCTGATGGCTTTTTCTATCCTTGTCTGTTTTGTTGGGCCTGCTTCAGGAGCCGGTTGTGGCTCCGGTCTTGTACAGCTGATACTACTCTACGAAGTTTTGATATTATGGGGTTCCTTTTTCTGGTGTTTTGCTAGTTATCCCATTGTTGGTTTTGGTTGAGGTGTCTGCTTTGGTTCGTGGACTGTTGACGCAGGGATAGGCTGGGCTTCCCACTTTTTCGGGGCTCTTAGGTTCTTTGCTTCTGCTCCTCGTGGTCTGACTCTTATGCCATTTTGTGGCTAGTGTACCCCTTCCTTTGAGGGGTCCCGGTTCCCTGCCTCCCCTTCTTCCTTTTCTGCACACTGCTTGTCTTATCTTTGTGGCTCCAGGTGTGGGTCCTGTGGGTGTTCGACTGTGGTGGTTCCGTTGGACCAATACTGCACTGGGGGTTTTGCTGCTGTGCTTGCCTCTACTGGCGTTCTGCCTTTTTTTTTTTTTTTGAAAACCTTTATTGAACAATGGAAGCTCACAAATACTGGCCTACAACCCCACGGGCTGGCCAGAAACAGAATGGTCAAATAACCAGCATACAAAAAGAAGATCTGCACAGGATATAACATCAGGAGCACTGGTGAAGCAATAAAACAATCGAGCGTTCAGCAAGAGCAGGATAATAAAGGTTAAGTTTTCTAGCGCGGGGAGGGGACCAAAGGAATAACGGGCCGTATATGAGAATACAAGGGAGGGACCGCGGCAAGCCGCCATTTTATAAACACAACGTAAGAAAATGAAGCCATATAATCAAATCTAGCAAAGGACAAAAACAGAATCAGACCATCAAATAGCGAAAGTGGCAACAATCAATCGCGCTCACCCACCTCCGCCCCTACCCGAACAAAGAAGACGTGTTCAAAAAGCCCCAGCACAAAGACTATGCAATACGCACCCCAACGGAAAAAGGACACCTCCATAAAGGAGGAAGGGAAAGAGGGAGAAAAGGACAACAAAAGGAACACCCGCCAGACCATGCACCCCCAGGGGGAAAAACAGGACAATATAACCGGCATGCGATGTAACAAACACGATAACAGAATAGACAGCGAACCACAATCAGCCACACACCGGAAAAGGACAGAAAACCCCCGGGGGAGGTACGAGGTGACAGAGTCCCGAAAAAGTGAATACACAAGAGCCATAGAACAAAAAGGGAAAATAAGGGGGGAAAAAGACCCCCCGACACAAACAGACCCCCCCACCCACCCCTAAGCCCACCCTGCACCCCTGCAGAAGGCTACGGCCTACCCCCCCGCAGCGTGCCTGTCGCCCTAAGTAGAACCCGAAATTTAGTGGAGCAAGGAAAGTCGGAATTAAAAGACAAAAAAGGGGGGGGGGGGAAGGAAGGGAAGGAAAAAAGGAAATAAAGACATACAAACATACACACGGGGGAGGGCCAAAGACAGGAGTAAACGCACCCATCCACCCGCCCGGGTTAAAGGTCCAAGTCCTCGGGAAGCCAAAGAATATCAGGCCAAAGTCCAGGAGAACTAACCAGTTACACAGAACCATATCAGGACACAAAGATCATCCAAACCGTTCATGAGCTACCGCATATAAGAGCCAGGTTTCATCAGCCCTGACCCCTTTTATCCAAAGCAGTAAGGGTCCGATCCAACGAGGACCCTGCCAGAAAGAACAGAAGGCAGGCAGCAGGAGAGTCCAACGGCAGTCCAAAAAAGTCACAGGAAGAAAAGCACGGAAGATCCAGGAAAATCACAGAATGTAGCAAACGATGCAGGCACAGTTCCAAGGATATATCCATAAAAACCGACCCATCCGGGCCGGCACAGGAGACGTCATCGGGCAGTGGTGATTGAGAGGGACCAGGAGAATCATGAAAGTCCGGCAAAACAAAATCCAGCTCCCGGGCCAAGGGCAGAGGAGGCAGCAAAGGAGGAGAGGGCGCCATCAGGTTGCGCACCTCCGGGGCGGCAGCCAGGGCAGAGGCCGCCAGGAGAGTACCGGCCACACCCCGCGATATCAATGCCTCATCCGGTCGCGGGGGCCCGGGAGGCCCGCAGTGAGGAACCGTCTCCAGAGCCAGGAGTGGCGCGGCCACCGAGAGCCGCCAGGATAGCAGGATGTTCAAGATCCCCTTAAGTGCAGGAAAACATTTACAGTATCCAACACCCGGGCCTTGCGGCGGGCCCCCAGTGCTCGTCCGGGCCCGGCCCAAACAAACGGGGTCGGTCGCCATCTTGAGAGCCCGCACAGGCCGCGCGGCCAACAACCTCCGCCGGGGCGGCAGTCAAGCAGAAGAAGTCCCACCGACAGGCAGAAGAACACCCCGGACAGGAAGGGGGGCCACCAGAAGAAGGGGATTCGCCGGCTCCCCAATGTCGCCAGTCCCGTTCTCCGAGTCCGGGCGGCAAAGAACAAAATGGCCGGACCGGAGAACAAAGGGGGAGGAAGCTGAACACACGAAGAACCCCAATAATGAAGGGCAGCGTCACCATCCAAGGCTGCCGCCACACAGGAGTCTCTCAGCCAGGAACCTCCGGCTCACACGAACAGCGGCCCTCCAATCACCTCCAGCGCGCTCCGAAGGGCAAGCCCGCAGGCTGCATCCGGCCCAGGAGCCGGGACGAAGAACCAGGCCAGTCCGCTCTCGAGTCCCGGGAACGGTCGGGGGCACTGCACCGGACCCACAGCAGCCAGGACAACCGGAACAAGTGGTAAGTGCCTGCAGAGCGTCGGAATAGTACCACACAGCAAGGAGGGCTTCCCGGGGCAGGATAAATGCAGGATAAATGTGAAAAACACAGGCGGGCGAACGGAGCCGAGCTAAAGCGCGGCCATCTCGGTCGCGAGCTAGCCGTTCTGCCTTTTTGGTTCTCCCTTTTTGGGTGTGGTCAGTGTTCCTGATCATTGTGGGCTTTCTCTTATGCCTTTTCGTGCCCTGGGGCGTGGACGGATTGTTCGTTACTCTGTTGTGTCTCGGTTCCCTGTCGCCTCTCCCCCCTCTTTTGCACACTCCTTTTCCTGTGAACGGGTGGCTCTGGGGGGTGTATCCTGTGGTGGATCCTGTGTCTCGTCTACTCGGCTGGATGCGAGCTGGGTCTGTTCACTGGGCTCTCCTGGTGGTCTTGGATGGTTTGTCCTTGGTTTCCTCCTGTCTCCTCCGGCCTTTTTCGGGTTTGCTCCTTCTCCTGGGGGTCGCCCATAGGTTGGGGGCTCTGTTGGGTGCGTCCGTTACCTTGGGGGTTGTGGAGCTGCTGTTCCGGGTCCTCTGATTCAGAGGGGACTGGGTGTTTCATCTGTTCACTTCCTGATGGGTTCTCTCTCTGGGATCCTCTAGTCGTTTGTGGTTCGGCTTGTGCATTGATCCTTGATGTTCCAGTTGGTGTCCTTGCTGTCGATCCTCCTATGGTCTTCATAGGGTCTCTGGCTTCTTGATTCTCTCCTTCTGGGATATTGCGCAGGGTCAGGGTGGTTTTGCCTCGTTCTGGTGGGTCTCAGGTTTCTGTTGATTCCTGGTCCCTAATCTGGGTCGGTCTCGCATTGGGGCTCATTCTGGCCTCTATTGGGTATTTGTGTTTGTGCCTGCTGTGTGATTGTTTCTTCTGTTGCCAGTGTTTTGATCCCTGGTGTCTGGGATTTGAGCTCCTGGGTGCCTTGTGTGCTGTCTGGTCCGCTTGGAGGTCATGGGGCTGCAGTCTGCCGCCTTGGGGTGGTTCCTTGGGCTCGTCTCCTTTGTCTCCTTTGCTGCGCCTTGTTTTGGCAAGTTGGTGCTCCTGTGGTCTGGTTTTGATCAAGCGGGTTCCTGTGTCTGCCTGGGTGGGGATTTTCTATTTTGTCGGTTGGTAAGCTGTCCCTTGTCCTGGGTTTTCCGTTTCTGATAGTTCCCTCTCTGGTGGTCACTGTTTGCTTCCCGCCAGTTGGACTGGGGGGGGCTGCTCTGGCCTTTGTTTCTGGTGGGGCTAGTGTACGGTGACTCTGTTGTCTTGCTCCTCTGTTTTCAGGGGGCTGTGGACCATTCTCTTGGGTCTATTGTCTTGTGTTGGTGTAACACCTTGTTCAGGTTCGGACGGTCAGCCGTGTTGTCCTGTCCTGCATCTGTTTTCCGGGGGGGATGTTGTCATGGTTTCTTTTCCTCGGTTCCTCCGTCGCCTCTTTTGTTCTTGGGTTGGTTCTTCGTTGTCCTCCCTGTTTCCGATTCTCTCCCAGGCCGGGCTTGTTGTGGCAGACTGTCTGGGCTGAGTCTTCCCTCTGTGGGATTTGTCTCTGCCCAGGTTCTGTTATGGTCATTGCTGTAGGGGTTTGGATGCCCGGTGGTGATTGTGTTTCCTTCTCGAATGTTGCCGTGTTCTGTTGTTTTTGCACGGTTGGGCCTTCTCGGCCTGTTGGGGTCTAACCTCTGGTTACCCTGATTCCAGCGGTTTTGCTGCTGCCAATGCCCGTGGTATTTTCTGTTGGGGTTGCCGATGCGTCCGGGTTGGACGTTTCCGTACCTTCAGTGTCCCTTTTAAGCACTATGACCCCTGCTCCGGTCCTTGGGTCTTCGACCTTGCCTCTTGGTCCATCTTCCTGGGTCAGTGGTTGTTGATCCTTGTTGGTTGAGGTGCCTGTCCGGCTGTTGTGCCGCACCACTTCTTGCAGTCTTCCGCTGCGCATTTGGCCACCTTTGTTGGTGTCATGCACCTTGGTTGGTCTGTTGCAGGTTTCACTCCTGCTCGGGTCCTGGGTTTTTGGGGTGCGGTTTTGTTTTGGGCTTGCCCCTTTCTCTTCTCCATGCTCTATGGGTGGCCATTCTGTTTTTCTTGGTCTCCTTTCTTTCTTTGGGACCCTTGGTGGTTCCCTTAGACCATTGTTGTCTGTGGATTGATGTTCTTGGTGGCTGTTGTCTCTACCTGACATGCTTGGGGTCTACTCCACTTTTGGAGCTTTTGCCGGATGGGGTAATCTTGTGGGATCTTCCTACTTTCGTGCCTTTGGTGTTTTCTTTCTGGATCGTCTGCGATGGTCTTCCCTGGATTCTGCCTGTTCCTTCTTGATCACTGGACACTCCATTGTTGTTTTTATTTTTTTGGGAGGGTTCCTCGAGGCTTCTTTTTAAGGTGGTGTCCACTTGTTGCTCTTTTGATGTGAACCTGTGGCCCATCTCTTCCACTCTCCTGTCAGTGGATTCGGATATGTGTCCTGTTTGCCTTGTTGTCCGGTGTATGGTTCCTTCTCATCCTCTTCTGGGGCGTTTCTTTGACCACCTTTTTGCTGTTGCCATGTGGGGTTTTGGAGTGCAGCTGCTGGGTCTTCCCCCTCCTTCCTTGGTGTCTCATTCCCTGCTTGGGGTTGGTGGTTCGCTGGCCTTTGCCTCTTTGCCTTTGGACTCAGTAGGTTCTTGAGGTTGTGTCTCTCTCTGCTGTGGTCACTGGTGGTGGTGTTCTGCCTTCTGTGTGTGGGCTGTAATTCTTATCCATGAAGCGGATATTGCTTTGGTATCTGCTCATTAGTAATTACTGTGGCAAGGAAGACGGACGAGGAGGTAATGCCCCGGTTACTTACCGGTAATCTTAAATACTTGTCTTCCTCACCCCAGTATAGTTTCTCTTCCCTCCCGGCCCTCTTGTGGGTTTATGTCTACGGCTTTGTTTTTCAGGTCGTTCTAGTGGCTGTTGTATCCTTTTATAAGATTGGCTGCTGGCCACTGGGGGCCATATTGGAGGGGAGGGAGACTAGTATAAGCCTTTTTTGCTTGGAGTTTGTCAAAGCCGAGGACTCATTAGTAATAACTGTGGCGAGAAAGACAAGGACTCGAAGTAATGAAGATTACCGGTAAGTAACCAGGGCATTAACCTGCCGAGCTATTCTATATACTTCAAGACGGATTAACAATCACGGACGCAATTCACCCAACGTGAGAGGTTTGCTCCAATTCTGATATTGTATGTCTAGATAATAATCGATCATGGACGGCCACAACCAATATAGACTGCAATGAGAGATTTAGTATCTTCTTTAAACATGAGTGATGTGAAGAAATTGCCACCTTCTTCACTAATAAAGTCTCTAAATTTGATCAATCCTTCATACAAACCGCAAACACTCCTTCCCTCATAACCTGCCCCCTTCTACTTCCCTTGACCACGCAGAAAGAGCTCTGCATAAGGACAATCAGACCGACCTCCAGCTAAAAAACAATGCGCACTGGTCCGACTTTGAGCTAATGGCGGAAATCGAGGTCTTCAAGATAATTTCTATTCTAAAACCTTCCTCCCCTACCTTCCACAATCATAAAATAACTCAACCACACCATCTCCCCTTTCTGGACAAAAATAATCAATGCCTCTCTCACCTCAGGCTGTGTCCCAGACTCCCTTCAACTAGGACAAATCACGCCCAATCTCAAGAAACAAAGGGCCGACCCGAATGATGGGAACAACCTCCGACCTATCTCAAACCTCCCATTCCTTGCAAAAACATTGGATTCATGTGTTCTATATCAACTCAATAAACACATTGAGTTCAACCTCCTCGACACCTTTCAATCGGGATTCAGGAAAGGCTGTAGCACTGAAACAGCCATACTCAACGTCTCGGACAACATTCGCAAAGCCTTAGATGGTGATGCCTGCCTACTCATCCTTATTGACCTATCTGCGAAATTCGACAGTTAATCATCCAGCTCTTCTTGAGACATGTCGAAGCGCTCCGGCACAAATGGTACTGTACTAAAATGGTTCACCTCTTTCCTCCAGCATTGCTCGCAACAAATTAAAATCAACTCCTGTCTCTCGTAGCCAACAAAAGTCACACTTGGGGGACCACAAGGCTCGATCCTCTCCCCGTCCCTCTTCAATCTCTTCATGGAGCCCCTCACAATCATCTTGAAAAAAACTGGAGTGAGTTACCACCTTTACGCGGATGACACCCAAATCTATTTCAAAATCAAGTCCCCCGATGACATCCAACACCTCAATACCACTCTAACGGAGATCCAAACTTGGTTCAACGTCAATCACTTAAAGCTCAACCCAGATAAAATGGAACTAATCCTATTCTCTCCAAAAAGCAACCATCGTCCTTTCCAAGAGTGACTCAAGAATCTGGTTGCACTAAACTGCCTCCTCGTTCTATCCGACTCAGCTAAGTCTCTAGGCATCAAACTTGACAAACTATCAATGGAGGCCCACATCAAAAACTCTGCAAAAAGTGCTCTTTTCTCTCTTAAACGCTTCAAGAAACTTTTCTTCCCCATAATGACCTCAAGACATTAGTTCAATCCCTGGTTCTCTCTAAAATAGACTACGGGAACGCCATTCTTACAGGGACTCCTAAAGCTCACCTAGCCCCTCTAAGGGCAGTGCTGAGCATGGCCGCTCGACTTGTATCTGAAGTTAAAAGATTCGAACACTTCACACCAGCTCTCAACTCCCTGAAATGGCTTCCCATGGAAGGGAGATGTATTTACAAGCTGGCCTACATCACACACAACCCTATACACTCCGGGCCCCAACTACCTGAACAACAAACTGGTTAGAGCAGGTCAAGCCAGAACACTGAAAAGCTCCAACTACTCATTCTGCCAAAAATGAAAAAGAATACCACCCAATACTGATTGTTTTCTGGCAACGCTCCCAGCAGGGAACTGAAAATATCCCTAACCAGCAGACGCCACAGTCCCAGCATAGAGGCCAAGACCGATTCAGGATGCATAACTGTACCCTTTGATAAACCCCTATTGCTCGCCCACACTACCACAAATGGAGAGTAAGGTTTTATCTACTTTTACTTCTGCCTAACTTTGTGTCCCACTGGACTCTGTGCACACGATACCTTACTTTTCTATAGTATATACAGAGCCAGCTTCCTTAATACCTCCAGTGTTGATCATAGACCCAGCAGCTTTGCTCCCACAACAGAGTGGCCTGCTTGTCTGAAGTCCCTTAGTCTGCTGAAGGCCCCCTTAGACCCAATGATTAAAATTGGGCCTCTGCACTCTGCTCCCAGTGCCGCTGGTTGTACTGCTTGAGTGCACATCTGGACCTTGGGGAACCTTAGTCCTAACCCACAAAACTCCCACTTGTAAGTCTTGTACTTGTACCTGAGAAAACGCTAACACTTTTCTCCCAAAGGAACCCATGTTAAGAGATTTTTGGGCCTAAAATGCTGAACTGGTGGAGAAAAGAGAACTAACCTGCAAATGTATAAAAAGCCTTACCTTGAATTGAGATCGTAAGGTGTGGTATCTAGGCATACCACCCACTGCACTCAGACTAATCCAAAAGTAATCTGAAAGTAATTACTGTGTACTTTAAACTGTTTCCAAAGTATATACAAACCTGTAACGATTTAAACTTTAATCACAACTGCATTTCCTAGAACAGTCTTTCATTTAAGTATATTTTACTTACCTGTGCCAAGTCCTGCTTGGTTCTAAAAGAAAACAGTTTACTTTTTTTATTCTTGCTTTTATTCTTTTTTATTCTTTTTTTATTCTCGGCTGCATAAATAAATCTTGGTATGATAGATATGTTCACTCGTAATTCTTTACATGTAATTAACCTGTCGCTCTTTCTTTACCAGTGTGCTTGTGACGCCAGCAAATGCAGCAACCAGCCGATTGCTGAAATGGTGAGTTACTGTAGACTGGTATAAAACAAGCATTTACAATGCAATGGTTTCGCCTTTAAAAAAGTTAGAGCTATTGGCATTGTAAATGACAATTTGTATTTGTGTTGGTTTTGAAAACAGATAAATAAATGGCATTGTCATTTACATTGCCATTAGCTTAATCTCTCGCAATTAATGTATTAATACACGAAGTAATGCATTTTTTTCTACAAAAGTAGACTGTGCAGATACCTTTAGAAAAATCACATGCACACCATAGTCCCTTGCCAAACCCAGCCTACAATCTGGCCTCGTTAGATACTGAGAAACATCATAATATCTTTAAACACATATGAATAACGTTTTTACAGTGATAACATGAAGAGAATCATCTCTTGTTGTTCCCAAATTTGCCAGTGAAGAAACACGAGGCACTACGCTGCAGGGTGTTCTGCCAAGGATCATACAATTTGGGTAAACGTGGACGCTGGGATTTGAGCCTAGGTTTTCAGTTGGCATTATTCAGCCACACGAGGTATCTGCACAGTCTACTTTTGTAAATATATTGCTTATATTAGTTAATACACAGACAATAACATCACAGAACAAGCAATAGCGACTCTGTACCATAACATAATTTTACTTAATCTACCTACACTTCATTTTCTGTTCCACTAAAGAATGTCTATACTCACAGATCACGTTAAATGTTGTGGCCTGTATTCATTTGATATATTCGCTCAGTCTATGATATGGAATCGGGTGACGTGTTTGCTTCTTCTCCATTACAGCATTCCCATTTCATGTGTTCCTTAAATACCATGCGGGACAAAAAATTAAGCGATCTAAAATAAAAGACAAGGAGGAGATGAATTCTGTTTCTGCTTTGTTCGGATAAGCGCGTCAGCAAAACCTATTGCGAAGTTTCATATAATTACATTTTGATATTGACACACCAGGGCGCAGATAGGGAAAGTGAGGCAGTTGGAGGCAGCTGGAAAAAGGGATAAAAAGACAGAAGGAGGTAACAGAGAGAGACCACGAGAGATAGAGTTGGAGGAGCGAGAGACAGGGATAGAAAGACAGAAGGAAGTAACAGAGCCTTGGAGTGCTCCGACAGAGGCGGGGGAGACTGGGGCAACCTTAGAAAAAAATCCGAAGGTAGCTAGTCTGCTCGGTGCTGTTTTATCAGATTATAGGATGTTCTACAGTGAGAGACTGGAGCAGCGTGAGAGAGAGCGGGTCACGGAGACACTGGTGTGTCCTGCTGTCTCCTCTTCCACCCCAATACTCCGTGCTTGGTCGCTGACTGCTCTCGAGGAGTGCTGGTCTCTCTCTTCTCGCCCTTGGGCTTCTAGGCACTGAGCTGAGCGCTTTCAGTCTCCCTCCGAAACACCAGGAGGGCTGTGCACGCGCGGCTCAGGGGACCGCTTGCATTCAGCACTGCCTAACTTCAGCCCGCTCGGCAGCAATGCCTGCGAGTGAACCCGATGCAGCAGCGGCTCCCAAAGGAAGCAGGGCTCCCAAATCATTGTTAGACTCCAGGCCAGCAGCAGTGGAGCAGGGATGAGGGAGCGCGCTAATAACAAAACACATGTCTTCTGCGCGTAACAGACACCGTTGAAAAATGGGCGGTTACAATTGGAAAGTAGATGGGACATTCACACACCTTTAACGAATGGCGTGCTGCTTTTTTCACAAATGCAAAAACCACAGTGACAGCGGGTCGGCACACGGACAGCGGGAGTCACGAGGAGGGGGGAGGGCGACCAAAGACACGGACAGCGGGAGGGGGGACGGACAGCGGGAGTCACGGGGGGGGGGGGCGACCAAAGACACGGACAGCGGGAGGGGGGGACGGACAGCAGGATACAACCATACGGGACCACGACAGAGAGCCTCGGAGTGCTCAGACAGAGGCGGGGGAGACTGGGGCAACCTTAGAAAAAAAATCCAAAGGTAGATAGTCTGCTCGTTGCTGTTTTATCAGATTATAGAATGTTATACAGTGAGAGACTGGAGCAGCGTGAGAGAGAGCAGGTCACGGAGACACTGGTGTGTCCTTCTGTCTCCTCTTCCACCCCAATACTCAGTGCTTGGTCGCTGTCTGCTCTCGAGCAGCGCTGGGCTAGGGGAGCGGTGTGGCGCCGCGGCCAGGGCGACTGACGCTGGAATCTGGGGACCATGGTTCGATCTCCTTCGGCAGGTTAGCCCAGCACCATGTGACTCTGGGCAAAAGCTCGCTTAATCTTCCCGACGGCCCCCAGCGCCTAGAGACCCTTACGGGTGATTGTGCGCTTTACAAATGTGGACTTTCTTTCTTCTCGCCCTGGGGCTACTAGGCACCGAGCTGAGAGCTTTCAGTCTCCCTCCGAAACACCAGGAGGGCTGTGCACTCTCGGCTCAGGGGACAGCTTGCATCTAGCACTGCCAGACTTCAGCCCGCTCGGCAGCAGTGCCTGCAAGTGAACCCGTGGCAGCAGCGGCTCTCAACGGAAGCAGGGCTCCCAAATCATTGTTAGACACCAGGCCAGCAGCAGTGGAGCAGGGACGAGGGAGCGCGCTAATTACAAAACACGTCTTCTGCACGTAACAGACACCGTTGGAAAATGGGCGGTTACAATTGGAAAGAAGATGGGACATTCACACACCTTTAACGAATGGCGTGCTGCTTTTTTCACAAATGCAAAAACCACAGTGACAGCGGGGACGGCACACAGACAGCGGGAGTCACGAGGAGGGGGGGGGGGAGGCGACCAAAGACACGGACAGCGGGAGGGGGGACGGACAGCGTGAGTCACGAGGGAGGGGGAGGGCGACCAAAGACACGGACAGCGGGAGGGGGGACGGACAGCGGGATACAACCATGTGGGACCAGGACGATCAAACAAATGATGAAAAACAGCCATGAAAAGAAACAAAGTACACGCCCACAGTGGACACATCTTCATGACGTTGTGAAAAGCCTAAAAATTGCCGGAACGCCCGCGAATCTGCTCCGGCTTTGACGGACAGATCTCTGTTCCAATGGCTAGCCTCCATTTATAGAGCTAGCCAATGGAACAGAGGGCGGATTCCCAGGCCACATACTGTAAACATTAGATTTCGCCTGCGCCAAAAACTTGCGCGGTGCGCAGCTTTCGACGAGGCGAAACCTAAAAAGCACACTTCACTGCTGCATGGGGTAGAGCTGACCTCGGATCTTCAAGTTTTACTGATGTGGGAGCATGTGGGAGCATGTCCGGTGGAGAAGCAATGTTGGAAGTGGGAATCCCACAAAGAAAGCCGCACAAAGCCATGGGAGCATATGGGGCGCATGGGTACTATTGAAGAGTTATATAGTGTGGATTTGTCCTGTGGGTATCGAGCTTTTTACAACGTTAGGATAGACATGCAATTTACAAGGAGAGCCCAAATAATTAGTAGGCATATAGGGTAATACAAAGTAAACGGTTGCAGTAATCAATAAATAGTGGCGTAGAAGAATTGTAGTTTCCAGAGGTAGAGATGTGGGGGTTTTCATTTATAGGAAAGAATTATTCCAGAGGTAGTAATGGTCGAATTAAAGTTGATTGGCGGGAGAATGGAAGACAGTCGAACAAGTGGGTGAGGCAGGAGTATTCAGGTATTTGAGCAGAATGAAGCCAGGTAGCGGTGATAGTGTTCTGAAGAAATATTTGCTCCTCTGGTACATATGGGATTCCCTTTGCCCTTGTATGATCCGTGTGCTATGAGAGGCACTATTGTAGAGTAGTGTAAGGGTTCTACAGTGGCATGGAAGGATTCCAAGGGTGTCGAAAGAAGTCATCTTATGATTTATGGAGCATTCTTTGTACAATGGTAGTAGGTTGATAGGTGAGATGTGTCATGTAGCTTACATGGGAGCAGATCAATGTTGTACTGGGGAAGTAATGTACTGATGTGCAGGCCAGCTGTAGTTCTCACCTTGACAAGTAGTCCATGGATAATGTACTGAGTGATGTAGTGGCATATAACTTTAACACTACCTTGGGAGGGAGCAGTAGTAGTGTTCTAAATAGAGCATTAACACATTCGCAAGACATGGATGCATAGACTGAGCCATAGGTCATCAGGGAATGTGCAGTCTGGGTGGTGCTAATGCTGTGCTACCTGGTGTATACTACTGCCATGGAGGCGGATGAGTTCTGTGGGAATTAGTATGTTATGATGGGCCAAAGAACTGAGATTTCGGAAGCAGATGATTGTATTTGTAATGTTCTGCGTAGAGGGCAATGGGTGATGTGCACCCTGGGCAGTGTAATGTTGCATATAAAGCGTTAAGTTAAGGGAGAATGGCAATGATGTTCTGTCGACTAAATCATATCCTGTTGCCTAACACTTTACATTGCCTTATGAGGTAATCATGCATTTGTGTGCTGCTAAATTCAAATGCAATTTGTAGTGATCTTTCTGCTTTATGACTATGGGTGTAAGAATGTGCCAGTGGTGAACAACCTGACTCCTTTCATTTTCAATATCAGCAAGCATAGTATCCATTCCAATGAATACTTCTCAACACAGATTCCTCACCATTTGAATTAAGGCACCAGACTTGTTCTAGAACCTTTTCATAGTTATCTCCCTCATGTACCATCCGATGGCACCATCAGACTCCACAATGGCCTTGCTCCGCCTCCAGGAGCGATGGCGCAAATTCAAATAAGCACCAACCAGTGTAACGATGTCTGGATACTTGTAACTGTATATTTCTCACTTTGAGAATAATCCTCAGTCATCAGACTGGATCCAGAAACATTTAGAGCAGTTCTCCTGTGGCTACATGCCAATCTCGTTGAGCCAAGCTACATATACACGCCATCCATAAGTGCTGACATCCGTTCCTTCCTTACTGCACCTTAAGACACCAATCCAGAGATTCTCCCTGGTCTTTAACCGGAATTTGCAACAAAAATGTCTCCATCGGCAAGAGAAGTGCAAGCCTTTAAAACCACAGGGTGCAAACAAAGTCCTACAAACTGAGCAGTCTCCCACTGAGCTGCTACCTCAATTTAGAGACTCAGACAGATCTGGGCACCTAGGCTGAGTCTTGTTCAGGGTTGGGTAGGTTGCCAATCACCATTGGGCTGCACCTGGTGATCTTGCCTTCCTAACACAATATCACACTGTAGAGTCTGGTATTAAATCTGTCCACCAGGAGGGTCAGTCTTGATGCCTTCCCTACCACTCCTCCCGATTGATAGTCAAAAGAATAGAGAACTTTTTTCTTCACTAGCTTTGCTCTGAGAAGTCAATGCCTGTTGTCTCCTGCCGTTACTCCCATGCCCTTTGGGAGACGGTGACCCAAGTTTTACTGGCTGTTTCAGACCACTTTGGCCGTCTTCCGTAGGCTGCTCAACCCTGCTGTCCTACAGAGAAATTGTGGTAGTCCGGACTGAAAAGGACTGATTGTCTAGGACGTGCCATGGGTACCAACGTGGGAGTGTTTTTAAGGAGATAAGAATAGCTTGTTTCTTGGGCCTTTCTGCTTCATAAGTTAGAGCAACTAGCCTTTTCAACCTTTTTTTGTTAACAGTAGGTGCTTAGAGGCTTTCCTATCTGTCCACGCCAGATTCCTCTTTCAGCATAACAGACTTTTCAGCCCTTTCGTGGTAGAGGCTGTGGCTCTTTAAAGACAATGGGGACATAGTGTGCGATCCAGTCTCCTGCCCCTCCGACGTCTGCAACTGCATAACCGCATTTGTGTGTCCGTGCTGGCAGACAGTCACCCTGTCCGAAGCAGTATCCCCTATTTACTCCAAGGGTGACAAGTACTCTGTGTTATCATTTGTAGCTCTGCCCTTCCTTTTACCCCCCTGCACCTTCAATAACCTTCAGGGCAGAGAACCAGCTGTCTGTCTTACAGCAGGAATTGCAGGTCCTTTTGGTAAAAGCAGCCATCGAGAGGGTTTGGGCCTATGATGCAGGAACTGGGTCTTGCTTGTGTCTTGTGCCGAAGAACGTAGACCTCCGTCCTATCCTTGAAGTTTGTCCTCTTGATGTTTTCTTGCAGAAGGACAAATTCAAATGGCTCATGCGATCAGAGGTAGAACAGTAACCTTTTGAAATGTCAGAAGTAGCTCTTCTGATGGATACTTCTTTTTGCAGATTCTTTGCCATTGAATATCACAGGTGCCAGTCTAGATCTGGAAGTGTCTGACAGCTCCATGGCACCAGTAGGGAGTGATGGCTCAATGTTGTTGGCAGAAATGAATCTGCTGTGATGTCACTGAATTCTTAAGGCACCCACCCCAGCTCCCTGACATCAGTTGTTTTCTTTCCATGCCTTTGTACATGGTTCCGAAGCTTCTGCTCATTCCGAGGGGATGAATTTACTTTCAGATTTTGGTGCAGCTTGGAGTTCATGTCCCCACTTAAGAAGTTGGAATTTAATCCCTGCCGTTGGTGTGATGGACAAATGTCCATTTGTGACCCACACAATGACTGCTTGTGGGGTCTTGGTTCTTGACTTGCTTTTTGTTTGTGTCCTCTGCCTTCAGAAGAATCCTAAGACCATGCAAGAGTGCGAGGCTAATCTTGGTGCCCTGTGTGAGGATTGGCCATTGGCTCGCCAAAAGTCTAAGACCAGGTCTTGTTCCGCCCCACACAAAGCACTTCTCTAAAGAGATTAAAATGTAGGAGCACGCCGCCTCCTGGGGTTGCACTCTTGCGTCTTCATTTCCAGAAACAAGATGTGATGCCTGTATCTTCACTGGTATCACAGACAACATTGGTGCCTGCTGATTCTGCCTCATCTCACGTCTCCTGCAGTGAGTCCAAGAATACCCAGAATTCTTGACTTCCGGTGTGGATCCAATGTAATTTTTATAGGTAATGCTGGATTGGAGGGCTGCAGTCCCCTCTGCTGCAACTCACAACCCCAGTAGACCTTGCAGGGATCCTCAAAATAATACACATCACCAAGTACTCATATCCTCCATTAATCCAAGATAAAACGTCACTCAGTCACTCCTGAGGCGGAAAGCCTGGAGTTAGGAACTCTTTGCACTCGATAATATTTTAATTATTATAACGTTTGCTTTTGACACCTTATTGTGTATTTTAAAATTACCTACCCAACTTGAGCAGGATTTCGTGGGCTCCGCCGATTAGGCGCGGAGAACCTCACCTCAACGCTGCTGACACACTGCACGCCCACCTCGCATGCGGGGCGTTGGGGGTGCGGCACAGTCAGCTGACGCGCTCGGCGTCATTACAAAGGAATACGGTGATGCCTCCGCGCCGCGGAAAGCGGGCACACCTTTGGCGAACCGAAGGTGCACCAAAGGTAAGCCCGTCTGCGCCCGTCCGCGGCAGGCCGGGGCCAGGAGCTAAGACCTTTACTCTATCCTTGGCAGGGGTGTCCCCCTCAAATAGACGAATGTTTTCCTCAGCTGAACTCCGCGACATTAGAGGGTTAAGTACTAACTCCCATGGGGCTATGTTTAATTGCCCTAACAAGTTACCTGACCTGTTAGAAGGCCCGGTAGCTAGTAGAAGTTGCACCTTTCAGGGTGATCTACTCAGTAGCCATACTCCGCTCTTGCATACTTCGAAGACCACTACGGGGGAGGGTCTTACTTACATACTTTGTAATGATAGGTCCCTGGCCAAACATCAGTTCGAAATTTGGGATATGATAAACTCACACTCCCCGGAAATCTGGTTTATGACAGAAACCTGGCTGTCCCCCACTAACCACTCGACATAGCCATCCCAGAAAACTACAAGTTTATTCCTCTGAATAGGACCGGTAAAATGGGGGTGGAATAGCTATCGCCTGTAAACGGCACATTAACATCTCCTGGCTAAATTCACAAATAGATGAGAACTTGGAAATCGGTATTTTTAAAGTGATATTTTCAGCCTCCGAGAGCTGGACGGGAGCCTTAGTATACCGACCACCGGGCCCAAAAACAGATTTTACTGATAGGTTAATAGACCGGATAGATACGCATGTCCTTGCAGCTAACAAGTTTCTAGTTTTAGGGGATTTCAACTTTCACGGGGAATTGTGCTCACTACCAGAGGTGAACAAACTCCTTACCGATATGTAGCAGCTGGGGCTCCCGCAGAGAATACAAGGACCTACTCACAATGGTGGCCATACATTGTACTTAATTTTCACAAACATTGACACATTTGAATGTGACCCTCCGTGGCCCCTTATATGGACTGATCACTCAATTATTAAGTTCACTTCTCCTCCGCCCTTACAGGAACCTAGCGGCCTGTCCCCCGGCAGATGCCTAACCTTGCAGAGGCCGCGGAGTAAACTCACCCCACAAGCCTTTGAGGTAGCCTTCCAGTCAATACCACTGACAGAAGATCAGGGCGTAGACAGTATGCTGGTAGGTTTTAATGAAGGATTGAGGAAGGTCTTGGATGTCATTATCCCCGTAAAACAAAAACCCAGATCCACCCCAAACCGTCTCTCAGCCAAATGGTTCACTCCTGAATTAAGCCAGGAAAAGTCCTCCTGCAAAAGACTGGAAAGACAGTGGCGACGGAAAAAAAACGCTCAGTCAAAACAACTTTTTAAATTTGCTCTGACGGCCTACCTCCGAAACTTAAAAGCAGCGCGATGCCTGTTCATTGCAAACCAAATTGAGAACTCTAATAACTCTGCCAAAGCTTTATTTGACATCGTAAAAGACTTTGTGGAGCCGGTGGTATGTAAACAACCCTCCATCGTGTCCTAAGTCTTATGTAATTCACTGGCAGGTTTCTTTAAGGAAAAAATTGAGAAACTCTATCCCAATTTTCCCCAAGCAAATTTGACAGCTCCTCCCAGTTTTTCTTACCCAAGCGTTGCTATCATATGGACTGAACACTCTTTCGAATGCTTTAGGCCCGTCACCTTAGTAGAGACCCAAATGGCTTTAGAGGCGGCAAAATCTGGTTCGCCAGCGGATCTTTGCCCTACCAAGATCATGTCTCTCCTGTCCCATATTCTAGCCCCAAGGGTACAAAAGATTTTCAACCTCTCTATTATGGAAGGGATAATCCCACCATCCTGGAAAGAAGCCTTTGTTCGCCCCATTTTAAAAAAACCCTTGGCAAACCCGTTAGAATTGGGCAATTACCGCCCTATATCCCTACTCCCTCTTTTGGGGAAAATACTGGAAAATATGATCAATAAGCAACTGAACGACTACTTGGAATCAAACGATATCCTGGACCCCTCACAGTCCGGCTTCCTCCAGGGTTTCAGCACTGAAACGGCCCTTCTATCCATGACTGACTCCCTGAGAACAACGATAGACGTTGGTGGCTCAGCAGTTCTGATTCTGCTTGACCATCTTTACGCGGCCTTTGATACCATCTCCCATACAAGGCTTGCGGAGAGGCTAAGCCTCTGCGGCGTGCGTGGCTCGGCTCTTAAATGGCTACAAAACTTTTTGGAGGACCGCTCACAAATGGTCATTATGGGCCCCTACCAATCTGAGAAAACCGCATTAGACAAAGGCGTCCCCCAGGGCTCCTGCCTTAGCCCCACCCTTTTTAATATCTATATGGCCCCCTCTGGCTAAGGTGGTGGAAGCCCTGGGATTCGAAATTATTTCGTATGCAGACGATACCCAGCTGCTGTTTAACATTGGCCATAACCTCGAGGCTGACAGACTCCGCTTTGCCACAGGAATTTCCGCAATATCAAACTGGATGACCAACAACTGCTTTCAGTTAAATCCGGGCAAGACGGAAGCTTCTAGGGAAAGCCGCATCAGTCTGATCTAATGACTGGTGGCCTTCTCAACTGGGCCCGTCGCCAATGCCCAAGCAGTGCATCAACAACTTGGGCGTGAAGCTAAACATCTCCTTATCCATGCAAGATCATGTAGCCTCCGATTGCTCCGTAAATTTTTTACCTTTCATCCCCATGGAGCACCAGAGAACCTTGACCCAAGCCTTAGTCATGAGCCGTATAGACTACGGGAATGCCTTATTGGCAGACGTTGGAATCACATCTCTGAAGAAACTGCAGGTAATTCAGAATACGGCAGCCAGGCTGGTCCTGAACATGCCGGCTGGCTCCCCCTCTCGTCCGTTGCTCAGGAAACTACACTGGCTGCCGATAAAACAAAGAGCCTTCTTTAAAATTTGTTGTCTCTCTTTTTGTGCCCTTCAGGGTCCCGTGTATCTTCAAAATAAACTAAAAAAGTATGTACCAAGCCGCTCTCTGAGGTCTAGCCCGCAGCAATTGCTTCAGGTACCTCGCATTAGACTCCACAGATCGGGGGGCTTTCTCCTACCTCGCCCCCAAATACTGGAATAGGCTCTCAGCATATCTGCAAGAAATATCCGCTTATCCGGCTTTCAGAAAACAACTTAAGGCATTCCTGTTCTAAGTCTCCACCGCCTTTATGCTGCCCACCCCATCGGGTCTCTGAGTAAAGCTCCGAGATGCCCCCCGGTGATTCGAGCGCTATATAAAAGAGCCTAACATAACATAACCTAACAACATTCCAGTCACTGTTGATATTTCAAGTAATTTTTTGTTCAGGAAGTTAATCCGCTCTAGCGAAGAAGTGTTTCATTATCGCAGGAATATTGACAATAAAGTTCTTCTAAATCAAAACACACTTTCCTTTAGTTTAAGACCTTAATTTAAAACCATCCATAAGTTCATGATTCTAATTTCATGAGTCAAAATCATAAATAGCCCGAATATCTTCAGCCGAAATGCACTCCTATCCAGTTACACCTTCAATTGGATCTCCGATGTAGCCTCAGCTGCCCAATCGTCCCCATAATTCTGTGTGTAATTCTCAGGGGTCCACTTGGCATCTCCATCCGTTCAGAGCGCTCGTACAGGTGTCTCCTATATGGCGACAGGGTTGTATTGGGTTGGGACAGAAAAGTCCCCTGCTAGGGGACAGATTTGCACCCCAGCCTCAAGTAGGGAGAGGAGTTGGCCTAACGGCTAGGGCGCTAGACCTCAGACCTGGGGATCTGGGTTCGAGTCTCGGTAACGACGCCATAACCTCCTGTGACTCTGGGCAAATCACTTAATCTCCCTGTGCCTAAAATGAATGTGTGTCCGTCCTCATGTAACGTAACTGGTGCTATGTAAAGCGCTCCGATACCTGATTTGGTTCGGGTCTAGTTCGCGCTATATAAAATTCTGCAAAAAAAAGTGCCCCAGCTGCATGAATATCAAGTTCCCTGGTACTGCTTTTCGGTCATGGGTGAATTTTGATTGAGTCATGTCTAAGTCAGTATCATGGAGGGGCAAAGCATGGGCTACCCTTGGTGTTAAATGGCTACTGCCCTTACCAGGAGTTAAGTGACATGAGCATGGTGGTGGCAGCATACTCAGTTTGTGTTAAGTGATCAGTAGTGTAAATAGGCCTTTTTACCAGTGTCATTGTTGAGCCTTCTGGCACACTTAAAGTTCTGCTGCTGTGTACTTGGCTCTCCCTTGGCCTACATGGTGATTGTGTGACACCAGACAGCCTGTGATACCTGCATGTGTGTGCGCTGGGATGAATGTGTGCCTGTGCATTGTACTTAACTTTGAGGCCTGAGATTCTCTTTTGGAAGCCCAGGGCTTGGAAAGGCTAGTTTAAATGAGGACTGCAACCCCAGACAGGAGATGGGAATTGTTGACATTCCTGAGGACTTGCCTGGACAGAGTGAAGGAAAGGGAGAAGGGCATCAAAGGTCTCGGATTCCAGGAAGAGTTACTAGTCAGAGGAGCATGGGCTCATTCTCAGGAAGATGATGGGTCTGATACGACTGACACTGTAGGACAATGGAATCTTGGAGGAGGGTAAGGCTTTGAACATTTGTGGCATATTTCTGTGGAGCTGACAGCCAGGCAAACCACCTGCTGGACCTTTAAATGTCAGGTCTGACAATCACAGATGTTAAGGCATCTGATGTCTTCCAGCAAATGGGAGAACTCTGTCTAGATATTTCCACCGCTGCCGAGAATGTACAAAGTTGTCACTTTAGTGTGTTGGAGTTCCCACTACCTCTCCTACCCAGCATTATAAAGGTCAGCAATGACTTGGTCCAAGTCATCCTAATGGCACCGGATTGGTCCAGTAGTGTGGTACCTGGAACTCCTAGGCATTAGCATTTGTGTCCAAGTTGCTTCCTGCAAGTGTCTTAACTTGGCAGTGAAGCATCCTTACACGAAATCCGTGTATGCAGTCATTGGGACAAATTTGTGATGCACCGGACTAAATGATCCATTACAAGGGAAGTAGTCTAAAAATATTTGTTGTCCCTGGCCCATCAAGGACTTGCTTTAGCCTCTGGTAAGGCCTACTAATCTGCTCTTTCATCTTTTTTACAGTTGCCGAATCAGCCTTCGTTATTTGTATTCGAAAGAAACACGTAGTGACAGATTCCTTACCTTAGAATATCCCCAGGCATCAGTCTAGATCCGGAAAGTTTTCTACAGTAGTACCCTTGCGCGTCGACAGGTGGCGTTGTAAGGCTCCGCGTCGGCGTCGTGTTTGCCGGGATGACATTGCGGCACCTATATAGATGCCACCCACGCGCGCTGACGTCGGTTCTTTCTTTTTCCGCGCAAGCAAGCGCAGATCCAGGAAAGAGCGGTACCCATTTGAGACTTTCCAAAACATTTGGTGCAGATAGGATGCCTGATTTTAAATCGTGTGTGTCCTATCGCCAGGAATTTTCATTGCCTGACCCACACCAGTAGTGTCTTTTCTGCCTGGGGCACGCCCATGACACCGAGCGGTGCCCTGATTGCCTGGAAATGGCGCCCGAAGCTTTGCTGGAGCGGTTCAGAAAGATGTAGGAAGTCCGCCACACGTTCCACGTCGCTCGAGGTCCCGAGATCGCGATTGGAGTCCACATCGGGAACTTAAGTCAGGTAAGAAACATAAAAAGTCTAACAAGCGTCGTCGCTCTTCGACGTCGCCTCGCACGTCGCGTGACGTCGCGGAGGTTGAGGCCTCCGCGGGTGGCACTGCGTCCGCAGAGTGATTACCCCTCTTTCCAGGGTCCTCTGCGACTCCGGAAGATATACAGGCTTTTGTTTCTGTCTAGGGTGTTTGGACCCCAAGAGCCGGCTGGCAGTCCTGTAGGCCCAATTGGCAAACCACTCGTGACTACACCAGTGGTCCCAATGCAGCAGTCTGCTTTGGCCTGGTCGTCGACTCCGACCCCACACACTGGTTCAGTGTTGGCACTGCCCTCGGCTTCAGCCCAGGCACCGCCCTCGGATTCGACCCCGGCACCGGATTTCGCCTCGGCGCCAACAATTGCTCTGATGCTGGAGACCGCGCGAGAATCTGCAGTGGACTCGGCGCCCATGGTTGAGTTGCCTACTTCCAGTGGAGGCCATACCCTCCAATAGGGAGCTTTCATCCCCGATGTCCACATTCAAATCCTGTCATTTTACAGGATGATGATTACTATGATGATGATTACCAAGACCCTCTTATGGATGCTTACGAATCAGAGCATGACTATGAATGGGATGAGCCCAGTTTTTTGGACACTGCTTCTGATATGGGTGGGCAGTCACCTTCACCGCTACCAGAAGGGGCAATGTTCACTGTAGTTTTGGGTAGAGCAGCACAAGCCCTGTGTCTTGATCTTCTTACTGTGCCTGTCAAAATAAATATTTTGATAGAAGTTCTTCAACCGTCAGGTAATCCTCCGGAGCTTTTACTGCCTTTTAATGAGGCACTCAGACGTTTTGTTGAATACCTGGTCCAGACCAAATTCTGGTGCTCCAGTGGATAGAAACATCACTAGACGTCACAGGCCTGCGCCAGGTGACCCTACGTTTCTTACTCAACATCCTACGCCTGAAAGCTTGATTGTCCAATCAGCGTCTTCTACATCTTTACCGTCCACGCCTCCAGATAAGGACTCAAAGCGATTAGATAATTTTGGAAAAAAGATTTATTCTTCCAACAGTGAAGCCCTGCGGGTTGTTAGTACTGCCCGTCTCTTGTTGCTATTCCCATTCTCTTTGGGATACTGCCTCACAACTGTTGCCTCTTTTCCCGCAACAAATGCAAGTTCCCCTCACACTAGTAGTTGCGGAGGGAAAGGACGCAGCTAGGTTTCTCATTCGAGGGGTTCTTGACACAGCCGTTTCCCTCGGTAGATCCATAGCAACAACAGTGGCTCTACGATGCCATGCTTGTTTGCGCACCACAGGTTTTACAGGAGATGTCCAGAACACACTTATCGACATGCCCTTTGATGGCAGCGACAAAGCTGGCAACGCATTAGAAAAGTTCAAGGACTCTAAAGCTACAGCCAAGTCCTTGGGGCTCTCCAGTTTTCGAGGCTTCTCTAACTTTCGCTCCTTTCGGGGCACCGGAAGGGGTGCTACAGCGCATACACAACAAAGCTGCAAACCTGCGCAGCAATCGAAGCGTGTCGTGGCTGTGGAATCCGCCGTGGTAGAGCAAGGGGTCAGCGAGGGGGTCAGTCTACTACCACCCCGCTGCCACCACCACCACTAAACCTTCCTAGTCCAGATTTTCAAACCCACAACACACCAGTGGGAGGGCGATTACGTCATCTCCACCACTGGCACCAGGTTACATCAGACAAGTGGGTTTTGCAAGTTATTCAAAGAGGTTACTCTCTCCCCTTCAAAAGTACACCTCCAGCCATGCCACCTCAGTGCCACCGCATGTCAGAGGATCAATTGTTACTGCTTCAACAGCAAGTTGCGACACTGTTGGCCGAGTGGGCCATCAAACGTGTCCCAGAGTCAGAAGTAGGTCGTGGTTGTTATTCCCACTACTTCCTCATCCCCAAGGTCGGAAAACTGCGCCCTATCTTGGACCTCAGGGATGTAAATCGCTTCCTGCGCAAAGACAAGTTCAAGATGCTCTCTCTGGCTCAAGTCTTGTCTGCCCTCAATCCACAAGACTGGATGGTAGCGCTGGACCTCCAGGGTGCGTATTTTCACATACCCATCCTGCAGCCACCCAGATGTTACCTACGGTTCAAAGTAGGCCACGAGCACTTTCAGTTCATCGTGCTCCCCTTTGGTCTTACCAGCTCACATCGGGTGTTCACAAAGATGATGGCAGTGGTTGCAGCTCAACTGCGCATAGTAGGGGTGTCAGTCTTCCCCCATCTCGATGACTGGTTATTAAAAGCAAGCTCGTCAAACAGTTGTATCCCATCTCCAGACTACGGCCAACCTCCTGTATTCACTGGGGTTCTCCATCAACATACCAAAGTCACACCTGATACCCTCACAACAGCTCTCGAGACCTATTGTCGTGGACTTGCGTCTCAAGGGAGACAGCCCGGAACACGCGCGTCGATTTCCCATCGTGGGCGCGTACGCTCAGCCCCCCGGAGCCGTGCACATCTCCAGAATGCCAGGGTGAGCCATGCCTCTCTGACACACGCTCGCACACACGCTCGCGCACACACGCTCGCGCACACACGCTCGCGCACACACGCTCGCGCACACACGCTCGCGCACACACGCTCGCGCACACACGCTCGCGCACACACGCTCGCGCACACACGCTCACGCACACACGCTCACGCACACACGCTCACGCACACACGCTCACGCTCACACGCTCACACGCTCACACGCTCACAACTAAGACCCACCCGCCCGCTCCACTCACCGGGCTACAGGCTCTGTCACGCGGGGCTTCCCTCTCTTGGATCCGCGGCCTGTGCTCCTTCTACGTGTAGTCTCTTAGCATCAGTCACAGGAGGGCGGCGCTTGAGGCTGAAACTGCGCAGGTGCATTGACGTACGGTCACGTGAGTCTCCAGTTCCGATGTCCGTGGTGCTTCCTAGTTCGTTTTCTTTTGCACTGTAAATAATTTGACAGCTGTGTACAACTTTTGCACGTTTGACTCCACATGGGGACCAGAGTCCAGATAAGCCCTGCTGTTTACCGTACTGACTGCCTACTCTCAGCTCACAATAGACGCCGGGTCTAACGTCACATTTTTGCACTTGGCCAGAACTCTAGTCTGGGGCGACCAGAATACTCGAGATGCCAGCTTCAGAAGACATTACAGGGACGGCAAAGGGATCGCTATTGCATTTCAAAATGTTCAATTGTGCCTTTTGCTACAAAAACGGAAATCCTGCACTCGAGAATCACCGCATCAAGAGTTTCAAGAATAAGGGCCGTGATGTGGAGGTAAGAGTACATGCCGCCGTTTGCTGCCACCGGAGGGGAGTGCGGACTAGAGGTAGGCTCCAGCCTTCCTGGGCGCGGTCTCTTGCGCAGGGGTCCCCCGAAGAGGTGAAGCTGTCCAGGTGCCTAGGACCCACAGCTATCAGCTGAGCAGGCCAAATGGGGCTGTAGGGAAGCGCTGAAGCTAGCGGGAGCCTATGCGGGGATTTAAAGCCAAGGGTGGGCGGGCGGGCGGGCCTGACTTGAGTGCACTGACAGCCTCATAGAGGGGCCCTGTGTCCCCGCCCCACCTTCGGCTCATTGAGCTGCTCTGTGACTGCTTGTTGTAAGGTTTGGGAGGTGGGCACAGGGATGAATTTATAATGTCACAGCACTTTATAGCTACTCTAAGTATATTAAGTAGCAGTTGGTGCCATCCATTGCACCCATCCTATTCCAAATGTTGGTATTTCGCCAGTCTCAGTTCCCGATCTTCAGAAGCACCCGGTATGCGATTTGCTTGGTTTCCTCTTGGGCAGAAGAGCGGCTGTACCAGACAACCGGTCTCCTGGGGAGGATGATTGCCCGTCTATTTTAGATTATTATCATCTTTGGGAATCTGTGTAGGATGGTTTTGCAGATGTGCTTTGTAATCTTGTTTGGTTTACGTATATGTTGTTCAAAGCAATATTGTAATCATGGTCTGTTGTGAGAAAGTGACAGGGATCCTTGATAGGCGCATTAAGATTTTAATTTATAACCCACATAGCATCTGTCTAGAAATTCCACTCCTGTGCTGGCATGAGCTTGTCATAATTACTGATGGTTTTCTTTTAAAGGTGTGCATATAACAATTTAGCCGAGTGGGACTTATTGGAACCCAGTACAACTAGTTAATTGACCATTTAATTAATGTGGCTGATTCTGACAGCCACTAGTTGTCACGCTGTCAATCCCGTTGCTCCTTTCTAGGAGCCACGCTAG
Organism: Lissotriton helveticus; assembly: GCF_964261635.1. NCBI lineage: Eukaryota > Metazoa > Chordata > Amphibia > Caudata > Salamandridae > Lissotriton > Lissotriton helveticus. The sequence continues at coordinate 382,002,868 of NC_136062.1, forward strand.
AGTGACCTCATGGATGAGTCCGTTCCCATCAGCCTGTGCCTCTGACTAAATCTTAAACCTTTCACTCTATTTTGTTTAACTCCATGTACACTGCCGTTACAAAAGTAGTTTGTCTCTTATATTCAAGTTCATCTACATTTTTATGGTAGCTCTTATTCTCTCAACATATTCTAAAAGCTTGAACATATGATATTGTATTTATAGAGCGCTTACTACGCCTGACGAGGTGTAGAAGTACTTTTCGGCGAGGAGCACTCCATTTCGGAACCACAAAAGGATTAGTGGTGGGTTCTTATAGGGAAATATGTTTTAATTTGAGCAGTGGACATGTATGTGAGTGTTAGTTGGGAGGTTGTATTTGACAGCCTGTCGACTCATTTTCATTTGTTTCAGCGCATTTGTTACACTGTTAAATTTATTGACTATCAATCTTCAAGATCTTATTTCTGAGCGTCTCTAGTATTTTCCTTGAATCTGGTTCTGCTCCGAGTAAAATGACTGTCTTCTTAAACAGGCACATCATCAGGAGTATGTTTTGAGGAGCATTGCTCGCAGTAATAACAAGACTGTTTAAATGCATTTGGGCATACGTATAGTGAGTTCTTCAGTAGAATTTTATTAAAATGTAGTCTGTTCTAGTGTATTATATTATGTTTTAATCATGAATATCTAGGACCTTGTGTACCTTAAAGCTCGTATAGGAACGTTTAGCAAAAAATAATAGCATTGTACAGGTGGATATAATGCCCCCTTCCCCCCCCACCCCACCCTAATGGGCATTTTTGGCACATCTATCTTTTAACAGTACCTTAAGTAAAGTAACATTCGTGATAGATGGAAATACGATATATGCTTTTTCTTTGTAACAATGATATTAAAGTCTCCCTCATAGTTTTTCGAAAACTACAGATGGTTCAGTTTGGGAGAGGACCATTGGCCTAAACCGGTGAGTATTTAAATAAAACTTTATAGTGGAAAGGAAGGCACGTTTCCCTCAGAATACTTGGCAGACTTCATGTTTTGTGCTATAATTTCTAAGCTGTCAGAGGCTTTACATATTAGTTGCACAACCCTGGATTGTTGAACAAGACAATGTGCCATTTCTAATGAATGTGCCACAGAGCGTCTACATGTTGCTCTGAGCAGAAACTATTTCTGTACTAGGGGTAAATAAGTTTTGAGTTTGAAAGGCACAGCTATATGAGCTGCTTTTGCCCCAAATTTGTCCAACCCCAATGTTGATTATCCTGTAAGGACATACATCTATCATGAGAGCTACCCATACCAACAAAATATCCTGTAGTGGCTTAGGACATTCATGATTCTTTCTTGACAGATGAAGGAAACCATACGTCTTTTCCTATTTTTGAAGTAACTTTGTATCTGTAGCTCAGACCTAACTTGAACCCACACGTCATGCAGTTTTTGCAGAAACTACTTGGAGATCTGTGTGTAAAATGGTAATTTCCTTCGTGTCTAGACCATAGCTGACAGAGAAAAATGCCTTCTTTGTGATTCACAACTTTTATCCACAAGTTTTAGGAGACCAACTCCCATAAGGACAATTTTTAGGTCTCGCTCTCGACACCTATTGTCGTCGAGATGCCTCTCAAGGGAGACAGACCGGGGCTCGCACGGTGATTCTGGTTTGTGGATGTGCATGTCCAGCCCGGCGCTGTGCACATCTGTTGCTCCACATTCACAGCCTCTCTCAAACACACACACACACACACACACACACACACACACACACACACACACACACACACACACACTCTCTCTCTCACTCTCACTCTCACTCTCACTCTCACTCTCACTCTCACTCTCACTCTCACTCTCACTCTCACTCTCACCCACCGGGCTCTTCTTGTTTAACTCAATGCTGTGGAACATATTTGCAATCGTTGAACTTTACCGAGTTTATCATCAGTGGCTTACTATGTTTCAATAAGTTGAAATGCTTGTTTCAAGGTGTGATCTCATCAAGGAGTAATCCATCTTTACTAAAAATAGTGGCTGTTACCACAGAAAAGGTATCTTGTGTTTTATGGTGGTGTATTCGATTGCAATAGTTTTAAGTAACTATGCAACTATTAAACTAATCACAGCAGCAGGAATGGTACTTCTTAGCCTAGAAGATCTTGTTGGACCAACGCATTAATATTCTGTCTCGGTCTAGCTACATAGTCATTGAAGGAATACAAACTCGTCCATCTGAGCCCAACTCAAGTCAGGCAAACAAATAACCACACAGATTACATCAATGGCCTCAATATCTGAACGCCCACTGCAATTCAGCACACAACAGCTAAGTGTATTCTCACCCTCCGCATTCACAGGTTAGGTCGAAAGGCTGCAAAACATAACTCACTTTAGCTAACAACTATGAGGAAATATCCCACGCCTTCCAAACTGAACATTCACACCAAATGCAATTCCAGGATCACATACCCGTGTAGAACCTCTGCTGGATGAATCCCAACCCACCATAACATTTAGGGTCAAGATGATAAGCATGCATCAGCACAAGCGGCATGTACATTCAGGATATGTGTAGGGCCCACCAACAGGAGCAATAACTTATGTGCTGTCTATCTAAAGCAACGTTTGTTAACTGCCAGTTCCACACTCGCCACGTGTACACACAACCCAAATGTATCACTCAGGCTGAGGAGGCACGTGGAACTTAGAAGAAAGTGAACCCCAACAATAATCCTTGCTCCCAATTTAAAGAAGTTGCGGCTATGCTTCCTCGCAGTTTCTCTGTAACCCCAAGACTTGTAGCCAAAAAAATCCTCTGTTCCAAATCACGTTACTGTCTACATATTATTCAATAGTGTCACCACGCCGCCCACTAAAAAAAAGAATTATAAGGAGACATTTAGCCCAATGCTGTCAGTCCAGCCACTCAAGCTACGACATGCCTAAACGCAAGCACCAATCCAATCAGCAAAACAAGACATAGTCAATTAAGTAACTTTGTGCTTGCTCCTATTGGAATAAAAAGCAGACCTTCCCGCTCAGTACGCATTACTTGTATGGAAACTAGCAAGGATTCTAAGCATACTCACCAAAGTACTCAGCCAATAACGTCACTTTATAAACGAAACCACCCAAATTATTATGGCATCCCTTTACACTTTTACGCCTGTCACATCATTACAAAACTTGACTAATTGAGTTAACTTCTCTAACAACATCCATATCAGCCACTAATCATCAGGTACGCTCCCCTACAGTTTCCATCTGCGCCAGCTTTTGCCCCATACTACCCGAAAACCAAGATCCCCGCCCAACAGCACCCCTTACCAGTGACTAGGGTGGCCATCTTCCATCTTGAGATGTAAACGACCTCAGCATGCTCCGCGGGGAGGGGTGCCATGCGAGGCAGCCGGAGGATGGGGGTCTGTGGACGCGCACGTCGAGCCCGGCGCCGTGCACATCTCTTGCTCCACATTCACAGCAAGTCATCTTCTCTCAATCACACGCACATACGCGCACATCCACCACTCCCCCTCCCCCCCCCCCCCTTACCTCACCTGGTTCTTGTCGCTGGTGTCATCTCTGCATCATCTGGCACACGCGGAGCTTGTCATGGGAGCACTCGAGCTCCTCTTCCAGCACGATGCAGGGCTCTCCCCTTAGCCATGGGAGCCTCGCAGTGCTTTCTGATGTTCTTCACCCAGGCCCCAAGACTTCAGCTGCCAGACCTGGGAGGGCGGGGGCTGCCCGCGCATGCGCGGCATTTCTAACCGGGGCTCTTCAGAATGAAAGTTAAAAATGGCGCGCAGGCAGCCCCCGCCCTCCCAGCCCAGATACTGAGTTTGTTGTTGATCTCACAAATTATTTTGCATGCCTTGCTGAGCTCCTCTGTCTGTGCAGGGCACCCGTAGCTAAGGAGGCTGGCAGCATCTCTCTGCGCATGAAACAGTTTGAAGAACTGTGAGTAACACCTGCTTTTTTTGCATCTGCCACCCCATGCTTCCTTTGTGCACCCTATATAACCTTGTCTTCGCATTCACTGCCCTGCTCTGGGCTGTCGGACCCCCATTGCCTACTGTGTTCAGGGCTGGTGATTGCTGCCTTTGTGGGCTGGCGAGTGAGGCTGTAGTGCCATGCTTGCTGAAGCGTTGGTATCTGTTTTGCATTGTGGGAGGCGAGGTGTCCTGGGTGTGGGTGGTGTCATGAAGGCGCAACGGCCAAGGTGTGCTCTACAAGGAAACTTCTCAAATGCACTGGGTGCATGCAGCAAAAAATAAATGTTTTCTAATGTTAGGTGTGGTTTATGTTGGTGGTATGTTCACCCGCTGTTGTTCCTGCCCAGAGTTGGCTCACACATTGCATTACACAGCCTTTTGGCTTCCTTTTCCTGGTATAGTGGGCTTTAATCGTAAAGTGCACCCGTTGGTCTTTAAAAGCTGAAGTGTTCGCTGCTTTTATCATCACTTGGTCAGGCTCCTCTGTGGTGATCTTTCTATAGCTTCGATGAGCCCGTGCCTTTCCTTACATTGCATACAGCGAGTATTGTCATCTGCCCAGTCACACAATTCATCAGTTCCCAGACCTTTTCAGACCATTCCAGGAGTACCTCAGGAAAATGAGCTGACTGTCTGCCCTTGTTCTACCCTTTGCTTCCTGTTTCCTTTGCGCCCTATAATCTGCCTCTCTCCTTCCCCTGTCTCCTCTCTTCCCTTGTCTCCCTTCCCTACTGGTCTGCTCTTCCCTGCCCCTCATACCCTCTTGTGCCATCTTTCTACTCTGCTCCTCTCCTCCTGTGCCCCCTCCTCTCCCCCCCCCTCATCAATCATCCGCTTTCCTCCCCTCCCCCTGTGTCCCCTCCCCCTGTGTCCCCTCCCCCTGTGTCCCCTCCCCCTGTGTCCCCTCCCCCTGTGTCCCCTCCCCCTGTGTCCCCTCCCCCTGTGTCCCCTCCCCCTGTGTCCCCTCCCCCCTCATACTCTCCTCTTGCGCACCCTCCTCTCGTCCCATATCACCTCCTGAAATGACGAGATGAGGTGAGGGGGAGCAGAATTGATGGTTTCTGAAACAACCGAAAATACTATGACAGCATGTAGATGTTGCATGAAAAATAAAAGGGATATTGTCCTTTTACATGGAAGGGTGTGAATAAAACTAAGCATCCCAAACATCGTGGACACAACATTTACTTTATTTCATAGCTACGTCACTCTCCAGCGCAATGCCATAATGCTGCTTCAGTGTAACTGTATGGTATCTCCCCAGACAATCCTAGAGTAATGCTAGAGTATTTCGCCACCATCAACAGGACAGCTCGCTGGTGCATATTTAAAACATCTCCTGGTGCAGTGTAACACACCTTTCCTGTGCAAGGTCGGATTTTTGGTTTTGGGAATATGGCATGGAACTAGATCCGAGGAACAGACTCTATCATGTTTGTGAGGCTGACCCTGAGGCTACTGGGCCTCATGGCCTCCTGCATCCTGCTAATCATGCCAGGTGGCATATGCGGGCTCTGCAGTGGGATCTGAAGTTTCAGTGGTCTCTGCATCAGGGGAACCTGACTGATTCCGTCCAGATCTCGAGGGACACTGCACAGCTGTTGCAGTGGTGGCTACTGAACACACACTGGGTCAATGGCAGATCCCTCTCTCAGCCACTACACAGTAGTGACGGACTCGTCCCTCTTTGGATGGGGCGGCCATCTGGAAGAGGCGGAGATCAGAGGATTCTGGTCTCCGGCGGAGTCCAGGCTCCATATCAACTTTCTGGAGCTTCGGGCGATCCATCTTGAGCTGAAAGCATTCCTTCCCACTCTCAAAGGGACAGTGGTGCAGGTATTCACAGACACCACAACCGCCATGTGGTACTGCAACAAGCGGGGTGGGGTTGTGGACCCTCTGTGAAGAGGCTCTGCTCCTCTGGTCTTAGCTGGAACATCAAGAGATCACCCTGGTGGTTCAACACCTGGCAGGTTCGTTGAACGCCAGAGGAGACTAACTCGGCCGCAGATGCATGATGGATCACAAATGGCGTCTTCATCCGGAGGTGGCGCAAGCCCTCTTTCAATAATGGGGGGAGCCTTGGTTAGATCAAAGAGAACGTGCAATGTCATCAATTCTGCGCCTTGGCGTTTCCATGGCGGCACTCGCTCGGCGACGCCTTTCATCGCGAGTGGAGTTGCGGTCTGTTGTATGCTTTTGCGCCTATACCTCTTCAGCCCAGAGTGCTGAAGATCAGGCGTGACGGAATCCAGTCATTCTTGTGGCCCCTGACTGGGCTCGAAGAATATGGAATCCAGAGTTACTCAATATGAGCATCGATCCTCCACTCAGACTGCCTCTTCGGGAGGATCTCCTGTCGCAGCAGCAGGGGACGGTGCGACACCCGAACCTGCACATCTTCCACCTCTTTTCGTGGAGAATACGCGACGGCAGTTGATTCTTTTCGACTTGCCTCCCAAAGTTTGTGATGTAATTTTGGCAGCCGAACGTCCCTCCACTAAGGTGGCATACGCCTGTCAGTGGAACAAATTTGTATCATGGTGCACACTTTCTTTGGCCCAGCAGGGATCTGCTCTGGGCACTATCAAGGACAAACTTTCTGCAATTTCGGCCTTTTTCAGGTTACCGGATCAGCCCTCTCTTTTCAAGACCCCAGTTGTAAATAGATTTCTCAAAGGCATTACTCACCTTTTCCCTCCTCAGTTTGTGATGCCACAGTGGACTTGAATCTGGTTCTTATCTAGCTTGTGTGCTCCTTTTGAGCCACTTCACAATTGTGCTCTTTGTCTCTTGCCTCTGAAGACTGCTTTCCTGTTTGCCATCACCTCCGCTAGGCGAGTGAGTGAACTCCAGGCATTATCATGTAAACCTCCTTTTCTGTCAGTCCACCCAGACAAGGTCATCTTCAGGCCTCGATCTTCCCCGTGCTTTCCTAACAAAAGCGTAGACAGTTTCCAAACACAGCGGGTGTTTGGAAACTGCCTACGCTTTTGTTAGGAAAGCGCGGGGCAGACTCTGGCCTTTTGTTTAAGTATTGCTGTTAATCTGAGTTTGTGAAGGGGCTCTGATTAATAGCAATACTTAAACAAAAGGCCACAGTGGCTGGGGAAACAAGCGGAACAGGAGGCAAAAGGGGCACAAAAACAGGGAAAAACAAAGTAGGACGGAGGGCAGAAGGGCACCAAAACGAGTGGGACAGAGGGCAGAAGGGCACCAAAAACAAGGGACAGAGGGCAGAAGGGCACCAAAAATGGGTGGGACAGAGGGCAGAAGGGCACCAAAAGCGAGACACGCGCGGTTTGGTTCCTGGCGCACATACCCATGGTTGCAGCGCACGGAGACCCTCCACTGCCGCACACAGAGGACAAAAAAATTAGAGGGAACATTGATGCCTAACCTTCAAGGCTCTGCATGGTAACAGCCCCAGATTTATTAGCAGTATGATTATCAAACATACCCCCCTGCGCAACCTCTGCTCAGCCCACCTCTGTCTGCTAACCACTTTCTCCTTTAAACGGAAGCGACTGGGAGGATGCTGCTTCTCTCACTTGGTCCCCAGACTCTGGAACTCTCTTCCCCTGACACTTAGAAGCTGTGACAACCTCCTAAGCTTCAGGAAGGCCTTAACAACATGGTTGTTCGAGCTAGCCTATGCCTAGTAACTTCATTACTACAGCATCTAGTCTTTAGCGCCATGAAACCTATGGGTGTACGTGCGCTCTACAAGTACCTATTAACATCACATAACATCTGTAAGAAACATTAGTTAGTGACAGATTATTTACCACCCGCCCATTCTCCCTGTTCTGTAAACTAATCTCTAGGGTTAAGGACATCCTATCTGGTCCCTAGCTTTGTTGCACCAATTGTCAGTCTCTCATGGCTCTGCCTTTCTGGCGCGAAAAGTCGTGTGCAGAACTGACGTTGCGCGTGGGCGGCGTCTATATAGGTGCCGCGACGTCATCCCGGTGAACATGACGGCGGATGCGGAGCCATACGACGCCACCTTTCGACGAGCAACGGTACTGCTGACAAAGTTTCCGGATCCAGACTGACTCCTGGGGATATTCGAAGGTAAGGAATCTGTCACAAATGTTTCTTACAGATATATCATTACCGAAGGTGAGTAACTCTTTCATCACCTTTTGTGGCAAGGATTGCAACAGTAGTATCCCTCAAAACCCTTTGTGGTGCCACAATGGGACTTGACCTTAGTATTCACCTTTTTGTTCACCCATTTTGAGTTGCTGCACAGGTGTCCTTTGTCTATTTAAAACTTTTATTTGGTTATAAATCACGTAACCATAAAAAGTACACAAATGTAATATTACAATACACATATAAAAATTCAATGTATGTTACATTAAAAACAGTAAACATAAAAACCATAATTATAAATGATTCATATAAATGGTGCAAAATACTTCAAATATTACAACGAATTTTAAGACGTGACTTTAAGAAGCAAGCTATGCATTTAGCAGTATGTTGAGAATCCAGAAACTGCAAGGCTAAGTAAGCAGGCCGACAAGTTCTTAGTCCCATTTTCCGAAGCAAAGGAATGATCCAGCGCCTGCGAGGTATATCATAGTATCTGCAAAACAGAATTACATGGATTGTTGATTGTATTGATATACCATCGCAAGGGCATTTCATAAGGGTATGCGACCAGTCCTTTGCTGTTGGAAAAGTGACTAGGCGAAAAAAGGATTCAAAACGAAACCTAGTCATAACATACTTTTCATGATTTGTTAAATAAGACAAATAGGGCTGGATTCCAAAAACAGTCTGGACAGACAGAATCTGTACATTTGAAGTTTTCATAATTTCTTGTGTATGACGCAAATCTCTCAGGTGGCTTAAACACAGTTTTTTTAGATCTTTCCTGTTGATCAGCCAATGAGCAAGGGTCTGAGAAATAGGATGTACGATTCAAGTCATTAAGGAAGTTAGAGACGTAGGAAAGCCAGGGGATTTTGTTCCAGTTTGCCAAAGACAGGCAGTCAGTTATCAGAGAACGGGTAAGATGGCATTGCTCTTTAGTCCAAATACGGTGCCATAACAGGATCGGCTGGCATTTGATATCTGTCAGGTAGTCTATACCCAGCTCGACATGGCATCCGTACGATGGGGCACTTGTGGTAAGGCCAAAAGATATTTTAAGAACCCATTCTGGATCGTTTGGAGAATAGCAGTAGCAGTATACCCCCATACCCCTGCTCCATAGGTTGCTACGCTATGACATTTGGCATGGTACATTTTTAGCAGCTCTCCTGGGGCTGGTTTGCCCAGTTTCCTAGAAAAGGAACCTAGGGCGGAGGTTGCTCTTTGGAAGAGTAGCTTCTTACTTAACATGGCTTGTTTCCATGAAAGTTTGTCGTCGACTAAAATTCCTAAATAGGGATATTCTCTGGTACATTCCAACCTGTCTTGATCTATAAAAACTGACTTGGATTTTTTCGCCTTGGGGCCGAGATGCATGACAAAAGTTTTATTTTTGTTGACTTTTAAGCCTAAGGATAGCATGAAGTGGCAGTACTTATTTAGCTGTTTTTGTAGCTTGTTTAATGTTCTGGCTAGAATCACCGAGTCATCCGCGTATAACAGAGCGGGAATGGGGCGGTGATTAATGGTTGGGAGGTCCCGGCAGCCTTCAAGCATGGCAGCTTCCAAGCCATTAGTGTATAAATTGAAGAGGAAGGGAGCCAGGACACAACCCTGCCTTAATCCTTTAACAACAGGAATTGATGATGCTAGTTCTCCGCCGATGCCATATCTGACGCACGCAGTAGCGTCAGAATAGAGCTCGCGGAGAAATTGAATAAGAGGGGGATCCACCCCCAAATTACCTAGTATAGACCACAACCTGGTGTGAATAACGCAATCGAATGCTGAACTAAGGTCAACATAAACTAGGTAAAGGTTGCCTTTTTTGGCCCCCACGTATTTACCAATTAGAAGGGCCAAATTCAACGCTTGTTCTACGGTGCCAAGGCCCTCCTGGAAACCGTTCTGGAGATCAGTCAAGATGTTAGAGGATGCCCATTCCTGGAGGCGTTCCAGGACCAGCTGGCCAGCGACTTTCCCCAAGGAGTCCAGGAGGGAGATAGGCCTGTAGCAAGCGGGGTTGTTACGATCGCCCTTCTTAAATATAGGGAGCAGAATGGAGGTGGACCATGAGTCTATTAAGCCAGTTTTTGTAACTGCTGACATGACCTGTGTGATAAGGGGTGTCCAGAGTTCTAGATTATATGCAAAGATATCCAGTGGGACCCCGTACGGTCCAGGAGCTTTACCAGTTTTTGAGGTTGACAAAGCCGTAATGAACTCGTTGTGGTCAAAAAGGAGGTCAACGGGGAATATGGTTTCCATGGAAGGGTTACCTGATGAGCAAGCCTCGGCACTTGTAACCTCTGGGGGACTACTAAAAATCTTTGAGAAATGGGCCACCCACTCATTTGCTGTCACTGCCACGTTAAGGTGCTGGGGAGATGCGGCTTCTGACAGAAAAGGAGATTTTACTGTGCGCCAGAACAGTGAGCTGTCTTTATGTAGGCAGCTCTCGTGTAGTTGGGCCCACAGATTCTTTTTAATTTCTTTTCTGCGTTTATTAAGCGCTTGATTGTAGATCTTTCTAAGTTTAGAAATTTCAGCGGGATCTCTAGGTTGTTTGTGAACCGCTTTTTTTAGGTTAGTTAAGGCTACACTGCAGGTAGTCAAACCAGCCTTTAAGGTCTAAGTTTCTGGATTTTTGTTTACGGAACAACTCATCTCGTATAATTTTAATAATTTCCGAAAAGCTGCTTAGTATCAGCTGTGGAGAAGAGTCCATGGATAAACAGTTGTTCATCCATAGTAAAGCTCTGCTTACCACTTTTCTAGTTATTGCTTCTGGGTCGGTTTTGGACCACTTTACAGAGAAGCCATTTACTCTACTCTATCCATAGACGGGGATTGTTGATTCAATAGACTGTCCCTTGATGAATGAGGAAGGGGATTTTTGAGTATTATATCTATACTAATGGGAAAATGGTCACTAGTAATATCAGAGCCTATATTGAAATTTTTAAGTTGACCCTTGATTATCTGTGAACATAGAATATAATCGATGACACTTGAGAGACCCCTACCATGAAAAGTTGGTGTAGAGTCAACGGGTGGGTCTACAAGGTCTTTCGCATATTCCAGTTCCAAGGAAAACAAGCAGTCATTTAGACAGTTTCCTAACTTCGTGTGGGAAAAATGGGTCATAGGGCAACCATTATCATCCTGTAGGCCACATGTGCCGCCGTTATAATTGTTACATAATTGTTCGTTAAAATCATCCCCCAAATCACATACAGGATTGAAATAGTGAACCTATTCCTCTGTTTCGTTACGTACGATGTAATCTTGGTCAAAGTATTAACACAGTCGTTAGGATGGAGGTTGTTATAAAAATTCATTTAAAAAAACAACATACAATGATTAAGACCTTTAAAATCAGAAAATTTTCACCCGATAATAGGACAGTTATATCCATTTCAGGTAGTTTATTAGAGAGATATACTGCAAGGCCACCTTTTGGCCTGCCCGAGGATTTTGAGCTAGCTGGGATGTGATCAGTTTTATAGCCTACAATGTGTATGGCTTCAACAGCCCAGGTTTCCTGAAAGCATGCTATTTGGTGTACGTTAACTACGTCCGACCAAGATTTGAGTTTTGTCTTTGAACGCAGACCAGCAACGTTCCAAAACAATACTGATAAGGTCGGTGTTGGGTTTATCGAAGCAATAATTTCAGGAAAAGCGTTCCAGGGTCTTGTTCCAGGCGGGGGAAGCAGATCAGGCCGCGAGGCTGCAGAGGTTAGTAGCTAAATCGTTGTGCGTAGATGGAATTGCACTAGGTAAACCTACTTCTGCTGCACTCGCGTAAACAGTCTTCCCCGCGTTACCGAGTAACTCATTAAATTCATTTAGGTTAGCGTGGGACTGTTGGAAATCAGGAGTCATTTGAAGGGTAAGTATGGATACGTCCATCAATGCCAAGGCTTTACTTGGGCGAGAGGTTCTTACAGAATTAATAGGTGGGGATGGGGTTTGGAGTTTTATGGGTAGGGGGCCCTTATATGATTGAACTCTAGCCAATAGTGGTCAATCAACCAATTCTAGGCATTCAAATCTATTGGCGACTGGTGGTCCTCTCCAATTTATAGAGGGGGCTGAATCTCTAGCATCGTATCCTGACCAATTAACCCAGTCTCTTCGCCTGTCCCGGCTTCCAACGTGGGTCCAGTTCCAAGATAAGCTGTCAAGTTCAAGTTCAAAGATGCTTTATTCGGTTTGTAAAAAAGTACAACCATATAGCAACAGACATAATAAGCATCAATAAAATTACAGTTCAAGAACAAGCTTCGATTGAAATCTAATCATAGAATACCAAGATAAAACCCGAAATCCCAGTACAATTAATTCTGTATCAAGTATACATTAGCGGCATTGTGTAAAACTTAATCACTATCCAATTCTAAGAGTGCATTTGACTATAATAGTAACAATTTATACGGCCTTTGATTATGTACAAATATGCAAATAAAGTGCTAGGTATTATTACCGTATCAGTAAATGTGCAAATTGGCAAATCAAAAGCAAGGTTCAGTGGCAACCTTCCTAAAGTGCAATATGCAATTTAGCAGCTCTTAACCCCATGGATGCTCAGCATATTCCCCTCCTGTGCTGAGATTTGATGATTCCCATTATTCATGACGAGCTGGGCTCGTCATGAGCGTGCGAGGAGGCTACTTCATGACGAGCCCAGCTCGTCATGAGCGTGGAAGGGGTTAATCCAACTATATACAATGAAAGCAGAGTGCAAATGTTATTCCATTCTAGCGGAACATTATATTCAGTAGCAGCAATTTTATCCGACATACATATATGTGCAAATTAGCATGACAAAGTGCATAGTGTCAACGGCATCTCCTTAAAGTGCACAGTACAATTAGCAGCTAAAAAATTCATGTGATAATTGATTTTCTTACAGAAATACATTTTAAAATGTAAGTGGCCACATGAAAACATACGTCTGCGGTCTCTAAATTAAACAATAGTTGCATCGCTGATTGGATACTATGCATATTATATTTTTAAAAGATAGGTTTTAGATAAAATTTCCTAAAAGAGATATAAAAAGTACAAGATAGCATAAAATGACACGTGCTCTGTTTTGATTTATCATCACAAGGGCACGGGCAAGTGCCAGGTTTTTTTGTCACAGGAAAAGCCACGAGGTGATGCACAATTCCTAAACGGAAACGGGTTAACACAAATCGATGGAAAGTAATACTAACTGTTGCAAGGTAAGATTGGAAACCTTCATTAGTGTTGTATTGCTGGTAAAGATTGAATGTACTTTGTTTTTCATATTTTTCCATTCGAATCCCAGCTATATACTTCAAAAATGAGACCTTCAACTCCTGCTTCGATACTGTGGAACCCATTATCAAGTCATTAAAAATGTCCAAACCATACAGTGTTTTGTACCAATGATGTATATGGCTCAGCCAAGGGATATTTGATCGTCGGTCAAGTTTAATACAGTCGGTGTGGGCTTTGGGTTTGGGCGGACCGGAATAACAGGCGTGGAGGCCGTATGTAGTGAGCTATATCTTCAGCTCTTTTTATTAACACAGACAGATATAGAGTTCGTAGAGGTAGAGGAAACACAGGATTGGAGAGAGAAGGCTCCGGAGGGCTGTCGTCAGGGAGGAGGGATCCGCGATGAGCAGGTGCGGTACGTCTTCTTCTTCCAGACTTGGGGATCCGGTGGCCCTCGGAGTTAAAGAGAGACAAAATAGGGCAGTTTAGTCCTCGTCGTTGAGTACTGACCAATGACACCAACACCCGGTTTGTGATGGGGTAGAAGAGAGAGTGAGGAGGGGTCGGAAGGGTCGAAGACGGAAGGGAATTCAAGCGGGAAAGGCAAAGGGTGAAAGCTGTAAGGGGTCCGGTGGCGGTATTCACTATATACAGTGTCTCGGGAAGTGCGCGTATATACAGTGCTCCTAGGAGTGCTATACAGTGAGGGGATTGCTTATATACACTATGATACAAGTCGACCTGCAGTTCAGGAGACAGGGTACTTACATGCCCCGCCGCAACTCTTCTCCGAGTTGCGGCCGCTCTCCAGCCACCTCCACAGGACTCCACCAGTCCTCGCTCCAGATCTCTTCCTCCTCGCCTCCGCTCTTCACTTCTCCGCTTTCTCCGTCCACCGCCTTCAGTTCTTGGTATGCTGTCTCCTGCCACGAGTCCGCCGTCAAGAACTCTGCTCCTTCTCCGCGGCGTCCTTTTCCGTGTTCCGGTCCGGGATCGTAGGCGGGACTTCCGGGGTCAGCAACAGGTACTTCCGGGTTGCCGTCACTCGTACTCGATTCCTGCATGGAAAGAGAAAGGGGAATATGCCGGGTTGCCAGGGACGCGGTGGGACCATCATCGGAGCCCAGAGAATCGGTACTGAGCCACCGCCCAATAGAGGTAGGGGAGGGGTCCGTTCCACATACCTACAATAGTAAAGGCCTAGGCCAGACGTTAACTAGGTCTACTACTGTCGATACTAGACTTAAAGTTTTGGGTTTGCCAGCTTAGCTCAGAGTTCACTAGAAACTTTCTCGAATGTTCAGGTAGGACTTAACTTCCCTGATTAGACAAGAAGGGATTTAGTTTCTGACAACCATAGAACATGACAACTTTGCTCTCCCCTAATCAAGAGTATATCTTGAGTCGTGTGAACAAAAGGCAATTATTTTACTCAGTCAGTACGTGCATTCTTAGTCTCATCAGAATGTAGAGAAAAGGAAGAGACGGGCGTGTTCAATAAAAAGGTGTTATTTATTGATCAGTTTTTTTTCTCATACAAGAGAAATGGATCGATATTATTGCAATACTTATAGTTAAGTAAAGTGCATACATTAGAAGCAATAGTATAAAGTAATACTGTAAAAACATTGATATGGTTTCTAAGCCATATGATGTTTAAAATGAATAAAATATATTACATACACATATACATTTGACTAAACGTACTCAACTGGTGTTTCTAAATACGCCTACCCCGTGTACCTGACCTAAGTCTAATGCGTGGGCGGGAATAGAAAGTTACAGTTTAAGTTAAGTTTGTTTTTGCCAAGTGAATAACTAAAGAATTCTCTGTGAGGGGTTATTCAGTTCTGTACCTGGAAGTTAGGATGAATGAGGAATGGTATCTCTCTCTCTGGTCTCGATATTCCAGGCTGCCTGCGAGGGCTACCCGGAAGCGCCGGTGCTGGGTCTCTCGGCAGGAGAAAGCAGCTTCTCTCAGCACGTCAGAAAGGCGGGGCTGCTGCCAGCGGGGTCTGCTCTGCTTCTGGGCTTCGGCAAGTATGGCTGCTCCGTCTCGTCACCATGCGTGTGTTTGCATAGGGCAAGATCGGTAATATTTATACCTTTAAGGTGCCGAGATTGACGTAAGGATGGACATAGATACGTCAATAAAGATGTCATACGACTTGCTCGTTAGCACATTCTTTTACTAAAGTTCTCTGTGAAATCAAAACAATGTCCGCACGAATTTTCCAGGTTGTCATAGGTTTGATTTGTTATGAGAACTCCGTATGCCTTATCAGGGGCTGGAGGAATATCGCTTGTCTAATTAGATCTCAAGCGTTATGACCTAATCAGATAACACGTTCCTGTGCCGTAGTGTGACTGCGTCAGATAACGGTATCTGCATCATGGGGGTTTTTCTTGCCTCATGGGCTGACTGTTAGTTAACTTGATAGTTAGTTTAACCAGAATAGGGTCAGGAATAGGGGGATCGATTCAGAACATATAGGAATACATGACACCCACTCCACGCTAACTATGGTCATATTTACTAATCTATGCATAGTATAACATAGTACAACATACTATAGAGTATAGTGTATACCTTACCACCCCAAAATACATAAATGCATTTCGAAACTTTCAAATATACTGAAAAATTGCAGTCCTATATATTGTATGCACTCAAGCTGTATAATAATGCTAAAGTAAACGCATTTGTATACATTATTGCTATTTGGTATATGAGATTTACACATGAAATGGCTCTTAATACGGCTTTTGATACAGAAAAAAAAAAATCGAGACCATTTCATCACATAATATAAAAACAATGAATCATACCAGCGGGCAGCTAATGTCTATAGAGTATCTAAAAATAGAAATCTTAGTTCTCTAGGAATAGTTCCTTACTTTAAGCAGAAGATAAGTGTCCCGAAAAACCGAAAAAATCATTTGGGGCTGCTGAAAGAGTCGCTGTCCGTGAACTGGAGTGAAAGTTCATGTGACTTTATTTTTTAAAGTTGAAGGCCGAATTCAGGGAACGCCGTGTGCGAGCTTGCTCAAAAAGTCTCTATTTCTGTTCAGGAGAGAACATCATATCATTTAGGCTCTCGAAAAAACTGTCAACAGCTTCCTGGGAAAGTTCCACTAATTCGGAAATAGGTGTAATCATGCATTCATGCGCATGATTGTCTCCATTGACATTCTGATTTGCATTACTGACAGAAGGTCGTACCTGTTCGATGCTGCTTTCATCTTGAACTTCACTACTCTTCAATCGTAGTGGTGAAGATTCCACGAATGCCGTCATCAGGTTTGGCAGCCTTTGAGGGCAGCACAAAGCGTGAACCTTGGTAGGAACCAACAATGTATCTGCATCCACTGGCGCATCCGATTGTAGCGTCAGACAGGTGTCCAACACTTATTCTTCTCCGCATAGCAGACACCTTAATACAGGTAAAACACATCTTTGCCACATTGGTCGAAATGATAGAAACCAAGTCATGTTCAGGTCTCTAAGCCGGGAGAGTCCCAGGATTTTTGTTATCCGGTCCCGGTATCCAATGGCTAGGATTGTTTCTTCCATTGTCGCGAGAGTTTGGTCTGTGACATGGGTTGCCATAACGAAAAATAAGGACTAAGAATAGGATTCCTGCAATTAGTCCCAAGATCAGGGGAAGTCCGCCAAAAATCGAATGGACGAAATCTGGAAAAATACCCAGTATGGCTTTGAATGGTGTTAATGCCATCGAAAATACTTTCTTAAATACATTTGAGACCCCGGTGGTATCAGAAATATTTAAGATTTCATTCAGGATTTCCGCGAAATGTACGGGGGAATTAGTTGATAATAATGTATGTATCTCTGCAGTCGTCCTTGCGACTTGTAGATCATACGTTTCTTTAGATGACGAGAGCCTGGTAGGCGTCTGAAGAAGCACTGTTTTCATTCTGCTTAAAGTATCTATTCGAATAGAAGTAATTTTCAAATCGGGCCATGCCCTTGCCTCCCTGTCTGGGAAGGAGCTGGGGAACAATGAGCGTCCACAGCACTTGACCTTCGCAGTCGTAGTTACTAGATAAGGAGTCCCGGGCATAAGACTACAACATCTGCGGTCTACAATTAGAATGTAACTCCCATTATAGAGTCTTTGAAAGAATGGTTCTATTTCTGTTGCAGGTGCGCCTTGCTGGTGACATGAAAGGTTGTATGAATTCCCTTCACAGGCTCCATGCAAACTAATTCCGTTACACAGAAGTGTGCCACTTAGTGACATCGCACAATTGTTGCCACTAAGAAACACTTTCTGTCCTTTATTACTGACACATGCATGTGAATAGGGCAGGTTCCAAGTTGTTTTAAGGTACCCCTTTCCCAATTTCTCGTACATGCCAGCCTGTATATATTTTTGGCAGTATTGAAACCTGAAGGTTGAGATTGGAATATTTATGATTCCGTGTACTATCCATTCACTGACAGGTCGTTCTGACATTGTCACTGGTAATCTTTCTAGTTTTTCAATGCTCAAGATTGTATAATCAGCACCCTTTTGCGCCATACCGATTTGTCTATCAGTAAGGTTAAAGATTTGGAATAGTGACGTTGTGTTGATTAAACGCCAAGGCACATAGCCTGAACGCAGATTTTGTAACGTCCAGCCAAGCTGTACAATAGAACGCAATTGTGACTGACCGTGTTGTAATAACAGTAAGTCTTGCGATAATATGTCGATTGCTGAAGACACAATGCTGTCCAAAGAAAAAATTCTGGAGGACAGAGTCATTAACCCATTGTCCACTACAGAAAGTGATTTTTCCAAATTAATACGGTCAATTTCCCGTATTCTCTCTGCTGTTTCAATTTGAGTAACCTTCCAGGCCTCATTGTATGCTGCATATACAGAGGCTGCTATGAAACGCTTTTGACGCTGTTTGCGTGGTCCCAAAATGAAATCACGCAAGTCAGCACCATCAGTAAGTAAAGTTAGGTGTTGCTTAATTTCAGGCAGTGTGGAAGTTTGTAGCCACTGAAGGCATAATTTGCCCACACTGTAGGTTGTTATTATCCCTGGGTGATGTCTTTGGGGATATCTAGGGTCTGGCCTGGTCATTTTGAACCCCTGTGTTTTGTTCAGGAATCTGTCTTGACAGTTATTAGTATCTGTGGGCCAGATCAACCATTTTTTCCAATCAGGATTTGTTCTGCTTTGGTTTAATATATGGTTTACGTCTATCTCTTCATCTGTATCAGAGCTATTGCTAAACATTGTTGGCTTTGGAATAGACGGTTTATTTAAATCTTTGATTTTGGCTAGGCCAAGACAGGTGGTTTGTTGAACAGTGTCATTTAAAAATATAATTTGTTCTGGGATCATGCAGGCTCTAAACAAAGCTTCTATACCCTGTACTTGCCATTCTTTTGTACCCCAAACACTTTTCAATTCAACATTTTTGTCCCAATAATCAAATCCAAAAGTATTCATTTGTTCAAAAAATGAATCTGAATATATCAATTTTGTGTTGGTTATCATGGTTTTCATCCCTGTCGTGTTTGATAATTTAAAATAAAATGTTTCAGCATTGCTTGTGTTAAAACCTGAAAAGTATGAATATTTGTCATAAACGGTTCTTGAGCTCCCTTTTGGAGGTGTTGCACAATGTTCCCATTGATTATAATTTAAAACATTTCTAGGTTGTGCAGATCTATGTAGAAAATGGTTACCATAGTGGTTATAGCAATACATACTATCATAATTTGTAGAACCCTGCAAATAATACTGTTTGGTAAATTTAGCAGACATTACTAAATCAGACATCATATTATTAATGCTTTCGAAGTCCCAATCATCAGCAAATGAGTTTGGTTTAACAAAGTCACTCAAGGAGATCTTAATTTGGTGTGGATATTTCAGGATCTCGACCGGACCATAAATTTCATAGTCAGTGTTGTCCCATGCTACCCCACCAGGTATAGGATTGGCTGTGAAGTTGGCTGAAGAAAGTTCTCTTTTCTCAACGTGTGAAGATGTGTGTGGTTTGAGGATCAAGTTGATGTTCTGACTTGCTGTGTCCATTTTAGCATATTTTCCCTCAATGAAGCGTCCCAAAGTAAGTACCATGATGAGCCAAAGTATGAGGATAAATGCACCAAAACCCACCCAAAATTCAATCCATGGAGAAATCAGATATGTTTCTTTCAGTTGTTTCAAAAGTTCCTTAGCTTTGTCTTTAAAGGATTTTGATGATGGCTGTGTCTTTGATTCACTGAAGCCTTCAGAGGAATCATCGAAGTTTATGAAGTAGCCGGATGCAGTTCTGTCAATTGTTCCAATTGCTTCAGGATTTCTGTTTGTTGCATTTTCGCTTGGTACTTCATTGTAGATTGGTGTGTCTCTGCTAAATGTTTTTATTTGGGTTTTCAGAGGTCTGAGTTCTATTGCATTGTTGCATAGTCCTTGTTGTTCTTCTGTAGGCGTTTCGAATGTGATGAGCCTCTTTGATAGGACCTCTGTACTGGTAGCAAACCTTGGTGTTCTGCTACTTATTGGGAGTCCACTTGGCCTACTGTTATCGGCCACATGTTGTGGTTTTACCAGGTCGATGGATACAACTCGGTTCTCCTTTTTACCAGCAAGTGGCGGTAGTACAACTGATCTTGTCCCGTTGATAGACAAGACAGGAACTGCTTTTCTGTAAGAAGGCCCAAATTCCTTCTTTACCGCGATCTTCTCCCTGACTAGATCCCCGACTTTTGGAATCCAGATAGGTCTTGCTGGGACAGGTGGTGATTCTTCAGTGGTTGTTGGCTGTTGTTTCAACTTTATGTTGCTCATGTCTTTTCTTGTTTTGTTTAAGTCCTGCAAAATAGCCAAACGGTCTTTGATATCAAAGCTTTTTTCTTTCACCACTGAAGTCTGACTATCAATGTCAGAGATCATCATCCTAGTTCCAAATAATAATTCGTACGGACTGAATCCCTTCAGAGAATTTCTTGGCAAGTTATTTAGACTACGTTGGACACTTATTAAATGTTTGACCCACCCAGCTCCCGAACCTAATACCTTTGCCGTTATAGATTGCTTTATGTCACGGTTTTTTCTTTCAACAATTCCGTTCCCCTCAGGGTGAAATGGACAAGAGTACCGCAAATTCACGCCCATTCTGACCATGGCCTCCTTATAAGCTCTAGAGCTAAAAGCAGGACCATTGTCCGAATGCAGCATGCCAATTGCGTATGTGCCGATAAAGACTCGCAAATCTTTTATAACAGTTCTGGCGTCAGCCGTTCGCTGGGGCCACATCCATATGAATCTCGTGCATGAATCCACTGCGACCAAGATATATTTATAGTTACCATCCCTTTGTAAGGGACCGCAGTGGTCTAGATAAACACAGGCTAATGGTTTATCCGAGATTAGAAGGGGCGTCTGAGCTGGACGTCTCACCGTTGATACTTTCATTTTTTGACATATTTCACATTCTAGAACATAGTTCCTAGTTTGTCTTCTCATTTGTGGCCACCAGTATCTCTGCTTTAATAATGATACTGTGGCTGAGACGCCAGCATGTATAGAAGCAAGCCCTTCGTGTGCCGCTATTATTAGTCCTAACCTATGTTCCATGTTTGGAATTGCCCTATCCCCCACTCCAGGGATTCGAGCAAAAGGAACATTGTTTGCATCAGTTATGTATGAGTATTTTACTGGAAAGCCTTTCGGGAGTGGTTCTATCGAATCCTTTTCTGAAGCGCTGACAGCTTGTAATATTTCGCTGTCTATTTTTGTTTTTGACCGGGTGATGGCAGCTACGGAAGCCGTTTGCACAGCTGCCTTCGCGGCCTCATCAGCCAATGAATTCCCTGCAACGTGAACGCCATCACGTTGATGACTCAGTGTGTGTATCACGTGAGTCTTTGGTAGTTCTTTTTGTAAAAGAACTACTTGTTCCCAGAGCATTTTATGCTTGATTGTGCCTCCTTTTGCATCCTTAAAACCATTTTGAAGCCAGATCTGCAAGTATTCATTATAAGACTGAACGCAATAATACGAATCGCACACTATGAGTGTGGGGAATTCTCGATCGGTATTTTCAAGCGCCATCTTGAATGCCAGTAGTACAGCTCGCTGAGCTGTACAATCTCCTAGAGATTGTGTTTTAGTGAGGGATGGTTTAAATTTCCCTTCGTGCCAGCGACCTTTAACAATCGCGCACGCAGCACTGTAAGCTTGTTTACCCCCTACTGCGGGTTGTGCTGATCCGTCTGTATATATTATACAGCCGTAATGTTCTAGAGGCAGAATTTCGGTCGACAGAGGACATTCAAATTCATATTGGAGAAATTCTTGTGTTTTTAAGTTGGGATCAAATTCGTATGCTACGTCTGTTGCAGCAAGAGAGTTAGCCCATTGTATCCATCTCGGATGGAGCGCTTTAGCATTCGGAATGCTTGCTTTTGTTACAGCCTCTAAGGCTGGTATCGGTGTCACGATTATTATTCGTTTACCTTGTGCCAGGGCTCGTTCTTTTGCTATGGCTGTCTGTGTTGCAGTTAGAATTTTTTCCGTAGGGCTAAATTTCATTTCAGCCTTAGTGTACAAGTGTGATTTGAATGCAATTGGTACCTTTTCTCCCTCATTAGAGGTCAGGTATGTGAATCCGCATCTCCCTGGGATGACTCGAATCACAATATTGCGGGTGTTATCACGTGTTTCTAATTTTGTTTTAATTAGCATGTCTGTTTGTAAGGATCTCAAAATTTCTGTGTATTTGAGTCCAATTGGATCTTTTAAAATCTGGTTTTATCAGATCATAAAGGGGTTTGACCCTTTCTGCGTAATTTGCAATGTATGTTCTTCCGGAATTTAGGAAGCCTAGAATCGACTGAAGATTTTTTAGTGTTCTAGGTGCTTGGATTACGGCACATTTCTCTAGGAAATTGTCAGCCAGGCTTTTGCCTTCACTTGATAATTCATATCCTACGAACAGGACTGTCAGATGGGCAATTCTGGACTTTTTAAAGTTGAATTTGTAACCCTCTGCAGCGAACCCAAGTATTATGGTGTTCACTCTTTTCAAGTGAGTCTCCAAGTCATCATCTGTTAAGTAAATGTCATAGACATAAGATAATGCTTCATCATCATATAGTTGTAGTAATTCTGTTACTCTCGCTGAGAATACCCCCGGGCTGTTCTTGTACCCCTGGGCTAACCGACAAAATTGCTTTTGAGTGCCGTTTATTGAGAATGCAGTTAAATATCTGCTCTCTGGTGCTATATTTTGACAAAAGAATCCATTAGAGATGTCTAATGTTTTGTATTTTTTGCGCACTATGTTATTCATTAGTGCAGCACTATGTGAGTTTTGCACTGCAAAAGTTTTGCAACATGTGTTAAGGTGTCGGTAATCCAAAACTAGACGATATGAATTGTCTGGTTTGGAGACCGGAAACAAAGGGTTGTTCATTTGTGAGGTGCAAGTTTCAATCACCCCCTGGTATTCTAGCTGATCTAGTATTTCATTTACCTGTTTTTTAGCTTCTTGCTTAATTGGGTACTGCCTTTGTGCAGTAGGTTGTGATTTTAACTGGATTTTGTGAGGAGGAGAGTCCTCATCCCATCCTACATGATTTTTATATAAAGCAGGAGCTAGAGCTACTGCCCACTTTCTTGCAAGTGTATATTTTTTATGAATCTGGATATGATTCGAGAAGGCTGGCATAATTATTTCTTCGCCATGAGGGCACTCCCTAACAAACTCTGGTGGCCAGTCTTTTTCAGCTAGAAGGATGTCATAGCCCTCGGAGAGATTATCCCAAAATAGTCCCCTTATTTTCCTAGTCTTATCTCCCTCTATACGTAATGTTATCTCGTATATTTTGTGAGGTCTGCTAACCCTGGTGTCTGCAGTTTCCACTTGAAGATATTCATTCGTGTCCACTGTCTCCAGATGATTCATAAGGACTTTGCGAGCTATGCTCACTTCTGCTGCGCTGTCTAGCATTGTCTGAGCCCATTCCCCGTTTTTCAGTTGTGTCCTCAGTATTCTCGGCATTGTTAATTACCTTGATACTGGCTACCTTCTTTTTTGGAAATTGTAATTTCTTTTTTAGCTGAGCAGGTTCCTTATCTTTGGACTTGGCGTGCTCTTCTCTTTGTTCTGATCGTCCTCTTCTTTCCGATTTCTGCGAGGAATTCTGAAAAGATTGAGAGGGACGTGTATCAATGTCTTGATATCTATCAGGTTTTTTTATATTATCCCTATTTCTAAGGTTATATTTTTTCCCAGAGGGGTCACTCTGGGGTGACCTGTGTCTTTGGTTCGGAGATTTTTCTCTTCGCCTAGGAGACCTTCCTCTGGACTGGAATTTCTTTTCTTTGGGATTGGATTGTCTGTTTCCATCCCAGTTCTTTTTTGGTGAATTATTATAAAAAAATATTTTTTCAGGACTTTCAGTCAGTTGCGGTTTTACTGGTATCCCACCTAAACTATCTCTACCTAGTTCCTCATAGGATTTTTCTATGATTCTGGCAATTTCAGCTGGTTGGTCTGCTATATCTGTCTCTCTTAACCTCTGGCGGATCGCCACGTTTGCTGCTTCACCTTTTATGTTGGCTAATAATATAGCCGAAACCTGCTTGAAGTCTTTTAGTAATTTCATACCAAGAGTTAAATCGGGTTCAGGACCATATTCGTCTTGAATTTGTTTTAGCACATCTGGTATTACCGAAATGGATGGAACACCGTGCGTTTTTGTGTAGATGGAAGCAAAGACTGTACCCCAAGTGTCACAGTCCTCAATGTGTGGTGCGATTCCCATTAGAAGACATATAGTCAGAATCCTGTGTTTTTCTAGCGGGGTGGTGTCAGGAAACACCGCCTCTATTTGGGTAATTTTCTGTGCCAACCAGAATGGTATTTGTTCCCGTTTAGCCGGTACTTTACCTAGGCAGGATTGGATGTTCTGTGGTGTAATCTTATTTGTGTTCCCCTGGTGAGGGGTCAGCTGTGGAAGTTTAATCGCTGGCTGAATTGTTGAAGTCCGCATTACATACTGGACTAATTGTCTATGAATTTTTATTAATTGTTTTAGCTGTATTAACAGCTCTGCTGCAGCCATCCTATCGATGTCTGGATGTGGTGTGTATCCGGCTAGGACCGGCCACGTTGCTCCTGGTCTACCTAAAGGACCGAGCCTTGTAATGTGATTGTTATGTATTAGGGCGCCATCAAATAAGAGCAAATGCTCTTGAAATTTGAGTGGTACTTCCACCTCCTCGAAAGGAGTGTAAATGTCAGGTGGTACCTCTATTTTGTAATAGTGGAAGTACTTTGTTACAGCATTTGCTGCTGTAAAATGTATCCATGTATAGTATACCTCTGTCTGCCGATATTCGTGTGCCTCAATTACGAATATGACTGTGCCACCTCTAGGTGTCAGTCCATTTTCTATAAGTTTTAATGTTATAGATTTCCTTTTGGTGACCGGGATTAGTATTATATCCCCGTCTGCGTCTTGTAGTGCAGTATCAGCTGCTGCTATTTCAGCTGCTAATCTAACTGCCTCTCTTTCTTCATCACTGTCTCCCATTTTACCGACAGGATGGTATTATGTTTGTTTGCAGATCAGGTTTCTTATGGAAACAAGGATTAGATGCACAATATTTTGGAACGGTTTATCCTTCAACGTTGACTAAACCAAGTACCATACATAGGAGTTTCCTCCTGCGAGGTTTGGCGGATATTACCTTTCACCCACTCCAGACGTCTTTGGAGTATTATGGGAAAAAGGGGTCTGAGTGAGAAAGCACGACTGAGTTACTCTAAATGTCTTACGTTAGTTTTATAGCCCTTTCCAAACGCGTTGGGCGCCATGTAGTGTAGCTCCTATCATCCCAATAGGCTCTGCGCATTGGAATAATACCTTCAATAGTATAGGCCTAGGCCAGACGTTAACTAGGTCTACTACTGTCGATACTAGACTTAAAGTTTTGGGTTTGCCAGCTTAGCTCAGAGTTCACTAGAAACTTTCTCGAATGTTCAGGTAGGACTTAACTTCCCTGATTAGACAAGAAGGGATTTAGTTTCTGACAACCATAGAACATGACAACTTTGCTCTCCCCTAATCAAGAGTATATCTTGAGTCGTGTGAACAAAAGGCAATTATTTTACTCAGTCAGTACGTGCATTCTATGTCATCAGAATGTAGAGAAAAGGAAGAGACGGGCGTGTTCAATAAAAAGGTGTTATTTATTGATCAGTCTCTTTTCTCATACATGAGAAATGGATCGATATTATTGCAATACTTATAGTTAAGTAAAGTGCATACATTAGAAGCAATAGTATAAAGTAATACTGTAAAAACATTGATATGGTTTCTAAGCCATATGATGTTTAAAATGAATAAAATATATTACATACACATATACATTTGACTAAACGTACTCCACTGGTGTTTCTAAATACGCCTACCCCGTGTACCTGACCTAAGTCTAATACGTGGGCGGGAATAGAAAGTTACAGTTTAAGTTAAGTTTGTTTTTGCCAAGTGAATAACTAAAGAATTCTCTGTGAGGGGTTATTCAGTTCTGTACCTGGAAGTTAGGATGAATGAGGAATGGTATCTCTCTCTCTGGTCTCGATATTCCAGGCTGCCTGCGAGGGCTACCCGGAAGCGCCGGTGCTGGGTCTCTCGGCAGGAGAAAGCAGCTTCTCTCAGCGCGTCAAAGGCGGGGCTGCTGCCAGCGGGGTCTGCTCTGCTTTTGGGCTTCGGCAAGTATGGCTGCTCCGTCTCGTCACCACGCGTGTGTTTGCATAGGGCAAGATCGGTAATATTTATACCTTTAAGGTGCCGAGATTGACGTAAGGATGGACATAGATACGTCAATAAAGATGTCATACGACTTGCTCGTTAGCACATTCTTTTACTAAAGTTCTCTGTGAAATCAAAACAATGTCCGCACGGATTTTCCAGGTTGTCATAGGTTTGATTTGTTATGAGAACTCCGTATGCCTTATCAGGGGCTGGAGGAATATCGCTTGTCTAATTAGATCTCAAGCGTTATGACCTAATCAGATAACACGTTCCTGTGCCGTAGTGTGACTGCGTCAGATAACGGTATCTGCATCATGGGCGTTTTTCTTGCCTCATGGGCTGACTGTTAGTTAACTTGATAGTTAGTTTAACCAGAATAGGGTCAGGAATAGGGGGATCGATTCAGAACCTATAGGAATACATGACAAAGCGGGTTTGGGGCGCCCGGTACCGGGAGGATAGATGGCGGGATGCCGGGTAGGTCGCCCGTTAGGTAGTGTCACGTAGGTATCTGGGCGGACAGGGGAGGGGACGACCAGGCGTTGCTGCTGCGCAGGGATAACTGTTGGGGCGCTGAGGATCGGGGGTACCACGCCACGAGGCCAGGTCCAACACCCCTCTCTCTCTCCACACCCCTCTCTCTCTCCACACCCCTCTCTCTCTCCACACCCCTCTCTCTCCACACCCCTCTCTCTCTACACCCCTCTCTCTCTACACCCCTCTCTCTCTACACCCCTCTCTCTACACCCCTCTCTCTACACCCCTCTCTCTACACCCCTCTCTCTACACCCCTCTCTCTACACCCCTCTCTCTACACCCCTCTCTCTACACCCCTCTCTCTACACCCCTCTCTCTACACCCCTCTCTCTACACCCCTCTCTCTACACCCCTCTCTCTACACCCCTCTCTCTACACCCCTCTCTCTACACCCCTCTCTCTACACCCCTCTCTCTACACCCCTCTCTCTACACCCCTCTCTCTACACCCCTCTCTCTACACCCCTCTCTCTACACCCCTCTCTCTACACCCCTCTCTCTACACCCCTCTCTCTACACCCCTCTCTCTACACCCCTCTCTCTACACCCCTCTCTCTACACCCCTCTCTCTACACCCCTCTCTCTACACCCCTCTCTCTACACCCCTCTCTCTACACCCCTCTCTCTACACCCCTCTCTCTACACCCCTCTCTCTACACCCCTCTCTCTACACCCCTCTCTCTACACCCCTCTCTCTACACCCCTCTCTCTACACCCCTCTCTCTACACCCCTCTCTCTACACCCCTCTCTCTACACCCCTCTCTCTACACCCCTCTCTCTACACCCCTCTCTCTACACCCCTCTCTCTACACCCCTCTCTCTACACCCCTCTCTCTACACCCCTCTCTCTACACCCCTCTCTCTACACCCCTCTCTCTACACCCCTCTCTCTACACCCCTCTCTCTACACCCCTCTCTCTACACCCCTCTCTCTACACCCCTCTCTCTACACCCCTCTCTCTACACCCCTCTCTCTACACCCCTCTCTCTACACCCCTCTCTCTACACCCCTCTCTCTACACCCCTCTCTCTACACCCCTCTCTCTACACCCCTCTCTCTACACCCCTCTCTCTACACCCCTCTCTCTACACCCCTCTCTCTACACCCCTCTCTCTACACCCCTCTCTCTACACCCCTCTCTCTACACCCCTCTCTCTACACCCCCCTCTCTACACCCCCCTCTCTCTACACCCCTCTCTCTCTCTACACCCCCCTCTCTCTACACCCCTCTCTCTCTCTACACCCCTCTCTCTCTCTACACCCCTCTCTCTCTCTACACCCCTCTCTCTCTCTACACCCCTCTCTCTCTCTACACCCCTCTCTCTCTCTACACCCCTCTCTCTCTCTACACCCCTCTCTCTCTCTACACCCCTCTCTCTCTCTACACCCCTCTCTCTCTCTACACCCCTCTCTCTCTCTACACCCCTCTCTCTCTCTACACCCCTCTCTCTCTCTACACCCCTCTCTCTCTCTACACCCCTCTCTCTCTCTACACCCCTCTCTCTCTCCACACCCCTCTCTCTCTCCACACCCCTCTCAGCATTTAGCTGAAGCTACCTCATAATAGAAGTAATCAGGATGTTCATCAATATCGATCATCATTTTCATCACTTCTGCATTATTCATCTGTTCATGTTTAGCAATAGCTCGTTTAGATGGGATACAGGCGGAGATACATGTGGAACATAAAGTAGGGCCACATTGGATACATAAACAGAAGAAAAGTATTCCAATAATTACACATAAAATCGTTAATAGTTTCCAACCCCAAGTACTAAGCAAAGTCCAGAACCAACTAGAAAATGTCCAAGTGCCGTTTTCAGTATGGATCTCGGAAGCAATTTTATGCAATTTAGAAATAGCATCATATACAGAGGGCGAATTATCAGGGATGTATACGCAACAACTACTTCCGATGATGCGGCATGCACCCCCACGATCAGCTAGTACGACATCTAGAACCATCCGGTTCTGGAGTGTAACGATTCTAGTAATTTGAAGTCCTTCAGTCAAATTCCCTAAAGCAGAGGCAATTTCATTTGCAACAGCTTCTACAAAACGTGTTAAACGTCTTATTTTTCTGCTATTTAATGCAGCCCCTACAAAGGAAAACAATCCTAAATTGAAATCTACATATTGTTGTAAAGCAGTATCAGTCTGGTCAATGGTATCAAGATCTAATGTTCTCTTAACTCTATTCAATATAAAGTCATGGTACAATACAAAATCGTTGATACATAGGTGGGGCAATAAACACAGGGGGCAACACAAAGGAAATATAGCAAGTTCCTAACCACCCAATAGGAAGACTGTGGTATCCCTTATTTCCACAAATAAAATAAGTATTTCGTGATGCCACAAAAGTAATAACAGGTGTATCAAAGGTGAGAGTAGTATTACATTCACTTTTCCCTACTCGAATCGTGCCTTTATTTCGGACACATAGTTCTGCCCTAGTATCAATTACACAGACCCCCCAGGATATTGCGGCATAGATTTGCAAATTTAGCGGCACAAAAATGGAAATTTAGCGGCACAAAAATTGAAATTTTGCGGCATTATTGCGGCACCTTATTTTACTCTTAATTATTCCTTTTCAGCCTTAAATTATTGTAAACTGATTTAGCAGAGTATTTAACTTTGACAAATGCATTATAAACTGTCTGAGTTCCTTTCCTCTATTATTCGTGAATTGCGAAATTGCTAAATGCTGGAGGGTCGTCTCAGTGTTTCCCCTCCTCATTGCCTTCCCTCTCTCTCTATTCTTCTTCATCCACCCCTTCTTGCTTTCCTCACTTCTGGGATATTCCCAAACAATAAATTTTTGTAAAAACCCATAACAAAACAAGAATTGCCAAAAGGCTGGTGGCCAACGCCTGACCTATTTGGTTTTGCCAATGTTCTAGATTCTGTCAGTTAAAGTCTGTACTTGGTTCCAAGCAGCCTTTAGATCATGAACTAATTGCACACATGAATATTTCTATCAGCTAGTAGCTACCTCTTCCTTCTCTAACTTCACTTTCAACCTGCAACAACTCATCTGTCAGGAACGGCCACTTTTTTTTTAAATAAAAAGAATAGCTACTTCGATCAAATTAATAAAGCTTGCTAATGTCGTTCTCCCGTCCCCCTCCCCACTTCGACCTCCGATTCAGTCCCTCTCTTTTTGCTCCCTTAATTTCCTAGATCCGTTCGCCATGTTGCTCAACCTGCATCCTTGGCATTTGTAACTCGGCACACTGTCTACACAACTTTGTGCTAAAAAAACTATCATTTTTTCTGAAGTGTTTATTCTGTACATAATTATTTGTAGCAGAGCACGTACACGTCCTTCATTGGTGAAACACTAGACGGGTGGGTATTTCATTCATTCCGCTCCCTCGTTCAGCTCCGCGGGCCTCTGAAGCAAGCAACATTTACAGTTTGCTTCAGGCCTATTCCCCCCCCCACCCCCACCCCATATTCAACTTGAGAGGGACTTCTAGCAGTTCAGCTCAAAGGTCAACCTCTCAAGGCTACGCCGTACAGTCAGTCTACAGCCATCACTGAAGTAGAGTTTCCTCCAACAAGCGATAATCCACACACTAGAAATGTATGAGATGTGCTTTTTCGACCACATTTCAAAGTCTTAATAAAAGTGCTACGTTATATCTTATGCATGTCTGGCTCACATCGTAAAGAAAAATACCCACACGTCTGCTCACTAACAGAGACACTTTAACTAACAAACAGCTGCTCAGAAAAACCAACACGAATCTGGCACGTGCTTATTTCCTACCCCCTTAGAAATATATGTGCTTAGGGTGGAAATCTTGACCGTATTATTGACACTCAAACGATAGGTAAAATGTAAGCTGCCCTTGTTCAGGAACGAATGGAGAGGAAAGAGAGGTAACTGCTTCTGAAGTCACCGTCTTTCTTCAGCAAGCTTGGACGAGGGAAGACATGGGGCGCCACCTCCCACTGCGCCATGCAGACACACTCATCCCAGCTCTTTACCCCCTACCAGGAAGAAAGATCAACAACGGAACGGACCGCAGGTTACGTGTGTGCGTGCAACAAATTGGAACTCCCCAAAAATCTGCAGGGAGACCATTTTTCGCGGCAATAATGGAAAATATTGCGGCCATAGCGCTCCTAAGCCGATTTCGCGGCAATTTCGTGAATCGCGAAATGCTGGAGGGTCTGATTACAGTAATTACATGTGAATTAGACATATTTAAAGGTCTCAAATTAGTAAAAATACGAGGTGTAGATACATTGTCTGGTCGATATTCTTCCCATTCGAATTTAGTTCCTTCTGCTTGTGGATGACCATCTTTATCATTAAAACAAATTTTATTCAGTCGAAACAATAGTCCACCTTTAGTTGGCCATCTTAAAGTAAAAAGAAGGGTGTACCAGGCATTACAAGAGCCATTATGGGAAAATGGAAGAGGAATAAGTGGGGTTCCTCCTTTCTTCTGATGTCCAGGCAACATCCCACATACCCAACAGTTCGCAGTGTTCGTCATATTATGGGTATGGTGTAAAATCTGGATGAAACTATTGTTCAAATAAGTCTGTCTGTCTTTCTTCATGGTAGGGCAAAGTAAAATGAAAATGTTCAGATGGACTTGGAGTGGTAGGCACTAAATATTCTCGCGCAGGAAGCAAACGTTCAATAGTCCAGGCTATTACTGCTATTACCACTATAGTCGAAACAAAAAGCACAGCACCAAGAATTGTCTTGCTCCTTGTCGTAGCTGATGCCATTATTCAACAAGCATTAGAAATGCAATCCGGCTCGGATTTATTTGAGTTTGAGCTAATGGCATTGTAAATGCCAATGTATTGTTGCTATGTGTTATGGAGTGTGTTCATGTGGTGTGTACTGCCAGTGATCTCCTTGTGAGTGTGAGAATATTGCACCGTTACTGCCTGTGTTGTCCTTCTTGTGAGTGTGAGAAGCTTGCACCTCTGCTGCCTGTGGTCTCCTTGTGAGTGTGAGAAGCTTGCACCTCTGCTGCCTGTGGTCTCCTTGTGAGTGTAAGAAGCTTGCACCTCTGCTGCCTGTGATGTCCTTCTTGTGAGTGTAAGAAGCTTGCACTGCTGCTGCCTGTGATGTCCTTCTTGTGAGTGTGAGAAGCTTGCACAGCTGCTGCCTGTGAGTATGAGAAGATTGCATTGTGCATCTGTGCTGTGCCTGTTCTTTATAAGGGACTCTTGCTCTGTTGCTGCTGCTGCCTTGGCACAGTACCTGCTGTGAGTGTGTGAGGGAAGCTTGCACCGCTGCTGCTTGTGATGTCCTTCTTGTGAGTGGGAGAAGCTTGCACCTCAGCTGCCTGTGGTCTCCTTGTGAGTGGGAGAAGCTTGCACTGCTGCTGCCTGTGATGTCGTTCTTGTGAGTGTGAGAAGCTTGCACCGCTGCTGCTTGTGATGTCCTTCTTGTGAGTGGGAGAAGCTTGCACCTCAGCTGCCTGTGGTCTCCTTGTGAGTGTGAGAAGCTTGCACCGCTGCTGTTTGTGATGTCCTTCTTGTGAGTGGGAGAAGCTTGCACCGCTGCTGTTTGTGATGTCCTTCTTGTGAGTGGGAGAAGCTCGCAACTCAGCTGCCTGTGGTCTCCTTGTGAGTGTAAGAAGCTTGCACAGCTGCTGCCTGTGATGTCCTACTCTCTACTCTACTCACTACTCTGCACTCATTACTCTGCACTCATTACTCTGCACTCACTACTCTGCACTCACTACTCTGCACTCACTACTCTGCACTCACTACTCTGCACTCACTACTCTGCACTCTACTCACTACTCTACTCACTACTCTACTCACTACTCTACTCACTACTCTACTCACTACTCTACTCACTACTCTACTCACTACTCTACTCACTACTCTACTCACTACTCTACTCACTACTCTACTCACTACTCTACTCACTACTCTACTCACTACTCTACTCACTACTCTACTCACTACTCACTACTCACTACTCACTACTCACTACTCACTACTCACTACTCTACTCACTACTCTACTCACTACTCTACTCACTACTCTACTCACTACTCTACTCACTACTCTACTCACTACTCTACTCACTACTCTACTCACTACTCTACTCACTACTCTACTCACTACTCTACTCACTACTCTACTCACTACTCTACTCACTACTCACTACTCACTACTCACTACTCACTACTCACTACTCACTACTCACTACTCACTACTCACTACTCACTACTCACTACTCACTACTCTACTCACTACTCTACTCACTACTCTACTCACTACTCTACTCACTACTCTACTCACTACTCTACTCACTACTCTACTCCTCTGCACTCACTACTCTACTCCTCTGCACTCACTACTCTACTCCTCTGCACTCACTACTCTACTCCTCTGCACTCACTACTCTACTCACTACTCACTACTCTACTCCTCTGCACTCTCTACTCTACTCCTCTGCACTCTCTACTCTACTCCTCTGCACTCTCTACTCTACTCCTCTGCACTCTCTACTCTACTCCTCTGCACTCTCTACTCTACTCCTCTGCACTCTCTACTCTACTCCTCTGCACTCACTACTCTACTCCTCTGCACTCACTACTCTACTCACTACTCACTACTCTACTCCTCTGCACTCTCTACTCACTACTCTACTCCTCTGCACTCTCTACTCACTACTCTACTCCTCTGCACTCTACTCACTACTCTACTCCTCTGCACTCTCTACTCACTACTCTACTCCTCTGCACTCACTACTCTACTCCTCTGCACTCACTACTCTACTCCTCTGCACTCACTACTCTACTCACTACTCACTACTCTACTCCTCTGCACTCTCTACTCTACTCCTCTGCACTCTCTACTCTACTCCTCTGCACTCACTACTCTACTCACTACTCTACTCTACTCACTACTCTACTCACTACTCTACTCACTACTCTACTCACTACTCTACTCACTACTCTACTCACTACTCTACTCACTACTCTACTCACTACTCTACTCACTACTCTACTCACTACTCTACTCACTACTCTACTCACTACTCTACTCACTACTCTACTCACTACTCTACTCACTACTCTACTCACTACTCTACTCACTACTCTACTCACTACTCTACTCACTACTCTACTCACTACTCTACTCCTCTGCACTCACTACTCTACTCACTACTCTACTCCTCTGCACTCACTACTCTACTCACTACTCTACTCACTACTCTACTCACTACTCTACTCACTACTCTACTCACTACTCTACTCACTACTCTACTCACTACTCTACTCACTACTCTACTCACTACTCTACTCACTACTCTACTCACTACTCTACTCACTACTCTACTCACTACTCTACTCACTACTCTACTCACTACTCTACTCACTACTCTACTCACTACTCTACTCACTACTCTACTCACTACTCTACTCACTACTCTACTCACTACTCTACTCACTACTCTACACTCACTACTCTACTCACTACTCTGCACTCACTACTCTACTCACTACTCTACTCACTACTCTACTCACTACTCTACTCACTACTCTACTCACTACTCTACTCTCTACTCACTCTACTCTACTCTCTACTCACTACTCTACTCACTACTCACACTCTACTCACTACTCACTACTCTACTCACTACTCTACTCTCTACTCACTACTCTACTCTCTACTCACTACTCTACTCACTACTCACTACTCTACTCACTACTCACTACTCAACTCACTACTCACTACTCTACTCACTACTCTACTCACTACTCTACTCACTACTCTACTCACTACTCTACTCACTACTCTACTCACTACTCTACTCACTACTCTACTCACTACTCTACTCACTACTCTACTCACTACTCTACTCACTACTCTACTCACTACTCTACTCACTACTCTACTCACTACTCACTACTCTACTCACTACTCACTACTCTACTCACTACTCTACTCTACTCTCCTCCTCTGCACTCACTACTCTACTCTCCTCCTCTGCACTCACTACTCTACTCTCCTCCTCTGCACTCACTACTCTACTCTCCTCCTCTGCACACTACTCTACTCACTACTCTACTCACTACTCTACTCACTACTCTACTCACTACTCTACTCACTACTCTACTCACTACTCTACTCACTACTCTACTCACTACTCTACTCACTACTCTACTCACTACTCTACTCACTACTCTACTCACTACTCTACTCACTACTCTACTCACTACTCTACTCACTACTCTACTCACTACTCTACTCACTACTCTACTCACTACTCTACTCACTACTCTACTCACTACTCTACTCACTACTCTACTCACTACTCTACTCACTACTCTACTCCTCTGCACTCACTACTCTACTCACTACTCTACTCACTACTCTACTCCTCTGCACTCACTACTCTACTCACTACTCTACTCACTACTCTACTCACCTCACTACTCTACTCACTACTCTACTCACTACTCTACTCACTACTCTACTCACTACTCTACTCACTACTCTACTCACCTCACTACTCTACTCACTACTCTACTCACTACTCTACTCACTACTCTACTCACTACTCTACTCACTACTCTACTCACTACTCTACTCACTACTCACCTCACTACTCTACTCACTACTCTACTCACTACTCTACTCACTACTCTACTCACTACTCTACTCACTACTCTACTCACTACTCTACTCACTACTCTACTCACTACTCTACTCACTACTCACTACTCACTACTCTACTCACTACTCTACTCACTACTCTACTCACTACTCTACTCACTACTCTACTCACTACTCTACTCACTACTCTACTCACTACTCTACTCACTACTCTACTCACTACTCTACTCACTACTCTACTCCTCTGCACTCACTACTCTACTCACTACTCTACTCCTCTGCACTCACTACTCTACTCACTACTCTACTCCTCTGCACTCACTACTCTACTCACTACTCTACTCACTACTCTACTCACTACTCTACTCACTACTCTACTCACTACTCTACTCACTACTCTACTCACTACTCTACTCACTACTCTACTCACTACTCTACTCACTACTCTGCACTCACTACTCTACTCACTACTCTACTCACTACTCTACTCACTACTCTACTCACTACTCTACTCACTACTCTACTCACTACTCTACTCACTACTCTACTCACTACTCTACTCACTACTCTACTCACTACTCTACTCACTACTCACTACTCTACTCACTACTCTACTCTACTCTCCTCCTCTGCACTCACTACTCTACTCTCCTCCTCTGCACTCACTACTCTACTCTCCTCCTCTGCACTCACTACTCTACTCTCCTCCTCTGCACTCACTACTCTACTCTCCTCCTCTGCACACTACTCTACTCACTACTCTACTCACTACTCTACTCACTACTCTACTCACTACTCTACTCACTACTCTACTCACTACTCTACTCACTACTCTACTCACTACTCTACTCACTACTCTACTCACTACTCTACTCACTACTCTACTCACTACTCTACTCACTACTCTACTCACTACTCTACTCACTACTCTACTCACTACTCTACTCACTACTCTACTCACTACTCTACTCACTACTCTACTCACTACTCTAGTCACTACTCACTACTCTACTCTAGTCACTACTCACTACTCTACTCACTACTCTACTCCTCTGCACTCACTACTCTACTCACTACTCTACTCACTACTCTACTCACTACTCTACTCACTACTCTACTCACTACTCTACTCACTACTCTACTCTACTCTCTACTCTACTCTACTCTCTACTCTACTCTCTACTCTACTCTCTACTCTACTCTCTACTCTACTCTCTACTCTACTCTACTCTCTACTCTACTCTCTACTCTACTCTCTACTCTACTCTCTACTCTACTCTCTACTCTACTCTCTACTCTACTCTCTACTCTACTCACTACTCTACTCACTACTCTACTCACTACTCTACTCACTACTCTACTCACTACTCTACTCACTACTCTACTCCTCTGCACTCACTACTCTACTCACTACTCTACTCACTACTCTACTCACTACTCTACTCACCTCACTACTCTACTCTAGTCACTACTCACTACTCTACTCACTACTCTACTCCTCTGCACTCACTACTCTACTCACTACTCTACTCACTACTCTACTCACTACTCTACTCACTACTCTACTCACTACTCTACTCACTACTCTACTCACTACTCTACTCACTACTCTACTCACTACTCTACTCACTACTCTACTCACTACTCTACTCACTACTCTACTCACTACTCTACCTCACTACTCTACTCTCTACTCTACTCTAGTCACTACTCACTACTCTAGTCACTACTCACTACTCTAGTCACTACTATACTCACTACTCACTACTCTACTCACTACTCTACTCACTACTCTCTACTCTACTCACTACTCTACTCACTACTCTACTCACTACTCTACTCACTACTCTACTCACTACTCTACTCACTACTCTACTCACTACTCTACTCACTACTCTACTCACCTCACTACTCTACTCACTACTCTACTCACTACTCTACTCACTACTCTACTCACCTCACTACTCTACTCTAGTCACTACTCACTACTCTACTCACTACTCTACTCCTCTGCACTCACTACTCTACTCACTACTCTACTCACTACTCTACTCACTACTCTACTCACTACTCTACTCACTACTCTACTCACTACTCTACTCACTACTCTACTCACTACTCTACTCACTACTCTACCTCACTACTCTACCTCACTACTCTACTCTCTACTCTACTCTAGTCACTACTCACTACTCTAGTCACTACTCACTACTCTAGTCACTACTATACTCACTACTCACTACTCTACTCACTACTCTACTCACTACTCTCTACTCTACTCACTACTCTACTCACTACTCTACTCACTACTCTACTCACTACTCTACTCACTCCTCTGCACTCACTACTCTACTCTCCTCCTCTGCACTCACTACTCTACTCTACTACTCTACTCACTACTCTACTCACTACTCTACTCACTACTCTACTCACTACTCTACTCACTACTCTACTCACTACTCTACTCACTACTCTACTCACTACTCTACTCACTACTCTACTCACTACTCTACTCACTACTCTACTCACTACTCTACTCACTACTCTACTCACTACTCTACTCACCTCACTACTCACTACTCTACTCACCTCACTACTCTACTCTAGTCACTACTCACTACTCTACTCACTACTCTACTCCTCTGCACTCACTACTCTACTCCTCTGCACTCTCTACTCTACTCCTCTGCACTCTCTACTCACTACTCACTACTCTAGTCACTACTCACTACTCTAGTCACTACTATACTCACTACTCACTACTCTACTCACTACTCTACTCACTACTCTACTCACTACTCTACTCACTACTCTACTCACTACTCTACTCACTACTCTACTCACTACTCTACTCACTACTCTACTCACTACTCTACTCACTACTCTACTCACTACTCTACTCACTACTCTACTCACTACTCTACTCACTACTCTACTCACTACTCTACTCACTACTCTACTCACTACTCTACTCACTACTCTACTCACTACTCTACTCACTACTCTACTCCTCTGCACTCACTACTCTACTCACTACTCACTACTCTACTCCTCTGCACTCTCTACTCACTACTCACTACTCTAGTCACTACTCACTACTCTAGTCACTACTCACTACTCTAGTCACTACTCACTACTCTAGTCACTACTCACTACTCTAGTCACTACTCACTACTCTAGTCACTACTCACTACTCTAGTCACTACTCACTACTCTAGTCACTACTCACTACTCTAGTCACTACTCACTACTCTACTCACTACTCTACTCACTACTCTACTCACTACTCTACACTCTACTCACTACTCTACTCACTACTCTACTCACTACTCTACTCACTACTCTACTCACTACTCTACTCACTACTCTACTCACTACTCTACTCACTACTCTACTCACTACTCTACTCACTACTCTACTCACTACTCTACTCACTACTCTACTCACTACTCTACTCTACTCTCTACTCTACTCTCTACTCTACTCTCTACTCTACTCTCTACTCTACTCTCTACTCTCCACTCTCCACTCTCCACTCTCCACTCTCTACTCTCCACTCTCCACTCTCCACTCTCCACTCTCCACTCTCCACTCTCCACTCTCCACTCTCCACTCTCCACTCTCCACTCTCCACTCTCCACTCTCCACTCTCCACTCTCCACTCTCCACTCTCCACTCTCCACTCTCCACTCTCCACTCTCCACTCTCCACTCTCCACTCTCCACTCTCCACTCTCCACTCTCCACTCTCCACTCTGCGGGTGTGTGGTGGTGGGGTTGTGTGCGTGGGCGTGCGGTTGTGTGTGTGTGCGGTTGTGTGTGTGTGCGGTTGTGTGTGTGTGTGTGTGTGTGTGTGTGTGTGCGGTTGTGTGTGTGTGTGTGTGCGGTTGTGTGTGTGTGTGTGCGGTTGTGTGTGTGTGTGTGCGGTTGTGTGTGTGTGTGTGTGTGTGCGTGTGTGTGTGTGTGCGGGTGTGTGTGTGTGCGCGGTTGTGTGTGTGTGCGGTTGTGTGTGTGTGTGTGTGTGCGGTTGTGTGTGTGTGTGTGTGTGCGGTTGTGTGTGTGTGTGTGTGTGTGTGTGCGGTTGTGTGTGTGTGTGTGCGGTTGTGTGTGTGTGTGTGCGGTTGTGTGTGTGTGTGTGTGTGTGCGGTTGTGTGTGTGTGTGTGTGTGTGCGGTTGTGTGTGTGTGTGTGCGGTTGTGTGTGTGTGTGCGGTTGTGTGTGTGTGTGCGGTTGTGTGTGTGTGTGCGGTTGTGTGTGTGTGTGCGGTTGTGTGTGTGTGTGCGGTTGTGTGTGTGTGTGCGGTTGTGTGTGTGTGTGCGGTTGTGTGTGTGCGGTTGTGTGTGTGTGCGGTTGTGTGTGTGTGTGTGCGGTTGTGTGTGTGTGTGTGTGTGTGTGCGGTTGTGTGTGTGTGTGCGGTTGTGTGTGTGTGTGCGGTTGTGTGTGTGCGGTTGTGTGTGTGTGTGTGTGCGGTTGTGTGTGTGTGTGTGTGTGCGGTTGTGTGTGTGTGTGTGTGTGCGGTTGTGTGTGTGTGTGTGTGTGCGGTTGTGTGTGTGTGTGTGTGTGCGGTTGTGTGTGTGTGTGTGTGTGCGGTTGTGGG
This sequence comes from Lissotriton helveticus, assembly GCF_964261635.1. NCBI lineage: Eukaryota > Metazoa > Chordata > Amphibia > Caudata > Salamandridae > Lissotriton > Lissotriton helveticus. The sequence continues at coordinate 382,042,755 of NC_136062.1, forward strand.
TGGGTGGGTGGGGTGGTTGTGTGCGGGTGTGGGGTGGTTGGGTGTGTACAAGCCACATCGTTCACACTGAGCTCTGTATATAAAGGTCATGCAATTTGTACATGCGATTTTTAAAGTAATGTATTTCTGAGAGCAGCACCCATTTTTTTTTTTAGATACCTGCTTACAAGATAAACCATATCTTCTTTACAAAGTAAAGGAGGCCTTCCCTTTGTAGGGAAAAACAATATAATTCTGTTAAATGAGTGAACGAAATGCATTGGGGCAGAAAAATAAAAGGGAAATGAAGCAGGAGTGAAGTGTGCGTGAAAAGGAGAAGGCTGTTAGTGCAAGAAATCAGTGGCTAGGCTTGTATGAGAAGCAGGAGGTGTGAGGGGGAAGTGAATGCGTGGGATCTGCGAAGGCTTTGTGTGAAAGGGAACTATTGACATTGGTCACAGGAGGATGTCCAGTGTCTGCTTGGGCAGTGAGTGAGTGATCTGGGAATGAGTTTGAAAAACTGGTATGAACATTAGGGTGAAGCAAGTCTCTAATGATAGGACACTGAATGATAGTACAATGAGTGATCTGGTACAACGGCAGTAGGAATCTGGTAACTGGACTGTGAGTAAATGTGAGGCTCCCAGTGAGAGGAAAGCGAGGTGGAGTGTTTTTTTTATGAAAGGGTGGAGAGAGTGAGTCATGGTGACGAGACGGGGAGCGAGTGAGGAATCTGGCAATAGCTGGGAAGATGCAAGGGATCTGGTAAGAGGACAACGAGAGCTACTGCAAGGGGTCTGTTATGAGGGCAGTAAATTAAAGTGATCTTCTATTTTGACATTAAAAGTTTGAGTTCGGGTGAGTGGGCACGAGTGCTTATCAAAGCACTTTGTTTGTTTTTTTACTTTCAGCTGTGCTGCATAGCAGCCAGGCTGCTCTACAACATGGCTAAACATATGCCTGACAAAACCAACAGATTTTGTATAGGAGAGTCCTATTTGCTTTGCCAATGCTTGTTTAGCCTACCTCAGTCAAAGAGCAGGCGCGGGTTTGCTGGCGCGCGCACAGAGCTCAAGGGGAAAAAAACCACATCAGTGCACACGCTCCCAGCACCATCTGCCTTCAATTACCGGCACCTCGGACAGCTGGTAATTGAGGATTTATGTATTCTTCTGCGTGTGTCCGAACACTTTATGCAGGAAGTGGACATTGCAAAAATTCCAAAGCCCTATGGCGTGCGGCCTTACTTAAACACAGCCTTGCCTGGACCAATTACCATTCACATGGCAGAATACCACACGCAAAAACCGCGCGCTTTCTGGAATGCGGCAGCCCACAGCCCTTTCTGAACTTTTTTTTTTTTTATAACGTTAGAGCTCGGAAGCCCCGCCCCACTTCGTGGGACGTAGGCCCGAGCCCTAAAAACCCAAAAAAATTCTTCAGAACAAAACTAAAAAATTTAAAATGAGTGCTAAGGACTGAGGTTGCCGCTGGTGTCTTCTCCAAGATTCAAGACAGATGTCGCTACACTCAACAGAACTGATCCCCCCCTTGATATACTCGGCGTCTGTGTCCACAACCTCAGAACGGCCACTCAGCCAGTCTTGGACAAAACAACAGCTTTTCTTGATCGTAGGTTATATTTCGATGCGTCAGAAACAGTATGGTCCGGGAAGGCTCCCTCAGATTCTTTGAGTGGCAGCTGGGCTCTTCTCTGCATCCAGGATATCTCTAAAATCAGATACTACTTTAGGATTCACCAGGTCCGGGGAGACACGGCGGAAATGAGTAGAGTGCACCCACCGCTTCTTATTCGTGACACGCACAGCCGTCCGAGTTGCCAGCAGTATCTGTTCAGGGCCACGCCACCTCGGTTCTAAACTGCTGGATCTCTCGAACACACGTATCATCACGTGGTCCCCAGGACGAAGATCATGAGCCTCACCAATGGAGTTGTCGGGGAGCGCTTCTCGAACCTGTTGATGAATAGAAAGTAAATCATTTGTTAATCGTGCCAAGTAATCGTTCATCATTATGCAAGGCACATCCTGTATCAAATGAGGCTTTGGAAGGCCCATGAATACTTGGGGAGTTCCTAACACCACTTCATAAGGCGTGAGGCCAGATCGGGAATGGGGCACTGATCTAATTGACAGCAATGCCAAAGGCAGAGCATCCGGCCATTTCAAAGACGTGGATGCCACGATCTTTGCTAGCTTCAGCTTCAGAGTTGCATTGTATCTTTCTACCAGACCTGCTGACTGCGGATGAAATACAGCATGGAACTTTTGTTTAATTCCCAATCCTTTCAGGACGTACTCCACTATCTTCCCGACAAAATGAGGACCATTATCATTCCACAAAAACGTACAAACACCATAGCGCGGGAAGTACTCTTTGAGTAACACCTTAGCTGTTGTCAATGCTGTATTATCCTTCGTGGGGTAGGCCTCAATCCATTTACTGAAAGCACACACCACCACTAAGACATACTTGAGGTTATTACAGCGCTCCAGCTGGATGTAATCCATTTGCAGTACTTCAAATGGTGCAGTGGGTGGAACAAACCCTCCTTTAGGAGTATAAGTCCCTTTAGCAGGATTATACTGTAAGCATATCAAGCAGGTCTGTACTACTTTAGCCGTATTGCCAATCTCAGGATGCTCCCAAACTCGTGTAAGCAATTTAGTGATTGCAAGAGCTCCAATATGCGCTAGCCCATGTGTCATTTGGACCATTGCTTGTAAATAAGCGGCAGGCAATTTCCATCGTTCCATATCTTTGCTACGCCAACAACCCTCATCGTCCAACACTCCCTCTGTTGCCCAGGTTGCTAGTTCTGCTTCAGATGCTGATTTCTGTAGGTCTAATATTTCTTCTCTAGCATCATGCCATCGCTCAGCCTGTGATTTCACCACATACGTAGAAGTATTCTGCAACATGGCAGTCTCTTTTGCTATGCGATCTGCAAAAGCGTTTCCTTGCCCTATTTTGTCTGTCACTTTCTTATGTGCACTACATTTGATTATCGCGACTTTCTTTGGACATAATAGTGCATTCAGGAGATCACGTACTAATTCACCATGCATGATCTGTACTCCATGCGATGTCCAAAACCCTCGCTCCTTCCAGAGTAGGCCGAAATCGTGCACTACTCCGAAAGCATAACGACTGTCAGTGTAAATGTTCACACATAATCCAGCACTCAGCTCACAAGCTTTCGTCGATGCTAATAATTCAGCTGCCTGAGCCGATTTCTGCGGTATTCGTGCTGTTTCTACCACAGTCTTAAGTGTCGTGATCGCATAAGCTGCGGAAGTCGTGCCATCTGGTAATCTTAAACCCGATCCATCAGCCCACAGTTCCCCATCTACATCTGGAAGAGGCATATCCTGTAAATCGATACGACCCTTTGTTTGTTCTTCGGTCAGGAAAACACAATCATGGTGTTCTTCCTTCTGGGTCTCAGCAACAGGATATGGCAATAAAGTAGCAGGGTTTAAAGTAGCGCACCTCTTTAGTGTAATGTGGCGCCAATAGTGTTAATTCGTATCCTGTTAGACGAGCAGTGCTGCGTCTTTGTTTGGTTCAATAAGGCATCTACTGCATGGGGGACTAACACCAACAGTTTATGTGACAACACTATTCCCTCACTCTGTCGTATGGCCACTGCTGTTGCTGCAACTGCTCGAAAGCATCCAGGCAGTCCTCGAGCCACAGGGTCGAGTAATGCCGAGAAATACGCACAAGGTCTCTGTCTCCGTGTGTCTGCGCTAAAACTGACACTGCGCATCCATCCTGCTCATGTACATACAATGTAAAGATCTTTGTGTAATCAGGTGTACCGAACACTGGTGCAGAACAAAGAGCTTGTCTCAATTGCTCAAAAGCATTCTGACATTCATCTGTCCATTCAATGGGAACTGGTGTATCTTTGGACAACAATGCTAACAGGTCTTATAATATGTGAAAATCCTAATATCCATTGCCTACAAAAAGACCTCAATCCTACGAAAGCACGAACATCTTTTTGAGTGCAAGGGACTGGCGTATCCAAAATCGCCTGAATTCGATCTGGTGTTAATGCACACCCCTCCTTAGACAAAAGATGACCGAGGTAGGTCACCTTTGGTCTACAATATTGTAGCTTCTACGAAACCTTGTGATTGTTCTGGGCAAGAAAAGAAAGCAGAGAAAGTGTACTCTCCTCACATTGCTCCTGTGTCTGCTGCTAAGAGGATATCATCCACATATTGAATAAGAGCCACCCCAGACTGTAAATCAAAGGAATCGAGCTGTCTTTTTAGTGCCTGACTATAAATGCTAGGACTTTCTGTATAACCTTGAGGAACCCTACAAAATCTATACGATTTGTTGTTTAATGTGAAGCCGAACAAATAGCGGCTATCAGGGTGAATAGGAATCGAGAAGAAAGCATTCTTCAAATCGATCACAGTCAAGGTAGTTGCTGTGGGTGGAACCAAAGTAAGTAAAGTTGTAATATCAGACACCACTGGATACTGGGGCACCACTATCTTATTGATTTCCCTTAAATCAATGATAAACCGATAAATTTTGGTGTCCGTGTCTTTCTTGAGAATCGGGCTGTTGCATACATTATAAGAAACTTCCTCCACCACCCCCGCTGCAATTAGATCATTTACAATATGTGTTAAGGCAATTTCTCCGTCTCTAGAAATTTTATACTGCGCTATGCGAGGCAAAGACGCTCCCTCCTTTACAGTAATCCGCACGGGAGGGATAATCATTTGACCCACATCTGTATCAGAAGTGGCCCACAAAGTATTTGGAAGAGATGCTAACGCATCAATCTCCTGCATAAGGTACAATCTCTCAACCTCTGGATAATTTTCATTTAATATGACTCGCACTCCTTCAGGGGCGCAACGTATAGTTGCTCGAAAGTGTTTCAACATATCAAGTCCCATAATATTATCTGGTGTGTTCGGAGATAACACAAACGGACATGGAGCAACAAATTTATCAACATAAAATGTAAGGGTTGGGACAGTGGGCTAAGGGAAGATGTTCCATCGAACCCTATCGATGTAATCGTTTCGCCAGACAGGGGAGCCCTTGGAACCAAGTGTTTGGACAGAGCGCTACGAGTAGCCCCTGTATCGACCAGAAACTGATCAGTAGAACCCAAAACATTCGCTGATATATAGGGACCCCTTTGATCTACTGGTACTTCCACTGATTCCACACCCCATCCTACGCAATCCTATGCATGTGTATTTTCCTGGGACTCGACAAACTCACCCTCAGCTATCTGATACTGATTTCGTTGATCAAAAGCATTATGACCACCCTGACCACGACCTCTTGCCTCAAACTCACCACGATTAGTCGTTCCACCTCTTGCTCCTGAATAACTATTCCGAGACCTTCCACCTCCTCGCCCACGCAGATTACGCTGTTCTCGAATAACCGGACAATCCGCGATCCAATGCCCAAACTGTTTACAATATGCACATTGATCCTCAGAAATTTCTGTACGAGGAGCAGACGCATCATACGATCCTCGTCTACCCCTATTGTTCCCTCTCTGCTGCGTGGCATAAACCTGAGCCAACATCACCTTCATTTTCAAATCCTTCGCCTTCTTATCACTACTTTCCTTAGCCTCCAATTCCTGCCGCTCATAATACTGAGCCATAGTCAATAAAGAAGCAGGGGTTGCCGTGGTCCATGAACTTTCGCTAGTCTTTAATCGTTTTGCAATCTCCGGGAGGAGATTGGCCACATACTTATCAACGAACAAATGCCTGCCCGTGTCCTCTGTTAATAATTGACCACTGTAATCATGAAACGCTTCTTCGAAACGTGAAAAAAAAATCGGAAACAGTTTCATCTGGCTTTTGTTTGCAGAACGCTAACATCGTCCAATCAATTTTCTTAGGGGGTACAAGCGTTTTTAATTCATTCAAAATAGCCTCTGGAAGGTCCATAATTAATTGACATGGTTTACACGCTGGTTCCCTATCTAGATCCGCTTGAACTAGTTTTCCAATCTGCACCCGAAATCGTTCTATCGTCAAATTTACGAATCATCCTCCACATATCAGGAGGCAATATCAACCCAAAGAAAAGGTCAACATCGACTGATGTCATAACACATGAAGTAATAGCACCTTCCACCCCTTCATAGAAAGCTGCTGGATTTTTACGGGGATCAGGTAAAGCATTCTTAAGCGCCATTACATCTGCTCTATTCCTATTCCAAGGCGTATAAACCCAATTATATATAAAATATCCCTTTGCATCCGCAGATGTTTTATTATCATCTGTACCTTGGCCTTTAGGAGGGACATACAAAGGCGCAGCTTCTCGCATAGGCATAACATTAACCGCAGCGCTCTTATCTGTTCCGAAAATAGGGAACTCTTTTGATAATCCCGTCGATCCAGACGCAGACAGGTCCGATGCCTTTTTCGCCGTTCGTAGACGTGTCGCCTCATCCCGTAGCGTGATCAAATGCTGGAAAAACTCCTCCACGTCTGCAAGAACAAAAAGACCTTTACGAAAATTCTCACGACCAACTGATATAATTTTAGGTTCCAATTTAGGAGAATGCTTCTTAAACCGTTCAACAACTTCATCTGCAAAATGATCTAAATAATATAATTGCTCCTTTCCAGACCACGTACTCCTAGAACCATTAACCTCTTCAGAAGTTACGGCATTTGTATTAAGTTTCCGAGCAATCGAACGCAGTTCTGCTGTTCGCTCAGCCGATAACCTGGTACGCTGTTTATCCGGATCCTCCTCGGTCGAGTCCTCATTCGGGGCCGTAGGTGAAACATACGGTGGCGGACAACGATCTAGTAATGAAAAATCGTCTATTTCATTAGTAAGGACAGGATCAAGAGGACGTCGAACAGGGAACTGCCCATTAACCTGCAAATTACGTTCTCGAATCTCCCTCTCTTTCTGTTCCTGCAATTCCTTTTCCTGTAGCTGTAAAGCTTTGTCACGAGCAGCCTTTCACTGCTCCTTGTCCGCCAAGGCTTGTTCACGCTTCATTCGTTCACGCACCGCTTTCTCCCACATACGCACACAATCAAACATATCCTGCTTAGACCTGCGCTGAAACAAACCTTGTTCCACATATTGGACTTTTTGCAAGTCGAATGACCCATGTAGTGGCCACTGTAACTCACGGTCTCTTTTCGTATATTTGTACCATAGATTACTGTACATTATAGGGGGCCGGCCAAATTTTATGTACATTTCGCGATTAGGAGTCCCCTCTGGGGGAGCCGGCTGAGATTCATTTAATCGATAACTGGTACCATTTCCAAAACAGCACATTCCTCGGAGCGTGCTTAAAACAGGCATGTTAAAAATATCACGAAAGCGTGATATTACAAAAATGGCACTTAATATGTCTTACACATGATGTGCCGTTCTAACAAATTCAAAGTCGGAGAAATATCCCTACACGCCTCCCTATGTGAGGTGCACTCCACATATAAATCAAATCATAGGTTCAAAATTGTTGGCCAACTCAAACAAATTCAAAAAGCCACAGTAAGTGTCAATAGACTACCTTACCAATCATAAGCTTACCAAAGATTCTCAAAGGTCCAGGTTCCAACTGCCAAGGTCTTTTTACCGAATCAGCCAAACGGGCACTTGCACGACAACTCAATCGATCAGGATCTCAGTCGAGGACCGGCGCCACCTGGAAGGTCAGATCAGAAGGAAAGGAAAAAACTCTGTGGGTGCCAAGACTCGGGTCACTCAGTGGCAGCGCGCGTCCATGGCGAGTTTCCAATCCTTCGTCGCGACCTCTCCTTCGGGCATCCGAGTCGCCGATGAGTCACATCTGGGTCGCCAATTGTCGTGTTCGGGTTCTACAGACCTACATACTCTGCAAAAAACTCTTGAACACCTCAGAACAGAAGTTGGCACGGAAACTGAAAATGCAAAAGACAAGTTTATTAAGACCCCATGGGGCGGCGGCACAATCATACAGCACCCTTCGGCAATGCAAGAAGTATCACACCGAACATCGATGTGCGACCTCTTTTATACAGTTTAACAGCAATAAAAGCGTAGGTGGTATACTTTGTAACAGTTTTAGTTACATATAAGGGCATTTTTGGAACACAGACAGTTTGTGGGAGGAGTTAAGGACCACTGGTCAGTTTTGCACAACATTCCTAAGAGATGACCACTCGGTAGTCTAAACGTGTAAATGTGCATGCGTGAGATTGACCAGTACTAAAAATAGCCTGTTGCTGGGCAGGACAAACTGTCATAGGGATGGAGAAAGGACGAAAGGGCATGCTGACCACGAGGCAGCGTGTTCATACAAAATGGAAGCCACTGAATACAAAATGGCCCCCGTACGTTTGGTCAAGTTAACGCAGAAGATTCGTGTAGCTGAGCTAAATGCTAATTCAGATACTGCCAATTACGACATCCCTCACAGCACACTACGAACTGACACCACACCGTTGGATTCTAGTAGCAAGTTCTTTATATAAGCAAATAGCGAAGGAAGCACTCTTATATATACAGTGGTCAAGGGACCATAAAGTCTTGGAGGATTCGGGAAGGGGGAAGCGGGACAGTCTTTTAGTCTCTGGGTCAGTACGGGGGCATACCCTACGCACAGCTCTCAATCCTCGAGCTGGGGGTACGGGATGATGGTCGTACTGGCTGCCTCACCTTCGTCGGCTCGGTCGTGATGGGGGTCTCGATGGTCCAGCTGGACCAGAGTACTCCTCGAGCCGCGGCGAGGTCAGCAGGGCTCGATCTGGAGAGGTTCGTGAGAGCCCGACAGCGTCAGCAGGGCTCGGATGGTTGCAAGTTCAGCTTGAGCCGCGACAGCGTCAGCAGGGCTCCGATGGTTGCAAGTTCAGCTTGAGCCGCGTCAGCAGGGCTCCGAGGTTTTAGAGAGGACGAGCCGCGACAGCGTCAGCAGGGCTCCGGTGGTTTTAGAGGTTGAGCCGCGACAGCGTCAGCAGGGCTCCGATGGTTGCAAGTTCAGCTTGAGCCGCGACCGCGTCAGCAGGGCTCCGAGGTTCCAGATGAGTTCTCTTAGGGTCAGCCGCGATCAGATCAGCAGGGCTTCAGGTCCAAGATACAACTGCCCGCTAGTTGTCGGGCGGGTCCAGTTATAGTCCTTCTGCTCTTTGATCTCCGGACCCTCGCAGGCTGAGGTCTCAGGCCCTGGGGGCTGGTCGTTGGCGAGGTCCGGCGGTTGGCTCTTTGATCTCTTTGAAAGATGGGTCCGGGAATTCCCAGACGCCCAGCGGGTCTGGAGCCAGCCCTCGGGGAGGCCAGAGGGGTGATCGAAACTGGCCCACAGGGGAGGGCCAAAGGTGTGACAGAAACCAGCCCCTCAGGGGAGGCCGGAGGTGCCATCGAAACTCCCTGGCTTATCTCACTCGGGAGCTCTTTACCCCCCAGCCGGGACTGGCGCGCCTTAGGAGTCTGGGTTTCGCTGGGCCCGGGGTCACGCTAGGCCCAGGGAGACTGGGATGCTGGGAAGGGAAGATGGCGTCCGGGCCTTGTGGGGCATGCAAGGTTAGGCGCTCAGAGCCGGGAGTGGAGCGGGGAAAGTAGGCCTGGTCGAGGTTCCAGGGGGATCTAGGCTTAACTGGGGTAGGACGACCAGGCTCTGGTCGCAGGCTACAGTAACGGGGAGGCTGCGCAGGGGACTCTGGGTACAGGCCTACACTCACAGGGTGTGGAGGGACAGAGGCGAACCACGCCACGAGGCCGGGTCCAACAGGCTATGCAAAGGCCCCCCTGGCCTGAAAGAAGAAAATAAACTGAGTATAAGTATAGGAGCCCTGCTCCCAAGAAATCAGATCTTGTTTTAGAACAACGAACCTCTGCCCAACTAGAAGGAAGAAGCTGGAAGGACTGGCCTGCCGTTTGCCTTGCTGAGGAAGGAGAGGAAAAGACCAGAGAAGGACTTTGCTGACTTGTGCTCTAAACTGACTACAAGGGCTTGACTGAGCTTGCCCCCTGAGTTGAACCCCAGGACTAGTGGGTTCTTTGTGCCTTGGGTCATCTGCAAACAGAGCTGTGTGTTTCCTCCCGCCGGAGTCAAGACTGTGCTCCCTCGCCCTCTCCTAGGGCCGTGACACTCGGGAGCTCGCCTGCCTTGTACCCATTGAGAGCCTCGCTCTGCCTGAGCCACTCTCTGCCCCTTGGTTTAGGCTGCCGGCTCCTCTGCCACCTCGCTCGTTATTGGAGTGCCTGCAGTGCTGTCTTCCCCCCTCCCGCCGGAATCCTGGTTTCACAAGCGTACCCTCAAGCCTGGACGGCTGCCCGTGCACTGCGAACGCCCCCGGCCGCCCCACTGTGCCCTCTGACCTCTGGAAGAGGCTGCGTCGCACCAACAAGGGACTCGCCCCCCTCTATAGCTTGTTTTAGAGGCTCCCGTGCTGCACCCCGCCGTCTGGAAGCCACCCGCCGTCCACAGACCCCAAGGTTCGTCCCGTGCTTTGAAGCGCACCGACCTCCTACGTCCCGTCTGCCTGCCTGGTAGACTGAGTGAAGAATGGACGTCGCGCACAAGCACGAATCTACACACAACGGGCTCGTGGCCCGCAACGTTTTCTTTCCCCGTGGTAACTGTGCACCTTAACCGGCCTGGTACACTCCTGATTGTCCGCCTGAAGCCGCTGACCGTGTGTGGCGCGTACTCAGCCTTCGCATCCTCCTGTGCGCGTCATTGAACGAGCCGCACCCGAGCAGTACGACTCGCACCCTGCCGGAGACCACAGCCGCACCATAAGCGGCGCACCACCAGAAGCGTGAGAAACGGCAAGGCCGGTACTCTCTGCCATACGACACACACAGAGGTGCCACGAAGCGCACAGCCACAACAGGAGTTGCCCCTGCATCTGGATATCGTGCCCGAAGTGTGGGGACATTGTTTCTGGGACACCAAGAACCCAGGGAAGCACCCTAAAGTGGTGTAAAAGCTAAGAACAATACTTGCCATTATTTTATACCTGTGGCTCCCGATCTAACAACGTTATAAAAGGTCTTGTGATAATTTATACCCCTCTCTACCTCTACCTCTACCTCTCTACACCTCTATCGCCCTCACTCTATCTATCTATTTATCTATCACCCTCACTCTATTTATCTATTGCCCTCACTGTCTATCTATCACACTCACTCTATCTATCGCCATCACTCTATCTGTCTATCTATCGCTCTCTATCTATCTCCCTCCCTCTATCTAGCGCTCTCCCACTATCTATCTATCACTCTATCTATCACACTCTATCTATCGCATCACCACAGCATCACTCAGCACCATCACAGCATCACTCAGCACCACCACAGCATCACTCCGGGGCACCACAACATCACTATGTGCTACCACAGCATCACTGAATGGCAGAGCATCACTCGTCGCCACCAGAGCATCAATCTGTGCAACCATTCAACAACTGGTTCAAATATCTTCTCTCAATGTTTCAAGGTTTATTACAAATGTCACAAAAAGATGTTAATATTTCACTTCTGTTCTTGGATTTTCGTCACAATAAAATACACTGAACATAATCTTCACAAAAGTTATTTATAAAAGTTTAAACTATTGCCATTATAAATTACAATAACTTTTATTTAAGTATTAATTATAAAAAAATAAAAGCCATTGTTTTTATTTGTAATATGAATACATCTAAGTCACGTAAATAAAACACATATTGCATTACAAATGCTATAGGTGTCACATATGCAAAAGTTATAACTATTGGCATTGTAAATGACAAAGCTATTAATTTTACTATATCAAAACAAACACATAAATAAAATATTTGTAATTTACAATACCAATAGTTCAAACTTTACTAATGCGAGACCTATTGCATTGCAAATGCTTGTTTTTTTCCATATGTGACGAAGCCTGTCCGCTTCTTCATGCTCGCACAAATCAAATAGATTACTAACGAGGCCATAATACTGCCCCAATCATGCAATATTCACACTGATTTCGTAGTGTGCGCCACACTGATAGCCTCACACACGAGCATCTCCGTCAAGCGCTATATTTTATTAAAGCCCCTTCCAGGTGGGCACAGTAAAGAACCTCGGATAGGGCTGGAGATTGTGGGTCCCAGCAGACTAGGGTGACCAGAGTTTGAGAAACAAAAACCGGGACAGGTTTAACATAAAAGTGGGTCTAAAGTCTTTCATTTTACTTTTATGTCTGACCTGTCCTAATTTTTGCCTAACCATGTAAATATAAACACACACATACACATGTGCATTTATATTTACATGCATATGTATATGTACGCACACACACATATATATATATATATCTTCACATTTTCACACACATTTGCAAGGCTACCTTCTATAACGGCTGTGGCAGGACCTCCACCCTGTACCTCGCTGCTCTTCCCCACTCTTTCTTCCCGCTGCAGAGAGCCTACAGCCTGCCTCCTGTCCAGCCTGAAAGATACCGATACTAAATGTTATCACTTTACGTGGGTCTCTTGAAAAGAGAGCATAGTTTCATTTCCGTTTTGCAGAATGACATTCTTTGTCCCAAAAATCGTGACATTTATTAAAAATTAGGAAAATTGTCGGGACGCAGGGACAGTCCTTTGAACACCGGGACTTTCCGCGGGAAATCCGGGACGTCTGGTCACCCACAGCAGACGCCTCTGAAATATAACGCCACAACTGTTTACAGCAGGACACGGCTTGCTTCCAGTGCTTGCGGGACATATGTAAATGAGTATGCAAATACGGGTACCCCAATCCCAGCCTGGATGCCATGAACTGCTGCCGCGAGATAGGAGCTGCCTTGTCTGCCTGAGTGTCTAAGTCCAGTGTAAGCAGAGTCCGTGTAGAGATGTGTGGTTCTCGAAGAGGTGAGGGTTGCCTCTTTTCTGGATTGCAGCTGATGTGCTTGCTAGGATGCAGGCAGGGGCGGATTGGCAAGGCGGGCATTCGGGCATGGGCCGAAGGGCCGGTGCCTCAGTGCCCCCTGTGGGCCGTTTTTTTCTCCCCTGTCCCAGCCCACAGAGAGTGGAGTAGGAAAAGGGGAGAAAAAAAACGGCCCACAGAGTGCACGGAGACAGACAGAGAAAATGAAAGCAGCCTCGCTGTGCGCCCGGACAGCGATTGTCAGCTGTGGCCTCTCCTTCACCCCTGCCCTGCCAAGCATCAAGCTGAGGCTGGGCTGTGGAGGGGTGATTGCAAGAATCTGCCTCCCTGGGGGCCAGGTGTTTCTCAGGCCTTTGAGCCATTTTCACCTCGGCCCCCCTGGGGCCCATACAGCCCAGAAATGGTGTTGGTCTTAACACCTCGCCCACAGCCCTTCACATTCAGGGCATAGTGGGCGAGGAAGAATGGGTCTTGCTATGGGGGCCAGGTGATGTTTGGAATTTTTTTATTTTTTTATTTATGCTATTTTATATAGCGCGGACTTTACCCGAAGGTGTCAGAGCGCTTCACACTAGGAACAGCAATAATACATGAGGAGAAATTACAAGTGGACAAATTACAAAAGCAAACGTTAAGTTACATGAATCAAAAGTGACAATAGTGAGCAACCAAAATACATGAGGTAGCAATTGGTACATTACAGGAGGAAAAAGTGATGTGTGCAGGTTACAAAAGCGTATAAAGTACAAGTAGAGGAATAATACTGCAATAATGGCAGACACTCCAGCACAAGAACAAACGTTACGTAGGCAATTGTGGCACTTGTGCAAGTATCTAAAGCAAACAAAAGTGAGAGGTAGCATACAGTGTGATACCAGAGAAAAGTGACGTGTGCAAGTTACAAAAGGGTACCATACACAGGTACAAGGGTAATACTACAGTAAATGGTAAACACTCAAACTGCCAGAATACACTGGGAAGGCATTTCCCATGCTCCAGCTTCACCTCAGCCTCCCCCCTGGATACCTGGCTACCTTGGATGACCCAGAAAGCGGTGTTTTGTGCTCCCCTGCCAGGACATTTTCCCGAGGCCTGCAGGGCTGATTAATTTACTAATTGCAGGGGCCTTACCTCTGTTCATGTGCTCCTGAGCTGAAGGTCTGGGGAGGGCTAAGTAGGTTAGTAATAGCAGGGGCTTTGCTGCTTTTCAGGTGCTCCTGTGCTGGAGGGCTGGAATAATTATGTGACAGAGGGGCCTTGCTATTTTTTTTAGTTGCTCAGCATGTAGGCCATTGTCACCTTGGCCCTGTGTCCTGTGCAAGAACAGTATCCTCCCACTTTCATTCCTTGTCTGTGCAAATGGTGTTTCATGAAAGGGCACACCCCTTGAATGTGGGCCACGCCCCTTAAATATGGGCCACGCCTCTTGAATGTGGGCCACTTTTTCCGTTAGTGCCTGGGCCGAATTGTGATCCCAATCCGACCCTGGATGCAGGGTGCATGGGAGAGGGTGAGGGGGGCTGGCCCCTGGTCCCTTCTGGGTGCAGGGAACATATGAGGGCTGCTGCGGGGTGTCCCGGGGCAGGTAGTGAACATGGAAGACGTGGGGACAATGCGCAAAGGAATTACTGGGCTATCGGAAGCCTGTGCACGGTCTCTGGTGCCAGTGTCTGTGTGTTACTCTGTCTGTGTACAGAGCTTAACAACTGCGAAATAGTGCTTGTATGCGGTATATATAAAACTATTCCTCTTCTTTACGATATGGTGTGGCTGGTGATATTTTTTTTTTGCAACCTCGTGCCACCATAGTTTGTTTTATTAATGAAGGAGCTTTATCTCACAGTATCAGTAATCGTTCAGTTGGGCGGTATCGGTCACCGGTTTTTCTCTCGCCTCCAAGGCGTCTTGCTCCCCGGGGGCACTAGCTGTGCCTTCCCACGGGGCCGAACGCAACCAAAGGGCCGCCGAGTCCAGGTATTTCCACCCCCAACCAGGAACACGACGCGCCCGCCTCCCTAGGTCCAAGGCAGGCCCGGCTCCAGAAATTTTTATTTGGGTGGGCCAAGGGTACATTCGGATGGGGCAATACCGTCCCAATTTATCACTTCTGGAGGTAGTCTACAAGCCATAGATTACATCATATCTACTCTTGCCAACAGTTACTATGATACAAGGATTGCTTCTGTGTGTATACAGAACATGTGGAGAGTTATTTACTTGTGCCCCACCCCTGCCCTCTTTCTCTGTAGATACCTTTACTACAACCCTCCAACAGTGCACTCCATCTCTTCATAGCCCCTCACCCTCATGACCTCCTCAGTTTTCCTCACTACCACCCTCCCCCATGACTTCCTCCTCGGTTTCCCTCACTGCCACCCTCCAATAGTGCCCTTCATCTCTCCAAAGCCCCGCTCCCTCATGACCTCGTCCTCGGATTCCCGCACTACCACCTTACAACAGTGTCCCTCCTCTTTCCAAAGGCCCTCCTCCTCATGACCTCCTCCTAAGATTCCCTCATTGCCACCCTCCACAAGTGCCCCTCATTGCTCCGTAGCCCAGCCCCCCATTACCTCCTCCTTGGATTCACTCATTGCCACCCTCCAACAGTGCCCCTCATTACTCCGTAGCCCAGCCCCCCATGGCCTCCTCCTTGGATTCCCTCACTGCCACCCTCTAACAGTGCCCGTCATCGCTCCATAGCCTCTCCCCCTGATGACCTCTGTTGGAGGGGGGAGGTCTCTGGGGGACAGAGGTAAGTACTTCTGACCACCCCGGGACCCCTCTCCTCCAGGAACGTTACCGAGCACGTAGTCCGACCCTCCAGAGGGTAGGGTTAAGCATTTATGATCATGCACATGGATACACCGTCCCACTACAAATGGACACCACACCAATTGGTTAAAGGCAAAACAGGTTCTTTATATATGGCTGCTCATCAGATCAAGGACTATAAGGTACACTTGGGCTAGAGGTCAGGTTCGCTCCGATGATGGCCGGGACTTAGGGAGGAGGCGTGCGGGGGAATGCTTGAGGTACTCAGTCTCCCCAGAGGGGATCGTCTCTAGTCCGGTTGGTTCAGGAGAGCCGTGGGATTTAATACTCCTGGTATGGGGGTTGGAGGCCACGCATCTGGGGTACGGCTCCCAATCCTCGAGCCGTGGGATACGGAGGGCTATGATGTAGAGGTATCAGGCATTCGACTCACAATCCTCGAGTGGCGTGATACCGATGAATCCCGGAGCGGCGAATTGCGTACCACTCGTACCTTTTGATTACGATTCGTCCACTTATGTCCCATGCACCCCGAGTTCAGGGCACGGCTCGCACTTCTGAGCACTGTTAGATTGGGATGCACCTCAAGGACGGTGGACGCACGGTGTGGATCGTACTTCGGAGCGTGAATGGGCCCTCAACGCTCCTCCAGTACGGTGCGTACTGTTCCCGGTGCGGTGCGTACTCTGGAGCGCAGCTGGTCCTCTAGCGCTCCCAGGGACGTGGCGTACTGTTTCAAGCACGGGGCGTACTCCGGAGTGCGGCAGTTCCTCTAGCGCTTCCAAGTACGGGGCGTATAGCTCCAGGTGCGGTGCGCACTCGTACGCGGGCAGGTTCGCTGGCGCTTCAAAGTATGAGGCGTACAGCTCCAGGTGCGGGGCGTACTCTGGAGCGCAGCAGTTTCTCTAGCGCTTCCAAGTACGAGGCGTACAGCTTCAGGTGCACCGTAAGGCTCGAGCCGAAACTAAGTCAGCAGGGCTCGAGTCGGGGGGAACTAAGCGTCCGCAGGGGGGGAAGAGAGCCGCGACCATGTCCACAGGGCTTAAAATGGAAAAGTCAAGCGTCCCGTAGGGTCAGGAGAGCCGCGATCCAGTCAGCAGGGCTCAGTGAGGTTTTGCGGGAGAGCGACGTCCTTCTTCTCGCAGGATGGGCCACGTCCGCAGGGCCCTCTTGTTCCAGGATCCAACTAACTCCACTCCCAAGGCTGTTCCTGTTATATCTTTTTTTCCTTACAAGTTTGAGCCCTCCCAGATGGCTCCTTGAGGCCTGGGGCTGATTGTCAGCGCCTCCGGCCATCTGGCACTCGTGTCCTTTGAAGTCTTGAGGTGGGGATTTTTCGCTGCCCGGCAGGGAGCGGGGCCATTCCTGGCAGGAGGTTCGATTGAAACTCCTCTGCCCCTTTCTACTGGGAAAAGGATCGCTACCCACAGCTGGGCAGGGAGAGATGGGGGTTCAGGTTTCTCTGAGGTTGGGCCCCTGTGGGAAAGGGCACTGGCGGACCTCAGTTTCTATCGCTGGGCCTTGGCACTAGGCTTCCCGCTACTGGGGGGAATTGGGAATGCTATGCTGGTGCGGCTACTATTCATCTGGGATCAGGGTGGATGTAGGGAGGACAGAGGACAGGGTTACACTGGTGGTGGCCTCGCACAGGTGACGGTTGGGGCCCTGGATGTAAGAAGGCCCACGCCAAGAAGGCAAGGTCTAACAACCTCCTCCTCTGATTCCCTAATTGCCACCCTCCAGCAGTATCCATCTCTCCGTAGCCCCTCTCTCATATTCGATTTCATTTGTTGTATAGCACTACTCATAGTGTAGGGTGTCGTAGTACTTTACATCAAGCATACATTTTGCAGAGAAAATGAATCCTACAAGTATGTAAAACAGCCTATAGGGAATGTCACATAAGCCAATGAGAATTACAAGGTGAAGGAATCACATGTGGTCCATACTGGTGGGCGATAAGTTTTAAGAGGGTTTGGTCTGGAGAAGCACAAGCACAGGATTGAAAGCGGGGTTGGCTTTGCTAATTAAAATGTATATCTGCCAAAACTAACTCTTTATAGCAACACTAGAGTAATGGAAGAGTAGGGATATTCTAACTGTATTGAAACATACAAAAAAAATTCTAAGTATACCATTCAGGTTTGTATGCAGCTCTTTGATGTCAGTTTATAGGTCACTGTCCTATTTTAGGATTGTAACTTCTGTCCTGCAAGTGACCCATTGAGCTAGCCACACATCCACAGAAAATACAGTTTATCTGCTTTTAAAAATTATGAACAGACAAAATATTGCTTTTTAGGTTTCGCACTCAATCAATCAGGAGTTTGTTAAAGCGCGAATACTCACCCGTAAGGGTCTCAAGGCGCTAGGGGGGGGGGGGGGGGGGGTTGCAGGTTCCATTCCATCAAGGAGGGGGTCTGTCGAAGAGCCAGGTTTTGAGGTTTCTTGCGAAGATGGGGAGCGATGTTGTCTGTCTGAGGTGGAGCGGAAGGGCGTTCCATGCTTTGGCCGCGAGGAAGGAGAAGGAGCGGCCTCCTGATCTTTCTGGTGCGGGGGACCACGGCGTAGGAGAGCTGGGCTGATCGTATGGTCCTTTGGGGTGCGTGGAATTTGAGTCGGCTGTTCAGGTATGCAGGTCCGGTGCCGTGGAGGGCCTTGTGTGCGTGGGTGAGCATCTTAAAGGTGATTCTCGCCTAGAAGGGGAGCCATCGGAGTGTGCACAGGTGCTGCGAGATGTGGTAGTGTTTTGGCAGGTTGAGGACCAGTCTGGCGCCGTTCTGGATGTTCTGTAGCTTGCGGATGAGATTTTTGTTTATTCCGGCGTAGAGTGCATTGCCGTAGTCGAGTCTACTGGTGACCAGGGCGTGAGTGACTGTCTTTCGGTGTTCGAAGGGGATCCATTTAAAGGTCTTACGAAGGAGGCGGACGGTGTGGAAGCAGGAAGATGAGAGTTGATCTGTCGGTCCATTTTGAGCTCTGAGTCCAGGATGATTCCCAGGTTGCGTGCGTGGTCTGTGGGGGTTGACGGGTTTCCGAGGGCAGTGGGCCACCAGGTGTCACTCCAGGCGTCTGGGTTTGGGCCCATGATGAGTACTTCTGTTTTGTTGGTGTTTAGTTGTAGGCAGCTGTTTTTCATCCATTTGGCGACAGCTTCCATGTCTTCTCGAAAGTTGCGTCTGGCGGTGTTGAACTCGTTGGATAGGGAGAGGATGAGCTGGGTGTCGTCTGCGTATGACACGATGTTGAGTCCGTAGGTTCTGACGATGGGGGCAAGTGGAGCCATGTAGACGTTGAAGAGCGTTCGGCAGAGGGAGGAGCCCTGGGGGACTCCGTAGGTGTGGTGTCCGAGAGGAAAGGGGGGAGTCTGACCCGCTGTGTCCTGCCGGAGAGGAAGGAGCAGATCCAGTCGAGGGCCTTGTCCTGGATTCCTGCGTCGTAGAGTCTGCGTATTAGGGTGCGGTGGGAGACTGTGTCGAACGCTGCTGATAGGTCGAGGAGGATGAGGGCTACTGTTTCTCTTTTGTCCAGTAAGGTGTGGATGTCGTCTGTTGCGGCGAGGAGGGCGGTTTCCGTACTGTGTTTTATTCTGGAGCCGGATTGGGAGGAGTTGAGGATGTTGTGTTCTTCAATGAATGTGGCAAGTTGGCTGTTGATGGCGTTCACGATGACTTTCGCTGGGAACGGGAGTAGGGAGATGGGTCTGTAGTTTTTGAGGTCGGTGGGGTCCGCTGAGGGTATCTTTAGGAGGGGGTTGACCTCTGCGTGTTTCAAGTCGTCGGGGTCGCCAGGGAGCGGTTGATGGTGTGGCGGAGCATGGGTGCGATGGTGTTGGCGGCTCTGAAGATGTGGTGGGGGCAGGGGTCCGTGTGGGCCCCCGAGTGGATTGACTTCATTGTCTTCAGTGTGTCTTCGGTGGTGAGGGCTGTCCAGTCATCAATCGCTGGTTTCCGGTGGTCGGGGGTGGTTGGTGAGGGTTCAGTGTGTTGGTTGTCTTCGTCGAAGTTGTCGTAGATGCTCTTGATTTTGTGGTGGAAAAAGATGCTGAGTTTGTCGCAGAGGTCTTGTGAGGGATGGATGTTGGTAGACTCACTGGTGGGTTGGGCGAACTCCTTGATGATGCTGAAGAGTTCCTTGCTGTTGTGTGCGTGGGTGGAGATTCTGTCTTGTATCGCTTTTTTCCTCGTTTCTCTGAGGAGTTGATGGTGGGCGTTGGTGGCGGCTCTGAAGTTGTTGTGGGCCTCTGTGGATTTGGTGTTTCTCCAGGCCTTTTCGAGGCGGCGGCATGTGCACCTGGACTCTCAAAGTTCGATGGTAAACCATCTGGCTTTCTTGGCACGGGCATTGTTTTTCTTGAGGGGGGCTATGGTGTTGGTGCTGTCTGAGATCCATCTATGCAGGGTTCGGGCTGCCGTGTTGGGGTCGTCGTTTTCCACGATGGTTGGGGTGGAGTTGTTGAGTGAAGAGGTGAGCTGGTCGTTGGTGAATTCGGTCCAGTTTCTTTGTGGAAGCAGGTGCTGGTGTCTGTGGATGGTGGGTGTTCTGAATGTGAAGTGGACGCAACGATGGTCGGTCCATCGGAGTTCGGTGGTGTGGCTGAAGGTGATGGAGTTTCCTGTAGTGAAGAGGGGGTCGAGGGTGTGTCCTGCTGAGTGCGTGGGCTCGGTTACGATCTGGCGGAGTCCAATGTTGTGGAGGTTGTCCAGGAGGCATGTGGTGTTGGGATCCAGTTGATTGTCGAGGTAGAAGTTGAGGTCTCCCAGCAGGGCGTAGTTGGTGGATGCGATGGCCTGCAGGGAGATAATGTCCGTGATGGAGTTGGCGAAGGATCCGCGGGATCCAGGGGGTCGGTAGATGAGGGTTCCTCGGAGGGTGGCGGTGGGGCTGGCCAGTATCTTGAAGTGAAGGTGTTCCATCAGTTCTGTGGACTCATCAGGGAGTGTGCTCAGGCGGAGGCTGGATTTGTGGAAGATGGCGATTCCTCCTCCTGGGTGGGTGGGGCGGTGCTTCCTGGAGATCTTGTATCCTTGGGCGATGGCGATGTCCGGTCCCGAGCTGGTGTTGGTCCAGGTTTCGGTGAAGAATGCTATGTCGAGGAGGTCCCAGATTTCTGTGGCGTGTTTGTGGAGGCACTGCGAACCGATCGCGAAGCGATCGTTGCTGCGAAACTCTATTGTAATCATTTCTGCTTTCAAGGAGCTAAGGGAGACCGGAGACAAGTGATGTGCACGCGCGCGTAAATGGATCAGGTCACACTCGGTTCCGGTCTCCCATGGCTCCTTGGAAACACACACACACACACACACACACACACACACACACACACTCACTCACTCACTCACTCACTCACTCACTCACTCACTCACTCACTCACTCACTCACTCACTCACTCACTCACTCACTCACTCACTCACTCACTCACTCACTCACTCACTCACTCACTCACTCACTCACTCACTCACTCACTCACTCACTCACTCACTCACTCACTCACTCACTCACTCACTCACTCACTCACTCACTCACTCACTCACTCACTCACTCACTCACTCACTCACTCACTCACTCACTCACTCACTCACTCACTCACTCACTCACTCACTCACTCACTCACTCACTCACTCACTCACTCACTCACTCACTCTCTTCTCATCACAGCTTGTGCAGGGACAGCCAACGTGCACGGCGATGGCGTCTCCTGCACCAAAACCGTGGTTTTGGTTTCGCGGCCTAACCTTGCCATTGGCTGTACTGTTGCCAACCGGCACTTTATTAACTGCAGAGCAATTATGCAGCTTTGTCCCTGCTTCTTGAAGAGTTCCCTGAGCGAGCAGTACGGATTCTTCTGGTATGTTGCTGTGTTGGACCCATCTGCGGATGTTAAAATAAACATTTTTTTGTATTGACAAAAAGCAAGGCATAAATGTTTGAAAGAACTGCATACTTTCATTGTATTGCAATTTCATTACTATCGTTTATTTTCTGTCACTGCTGGCACGTTTCTGTACCCGCTCTGTTCGTTTTGTTAATTTGCTATCTAAAGCGGACTAATCAAGTTTAGTGTATGAATTGTAACCGGAGGTAGCTATGGCAAAAGATGGCGCATGCCAGTAACACACTGCTCCTGCCTCGGATGCCACTTGTTTACTTCCGGCTCCGCTGACAGCTGCTGCCTGACCATGAGCGACATCGTGGACAAGACTCTGAGTTCTTTACCGGGGCTGCTGGCGCAGGATGCCGGGGCCAGTAAGCTGGCTGGAACCTCCAAGCTGGGCACCCTGATCCACAGCATCACTGCGCTCAGCTCCAGGCAAGTGAGGAGAGGAACCATTAGCGTGTAGCATCCTAAAATTCCCCCAGTCATGGTAGATGGGGCAGCTCGTTTTCTCGGGCAAGGGTCAGTGTGGCACAGTCTGGAGCAGTGTCTCCCTCCCACACAACATTAAAGGGGAGGGCTCAGCCCATTAGGATAGTTTGTTTCATCCTGCTGCTGGTCTGACTGCGAGAGCCGGTTTTGGGGCGGAGTTCTTTGTAGTTCTTCCCTAAAAAAATGTCAACAAACAGTTGTGTCGCCTCATCTTCACTTCGAGCATCTGGCGACAAGCAGAGGTTGGGCGTGCACAACATAATAAGGTGGGGGGGGTGGGCTCAGACTGTGACATCACACGCCGAAAGGGAGGACGCTTTCTGCTATTATAAAGGGTCCTGCATGCTACTACATTTGTATCACTGATCAAATGCAGATGGACACTACCGTCATTATCCCACCTCAAAAACTGATATTAGCTGCCAAGTGGGTAAATGCATTGGGTGGCCCTTAATGCCAGTCCTGTTCTTTTGGGCAGCAGCGTATTGCATTCTGGATCTTGTAGTTTCACATTTAACTTTGCAAGTATGGGATTTAACAACCGGTTTTTCAAGAACACTACTACTGGCTATTGTTTTGTTTGTTTAACTGTGTTTGTGCTACTCTGCCCGTTGGCGCCCAGTCCGTTCTGTGACAGATATAGGGATCGAAAGTATAGTGGCCCGACCCATCGACATATTTGTTTCTCTCTGTAATCTGCTTGATCCACTATTACCTGGTCTCAACCTCTCCCTTGGATCACAGCACACCCTCTAGTGTTCCTTCCCTTGTCCTCTCTTCTGCTGAACCTCAAACCTCCAGAGGGAAGTGGGTCCTCTCCTTTGTTCTTGCCCCTCGTCTCAGCCTCCCTCTTTGACGTTACTGTCCCTCTTCTTATGTTGCCGTTCGGACAATCTCGCTGTTACTCCTTCCTTGGAACTAGTTACAGAGCAAAATGCAGTTGTCCGGTGTGAAAATGCAGCACGAGTTAAAGTGTGAGGGGACAAAGAAACAAAAATCACTTTCTCCTGAAATGCTCAGGAGTAATTGAAATTAGGTCAGAATAATTGTGCAGCTACAGATTAAGATGCTCATTTAGACTCCAATGAAAACAAGCATTTGCAATGCAATAGGTCTCGCATTGACACAAGTCTGAGCTATTGACATTATAAATAACTGCCTTTTATTTGTTTTAAAAAAAGGCATTATTTTCAATGTCAATAGCTCAAACTCACGTCAATGCGAAACCTATTGCGTTGTAAATGCTTGTTAGTAGTTGTGTTTTGCATCAGTCATGATAACGATACAACAATATAAATTAAATATTCACAGCATACACGTAGTATGTGTCTTGCTGGGCCCTCACAGACTTTTAGAATATTAACTAAAATACACACATCCTCGAAGCATACACAAAGTATATATCTAGCTGGGATTTCGCAGATTTTAGAAAAACTGAACAATAGCCGCACATTATCGTACCTGCTCTGTTCAAACTCTGTGTCACAACCGGATCTGATAAACAGCTGAAGGGTCAGCCTGACCTCACTGCAAGGGCCACCGTTCATGTTTGGGTAGGCCAGGCTCATGTTTAGGTGGGCCTGGCACACCCGGCCTACCTTCTAGAACCTGGCCTGTTCCAAGGCCGTGCTCCAGTCAGCCTCCCAGCAGGGAACTAAAAATATCCCCAACCAGCAGACTCCACAGTCCCAGCCGAGAGGCCAAGACCCATTCAGGTGCGATGCCCCCTCTCCCCCTTCAAGGGTCGCTCATTCAGGTGTAGATCCCTCCAGAAAGTCCGTCATCAGGGCCCAAAAACTCACCACTGTCAGGAGGAATCTGACAGACGAAAACAAGACAGTGAGGAGTCTCATTAGAGCGAGTAATGATCTCCGAGTCCCCTCTTCAAAGGGATCCTGGCGCCAACCCCCTCGTCTTTGCCCGACAACGGGTGACAAGGTGCCTGTTTAGGGCTCTTAAGGCCTAAGCAGGTGCCATTAGCATTTTACAGCGAGTGCCCCATTGGAGAGTCAATGTGTCTGCTGTTCGCAGTGCGTGGGGGCATGGGGGGAGGACACGAGCCAGAATGGAGGAGGGTGAACTGCGGAGGGTTTGGAGCCACAGATTCTCAAAACACATAACGGGGACAGGTAATTGACATAGAAGTAGGACTATGGTTTGCAGTAACCTTCGACATAAAAGTAGGACTATTTGAAAGCTGTCTTAGACATAAAAAAAGGACTACAATGATAGCTCCCTCCACAGATTGAGATGAAGCATTACAGACAACAAATCCGAGGTCTTTTATTGGCACCCCTCTCCTTTACGCAGCAGCATTAGTACTTTTTATTAAATTTACACTTTTAAGGACTATAGCATATATTTTCCAAAAATCTAAAAAAAAATCCCAGGCTAGCAAACGCCAGATTTACTAGCTTTATCAATGCACGTTTCTACATCTGCGTGTCAGCACCACGTAAAGTACAATTCACTAATGTTGCTTAGTTGCTCATGACAGAAAAGCATGGGAGGTAAACTGCGGAATGCTAAATTGCCGGAGGGCAACCAATGAAAAACAGGGACATTTCTGTGTTTAACCGGGATACTGTTTGAAAACAGGGACATTTGAGTCACTTGGAGACAAGTGTCGGGACACAGGGACACTTCTCCATAAACGGAGACCGTCCTGGGAAAACTGGGACGTCTGGTCACCCTAGCCACAGCTCCTGTACTGAGGGAAGATAGCTCAGTGGGTTGGGAAAGTGCGGATGGGAAATGGAAATAGATGCATAGTCAGTGCTTTAAATGGGCCGGTTCTCACCGGTACTGAGTACCGGCACTTCCGAATTTTCTGGACCTCAGTACCGGCACTTTTCTTAGGTCAGGAAGAGTACCGGTACCCTCACTGAGAGCACAACAGGCTCCAGTTAGGTATGTCCTCCAGCAAGCTCTGGGCAAATGCCACTCTTCTTCGGAGGAGCTTGCAAGACACTGAGCCCCTCCGTGGCATTTTGCAAAGTCGTTCACTTGAATGGCCCCAGACTGCAGGGGGTCTGACAGGGCTTGGCTTGTGTTATGCTGTGATCACAGGACAGGGTCTAGACAGACCCTGCACTGTCGATCAGGTGCGCATCGGCTATCAGCTTAGTGTTAAGGCCCCCCAACCCCTTCCTCCATCAGGCGTGTCAAATGAGACGAGGCTGGCTGTCAGTGATCCTGTCCCATTTAGGGAAATACACTGGCCATACTAAAGGGCGGGGTAGCGCGACGCAATGCTCTACCTTCCCCAAAACCGGTTTTTTTTCTTAATCTTTTTGTTTAGCACAGAGGCTGCTCTCCTTTGTGTCCCTCCATAACTATTCCCTGCCTTTGCTTTAACAACATGACTGACCTGGGTGTAAAGCCAACCTTTCAGTGCTTAATTTGTGCGTGGTTTCCGGTGCTCAGCACCGACACTTATTTTCCAGGGCCGGCACTACGGCTGTCTTTTATGTGGGCAGCTGTGGTGCAGATAATTTTTAAGAGTACTGCACACAGCAGGTTTGCTGTATCTTCCTAAATTATCTTCCGAGCTGCTTTCACTTTTATCCTTTTCGTCAAAAGGCCTGCACCCTGCCCGAGCCTCTAATTGGTGATTCTTATTGCTAAGGGCTGGCTCGTGACTCAGCTTGGACAAGGCAAGCTTGGAATGAGCACGCCCAGGACGAGGAAGAAACGCCACAAACAAACGAAAATGTGTGCATTATGCTAGCCTGTGTGCCTTAGCGCCTAGTAATAAAATATTGCACAGAGGTTTAGGGTTGTCTCTCCCCAGCTAATCTGGCAGTAGGGCGAAGCCCACAGTTGTTCTCACCCCTCAGACACTGCCTGTGTCACGACAGAAATGTGCATAGTGGGTGAGGGTAGGTAGGCAAATATCACTGTGCCATCTTTTTTCAATCACGAATAGTGACTTAACTTTGGACCTCTTGTTTCCTTCACCCTCTTGTGCAGTGGTGACCTGCCTTTGCATATATCTCATTCCTGGGACAGCCTCGTGGGCACTTGTAGCCGGAGCTGGGCGGATGGGACCGCCGGGTGCACTTCACAGTGAATCTGACAGTGAGTGGCTATTTCTGCCCCCTCTTCTACCGGGCCTTGTTGAACATGCTCGGCTATACAGAAAGAGACGCCTTTCAATAACTAATTATTGTCAACTTAGCTGTAGTAACAAATACGCGCTGTTTTTTTTACTTTTAAAAATCAAGACAAGTCCACAAAGCCAACGTCTAGGCCCACACTACCACCACAAATCCTATCTCCAGTGCTTAATTTGAGCTAATGTTTGAAGGTGATGCCCAGTAGCACCTATTTTGAGAGATTGGGTTAGAACGAGAGAGAAAGGTAAAAATAGGTAAAGATGCAAGAGACAAAGGGAACAAGCATTGGCATTGCCAATAGGTCTCGCTTTTGGGCCCTTATAAGTAGTTATGCAGCATAATTTCCTTGTTGCAACAACATAAAATGTCGCATGCATAAACACTTAGATGGTCCCAAAAGCGAGCCCTATTGGCTATTTGCAATGCAATAAGTCTTGCATTTAGGCAACTTTAAGCTGTTGGCATAGTAAATGACAATGCCTTTTCAATTTATTGTAAAAGTAAAATTTTTTGAAAGTTATTGTCATTTACAATGCCATTATGTTCAATTTAAGTAAATGGGAGACCTATAGCATTGCAAATGATTGTTATTTATGATGTGTAGCCTGGCGTTGCGTGGGTGAGTGGCGTTGCGTGTCTGAAAGTGGTGCTGTGTGGGTGAAAGTGGCACTGCGTGGGTGACTTTGAGTGAGTGGGGTTGCGTGGATGAGTGGGGTTGCGTGGATGAGTGGGGTTGCGTGGATGAGTGGGGTTGCGTGGATGAGTGGGGTTGCATGGATGAGTGGCGTTGCGTGGGTGAGTGTGGTGTTGCGTGGATGATAGTGGGCTTGCGTGGGTGTGAGTGGCGTTGCGTGTCTAAGTGTTGCTGTGTGGGTGAAAGTGGCACAGAGCCTTTGATGTGGCCTGGTGCAGGAGAAATGCTGCTGCTGCTAATTAAATACAAGAGCGGCCGGGAAGCGGCCGGGAAACACAAGTACGGCCGGCCACATAATTAGGGGAGGAGAAGCCGCACAGCACACGCTGGGAGAAGCCCTTTGATGTGCTGTGCGGCCGCGATGCGCGCTCTGTGCTGGGGGAGGGCCATTAGCCTGAACTCGCGGCAAGATCAAACGAAGGGTGGGGGGGACATTGAGGAACAGGAACAGATGGCCATGAAAGTGTATGGGCCAAAAGCGCGTGCCTGTACGTGCACTCGAAGAAAACGCCACGAAAAAAAGCGGTGGTTTGACAATCAGTTCGAGCACTTGAATTCTCGCCATTTCCCATTCCTTCGGAATGGTAAAGGCGAGACCTAAAAAGGAGGAGCGAAAGGTACCTGCAAAACGGAGATAAAGAGGGAGAGCATTTCTGGTGGTAGATAAAACAAATGTGAACCTCTCATTTGGCAGCGCTGGAAACTAGGTACTGAGAACTTTGAGCCCTGGGACGTATTTCTTTATTACAAATTAAGTACTGGCCCTTCCCATAGAGAAATGAACAGAAGGGAACGCTGCAGCAGTCCAGGAATGAGCTCCATGACAAATGGAAAATGGATTTGGTTGAGAGTAAGTTAAGATGAACATAGAAGGAAGGGGGAGGGATGATTGTATAGAAGTGTGGTGACAGGTGTAGTTAGGATTGCCACTTTTTTTCACATAAAAATGCCAGATATTTGTTGAGTTCTGAAATCATGAATGGGCTTTGAAATGGTATTTCAACACAAATTTGTGTACGGTCAAAAATCCTGTGCATTTCTTAACTTTAATAAACGTTTATACATACATATTTATGTCTGTGTGCTTGCCGACCTATGTGTGCCTATCTTTGTGTGAGAGAAAAGAGAGAAAGAGGGAGAGAATCAGGACACTCTCAGGAGATATTTTAAAGGGAATGGGTGGGATGCTTTTGTGTACATGTCTGCTTGTTTCGCTGTGTGTGTGTGTGTGTGTGTGTGTGTGTGTGTGTGCATGCTTGAGAATACACAGTATTGTGCCCAACAACAAATAACATATGGTATTAAGAACCAGCAAATATTACAAAACAAGGAAATGTTAACATATCATCCTGTTTGGTTTTCATTTTGTGTAATGAGTTAACCTGCTTTGTCTACATGAACACATTTCTCATGCGTTTTGATATGTGCTGCAACTGGTACAGAGGTCGTTGTGTAATCATCATATCTTGCCCCTAGCCCCGCCCATTTGCCACACCTCCAACTCATTTTAATGAGTACCTGCACTTATTTTTTCCCATTTAAAGCACCGTGCATAGTACGTTCATATGGATATGTATATCAGTGGCCACTCATGCCAGGTTCATCCAAAGTCATATGTCAGTCTCAGGCCAATAGTTGTACTTGACTGTAGTGGCTTGCCGTTGAGTGTGGAGTTGTGAGAATGTGATGAGGAATGTAAAGTTAGGGTCTGTGTGCTTCGTGAAACCTGCAGAAAGTATCAGTTGGAGGGAACCCTAACAGGAGCTATCAGTTCGTGGCTGTAACTAAGTACCTAAGGTGAAATAAGATAATTATTTCTGCCTGAGTGGTTTTAAATTCATCTGTATTCAAGACCTTGCCCTACAACATTTTGGCGACACATAGAGATGCAGTAGGACTCCGGCGGTAGTTGGGAGCTGTTTGTGTTTAAAAAAGAGGACAATCAAGAGGTGGAGAGAACCCTTGTGTCCATGAAAGAGCACTCTGCGTCCTACTGTCACTGCCCCACCCCCGAATCCTCCACTCCGCCATACAACTGTCACAGCCCCATCCCTGAATACTCCACTCTGCCGTCCTACTGTCACAGCCCCATCCCTGAATCCTCCACTCCGCCGTCCTACTGTCACAGCCCCACCCCCGAATCCTCCACTCTGCCGTCCTACTGTCACAGCCCCATCCCTGAATCCTCCACTCCGCCATACAACTGTCACAGCCCCATCCCTGAATACTCCACTCCGCCATCCTACTGTCACAGCCCCATCCCATAATCCTCCACTCCGCCGTCCTACTGTCACAGCCCCATCCCCGAATCCTCCACTCCGCCATCCTAAAAGATCAGGGCTTGATCCATCACCGTTTTTTAGCTCACTGCACCATCCCAGCTCAGAACCTGGCTACATGCAAATTAGTCTGACCCTGGCCCAGTGCATCATGGGAACAGGGCAGACCAAACTACCAAGCCAATTCTTTACTGGAAAGGAAACAAGCTTCCGGGGACCGGTTTCTGGCATTGCAGCCGTCATCGGCCAAAGAATTGGCTTGGTAGTTTGGTCTGCCCTGTTCCTATGATGCACTGGGCCAGGGTCAGACTAATTTGCATGTAGCCAGGTTCTGAACTGGGATGGTCCAGTGAGCTAAAAAACGGTGATGGATCAAGCCCTGATCTTTTGACTGGGTAGGAGTGTTCTGCTTAATTCAGATACTCTGTCCATTACCACCCCCTTTTATGAATCGTAAAATGATCCATGGCATAATCAGAGAGGCTGCTATCCAAGCTCTTATATGAGCATACAGTCATAAATTGAAACCTCATTGTTCGGTACCAAATGGGACACGTAGACTTTTTTTATGGGGGCATGGAGATTTATTTACAGGACAAGTAGATTTCTGAGACATCTTGTCCTTTGGATAAGAAGATATTTTATAACATTCCACACCCCTGGGTCGCTTACCATCACAACTGCTCCTACTTGCCATCACCTAAGCACGACATGTGAGCCAGGCTTCATGCTTTGTGTTCATACAGCATCTTCTTCCCGGACAAGCTGGTTCTGGGGACTAGGGCAAACCATCACTCTGCCAGCGTTCTGTGTTCCACCTCACCCCTCAAAGGAGAGGCGTCATTACTTGTACTGTAAGAGTGCCCCGCTTCTACATCGCTCGCACCAAAGGCCACCTTGTGAAGGTTTGACTGTGGGATTCCCCGGAGTGAAAAAAGGCTACTTGGTGCTAAAGCATACCACCTCATGCTGAATCGTGCTCTGCATTAGGATCTGCTACGCATTGGCAAAGAAGCAGCCTCCAGCAGGACTGTGGACCCATTCCACCAGGGCCAAAGCTGCCACCACTGTGCTGGCACGCGTAGTAATAGTACTAGGCAGATGCTTGGCAGCAACTGGGCGTCCCTCCATACATCCACCGAGCATTTTTATCAGGATAGCCAAGTCTGCTGGGAGCGGCACTTTGCCTGCTTGGTTCTGCACAACGTCAGGGTTGATACCATCCACAGCACTCATTTCATTAGGTACTGCTCTGGTATCTGTTCATTAGGTAAGTAATCTGTGGCTAGAAGTCTCCATCCGAAGCAAATCTTTTTGCCTTCAGTACATTTTCTGGTAGAGACACTATCTAGCTACAGTGCCCTCATCGATCCTCCCATCCTCCCCTTTCTGTGGTTGGGCTTTACTCTTAGGATCTCAGATCTAGGGATCTGCACACAGACTACCAGGTTGCTTTGGGGCGCTGCATCGGGAGCACGGGCAGGTAAAAAAGCAATCTGTCTGCACGTGAGAGTGGTGCCTACATAGATCCCGCATGTCATTTCCCGAGCAGTAACAAGGCCACAAGGCGCCACCTTCCGGAAGCAAAAGCTTTTCTGAAAAGTTTCGGAGTCCAGTCTGACACCTGGAGAATATCGAAAAAGCATTTCCAAAGGCGAGTAACTTGTTCAATGACATTTTTTAGTTGTGATTGGCATTTCTAAGACTGTTGTTCTGAAACTTGGTCTGCTCTTTATTCTTTATTTGATTTTGATCATTGGATGTAAATGAAAAACTATCAAATGCTACAAGTACTTTATTCTCTCCTCCCCAGAATAAAACTAGCATTGAGGAATTGGGGAAGATCCTGCTTCCGACTGATGACAGCTGGAGAATCTTTTGTAATACCACCGAGCTATAAACCAGCTAAGAAGGTATCCTAAGAAAGAGGATCTGGGATCGGGCTTAAGTGTTGAGTAAAGTTGTTTTAGAGGTTTTTTTTTCCTTAACAGTTGCTCTTAAGTTGTTTTGAAATGTCACTGCCTTCTGAGGAATGGGCAACAAAATGCATCATTAATTAGTTTAATGTAACTAGATAGGGTAATGCAGCGTTTCTAGAAGCTGGCTCTATAGGACTCGCAATCTTTTGGGTTTCTTGTCACTAGCGGATTGTGCTTTAGGTAACTTAATTGTTGGATGACTGTATAAATAGTCTGGACGTGGTCTTAATGTGGCCTGTGCCTGAACTCCTACAAAGTCAAAGCAATCCAGTGCCTAAAATTTAAAGCAGTTATTTTTTAACCATTCCAAGCTTACCCTTAGTAGATAGGCATGAGCAGTAAGGCATTGAGGGTAAGGTGTGTGATGTGAACGCAACAAATTTTACGTGCCAGCAACAATAATCCAAGTTAGTTAAAAAGCAGTCAATTTAATGTTTAAAATGGCAAAACAATAAATAAATGCATAGGTATCCATGGATACTAAAACACAAATTAGTGTTTCAAAAGCGTTTTTTAGTATTTAAAACGCAAGCATACCAATGCTGCATGTGAATTTCAAAAGCAGCCAATATGTGAGGCGGATAGCAGTAATTGTTTTTTTCACTGAGATAAAGCAAACTGACCGCCCCACCGGTGAGTGGTTTGAAATACAACTTTTATTAAAAGGTTTTTGTTCAAATATACAGTTCTCCCTTACAGCAGAAAATATCCTATTTTAAAAAGTGGTGAATAAAAACAAATTTCATCCTCTCCAAACTAATGGCGAGAGAACTTCCTCCCTTGTATAATGAAGTTTTCAAACTTACGGGTAATTTTTTTTTGATTACCACACCATGGTTTAAAGTAGAAATTCTTTACTCTCAGCGAGTCTGGGTAAGAGTTAGTGTTACGCCAACCGGTGTTGCTGATTTTCTTCCTTGAAATTGCAGCGGAGTTTTTTCCTTGGATCGTCAACACTTTTTCCCCAGAAAAGTACATTCATAGCAAATGTAGTCTTATTCCTGTGGGCCTGTAAGAAGTCAGCTGTCCTGACCTTGAGTAGCTTATCTGAAAGACAGTTCTAAACTTCTGTACCTTAGAATTACCCTCTGGAGTCAGATTGGATCATGCGCATCAGTTTGTGATTTCAGTCTGCATCTGTTGTCGTGGTCGCCGGGATGACTTCGCGGTGCCTTCTTAGAAGACGCCCCTGCGTGCTGCAATCAGTTTCTTTTTCTGCGCCAGCCTAGCGCAGATCCGGAGAGAGCTACCCCTTTGGTCACTTTTTGACAAATCTTTTTTTTTACTTTTGGTCTACTTTTCGAGTCTTTGCCTCCTGGTGCACAAGGGATGCCCCATCGGACCAGCTTTAAACCCTGCGAGGCCTGTCACAAACTGATCTGTGACGGACCTGCACCTCGTGTGCCTCTTGGTGTCTGGAGCATGACCACGACCTGAAGTCATGCTCGGACTGCAGGGCCATAAATCCAAAGCATTTGCTGGAGTGGTACCGAAAGCTCTAGGAGGCTCGGCAGTCAGCTCCGCGTTGCTCAAGGGAAAGGTCTTGAGCCATCACACTTTGTCCAAGTGTGCGAAGTAATTTGGTAAGTCTCAGCACAAGAAGGCTCTTCGCCTTCTCTGTCGGGTGATGCGGGATCCAGAGCGTCTTTTCCTTAAAGCTCAGTCTTCGGTGCCTTCTTCAGGGACGACTCTGCGCCTCACTCTGGTTCCTGGAGCCAGGACGTCCCCTGCCCAGCTTCGTGCATTTTACGAAGCCCTCAACAGTATTTTTGGGTAGCCCGACTCTGCCGGCGTGCATTTGAGCCCCGCAGAACCAGTCGCTGGTCCTGTGCCTTCGAATACGACTCGGCTGAGGGTGTGGGTGGTGCCACCCCTGTGGCTCAGACGGAGCCTGTACAGTTGCTGCCGAATTACCCACCCTTCCCGGGGTTGGGGGCGACTCCGGCCAAGATTACAGCCTTTCTCTCGGCCATGGTTCGTCTTTTTGAGCCTTTGACTACAGACGGTGCGCCATCTAGCATTGCAGAGCTGACGGAGGATCCTGCCTTGCCCACACCGGTGGCTTCAGCCCCGGTGTCGCTGACTGCTCTGGAGCTGCAGATCCTCCCTGGAACCAGGCTTGGTTCCAGGTCGACGCCGATTGACCTTAAGATACCTCCACCGACTTAGACTCCACCGACACCACCACTGACATCGCCTCCTCCTTGGGACGACGTCGTCCCCAGCTTCACCTCTAATGTGGACGCGGCGTCAGCTTGACATCAATAGATGCCGTTCATGACGTTGATGGGGATGTTTTATCCCCACGTCCAGCCACCTAGTTTTCAGCCTGTTCCACAGGACGAGAAGGCAGAGTAGGACTGGGAGGGATCTGAGGACCCTCTCGCACAGGCTTGCGAGTGAGATGGACTGGGCAGAGGATTTGGAAGGGGCTAGTGGTCTGGATACCTCCCCAGACCGTGGCATATTGTCCGGTACTTCTACAGTGGCTACTGAGGAAGGGGCTACATATAGTGTGGTGTTGCATAGGGCAGCTGATGCATTACATATTCAGCTACCTACTGTGGCCGTCAGGACTAACCTCCTGACAGGTGCTTCAGCCAACGGCAGCTGCTTTGGAGCCACTGTTGCCCTTTAATGAAGCACTGTCTGATGTTCTTCTGGGCACTTGGTCCAGTCCCACCTCAGTGGCTCCTGTGGACAGGAACGTGGCCTGACGCCATTGCCCTGCCCCAGGTAATCTAATATTCATCTCCCAACACCCTACCCCTGAGAGCTTGGTTGTCCAAGCCTCTGCTTCTACTACCGCCTCCTCTACCATACCCCGGGATAGAGAATCCAAGCGCATGGAACAGTTTAGAAAACCTCTTTTCCTCTGCTAGTGTGGCACTGCAGTCGGTGAACACCGCATGCTTCTTGGGCCGTCATTTGTGGGGTACTGTGGCGACGGTGCTGCCTCAGTGCCCGGAGGAGGCCCAAGCCGTTCTCTCCCAAGCTATTACAGAGGGGAGAGATGCAGCGAAGTACACCATTAGATGTGGACTTGACCCTGCTGACTCACTGAGCAGAGCGATTTCAACGACAGTGGCACTACGACGCCACACCTGGTTGAGGACCAATGGATTCTCGGGTGATGTCCAATCAACACTCATGGACGTGCCATTTGATGGCCGTTGCCTCTTTGGCGACAATGCAGATCATGCTCTGGAGCGGTTCAAGGACTCACAGGCCACGGCCAAGTCCTTGTGTTTTTCCCAGTCCCGCCCTTCTCAGCAGCCTGCTTTTCGTTCCTTTTGTGGCACCGTAAGGTGCTCCCAGCTGCGTTCACAACAGGGCCACAAGCCATTGCAGCACGGCCGTGGATATGGGATCCATCATAGTGGACAACGGGGCCAGCAAGCGTCAGTCCACCACCAACCCTGTCACCACTGACTCCAAACCTTCCTAGTCTGGAGTTTCAGGTCAATACCACTCCAATGGGCTGGAGGCTTCGCCATCACCTCACCCACTGGCGCAACATCACTTCGGACAGGTGGGTTTTAGAAGTAGTCCGTAGGGGCTACTCCCTCCCCTTAGAGACCAGCCCTCCCGCCATGCCACCCCAGTACCACCGCTTGTCGCAGGATCACTTGCAACTTCTTCAACATGAAGTTACAGCCCTCTTGGCAAAGGGGGCCATCGACATTGTTCCAGTGACAAGTAGGTCAGGGTTGTTATTCCCACTACTTTCGGATACCAAAGAAGGACAAGGAACTACGCCCTATCTTGGACCTCCGGAACGTGAATCGCTTCCTCCGCAAAGAGAAGTTCAAGATGCTCACTTTGGCTCAGGTCTTGTCTGCTCTCGACCCACAAGACTGCAGGATGCGTATTTCCACATCCCGTCCTGCCGGCCTACCGACTTGACCTACGGTTCACGGTAGGCCACTAGCACTTTCAGTTCCCAGTGCTCCCTTTTGGCCTTACCCGCGCCTCTCTGGTGTTCACGAAAGTGATGGCGGTGGTTGTGGCTCATCTGCGCAGATCAGGGGTGTCAGTCTTCCCCTATCTAGATGCCTGGTTTTTGAAGGTGGGTTTGCCCCATGCAGTTGTCTCCCACCTCCAGACGACGGCCAACCTCCTGCATTTACTGGGGTTCTCCATCAACGTGCTGAAGTCGCACCTGATTCCCTCTCAGAATCTCCTCTTCATCGGAGAGGTTCTGGACACGCATCCGTTTCTGTTTTTTCTTCCCAAACGAGTCCAGGATATTCGGACTATGATACTGATCTTTCAGCCCTTATCCTGGGTTTCGGTAAGGATGACCCTGAGGCTGTTGGGCCTCACGGCCTCCTGCATCCTGCTGGTAGAACATGCCAGATGGCATATGTTATGTTATGTAGTTTTTTATATAGTGTACGGCTACTCGGTAAGAGTGTCCCGACGCTTTCCACCAACAGCTCAGAGTAAAATGTAGCATATATATAGTAATATGCGGGCTCTGCAGTGGGACCTGTAGTTCCAGTGGGCGCAGTACCAGGGGAACCTGTCCTATTGTGTCCAGATCTCGGAGGGCACTGCTAACAACTGCAGTGGTGGGTCAACAGCAGATCCCTCTCCCTTCCCCAACTGGAGCACACAGTAGTGACAAATGCGTCCCTCCTGGGCTGGGGCGGCCACATGGGAGAGGCGGAGTTAAGAGCTCTGGTCTCCGGCGGAGTCCAGGTACAAAATAAACCTTCTGAAGCTTTGGGGCGATCCGTCTTGCACGGAGATATTCCTTCCCTCTGTCAAGGGGGGAGTAGTGCAGGTGTTTGTAGACAAGACCACCGCCATGTGGTACTGCAACAAGCAGGGTGGGGTCGTGGACCCTTTGTCAAGAGGCTCTGAGCCTCTGGACATGGCTGGAACATCAGGGCATTCGCCTGGTGGTTTAACACCTGGCAGGTTCACTGACCAGGGCAGACGAGCTCATCCGCAGGTGCATGATGGATCACGAATGGAGTCTTTACTTGGAGGTGGCGCAAGGACTCTTTGAACAGTGGGGAGAGCTTGGTTAGATTTATTCGCCACCGAAGAAAACGCTCAGTCATCAGTTCTGCGTGTTGAAATTTCCAAGGTGACACTCGTTCGGCGACGCTTTCCGTCGCAAGTGGAGCTGCGGTCTGTTGTACGCCTTTCTGCCTATACCACTTCTGCCCAGAGTGCTGAAGATCAGGCGCAACCGGGCCCAGGTCATTCTTGAGGCTCCGGATTGGGCAGGAAGAGTCTGGTATCCCGAACTACTCAGGATGAGCATCGATCCTCCGATCAGACTGCCTTGTCATGAGGATCTTCTTTCGCAACAGCAGGGGCAGGTCCTCCACCCGAACCTGTCCAGCCTCCACCTTTTTGCGTGGAGATTGTGCGGTGGCAGTGGATTCCTTACGACTGGCCTCCTAAAGTTTATAATGTGATTCTGGCAGCCAGGCGTGTCTCCCCTAAGGTGGTATACGCCTGCAAATGGAAAAAATGTGTGGCTTGGTGCACAGCAAAGGCTGGGGATCCCCTTTCTGAGGCCCTTTTGTTCATTCTCTCTTTGGCCCGGCAGGGCTCTGCTCTGGACACTATCAAAGGTTATCTTTCAGCCATTTTGGCTTTTCGCAGGCTACCTGATTAGCCCTCTCTTTTTTTAAAGTCCCCTGTTTTAAATAGGTTTCTTAAAGGCATTACACACCCTTTTCCTCCTATTCCTTTTGTGATGCCACAGTGGGACTGGAGTCTAGTGCTTACCTATTTAATGTGTGCTCTCTTTGAGCCCCTTCCAAAATTGTCCTCTTCGTCTCTTGACTCTCAAGACTGCTTTCCTGGTTGCCATCACCTCCGCTAGGCGTGTGAGTGAGCTCCAGGCTTTATCTTGTAAGCCGCCTTTTCTTTCAGTCCATCCAGACAAGGTTGTTCTCAGTCCCCGGCCCTCCTTTTTGCCAAAAGTTGTCACGGCCTTCCATCTTGGCCAAACCATCACCTTACCCACCTTCTTTCTACCTCCACATCCTTCCAGGGAGGAAGAGAGAACGTGCGCTTTCATTCTACTTCAACCGCACACAACAGTACCGGGTGTATGATCAACTCTTTGTCGGCTACGTGGGTGCCAAAAAAAGGTCGAGCGGTTCACAAGAGAACCATCTCCCGCTGGGTTGTCTTGTGTATCAAGGCATGTTACTATTTGGCTAAAAAAGAGCCTCCGGTGGGGCTGCTTGCTCATTCCACTCGAGCAACAGCAACTACTACTGCGCTGGGCCGTGGAGTCCCTCTGCAGGATATCTGTCAGGCAGCAACGTGGGCATCTCTGCACACGTTTACAAAACATTATTGCCTGGGCGGTCAAGTCCAGAAAGACGGCTTCTTTGGCCGTTCTGTTCTTTGTGACTTTTCTAGTTTGATCTTGGTTTGCAAACCCACCACCGGGGATGATATTGCTTGGGTATGTATTCTAAGGTAAGGAATCTGTCACTAAACGTTTCTTTCAGATGCAAGAGTTAGTTACCTTCGGTAACAATATATCTGTAAAACATTAGTTAGTGACCGATTCCTTACCCACCCACCCATCCTCCCCGTTCTACGCACTGATTTATAGGGTTAAGGACATCTTTTCAAGACCCTAGAATTTTGTATGCACCAGTAGTCTGTTAAAAGTTAAGTTAAGTATCCTGCATGGCTCTGCGTTCCTGGCATTTAAAGGTGTGTACAGAACTGACAGCGCTCGTGGGCGGCATATAAGTAGGCACTCCGATGTCAGCCTGACGAATATGCCGATGACGCATGCAGAGCCGCACAACGCCCCTACCGACGCACAGAGGTACTACTGACAAACTTTCTGGATCCAGACTGACGCCTGGGGATATTCTAAAGGTAAGGAATCTGTCACTAACTAATGTTTCTTACAGATATATCGTTACCGAAGGTAAGTAACTTGTGCGCTGCTGCACCAAATCTCCATCACAGCCAGTCTCACTGCAACTCTGTCCCAGAAACCTCTTTAAATAGTAATTGCACAGCCATAATCATTCAGTGAAACCTCCACGGTCACATTTATTCCCAGC
Organism: Lissotriton helveticus; assembly: GCF_964261635.1. Taxonomy (NCBI): domain Eukaryota; kingdom Metazoa; phylum Chordata; class Amphibia; order Caudata; family Salamandridae; genus Lissotriton; species Lissotriton helveticus. Next base: position 382,080,907 of record NC_136062.1, read on the forward strand.
CACAGTAGTCCCAAATGCTCTATAAATGTGCGCCCCACACTCTGAGCTATTAGCATTGTAAATGACTGCCTTTTATTTGTGTTAATTTTCAAAACAGATAAAAGGCATGGTCATTTACAATGCCTATAGCTTTAACTCTGACATGCGAGACCTATTGCATTACATATGCTTGTTCTGCTTATGATGCGGAAATCTGCCTTCTTGGTTCAGGACTGCCCCTAAATACTGTATTTAGGGGGCGTTTTAGGGGTCTCAAGGTCAGTAGCCAATGGGCTACTGACATGAGGGTGACTACTCCCTGGGTGTGCTCACCTCAAATGGAGAAGAGCACTATCCCTAATCCTGACTGGGGACTGCCTGCCATCTGCAAAATGGTGGGCATTGAAGAAAGGGCTCCCCCCTGAGGAGTGGGGTTGGCAGAGGTGGGCACACCTTGTGGGCTGGCTAGTTTTTCCCGCCCGTCTTCACGCCAGAAAGGAGGGGATAGCATGAGAGGCTGTGGGTCGCATTACAAAGCCTGCCTAGCCTTTGAATCTCCCCTGCCACAGATGGCTCTTCCTGGCCTTAGGGAGGTGTGAACACCTCCACCCAGGAAAGGCTTTGTCTGGGCTAAGGGAGCGAATGCTCCCACACGAGGGGTCCAGCAACGTGTGTCGTGGTGGCCGGCTGGTGACTCAGTCAGAGAACCCCCCCAGAGGCTGTTCATTTTTCAGGAGGCATCTCTAAGATGCCCTCTGTGTGCATGTTTCATTACATCCCACACTGGTATCAGTGCGGGTTTAATGCGCTGATTAGTTTGATACCGAACGTCCCATGTTTCAGTATAGCCATTATTGTACTGTGGAGTTCGTAATGACAAACTACCAGCACCATATCCTCTTGATGGCATTACTACACTTACAATGAATTTTTTTAGACACTGTAGGAGTACAGGGTTTATGCACCTGTACCCTCACCACTGGTATACTGCACCCAGCTAGAGGGGTGACTGATCTATGCCAGGGCAGAGGGTTGTAGGCATGGCATGTCGACTTCACTTTGTTCTGCACCAAAACATGTTGCCTTCAAAGGCAGTGTGTTTGGGTAAAGGTACTAGGTCTCTATAGGTGGCACAATAAGTGCTGCAGGCCTTAGAGGCCTCTCTGGTCGCAGTGCCCTGGGTACCTGTGGTATCATTATCTGAAAGAAACAAGTTCGTTATAGATTCCGACTGGATCCGGATTCGTCAGGAGTTACCTCTGCACGTCCGAAAGTGGCACCGGTCGGCTTCCCGTCCGTCTGCGTCGTGGTCGCTGGGATGACGTCACTGTAGCTACTTGGAAGCCACCCTCGCGTGCTGACGTCAGTTCTTTCTTCTTCCGCGCCCGCCAGCGCAGATCCGGGAAGAGCAGTACCTCAGTCATTTTTTCACCACATTTTTCTCGACTTTAATGGACTTCTTGTTTCGAGACTCCGAATAAGTGCATGAGGGGTGCCCGGTTTTAATGCCTGCGGTTCCTGTAGCCGACTGATGTCGGTGACGGATCCACACTGCTTGTGCCTCTTCTGCCTGGAGCGCAACCATGACCCCAAGTCGTGCTCCGACTGCCGGTCTGTGGCGCCAAAGGCTGCTTGAGCTCCGGCAGTCTGCTCCACGCCATTCGAGGTCCAGAGGGAGGTCGAGGGACCGGTCGTGGAGCCATCACCACTCTGGGTCTGAGTCTTCCCACTTGGGTCGGGTAAGTCAAAGCATAAGAAGTTGAAGCAGCATCGTCGCTCTTCGACTTCTCCTCGTCGGTCCCGGTGCGAACCCCTCCTTCCCACCCACCCAGCTTCGTACTTTCTACGAGGCGATGCATGTCGTCTTTGGGTGGACGACCCCCGCCATCATGCCCCGCGGACTCTGTTGTGGGGGCCTAGGTCATCGCTGCCAGTGGCTCCGTCCCCGGTGCTGCAGCCCCCCTCCCCCTTTGAATACAGGGCTGGATCCGGATTTGCGTTGGTTGACCTCATTACACCTCCTCCTGCGCCATTTCTACCAGCACCACGTCAGTGTTAGACGCCGGTCGGCTGCCCGGCCTCCATCCTGACGTGGACACGGAGCCGGATCGACGACGTCCGACGCAGAGAGGGGATTTTGTGCCCCGTTCACTCCTGGGGTCTGTTTTCAACCTGAATGGCACCCAGATGACGAGGAGGATGAAGACTGGTCAGTTGACCCTCTAGCTGACCAGTTAGGCAGTAAACCGGAATGGTGAGGGACCTGGGGGATGCCAGTGGTCTAGACACCTCCCCTTACTTTGGCATGTTGTCTCTTTCTACCGTGGCTACGGAGGAGGGAGCGTCATATGCAGTGGTGTTGTATAGGGCAGCCGAGGAACTCAACCAAGAGCTTTCTACGGTGGTGGTCAGGGCTAACCTCCTGACAGGTGCTTCAACCGGCTGCGAGCACTTCGGAGCCTCTGCTGCCGTTCAATGAAGCACTTACCGACGTCCTTTTGGGTATGTGATCCAGGCCCAACACGGGGACTCCCATAGACAGAATGATCGCCCAGCTCCGGGCGACCCCACTTTCCTCTCCCAACACCCCACCACGGAGAGCTTGGTAGCCCAAGCCTCCACTTCCAAAAGCGCCTTCCCTACAGCTCCACCGGAAAGGGAAATCAAGGAGCTGGACCACCTCAGCAAGAAGATTTTCTCTTCAGCCACCTTAGGACTGCGATACTTAAACACCGCATGTCTCATGGGCTGTTATACCCTCTCTGTGTGGGATACAGTGGCACAGGTGCTGCCTCCGTGTCAGGAGCAGGCCCAGGGAGTGCTCACTTAGGCTGTTGACTAAGGGAAGGATGCAGCCAAGTTTACGATCCGATGTGGGCTGGACACCGCTGACTCCCTGGGCAATCCCATTTCAACGTCCGTAGCGCTTCGTCGCTACGCCTGGATGAGGTCCACTGGCTTTCTGGCGATGTCAAGAACACTTTGATGGACATGCCCTTTGATGGCCGTCGCATTTTTGGCGACAAAGCAGACACCGCTCTGGAGTGCTTCAAGGACTCATGGGCTACGGTCAAGTCCTTGGGCCTCTCTGCCCGTCCTGTGCAGCCTTCTTTTCGCCCGCTACATCCCGCCCAGCGCCACAGGCTACAGCAAGTTTCCCAACCTTCGCGCGGCCTGGGACATGGAAACAGTCGTGGCTCCGGGGGCCAGCAGGCAGGTCAGTCCACCAACCCCTACCTCCCCTGCCGCAGTGGCCTCCAAACCCTCTTAGTCAGTCCTTTCAGGCCCATCAAGCAACAGTGGTCTGCAGGATTCGCCATCACCTCCCCTACTGGTGCACCGTCACTTCGGATAGGTGGTTTTGCAAATAGTCCGAAGGGCTACTCTCTCCCCTTTGACACCACCCCTCGAGCCATGCCAACCCGATACCACTGCATGTTGGAGAATCGTCTGTGAAGTACTGGGTTTTTAAGAACCCAGCGGTGCCAGGGAACACACCCTAAGACTTCGAGTCCTTCCTGTCCCGGACTACAGAAACAGTCTTCTTGGTGAAGTCAAAGATCGAATTTATTGGCTGCAGCCAGTAACAGGTATCCCAGAAGTACAGCATGGTGTATATTCTCAGGAGACTGCTCAACTTACAAAGCCAGCCATCCCTTTTTATACAAAATATTATGCTTTAGGCAAACATTCCTTATTTTACAGTTGACCATTCACATATTTTCACAACAAAGAAAAAGCATCATGATGACAATCCCATTTTTCAGTTCGCCCAGCCCACAATCAATTTCCCGGCAAGGCCCAATACTTTCATCAGATATCGAACGGACCCCTAATAAAATCGGGCACCTCATCGTAAAGCAGGCCATAAAGCAAGAAACAGACGGGTGTGTGTAAGATTAGGCATAGTTGTGTGTGATGAAAGGTTTTTGGCATGCGGCACCTTGATCCTAATCTCGGTCGGCCACTGGGAAAGGAACTGGCCGAACAGGTTTGGCTTCGGGCAGTGGAGTCAGCTTGCCCAGGTCACATAGAAGTCAGCTAAAGGTGTACGTGTCCCAAAAGACTTATTCGGCCTTAGTCATCGGCCTATGTGAGGGCAACCACAAGATGGCTGCCATACACAGAATGGAACCTGAGGGTTCAGAACGGAATCCTGATTTCAGGGAGATCTCGCCACTCTAATACGCCGAAAATGCTTGTATATAGTGTACTCGTCATTCTCGGCCTGTTGATACCAAAATTGTCATGATACGACGAGGTTTAAGACACGGGTCCAGAATTTTCAGTACTACAGACCCTCCTTTTGCCCTTACATAGGCAATCAACCTACACTCACACTAATCTGAGTCCAGGTCTATATTCCTAAAATCATTGAGATGTTGCTGTAGCATCATCCTATTACTTAGCTCGTCCCTCGATACAGGTTTCCTTACACATAATGGAGCACAGAGGCCACATAAAGCAGGAGCACACTGTACGCATAGACGGAACAGGAAAAGAATGGCTAAGATCATCCCACTGACCATCAGAATCTTCCATCCCCAGGCCGATAACAGTGTCAGAACCACCCCACCACCGACCAATCTCCGTTATCCACATGAATTGATTCAGAGATTTTATGTAGTTTGGAAATGGCCTGGTACACTGTTGGAGCATTATCGGGAATGAAAACACAGCAACTTGATTGGATCACTTTACAGACCCCACCTCGGTCTGCAAGTATGACATCTAGCGCAACTCTGTTCTGAAGAGTCATAAGGCGATCAGACTGAAGCTCAGCAGTCAAGTTACTAAGGGCACCGGCAGTTTCAACTACGGTGGATTCAACCATCCTTGTCAATTGCCTTATGTTCCTGCTGTTGAAACGGCAGAAAACCCTTCAAGAAATCTCCCAATTCTTGTCCTGCAGTGTCTTTCTCACTGAAGACACCTCTAACTACCCTTGTCTTGTGGTAATCTGCCGCTGCGGTGTAGGTGGGAGGCAACAGGAACGAAACAAAACATGTGCCCGAGAAGTCAGGGGGCAACCATGTGTATGCTCTATCATGACAGATGAAATGGGTACCCTTAGCTGCTAGGAACGAAGGGGAAGTCTGGGACGCAAAGACATATGTCTCCATGCAGATACTCTTTCCTAACTGGGCTCTGGGATTCTTGCCATTACCTTGCAGACATAGGTGACCCTGATGGGGTACAATCCAAATCGGGGAGGATCTCTTTGCTCGTTCGTTCTCACTCAGACTAACTCCATATCCGGTCACGTTCCATCCAATATATGCTAGTGTCTCATCTCTTGGGATAGTCTCATAGGAAGTAGCTTCTCTAATCATATCTACTATACCCTTAACTAGAGCACTATTCTTCGGATTATCTTTTACAGAACGTAGGGGGTGGACTTCATGAGCATAGATGAACATTGTTATGTATGCCCACACAGAACCATTATAGCTGAATGGCAGGACCAGATAAGGGATACCTTTATCAGTAGTATGAGGCATAAGACCACACACCCAACAGTTAGTCGTGTTCACTACTAATTGGTGTTGGTCCAAAAGCTGAACGAAGGAGTTATTGATAAACTCTAATCTCCTAACAGACTCATGTGCAGGTAAAGGGTGAAAAGAATTTGAGGAAACAGTGGAAGGAAACATGGGCTGTGCAGTGGGCGCAAATGTTACGCGAAAAGAGAATAAAACATATCCTATTAAAACATCATTACACTAAACAACATGAAAATGCATATTATCAAAAAGCGTTTTCTGGTCATCATTATACATATTTTGGCTTTAAAGTCCTTCTCGTTGGCAGGTCTCCATCTCGAAAAACTCAATCCTATAACCTTGCTGCTCGCGGAGGTAGGGTGTTCCGTGCTAAGGAATGCTCCCATTCTCACTCCAAACCATTCTCGGCAAGCCAAATCTAGGGAAATACTCTTTCACAAGGGCTTTAGCTGTGGATAGGGCAGTATTGTCCTTCAGGGGATATGCTTCTACCCATCTCGAAAAGGCACAAACAACAACTAGTACATATTTCAAATTGTTGCACCTTCCTATGTGGATGAAATCTAGCTGCAAACCCTCGAACGGATACGTTGGAGGCGCAAAATGACCAGCTGGAGTTGGGGTTCCCCTACCAGGATTGTATTTCAGACACACCATACAATTCTTGACCACATTCTCTGCACACTTAGGAATTCCAGCATTTTGCCATACTGGAGCCAACAACTTACAAATCCCTTTCACACTGATATGAGCCATTCCATGGGCCATTGTAACCACTGCAAGCACATAAGCATCGGGTAACAACCATCGCTGATGTTCTGACAATTCAACCCAACAACCATTTGCATCCAATTTACCCGTACTCTCTCTCCACACACTGAACTCTTTCTCTGTAGCCTCCGCTTGAATAGACTTCATGCTCTCTATCGTATCTTCACACATTCCAATGTCACCAACCCATCTCGCAGGGCCTGCAACATACATTCGACTCATCACATCCCTTGCTGTTTCTTTCGCGACTTAATCAGCAAATGCGTTACCACGACCAACATCATCAGTAACCTTCTTATGTGCACTGCATTTCACAATCGCGAATTGCAACGGCAAAGTAAGTGACTCAAGAATCTCATCCACCAACTGACCATGCTGTATCTTGGCTCCATGCGAAGTCAAAAACCCACATTCTTTCCATAATTGTCCAAAACTATGGGCCACACCAAATGCATACTGGCTGTCAGTAAATATGGTCACTTTCATTCCTTTTGATAAAACACATGCTCTTGTAAGTGCAATCAACTCTGCTGCTTGAGCTGAATTATGTGGGATACGTGCAGCTTCAACAATCGTATGCAAAGTCGTAACAGCATATGCCGCAGTCGTATCACCATTCGGAAGCTTGAAGCATGAACCATCCACCCATAAGGTACCATCACACTTCGCAAGAGGAGTGTCTTTGAGATCTATTCTCCCTTTCGTTTCTTCCTCGGTCTTAAGAAAACAATCATGCTGTTCAGAAGCATCTGTTTCTGCTACAATCGGCAACAACGTAGCTGGGTTCAACGTGTTGCATCTTTTTATGTGCACATGACTCGCTAAAAGTGTCAACTCGTAACCTGACAATCGAGCACTAGTTAAGTGCTGTGTCTTGGTCCTGTTTAACAAAGTGTCCACTGCATGTGGAACCATTACAATCAACATCTTATTCATCACTAAACCAGCAGACTGCCGAATAGAAACTGCTGCTGCCGCTGTGGCTCTCAAGCAACTCGGCAGCGCTCTAGCTACCGGATCCAAAGTCGACGAAAAATACGCGCTTGGACGTTGCTTGTCCCCAAAAGACTGTATCAACACTGACAATGCACATCCTTCTTTCTCATGGACATACAGTGTAAAAGGCTTACTGTAGTCGGGGGTACCCAACACAGGAGCTGAACACAATGCATCACGCAATTCTGAAAAACTTTTCTGACAATCTTTAGACCATGGAAGGGGATTCGTTGTATCTTTACAAGTCCATGCTATCAAAGGTTTGGCCAGCAAAGAAAAATTCGGTATCCATTGTCTGCAATAGGACGTAATACCCAAGAAAGCACTCACTTCTCTCTGTGTCCTTAGCACACTCAATTTTGCAATTGCCTGAATTCTTTCTGGGGTCAGTTTCCTTCCCTCCTTCGATAAGAGATGACCTAAGTAGGTCACTTCTTGTCGACAATATTGTAGTTTCGAAAGGGAGACTTTGTGTTGCAAATAGGACAAATGACGCAACAATGACAATGTGGCTTCTTTACAAATCTCCTCAGTATCTGCAGCGACTAGCAAATCGTCGATGAACTGAATAAGGGTAGCACTATCAGGTAAAACAATCGTATCAAGCTGTGTTTTTAATGCCTGACTACATATCGATGGACTTTCACAGTAGCCTTGAGGAGCGGCATTAAAGTCTTCATATATGTCACGATCTTACCGGGGAGTTCTGCTACTAGAGGTTCAGGTTTAGCACCACCAACTTGTCGGCCATCTGCAGCAGCAATATTAACTCGGGTATCACCTAACTCTTGCGCATGATCAGTATGACGAATCAATCCCCACAAAGGCTGTGGAACCACATTTCCAAATAACATGTCTATGTCAGCTAGACTCATAACACATGAGTCTGCAGTCTGAGATAGTTCCTTATAATAACCTGCAGGATTTTTACGGGGGTCAGGTAAAGTATGCTTAAGAGCCAAAACTTCAGCACGCTTCCAAGGAACATGTACAAAAACACTCTGAAAGTGTGCTGGCACAGCATCGACGTTATTAGCGACATCAGCTGCAACGGCATCCTTCCATACCGGAGGAACCTCTCTCATTGGATATTGTCTTGCTTTCCTCCTAACAGAGGAATCATGCTCAAACAATGACAGAGAAACACTCACTCCTAAACGACAACCATGTCGCAACTGCTTTTTCAACATCGGAACCCACAATTGTGCCTTTTGCAAACTCATACCGTACACGACACAGCTCAGGTGGATTGCATTCTAAATCATTTTCCTCCAATTACTCACAAAGAAAAGCACACATTTTCTCAAACGTATCTCTGCTTCGGTGCTTCCCACTGATGGAAGACATCCATAACAGAATCTAGCTCATTTCTTGTGGGGTCTGTAACCCATTTGTGTGCCAAATAATTCAATGTTTCCCGCTCTCTAGAGTCGGGCAGTTGACTACGCAGCTGTTTGTGCATTGAAACAGGGGTCATACTTGCTGCCCCAAAAAGAGGAGATAGGAGACTACCAACGGTGTTAATCATTCTCTGTCGAACAGAAGGAGAAGTCGACGAAAGAACAGGAGGAAAAACAGAGTGAGGCAAAGCAGATGCCGATGCAAATCATCAAAGGGTCCAAGACAGGGCGATAGTCAGGGCAGCAGTCCTTCGTAGCCGTCGGGAAGCGGGGAACCTTGCAGCAGTAACAGGTATCCTAGAAGTACAACACGGTGTATATTCTCAGGAGACTGCTCAACTTACAAAGCCAGCCATCCCTTTTTATACAAAATATTATGCTTTAGGCAAACATTCCTTATTTTACAGTTGACCATTCACATATTTTCAAAACAAAGAAAAAGCAGAATCATGATGACAAGCCCATTTTTCAGTTCTCCCAGCCCACAATCAATTTCCCGGCAAGGCCCAATACTTTCATCAGATATCGAACGGACCCCTAATAAAATCGGGCACCTCCTCATCGTAAAGCAGGCCATAAAGCAAGAAACAGACAGGTGTGTGTAAGATTAGGCATAGTTGTGTGTGATGAAAGGTTTATGGCATGCGGCACCTTGATCCTAATCTCGGTCGGCCACTGGGAAAGGAACTGGCCGAACAGGTTTGGCTTCGGGCAGTGGAGTCCGCTTGCCCAGGTCACATAGAAGTCAGCTAAAGGTGTACGTGTCCCAAAAGACTTATTCGGCCTTAGTCATCGGCCTATGTGAGGGCAACCACAAGATGTCTGCCATACACAAAATGGAACCCGAGGGTTCAGAACGGAATCCTGATTTCAGGGCGATCTTGCCACTCTAATACGCCACATGCTTGTATATAGTGTACTAGTCATTTTCGGTCTGTTGATACCAAAATCGTCATGATACGACGAGGTTTATGACACGGGTCCAGAATTTTCAGTACTACATCTGCCGCTTCTCCAGCAGGTAGTTACGGCTCCTTTCTCCAAGGGAGCTTTCAAGCGTGTTCCTGTCCCAGAAGTAGGTTGTGGTTGTTACTCCCTGTTCCAATCGGAGGTCTCTGGTTGGCACAGGTATGCACTTGTGACAAGCAGGGACCTTCTCCTGTAGTCAGGGCAAGGAAACTACTCCGTAAGAATAACCCCTGCTCACCCTCTAGGTTGCGTGGCGCGAGCAAACAAGGCTAATCCTCTGGGCGATCGTTAGTTAAACATTTATGATGACATACAGTAAACCCACTGACCCACCACAGACGGACACCAGTCGTAAGGTTGTATCAAAAATATGTAGACTTTACATAAAAGATATACTCATATGCAGAATTATCACAAGACCATATAACGTTTAGTGATTTGAGGCCACCAGATTTAAATAGGCAATAAGTCTTAAGTGTCCTTGTTCAGCAAGGTACGGTAACACGGAAAACAAACGTTGTGGACCCTGGATACGATGTGAATACGGGATAGAATTCGAATGTACCTTGCGTTGAGTGTCCGAGGCGTTTCAGGCGCGGCTACTGGTGAGGGCGGACCTGAGACGAGGCCGGCGGTTCTCCAGAGGATCTCTCCAGCTCAGAGCCCCCTCGAGGTGCGAGGCGGGTGAGCGGGACTGTGGAGGGTTGCAGCAGTCCAGGGTCTGATGCAGCTCACGGTGCGAGGCGCCGTTCAGACCTGCGGGGCGTACTACGTCTTAGCACGGCAAGTCGTACTTGTGGATCTGTGTAGGGAGTCGCGTTCTCGGGCAGACAGGTGCAGCACTGGACCTCCGGTACCAACGTACGGAAGGCCTTTCTTGAGGTGCGGCACGAGCCTTGTGATGCAGGGGGGCAAAACAGTTCGGTACGTATCGACGTACGGACCGCCCAAGGCTATTAGATGCGCTCCATGCACATTCCGACGGGAGCAGATGAGAAGCGCACAACGCGCTCCGTAGCAGCCGAGGTGACAGGAGAGCGGGCGGCCCGGCATTGAAGTGAAGAGCAACTCAGGGTTGAGCGGGACTCTCTGCGGCGGGGCAACCAGGCTCCGAGCTGTAACGACCTTAGGAGGGGCGAAGGCACAGAGTCACAGCTCTAGCGAGGGAATAAGAACTTGGGGCCCAACAGCAGATGGGCACAGGCAGAATAGAGCCCACTGGTCCAGGTGTTCAGTTCAGGGGGCAAGCTCGAAATCAAGCCCTTGAAGATCGTTTCAGGCACAAGTCTTCAAAGTCCTCTCTGGTCTCTTCCTCACCGTTCTCAGCAAGGCACAACTGCAGGCCAGTCCTCTAGGGCAGAGACCGGTTTCCGTCCTTCAGCTTCTCTTGGTCCTTCTAGTCAGGCAGAGGTTCGTCGTGGTCAAAACTGGATCTGATTTGCAAGGAGCAGGGATCCTATATTTATACTGCATTACTTTTGTCTTTGCAGGCCAGGGGGCCCGAGCCTAGTTCCACCCGGTTTTGGAGCACTCTGTTGACAGGAAGCTGCCGTCTTCTTTCCAGCTGCAGGGCAGGGACATCAGACGCTCCGCAGGTGGTGGAGCCAGCATTGTGGTGGCGGAGCACAACCCTATTCAGTCAAGGACTACTCCGCCCACCCATCCTGGTGTAAGCACCCTATTCACCACCTGGAGGGCCCAGACTGTCCCCGGGAATTCCCCAGCCCCGTCACTCACACAAACCAGACAGCAGCTACACATCCTGGCAGAGGCGGGCTGAAATAGTTAGGCGAGCAAATGCTAACTTTCTAAAAGTAGCATCTGCAAACACAGTATATTAAAATTAACCGTGCTAAAGGAAGTATTTTATTATTCTGAGTTCAGGCATACTAAACTTGGCCTGCTACCGTGTTCCCTGAGCCTGCCGGGACTATAGTGTGTAATAATTCCGGCAGCAGGTCTTGGCCTAAGAGAACAGGTAGCCCTTCAATAGTGAAGAACGAAAAGGGCGGTAATTCACTATTAGGACATGCTACACACCAGGCTTGTCCTACATCATGCTTACAATGCACCCTGCCCGTAGGCCTACCATAGGGGTGACTGATATGAAGTTAAGGGAAGGTTTAGGGACTGGCAAGTGTGGGCACTTGCGCAGTCAGCGAGACTGTACGCAGGGTCTGCAATGGCGGACCCGAGACACATCTTACGAGGCCGCTTCTGTGGGTGGGGCAACCAGCACTGCAGGCCCACTAGCAGCATTTGGATCTCGTACCCTTTACTGGAGACTGAAAGTAAACCAAAAAAGCCAATCGTGGAAATCAATTACGAATACACTTTACGTTGAGAGCACTTGCACTGCAGCACGGATTGGCCGTGGCGCAGTGTCCTTAGCAGCGAACACCAGCAAAACATCTGAGGCACATCAGCAAAAAGTGGAAGGGAGACTCACGCCAAGGTGCCAGGACTAACACTCCCACCACTTTCTGGTCCCCAAGGAGGACAAGGGCCTGCGTCCTATCTTGGACCTCAGTGATGTCAATCACTTCCTCCGGAAGGAGAAGTTCAAGATGTTGACGCTCACTCAGGTCTTGTCTGCCCTCGACCTGTAAGACTGGATGGTGGCGTTGAACTATGCAGGACACTTATTTTCATATTCCCGACCTGCTAGCCGAACTGCGTAGCCTACGCTAGGCCACGAGCACTTTCAGAACAAGGTGCTCCCTTTTGGCCTTACCAGCGCTCCTTGGGTGTTGACGAACGTGATGGGAGTGGTCGCAGCTCAAATGCGCAGATCAGGGGTTTCAGTCTTCCCCCTATGTCGATAACTAGCTGTTGTAGGCGGGCTCGCCCCAGAAAGTCGTCTCCCACCTCCGGACTACGGTGGATCTCCTTCATTTGCTGGGGTTCTCCATCAATGTGCCGAAGTCATACCCGATTCCCTCTCAGAAGCTCATTTTCATCAGAGCTCATCTGGACACGACGTGGTGTCGGGTGTATCCTCCCGAACAGCGAGTCTGGGATATTTGGACTATGATTCCGATCTTTAATCCTCTATTATGGATTTCGGTCAGGATGACCCTGAGGCTGCGGGGCCTTATGGCCTCCTGCATCCTGCTGATCGATCATGCCAGATGGCATATGCAGACTGTGCAGTGGAACCTGAAGTTCCAAAGGGGCGCAGCATGAGGGCAATCTCTCCTATTGTGTCCAGATCTCGGACCAGGATTGGGTCAACGGCAGATCCTTCTCCCTTCCCCAATCAGAGCACACAGTGCTGATGGACGCATCCCTTCTGAGAGGACGGCCACATGGGAAAGGCGGAGATCAGAAGCCTCTGGTCCCCGGTGGAGTCTGGGCTCCATATCAACCTTCTGGAGCTCTTGGCGATTTGTCTTGCACTAAAGGCATTCCTTCCCTCTGTCCAGGGAAGAGTAGTGCAAGTGTTCACAGACAACACCACTGCCATGTGGTACTGCAACAAGCAAGGCAGGGTGGACCCTATGTCAAGAGGCCCTCTGCCTCTGGACAGAGCTGGAACATCAGGGCATTTTCCTGGTGGTTCAACACCTGGCAGGTTCACTGAATGCCAGTGCGGATGAACGCAGCTGCAGGTGCATGATGGATCACAAATGAGATCTTCACTCGGAGGTGTTGCAAGTTCTATTTCAGCAGTGGGGAGAGCCTTGGTTAGATATATTCACCACCGAAGAGAACGCGCAATGTCTGCATTTCTGCACGTTGGAATTTCCAAGGTGGCACTCGCTCTGCAATGCTTTTCGTTGCAAGTGGAGCTGCAGTCTATTGTATGTTTTTTCGCCTATACCACTTTCGCCCAGAGTGCTGAAGATCAGGCTCGACCGGGCCCAAGTCATTCTTGTGGCTCCGGATTGGGCATGAAGAGTCTGGTATCCCGAGCTGCTCAACATGGCCTACAATCCTCCGATCAGACTGCCTCTCCGGGAGGATCTTGTGGCACAGCAGCAGGGGATGGTCCTACACCGGAACATGTTCAGTCTCCACCTCCTTGCCGCGGAGATTGAGCAGCGGCAGTTGACGTCTTTCAAACTGCCTCCTGAAGTCTGTGATGTAATCTTGGCAGCCAGGCGTCCTTCTACTAATACGGTATATGCCTGGCGGTGGAACAAATTTGTGGCATGGTGCACAGCAAAGGCTGTGACTCCCCTTTGGGCACCTCTTTCTGAGGTCCTCTTGTTCCTTCTGTCTTTTCGCAGGAGGGCGCAGCTCTGGGCACTATCACGGGCTATCTTTCAGCCATCCTCTGCCTTCCTTCGGTTGCCAGATCAACCTTCTCTTTTCAAGTCCCCGGTAGTTAACCGTTTCAAGAAAGGCTTAACATCTTTTTCCTCCAATCCCCTTCGTTATGCCTCAGTAGGACTTGAATCTGGTTCTCGCCTATTTGGTGTTCGCTCTCTTTGAGCCGCTCCACAACTGTCCTTTAAGACTCTTGACTCTTTAATACTGCTTTCCTGGTAGCCATCACTTCTGCTAGAAGAGTGAGTGAGCTCCAGGCTCTTTCTTCTAAACCTCCTTTTCCGTCTGTCAAATGGACAAGGTGGTTCTCAGGACCCGTGTGTAAGAAACTGGTTCTATATATACTATACCAAAATGAGGTGTAGTGTGTATAGGGTCCAGGTGACTCCAAAGGTAGGCTGACGTTAAAGTTAGATTGATCCTTACCCTCTACTTGTGGTAGCTTGGTCAAGCAGTAAGGCAGTGTCAGAGGACCGTGTTAAGCATTTGGTGAACACACTCTGTCAGCAAATGAATTCACACACTCGAACTGAACTCGAGGCCAATTGTTTTTGTATATAAGAAAAATATACAGTTTTATTTTTAGAAGCAAGCTTGGTAACCCTAAGCATGTAATACTTTGCAGTAATAGGTTATTGATGCAAGACGGTTCGAAATTACAGTATAACTGGTACTGTTTTGGATTTGCAGAAAAATGCAGTAGGTTGTAATACTCTGTGAATTCAGTACATTGTAATGAATGAGGTTTGGCAGTAAATTACACCAAAGTTACTTTCTGAGTAACTTTCCTACTTCAGTGCTGGATGTCTGGATTCAGCACTGGGGCCTAACCTGTAAACAGGCAAATAAACACGTTTAGCTTCTTTGTACGATTTTTAATTAATATTTGCAGTGTTTAAAAGTGGGCACAAACTTTGTCAGATCAAATCAGTGCATTGATTTGTATAGGCTTTTCTTGTATATAGCAATAAATTACTTTTACGTTACTTTTTCTAACTCTGTGCTGGAAGCCTGGATTCAGCACTGGGACATTTCCTGAAAACAGTTGAGTAAAAGTTTTGGTTAATCAAGTGAATTTTAAGGAATATTTTAAGATTTCAAAACTCCACACTTAGTCGTTATTTTGAAGAAAAATTGTCTGTGTTCTACGGAGGAAAAACAAGGTTCGAGGCATGTGGGCTGCTAAATTCATATCTTAGCATTAGATCGCCGCCTAGTGTTGGGTCCGGATGATCGCACATTGTTGTCCTGGAAGAGTCTTCGAAGTATCCTGAGATAGGTGGCTCCTCCCCTGGACTACAGTGCGCATGGGCATCGGCATCGGCTCCATCCCCAGATTGTTTTTTTCCGCCATTGGGTTCGGATGTGGTCTCGACGTCTCTCTGTCGAAACCGAGAAAAACGAACTTTTTAGCGGCCAAAAGGCCTCGTTTTTGTTTGCGTCGGTATTGTCTGCGCACGGTCTCGAGTCTTCCGTCTCTTAGAGCCGGAATAAGCGGAGTTCTTTTTCGCTCTTCGGACTTTGAGGCCTTCTCATCGCGACACGACTGCAAAACTTTCTAACATGGAGCGGAGCCCGTTTAAGTACTGCCCGCTCTGTGGGTCCAAGTACCCACACATCGATCTACACCCGGTCTGTAACAAATGCCTTTCGCCTGACCACGACGACGGCAAGTGCAAGGCCTGTGCACAGTTCCGGTCTAAGAAGACTCTCAAGCTTCGGCGCGCGGTGCGCATGGAAGCCAGACAAGCGGCCCCGGATCCGGAAAACATCTTCGGCGACCAAGAAGAGGACCAGGGTCATCATCTTCAGATCTCCCCGCCCGAGACGGAGGTCGAGGCGGATCCGGCAGACGACAACGGAGTCGTGGGTCAAGGCCTTGAATACGTCGACGAGGTAGGAGACGACGAAGAGGTTTATGGGGCCGCGGCAGATAGCTCAGGGGACGAGCTCTGCCCCGAAGGTTACGAAGATACCGACCAGGTCACGGGATCGCCTGTAGGCCTTACCCAAGACCCAGTGCCGCAAGCCACGGCCCCGCCTTCTGGCCCGGCCACGGACATACTTGCTGAGCAAACTGTATCGAAACCGAAACCATCAGGTTCGACTACATCTAAGATGGCCGACCCGAAAACGAAACCGAAACTTAAGGACTCGAGTGTCCCTAAGATGGCTGCCGTACCGACGAAACCGACTGTACCCGCTACTCCATCGACTCCGTCGACCTCCGGTCCGCAGAAGTCGAAGAAATCCGTCGATTCCGCTGCTGCAAAATCAAAATCGACGCCAGAGGAGGGGTCCTCCAAAAAAGATGGTCGGCACGGGTCTACAGCTGCGCCGCCGTCCAAGCACGCCAAAGCCGGCTCCGCGGAGGCCACACAGGCGCACGGATCGAAGACTGGCACGTCTGCGCACCGGTCCCAGGAGTCGGGGTCGGTGACAGCGGCATCCGCGTTCAAAGCGCACAAGGCCCACAAAGACGTCGGATCCGAGGGTAAGGTCAAGACATACTCGTCGGCGCCAAAACCCACGGTGAGTGAGGCGTCCCCCATCGCCGAATCACTACAGAGGATCAGGGAGAAGGCCTCTGCTACGTCGGCTCCGATATCATCGCCGCAGGCGCAGAAAGACACTCCAGCAAAGCCTTCTGGAAAACTTCTCTTTATTTTGCCGCCGAAGGAGGCGCCGAAAGCTTTTTCCACCAAATCGGCACCAAAGAAGACGGTTTCTTCAACGGCTGGCCCACTTCCACGTCGGGTACTCGAATCAGAAGATGATTCAGAGCATTTTATCGACGCTGACACAGGCAAATTGACCCTCTATAAGAGAAAAATCACTTCAGAGCCAGTGGACTCATATGTCTTCCCTCTGAAGAAGAAGAGGGTGCCCCTAGATGCTTCAGGTCTCATGGAACCCATCCAGCCTCCTCCAAGACGGAGCCCTACTCCCTCACCAGAACACTGAGGGTGAGGGGTATAATGAAGACGAGCAATACACTTTCCCTATCAATGAACCAGATGCACAACCGGATTCATATGATGACACTGGTGACCAGGGCACCCAAAGTGTGGGGCTTGACCCGCAGCCTTTTAATGCACGTGCATCCCCAACAGAGGATTCGGCAGGTTTTCATGCACTAATTGAGAGGGCGGCAGCCAATCATGATGTGGACATGCATGCTGACCCGGTAGAGGAAGACTTCCTTTTCGACACATTTTCAGTCTCTGAAAGGACAGTGAAAACGCTGCCTATGCTTAAAGGAGTCCTCAAGCATGCTGCGGACATATTTAAGGAGCCTACCAGAGCACGAGTGGTCAATCCACGTATTGAAAAGAAGTACAGACCAGCACCTGCAGACCCCGTATACATTCGGGGACAGTTGCCACTGGACTCTCTTGTGGTCGCCAACGCCAGGAAACGTGCCAACTCACAGACGACGGGTGAAGCTCCTCCCCCGGATAAGGAGTCCAAAGTGCTAGAGGCAGGGGGCAAAAGAGTAGCTGCACAGGCCGCAAACTTTTGGCGCATTGCCAATACACAAGCACTCTTAGCACGTTACGATAGGGCACATTACGACACCCTAGACCAGATTATACAACACCTGCCTCCACAGTTTCAAGAAGGCACCAAACTGCTTATTGAGGAAGGGAAGCTGATCTCAAACGCAGCCATCAAGTGTGCACTTGACGCCGCAGACACAGCTGCTAGAGCTATCAACACTAGCGTTATGCTGAGACGACAGGCGTGGCTCCGCATCTCGGGGTTTAAACCGGATATTCAGACTACCATCCTTAATCAGCCAGTCAATCCTGATAGTCTGTTTGGTCCAGATGTTGACACCACCCTAGAAAAAATAAAAAAAGACACCGAAACTGCTAAGTCCATGGGGGCCCTACAGTCACAACAGTTTCGTGGCAGCAATTTTCGTCGCTCAGGTGCACGTGGAGTCACCAGAGGACAAATGGGTCAACAATCTCAGTTCTCGAGAGGTGGAGCACAATCCTCGTTCACAAAACAGAACAAGGGAGGTTACAGAAATAACAGCAACAGAGGTCGCGGCAGAGGAAACAACAGCTCCCGCTCCTCTACCCCAAGCAAACAGTGACTCTCTGTCGCTGCCCCCCGACCACTTAACACCTGTCGGGGGGAGACTGCAGCAGTTCCTGCCCGTCTGGAGAAACATCACCACAGACAGGTGGGTGCGACAACTAGTCCGGTATGGTTATTGCCTAGAGTTAAAATCCACTCCACCCAACATCCCGCCAAGGCAAAGGCCTATGTCCGCAGAGCACTTGCACTTATTGCAGCAGGAAGTAGTGGTGATGCTGCAAAAAGGCGCAATCGAGCTCGTGCCGGTGGGAGAGGAAGGCACAGGGGTATATTCCCTGTACTTCCTTATTCCGAAGAAGGACGGATCTCTCAGACCCATTCTAGATCTACGTCCCCTCAACCTGTACATACTATCGGAACACTTCCATATGCTTACGCTGCAACAGATTCTTCCCTTGCTAAACCAAGGAGACTTCTTAGCAACCTTAGACCTCAAGGATGCTTATTTCCACATACCACTACACCCATCCCACAGAAAATACCTCAGATTCACTATCCAAGGCAGGCATTATCAGTTCAAAGTCCTACCCTTCGGAGTGACCACAGCCCCAAGAGTGTTTACCAAGTGTCTGGCGACAGTAGCGGCGCACCTCAGGAGGCAGAACATCCATGTCTACCCCTACCTAGACGACTGGCTAGTTCAAGCCAAGTCGGAACAACAGTGCGCCGCAGACATGTCGACTACCATTCAACTCCTTCACGATCTGGGCTTCTCGTTGAACTACCCAAAGTCGCACCTTCAGCCGGCACATGTCCGGCAGTTTCTTGGCGCGACGATCAATACCCTGACGGCCATGGCTCAGCCAAACCAGGTCAGGATAGACAGCATGCAGTCTCTGATCCAAAAGTTCAGACCGCAACACTCGCTTCCAGCGAGAGTGTTCATGCAGTTGATTGGCATGATGGCCTCCTGCGTCTTCATAGTCCCTCACGCACGTTTGCATATGCGTCCGCTCCAGGAGTGCTTAGCAAATCAGTGGACACAGGCTCAGGGACAATTGACAGACCTAGTGTTGGTTACCAGTCGGGCGTACGACTCTCTGCATTGGTGGAATCCACACAACCTTTGCAAGGGCCGACTGTTCCAAAGAGCCGGTGCCACAGATTATCCTGACAACGGACGCATCTCTCCAGGGATGGGGAGCTCACCTGCTCAATTACACAGTGCAGGGACTATGGACGACGCAGCAACAGAAGATGCACATCAACTATCTGGAACTGATTGCAATCTTCATGGCGCTCAAGTCCTTCATTGTACATCTGTGCAACAAGGTAGTGTTAGTCCGGACGGACAACATGACCGCGATGTACTACATTCAAAAGCAGGGAGGCACCCACTCGCCACAGCTGTCTCATCTGGCTCAGAGCATGTGGAAGTGGGCCATTCAGAGGAACATTTTCCTCATGGCAGAACATCTCCCAGGAAAGGACAATCAGATGGCGGATCTGCTCAGCAGGTACAGCCATCAAATGCACGAGTGGGAGATACACCCATCTGTCCTCCACCCGTACTTCCAGCAGTGGGGTCATCCGGAGATAGACCTGTTTGCCACAAAAGAAAACGCAAAATGCCAACACTTTGCCGCCAGGTTCCCTCACCCACAGTCGCAGGGGAATGCGATATGGATGAACTGGTCAGGCAAATTTGCGTACACTTTTCCGCCAGCCCCTCTGATACCGCTGGTCGCAAGAAAGCTAAGGCAGCACGCGATGACTCTCATCCTAGTTGCTCCAACGTGGGCGCGCCAAGCATGGTACACCACGTTCCTCGAACTCTCAGTGGTGCCGCATCAAAGACTGCGCCTCACGCCCAGTCTTTTGACGCAGAACCATGGAGAAATTCAGCATCCAGATCCGCAACAGCTCAACCTGGCGATCTGGCTCCTGAAGTCCTAGAGTTTGGATACCTTAATCTACCTCCGGAATGCATGAACATCATCAAGGAGGCAAGGAAGCCAACTACCAGAGCATGCTATGCTGCAAAATGGAAGCGTTTCGTCATTTACTGTACAGCCAACGACATCAACCCGCTAGATGCATCTATCCCTAACATCATTTGCTATCTGTTGCATCTTTACAAGTGCAATCTAGCGTACACTTCCATTCGGATACATCTATCCGCCATAGCGGCTTAGCTTCAGAACAGGCAGCATCTCTCTGTCTTCAGAGTGCCTGCCATTAAAGCTTTCCTTGAAGGTCTGAAACGAGTCATTCCCCCAAGAACACCGCCAGCTCCGGTGTGGAACCTCAATGTCGTTCTCACCAGACTGATGGGACCTCCATTTGAGCCACTGCACTCGTGTGAACTCCAGTTCCTAACGTGGAAAGTAGCTTTCCTAATAGCTATTACGTCTCTAAGGCGTGTTAGTGAGCTGCAAGCGCTCACAATCCAAGAGCCATTCATTCAAATTCATCCAAATAGGGTAGTGCTACGCACTAACCCCAAATTCCTTCCGAAGGTGGTGTCACAGTTTCATCTCAACCAAACTATTGACTTACCGGCATTCTTCCAAAACCCACAAACGGTGGCGGAGAGAATGCTCCATACCTTAGATGTGCGGAGGGCGTTGATGTACTACATAGACAGGACACAACCCTTTAGAAAAACAAAACAACTTTTTGTTGCCTTCGCACCACAACACAAAGGCAACCCTATTTCCAAAGCAGGAATAGCCAGATGGATTAAGTGCATCCAGATATGTTATCAAAAGGCCAAGCGCACTTTAACGATACCCCCAAGGGCGCACTCCACACGCAAACTGAGGGCATCCATGGCTTTCCTAGGGAACATTCCTTTAGAGGATATTTGCAGAGCAGCCACGTGGGTTACACCACATACCTTTACAAAACACTACTGTGTTGATGTGCATTCCAAGCAGCAAGCTGCTGTAGGACAGGCTGTTCTCAAAACACTTTTTCAGGTTTCTGCAGCTGGCACGGGCAACCGCCGCTGATGGAGGGACTGCTATGTATTCTATGCTAAGATATGAATTTAGCAGCCCACATGCCTCGAACTGAATATGCTACTTACCAGTATGCATCTGTTCTTGGCATGTAGGGCTGCTAACATTCATATCGCCCGCCCTCCTCCCCGGTGCCTGTCGCAGCTGCAGATATACTATTGTATTTATTCATTAGCATGGACATCCTTTACACTTTTCACTCCATCTTCTGCCACAATGGCGAAAAACAATCTGGGGATGGAGCCGATGCCCATGCGCACTGTAGTCCAGGGGAGGAGCCACCTATCTCAGGATACTGCGAAGACTCTTCCAGGACAACAATGTGCGATCATCCGGACCCAACACTAGGCGGCGATCTAATGCTAAGATATGAATGTTAGCAGCCCTACATGCCAAGAACAGATGCATACTGGTAAGTAGCATATTCATTATTGGTTTGCAGGTCAGTAAGCAACTGTGGGAGTTAAGGTTCTGGGGTTAGACTTAGGGGTGCCCTAGGGTCAGTGATGCACTTTGGTTTCACCCTCAGCGACACTAGGGTGGCCGGGTGCAGAGTGCTAAGACCCAATGTTATCCAATAGGGGACAGGGGGCCTCTGGTTGGTGGCTGCTAACTAGCAAGCCACACGGCTGTGGGAGCAAAGCTCCTAGTGTTTAGGTCAGGGCAAACTGGGAAACAAGTTGGCACAAAAAGTGCACCCTCCGCTTCACTCGGGTGGCTGGGTGCAGAGTGCTGTTTCGATGATGGACGCCCTGTTTTCTATGGAGAACTTCCGGTTTGAAGAAATGCTGCATGCTTGGGTCCAGGACATTCTGGGTGCGACCACCACTTCAAAAGGTAAGTTGGGATGTCTTGGGTGGATGAGGCACCATTGGTTTGGGCACAGAAGGCAGTGGGGCGTCGGTTGCAGGGTTGGATTTTCTAACCCACTGTGGTCACGGTAGAGGGGATCCTCTAGATTGAGGCTGCAGGCATCGTCTGGCGGTTTGAGGCAGGTCAGGAGTCGCTGGATCTTGAATCCGGATCGCCGGGTGACCTCCTCGTGCCGGTTCGATGGGTGCAGTGTGTACTGGATGTGCGGAATCTGTCCGGAGTCCTAAACTGCAGTTTGAACAATTCCGATGTTCATGGAGATTCAGTCTTTGAAGTAAAGGCAGGCATGTCCTCCGGGGTTTGTGAGGTTGCTGGCTGCAGGACACACAGGGATTTCGCAAAAGAAGGTTCTAGGGGAGACAGGCCTGTAGGGCTGGGGCCAAGTCAGTGGGCGTCTTCCTCTTGTTAGCTCTGCACGGCTCTTAGTCCTTCCTAGCTTCTTTTCATGTTGTTCCTGTATCTTAGGAAGTAAGGTTCAGGGTTTAGGGGTGTTACAGGTAGGTAAAGGGCAGGTACCAATGGGTCCCTTCCGTGGGGTGGCTACACCCCCTATTCTGCCACTCTACAGTCGGAGTGGGGCAAGAGCCTGTCCCTGGTTAGCTGGGTCCCCCATCCTCAAGATGCCAGCGGCTCGAGGTTGTTTCATCTCGCCTCCCCCACCTGAGGGGTGGAGTTGGCAGATGTTGGCACACCTCCCTTCCTCACTTGCTTTTTCCCACAGATTCTCCTGCCCAAAGTGGGGGGTAGAACCAGTGGGGGCCAGTTGCTGAAAGTAGCAAATGGTCTGGAGAGGCTCACAAAGGCGGTATGCTTTTGAAGCTTCCTCTGCCCATCCTGGGGGAGGAGGCTTGGCACCACGTCCCAGGATGTGCATTGTTTCAGGCCCCCCCCCCCCGAGAGCAGCAGGCTCTCAACCCAGGGGTCCAGAAACATGTTTGGTGGTGGCAGCCTAAGCAGCCACTCAGTCAGGTCACTAGAGGTGGGTTAGTTTTCAGGTGGCATCTCTGAGATACTCCCTCTGTGCATTTTTCATTAAATCCCACCCTGGCATCAATTGAGGTTTAATGTGCTGAGAAGTTTGATTCCAAACTTCCCAGATTTTTGGTATCACCTGCTATTGCAGTGCATGTGCTGCAGCAGGCGAGAGATTTTGTAGATAAGGGGATTTCAGTAAAGTGCATCAAGCCACGCCCCTTCGTTCCATTGGCTGGCTTCACTAACGGAGGCCTGCCATTGGAAATTTCTTATCTTTTTGGATGTTTTGTCTCTTAGTTGACGCCTGTCCGGACTAGGTAGCCTGCTCTACATTGTCGTGACGATATATCCTTATCTAAATCGTCATGACAACCATTACAGCATGCATTCCTGTCTGGAGGGGCGTTGCGCAGGGCCATCTGTTCAGTCTCCCTGCCTCTCCACTCACCCTCAGTGCCCCTCCTCCCTTTCTCTACTCTCTCACCCGCCCTCCTCATCCCGCACGTCACCCCTCCTTCTCTCAAATTGTTGTTCATGGATGCATATTTGCCCAACATTGATTTTGGCAGTTTTAAACGCGCCATGCTGTAGTTGGAGACATTTGTGTTTTATGATTCTCTGCCCCTACATGTACCTTGATGCAAAAAAATAAACGCTTCTCGGCTTCAGGTTTCATTATTCAAGCCCCTTGAGCATCTCGGTCGAGCCAAAAGCTTAAATCTGACCTTTAGAGCAGCCATCACTGAGCTCCGACTTATCAGCAACACAACGACAGCCTGAACAAGCACTCTCTTGTGGTAAAGAGCCCCACTTTAGTCTTAAAAGGGCTACGCCAGGATCTCCCTCCACACGCGCTGTCACAAGTGTGCACTTCAGTCCAGGAGTTGCACTTCACACTCCAGTTAAGTATTGCCACTTAACCCCACAACTGCCCCAGACGTATCTCAATTCCACATTTCAATCTTATCACATCAGTTGCCTATTGATCTCTAAAGTGACAGTGGGCAAAGCACTTAACCCACTGTAGTCATAACATCTCAGTGCACCTTGTGGGGATGGAAGGCATTTCTATGTAGGTTTCCGGATTAAAATACTTGAGGGTGGGGCACGACCTGCCATGGTACCTTCTCCCCCTATATGAGCTAGTTTACATGGCACAGTAATATTATGCTGTTGAAATAGCTGGCATTTCCACCTCCTGAAATTTCTCGTAATGGTCCGTTGTGGGTACAATTCACCTGCCTTCCTTAACATCCATACTGTTTTCGTTCAGGCTGTATAGAGCAATTGATGCTGGGTGGCCAAATGTCCCGTTTTTTTAAGCTAGGGCTTTATGAGGGTGTCGGTTTGTTAAATGCTTGTGCATCTACGCAGTTATCTCTCACACACAGCACGCACAAGACAAAATGTACTCAATTGTTTTAAAGGGTACCCGGTGGGGTTGCCTGGGGACTTGTATGTAGTACAAAAGGTATTGAGAGGTGTCCATTGGGAGGGCACTCGAGGGAGGATAGGTAGGGAATAACTTTCCTCCTTGGTACTTACCTCATAGGTTTTGTGTCACTTATGCATGGCATTAATTTAAATAAAAGCAAGTGCTGGGGCACTCACAAGTATCCACCCCAGCTGCTTCCCAAGACATTACTATGGCCTGGGGGGGCCTGGAATAGACTGATTTGCTACACCCGCTCAAGTGTCGGGGTATAGGAGATGTGTCATGGGTTTGGCTGCACGGGGGAGCAGTGTGCGGGGCAGGCGGGATTAGCCTCCTGCCATTAGCCCGGGCACCTGATGGGTCATGTGTCGGGGTTAGTGGTTGGGTCGTTATTCCACCGCAGCACGCTGGTACTCCCTGCGTTGGGGATACTTAAGGATAAGTTCCCTGTCTTACTGCAGACGCGGGTCTCTCAGCTTAGTGCCTGCCCCAGTTTTGTGTTCCTAGGATAATTTACCATCATCCTTATTGCCTGGTTACGCTGAGCAGTTCTTAGAGAGACAACTATTGTACTATGCAGATCGGTGCTGTTTCTGTTAGTTGTCGATGTTAAATATTAGACGCAGGGGTCATGCCATTTCCTCCTAAACAGATAAGCATCCATGGGCTGGGCCATGGAATAGATGGACATGGGACAGAAGTGCCAGAGACTACCTCCTCGGTCGCTTGTCCCTTAATTAGATGCAGTGTGAGGTACAAAAATGTATTGCATCTCATCCGTAGATCATTGTTGTTACAATTAAGTGTTGAATATGGCAGAGGGAGGGAAACAATCCGATTCCACCCTGCCACAAATAGTCACAGTGACGCACAAGCTCATATTCGACCCAGGCTTTATAGTCCGTGTCTCCTGTTTCTTCCACACTGTGAAAAGCTGCCCGTGAACATTATACAGGGCTGCATTGGCCTACTGCTGCCTTATTCAATAGATAGTTTACCTTGTTAGATTGGACCTGGTGGTTTCTGGTGCCGGATAGGAAAAATGGTAAACACAAGTCTAAAGCTGAGACCACAAGTCACTATCCCAGTATATATTGATGTTTATCAGCATCCTATTCTTTGCA
This sequence comes from Lissotriton helveticus, assembly GCF_964261635.1. Classification (NCBI taxonomy): domain Eukaryota; kingdom Metazoa; phylum Chordata; class Amphibia; order Caudata; family Salamandridae; genus Lissotriton; species Lissotriton helveticus. The sequence goes on from NC_136062.1 coordinate 382,106,278, forward strand.
TATTATCCGCATGGTGTTCCCCAACTCCTCATCGCTGAGACGGATAAGGGTTTGTCCAGGGTTAATGGCGTGGCCAGTTAGTGTTTTCTTTTCTTGGAGCGTCAGGGAAGGGTAGTTCGCAAGCAGGTATTTAGTTATGAGGTGAATGGCAGAGGGGTCTTTCGGACCAACAGAAGTGGCAAAGCATGAATCTGGGAACTTTAGGGTCCAACACTATTCTTGGAAGAATTGGAAAGAATTGGAAACAACCCCGGTTGGGTTGGCTTCTACACAGGGGCGAGATGACGGCGTGTGCATTCACACGGCATGCTTGGCACTTACATTCAGGTTTCCCAGTTATGGGACTCTGGTTCATGCTTCAATGGTGGGTCAGAGACCGGTTGGGCCAGTGTCAGCACCATGTGTACCATGCTGTTTGTATCAGGCAGTCCGCCCTACAGGACGCAAGGGAGCAATGACTTATGCCAACCGTTAGTGCGAACACGCAGCTTGAGAGGGTTGGACATCTGCAAGTGTGGTCATACCAGTCTGACCCACACTAAGACTATTCAGCTTTGCCTCCATTCTGGGTCTGGCTGATACTAACTTGTTTAATCTCATTGGACACGTGGGCACGTATGACCATGTAGGTTGTGTCCTGGCAGGAGGACCTGTGATTCGTTTGGCTGGTTTTTACTTGAAGGGTCCGGATGTGGTCAGGCAAAAACAAGTCTAAAACACCAACGGGTTCACACGCAGTGGAGGGTCCGGGGCAAGGGCACTGGTAATCTTTTACCTTGGACAATATTTATTTAGTGGTTATTCAGGTACTAAGGTGGGGGATACCTTTTGCAGTATTTACATGCTTGGAAGTACATAGTGAGGAAGTAATAGTGCTCCCAGTTGCGAAACATATATATATATATATACATTTGTGTTCGAGGCATGTGGGCTGCTGGATTCATAGCTTGTGCATAGATCGACGCCTAGTGTTGGGTCCGGATGATTGCACCTTGTTGTCCTGGAAGTCTTCAAAGTAAAGATAGGTGACTCCTCCCCTGGACTACAGTGCGCATGGGCATCTTCTCCATCCTCAGATTGTTTTTTTCCGCCATTGGGTTCGGATGTTATTCCTATACTCCAACTTCAGAATCAAAACGAAACTTTTCTAAAGGCCAAAATGGCCTTCGACTGTATTGTTCTCACTCGGTACTTCTTGACTCGAACAAGCTTTCCATCTCGACTCGGTCGTCGACACGGGCCGTTGGGCCTTTTCGACGCTGCGTGGGCCTGCTGTCCATGGAAAGGAGCCCGTTCAAAGGGTGCCCCCAATGCCACTCTAAGTTCCTGCATACTGACAGACAAACAGTATGCAACAAGTGCCTATCACCAGACCACAATGAAGTAACCTGCCCAGCCTGTGCCCAATTCCGTTAGAAGAAAACCATCCGTATTAGACTGGCCGCTAGGCAAGAGATGCAGCGACTGGCACCTGAACCAGACAACATCGAAGATGAATAGGAACTTCCAGAAGGGGAAGATTCGGATCTAGAGTTCGTCACCGTCGAGGACCACTCGGACTCTGATGACGAAATCCCACCGGGGCAAACCGTGAGTACATTGCCCCCGACACCAATTACCCCATTACAAAAATTAAGCCTTCAGACCCTTCAGGTCCAAGTAACGTTATCCCAAAGAAGGTTCTGGAATTCAAAAAGGCTGCGGACCTGAAGGGCGTCGAACCGAAGAAGGCCGTACAGCCTAAGGGTGTCGACCCGAAGAAGGCCGTCGAGCCAAAGAAGGCCGCCGACCAGAAGAAGGCAGTCGACCCAAAGAAGGGTGCTGGGCCAAAAGTCGTCGAACCGAAGAAGGTCGCTGACTCAGAGGGCGTCGTACCGAAACCTGTGGCCCAGCCAAAGAAGGTTATCGAGCCAAACAAAGGCACTGACCCAAAGACAAGTGCTCCTAAAAAAACGGTTGATCAGAGAATTGTCGACTGGACAAGAGACAGTCAACCTAAAAAAGCTGTCGAGCACAGAAAGCGCATCAAACCTAAAGATACCGTCGATCCGCAATCAGTTGTTGACCCGGACAAACAAACCGAGCCGAGGAAGAGCAATAAGGCACCGAGAGTCGTCCAACCAAAAAAGGTTGTCGACCCAAAGGCAACGGTCGATCCAAAAAAGACGGAGACAAAAAAGTCAGACACAGCCACGGACAGTGGAAGAACTCTTCCTTCCAGAGACATCACAGGATCAGGCAAAAATGTATATCAACCCTGACACTGGTAAAGTCACAATCCTACTGACACGGACTCTCCTTCCTTCATTCCTTTAAAGATAAAGGACTTTGGGACATCTCCCTCTAGACCCTTCATTCCTTTCTATCTCACTGTGCCTACTACGCCTTTTGCCCCTTACTCTCCTACGCACTCTGGGGACAATGAGGGTGACACAGGGGAAGATCCCCAATATGATTTTAACTATCCAGAGGATCCTCACCCTCAAACTGAACCATTGGTAGAGCCGACTGATCCATATGACACGCATCCCACCCCTGAAGCCTCCTCATACCCAACAAAGCCATCCACTACTGACGACAACTTTGTCTTCAACCAGCTAATAGATAGGGCAGCGCAGTACCACAACGCAGACATGCACAACAAACCTATAGAATACTTTTTATTTGACACATTCCCTACTTCCGAGAAAAATGTCAGAACACTTCCTATGTTGAAAGGAGTGCTAAAACGCGCGCTAGATAGATTTAAAGATACAGCCAGGGCACGTGTAATCAATCCCAGGATTGAAAAGAAATACAGAGCGGCCCCTACAGACCATACTTATATCAGAGGTCAGTTGCCATTAGATTCACTAGTGGTTAATGCACGCAAACGGGCCAGCTCACAGATAACAGGAGAAGCTCCACCTCCTGATAAAGAGTCCAAAATACTAGAGGCCTCTGGTAAGAGTAGCATCACAGGCCTCCAATTCATGGAGAATTGCAAATACACAAGCCCTACTAGCTCGTTACGACAGAGCACACTGAGACAAGCTTGAAAGATGATGCAACACCTGCCTGAGCCTTTCAAAGAACAAGCAAATGACCTCATACAAGAGGGGAAATTTATTACAAATGCCTCGATTAAATGTGCGCTTGACGCAGCTGACACTGCAGCCTGGTCCATTAACAATAGCGTCTTATTACGAAGACTCGAATGGCTATGCATTCCAGGCTTTAAGAACGAGGTGCAATCCACCATTCTTAACCAACCAGTCAATCAAGACTTCCTTTTCGGCCCTGCAGTCGACACCATTTTAGACAAAATGAAAAAGGATACAGAAACCGCAATATCAATGGGTGCATTGCAGTTTCAACAACCGAGGTTCCTTTCGACGCTCCTCATACAGAGCAGATACACGAAGCAATACTTCACAAACCTCATCTACATACAAAAGCAACACCCAAGGTTCCTTTAACAAGAACTCCAACAGAGGAGGTTATAGGGGTAACAATAATAAGGGAAGAGGACGTGGAGGCAATAACACCAGAGCCTCCACTGCCGCAAAACAGTGACTTCATCGCACTAGCTCCGGACCATCTAACACCGGTCGGAGGCAGGATTCAACAATTCCTACCTGTCTGGAACTCAATTACCACAGACAGGTGGGTGAGACAAATTATCCAGTATGGTTATTGCCTAGAACTCACTTCTACTCCACCAAACATACCACCCAGACACCGCCCTATGTCCAAAGAACACAACACCCTGCTACAACAAGAGGTGAAATGCATGCTGGAAAAGGGGGCCATAGAGCCAGTCCCTTTCCAACACCAAGAGACGGGAGTATACTCACTATACTTCCTTATTCCCAAGAAGGACGGTTCACTCAGACCAATATTGGACCTCAGACCCCTAAATCAATACATACTGTCGGAGCACTTCCATATGGTCACACTACAGTACGTGCTCCCGTTGCTCCAGCAAGGAGACTTTCTAGCAACATTAGACCTCAAGGATGCGTATTTTCACATACCCATCCATCCAGCTCACAGAAAATATCTCAGGTTCACAATAGAAGGTCAACACTACCAATTCAAAGTTCTCCCCTTCCGGGTAACCATGGCTCCAAGAGTGTTTACAAAATGCTTAGCGACAGTTGCTGCAGGGATGTGAGGAGAATGTTATGAGAAATAATGTTGAAAGCCGCACAGCTGTGTCTCCCCTATGTAACATAAGACGAAGATTCTCGGTAACGCCCAAAAGCGTAGTCTGTCAAAAAGCCTGGGTGAAAACCAGACTGGGAAGGGTGCAAAATATTGTTGGTGGCGATGAACTGGACTAAGTGATGATGAATATGCCTTTCCAAGACTTTAAAAAAGGCAGGCAGCAGCAAAATAGGGCGAAAATTTGAGGGAACTTTAGTATCGGCATCGGGCTCCTTCAGCAGGGGAGTCACCATAGCATGCTTCCAGCAAGCTGGGACTGTGGCTTTGTTTATAGAGAGGTCGAGTTCTGTTCTTGGCATGTAGGGCTGCTGACATTCATATCGCCCACCCTCCTCCCCGGTGCCTGTTGCAGCTGCAGCATTATCTTTGGCATGGCCATCTTACTTTACTATCTCCATCTCTACCACAATGGCGAAAAACAATCTGAGGATGGAGAAGATGCCCATGCGCACTGTAGTCCAGGGGAAGACGTCGCCTATCTCGTTATAATTCGAAGACTCTTCCAAGACAACAAGGTGCAATCATCCGGACCCAACACTAGGTGGCAATCTATGCACAAGATATGAATGTCAGCAGCCCTACATGCCAAGAACAGATGCATACTGGTAAGTAGCATATTCCTTAGGGTGCTTGTTAAAAGCTTCATTGGGTCCGATGAGTGCCAGGCAAATGGGGACGACTTGTACAAGAGATACAGGAGCAATTAATCAACGCAGTATGTTCGAAGGGATGTTACCTAAGCAGAACTCAAACTGGCCTTAAACGCATGATGGAGACAATTCGTGACATGCCTAAAGAGGTAAATCCTGTGTTAAGGGATGGTATGCCAAGGGAGATAGCTTACATATTTCACGGAATCCCCTCAATCCAACATGCCTATAATAAGAAAGGAATGCGTAAATGATTGGTTGGACCTGTTATTAGTTTTATTAAACACACCTAGCATTGCGAAGTAGTGACTTTTGAACTCCTATCAATGGTACTTCCAGGACACATCTCCTTCAATACACACACCACCAGACAGTGCTGCTCTCCCCTGGAGCAAAAGGGAAGCTAAAACACCATATACGGCAGAACGCCAATGTTAGGAAACAAGAAAGATGGTAATGGAGGGGGGAATGAGGAATCTTGGTCTGCTAGCACAGGCAGGCGATTTCCGTAGGGGCTTGGCTACGCTTGCGGCCAGGCAGTGGTCTTGTCCAACTAATGTGATAAAGTCAAGGGTTGCAAGCATGCACCAAGAGATGGAACCTCGAGGCCATCCAGGACAGACAATAACACCCGCCCTATAGCCAGGGACCCAGGCATTTGCAGAGTGCCAGCTAACTAGGGGGTTGCGGTGCAATAAGCTGAGGAGAACATGGGGTCAGAGCACAATTTGGCTACAATGATTAAAGAAAGATTGTTTTGGCGTTCCCACTGCTCAAGAAGGGACAAGTATTCGTTCATGTTGTTCCCCCTCTTACAAAACAGGTACACAAGGACACCCGTGCTTAATGTCTCATATCCCATGACAGGATAGTCACCAAGGGGGAGAATGGCCAGGGACATGCCTTGCCAGGACAGGGATAGCCACCACACTAACTGGAGCCTCAAAGGAAGATAAATGTTGGAAACACAGACTGGGGTGTGCTGGGCCCGAAACCCCTCACCAAAGCTGCGGGGGCATCAGGGTGTTAGGTGTCTTTGAGGGACAGCCAAGGGCATTAAAGGGCCGTATTGTGTGACACAGCATTTTCAGGGGTGCAGAAGGGTCCCAGCGGATCCACCAAAAGGACTACAGAGCAGATAACAGGTGTATAGCAGGGACCGGGCATCTGTGATCAGTTGAAGGTTCAGCAGGCAGGGTTGGCTGTGTAAGTTGACACTTCACGAAGGGTTGCAGTGTCTAATAAAGAGGCACCATACACTTATTCCCTTAAACATGTGGTAACACCACTCTCCATCAATCGAAAAGAACAGTGAAATTTTCTGGTCATTGGGGCAAAGTAATGCACACTAGAAGATCACAAGGTGCAAATTAACAACCAGTTGGGGACTGGTTAACTTTGGTGGTCTGAATTCACCCCCGTCTCCCATGGCATGGAGCTCGGTCAGGGGAAGCGAGGGAGCCTGCGCACAGGAGGTTCATCAGCGCTATGCATAAATTCACTGAGCAGAGGGGATTGGGCTTCATTAGACATGGGTGCTACATGCCAAATTCACAGGGTGTATTGAGGATAATGGGGTACATCTGTCTAGTATAAGCATGGACCTGTTCTTGATGGATAGGGGAGAGGCCCTAGAAATAGCAGGATGTAAGTAGGAAAGCTGGCCTTGGTGGGGGGGCCCTGGCTGCGACGGTCGCCACACCCAGGGCTGTGGCAGAGTTACAGGGTGATCCAGAGGTGGAAAGGTACTCGGGGGTACCCTCTTCACGAGCACAAAGGGTGCTGAGGCCTAATATCCCCAGGAAGCCTTTGCGGTGGACCCTGAGGTGCGATGGCAACCAGTCTGTCCTACGGGCGGTTGGAAACCTGTACAACCAGGAGTCGCTTGAACGCTCTGCCTCTTGTAGGATGGGGGACGTGAGTAAGGAGGTGGACCGGCTCAGAAGTCAACCGCTAAGCACCGATTGGCTAAGGCCACGATGCAAGTTGGCCCATCAGGTGGTAGGCCGCGAGGAGCGGCTTGCCTTTGTATCGCCTGTAAGATAACCCACCATGTTGGCATATTTGGTATGCTAATAAACCTGCAGCAATTCTTGTTTTCTAATAGCCTATGAAGTAGTTCTGGTCTTAAACACATGAGAACTCTCCGTCCACCGGGTTATCGGGTGAGTGGGGGGGTGGCGGTCCTGCTTTAGCGGACCCTTGTCCCCCTTGGTGTGTTAGGGGGAGTTAGTATATGAGTTTAATTGTGCGGTTTCCCCCCTTTCATGTTAATGGCTCCGTGTCCAGCTATAGCGGATGTCTGCGTTGTTTGGAGGTTTTGTTTTTTTGCTCGTTTTCCTCCCTTGGGGTTGGCACACAAAGTCCTGCTGAGCGGACTTGCGTTTGTCTTTCTCACGCCGACCGAGCACCCTGAATAGCGGTCATGACGCAGTCGTTGGCAGCTTTTCATGCGCTACTTTGGGGCTTTTGAGGCGGGTCCAGCATTAGCGGACTCGATCTTTTACTCACATTTACTGCTCTGACGTCCGCCTTCTTCCTCTGTTCTCCTGCCTGCGTGCTGGGTGCCTGTTTCAGCGCTCCGTTCACCTGGGCGTCCATGATACGCATTCTCCGGTCGGCGGGTGTCGGGAAAGGGGGGTGTCCTGTTTTATTTACTTTGAGGGACGCGCTGGGCTTCCTCTTATGTTTGTGGCTTGCCGCTTTGACTTTTGGGCCTGCCAGGGGCCTTCCTGCGTATTCCCTTGGCTACTGGACACTTTTTGGAACGCTAATGCCGGTTTTTCTGGCCGCATGTGGCCTGGGCGTGCCGGAGGCCGTCCTCTGGGGTTTCCTTGTCAGCTTGTCGCTTTCATGCGTTTATGCCAGTTATTCCCTGCTACTGATTCTTTTGAATCGCGATATCATGGATGCTGTGTTGGATGCTTGTAATGGTGATGCCTCTTCTGCTGACGCTGTCCTTTCTTTTGCATTGGTTTGACGGATGCTGATGGCTGTTGTGGCAGTTGCGTTGAGGGATGGAGGTCCCGAGTTGGTGTATATTCATGCGATGCATTTATGTATTCCATAGAGCTGTTAGTCAGTGGGGGTTCTTGGGCCACTGATGGCACAGGCTTATGCTGCACGAGGGTTCAAATCCTGGTGATGCTTTCAAATATGTTCCACGGTGGTGGTGATATGCTGAGTTTGACTCTGTTCATCCGTCTTAGTGGGCCAGGGGATCCTACTCATCCCATTGGTTCTGATGAGGACGAGGTTTTGGACCTCTGGTGTCATTTTGGGTGGAGGTCCGTCCTTGCAGGGGTTCTGCAACACATTCGCTCCTTCTTGTTCTACCCGAGTTCATGATGGTTTGGTGGACACTATCTTAGTTTCCCGTCCCTGGCCAATGTCTCAGCCCCTCCATTCTTCAGTCCTGGTGGTTTTGGAGGCGGACTGGTTGGATGTGGTTAGGGGTGCTTTCACCGGATTTGCAAAGCGTTCCCCTTTGTTGGTCGTTGATATATTGTTTCCATCCTCTGTGTAGGTGGCATCTCTATGACTGACTTATCCTCACATGGTGCTGTTGTTTCTGTGGATTCCTCACCGGTTGATCCCGTGGATGGGTAGGTTGTTGGAGTGACACACTTTTACAGCGGCTAATTTTCTATTAGTTCTGCTGCCTGTTCTTCTTCTGCACTCCGATCCTTCCTGATGGCTTTTTCTATCCTTGTCTGTTTTGTTGGGCCTGCTTCAGGAGCCGGTTGTGGCTCCGGTCTTGTACAGCTGATACTACTCTACGAAGTTTTGATATTATGGGGTTCCTTTTTCTGGTGTTTTGCTAGTTATCCCATTGTTGGTTTTGGTTGAGGTGTCTGCTTTGGTTCGTGGACTGTTGACGCAGGGATAGGCTGGGCTTCCCACTTTTTCGGGGCTCTTAGGTTCTTTGCTTCTGCTCCTCGTGGTCTGACTCTTATGCCATTTTGTGGCTAGTGTACCCCTTCCTTTGAGGGGTCCCGGTTCCCTGCCTCCCCTTCTTCCTTTTCTGCACACTGCTTGTCTTATCTTTGTGGCTCCAGGTGTGGGTCCTGTGGGTGTTCGACTGTGGTGGTTCCGTTGGACCAATACTGCACTGGGGGTTTTGCTGCTGTGCTTGCCTCTACTGGCGTTCTGCCTTTTTGGTTCTCCCTTTTTGGGTGTGGTCAGTGTTCCTGATCATTGTGGGCTTTCTCTTATGCCTTTTCGTGCCCTGGGGCGTGGACGGATTGTTCGTTACTCTGTTGTGTCTCGGTTCCCTGTCGCCTCTCCCCCCTCTTTTGCACACTCCTTTTCCTGTGAACGGGTGGCTCTGGGGGGTGTATCCTGTGGTGGATCCTGTGTCTCGTCTACTCGGCTGGATGCGAGCTGGGTCTGTTCACTGGGCTCTCCTGGTGGTCTTGGATGGTTTGTCCTTGGTTTCCTCCTGTCTCCTCCGGCCTTTTTCGGGTTTGCTCCTTCTCCTGGGGGTCGCCAATAGGTTGGGGGCTCTGTTGGGTGCATCCGTTACCTTGGGGGTTGTGGAGCTGCTGTTCTGGGTCCTCTGATTCAGAGGGGACTGGGTGTTTCATCTGTTCACTTCCTGATGGGTTCTCTCTCTGGGATCCTCTAGTCGTTTGTGGTTCGGCTTGTGCATTGATCCTTCATGTTCCAGTTGGTGTCCTTGCTGTCGATCCTCCTATGGTCTTCATAGGGTTTCTGGCTTCTTGATTCTCTCCTTCTGGGATATTGCGCAGGGTCAGGGTGGTTTTGCCTCGTTCTGGTGGGTCTCAGGTGTCTGTTGATTCCTGGTCCCTAATCTGGGTCGGTCTCGCATTGGGGCTCATTCTGGCCTCTATTGGGTATTTGTGTTTGTGCCTGCTGTGTGATTGTTTCTTCTGTTGCCAGTGTTTTGATCCCTGGTGTCTGGGATTTGAGCTCCTGGGTGCCTTGTGTGCTGTCTGGTCCGCTTGGAGGTCATGGGGCTGCAGTCTGCCGCCTTGGGGTGGTTCCTTGGGCTCGTCTCCTTTGTCTCCTTTGCTGCGCCTTGTTTTGGCAAGTTGGTGCTCCTGTGGTCTGGTTTTGATCAAGCGGGTTCCTGTGTCTGCCTGGGTGGGGATTTTCTATTTTGTCGGTTGGTAAGCTGTCCCTTGTCCTGGGTTTTCCGTTTCTGATAGTTCCCTCTCTGGTGGTCACTGTTTGCTTCCCGCCAGTTGGACTGGGGGGGGGCTGCTCTGGCCTTTGTTTCTGGTGGGGCTAGTGTACGGTGACTCTGTTGTCTTGCTCCTCTGTTTTCAGGGGGCTGTGGACCATTCTCTTGGGTCTATGGTCTTGTGTTGGTGTAACACCTTGTTCAGGTTCGGACGGTCAGCCGTGTTGTCCTGTCCTGCATCTGTTTTCCGGGGGGGATGTTGTCATGGTTTCTTTTCCTCGGTTCCTCCGCCTCTTTTGTTCTTGGGTTGGTTCTTCGTTGTCCTCCCTATTTCCGATTCTCTCCCAGGCCGGGCTTGTTGTGGCAGACTGTCTGGGCTGAGTCTTCCCTCTGTGGGATTTGTCTCTGCCCAGGTTCTGTTATGGTCATTGCTGTAGGGGTTTGGATGCCCGGTGGTGATTGTGTTTCCTTCTCGAATGTTGCCGTGTTCTGTTGTTTTTGCACGGTTGGGCCTTCTCGGCCTGTTGGGGTCTAACCTCTGGTTACCCTGATTCCAGCGGTTTTGCTGCTGCCAATGCCCGTGGTATTTTCTGTTGGGGTTGCAGATGCGTCCGGGTTGGACGTTTCCGTACCTTCAGTGTCCCTTTTAAGCACTATGATCCCTGCTCCGGTCCTTGGGTCTTCGACCTTGCCTCTTGGTCCATCTTCCTGGGTCAGTGGTTGTTGATCCTTGTTGGTTGAGGTGCTTGTCCGGCTGTTGTGCCGCACCACTTCTTGCAGTCTTCCGCTGCGCATTTGGCCACCTTTGTTGGTGTCATGCACCTTGGTTGGTCTGTTGCAGGTTTCACTCCTGCTCGGGTCCTGGGTTTTTGGGGTGCGGTTTTGTTTTGGGCTTGCCCCTTTCTCTTCTCCATGCTCTATGGGTGGCCATTCTGTTTTTCTTGGTCTCCTTTCTTTCTTTGGGACCCTTGGTGGTTCCCTTAGACCATTGTGGTCTGTGGATTGATGTTCTTGGTGGCTGTTGTCTCTACCTGACATGCTTGGGGTCTACTCCACTTTTGGAGCTTTTGCCGGATGGGGTAATCTTGTGGGATCTTCCTACTTTCGTGCCTTTGGTGTTTTCTTTCTGGATCGTCTGCGATGGTCTTCCCTGGATTCTGCCTGTTCCTTCTTGATCACTGGACACTCCATTGTTGTTTTTATTTTTTTGGGAGGGTTCCTCAAGGCTTCTTTTTAAGGTGGTGTCCACTTGTTGCTCTTTTGATGTGAACCTGTGGCCCATCTCTTCCACTCTCCTGTCAGTGGATTCGGATATGTGTCCTGTTTGCCTTGTTGTCCGGTGTATGGTTCCTTCTCATCCTCTTCTGGGGCGTTTCTTTGACCACCTTTTTGCTGTTGCCATGTGGGGTTTTGGAGTGCAGCTGCTGGGTCTTCCCCCTCCTTCCTTGGTGTCTCATTCCCTGCTTGGGGTTGGTGGTTCGCTGGCCTTTGCCTCTTTGCCTTTGGCCTCAGTAGGTTCTTGAGGTTGTGTCTCTCTCTGCTGTGGTCACTGGTGGTGGTGTTCTGCCTTCTGTGTGTGGGCTGTAATTCTTATCCATGAAGCGGATATTGCTTTGGTATCTGCTCATTAGTAATTACTGTGGCAAGGAAGACGGACGAGGAGGTAATGCCCCGGTTACTTACCGGTAATCTTAAATACTTGTCTTCCTCACCCCAGTATAGTTTCTCTTCCCTCCCGGCCCTCTTGTGGGTTTATGTCTACGGCTTTGTTTTTCAGGTCGTTCTAGTGGCTGTTGTATCCTTTTATAAGATTGGCTGCTGGCCACTGGGGGCCATATTGGAGGGGAGGGAGACTAGTATAAGCCTTTTTTGCTTGGAGTTTGTCAAAGCCGAGGACTCATTAGTAATAACTGTGGCGAGAAAGACAAGGACTCGAAGTAATGAAGATTACCGGTAAGTAACCAGGGCATTAACCTGCCGAGCTATTCTATATACTTCAAGACGGATTAACAATCACGGACGCAATTCACCCAACGTGAGAGGTTTGCTCCAATTCTGATATTGTATGTCTAGATAATAATCGATCATGGACGGCCACAACCAATATAGACTGCAATGAGAGATTTAGTATCTTCTTTAAACATGAGTGATGTGAAGAAATTGCCACCTTCTTCACTAATAAAGTCTCTAAATTTGATCAATCCTTCATACAAACCGCAAACACTCCTTCCCTCATAACCTGCCCCCCTTCTACTTCCCTTGACCACGCAGAAAGAGCTCTGCATAAGGACAATCAGACCGACCTCCAGCTAAAAAACAATGCGCACTGGTCCGACTTTGAGCTAATGGCGGAAATCGAGGTCTTCAAGATAATTTCTATTCTAAAACCTTCCTCCCCTACCTTCCACAATCATAAAATAACTCAACCACACCATCTCCCCTTTCTGGACAAAAAGAATCAATGCCTCTCACCTCAGGCTGTGTCCCAGACTCCCTTCAACTAGGACAAATCACGCCCAATCTCAAGAAACAAAGGGCCGACCCGAATGATGGGAACAACCTCCGACCTATCTCAAACCTCCCATTCCTTGCAAAAACATTGGAGTCATGTGTTCTATATCAACTCAATAAACACATTGAGTTCAACCTCCTCGACACCTTTCAATCGGGATTCAGGAAAGGCTGTAGCACTGAAACAGCCATACTCAACGTCTCGGACAACATTCGCAAAGCCTTAGATGGTGATGCCTGCCTACTCATCCTTATTGACCTATCTGCGAAATTCGACAGTTAATCATCCAGCTCTTCTTGAGACATGTCGAAGCGCTCCGGCACAAATGGTACTGTACTAAAATGGTTCACCTCTTTCCTCCAGCATTGCTCGCAACAAATTAAAATCAACTCCTGTCTCTCGTAGCCAACAAAAGTCACACTTGGGGGACCACAAGGCTCGATCCTCTCCCCGTCCCTCTTCAATCTCTTCATGGAGCCCCTCACAATCATCTTGAAAAAAACTGGAGTGAGTTACCACCTTTACGCGGATGACACCCAAATCTATTTCAAAATCAAGTCCCCCGATGACATCCAACACCTCAATACCACTCTAACGGAGATCCAAACTTGGTTCAACGTCAATCACTTAAAGCTCAACCCAGATAAAATGGAACTAATCCTATTCTCTCCAAAAAGCAACCATCGTCCTTTCCAAGAGTGACTCAAGAATCTGGTTGCACTAAACTGCCTCCTCGTTCTATCCGACTCAGCTAAGTCTCTAGGCATCAACCTTGACAAACTATCAATGGAGGCCCACATCAAAAACTCTGCAAAAAGTGCTCTTTTCTCTCTTAAACGCTTCAAGAAACTTTTCTTCCCCATAATGACCTCAAGACATTAGTTCAATCCCTGGTTCTCTCTAAAATAGACTACGGGAACGCCATTCTTACAGGGACTCCTAAAGCTCACCTAGCCCTTCTAAGGGCAGTGCTGAGCATGGCCGCTCGACTTGTATCTGAAGTTAAAAGATTCGAACACTTCACACCAGCTCTCAACTCCCTGAAATGGCTTCCCATGGAAGGGAGATGTATTTACAAGCTGGCCTACATCACACACAAAACCCTATACTCTCCGGGCCCCAACTACCTGAACAACAAACTGGTTAGAGCAGGTCAAGCCAGAACACTGAAAAGCTCCAACTACTCATTCTGCCAAAAATGAAAAAGAATACCACCCAATACCGATCGTTTTCTGGCAACGCTCCCAGCAGGGAACTGAAAATATCCCTAACCAGCAGACGCCACAGTCCCAGCATAGAGGCCAAGACCGATTCAGGATGCATAACTGTACCCTTTGATATCCCTATTGCTCGCCCACACTACCACAAATGGAGAGTAAGGTTTTATCTACTTTTACTTCTGCCTAACTTTGTGTCCCACTGGACTCTGTGCACACGATACCTTACTTTTCTATAGTATATACAGAGCCAGCTTCCTTAATACCTGCAGTGTTGATCTTAGACCCAGCAGCTTTGCTCCCACAACAGAGTGGCCTGCTCGTCTGAAGTCCCTTAGTCTGCTGAAGGCCCCCTTAGACCCATTGATTAAAATTGGGCCTCTGCACTCTGCTCCCAGTGCCGCTGGTTGTACTGCTTGAGTGCACATCTGGACCTTGGGGAACCTTAGTCCTAACCCACAAAACTCCCACTTGTAAGTCTTGTACTTGTACCTGAGAAAACGCTAACACTTTTCTCCCAAAGGAACCCATGTTAAGAGATTTTTGGGCCTAAAATGCTGAACTGGTGGAGAAAAGAGAACTAACCTGCAAATGTATAAAAAGCCTTACCTTGAATTGAGATCGTAAGGTGTGGTATCTAGGCATACCACCCACTGCACTCAGACTAATCCAAAAGTAATCTGAAAGTAATTACTGTGTACTTTAAACTGTTTCCAAAGTATATACAAGCCTGTAACGATTTAAACTTTAATCACAACTGCATTTCCTAGAACAGTCTTTCATTTAAGTATATTTTACTTACCTGTGCCAAGTCCTGCTTGGTTCTAAAAGAAAACAGTTTACTTTTTTTATTCTTGCCTTTTTTTATTCTTTTTTATTCTCGGCTGCATAAATAAATCTTGGTATGATAGATATGTTCACTCGTAATTCTTTACATGTAATTAACCTGTCTCTCTTTCTTTACCAGTGTGCTTGTGACGCCAGCAAATGCAGCAACCAGCCGATTGCTGAAATGGTGAGTTACTGTAGACTGGTATAAAACAAGCATTTACAATGCAATGGTTTCGCCTTTAAAAAAGTTAGAGCTATTGGCATTGTAAATGACAATTTGTATTTGTGTTGGTTTTGAAAACAGATAAATAAATGGCATTGTCATTTACATTGCCATTAGCTTAATCTCTCGCAATTAATGTATTAATACACGAAGTAATGCATTTTTTTCTACAAAAGTAGACTGTGCAGATACCTTTAGAAAAATCACATGCACACCATAGTCCCTTGCCAAACCCAGCCTACAATCTGGCCTCGTTAGATACTGAGAAACATCATAATATCTTTAAACACATATGAATAACGTTTTTACAGTGATAACATGAAGAGAATCATCTCTTGTTGTTCCCAAATTTGCCAGTGAAGAAACACTAGGCACTACGCTGCAGGGTGTTCTGCCAAGGATCATACAATTTGGGTAAACGTGGACGCTGGGATTTGAGCCTAGGTTTTCAGTTGGCATTATTCAGCCACACGAGGTATCTGCACAGTCTACTTTTGTAAATATATTGCTTATATTAGTTAATACACAGACAATAACATCACAGAACAAGCAATAGCGACTCTGTACCATAACATAATTTTACTTAATCTACCTACACTTCATTTTCTGTTCCACTAAAGAATGTCTATACTCACAGATCACGTTAAATGTTGTGGCCTGTATTCATTTGATATATTCGCTCAGTCTATGATATGGAATCGGGTGACGTGTTTGCTTCTTCTCCATTACAGCATTCCCATTTCATGTGTTCCTTAAATACCATGCGACACAAAAAATTAAGCGATCTAAAATAAAAGACAAGGAGGAGATGAATTCTGTTTCTGCTTTGTTCGGATAAGCGCGTCAGCCAAACCTATTGCGAAGTTTCATATAATTACATTGTGATATTGACACACCAGGGCGCAGATAGGGAAAGTGAGGCAGTTGGAGGCAGCTGGAAAAAGGGATAAAAAGACAGGAGGTAACAGAGAGAGACCACGAGAGATAGAGTTGGAGGAGCGAGAGACAGGGATAGAAAGACAGAAGGAAGTAACAGAGAGCCTTGGAGTGCTCCGACAGAGGCGGGGGAGACTGGGGCAACCTTAGAAAAAAATCCGAAGGTAGCTAGTCTGCTCGGTGCTGTTTTATCAGATTATAGGATGTTATACAGTGAGAGACTGGAGCAGCGTGAGAGAGAGCGGGTCACTGAGACACTGGTGTGTCCTGCTGTCTCCTCTTCCACACCAATACTCCGTGCTTGGTCGCTGACTGCTCTCGAGGAGTGCTGGTCTCTCTCTTCTCGCCCTTGGGCTTCTAGGCACTGAGCTGAGCGCTTTCAGTCTCCCTCCGAAACACCAGGAGGGCTGTGCACGCGCGGCTCAGGGGACCGCTTGCATTCAGCACTGCCAGACTTCAGCCCGCTCGGCAGCAATGCCTGCGAGTGAACCCGATGCAGCAGCAGCTCCCAAAGGAAGCAGGGCTCCCAAATCATTGTTAGACTCCAGGCCAGCAGCAGTGGAGCAGGGACGAGGGAGCGCGCTAATAACAAAACACATGTCTTCTGCGCGTAACAGACACCGTTGAAAAATGGGCGGTTACAATTGGAAAGAAGATGGGACATTCACACACCTTTAACGAATGGCGTGCTGCTTTTTTCACAAATGCAAAAACCACAGTGACAGCGGGTCGGCACACGGACAGCGGGAGTCACGAGGAGGGGGGGAGGGCGACCAAAGACACGGACAGCGGGAGGGGGGACGGACAGCGGGAGTCACGGGGGGTGGGGCGACCAAAGACACGGACAGCGGGAGGGGGGGACGGACAGCAGGATACAACCATACGGGACCACGACAGAGAGCCTCGGAGTGCTCAGACAGAGGCGGGGGAGACTGGGGCAACCTTAGAAAAACCGAAGGTAGCTAGTCTGCTCGGTGCTGTTTTATCAGATTATAGGATGTTATACAGTGAGAGACTGGAGCAGCGTGAGAGAGAGAGCAGGTCACGGAGACACTGGTGTGTCCTTCTGTCTCCTCTTCCACCCCAATACTCAGTGCTTGGTCGCTGTCTGCTCTCGAGCAGCGCTGGGCTAGGGGAGCGGTGTGGCGCCGCGGCCAGGGCGACTGACGCTGGAATCTGGGGACCATGGTTCGATCTCCTTCGGCAGGTTAGCCCAGCACCATGTGACTCTGGGCAAAAGCTCGCTTAATCTTCCCGACGGCCCCCAGCGCCTAGAGACCCTTACGGGTGACTGTGCGCTTTACAAATGTGGACTTTCTTTCTTCTCGCCCTGGGGCTACTAGGCACCGAGCTGAGAGCTTTCAGTCTCCCTCCGAAACACCAGGAGGGCTGTGCACTCTCGGCTCAGGGGACAGCTTGCATCTAGCACTGCCAGACTTCAGCCCGCTCGGCAGCAGTGCCTGCGAGTGAACCCGTGGCAGCAGCGGCTCTCAACGGAAGCAGGGTTCCCAAATCATTGTTAGACTCCAGGCCAGCAGCAGTGGAGCAGGCACGAGGGAGCGCGCTAATTACAAAACATGTCTTCTGCACGTAACAGACACCGTTGGAAAATGGGCGGTTCCAATTGGAAAGAAGATGGGACATTCTCACACCTTTAATGAATGGTGTGCTGCTTTTTTCACAAATGCAAAAACCACAGTGACAGCGGGGACGGCACACAGACAGCGGGAGTCACGAGGAGGGGGGGGAGGCGACCAAAGACACGGACAGCGGGAGGGGGGGACGGACAGCGGGAGTCA
Organism: Lissotriton helveticus; assembly: GCF_964261635.1. NCBI lineage: Eukaryota > Metazoa > Chordata > Amphibia > Caudata > Salamandridae > Lissotriton > Lissotriton helveticus. Next base: position 382,123,801 of record NC_136062.1, read on the forward strand.
CGAGGGAGGGGGAGGGCGACCAAAGACACGGACAGCGGGAGGGGGGACGGACAGCGGGATACAACCATGTGGGACCAGGACGATCAAACAAATGATGAAAAACAGCCATGAAAAGAAACAAAAAGTACATGCCCACAGTGGACACGTCTTCATGACGTTGCGAAAAGCCTACAAATTGCCGGAACGCCCACGAATCTGCTCCGGCTTTGACGGACAGATCTGTTCCAATGGCTAGCCTCCATTTATAGAGCTAGCCAATGGAACAGAGGGCGGATTCCCAGGCCACTTACTGTAAACATTAGATTTCGCCTGCGCCAAAAACTTGCGCGGTGCGCAGCTTTCGACGAGGCGAAACCTAAAAAAGCACACTTCACTGCTGCATGGGGTAGAGCTGACCTCGGATCTTCAAGTTTTACTGATGTGGGAGCATGTGGGAGCATGTCCGGTGGAGAAGCAATGTTGGAAGTGGGAATCCCACAAAGAAAGCCGCACAAAGCCATGGGAGCATATGGGGCGCATGGGTACTATTGAAGAGTTGTATAGTGTGGATTTGTCCTGTGGGTATCGAGCTTTTTACAATGTTAGGATAGACATGCAATTTACAAGGAGAGCCCAAAAAATTAGTAGGCATATAGGGTAATACAAAGTAAACGGTTGCAGTAATCAATAAATAGTGGCGTAGAAGAATTGTAGTTTCCAGAGGTAGAGATGTGGGGGTTTTCATTTATAGGAAAGAATTATTCCAGAGGTAGTAATGGTCGAATTAAAGTTGATTGGCGGGAGAATGGAAGACAGTCGAACAAGTGGGTGAGGCAGGAGTATTCAGGTATTTGAGCAGAATGAAGCCAGGTAGCGGTTAGTGTTCTGAAGAAATATTTGCTCCTCTGGTACATATGGGATTCCCTTTGCCCTTGTATGATCCGTGTGCTATGAGAGGCACTATTGTAGAGTAGTGTAAGGGTTCTACAGTGGCATGGAAGGATTCCAAGGGTGTCGAAAGAAGTAATCTTATGATTTATGGAGCATTCTTTGTACAATGGTAGTAGGTTGATAGGTGAGATGTGTCATGTAGCTTACATGGGAGCAGATCAATGTTGTACTGGGGAAGTAATGTACTGATGTGCAGGCCAGCTGTAGTTCTCACCTTGACAAGTAGTCCATGGATAATGTACTGAGTGATGTAGTGGCATATAACTTTAACACTACCTTGGGAGGGAGCAGTAGTAGTGTTCTAAATAGAGCATTAACACATTCGCAAGACATGGATGCATAGACTGAGCCATAGGTCATCAGGGAATGTGCAGTCTGGGTGGTGCTAATGCTGTGCTACCTGGTGTATACTACTGCCATGGAGGCGGATGAGTTCTGTGGGAATAGTAATGTTATGATGGGCCAAAGAACTGAGATTTCTGAAGCAGATGATTGTATTTGTAATGTTCTGCGTAGAGGGCAATGGGTGATGTGCACCCTGGGCAGTGTAATGTTGCATATAAAGCGTTAAGTTAAGGGAGAATGGCAATGATGTTCTGTCGACTAAATCATATCCTGTTGCCTAACACTTTACATTGCCTTATGAGGTAATCCTGCATTTGTGTGCTGCTAAATTCAAATGCAATTTGTAGTGATCTTTCTGCTTTATGACTATGGGTGTAAGAATGTGCCAGTGGTGAACAACCTGCCCTCCTTTCATTTTCAATATCAGCAAGCATAGTATCCATTCCAATGAATACTTCTCAACACAGATTCCTCACCATTTGAATTAAGGCACCAGACTTGTTCTAGAACCTTTTCATAGTTATCTCCCTCATGTACCATCCGATGGCACCATCAGACTCCACAATGGCCTTGCTCCGCCTCCAGGAGCGATGGCGCAAATTCAAATAAGCACCAACCAGTGTAACGATGTCTGGATACTTGTAACTGTATATTTCTCACTTTGAGAATAATCCTCAGTCATCAGACTGGATCCAGAAACATTTAGAGCAGTTCTCCTGTGGCTACATGCCAATCTCGTTGAGCCAAGCTACATATACACGCCATCAATAAGTGCTGACATCCGTTCCTTCCTTACTGCACCTTCAGACACCAATCCAGTGATTCTCCCTGGTCTTTAACCGGAATTTGCAACAAAAATGTCTCCATCTGCAAGAGAAGTGCAAGCCTTTAAAACCACAGGGTGCAAACCAAGTCCTACAAACTGAGCAGTCTCCCACTGAGCTGATACCTCAATTTAGAGACTCCGACAGATCTGGGCACCTAGGCTGAGTCTTGTTCAGGGTTGGGAAGGTTGCCAATCACCATTGGCCTGCACCTGGTGATCTTGCCTTCCTAACACAATATCACACTGTAGAGTCTGGTATTAAATCTGTCCACCAGGAGGGTCAGTCTTGATGCCTTCCCTACCACTCCTCCCGATTGATAGTCAAAAGAATAGAGAACTTTTTTCTTCACTAGCTTTGCTCTGAGAGGTCAATGCCTGTTGTCTCCTGCCGTTACTCCCATGCCCTTTGGGAGACGGTGACCCAAGTTTTACTGGCTGTTTCAGACCACTTTGGCCGTCTTCCGTAGGCTGCTCAACCCTGCTGTCCTACAGAGAAATTGTGGTAGTCCGGACTGAAAAGGACTGATTGTCTAGGACGTGCCATGGGTACCAACGTGGGAGTGTTTTTAAGGAGATAAGAATAGCTTGTTTCTTGGGCCTTTCTGCTTCATAAGTTAGAGCAACTAGCCTTTTCAACCTTTTTTTGTTAACAGTAGGTGCTTAGAGGCTTTCCTATCTGTCCACGCCAGATTCCTCTTTCAGCATAACAGACTTTTCAGCCCTTTCGTGGTAGAGGCTGTGGCTCTTTAAAGACAATGGGGACATAGTGTGCGATCCAGTCTCCTGCCCCTCCGACGTCTGCAACTGCATAACCGCATTTGTGTGTCCGTGCTGGCAGACAGTCACCCTGTCCGAGGCAGTATCCCCTATTTACTCCAAGGGTGACAAGTACTCTGTGTTATCATTTGTAGCTCTGCCCTTCCTTTTACCCGCCTGCACCTGCAATAACCTTCAGGGCAGAGAACCAGCTGTCTGTCTTACAGCAGGAATTGCAGGTCCTTTTGGTAAAAGCAGCCATCGAGAGGGTTTGGGCCTATGATGCAGGAACTGGGTCTTGCTTGTGTCTTGTGCCGAAGAACGTAGACCTCCGTCCTATCCTTGAAGTTTGTCCTCTTGATGTTTTCTTGCAGAAGGACAAATTCAAATGGCTCATGCGATCAGAGGTAGAACAGTAACCTTTTGAAATGTCAGAAGTAGCTCTTCTGATGGATACTTCTTTGTGCAGATTCTTTGCCATTGAATATCACAGGTGCCAGTCTAGATCTGGAAGTGTCTGACAGCTCCATGGCACCAGTAGGGAGTGATGGCTCAATGTTGTTGGCAGAAATGAATCTGCTGTGATGTCACTGAATTCTTAAGGCACCCACCCCAGCTCCCTGACATCAGTTGTTTTCTTTCCATGCCTTTGTACATGGTTCCGAAGCTTCTGCTCATTCCGAGGGGATGAATTTACTTTCAGATTTTGGTGCAGCTTGGAGTTCATGTCCCCACTTAAGAAGTTGGAATTTAATCCCTGCCGTTGGTGTGATGGACAAATGTCCATTTGTGACCCACACAATGACTGCTTGTGGGGTCTTGGTTCTTGACTTGCTTTTTGTTTGTGTCCTCTGCCTTCAGAAGAATCCTAAAACCATGCAAGAGTGCGAGGCTAATCTTGGTGCCCTGTGTGAGGATTGGCCATTGGCTCGCCAAAAGTCTAAGACCAGGTCTTGTTCCGCCCCACACAAAGCACTTCTCTAAAGAGATTAAAATGTAGGAGCACGCCGCCTCCTGGGGTTGCACTCTTGCGTCTTCATTTCCAGAAACAAGATGTGATGCCTGTATCTTCACTGGTATCACAGACAACATTGGTGCCTGCTGATTCTGCCTCATCTCACGTCTCCTGCAGTGAGTCCAAGAATACCCAGAATTCTTGACTTCCGGTGTGGATCCAATGTAATTTTTATAGGTAATGCTGGATTGGAGGGCTGCAGTCCCCTCTGCTGCAACTCACGACCCCAGTAGACCTTGCGGGGATCCTCAAAATAATACACATCACCAAGTACTCATATCCTCAATTAATCCAAGATAAAACGTCACTCAGTCACTCCTGAGGCGGAAAGCCTGGAGTTAGGAACTCTTTGCACTCGATAATATTTTAATTATTATAACGTTTGCTTTTGACACCTTATTGTGTAATTTAAAATTACCTACCCAATTTGAGCAGGATTTCGTGGGCTCCGCCGATTAGGCGCGGAGAACCTCACCTCAACGCTGCTGACACACTCCACGCCCACCTCGCATGCGGGGCGTTGGGGGTGCGGCACAGTCAGCTGACGCGCTCGGTGTCATTACAAAGGAATACGGTGATGCCTCCCCGCCGCGGACGCGGAAAGCGGGCACACCTTTGGCGAACCGAAGGTGCACCAAAGGTAAGCCCGTCTGCGCCCGTCCGCGGCAGGCCGGGGCCAGGAGCTAAGACCTTTACTCTATCCTTGGCAGGGGTGTCCCCCTCAAATAGACGAATGTATTCCTCAGCTGAACTCCGCGACATTAGGGGGTTAAGTACTAACTCCCATGGGGCTATGTTTAATTGCCCTAACAAGTTACCTGACCTGTTAGAAGGCCCGGTAGCTTGTAGAAGTTGCACCTTTCAGGGTGATCTACTCAGTAGCCATACTCCGCTCTTGCATACTTCGAAGACCACTACGGGGGAGGGTCTTACTTACATACTTTGTAATGTTAGGTCCCTGGCCAAACATCAGTTCGAAATTTGGGATATGATAAACTCACACTCCCCGGAAAACTGTTTTATGACAGAAACCTGGCTGTCCCCCACTAACCACTCGACATAGCCATCCCAGAAAACTACAAGTTTATTCCTCTGAATAGGACCGGTAAAATGGGGGGTGGAATAGCCATCGCCTGTAAACGGCACATTAACATCTCCTGGCTAAATTCACAAATAGATGAGAACTTGGAAATCGGTATTTTTAAAGTGATATTTTCAGCCTCAGAGAGCTGGACGGGAGCCTTAGTATACCGACCACCGGGCCCAAAAACAGATTTTACTGATAGGTTAATAGACCGGATAGATACGCATGTCCTTGCAGCTAACAAGTTTCTAGTTTTAGGGGATTTCAACTTTCACGGGGAATTGTGCTCACTACCAGAGGTGAACAAACTCCTTACCGATATGTAGCAGCTGGGGCTCCCGCAGAGAATACAAGGACCTACTCACAATGGTGGCCATACATTGTACTTAATTTTCACAAACATTGACACATTTGAATGTGACCCTCCGTGGCCCCTTATATGGACTGATCACTCAATTATTAAGTTCACTTCTCCTCCGCCCTTACAGGAACCTAGCGGCCTGTCCACCGGCAGATGCCTAACCTTGCAGAGGCCGCGGAGTAAACTCACCCCACAAGCCTTTGAGGTAGCCTTCCAGTCAATACCACTGACAGAAGATCAGGGCGTAGACAGTATGCTGGTAGGTTTTAATGAAGGATTGAGGAAGGTCTTGGATGTCATTATCCCCGTAAAACAAAAACCCAGATCCACCCCAAACCGTCTCTCAGCCAAATGGTTCACTCCTGAATTAAGCCAGGAAAAGTCCTCCTGCAAAAGACTGGAAAGACAGTGGCGACGGAAAAAAAACGCTCAGTCAAAACAACTTTTTAAATTTGCTCTGACGGCCTACCTCCGAAACTTAAAAGCAGCGCGATGCCTGTTCATTGCAAACCAAATTGAGAACTCTAATAACTCTGCCAAAGCTTTATTTGACATCGTAAAAGACTTTGTGGAGCCGGTGGTATGTAAACAACCCTCCATCGAGTCCTAAGTCTTATGTAATTCACTGGCAGGTTTCTTTAAGGAAAAAATTGAGAAACTCTATCCCAATTTTCCCCAAGCAAATTTGACAGCTCCTCCCAGTTTTTCTTACCCAAGCGTTGCTATCATATGGACTGAACACTCTTTCGAATGCTTTAGGCCCGTCACCTTAGTAGAGACCCAAATGGCTTTAGAGGCGGCAAAATCTGGTTCGCCAGCGGATCTTTGCCCTACCAAGATCATGTCGCTCCTGTCCCATATTCTAGCCCCAAGGGTACAAAAGATTTTCAACCTCTCTATTATGGAAGGGATAATCCCACCATCCTGGAAAGAAGCCTTTGTTCGCCCCATTTTAAAAAAACCCTTGGCAAACCCGTTAGAATTGGGCAATTACCGCCCTATATCCCTACTCCCTCTTTTGGGGAAAATACTGGAAAATATGATCAATAAGCAACTGAACGACTACTTGGAATCAAACGATATCCTGGACCCCTCACAGTCCGGCTTCCGCCAGGGTTTCAGCACTGAAACGGCCCTTCTATCCATGACTGACTCCCTGAGAACAACGATAGACGTTGGTGGCTCAGCAGTTCTGATTCTGCTTGACCATCTTTACGCGGCCTTTGATACCATCTCCCATACAAGGCTTGCGGAGAGGCTAAGCCTCTGCGGCGTGCGTGGCTCGGCTCTTAAATGGCTACAAAACTTTTTGGAGGACCGCTCACAAATGGTCAAATGGCCCGAAGCTTTGCTGGAGCGGTTCCGAAAGATGTAGGAAGTCCGCCACACGTTCCACGTCGCTCGAGGTCCCGAGATCGCGATTGGAGTCCACATCGGGAACTTAAGTCAGGTAAGAAACATAAAAAGTCTAACAAGCATCGTCGCTCTTCGACGTCGCCTCGCACGTCGCGTGACGTCGCGGAGGTTGAGGCCTCTGCAGGTGGCACTGCGTCCGCAGAGTGATTACCCCTCTTTCCAGGGTCCTCTGCGACTCCGGAAGATATACAGGCTTTTGTTTCTGTCTAGGGTGTTTGGACCCCAAGAGCCGGCTGGCAGTCCTGTAGGCCCAATTGGCAAACCACTCGTGACTACGCCAGTGGTCCCAATGCAGCAGTCTGCTTTGGCCTGGTCGTCGACTCCGACCCCACACACTGGTTCAGTGTTGGCACTGCCCTCGGCTTCAGCCCAGGCACCGCCCTCGGATTCGACCCCGGCACCGGATTTCGCCTCGGCGCCAACAATTGCTCTGATGCTGGAGACCGCGCGAGAATCTGCAGTGGACTCGGCGCCCATGGTTGAGTTGCCTACTTCCAGTGGAGACCATACCCTCCAATAGGGAGCTTTCATCCCCGATGTCCACATTCAAATCCTGTCATTTTACAGGATGATGATTACTATGATGATGATTACCAAGACCCTCTTATGGATGCTTACGAATCAGAGCATGACTATGAATGGGATGAGCCCAGTTTTTTGGACACTGCTTCTGATATGGGTGGGCAGTCACCTTCACCGCTACCAGAAGGGGCAATGTTCACTGTAGTTTTGGGTAGAGCAGCACAAGCCCTGTGTCTTGATCTTCTTACTGTGCCTGTCAAAAAAAATATTTTGATAGAAGTTCTTCAACCGTCAGGTAATCCTCCGGAGCTTTTACTGCCTTTTAATGAGGCACTCAGACGTTTTGTTGAATACCTGGTCCAGACCAAATTCTGGTGCTCCAGTGGATAGAAACATCACTAGACGTCACAGGCCTGCGCCAGGTGACCCTACGTTTCTCACTCAACATCCTACGCCTGAAAGCTTGATTGTCCAATCAGCGTCTTCTACATCTTTACCGTCCACGCCTCCAGATAAGGACTCAAAGCGATTAGATAATTTTGGAAAAAAGATTTATTCTTCCAACAGTGAAGCCCTGCGGGTTGTTAGTACTGCCCGTCTCTTGTTGCTATTCCCATTCTCTTTGGGATACTGCCTCACAACTGTTGCCTCTTTTCCCGCAACAAATGCAAGTTCCCCTCACACTAGTAGTTGCGGAGGGAAAGGACGCAGCAAGGTTTCTCATTCGAGGGGTTCTTGACACAGCCGTTTCCCTCGGTAGATCCATAGCAACAACAGTGGCTCTACGATGCCATGCTTGTTTGCGCACCACAGGTTTTACAGGAGATGTCCAGAACACACTTATCGACATGCCCTTTGATGGCAGCGACAAAGCTGGCAACGCATTAGAAAAGTTCAAGGACTCTAAAGCTACAGCCAAGTCCTTGGGGCTCTCCAGTTTTCGAGGCTTCTCTAACTTTCGCTCCTTTCGGGGCACCGGAAGGGGTGCTACAGCGCATACACAACAAAGCTGCAAACCTGCGCAGCAATCGAAGCGTGTCGTGGCTGTGGAATCCGCCGTGGTAGAGCAAGGGGTCAGCGAGGGGGTCAGTCTACTACCACCCCGCTGCCACACCACTAAACCTTCCTAGTCCAGATTTTCAAACCCACAACACACCAGTGGGAGGGCGATTACGTCATCTCCACCACTGGCACCAGGTTACATCAGACAAGTGGGTTTTGCAAGTTATTCAAAGAGGTTACTCTCTCCCCTTCAAAAGTACACCTCCAGCCATGCCACCTCAGTGCCACCGCATGTCAGAGGATCAATTGTTACTGCTTCAACAGCAAGTTGCGACACTGTTGGCCGAGTGGGCCATCAAACGTGTCCCAGAGTCAGAAGTAGGTCGTGGTTGTTATTCCCACTACTTCCTCATCCCCAAGGTCGGAAAACTGCGCCCTATCTTGGACCTCAGGGATGTAAATCGCTTCCTGCGCTAAGACAAGTTCAAGATGCTCTCTCTGGCTCAAGTCTTGTCTGCCCTCAATCCACAAGACTGGATGGTAGCGCTGGACCTCCAGGGTGCGTATTTTCACATACCCATCCTGCAGCCACCCAGATGTTACCTACGGTTCAAAGTAGGCCACGAGCACTTTCAGTTCATCGTGCTCCCCTTTGGTCTTACCAGCTCACATCGGGTGTTCACAAAGATGATGGCAGTGGTTGCAGCTCAACTGCGCATAGTAGGGGTGTCAGTCTTCCCCCATCTCGATGACTGGTTATTAAAAGCAAGCTCGTCAAACAGTTGTATCCCATCTCCAGACTACGGCCAACCTCCTGTATTCACTGGGGTTCTCCATCAACATACCAAAGTCACACCTGATACCCTCACAACAGCTCTTTTTAGGTCTCGCTCTCGAGACCTATTGTCGTGGAGTTGCGTCTCAAGGGAGACAGCCCGGAACACGCGCGTCGATTTCCCATCGTGGGCGCGTACGCTCAGCCCCCCGGAGCCGTGCACATCTCCAGAATGCCAGGGTGAGCCATGCCTCTCTGACACACGCTCGCACACACGCTCACGCACACACGCTCACGCACACACGCTCACGCACACACACGCACACACACGCTCACACACGCTCACACGCTCACACACGCTCACACGCGCACACACGCGCTCACACGCACTCACACGCTCACACGCTCACACACTTACAACTAAGACCCACCCGCCCGCTCCACTCACCGGGCTACAGGCTCTGTCACGCGGGGCTTCCCTCTCTTGGATCCGCGGCCTGTGCTCCTTCTACGTGTAGTCTCTTAGCATCAGTCACAGGAGGGCGGCGCTTGAGGCTGAAACTGCGCAGGTGCATTGACGTACGGTCACGTGAGTCTCCAGTGCCGATGTCCGTGGTGCTTCCTAGTTCGTTTTCTTTTGCACTGTAAATAATTTGACAGCTGTGTACAACTTTTGCACGTTTGACTCCACATGGGGACCAGAGTCCAGATAAGCCCTGCTGTTTACCGTACTGACTGCCTACTCTCAGCTCACAATAGACGCCGGGTCTAACGTCACATTTTTGCACTTGGCCAGAACTCTAGTCTGGGGCGACCAGAATACTCGAGATGCCAGCTTCAGAAGACATTACAGGGACGGCAAAGGGATCGCTATTGCATTTCAAAATGCTCAATTGTGCCTTTTGCTACAAAAACGGAAATCCTGCACTCGAGAATCACCGCATCAAGAGTTTCAAGAATAAGGGCCGCGATGTGGAGGTAAGAGTACATGCCGCCGTTTGCTGCCACCGGAGGGGAGTGCGGACTAGAGGTAGGCTCCAGCCTTCCTGGGCGCGGTCTCTTGCGTAGGGGTCCCCCGAAGAGGTGAAGCTGTCCAGGTGCCTAGGACCCACAGCTATCAGCTGAGCAGGCCAAATGGGGCTGTAGGGAAGCGCTGAAGCTAGCGGGAGCCTATGCAGGGATTTAAAGCCAAGGGTGGGCGGGCGGGCGGGCGGGCCTGCCTTGAGTGCACTGACAGCCTCATAGAGGGGCCCTGTGTCCCCGCCCCACCTTCGGCTCATTGAGCTGCTCTGTGACTGCTTGTTGTAAGGTTTGGGAGGTGGGCACAGGGATGAATTTATAATGTCACAGCACTTTATAGCTACTCTAAGTATATTAATTAAGTAGCAGTTGGTGCCATCCATTGCACCCATCCTATTCCAAATGTTGCAATTTCGCCAGTCTCAGTTCCCGATCTTCAGAAGCACCCGGTACGCGAATTGCTTGGTTTCCTCTTGGGCAGAAGAGCGGCTGTACCAGACAACCGGTCTCCTGGGGAGGATGATTGCCCGTCTATTTTAGATTATTATCATCTTTGGGAATCTGTGTAGGATGGTTTTGCAGATGTGCTTTGTAATCTTGTTTGGTTTACGTATATGTTGTTCAAAGCAATATTGTAATCATGGTCTGTTGTGAGAAAGTGACAGGGATCCTTGATAGGCGCATTAAGATTTTAATTTATAACCCACATAGCATCTGTCTAGAAATTCCACTCCTGTGCTGGCATGAGCTTGTCATAATTACTGATGGTTTTCTTTTAAAGGTGTGCATATAACAATTTAGCCGAGTGGGACTTATTGGAACCCAGTACAACTAGTTAATTGACCATTTAATTAATGTGGCTGATTCTGACAGCCACTAGTTGTCACGCTGTCAATCCCGTTGCTCCTTTCTAGGAGCCACGCTAGAGTGACCTCATGGATGAGTCCGTTCCCATCAGCCTGTGCCTCTGACTAAATCTTAAACCTTTCACTCTATTTTGTTTAACTCCATGTACACTGCCGTTACAAAATGAGTTTGTCTCTTATATTCAAGTTCATCTACATTTTTATGGTAGCTCTTATTCTCTCAACATATTCTAAAAGCTTGAACATATGATATTGTATTTATACAGCGCTTACTACGCCTGACGAGGTGTAGAAGTACTTTTCGGCGAGGAGCACTCTACTTCGGAACCACAAAAGGATTAGTGGTGGGTTCTTATAGGGAAATATGTTTTAATTTGAGCAGTGGACATGTATGTGAGTGTTAGTTGGGAGGTTGTATTTGACAGCCTGTCGACTCATTTTCATTTGTTTCAGCGCATTTGTTACACTGTTAAATGTATGGACTATCAATCTTCAAGATCTTATTTCTGAGCGTCTCTAGTATTTTCCTTGAATCTGGTTCTGCTCCGAGTAAAATGACTGTCTTCTTAAACAGGCACATCATCAGGAGTATGTTTTGAGGAGCATTGCTCGCAGTAATAACAAGACTGTTTAAATGCATTTGGGCATACGTATAGTGAGTTCTTCAGTAGAATTTTATTAAAATGTAGTCTGTTCTAGTGTATTATATTATGTTTTAATCATGAATATCTAGGACCTTGTGTACCTTAAAGCTCGTATAGGAACGTTTAGCAAAAAATAATAGCATTGTACAGGTGGATATAATGCCCCCTCCCCCCCCCATTTTTGGCACATCTATCTTTTAACAGTACCTTAAGTAAAGTAACATTCGTGATAGATGGAAATACGATATATGCTTTTTCTTTGTAACAATGATATTAAAGTCTCCCTCATAGTTTTTCGAAAACTACAGATGGTTCAGTTTGGGAGAGGACCATTGGCCTAAACCGGTGAGTATTTAAATAAAACTTTATAGTGGAAATGAAGGCACGTTTCCCTCAGAATACTTGTAAAAATGGCAGATGGGGCAATTTTTAAAGCGCATTATAATCTTGGCGATTTTTAGAATAGAAACCAGTAGACCGAAAATTCGTCATCGCAAAGTGGGGATGTCTTAATATTATGAATCTGATAGTCTTTTGTTGAAAAGTTAACTTATGGCACTACCATTTTCGTAAGGTCAATGCTACAAAATTGTAATTTCATAAGAAAAACATATTTTTTTAGCAGTGCAGACTTTTCATGTTTTGTGCTATAATTTCTAAGCTGTCAGAGGCTTTACATATTAGTTGCACAACCCTGGATTGTTGAACAAGACAATGTGCCATTTCTAATGAATGTGCCACAGAGCGTCTACGTGTTGCTCTGAGCAGAAACTATTTCTGTACTAGGGGTAAATAAGTTTTGAGTTTGAAAGGCACAGCTATGAGCTGCTTTTTCCCCAAATTTGTCCAACCCCAATGTTGATTATCCTGTAAGGACATACATCTATCACGAGAGCTACCCATACCAACAAAATATCCTGTAGTGGCTTAGGACATTCATGATTCTTTCTTGACAGATGAAGGAAACCATACGTCTTTTCCTATTTTTGAAGTAACTTTGTATCTGTAGCTCAAACCTAACTTGAACCCACACGTCATGCAGTTTTTGCAGAAACTACTTGGAGATCTGTGTGTAAAATGGTAATTTCCTTCGTGTCTAGACCATAGCTGACAGAGAAAAATGCCTTCTTTGTGATTCACAACTTTTATCCACAAGTTTTAGGAGACCAACTCCCATAAGGACAATTTTTAGGTCTCGCTCTCGACACCTATTGTCGTCGATGCCTCTCAAGGGAGACAGACCGGGGCTCGCACGGTGATTCTGGTTTGTGGATGTGCATGTCCAGCCCGGCGCTGTGCACATCTGTTGCTCCACATTCACAGCCTCTCTCAAACACACGCACACACACACACACACACACACACACACACACTCCCACCCCCACCCCCCTCCCACCGGGCTCTTCTTGTTTAACTCAATGCTGTGGAACATATTTGCAATCGTTGAACTTTACCGAGTTTATCATCAGTGGCTTACTATGTTTCAATAAGTTGAAATGCTTGTTTCAAGGTGTGACCTCATCAAGGAGTAATCCATCTTTACTAAAAATAGTGGCTGTTACCACAGAAAAGGTATCTTGTGTTTTATGGTGGTGTATTCGATTGCAATAGTTTTAAGTAACTATGCAACTATTAAACTAATCACAGCAGCAGGAATGGTACTTCTTAGCCTAGAAGATCTTGTTGGACCAACGCATTAATATTCTGTCTCGGTCTAGCTACATAGTCATTGAAGGAATACAAACTCGTCCATCTGAGCCCAACTCAAGTCAGGCAAACAAATAACCACACAGATTACATCAATGGCCTCAATATCTGAACGCCCACTGCAATTCAGCACACATAACAGCTAAGTGTATTCTCACCTTCCGCATTCACAGGTTAGGTCGAAAGGCTGCAAAACATAACTCACTTTGGCTAACAACTATGAGGAAATATCCCACGCCTTCCAAACTGAACATTCACACCAAATGCAATTCCAGGATCACATACCCGTGTAGAACCTCTGCTGGATGAATCCCAACCCACCATAACATTTAGGGTCAAGATGATAAGCATGCATCAGCACAAGCGGCATGTACATTCAGGATATGTGTAGGGCCCACCAACAGGAGCAATAACTTATGTGCTGTCTATCTAAAGCAACGTTTGTTAACTGCCAGTTCCACACTCGCCACGTACACACACAAAATCAAAATGTATCACTCAGGCTGAGGAGGCACGTGGAACTTAGAAGAAAGTGAACCCCAACAATAATCCTTGCTCCCAATTTAAAGAAGTTGCGGCTATGCTTCCTCGCAGTTTCTCTGTAACCCCAAGACTTGTAGCCAAAAAAATCCTCTGTTCCAAATCACGTTACTGTCTCCATATTATTCAATAGTGTCACCACGCCGCCCACTAAAAAAAAAATTATAAGGAGACATTTAGCCCAATGCTGTCAGTCCAGCCACTCAAGCTACGGCATGCCTAAACGCAAGCACCAATCCAATCAGCAAAACAAGACATAGTCAATTAAGTAACTTTGTGCTTGCTCCTATTGGAATAAAAAGCAGACCTTCCCGCTCAGTACGCATTACTTGTATGGAAACTAGCAAGGATTCTAAGCATACTCACCAAAGTACTCAGCCAATAACGTCACTTTATAAACGAAACCACCCAAATTATTATGGCATCCCTTTACACTTTTACGCCTGTCACATCATTACAAAACTTGACTAATTGAGTTAACTTCTCTAACAACATCCATATCAGCCACTAATCATCAGGTACGCTCCCCTACAGTTTCCATCTGCGCCAGCTTTTGCCCCATACTACCCGAAAACCAAGATCCCCGCCCAACAGCACCCCTTACCAGTGACTAGGGTGGCCATCTTCCATCTTGAGATGTAAACGACCTCAGCATGCTCCGCGGGGAGGGGCGCCATGCGAGGCAGCCGGAGGATGGGGGTCTGTGGACGCGCACGTAGAGCCCGGCGCCGTGCACATCTCTTGCTCCACATTCACAGCAAGTCATCTTCTCTCAATCACACGCACATACGCGCACATCCACCACTCCCCCTCCCATCGGTTCCCCCCCCCCCCGCCTTACCTCACCTGGTTCTTGTCGCTGGTGTCATCTCTGCATCATCTGGCACACGCGGAGCTTGTCATGGGAGCACTCGAGCTCCTCTTCCAGCACGATGCAGGGCTCTCCCCTTAGCCATGGGAGCCTCGCAGTGCTTTCTGATGTTCTTCACCCAGGCCCCAAGACTTCAGCTGCCAGACCTGGGAGGGCGGGGGCTGCCCGCGCATGCGCGGCATTTCTAACCGGGGCTCTTCAGAATGAAAGTTAAAAATGGCGCGCATGTGCAGGCAGCCCCCGCCCTCCCAGCCCAGATACGGAGTTTGTTGTTGATCTCACAAATTATTTTGCATGCCTTGCTGAGCTCCTCTGTCTGTGCAGGGCACCCGTAGCTAAGGAGGCTGGCAGCATCTCTCTGCGCATGAAACAGTTTGAAGAACTGTGAGTAACACCTGCTTTTTTTGCATCTGCCACCCCATGCTTCCTTTGTGCACCCTATATAACCTTGTCTTCGCATTCACTGCCCTGCTCTGGGCTGTCGGACCCCCATTGCCTACTGTGTTCAGGGCTGGTGATTGCTGCCTTTGTGAGCTGGCGAGTGAGGCTGTAGTGCCATGCTTGCTGAAGCGTTGGTATCTGTTTTGCATTGTGGGAGGCGAGGTGTCCTGGGTGTGGGTGGTGTCATGAAGGCGCAACGGCCAAGGTGTGCTCTACAAGGAAACTTCTCAAATGCACTGCTAAAAAGGGTGAAGGACGCGTGCAGCAAAAAATAAATGTTTTCTAATGTTAGGTGTGGTTTATGTTGGTGGTATGTTCACCCGCTGTTGTTCCTGCTCAGAGTTGGCTCACACATTGCATTACACAGCCTTTTGGCTTCCTTTTCCTGGTATAGTGGGCTTTAATCGTAAAGTGCACCCGTTGGTCTTTAAAAGCTGAAGTGTTCGCTGCTTTTATCATCACTTGGTCAGGCTCCTCTGTGGTGATCTTTCTATAGCTTCGATGAGCCCGTGCCTTTCCTTACATTGCATACAGCGAGTATTGTCATCTGCCCAGTCACACAATTCATCAGTTCCCAGACCTTTTCAGACCATTCCAGGAGTACCTCAGGAAAATGAGCTGACTGTCTGCCCTTGTTCTACCCTTTGCTTCCTGTTTCCTTTGCGCCCTATAATCTGCCTCTCTCCTTCCCCTGTCTCCTCTCTTCCCTTGTCTCCCTTCCCTACTGGTCTGCTCTTCCCTGCCCCTCATACCCTCTTGTGCCATCTTTCTACTCTGCTCCTCTCCTCCTGTGCCCCCTCCTCTCCCCCCCCTCATCAATCATCCTCTTTCCTCCCCTCCCCCTGTGTCCCCTCCCCCTGTGTCCCCTCCCCCTGTGTCCCCTCCCCCTGTGTCCCCTCCCCCTGTGTCCCCTCCCCCTGTGTCCCCTCCCCCTGTGTCCCCTCCCCCGTGTCCCCTCCCCCGTGTCCCCTCCCCCTGTGTCCCCTCTTCTCTCCCCCCTCATCGCTCATACTCTCCTCTTGCGCACCCTCCTCTCGTCCCATATCACCTCCTGAAATGACGAGATGAGGTGAGGGGGAGCAGAATTGATGGTTTCTGAAACAACCGAAAATACTATGACCGCATGTAGATGTTGCATGAAAAATAAAAGGGATATTGTCCTTTTACATGGAAGGGTGTGAATAAAACTAAGCATCCCAAACATCGTGGACACAACATTTACTTTATTTCATAGCTACGTCACTCTCCAGCGCAATGCCATAATGCTGCTTCAGTGTAACTGTATGGTATCTCCCCAGACAATCCTAGAGTAATGCTAGAGCATTTCGCCACCATCAACAGGACAGCTCGCTGGTGCATATTTAAAACATCTCCTGGTGCAGTGTAACACCTTTCCTGTGCAAGGTCGGATTTTTGGTTTTGGGAATATGGCATGGAACTAGATCCGAGGAACAGCCTGTATCATGTTTGTGAGGCTGACCCTGAGGCTACTGGGCCTCATGGCCTCCTGCATCCTGCTAATCATGCCAGGTGGCATATGCGGGCTCTGCAGTGGGATCTGAAGTTTCAGTGGTCTCTGCATCAGGGGAACCTGACTGATTCCGTCCAGATCTCGAGGGACACTGCACAGCTGTTGCAGTGGTGGCTACTGAACACACACTGGGTCAATGGCAGATCCCTCTCTCAGCCACTACACAGTAGTGACGGACTCGTCCCTCTTTGGATGGGGCGGCCATCTGGAAGAGGCGGAGATCAGAGGATTCTGGTCTCCGGCGGACTCCAGGCTCCATATCAACTTTCTGGAGCTTCGGGCGATCCATCTTGAGCTGAAAGCATTCCTTCCCACTCTCAAAGGGACAGTGGTGCAGGTATTCAGACACCACCACCGCCATGTGGTACTGCAACAAGCAGGGCGGGGTGGGGTTGTGGACCCTCTGTGAAGAGGCTCTGCGCCTCTGGTCTTAGCTGGAACATCAAGAGATCACCCTGGTGGTTCAACACCTGGCAGGTTCGTTGAACGCCAGAGGAGACTAACTCGGCCGCAGATGCATGATGGATCACGAATGGCGTCTTCATCCGGAGGTGGCGCAAGCCCTCTTTCAATAATGGGGGGAGCCTTGGTTAGATCAAAGAGAACGTGCAATGTCATCAATTCTGCGCCTTGGCGATTCCATGGCGGCACTCGCTCGGCGACGCCTTTCATCGCGAGTGGAGTTGCGGTCTGTTGTATGCTTTTGCGCCTATACCTCTTCAGCCCAGAGTGCTGAAGATCAGGCGTGACAGAATCCAGTCATTCTTGTGGCCCCTGACTGGGCTTGAAGAATATGGAATCCAGAGTTACTCCATATGAGCATCGATCCTCCACTCAGACTGCCTCTTCGGGAGGATCTCCTGTCGCAGCAGCAGGGGACGGTGCGACACCCGAACCTGCACATCTTCCACCTTTTCGTGGAGAATACGCGACGGCAGTTGATTCTTTTCGACTTGCCTCCCAAAGTTTGTGATGTAATTTTGGCAGCCGAACGTCCCTCCACTAAGGTGGCATACGCCTGTCAGTGGAACAAATTTGTGTCATAGTGCACACTTTCTTTGGCCCAGCAGGGATCTGCTCTGGGCACTATCAAGGACAAACTTTCTGCAATTTCGGCCTTTTTCAGGTTACCGGATCAGCCCTCTCTTTTCAAGACCCCAGTTGTAAATAGATTTCTCAAAGGCATTACTCACCTTTTCCCTCCTCAGTTTGTGATGCCACAGTGGACTTGAATCTGGTTCTTATCTAGCTTGTGTGCTCCTTTTGAGCCACTTCACAATTGTGCTCTTTGTCTCTTGCCTCTGAAGACTGCTTTCCTGTTTGCCATCACCTCCGCTAGGCGAGTGAGTGAACTCCAGGCATTATCATGTAAACCTCCTTTTCTGTCAGTCCACCCAGACAAGGTCATCTTCAGGCCTCGATCTTCCCCGTGCTTTCCTAACAAAAGCGTAGACAGTTTCCAAACACAGCGGGTGTTTGGAAACTGCCTACGCTTTTGTTAGGAAAGCGCCGGGCAGACTCTGGCGTTTTATTTAAGTATTGCTGTTAATCGGAGCCTGTGAAGGGGCTCTGATTAATAGCAATACTTAAACAAAAGGCCACAGTGGCTGGGGAAACAAGCGGAACAGGAGGCAAAAGGGGCACAAAAACAGGGAAAAACAAAGTAGGAAGGAGGGCAGAAGGGCACCAAAACGAGTGGGACAGAGGGCAGAAGGGCACCAAAAACAAGGGACAGAGGGCAGAAGGGCACCAAAAATGGGTGGGACAGAGGGCAGAAGGGCACCAAAAGCGAGACACGCGCGGTTTGGTTCCTGGCGCACATACCCATGGTTGCAGCGCACGGAGACCCTCCACTGCCGCACACAGAGGACAAAAAAATTAGAGGGAACATTGATGCCTAACCTTCAAGGCTCTGCATGGTAACAGCCCCAGATTTATTAGCAGTATGATTATCAAACATACCCCCCTGCGCAACCTCTGCTCAGCCCACCTCTGTCTGCTAACCACTTTCTCCTTTAAACGGAAGCGACTGGGAGGATGCTGCTTCTCTCACTTGGTCCCCAGACTCTGGAACTCTCTTCCCCTGACACTTAGAAGCTGTGACAACCTCCTAAGCTTCAGGAAGGCCTTAACAACATGGTTGTTCGAGCTAGCCTATGCCTAGTAACTTCATTACTACAGCATCTAGTCTTTAGCGCCATGAAACCTATGGGTGTACGTGCGCTCTACAAGTACCTATTAACATCACATAACATCTGTAAGAAACATTAGTTAGTGACAGATTCTTTACCACCCGCCCATTCTCCCTGTTCTGCAAACTAATCTCTAGGGTTAAGGACATCCTATCTGGTCCCTAGCTTTGTTGCACCAATTGTCAGTCTCTCATGGCTCTGCGTTCCTGGCGCGAAAAGTCGTGTGCAGAACTGACGTTGGTGCGCGTGGGCGGCGTCTATATAGGTGCCGCGACGTCATCCCGGTGAACATGACGGCGGACGCGGAGCCATACGACGCCACCTTTCGACGAGCAACGGTACTGCTGACTAAGTTTCCGGATCCAGACTGACGCCTGGGGATATTCGAAGGTAAGGAATCTGTCACAAATGTTTCTTACAGATATATCGTTACCGAAGGTGAGTAACTCTTTCATCACCTTTTGTGGCAAGGATTGCAACAGTAGTATCCCTCAAAACCCTTTGTGGTGCCACAATGGGACTTGACCTTAGTATTCACCTTTTTGTTCACCCATTTTGAGTTGCTGCACAGGTGTCCTTTGTCTATTTAAAACTTTTATTTGGTTATAAATCACGTAACCATAAAAAGTACACAAATGTAATATTACAATACACATATAAAAATTCAATGTATGTTACATTAAAAACAGTAAACATAAAAACCATAATTATAAATGGTGCAAAATACTTCAAATATTACTACGAATTTTAAGACATGACTTTAAGAAGCAAGCTATGCATTTAGCAGTATGTTGAGAATCCAGAAACTGCAAGGCTAAGTAAGCAGGCCGACAAGTTCTTAGTCCCATTTTCCGAAGCAAAGGAAGGATCCAGCGCCTGCGAGGTATATCCTAGTATCTGCAAAACAGAATTACATGGATTGTTGATTGTATTGATATACCATCGCAAGGGCATTTCATAAGGGTATGCGACCAGTCCTTTGCTGTTGGAAAAGTGACTAGGCGAAAAAAGGATTCAAAACGAAACCTAGTCATAACATACTTTTCATGATTTGTTAAATAATAAGACAAATAGGGCTGGATTCCAAAAACAGTCTTGACAGACAGAATCTGTACATTTGAAGTTTTCATAATTTCTTGTGTATGACGCAAATCTCTCAGGTGGCTTAAACACAGTTTTTTTAGATCTTTCCTGTTGATCAGCCAATGAGCAAGGGTCTGAGAAATAGGATGTACGATTCAAGTCATTAAGGAAGTTAGAGACGTAGGAAAGCCAGGGGATTTTGTTCCAGTTTGCCAAAGACAGGCAGTCAGTTATCAGAGAACGGGTAAGATGGCATTGCTCTTTAGTCCAAATACGGTGCCATAACAGGATCGGCTGGCATTTGATGTTATCTGTCAGGTAGTCTATACCCAGCTCGACATGGCATCCGTACGATGGGGCACTTGTGGTAAGGCCAAAAGATATTTTAAGAACCCATTCTGGATCGTTTGGAGAATAGCAGTAGCAGTATACCCCCATACCCCTGCTCCATAGGTTGCTACGCTATGACATTTGGCATTGTACATTTTTAGCAGCTCTCCTGGGGCTGGTTTGCCCAGTTTCCTAGAAAAGGAACCTAGGGCGGAGGTTGCTCTTTGGAAGAGTAGCTTCTTACTTAACATGGCTTGTTTCCATGAAAGTTTGTCGTCGACTAAAATTCCTAAATAGGGATATTCTCTAGTACATTCCAACCTGTCTTGATCTATAAAAACTGACTTGGATTTTTTCGCCTTGGGGCCGAGATGCATGACAAAAGTTTTATTTTTGTTGACTTTTAAGCCTAAGGATAGCATGAAGTGGCAGTACTTATTTAGCTGTTTTTGTAGCTGGTTTAATGTTCTGGCTAGAATCACCGAGTCATCCGCGTATAACAGAGCGGGAATGGGGCGGTGATTAATAGTTGGGAGGTCCTGGCAGCCTTCAAGCATGGCAGCTTCCAAGCCATTAGTGTATAAATTGAAGAGGAAGGGAGCCAGGACACAACCCTGCCTTAATCCTTTAACAACAGGAATTGATGATGCTAGTTCTCCGCCGATGCCATATCTGACGCACGCAGTAGCGTCAGAATAGAGCTCGCGGAGAAATTGAATAAGAGGGGGATCCACCCCCAAATTACCTAGTATAGACCACAACCTGGTGTGAATAACGCAATCGAAGGCTGAACTAAGGTCAACATAAACTAGGTAAAGGTTGCCTTTTTTGGCCCCCACGTATTTACCAATTAGAAGGGCCAAATTCAACGCTTGTTCTACGGTGCCAAGGCCCTCCTGGAAACCGTTCTGGAGATCAGTCAAGATGTTAGAGGATGCCCATTCCTGGAGGCGTTCCAGGACCAGCCGGCCAGCGACTTTCCCCAAGGAGTCCAGGAGGGAGATAGGCCTGTAGCAAGCGGGGTTGTTACGATCGCCCTTCTTAAATATAGGGAGCAGAATGGAGGTGGACCATGAGTCTATTAAGCCAGTTTTTGTAACTGCTGACATGACCTGTGTGATAAGGGGTGTCCAGAGTTCTAGATTATATGCAAAGATATCCAGTGGGACCCCGTACGGTCCAGGAGCTTTACCAGTTTTTGAGGTTGACAAAGCCGTAATGAACTCGTTGTGGTCAAAAAGGAGGTCAACGGGGAATATGGTTTCCATGGAAGGGTTACCTGATGAGTAAGCCTCGGCACTTGTAACCTCTGGGGGACTACTAAAAATCTTTGAGAAATGGGCCACCAACTCATTTGCTGTCACTGCCACTTTAAGGTGCTGGGGAGATGCGGCTTCTGACAGAAAAGGAGATTTTACTGTGCGCCAGAACAGTGAGCTGTCTTTATGTAGGCAGCTCTCGTGTAGTTGGGCCCACAGATTCTTTTTAATTTCTTTTCTGCGTTTATTAAGCGCTTGATTGTAGATCTTTCTAAGTTTAGAAATTTCAGCGGGATCTCTAGGTTGTTTGTGAACCGCTTTTTTTAGGTTAGTTAAGGCTACACGGCAGGTAGTCAAACCAGCCTTTAAGGTCTAAGTTTCTGGATTTTTGTTTACGGAACTACTCATCTCGTATAATTTTAATAATTTCCGAAAAGCTGCTTAGTATCAGCTGTGGAGAAGAGTCCATGGATAAACAGTTGTTCATCCATAGTAAAGCTCTGCTTACCACTTTTCTAGTTATTGCTTCTGGGTCGGTTTTGGACCACTTTACAGAGCAGCCATTTACTCTACTCTATCCATAGACAAGGATTGTTGATTCAATAGACTGTCCCTTGATGAATGAGCAAGGGGATTTTTGAGTATTATATCTATACTAATGGGAAAATGGTCACTAGTAATAGAGCCTATATTGAAATTTTTAAGTTGACCCTTGATTATCTGTGAACATAGAATATAATCGATGACACTTGAGAGACCCCTACCATGAAAAGTTGGTGTAGTCAACGGGTGGGTCTACAAGGTCTTTCGCATATTCCAGTTCCAAGGAAAACAAGCAGTCATTTAGACAGTTTCCTAACTTCGTGTGGGAAAAATGGGTCATAGGGCAACCATTATCATCCTGTAGGCCACATGTGCCGCCGTTATAATTGTTACATAATTGTGCGTTAAAATCATCCCCCAAATCACATACGGGATTGAAATAGTGAACCTATTCCTCTGTTTCGTTACGTACGATGTAATCTTGGTCAAAGTATTAACACAGTCGTTAGGATGGAGGTTGTTATAAAAATTAATTTAAAAAAACAACATACAATGATTAAGACCTTTAAAATCAGAAAATTTTCACCCGATAATAGGACAGTTATATCCATTTCAGGTAGTTTATTAGAGATATATACTGCAAGGCCACCTTTTGGCCTGCCCAAGGATTTTGAGCTAGCTGGGATGTGATTAGTTTTATAGCCTACAATGTGTATGGCTTCAACAGCCCAGGTTTCCTGAAAGCATGCTATTTGGTGTACGTTAACTACGTCTGACCAAGATTTGAGTTTTGTCTTTGAACGCAGACCAGCAACGTTCCAAAACAATACTGATAAGGTCGGTGTTGGGTTTATCGAAGCAATAATTTCAGGAAAAGCGTTCCAGGGTCTTGTTCCAGGCGGGGGAAGCAGATCAGGCCGCGAGGCTGCAGAGGTTAGTAGCTAAATCGTTGTGCGTAGATGGAATTGCACTAGGTAAACCTACTTCTGCTGCACTCGCGTAAACAGTCTTCCCCGCGTTACCGAGTAACTCATTAAATTCATTTAGGTTAGCGTGGGACTGTTGGAAATCAGGAGTCATTTGAAGGGTAAGTATGGATACGTCGTTCATCAACGCCAAGGCTTTACTTGGGCGAGAGGTTCTTACAGAATTAATAGGTGGGGATGGGGTTTGGAGTCTTATGGGTAGGGGGCCCTTATATGATTGAACTCTAGCCAATAGTGGTCAATCAACCAATTCTAGGCATTCGAATCTATTGGCGACTGGTGGTCCTCTCCAATTTATAGAGGGGGCTGAATCTCTAGCATCGTATCCTGACCAATTAACCCAGTCTCTTCGCCTGTCCCGGCTTCCAACGTGGGTCCAGTTCCAAGATAAGCTGTCAAGTTCAAGTTCAAAGATGCTTTATTCGGTTTGTAAAAAAGTACAACCATATAGCAACAGACATAATAAGCATCAATAAAATTACAGTTCAAGAACAAGCTTCGATTGAAATCTAATCATAGAATACCAAGATAAAACACGAAATCCCAGTACAATTAATTCTGTATCAAGTATACATTAGCGGCATTGTGTAAAACTTAATCACTATCCCATTCTAAGAGTGCATTTGACTATAATAGTAACAATTTATACGGCCTTTGATTATGTACAAATATGCAAATAAAGTGCTAGGTATTATTACCGTATCAGTAAATGTGCAAATTGGCAAATCAAAAGCAAGGTTCAGTGGCAACCTTCCTAAAGTGCAATATGCAATTTAGCAGCTCTTAATCCAACTATATACAATGAAAGCAGAGTGCAAATGTTGTTCCATTCTAGCGGAACATTATATTCAGTAGCAGCAATTTTATCCGACATACATATATGTGCAAATTAGCATGACAAAGTGCATAGTGTCAACGGCATCTCCTTAAAGTGCACAGTACAATTAGCAGCTAAAAAATTCATGTGATAATTGATTTTCTTACAGAAATACATTTTAAAATGTATTTCTGTAAGAAAATCAATTAAGTGGCCACATGAAAACATACGTCTGCGGTCTCTAAATTAAACAATAGTTGCATCGCTGATTGGATACTATGCATATTATATTTTAAAAAGATAGGTTTTAGATAAAATTTCCTAAAAGAGATATAAAAAGTACAAGATAGCATAAAATGACACGTGCTCTGTTTTGATTTATCATCACAAGGGCACGGGCAAGTGCCAGGTTTTTTGTCACAGGAAAAGCCACGAGGTGATGCACAATTCCTAAACGGAAACGGGTTAACACAAATCGATGGAAAGTAATACTAACTGTTGCAAGGTAAGATTGGAAACCTTCATTAGTGTTGTATTGCTGGTAAAGATTGAATGTACTTTGTTTTTCATATTTTTCCATTCGAATCCCAGCTATATACTTCAAAAATGAGACCTTCAACTCCTGCTTCGATAGTGTGGAACCCATTATCAAGTCATTAAAAATGTCCAAACCATACAGTGTTTTGTACCAATGATGTATATGGCTCAGCCAAGGGATATTTGATCGTCGGTCAAGTTTAATACAGTCGGTTATTACATCCTGCGTAAACTTTGTCTCCTCCTTTGCCCAAATTGAACGCCATAGGGACAGGGGACGGAGAGCGATCAAATCATTAACATAGTGCATATCTAATTCTTTATGTTTTAACTCAATTGAAGCCGTGGCTGGGGCACAGATTAATCATTTTAAAAACACATTTTCCTTACCCTGAATCAGTTTCGCACTCTGCATCATACCCCCAAACTCCGGCCCCATATATAGCTGAGGAAATACATCTTGCGTTAAATAGAGTTAGCATTTCATGAATTCTGCGGTCCCCTATTTTAGCAGCAAATCTAAAAATACAGTTTGTATTCCTGGCCATTTTAAAAAGGACACTTTTTTGTTCATATGACCATCTCCCATCTCCTGAAAAGGTGATACCTAAATAACAAACTGTTAACAGATTCTAGTCTCTCCCCTTCCAAAAAAAACGGCTTGCATTTTTTAAATCTTTTACCACACACCATAGTAACCGTCTTCCCTTATTGATTTTCAGTTTCCTGTTTTCAATAAATACATGGAATTGATTAATTAAATGTTGCAGTCCATTATGAGTTCTAGAAAGGAGGACCGCGTCGTCCGCGTATAAAAGGACAGGGATGGGGTTACCATTAATGATGGGAGCATCTGCATTAGTTTTTCTTTAAATTATATCGACCTGATTTATAAAAAGAGAAAACAGTAGGGGGGCAAGTACGCATCCTTGACGGATGCCTCTCCTGACATTAAAAAAAGGGGTGCACTCGCCATCTGTTCCAAACCTGACTTTGCTGGATAAGTTATTGTACAGGCGAGCAAGCAGATGAATAATTTCAGCGGGGGCACCCATTTCCAATAGAGTGGGCCAGAGCAGTGCGTGTTCCACCAGATCAAATGCAGAACTCAAGTCGGCAAAGCACAAATAAAGATTACCAGGTTTGGCTTTGGTATACTTGCCGATTAGGAGTTCCAGGTTCACGCACTGCCCCATTGTGCCCATTCCTCTACGGAACCCATACTGGACTGGGGACAAGATGTTTTTCTCCTCCGCCCAGGCTTCCAATCTCACTAGTAGGGCTCGACTAAGAATTTTAACTGTCTAGTCCAGAAGTGAGATTGGTTAATAGTTTCGGGCCTCCGACCTAGATCCTTTTTTGTAGAGGGGTATGATAATTGACTGGCCCAATGTCAGTTGTAAGCTATCTTCCAACGCAGCATTAAAATAACGGGTTAAAATTGGGGCCCATAAAGGCGTTTCGTGTTTAAAAAAAATCCATGGGTACCCCATCAGGCCCAGGTGCTTTACCCCCCTTACTGTTTTTAATTGCCTCTGTGACTTCACTCAAAGGTAAAAACAACTGCATTTTCTGCCATTTAAAACATGATACTGTGTCGATATTAAAAGTAGACCCACCTGAATTAAGATCAGAGTTAAAAATCTCTGAAAAATGCGCGATCCAAGCAAGGCAACTAACATGGGAACTGACCTCAGGAATATTATCATTCTTTAAGAATGGGCCATTAATGGTTTCCCAGAAAAGTTTATGATTTTTAGTTGCAGCGGCCATATCGAGTTTGTCCCAGGCATCATTTTGCAACTCCTTTTTCCTGGTTGCCAGGGCCAACTTATAATTAGCCCGTTCTTCTCTAACTCTTTCTTTATCTCTAGGTTTAACATCAAGCACACTTTTTAATCTATTTAGGGTCTGGGCACAATGTTTGTCAAACCACACGGTTTTATTTCTTTTAGGCTTTCTATGTCTTATTAGCAAAGAATTATCAACTGTGCATGTAATTTTCAAAAAATTAGAAAACGGCAGGCGCTATCACATTTGGTGCAAGGCAGTAATCAACCTCTTTGAGACATTTGCAAATAACATCCTTGGTTAATTTGTTAGGGTCAATTTTTGTCCATTTGATTCTCATACCATTTGGTCTTACAGCAGAGATCCCATGGACAGACCTACCCTGCACAACGGTTTTTGGGCCCCATCCCATTAACTCCACTGAAATGCTATTGTGGTCACTCACAGGCTGCTCTATTACCCAAACATTGGAGAAAACCGAGCCATTGGACACCAAAATATGGTCGATATTCGATTGGGCGTCTCTCCCCCTTAATGTTGGGCACTTTTCATTGTTTTTGTTCTTTGTGCATTCAAGCAGCTCCAAATTTAATTTAGCTATCGAATTATTCAGTGCGCTGCCATAATTACTGTGCGGGAAGTGATTAACAAAGACACTATCACCCCTGCATACTCTTCATGATGACCACAAATCCCTTTACGGGCGTGACTACAAGCTTGAATGTTAAAATCACCTGTCCACAGTATTGCGTAATTATTCTTTGAAAGGGCAATTGCCGCTTCGATGGCGCATTCAACATCTGGGACAATCTTTTCCCGTTTAGGACCCACAATGTTATTATAAAAATTCACAATAATTAGATCCCTACCGTGGCTATGTGTTAGGCGCAAGACAGACGCATGCTGACACACCACTGTGTCCCCTAACATTAAATTCCGTTAATTTAGTCATAATCAAAGTCAGTAGACCACCCTTTGCTCTGCCAGCCTTAGATGCTACTGCTGCCACACAATAGGAGGTATAACCTTCCACTTCTATTTGTTCTCTATGCCATGTCTCTTGTAAGCATATTATATCGTAACCACAAGTAATGAATTTATCCCAGAATGGAGTACATAATTTCGCAGCAATTCCCGCTATATTCCAGGTAGTAGTTACAAGGGAGTCAGCATAACTGGTTCCCGTGCCTTCAAGGTGGTTAGACAAAGATAATACCTCTGGACTTACTGTTGTGTTAACGTTAACATTTACATTTGTCTCAATTACATCATTATCTGTATCATTATTTATACAAGACTCGTTGTTAGACAAAGTTGACATTGGCACTGTTACAGTAGCCTATAGTGGTCAATCAACCAATTCTAGGCATTCGAATCTATTGGCGACTGGTGGTCCTCTCCAATTTATAGAGGGGGCTGAATCTCTAGCATCGTATCCTGACCAATTAACCCAGTCTCTTCGCCTGTCCCGGCTTCCAACGTGGGTCCAGTTCCAGGATAAGCTGTCATTATAGCGTGGTTTTGCAGGGTAAAAATAAGCGAGTCTTTTTGTGTCGACCCCATCATTATCGACTTGCATACCCCAGGAGAGAATTTGCTCAGCTGTGAAGGGATCGTCAAAGTTAACTATGACGCAGTCACCAGAGATTCTTTTCGGCTCATTGCCTATCCACGTGACCCTACGAACCGCGGAAACTCTGGTTGTAGAATATGGTGGAAGAGGTCTGTTCGTGGATAACCAATGCAGCACCTTATTTTTTAAAGACCATTCTGGTTCCTCCGCAGTGGCACTCAGCTCGGGAACCCCGGTCATAATTACCACGAAGGGACTTGATTCTGGTGGCAAATGTACTGGGTACCCCCCCTTTGTCTGTTATTAATAGTTTTACCTCCTGGAGGCTTAGTTTGGTTGGGTTTCAAAATGGTAGGGGGGACTGGAGTATTGGGTACAACAGGAATTTTTGTTGTCACTGGTGTTTTTGTTATCACTGGGGTTTTTGTTGTCATTGGTTTTTTTTTAGCCCCTACTGATGGTGGTTTTGATTTAGCAGTGGTTACATCAGCGAGGGTTTTTAGATCTTTTGTGGCTTGCACCCCAACCTTGGAAGTTTTAGTATACTCTAATAGACCCCCTGTTTGAGCCGTTCCCTCCCCCTTGTGGGCAATTGAGATTTTGGTCAGGGTGGCTATCTGCTTTTCTATCTTAATAAGGGACTGTTCAATGGGTTGCAGGTACATTTTAACTAAATCGCCTAATCTGACTAAGAGTTGGTTGTTTATTGCACATACTTTACACCCTCCATCCGTGGTGCAATTTATACTAATATTTGCAGTATTCAAGGAGAGGTTAATAGTTTAGGTGGGTAGAATGTTTTACTCTCTTAATGTTGGACTGGGTTGTCCTACTGGGGGATTTATAGATTGCTCTTTATGCTTTGGGTGTGTCTTAGGGCATTTTGCTTTGTGCGATTTCTTTTTGTTTTTTTTGGTTTTTTGTTTGGGAATCACACCCTCCCTCAAACCCCTACTAGGAGCTAAAACTAGGGTCCTCCCGGGTTGGACTTGCAAATAGAGCGGGGGTGTTTTCTAACAGCAAAGATGATTCAGAGTCCGATAGCTCGAGTGAGGCAGACAAATCGACCATACTTGGCATGGTATGTGCCTCTGCCTGAATGTGTGCTTCTGCGTGAAATTCAGCTTGCACTTCCAACAGGGGCCCAACTTGCTGATGCTGTGTGGGTGTGTTAGCTACCTAACCTAACGAGGAGCGCTTGGCCAGGGCCAAATCCATCGATACCCTACGTTCGAGTAGGATCATACCCTGATCAATAGCCTCGTTCGCCCTGGTTATATAAGGGTCAATTGGGCCGGTTATAGGCGCCGTTTTACTCCTGCTACCTCTAGTAGACATAGTTGGTAGGTAGGAGGTATCAGCGTTTTGGCAATAGAGGAAAGGCAAATGATAATGTCCAACCAGCAAAGTTCAGAGTAAGTAATGCCAAAGTTCAAACGTAAAGGGGGTGGCCCAGTCCAGTCTTACCCGGTCTTTAACGGGCTTAAACGGGCCCGCCCTTGGCCCGGCGCTCTCGCGCAGCGAGCGACTGGCGCGGTTATATTGGGATTCACAGGCGACCTGGGGGCGGGGCTAACATGGGGCGCAGACCAGCTGACAGAGGTCAGGCAGGGACTCCTGGGAGAGCGAGTCCCTGCAGCGCAACACTCCTGTGCTGATGATGAAGCCTCTCCACCTAAGCACACTCCAGAACCCAGGGCAGGAGCTCCAGGCGGTGTTTCAAACCACACAGCGGCACCCGCGAAGCGGGTGCAGCCAGTCGTAGCGGCAAAGCACAGGTAGGAAAACAGCGTCCCACGAAGGTCTCCTTGGCTATTTACAAAGGCTTACAAAGGCTCTTGTAACTTCTCATATGTTGGAGACTAGCTCTCATTACCAGAACATCGGCTAGACGTGCTATTGTACTGCAGGATCTTGATCACCCAGACTTACACTGTTTTCTGAGTTAGTTAAGGACCTGCGCTTCTTTTCTACCAAAAGTGGTCTCCTTTTCATGTAGGACCTCCAAATAGGTTTATCATCAAAGTACACAGTAGCCGTGTTCATGGGGAACACGATTATATTTGTTCGATCCACACCATGCAGTTTAGAGTTCTACTATCCAATACTTTGGCAATTTCATTCAGCCATAGTTTAAAGCAAAGTTAAAATCACCTGGGATACTACATAAAATTCAGGAAGAACTGTCATTAGTCTACTGCAATGCTACACATTCAAACTCACTGATGGAAGAACTTTCCCTTAATAGTATGAGGATGTTTGTATTATTGTCACCATTTTGATAAGCCTCTGTATAGTGTGTGTGTGTGTGTGTGTGTGTGTGTGTGTGTGCATATATATCCATCTTATGAGTTGCAGCCTACCTGTGCCCCAGATTGCAGTGAGCAGAGTCCAGGAAGTGGTAAGGAGACAGACTAGTGCTATCTCTTCCCAAGACGACAAGTTGTTTAAAAAACGATTTTCACTTTGTGTTTTCTGTCTTTGCCTGTGGTTGTTGCAGTTGGAAATTGTAGTTTTAGCCTGCCTGTAATTGCATATTTTATCACCTCTGTTGTTTTAAACTTGTGGTTTTCCCTGTCCATGATTGCCTCCATTTAGAGTGTTGAATTGTGGGATTTGCAGTCAAACCTCTGTAGTTTGTCCCTCTTATTCCTAGGTGACAATTCTGTTTTCCATTGAAATTTCTCCTTTGCTCTGTGCTAAGACCTGTATGTTAACAGTGCATTCCCAGCCACCATTTTGTGTTCACAAGCCAGTGAAACCAGCCCCCCTCCTCAGCAACAGGGATTTTCTACATGAGGGTGCTACTGTGAGCTGTTTAAACTGTGTTTTACTAGGGCCTGTATACTTAGTTTTTTGACCAGCAGGGGGGAGAAGTTTTATTCAAACAGCATTGTTAGATTTCGAGTTAGTGAGGCCCGTACCTGCTGAAGTCCCAAGTGTGAATTGAGCCTGTCTGTCTCCTAGGAGATTCTGAACAGGAGAAGCAGCTCCCAACTCTCTGGCCAGCAAACCTTGTCTGAGATCGCTGCGACCTTATATGGTCTGCTAGTGGTTGGTACATGTGTACACTGATTGGTGGTTGCATCTGGTGTTTCTATTGGATTAGGGTTAATGTCCTCATTGTTTGGGTATTTGAGGGTTCTGATTGGTTTCTGGGTCTGTGATTCAATCATTGTAGGGTTGGGACTAGGGCTAGGGTTAGGATTTCTAATGGAAGTAGGGACTAGGGCTTCGTATGTTATTGGTTGTTGAGAGTAGGGTAGGACTAGGGCTAGGTTTAGACCTTTAATTGGAAGTAGCAATTAGGGCTTCTGGTGTGATTGGTTGCTGGACTAGGTGTGGGACTTAGAGTAGGGTTAGGCTTTCTATTGTAAGTAGGGACTAGGGCTACCTGTGACATTGGTTTCATGGACTTGTGGGACACCCCCGCGCCGCACGGCCACCTGCTGCTGCGTGTGCCCCTCTGCTGTGCCCTCTGCCTCGCTACCTGCCTCGTTGCCGGCTGACCCTGCGGTCGGTCGCTCTGCTCTGTTTTGCCTCCCATTTGTGCTTGTCCTGTTTTTCTTGGTTTCTACCCGTGCCAAGCGTTATTTGCTGTAATTTGTGCTTGTTTTCTATCTTTGTCTGTTCTGGCCCGCGTTGGACGTTTCTGACTGTAGTTGTGCTCGTTTCCTGCTATCCGGCCGTCCCCCGCCCTGTTTCCCGCCTCCCTCGCCGCCCCCGCTTCCCGCCACCACCGCCGACCCCGCCCCTTTTTCCCTTCTGTTCCCTCCCCGCTCCCGCCTCCCAGCTGCTCCGCCCACCCGCGCACTTCGCCTTAAATGGCGACCGTGCGAACGCGCAGCGGGCGCGCCGATTGTGCGCCGAAGGCGCGCCAAAGGTAAGCCCGTCTGCGCCCGTCCGCGACCGGATCGCGACCAGCGCCAGGACCCCTGGTCCCCACCGACGGAAGCCGACCCAACGAACCTACACCGCCGCTGATCTCATCACACTCAACACCGGTCGCATCCCAGGATGTCATCGAGCCGCCCCGAAGCACACCCACGGACCCTTCAGCTGCCACGCCTGCAAGTTCAACTGCATCCGGACCTTCCCTGCACCCGCCAAGCCGAACAACAGCAGCAACCACCTCAAGTGCATCCTGCTCAACACCCGCTCCGTCCACAGACACGCCGTAGAACTCTGGAACCTCCTCGACACCACCACCCCTGACGTTGCCTTCCTCACCGAGACCTGGATGAACGCCTCCTCAGCCCCAGACATCGCCATCGCCATCCCAGAGGGCTACAAGATCATCCGGAGGGACCGCACCGCCAACCAGACGGGAGGAGGCATCGCCATCATCCACAGACACCATCCGCATCACGACCAACACCGACGACACCCTAACCACCGCTGAACACCTGCACTTCCAGATCCACACCGATCCGAAGACCACCCTCAGAGGCACCCTGATCTACCGACCCCCGGGACCACGCACACGATTCAGCGAGGACATCGCCGACTTCATCAGCCCGCATGCCCTCCCCTCCGCCGACTACATCCTCCTGGGGGACCTCAACTTCCATCTGGAGAACAACAACGACCGCAACACCAGCACCCTGCTCGACAACCTCGCCAATCTTGGACTCGAGCAGCTGGTGTCCACCCCCACCCACCTCGCCGGACACACACTCGACGCCGTCTTCTCATCCAGCAAAGACGTCACCTTCAGCCACGCAACAGGACTCCACTGGACGGACCACAGCTGCGTCCACTTCACCTTCAGAAGAACGACGATCCACCACCACCAGCAACAGGTTGCCCGAAGAGGCTGGAACAAGATCACAGCCGACCAGCTCATCGCTTCCCTGAGCCAGCACCCTCCCGCCAGCTCAGCGAACCCCAGCCAGGCCGCCGACAACCTCAAGAAGTGGATCAACAACTGCGCGGACGAACTCGCCCCTCTGAGAACCCCACCCAGCAGACCCTGCAGCAGAAAAACACCATGGTTCACCGACTAACTCAAGAGCTCCAAGAAGAACTGTCGAGTCCTCGAGAGTCTGGAGAAGGGAACCAACTACGGACAACATGACCACCTTCAAGCTCGCCACCCGGAAACACCACCAACTGATCCGCGCCACCAAGAAAAATACATACAAGGATCGACTGGACAACAACGCACACAACTGCAAGGAACTCTTCAACATCGTGAAAGAGCTCTCCAACCCCGGAAACAATGACATCACCCCGTCGCAAGACCTCTGCAACTCACACAGGTTCTAGTAACACAGGCAGACACGGTTTAAACGTTCTTACTTGGAATGTACGGGGTCTCTCGCGCCCTCAGAAAATTAGACAGGTATTCGCCAGCCTCACTAGATGGAATATAGATATTGCTTTTCTGCAAGAGTCACATCTAGCGCCGAACACTCACGCCACATTGGGGTCGAGATGGGCGGGTTCCTCCTATAGAGCCTCATACTCATCTTATTCAAGGGGGGTGATAATATTGCTCAAGAAAGGGATCGCCTTTGAGGAGAAGCACGTACTACAGGACCCCACTGGTAGGTATGTGCTGGTGACGGGTACACTGAGGGGCCAACACATAACTCTCCTTAATGTATACGGACCAAATATAGATGCACCGGAGTTCTACCGTGAAGTTTGGGGCCACTTACAGTCACATGCGAGCACGCACATACTATGCGGGGGAGACTGGAATGTGACACTGCAGGACGGTCTAGACCGCTCTTCACAATCTGTAGAACACCACAAACAGTCGAGACAGATGGTGGGTCACATGATAGAGGACTTGGCGCTAGCAGATATCTGGAGATTGCACCACACGAACGACCCAGGCGCTACACACATCACAACATCACACAATAGCTGGTCCAGACTAGACTATTGGTTGGGGTCTAACGACGTTGCTCTGTGGGCGAGAAAGGTGCAGGTACTTCCGCGCACATTATCAGATCATAACCCGGTACTGCTGCAGCTGGAGATCCCTCATTACACACCCCCCCCCTTTCAATGGCGTTTCAACTCCCAGGCCCTCACAGACCCTATATATACTACTGCAGTGACTACGGCAATCAAAGACTATTTTGCTGATAATGCACAGACTACTGATGACCCATGTCTACTATGGGAGGCCTTTAAGGCTACTTTGAGAGGCGTCTGCATTAGCACCACCATAGGTATACTTAAAGACATCAGAGGCCAAATTCGCCGCTGTGAAACCCAAATGAGGGATTTGGAACTGCGGTACGAACAAACACGGGACGTATTAATATTACCCAAATTGCGCGAACTACACTCCGAACATGCTGACTTCCTGACGTCGGAACTGAATTACCTAGATCGCAAACACACGGCCAGGGCTTTTGGCGAAGGGGGTAGACCAGGTAGGGTGCTCGCGCGTAAAATCTGTGAGGGGCGAGGGCAATCGGCTATACTCCGTATCAAATCCGGGGATGGCGTGCTCCGTACGCAACCCACAGATATAGTGCAGTGCTTTGTGGATTCCTACAGTGCGCTATACCAATCACAACCCGTGGCTACGGAAGATGAAACATGCGCGTATTTACATGATGTGGCAATTGGCTGGCTGTCGGATGCCCACAGGGAATATCTGGCTCAGCCAATCACAGTAGAGGAAGTCACCGAGGTAATCGCCTCGCTCCCCAACGGTAAGGCACCGGGCCCCGACGGGTACACATCCGAATTCTATAAAAAATTTATTGACATCCTTGCCCCACACTTAGTAGCTATGTATGGTGCTTCCTTTGATAACGGATCGCTTCCTCCAACACTGCGGGAGGCGATGATAATAGCACTTCTCAAACCTTCCAAGGATCCTGAGAACTGCGACTCCTACAGACCCCTATCCCTCATAAACGTGGACTCGAAAATTCTAGCGAAATTGCTAGCCGTTAGATTAACCCCTCTGATGACACGTCTAGTGCTGCCGGACCAAGCGGGATTCGTTCCAACTAGATCCACCTCACACAATACCAGATCCCTGTTTGCACTAGCGCATTACCTGAAGCCCTCGGTTAGGGCGGCGGCTGTACTACTCGACGCTGCAAAAGCGTTCGATTCCATTGAATGGAGTTATATGTTGTTTGTCCTCAACAGGATGGGTTTCCCTAAAAGATTTGTCCAGTGGATCACCTTACTGTACACTGCACCGAGTGCGAGGGTCCGCGTCAATGGCTATGTATCAGCCCCTTTCGATATTGGGCGAGGTACGAGGCAGGGCTGCCCCCTGTCACCTCTACTCTTCGCTTTGGCGCTAGAACCACTAGCGTGCATAGTGCGTCAAAATTACAAGGAATCAGCATTGCAATTTGTTTCCAGGCCGCTACATATATCGCTCTACGCAGACGATATGCTGCTGTACGTACGGGATCCGAGGGTGCATCTAAACCCGCTGCTTCGGGAGTATATCCGATTTGGGGGACACTCGGGATTAACTATTAATTGGTCCAAATCCTCGCTCATCCCTCTCACTGACGCCACTGTTTCTTTTGAAGTGGACTACCCACTAGAATGGCAACAAGACCCGATCCGCTACCTAGGAGTAATGTTTCACAGGGATCCTGAAGAAGTACTGCGCGCGAATTATGGTGTGGCCCTCTCCAAACTTGAAGAAAAGGTCCATAGATGGATTCACTTACCATTATCTATTGCTGATCGCATAGCGATCGTAAAAATGAACATACTGCCTAAGCTATTGTACCTTTTTAACAACATACCTATTACGCCTCCACCAGAGATCTTCCGTCGCATAAAATCCCTGGTTCTAACCCTGATATGGGCAGGTAAACAAGCTCGGATTGATCTACAGACACTAACGCTCCCGATTGCACAGGGCGGATTCGGGGTGCCTGATTTTCTACTATACTACCTCTGTGCTCAGGCACAGTACGCAGCCTATTGGTTCCACGAGGTCCCCTTTATCACACACGTGGCAATTGAGGAGGGAGATGCTCATCCTGTCCCCCTATCTGAGATATTGTCGCATAAGCGACCGCCGCTTCACACGAAAGACATCAACACGGTAGACACAACAATCAAAGCCTGGCACAAACTGGGGCAATTGGCTCACAAAACCCCATTATATGCTCCGGACATGCCCCTACGGAACCATCAAGCTTTGTCGGTCACTAACGAAAAAGTGGGGATATCTCTACTGCACAAAGTTGGGATCAACAAAATGTCTGTGTTTCAAGAAGGCAAATTTTTGAGCATTTCCGACTTGGCTTACATTCAAAATCAGACTCCCATGTTTAGATTCACATACTACAGACTGATGAGGGCATTACGGGAACACTACCCTTCATTCCCAGCGGAACCTGACGCCCTAACACCTTTGCAAATGCTGATCACTACGGCAGACCTCTCTCACCTGGTGTCCCGACTGTACACTGCTGCACAAACCGAAATAGCAGGACACACACATAAGGCTAAGGCACGATGGGATGTGCTTTTGGATAATCCATTGTCAGACACAGAATGGTGTAGCGCATGCGCACTAACACAGATACTGACACCAAATGGG
The DNA here is from genome assembly GCF_964261635.1 of Lissotriton helveticus. Classification (NCBI taxonomy): domain Eukaryota; kingdom Metazoa; phylum Chordata; class Amphibia; order Caudata; family Salamandridae; genus Lissotriton; species Lissotriton helveticus. The sequence continues at coordinate 382,160,115 of NC_136062.1, forward strand.
AATCTGCGAATTATTCATTTCAAGTTCCTGCACCAGGCTTACTACACTCCTGTGAAAATGCATAAATTTGGGCTACGAGAGGGAGACAGATGTAAGCGCTGTAATGGAGAGGGTGCGGATTTTGTACATCTGGCATGGCAGTGTGCGAAAGTGGCTGATTACTGGACGGAGGTTACTGCCGCACTCACGATCATGTTGGGGGATGAGGTGAAATGCACTCCGCAGATCTGCCTACTAGGGATTATACCGCAATTCAGGGCGCTGAAAAAGAAGTTTTGTGCCGTCGCCTTGTTATTAGCCAAAAGACAGGTGGCGCAATGTTGGCACAGCCGCAAGGTACCAACCACGAAAGTATGGCTGCATGATATGTCCACATGTCGAGACAGACTCCAAACATACGAAGAGGACTTACCAGAGAACTCGAAACCCAAGGACATGTGGGGATTCTTGACAGACTATCTGAATTCATTGCAGGACACCGGGGAAGACTAGCGGATACACTGAGGGTGCTGGAATGAGTGCTGTCTGGAATGAGAGTTGGAGACGACCGTGGGCTACACTAGGGACACCGAGACACGATCTCACTCACTGTATAGGGTGTGCATGTGGATACAGTTAGGTCTTAAGTTGGGGAATGTTGTTCCTTTACTGTTTATAACATGTAAAATGTAAGACTCAGACTGACAGCGTGCTATGAGGCCTACGACGAACATACGTGTAAAAAACACTGTACATATACGTTTTGAACAAATAATATGGAATGGCGGGCCGGCCTCCGGGTTGTAGGCTCATGCTGTGTCACTTGCTATTTGTGAATAAAGGTCTTACAAAAAAAAAAAAAAAAAAAAGACCTCTGCAACTCCCTCGCGTCCTACTTCCACAACAAGATCACGGACATACACAACAGCTTCAACAACCAACCAACGCAAGCCACAACCGCAACAACGCCACCCACCACCACCCTCCGCACCTGGACCCCGATCAGCACCGAAGACACCATCCGCACCATGAACTCCATCCATTCCGGATCCCCGACTGACCCCTGCCCTCACCACGTCTTCAACAAGGCCGACGCTGTCATCGCACCCCACCTGCGGGACATCATCAACACCTCCTTCGACACCGCCACCTTCCCTGAGAGCTGGAAGCACGCCGAACTCAGCGCTCTGAAGGACTGGACTTTTAACAGTACCAGCGGTGCCAGGGAACAACACCTATAACCTTCATGGGATACCTGTTTCGGCGCACAAACTACAGAGACACGGGACACTTCCTTCGGCGTCAAAGATCAGCGTTTATTACTGCAGGGAAACAGGAGTCATAAGAAGTACATTGACATGTAGGTTCTGCGAGTCTGCTTCAAATTGCGTTTGTAGGTCGCTCTCTTTTATACATAATGTTGCCATTGCATAACATGTGGACAAAAGATTACAGTTCAGTTCCCACAGTAAAACTTCAAAAGGGTCGCTTTCATGTGTTCAGAATTCCGGAACATAATTACAATAGCAATGCCGGTTCCCAACTGTAAAAGTACATCTTCCCACCATTAGGCATACCCATTAGAGTTGTAAATGACAAAGAAGAGGAGACAAGAGCAGCTGCAAGGAAGTCAGACACGTGTAGAGAAAAGAGTGTGAGGGTAATATCGGAAGCATGATCGTGGGATCAAAGAGCTAGATCCATTGCCTGCAAGGCTGTCACAATAGACCGGTACAACCAGATTACCCTCAAGCTGTGCCATCTGCCTTTGCTGTGTCATTCCTCCGGCCATAAAGACGCATGAAAGGAACATGCGTCTTCCGCAAGGCTTGGGAACTAGAGGGTCAAGGGGCGAACAGTTACCTGCTCGCTGACTACGTGAGGGCAAGAAACAAAATGGATGCCGTATCTAAAATGGAACCCGAGGGTTCAGATGAAGAACACGTAATATTAGACGAACCCTGGCAGGTAGTGTAGCGAAATCTCGCACACTTGCTGAACTCGTCATTTGCGGTTCGTAGATACCAAACTCGTCCATATTCGGCAATGCCCAGAACATCGTAATAATTTTTACGGAACCTCAGCTCTTCTCAAGAAACCCACAGCAGACCCCACCGACCTCAAGAACTACCGTCCCATCTCGCTGCTCCTGTTCCCGGCCAAAGTCATCGAGAAGACCGTCAACAAACAGCTGGCCGCCTTCCTCGAGACGAATGGATCCCTCGACCCCTCACAGTCGGGCTTCCGAGCGAACCACAGCACCGAGACCGCCCTCATCGCTGCCACCGATGACCTGCGAACTCTGATGGACAACGGAGAAACAGCAGCCCTCATCCTCCTGGACCTCTCCGCGGCTTTCGACACTGTCTGCCACCGCACCCTAGTACAGCGCCTCGGCAACATCGGAATCCAGGACAAGGCACTGGAATGGATCACCTCCTTCCTCGACGGAAGAACACAGAGAGTCCGCCTACCACCGTACAAGTCAGAGGCCACCAAAGTCATCTGCAGCGTCCCTCAAGGATCCTCACTGAGCCCCACCCTCTTAAACGTCTACATGAGCCCCCTCGCGGCCATCGCACGCCAACACAACCTCAACATAATCTCCTACGCCGACGACACCCAGCTGATCCTCTCCCTGACCAACGACCCCGCCACCGCCAGAGCCAACCTGCACGAAGGGATGAGAGATGTAGCCGAATAGATGACGACCAGCCGCCTGAAACTGAACTCGGACAAGACGGAGGTCCTCATCCTGGGCTCCTCGCCCTCCGCCTGGGACTCCTGGTGGCCCCCCGCCCTGGGCACCGCACCCAAACCGACGGACCACGCACGCAACCTGGGCTTAATCCTGGACTCCTCCCTCTCCATGACCAGACAAGTAAACGCCGTCTCCTCGTCTTGCTTCAACATCCTGCGCATGCTACGTAAGATCTTCCGGTGGATCCCCACCGAGACGCGGCAGACGGTCACCCAGGCCCTCGTCACCAGCCGACTGGACTACGGCAACGCCCTCTACGCCGGAACCACGGCCAAGCTCCAGAAGAGACTCCAGCGGATCCAGAACGCCTCGGCCAGACTCATCCTCGACATCCCCCGACGCAACCACATCTCCGGACACCTGAGAGATCTGCACTGGCTACCGGTCAACAAGAGAATCACCTTCCGTCTCCTCACCCACGCGCACAAAGCCCTACACGACCAAGGCCCGAGCTACCTCAACAACCGGATCAACTTCTACACTCCCAAGCGCCTCCTCAGATCAACCAACCACGCCCTCGCCGCTGTCCCCCGCATCCGAAGAGCGACTACAGGAGGAAGGTCCTTCTCCTACCTGGCCGCCAAGACCTGGAACTCACTCCCGACCGACCTGCGCCTGACCCAAGACCACCTCTCCTTCAGGAAGAAGCTCAAGACCTGGCTGTTCGAGCAGTAACGGCACCCCCCCCCCCCCCCCCCCCACCCAGCGCCTTGAGACCCTACGGGTGAGTAGTGCGCTCTATAAATGACCTGATTGATTGATTGATTGATGGACTTGTTTTGGGACTACTGGTAGGGCTAGGGCCATTATTGGATGTAGAGATCAGGGTTTTTGAACTGATTGGGTGCTTGGACTAGGGCTATGATTTGCTGTAAGGTCCTGGTCTCCTATTGGTTTTAGTTTTAGGACTTGTGTTGTGATTGGATAGTGTTAGGGCTAGGGTTCCCATTGGCTGAAGAGGTCACCTGATTACTAGGGCTATGAAAGGCCAGGGTTAGGTGTCTCAGCCCGGGCGGCGAGGACTAGGGCAGTTCCCTGTTTGAGCCTGTTCGATACTGGTTGGGACTAGGCCAAGAAATGCTGCCCTAAAACAAACCTTTCTAAACTTTCGTCTGAGTCCACCCCTCCAATGCTCATTTTTACTCATCCAAATGCCTCCTAAGACCTAAAAAAATAAAAAATAAAAATCTTTCACTCTTTTGTCCCTCCACTATCCTTTCAATCGAAATTAACAGCCTAACATGTTCACTTCTCAAATTCCATATTAAACTATACTAATATACTACCCAAATAACTGAATAACATATCCACTACTCAAATTACGCTTCAACACCCATCAGTGGTAACAAGTGCTATATGAATGCAAATCTTTCTTCCCCTTTTATCCCTCCGCTATCCTTCTCACTCCAAATAACGGACTAATATCCAACACTGAAATTACTTCATATTTCACCATATTAATTCACCTCTAATCCTTTGTAGGCTTCCTCAATAGCGTGCGTCAACAAGCGCTACATAAATACAAACCTTTGTCCTCCTCTATCCTTCTGCTATCATTCCAAATCCAAATAACTGACTAACCTCCCCACCACTTAAAATGTACTCATGTTTCACTATACTAATTCAACACTAATCCTCTATGGGTCCCGGAGTAGCGTGCTACTCGCCGAAAAATCGCTTAGACGCCTCGTCAGGGCTAGTAAGCGCTATATAAATGCAATTACAATACAATATGTATATGTATATACATATTTATTACTAGCGATCCCTCACACGCGTTGCTGTGGCTGTCTGGTTAAATGGAAAAGAAAAGAGAGCGCCCTTTTATGTTTAATTTCACAATGCTTGTGGGTATATAATATTTTTTTTGTTCCATTGTCTGTGCAGCTATAGAGTGTCTGGTTTGCCGACTCTAGAACACAAAACATATAATTGTCCATGTGAGAAGCAATCTGTGTCTAGATCTAAACCGCACAATTCTAAAGATTGGCCCTGAGCTTTGTTGATGGTGATTGCAAACGCCCCTTTTTCAACCAATTCTTCTTTTGACGTCACTAAATTGCAGAAGTAATGAGGCAATGAAATTCCCCCCGTGGTCAGATATCCCGGCACCTTTCCGTAACCAACTTCCAGCAGTTGATGTGAAAATATCTCAGCTGATCGATCGTTTTGCAGCTGTTCACCCATATTTGTAGTTAATTGTAACATCTGTATGTGTTGCCGCAAAGTAGAGTATTTCAGGCAAGCATTTTTGTCCGCTGGTGTCCATTGAGGGATTACGTGCGTGTTGCTATTACGTCCACCAGATGGCGCTGTTTCAGAAAAAGAATGGTTTTACCTTTCACAGATGTGACCTCTATATAATAGTAGGTATTTAGGTATATAAAAACACTCGCATATTCAAATGCAACGTTGTCAAAATTTCAGCGCAATCGGTGAAGAACTTTCGGAGATTTAGGATTTTACGAACATTTACATTTTTATTTATATAGATAAGTGCATAATTAGCTTTAAGCATTTTGTGCATGCTCTACACCAGGTTTCGGAAACCTGTGCTATTGCATTTGTTTAACTATGGCATTACATTTAGCACCGGTCTTCCACAAATGAAGAAAAACAGCGGTGCTGAGCCTAAGTGGTTGTGTATTTTAGTTATGACTCCGTGCCAACTCTGCAGCAGGGGCTATTTATATTGTATGTTTGCAAAGTCTGTACAATTGTAGCTTCTGATAGCGACTGACACCTATAGATTTCTCACCTTTTGAATGATCTTAAGGCATCTAACTATATCCTGAAAGGTTTCAGCAATGCTTCTGCGTGCCAGAAGGTGGCACCTTTCGGTACTGCACTGACTCCGGCTCTCTCTGGAAATAACATGGGAGGGCCTATATTGCTGCCCCTCCTGCATCCTGATGTCAGTTACTTTCTTTCCACGCGGACCTGGAGCATCTAGTCTGTGAATGCTTTTTTGCAAATTTTTCAGAATTTCTACTGTGCATGGGGTGTTAAATCCTAGGACAACAGGTATCTGATTGATATCTAACAGCAAATTGATAACCATTGTATTTCCGTGGTATCTGACTGGCTCTTGAAGATTTTTCTTCTTTTAGCAAACCCCTGCTTGTCGGTAGGTGGCCTCCTCTCCGCATGAGTGCGTCTGTACCAGAAGTGACGTCCGCGTCACATATAGGCAAAACCTTGGCATGCTGTTAGTGCTTTTTTTTTTTAACATGTCAGTTAGCAATGATCCAGAGAAGATGTACCCATCTGTTGATATTTGACAATTTCGGTGTTTTGTCAGTTTAATTTTCATAAATGTTTCCTCCTGGTGTGTCCGTCATGTCTTGGAGGAAGACGGGTTTTAAACTGTGGCGCATGTCACTGCTCCTTGTCTGTTATGGATCCAGATCTTGTAAGTCTGTTAGGTCTCGAACACGACCACAACATTGTGCTCAGACTGCCGGACCATAGCACCAAAGGCTTTGAGGGAGCAGTCCCTGAAGCTTCTTGCGGCCCAACAGTTATTGTTACTGGTGTTCGAGGTATGATTCCCTTTACTGGGGTGCTCCTCCTGGAAGTCCCCAGTACTTCCTGAGTCTCGTAGTAAGCTAATGCTGCTGCTGACCCCTGACACTATTCTGCCCTCCTGCTGCTGAGCTCGAGCAGGGGAAGGTAGAACAATAGGTTCCCTTGTAGGGGATTTCCATGTATAGTTGTAGGAAAGTATGATCTGCTTTCCTGGTTACCCCCAAGTGGAGGATGTGGAGTCCGAGACTGAGGAGGCTCCTATGGATTTGCCACCCCCAGGATTGTTTCGTTGCCCCTTTGGCCAGGTACCCATGCACTGGCAGGGCCTTTGATGCCCTCAGGCTGTAGAGCCACCACATTTTGTCAGCAGGATTAGTCTCTTGCCTCCCCCCACGGATGACCTGTTGTCCCCACCTCTTATGGCCACGATGGCTAGTGCGGCTTTTGCGAGGGCGGGTCGCAGGGCTACAGACATTTTACAGTGGCAGCCTCCCTCAGTCTCTCTGCCCTCTGATCCCTTGCTGGATTTACTCCAAAAGGGCATTGTGAAATTGGAGCCTTTATTGCCTTTTGGCGAGGTGTTGTACAACGTTCTAATGCAGACTTTGGCGAGACCCTCTGAGGGACCCGGTGGATCCTGCTATTGCACATTGACAGGCTCCAGACGACCCTGCCTGTTTGTCCCTCTACCCTAGGGCTCAGTGGTTGGTGATTCAGGCGGCCTCAGGCTTGCTGCCTTCTGCCCCTTCTCCAATACTCCCTCCCACTTGGAAATCTCGGTTGTTGGAGTCGTGTGGCAGCCAGGTTTTTGCGTCCACTAGTGCTGGCCTTCGCTCCCTGAACACGTCTTGCATGTTTGCCCAAGCTACTTCTACCCTTTGGGACACGGTTGAGCTCCTCCTCTCTCTTCTAGAGGGTCCTCGGACTGGACTGGCACGGTTGGTTCAGGATGGCAGAGAAATGGCACAATTTTTCATTACCTCGGCCATGGTCCCAACTGATACAGTGGGTCGAACTATGGCCCGGTCCGTTGCTCGGCGCCACTATGCCTGGCTGCCCGATGGAGGTGTCCCTGCCAACGTCCAGGAGCGTCTTCGGGATTTGTCCTTTGCTGGGGTCACAGTGTTCGACAGACCTGCTGACTTGGCGGTTCAACGCCTCATACCTGGATTTCCATGATTTCCATGATTTCCATGGTTTGTAGTCCTGGTTGTGGACTTTGGATTTTAGTTGCAGTATTGTCTCTGCTATTTCTTTTTTTGTTTTTCTTTCTTAAAACGAGCTTTATTTGTCATGTTTCACATATACTTCATAGCTCTGCAACCCCGGAGACAGCTGCACACATCCAATTTAGAATAGCAAATGACATTGACTTTTTATACTGAAGAAACTAACACCCCACCCCGCCTCCCCCAGTTGTGACAAATCCCCCTCGGAAACCTGTAGTGCTACACTGGAATCACATACATAGCCCACCCTCCCCACAGCAAAATCTCCTCGTCTTCACACTCATCACCTGTCAGATGAGCAGCCTCTTCCAATGGTGGATCCAAATCTAGTCCCCGGTAGTCTGCCCATTGTTTCCAAATCTTACAATGTTTACGGGGACACCCCCTGGCAGTGAAAACCGGCTGTTAAAGGCCCATGCAGAAATCTAGCCCATTTCTCCATGCGGTCAGCGACGAGGCCTGGGGGGCTTTCCACTCCCTCGCTATGTCCCTCTTTGCCAACGTGAGACCAAGCAATAAGAGATGTCGCTTATATCTATTGCCCCCCGCACCCTCCATGACATGTAACAGTGCCAAACTCTGCGTGCGAGGAAGCTCCCAACCCAGAACTTCTGACAGACAAAAGAACATTCCCCCCAAAACCTGTGTAGCAAAAGACAACTCCAGACTATGTGCAAAAAGGCGCCCTCTTCTAAGCCACATCTAAGACAGTCGGGGGATACAATCATTCCTGCCCTCCACAAGTGCACTCTGGTAAAATACACACAATGTATGTATTTAATTTGAATCAGGCGCAGTCGTGTAGCTATTGCTGCCCCCGTGGACTTGCCTAGTGCCTCTGCCCAAACCTCCTCCTCCTCCAGTTTCCCTACATCCTCCTCCCAAGCCATTTTGAGCCGCTGTAGAGTTGCGGAACAATGAATGATCAGCATCTGATATATGCGGGAAATCTTGCGGTCTGGCAGCTCCCCCATAATGACCTTCGCTTCGATGGGGATGAAATCAAGAAGAGATCCCAGGCCATCCAGACAAGGCACCAGCGTGTGTCGGAACTGGAGGTATCTAAAAAACTAGGAGCGTGGCATGGTGTACTCATCCTGCAGATCCTGAAATGATTTAAGCGTCACATCGGACATCACGTCTCCCAGAACCGAGATGTCAATGGAGTCCCACCCCCTAAAGCCTTGCAGGGCAGCAATCTGAGGTAAGCGCCCATTACCCCAAGGAGGAGTCTCTCTAGTCCGAACATTCCACCACCTCATCCTAGGCTGGGCCTGCCTCCGTATATAAAACACCACCTGTGTAGCCGGGGGCAGAGTCTTCCGGCGCGGAGTACAGTAGCGTATATAAAGAGTGACTGCCCATGAGCTGCAGCTCAACAGCATAGGCTGAGTCATTACTATCCCTGTACCACCATTCGTTGAGAACCAGTAAGTGTGCGGCTTGGTAATATGAGGACATCTGAAGTACCTAGTCCCCCGTGTAGGTAGATAGGAAGCATGTGCGCAGGGCTACCCTAGTCTGAAGGTGGTGGTGTGGCACTCTGTGGGATAATTCCAGGTTTAATGCACTTCTAATGACTTAGGTGCTGACCAGTTTGCTCCCTCTGACCGTTGGGGAGTTGTCAAATGTACCAATTAAATGCTGTCAGATTTGACAAATTACCCAGTCGCACTCTTCTGGGGAAATCAATCCCTTCAATTTCAACTCCGTTCAAACAGAAAGGTATTCATAGTGTATACCAAGGAGACCTTTGGTTGCTCAAGTTTTATTCTTCTAGTTCAATAGTTCAATGTTCTCAAATTGGGCTGTTACATCACAGCTGTACAAGGGTTCATCGACATTCCAATAAACATGTTATCCACAGATTCGTCCAAATACCCAATGCATTTCGTGCTGTCTGCACTTCATCAGGGGAAATACATTTCTACGAGGTAAAATCAAAATAAGGTATAATCAATGTTGAGGAAGCAGATCACAGTCTGTGCAGAATGCTAAGTCAATACGCTCAGGGGATGACTACAATCAGTCTATAAACATGCTTTAACGTTGGTGGAAATACGGGAGTGCGCGAAAAAAATAAGTGTGCTACCCGAGTGATGTTAAAACGGAAGAGTTTCTATGGTTAATCCGACAGTGTAAAGGCGCGTGTCCTGCATATCAACAAACCCAGTGCTTCGTGTTACAAACATACAGTTAACCTTGTGCCGTATAGTTCATTCACAATTCCGTGAAGGTAAACGTCTCAGTGGCGTGCGGCTTATCGCTCGTGTGGATGAACATTAAAATAAGGCACGCATTCAGTTCAAGTGGGTACACGCCATGTAACACTCACCGGTCAGGTAGTTAGGTGAGACGCGTAGTTAGTTTCCACTATCTGGTCCGAGGTCGGGTTAGTGTGTGCTCACGCATGCGCATAAAGCGCGTTATGAGAAAGTTCTCTCGTAACCCGGAAGTGAGTGACACAAAATGTTACACTAAACAATAAGTGATGAGTGAATAAAGTAGGTGTATGGCGGCATTTCCAGACTAATATGAATACCATCTTCAAAATAACAATTCTCATGAAATACAATAATCACGTTTAGCTGGATAAAAATACGGTATGTATAACTAAAATCGCGGCCATATTGGTACAGTCAGTGACATATGACTGATTAAACAAAACGGAAACAATCATAATGAAAGTCAAACATTACAATGGTAATTTTAGTAGAAGCAGCAATTACATGTTCTGTCTGACTGGCAAAGTAATCGGTGCTAAAGCATGTTCAAAAAAAATATATCATGTCAATGTCTGGGATAATGTGATGGGTTGAATAGCCGGTGGCAGCACATGAGGATTATAAAAAGCTACTATATTCGAGACGTTCATTTAACCCCGTGGGGTTGCAGGAATTCAATTTTTTAATCCAAAATATCTCCCTTTGCAGCAGTCTTTTTTTGTTATTGTTATCGCAGCCTTGCCTCACAGGAACACACTCCAAAACCAAAAAACGAATCTGACTGATGTTATGGCTGTTGGAAATGTAGTGTGCAGCTACTGGGGCCTTGGTGGATCTGTTTCTTATGGTACTTTTATGCTCTGTCATTCGAATTTGAATTTTTCTCTGTCTATCCCACATAAGGGAGTCCACAGGGACATTTTAGTAAATATACCACGTTTTTAGAGTCGCATGTAGCGTTAGTAAAAAGGTTGATAAGTTTTCCTGTGGTCGGATGGTTTATGCTGTTGCCATGAATAATGTTGTTACAGTGACCACAGTTCGCGCATGGAATTGTTCCTGTGTATTTTACATTTTTGTTGCGTACATCCTTTTCTATTAAATCCTTTAAGTTTTTGGATCTTTGGTAGGCGAACAGCGGTTTACTGAACAATCCTTTGAAATCTGGTTCTTTCTCAACCATTTCCCAGTTTTTTAAGATGATTTTCTTTATATGGTAGCTTAAGTTTGAGAATTTAGATACAAACACTGGTCTACTTTGGTCCATATCCTTTGTGTGTTTTGAGTAATTCTTCCCTAGAGATGGCTTGTGCTCTTGCTTTGGCTTCTACTAGAATGTTGTCTGGGTATTTCCGTTCTTGAAATTTTGTGATCATTGCATTTGCGTTTTTTTTCATAGGTTTGGTCATTTGATGATATTCTTTTCATTCTTAGTAGCTGCGAGTACGGTAGGTGCCGTTTCAATGACATAGGGTGACAGCTGTCGAAGATCAACAGGTTGATCCTGTCAGTCTTTTTGGAATACACATCTGTCTGAAAACGATTGTTCTTCAAAGAAACTAGCACATCCAAGTAAGGGATGGATCCTGTGTTAATGGAATGAGTAAACTGGATGTGATCATCAAAATCATTGATATCTTTGATGAATTCTTCAATATCAGTCGATGGGCCTTTCCATATGAGAAAGATGTCATCTATGGATCTCCAGAATTTGTGGATCTTATTCTGCCATCTGGGATTTTCAAGGATGCTCTCAAGTTCCAACCTGTGCATAAAGAGATTCGCATAGCTGGGGGCTGCCCAATTCCCCATGGAAGTTCCTGCCAGCTGTTGGAAATGTTGTTCGTTCCAAGAAAAGTAACAGCGTGAAGTGTAGTAATTCCAACAGGAATACTTTAAGATCTTGCTTGATATCGTGGTTGATTAAGAACGACTCTATAGCTTCAATGCCTCTGTTATGGGGGATGGACGTATAAAGTGAACATACATCAATAGTACATAATGTTACTTCCATTGTCTCATCTAATTCAATTTCGTTGAGTTTGGTGAGAAAATCGGTGGTATCGCGAAGATAGGTTGACATTTTCTGAACGAGTGGTTGTAAGTGTCGGTCTAAGTATTTTCCTATAGGTTCGTGGATTGAGCCCCTTGTCGACACTATGGGTCTAAAGGGTGGTTTCATCAGATCCTTGTGAATCTTCGGTAACATATGGATGCTTGGACATTTTGGGTGATCTTGTGTGAAATATCGTTTGTCTTTTTCAGTGAGGGCTACCCTAACCACACCTCCCCCCCCCCCCCCCCCATAAAAACTCACCCAGTGCCGAGTTGAGCTTCCGGAACCATAGGGGCGAAATCTGGTAGGGATGGTTTTGTAACTGGTAGAGGAGACGAGGGAGCGCCACCATTTTAAAAATAGCTGACCTACCGTAGATCATCAGGGGCATGAAAGACCACTCCTTAAAATCCTCCTTCGTACGATCCCACACCGGGACCAAATTGCGACCCCTGGATACTGCCGGCACATTGGACAAGAATATCCCCAAATACTTCATCCCCCCGTCGCCAATTGAAGGGCTAAAACCCATTCCCCCACCCCAGAACCACCCCCCAAGACCCACAATGTGGATTTTTGGGTATTCATATATAGCCCAGAGGTCTCGCCGAAAATCTGGAGAATGCGCAGTAATCGTGGCCCCACCCTATCCAAGTCCGTAAGAAAGAACAGAACGTCATCCGCGTACATGCAATTTTATCACTAAGACCTGGCGCCCATCGAAACCCTTTAAGTTGAGCATCTATATGCACACAGGCTGCCAGCGACTCCATGGCGAGCGCTAAAGGGAGGGGGAGAGGGGGCAGCCCTAGCGGGTGCCCCTTCGGGTAGGGAAGGAATGAGAACTCGCCCCCCTGTACTGAAGCCTTTTAGGTAGTATACAACAGCTGCAAATAAGCCATAAAACCCGGGCCCAGATTGAGCCTTCGCAGCAATGCAAACAGGTAAACCAAACTCAGAGAATTAAAGGCCCTGTCCATGTTGGCCAGTAGCAGTGCCGCCGACTCCCCGAGCCGCCTATACAGCCACGTGCGCACGCCTAATGTTGTGGTGGGTCGCCCTCTGAGGCATGAATCCTGCCTGGTCCGGGTGTACCAGAGTTGTGATGTTCAGCTAAAGTCGATTGGCCAAAGCCTTGGCCAGCACCTATGCCTCGATATTGAGGAGGGAGATGGGGCGAAATGATGCATGCTGCGCCGGAGGTCTGCCTGGTTTGTGGAACACCAATATCTCCGCCTGTCTCCATTCCGGGGGAAGCAGGCCACCCTCCCGCGCCCCCTCCACCACCGGCCGAAAGTGTGGGGCCAGCTGCATAAAAAACCTTTTAAAAAATTTGCTGGAGAACCCATTCGGACCCAGAGCCTTCCCCAAATTCAATTCTCCCAGTACAACACCCAGTTCATCATCCGATAGAGGGCTATCCAAGTGCTCCGCACCTCATCCAAAACAGTCTTAGGTGGGAGATCATCAATAAATTTCACATTAACCTCCTCCCCGAGACATTTTATGGGAGAATACAGGTTCTCAAAGTACGCCGCAAAGCTCTCTGCTATAGCAGAAGGCTCCAGAATTAGCTCCCCCGCCGGGTCCACGACCCGTGGTAGAGGCTGGGCATGAAGTTTACCTTGGCACAGATGGTGAAGCATTTTGCTCGCTTTATCCCCCCATTGATAGACCCTACTGCGTGTTGCTAGCCAAGCAGGCGAGCCTCTTCCAGTAGGAGTGCGGTGTACTGCTGCTGAGCCAACACCAATTGTCTCTTGGCCGGGCCCCCATCCACCTCCCTACCCCTACGCTCCAGTGCCTCAATATCCACCTCCCGACGCACCAGATCCTTCTGCCGCTCCCTCCATGCAGCCAAAAACCAGGAAATATCCCCCACCCCTGCATCGTGGGTTTCATTGCCTCCCAGAGCACCGCCGATGACTCAACTGACCCTACATTCGCAACTAGGTAATTATCTCCTTGGCCAGGTGGTCCCTATATTTCTCTTTCTGCAGCTGCCACCCCGACATGCGCCATCTCAGAGGCTGCCTCCCCGGGCTAATTCGAATCTTGAGTGCACCGGGCGAGTGATCAGACAGGGCCCTAGGCATAATATTCGCTGATATCACTCTGTGTACCATCCTAGGGATAGATATGTAATAGTCTTGAAAAGGAAGCGCGTGCTGTGGAAAAATGTGTACATCTGTCTAGTCTAACACGTCAGCTAGGGAATGTATCTTGGTGGGGGATCCTACCACCCCCTCCACCCCTTCATTCTTCCATCTATCCCAATCCCGGTCAATGACCTCATTCCAATCTCCCCCTACCACAGAATACATCTGGCATGTCCCCCCATAGTGTTAGTAGCCGTTCCACCAGGGACTACTGTAGTGGCGGCGGTGCATATACGCTTCCCAGGATCACATCCTCCCTCCAATTCTGCCCTGTACGAAGACGTACTGTCCCTGCGCGCCATGCCAAAGTTTCTCGTGTTCATACTGGACCCTACAATGAATCAACACTGCCACACCACGCGAGCCTCTCGTGACCCCGAGTGAAACACCTGAAGATATCCATATCGTTGGAGGCATAAGGCTTTGGTGCCCAATAGATGTGCTTCCTGAAGGAGCACTTCGGCCCCAGCCCTCTTAGCGTACTGAAGACGAGCACCCCTCTTGACCTTATCCAATGCCCCCCTAACATTCCAACTGACCACACACATGGATCCAGGGGTCATCCACCGTTCAGCCTCCATACCAGGCATGTCAAAAAACATTCTTACGACCTACGTATGTGTTCTCCAAGATACAGCAAGAGTTCCAAGTAACCGGCGTAAATGCGCAATCAAACAAGCAAAACAAACCCCACCCAACACCTCACTCACCCCATACCTCCCAAACATGGAAGCATCTGTCGCGGTCCCAACTGGGGGACCGGTACCAACCCTTCCAATGGATCCCCAACTGACCACCCATAACCCTTAGGGCCTCACCCCTTCCCACCCACCACTACGTGACTGGGTGCCCAGCCCAACACATGTGCCTTCTCGGATGTTCAGAAACATTAACCAGGATTTCAGTCCCTGTAGAGCCGGTTAGTCAGTCCGCTGAAGCCTGTCTCTCTCTGACAATCGGTCACTCTGCCGGGGGGCCGAGCAAGAGAGCGAGTGGCCGGCTGGACCTCGATCTCCTGCTGCCTCACCACCGGCCCAGTTGTCCCCTCCGAGCCACCTCACTTGACAAAGAGTGCGAGTCTCGGCCAGGCATTGTGTGAACCCACACCCTCAGTTTCAACGGTCCACGTAAAGACTTCCTCCGGCGAGTCAAAGAACAAAGTGCGAGACCTATAGACCACTCTGAGATGGGCTGGATACACCAGCGTATACTGGATCTTCAATTGTCGAAGGCGAACCTTGGCCGCTATAAAGGACTGCCTCTGCTACTGCACCGGGGCGTGTAGTGTGGGAAGATGAGGATCTTGGCGTTGTCGCATGTAAGAGATGCCTTAGCCCTGGCCTGCTTCAGAATAGTATCGCGGTCCATATAGTTCAAGAATTTGGCGATTATCAGCTGAGGACGCGCCCCCTGAGAGGGTTTCTGCATTAGGGCCCTGTGAGCACGCTCCACCACGCAGCAGCGGGAGAGCGCATCAGGGAGGACCCAGCCCTCCAGCCACTGTGTCAGAAAACGCTCCACACTATCTCCCTCGCATCCCTCTGGAAATCCCACAAAGCAGAGATTGTTGCGCCGAGCCCTCCCTTCGGCATCTTCAGCCCGCAGCGCCAACCCCTTCTGAATCTTCTCCATAGCCGCCACCTTCTTTTTAAGGGTCGTCACATCATCTTCCACCTCCGATACTCGGGCGTCCGTCCCTGCAATGCGATCGACTGCATTGCACAAATCCTGCCGCAGCAGCATAATGTCCGAACCAACAGCCCCGATCTTCGCCTCCAGCATATCTCGAGACTGAGTGATGGCTGCCATTAACGCCGTATTGTCCGGTATCTGGCCCTGCGATCCTGCAGCCCCTGCTGCTGCCCCTGCTCCGGTGAATCTATCAATGGTGCCCTGCTTGGTATGGCCTGCTCCACCTTTGTCCCGCGTCATTGTCTCAGCCGATGTCCTGCCACCAAGCCTTCAAGAACGGCTGTCGAGCTGGCCGAGCACTAGTACAGCCCAAAATCTAGTACACCGGCCCCAATGCAACATCTGTCTCTCCAAGCCCCCCAGCAGGTGGCTGCCGCCTCAAGGAGAGCCCCTATGTCCACCAATGCTCCCATGCCTTTGCCCCCCAAGGGCCCTGATCCTCCACTCCGTGGCCCGACTACCGACGTGCGCCACGGACCCTGGGATCTCCTGGGCTCAGCCAATGACTCCAAGGCCAGAGAGGCCTAAGTGCACCACTGTCCAGAGGGGGGAAGCCTTAGCTGGACCACTTTTCTCTTTCTAGAGAGCTGCACCGTGCTGCTCCTTGATGGGGCCCCAGTGCACTTGTCACACTGCCCGCTCTAAACAGCCACTCCTCCACCAGCAGCCCAGGGGGAGAGACTGAGTGTTAAAGTCCTGGTTGGCCCTGCCCCCCCCCCACCTCGCTGCACCGCCGCCGTCTCCGCGGCCCGACTCGGCCGCCGAACCCCACCAATATCCCCTGGGCAGGCCCGTAAAATATGTAGAGGGGGGGGAGACAGCCCCCGCTAGCAGCCCCCGACCGCCGCTGCACCCCACAGCCTGCTCACCCCCTCACCACTGCTCCTACGATCCTTGCAAAATGGCCACTCCCGCTCGAGCTTGTGCTCATCCTGGTCTTTACCACCTGGCCGCCCCTTGGACAGGTTATGAGTAAGTATCAAGGACCCCCTGAGGAACTAAATGCTATAAGTCCTAGGTCAGGGATTGTTGGACCCGGCCTCGTGGCGTGGTCCTACCCCTCCCGCATGGCGGGCCCAGGACGACATCGGCTGCCATGCCAGGCCACCCTTTCTGGCCCGACTCCATCTTGGGCCCATCACGTCCCGAGCACATGGCCTCAGCCCGGCCCCGGCCCCAGCGAAGCCCCGACATCGAGGCACCAAGATTCCCCCCAGGTGGTAGAGTGGCCACTCGATGGATCCCGGAGGAGGGGAGTTTCGATGGGCCTCCAGCCGTCCCCGGACGCCTGGTATCGATCGCCCTCCAGCCTCCCTGGGCGCTGGCTCCATCCCCCTGCTGGGTGTCTGGACACCTTAATCCCGGCCCCTCTGACCCCCAGGCGCGAGGGTCCGGACATCAAACTCCTCCAGTCCTATATCTGGGCCAGCCCTGGATTAGGACACCAGTTGTATCTTGGAGTCGAAGCCCTGCTGACCTCGTCGCGGCAGACCCTGATCCGAACTCTTGCACCTGAACCATCTTCAAGGCCCTGCTGACGCTGTCGCGGCCTGACCAAGCTGAACTATCTTCGAGGCCCTGCTGACGCTGTCGCGGCCTGACCACGCCGAACTATCTTCGAGGCGCTGCTGACGCTGTCGCGGCCTGACCACGCCGAACTATCTTCGAGGCCCTGCTGACGCTGTCGCGGCCTGACCAAGCTGAACTACCTTCGAGGCCCTGCTGACGCTGTCGCGGCCTGACCAAGCTGAACCACCTTCGAGGCCCTGCTGATGCTGTTGCGGCCTGACCAAGCTGAACCACCTTCGAGGCCCTGCTGGTGCTGCCGCGGCCCCACCACTTGAACTATCTCCATACCAGTTGGTACATGGACTGTCCCGCTACCCCTTTGCCCTGATACCAAGAATCTACGGATCCCTCGATCCCCTTGTATATACTGCTACCAGAACTTGCCTTGATTCCTTACATAAAGATTCTTGAGAATACGTCTGTGTGGTGTCCTGTGGTAGTGTGATTGCTCGGCTATTACGAATGTAGGAGAGGAGCCTCGCCCAGGAGGCCTCTCAACGGCGCTCAGCCTATTCCATAAAGAGAGGTGGGTCCTTGGGGTGAACAGTCAGACATCTTCTGTCTCCCCCGGGGTCGCCTTTCTAACATTGGTGGCAAGCGACGGGATCCGAGCCGACGCGAATCGTACAGCGAGTAACTCGCCACTACTAACAGAGACCCACAACAACTATGACTACTAAAGAGGCCGGAACGACGGCAGAATTCCAGAAAGAACTATTAGGGGTTTACACCCATAAAGAGCTCCAACAAAGCAAAGCCTTAGGTATCGCTACCACCGGACTAAGCACAAAAGAAGATTTTAAAGAGGCGCTGCAAACATGGGTGGAGACCGGAGCGACTCCACCCCAAACTAACGATGACATTGTCCTCGAAGCACCTCCGAGAACCGCCACAACCCCAGCGGAAGAAAGAACCGCCAACAGAGAACCGGGCCTCTCCCACGAAGACGCCCGGGAGCGAGAGAAAAACCGAATCCATGAACTGGAGCTCGCCCGACTCCGGCTGGACGGAGAACTCCAATTAGCAGAAAAGAAAATGGCCATTGATTAACTACGATTGCGGGGAGATCTAGAGGAGAGGCGGCGGCAAAGAGAATTGGAAGAAAAGAAGCTCACGTATGAACACGAGCGTGGCCTCAGAGCTAGAGATCAAAGCCAAGAGCGAAGAAGCTGGCGCCACGGTAACCCAGGCCACCCCCCCTCCTGCCGACCCGAAGGTCCACATTTCCAAGGATATCGTCAAGGAGTACTAAAAGAATGACGATATCCAGCAATGGTTTAAGGCCTATGAAGTTGCCATGACCGCACACCGCGTCCCACGAAAAGACTGGGGTGCCGGCTTGTGGGGGAGGTTTGTCAGTGAAGGAAGAGACACCCTGCTCGAGCTGGCCGAGGACGTAATGTCCTCCTACGATCACATGAAAAGCGCCATGCTCACCCGTTATGGTCTCACCCCTGAGATGTACCGGCAGAGATTCAGAGACTGCAAAAAGATTCGCGGTACCACATGGGTGGAGTACGTGAACTTTTACAGCCGGGCCCTGGAAGGATGGATCAAGGGCAGCAAAGTGTCCACCTACGAGCAGCTGTTCGATCTCATCGTTTGGGAGCACTTCTCCCACAACTGCTTTGTCGAGCTCAGACAGCATCTCCTCGACAGTAAGCTGACCGAGCCCCGGAAACTCGCCGTCGAGGCCGATCGGTGGGTGAGCACCCGGGTCCCCCGGACCCCGATAGGAGAAGCAGGACGGAACGGCCAGGGGCACTTCCGCAAGCGAGGTGGCGGAGGGGGCCAGAACAGGAGCCGAGACTTCCCAACGGCTCTGGCCTGGAGCCCGCCCCGGGGGTCACCCCAGAATAACACTTCGCCATCCCTGACCAGAAGAGGGCCCCCCCAGCACGGCCGGGGCCCCGCCCAAACATTAGTTGCCACAGATGCCAGCGGCCCGGTCATTATGCCAGTGACCACCTCTGCCCCATAAACCAGCGTCCCGGCACCACCGGGCCCCCGAACTGCCAGATCGCTGCCGCAGCCCTGGGGGAAGGAGGAGAAGAAAACGAAGAGGCCGACAACGAGGATCAGACTAAGTGGGAGCCAGCTGCTATGGCCCTAGCCTGTCTGTGCGAAAGAGACCTGGTCCCCGAGGCTCCACTCCCGAGCAACACCCAAAAGTACCGTCAGTGGGTCAACATTAATGGGCGACGGGCCGCAGCCCTCCGCGACACTGGAGCCAGTGTGTCAGCCGTCCGCTGCCACTTGGTGACCTCCGAACAGATCATACCGAACGTACGATGCCCCGTGCGGGCCGCCGACAATTCCGAGACCCTGTGTCAGATGGTCCGAATCCCCTTCGAGTGGGGAGGGGTGTCGGGCACCCTCAAGGTGACCGTCCGGGACGACGCCCCCGTGGACTGCCTCCTCGGAAACGACCTCGAGTTCTCCCTGGGCCCAAGTCGAGCGAAGAGAACATCTGGGAATGATGGGACTACCCGAGTGGGTCTGCGCGACAACCCGATCTATGGCAGCCCGGGCCCCGGCGGCAACCGAGGCCGCCCCGACCGAAGAGCCGGAGTGGCCCGCGCCACCACCGCCTGCAACCCCTGAAGAATCAGACCTTGAACCCGGGCCATCGGAGCCCGACCGCGAAGACAGCACCGAGCTCCGCGACATCCCCGAACTAGCCCAATGGCGCCAGGAGGGTGGTCCCAACCGAGAACAATTCCGGCAGGAGCAGAAGGCCTGCCCCTCCCTCGAGGGAACCCGGCAGCAAGCCACAGCCCAAGCTGCCGGGGACACCTCGGGGTCCCACTGGGTCTACTGGGACCATGGCCTCCTATACAGCGAACAGAAAATTGCCGAACTGGGGGCCAGCCGAGTGTTGGTGGTCCCCCTACGCTTCAGAGACTTCCTATTGAACCTGGCACACGATGTGCCCCTCGCCGGGCACCTGGGGCTGGACAAAACTTACAGCCGCCTGGTGACCCATTTCTACTGGCCGAAAATTCGCAACGAGGTGCACAACCACTGCCGCACCTGCCCGACCTGTCAAGCCAGCGGGAAGAGTGGGGGGAAAGTCAAGGCCCCGCTCCAACCCTTTCCGGTGGTGACCACCCCCTTCGAGCGAGTGGGGATCGACATCGTGGGGCCCCTAGACCCCCGAACCTCGCAAGGACATCGCTTCATCCTCGTCCTGGTGGACCATGCCACCCGTTATCCCGAAGCCATCCCCCTCCGAACCATAACGGCCCCCGTGGTGGGCCGGGCACTAATGAGCATCTTCTCCAGAAGGGGTTCCCCCGAGAGGTCGTGAGTGATCGGGGCACAAACTTTATATCTCAGTATATGCGGTCCCTGTGGCAACAATGCGGGGTCACCTATAAGTTCACTACCCCGTATCACCCCCACGGGAACGGACTTGTGGAGCGGTTTAACAGGACCCTCAAGGGGATGATCAAGGGCCTGGGAGAGCCAGCGCCCAGGGAGGCCGGAGGGCGATCGATACCAGTCGTCCGGGGACGGTTGGAGAGCCATCGAAACTCTTGTCTCTGGTTGAGTGGCCACTCGACCACCCGGAGGTTCTTGGTGCCGCGATGGCGGGCTCGCTGGGGCTGTGGCCGCGGCTGGGCCGGGACCACGTGTCCGTGACGTGATGGGCCCAAGATGGCGTCGAGCCTGGAATGTGGGTCCGTGGAGGGCACCGGACCGGTAATGCTGGGGCGGCCCGAGTGTGCCGTGTGCGTGGTGGGGGGGCCGCCGGGTGGCGGATCTGGTGGTTTGTAGGTCGTGCAGAGCTTTGCCCAGGGCCGACCCGGGCTAGGTGGAGGGCCGATGTCGTCCGGGGCCCGCCATGCGGGAGGGGTAGGACCACGCCACGAGGCCGGGTCCAACAAAGAGGCCTTGCGCCGCCTCCGAGTTCAGACGCCATTCGTGATCCATCATGCACCGACGGCTGAGCTCGTCTGCCCTGGTGTTCAGAGAACCTGCCAGGAGTTGAGCCACCAGGGTCACGCCCTGGCGTTCCAGCCATTGCCAAAGGCGAAGAGCCTCCTAACAAAGCGTCCACGACCCCACCCCGCCTTGTTTGTTGCAGTACCACATGGCGATGGTGTTGTCCATGAACACCTGCACTACACTCCCCCGGACAGAGGGGAGGAATGCCTTCAGTGCCAGACGAATCGCCCGAAGCTCCAACAGGTTGATGTGGAGCCGGGCCTCCGCCGGAGACCAGAGGCCTCTGATCTCCGCCTCTCCCATGTGGCCTCCCCAGCCCTGGAGGGACACGTCCGTCACAACTACGTGCTCTGGTTGGGGAAGGGAGAGGGATCTGCCGCTGACCCAATCGCGGTCCGTAAGCCACCACTGCAGCTGTCTCGCAGTTCCCTCCGAGATCAGGACATGGTCGGATAGGTTGCCCTGATGCTGGGCCCACTGAAACTTCAGGTCCCACTGCAGAGCCCGCATCCGCCACCTGGCGTGATGCACCAGTAGGATGCAGGAGGCCATCAGCCCCAGAAGCCGCAGCGTCAACCTGACCGAAACCCGGGATAACGGCTGAAAGATGGGAATCAGAGCCTGAATATCCCGAACCCGCTGTTCGGGTGTATAAACCCGAAACCGCGCCGAGTCCAGAACCGCTCCGTTGAAGAGGAGCTTCTGAGAGGGGCACAGGTGTGACTTCAGCACATTGATGGAGAACCCCAGCTGGTGCAAAAGGTCTGCCGTAGTCTGGAGGTGGCTGACGACTGTTTGGGGCGAGCCCGCCTTCAACAACCAGTCGTCGAGGTAGGGGAAGACTGAAACCCCCAACCTGCGCAGATGAGCTGCGACCACTGCCATCACCTTTGTGAACACCTGTGGGGCGCTGGTAAGGCCGAAGGGGAGCACGATAAACTGAAAGTGCTCGTGGCCAACCATGAACCGCAGGTAGCGCCGGTGGGCAGGCAGGACGGGGATATGAAAATAAGCGTCCTGCAAGTCCAACGCTACCATCCAGTCTCCTGGGTCCAGAGCAGCTAGGACCTGAGCCAGTGTCAGCATCTTGAACTTCTCCTTCCGGAGGAAGCCGTTGACGTACCTTAGGTCCAAGATAGAGCATAGGCCCCCTTTGCTCTTCTTGGGTACCAGAAAGTAGTGGGAGTAGCAACCACACCCTACTTCTGGCCTACCAGAATCATTTCCTAAATGCAATCTATTCGCATGTAGCCACAATCTATGATTATCATGTGATCCTATGTTTATGTACATATTCCTGTCCAATCGATAACCCTAACGTTGATTTTGAGACACAGTAATTATATATTCGTCCCTGAGATGAAGAGACTAACTTCTCTCCCCCATTACTTTACTTTTCTGAAAACAATGCGGGATCCCATTGTTTGTGTTGGGCATTTACACAATTAATGAACCAATGAGACCGTTTTGTACGTTCCCTTGGTCTTACGGCAAGCACAAGGGACCGTTTGCTATGCTCCCTTAGACTAAATCGAGTACTCTCCTTTGATTGGTTGTCTAGCGACGAGCCTCCGAGCAGTATTCAGCGTCTGCACCTCGAGGCAGTTCAGACTTCCATCGGCTGCCGTCAGAGTGAGATGCATATGTGCACCTCTCGATGTAGATGAGGTAAGACAGTTTTCTTCCAGATTACGTTCCCAGCCGCCTTTTCCTCTCCTAAGATCCCTTATTAGTAATAACTACCATTATTATCAGACGTGATTCTACTCACTCAACGAGTCTTTTTCCTTCACGGACCCAATCCCTAACTGTATCTTCCCGATTTCAAATAATTGCATAATTATATCATTTGGACTGCTATTAATGTATGGCGCGATTCGCACTGGCCTGTAGACCGGACACTGAGTCGCTCGTGGTGTGCCACGACACGCAGCCCCCATCCTCTTTTTGATTTAACGCATAAGAAGGCGCTCCTGAATATGCCTGTTATATATTAAACGTTAGAACAGACTGTCTTGAGCATCTGCTGGCGTGGCCCATGTCCCAAGCGCGTTGCGGACAGGACTATTCCACTTAATTCTCTCTCAATACAACAGACTGATCCATGTCATTACCCCATTCTTTAGAACCATCGGGTCAGCGAGTCTCTCCACGTACCTGCACGCTCAGCGGTGGACAGACAACTTTGAATTGCAAAGAGCAAACATTTGGAAAGCGACTACATCCCAGTAAGTGTCCCCTTGATATTTCCATTGTTCACTATGGAGTCAAGGACCCCCTTGTACATCCTATTGTAATCTTGACTCTTTTAAACAATTGCAGGCTACAATCCACAACATAGGTACCCAGGAAGGTCCTATACTAACGGCCATTGAACTGACCCCACGTAAAGTAGGTACTTCACTTTTAATCTAATCCCAGTGCACTACTACTCCTTTTTAGTGGGCAGATACATTCATTGTTGTTGTATTATTTGTAGGCGCTCCAGTTCCCTTTTGTGTCCTGAAGAAGACCCCAGCATGAGGTTTTCATTAACCCTTTTATCCGGGGGTCGAAACGTAGACTACCAGCCCACGGCATTCCTCTGAGCATAGGAGAAACCAATGGATTAATACAGATCCTGTGCTTAAGAGTAGTTTAGAAATACTGATCTAAAACCAGACTGTAAAGGCTGCATTGAATCTCACTGTGATTGTTACATGGTCACAACACCTTTACCCGGTCCCCACTTATATCCCATCACACCCATCCCCTCTAACTACCTTCTTTCCTGTTCACTACGAGCGCGTTGATACATCAAAATGTATATGATTTTTCAAATTTGTCTTTTCTAATTTATTCTTGATCCCAATGAAGTAATTGCTATGTCTTTAATTTTGATTGCTCAAATTTTGATATTTAATGATTGATACCGAGTATCATATTTATGATGTGTTAAAATAAAATATGCACTGTATTCATGGACTGTCTATGATTTAAGTTGCATCATCTAGATTTGTGATATTTGTGACATTTGATGCCTATGAAAGCAATAGACTCCGACCACTTCTATACGTACCTTATTGACTGACCCAGGTCAGAGAGTTCTTAGGGTTTACCCCGTTATAACTCATTAAGCCTCCACTCTTGTCTCATCTCATATGGAGCCCTAAATTGAAGAACCGTACTCCATGCCTGATAGTATTTATCAGTCTGCTCCCTCCCCCGTCCGTCCCCAACAAGCCCTCCACCCGATTAATGGGCCAAAAAGGAACGCCCTCCATAGCCCACTATCTCAACTGCCAACTGCCAACTTTAAATTGAAATAAAACCTTGGGGTCTTTCCAGTCAGTGGAAGAGAGGCCGAGCCACCTCAGATTCCAAATGCTACCTTAACCGTTGCACTCAACACAAAATCGCCTCCGCTCCCCCTCCATCCCGGCCGGCTCTGATATTGTTATTAGTGATACTCCCATCTCCTTGTGTGAAGTTAGGCTCTGGGTAAGGAGAGGAGCGATAGATTACCCGTTATCACCGGGTGCGACTGTGGCAGCCCTGATAGGTGTATGTTGCTGCCCCAGCACATCGTTGCAAAATACAGCTGAAGACAAACTAATAAAGCCCTTTGGGCTCCCGTACGGGAATCCCTGTATAATCGAGATGGCTCCATGTGTTGGTAACCTTGCGTGCTCGAGCTTGGCCCAGCAACAAAACTGTGTGTGTGTGTACCCAAAATACGGCCAGTACTGTCCCTGTAGCAGACACATGCGGGTTACCTCCCCCCCCCTGCCCCTTAGATACGCCCTCCTTTCCGTTTTATGGCGCCTATCCCCATACTTTCAATGACCCTGACGTTTATTATCAGGCACCCACAGGTAAAACGGCCGCATATCCCCAGCACAAGTCCCAGACGGTTCTCAAAAGGGGCAAACAAACATATCCTGCTTCAGGCGTGGATTTGCAGCCCTCTTAGTGTACTATGGACAGAGAAGAGTCCTCTGCAGGAGTGTTCGCACCCCGTTCACCCAAGCACCGCCGCATGCGGTGGGACGACTTGCCTCCCATGTCATAGGGCACGGAGGAAACACCAAAATCCTAAACTGTCCTCCACATCTCCAGCCCAAAAGGAGAAAGTTCAAATGTAGCCCTCAAGGAGCGGCACTGAATAGCCGGCTCTGAAAAAACATGGGTGGACGTCCACAAAGTCCGTCAAAATTTGCCAACCGCATACGCCAGCACTTTTCCCATACCTTAAAACCTCTCTGCCCATATAGCACCAAGCCCTGGTCAAACTGGACACCAGTGTTGGCCTTTGCTCATAAAACATTTACCCACACTATCATTTGTGTCAGCTAAATTCTTGTTTTCTAATAGCCTATGAAGTAGTTCTGGTTTGAAAAACGTGACAACTCGCCGTCCTCTGGGTTATCGGCCCTCTTATGAAAACCAAGACAAGCGTGCAACGTACTGAAA
This sequence comes from Lissotriton helveticus, assembly GCF_964261635.1. NCBI lineage: Eukaryota > Metazoa > Chordata > Amphibia > Caudata > Salamandridae > Lissotriton > Lissotriton helveticus. The sequence continues at coordinate 382,185,716 of NC_136062.1, forward strand.
TCTCCCGAGACAGATGGTGGGAAACGACGGCTGTCCTGGCAGAAAACCGGCCGGGACACCTGGTCAACCTGTAAAAAAAAGCAGCCAATCTCTAACGAATAACTAGGCTGCTCGGCGCAAGACGCCTCTAATTCCTTTGCTATTAGTTACCAAAATAAAGAGGCAGGCGCTGGTAACTGGAAGGCAAGAACAGGTTTATTACTCCATAGGAGAACACATCAATTCGGACACACGGAATGTCTTCGGGAGGTGTTTTAACAACTTCTCCGCTGCTCAGTCTTTTATACACATTTTACGTCAGTTTATTGGTGGTCAAACAACCTTGGAATTCCCGCCCCCAGCAGGTTCTCATACAGACCCAACAGTTATCGTCCCCCACCCGGATCTAACAAATGATCGATATCTCTCCGACAGGATCTGTAAATGCGTGGGATCGGTCAGATCGAAGGGTTCATGCTATTGATTAGATCAGGCGCTTCTGTTCATACAACAAGTCCTGCCGTGTGGGGGCAATAAACTATGTCCGCAAGGGTTGGTATAGTGCTTGGCACCGGATCGAGCAGCCAGGTACGGTCAGGTAACCCAGGTAACCCCCCTTGCAAAAGCTGGTGGTTTTGACATAGGCTGCCTATTTCAAAACCACCAGCTTTTGCAAGGGGGGTTACCTGGGTTTTTGGCCCCGTGCTAGACGGCCATCTAGGGAAACCTACCAAACCCACACATTTCTGAAAAGTAGACACCCGGGGGCTTCCAAGGAGGTATGGCTTGCGTGGATCCTCCAACGTTCCTTTACCCAGAATCCCTTGCAAACCTAAATTTTAGCTGAAAAAATCTGATTTTCACATATTTTTGTGTGGGAAAGCGTGGCATTACTGGGCTCACACAAATTTCCTCCCACCCAGCGTTCCCCCAGGTCTTCCCGATATAAATGGAACCTCACTTGTGTGGGTGGCTCAAGGACCCGCAACATGCAAGGTCCCTAAACATAATGAGCTGACATCAAAATAACCTATCACAAACCAACCTGGTTCTGCAAGGGGGTTCCCACGAGTTTTTTGCCCCGGGCTCAGCAGCCATCTTGGGAAACTACAAAACCCAAACATTTCTGAAAACTAGACACCAGGGGGAATTCACAAGAGAGACATCACCATATACTCCCATGGTTTACCAATAATATCTACATTTAGTAGGTTATTCTTAGCTGGAATGTACACCTTAACAGAGACACTCAAAAGTCAAACATTCCAGAACAGCTATCTATTCCTCAAAGACACACATACTGGTTGGATTTGGCACGAGGGCGAGTGATGGTTCAGTACAAAAAATTTATTTAACAAGAGATTTCACACAAATGAAATGCTCTGTCAATTAAATGCATAAAAAACGAACCAGTGACTCGCAACTCGTGAGCTGTAAAGCCACGACAAGGCACCAACCGTTTTATAGGCCATTCACGCACCTTTCATACCTGATGCACACAAGACCATTCACACCATCCAGGAGCAAATACAACACATTACAATATTCACAAAAAGGGACAAGATACACCCTGCTTCAGAAAGAGAAAAAAGACAAATATTACTGCACAGCCATCTTATCCTCAAGCGCGCACACACACACACACACACACACACACACACACACACACACACACACACACACACACACACACACACACACACACACACACACACACACACACACACACACACACACACACACACACACACACACACACACACACACACACACACACACACACACACACACACACACACACACACACACACACACACATACATACATATACTGGTTGGATATGGCACGAGGGTGAGTGATGATTCAGTATATACAATTGTATTAAGTCATTTCACAAAAATGAAATGAATTGTTAATAATTGAAAGAATGAGAAACTGAACCATTGACTCGCAGCTCGTGAGCTGTAAAGCCACGTCAAGGCACCAACCTCTTTACAGGCCATTCATACACCTTTCATACGTGTGACACATACAAAACATTCACGCCGCGGGCCCATCACATTACAACACTCACACCAGCAGACCGCGCCATTCAATGGCCCATCACTTTCACACACCCACATTCCAGACACAGCAACTACACAAAGTGATGGACTGCGTGGAGTGGCGCTCAGCTAGCAGTGTGTGTAGTGAACAACAGAAAGAAACTACTCACACACTGCCAGCCAAGTGCCAGTCCACCCACACCACCATCCAAACACCAGGCTATGCACACCGCCAGCCTAGCGCCAGTCCACGCACACCGCCAGCCTAGCGCCAGTCCACGCACACCGCCAGCCTAGCGCCAGTCCACGCACACCGCCAGCCTAGCGCCAGTCCACGCACACCGCCAGCCAAGCGCCAGTCCACGCACACCGCCAGCCAAGCGCCAGTCCACGCACACCGCCAGCCAAGCGCCAGTCCACGCACACCGCCAGCCAAGCGCCAGTCCACGCACACCGCCAGCCAAGCGCCAGTCAATGAACACCGCCAGCCAAGCGCCAGTCAATGAACACCGCCAGCCAAGCGCCAGTCAATGAACACCGCCAGCCAAGCGCCAGTCAATACATACTGCCAGCCAAGCGCCCGTCCACGCACACCGCCTGCCAAGCGCCCGTCCACGCACACCGCCTGCCAAGCGCCCGTCCACGCACACCGCCTGCCAAGCGCCCGTCCACACACACCGCCTGCCAAGCGCCCGTCCACACACACCGCCTGCCAAGCGCCCGTCCACACACACCGCCTGCCAAGCGCCCGTCCACACACACACCGCCTGCCAAGCGCCCGTCCACACACACCGCCTGCCAAGCGCCCGTCCACACACACCGCCTGCCAAGCGCCCGTCCACACACACCGCCTGCCAAGCGCCCGTCCACACACACCGCCTGCCAAGCGCCCGTCCACACACACCGCCTGCCAAGCGCCCGTCCACACACACCGCCTGCCAAGCGCCCGTCCACACACACCGCCTGCCAAGCGCCCGTCCACACACACCGCCTGCCAAGGGCCCGTCCACACACACCGCCTGCCAAGGGCCCGTCCACACACACCGCCTGCCAAGGGCCCGTCCACACACACCGGCTGCCAAGGGCCCGTCCACACACACCGGCTGCCAAGGGCCCGTCCACACACACCGCCTGCCAAGCGCCCGTCCCCACACACCGCCTGCCAAGCGCCCGTCCCCCCACACCGCCTGCCAAGCGCCCGTCCACACACACCGCCTGCCAAGCGCCCGTCCCCACACACCGCCAGCCAAGTGCCAGTCCATGCACGCCGCCAGCCAAACACCAGTCCACACACACCACCAAATAATTGTTTTTTAAAAACAAATAAAAAAATTACAGACCATTTGCAACTAGATACAAAACTACAACTACAAACAGCAGTAACTAAAAAACAAAATACTAATGCCACAAGTGAAACTGAATAACCAATAAAAAACATTACAGACCAGGCAGTAGACCATTAGACTCACGGTAGCTCCCAAAATTTCTTTTGAGTGTGATACATTCTAAAACATCTGGGCACACACAGCCCAGGATGAGAAGGACAATCGGCACAGTGCATACGCGTATCCTTCCGCACATCTCTTCGATAGCAGACTTTACATCTCTTACAGGGATTGTTTTTTTTGGGCGTGGGAGGAATGTAATCAGGAAAGTGGCGAGCTTGCAATCTAGCCACTTCCTCCACCACTCCGACTCGAGGAACATGTGCCTGTTCCAGAACAACAAGGCTGCCTATCATAGACCCTTGAAACTGAACAAAAGTCAACTTTGACGCAGGAAAACACTCCTTGAACACAACAAAAGCATTAAAAGTTGCTAAATTAAAAAGATGGATGGCCAACTTCTTATACCAAATGTAAGACTTACGAATAGCAGTGTAAGGTTCCAACCTTTGATCTACTCTGTCAACACCACCCATGTGCTTATTGTAGTCTACAATGCACACAGGTTTACGCACTTCAGCAACCTGACCCCAAACAGGCATAGATGTAGAACTTTCATCATGGATGGTAGTCAGCATGTACACATCCCTCCTATTGACAAATTTCACAGCTAGCAGTTCATCACTACGCAAGGCACTGCACTGTCCCCTCTGTAGCTTTTTGCAAACAAGCTCTTTTGCAAAACCTTTACGGTTAGAGCGGATTGTGCCTCAGGCAAAAGTATCCACTTTGAATAACTCCTTAAACAATGGCACACCAGTGTAGAAGTTATCAAGATACAAATGGTGGCCTTTGTTAAACAGTCCTCTAGCAAGTTCCCACACAATTTTCTCTGACATCCAAAAGTGGACGGACAACCAGGGGGGTCAATAGTGGAATCCTTACCAGTGTACACCCGTAAATTAGACATATCCTGTCCTACTCTCAGACAACATATACAGCTTAATTCCATAACGTGCCTTCTTGCTAGGAATGTACTGCCTAAAAAGACTCTTCAATAGATATTTCTTTGCCTGGAGTATAGATCTCTGAAAATCGATCTACAAAATGATCAATAACAGGCCGAATCTTAAAGGCGGTCACAGTCTGGGTGATCTCGTGGCAAACCCAAAGAATTATCAACGAAATGCAGCATCCGAAGCAAAAGTAAATACTGATCACGACTCATAACTGCAGGAAATCTAGACATTGCCATCAAGGGACTGGAAGACCAATATGAAGCCAGGGAAGGCTTCCTTAACAAGCCCATCAAAAAAGTCAAACCCAAAAACCTCTTCATCTCATCCAGGTTTGTGGGAGTCCACCGGGTAGCTCTAGAGTGGGGCCCAAAACTGGTGCTGTTGTCCCTCAAAAACTGTTCAGCATACAAATTATTCTGCTCAACAATATCAGCCAAAAATACATCATCCATGAACAAATGAAAAAACTGTATAGGCAAGACGTTTTCACAATCCACTCTACACCCTGCATAACCCGAAAAGTCAGACAACACCGGCTGCACCATGTTTGGATCAACCCAGAGTCCAGCACTTCCAAAGGGAAGGCTTGCAGCCCCCAGGCTGCAATCCAGATGTCTCTTGCACATCAATCTCCTCCTCTAAAACAGGCACTTCGTCTGCACTGAGAGTGGATTCATCATCCGATGATTCCATGTTGAGAGCAAACTCACTGCCTGAATCTTCCCCTCCCTCCTCTCCCTCAGACGAACTGTCACTCTCATAATCCTGCTCGGAGGAAGATTCAAGAAGCAAACCAATCACCAGCTGAGCAGTCATTCTACGGCTAGCCATAATGCTAACTAAGAAAGGTAACTTGTCAAACATGTGAACAACAAATTCTTTAAAAAAAAAAAAACAATAAACACAATGTTGCTTTATCTCAAATACCTATATACTCCAACACTATACCACTCACTTGTCAGAAGCAGCTAGACTTAGCACCACCTACTCTGCACAGACACAGTAAGGATCAACAATATCCCTCTAAAAAAGAGAAAGAAAAAAACAAATTACACAAGACAATGCAAAACACATCGCAAAGAATTTCATGCTCAGAACACAAACAGAAATACAGCCATTACGACAGCACTTACAAAAAGACATTTATGCATAACAATAATACTCATTTGGAGTAAACCCTCCAAAAAAGTTTTTCTTACCAAATAAATGCAAATACGCAAAACGGCGGAACAACCACTGCTGAAACCGCAAACAGGAATCACAAGCTTTACACTACAATAAAAAGGAGAAGAAAAAACATTAGAATCACATATTCAAATAATGCACCAGTCAACACACAATACACCAGCTAAGCTAAGGGGTAGGTGGGCCTAAGAGTATAAATAAAATATTCACCCCTGTAAAAGGGGAGCAACCCTTGCCCTTGAGGCCACCCCCCACACATGGCGTCATTGATGGTCCAGTGGGCCAATACATTACCAAACATTCAGGGGGGGGCGGCAGACAACGCCAAAATAAATTGCACCCCTTGGGGAGCGACCCTTGCCCAAGGGGCTGCTCCCCACACACATCCCTGGTGGTCTAGTGGGCCAAATATGGTGCACGAGGGCCACCAACGGAAAGTGACAATTGCCCAAGGGGCCACTCCCCACACATGGCTACATTGGTGGTCAAGTGGGCCAGTAAATAAATATTTAACCTGCCTCCCCCCTGGGAGGGGCGGACAACGTAAAATGAATTCCTTACAAACATCCCTGGTGGCCTAGTGGGCCCTACAAAAAACATAATAAATGGCTTGATCCCCCCCCCCCCCATGGTGGCAGACAGCCAAAAACATGCCCCCGAAGGGGAGTGACCCTTGCCCCAGGGGCCACTCCCCATATACATCAATATTGGTGATAGAGTGGGCTGCTAAATAAATAAATATATACCCTGCCTCCCCCCACACCGTAAAATTATTTGCACCAATTGGGGAGCGACCCTTGCCCAAGGGGCCGCTCCCCCAAACAGAAAACACAACAAAAAAATCCCTGGGTCTACTGTGCATTCCTGCTGCACGATCGTGCAGCAGGAATGCAAAAAGAGGCATAAGGGGAAAGAAAAAACCCTTTTCTATCCCCGATGCCTCTTTTACACAAATCGCCCCCGCCACGGTGATCAAACTCACCTGCTTTCCCCTCGGTGCGCTGCATCCAAATGGCGGCCACCGGAGGGGAAACAAAGGACTGACAGCGCGGCTCGCGTGCTGACGTCAGAGATGACGTGGTAGGGGGGCAGTGGGGGAGGTAGGGAAGGCAGGAGAAGGTCTTCCCCGGCCTTCCCAAGTTAAAATAACGCGATCTGGCACCCGCGGGGGGGAGCACAGCCCTACCCCCCCCCCCTCCCCAGACCCCCCTCCCTCCCATGGGTGGTGGGTGGGCGCCATGACGGCCGGGAGCCGTCATCAGCACACTGGCACTATGTGCCATGACGGCTCCCGGCCGTCATCCGCATCGAAGGGGTTAACTCGTTCTATGCGAGTATCTACAGTCTTAGGGCACAGAGAGCTCAGACACATACAACACAAGTGCGGTATGCAGTGTATCCCCAGACAGCAGTCACATATTACGAAAATTGGAACCAAGAGGACCATCAATATCTTCCGACCCCATTCTTTTAATATGCCCCAAAACCAGCTTCCAAGTGTCCAAGTCTCTGATTCTTGATGGATCTCTGATGCCAGCCTGTGAAGATGTTCAATTGCCTTGTTGACTGAAGTGGAGCTATCGGGGACGAAAGTGCAGCAGCTGGCACAGATGATGCGGCATGCTCCTCCACGGTCTGCTAGTACCACATCTAGAACAAGACTGATTTGCAAAGCCACCAGGCGGACCGCCTGAAGCTCGGCAGTGTTGTTGGTGAGGATGCCAGCTGTGACGTTCAAAGCTGTCTCTACTGCTTGAGACAGGTGTCCAATGGCTCATCTGTTTGCCTTCGGACCCCAGAGCGGGACAAGGCCTTTTGCTGCATCGGGAAACTGTGATGCAGCAGAGTCTGCTTGGTCCGTGCCTTCGGACCGCCTTTCTCGGTTGTGCCCTGCAGGTGCAGTGTAGGTTGGAGGCGGAACAAAGGCTATGTAGCATGTGCCCCACCCAGCCTTTTGGGAGCCAGGTGTAGGCTTTTGTACCACAGATGAAGTACATGTTTGGTGATGCAACAAATGAAGGGGGGTCGGCAGTGTTCAGAGTCCTGGTGATTTGGCAAGTGCTGTGGCCCTCAATTTTCGTTCCATGGCCTTGGATGTTGACAAGACCTGAGACGTTCACCACAGATAGAGCCACAGTCCTGGTTGCAGCTGTTCTTTTCTTTAGGAAGGAAACTTTTGGTCTGGCTGGATTATTGAACACTTGCATTTCCACTCGTTCTTTTGCGGGAATGTTCATTGGGAAGGTTGTATTTGAAGTGAGAGGACAAAAGGGAGCAGTCGTTCTTCCAGTTTTGTTCAGCCAGAACTCGTTGTAGAATTGTCCGATTGTCCCATTGGATGTAGCATTGTCTTTGTAGCTCTTGCAGGAGCATTAACCAAGCGAGGCAAGACCCATTAACAGAAGGGTGAAGGGATGAAAGGAACGGAATGTTCAGTGGCATGTGGCAGCAGCCCACAGACCCAACAATCTGAAAGAGACACGTTAGTGATAGATTCTTTACCTTAGAATATCCCCAGGCGTCAGACTGGATCCAGAAATGTTTGCGTAGCAGTACCCTTGTGCGTCGGTAGGCGTATGTGGCTCCGCGTTCGGCGTCGTAGGCGCTGTGATGACGTCGGAGTATATAGACGCCGCCTCCGCGTGCTGAAGTCCGTTCTAATTTTTCCACGCCAGTAGCGCAGATCTGGAAAAAGTGGTACCTTAGTCAATTTTTGACTAAACTTTTTCGATCATTTTTCGAGTCTTCGACTCCGAACAGGTGCCGGGAGGGATGCCCGGATGCCAGTCCCTGCGAGGACTGCGACCGACTGATGTTGGTTACCAACCCTCACCGCCAGTGTCTCCACTGTCTCGGTGTCTACCACGATGACCAGACTTGCCCCGACTGCTAGGCCCTGACTTCGAAAGCTAGGCGGGAGCGGTCCCACAAGCGACTCGAACTCCAGCAGTCGGCCCTGCGTCGCGACAGGTCCCGGTCCAGACAGGTCGAGGGACCGATTGCGGGGTCGGAGCCATCATAGCTCCGGGAGTCGACATCACTCCTCTGGGTCGAAGTCGTCAGGTAAGCACAAGAAGTTAGAGGCATCATCGCTCTTCCGACTCCCCCCTGACGCTCGCGCGATGCGGCCGGGGGTTCGGGTGACACCGCCCACGCGGCTCCGAAGGAGTCGCTGGCGTCGTGTGCGGCCCCACACCCTACGGTCCCTTGGCCTCACGCGACGCCGGAGGAGATCGAGCGGTTCCTCATGGCCATGAGGGCTCTCACTCCTCCGGCGGGCTCAGCGGCGCCTTCGGGCCCAGTGGACCAGTCTGGGGGCCCTTCCGGGTCGGGTACTTTGGCCCCGACGCCGCCGGGTGCTTCGGCCCAGATGCCGCCGGCACCTTCGGGCCCGGCGCCGCAGGGCCCCGCTGGATCAGGGTCGTCGCCGGTTGACCTAACGACCTCACCGGCGCTGGTCCCTCTTGTGTCGCCCCCGGCGCAGTCTTCGGGCGGCGCCATCCCAGATGCCTCCCTCGATCCGGTTCCGGCGTCGGAGCGGCACCGCTGGGCGCCGCTCTCGACGTCGATTGGGGAGTTCTACTTCAACGAACCGGCCCCATCATTTGATAACCCGGAGTACCAGGAGATGGGTGATGAGGAGTATTGGGAGGGGTCTGAGGACCCTCTGACACGGGAGTGTCAGTCCCAAGAGGACTGGACAGGTGAACTTGGGGATGCCAGTGGTCTGGACACCTTGCCAGACACTGGTTTTGTCTCACCTCCTGCTGTGGCTACGGAGGAGGGGGCAACCTACAGCGTGGTGTTAATGAGGGCTGCCAAGGCCTTGGGCCTTGAGCTCCTCGTCGCGGCCGTGAGTACTAACCTCCTCACTGAGGTCCTTAAACCGCAGGCAAGCTCGGCCGAGCCGCTGATGCCGTTTAAGGAGGGCTTGACTGACGTTCTTTTGGGCACTTGGTCCAGGCCCGCTACAGGCTCCCCTGTAGATAGGAACGTGGCCAGACGCCACCGCCCAGCCCCGGGCGACCCATTTTTCCTGTCCACCCACCCTACCCCTGAGAGCCTGGTTATCCAGGCTTCCAATTCCTAGAACGCATTCCCGTCGGCTCCGCCTGACAGGGAATCCAAGAGGTATGAGCAATACGGCAAAAAGGTATTCTCCTCCCTGAGTCTGGGACTGCGGTCTTCCAACACCGCCTGCCTCTTGGGCCGCTACACCCACTCTGTGGGACATGGTCGCGGCCGTGCTGCCGGACTGCCCGGCGGAGGTACGGGCTAAACTCTGCTAGGCCCTTGTGGAAGGCCGAGATGCGGCACGGTACTCTATCCGGTGTGGACTGGATACCACTGACTCGCTGGGCAGAGCGATGGCAACGACGGTGGCGATTCGTCACCACGCCTGGTTGAGGTCCGCCAACTTTTCGGCTGATGTTCAGAATACACTCATGGATATGCTGTTTGATGGCCGTCGCCTTTTTGGCGACAAGGCAAACCATGCGCTTGAGCACTTTAAGGACTCCAGGGCTACGGCCAAGTCCTTGGGCCTCTCGGGCCCGCGCAAGCAAATGGGTGCTTTTCGCTCCTTTCGTGGCCAAGGAAGGGGAGCCCCCACACGTGCTGCAAGCCACGCACCGCAGGGCAATACCCAACGCGGTGGCGGCCGTGGAAACCGCTGTGGCGGCGGTCGGGGACAACGGCTAGGACAGTCCACACCTTCCCCTGCAGCATCTGCCTCAAAACCCTCCTAGTCCGTGCTTTCAGGCCCATGTGACGCCAGTGAGGGGCAGGGTGCGCCATCACCTCCTCCACTGGTGCACTGTCACATCGGACAGGTGGGTGCTGCAAATCGTCCGAAGGGGCTACTCCCTCCCCTTCAAGGCGACTCCTCCAGCCATGCCACCGCAAAACCACCGTGTATCGGGGGGATCATTTACGACTTCTGCAGGAGGAAGTTACGGCCCTCTTGGCCAAAGGGGCCATCGAGCGCGTTCCTGGGCCAGAAGTAGGGTGTGGTTGCTACTCCCACAACTTTCTGGTACCCAAGAAGGGCAAAGGGGGCCTACGCCCTATCTTGGACCTACGGAACGTCAACGGCTTCCTCCAGAAGGAGAAGTTAAAAATGCTGACACTGGCTCAGGTCTTGGCTGCCCTGGACCCAGGAGACTGGATGGTAGCGTTGGACTTGCAGGACGCTTATTTCCACATCCCCGTCCTGCCGGCTCACCGGCGCTACCTGCGGTACACGGTTGGCCACGAGCACTTTCCCCAAAGGCCTTACCAGCGCCCCATGGGTGTTCACAAAGGTGATGGCGGTGGTCGCAGCTCATCTGTGCAGGTTAGGGGTTTCAGTCTTCCCCTACCTCGATGACTGGTTGTTGAAGGCGGGCTCGCCCCAGATGGTCGTCAGCCACCTCTAGACGACGGCAGACCTCCTGCACCAGCTGGGCTTCTCCATCAATGTGCCGAAGTCACACCTGTGTCCCTCTCAGAAGCTCCTCTTCATCGGAGCGGTTCTCGACTTGGCGCAGTTTCGGGTTTACCCACCCGAACAGCGGGTTTGGGATATTCAGGCTCTGATTCCACTCTTTCAGCCTTTATCCCAGGTCTCGGTCAGGTTGACGCTGCGGCTTCTGGAGCTGATGGCCTATTTCATCCTCTGGTGCATCACAACCCGGTGGCGGATGCGGGCTCTGCAATGGGACCTGAAGTTTCAGTGGGCCCAGCATCAGGGCAACCTGTCCGACCATGTCCTGATCTTGGAGGGCACTGCGAGACAGTTGCAGTGGTGGCTCACGGACCGCGATTGGGTCAGCAGCAGATCCCTCTCCCTTCCCCAACCGGAGCACGTAGTTGTGACGGACGCGTCCCTCCAGTGCTGGGGAGGCCACATGGGAGAGGCGGAGATCAGAGGCCTCTGGTCTCCGGCGGAGTCCCGGCTCCATATCAACTTTTTGGAGCTGCGGGCGATTCGTCTAGCACTGAAGGCATTCCTCCCCTCTGTCCGGGAGAGTGCAGTGCAGGTGTTCACGGACAACACCACTGCCATGTGGTACTGCAAAAAACAGGGAGGGGTGGAGTCGTGGACCCTTTGCCAGGAGGCTCTGCGCCTCTGGCAGTGGCTGGAACATCAGGATGTGACCCTGGTGGTTCAACACCTGGCAGGTTCTCTGAATGCCAGGGCGGATGACCTCAGCTGTCGGTGCATGATGGATCACGAATGGCATCTGAACTCGGACGTGACGCAAGGCCTCTTTCAGCAGTGGGGAGAGCCTTGGTTCGATCTATTCGCCACCGAAGAGAACGCGCAATGTCATCAGTTCTGCGCGTTGGAATTTCCAAGGCGGCACTCGCTCGGAGACGCTTTTCGTCGCGAGTGGAGTTGCGGTCTGTTGTACGCCTTTCCGCCTATACCACTTCTGCCCAGAGTGCTGAAGATCAAGCGCGACCGGGCCCAAGTCATCCTTGTGGCGCCGGACTGGGCACGAAGGTATTGGTATCCAGAGCTACTCAGTCTGTCAGTCGATCCCCCGGTTCGTCTGCCTCTTCAGGAGGACCTTCTGTCGCAGCAGCAGGGGACGGTCCTCCACCCGAACCTGTCTAGTCTCCACCTACAAGCTTGGAGATTGAGCGGCGACAGTTGAGGCCATTTGACTTGCCTCCTGAAGTCTGTAATGTCATTCTGGCAGCCAGGCGTCCCTCCACGAAATCGGTATATGCATGCAGGTGGAATACATTTGTGGCATGGTGCACAGCAAAGGCTGTGGATCCGCTTTCTGCCCCTCTGTCTGAGGTTCTTCTCTTCCTTCTTTCTCTTGCCCAGCAGGGCGCTGCTCTGGGCACTATCAAGGGCTACCTTTCTGCCCTTTCAGCCTTTCTAAGGCTGCCTGATCAACCTTCTTTATTCAAGTTCCCTATTGTAAATCGTTGTCTGAAGGGCATCACTCACATGTTCCCTCCTGTTCCGTTTGTGATGCCTCAGTGGGACTTGAACCTTGTTCTCACTTTTCTGATGTGCGCTCCCTTTGAGCCACTTCGCAACTGTCCTCTCGGCCTTCTTACTCTGAAGACTACCTTCCTGGTTGCCATCACCTCTGCCAGGAGAGTGAGTGAGCTCCAGGCTCTTTCTTCCAAACCTCCTTTCCTTTCTGTCCATTCGGACAAGGTTGTGTTGCGGACTAGGCCATCTTTCCTGCCCAAGGTTGTCACTGCCTTCCACATCGGGCAGTCCATCACCTTGCCCACCTTCTATCCGCCTCCGCATCCCTCAAAAGAGGAAGAGAGGCTCCACCGTCTGGACCCAAAACGTGCGCTCTCCTATCTTGTTCGCACTCGCCAGTTCCGGGTGGATGACCAACTCTTTGTTGGTTACGTGGGTGTGAAGAAGGGACGGCGGTGCACAAGCGGACCATCTCTCGATGGATCATCTTGTGCATCCAGGCATGTTACTCCTTGGCTAAGAAGGAACCCCCTGTGGGGCTGAAGGCTCATTCCACTTGGGCCATGGCAACTACGACTGCCTTAGGCCGAGGAGTGCCCTTACAGGACATTTGTCAGGCAGCTACGTGGGCCTCTCTGCACACGTTTGCGAGACACTACTGTCTGGACAGCCAAGTCCGGAGGTATGGCTACTTTGGCCGTTCTGTACTCCAGGACTTTCTGGTGTGATTATTGGTTCGCAGACCCACCACCGGGGTTGGTATTGCTGGGGTATCTATTCTAAGGTGAGGAATCTATCACTGACGTGTCTTTCAGATGCACGAGTTACTACTTGTGTAACGATATATCTGTAAGAGACATTAGTTAGTGATAGATTCCTATCCTTAGAGGGGGGGAGGGGTGGAGATTCACCCATCGTCACATCTACTAGGCCTTAACAAAATCAAAAGTGCCTGTGTGAAGTGGGCAGGTACAAACATCTCTCCTTGCACTGACCACGCCACAGTGCTTACTCTGTACCACTGGGGCACCCCCTGCTGAGACAACGTAATACAGCCAGTCCTCAAGAGGAGAAGAAAAGGTGCCACCCATGCCCAAATACTTGCCAGTCTGACAAGGGAACAAGATCACAACTTGTGGGCTGTACACGCGCACACACTCATCCCATCTACCCACCATGCACACACACTCATCCCATCTACCCACCACGCTTACACACACACTCATCCCATCTACCCACCACGCTTACACACACACTCATCCCATCTACCCGCTACACACACTCATCCCATCTACCCGCCACACACACTCATCCCATCTACCCGCCACACACACTCATCCCATCTACCCGCCACACACACTCATCCCATCTACCCGCCACACACACTCATCCCATCTACCCGCCACACACACTCATCCCATCTACCCACGATGCACACACACCCCATCTACCCACCATGCACACACACACACTCATTCCATCTACCCACCACACACACTAATCCCATCTACCCGCCACACACACACACACACTCATTCATTCATTCATTAAATCTTTATTTCGGCACTGATGCCATAAAAGAGCAATGCATATATTATATTACATTTCATTACGATAAAACATTACAGTAGATAAAAACATTAGTTTAAAAAAGAAGGAAAAAATACGAACAACTTGGGAGCTAATTGGAGCGGAAACATTACATTCATAGGTCAAAATAAGCAGCATCTTAACAATTCCAAGCAGATCAATTACATTACAAACGATGCCCCAATTTTTTCCTTATGTAGAATATGGAAAGTAGGAATCTACTAACACTAAATGTTATTTGTTGGGATGTGTTAGTTGTTAGGATTCTCAGAGCCTGTGCACTTGACCTCAAGCCTAAAAGAAGGCAAATGGGTTTGATCCATCTCTTTCTAGCCTGAGCATAACAAGGACAGAAAAGGAGGATATGTTGCTCGTTTTCAATCTGGTTATGGGTACACATAGAGCAATTTACATCCATTATCGAGGTTCCTACAGCACAGTTCCTAGCCCAACGAGCCAAGGTAGTTTTTATTTGTAAGTTTCCATATCTAAACTTTAAAAATAAAGTTTTGGCAAGCGGGGGCTCTATTTCATCCATAAAAGTCTCATACAAAGGTTCATCCTTGAAATTTAGGAACCTTGAAACCAGGGTCCCACTAATTCTATTGCTTATGGTCCTATTTAATATGAAGCTCCAAAAGGCCCTTTTTAATATTAATTTGGGGTTGGCGGGTAATTGTTCAGGGTTCTCCCAAAAGTGTTTCAGCCCTATATTACTTAACCAAATCTTAATATGCCTTAACCATGGGATGTCAACCTGATTATCAAGTATCATAACTTCTTTTAGCCCGTCTCTATAATCTTGAAGTTCAGGGACATGCCATAGTCTGACCCACAGCATCAAGGGTCGAATCAAAACTTGGTGATCGGTTCTTTTGAAGTTTAAGTCAAGTTCCAGGGGCACTAGAGGAGTGCCTCTCGGAACCCTTGCCAAACTTCGCATGAAGTTATTATCTAAGAGACTGAAAGTTTCCTTTGAGCCGGGACCCCATATTTCTGCCCCATAAAGGACCGCTGATTGGACCTTGGCCTTGAATAGTTCCATCACAGGGGAAGCTGCTTTACTTGTACTTAGACTTTGCTCCCTAAGAATAGGTTTAGCATTCTGGGCAAAAATGAGTTTGCTTTTATCCATTTGGGCTTTCCAGGTAAAGTTTGAATCCAGAGTCACCCCCAAGTATGAAAAATGAGGGACGGATTCCAGCTTTTCACCGTTTAATGTAAGACAACCTCTGTCTGGTTTTATGGGATTTAGGGCCATATATTTTGTCGTCTTCACGTTGATTTCCAACCCCTTCTGGCTGCAGTATTCATTAAAAGTATCTATTATTATCTGCAGGCCGTTTTTCGTTTGAGAAATCAAAATGGTATCAGCAAATAGTAGCGATGTCACCTTCTCACCATTCAGTTTTGGAGAGTCATTTTTGCATCTCTCCAAAAATTGGGGAATATCATTTACAAAAAGAGAGAAAAGCGTGGGGGCCAGGACACAGCCCTGGCGGACTCCACGCTCAATGGGTATCTTCTGGGTTAATTCACCATTTGGACCCCATCTGATTCTCGCGAAATTCCCTGCATGTAACTCCTTAATCTGAGTGACAAGGTTATTTGGCATACCTGCTGCACTCAAGGTTTTCCATAGGAGATTGCGAGGCACCAAGTCGAATGCTGCCCTTAAATCGATAAAGGCAACATATAAATGGCACCTTTTAATCACCACGTACTTCCAATAGAGGCAGCAGAATCTAAAAATCTGATCTATTGTGCTGATTTTAGATCTAAATCCTGCTTGGAATTTGGTCAATATTGCATTTTCATCTAGCCAATTGTTCACGCGTAATAAAATATGGCGTGAATAAATTTTTTGTAAAATATCCATTAAACTTATTGGCCGATAGTTGCAAGGATCCATCCTATCTCCCTTTTTGAAAATTAAAACCATTTCCGCTCCCTTCCAGCTCTCACACACTCATCCCATCTACCCACCACGCTTACACACACACTCATCCCATCTACCCACCACGCTTACACACACACTGATCCCATCTACCTGCCACACACACTCATCCCATCTACCCGCCACACACTCATCCCATCTACCCACCACACACTCATCCCATCTACCCACGATGCACACACACCCCATACACAAACTACTTGAGAAGGATAACAAACCTCACTCTTTTAACATATCTAAAGTTGAGAAAGAAGCCCTAGATAAACTGAAAAATGACATCTCACTTACCATAAAACCTGCAGATAAGGGTGGAGGAGTGGTTATTTTTGATACTGTGAACTATGAAGAAAGGATGCTTAAGTTGTTAGAGGTCAGGGAACATTATGTACGTACAAATGCAGGTTGCCTTAGAGAAATTGCTCGTGAATGCCTAACTCTTTTAATGCATGCAAAAGAGGATGGATACATCTGTGAGGATAAATTTAAATTTTTGAACAATCTGGAACCTAAAATACTGGCCATTTAGGCCTGCCAAAAATACATAAAGACAGATTGGATCCCCCATGAGACCCATAGTGAGCAGCATTGACTCATTTTTAGAACCCATAAGTAAGTACGTGGATCACTTTTAAGACCTTTAGTATGCAAACTTAAATCCTATGTAAGGGACTCTGCTCACATTATCTCGATGGTGGAGGGCTTACCTTTCTGTGAAGAGACTGTGTCTGGTGACTCTAGACATTGAGTCTCTTTACACGAATATACCCCAGATGGATACAGTTGAGGTTATTGACTCTCTTCTTGCCAACCAAGATCTTGGCGGAGCTAACAAGGACTTCATTATTGATTGCGTTAGATTGATCCTGACCAATAACGTTTTTCTATTTAAAAATGACTACTTTAGGCAACTTAAGGGGACCAGCATGGGGGCCACCTGTGCCCCTAGTTTGGCCTGCCTTTATGTAGGTAATTTTGAAGCCAGACATATAGATGAGATGGCCCCATTTTTTGAGAATGTAGCGGGCTACATCGATGATATATTTTTCATTTGGTAAGGACCTATACCATTTCTGGATGAATTTTTGAGTTGGATTAATATGGGGGACCCAAATCTCAGGTTCACATCTACTTAAAGTACCACGAAAGTGGATTTCCTTGATATTACAATTAAAAGCTCAAATGGAACACTATCAGTTGATCTTTATACCAAACCTATGGCTAAAAATACCCTCCTTCATTACTCGAGTTTTCACACCATCTCAGAGGGAGAGTATTCTTTTTAGCCAATTTCTCCGCTTAAGGAGAAATTGTACAGATATTAATGACTACTACAAACATGCTGAGAATCTCAAAAATAAGTTCAAAGATAGGGGCTACCCCAAGAAATTGTTATCTCACTCTCTGAAAAGAGCGAGATTTTACGACCGTGACGCCCTTATTCAGAACACCAAATAAGAAAAAGGCCCATTTAATAAAGTGGTGTTTGTGAGCAAATTTTCGAACAAGAGTAATCAAATTAAAAATGTGGTCAACAAGCAATGGCACATTTTAAATCATGATGAAGACACTATGTTAGAAAGACCCCTTTTTGCATTTAAGAAAAACGAAAACTTACGTGATCTGTTAGTTCATACCTATTAAGAAGATGCAGTTGACCGCCAGAGGACATTAGATAACACTAAGGTTGTTGGAACCTCTAAATGTGGTATGTGTAATATCTGTGATCAATGTATTACTGCACCAGAAATTACATGCAATGGTATGACTGTAAAATGTAAGACTCATAATAATTGCAGAAGCAAAAATGTCATTTATCTTTTAACGTGCCCATGTGGACTATGTTATGTCGGGGAAACTGGAAGAGAAGTCCGTACAAGACTACAAGTACATAGGTCTGCTATCAAAACTAAAAAGATTACTACGCCAATTGTTGCACATTTTCTAGAACACAAACATACTGAATGTGTGGTGTCTGGTTCATTCAGGTCTACATACTCTGCTAAAACTTAAAAACACCTTAGAATAGAAGTTGGCACGGAAACTGAAAATGCAAAAGACAAGTTTATTAAGACCCCATGGGGTGGTGGTACAATCCTACAGCACCCTTTGGCAATGCAAGAAGTATCACACCGAACATCGATGTGCAACCTCTTTTATACAGTTTAACAGCAATAAAAAGAATAGGCGGTATAATTTGAACAAGTTTAGGTACATATAAGGGTATTTTTGGAACACAGCCAACATGTGGGAGGAGCTTAGCACCATTGGTCAGTTTGGGGCACATTCCTAAGGAGTGACCACTTGCTAGTCCGGAGATCAGATGTACGCATGTGCGGGACTGACCAGTGCTAAAAATAGCCTGTTGCTGGGCAGGGTAAAGGTTAATTGGCATGGAGGAAGGACGAAAGGGCATGCTGACCACGAGGCCGCATGTTCATACAAAATGGAAGCCAAGAAATACAAAATGGCACCCGCACGTTTTGGTCAAGTTAACGTAAAGAATCGTGTAGCTGAGCTAAATGCTAACTCAAGTGCTGCCAAATTACGACAGACAACCCTTTTAGCATTTAGCTGAAGCTACCTCATAATGAATGTAATCAGGATATTCATCGTTGATCTCAATGGCCATTATTTTCATCATTTCAGCATTTCAGCATTAATCATGTGCTCACGCTTGGCAATAGCTCGTTTGGATGGGATACAGGCTGTAATACATACAGAACACAGGGTAGGGCCGCATTGAATACACAAAGGGAAAACAGTATTCCAATAATTATACATAGAGCAGTTAATAATTTCCAACCCCATGTGCTATATAGAGTCCAGAACCACGTAGAGAACGTCCATGTCCCATTTTCTGGGTGTATTTCTGCAGCAATTTTATGTAATTTAGAGAGAGCTTCGTACACAGAAGGTGAGTTATTTGGTACGTAAACACAACAGCTACTACTGATGCGGCATGCACCTCCACGGTCTGCTAATACTACATCCAGAACCATTCGGTTCTGTAATGTAATAATTCTAGCAATCTGAATTTCTTCAGTTATGTTTCCCAAAGCAAATGCAGTTTCATTAGCAACAGCTTCCACGACACGTGTTAGCCGCCTTATTTTCCTACTATTTAATGCAGCGCCAACAAAGGAAAATAAACCGAAATTAAAGTCTACATATTGCTGTAAAGAGGTATCAGTCTGGTCTATGGTTTCAATATCTAATGTTCTCTTGACTCTATTCAGTATGAAATCATGATATAGTACAAAATCATTATGGTACATAGGTGGGGCAATAAACACAGGTGGCAGTACAAATGATATATAACCAGTTCCTAACCAACCAAGGGGAAGGCGATGATATCCCTTATTTCCACAAATAAAATAAGTATTATGTGAAGCCACAAAAGTGATACCATTTGGCGTATCAAAAGTAAGAGTGGTATTGCATGCACTTCTACCTACAGGGATAGTCTCTTTATTACTTATGCAGAGATCTGCTTTTGTATCAATAACAGTAATCACATGTATATTTGACATATTTACAAATCTTTGATTAGTGAAAATACGAGATGTAGATGCATTATCTGGACGGTATTCCTCCCATTCAAATTTGGTTCCTTCAGCTTGTGGATAACCATCTCTATCACTAAAACAAATTTTATTTAATTGGACAAGTAGTCCACCCTTTGTTGGCCATCTCAAAGTAAAAAGAAGAGTATACCAAGCATTACAGGAACCATTATGAGAAAACGGGAGAGGAATAAGTGGAGTTCCTCCCCTCTTCTGATGTCCAGGCAACATTCCACATACCCAACAGTTTGTAGTATTAGTCATATTTTGGGTGTGATGAAGAATCTCAATGAAACTGTTGTTCAAATAAGTCTGTCTGTCTCTCTTCATGAAAAGGCAAGGTAAAATGGAAATGTTCAGATGGGCTTGGAGTGGTAGGCAGTAAATGCTCTCGTGCTGGAATCAATCGTTCTATAGTCCACGCTATTACTGCTATTACCACTATAGTTGAAACAAAGAGCACAGCACCAACGATTTTCTTATTTCTCATTGTAGTAGGTGCCATAGTTCATGAACAACAACAAAAAAAAGTCTTCAAGAACCAAACTAAAAAAAATCAAAAATTAGTGCTGAGGACTGAGGCTGCCGCTGGTGTCTTCTCCGAGATTCAAGACGGGTGTCGCTACACTGGACAGAACTGATCCCCCCCCCCCTTGATATTCCCGGTTTCCGTTTTCACAAACCTCAGAACGGTTACTAACCAGTCTTGAACAAAAAAAATTATTTCTCTGGGCGTAGATTGTACTTCATTCCATCAGAAACAGTGTGGTCCAGGAAGGCTCCCTCTGATTCGCTGGACGTAGTAGCTGGGCTTTTCTCCGCATCCAGGATGTCTCGGTAGTCAGATATTACTTCAGGATTCACCAAATCCGGAGAAACACGACGGCAGTGGGTAGAAAGGATCCACCGCTTCTTATTCGTGACTCATCGCAGTCCGAGTCGCCAGCAACACCTGTTCAGGGCCACGCCACCTCGGTTCCAAACTGCTGGCTCTCTCAAACACGCGAACCATCACATAGTCGCCAGGACGGAGATCGTGGGCCTCTCCACTAGAATTATCGGGGAGCGCTTCTCGAACCTGTTGATGAATAGAAAGTAAATCATTTGTTAATCGTGCCAAATAATCGTTCATCATTATACAAGGCACATCCTGTATCAATCGAGGCTTAGGAACTCCCCAAATATTCATAGGCCTTCCAAACACCACTTCATAAGGTGTGAGGCCAGATCGGGAATGTGGCACTGATCTAATAGACAGCAATGCCAAAGGCAGAGCGTCCGACCATTTCAAAGACGTGGATGCCACGATCTTCGCTAGCTTCAGCTTCAGAGTTGTATTGTATCTTTCTACCAAACCTGCTGACTGTGGATGAAATACAGCATGGAATCTTTGCTTGATTCCCAATCCTTTCAGGACGTACTCCACTACTTTCCCAATGAAATGAGGACAATTATCATTCCACATAAACTTACAAACACCATATCGCGGGAAGTACTCTTTGAGTAACACCTTAGCTGTTGTCAATGCTGTATTATCTTTCGTAGGGTAAGTCTCAATCCATTTGCTAAAGGCACACACCACCACTAAGACATACTTGAGGTTATTACAACGCTCCAGCTGGATGTAATCCATTTGCAGTACTTCGAATGGTGCAGAAGGTGGAACAAACCCTCCTTTAGGAGTATAAGTCCCTTTACCAGGATTGTGCTGTAAGCAAATCAGGCAGGTTTGTACTACTCTCTTGGCCGTACTAGCAATCTCAGGATGCTCCCAGACTCGTGTAAGTAATTTAGTAATTGCAAGAGCTCAAACATGTGCCAACCCATGTGTCATTTGCACCATTGCTTGTAAATACGCAGCAGGTAATTTCCATCTCTCCATATCTTTGCTACGCCAGCAACCCTCATCGTCCAACACTCCCTCTGTTGCCCAACGTACAAGTTCTGATTCAGATTCTGATTTCTGTATGTCTAGTATTTCTTCTCTAGCATCGTGCCATCGCTCAGCTTGTGATTTCACCACATACATGGGAGAGACATTTTGCAACATGGCAGTCTCTCTCGCTACGCGATCTGCGAAAGCGTTTCCTGCTCCTACTTTATTTGTCACTTTCTTGTGCGCACTACATTTAATTATCGCCACTTTCTTTGGACATAATAGTGCATTCAGGAGATCACGTACCAATTCTCCATGCATAATATGCACTCCATGCGAGGTCAGGAACCCTCGTTCCTTCCAGAGTAGGCCAAAATCGTGCACTACTCCAAAAGCGTAACGACTATCAGTGTAGATGTTCACACATAGTCCAGCACTTAACTCACATGCTTTCGTTAAAGCTATCAATTCAGCTGCTTGGGCCAATTTCTGCGGTATTCGTGCTGTTTCTACCACTGTCTTGAGTGTCGTGATCGCATAAGCTGCGGAAGTCGTGCCATCTGGTAACTTTAAACACGACCCATCAACCCACAGTTCCCCATCCTCCTCTGGAAATGGCGTATCCTGTAAATCGATACGACCCTTTGTCTGTTCCTCAGTCAGAAAAACACAATCATGTTGTTCTTCCTTCTGAGACTCGGCAACAGGATTTGGCAATAAAGTAGCGGGGTTCAGAGTAGCACATCGCTTCAGTGTGATGTGTGGCGCCAACAGTGTTAATTCCTATCCTGTTAGACGGGCACTGGTTAGATGCTGTGTTTTCGTTTGATTCAGTAAAGCATCTACCGCATGGGGAACTAACACCAACAATTTGTGTGACAAAACTATTCCCTCACTTTGTCGTATAGCTACTGCTGCTGTTGCTGCAACTGCTCGAACATCCAGACAATCCTCGAGCCACAGGGTCGAGTACCGCCGAGAAGTATGCACAAGGCCTCTGTTTGTCTCCGTGTGTTTGCACTAAGACTGACAATGCGCACCCATCTTTCTCGTGGACATATAATGTAAAGATCTTCGTGTAATCGGGGGTACCTAGCACTGGTGCAGAACAAAGAGCTTGTTTCAATTGTTCAAAAGCATTCTGACATTTATCTGTCCATTCAATGGGAATCGGTGTAGTTTTGGACAACAGTGCTAACAAAGGTTTAACAATATGTGAAAATCCTAGTATCCATTGCCTGCAAAAGGACGTCAAACCTATAAAGGCACGAACATCTTTCTGCGTGCAAGGGACTGGTGTATCTAACACTGCTTGGATTCGATCGGATGTCCATGCACGGCCCTCCTTAGACAAAAGATGACCGAGATAGGTCACCTTTGGTCTACAATATTGTAGCTTCTTCTTTGAAACCTTGTGATTATGCTTAGCAAGAAAAGAAAGCAGCGAAAAAGTACTCTCCTCACATTGTTCCTGTGTATCTGCTGCAAGCAGAATATAGTCTACATATTGAATAAGCGCCACCCCAGACTGTAAATCAAAAGAATCCAGTTGTCTTTTCAATGCTTGGCTATAGATGCTAGGGCTTTCTGCGTATCCCTGAGGAACTCTACAAAATCTGTACGATTTGTTATTTAATGTAAAGCCAAAAAGGTATCGACTATCAGGATGTACAGGAATCGAGAAAAAGGCATTCTTAAGGTCAATGACCGTAAAAGTAGTTGCCGTGGGTGGAACCAAAGTAAGCAACGTGGTAATGTCAGACACCACCGGGTACTGGGGCACTACTATCTTATTGATTTCCCTCAAATCAATAATAAAACTATAGATCTTAGTGTCTGTGTCTTTCTTAAGAATCGGAAGAATTGGACTGTTGCAAACATTATAGGGGACTTCCTCAACCACCCCTGCAATAATCAAATCATTCACAATGTGTGTCAATGCAATTTCACCCTCTCGAGAAATTTTATATTGTGGGACACGAGGCAGAGTTACACCCTCCTTTACAGTAATACGTACTGGAGGAATAATCATCTGTCCCACATCAGTGTCAGAAGTGGCCCACAATGTTTTTGGCAATGAGGCTAGCACATCGGCGCCTCGAAGGGGGCACAATCTCTCAATTTCTGGATAGTTCTCATTTAAAATAACCCGCACCCCTTCAGGGGCACAGCGTATTGTTGCTCGAAAA
The DNA here is from genome assembly GCF_964261635.1 of Lissotriton helveticus. NCBI lineage: Eukaryota > Metazoa > Chordata > Amphibia > Caudata > Salamandridae > Lissotriton > Lissotriton helveticus. The sequence goes on from NC_136062.1 coordinate 382,209,441, forward strand.
TGTTTTAACATATCTAATCCTACAATATTATCTGGTGTTTGGAGATAACAAAAACGGGCATGGGGCAGCAAATTTGTCGATATAAAGTGTAACAGGTTAAGACAATGGGCTAAGAGAAGGTGTTCCATCGAACCCTATTGCTGTAATCGTTTCGCCAGACAGGGGAGCCCTTGGAACCAAGTATTTGGACAAAGCGCTACGAGTAGCTCCTGTATCAACCAGAAACTGATCAGTAAAACCCAAAACATGTGCGGATATATATGGAGCCCTTTGATCAACTGGTACCTCAACCGATTCCACACCCCATCCTACGCAATCCTATGCATAATTATTATCTTGTGACTCAGACGGTTCACCCTCAGCTATTTGATACTGATTACGTCGATCAAAAGTATTATACTCTGCCTGCCCACGACCCCTTGCTTCAAACCGTCCACGATCATTCGCTCCACCTCTCGATCCTGAATAACTATTCCGCGACTTTCCACTCCCTCGACCACGCTGATTACGCTGTTCTCGAAGCACCTGACAATCCGAGATCCAATGCCCAAACTGTTTACAGTATGCACACCGATCCTCAGAAATATCGGAATGGGAGAAGACGCATTATATGATCCTCGTCTACCTCTATCGTTCCCTCTCGCACTATAAACCTGAGCCAACATCACCTTCGTCTTCAAATCTTTCGCTTTCTTATTACTACTTTATTTAGCCTCCAATTCTTGTCGTTCATAATATTGAGCCATAGTCGATAAAGAAGCAGGGGTTGCCGTGGTCCATGAACTTTCACTAGCCTTTAATCTTTTTGCAATCTCGGGTAGGAGATTAGCCACATACTTATCAACGAACAAATGCCTTCCCGTATCTTCTGTTAATGATTGACCACTGTAATCATGAAAGGCTTCTTTGAAACGTGAAAAGAAATCAGAGACCGTTTCATCCGGCTTTTGTTTGCAGGATGCCAATACTGTCCAATCAATTTTCTTAGGGGGGACAAGCGTTTTTAATTTAGTCAAAATAGCTTCTGGTAATTCTAAAATTAATTGGCATGGTTTACACGCGGGTTCCCTATCTAGATCGGCTCGAGCTATGTCCTTCCAGTCTGCACCAAAAATCGTTCGGTCATCGAATTTACGAATCGCCCTCCACATATCAGGAGGCAATATTAACCCAAAAAACAAATCAATATCAACTAATGTCCTAATACATGATGAAATAGCACCTTCCACACCTTCATAAAAAGCTGCTGGGTTTTTACGGGGGTCAGGCAAAGCATTCTTAAGCGCCACAACATCTGCTCTATTCCAAGGCGTATAAACCCAATTCTATACAAAATGACCTTTTGCATCTTGGGACTTTTTATCGTCATCTGTGCCTAGCCCTTTAGGAGGGGCATACAAAGGTGCAGCTTCTCGCATAGGCATAACATTAACCGCAGCGCTCTTATCTGTCCCAAAGATAGGGCATTCTTTGGATAGTTCCGTCGATCCGGACGCAGGCGAACCCGATCTCTTTTTCGACTCCCGTAGACGTGATGCTTCATCCCGTAGCTTCACCAAACGCTAGAAAAACATATCCGCATCTGCAAGAACAAAGAGACCTTTACGAAATTTATCACGACCAACTGATATATCCTTCGGTTCTAAGTCAGAAGAATGCCGTCTAAACCGTTCAACAACTTCATCTCCAAAATGATCTACAAAATACAATCGTTACTTATCAGACCATTTAGTCATATGCTCATTAATCTCTGAGACAGTTATAGAATTTATATTAAGCTTTCGTGCAAGCGAACGAAGTTCCGCAGTTCGTTCAGCATTTAACCTAGTACGCTGCGTATTCTGATCCTCCTCATCCAGTTCCTCGTCCGGGGCCGTAGGTGCAACATACGGAGGCGGGCAACGATCTAATAATGAAAAATCATCTGATTCATTAGTAAGGACAGGATAAAGCGGACGTCGAATAGGGAACTGGCCATTAACCTGTAAGTTACGTTCTCGAATCTCCCTCTCTTTCTGTTCCTGCAATTCCTTCTCCTGTAGCTGTAAAGCTTTGTCACGAGCAGCCTTTCGCTGCACCTTATCCGCCCAGGCTTCCTCACGCTTCATTCGTTCTCGCACCGCTTTCTCCCACATACGCACGCAATCAAACATATCCTGTCTAGACCTGCGCTGAAACAAACATTGTTCTACATATTGAACCTTTCGCAAATCAAATGACCCATGTAGTGGTCATTGTAATTCACGATCGGTTTTAGTGTATTTGTGCCATAATGTGCTATACATTATTGGCGGAAGGCCAAATTTTACATACATATCGCGATTAGGGGTTCCCTCTGGGGGAGCCGGCTGAGATTCATTTAATCGATAGTGGTACCGTTTCTAAAGCAGCACATTCCTCGGAGTGTGCTGAGAACAGGCATGTCAAAATGTCACAAACGTGATACTACACAAAATGGCACTTAATATGCTTTACACATGGTGCGCCGTTCAAACAAATACAAAGTCAAAGAAATATCCCTACATGCCTGCCTATGTGAGGTGCACTCCACATACAAGTAAAATTCATAGGTCCAAACGTTAGCTAACTCAAATAAATTAAAAAAGCCACAGTAAGTGTCAGTAGACTACCTTACCAATCCAAAGCTTACCCAGTATCCTCAAAACGTCCAGGTTCCAACTGCAAAGTTCTTTAGTCGAATCAGCCAAACGGGCACTATGCGACAATCCACTCGATCAGGATGTCAGTCGAGGACCGGCGCCACCTGGAAGGTCAGACCAGAAGGAAAGGAAGAAACACCGTGGGTGCCAAGACTCTGGTCACTCAACGGCAGCGTACAAGTCAATGGCGAGTTTCCAATCCTTCGTCGCGACCTCTCCTTCGGGCATCCGAGTCGCCGATGAGTCCCTTCGTGGTCGCCAATTGTGGTGTCTGGTTCATTCAGGTCTACATACTCTGCTAAAACTTACAAACACCCTAGAATAGAAGTTGGCACGGAAACTGAAAATGCAAAAGACATGGGGTGGTGGCACAATCCTACAGCACCCTTCGGCAATGCAAGAAGTATCACACCGAACATCGATGTGCAACCTCTTTTATATAGTTTAACAGCAATAAAAAGAATAGGCGGTATAATTTGAACAAGTTTAGGTACATATAAGGGCATTTTTGGAACACAGCCAACATGTGGGAGGAGCTTAGCACCACTGGTCAGTTTGGGGCACATTCCTAAGGAGTGACCACTTGCTAGTCCGGAGATCAGATGTATGCATGTGCGGGACTGACCAGTGCTAAAAATAGCCTGTTGCTGGGCAGGGTAAAGGTTCATTGGCATGGAGGAAGGACGAAAGGGCATGCTGACCACGAGGCCGCATCTTCATACAAAATGGAAGCCAACAAATACAAAATGGCTCCCGCACGTTTTGGTCAAGTTAACGTAAAGAATCGTGTAGCTGAGCTAAATGCTAACTCAAGTGCTGCCAAATTAAGACAAATGTGACTTTAGATGGTTCATCTTAGAGAGAGTCAGGATTGGCAAGAGGGGAGGCAACATTGTTACTGTTCGCAAACATAGAGAAGAATGGTATCTCATACCTCAATACAGTGAGAAAAGGACTTAACTCACGTGAGGAATGGGACCGTATTGTTGGAGCGAACTAGTGGTTTAGGATCACCCCCTTTTTGTGTGGTTTCCTTTATAACTCTTCTATTGAAATAAAACTAACATGAATGATAAGGGGAATAATGATCACATCAGATCCACAATATAATTTGATTGAAGACATTTCTAATATATGTGGACGAAATCGTACACATGTGTGATCGTAGCTAGTAATATATATGAATAATAACGATACAATTATTACATTGTTGAACCCCGTTTTACTGGAACTCTATTCTGCCCTTTCTAATTGGTAATTTCACCTCTACAAGGGCGCATACATCTTTGACTTTTCAGCTAGGTTCGTCCTTCTGGGATCTCTTAATCAGAGTCCTCTCTCTATGGTGATTTATGGGCTGAACTTCCAGAATGGGAAGTAGGCGTTTCCCATGCACGAACCGCGGGTATTTATACCGGGTTATCACAAACCGACGTTGCTGATCGTTGTGAGAACCTGGACCGCACGCGGAAAGAACTCATCCACTGTCTCGAAGGTTAGTCGTACCCCCGTATAATCCTAGAATGAGATGCTTTGAAGTAACTCCGTGCCCTTTCGGCATTACTTATATTTAAATATATACAACTTTTTCTCGTAGGCTAGACCCATCCGCTTTCAGAAATATCCGACTCCACTTTTATCGAGACCACTTAACATGTAAGTATAGTGGCATGATAACTGGAGTGAGTTTATTCTGTCGTAACGTTGCTACTCTGTCATGACGTTGCTATTTTGTCAGTATTCAGTATCGCTGAAACTGGGCTAACTTATTACAGAATCAGCAGCTAAAATTACATGATTGAAGGCTTATCATTCTGCCAGCTGGAGTCGGAGCTTTACCGCGTGCATCATTTAAACATAGTGAATGCTCGACGTGTAAGTAATATCTCTCTAGGTTTTTTTTAGCATAGGTGTATGTCTCTACCAACTTGCGATATATTAAAGATATGAATTTATATTTCCTAGGTTAAATACTCGTGCAACAACTGCCGTTTGGATCTGAGTTTTACCTAAATTATGTTTCTGAATATTCTGCGTACTACTAACTATAGAGTATACCCAAAGGATGTTAGTAATACGTCCACGCATTATAATATTGGCTCTATCGTTGTAACGCATGGAGAATAAAGATATCTCCTTTTCCCTTTTTTTATCTAAATAGAATTGTGGAAGAGTCAAGGAAGTCCCATGATTTTCTCTCTACATATCCCAAAACGACTACGTTTGGATAAGAGTGTTAGGTATATTTGAGATTTATTTCTTGTCTCTTTCACTTAAAGGTGGTGTGGTTATTCTAATTGCGCCTTGCGCTGTTATATTATTCTTTTCAGATGGGTTAGCTCGGTCCATTTTTAAATGATCTTTCGATTCTTGCGGGACGAGAATTTTTATAAAGGAGGTTTATGCCCCTTGGTCATACGATTTCTCTATAAACTGATAGAGGTATGCCCCTATTAAATATTGGATATAAATAATATGCATATTATTGAATGCACTCATGGAGTTGAATCCCGCTATGCCCGTTTTGACTCCTATGAACTATCTAACGGTGTTTGTGGTTACATAGGCCTATGAATATGAGCATAAAGAAATAGGAGTTTATAGACAAAATGGAATGACAAAATTAATGCGGGTCGAATTATCGTGCTAGATATTAATTTGGTAACATGAGGCAATCTTGAAGCCCTTAAGTCTATGCTGCAACACATGATAATGTGGTATTGGCTAACTGCCATAATATTGTTTGCAAATATCTTTGTAAGTAACTTGTTCTATATGTTAATGTGGGGTCATGAAAGGTCCTAATGTGTTAGATTGAAGCAGTTATGTATATGTTATAAGGTGTCTACTGTGTTAGCAATGCACTCAGTGTTTTATATATTTTATTTTTTATGTTTGTGAGAACAATTTGATTCAATCAATTCTGCTTTTTAAATATATGTTGTTTGGATTTCAGAACTACTGGGGCGACATTGTATGATATCCTGATGAAGGTGGTTAAATATATACATCCACCGAAACGCGTCGATGCCAAAGGAGAAACACACTGCACATAACCTAGAGATTATTCTGACCTATTGGCTGAATTAATTTTCTGACCTGTGCCTCCTTTTTACAAATAGGAATTTTTGTGATTTATTGTGTATTATGTTCCTCTATTTAATGTCTGTCTCCCAATTCTTATTGAGTTTTAACTGAACTTTTGGGGTTGAATCAAATATTTATTATCTTAAACGTTTTTATAGTAATGCTACGGCCAGAGTACGTTTTGGTCTAAATGGAGAACGCACTGACACAATACCCATTAGGAGCGGGGTCAGGCAGGGTTGTGTCCTGGCCCCCTTCCTTTTTAATTTATATATTAACGGGTTGGAAGGTGTCTTGTGCAAAGACAGTTCAGATCCCCCCTTCGTAGGCGGCCGCCCAATACCAGCACTTTTGTACGCTGACGATGCTGTACTTATGTCACGTACACAGGTGGGCCTACAGCGTGTGGTCTATAGTTTCTGCCGTTTCATGAAGGAGTTGGGTCTGAAAGTCAACACATCAAAAACCTTTACTATGTATTGTGGTAAACAAAATATATCCAAGAGACCAATTTTTATAGCAGGGCAGAAATTGGAATTTGCTAAACATTTTTCCTACCTCGGGATACATTTTGCTCAAAATGAGACGTGGTCTCAAGCTATTTCTGTTAAAAAGCTTGAGCTTTCAAGATCTACTGCCACTCTCAAAATCTTTTCTAGCAAGTTAGGAACAAGACCCCCCGTGGAATTGATTAAAATTTACAAAGCTAAGTGTGTAGCCGGCACTATTTATGGCAGTGGGGTGTGGGGTTTTGCTAACCCCGCACCCATCCAGGTGCCTGAAAATACCTTTTTAAAATACATACTGGCAGTTCCTAAAAGCTCTTCCAATTTCAATTGCTACTCAGAACTTGGCCTATCTTACATTACTGATCTTATTAAAATAGAGCCAGTTCTACTATGGCACAGAGTCTGGACCCAAGAAGCGACACATCTAAACAGAGATGTCCTGACAGATATTCTGAAATTAGATGGTGCCATAAAAATCCCATGGGTGAAGTATTAAAGATATCGGGAGAGAAGAATACTTACAGAATCCCTCTGCTATCTCAGCAATTTCTCGAAAAAACTTGAAGAAAGAGTGTCTAGCACTTTTGGATTCCAATAGGACTGCTGCGGAGGTCCTAAAATCCTCTATTCAGCAGCACCAACTGGTTTTAGCAACTTTTAAGATTCAGCCCTATTTAATATATGTAACAAGCACTTATGAGCGATTTCTGCTCACACGTTTCAGATTTAACATCTGCCATAGATTGGTTAGCTTTCCCACGATCAACAACTGGACACGAGCTACCACTCTGTCCCTGTGATAACACCTCTCCTCAGAGTACGATTCATGTATTTCTTTTTTGTAAATTCTATGACGAAATGAGAAATTGTTTTACTACCTTTATTAAGAGAGCTAGGACTTCGCCATTGTCGCGTGGCGATGATTAGCATTCAAGCTCTAGACAATCCTGTATCTGTATCAAGAACAACTTTGTTCCTAAAAAATGTTATAACTATGAGGAAACGTAGGGACACTTAATCTGCACTTTATAAATGAAATTGTTTTTATCTTATTAATTAACTGATTTTAAATGAATATAATGAAATTCTGTATTTTTATGTAACTATGTATTTAAAATATTTTTATCTGTACTTTTATGATTGCATCAATCGAATAAAGATATTTTGAATTTGAACTGTGTATGAATAAAAAGTGCAGATTTTTAACTTGTGTATATATCTGTTGCATTGCTTTCATAGTTTTCTACTAGGTTGTTGATGTATATGCCTAAAGAAATGTTTGTTTTATGTGAGCGTGAGGATTGTTATCTCGAGAATAAGGTACCCAAAGGGAATCTCTTTTGTTTTTTTTTTTTTTATTTTTTTATTTTTTTACTAAAGTCAGTTGTGATACCCTATCCCTTTGGGTCTGGGGTCCCTCTCTTTTATTAGAGTGTCTGTGCACGGCCCTTTGTGGCTGGAGAGCTTTAAGTTCTAGTGATAAGGTATATAAAAATACCTACAGTGGCTATGGATCAAATTAAAACTTTTGGGTTTAGCGATGACCAGCTACAACGTATTATTAATACAAAAAATGGCAATACAATTACTGTTGTCTCAGGTAAAGGTGAGCACTGGGGCAAATTATTAAATCTTAAGAAAAAGTTGTTCCGAACAGAGGCTTATGCAGATTTCCTAGTGGAATATGTTAAATCTGGAACAATTCCTATTGGCCTACTGGTCCGCAATGAACCTGGTCTATTTTCTATTTACAGAAAATAGAAAATTCCTTTAGACATGGGCACTCATCTCTAACCGATGCTGTAGAGACTGGATGCTCTTAATTATTGAAACTGCTCAGGGCCTAATAATCTTAGAACAGGAAGAAATTGACAAACTAGAAACAGAACTTAAGAACAGTCCGGCATTAGAAGAAGCCAAAAAGAAATTAGCTGACATTAACAGGGATGTGGAGGGCTATAGTGACTATCTGCTAAATAAAAAAACAAATAAACTTAAGAAAGATATTGAAAACTACTCTGAAGAAAGAGCTTATCCTTAAGAGAAAATTATTTCCAAACTAAAAGTGATGGAAATTGGGACAGGCCACAAAATAGACAAATCTATTCCAGAGGTGGCAACAAGCATGTTACTTTTTCCGAGTCATCGGGCTCCAGTGGTGAAGAAGAGGAGGGCCAAAGTGATGAGCAGGGTAGAAATGGACGTGATCAGAGCCATTTTTTAGAATCACGCCCAAGGAAGGCCCAGAGATACAATGGGAATCAGGGACAGGGCCAATTCAATCGTGGCCGCCAACAGTACAACCGAGCACCTCCACAACAGGAGTATATCAGCACTCTGAACAAAAGATATTGGAGAACAGCAGATTTCCTGTAATTAACTTGTCCAGCAAAAATTAAATGATGCAGAAATAGAGATCTTGAGTAGAGGGTTCAGTTTTGTACCATCTACTACCCTTGATAAATTTCAACTAGAAAAAGATCGTCGCTAATTTTTTAGAAAAATAAGGTTAAAAAGATTTTGAGAATAGAGAGTGTAGGGTTCAGGAAAATATTTCGGGCATGAAACCTAAATCTACATTTACCCCCACATTGAGTATGGTGAGCAAAAATATAGAAGCATTTGAGATAGCCGTAGAAAGTGGAATACACAAACTACTTGAGAAGGATAACAAACCTCACTCTTTTAACATATCTAAAGTTGAGAAAGAAGCCCTAGATAAACTGAAAAATGACATCTCACTTACCATAAAACCGGCAGATAAGGGTGGAGGAGTGGTTATTTTTGATACTGTGAACTATGAAGAAAGGATGCTTAAGTTGTTAGAGGTCAGGGAACATTATGTACGTACAAATGCAGGTTGCCTTAGAGAAATTGCTCGTGAATACCTAGCTCTTTTAATGCATGCAAAAGAGGATTGATACATCCGTGAGGATGAATTAAAATTTTTGAACAATCTGGAACCTAAAATTCCGGCCATTTATGGCCTGCCAAAAATACATAAAGACAGATTGGATCCCCCATGAGACCCATAGTGAGCAGCATTGACTCACTTTTAGAACCCATAAGTAAGTACGTGGATCACTTTTTAAGACCTTTAGTATGCAAACTTAAATCATATGTAAGGGACTCTGCTCACATTATCTCGATGGTGGAGGGCTTACCTTTCTGTGAAGAGACTGTGTCTGGTGACTCTAGACATTGAGTCTCTTTACACGAATATACCCCAGATGGATACAGTTGAGGTTATTGACTCTCTTCTTGCCAACCAAGATCTTGGCGGAGCTAACAAGGACTTCATTATTGATTGCGTTAGATTGATCCTGACCAATAAAGTTTTTCTATTTAAAAATGACTACTTTAGGCAACTTAAGGGGACCAGCATGGGGGCCACCTGTGCCCCTAGTTTGGCCTGCCTTTATGTAGGTAATTTTGAAGCCAGACATATAGATGAGATGGCCCCGTTTTTTAGAATGTAGCGGGCTGGTACCGCTACATTGATGATATATTTTTCATTTGGCAAGGACCTATACCATTTCTGGATGAATTTTTGAGTTGGATTAATATGGGGGCCCCGAATCTCAGGTTCACATCTACTTACAGTACCACGAAAGTGGATTTCCTTGATATTACAATTAAAAGCTCAAATGGAACAGTTGATCTTTATACCAAACCTATGGCTAAAAATACCCTCCTTCATTACTCGAGTTTTCACCCCAAATCTCAGAGGGAGAGTATTCCTTTTAGCCAATTTCTCCGCTTAAGGAGAAATTGTACAGATATTAATGACTAATACAAACATGCTGAGAATCTCAAAAATAAGTTCAAAGAAGGAGGAGCTTCGCGCGATTCCAAGATGGACGCGTGAGCTAAGAGCTCCCGAGACCCCTTCCGCCTCCCGCGACTATCCTGTAATTTATGCTGATGACGACGGGTACTTTTCATTGATGCCCTGCTGATGCCAGCGTCCTTTTCAAATTTTGTTTTGGCCGCCGGACACTGGACTTGCTGCGCCCTGGACTTCGAGGCCTACATCGTATGCCAGCCGGGGGCTTGAGTCCCTGAGGTACCCAGGTGGCAATCGAACAACAACGGCTGTTACGCCACGCCCACTGCCCCTGGTGTACTTTCGGTTTCGTTTCTGCACCTTGTGTGACCGCTCAATTCCCGATCGGAGTTCAGATTCTGCAACCGCCAGCCTGGTGTTAGCGCTGTGCCCCGGTTCGCTCGCAGTTCCGCGCCTGCCACGACGAAGATCGTATTGCTTGGTCTCCGCAATTCCTGTTGGTGCCTCTCCCCCGTCATGACGGGCAGAACAGTTGTCGAGAGACGTGGCACTAGAGGTTCGTCCCGAGGGGGGGGTCACCCAATCTCAGACCATTAATCGATTTACTCGACCACGGGGCTCCCCGGGCGGATCGAGTGGTGCCTTGGAGGAAGCTGGAGATGGTACTCCTGATGACGAGGAGCCAACATTGAAAGACGTTATGGGCGCTATTGCGAGTGTTCAATCCAACATGGGCCAGCAGTATGAAACCCTGGCTGCAAAGATAGAAACGGTGGCGGTTGATGTCACCCTCATCAGAGCGGACCTTGGGAAGACAAACGAGCGTGTCAAATCTCTTGACCTCAAGACCACGAGTTTGACCACGGATGTTTCGGACCTCCAGACCACGGTCCGTAATCTTCGGACTACTTGTGACCTGTTTGCCAATCGGTTGGAAGATTTTGAGGGCCGGGCCTGTGGTAAATAATTAATTACCGGTACTATTTTTCTATACATTAACTAAAACAGATAGCTCAATAAATAAGAGGCAGGATCCGGGGTATCGGAGTTGATCAGGCTTTAATCAGGCACAAGGGAAGGGACAGGATCGGGATAGCCTGTAAATGAATGGAATGGCAGCTGCAACGTCTCATTAACATTACATGGTATATATAGTAAAACAGTACAATTACATTGCATACAGTAGGCGGAACAAGTGACATCCGGAAGATAAGAACACATGGGCGTGAAAAGAAGGCGTGCACAGGGCGTGCACGAAGACATGTGATGTAGACGTCACAGAAGTGTCATAAAATGGGTGGATACATAGAGGGGGCTACCTGGGCAGCTGGAACCTTTAACTTAGTGATGCGCGCAAACGGGCTATGACGTGTACCTGGGGAGAGCTGGGGGCTCTGACTTCTGCACTAGAAGAGGAGACTAAAGTCTGGGATGTCAGGACGACATGTACCTATAGCATATCTGGTATCTTGTGTTTGGAGTACATGTTGATTGAATCTAAAAGTCATCAGAGCAAAGGCTACTTGACACTAAGGCTGGTGCATGCATATATTCTTCATGTATTGCGTGTGCTATGAATCTTCTATGGATATTAATACAGTAATTCTCTTGCATGGAGACAAAGACTAGACTATAGCTGAAGATGTTTATGCGGTTCGTTAGCTTAGGAATGTGTAGACGAGGAGCTGGACTGATAACTAGAGGCATAACATATTCTGGGCAGGCAGAGCCAGGCCGGGCACCGCGCTGCGCGGCAGGAAGTAAGTAAAGGGTCAGGGATGCGGGAGGGGCTGCATCGCTCCTCGGAGTGGTTCAGGAGACTGGAGCTTGAATCTGGTGTCCGGGCCCTCATGAGGCCTAGAAACAACGTGCACAATGTACAAGATGGCAACATAGGCCTAGAAGCCTAATTCACGTTGCTTTCACGGGGACTGGATAACTGGCATACTAAACGTTGGACACAACTGTAAGTGCGTCTTTATTCGGTCATAGGGGGATATATGCATATTAATCATGCACATATAACATAGGATGGGGAACACGTAGGGACACATGACAAGGCAAAATTCAATTTTCCTCATTCCCTCCTTGTGCCCTACGTTTCCATCAGGAAACATCGATATTCATGATACCATCTATCTGTTCATATAGCATCATTTGCTCGTCTCCAATCTTCTTGGAACGGGACTTAGGACTTGGAATACAGGATGTAGCGCACAAGCCGCAAATCGCAGGGCCACATTGTAAACAGACAGCAACTGAATAGGATCATTACTGCTATACCCAGGAATGACCATACTTTCCATCCCCAGGCAGATATAATACTCCAGAGCCAACCGGACCATGTCCAGGTGCCTGGATTCTGGTGTAACTGATGGGCTATTTTATGGAGTCTGGTTATAGCTGAATAAACAGACGGTGCGTTATTAGGAATGAAAATGCAGCAACTAGATCCGATGACTCTACAAGCTCCGCCCCTATCGGCCAGTATGACGTCAAGGACAAGGCGGTTTTGAAGGACGACAAATCTCATAGCAGATTGTTCCTCGGTTAAGTTACCTAGGGCAGAAGTAGTCTCATTCACTACTGCTTCAAGGGTTCTGGTTAGCCTACGTATTAACTTACTATTCTGGACAGGACCTATGAAGAAAAAGAAACCTTTATTGAAATCTGTATACTGTTCTAAGGCAGTTTCAGTCTGATCGACAATTGGGGACTCGATCTCCCTTCTATGTCTAACGTGTACTAGATGTGTATTTCTATGGTAATCGGATGGGGCTAGGAAAACTGGTGGCAGTAGGAAGGCAATGTAACATGTTCCATCCCAATCGAGGGGCAGACGTACATATGCGGTCTGACCACATACGCGGTCTGACCACATACAAAATATGAATGACGTGAGGCTTTGAAAGTAGATTTCCCACTGTCACTATACTCGACCACAGTTGTACAATCACTGTGTCCTAGATGTACTGAACCATTCTTTCTGACACATAATTCGCCTTTCACTGGTAGAACTGTAATAGCAGGCAAATCTGGAGTAGTCTCGGACTGAACATTCAAAACCATGAAATTCGAGGAATAATTACCTAGATCATATACTTCATTTTCTAGATCTAACCCTGTTCTATGGGAAAAACCTTCCTTGTCTGGGAAACATGTTCTATTCAGAAGGGACATATCGTTTGAGGATGACGTTAACGTGGACCATGCTCCACACGAACCATTGTGCGAAAACGGATAAGGAAAGAGTGGCAGAACTCCCTTCGGTGTCTGGAAAGGGGGGAGTCGACCACACACCCAACAATTAGTGGCATTGCTGGTCTGGTGTGAATAGTGTAACATTCGAATAAAAGTATTATTGCGCATGGCAAGACGATAGGATAACTTGTGCGGAGGCAGTTCACTAAATGTGTGCTCTACTGTAACAGAGGAAAAATGTACATGTGAAACAATAGGAGGAAAATATACATATAGAACATAACTTATGCCTGTAATCGTAAGACTCAGAAATAACATAATTAAAAGAGTAACAATGCATCGGCTTCGGAGAGCTTTCCGATAACGTATTTTCTTCGAGTTTCGACTAACTCTCTCACTATGTGGGTCTATCTCATACATGTCAGGAACCTGTCTAACCGTTTCACCCGAGAGGGACTTAGACAATTAAACTGGCTGACTTACTAGACCTTAATTTTTCTTTATACTCCTGCTGCGGAGTTTTCTCTAACAGGGGAAGTTTAGAGTCCGTATCTGGGCAGTCCTTGAGAACGAGGCAGTCTTTGAAAAAAGTCTTTGGACGGAGTCCATGGAATCGTTTCATGTGACTGGAATGAATCCAGCCTTTGCGGCCCTCCACCTTGATCGCAGTCCTTGTTGTCATCAGAACGAGCTTTGGTTCTTTCCAGCGGGGCTCCAGCGGACTTGAACGATCAAAATTTCTAATCAGGACGAGGTCGCCTGGTATGACCTCGTGCGGTTTCACTTGGGTGTTGTCGGGAAAGGCAGCGGCGACCTGTGAACGACAAGAGTAGTGCAGACATCAAGGAAGCCAGGTAATCTGTCAGCATATTACTGTCAACATCAGTTATTTTACTTGGTATTGGTGTACCCCACATGTTCGGGGGACGACCGAAAACTACCTCAAAAGGGGACAGACCTGAACGGGAGTGAGCGACCATTCTCATGTAAAAAAGGGCGACTGGCAGTGCTACCATCCAATCTACGCCTTTCTCTGCGCATACCTTTGCAATGCGGATTTTCAAAGTCTGATTATGTCTCTCGACGAGACCATCTGCCTCGGGGTGTCGTACACAGTGGAACTTCCACTGGTACCCTAACAGAAGAGATACTTGTTTCATGAGTTCGGATGAGAATGGCTGGCCGTTGTCTGAATACACGACCCTAGGTAAACCATAGCGGGGGAAGTACTCACGAACCAACTGCCTGGCAGTGGTCGCGGCAGTGTAATCTGGGACTGGATATGCTTCTACCCATCTGGACAAAGCGCATACTACTACGAGGACATACTTGAAACCTCGACATCGATCCATCTGAATATAATCCATCTGGAGGACTTCAAAAGGGTGGTCAGGAGGATGGAATCCACCTTGTTCCACCGGGACACCTTTACCTGGATTGAACTGACAACAGATCATGCAGGTACGCACTTTCTGCTTGGCTGCTGCTCGTAAATGCTTGTTAAACCAGAGGTTCTGAATACTGTCTAACATGGCTTTTTCTCCTAAGTGTGCTGGACTATGTGCGGTGTTAATAATGACTTGAACCATAGAGTCGGGGAGAAACCATGTGGCTTTTCCCTTCGTCAACCATCCTTGATCTGTCTGGACCCCTCCTTGTTCAGACCATTTCTTTATTTCATCGGGAGTAACATGTGACTATGTCTAGTACGTCTTGTGTAGGGTCCTTAACTGTCATACAAGTAGACTGAACTGGAACTGTCTTTGTTGTGTTAACTGGAATGTCTGGAGTCTGAGCTGTAAGCTTGGCTGTTCGATCTGCTAGATCGTTACCTTGGGAAATGATGTCAGTGACTTTCGTATGTGCCTTGCACTTCATGATAGCGATAGCTGTCGGTAAATGTATTGCATCCAGCAGAGCTTGAATGAGGGGGCCATGCCGAATCTTGGTTCCATGAGAGGTCATGAAACCTCTCTCTTGCCAGAGTACTCCAAAGTCGTGTACGACTCCGAATGCATAACGTGAATCTGTATATATGTTTACTTTCAGGTTCTTGGCTCGTATGCAGGCTTGGGTCAGAGCAATGAGCTCTGCTGCTTGAGCAGACCGGGTATCAATACGATGTGTTTCTATGACTTCAGTTTCAGTAGTCACTGCATACGCAGCTACTAACTCTCCTGTACTTGTTCTCATGCATGAACCATCCACATAGTGTCAGGTCGGGATCAGGTAATGCAATATCCGTCAAGTCTTGTCTTGGCTTTGTCATGGTGTTAACGACTTCCACACAATCATGTGTGGCAGGACTTGAAGTAACTGAGGGTAACAGTGTAGCAGGATTTAAAACGTTGCAACGTCTGATTTCTATGTGTGGCTGAAACAGTGTCAGTTCATATCCTGTTAAACGTGCAATTGTCAGGTGCTGAGTCTGTGTTCGGTTTAAAAGAACTTCCACGGAGTGTGGAACTTGTACTGTCAGGGAATGTCCTAACACTATGGAATCACTTTGTCTGATAGCTAGAGTTGTGGCTGCAACTGACTTGAGGCACGCAGGCAAAGCCTGGGCCACCGGATCTAATGTGCTAGAAAAATAAGCACAGGGCTTGTATTGTCCTGCTTGATCTTGTGTGAGAACAGATAATGCAGTACCATCACGTTCAGTAACAAAAAGTGTAAAAGGCTTACTGTAGTTCGGTGTTGCTAGAACAGGTGCTTGGCATAAGGCTTTCTTTAACTCATTGAAAACAAGTGTATGTTCCTGGGTCCAAGGGAGGACAGTCGATGTGGCTGCCTCCTGTGTCGTTAACTGTATCAGTGGTTTGGCTAGATATGCATACTGAGGAATCCATTGTCTGCAGTAAGTAGTGAGGCCGATAAAAGCTCGTACCGCCTTCTGAGTCTTGGGCTGTGGAAGATGTGCTATTAACCGGATACGGTCAGGTGTCAACTGCCTACCCCTCTTGGACAGTAAGTGTCCAAGGTACACCACTAGCTGGACACAAAATTGCAGTTTCGAAGGGGACACCTTGTGCCCCATCTCTGCCAGAAAATACAAGACTGTCAGTGACGCACGTTCGCAATCACGTTCAGAACGGGCTGTGATCAATAGATCATCGACATACTGGAGCAGGGCAGTGTCAGTTGGCATGTGGATATTGTCTAGTTGTCTTTTCAGTGCTTGACTGTAAATACTAGGACTTTCTGTGAAACCTTGAGGAGCTCGTGTGAATTTATAGCTTCTTCCATTTAAACAGAATCCGAAAAGAAACTGGCTGTCTGGATGAATGGGGACACTGAAGAATGCGTTCTTGAGATCAATAACAGTAAAGAACGTAGCTTCGGAATCAATGGCTGTCAATAGAGAAGAAATATCTGGAACCACTGGGTACTGGGGTATGATACATTTAGTTCTCGGAGATCAATCACTAATCGATAAACTGGAGGTGCATTTGGATCAGTACGTTTAAGAATTGGAATGATAGGAGAATTACATACATTGGAGGCATTTTCTACAACTACTCCTTGAGAAATGAGCTCGTCAATAATTTTGGATAAGGCTGCTACAGCCTCGGGTGGCAATTTGTACTGTCGGATTCGTGGTAAAACAACACCTTGTTTCAGAGTGACACGATATGGTGTAATGTGCATACAACCTACATCAGTTGGACCTTGCGCCCATAAATGCTGTGGTACATTCAGTAATCTCGGATCAATATCACGTAACACATAATGACCTTTAAAATCACGTAAAAACAATCTCACTCCTTCTGGGGAGCAACAAATTACCGCTCCTAATTCTTTCAGGGTTTTAATGCCAAGTAAATTTTCTGGACATGATTTCGTAAGCAACAAGTCTGTAGTTCGGGACAATGGACCAACTTCTAGGGAAACTGGTTTCGATATTTCATTAACAATAGGCTTTCCTGAAAATCCAAGGGAAACGTTTCTTGAGCCTGAGAGCGGAGCCCCTGGAACCTCGTCATGACTGATGGTAGTCCGACTTGCCCCTGTATCAATCAGAAACTTTCTGTCTTTCCCTAATACTTGACTGTGTACATAGGGACCCTCTTGATCTACAGGAATCTCGATGAGAGGCAAGCCAACCTCCCTCTCTAGGCTGTTTCATGAATACTGCTGATATTCTGGATACTCTGACTGTGCGTACTGGTACATCTGTTGTGTAACGTGTTGTGTGGCAGCTATAGGCTGCGGTACTGTCTGTAGTGCATTCTGCGGTGGTTGCGTATTCTGCGGAACATGTTCTGGTCTAGGAGGACGTGGTCTTTCTTTCGTCTTACCTGTAGCTATGTTGTGTTTCAGAACCGCACATTCATTTATATAGTGACCTGGCTGTTTACAGTAATTGCAGGTCCCTTTAACGGGAACTGCAGGATGACTAGCTTGATTCGTACCCCTCTTCTGACTGTCTTGTGGAACGGACTGTGCAACTAGTACTTTCATTTTCGTGTCTTTCATACGTCTCCTTTCGTGTTCTTGCTCTTCCCTGATTCTGTTCTGGTGGTATTGCAACATCTGGAGCATCTGTGACGGAGTATTAGCTTGCCAAGTACTCTCGACTTTCAATACTCTATTTTTGACTTGCGATAAAGAATTCTCAACTAGTTTGGTAACAAAAAGATGTGGATACGATTCACTACTTGTTTTCAGACCGCTATTAATAATGAAACATTTCTCAAATCTAGAATAAAAATCACTAGTGTCTTCATCTTGTTTCTGTTTACAGGCTGAGATAGCATCCCAGTCTTCCTTTTTCGTGGCTAGTAATCTTGGCAAGACTTGTATTAATAATTCGGGCAATGCTTTAGCTTTTTCCCCAAGACCGGTACCTGGTACTCGTGTGTTATCTTCAGTCTCTAATGCGGTCCAATCTATCTTTTTCTCTCCCACCTCCCATTCTTTTTCTTTCAGTTTTTCATATATGCCCGCAGGCAACAGGACCTTTAACATTTTAATAATATCAGGATACGTGTATTCTCCCATACGGAGCATGTCTTTTAATTCACGGTGGAACCCTGCTGGATCTTTATCGTGACAGGGTATTAACTTTTTCATTTCTAAGAGTTCTATTTTCGTGATAGGGGTGTAAACAAATACTCGTTCTAGATCACCCCCTGCTCCCTTAACTGGATGTACTTCTCGCAACGGATTCTGTCTGTCTATGTAGAATTATTTTCTTACTGGGGGTGGAACAGGAACAAAATGTGGATTCAGGAACGTTCTGTATTTATGGCGTTGTTCTAAAACAACATTAATTAAATCGGTACCTAGACCTTTCCATCTGTTTAGGAGTAACTCGTTCAGTACATCATACAAAGGACCTGGATCAGAATGCTGATCCTCATACAGTGTGATGAGGTGCTGGATCATGTACATACCCACCAGACGCTGCTCGGCTGGGGGCAGCTTCAGAAACATTTGTGCCACTATTTCATCTGAAAACGTGGCAGAATCACTAGTCCATCGAACTGCTGATCGGGCTAGTTCTTGTTCATGCATGGTACTAAGTTCACTATAACCTATTCGTAGTTTCAGAATTTTATCGGTAGCCTGGAATACTTGCTCCAGAGAACACTGTTCTGGTACGGGAGGAGGAAAAGCTTTCTTGTAATCTAGG
This sequence comes from Lissotriton helveticus, assembly GCF_964261635.1. NCBI lineage: Eukaryota > Metazoa > Chordata > Amphibia > Caudata > Salamandridae > Lissotriton > Lissotriton helveticus. Next base: position 382,228,320 of record NC_136062.1, read on the forward strand.
CGTGGATGTCTGTCGGAAAGTCTAGTTCTACCTACATACGCTATTCTGGTTGGGTTCTCGCTGTCTATATCTTCACTTGAAGAGTCATTCTCTTTCTCGGCTCCTCTTATTGCTTTCTCCTTCTCGTGTATAGTTAGAATTTCCTTACGGATTTTTCTGTATATGCTTTCTATACTATTTTGTGACTTGTGTTTTCCCTCGGCTATATTGTCACTCCACCTTGTCAAGACTTTCATCTCGTCTTTGTCTTTATCAGGTTGATCTTGTTCTCTTATTAAACAGTTAATCAAGAACTGTAAAATCATACTTTGATTCTCGACTTTTCTATGTGCCAGAGCTTCGTGAATACTTTCTGGATTCTCCCCTGTACGGATAAAACAATATATTCTGTCGATGTTCCTTCATATCGGGCAGGGTGGCCAAATAGTTGGCAACTCGTCGTAAACGTATGGAATATATTATCATGTGATCTTCGCCTGGTACTGAATCATATATGCAGTCAGTAAGGTGTCGCTTGAGGTCTGCGTATGTAGTCACCTTTGGCGTGTGCTGTAACGCTGCGTCTCTCAGCGTCAGTCGTTTTACTTGAGGCGGGGTGGTAGGAGCACCTCCCCCCGCTCCTCCTGAACTAGAATCGTCAATTAATACTGAATGTGCTGATGAAGTGACTGGTAAAACAGGCACACGTACTGTGGGCTGGTCCGGGGGTACTGGCATATGAACAGGATTCCCGGGACCAGTGACTGGAGGAACAGGAATTACATTATTAACAGGGTGCTGAGGTTGAGCAGGCAGAATAGGATTTGCATATTCTGGGACAGTATCGTCCAAATAGGACGAAAGAAAAATTTCAGCTGCAGTCGGTTTATGACGTAGCTTAGTCTGGACCAATGGTGGCGGTAAATTACGGGGTGCTTCCGGGGTTGCCTTCGGCAAGCCCTCGGCAAGAAGAGGATACATACCTTTAATAAGGGCATTTCTCTGTCTGTCTGTCTGACTGTTCTGCTCTAACTCGTTCACCTTCTTCTAGAAGTTCCCTTTCTTGGGCTTTTTCTGAGGATTCCCTACTTAATTCTGCTTTTCTGAATTCTTTTTCGGATCTTTTATGAGATTCTTTACTCCATAATTCTATGGCATCTTTCTGGGACTGTCTGGCTTTCTTTTTCCATAATGCTTCTTCTACTCGCATGATGCACTCGGCATCCCATGTACCTGATACAGGCCATCTATATTTCTCTTCAAGATGCTTCGTGTAGTCAACCCATAAATCTAGATATAATATGGCATCTAAGCCATGCTTGTGATACATGAAATGTCCTGGACTGTCCCTAGGAGGGACAGGAACTGATTCTTCGAGTAACCCTTTTCTGGTTTTTATCTGACGTAACTTCGAAAACAGAGGCATATTTGAACCGTTACTTGAACTTGAACATAATACACAATAATCACAGTAATGAAATGGCAAACAAATCACTCATACCACGACATAAAAATACATTAATGACAGTTCGAACAGAATACTACCTGGTACATTGAAAACATAACACTTGAATTTCTCGAGAACGGACTTACTAGAATTACTGGATGCACTGCTAAAACAGTACAGAACATACCGGTCTCATAAAGAGACACGTCATACCTTATCCACCTAGGTGAATACTTCGGACTGGATCTGCGTACCCAAACCCATCGGACCAGGGACAAACTAATGAACCTGTCTAGATACTTCCCCCGCAACGGTACTCACCGGGAAGCAGAAACTGAAGGCCTCGGACTGGACTGGACTGCTACGACGTCTGGTTACTGCTACGCATGCGCTTCGGGCTTCGGTTACAGGTGGGCCTCCGGATACCTCGGACCTTGTTCTCTCGGCTTGGGCTCTGGACGGGACGAACCGCATTCCTCACCGCCTCGTCTGGATGCCGGACCGCAGTCTCCGTCTCCTCCGTGGGCCTGAGGGAGACTTGAAGCAGAAATATCTGCACGTGCGCATAGGGTTCCGTCACGGCTGTAGAAGGATCAGGGGGCCTGCGTTACATCGCCGGCGCGTGGGGAAGGGGCTCGTCCCTATTCGGGCGCCATTATGTGGTAAATAAATAATTAATTACCGGTACTATTTTTCTATACATTAACTAAAACAGCTCAATAAATAAGAGGCAGGATCCGGGGTATCTGAGTTGATCAGGGTTTAATCAGGCACAAGGGAAGGGACAGGATCGGGATAGCCTGTAAATGAATGAAATGGCAGCTGCAACGTCTCATTAACATTACATGGTATATATAGTAAAACAGTACAATTACATTGCATACAGTAGGCGGAACAAGTGACAAACGGAAGAGAAGAACACATGGGCGTGAAAAGAAGGCGTGTACAGGGCGTGCACGAAGACATGTGATGTAGACGTCACAGAAGTGTCATAAAATGGGTGGATACATGGAGGGGGCTACCTGGGCAGCTGGAACCTTTAACCTAGTGATGCGCGCAAACGGGCTATGACGTGTACCTGGGGGCTCTGACTTCTGCACTAGAAGAGGAGACTAAAGTCTGGGATGTCAGGACGACATGTACCTATAGCATATCTGGTATCTTGTGTTTGGAGTACATGTTGATTGAATCTAAAAGTCATCAGAGCAAAGGCTACTTGACACTAAGGCTGGTGCATGCATATATTCTTCATGTATTGCGTGTGCTATGAATCTTCTATGGATATTAATACAGTAATTCTCTTGCATGGAGACAGAAAGACTAGACTATAGCTGAAGATGTTTATGCGGTTCGTTAGCTTAGGAATGTGTAGACGAGGAGCTGGACTGATAACTAGAGGCATAACATATTCTTGGCAGGCAGAGCCAGGCCGGGCACCGCGCTGCGCGGCAGGAAGTAAGTAAAGGGTCAGGGATGCGGGAGGGGCTGCATCGCTCCTCGGAGTGGTTCAGGAGACTGGAGCTTGAATCTGGTGTCCGGGCCCTCATGAGGCCTAGAAACAACGTGCACAATGTACAAGATGGCAACATAGGCCTAGAAGCCTAATTCACGTTGCTTTCACGGGGACTGGATAACTGGCATACTAAACGTTGGACACAACTGTAAGTGCGTCTTTATTCGGTCATAGGGGGATATATGCATATTAATCAAGCACATATAGCATAGGATGGGGAACACGTAGGGACACATGACAAGGCAAAATTCAATTTTCCTCAGGCCAGGCGCAATAACGTTCGCATCGTTGGTATCCCGGAGAATTCTGCCGACACGCCTGTCGATATCCTAGTCGAGGACCTCGTGTTGAAGCATCTGGCACCGAAAGGCCTCAGTCAGTTCTTTGCGGTGGAAAGGGCCCATCGTGTCCCGGGTGGCAAGCCAAAGTCGGGAGCCACTCCACGGCCTATAATCGCTAGACTTTTCAATTTTCGCGATAGAGACGCTATCCTGCAAGCATCGTGAACGAATGGGCCCACCAAATTTGAGAACGTTTCAATAAGTTTCTATCCGGACTTCACACAGGCGGTACAGAGACAAAGGATGGGCTTTACGGGTATGAAAAGGCGCCTCAGAGAACTGGGACTGAAATATGCTATGCTTTTCCCGGCCCGCCTGAGAGTCGAACAGGCTGATCGTGCTTTTTTCTTTGACCGCCCTGAGGTGGTGAGTGACTGGTTGGACACTTTACCGATGCGGAGTGAGGGCCCGGAAGATTCGAGAGGCGCTGAGGGAGGCGTAGAGGACCAGTGGCAGTGAGTCTACATCGGCGAGCCAGGATCCATTGCAGTGGCTCAGAGACTATGTTTCAAGCATGATGTGTGTGCCCGGGGGTGGGGGGGGGGTTTAGGGGATCTTCCTCCTCTGGGGACTTTCTCTCTTTCTGTAGGTTAGTTTAATGGGGCGACAGGCACACTGCAAGTTGGGGTGGCTCTTAGGTCTACCGCAGGGGTGCAGGGTGGGGGGTTCAACTCAGTTGGGTTCTTTGGGGGTGGTGGGGGGGTTCCTTTATTTTTGTTCGTTCCGAGGCTGTGTTCTGCTTTACACTTGCTTTCGTATGGCTGTTTCGAGGTGGGGTGAGCGGTCAGTCTTCTTCCGGGATGGGGGGGAGGGGACTTAGGGTGTTGAGCTGGAATGTTAACGGTCTTGGGGACAGGATAAAACGTGGGATTGTGCTTCAATACTTTAAGAGGTGTTCCCCGGATGTGGTCTTGCTCCAGGAAACTCATCTGGTGGGTAATACATGTCATGCATTGAATAGGAGAGGCTATCGTTTGGTGGCACATTCCGGCTTTACCTCGGGATCAAGAGGGGTTGGTGTCCTGGTCAGGAATTCCCTTCCCCTGGAGATAGATACCACATTGCTGGATGACAGAGGCCGCTATGCTGGCATTACGGGGAGGTGGGAGGGGAAATTGATCTCCATATTGTCTATTTATGTACCGCCTGGGCTGCAATCTACCACGTTCGCTGATTTGGGTCAGGTCATTTTGGGCTTGCCCGATGGCTTGCTTGTGCTGGGTGGGGACTTTAATTCTGTGGCGAATGGAGAGTGTGATCGTAGCCCCCCCAGGCTCCTCCCTACATCGCAGTTGTGGCTGGGGAGGTTCCTGGATGCCTTTGGGTTGGCCGACTGTTGGAGGCAGCTGCACCCTGGCCAACTACAGTACACCTTTCATTCGGGTGCTCACGGCAGTCTCTCGAGACTTGATTATATCCTCGTGCCGATGGTGCAGTTGATCTCTGTGCGTGAAATTAAGCACTTGGCTAGAGGGATCTCAGACCATTCTCCGATGTGGCTCCACTTAGATATCCGTTTGGGGACCGGGGGTCGAATTGCCCCGATTAATCCATGGCATTTTCATAACCCCAAAATCAGATCTGAGGTGGTCAAGTGTATGAACTACTATTTTTCCGAAAATGAGGGGTCGGTGTCTTCCCCGGTCTCACTGTGGGAGGCCTATAAAACTGTGATCCGTGGTCAGGCGCTGTCCCTGGTTGCCGATGAGAAACGGCGTAACCAAGAAGAGGTGGTGAGTTTGGAGTCTGAGATTGCGGTGTTGGAGGAGCGATTGGAGGCTGGGGTTACGCCTGAGATCTTGCATGTTTTGGCTCTTAAGCAAACTGAGTACAGGGCCCTGGTGACTGCCTCGGCTGAGGCCATGTATCGTGTGCAGCAGGGGCGACTCTATGATGTGGGTGTTAAGGCCGGAAAGTTGATTGCTTGGCTGGATAGACGTGACAGATTGAATCGTGTGGTGCCTGTGGTTGAGAGGGATGATGAGGTGCGAGTCGTGGACCCGCTTGAGATAGTTGAGGTGTTTGCACAGCACTTTCGGGCCGTGTATGCGCCGGTTTCGGGCCTGTTACTCGTGCCTGTTACTTCGGGATCTTGACTTGCCCAGTCTCTCGGAGTCAGACGGGGTGTTAATGGAGGCTGATTTTTCCATCGATGAGGTTGCGCTCGCTATTCGCTCTCTTAGTTCGGGGAAGGCTTCGGGCCCTAATGGTATACCGGTTGAGCTGTATAAGTTGTGCCCAGACAAAATGGCGCCGTATCTGCTGCGTATGTTTGTGGCTTCGCGAGATCTTGGCTTTCTTCCCAGGGACCAGAGGCTGGCCTCCATTGTGGTCATTCATAAAGAAGGCAAGCCCCGCGAGCGTTGCACATCGTATCGTCCGATCTCACTTTTAAACGCTGAACCCAAGATATTGGCGAAAATACTAGCAAATCAACTGGTCACGGTGATTAGTGGACTGGTCCACCCGGATCAGTCCGGTTTTATCCCCCAGCGCAATACTGCACTCAATCTTCGTCTCCATGGCGTCGTCGCGAGGGCGGGATCTCTTAGAGAACCGGCCATCTTGGTTTCTCTTGATGCTTCGATGGCCTTTGATAGGGTCGAATGGCCATACTTGTGGGCCACCCTCGCCAAGTTTGGCTTTGGCCCGAACTTCATTGCATGGGTTAAACTCCTGTATGAGCAGCCACTGGCACAGGTGGTGGTTAATGGTAGAGCCTCGGAGCCCTTCGCTCTCGGGCGGGGCACGAGGCAGGGATGTCCTTTGTCGCCGCTGTTTGCGCTTGCGCTTGAACCGCTGGCCGCCTGGCTCCGATGGGAACCCTCCCTAAGGGGTATTCGGTGGCCTCCAGATTTTGAAGACCGCATCTCACTATATGCCGATGACATCCTGTTGTATCTGACGTCCCCCCGTAAGTCACTGGGAGTTCTCATTGATGTTCTGCGCTCCTTCGGCCGTAACTCCGGGTTGGTTATCAACTGGTCCAAATCCTGTATCTTTCCGCTCACCAATGACCCTCTCTCTTTGCCCCGAGTATGTCCGATCCCGGTTCGCACCGATGGTTTTAAGTATTTGGGGATTTATATTTCACTTGACCCTGTGCTGCGTTATGATCGGAATTTGTTGCCTCCGCTAGCTCGGCTTCGGTCGGAAGTTGCGGCTTGGTGTGCCCTGCCCTTATCCCCCTTGGGACGGGCAGCATTGTTTAAAATAATGTCCCTTCCCCGGTTCTTGTATGCCGTACAAAACACACTCGATCTGGTGCCGGCTAGCTATTTTCGCGAAATTGAGTGCCTCCAGAGGAAACTGGTGTGGGCTGGTCGACCCCGTATTGCACTGGCTAAACTCACGCTACCCTGGTATGACGGTGGCATTGCATTACCCGATATACAACGATATTATTGGGCGTCCCAATTGAGTGCTGTGAACCATGCTATGTATTAGAACAAAAAAAGGTTTTTAAACAGTTGTAGTTGGGTGCACTGCCAGTTTACACGCGTTCAATTATGATCATTAGGGTATCTGAGGTGCTTCACGGCGAGTGGACAAACCTGAACCACTCTCTAGAGTAGAAAAAACTACTGTTAATGACTTTGCAGATTGCCGAAGCACTCTAATGTGAGTAATAGAAGTAATAGAATTGTCCAGTTACACTTCACAAAATTACAAACACCAATTCTGACAGAAGTAACAAGATATCCAAAAGATGAGTAAATCCTGGAGTCTTTAATGAGGATTACAGCCAGCCGACACGTGTTTCATCGCCTTCGCGAATCATCAGGGCTGAAACAAACAAATAGGTAGCGTCTAGCATATTCTGTGAGCAAAAACAGTTACATACAAGGCCATAGTATCTGGCCGTTATGTCACATTCCATACAACTTCCTCCTGCAGTGGACATATAGTGAGTGTATCATTTCACAAGTATAGTCTCGCTCGTGCCACCACAACACATCCGTGTTCGAATTCCGGTGTATACTACCGATTATCCATAATGACGTGCCTATATGTGAGAGTGATGGTAATGGACATGTGCGGGGACGAGATCACTGTTGTATCTCTGAAAAACAAGCAATGACACATGCTCTATATTTATGGCTAAAGTGTCCTAATCGTGTACGGCTCTTGCATCATCCATGCTAGTCATTTTGTGAAAATCGTGAGAGACAAGTGTCATTTCAAAAGCATACCTAGAAGGCCGTATCGATGTCAGAAGGTCTGTATGTATTAAAAGAAAAGAAAGAAAAAACCGAAAAAATCTCATCACTACCTACAATTCCGGTAATATTCAGGCAAAATGAAACCAAATGAGACTGTTAGCCACTACTTATTGCGCCAGCTTACCGCTCAGCTGGTGATAATTCCGACCCAGCCGGGCCCTTGAATGATACTACTGGTAGTAGTGCGTCCAGCAGCGATCAATATCTCTGTTTCTATAACAATGTGAAATAATGTATGTTTTATTCCAAGTCGAAGAAAATAGTCAATATCTGTTCATTCAGACTTCAAATGACAATCTCACTGGAGTCCTGGTATTTACAATCCAAGATTTAATTATATATTAATATGTTAACGGGTAATTCTCTGTATTCTATTCCAACCTAAATATTTGATACAGCGCACTGTCATTATCTAGCGTAGTGCGCAATATACATATATTGCTCATCCACTTACATGGGTGAAGATTCAAAACATTAGATAAAGGGCTCGGAGGTGACCCGATATAGTCGTTCTGGTTTGCGATTTTCGTTATCAATTGATATTACTGTTAAAGAAATAACACATGTTACTTTCTAACATAAGTCATCATGACGTTCTTCATCGCTATGCAATTGTTTATCCAAGATTTACCTATGCCTTTAACTTCAAGGACACCGGTTGCGGTTCCAAATTGCGATGTACTTCACACTGGAGGGGAACGAGTAATGATATTGTTTAGATTCAAAATTGCAACTTGTACCTCTAAACTGGAAGACAGTCGCACCCCTGACTCACCCGTGTTCGGCGTCTACAGCGAGTATGGCGGGTTCACCTCCTTCGCGCTCAGTTCCTGTTTGGACACGTGATTTTGTGTGCAACGACGTATATGCGTGCTACCACGTGACGTATTTCAAAGACTAGACCGCGTTTCGTGCTAGCCTTAGCCGAGCATAGTGCACGGCCTCTCCTATGGACAATTACCCGTATAGTTTACGATGAAACTTGAATATCGCGACGTATTGTCTGGTGAACATTCTATATACGTAAACCCATATCGTATTTCTAGAAGAGTAGAACGGACAATCGCGATGAGAGGATCGTAATCCAAATAGCGAAAAAAAGACAATAGAGTATGTAAAAGAAAATGTAAATAGGCACTCCAATGTGAGAATGCGTATGATGTCTGGAAAGTTCAAATATCACGGATTTTTGACTAATGTCAATATATAGCATGACATTAGTATCCATACATAACTAATGATGGTGAAGTGCACACCGTGAATAACTCAAAATATTTAGATATGTGAAAGGCCCAATCATACTGTGACTATTTAACTTTTAACATTCTAGCTATTTACCATTTTTTCAGTATCTACATTGTAGCTTTAGAATGTCATGACATTATTCATATGTACAGGAGAGAACATCCCAGCATTCGGAGAGATTGTAGTATAGACGAAATCATACAGGTCTGCAGTGAATTACAGTATTCTTAAACATTAAACATTATTTAGATTATGTGGATCAAACAGTATCTATTACTAGTCACCCAGAAAAAATTGCATCTCTTGGTCATAATTTAATCCTGACTGTACCGATTTCAAACGTATAATCCAAGTCGCCTCAGTACATCTTAATTTCAATTCTCGGTTTCCACCTCTTATTGCCACTGGTATGGTTTCAATTCCAAAAAATTGTACCTTTTTGTTCGGTTGTTCTTTTTGGCATGAGGCTACATGCAAAGCCACTGGATATTTAGGGTCACAATTTACAATCGCTCTTATATGTTCCATCATTCTTTCCTTCAATGGTCTAATTGTGCTTCCTGCGTAATACTTGCCACATTCACATTCAATAATGTAGATGACAAATTTGGTTGTACAATTAATGTTACTCTTGATGGTATAACATACGTCATCAGGCCCTTTGAAATTTGTTGTTCCATGTTTGGCCCATTTGCACATACTGCAGAACCCGCATTTATGAAAACCCAGACCTCGTTGTGTTAGCCAATCAGTACTCCTCATATCACGGGGTACTGTAGGACTCAACTTATTTCTTAATGTATTACCTCTTCTAAATGAGATTTGTGGTCTCTCTGTAATGTACTCGGTCAGTGCTTTTTCGGATTTCAATAAACTCCAATGTTTAGTTAAACTTTTTCTTAAGTCCAGATGGAGTGAGTTGAAATCCGTGACCATTCTTAAGTATTCCTTATTGTCTGAATTAGGCTTCTTTCTAGTGGTGAGGGTGTCTATTCTCCTCACTCTTTTAATCCTTTTTTCAGCTTTTCTAATGGTGTTATGTGTATAACCCCTTGTAAGAAATCTTTCTTTCATGCTGTCAATGCATCTCCTGAATTCACAGTCCTCACTACAGTTTCTTCTTGCCCGAATAAATTCGCCAAAGGGTATGGCGTTAATCTGGTGTGAGGGGTGTGAGCTTGAAGCATGCAAGATTGCATTGCACGCTGTGGACTTTCTGAACAATCTACTGTGAAGACAGTTGGAAGAGATATAGAACTCGATATCTAAGAATTCTATATTCGTTTTGCTCCACTTCATGGTGAAGTTGATCTTCCATGTATTATCATTCAGGTATTTGAAGAAATTATGCAAATGCTCCTCTGAGCCGGCCCAAATGAGGATGCAGTCGTCAATATATCGACCCCAAAATAATATGGAGTCGATATATTGAGCACCCTTTGTGCCCCAAATCAGATCTGCTTCCAGTGCCCCCATAAATAGATTCGCAAACGAGGGTGATATCTTAGAGCCCATGGCCACACCTTGTTTTTGTCGGTACCAGTTCTTGTCACACATAAAATAGTTGTTTTTAAGGACCAATTCTATCATTATTGATAGCATCTCAGTATGTTTCCAGAGTGTAGCTGGTCTGTTGTATAGGATTTTGTTAATGGCCTCGATACCCAGCTCTGTGTTGATGCTGGTGTAAAGTGACACCACGTCCAATGTTACTAAGAGAAAATCATCTTGCCATTCCATGTCTGCTAGTGTACTAAGGATGTGTTTAGAATCCTGTATGTAGGACGGCAAGTTTTTAACTAGCGGACCTAGATACAGATCCACGTATTCTGCTATCCTTTCCGTTGGGCCCCCTATGCCCGAAACAATAGGTCTCCCTGGTGGAAATGGGAGTTCCTTGTGAATCTTAGGCAAGGTGTATAGCCATGGATATGTGGGTCTAAAAACTTTCAAATATAGGTATTCCTCCTCGTTTAATAAACCTGATTGCTTCCATTTTAACAAATGTGAATTAATTTCTATTGTTAAGGGACCAATGGGGTTATACGTGAGGCGTTCGTAGCATATTTCATCCTGTAATTGTTGAGAAATTTCTAATTGGTAGTCTATGCGATCCATAATCACTACGTTCCCTCCCTTATCTGCCTCTCGTATAATGATAGTATTGTCGTTCATGAGTGTGTTGAGCGCTACTCTTTGTCCCTTACTGAGGTTGTCCTTATATTTAAACATTCTGTCCTTGCGTAGACGGTTCAGTTTGTCAAGATCATCTAGCACACGCTTATGAAAATTGTCTATGGCATTGCCACCAGGTAGTGTAGGGATCCATTTGGATTTGGACTTTAGTCCACTAACAATGCTGAAATCAGATTCTATATCCAACTCCTCTAGCAGTCTATCCATCTCTAGAGGAGAATCCTCCATGTCAGTCAATGATAAGAGAAGATGAGTTGCATGCACATCATTTATTGTTAGGGATTCAGTGGTGCTACTTACAGGTGGATTCACAACCCCTCTGCCCTTTTTCTCCAAACCAAAAAAATGCTTTTTAAGTTTAAGGTTCCTTATAAATTTAAACAAATCAATTTTCAATTTACAAATATCCCCCGTTGCAAACGGGTTAAAACTAAGACCTTTGCTTAAAAGGGAAACCATATCTGGAGTAAGGTTTATTTTAGAAAGGTTGATCACCTGCACATCCCTAGTATTTGCACCATCTAATTCCTGTTGGCCCCTGATCTCAGCTTCCTTCTGTAGTCCTCTGTGTTTCCGTCCCCTGCCCCTCCTGGTTTTGGATCGGATTGGTTTCTTGCTGTAGAGTATCTGTTGCCCTTCCTGATCCGTAAAACCTCTTGAAAAAAAGGTGGCATCCCTTGTCTGTCTGGGTTGTCTGATTCCCCTCCTATGGTGCCTATGGAGTTGAGTGAGGAATTGCTGGATGAGACAGAGGTGGGTTCTGGACCCTGAGATTTCTTGTTCATGTTTTTAGAGCTGTTTGGGATCAGGGAATCATATTTTTTATCAAAAGTGAAGATTCGACCACAGGTGTAATCCAACTCATCCCTTCTTAGTTGCCTGGCCTTCCTATTTTTAATTTCTGATTGATGTTTTAATATGATTTCATCCAGGATGGTGTAATTTTTAACAGTACTTTCTGGTTTGTTTAGATCTTTAATTTCTTGTTCAATGGTAGCTATTTCTGCTTGTAATTTAGCCCCCTTGCGTTCAGCACTAACAATTAATATCTCCATAAGGGTCATAGAATTGATAGAGAGAGATTCTTCCCATTTGATCATGAGATCGGCATCTAGGTCATCGTAGGTGGGAAAGATTTGGCCTCTAAGACCTCTGGGAACGCGTTTTAATCTCAAATATTGTTTGAGAGTCGCGCCATCCCACCATTTTGAGGTCTCCATTTTCTTCAGACGTTCTAATTTAACAAATTTGTCTCTGAGTCCCTCAGTGCGAGGGGGATTAGTGCTGGTGGAAGCGCTTTGAGTGGACATCCCTTTAGCTAAATTTTCAAACAGCTCTTCTGCCATTTTGGTTCTATCCATATCTGTATAATATGGTGTTATCTAGCAGTGTTTAAGCTAGAATTACGAGTATTATGATTGCGTGGCGGCTACCCTCAACTGAAGGCTAATTAGAACAAAAAAAGGTTTTTAAACAGTTGTAGTTGGGTGCACTGCCAGTTTACACGCGTTCAATTATGATCATTAGGGTATCTGAGGTGCTTCACGGCGAGTGGACAAACCTGAACCACTCTCTAGAGTAGAAAAAACTACTGTTAATGACTTTGCAGATTGCCGAAGCACTCTAATGTGAGTAATAGAAGTAATAGAATTGTCCAGTTACACTTCACAAAATTACAAACACCAATTCTGACAGAAGTAACAAGATATCCAAAAGATGAGTAAATCCTGGAGTCTTTAATGAGGATTACAGCCAGCCGACACGTGTTTCATCGCCTTCGCGAATCATCAGGGCTGAAACAAACAAATAGGTAGCGTCTAGCATATTCTGTGAGCAAAAACAGTTACATACAAGGCCATAGTATCTGGCCGTTATGTCACATTCCATACAACTTCCTCCTGCAGTGGACATATAGTGAGTGTATCATTTCACAAGTATAGTCTCGCTCGTGCCACCACAACACATCCGTGTTCGAATTCCGGTGTATACTACCGATTATCCATAATGACGTGCCTATATGTGAGAGTGATGGTAATGGACATGTGCGGGGACGAGATCACCGTTGTATCTCTGAAAAACAAGCAATGACACATGCTCTATATTTATGGCTAAAGTGTCCTAATCGTGTACGGCTCTTGCATCATCCATGCTAGTCATTTTGTGAAAATCGTGAGAGACAAGTGTCATTTCAAAAGCATACCTAGAAGGCCGTATCGATGTCAGAAGGTCTGTATGTATTAAAAGAAAAGAAAGAAAAAACCGAAAAAATCTCATCACTACCTACAATTCCGGTAATATTCAGGCAAAATGAAACCAAATGAGACTGTTAGCCACTACTTATTGCGCCAGCTTACCGCTCAGCTGGTGATAATTCCGACCCAGCCGGGCCCTTGAATGATACTACTGGTAGTAGTGCGTCCAGCAGCGATCAATATCTCTGTTTCTATAACAATGTGAAATAATGTATGTTTTATTCCAAGTCGAAGAAAATAGTCAATATCTGTTCATTCAGACTTCAAATGACAATCTCACTGGAGTCCTGGTATTTACAATCCAAGATTTAATTATATATTAATATGTTAACGGGTAATTCTCTGTATTCTATTCCAACCTAAATATTTGATACAGCGCACTGTCATTATCTAGCGTAGTGCGCAATATACATATATTGCTCATCCACTTACATGGGTGAAGATTCAAAACATTAGATAAAGGGCTCGGAGGTGACCCGATATAGTCGTTCTGGTTTGCGATTTTCGTTATCAATTGATATTACTGTTAAGGAAATAACACATATGTTACTTTCTAACATAAGTCATCATGACGTTCTTCATCGCTATGCAATTGTTTATCCAAGATTTACCTATGCCTTTAACTTCAAGGACACCGGTTGCGGTTCCAAATTGCGATGTACTTCACACTGGAGGGGAACGAGTAATGATATTGTTTAGATTCAAAATTGCAACTTGTACCTCTAAACTGGAAGACCGTCGCACCCCTGACTCACCCGTGTTCGGCGTCTACAGCGAGTATGGCGGGTTCACCTCCTTCGCGCTCAGTTCCTGTTTGGACACGTGATTTTGTGTGCAACGACGTATATGCGTGCTACCACGTGACGTATTTCAAAGACTAGACCGCGTTTCGTGCTAGCCTTAGCCGAGCATAGTGCACGGCCTCTCCTATGGACAATTACCCGTATAGTTTACGATGAAACTTGAATATCGCGACGTATTGTCTGGTGAACATTCTATATACGTAAACCCATATCGTATTTCTAGAAGAGTAGAACGGACAATCGCGATGAGAGGATCGTAATCCAAATAGCGAAAAAAAGACAATCGAGTATGTAAAAGAAAATGTAAATAGGCACTCCAATGTGAGAATGCGTATGATGTCTGGAAAGTTCAAATATCACGGATTTTTGACTAATGTCAATATATAGCATGACATTAGTATCCATACATAACTAATGATGGTGAAGTGCACACCGTGAATAACTCAAAATATTTAGATATGTGAAAGGCCCAATCATACTGTGACTATTTAACTTTTAACATTCTAGCTATTTACCGTTTTTTCAGTATCTACATTGTAGCTTTAGAATGTCATGACATTATTCATATGTACAGGAGAGAACATCCCAGCATTCGGAGAGATTGTAGTATAGACGAAATCATACAGGTCTGCAGTGAATTACAGTATTCTTAAACATTAAACATTACTCAGATTATGTGGATCAAACAGTATCTATTACTAGTCACCCAGAAAAAATTGCATCTCTTGGTCATAATTTAATCCTGACTGTACCGATTTCAAACGCATAATCCAAGTCGCCTCAGTACGTCTTAATTTCAATTCTCGGTTTCCACCTCTTATTGCCACTGGTATGGTTTCAATTCCAAAAAATTGTACCTTTTTGTTCGGTTGTTCTTTTTGGCATGAGGCTACATGCAAAGCCACTGGATATTTAGGGTCACAATTTACAATCGCTCTTATATGTTCCATCATTCTTTCCTTCAATGGTCTAATTGTGCCTCCTACGTAATACTTGCCACATTCACATTCAATAATGTAGATGACAAATTTGGTTGTACAATTAATGTTACTCTTGATGGTATAACATACGTCATCAGGCCCTTTGAAATTTGTTGTTCCATGTTTGGCCCATTTGCACATACTGCAGAACCCGCATTTATGAAAACCCAGACCTCGTTGTGTTAGCCAATCAGTACTCCTCATATCACGGGGTACTGTAGGACTCAACTTATTTCTTAATGTATTACCTCTTCTAAATGAGATTTGTGGTCTCTCTGTAATGTACTCGGTCAGTGCTTTTTCGGATTTCAATAAACTCCAATGTTTAGTTAAACTTTTTCTTAAGTCCAGATGGAGTGAGTTGAAATCCGTGACCATTCTTAAGTATTCCTTATTGTCTGAATTAGGCTTCTTTCTAGTGGTGAGGGTGTCTATTCTCCTCACTCTTTTAATCCTTTTTTCAGCTTTTCTAATGGTGTTATGTGTATAACCCCTTGTAAGAAATCTTTCTTTCATGCTGTCAATGCATCTCCTGAATTCACAGTCCTCACTACAGTTTCTTCTTGCCCGAATAAATTCGCCAAAGGGTATGGCGTTAATCTGGTGTGAGGGGTGTGAGCTTGAAGCATGCAAGATTGCATTGCACGCTGTGGACTTTCTGAACAATCTACTGTGAAGACAGTTGGAAGAGATATAGAACTCGATATCTAAGAATTCTATATTCGTTTTGCTCCACTTCATGGTGAAGTTGATCTTCCATGTATTATCATTCAGGTATTTGAAGAAATTATGCAAATGCTCCTCTGAGCCGGCCCAAATGAGGATGCAGTCGTCAATATATCGACCCCAAAATATTATGGAGTCGATATATTGAGCACCCTTTGTGCCCCAAATCAGATCTGCTTCCAGTGCCCCCATAAATAGATTCGCAAACGAGGGTGATATCTTAGAGCCCATGGCCACACCTTGTTTTTGTCGGTACCAGTTCTTGTCACACATAAAATAGTTGTTTTTAAGGACCAATTCTATCATTATTGATAGCATCTCAGTATGTTTCCAGAGTGTAGCTGGTCTGTTGTATAGGATTTTGTTAATGGCCTCGATACCCAGCTCTGTGTTGATGCTGGTGTAAAGTGACACCACGTCCAATGTTACTAAGAGAAAATCATCTGCTAAACCATGCTATGTATGGTCCAGTTCTGAATCCTGCTTTTGAAATGGACCGATGGCTTTTACCCGGGGGGACTCCTACAGGGCATTCTATTCTAGAGGCGCTAGGAAGAACTTGACGGGTCCCACGGCAGTGGCGGTGCGGGTCTGGGGCAGCGCGACCGCGGCTACTGGGTGGACGGATAGGCTTACCAGAGCGACCCCCTTAATTGCGGCGGAGAGGCTGGGTGAACTATGGACTTCAAAAGGGTTTGATAGGTGGGACCTCATCGGGATCAGTAAGGTGGATGACCTCTGGGTCAGGGATAGAGTTCAGACCTTCGCTGAACTACAGCATGAGTTTGGTTTGAGGGACTCGGAATTTTTTCGATATCGCCAGGTCCGTCATTCCGTTGGGTCAGTTTTTCCGGCCGGTTCTGAAATCCCGGAGAGCTCCCCCCTTGAGGATAGGGTGCTGGACGGACTTGTTCCGGACAGCACTATCTCTCTTATTTATAAGAAACTTATCAATACTCGCTCGGACTTGCTTGTTCACTTGCGTAGAGCCTGGACTGCCGATGGGTTGGAACTCGATGATGAAGATTGGCAGGCCGCGATATCCTCTCCTAAGGAGGTCGCGATTCCGGCGCGTCTGCGACTGATCCAGCTGAAAATTCTGCACCGTGTCTGTCACGGGTCCCCGACTGATGCATATGGGTTTCTCTGAGGATGGACTGTGTCGGCAGGGATGTGGTTTACTTGCTACTTTCCTCCATATTGTATGGGAGTGTCCGGTGGTTGTGTCTTTTTGGAAGGGAATACATGAGGTGATGAGTGAAGTCACGAATGTTCAGCTGCTGCCTGAAGCCAGGCGCGGTCTATTGAATGTATGGGAACCGAATGATTGTAATATTGCTCAGACTCAGTGGGTGACACTGGGGAACGTGGTTGCGAAGAGGGACATTGCACAATTGTGGGGGTCTCAGAGGGCTCCATCGGTCTCCGGGTGGGAAGACAATATGGACTGGTGCATGTTCAGGGAGAAGATTGTTTATATATCCCGTGGCAGGCCCAAAAAATGGGGTAGGATATGGAATCAGTGGAACGCATTCCGGGGGATATCTGTGAACCCCCTTTCATTGATCCCCCTGATATTCCTTGTTCCCCCTGACTGTACGTTTTGGCTCTTTTCTGTACTGTATCAACGATAGATCACTGGCTCTGGGTCCCCGTTCTGCCCCCCCCTTTTTTTCTCATCTCCTGTAGAATCTCCTGTTTTTCATTTTGTTATCTGACTGCTTCCCCCCGTGTCATATGGAACAGATATAATAATCGGAATATAGCCTTGTTTCTTTCTTCATTGTTTTTCTTGTTTAGATGTTATAAAAATGTACCTTTCTATATCCTGTCCCTCTGTACCTCGCTGATTTTAATTACTATGGCTGCCGGACCCCTGGTTGTCGGCTGTTGAGCTGTGTATCACACTGTTGATTTGTGGTATTGCACTAGCCGGCCCACTGGGTTGTAGGCATATCTCTGTATTTTATTTCTTGCAAATAATGGTTTAAAAAAAAAAAAAGTTCAAAGATAGGGGCTACCCCAAGAAATTATCTCACTCTCTGAAAAGAGCGAGATTTTACGACCGTGACGCCCTTATTCAGAACCCAAAAAAGAAAAAGGCCCATTAAATAAAGTGGTGTTTGTGAGCAAATTTTCGAACAAAAGTAATCAAATTAAAAATGTGATCAACAAGCACTGGCACATTTTAAATCATGATGAAGACACTACGTTAGAAAGACCTCTTTTTGCATTTAAGAAAAACAAAAACTTACGTGATCTGTTAGTTCATACCTATAAAGAAGATGCAGTTGACCGCTAGAGGACATTAGATAACACTAAGGTTGTTGGAACCTCTAAATGTGGTATGTGTAATATCTGTGATCAATGTATTACTGCACCAGAAATTACATGCAATGGTATGACTGTAAAATGTATGACTCATAATAATTGCAGAAGCAAAAATGTCATTTATCTTTTAACGTGCCCATGTGGACTATGTTATGTCGGGGAAACTGGAAGAGAAGTCCGTACAAGACTACAAGAACATAGGTCGGCTATCAAAACTAAAAAGATTACTGCGCCAATTGTTGCACATTTTCTAGAACACAAACATACTGAATGTGACTTTAGATGGTTCATCTTAGAGAGAGTCAGGATTGGCAAGAGGGGAGGCAACATTGTGACTGTTCGCAAACATAGAGAACAATGGTATATCTCATACCTCAATACAGTGAGAAAAGGACTTAACTCACGTGAGTAATGGGACCGTATTGTTGGAGCTAACTAGTGGTTTAGGATCACCCCCTTTTTGTGTGGTTTCCTTTATAACTCTTCTATTGAAATAATACTAACATGAATGATAAGGGGAATAATAATCACATCAGATCCACAATATAATTTGAAGACATTTCTAATATATGTGGACGAAATCGTACACATATGTGTGATCCTAGCTAGTAATATATATGAATAATAACGATACAATTATTACATTGTTGAACCCCGTTTTACTGGAACTCTATTCCGCCCTTTCTAATTGGTAATTTCACCTCTACAAGGGCGCATACATCTTTGACTTTTCAGCTAGGTTCGCCCTTCTGGGATCTCTTAAACCGAGTCCTCTCTCTATGGTGATTTATGGGCTGCACTTCCAGAATGGGAAGTAGGCGTTTCCCATGTACGAACCGCGGGTATTTATACCGGGTTATCACAAACCGACGTTGTTGATCGTTGTGAGAAAACCGGGACCGCACGCGGAAAGATTTCATCCACTGTCTCGAAGATTAGTCGTACCCCCGTAGAATCCTAGAATGAGATGCTTTGAAGTAACTCCGTGCCCTTTCGGCATTACTTATATTTAAATATATACAACTTTTTCTCGTAGGCTAGACCCATCCGCTTTCAGAAATATCCGACTCCACTTTTATCGAGACCACTTAACATGTAAGTATAGTGGCATAATAACTGGAGTGACATTATTCTGTCGGAACGTTGCTACTCTGTCATGACGTTGCTATTTTGTCAGTATTCAGTATCGCTGAAACTGGGCTAACTTAGCATTACAGAATCATCAGCTAAAATTACATGATTGAAGGCTTATCATTCTGCCAGCTGGAGTCGGAGCTTTACCGCGGATTTAAACACAGTGAATGCTCGACGTGGAAGTAATATCTCTCTAGGGTTTGAGTATAGGTGTATGTCTCTACCAACTTGCGATATATTAAATTTATGTATATATATTTCCTAGGTTAAATACTCGTGCAACAACTGCCGTTTGGACCGGAGTTTTACCTAAATTATATTTCTGAATATTCTGCGTACCACTAACTATCGAGTATACCAAAGGATGTAAGTAATACGTCCACGCATTATAATATTGGCTCTATCGTTGTAACGCATGGAGAATAAAGATATCTTCTTTTCCCTTTTTTTATCTAAATAGAATTGTGGAAGAGTCAAGGAAGTCCCATGATTTTCTCTCTACATATCCCAAAACGACTACGTTTGGATAAGAGCGTTAGGTATATTTGAGATTTATTTGTTGTCTCTTTCACTTAAAGGTGGTGTGGTTTATACTAATTGCGCCTTGCGCTGTTATATTATTCTTTTCAGATGGGTTAGCTCGGTCCATTTTTAAATGAACTTTCGATTCTTGCGGGACGAGAATTTTTATAGAGGAGGTTTATACCCCTTGGTCATACGATTTCTCTATAAACTGATACAGAGGTATGCCCCTATTAAATATTGGATATAAATAATATGCATATTATTGAATGCACTCATGGAGTTGAATCCCGCTATGCCCGTTTTGACTCCTATGAACTATCTAAAGGTGTTTGTGGTTACATAGGCCTATGAATATGAGCATAAAGAAATAGGAGTTTATAGACAAAATGGAATGACAAAATTAATGCGGGTCGAATTATCATGCTAGATATTAATTTGGTAACATGAGGCAATCTGGAAGCCCTTAAGTCTATGCTGCAACACATGATAATGTGGTATTGGCTAACTGCCATAATATTGTTTGCAAATATCTTTGTAAGTAACTTGTTCTATATGTTAATGTGGGGTCATGAAAGGTCCTAATGTGTTAGATTGAAGCAGTTATGTTTATGTTATAAGGTGTTTACTGTGTTAGCAATGCACTCAGTGTTTTATATATTTTATTTTTTATGTTTGAGAAGAATTTGATTCAATCAATTCTGCTTTTTAAATATATGTTTGGATTTCAGAACTATTGGGGCGACATTGTATGTTATCCTGATGAAGGTGGTTAAACATATACATCCACCGAAACGCGTCGATGCCAAAGGAGAAACACACTGCACATAAACTAGAGATAATTCGGACCTATTGGCTGAATTAATTTTCTGTCCTGTGCCTCCTTTTTACAAATAGGAATTTTTGTGATTTATTGTGTATTATGTTCCTCTATTTAATGTCTGTCTCCCAATTCTTATTGAGTTTTAACTGTGTATGAATAAAAAGTCCAGAATTATAATTTTTAACTTGTGTATATATCTGTTGCATTGCTTTCATAGTTTTCTACTAGGTTGTTGATGTATATGCCTAAAGAAATGTTTGTTATGTTTTATGTGAGCGTGAGGATGGTTATCTCGAGAATAAGGTACCCAAAGGGAATCTCTTTTTTTGACTAAAGTCAGTTGTGGTACCCTATCTCTTTGGGTCTGGGGTCCCTCTCTCTTTTATTAGAGAGTCACTGCACTTAAGACCTGCAAGTCACTGCTAAGGTAGACCTTTCAATCCTGAAGGTAGGGTGTTAGGTTAGAAGTGTGAGGGTGCCCTGTATTAACAGAACACCCCTTAAAAACCTAGGAGTTGATTCTCCTGGCTTTGTGCGTGTGGTCAGCCATTTAAATATATAGTTGACATCAAGTCAATTACAAGATGTCTAACTACATATTGACTGCATCGAAACTGGTCATGTTTGGTATCCAACATGTTGGAATCCTGCCCTAATACTGATCCCATGTACTGGGGGGGGCTCCTGATGTCCCACTTATTTGGAAAGACACTAACACAGGTAGTGGTTCTGCAATTCCCTCGAGGCCTGACCTGTACTCTCAGCAAGTTTGAGGCCAGTATTCCTCATCGGAACCTCTGGGACTGAACACCTGTGCACCGCATTGACTTGCCGTTGTCAAAGCTTGTGGCTCTGCACTCTGGAGATCTTCGGACTACAAGAAGCTCCATCATCTCTTCCTGCCAAGATCAATGCCCTCACCACAGACCTTCATCTTTGGTGAGCGGCTTCTAAGTCCTCTTGCGACTCCTGAGCCCTCAGCCTGTGAGTCATCTCTAGAGTCTAATCCTGCTTCAGTGGGCTTCCCTACTTGCTCAGACCTGCTCTGACTCTCCTGCACTTGGTGAGACCCTTGGAACTTGCTGATCCCAATGTTGCTCCTTCATATTTTCCCTATCTGTTGCTGCTACCAAGACTTGTTGGTGCTCCTGCCGGACATTAATCCCCTGGTTCTCGACTTCCGACAAGGGACAGCTCGTGCATTTCTCCTGGTCTTCCTCCGTTTCGCCTGGTCCTCACAGCTGCAGGGACAAGGTCACCATCCTCACTCCTGCATCTTCCGACATAGGTGGGCATTGCTCTGCCGTGCCTCCTGGTCACCTTTGAGTGGTATAAAGTCTGTCCCCTCTGCTTGCAGGTTATTTACTTGAAGAATCCATCTTTGTATTCCACCGGACTCTTGCACAGTGTTCGCCAGTGACATCTTTACTGAAGTACTCTATTGTGTTCTACAGCAGTTTCAGATGCCACTTTGCACCTATGCACCCAGCTCCCTGTGTAGGTGTCCTGGGTTATCCATGGGTGAGGTGACTCTCCAACCTTCTGACTCCCACTGGGTTTTATTCAGGGTCCACTGAGCAGGGTTATTCTAAATTGCAACTGTGAATTTCCTGTTGAATTCTATTGAGTATGCGACTAATTCCACTCTGCACACAGCTTCATTGGGGTTCCTGGGAGCTTCCCTTGGGTAGTTCCTTTTGTCCCCGGCTCTTGAGTCTCCTGGTCCAAGTCCCGACTTCGGTCGTATTTCGTGTTGCACTTTCTTAATATATGGTTTGGTCACCCCCCCCTGGAGACCACTGTGTAGTGTGCTTACTTACCGGTTTGTTATTGAAGTATTCTTGTATATTTGCGTTATCTCCAGGTAGGAGATATATGAATGTGTTACTGTTCAATCGACATATTTGTATATATAGACAATGTTTTTTTTCATTTAACCTAGACTATATGATTGGATCTGGTAAACCAAGATGCTTAACACTCGAAGATGAGCCTGAAGGCTGCTCTCCACAGCTACCACTTAGAGCTTTCGATGGCTATCAAAGACCACTAAAATCACCACAAGGGTTGACTGGATTAGTGAGGGGTGCTTCACTTAAATAAGTGTGCATCATATACTAAGTCAGCCTCCTACATTTATATGGTGTGCTTGTGTAACCTCACTGTTTAGGACCAGTCGGTGTGTGTTAAAACCTCTCGTTCAACTTTGGGTAGCTGCGGCTCTGAGCAGCAAGACAGACAAAGAAACCAGGGTAAAGCATTTAGACCGCACCAAAAGATGTTGACACTAATAAAATGAAGCAGATTTTAATATATTTTTGGACACCAGTGCATTAAAGATCTACTTGAAGGTTCCAGAGATGCATAGATAAAATAAAGATATATGTATAGTAAATATGCACTTTTTACTCTACCTGCGATCAAGTATTGGGCAAATTCTACACATTTGACTCCTAGAAAAGTTTTGAGAAAAATCTTTGGCTAGATGTATTGTAGTCTGTTAGTTAGTTTGGGTAGCCATCTCCGTTAGGGAGCCAGTCAGGGGTGCCAGTAAGGTTCTCAAATAGTTACCTCAGCAGAGAAAGCAGTTTTCAGTCTTCTCCAGGCACTTTAATCTGTTCGCTGGAGGTTCCTTTGGCAGTGATCCTGATGCAAGGAATGTAGAATGCTCAAGGATGCAATGCAGTAGACTGGAATCTTCCTGCGGCTACTCCTCGGTCCACGGAGGGGCTGAGGCAATCCTAGTCACAGGGTAGACGTCCATAGAGTCCTCTCGCTCCTTAGTAGTAAATTCACCACTGGGCTACTAATCTCCTGGTATAGTCCACAGCCAAATCCTTTCCTGTGCGATAACTTGCCTTATCTGATAGACATTTAGCCGCAGATTCTTCAACTTATTCCTTATCTTAGAATATTCCCCAGGTGTCAGACTGTATCCGGAAAATCTTTTTTTCCCAGCAGTGCCTCTGCACAGCGGAAGGTGGCATCGCCCGGCTCTGTCCTGATGTCGTCCACAGAAGTGACGTCAATGGAGCCATAAGACCCTCCCGGTGTGCTGACGTCAGTTTTCTTCTTTTCTGCGTCCCAATGTGGATCTGGAGAAGCGGTTACTTCTGGCCTGTTTTTGTTTTTTCAGGCCTTCTGGATGCCCTTGGCATCCTGAAACAGTGTGATGCCTTCGGGCTTCAAAACGTGTGAATCCTGTTCGCTGCAGATGTCGGGGACGGACCCACATGTGATCTGTATGAGGAGCTTGGCGAGCACCACAACTCCGAGGAGTGCGACACCTGCCGCCGGCTGAAGCCCAAGTCCTTGTGGGAACGTCGCATGAAGCTGCTGACCGCTCGGATGTCCCATTCTGAGCCCTCATGCCACCGGTCTCCCTCTCTTGCTGAAGGATCAGGACAGGTCGCGGAGTCGTTCCCGCGGATGTCGCTCTCCTGCCGCAGGTAAGCACGTGAGCGCGTGAGGTCGCCTGCCTCACGCGACGGCAAGGCCTGCTGCTCCCGGTCTTCACTGGAGACGGCCCCCACTTACCTACCGTTTCCTGGCGCATAAGGGCGACAAGGGCCCAGATGGAGGCCTATTCTCGGGCCCTTCTATCCATCTTTGGGTCACCCCTCTCCCTGGCCTGTCTTCGGGACCCATAGAGGGGGTAGGAGCTCTGATCGGAGTTTCGCCGGCGGGTTCTCCCTCTGCACCGATCGAGCACTGCTGCGACTTTGGGGCATGGCCCGGAGGGGCTTCCCTCTCGTAAGTCCGTGTCTTCACATAGCCCTGTACGGCTCCCTGGGTTGATGCCGGCAGCTGCACCGCTCTCAACTCCGAGTCGACTCTGTCCCTCTCCACAGGTTCCCACCTCGGTGGAGGTCGTGTTGACTCCGGTCCTGCGCCGGATGGACGAGGCTCTTTCGTGGGTACTCGATGTCTGTCGATGTAGTCTCGGCGCCGGTCACTAGTGTCATACCCGCCAGTTCATCTGTTGGTGGAGGATGTGGAGTCAGAGACTGAGGAGGCCCCTGTGGGTTCGCTACCCCCAGGGTTGTTTCGTTGCTCCTATAGCCAGGTACCCATGCACTGGCAGGGCCTTGATGCCCTCAGGCTGTAGAGTCACCAAGTTTTAGCAGCAGGATTAGTCTCTTGCCTTCCCCTACGAATTACCTGTTGTTGCCACCTCTAATGGCCACAGCGGCTTTTGTAAGGGCAGTTTGTGGGGCTACAGACATTTTACAACGGCAGCCTCCCTCAGTCTCTCTGCCCTCTGATCCCTTGCTGGATTTACTCCACCAGGGCTTGTGAAAGTGGAGCCTTTATTGTCTTTTGGCAAGTTGTTGTACGGCGTTCTTCTGGGGACTTTGGCGTGACCCTCTTCGGGGGACCCGGTGGATCGTGCTATTGCACATCGCCCGGCTCCAGATGACTCTGTCTTTGTCCCTCCACCCTAGGGCTATGGGGTTGGTGATTGAGGTGGCCTCAGGTTCGCTGCCTTCTGCCCCTCCTCCGTTACTCCCTCCCACTTGGGAATCTCTGTGGTCGGAGTCGTGTGGCAGCCAGGTTTTTGCGTCCACTAGTTCTGGCCTACGCTCCCTGAACAGGTCTTGTGTGTTTACCCGGGCTACTTCTACCCTTTGGGACTCGGTCGAGCTCCTCCTTCTCTCTCTTCCAGAGGGTCCTCAGACAGACCTGGCATGGTTGGTTCTGGATGGCAGAGAAATGGCACAATTTTCCATTAACTCGGCCATGGACACAACTGATTCAGTGGGTCGAGCTATGGCTCGGTCCGGTGCTCTGCGCCGCCATGCCTTGCTACGCGATGACTGTTACCCTGCCAACGTCCAGGAGAGTCTTCAGGATTAATGTGCCCTATGGCAGAACTCCTACAAAGTCAAAGCAATCCAGTGCCTAAAATTTAAAGCAGTTATTTTTTAACCATTCCAAGCTTACCCTTAGTAGATGGGCATAAACAGTAAGGCCTTAAGGGTAAGGCGTCTGATGTGAACACCACAAATTTTACGTGCCAGCAACAATAACCCAAGTTATTTAAAAGCAGTCAATTTAATGTTTAAAATGGCAGCAAATAAGTAAATGCACAGGTATCCAAGCATACTAAAACATTAATTAATGTTTCAAAAGGGGTTTTTAAAATTTAAAACCAAGCATACCTACGCTGCTTGTACGTGCATCCTTACAGCAACAAAGACTACAAATTTAATGACAATGCATCAAACTATGTGTTAGAACCTGGGGTAGCCTGGCCTAGGGCAAGACATACTTTTCAGAGGCACAGTGTTAAGGTTGCAGACCACCCAAAAGTAAAACCACGCAATATCACACAAAAATAACGCTACACCAAAATGTGGAAAAATAAGTACTGCTTTATATAAATGATATACTTTTCTCTTCAGTTTCAAAATGTACAGTTTAAGCACTTCAGTTTGTCATGGAAACATTAACTCCACTTTTAAGTTCTAAATCATTTCAACAACCCGCATCTACAATACATTACATATATAGTTAGATCTCTTTAACCAAAACTGGCAGGTAATTCTTATACCTCAATTGCTCAGTGGTGCATTTATTGTACATTGCTTACTCAAATGCATCTCTCATTACAACATTACTTTAACCATTGGCAAGATCAGCCCTTATTTTAGCCCAGGTAAACAGTATCCTTTAAATGAACAACTTTACAGTTCTCCTCCTTATCTTATCAAGGATGAAATTGGTAAATACCACTTAATTCAGCTTCCCCTAAAACCTTGTCAGGGATTCCTCCTGGACGCTGTTCTCAAGGGGCCAGAATCTCAATTTATGGCACCAGTTAATTGAGTGGAAGTCACTCCCCCACGTGTCTACCTCCTTACTTGATACTCGAAGCTGGGATCGTCCTGCTTCAGGCTCACAAGGGGAACAGCAAACGAAGGGGGTCGGGGAATTGCAGCTGGAGAGGCCCTCAGAGCTCAGAAGGCTCCACAATGCTCACTCCCCCGCTCGGGCCGACTCCTCAATGGGGCTCTCGAGCGGAGGACAACCGGGGCAAATTACACGAGGCTTCACCAGCCCCTCTCGGGCCTCTAACCACTCCCTCCCTGCTCGGGCCAGCTCCTCAGTGTGGCGCTCGAGCAGGAGGGAAAGAGCAGATCACTCGCGCTCCCTGGAGACCGGTGGCGCCTCTCCTCAGCGCCGGTCGTCAAGAACACTTCCTCCGCGGGCATGCGCTGTAGCACTCGGCTGGCGCCGCCTCCCTCTGCGCTCGCTCGTAGAGCCGACACTTCACTCCTGGGCCTGCCTACTCCTCTGCCCCTCCTTCCGGGGAATACAGCCACAACCAGGCATGCGCGAAGGCGCCGACTAGAAGCGTCTCACCGGGCTTTCCCTTGACAACCGGTTGTCACTCGGTCATACACAGAAGCGCGGAAGGCGCCCCCGGGGTCCCGCTCACAAGAGGAAGCCTCGCAAGGTTCCTCAGCCTCAGTGGATCCCGGGGTGGGCTAGTCTAATGCGCGAACGGTGCCTCAGGGGTCCCAGACCCGGCCGAGGCGGTGCTGTCCCAGTCACAATCCGGCGCCGATCTCTCCTGACCACAGCTCCACAGCAGGTGAGAGGTAACTCTCGATGGGGGTAATTGAGGGAAGGGACAGTCACTAAAACCAGGGTAGGTTGGTTTCGAGGGTTGAATAAAAGGGTGGGGGCCACCAGAATTAACCCTCCACAGTTATAGGGAATCACAGCAGAATTCCTTCCACTGGGCAGAGGACTGTGCTCCGCAGCACCACAGTCTCCTTCTCCTGTTCACACCCCACTATTTTGAAGCTAGGGGTCAGTCAGGCGCCCAGGGTCTCCCTAAACCAGCTACAGCGGGGACAAGACAAGGATCCCAAAGGAGGAGTAGAGAAGTGGATTAGCTAGGCTGCTTCCCAGTCCAGGAGATCAACCCTCACACTAGCCTCTCCCCCACCTTCCAAGATAGCCTATCCTCCAGCTGACTCTCACAGGTAGACAAAATGGCTGCCCCGCATTCCGCCTTTTATAGGCTGCCCTTCAATGGTCCAGCATGGACCAGAAGGTTCTGGAATGCCCTATGTTAGGCTATGGCCAAGTTCTGAGTGCGACAGTTGGGGCAGTTGGAAGCCACCATTTTGTGTGGTTCCAACTTTCCTGTCAGAACAGGCCTCTGGGCCTGAGGTAAAAGATTATGGGGGGAAGAAAGAACACCTATCCCCTTGACCAACACCTATAAAAAGTAGTAGACACAAAAAATATTAAGGGTATGAGGGGCAAAAAGGGGACAAAATAAAGAATGATGAGGAGGGACTACGCAAAAAATCCAGACAGGTCTAACACTATGGATCAACTAGCGGATCCTCAGGAGATGGATCAGACCAGAGTGGTGACGAATTCCCCAATTACAACAGAGGAAGACCCCAGAACAGGAGAGGCAATCGCAGAGGCAGAAACTCATGGCGTCCTCCATTCTTTCAGATGCACAACCCAAGCATGCCCTTCCAACCTTTCAATCCCCAATTTCAAGGCTGGATAAATCCATTCTTCCAAGGCCCCCCACCAATGAACCAGCAAATGCCCCATCAACCGGGCCAAAATTTCCAACCAAGGATCCCTTTTTTAGGGAACGGCCAAACACAACAACGAGGGAGAAAACGAGGAATAACTTGGTCCGACCAGACCCGCCAAGTTCAGACAAGGAGCGTGCCAAAAGCGAAGACAGGACCAGGTACAACACCCTCATCGTGAACTTGACTGATAAAGTTTTGACAAAATATCAAGAGAACATTCTGAATAAAGGATTAGGATATGTTCCTACTCCAAAAACCGATATTTTCAAGACAAAATGTGAACTGGCAGAGTTCTGTCGCAAATTAAAACTAAAAGCCTTTTTTAAGGATCAACCAACAAACACCTCAGATGGTGATACACCACTGAGGAACAAGTCAACCTTCTGTCCACTCAACTCACAGGTCCCAATCGAAATCACTACCTTTGAGCAAGCAATCATGAAAGAAGTAGACGAAATAGTCCTGGACCAACAAAGACCTTTCCACAACATAACGAGGGCCGAACAGACCGCACTAGACAAATTGAAAAATGATGGCCAAATCATCATTAAGCCGGCCGATAAAGGCAGAGGCGTAGTAATACTCTCTGCAGCTGGCTATGACAAGCAATGTCTGGATTTATTGTCCGATGAGAAATTCTATAGAACATTAACTACAGATCCCACCAACAGGTTACAGACAACTATAGGGATGATGGTTGAGGAAGCTGAAGTTAACAACTGGCTATCTAAAAAAGAGGCGGAATTTTTGGAAACTAGAACTACCAAGATCCCCTATTTTTATTCATTACCAAAGACGCACAAAGCGCGAATGCCACCCCCAGGACGGGCAATTGTTTCAGGTATTGGGTTAGTCCTGGAGCCTCTTTCACAGTTTGCTGATCACTATCTGAAACCGTTGGTACAGAAAACACTGACTTACCTAAAAGACACCAGGGACCTTCTGAATTTACTCAAGGACGTCGAGTACTCACCAGACACCATGATGCTGGTGGGGCTCGATGTGGAAAGCCTTTATACAAGCTTACCCCAACAAAAGACCCTCGATATGCTGGAGACAATTATTTTCAAAACAGACTGACCACACAAGACACCAAGACACTTCATTTTGGAATGCTGCCGTCTCGCCCTCACTGAGAACTACTTTCAATACAAAGAGACCCTGTACTTACAATGCCACGGAACTTCGATGGGCAGCACCTTTGCCCCAAGTGTGGCAGGGCTATATGTAAGTACTTTCGAAGGAACACACATTCACACTGAAACCAACCCCTACTTTCGTCATATACTGCTTTGGAAGCGGTATATAGACGATATTTTGGTAATCTGGAGTGGGAATGAAGAAAACCTAAAGGACTTTCACACCTGGATCAACACAAAAGATGACTGCTTAAAATTCACGTTCAGTGCTGACAGACAAAGCTTAGATTTTCTTGACATCACAATCGTTGCAGAAAGTGGATCCCTTCAGACACGCACTTTCTTCAAAGAAACAGCAAAAAACAGTCTGTTATCTTTTGAAAGCTTTCATCCCCGTCCCTTAAGGGAGAATCTCCCCTACAGCCAGTTCCTTAGGCTACGAAGGAACTGTAGCAAGAATACGGAATACAGAGCCCAAGCAGAAGACCTCTGTGAAGAGTTGGCAGATCGTGATTACCCCAGGCGAGTGACCAATAAGTGCAAAAAGCGAGCTCGCTACCAGAACAGAGAGAGCCTTTTGGAGACATCTACCAGAACAGAACCAGAGGGTTTTACTACATGTCACCACTTGCAGCCCAGTGACTGATAAAGTAAAGAAGATCGTCAACAAGAACTGGAGGATCTTGACGTCTGGAACTCTCATGGCCAAAACCTAGGTTTGCCAATAAACGGAGCCGGAACCTGAAGGACATTTTGGTCCATACGAGACCACCACCCGCCAAACAACGTGAAAGAACAAACTTATGGGGAAATGCCCCAATTATTGGCCACTACCCATGTGGTTTTTGTTCAGTGTGCAGCTTAACACAACCCACAAAAGAACTACAACTTCTCACAAACTTTAAGTGGAAGATACTGAAACACACTAATTGTAACACCAGTCATGTGGTGTACATGATAACTTGCCCCTATCTTTTCAGATACATTGGTATGACATGCAGGAAGGTCAAACAAAGGATTGCAGAACACCGGAGCAACGTCAAATGTAAAAGGAGCACCACCAAAATGGCCAGTCACTACTGAGAAAAGGGCCATACAGTTGAAGAACTCAACTGGGTAATTTTGGAAACCCTAGAAAATAAGGACAGCAATGCAGAGAGAATCCTTTTTGAAAAGGAACGCTGGATCCACCGTCTGGGCACAGATACCAGAGGTCTGAATGACAATATTCCTTGGCTGAGTCTGGATAAAAAAAACGCTTGCTTTCCAAGCAGCCCGTCTACTTGAACCTTAGACTTTATATCACACTCTGCTCTAAAAAACAGCCGATCCTTGAGACCCCGCTACAAAACATAAAATGTTTTATGTTGAAAAGGATTTTCCCTCATATGGATCACCAACATTCAATAAGGGTCATCAAAAAAATCCCCAAATTCCCACCTATCTGCCATATGCAACATGCTTGGTGCTATTCAGTAGTGAACCTTGCTCATTTCATCTTAAGCATGCAGCTGCACCAATACAGGGCTCCACACTTTAAACAAAAGAAAATGAGTTTTAAGCATGATTTTCCTGTGCTCACGCTGAAATGTAAAAGTAGCATGATGTATATGCCCTTATTTATAGAAACATCCGCTTCAGCAAGCGAGTCCTTTCTCTCTAATTACTTCCCCTGAATCATTGTAGCAACGTGAGATTAAAATAGATATTTTGAAAATAAACTACAATTCAGTTTTGGGCAAATGCGATCATTTACTTCATGATTCGCTATCAATTTATTAAGGCACACAAAGAATTGCAGTTTTGTCAATCACCTTGACGAACTAGCGTGCATCCCGCTAGTCCCATCTCTAGCTTCATTACGATAGAGCTGTTAAAATCAACCCGGTAGCACAGCTCTGCCACTTCCGGGTAACAAGGGGCAGCTTCAGCGTAATGCGAGGCGTGAGGAGCGGAGCACTAGGTAGATAACATCGCCTGCAACATCGCGACATAACCGCAAGTATTTGTACTCCAAACTAAAAATTTATAATGCTTATTTTGGGTCTAGCCCCCTCGAAGCCCTTGTAACACCCGAAGGAGGTGTAAGTTGTCTGCACTTCAGGTATGTTAATTTGTAACATCTTACTACGCAAAGCATGGTCACTGCCACTAGCGGCCCCACACGAGTTAAAAGCATGCATGTTAAGTGGCATTTACAATACTGAGGGCGATTTTAATATACTTCGTAATAACGCATGGGAGATATCAACTTTTGCATGAACATACAATCAGGAATACATCATTTACGCCAGCCGTAGTTACCTTTTGTGATGATTGTGAACGCTATGACACAAAATGCAAAGGGCGTTTTTGAATAATTAGAGATCAGCGAGCCTTTCGACCTTGCATGACCACAAACAGTACACCAACACCAATACAACCAGTATTGTGCATATTTTCTGCATGGAACACGTTTGTGGAGAAAGAGAGAGTTGACACTGCCAGTTACTGGGGGTTTATAAAGTATTGCCATTTTAAGTTGCGTCCAGATTGATCTGTATAGTAGTGAATCACTACTTT
Organism: Lissotriton helveticus; assembly: GCF_964261635.1. Classification (NCBI taxonomy): domain Eukaryota; kingdom Metazoa; phylum Chordata; class Amphibia; order Caudata; family Salamandridae; genus Lissotriton; species Lissotriton helveticus. The sequence continues at coordinate 382,260,110 of NC_136062.1, forward strand.
GTGTGTCTCCCATTACCCTTTCCCATGTCCTGTTTTACTTTATTTGTTTCATTTTACATTATATGTTCACATTGTGTGTTCAAAGGTACATTGAGACCTAACAGAAGAAACAGGTTAAAAATGTTCCCTTTTTCTATCACTTTGCAATTGTTAGTAAACTTGCGCCACCCTCACTTACCACGATTGGTCCTGAAGAAAGCCCTTAAGTCTGAATCCCGGCAGATAGGGCTGAAACATGTCGGCCATTTTTTATTCACTAAAATGCTAGTGCGTTCTGAAATCCTAATTTTTTCAATAGAACGCACTATTTTTGAGCATTCCCCTAGAGGGGCTACCCGAATCCAGACATAATAAAGTTCATTGTCTGGTTGTACAGGTATTTTTAACTGCACACTGTCCACATCACTGGGTTACTACTGTTTTTAACCATGGGTAAGATCCTCCAGGTGGAGGCTGCATACCAAAACTAACCCTATGATTATGCACACACATGTATGAAGAGCGGAGAATCAAGATATACCGCTACCCATACTTCCCAACACGTGCATGAGTTTTTTATCGGAGACACTTTGTTTTTCTCCTGCATACCCTGGTACATGCAGGACAAGTGATCCTTCCCCATTTGATTATTTGAATTTCAAAAGCAGCCAAGATGTGAGGCGGATAGCATTAATTGTTTTTTGCACTGGGATAAAGCAAACTGACCGTCCCACCAGTGAATGGCTTCAAATACAACTTTTATTAAAAGGCTTTTGTTCAAATATACATTTCTCCCTTGCAGCAGAAAATGTCCTGTTTTTAAAAGTGGTGAATAAAAGCCAATTTCCTCCTCACCAAACTAATGGCGAGAGAACTTTCTCCCTGGTATAACGAAGTTTTCAGACTTGCGGGTAATTTTTCTGACCACCACACCATGGTTTAAAGTAGAAAGTCCTTACTCTCAACTAGTCTGGATAAGAGTTAGTGTTACGCCAACCCGTGGTGCTGATTTTCTTCCTTGAAATTGCAGTGGAGTTTGTTACTTGGATCTTCAACACTTTTTCCCAGAAAAGTACATTCATAGCAAATTTAGTCTTATTCCTGTGGGCCTCTAAGAAGTCCGCTGACCTGACCTTGAGCAGCTTATCTGAAAGACAGTTCTAAATTTCCTTACCTTAGAATTACCCTCTGGAATCAGACTGGATACATAGTTTTTTTTCTTAGCAGTACCCCTGCGCGTCAGTATGTGATGTCAGTCTACATCTGTTGTTGTGGTCGCCGGGATGACCTTGCGGGGCCTACTTAGAAGCTGCCACTGCGTGCTGACATCAGTTTCTTTTTCTGCGCCAGCCAAGCTCAGATCCAGAGAGAGCTACCCCTTTGGTCGCTTTTTGACTAAGCTTTTTTCGACTTTTTGTCTACTTTTCGAGTCTTCGACTCTTGGTGCACAAGGGATGTCCCATCGACGGACCGGCTTCAAACCCTGCGAGGCCTGTCACAAACTGATATCTGTGACGGACCCGCACCTTGTGTGCCTTTTGGTGTCTGGAGCGTGACCACGATCTGAAGTCGTGCTCCGACTGCTGGGCCATAAATCCAAAGTATTTTTGCTGGAGTGTTACCGAAAGCTCTAGGATGCTTGGCAGTCAGCTCCGCTTGCTCCCAGTCTCGCTCGTGGGAAAGGTCTCGAGCCATCACACTCCGTCCAAGCCTTCGAAGTCCTTTGGTAAGTATAAGCACAAGATGGCTCTTCGCCTTCTGTCGACTGATGCGGGATACAGAGCACCGTTGCCTTAAAGCTCAGTCTTCGGTGCTTTCTTCAGGGATGACTCCGTGCCTCCCTCTGTTTCATGGAGCCGGGATGTCCCCTGCCCAGCTACGTGCATTTTGGCAGACCAGCTAGAAGAGCAGGACTGGAGAGAGGACCTGGGTGATGCCAGTGGCCTGGACACTTCCCCAGACCTTGGCATGCTTTCTCGCCCCTATGTGGCTATGGAGGAGGGAACGTCCTATGCTGTGGTGGTGCGAAAGATAGCCTAGGCCTTGCGCCTGGAGCTCCCTACAATGGCAGTCAGGACTAATGTCCTGACACACGTGCTTCAGCCTGTGATAAACTCCGCTGCACCCCTTCTGCCCTTGAACTAAGCCCTCACTGATGTCCTTCTGGGCCTGGTCCAAGCCCAGCAATGGGGCTCCTGTGGAAAGGACAATTGCCCACTGCCCAGCTCTGGGAAATCCAGTATTTCTCACCCAACATAATTCCCCGAGAGCTTGGTGGTCCAAGTCTCTTCTTCCAAGGCGCATTCCCTTCTGCTCTCCCAGGCAGGGAATCCAAGAAGCTGGATCATCTTGGGAAGCGCATGATCTCTTCCCCCAGCTTGGCACTTTGGTCCAGGAATACTGCATGCCTCTTGGTCAGATACTCCCATTCTATCTCTATATGTTTGCGCAAGTGCTGCTTCAGTGCTGCATCAGTGCTGGGAGCAGGCCCCTGCCATTCTCTCCAAGGCAGTGGTGGATGGGACAGATGCAGCCAAAGTCACGTTAAGATGTGGACTGGATACCACCGACTCACTGGGCAGAACAATTGCCACATTGATAGCCCTTAGGTGCTACGCCTGGTTGAGGAAGTCTGGTTTTTGGGGGTTATTTGGTCAACTTTGTTGGGCATGCCCTTTGATGGACGTCGCCTTTTTGGCAGTAAACCAGGCTCAGCATTCGATACTCTGGCTACGGCCAGATCCTTGGGCCTCATGTACACCCCAGTCTGCTTTTCGCTCCTTTTGTGGCTACAGAAGGGATATCCCACTGCGTCCAGCCCAGTCACTGGTCCATGCAAGATAGCCAGTCTTTGCGTGGCTGCGGACGTGAGACCAAGCAACCTTGCGTGTCTGGCAGCCAGCAGATGGTCCAGTCCACCCTTTTCTTCGACCGCCTCCCCCTCTGCCCCCCCCCCCTTGCAGCAGCCTCCAAACCCTTCTTGTCTGAGACTACAGAGCCATCAATGACCAGTGGGTGGCAGGGTTCTCCATCACGTCAGACTGGTTGGTTTTGCAAATAGTCCGACGGCCCTACTCCCTCCCCTTCGAGAGTGCCCTTCCCTCCATGCCACCGTGTTTCGATCGTATGTCGCGGGATCATTTGGCACTTCTCCGCCAGGAAGTCTCAGCTCTCTTGGCCAAGGGCGCTATCGTCTGGGTTCCTATGCCAAAAGTAGGTTGGGGTTGCTATTCCCACTACTTTCTGGTGCCCAAGAAGGACAAAGGCCTGCTTACTTCTAGAACTTGGGGCCCTCAACCGCTTCCTCAGGAAGGAGAAGTTCAAAATGTTAACCTTGGCTCTGGTCTTGTCTGCCCTCGACCCTGGGGACTGGATGGTAGTGTTTGACTTGCAAGACGCTTATTTTCACAATCCTGTCTTGCCTGCCCACCGGCATTAGCTACGTTTCACATAGGCCTCTAGCATTTTCAGTTTAGTATGCTCTACTTTGGCCTAACCAGTGCCCCACGGGTGTACAAGAAAGTCATGGCATTGGTCCACTTTTCCCCTATCTCGACGTCTGGCTGTTGAAGGCCGGTTTGCCCCAGGCAGTTGTCTCCCACCTCCAGACTACGGTGGACCTCCTGCACGCACTGCTGCAGTCTCACCTGACTCTCTGATGATCTTTCATTGGAGCTGCTCTGGACACAGAGCAGTTTCGACCCTATCCTCCAGAGCAGCGAGTCTGGAATATTTGGGTAATGATACCGATGTTTCAGCCTCTATCCCAGATTTCAGTGAGAATGACCCGGAGGCTGCTGGGCCTCCATGCCTCGTGCATTCTGCTGGTGGATCATGCCAGGTAGCATATGTGGGCTCTGCAGTGGGACCCTAAGTTCCAGTGGGCGCAGCAGCAAGGAACTCTTTCCGATGTCGTCCAGATCTCGAAAGGGGCTGCAAGTCCGTTGTAGTGGAAGCTCACAAACCAGGATTGGGGGCAGATCCCTCTGCCTTCCCCAGCCAGAGTTCACAGTGGTGACAGATGCATCACTGTTGGGGTGGGGTGGACATTTGCGAGAGGCGGAGATCAGAGGCCTCTCGTCTCCAGCAGAGTCTGAGCTCCACATCAACCTTTTGGAGCTTCGGGCAATTTGTCTTGCACTGAAGGCATTCCTACCGTCTGTCAAAGGAAGAGTAGTGCAGGTGTTCAGACAACACCACTGCCATGTGGTACTGCAACAAACTGGGTGGGGTCATGGACCCTATGTCAAGAGGCTCTTCGCCTTTGGACATGGCTGGAACATCAGGGCATGACTGGTGGTACAACTCCTCATTCACAAAGGAGCCAAGAGGGAATTACGGATAACAGCAGGGTGGCCCTCCACTCAAAAACATCAATATCAAGAAACCCCTGTACCCTGGATGTTGGCTAGCACTCATTTAATTCATATCAAAACTTCTATAGCCTGGAACAGTACAATATCTGAATCCAGTTTTACATCCCCTCAATATGTAGCCGGGTATGCTATATCTATACCGTCCAAATCAAACCATTGTTTGCACGTAAAAGGGGAGAGTCCGGACGGAATTCAACTCTACAAATCCTTTATGAATAAACTGTCTGCTCCACTGAAACAGTACATGCACCCACACTTAATATATAAGTGAAAGAATACAAAAAATGTGTGGCGAAAAAGGATGACACCTCACGGGCGAACAACCCTCGGGGCAATTGGCAGATGTTACCGATTTATAGCCCCTTTCTCATCATCGGTTGTCATTCCTTTTCAGAAAAATAAAGAAAAAATAGTGTCCAAAACAAACCATACTTGTTAAAAGTGAGACAGGTGCAAATTTGGAGCTGAAACAATCGCTCCCTGTTGTGACACAATAAGTGATTAAAATCAACAGGCACACCAATGGCACAACTTTATTCCTAAATCTGGTGTGTACTGGTGAACTAAAAAGGCTGGTAGCTTAGTTTCGCATACCAATACCTGCAGCCGACATGTTTCACTGCCTCTTATACCTTATGGCATATTCGTCAGGGCTCATCACACAGTCACTGCACCAATGTTGGACATCCTAACTCTGGGAACCTCAGCCAGCCACGTCATCTCATACCAGCTGGTGAGGGAAGAAGTGGCTCTCAATACAAGCCTGTTCCAAAGATTGAAACTCATCTCCTGTCGATTGTCGCATCAATCATACACGGACTCTACCACATTTTGAATCATCCCAGGAACCTCTGGTGGTTCAACACCTGGCAGGTCCCCTGAACCCCGGGGTGGAGGAACTCAGCCGCTGGCGAATGATGGATCACGAATGGCGTCGTCACTCAGTGGTGGTGCAAGGTCTCTTTCGGCGGTGGGGAGAGATTTGGTTAGATCTAAATGGATGAATGAATTTTGGATGAAGGACTCTTTTTTAAAATTAAATGGGAAAAAAACAGTAATGATGATCCTGGGGAACCGCTCACCCATCGACCTTAACACCATATGTCCAAACATACTGGGCCAACCTCCAGGCCCCAGATAAAGAGCCTTGGTATCTGGTTAGATAAAGACCTGATCTTCAAGGACCAAGCACGTAAGGTAGTAGCCTCATGCTTTGGTACCTTGAGGATGCTCAGGAAAGTTCTCCCTCTCCTTCTGTTCCAGGCCAGAAAATTAATGGTGCAGGAGCTCATCCTGTCCCGCCTTGATTATGGCAATGCCTTTTACCTAGGAGCTCCGTGTGTAACCCTGTCTGAACCCCATATAATGCAGAATGGGGCAGCCAGAGTGCTCATGAACATTCCAAGGCACCAATTGACAAAACTCGCCCTGAAGGCCTTCCACTGGATTCCGATAAAGAAAATAATTGAATTCAAGGCAGTCATTGTCCGGAAAAAGTCCCGCTATTAACTCCTCTATCATGCCAACAGACACCTTCGATCGGACCATTTATATCTGGCTACTGTAACAAAGATAAGAAGAGCCAGAAGTGGAGGACATATGTTCTCTCAACCCATCAAAATTGTGGTACTTGCTCCAGCTTGATCTACGGAAGGAATCTAACCATCTTAATTTCCGTAAACTGTTAAAAACCTGGTTATTTGCCTAGTCCGCTGATGTGTCTGCTTGCAGCGCTGAGATGCCTCCCGGTAGCCATGCGCTATACAAATGTATTTTAATTCATTCGGTCATCTATTCGCCACCGAAGTGAGTGCGCAATTCAGCAGTTCTGCGCATTGGAGTTTCCAAGGTAGCACTCTCTCGGCAACGCCTTTCGTCGCAAGTGGAATTACAGCCTCCTGTACGCCTTTCCATCTGTACCACTTTTGCCAGAGTGCTAAAGATCAGGCACAAATGGGCCCAAGTCATTCTGGTGCTTCCGGACTGGGCACGAAACGATGAAAACAGTGATGCCATTCCAAATCAAACTATTCCTACCTTTAACAGAAAGTTCACAACATTTTCCAATTCATCTACCTCCGGAAGTGATGATGGATCTTTTACCTCTGATTTTAGAGGTCATGGATATACAGGAAGACAAACTAGACGGCCTTTTTTAGGGAGACGCAACAATTACAGAAACAATTGGAGGCCCAGATATCAGGGATACAATCAACAACAGTATCAACAACAGCAATACCAACCACAAGTCCCATATCCTCAGCAATTTCAGGGACCTCAAGGGAATTCCAATCAATACCTAGAGACAATGAATGCAAAATATTTGAGCCAATAGATACTATCCCTATTTTCAACTTGAGCAAAAGTAGTTTGAACCAATCAACCATATCCCTATTATCAAAGGGATTATCTTTTGTCCCCCATGCAGGTATAAATAGATTCGAACTTTTTACGGATCTCATGACATTCCTGCGCAAAGTGAGACTAAAATTTTTCTTTCAAGACAATCACGCCAGTAATGAGAACAATAAGTCCGGATTAGCTCCTAGATCTCTGTTCACTCCAACACTAGATCAGGTACCACCTGAGGTGGGCATATTTGAGAAAGTGGTATATAACAGCTTCTTACAAGCTACCAAATGTATACCCAAACACCTTTTAACATCACTTATGATGAATATCTAGCTATGGAGTCCTCAAAGAACAACACCAAAGTGACCGTTAAATGTTGTGACAAAGGTGGAGGGATAGCCATCCTGGACACTGATAACTATATTGACAAAATTGAGAGTATGCTTAGTGATACGAGATTTTACACCAAAATCACTAGAAATATAACCGGTGTGATCAAATCCAAAATTGGACGATTAACTACCCAAGCATATAATGATGACATTATATGCCGTAAAGAATTTGAATACTTGAATGTGGAGTCGCCTAAGCTAGCATGCATCTATGGTACTCCGAAAGTTCACAAAGATGCATATAATCCACCTCTAAGACCTATTGTCAACACCATTGGCTCTGTCACCGAGCCAATATCGAAATACTTGGATGCAATCTTACGTCCATATATACACTTGATACCAGGATATATAAAGGACACAAGTCAAGTGCTCAACCTTCTAGAAGGCATTCCCTATAATGCAGAGACACAATGGTTAGTCACCCTTGATGTGGAAAGTCTATATTCCAACAAACCGTACGAAGGAGCTCTTCGTGCAGTTGATTGGTTCATAGAAACCTACCAAGTTGATTGTGACAATAAATTTATCATTGATTGCCTATCTATTGTCCTTAAAGAAAACATTTTTGAATTTCGGGGATCCCTGTACAAACAAAAGGAGTTAGCATGGGAGCCTCTTGTGCTCCCACTATTGCTAACATTTATGTAGCATTCTTTGAACATCCGCATATTTTCAAAGAGGAGGCCCCCTTCTTTGAAACAGTCAATTTTTGGTCACGATACATCGATGACATCATCTTTATTTGGAATAATGACCTACCAGTACTGTTAGAATTCACACAATGGCTCAATCTCTGCGATGAAAATCTTCAATTCACCTCTCACTATAGCAATGTACAGATTGGGTTTTTGGATATCATGATCAAACACGAGAATAGACAGTTGTATGTAGATCTGTACACAAAGCCTACTGCTCGCAACACTATCCTCCATCATACCAGTTTTCACCCTCTAACTCAAAAAAATGCAATCCCCTTCAGACAATTTCTGCGACTGCGTCGTAATTGTACAAAACTCTCTGATTATGATCGTAGAGCAGAAGAAATGAAGTCCAAATTTGAAAACCGTGGATATCCTTAGCGAATCATTCGACATGCATATAAGCGAGCACAGTTTTATGATAGGCAACATTTACTCACTGGAAACTCGAACACTACTGACCACAATTTGGTGTTTGTAACAAGACACTCCATCCTCAATGAAAGGATTAGACAGATTATTTGCTCTAATTGGCATCTACTAAACATTAACAAACAATCCACAGAGACCCTACAAAAACCTATGTTTGCTTACCGAAAGAACAGAAATCTTAAAGACCTGGTAGTAAGGTCACGTATGCCGAAAGCCAAACCATTAATCCAACAAAGTATTAGTGATTTACATCCAGTCAATGGAAATTTCAAATGTGGAACGTGTAAATCTTGTCCACTTGCCATAGAAAGTAGATCGTTTTGCCACAATGGAACAACTGTTGAAAACAAGGGCATAACAAACTGTAAAACCAAAAATTTGGTAATGTGCTTTTATGTCCGTGTGAAAAGGCATATGTGGAGGAAACCTCTAGGTCAATGAATACGAGATTGACTGAGCATAGATCGGCAATCCGTACACAAAAAATGACTGCAACATTGGTATGCCATTATTTAGAGAAACAACATTCACCAGATGATATACGTTGGTACATACTGGAGAAAATCGTACCAACAGCAGGGCTCTGCTGTGACAAAATAAGAAAAAAAACGAGAGGTTTACCATATATTCATGCTCAATACTGTTAAGAATGGATTAAATTCTGAGATCCCTTGGGGTCAAGCGATCATTTAATACAGCAGGAATATACTTATACAACATTGTTGAACATTTATATACCAAGATTAAAATACTGTGAACATCTATAGAATTATATTGGTATATATACTCAACTGGAAACATAAAAAACGATCGTGTACAGATGCAGGAAACCAAGCATAAGTTATATAAGGTTTATGAATAACACTCAGCCTATAATGTATGGAGATTTTTGGTTTACTTCAGGGACAGCACATGATGCACACAATATCCAAACAACAGTTTTTTGATCAAAGAGGAGAAATCTTAGTCATATTTGATGACTAATCTATTAGTTTGCTTTTAAGGAACAGGTTATTAGGAGGATACATATTTCGTAAGCTCTTCACTATTTTCATATTGGGTTTATCGCTCCTTACCGTATCTGAAAGTGGAATATTTGATATATACTATCCGTCTTCTAAAATTGATAGTATATAATTATTGTTTTTATTTAACCTTTTCAATTAGTGGGTCACTATTCATTCATCCCATCTATAAAATAAGGACATTATAAGTTGCTGTATTAACACTTATTATTTACTCTTTTAAAAAATTCTGTTTTCTTCTTTTCTCCATTTTGGGTGTCTGCAATGTCAGCACTCTATTTGATACGTCTGTAACATTTGGAAGGTTTCCTTCTAATCTTCATTTTACCTTGTTTTGCTAACCGTATTAAATTTTCCACTAATCGTATCAATAAAATGATACACTATCACCTTACCCGATATGCCCAAAATACATCTACGATATCTATTCATATTCACTTTGTTCGTTATTTTATTTATATTTTTCTGAAATGTATCTATCAAGCCAACTATCTATTTATATAATTTTATTTCTTTTTTTCATTTCATGGGGATGAAGGCAGTGGCCCACTGGATGGCATCTAACTTCTTGCAATGTACTGTTGCAAAAACAGAAGTGATGCTGTTCGGTGAGGCAAAGCTCCTATGGTCCCCAGACTGGTGGCCGCAAGATCTATGCCCAGTCCCAGAGCCAAAGCAGGTGGTCAAAAATCTCGGTGTGCGTCTGGACCAGGAGCTCTCTTTGAAGCAATACAGCAACCAAGTGGTGAGCTCATGTTTTCATGTGATCGCCATGTTGAGGAAAGTCTTCCCTATGCTCCCTGACTCAACTAGGAGGACGTTAGTGCAGGCCCTAATACTGAGTCGTCTGGACTACTGCAACGGGATGCTCCTATCAGCAAACGAGGGAGTTATTGCGAGATTGCAGGTAGTCCAGAACACTGCGGCCCGTCTTGTCCTAAATCAGCCTCCCCGTACTCCATCGAAACCTCTCTTGAACACCTTACATTGGCTTCCCATTAAGCAAAGGGTGAAGTATAAGATAGGTTGTATTATACATAAAAGTCTTCAGAATAAAGGCCCAGGGTACCTAAATGACAGATTCTCCCCCTATAAACCTGTAAGATCCTTGAGATCTAGTGAACAAGCTCTATTACAGGTCCCGAGAGCCAGAAAGGCCAGGCAAGGTGGAAGAGCCCTTTCAATCGCCGGACCAAGGCTGTGGAACAGCCTCCCTCTCTCTTTGAGACTCTCTCAGGAATATCTCCCGTTTAGAAAACAGTTAAAAACCTTTCTATTTCAAAACTAGCGATACCTGTACACCTACTGTCACAAGCTGAAAGGTTTTCAAAGGCGCGGAGATACTCCTTCGGGAGGTGATCCTAGCGCGTTATAAACCCGCAAATAAATAAATAAATAAATTTCACTAATAATCCAAGATGTTTAATACACATCCAGTAGTCCTCTGTCTATTTTCATCCCCAATCTTCGTCACTCTAATACACATCCATTAGTCCTCTGTTTATTTTTATCCCCAATCTTCGTCACTTTATTGATAACATTCGAAACACATCTCCAGTCCTCTGTTCATTTCTATTTTCCTCCTTCATCTTTCTTACTGACACCACCTGCAGTATATAAAGCGGGATACTCCCAAGAGGCGGCTGTTCATCACTGAGCTGACCAAGTGATACAACCCCAACTGTGACAAAGAGTCACACATCAATAAGACAACCTAAACAGCGACTAAAAAATTCGAAATGAATGTGGCGTAATGAGGCTACTGCCTCGGTATCCAAAAACTCACCACTGTCGGAAGGAATCGGACAGACGAAAACAAGACAGCAGGTTAGAGGCGGCTGTTTGTATCAAGCGTCCTCAATCGCAGGCAGCCTTTTAATTGAGATACCGGGTGCTAGAAACATTTCTGCCATTCTCAGCAGGTAAGATAGAAAGCCATGACATCACTGTGTTTCCGTTTTTCCTTTTATTTGCCCATCTATTTATGTTTGCCGTCTACACGATTTAGTAACCCTATATTCATCACACTGCATTTCTTGCAGTCTAGAGGTATAATTTAACATCAACATGTTTATAAAATACATGGGTATTTCTATACTTACTTAGCTATCACAATGTTTTTAATTATATATGAGTTCATCAAACTCTAAAAGAATCTGTAGTTAAACTGGTACAGGCACATCTTTATTTACGAGGCATATATGCAGAAAAAGAAAAATCTATTTTATGGACCTTTTAAAATGCATTTTTTCGTTCCTTTCATTATATTTCACATACACATTCTATCTACAGATATGGTAATGTGACCAAAAGTCATCATACAGATCCCAACTCCCGGGAAGCTATTCATAAGCTATCCTCTGGTAACCTGCACCCTCCTTATGCAATATATAGGTATCTTTCTGAAATATATAAACAATCTCGAAGACTTTATAGATCGAATAAGTACAATTTTTTTTATATTTTTCATTTTCAGATAATGAATAATTCCTTCGATGTAAGTACTGTCTATCCTCTTCACCTACCTGCTATATAACTTAACTGCGGAGGTACTTACAATTTGAGTCTGTATCTAAAATAATTCATAATTATTTAGGATTAAAAGATTAATTTGTTGTCTTTTCCTGTCTGCTCCTGTTGAATGTTTATAGATATTCTTCAACCATCAAGCTAAGCGAGCTCTCTTCTGTAGACCTTATATGCTAATATATTATAAATATCCGACAGGACCTATAACTACTGACGCCTAGGTACTATATCATATTTTCCTTCTCCAGTACTGTGAAGATGGGGCACCCCCGAGCCTTTCTGGAGCTGCGTCGCGCTTGCGACGCAACTCCAGCAATGCGCCACCTTTACGGCACAGATGCGCCACGCACCTGTGCCGTTTTTGCCCCATGGTGCGCCACATTGTAAATGCGGCGCACCATGGGTGGCGGAGCAGCAGCGCAAGATAACTGGCGCATCCCTGGGGATGCGCCAGTCATCATAAATCTGCCCCACAGTCTTCACCAACCCACATCAGATGGAGTAGTTCTTGAAATCCATTAACCGCAGATCGCCGCGCAACGCTCCTGGTGACCAAGGCTCCAGATCATCCTCTCCCGCTCCAAGCTGACCTTGTGACCTCTGCTGACTCTGGACGTCTGTTGAATTTTCTCAGTTGTACCACACTTTTCATTGCCGTGCTAGAGTGTGGTGGACATGTACTCACCGATTTTGGACTGTCACTGAGGACAGCAGGTGGTGGTTCCTGTACCGTATATTGCCGGACTGTATCCAGACACTGGTGGACAGCTAAGTGCCTTAATCTAAATCTGTAGACTAAATGCCGTAATCTATTTGTTCATATGTGATTGGTTGGATAGAATTGTTTTGTGCCAAGTCTCCACCCTCACCCCCCCGTCTACCCCCACACTCTCACATTCTCTTCGGCCCTGTATCATTGGGAGTCTGCTTGCCAGGCGTTGAGAGGAGGGAGGGGGTCGTGTCTTACCGGCGGGCCCCCTATATGGGAGATCCCCTACCACAGTTTTGGTTCTCTTCCTCTTTTGATCGTTGCTCTGACACAGAAAAGTACAACCTTTTTCTCATGGCATGCTTTGCATAACTGTAATATTTATATTTTGATATGGTTTATGTATTAAACGTTGTGACTTGCTTATCATACATAAGGACTTCTGTCCTACCTCTTTCGTGACATTCTGGTCCTTTTTAAATATTTCCTTTACAGCCCGGAAATCCTGATATCCCTTATCTAATTTACGGTGGGGGTTCTATGGCAGGACCGGAGGCTTCTGATTATGCTTTCTCATTTCTTTACTGCACAAAACAGCAGCCAATGAAAATGAAAACTACAATGTAAAAACATTTCCCATGAGGCTTTGAACCACGCCTCTCATACAACAACCAATCACAGTGTCCATAAACATATATAGTATCGAGACACTAATCTGGCCTCCTCTTTCTTTGCTGCTCCGCAGCCCAGATAAGTGTTCTTTAGGATATATGCCTATTTTGGCTCTTGGCTGATCCCATGTATGCTTAGCCTCAGCGCTATTGACTGCTTATTGCTGTAGGCATTGCTGTGTTTCGCACGACTTCTAACCTTTCTTGCAGGTTATCGGTTGTTGTTTATTTTGCTTGGCCGCTGCGGCGGTTTTTTCCTCTTCTACCGATTCGGGGCGGCGCCTCTCTGGCCCGCTCTGCATCGGCCCCTTAGCTTCTTGAGCGCGTGTAGCGCTGTCAGGTCCCCGTTTGTCTCCCCGCTCGCTGCTTCTCCGGCGGCCGCGTTTGCTTGCGGTCCGCGGCTCGGAGGGACTTGGCCCCCCCTCGGGGAAGGAGGCGTGCGCCGGAGCTCGCCTGACGCCCGGCGTGCGCTGACAGTGGTCGCGCGCGTCTCATACGTGCGCGCCCCCCTTCATTGTGCCTCATTGACGCTCTGCCCCCGGCTGAAGAGGGGTTTACACGCAGTTGGCCAGGAGCTGAGGGCCGTTTTTGGAGAAATTAAGCAGCGTTTGCCCTCACATTAAAATCGGAGCTTCACAAAATGAACCCCTGACTTCCCTGTGATTGGGGAGTGGGTCAATTTTTGGGCAGCCTTTCTGCAACTTGATAAGGCTGTTTTCCCTCCATTAGTCGTAGAACTGGACTTAGCCTGAGTTGTTTTCCTTGGTATTTCCGGCTCCTGTGCTTGGCACTTCCCCCTGCTTGACGCCCTTGCCTGGGCTGGTAATTGTGCTTCCCTCTGGGGACTCTTGAGTGGAATTTTCAATTCCTGGTGATGGCAGATTCTGAATACTGCGATGAGGAGGGTGCTGCGTGTGGATACCAGGGACAAGATGAATATTATGAGGAAGAGTCCATGGAGGACTTGATTGATAAAAGGTTGGACGCTAAACTGGATAAAGCTCTTTCTTCAGCCATACTGCCCTTAGCCAAAAAACTAGAGCTTTTGGCCCCTGGTACACCCCTTCCTCTGCCCAAGCACGATCCTTTCCGTACTCCTGCCCCTAAAAAATTTGCTGGTGACTCTGCATGGCCCCCACGCCCAGTCGTATGGTAAACTGTGTAAGGCAAAGGAATCTTCTTCGGCAAGGCTCTACCGTCTCGCCCTCCTCCTTCACCCGTCCCTGATACTACTACCACTGGCACGGACACCGATACTGTAATGTAATGTAAAATGTAAATTGATACTTGTATAGCGCACTACTCACCCGCAAGGGTCTCAAGGCGCTTGTACGAATACCGTTGTGGAACCCATCCTGGCTTTCCCAGTGAAGTGTCCACTCCTGGGCACCCCCAAGGTGGAGGCCAGGCATCCTTAGCGTTGTGGGGGCCGTTGTGGAGATTAAGCAAGCTATTGCCCAGAGTTGCAGAGTGGGACTCCATGATTGGAATAGGCACCTGAGGCGAGAATTATCTGGTCCGTGGAATTTTAGAGCCCAAGACCCGCCGAGGCAGGGAATTGAACCCTGCTCCCGGGCTAGACCTCTGCATCAGGGTCTGCCGCTCTAACCATTGAGCCACACTTCTCCACTCACTGATTCCTCTGACGCTGCCCCACGCAAGAGCACTAAGAAACGGAAGCATGCGTCCTCTCCTGTTATTTCTACCCCCTTTTCTTTTGACCCTTCTGACATTGCTCACCCCAGGTCCTCCGACGGGTTCCTCCCCCCGCTGTTGCAGCCTACATGGTAACTCATCTCCGCAAGGGATTTGACAAAGAGGTCAGGGCCCGCCTAAAATCCGAATGCCCCAGCCCCGACTTAGCCCACAAGGTGGCCATCACTCCAGACATTGACACGTCCATGACAACCTTTCTTAAGAAATACAAGAAAGACCCGAAAAAAGGTATTGATCGCACGCTCAGAGCGTGCCAAGATAAGGTCCTCGACCTTTCCGGACCTCTAGCAAAAATCTTGGAACTGGCCCTTCAGGCGCAAGAAACGGGGTATGCCATTCACCCTGAGGTCCTTGCGGGTTGGGCTCAACGTGCCATTTGCATGCTCGGCAACGCCAACTGCGCCCTTGCCTCAGAACTCCGGAAGTCAGTGTTGCTCCGGATCGATCCTCAGTTGGTAGAGTTGGCTTCATCGGAGCCGGGTCCTTTGGCGGAAGGACAATTGCTTGGAGACAATTTCGTGAAAGTCATTGCTAAATTCGTTAATACTTTGGCCTCCCTCGATAAATCTCAGTCCTCCTTGAAGAGGGTGTTACATCAGGACGCTCGACCGGCCGTTATTCAAATCCCGGTCCTCAGCGTGGATACACCCCTAGGCGGGGCAGAGGATACACACAAGAACCGGACCAGGCCGGTTTCTATCCGTCAAGATCCCGCGGCTTCATAGGTCGCTATAACCGAGGAGTCAATAGAGGTTTCAAGAACTTCGACAATCAATCCTCTGGTAAGTCAGGTGTGTTCCACTCCGCTGGGAGGCAGACTACGTCATTTTGTAGTGAATTGGTCGCATCTAACGTCAGATGCATGGGTCCTCCAGACCGTCAGGGGTTATCAGATAGAGATGTTGGAATGTCCCCTGCAGGCCTTCCCACCCCCACCTCTCCTTTTTTCCCTTCTATCAGACTTGTTAGCCAAAGAAGCCATTGCTGTGGGACCCTTCCTTCCCGGAGGTTTCAGCAGCAATGTCTTTCTAGTTCAAAAGAAAGGCGGCGGTCAACGCCTAGTTCTGAATCTGAGAGATTTCAATCCACACGTCCCATATCGCCACTTCAAGATGGAGGGTATCCATCTTTTAAGAGATCTCTTGCTGGAAAACGATTGGATGGTCCGTTTAGATTTGAAAGATGCCTATCTGACGGTCCCCATCTGCCCCTCTCATCAGAAATTCTTGCAATTTCCTTGGAAAGGGCAGTGGTTCCGGTACAAAGTGCTCCCCTTTGGTCTTTCCTCAGCCCCTTGGGTCTTCACCAAGCTTCTAAAGCCGGTGGTATCTCGTCTTCGGGAGATGGGAGTTCGCCTCATCATCTACCTGGACGACATGCTCATTCTAGCCCAGGAGCACACCCTCCTTCTCACCCACTTACAGTGGACTGTGTCCCTCTTGCAAGATCTGGGATTTGTTATCAACACCAAAAAGTCAGTGATGATACCGAATCAGCAGATGGAGTTTTTAGGTTTCCTGATAGACTCTGTGTCAGCTCAGCTGCTTCTTCCTCTCCAGAAGATAAGGTCCATCAAGAGGGAAATAGTTTCCACGCTGACCAAGGAGAAGATCTCTTTGCGAGTGCTGGCGAGGATAGTGGGCCTCCTGGCCTCGTCTATCCAAGCCATTTTCCCGGGGCCCCTGCATTACAGGGCCCTTCAGAGATTGAAGATCTTTTACATGCAGAGGAAATTTCATTACGACCACCTTATTCCTCTCTCAACGGAAGCTCGAGAGGAGCTTCAATGGTGGCTGGATCACATGTCAGCCTGGAATGGCCGTGCCATCTTCGGCGCAGCCCCGGATGTGATAGTCGAATCGGACGCCAGTCAATGGGGCTGGGGCGCTCGCTGTGGGGATTTTACCACAGGAGGACGCTGGTCGGCGGACGAACTAGCATTACACATAAACTGCCTGGAGTTGTTGGCAGGGTAGTTCGCCATCAGGTCTATCTCACCACTGAAGAGCAATTGTTGTATTCTCCTCCGAATGGACAATGTCTCAGTGGTGAGATACATCAACCGCTTAGGGGGGACGAGGTCCCGAATGTTGGTTCAAATTGCGAAGGAATTTTGGCATTTCTGCGAGGATCGCAAGATCTCGGTGGTAGCAGAGTACCTTCCGGGGAAGTTCAATCAGGTGGCGGATTGGAACTCCCGGTTTCTCCGAGACTTCAGCGTTTGGAGACTCCATCCATTGCTGTTTGCTCAGATCATGACTATGCAAGGCCCTTGTCAGAAGGACTTGTTTGCCTCCCGCCTCAATGCCCATCTCCCCCAATATTACAGTTGGAGACCGGATCCGATGGCGATAGGGACGGATGCGTTCCTTCACCATTGGGGGGCGACGGAGGAATTATGCCTTTCCACCGTTCGCACTGATTCCGAGAGTGGCGGCGCTGGTACGCCGACAGAGGGCGACGATAGTGTTGGTGACTCCTTTTTGGTCGACTCCGGAGACATGAATGCCTTGCAGGCCTTTCACGAGAGGCTACCGGCTTTATGCAGCAGGCGTGGGCTCCTTCCACCCGGAAACGATACTCTGCTTCTTGGAAGAAGTGGGTGGGTTGGTGCCTTTCGAAACAGGTGGATCCCGTGGGATCAAATGTGACTGAGGTATTGAATTTTCTGTCTGAGCGTGCAGCTGCAGGCCTGGCTTACAGGTCGGTTATCAATTTCAGGTCTGCAATTTCTGCTGTTCACGACCACATTGATGGTAAACCGGTGGGGATGCATCCCCTGGTTTGTAAGTTGCTTAGAGGGGTGCGTGTGGCTAACCCTCCTCGGCCCAGGTATTCCACAATGTGGGATGTTACTAAGGTGCTTAATCTGTTGGAAACCTGGCCCAATAATGGTAATTTGTCTTTGAAAGAGCTCTCTGCTAAGCTCACTATGCTTTTGTGCCTCATTTCATGTCGCAGAGTTTCAGATGTTAGAGCTTTGGATTTGGCTGGTAAGATGTTTTCGCCTCAAGGTGTCTCCTTTGTTATCACACGACGTACTAAAACCATGTCACGCTCAGTGGAATATCCCGTTTTTCCTCGTAATAGCAAGCTATGTGTGTTGCAGTGTCTCAAATGTTATGAGGAGCGTACTATGGCACACAGGGTTGATCCTTTGGGACAGTTGCTCATATCTATTCAAAAACCCTTCAAACCTGTCGCTGCGGCTACCTTAGCCAGATGGGTTCGATGGATCATGTCTGAAGCGGGCATTGATATCTCTGCTTATGGCGCGCATTCGGCTAGAGGTGCGATGGCTTCTAAAGCCTATTTATTAGGATCCCGCTTAGAGGATATCCTCAGGGCGGCTGATTGGTCTTTGGACTCAACGTTTAAGGTGTTTTACTATAAGCCTATTCCTCATGTTTCTGATGCTGTGCTTGATGAGCTTGATTTATGAGCTTTGAACCAGCATAATCAGAAGCCTCCGGTCCTGCCATAGAATACAAAATTTTCTTGCTATCGCGACAAGAATTTTAGATTCTATTAAGGACACGGAGGCGAGGATTATCCCACCCGTTGGGACAGTTATGTAACTGTAAAGTTGTCTTGAAATGATGTTGTTTAACAACTTTATACCCACCCTCTGAGAAGTAGGATTTTTGGGCTTCTTTTCTCAAACTTCTTTTTCTGTTTCAGGAAATGATTCCAACAAGAGTTAACTGCCTCCTGTGGATGGTGCTGTCCTTTCCTGGTGGAGGATGATTCCTTGTGATTCTGGATTTTCTACGTTGGGAATTCCTAAAGGATCTGTTCTCTCCGTTGAGAGTTAAGACTTTTGTTCACTATGACGAGACTGTTCGCGCAAAGAAAGAGGAGGCCAGATTAGTGTCTTGATACTATATATGTTTATGGACACTGTGATTGGTTGTTGTATGAGAGGCGTGGTTCAAAGCCTCATGGGAAATGTTGTTTTTACATTGTAGTTTTCATTTTCATTGGCTGCTGTTTTGTGCAGTAAAGAAATGAGAAAGCATATTCCTCGCCTCCGTGTCCTTAATAGAATCTAAAATTCTTGTCGCGATAGCTAGAAAATTTTGTATTCCCCTTTAACCTTTCCCCTGCTGATCGTTTTCAACGACCGGTTCAATCAGGTTCGTATTCCTAATCTTTCTACTTCCTCGGCTTAGACGGAGCTTCCGCATCTTGATCCAGTGTCTCCTAGCAACCTTCTGGGAGACGCGGCAGCTTGCGCTATGACACACCATCGCTGAACTTGACTTGCATTGTTTTAGCTACTGTCTCCTTAGTTACGCGTCCTCCCTAGTGTAACGGTAATTTATTTTAACTATGCTGTGCCTTGAAAATCAGAAGGATTTCTTCTTACGATCGCTACTAAATAAGCTTCTTAGGCGAGATCACCATCTACTGGCCTTCTCTTCTTCTGCCTTTGATTTATTCTGCTCGCATTGACAAGACTGAAGGTGCTTAACTGCACAATTGAAGCAAAGTGCTCATTTCCCAAGCTGACAGAGATTAAGGTGCTTATCTGCACTCTTTTGTAAGTAAGCCTTCTAAGGCTTTATATATATGTTTTCTTTATTATGGATAATGACTCTAATCCCTGTGAACATCCCCCTAAGGAGCTTTTGGGAGACCGTAATAAGACTGATCGGGAAAGAGCTTAAATCTTCCATTAAGGAAGCTTTCGACACTGCTCTGTTCCAAAGGAAGAGGAAGGTGTCCCCTGTCGGGGAGATTTACTTCTCTCTCTCAGACAGAGACACACCCTCTACCTCCGGACCCCCAAAAAAGGGTAAAGTAACCTAAAAAAGAAAACATATGAATGAGGCATGACCATGAGGTTTATTAAATCCTGGATGGACCAAAATCAACTGAAACTAAACCCAGGTAAAACCGAACTGGTATTGACTGGGGATGGTGCTAAGTACTGGGGCTCTCACTACTGGCCTTCAGAACTGGGTCAAGCTCTGCAACCATCACCTACGGCTAAAACGCTTGGAGTCATTGTGGATAGTGATCTCTCACTAAAAACACAAGTGGGACAAGTGGTATCCAAATGCTTTTACCAGTTAAAAAAAAATTAGGAAGGTCAGGCGACTACTAACGCCTGAAGCAATTACCCAGGTTGTGATCGCCACTGTCCTGTCCCATCTGGATTACACGAATGCCATCTATCTAGGTCTCCCTAACTATTTACTTAAGCGTCTCCAGATGGTGCAGAACTATGCTGCTAGGCTGATCCTGAAGCAACCAAGATGGCAGGCCGCGACTCCTCTTCTCATCGAGCTGCATTGGCTTCCGGTCACACAACGCTGCTACTTCAAAGCAGGTTGTATGATCTTCAAGTCATTACACGGCAAAAGCCCTAAATTTATTTATCAACTGATCACCAAATACGTCCCCCCCCCCCCGCAACCTTCGCTCACTCCATTTAGCCCTTCTCCAGACCCCTCCCTTTAAACTTAAACGTTCTGGTGGACGCAGATTTGCAACACTGGCCCCCTGCCTTTGGAACACCTTTCCCCTGGAGATCCGTTCTTGCCAAGATCTCTTACCTTTTCGGAAAGCACTGAAGACCTGGCTTTTTAGACAAGCTTTTTAATCCTCCTTTTCCACCTCCGATTGTGTTACTGTCAATTTTAGCGCCAAGAAACTAATCAGTGTTAGTGCGCTCAATAAATGATCTAATAACATAACAGGCATTCTCCATTGCAGGAGATTTTGGTAGGCCTCGCGCTACAAGAGATGTTGGTACTCATGGCAGCACAGTAGATGGATCCCAACATCTTGGGGACTGAGAGAAGAGGTGCCCATAGCGGCATTATAGAATGCGGTACCCTTTACGGGACAAATGATTTCAATGACACTTCCTTCAATTTAATCAAAACCCAGATTATGAGGATATGGATGAATTTATTTTTGATCTCCAAGATACCTCTGAGGATCTTGACGAAGACTTAGATCTTCCTACCACCTCATATTTTACTGTTAAGGACCCACTCGGAGGGGATATGTTCAATCCTACCGCCATCCCCCATCCTCGTAGCACCGAATGGTGGCCCATGGATCATGTGGGTAAATACCTACTGAGAACCACTGGATAGAGACCCGTAATCTACTACGTAATGAGTGTCCTCGCCCCTCTTCGGAGGACCAGATCTGCAGCACCCCCAATCTTGATCCCGAGATAATCACCTTCCTCTTCAAATCTGGTAGAGAACCCAGGAAGGGAATCGAAAAATGCCTGAAACAAAGTCAGGATAAGCTCCTTGACGCCCTCGGTCTCCTGTCAAAAATCCTTGACATGACCGAAGCGGCTTGATGCAACAATACCCCGGTCAATACGGAACTTCTACGAGGCTGGTCCCAACAAGCCATTTGTTTCCTTGGTAATGCCAACGCCAATTTTATTACTGAACAGAGGAAGGCGGTCCTCCTTATAATGAACCCCAAACTTGCAGAGATATGTGCGATACGAAAAGTTTCTTATTCGGTTATAACCTTGTTAAATCCCCGGGGAAGTACGTGTACACCTTCAACGCCTTCAACAAGGCACAATCTAATATGCAGAGTTTTTGGAGGACGACAAATTTTTGGGAGGGCTGACAGGAGGGGACAACCTGTCAGCCGCAACTTCTTCAGGTCCCAATGTTATATCGAAAGAGGCTCACGCCCCTACAGAGTTTTTATTTTTGTATTAAATCTTTTTATTTGCATAATAAAAAAAAACATAGGTTGTCACTACCGATGGTACATACAGAGCATCAATACATATTAGTATCACAGGGATCACACTACAGCCAAATCATACTCAAGTTCAGGATGAGTGCTGGGTCTCTATACTCAAATTGTGGTCAGCTCTTAGTCACAGGCAGTACTCCGAGGTTCACAAATATTTCTCCTATACTCATTCCAGTTAGACCATATCGCCAGCCCACTTCCTCGGGCATCCCCGAGCCACATACACAGTCTTCTCCTGAACCATGCTCCAGTCCATATCTTTTTTCCAGGTGTTAAGAGTAGATGGCACTGCCGCCTCCCACAGTCTTGCAATATTCCTCTTCACAATCGCTAGCCCAAGTGTGACCCGCAATTTACCCTTAGATGAAAGGTCAGAGGGCTCCCACACATTAAGGAGGCACGTCTTTGCCTCAGGTCGCAACTCCACTCCCCACACCTCGTACATGCAGTGTAGCACCCGGGACCAGTAGGCCTGTATCTCTCGGCACTCCCATAAAATGTACAGGAAGGTACCCACCTCCCCACACCCCCTACGGCAGAGTCCATTCTCGTTGAGATGCATAAGAAACATCCTAGTGTGTGTATAAAACCTAGGCATTCTAAAACAACATAGAGAGAATCAGGATTGCAATAAGGGAGAACAGAGGCACAAACCGGTTAAAAAATTATATTGTTTTAATTTAGACATGTATAAAAAGGAAAAATTCATATAATACAAATACAACAAAAATCAATAATATACAATTAGTTACATAAAATCATGAACAACTTAAACAAAACAATCAATTTGAAATCAACTAGTGGCATTAATAAGTGTCTACGCGCGTTTCAGCGGTAAACAAACGCCTTCTTCAGGAGCCACGAATATTTCTGAAAAAACATAAAAATTATAACTATTTTTCTATTTACAGTAAAATAATTTAATCCGTTACAAACTAGTTATATACCTCTTTATCTAAATGACTGTTCCCATCTCTTTACAATGCATCCTTTTTCTCTTTGTGATCTAGCAATCATAACATACAAAGTTTATAATATATACACAATATTAAACCAAAATCGATTAAATGAGCATTTGCATTTGATGATTCCTCAGAGATATTAATTCTCTTATTGTGAATCATTACCATAATCAAATGATGAAAAAAATATATACAGGCAATGTACTGTTGAAGCGGAGGCTATCTAATCCCATAGGACACCCCCAACTAAATTTCAAAACGGTATGGCATCTGGATGACTGATGCCTGGCTTACCGCTAGAAACATTTCTAAGGAATCCATTACTATAAGGTACATATAGGAGTCAGGTTACTATGTCCTACCATTTTAACTTCTAACGACTACTCGTCATTCCTATAGAAAACTTACTATAAAAATAGCAGATGTTGCCTTTAATGATCATCCAACGATATAGTGATGGTCTAACTTTATAAAACAAAACTGCACAACCTTATTGTAGCTATTCCAATCTGCACCTAATAGATGAAGCAAACATAGAAATAATTATGATGTTTCTAAAGGCAAAGAAGTTGAATTGTAGTCTAAAGATGAAGATTGTATAGTGATCCTTTCACAGAAAGGGGGCTATTCTATTGCACTCACCAATTTAAAATTAGTCATTCATTGTTTCCTTAATCATATTCAGCGGGACTAAAGCGGTAGCGATTATAAATACATTTTCCTCACGATATTGTGTTTTGTCTCCTGCTCGTATTATATCTAGGGGACAGATAGATAGACAACAGATATATTTATAAATCATGGACTACAAAATCGCTTGCCAAGGTTAATTGAATGGGGATATATGCCCAGTTTACCTTTTATAGTAATCCTCACACTTGATATAATAATAATCCTTATATTTTCAACAAGGCGGCAGGTAACGCTCTATTCAATGGAGTCAAACGATTCACTTTAATTCAGGTACCTAAGAACAATGACACAAATTCATGAATCTAACTCTACATGTCTACTACAGATGCCTATTTCGTAATGGCCATACAATATTTACTAACCGTGAACGATAATTCTCAGGTTAAAGATAATGCACCCAAGTTACTCCATAGAAAGATGGCATCGATATATATTAAAATTGGACTCCTTCCGTTAGAGCTGGTCGCTGTTACGCAGGTTCGAAGTGGACGAGTCTGTGTAACAAGAATAAACAGAAAATAGGAAACCGCTCATGATTTCTAATCAACGCCCCCTCCTATCCCAAGAATAGGGCGTCTAATCCTAGCCCCGCGTTGTTTGTCACTTACCGAGATGAGACCCTCCGCAAGCCTGGACAGAGGATAGCTGACAGCGTCTTCTTGACGGTTTAAAATGGCAACAACTATCTTAAACCCGACCGGCTTTAAATGTACTTTTTTCAGCGATCACGTGTTATGCCCCACCTTAAAGTTTAAATGGACAGAATTGACTTTACATCTTATCGAGCTAATTACGAACAGCTGCGATCATTAGATTAAGATATGCGGATTTAAAGGAGCCGGGATCAGTTAAATAACTTTATAACGTTCAACTTACAGCAGCTCCAAAGCCGCTCTACATTAGAGTAGAGGAGCCGGCGCAGCCCCTCCGCGCTCGAATTACACTCAGCCGTCCAGGGGTTCAATACCACCATTTTCCGACCAACATCCAATATTAAAATAATGGTGTTAATAAATCAAATTTATAATCGAATTACCGGTCACTTCATGTTTACATCTTTTAGTATTTAATATTATTGTTAGTATATCAGAATAACTTTGGAATTCCAAAAATAAACGAAGATAGTGAATAACATGAACATAGATTGATATAATACATCAACAGCTCTAATTGCTGTGTGTACTATAACAATGTCGCATGTAAGACTTCATATGACATGATATGTCATATATATTTTTTTTTAAATATTGCATTTTCCCATGGAATCTCTCTGTTTAGACCCTCTTTAAAAGTGTTAAGTACAAAAATGCAGTAGACTTCTTTCTTTTTTCGGATGGCGCATCCACCCTTACTCTCAGGTGTCCTAATCCTTTCAAGGATGCGCCATTGGAGGTCTTCTGCTTTATGATTATTCTCTAAGAAATGCTTTACTAGAGGTGCTGAAAGTTTTTTCGTTCTGATTGCAGATCGATGTTCTGTGAGTCGTATCTGGATAGGTCTACAAGTTTCCCCAACGTAGCCTAGCCCGCAAGGGCATTTTAGAAAATACACAACATTCGCTGTTTTACAGTTCCATATTTCACATGCTTTGGTCGCAAAGCCATTATGTGAAAAATGTTCACCAACAAGTATATTGGTGCAGGACTTACATGTTGAGCACTTAACAGTGCCACGTACTGGAAAATTATCTGTCAAGGATCGTTGATTGGATCCAAGGGAGGTTGATTTCTTACCAAATTTAAAATGGACAATATAGTCTTTAATATTCTTATTCCTTTTATGTGCAAAAAGGGGCTTGGCCAAATTATTTTTAGATGTTCGATTGCAATTCAGAATATGCCAATTGGCATTAATCAGTTGTCTAATGCGTTCATCCAGGGTTGAATGTCTTGTAACGCAGACAAGTTGGTCTTTATTAACTGGTTCTTTTGTTCTTAGTAAGGCATCGCGATCATAAAATCGCGCTCTTTTATAAGAATTTCTCACAAGTCTATGTGGATAACCACGATCCAGAAACTTTTTTCTCATAACCGATGCCTGCCTATCGTAGTCAATGAGGTTGGTACAATTTCTACGGATCCTTAAAAATTGAGAGAAGGGGGAGCTTTTACGCTGACTTTTCGGGTGAAAGCTTTGAAAATTTAATAGCGTATTGCGTGCCGTAGGCTTCACATATAAAGCAACCTGTAGGCCATCGTTCTGATTTTTTATTAGAAGATCTAGGAATTCCACTTGTTCAGTACTATATTGAGCAGTAAATCTTAAGTTGGCATCAACAAGATTAATCCACTCCAGGAACTCCATAAGGGAATCTCTCCCATTGGTCCAGACAAAAAAGATATCATCAATATATCTAGACCAATGGGAGATGGATTAAAAAAAGGGGGCAACCTCATTTTCAATTAAC
This sequence comes from Lissotriton helveticus, assembly GCF_964261635.1. Lineage (NCBI taxonomy): Eukaryota > Metazoa > Chordata > Amphibia > Caudata > Salamandridae > Lissotriton > Lissotriton helveticus. The sequence goes on from NC_136062.1 coordinate 382,285,801, forward strand.
TTGTCCTCAAAAGCAGACCTATAAATGTTTGCTATGGAAGGTGCGACAGACGCACCCATGCTTACTCCTCTTATCTGTTGGTATAGCAAATCTCCGAATGCAAAAATGTTTTCAGTTAGAACGATGAATAGACAATCAATCGGGAAACTCTCAGGGCAAGTTATGTTAAATTTGTCGATAAACCAATCAGTTGCTACAATAGCTTAATTCAAGGGGATGTTACTGTAAAGAGACTCAATATCCATGGTCACAAGGATGTCTCTATTAGCCACAAAGTTCAGATTCTCTACTATATTAATCACGTGACCACTGTCTCTAATGTACGATTTAATTTTTGGTATGTGCGGTCTTAAGTAGTAATCGACAAATTTAGATAGAGGTTCCGTTAAAGTTCCAATCGTTGATACAATGGGTCTATACGGTGGATTGTTCACATCTTTGTGTATTTTTGGAAGGCCATAAATACACGCTGTTTTATTTTTATGGGAGTTTAAAAAGTCATGTTCTTTATTACTAATATCTCCGTTCACTAGAGGTACCTGAATTAAAGTGAATCGTTTGACTCCATTGAATAGAGAGTTACCGACCCCCTTTTTGAAAATATAAGGATTATTATTATATCAAGTGTGAGGATTACAATAAAAGGTAAACTGGGCATATATCCCCATTCAATTAACCTTGGCAAATGATTTTGTAGTCCATGATTTATAAATATATCTGTTGTCTATCTATCTGTTCCCTAGATATAACACGAGCTGGAGACAAAACACAATATCGTGAGGAAAATGTATTTATAATCGCTACCGCTTTAGTCCCGCTGAATATGATTAAGGAAACAATGACTGACTAATTTTAAATTGGTGAGTGCAATAGAATAGCCCCCCTTCTTTGAAAGGATCACTATACAATCTTCATCTTTAGACTCTGCATTTCAACTTCTTTGCCTTTAGAAACATTTATTTATTTATTTATTTGTTGGCATTTATAAAGCGCAACATATACCCGAAGGTGTCTTGGCGCTGATAATTTGCCAGCTTGGTGTTAAGCTGCGTTGCTCTGACCTCTGCCCCATACCGTGAACTCATTTATTGAACAACCAGGTTTTCAGTTTTTTGCGAAATTGGAGCAGTGTGGAACATGCTCTGATGTCCTGAGGTAGAGTATTCCAGAGTTTGGAAGCTGCTACCACAAAACGTCGATCTCCCCACACTACTGTCCTGGTGCGAGGCACCGATAATTGGTTGCTGTTGGTAGAGCGCAGCTGACGTGTAGGTTGGTAAAGACGTAGATGGTCTATTAGGAACTGCGGACCCTGTTTATTTAGTGCTTCGTAAACAATGCACTGTGATTTAAATCTGGCTCTATTCTGAATCGTTAGCCAGTGTAATGTTATTATTGCGTCAGAGAGAGGAGCAAACTTAGGGATTCCAAGGATAAGGCGAGCTGCCGCATTTTGTATGGTCTGCAGTTTCTTTATAACTCTAACTTGTGAGTTAATGAAAAGCCCATTACAGTAGTCCAATGATGTCAGGACTAGTGAGCTCACCAGTGTTTTAATAGAACATCATAATTATTTCTATGTTTGCTTCATCCATTAGGTGCAGATTGGAACAGCTACAATAAGGTTGTGCAGTTTCGTTTTATAAAGTTAGACCATCACTATATCGTTGGATGATCATTACAGGGAACATCTGCTATTTTTAAAGTAAGTTTTCTATAGGAATGACGAGTAGTCGTTATAAGTTAAAATGGTAGGACATAGTAACCTGACTCCTATATGTACCTTATAGTAATGGATTCCTTAGAAATGTTGTTTCTAGCGGTAAGCCAGGCATCAGTCATCCAGATGCCATACCGTTTTGAAATGTAGTTGGGGGTGTCCTATTGGATTAGATAGCCTCCGCTTCAACAGTACATTGCCTGTATATATTTTTTTCATAATTGGATTATGGTAATGATTCACAATAAGAGAATTAAGATCTCTGAGGAATCATCAAATGCAAATGCTCATTTAATCAATGTTGGTTTAATATTGTGTATATATTATAAACTTTGTATGTTATGATTGCTAGATCACAAAGAGAAAAAGGATGCATTGTAAAGAGATGGGAACAGTCATTTACATAAAGAGGTATATAACTAGTTTGTAACTGATTAAATTATTTTACTGTAAATAGAAAAATAGTTATAATTTTTATGTTTTCTTTCAGAAATATTCGTGGCTCCTGAAGAAGGCATTTGTTTAACGCCGAAACGCACGTAGACACTTATTAATGCCACTAGTTGATTTTAAATTGATTGTTTTAAGTTGTTCATGATTTTATGTAACTAATTGTATATTATTGATTTTTTTTGTATTTGTATGATATGAATTTTTCCTTTTTATACATGTCTAAATTAAAAACAATATCATTTTTTAACGGGTTTGTGCCTCTGTTGTTCTCCCTTATTGCAATCCTGATTCTTTCTATGTTGTTATAGAATGCCTAGGTTTTATACACACACTTTGTTTTCCCTGTCCTAGGAACTGTATCTACTTTCACAGGGGGTCCTTGTTATTTACTTACTAAGAACCATCCTAGTGCCAGACAGACTCGATGTAGGATTTTCAGTTGGATGAGGCGCAATTTTGCAGAGATTGCTACTTCCTTAGGGGATCCCAGCGCCTCTCGCCATTCCTCGCCATCTTGTACGAGTCCATCTGCTTCCCATTTCCCCTTAAGTGCAGTCAGTGGGTCTGGGGTATGGTCTATGAGTTTTTATATGTTAGTGAGATGGCCCTCTCCGGGATGCTGCTATCCAACAGCCTATCCTCCAGTGGTGAGGACTCTGGGAGTTGTGTCCCTGGGGGATGTTAGTTTGGAGTGCATGTCTGACCTGCATGTAACGGAAGTGTTCTGTTTGGGCCAGGTCATATGTGTGTTGTAGTGTGTCAAAGGATACCACCCCAGCGGGCCCCATAGGTCTTTGACTTGCGATATCCCGATCAGGTCCCAGTTCCTAAACCCTTTGGTTAGTCTGAGAGAGCTGAGCCGTTCCGAAGCCCAGAGCGAGGTTGCTAGGGTAAGTTTTCCCGCCCACCTCAATTTCTTCTGTGCGATGTGCCATAGCTGGAACGAATGTTCGGTAGGACCCGTTAGGCGGTATCTACCTGGGCGCGAGTAAAGGACCACCTCATAATTTCCCCCCGGAATGAGCCATTTATCCATTTCGTACCCAGGTTCATTTCCCGCGCAATATGTGCCCTGATTTATGGCCGAAAGTTGCGCCGCTCAATAGTATTTCCGGATGTCAGGGAGAGCTATTCTGCCGTCAAACCAACCTAGCGTCAGTTTTTGGAGGGAGATGCGAGGCAGGCCAGCCCATAGCAGATCCCTCTGGGTTGTCTCCATTGTGGCAAAGTACTTCTGAGGCATCAGCTCCGGGTAGTTCTGGAGAGCGTATAGGAACCATGGCAGCGACATCATTTTAAACAGCGCTGCCTGCCCTAGTAGGGACAGAGGGATGGTTTTCCATGCGCCCGTATCTCTTTGAAACCGGTGAAGGTGCGGCAAAAGGTTTCTCTAATAGCGGACCTTCTGGTCCTTGGTGGTGATAACCCCTAAATACGTGAAGCCCTCGGCAGCTATTTGGATCAGGCATTCGCTCTGAAGCAGAGGGGGTTCGCCATGTAGGACGTAAAGGTGAGATTTGCCCCAGTTGATTCTATATCCGGAGTATTCGCCGAACTTTGTAAAGATTTCCAGCACCCTCCCAAAGGATTCACCCGGCCTCATAAGATAAAGGAGGATGTTGTCCGCGTGAAGTGAAATCCTGTCCTCCCAACCCTTCACCCATCGTATCCCGGTCAGGGAGGCAGCCTGCCGAATCCAAGCCACAAGCGGTTCCAGGGAGAGAGCAAAAACGAGGTGAGAGAGGGCACCCCTGTCGTGTCACTCTCTTGAGCACGAAGACGTCCGAAACCTTATTGTTGACTACCACCTGCGCTAGCAGTTCCGCATAGAGAAGACACACCCAGCTCACAAATTCCGGGCCAAAACCCAGCGTCCGCAGAAGGGCCAACATGTATGGCCATTCCACAGTATCAAATGCCATTGCCGCGTCCAACGACACCACTACCGCGTCTTCGTGGAACCGATGACAGCTACCCAACACTCCGTGAAGCCGGCGCAGGTTAAGTGCTGTATTACGGTGGGGCATAAAGCCCGATTGATCGGGGTTTACCAGTGTATGGAGGGTGGGGTTAAGCCTGTTGGCCAGCAGTTTGGCTAGGATTTTCGGCTCAGTGTTGAGCACTGAGATTGGCCTATAAGAGGCACACAGCTCTTTAGGTTATCCCTCCTTGGGGATAGCAAAAATCGTGGCCACGTGCTGGTTTTTCGGTAGTGCCCCCTGCCCCTACTCTCGTTAAACATCCGAAGGAGGGGTGCTCCGATACGGTCAGGCTTAAGCTTGTAAAGCTCCACCGGTATGCCATTCGGTCCGAGGGCTTTCCCAGAACGGAGATCATGAATGGCCTTAATTAATTTGTCTACCTTTATAGGTGCGGCAAGCGTCTCCCTCTGTTCGGCAGTTAAAGCGGGGAGTGTAATGTCGCTCAGGAATGCCATCAACTCCTCTTCTGATCGTTCGGACTTCCTCCCATAGACCCGTTGATAATGGGCTGCAAACTCCTTAGCAATCTCGTGCGGCTCCGTAATAACGGCCGCTAAGTCTGTCTAGCCAGGCTATGAGCTTGCCCACTTTGTCCCCTTGGTCATAGAGCCTGCCCTCCCTGTCTCGTGCCAGTGTCTTGGCCGCATCCGTGGCCAGGGCCTTATACTCCGGTGTTTTAAATTGAAGTTGGTGTATTGCCTTTTGGTCTTCACCCTCCTCCGTGGTACTTTCAAGCGCTAGCAGATCTGTTTCTACTGCTGCAATCTGGGCTTCCCGTTCCTTACAGTTACCAGCGATAGCCGACAGGGCCTCACCCTTCAGCACCGTTTTAAAGGCCTCCCACAGTACCAATGACGAGTCAACTGAGCCCTCGTTTTCCCCGAAGTAATGGTCAATAACTTGTGACAGTTTGATATACCAGGCGTTAATCAGTGCTACACATCCCACCCTGTGGCTACCTACGGTTATGTGTGCCCACAATCGGGAGTGGTCCGAGATTCCGCGTGCCAAATGGGCGACCTTTCCTGATTGTGACATCCTGGTACATTGGTGCTAGTAAGTAGTCTATTCGTGAGAAAGTGTGATGTGAGCCTGAGAAGGTGTACTGCTCTTGAGTAGGGTGTGTGAGATGCCAGAGGTCCACTAGACCAACTGCTTCCATAAGATTGGGGAGCCATCGTTGTCCTGTGCCAGATTGAAACCTGAAACATGGGTCCCACTCATACTTGGTCCTTTTAAACCAACAAAGAAGATATTTGCACAGAACCTGAAATATAAAAGTACATTTTATTTACCTCAAATGAGTCAGACTACGTCCTACAGAAGCCTTAGCAACTGAATGAGGAAGTCTGAGGAGTACAGAAAACAGAGGCTTTAAATATGCTTAGGGTTACAGAGTAAGCATAAATGCAAGGGGCAGTCCTGGCTCATGTAAGCATGCAAAATTACTAAGTTGGGCATACAAGATCTACTTGCTCAACAAAGTGGGAGGAGAGTTACTTCTCCATACAGCAGTAAAAATAGCCTGACATTTATACTAGAGAAGCAGGTGCATTTTACTAGCTAGGCCCTTCTGGGCATGTGCGAAGTGGAAGATGCTGAATATAGTTTGTCTCTACGATTCAGAAAAGGGGGTGGTGATGAACAGAGTGTCTGAATTAAGCAGACCACTCTTACCCAGTCCAAAGATCAGGGCTTGATCCATCACCGTTATTTATCTCACTGCCCCATCCCAGCTCAGAACCTGGCTATATGCAAATTAGTCTGTCCCTGGCCCAGTGCATCATGGGAACAGGGCAGACCAAACTACCAAGCCAATTCTTCACCAGAAAGGAGACAAGCTACCGGGGACCGGTTTCTGGCATTTCAGCCTCTTCGGCCCGGCTTGCTTGAATCCTGATGGAGCAGTGAGAAAGGGACTCATGTCTGAGTATACCCTGCCACACCTATAGTGGCCAAAAACGATTCAGAAAAGGGGGTGGTGATGAACAGAGTTTCTGAATTAAGCAGACCACTCTTACCCAGTCCAAAGATCAGGGCTTGATCCATCACCGTTATTTATCTCACTGCCCCATCCCAGCTCAGAACCTGGCTATATGCAAATTAGTCTGTCCCTGGCCCAGTGCATCATGGGAACAGGGCAGACCAAACTACCAAGCCAATTCTTCACCAGAAAGGAGACAAGCTACCGGGGACCGGTTTCTGGCATTTCAGCCTCTTCGGCCCGGCTTGCTTGAATCCTGATGGAGCAGTGAGAAAGGGACTCATGTCTGAGTATACCCTGCCACACCTATGTGTAATGAGCTAAAAAACGGTGTTGGATCTAGCCCTGATCTCTTGACTGGGTGAGAGTACTCTGCTTGTTCAGAGACTCTGTCCATCACCACCCCTTGTTGTAAATTATTTTGTCCACCCTAAGCGTGGAAGGGTATACTCAGATGTGAGTCCCTTGCTCATTGCACCATCAGGATTCAAGCAAGCCGGGCCGAAGACGCCTGAAATGGCAGAAACCGGTCCCCGGAAGCTTGTTTCCTTCCCAGTGTAAGAATTGGCTTTTGTAGTCTGGTCTGCCCTGTTCCCATGATGCACTGGGCCAGGGACAGACTAATTTGCATACAGCCAGGTTCTGAAACTGGGATGGTGCAATGAGCTAAAAAACGGTGTTGGATCTAGCCCTGATCTCTTGACTGGGTGAGAGTACTCTGCTTAATTCAGAGACTCTGTCCATCACCACCCCTTGTTGTAAATTATTTTGTCCACCCTAAGCGTGGAAGGGTATACTCAGATGTGAGTCCCTTGCTCATTGCACCATCAGGATTCAAGCAAGCCGGGCCGAAGACGCCTGAAATGGCAGAAACCGGTCCCCGGAAGCTTGTTTCCTTCCCAGTGTAAGAATTGGCTTTTGCAGTCTGGTCTGCCCTGTTCCCATGATGCACTGGGCCAGGGACAGACTAATTTGCATACAGCCAGGTTCTGAAACTGGGATGGTGCAATGAGCTAAAAAACGGTGTTGGATCTAGCCCTGATCTCTTGACTGGGTGAGAGTACTCTGCTTAATTCAGAGACTCTGTCCATCACCACCCCTTGTTGTAAATTATTTTGTCCACCCTAAGCGTGGAAGGGTATACTCAGATGTGAGTCCCTTGCTCATTGCACCATCAGGATTCAAGCAAGCCGGGCCGAAGACGCCTGAAATGGCAGAAACCGGTCCCCGGAAGCTTGTTTCCTTCCCAGTGTAAGAATTGGCTTTTGTAGTCTGGTCTGCCCTGTTCCCATGATGCACTGGGCCAGGGACAGACTAATTTGCATACAGCCAGGTTCTGAAACTGGGATGGTGCAATGAGCTAAAAAACGGTGTTGGATCTAGCCCTGATCTCTTGACTGGGTGAGAGTACTCTGCTTAATTCAGAGACTCTGTCCATCACCACCCCTTGTTGTAAATTATTTTGTCCACCCTAAGCGTGGAAGGGTATACTCAGATGTGAGTCCCTTGCTCATTGCACCATCAGGATTCAAGCAAGCCGGGCCGAAGACGCCTGAAATGGCAGAAACCGGTCCCCGGAAGCTTGTTTCCTTCCCAGTGTAAGAATTGGCTTTTGTAGTCTGGTCTGCCCTGTTCCCATGATGCACTGGGCCAGGGACAGACTAATTTGCATACAGCCAGGTTCTGAAACTGGGATGGTGCAATGAGCTAAAAAACGGTGTTGGATCTAGCCCTGATCTCTTGACTGGGTGAGAGTACTCTGCTTAATTCAGAGACTCTGTCCATCACCACCCCTTGTTGTAAATTATTTTGTCCACCCTAAGCGTGGAAGGGTATACTCAGATGTGAGTCCCTTGCTCATTGCACCATCAGGATTCAAGCAAGCCGGGCCGAAGACGCCTGAAATGGCAGAAACCGGTCCCCGGAAGCTTGTTCCCTTCCCAGTGTAAGAATTGGCTTTTGTAGTCTGGTCTGCCCTGTTCCCATGATGCACTGGGCCAGGGACAGACTAATTTGCATACAGCCAGGTTCTGAAACTGGGATGGTGCAATGAGCTAAAAAACGGTGTTGGATCTAGCCCTGATCTCTTGACTGGGTGAGAGTACTCTGCTTAATTCAGAGACTCTGTCCATCACCACCCCTTGTTGTAAATTATAGTTTGTCTCTAGGCAGATTACAAGAGCAGTTAACACTGAGGGAGGACAGAGGACATGGCAAACAAAATGGCTGCCAGAAATACAAAATGGCTTTCACAAAGTGGATAAGATAACTTCTAAATACAAGATGGCTTCAGCTAAATGCTAACAGATTGCTCTCAATTTACAACACCAATATCTCTGGCCGGTAGCCTGTCCACTTCCCCTGACACCACAGCGTTAAAGTCACCCCCTATAAGGAGTTGCCCCTCTGGAAGGGAAAGCAGCATTCTCCCCAGATCAAGGTACGACTGTGTCTGGAGGCCTGGCGGAATGTAGACCGTCACAAGATTCAGCCGGCGACCCTCCCATTTTCCTGAGATAGCCACAAAGCACCCCAGGGGATCCACCTCCGTGTGTTCTATTGTGAATGGAAAGTTGCATCTTAGTAGGACACCCACTCCCCTGGACCCAGATGTAAAGCCCGCATCTGCCGTCAGGGTGTATCCCCATCTATTAAGAGCAAAGCATGTGTTACCCATCAGTTGGGTCTCCTGCAGGAGAACAATGTCGGGGAGGTGCGCCTTTATAAACTGTAACACTATACTCCTTTTAAGTTTGTCCCCCAGCCCGTTGACATTCCAGCTGACCAGCTTCAAACTTTTATCCCATTACATCGTCCGTCAGATGTGTGCGTATCATGCCGTCCCTGTGATCCCCGAACCCATGTCTCAACCCCACTAGCATACCTTGGTGTGACCACCCCCAACTGCCTCCCCCACCCCCGTCCCACAACTGCCCCCCCAACTCTCCCAATCCCCAACAAGGTTTTCACCCCCATTTAATCCCCCTCCCTGCTTCCCTGCTCCATAGGTTTCGACCTACCCTCATCCCCAATTAGCAGAGCACCTTTCTTCGAGTCCCAACCTGGGAGTGAGGAGAACTCCCCCTCCCGAAAAACTCCTGAAGGGGGAAGAGTGCACCGGCCCCAGCTCCAGCCGCCGCCCACGCCTGCCCCCAATGCACAACATTCCTCCTAAAGAATTTGATCGCAGTCACAGCAGTTCTTGTCCCGCCACTAGCACTTTGGTGTACCAAACCCCCGGAGGTCCGTACCAGTCCAATTGGGATAGGCCCATAGTTCTAACATTTCACGACTTTATACATTACAGTTCGTCGAGGTCCATATCACGTGTCTGCTTCCACTAGCTGCCATCCGTGTCCCGGAGAGACCCCCACTTGGGGCTGGCTGACCTTGACCGCCAGGATCGCTGACTCTGAGCATCCGCCTCCGATCTCCCCGCCGTAGATCCCGGCGAGGCTTCCTGATTGTCTCTCCAACCTCCACATCAAGATCCTCCAATCAATATTATCAAGGTAAGCCTAAAATGCCCTTTTTCCATGATGGTGGCTGGGAGACTGAAACATTTTGCTCTCAACTGGTTACGAATTACTCAAGACCCCTGGGTCTTGGAAACTGTAATGGGGTTCAAAATAGATTTCTTGGACGAACCAATCCAATCGAAAATCCCAAGGGAGAGGTGTCTAGACAAGGCACATTCAAATCTGATAGTACTAGAAATATACCAAATGCTAGACAAAGGAGCCATTATAAAAGTCCCTTTATCAGAATTTTCTAAAGGTTTTTTAAGCACCATCTTTCTAGTCAAAAAGGAGGACAAGGGTTGGCGACCTGTCATAAATCTGAAATATTTAAACAATTTCCGGTTATACAGACCTTTCAAGATGGAGGGTATCCATCTTTTGAGAGACATTTTGCAAGCCAAGGAATGGCTTGTAAAACTGAATATCAAGGATGCCTATTTTACGATATCCATGGATGTGAACTTCCAAAAGTATCTATCGTTCTCTTGGAAAGGGAGTCTTTACCAGTTCCAATGCCTTCCCTTTGGCCCTTCCTCAGCACCTTGGTATTTCACCACGGTCTACGACCTGTGGTCAGTTACCTAAGGGAGAGAGGGGTGCGCCTAATAATCTACCTAGACGATATCCTCATTATGTCCCAAGACCAGTTAGATTTACAGAAAAACTAAAGATGTCTGTAGACCTCCTTCAAGAACTATGTTTCATCGTAAATTTGGAAATATTTATTATGATGCCGACCCAAGAATTGGGATTCCTTGGTTTCAAGGTAAATACTATTCTTTCCAACCTTATCCTTCCCCACAAGAAGGTTACCAAGATAAAAAAAACATGTCTCACTTGTTCTTTCAAAAGATTCTATCCATCTGAAAGACCTAACCAGAGTCTTGGGTCTCCTCTCATCCTCTATCCAGGCCATTTCTCCCTGCCCCCTTCACTACAGGGCCTGCAAAGACTAAAAGCTTTGGGTCTGAGGAAGGTCCTGTGGTACGTGGACTCACTGACCCTCTCAAAGGACGCTCGAGAAGATCTTCACTGGTGGCTGAAAAACCTTCAAGCTTGGAATGGGAAAGCTATTTTCAGAAACGTCCCAGAATTTATTCTAGAATCAGTTGCAATCAACCGTGGTTGGGGTGCTCGTTTAAACAATTTAGAGACAGGAAGGAGATGGTCCTTAAAAGACCAATGCTTTCATATACATTCCCTGGAGATGCTAGCAACCCTGAATGCGCTTATGAGTTTCAAATAGTTACTAAAGAACTCAAATACTTTCATCCGTTTGGACAATTTCTCATCTGTTTCTTATATAAACTGCCTAGGGGGTGCGAGATCAAAGAGTCTCTCGGATATTGCCAAACGAATATGGTATTTTTGTTGGGATCAAAAAATCACCCTCACGGCAGAATTCATTCCGGGAGCTTAGAATCTGAGAGCAGATTGGAATTCTCGTTTTCTCCACGATTCCAGCGACTGGAAATTTAATCCCAAAGTCTTTTCCCTGATCCAAGAACTTTCAGGCCCAATTCAAGTAGACCTGTTTGCCAGCAGACTAACCCACAAGTCAATCGATACTTCAGTTGGAGTCCAGACCCGAATGCATCAAGGGTAGATGCCTTTCTCCAATCTTGGAAGGGGATCTAGGCTTATGCCTTTCCCCCTTTCTCAATGATTCAGAAATTACTGTGGAAAGTGAGCCTGGAGTCATACTCCATAATTCTAGTAACTCCCTTTTGGAAATCCCAGGTAGGTTTCCTGGGGTGGTGGAGTTAGCAATAGATTTTCCATGGCTGATACCATGATCCATGGGCCTACTCCTGGGTGCAGATGGAGAAGAACACCCTTTGGTCTTAGAAGGGTCGATGAACCTTCTTGTTTGGAGGATATCAGGAATTCAGGCCCATATTCTGACCTTTCGAGAGAAGCTAAGAGCCTACTGGAAGATTCATGGGCACCAGAAAATATACAAAGGGGTATGGAGAAAGTGGTCTTGTTGGTGCCTGGAAAGGGATTTGGATCCTGTTCATTGCCCTTTACAACAGGTAGATAATTATCTTGCACACCTCTACGACTCAGGTCTTGCTTTCAGTACCATTAATTGATACAGATCAGCAATTTCTTCAGGTCATTCCTTGATTAATAACGTTGCTATTGGTAGAAATCCCTTAATCAAAAGAGTGATGAAGGGTATTGGGTAAAGGAGAACTCCCAAGGCTCGTTACGAATCTCTTTGGGATGTTAACCTTATCTTTGATCTCTTCCTTTCTCGGCCTATTAATAACTTACTCTCCCTTAAAAGGATCTCCATGAAATTGGTGACTCTTTTATGTATAATTTTCTATAGAAGGGTTTCGGACATTAAAGCCCTGGAAATTTCAAATAGATTTTACTCCACTGATGGCGTTCATTTTGATATTTGGAAAAGAACAAAAACGTCTGAATCCATTTTCTACCCTTTCTTTCATGAATGTGAAAAACTGTGTGTTAACTGCATGAAATGTTATGAATATAAGATTTCAACAATCAGACCTGATGGCACTGATCAACTACTCTTATCATATGTTGGACCTTTTAGACCGGTTTCCTCTGCTATCTTGGCCAGGTGGGTAGGTTTGATCATGCATGAGGCTGGTGTCGATCTCTAGATTTGTAGCTCACTCGTCTAGGGGTGCAATGGCCAGCAAGGTGTTTTGGGCAGAAGGATCCCTGCTCGAAATACTTAAAGCTGCAGATTGGTCTAACGCTAGTACTTTTTCAAAATTTTACTTGAGAGCAATAGAGCATGTTAGCAGTGTAGCTCTACACGGCTTTAAACACGCATAATGGTAGCCTCCGGTCTTGCAATGAAATGACGATTCTCCAATTATTATGCAGAGAGAATCTTGATTACATTAAAGACATACGGAGGCTAACATTATCCCACTCTCCTCTCCCTAAGAGGTTTTGGGTTTGTGATTATTTACATATTTATTATTATACTGTTTGGTATTTTAAGTGGTTTATTACTACTCTTTATTCCTTTTTTTTCTATACACTGTGTTTTGATTTTTTTCAGATAACAATGCTTAGGATTAAATGGATCATCTCTTCGTATGGTTGTGCTATCGCAGCCCAATAGGAAGGGTGGATTATGCACTGCTTACTTATGTTGCTAATGTTCTATTTTATTATGATGTAGTTACATTCTTTAAACGGCTGCATGTTAGGGCAGCAAAGAAAAGTATTTCATAATGTTAGCCTCGGGTGCTTGGACTCCAAGAGCCCGCTGGCAGTCCTTTAGGCCCAATTGGGAAACCACTCGTGACTACAGCAGTGGCCCCAAAGCAGCCGTTGTCTTCGACCTCGGCACTGTTTCAGAGTTGGCACCGGCTTCAGCCTCGGCGCGGGCAATTGGTGCGACGCCAGAGCCCACGCCATAGTTGGCAGTGGACTCGGCGTCCATGGTTGAGTTGCCTACGCCCAATGGAGGCCATACCCTCCAATAGGGTGCTTTCATCCACACCGTCCAGAGTCAAATCCTGTCATTTTACAGGATAATGATCATTATGTTGATGATTACCAAGACCCTCTTATGGATGCTTGCGAATCAGAGCATGACTATGAAGGGGTTGAGCCAAGTGTTTTGGACACTGCTTCTGATATGGGTGGGCAGTCGCGTCCCCCACTACCAGAAGAAGGGGCGACGTTCACTGTAGTTTTGGGTAGAGCAGCACAAGCCTTACGTTTTGATCTGCCTACTGTGCCTGTCAAAACAAATATTTTGACAGAAGTTCTTCAACCATCAGGTAATCCTCCGGTGCGTTTACTGCCTTTTAATGAGGCACTCGCAGAAGTTCTGTTGAATACCTGGTCCAGACCAAATTCTGGTGCACCAGTGGATAGAAACATCACTAGGGGACCCTACGTTTCTTACTCAACATCCTACGCCTGAACGCTTGATTGTCAAAGCATCAGCATCTTCTACGGCTTTTCCGTCCACTCCTCCGGATAAGGGCTCAAAACGACGAGACAGTTTTAGCAAGATGATTTATTCTTCCAACAGTGCAGCGCTGCGGTCTGTCAATGCTGCATGTCTGTTAAGTTGATATTCCCATTCTCTATGGCATACTGTCTCACACATGTTGCCTCTTCGCCCTCAACAAATGCAAGTTCCCCTCACACAATTAGTAGCAGAGGGAAAGGATGCAGTGAGGTTTCTCATTCGAGAGGCCCTAGATACAGCTGATTCCCTTGGTAGATCCATAGCAACAACGGTGGCTCTTCGACGCCATGCCTGATTGCGCACTACAGGTTTTACAAGAGATGTCCTGAACACACTTATGGATATGCCCTTTGATGGCAGTCGACTTTTTGGCGACAAAGCTGACAGCCCACTGGAAAAGTTTAAGGACTCTAAGGCTACAGCCAAGTCCTTGGGGCTCTCTACTTTTCAAGGCTCCTCTAACTTTCGCTCCTTTCGGGCCACCGGCAGGGGCACTACTGCAGGTACACAGCAAAACTACAAACCTGCGCAGGAATCACAGCGGGGTCGTAGCCGTGGAAACCGCCGTGGCAGAGCAAGGGGAAGTGAGGGGGTCAGTCCAATACCACCCCCGCTGCCACCACCACTAAACCTTCCTGGTCTGAATTTTCAAACCTACCAAACGCCAGTGGGAGGGTGATTACGTCATCTCCACCACTGGCACAAGTTTACATCAAACAAGAAGGTTTTGCAAATTATTCAAAGGGTTTACTCTCTCCCCTTCGAAGACACACCTCCAGCCATGCCACCTCAGTACCACCGCATGTCGGAGAATCACTTGTTACTGCTTCAACAGGAAGTTGTTGCACTTTTGGCCAAGGGGGTCATCGAACGTGTCCCAGAGTCAGAAGTAGGTCGCCGTTGTTATTCCCACTACTTCCTCATCCCCAAGAAGGAAGGAAAATTGCACCCTATCTTGGACCTCCGGGATGTAAATCGCTTCCTGCGCAAAAACAAGTTAAAGATGCTCACTCTGGCTCACGCCTTGCCTGCCCTCGATCCACAAGACTGGATGGTAGCGCTGGACCTCCAGGATGTGTATTTTCACATACCCATCCTGCTCTCACGTACTCTTTACCTAAGGTTCGAAGTAGGCCACGAGCACTTTCAGTTCACCGTGCTTCCCTTTGCTCTTACCAGCTCACCTCGGGTGTTCACAAAGGGGATGGTGGTGGTTGCAGTTCATCTGCGCAGAGTAGGGTTGTCTGTCTGACTGGTTGTTAAAAGCAAGCTCGCCAAATATCCCACTTCAAGACTACCTCCTGTATTCACTGGGATTCTCCATCAACGTGCCAAAGTCACACCTGATACCCTCACAACAGCTCCTTTTTATAGGAGCAGTTCTGGATACACGGCAATTTCGTGTGTTTCCCCCCGAAAAGCGAGTTTGAGATATTCAGGCTTTGATTTCCATCTTTCAGCCTCTTGGGTTTCAGTCAGGCTGACCCTGAGGCTACTGGGCCTCATGGGCTCCTGCATACTGCTAATCAATCATGCCACTCTCAAAGGGACAGTGGTGCAGGTGTTGATAGACAACACTACTGCCATGTGGTACTGCAATAAGCAGGGCGGGGTGGGGTCGTGGACCCTCAGGTCAAGAGGCTCTGTGCCTCTGGACTTGCCTGGAACATCAGGGGATCACCCTGGTGGAACACCTGGCCGATTAGCTGGACGCTAGAGCAGACGAGCTCAGCCGCAGATGCATGATGGATCACGAATGGTGTCTTCATTTGATGGGGAGAGCCTTGGTTCGATCTCTTCAGCACTGAAGAGAACGTGCAATGTCATCAATTCTGCGCGTTGGACTTTACAAGGTGGCACTCGCTCGGCGACGCCTTTCGTCGCAAGTGGAGTTGTGGTCAGTTGTACACCTTTCCGCCTATACCACTTCTGTCCAGAGTGCTGAAGAAGATCAGGCACGACCGGGGGCAAGTTATCCTTATGGCATCGGACTGGGCTCTAAGAATATGGTATCCTCAGCTACTCACTATGAGCATCAATCCTCCACTCAGACTGCCTCTTCAGGAGGATCTCCTGTCGCAGCAGCAGGGGTGGGTACTCCACCTTAACCTGCACTGCCTCCACCTCTTTGCGTGAAGAATGAGCGGCGGCACTTATTTCCTTTTGACTTACATTCCGAAGTTTGTGATGTAATTCTGGCAGCCAGACGTCCCTCCACTAAGGTGGTGTACGCCTGTCAGTGGAACAAATTTGTGGCATGGTGCACAACTTAGGCGGTGAATTCCCTTTCTGCACCTCTTCCAGAAGTTCTTTGGTTTCTACTCTCTCTGGCCCAGCAGGGATCTGCTCTGGGCACTATCAAGGGCTACCTTTCTGCAATTTCGGCCTTTCTCCGGTTACCAGATTAGCCCTCTTTTCAAGTCCCCGGTTGTAAATAGATATCTCAAAGGCATTACTCACCTTTTTCCTTCTACTCCAGTTGTGATGCCACAATGGGACTTGAATCTGGTTCTTACCTATCTTATGTGTGCTCCTTTTGAGCCCCTTCACAATTGTCCTTTTCGACTCTGAAGACTGCCTTCCTGGTTGCCATCACCTCCGCTATGCGAGTGAGTGAGCTCTAGGCATTTTCATGTACACCTCCTTTTCTGTCAGTCCACCCATAGAAGGATAGAACGTTGCCTCCTTTTTTCCAAATGTTGTCACCGCTTTCCATCATGGCCAGTGCATTACACATTTTCTGACACGACTGACTCGGATTGTGGAAAAGTAAATTTTGCCATGTTCTGTGTCCCTACGCCTCATCCATCATATGTTATGTATGCATGACCAATATGCATATGTTATTCCTCATTTCTGATTAAAGACGCAATTACAGTTGTGTCCACCTCTGGTATGCTATTTTCCAGTCCTCGTGAATACTACGAATATCAGGCCTATGTAAGTAATGTTGCCACGTTTCTCAGTGTGCACGTTATTCAATTATAAAGTCCCCGTTTCTAGGCCTCAAAAGGGCCCGGACCACAGATTCAGCTCCTGTCTCCTGAAAGCCTCGCTGAGGAGCGATACAGCCCCCACCTGTATCCTCGACCCTTCACTTACTTCCTGCCTCGCAGTGCCCGGTGCACCCCGGCTCTGCCTCTGAGTCTGCCAAAAGTATGTTATAGTTCCTGCTATCAGTTCAGTCCTCCTCTTCTGCATTCCTAAGCTACTGAACTGCATCAATAGTTTCCGTCAGTGTCTAGCCTTCTCGGCTCCACGTTAGAGAAATACTGTGTTTAATGGTCATTTAATATTCTTCACGCACTACATGTAGAATAATGCATGGTCCAGTCTTAGAATCAGGTTAGCTTTTCCCCTCATGACTTCTAGTTCATATCAACATGTTCCCTAAACATTAGATACCAGATAGGATTAGGTACATGTCGCTCCGACCCTTCAGACTCTAGTCTCGGCTCCTAGCACAGAGTTCGTACCCCCAACTTCTCCTAGTAACACGTCATTGCCAGTTTTCGCGCACCATTAGGTTAGAGGTCCCGGCTCCTTAGGCAGCCCCCTCCTATGTTTCCGCCCATTCATGACATATTCTGTTACGTTTGCATCACATGTCTATGTAAACTCCCAGTTACACCTCTTATTACTGTTATCTCTCGCGACTGCTACGCGTCATGCCTTCTACTCCACCCACTGTTACGCCTACTGCAATGTAATGCTATGTGTTTGCGTTATGTATATAAATGAATGTTATGTTATTAAATGTTAGCGCGCTCATCCCAGACCAAGCCCCAGCAGCTGCTGGGCATCTTTTTTCCCCTACTGGGTCCCAGTTGTCCTGCTGGGCCCTGTCGTTCTGCTCATCCTATGCAGGTTGTCCTGATCCTGTCCTTATGCTGTAATAAACCTGCAAAAACTCCTACTACCTCGAATCTTGACTCTTATTTATTGAGCTATCTGTTATTTATTCATTCATGCACTCAAAAATAGGGTATTATTTATTTATTTACCACATAATGGCGCCCGAATAGGGACTTGCCCTTTCCCCACGCGTCGGTGAAGCCACGCCGACCCCCTGACCCTCTGCAGTCGTGACGGAACCATATTGGCCAAGTGCAGATATTTCTGCTTCAAGTATCCCTCAGGCCCACGGAGGAGACGGAGGAGGCGGTCCAGCATCCGAACGAGACGGTGGAGGAACGCGGCGAGTCCCGACCAGAGCCCAAGCCGAGAGTCCAAGGTCCGAGGTATCCGGAGGTCCACCCGTAACTGAAGTCCGAAGTCCGAAGTTCGTCGTCGTAGTCCAGTCCCGTCCGAGGCTTTCCGTTCCGTGCTGCCCGGTGAGTACCATTGCTGGGGTAGTGTCTAGACAGGGTCAGTCTAAATTGACTCTGGTCCGTGGGTTGGTGGTACCCAAGCCCGCAAACGAAGTGTTCACCTAGGTGGATACGGGTCTTGATGTGTTCCTTTATGGGACCGGTATGTTCCGTACTGTTACAGCAGTGCATCCAGTAACTCTAGTCTGTTCCGTTCTCGAGAATTCTGTTCTGTTTCTGTTTTCAGTATTTCCAGGTAGTATTCTGTTCGAACTGTCATTTATAATGTTGTTTAATGTATTTTCAATGTCGTGGTATGCCTGAATTGTTTTCCCAATTGTTATTGTTTTTCGTGTATTGTATTGTATTCCGATTTAAGTTTAGAATGCCGCTCATTTCAAAGTTACGTCAGTTAAAAACTAGAAAGGGTCTGCTGGAAGCAGCAGTTCCTGTTCCGCCAAGGGACAGTCCAGGTCACTTTATGTATCAGAAACATGGCATAAGCGCCATATTGTATTTAGATTTATGGGTAGAGTATACCAAACAGTTAGAAGAAAAGTATAGATGGCCCGTATCGGGTACATGGGATGCCGAATGTATCATGCGAGTAGAAGAAGCATTATGGAAAAAGAAAGCCAGACAGTCACAGAAAGATGCCATCGAGTTATGGCGTAAGGAAGCGCATAGAAGAACGGAAAAGGAAGTCAGAAAGTCAGAGTTAAGTAGAGAATCCCAAGAACGAGCCCAAGAAAGAGAATTAATCGAGATAAGTGAACAAGTCAAAGCCGAACAGTCAGACAGACAGAGGCATGCCCTCATTAAGGGTATGTATCCTCTCCTTGCCGAAGGCTTGCCAAAAGCGACCCCAGAGGCACCCAGTAATTTCCCGCCACCATTAGTTCCGACCAAGCTACGTCACAAACCGACCGCAGCTGATATTTTCATTTCGTCCTATTTGGATGACACAGTCCCAGAATATGCAAATCCAGTTCGCGCTCCACCTGTCCCTGTAAATCAGGCACTTCCCGCTCTTCCAGGCACCGGAGTACCTGTTACGGTACCCCCGGGTCAGCCCGCCATACAAGTTCAGCCCACGTTACAATTACCGACCCTGCAAGCACGAAGAATGTCAGTTGACGATTCTAGTCTAGGGGCCGCAGGAGGAGGTCCTCCTCAAACCCCGCCGCCACACAAGCGTTTATCAGCACTCGAATTACATGCTCAAGCATCACAGCGTACTCCTAAAAGTAATAAGTCTGTTACAGAAATCAGACAAGCCCTTGCCGAATGTGTCTATGACACAGTCCCAGGCGAGTATAATATGGTTTTATATTCCGTACGCGTAAGAAGAGTGACCGAGTATCTAGTCACCTTGCCGAATATGAAAGAAGATCTAGACAGAATATATCGTTTCATCCGTACAGGGGATGATCCAGAAAGTATTGGCGAGATTATGTCTCAAAGGAAAGCCGAGATTCAGCTCATGATATTAAAGTTCCTGATCAATTGTCTAATAAGAGAACAAGATTACCCGTCTAAAGATCCCGCCGAAATGAGAATCCTAACAAGGTGGAGTGATAATATAGCCGAGGGTAAGCACAAGACCATTAGTGCCATGGAAAGTATGTACAAGAAAATTCGTAAAGAAATAATAAAGTTACACGAACAGCGTAAAGCAGCACAAGTAAGCGAGAAAGAAAGTGCCTCTGATCCTGAAGAGGAAGACGAGAATCCCGTCAGAATAGCGTATGTAGGAAAATCCAGATTTCCAGATCGCCATTTACGCCTAGAACCCAAGTCTGTTTTTCATCATCCAACACCAGAACAAAGCTCTTTAGAACAAGTATTTCAAGCTACCGATTACATTCTGAAATCACGAGTCGGTTATAGCGAATTAAGTACCATGCACGAACAAGAACTAGCCCGATCAGCAGTCCGATGGATTACTGATTCTACCACTTTTCCAGACGAAATAGTGGCACAAATGTTTCTGAAACTGCCCCCAGCCGAGCAACGACTGGTGGGTATGTATATGATCCAGCACCTCATTACCCTGTATGAGGGTCAACATTCTGATCCAGGCCCGTTACAGGATATCCTGAACGAGTTACTCCAGTACAGATGGAGAGGTCTAGGTACCGATTTAATTAGTGTTATTCTAGAACAGCGCCACAAGTATAGAACGTTCCTGAACCCGCATTTTGTTCATGTCTCACCCCCAGAAAGTAAACCATTCTACATAGACAGACAGAATCCGCTACGAGAAGTCCACCCAGTCCAAGGGGCGGGTGGCGTAATGCAACGAGTGTTTGTATACACTCCGATTTCAAAGATGGAACTTCTCGAAATGAAAAAATTAATTCCCTGTCATGACAAAGATCCAGCAGGGTTCCATCGAGAATTAAAAGACATGCTCCGTATGGGAGAATACACCTACCCAGATATCATTAAAATGTTAAAGGTTCTGCTACCCGCAGGGGTGTATGAAAAGCTAAAGGAAAAAGAATGGGAGGTGGGAGAGAAAAAGATCGATTGGACAGCTCTAGAAGCTGAAGACAAGGCACGAGTACCAGGGACCGGTCTTGGAGATAAATGTAAAGAATTACCAGAATTATTGATTCAAGTTTTACCCAGATTATTGACAACTAGGAAAGAAGACTGGGATGCAATCTCAGCCTGCAAACAGAAACAAGAAGAAGATATTAGTGATTTTTATTCCAGATTCGAGAAATGTTTCAGTATTAACAGTGGTCTCAAGACAAGTAGTGAGTCATACCCTCATCTTTTCGTTACCAAATTGGTCGAGAATTCAAGTCCACAGATTAAAAACCGAGTTTTGAAAGTCGAAAGCACCTGGCAAGCAAATAGTCCGTCCCAGATGCTCCAGATGCTCCAGTACCACCAGAATAGAATCAGAGAAGAGCAAGAACACGAGAGAAAACGTATGAAAGACACGAAAATGAAAGTGCTAGTTGCACAATCTATTCCCCAAGACAGTCAGAAGAGGGGTCCGAATCAAGCCAGTTATCCTGCAGCTCCCGTTAAAGAGAACTGCAATTATTGTAAACAGCCAGGTCATTTTATAAACGAGTGTGCAGTTCTGAAGCACAACATAGCTACTGGTAAGACTAAAGAAAGACCACGTCCGCCTAGACAAGAACAAGTTTCACAGACTCCTCAGTCACAGAATGCACAACAGACAGTTACAGCACCGCAGCCCATTGCTGCAACGCAGCATGTCACATCACAGATGTACCAGTATGCACAGTCTGAGTATCCAGAGTACCAGTCATATTCATGAAACAGCCTAGAGAGGGAGGTAGGCTTGCCTCTCATCGAGATACCTGTAGACCAAGAAGGTCCCTATGTTCATAGTCAAGTATTAGGGAAAGACAGAAAATTTCTGATCGATACAGGGGCAAGTAGGACCACAATTAGTCACGCCGAAGTTCCAGGGGCTCCGCTCTCAGGCTCAAGAAATGTTTCCCTTGGATTTTCAGGAAAACCCATAGTTAATGAAATATCTCAGCCAGTTACTCTAGAGGTAGGTCCATTGTCCCGTACTACTGATCTGTTACTTACTAAGTCATGTCCAGAAAATCTATTGGGTATTAAGACATTGAAAGAATTAGGTGCAATTATTTGTTGTTCCCCAGAGGGAATACGTCTGTTCCTACGTGACTTTAAGGGTCACTATGTATTACGAGATTTTGATTCAAGATTGTCTAATGTTCCGCAGCAGTTATGGGCGCAAGGTCCAACTGATGTAGGTTACATGCAAATCACACCCTATCGTGTGACTCTCAAGCCAGGTGTAGTGTTACCACGAATCAGGCAGTACAGATTGCCGCCTGAGGCTGTAGCAGCCTTATCCAAAATTATTGACGAGCTCATGGCTCAAGGGGTAGTTGTAGAAACTGACTCCAATGTATGTAACTCTCCGATCATTCCAGTCATGAAACGTACTGATCCGAATGCACCCCCAGTATATCGATTAGTGATTGATTTACGAGAGCTTAACAAATGTATTATTCCTCAGTACCCAGTTGTTCCAGACATTTCTTCTCTGTTAACTGCCATTGATTCCGAAGCCATGTTTTTCACTGTTATTGACCTCAAGAATGCATTTTTTAGTGTTCCAATTCATCCAGACAGCCAGTTTCTTTTCGGATTTTGTTTAAACGGAAGGAGCTATATGTTTACACGCGCTCCTCAAGGTTTCACAGAAAGCCCTAGTATTTACAGTCAAGCACTCAAGAGACAACTAGACAACATTCACATGCCAACTGACACTGCCCTGCTCCAGTATGTCGATGATCTACTGATCACAGCCCGTTCTGAACGTGCTTGCGAGCGAGCATCACTTACAGTTTTGTATTTCCTAGCCGAGATGGGGCACAAGGTGTCACCTTCGAAGCTTCAATTCTGTGTCCAGCAAGTGGTATACTTAGGACACTTGCTGTCCAAGAGGGGTAGGCAGTTGACACCCGACCGTATCCAGTTAATAGCGAGTCTTCCCCAGCCCAGAACCCAGAAGGAGGTACGTGCTTTTATCGGCCTTACTTCTTATTGTAGACAATGGATTCCCCAGTATGCATTTCTAGCCAAGCCATTGATACAGTTAACGACACAGGAGGCAGCCGTATCGACTGTCCTCCCTTGGACATCTGAACATACACTTAGTTTCAACGAGTTAAAGAAAGCCCTATGTCAAGCTCCAGTTCTAGCTACACCGAACTACAGTAAGCCTTTTACACTTTTCGTTACTGAACGTGAAGGTACAGCATTATCTGTTCTCACACAAGATCAAGCAGGTCAATACAAGCCCTGTGCTTATTTTTCGAGCACATTAGATCCAGTCGCCCAGGCGTTGCCTGCGTGCCTCAAGTCAGTTGCAGCCACAGCACTAGCTATCAGACAAAGTGATTCCATAGTTTTAGGTCATTCCCTGACAGTACAAGTTCCACATTCAGTAGAAGTTCTTTTAAACCGAACACAGACTCAGCACTTGACAATTGCACGTTTAACAGGTTATGAACTGACACTGTTCCAGCCACACATAGAAATTAGACGCTGCAACGTCCTGAATCCTGCTACACTGTTACCATCAGTTAGTTCAAATCCAGACCCACATGATTGTGTGGAAGTAGTTAACATTACGACAAAGCCCAGACAAGACCTGACAGACATTCCGTTACTAGATCCTGACCTGACACTTTATGTGGATGGTTCATGTATGAGAACTAGTACAGGAGAACTAGTCGCCGCGTATGCAGTGACTACTGACACTGAAGTTATTGAAACACACCGTATTGATACTCTGTCCGCTCAAGCAGCAGAGCTAGTTGCTCTGACACAAGCCTGTATACATGCCAAGAACCTGAAGGTTAATGTCTACACAGATTCACGTTACGCATTCGGAGTTGTACACGACTTCGGAGTGCTCTGGCAGGAGAGAGGTTTTATGACTTCTCATGGAACCAAGATTCAGCATGGTCTCCTTATTCAAGCCCTGTTAGATGCCATACATTTACCGACATCTATTGCTATCATGAAGTGCAAAGCACATACGAAAGTTACTGACATTATTTCCCAAGGTAATGATCTAGCAGACCGCACAGCCAAGCTTACAGCACAGACTCCAGACATTCCAGTTAATCGGACACATACTCCAGATCTGATTACATGCATGACAGTTAAGGACCCTACACAAGATGTCATAGATATTCAGTCACATGCTACTCCCGATGAAATCAAGAAATGGTCTGTACAAGGAGGGGTCCAGACAGATCAAGGATGGTTAACGAAGGGTAGAGCCACATGGTTTCTCCCCGATTCTATGGTTCAAGTCATTATCAATACCGCACATAGTCCAGCACATTTAGGAGAAAAAGCTATGTTAGACAGTATCCAGAACATTTGGTTCAACAAGCATTTACGAGCTGCAGCCAAGCAGAAAGTCCGTACCTGTATGATATGTTGCCAGTTTAATCCAGGTAAAAGTGTCCCGGTGGAACAAGGTGGTTTCCAGCCCCCTGACCACCCTTTTGAGGTCCTCCAGATGGATTATATTCAGATGGAGCGATGTCGAGGTTTCAAGTATGTCCTTGTAGTTGTATGCGCTTTGTCCAGGTGGACAGAAGCATATCCAGTCCCAGATTACACAGCCGCGACCACTGCCAAACAGTTGGTTCGTGAATTTTTCCCTAGATACGGACTCCCTAGAGTCGTATATTCTGATAACGGTCAGCCATTCTCATCCGAACTCATGAGACACGTTTCCCTGTTGTTAGGGTACCAGTGGAAGTTCCATTGTGTACGCCATCCAGAAGCAGCTGGACTAGTAGAAAGACATAATCAGACTCTGAAAATCCGTATTGCAAAAATCTGTAAAGACAAGGGTGTGGACTGGTTAGTTGCTTTGCCAGTCGCTCTGTTTTACATGCGTATGGTCGCACATTCCAGATCAGGTCTGTCCCCGTATGAGGTCGTATTTGGCCGCCCCCCTAACATGTGGGGTACTCCTAGACCCCGAAGTATTACCGATGTTTCATGTAATATGCTGACAGATTACCTAGCTTCCTTGATGTCTGCCCTCAACTCATGTCGTTCACAGGTTGCCGCCACATTTCCAGACAATACCGAGGTGGCACCGCACGAGATCGTTCCAGGGTCGTTGGTGATGATCCGCAACTTTGACAGATCAAGTCCGCTGGAACCACGTTGGAAAGAGCCACGTCAAGTCCTCTTGACCACCCGAACTGCCGTCAAGTTAGAAGGCAGGAAGGGGTGGGTCCACCTTTCTCATGTAAAACTTTTTCAAGGACCAAAGCCAGACTTCAAAGACATTGCCAAGAACATTTCCCAGGATTCGAAGGATTGCCAGAACATTGTTTTAAAGGACTGTCCCGCACCAGACTTTGTTACAACCCCTCCCTTGTTAGAGAAAACTCCGCAACAGGAGTATAAGTTAAAGCTCAGGTCTAATAAGTCAGCCAGTTTGATTGTATAAGTCCTCCCCTAGGTGAAACGGTTAGACTGTTTCTGACATGTATAAAATAGACCCCCATAGTGAGAGAGTCAGTCGAAGTTCACTTCAATGCATCGTTTTTCTAAGTTTCATATTATTTCTTAGCATAATGATTTCCTGCACCAGCTACGCATTTTTTCTGTATTTACCAGTTCCTCATGTAAATATGTCTGCTAATGCTACAGTAGAGCACACGTTTAGTGATCTGCCTCCTCACGAATATGCATACCGCCTTGCCATGCGTAATAACACATTCATCCGTATGTTACATTATTCACACCAGACCAGCAATGCCACTAATTGTTGGGTGTGTGGTCGACTCCCCCCTTTCCAGACATCGAAGGGAGTTCTGCCACTTTTTCCTTATCCATTTTCACACAATGGTTCGTGTGGAGCATGGTCCACGCTAACGTCATCCTCAACAGATGTGTCTTTTCTTAACAGTACATGTTTTCCAGACAAGCAAGGTTTTCCCCACAGAACAGGTTTAGATTTAGAAAATGAGGTATATAATTTAGGAAATTATTCGTCGAATTTCATGGTTCTGAATGTTCAGTCTGATACTACTCCAGACTTACCTGCTATTTCAGTACTACCAGTCAAAGGCGAATTATGTATCCGTAGTTATGGTTCTGTACATATAGGTCATAGTGAATGTGCTACTGTTGTCAAGTATGGTGACAGTGGGAAATCTATTTTCAAAGCTTCACGTCATTCTTATTTTGTTTGTGGTCAAACTGCATATGTCCGTCTGCCCCTCGATTGGGAGGGAACCTGTTACATTGCCTTCCTACTGCCACCTGTTTTTCTAGCCCCACCTGACTATCATAGGAATTCTTTCTTAGTACACACTAGACACAAGAGAAATCTCCCGATTGTCGATTATACTGAAACCGCCGCAGAGCAATTCATTGATATAGATAAAGGTGTTTTCCCTTATTTAGGTACAGTTGTAAATAGTAAACTAATCCGTAGGTTAACAAGAACCCTTGAAGCAGTAGTAGATGAGACTGCCTCCGCTCTAGGTAACTTAACTGAAGAGCAATCCTTTATGAGAATTGTCGTTTTACAGAATCGTCTCGTCCTTGACGTCATACTGGCCGATAGGGGCGGGGCCTGTAGAATTCTCGGATCCAGTTGTTGCATTTTCATTCCAAATAACGCGCCGTCTGTTTATTCAGCTATAACCAGACTTCATAAAATTGCCCATCTGTTACATCAAGATCCAGGCACCTGGACATGGTCCGGTTGGTTCTGGAATGTAATTTCCGCATGGGGATGGAAAGTCCTGTCCTTCCTAGGTATTACAGTAGCGATCATATTTAGCTGCTGCCTCTGTATACAATGTGGCCCTGCGATTTGCAGCATGTGTGCTACCTCTTGTATTCCTAGTCCCAAGCCCTGTTCTAAATCCCGTTCCAAGACAATTCGAGACGAGCAAATGGTACTGTATGAAATGATAGACGGTATCATGAATATTGATGTTTCCTGATGTAAACGTAGTGACAAGGAGGGAATGTGGAAAAGTAAATTTTGCCATGTTCTGTGTCCCTACGCCTCATCCATCATATGTTATGTATGCATGACCAATATGCATATGTTATTCCTCATTTCTGATTAAAGACGCAATTACAGTTGTGTCCACCTCTGGTATGCTATTTTCCAGTCCTCGTGAATACTACGAATATCAGGCCTATGTAAGTAATGTTGCCACGTTTCTCAGTGTGCACGTTATTCAATTATAAAGTCCCCGTTTCTAGGCCTCAAAAGGGCCCGGACCACAGATTCAGCTCCTGTCTCCTGAAAGCCTCGCTGAGGAGCGATACAGCCCCCACCTGTATCCTCGACCCTTCACTTACTTCCTGCCTCGCAGTGCCCGGTGCACCCCGGCTCTGCCTCTGAGTCTGCCAAAAGTATGTTATAGTTCCTGCTATCAGTTCAGTCCTCCTCTTCTGCATTCCTAAGCTACTGAACTGCATCAATAGTTTCCGTCAGTGTCTAGCCTTCTCGGCTCCACGTTAGAGAAATACTGTGTTTAATGGTCATTTAATATTCTTCACGCACTACATGTAGAATAATGCATGGTCCAGTCTTAGAATCAGGTTAGCTTTTCCCCTCATGACTTCTAGTTCATATCAACATGTTCCCTAAACATTAGATACCAGATAGGATTAGGTACATGTCGCTCCGACCCTCCAGACTCTAGTCTCGGCTCCTAGCACAGAGTTCGTACCCCCAACTTCTCCTAGTAACACGTCATTGCCAGTTTTCGCGCACCATTAGGTTAGAGGTCCCGGCTCCTTAGGCAGCCCCCTCCTATGTTTCCGCCCATTCATGACATATTCTGTTACGTTTGCATCACATGTCTATGTAAACTCCCAGTTACACCTCTTATTACTGTTATCTCTCGCGACTGCTACGCGTCATGCCTTCTACTCCACCCACTGTTACGCCTACTGCAATGTAATGCTATGTGTTTGCGTTATGTATATAAATGAATGTTATGTTATTAAATGTTAGCGCGCTCATCCCAGACCAAGCCCCAGCAGCTGCTGGGCATCTTTTTTCCCCTACTGGGTCCCAGTTGTCCTGCTGGGCCCTGTCGTTCTGCTCATCCTATGCAGGTTGTCCTGATCCTGTCCTTATGCTGTAATAAACCTGCAAAAACTCCTACTACCTCGAATCTTGACTCTTATTTATTGAGCTATCTGTTATTTATTCATTCATGCACTCAAAAATAGGGTATTATTTATTTATTTACCACAGGATGGTGAAAACCCTCCTGACCCACACTATGATTCCAACTTTGACTATGGCCATCAACAACCTGCCAGGCAGGAAAATGCTGATCAATCCACCCGACCCAATCGTTTTTTAGGGAACTGCGGGGGAACAGACCAAGAACGCGGAACCCTCAGAGGGGGAATTACCATCAGGGTCAACCACAAATATATGTCCAAACCAGACAACGTCAGTATTGGACATGGTAAACAACATTCCTGTCTTTAATCTATCCAGCACAGAAATTGACCCTAATACTGTTGGATTATTATCCAGGGGCTGTCATTCGTCCCCACATCTAATTTCAACAAATTTGAATTTTTGAGAGACCTGTATTTATTTTTCAGAAAAATAAGACTAAAACAATTCTTCTTGACTCAACCGCCTCTGGATACCACCTCGAACAGATCTGGTCTTAAACCCCCCTCCACATTCACCCCCAATTTGGAGGAGATTGGAAATGAGGTTGATATTTTTGAAAAAACTGTAACCCTAAAAATCAATAAAGTGCTGAAGTTTGTCCCGATGGAACCTGCTAACCTAACTAGAACAGAAGAAGATACATTGAGATCTCTCAAGAATAACAATGCCCTGACCATCAAACCCTGTGACAAGGGTGGGGGCATTGTGATCTTTGACACCCCCACCTATATTGAAAAGATGAATACCCTGCTAGACTCCTCTGAATACTATGTATACATCACTAGAAACCCTGAGCCGGCTCTAAAAAATCGCATTCTACGAATGGTGGAGAAAGCTGTTGAGGAGGGATACATCTGTGATAAGGAGGCTGAATTTTTGACCCCCACATTCACCAGGATGCCCATCATATATGGGGTATCGAAAACTCACAAGGACCAACTGGACCCCCCTTTAAGACCTATCGTGTCTACGATAGGATCTGCTACCGAACCTCTATCCAAATATATTGACCAATTCCTTAAACCGTTGGTCTCCTCTTTGGACTCATTCATCAAAGACACTGGTCACTTCATAGCAAAGATTGAGGGAATGCCATATCACCCCAACAGAGAACTCCTGGTTACTTTGGATGTGGAGTCGTTATACTCCAACATCCCCCAGGATGGAGCCATTGAAGTCCTACAGGAAGTGCTCACCTCTAACCCTGAAATTGAGAACTCTATAGTTATCATGCAATGTCTGGAGATTGTCCTACGAGAGAACTATTCTGAGTTCAACAATGAGTTCTTCCATCAGGTCGGTGGAGTCAGCATGGGTGCGGTCTGTGCCCCCAGCATTGCCTGCTTATACATGGGTGCATTTGAGCGAACCCATATATATAATGAAATGGCCCCCTTCCATGAAAACGTGCAAGCCTTGTCTCGCTTCATTGATGACGTTTTCTTCATCTGGGAGGGGGACCCTATCTCCTTGGTGGAATATGTAGCTTGGCTTAATGCAGCGGACCCCAACATCAGATTCACCAGTCACTCCAGCAATGACAAAATTGCATTTCTAGACATCTGGGTGGAACATTTCAACAATGAAATCCTTGTTTCCTTGTTAACGAAACCCACCGCCCGGAACACCCTTCTCCAATACAGCAGCTACCACCCGCGCTGTCAAAGGGACAGCATCCCCTTCAGCCAATTCCTCCATCAGGAGGAATTGTACTGAAATGCGAGACTTCCTTATCCAGGGAGATATCCTTAAGGACAAAGTAATACTACGGGGATACCCTTACCGGCTGGTTAAGGGTGCTTTTAAATGAGCCCGCTACTATAATCGAGAATCTATGTTCCAACCCAAGGAGAACAACACCAAGGAAAGCATTGTCTGTATTACTAAACACTCCAACCTTAACAACAAACTGCGGCAGGCCATTAACTCCAGTTGGTTCTTACTCAATTTGAACCAACAACAAAACCCCCTACCTAAACCCATTTTTGCGTTTAGAAGGAATAGAAATCTCAAAAACCACCTGGTCAAAGGCAAACTACCTGAGAAAGTACCCTCCATCCAAAGTTCATTGACAAGACCTAATCCGGTGGTTGGCAACCACCAATGTGGTTCCTGCCAAGCCTGCTCCAATGCTATGATAGGCCCCACCATTGCCATCCCTCCCCGTACTATCAATCTCACTAAAATGACTAACTGTCGCTCCTCCAATCTAGTATACATCATTTTCTGCCCATGCAACCTTCCATATGTTGGAGAGACCGGTAGGGAGATCCGACTTCGCATTGGAAAACATAAGTCCAATATAAGAACTGGAAGGAGGGGTGCCCCGCTGGTGGAACACTGGGTTACCAAAAATCATCTGGAAAAAGACCTAAGGTGGTCTGTCCTGGAGAAAATACGAGCCGATCCTGGGGTCAACCCTACTGCTCAAAGGAAAAAAAGAGAGGTATTATGGATTTTCTATCTCGATAGTGTAACCAAGGGTCTTAATGAGGAATGCCCCTGGACTAATGCCCTCACTTAGACACCTGGTTCCACCTACCCCCACCCTTCTCCGATGAGCCTTGATGTTCACATGTATCCTGCCCACTGGATCCTCCTGCCCTGTTCCTCTCAAGGCCTGTGAGACCCCTTGTCACAGCCCAGTTACTGTTGACTTGGACTGATTTAATCCCCTCCTTCTTTGAGGACTCGAACTGTCCCATCCCTGTGAGCCAGTCGAGGCACCCCAGAATGACCGGACCCTTGGCCTCCTTGATGTCTGTTATCTGCCCTTCGACTTCAAACCGTCCCGCGCTGGCATCTTTCCCGCTCATTCTTAAAATCCATTTTCCCATCTCCCCCTATCTGACCCAGTATAGAACTGATCCCGTGTAAACCCGTCTCCATTCCGTTAATCTCAACACTCCAATATGGCCGCACCATTACTAATCCTCATTGATATTCGCAGCTCCATGACGCTTGTCTGCCCTTAATGACCTTCTGCAATCTAGCGATGTTACACACGGGTCACACTTCCGGTGATCTCCCGAAACTATCCCAGCCACCTGTCCCGTCCCGGGTGTGTGGTCCGCACGGCTAACTGGAGAAATGCGCCCTCATACAGCGAACAGGTAAGAGAGTCTTCCCTTACCCCCTTTCCGGCGTATTATGACCTCTGATCGCAGTACCCCTAACTGGGTGTCTTGAATCTGGGGAACTCTCACCCGATCCTTTGTTTTCCTCCTTCCTATTTTTCTTAGGAGACGTTACTCCCATACTTACTGATCCTTACTGGGAGCCCCTGGGGGAACGGGTATCCTTCCCGTTGCCTCCATCCACCTCGGCAACTCTGCTCCCTATCCCCCTGACGCCGACAGCCCAAGAAAGCCTACGCAGAGCTCTGTACTGTCCATTAAATAGGTACGTTTTGAAACTCTCCTGAAATGCGCGCCATCCATCCTCTTTCCAACCCTTCGACTTATTAGTTAAAGATTTAAATTATCCTCACTAGACTCCCTATCCGTTAGAAACCCTATTTATCCGGGCCACGCTCCCTGCTAAGCCATTCCCAGGTTGCCCCCCGCTGGATGATATGCCCCTCCCCACCTATCCAACTTTTTGAAAAGACCGCAGTGGATCTATTAATTCTTCCACTCTGCCCTCCCCCCTATCTTAACTGATATCTGTTCTTTTGTTTTTAGCACTACCTATTCTCTCCCTGAAAGGCGGACCCTGAATCTGAACTCACTCCGTGGACTTTCCACCTTCTGAAGTCTTTCAGACTTATTATGGTATGAGTATGTTCCCTATGTTCTCAGGTGCTAGAAATACAATGGGACTCCATCCCTAACATTTGGACATCTATTCAATACTTTCCAGCTAGACCCACCTTTGAATTTGACCTCCTAGCGAACAGGGGATAACAGCCCGCCCTCCACCCCCCTCTCTAAGGTATAACCCTCGCTCAAATTGTTCCCCTCTTTTCCATGAATGTATGAGTTTTTTATGTAAATGTCATGTTGTAATTTGTGTTCTGGCCATACTGACCATTGGAACCCCTGGATGTCAATGCTATGCTTCTTTGTATTCTGTTTTGAAATATCACTATTTGTAATAGTGTAACTCTGAACCCCACCTTGGATACTCCCTCAATAAATGTTATTTTAAATCTATCATCCCTACAGAGAACATCATCTCATCTGTGGCTCCCATTTCCCTCCACTTCACCTCCGCCCTGATGGTGTAGCCCGACCCGGGCTATACACCGAAACGCGCGTCGGCGTTTGTTCCACCCCTGGAACCCACCTAAAAAATCTGTTTGGGACTCCATGCCATCTGTCCCATATTCATCATATACACCTATGGCAACTGTATGAAGCTAAGTGTGAATGACTGTGAATGACTGTGTGTGTGTGTATTGGTGATATGAATTGCGGGAATATGGGCTCTGTTTAGAAAATAACCCTCCTATTCAACGTTTTATTGTATATATATATATTTGTTATCGTTGAACATGTTTGTATGTACCTATGAAAATGAAAAAAATGAACCTCAATACTTTATAATAAACTGTTTTGAGAAAAAATATGTTGTGATGCATTTATGAGACATCCATGTAGGGTTCAGAGTGATATGTAAGCCTTCGGACCTATTATAGGCCAACTGCTTAGACCATTGGGCAGGTTCCTTTCCTGTTTTTGATACCAGTGGATTACATTTCCCACCTTCTTTACGCCTCCACATCCTTCCAGAGCGGAATAAGGGCTCCATCGTTTGGACCAAAAAACGTGTGCTCTCATTCTATTTGGACCGCACAAAACACTTCCGGGTGGACGATCAACTCTTTGTTGGCTATGTAGATGCCAAGAAAGGTCAGGCGGTACACTAACTATCTCTTGTTGGGTCATCTTGTGTATTAAGGCTTGTTATTCCTTAGCTAAAAAAGAGCCTCCTGCAGGGCTATGTGTTCACTCTACTAGAGCAACAGCAGCAACAACAGCTCTGGGTGAGCCGTTCCATTGCCGGACATCTGTCGGGCAGCAACGTGGGCCTCCCTTCACACGTTTACCAAGCATTATTGCCTAGACAGGCAAATCCGGAGTGACTGCTTCTTTGGCCGTGCGTTTCTCCAGGACTTTCTGGTGCAATCTTAGTTTGCAGACCCTCCACCGGGGATGGTATTGCTTGGGTATGTATTCTAAGGTAAGGAATTTGTCACTACGTGTTTGTCGGATGCAAGAGTTACTTTATTTTATTTATTTTGATAGTTTTATATAGCGCGAACAAGATCTTTGCAGATAATAGAGCGCTTTACAAAGGCAAGGGGTAAGTGAGTGGTAGGGTGGGTACACGCGGGAGCATAATTAGGAAGGTAGGTCATCAATGCAGGTAGTACAAATAAGAGGGAGCATGAACAATCAGGTAGGTCGATAATACAAGTAATACACATGTGCAAAGGGATCAAACAAGTAGTACAGATCGACGCAGAGTCTTAAAAGATCAAAAGTAGTAGTTCAAGTGTATTTAGCCATGAGGATAGCTTTTACTTCTTTCTTAAAACGAAGAGTGGAGGAGATGAGCCTGGTTTCAGGAGGGAGTGAGTTCCAGATCCTAGGCGCCATTCCTGAGAAGGAGCGTTTGTAAGTTTTTTCCTTCCGGAATCTTCCATGCTTCAGCAGAAGATGGTTTGTGCTTCTGGTGGTTCTGGAGCCGCCGGAAATAGTCAGCTTCTGAGTGAGATAGCCGGGTGAGTTCAGGTGTATAGCCTTGTGCGTCATGCAGGCAATTTTCAGATGTATTCTGGCTTCAAAAGGCAGCCAGTTCAGGGATTTAAAGTCAGGGGAGATATGTGAGTGTTTTTTAGAGCCAGTGATGAGTCTCGCTGCCGCGTTTAGTGAAGCTCTTAGGGGTGCAGTTGTAGTTAGGGGGAGACCGCAGAGGGCGATGCTGCCGCAGTCTATGCGAGGGATGACTAGTGCTTGTACTGCAGTTTGGAAGTCTTTGGCTGGGAGGAAGGGTTTAAGTTTCCTCAAGGTATTTATTTGGAAGTTCGCTCCCTTAGTTGCCTTGCTGATATGCTGCTGCATGTTGAGATTGGCGTGTTATGCCTAAAGATTTTACTGAATCCACGATGGTCGGTTGGACATTGAGTGCAGTTAGGTGTTTAAGCCAGGTTTGAATGGGAGAGATTTTCATGGGAGGTTAGATCAGAAGGAACTCAGTTTTCATAGCATTGAGTTTGAGGTGGTTATTGGCAAGCCAGGATTGGGTGCTTCTGATCGTTGAGTTCAGACGCATAATGTCTTTGGGGGATTGTAGTTTGAGATATAGTTGGGTGTCATCGGCGTACATGTGAAAGTGTACATTGGATGCTTGAAGCAAGTTGGTGAGAGGTTCCATAACTAGGTTGAACAAAGTTGGGGATAGGCAGGGTCCTTGGGGGACACCTAACGAAACAGGTACTGGGGAGGACATCAAGTTGTTGCTCTTGAATTTCTGAGACCTGTTGTGTAGAAAGGAAGTGAACCACTGAAGAACAGTCCCAGAAAGACCCATTCTTGTGTTTAAGAGTTCGAGTAAGTTCTCATGTTTCACAGTGTCGCATGCTGAAGAGAGATCTAGAAGGATGAGGAGGCAGGTATCATTTTGATCTAAAATTTGGAGGGCGTCGTCAATTATGTGAGACATAGCAGTTTCGGTACTGTGCCCTGCTCGGAAGCCTGATTGATGAGCGTTGAGGAGATCAAACTGTTCTATCTGCTTTGTCAAGTGTAGTTGAACGCATTTTTCCAACAGTTTGGCGAGAGTGGGAATGTTGGTAATAGGACGGTTGTTGTTTAGATCAGTGGCGTCGGCTGTTGGTTTCTTTAGTAGAGGTGTAACTTGTCCAACTTTGAAGGAGTCAGGGATGGTTCCTTGTTGAAGTGAGCTATTGATAATTTTAGTCCAGAGTGGGAGGAGCAAAGGGGTGAAGTCTTTTACAGCGTTAGCAGGAAGAGGGTCAGTGAGGTGATTGGATGGTTTCAGGGTGCTGAGTAGTCTGTCAATTTCTTCTTCAGAGTAAGTGCCAAAGGACATCCTATCTGGGCCCTAGCTTTATTGCACCAATTGTCAGTCTCTCGTGGCTCTGCATTCCTGGCGTGGAAAGTTGTGTGCAGAACTGACGTCAACGCGCGTGGGCGGCCTCTAAATAGGTGCCGCGTCATCCTGGCGAACACGACGACTGTCGCGGAGCCGTACAACGCCACCTGTCGATGTGCAAGGTTCCTGCTGATGAAAAATTTCCCGATCCAGACTGACGCCAGGGGATATTCTAAGGTAAGGAACCTGTCACTAACTAATGTTTCTTACAGATATATTGTTACCAAATGTAAGTAACTCTTGTAATAGGAGCCAAGCTCTTGTTTTACTATTCCCCCCTAGTTCTCCTTGTCAACGTTTGTGGGATTATTTCGCAGACCCTCCTCCAGTGGGGTATAGCTATGGTATGTAATTCAAAGTTAAACAATATGTGGCTAGATGTCTGTCAGATGTAAGTTACTCACATTCGGTAACACTATATCTTGTAGAGACAGTCTAGCCGCAGAATCCTTTTTTTTAATAAATGATTTTTATTGAGTTTTACCAAGTATCATTCAAAACATGTGCAGGACTAATAGAACATAATATTGACAGTGCAGATTAACACAAAGATCGATTGGCTGCTAGGGGCAGAAGGAAACTGCCGACCAAGTAGTAACATCACGACCACTTCACTGGATGGCTCACTGCTTTATTCCGTAGCGTCACAAAGCCAATAAAAAAAAAAAATGATGTACAATAAGATCGTTAGGATAAAATTAGAGAATCCGGTATAGCTCCACAAAGCCAGTACTTAACTACATCGCATATTACTGTCAAATATAACAAAGATTAAACATAAGGGTCCCAACATACGGGAGGATTTAAAAAGGAAGAAAATGTTCATATTTTTACTGTAAGGGGAGGAAGAGCCGTTCTTCTGAGCAAGATGTAGAAAACTCACGGCAATGACAGATATGGGTCTGGTATGAAAGAGACTGCCGTGGGTGGAGGCATAGGGGGCATTGTAGATTGTGCATTGCTATGTACTCCGAAAGGAGGGACATGGGGAAATGAGTGGAGTGGAGGGGGATAGAAGCAACCACGCGGAGGAGGTGGGTCCCTGGCTACAGAACTCACTAAGGGAGCAGTAGTATCACATTCCCGGCAGGGTAATGGTAAAGAGTCAGGAAGGAGAAACAGGCTCAGCGGTCCGAGCTTTAATCGCCGTTAAGTATTCTTGCCACTTTATAGCAACGTGTCGCGGGAAGCGGTGCTCGCGCCTCAGTCTCGCCCTGATTCACCCATTCCCAGACCAGTGCCCTGCGCAGGTCCAATAACCACACAGCAACCCCTGGGCACGCCTGCGCCTTCCAGGCAATAGCAATCCTCCGCTTGGGCAGACCCAAGGCAAGATCCATAAATTTGTTCACACTCGTATGACTCGACTTTCATCTCGTAACTCCCAACAGGAAGAGGAAGGGCTCAGCCCCCACCCATGATTCCGTCGCCGCCGCAGGTTCAGCAGCCGCGTCCTGCCAGAACACGCGAATGGTGGCGCAAGTCCAGACCATATGCGTAAATGTGGCATCCTGTCCCCTACACCTGGGGCTAATATCCTCAGCAGTAGGATACATATGTGCCAATCTATGGGGGGGGGGAGGGTAAGATCCGTATGGTGTAGATAATTAAATTGGGTGTACTTCACCCTAGCATTACTGGAGACCATTTTGGGGTGTGCAAGGCATTGTTGCCATTGTTTATCCGACAGAGTAATAGGCAGTTCACCATCCCAGTACTCCTGCAGCGCTGCCAACGCCAGTGGGATCATCCAATCTAATGAAGGCATATATGGCTGTCACGGCGTGACCTCCATGGACCTGGGTAAGCAGGGTGTGTACTAAGTGCGACGTGACAGGTTCTGCCCCGGTTGCGTCCCAGATCAGCAAGACTGCAGGGCATGTAGTAAGAAGGAACCCTGCGGTACACCATACGTTTCTACCAGGCCCTCAAATGTCAGTAAGTGTGAGTCAGCATACATATCCCCCCACGTGTCCAGCCCACTTTCCCTCCACGGCCCCAACTCCGGATGCCTGTGACAGGTGTATGTACCTGGTAGCAGGTCTAGAGGGAGACTAGGTGCATAAGAGGGTGGTTGGCCCCACGGCGCCACATACCGGACCCATTGTCGCCTGGCCGCAGTCATCAATAAATTGCCTCGGTGCCCCTGTGTCGGTGTGGCCATTCCCGAAAGCCACTCCAGGAGCGTCGGGGGATCCAAGGTCATGGCCCCAGAAGTCAACTCTATAAGGTTGCTTTTAGCGGGCCACCGCATTGGCCATTGTAGTTGTGCCGCTGCATGATACCGCTCGTAATCCGGCATGCCCACACCCAAGCCACCGTCCTGCAGTGGCAGATATAATTTGTGAAGCGCCACCCGCGAGGGACCCCATATCAGCGCCACAAATAATGATTCCAGGCCACGAAATAACTTCCTGGGTAGGTGGTAAGGGAGGAGTAACATTTTAGAGATTTCTACCCGGCCTATTGGAGATAAAGGAACACCTGTCCAAAACGGAAGGTACGAGCGACCACGTGCTACGTGCCGGCCTAGGATCCCATCGATCGTGTCTGATTCTGAGTGGTATATCTAAACCCCCAGATATTTAAAGGTGTCAAATGCCCACAGTAACGGAGTGGGCAGCGCCAGCTGTCATTGTGCAGGCGTCATAGGAGTCATGGGAAACACCACCGATTTAGCCCAGTTGACCCGGAGTCCAGAGACGCTTGTATGTGCATCCAAAAGAGTCATAATGGACTGCAAGATCTCTGGTTCCCCGCGGAAGTAAATCAACACGTCGTCGGCGTATAATGAAATGATGTGCCATCCTTGATCGGCCCGCAGATCCCAGTCCAGAACCTGCAGTCGTAGCGGACATGCCAGCAGCTCCATGGCAAGAGCGTAGAGGAGCGCCGACAGGGGCCCGTCTTCATCCTGGCCTGAGTGAGGACTGATGCCAAACCCCACCAGCGTTGCTCCCAAGTAGGCCCAGCTCAAGGTGTCAAATGCCTTTTCGATATCTAATGAGGCGATCCAATGTCGCTCCCCACCCCCCTGCTCCACGCCCACTCCAGGAGCATGAATAACCGCGGCAAGTTGAGGCCCGTTTTACGGCCCGGGACAATGCCATTCTTGTCCTTGTGGACCAACAGCAGAACAACCACCAGCAGCGGGTTGGCAAGTAGTTTCCCCAAGACTTTGTCAACATTTAATATTGACAGGGGGCGATAAGAGGCCATCAGAAGGAGGTTGCGGCCCTGTTTGGGAAAAATAATCAGTGTCGCTTCCCTCATGGTGGGTGGTACCTCGCCCGCCTCAAAGGCCTCGGAATACACTCTGGCCAATCTGGGTGCCAACTGCACGCAGAAAGTGCGATAGAACTCTGCCGGCCACCCATCCGCCCCCAGCGTCCTGCCCGCTGCCAGTTGCCGAATGGCATCTGTGATCTCAACCAGCATGATAGGCTGCTCTAGGTCATCACGGTAGGCCGTGTCAATCTGTGGCAGCTGGACCTCTGTCAAGAATTCCCGAATACGAGCCGGATCAGGTGCGTCCAGGGCTGCGTACAACTCGGAACATTATTCGTAAAAGGAGTGGTTCATGGCCGCCTGCATGTTCACCGGAGTCCTAGCGCTTGTGTATATGGTGCTAATGGGCGGTTGGGTAGTGTCGGAATGAAGAAGCCACGCCACGAGTTTCCCTGCCTTGTCTCCCTCCCTATGTCTATGCGCCAGGTATACTTTGTAGTCCAAAGTGCACAAGTCATCCAACGTGTTCTTAAATGCCAGGCGGGCCTGAGCCAGGGAGGGGGCAGCAGTGGATCACCTGGGATATGTCGTACCAGGCTCTGGGTTGCAGTTTCATGTACGGCCAGCGCCTCAGTTAGAGCCTTACGGCCCCCATACGTGGCCTTGATGTCATGGCCACGAAGAACTGCCTTCAAGGCGTCCCACTCCACCCCAACGATGAGGCAGTCCCGTCATTCTCACCAAAATAGGAGATAATGGCATCCAACAGGTGGCCCGATAGGTGGGGTCAGCAAGTGCTGCCACAGGTAAGTGCCAGGTCGAGATCGTTGAACGCTGCACACCCCTGGACAGGCCCAGCCGTAAGGGAGTATGATCCGAAAGCGTGTGCTCTAAGTACTCAGCCTGCACCACATTATGCAGAGCCTTATCTGTGCAGAACACCAGGTCAATACGTGTGTGCAAGTCATGTAATGTCGAGTAATGGGAGTATACTGCGGCTGTAATCTGCACCACACATCATGCACCTGCATCTGTAGCGCCCATTCTCACATGCGTTGCGCTAGTGCAATAGATTGATTGTTACCGCCACCCCCCATGGGAGCACAAAGCAAGATTCCACACTCCGTTGAAGTCTCCCCCCCCAATATGTGGGCACCGTAGAGTCTGTGAGCAGTGAGGGTGTAAGCAATCACATGGAATGGGCTTGTCCCGATATCTGGGCATACAGCGAG
The DNA here is from genome assembly GCF_964261635.1 of Lissotriton helveticus. Taxonomy (NCBI): domain Eukaryota; kingdom Metazoa; phylum Chordata; class Amphibia; order Caudata; family Salamandridae; genus Lissotriton; species Lissotriton helveticus. The sequence goes on from NC_136062.1 coordinate 382,325,062, forward strand.
ATCAGCGCAAGGGGCAGCCATTTAGCGGACCCTCCATGGTCACATAACGACCTTGTGGGTCCACCCTGGAATGTGAGATGTGGAGAGGCTGCCCAAATAAGCACTCTTCTAGCATAACCAGAGTATGTAGTGCCCAAGACAGTGCCCCGCCTGCGAAGCGACGCTAGCGTCTACGTCATGAGGTGTGTCCTGGAGTAATGCAAACGTGAACGTGTGACTGCGCAAGTATTGGTATACTTTGTGGCACTTAGCACATCCTTGGCTGCTACTCTTTTTAAAATACACCTTACCACTGCGACGCTTGAATTGAAAAAGCGCGAATTGAACTTACTGTTGATTTATTTGTCACCGACTGCTCCCCGGTCCACCACGGGTACGCCCGATTGATGTGGAGGGAGCAGTGGTCCTAGTCTATTTCCGGGTTGAGGCGGGGAAAGTGGAGTGCTGACGTCAGCAGTCAGCTGTGACAGCAAGGCTAGAAAGCCCATGCCCTATTTCCCGCGCGGCGGGCGCGCCAAGGGCAAGCCCGTCTGCGCCCGTCCGCGCCAGGACCGGGCCAAGGGCCAGAAACCCTGATCCCAAGCCCTCAAACACCTCTACTAAGAAGAACTTGGCTATCACAGAGACCCAAGCTGCTCCTATCGCCCATGACAGCAATCTGCCACTACTTCCGTATAACTCGAAGAAGCTCCAGGCACTTAGATTCCCTTTTTCACTGGAATGCTGTAAACTTAATCTGGAAGAGGAGACTACGTCTTGGCCCAACTGCAATTTCAGAGTCGCCCCTGGCGGTAAAACAACTATGAACAGGGAACATTTTCCTTTCTTAGCCTGAATTGTAGGTCCTTACCTAAGCATATATTTGAGGTCTTCAACCTGTTAAGGGACGAACAACCTGATGCCCTGTTCCTCACAGAAACGTGGCTCCAGGAGAGCTCAGGTCCTGACATTGCAGGGGCGTTGCCCGACTATTACACAATAGCAATAATTGATCGTACCAATAAGATAGGAGGTGGGATTGCTATTCTCTTTAAAAAAGAGTACACTTGTGACTTCACTTACCTACCCATGCCCAACTGTGAAGCTGCAATATTTGAGCTTGCCCTCACCCCGAACTTTACGTTTACCGGCACACTTATATATTGCCCACCTGGCTCGGTTTCAGCATGGGCAACTGCCTACCCGGATATTCTACGCCCTTTTGGGATGAAGGCTGCTAATTTTTCCCTTATTGGTGATGTCAACGTACATTTAGATAATCAAACCTATACAACTGCTTCTGAGTTTGTCTCAGACTTAGCTTCCCTAAATCTAAGCCTACTTAATTCAGGAGCCACTCATACGGCTGGTCACCTTCTTGACCCTATTTTCTCTAACTTAAAAGGAACTGACACACCACTTTCCGCATTGCCAATCTGCTGGTCCGACCACTACTTGATTAAATTCTTATTTCAAGTGGCTATGTAAGACTCTAAAGTTCCTTCTAACGAACCCACACTAATAAGGAACTGGAAAAATGTAGATATAGAAACATTTAACTCATTCCTAAACTCCCATCTTCCTTGTACAAAACAATCAATAGGTTCCCTATCCACAGTAGTGCAGAGCTGGCTTCTGACGGCAATTGACACCTGCCTTCCTCTAACTAAACTAAAACGTAAGGGCCTTCGACCTCCTGCCCCATGGTTTACGGAACTACTGAAAAAAGAAAAATCGGAATGTAAAACTTTTGAGCGCAAATGGAGAAAAAAATTACTCTTTGGAAGCTAAAAAAAAATCTGTAAAAGTAAATTAGCTAAATACCATTCCCATTGCAACAAAGCGCGAGCTGACCATGTGTGCTCTACCATCTCAGAAGCTCTAAATCAATCCAAAACCTTATTTAAAATGGTAAATGAACTTGCGGCTTCTAAAATGTTAGCCATGCCACCTGAGTTAAACAAACAACAATGTGATACAATGGCTACCTTCTTCCTACATAAAGTGGACAAAATCTACCAAGGTATTGATACTGCCCAAAATAATGGCCCCCCCTATGAAAAACTCCACTGTGTCCCACTATGCACAACTGCACCGACCATCCGGACAGGCCTGCCCCTCAACACTCTAGAAGTACTCTGGTTAATTGGCCCAGGCTCACTATCGAGACCCTAACCAAACTACTCAATACTATAAAATCAGGATCTCCCAAGTGTTGGACCTGGCCTCGTGGCGTGGTTCTCCCCACTCCTCAGTACCCCGTTAGCCTAGCCCTGCACACCAAAACCCGTGGTCTCCCCGTTCCCTGTCCGCCCCGCTCCCTACATGACCCTACCAACGGGCGACCATCCCCGCATTCCCCCATCCATCTTCCCGATACCAAGCGCCCAGAACCTGCATCCCCCCACAGGGCCACCGGCGGCCATTACCCTCCCCGAGGTCCCTGACTCCATAGCCCCTTGCATGACCCCGACGAAACACAAAGTTACCAGCCATTTTTAGATTTGAACAAGTTCAGCCTCTCTTTTTGTACAACAAAAAAACTGTTGGTTTTCCCCATGGTTGTACTATTTATACAAAACATTGTAGAACTCTTTTTTGGATTTAATGTTCTTCTACATATACATATTCAAATGTTCGAGTTCTATTTTCTTTAAATCAACTTCATATCACAGTATATCTTGTAGGAAACTATATTATTTGCCTCTCCCTTGGACCTAGATCCAATGCTATACCCTTACAATATTGACACTGTAGTAGTGCATATTTATTTAGCACTAACATACCTTTTATCTGGTCGTGCCTAGCTGGAAACCGCTAGGTGGATCACAAAGTCTTATGGACTCTTGAGGTTATTGTCAGGTGGCAGGGTGCTTTTCTCAATTTGCAATGCCTGCTGTTTCTAAATGAGAAATTTCTTGTTCAAATCTAAAAATGGCTGGTAACTTTGTGTTTTTAATGTTTTACTTGTTTAGAATCAGTCCTGATGAAGGCGTACTAAAAGAAAGCCGAAACGCCGCGTCGACCTTGTTGATTCTTCTTGTTTTACTATGTGTTTGAAGTAATTTTTTAACCAATGTGAAATGTTTTTAATTATTATTTTTTATATGAATTGTAACTGAATTGTGGAATAAATCTAACTCAAATTGTTTACCAATACATGTTGTTGACAAGTTTTATTATATTATTTTCTTTCGCCTCTAGAACTACCTTAATGTGTTAATAATTTGCAACTGTCCCTGTACGTTACTGGTTTTGAGAATTAGTACACATAACTTTGCCTTTCCCACCGAGAGTATGGTATGCTGTCTCTCAATATTGACACACAAATAGGACAATACTGTCCATCAACTTGGGACACTTTTTGTTCTTAAACTACTGCTTTCCCCCCAGTCCCTAAAAAATTCTGTGAGGGGTCCTCCTTCCTTTTTATTCGACCCCATCGAGTGACCATCGAGTGACTACCTATGTACTTGGTATCTTGTGTGCCAGTTTAGTTTTGTTTGTTGTTTTTGTGTAAATGATGTGCACACAGTGGTGGCACATGATATGGCATCAAGTTGTTACTAATGCACATATCTGTGATTGACTATGTCTTCTCTTCCTAGGGGTTGAACAGGAGCGGTATATACAATGAAGCTGTAGCCAGACTATAGGTATATAACCTCACTGCCCGCCCTGTTAAAATTTAGAGGGTATTTTAATTGATTTTACGTGCACCTTAATCTCATAGTATTGGTCCTGATGAAGCGCCAACGACCCTTAAGATGACATAAGCGTGAAACATGTTGACCCATTCTTCTTAAACCCCGGGGTCAGTGTGCCCACAGGAACAAGATTTTATTTAGCAGTTAAGTCTGCTATGGGTATACAAATGAGACATTTGCCGCATATTTACCCCCTTTTTTAGCTTTTTCCACTTTGCACGCACTTTCTTTACCCTCATTGGACCCGCACACCCGCATGCTTCATCCGGCTATCCTTAAAAGAGCTCCGATAAAAAGACCCTTCAGGGGACCCGTAGGGAATTGCAGCGCCGGCCCTACGATGAGCAAACGCCCGATGATGAAGCATGACATCCCCAGGGGTGTGTGAGGGCAACAGAGGACATAATGTGCTTTTTCACCCTTTTGTGGTGGGTCCTTTGTTCCTAGGACATTTCCTCTTTTCCTTTCCTTCTTTCTCATCTGAAAAACATGGGTGACTATTTGCACCCTTACACTTCGGGTGACTATATGCACCCGTTGTTGAGGAACAGTGTCCCCTTTTTGGTTTTGATGTTGATATAAGGAGCACGGACACTGGACCTTGTATAGCTCCTGGGTCCCCCCTCTTCTTTTTGTTGATACATTTGAAATTATCAATTATCAGCCGAAGCCCGCAAGGGTATATTGGGTCACCCACTGTCCTCTATTCTATTCAAGCATGTGAATCTATGAAAGACACCCTAATACTGGAGAAGAACAATAGTTACTTACCTGTAAACAGGTGGTTCTCCAGTATTGTTGTCTTTCATAGATTCACATGCAACCCACCCACCTCCCCTCAGAGGCTCACTTCTCCTCATCGACTCTTTTGTCACTCTAGTGCTGCGAAAATCTGAGGGTCTGAGCTCTGAGGAGAAGGTTCTGGAAGGGTGCTGGCGCCTGATTGGCTGTAGTTTGGACCAACATAATGACAGTGATATGTTACAAGTGTTTTTTCTCTTTACCATGTATTCCTATGTTGGAATTATTTCTGAGTATTTCCTGTGCAGTTTCTGGTATTATTTCATGTGTTATGTATGTACATACTTTTTATTGGTATGTTATTGCTATTGTATTTACCGTGGGACTCCCACTTCGACGGGGAATATTCAAGCATGTGAATCTATGAAAGACACCAATACTGGAGAACCACCTATTTACAGGTAAGTAACAATTGTTCTTATTACTTAGGAGCGAGGTAGACACTGGTTTGTAGCGCTCTGTGAGAAACTGTTACATGTTTTGTAAAATGCCTTATTTCTTGCAGGCCTGAGTGAAATCGGCAACATTGGTCAAGTGGCGTCGATCAAAAACCCTCAAATCTTCAGCAAGCCGTCTGTCTTTGTTGGCACTATATATATTTGTGTGTTTGTCTGTGCTGGACTTTTGCTAAGCAACAGCTCGGTTCGGTCTTGGAAGCTTAAGTTAAGAGTCCTGGTGAAGTCTGCCTAACACTTCATGTGGCAGTATCCTATGCAAGGTGCTTCTGAGGTTTCACAAACGTCTACAAGATGGCAGATCTACTGAAACTCATTCACTGCCCTGTGGAGCCTGGTGGAATCAAGTCTTGCAATCCAAAGGAACATGCTCGGGTGTTCCTAAACTTCTTGAATCTGTTGCAATAAAAAATAAAAAAAATAAAAATATATATATTTTAATCAAGGTAGCCTTTTGTCTGTTTTTAAAGTCTTGTTTTCATGTCTATTAATGTTATCGAACTTTAACAATAAACATTTAGCCTAAAAGTTGACTTTGACAAGATGTATCTTTTTAGGGCTCGGGCCTGCCGTACACTGCGCATGCAGTGTCACGCAGCGAGAGTCCTTTTCCCGGGGATTTGGAAATCCACACGGTTCGTGCGTGTTATTTCCAAGGTCCATTTTCATTGGCCTTCGTGTGCGTGCTGTTTTTTAACAAAACACCCAATAGGCCATCGGGGTCGTGTAGCTCCGCCCATGGCCTATTGATGTCTGTTACGCGCACCAGAGGCCATATGTTTTGAATTATATATAATTCAAAACATATGCTCGCAGTGGTGCGCGCGCGCCACTCGCGGGCTTTTTTAAAAAAAATGTACACCACAGCAATCGCGAAAACGATCGCTTTCAGTGCCACTTGTATTTTTTTTTATATGTATCAACCTGCTGTGATTAGAGGGAATCCCACGCACTGTCGATTTATTTTATGCTATACGCAACGTTTTTTAAAATTATTTCAGCACTGCCCTGGTCATATGCAAACAGATGTGAAGCATTTAAAAGAGTGATGTTCATTCAATGCTGACGTATGGTGACCTACATTTTAACGCACTTGGTGAAATCTAATTATAACATCCCATGTGCGCTTACAGGCATTTGCATGAAAAATCTCTCGGTATAAATACAAGCTAGGAAAAGGACTGTGCATTGACTTTCACCCGCCTCTGTCCCATTCCAATTTACAAATGTGGTAAAAACGTCATTGTTTGAAGGGTGCTGAGAAAGGAATGACTTAATTTACATTGCAAATGTAAATAACACCCATAGCTGATTCCGAAACCCTGTGCGTTGTTTTTCTATAGACTCTTTTCTTCAAGTATTTGTGCTTCAGCAAGCTTGTTTTATTTTTTAATCCCCTTTGTGGCCGGGCGGGAATGGCGCTCCTTGTGGGCACGTCCCTGATCTTTAGGAGACGTACCTGTGCTTAGGGAGTGGCCACCTTTGCTTTGCGTTATCTTGTAAATGAGGGCTGCCTTGTTTGTATACTGACTGCGCAGCATGCAAGTCCTCCCTTGGAGCAAGGTGAAAGTGTCCGCCCACCTGCGACACCTTTGCCGAAAGGGAAAAAAAAAAAGGGGGGCGCTTGCTTAAATAGGAATTTAGTGTTCGCTTTGCCTCTTGTGCTATGGAGGATATAATCCTGTTTTACTATGGGCTTGAGAAGCAAAAATGTTCATGCTCATCCTTAAAATACATCCATAATATGCCTGTGTTACTGAATCCACGGAGTCCACGTACAGTAGTGCATCACAGGGTATCCCACCCTCGGTATGAGCCAGTTCTATATGAGGAAGCCCATGGTTGCTATTATACCATCACATAGTGTACTTTTCAGTAACTTTTTCCATGTCCACCTACCGTTGTTAGGGTCCATTAACGCTTGTGTAGCACTGGTGTCTTGTCTTTGTTGAAACACCATATTACGAATGTTTTTGAAGAGCTTTTAGACCGAGCAACCCGTGGTCTAAAAACAGTCGTTTATAGGTGACGATGAGGGGGTATGCTGGAGCACACCATGAAACCTACCCTGTATATAACTTTCGCGCCCCTGCACCAAATCAAAGTCGTGTCACGGCCAGAATGGCCGCTGTGCCTTAGTATTCATTGCAGTACGTTACTCAGACAACCTGCTAATGTCAGGTGATGCTTCAGCAGTGTGACACACACATGAGTCAGGGTGCTCTGTTTCTGTGTACAGCAAAACACACAAGTTGATGGACGGAATGTTGCACAATGGCAAAACATTCACCCCCAGTCACAGTTTTATCCATCATTATTTTGCTCACCAAGCCACCCCAGTTCAGACATGGCCATATGCAAATCAGTCTTGACCCTGTGTACAACATATGTGAGCTGTCTCTGTTTTGTAGTCGAAAGAAGAACACTTCTCAAGAACGTAAATACAGGCCTGCTGTGCTGATTGCGACTCTTCAGGCCAAGTCGAAATTACTTAGTCTGTCCTCCATATGTGCCCAGCGTGCTAAGAGATTACGATAGCCGAGGGGACGAGTGTCTGTAGGAGTTGTGAATAGATAATGGAGCACAGATTCACTTCCTAGCAGACCTGGGTCCGACTTTATTTACTCTAAGGTCCAGCGCAAGAGTGACTGCATTAGTGAGAGTGACTGCATGAGTGAGAGTGACTGCATGAGTGAGAGTGACTGCATGAGTGAGAGTGACTGCATGAGTGACTGCATTAGTGACTGCAGAGTGACTGCAGAGTGACTGCATGAGTGACTGCAGAGTGAGAGTGACTGCATGAGTGACTGCAGAGTGAGAGTGACTGCATGAATGACTGCAGAGTGAGAGTGACCGCATGAGTGAGAGGGGTATTCTTGTGCGCTTACACGGTGCACTGACACACAGGAGCTAAAACAAAGAACAGCTAAACATGTGTCTTGGGAGCTTCATGGAGGCAGCCGGCACTCTCTAAGGGGAGCAGCAAGGAGGGGACGCCCCAACCAATCAAGCGCAACTACTCACAGCCTACTGTACAATTACAACACAGGCCAAAGGGCAGAGCTAGGTCTTTTTGCATTACTTAGGGTGAGCAGTGTGTGAGTGTGTAGGGTGAGCAGTGTGTGTGAGTAGGGTGAGCAGTGTGTGTGAGTAGGGTGAGCAGTGTGTGTGAGTAGGGTGAGCAGTGTGTGTGAGTAGGGTGAGCAGTGTGTGTGAGTAGGGTGAGCAGTGTGTGTGTGTGTGTGTGTGTGTGGGGTGAGCAGTGTGTGTGTAGGGTGAGCAGTGTGTGTGTAGGGTGAGCAGTGTGTGAGCATGTAGGGTGAGCAGTGTGTGAGCGTGTAGGGTGAGCAGTGTGAGAGCATGCAGGGTTAACAGTGCAAGTGTGTAGGGTGAGCAGTGTGTGTGTGTGTAGGGTGAGCAGTGTGTGAGTGTGTAGGGTGAGCAGTGTGTGAGTGTTGGGTGAGCAGTGTGTGAGTGTGTGAGTGTGTAGGGTGAGCAGTGTGTGAGTGTGTAGGGTGTGTGAGTGTGTAGGGTGAGCAGTGTGTGTGTTTAGGGTGAGCAGTGTGTGTGAGTAGGGTGAGCAGTGTGTGTGAGTAGGGTGAGCAGTGTGTGTGTGTGTGTGTGGGGTGAGCAGTGTGTGTAGGGTGAGCAGTGTGTGTGTAGGGTGAGCAGTGTGTGAGCATGTAGGGTGAGCAGTGTGTGAGCGTGTAGGGTGAGCAGTGTGAGAGCATGCAGGGTTAACAGTGCAAGTGTGTAGGGTGAGCAGTGTGTGTGTGTGTAGGGTGAGCAGTGTGTGAGTGTGTAGGGTGAGCAGTGTGTGAGTGTGTTGGGTGAGCAGTGTGTGAGTGTGTAGGGTGAGCAGTGTGTGAGTGTGTAGGGTGTGTGAGTGTGTAGGGTGAGCAGTGTGTGTGTTTAGGGTGAGCAGTGTGTAAGTGTGCAGGGTGAGCTGTGTGTAGGGTGAGCAATGTGTGAGTGTGTAGGGTGAGCAGTGTGTGAGTGTAGGGTGAACAGTGTGTGTGTGTAGAGGCAGTGTGTGAGTGTGCAGGGTATGAAAACTTGAACTAAGTCCACCACACACACACATAAGACCACACACACAAACACATACACACCACACACACAAGACCACACACACACACACACACACCACACACATTAGACCACACACACTCACCACCACCATACACTCACCACCACACACACCACACACACAACCACCAGTCATCAATGCACGCTTTCACCGGGTAAAACCACCAGCCATCAGTGCACGCTTTCACTGGGCACAAACACCACCAGCCGTCAGTGCACACTTTCACCGGGCACAAACACCACCAGCTGTCAGGGCAGGCTTCCACCAGGCACACACCACCAGATGTCAGAGCACATTTTCACCAAACACACACACCACCAGCAATCAGTGCACACTTTCACCAGGCACACACACCAGCCGTCAGTGCACTCTTTCACCAGGCTCACGCACCACCAGTCGTCAGTGCACTCTTTCACCAGGCACACACACCACCAGCCGTCTGGGTACGCTTTTACCAGGCATACATACCACCAGCCATCAGTGCATGCTTCCATCAGGCACACACACCTCCAGCCGGCAGTGCACACTTCCACCAAGCACACACCACCAGCCATCAGTGCACAATTTCTACAGGCACACACACCACCAGCCAAGAGTGCACACATAAATTGTTAACGCATCCACAATTAACTATTGTAGCAATAGCAGTATGGTGCACTTCACTTTTAAACATATTCATCTAAAGTACAGAATGCCACCATTGCTACAATTCCAATCCAACCCACATAATTCCACTAGACACCACATGCATACTCCATAACACATTGCCAAAAGACATTGCCATTTACAATGCCATTAGCTCTAACTCAAATAAATCCGAGACCTATTGCATTTCCAATGCTTTTTTAGGAGAGGCTTTGGTAGAGCAGAAATGGGTTGAGTGATCAGCGTGGCCCCTAGACCACATGGGTAATGCTCACATTACCCATATATCTTCTTACCATAATAAGTCAGTCAGACAGTGGAGAAGGAATAAACACATCTTTATTAGTCCATTAGTCTCGATGGAGGAGCCTGATCGCAGCTCACCCCAAGGAGTGCACCGAGAGGACTTATAACCCCTAAATCGTTAGTACATTAGGAACAGTTGCAGAGTCGTTGGCCCCGCCCATCATGGAAAACTACCGGCTAGGGCCGAACAATAACAATGAAGGTACTGACAAGATATCTGCACCTTGTGGAAGAAAGACTTATCACAACCCAAGGCCACAGAGCCGAAACTCAGTGCCCCCATACATGAGAACATCTCTGAATGTATCATATCTGGTGTGAAAGCACATCTTGCTCATTAGTATCTGCAGTTGTACATTAGGCACGAAAAGGAAAAAATGGCATTAGCACAGCATTCTTGCTGTAGAAAGCGTTTTTTGTTTCTGCTCATTTGGAAGGGGTGAGCCACAGCCGGTCTGCGGATACAAAATTCAAGATAAAGGTACAATAGTCAAGCAAACTAAACTTCGTTAAGCACAACAGAGATCACGTACGATTATAGGCTAATAAACACAATCTGTAATTCGGTTAGACACACAATGCTAACTTATTCATGACGTCATCAAAAGGCATTAGTGGCAGGAAAACTGAAACCTATCAGACTCTCCTTTTAGCATATTGGGGCTAACATTCGCGCAGCCTTTATTAGCTCAAAAGGTAAGGTCTTTTTTAAAGGGCAAAGAAAAGCATAACAGTTCATAAAACACGTTCTTCAAAAATGCCCTCGTCAATCAATATAAAGGATTGAATCTCCTACTTCAACATAGCGGTACCTTTAGAAGCAGATTTAGCCTTACATGTGGATGACATCATCTGACCAATACAAAATGTACAACATGGGGGAAGGCAGTAAACCCAAGCAACAGGTGAATAGTATCCCAACTATACCTGCGAAGATCATCAATAATTTCCACCACCAAGAAACAAACAAACCCCAGAACCATCCACCCAGAGACCAAGTATCAGTATTTGTGTGTATGTCTGCAGCTAGACAATGCAATTTTTGTATAGCTAAATTAACAGTGGGGGCGGAGTCAGGGTTATAGACACAGCAGGAACTCCTGAGGATGCGACAAGCTCCACCCCATCAGCTAGGATGACGTCAAGAACCATACGATTCCGCAAAGTACTTCGTCTCGTCGCCTGCATCTCTACCGTCATGTTTGTCATGATTGCAGCAAAAGTATTTATAACTCCTTCCATTACCTTAGACAGTCTCTTGATATTACGACTATTGAACATAGGACCCAAGAATGGAAGCATCCCCTTTGAGATATCCCCAAACTCTTGCATGGAAGTGTCAGTTTGATAACGAGTACCGGCCCATCCCTCAGGCATGCAAAGGTAGCCATGGTCACCACAAACAAAATAGATATTCGGGTTAGGAATTGGAGATGGGCTAATAGACATACATGAATGAATGGGGGACTTATAGGGCGCAACTCAGCCCAAGGGCTTCAAGACGCCAACCACAACAAGATGGAAAAGGCATATAAACTCACAGCACCAAATCCAGGATCTACGGATAAGCCTCCAAGAACAGCCAGGTTTTTAATTGCTTACGGAAAAGCCCCGGCGAGGATTGACCAACCAGCTCTGGGGGGAGGAAATTCCAGAGCTTGGGCGCGCCAGAGTGGAAAAGGCTCTTCCTCCCCATCTTGCCTTTGCAAATCTCGGAACCAAAAGAAGATTTTTAGAAGAGGAGCCGAGAACTCTACTGGGACTGTAGGGTTGAAGGAGAGACCTGATACCTTCAGCTCCCGAACCATAGAAGGCCCCATGAGCAAGGCAGAGAAGTTTAAAGGAAATCCTAGACTGAACCGGAAGCCAATGAAGGTTTTTCCGGGCCAGTGATATTGAGGAGAGCCGAGGAAGATCCAAAACAATCCTGGCCGCGGCGTTTTGTACCATCTGAAGACGGTGAACACAAATCTTATTCATACCTCTATACAAAGCATAACAGTAGTCCAGCCTCGAGGAGACCAGAGCCACTGTGGCTTGCTTCCGGGTGGCGGGAGAAAGATAGGAAGCAATCTTTCTGAGGATCCTGATGATACCACAGCAGGTGAAAACAGTCCTACGGACTTGGAGTTCAAAGGAAAGTGACGTATCAATCAGGAACCCTAGATTTCTGGCTGAGTGAGAGGGAACAGGGCAGTCCTCAAGGGAGGGCGGCCACAAGTCACTAGACCAGATGTCCTGTTTGCCCCCGAAAATCAGGACCTTTGTTTTTTCTCCATTAAGTTTTTAAAAGTTTCGGATCATCCATTGCAAGACCACTTCCATACAGGCCCTAAACTTAGAAGCAGAGTCAGCCACCGAATGGGTGAATGAGACCATGATTTGGGTGTCGTCAGCTTATGACAACACCTCAAACCCAAAGGATCTCACAACCCTAGCAAGGGGGGTCACATAGATGTTGAACAATAAGAGACTTAAAGAAGAACCCTGGGGGACCCCACATTGCACGGCCTTGGTAGGAGACAGGAACTCAGCCAGCTTGACTCTTTGTTCCCTCTGGTGAAGGAAGGAGGCCAAAAGGCTAAGGGCCGAGCCTCCAACCCCTATCTCCCCCAGCCTGGAAACCAAGACCGAGGGAGACAGGGTGTCGAAGGCTGCTGTGAGATCGAGAAGGACTAAAAGAGTGGTATGTCCCCTGTGGACCCTAGAACAAATGTTGTTAATCACGACAGTGAGGGACTATTCCGTGCTGTGAGCGCATCGAAAGCCATGTTAGCTATCCAGAAGGTTAAAGTCATCCATCAAGGTTGTAAGATGGTTGTTTAGATGGGCCTCCAGGATTTTAGCGGGGCTGGCAGCAGGGAAATTGGACGAAAGTTCTTCAGGACTCCAGGGTCCAGAGAAGCCTTCTTCAAAAGCGGTTTGACAACTGCCATTTCCCATGGGAGGGGAAAGATTCCCTCGGAGATTGCCATGTTCATCACCTCAAGGAGAGGAGGGACAACCACCTCCCTGCAGGTCTTCAGGATTTTTAAAGGACAAGGGTCCAACGGAGACACTGATGTGGTGTTGTCCAGGAGGTGGTAAATCCCATCCAACGTAAGCAGAGGGAAATCAAGAAGAATAGGCGCGGGTTTCGCAACCAATGGGGCAGTTTCATGCACGGAAGACAGGGGGGCGTTGACATCTAACTCTACATTAAGGTGTTCGAGAGATTTATGGATGTCAACGATTTTAGTATGGAAAAAGCTTGAAATATTGTCACAAAGCTCCTGGGATTCCACTATAGGGTCCATGATTTTAGGGACAGAGAGGGAGTCGATGATCTTAAAAAGATCTCTAGGTGATTTTAAAGATGCCGTAATATTGGTGTAATAGGCCTTCTTTTCCTCTATTATCGCTAGTTTTATGCTTTTAAGGGACCTTTGTTGTGTCTTACATAAAAGAGATGTCACATTACAGGAGCTATTTTCTACTGCTATCGGCCCACTACCTTGAATACAGAATGGGGACTTCGCATTTACCATGGCAATAGGAATCAGTGAGTCTCTAGTTGCTTTTCGTTTCTGGAAGGACTGGAAAGCGGAGGATGCATTTAACTGATGAAATCCCTCCCTGTCGTCCCCTGTGTCATTTAACCTCACTCGTCTCCCTATGGCTCTGACGTGTCGTGTTTGGTCAAAACGTCAGTCATTGGAAAATATTCCAGAGGAGGGTTGGTGCTGGGGGGGGGGGATCTGCATTGTCATGGTGGACCTACCCTTAGGAGTGTACGGCTGCAATTCATCAAGTTGCTGGAAGGGTTGAACCAAACTAATCAAAGTGTACCACCCTTCACAATTACTTCCATAAGACAAAGGTATTGACATCAGCCTATCATTTGTGTGTGTGGCTGAAGGTATTTACCCACATGCTCAACAATCAGTAGTATTATACACAGCATGAGTATGATGCAATGTTTGAATGAACACATTATCCTGATAATCCTTACGTTGTGCCTCTTCACAAGGATTCACAGTAGCAACAACATGATCTGATGGCTGTAGGGTAGTGCTTATCAGTGTCTGCATGGGGTACTTCTCATCCAGGAAAAACAGTATACCAAGAACTACAACAAATGCAATGACAATAATGCTTAAGAAAATTCTTTGCTTTTGTAGACCATGAAGACCAGACTGGGGCAGGATCAAAGATCCGCAAAGGGCTGCTCCGCTTCAGGAATAGGGCGACCAAAAGGGTGCATTGTGCTCCTAACTAAAAGTCCAGAAATAAGCTAAAAGGGAAAGGAAAAGGAAAACAGTTTGTCCTGAAACCAACCAGAGGGGTTCTACTCCCTGTGTCCGTCAGAGCCTCACAGGCAGGCTCCTATTGTTCATCAAGAACCCTACATCCCACGTTGGAGTTGCACAGCTCACAACCTGAGGGAGCAACGATCCGGGCCCAAGCACTCTCAATGTCTCGACCAGTGCACCAGTGCTCTCACTCACAGGCACCAGAAACACCTTGCCTGTACCCTTAACTCAAGTCCTGCCCTATCTTCTACTCAGCCCTTCTTCCGGTGCACCGTTCCCTGGCCGGGTCCACAGATTATAGGTAGTGCTCCCTGGCACTTCCTGATCCGTAAACAACCTAGGGGATTCAGTATCACAGGACTTAGTGGCCTGGGACAAAACAACTGGGGAGCTAGAGGCAGCCTCTTGGATTGGCGATGGTCCCCTTCCCAGGATTGTCGCATACAAATCATACAGTGCTTTACCAAATGTGTTGCTACTTTAGAAATGTTCTCATTCCGCCACATTGGATCGAACAGTTTACAAATCCCTTTGGCGCTAATGTGTGCTAGGCCTTAAGCCATAGTAACTATAGGAGGAACGTACGCATTGAGGAGCAACCATCTACATTTGTCTGAGAGATCCGTCCTACAACCGTAAGTCTAGTCGCCCCACACTCTCCTTCCATCTGGTCGGCTCGTCCACTGTTGCCTCTGCCTGAATGTCTCTAACACTTTCTACAGTATTCATGAATAATTCACTATCTGGTACCCACCTAGCAGGACCAGCTACAAACATCCCTGAAATCTTAGATTTTGCTGTCCCTTAGCTGTCTGAGCCGCGAATGCATTGCCCCTCCCCTACACCATCCACCACTGCCCTATGCGCACTGCACTTCACCCTTGGCCACTTTCTTTGGTAGTGTCAATGCCGTCAACAGTCTGCGTATCAATGTACCATGCTGTATTTTCTGTCCATGAGACGTAAGGAACCCCCTCACTGCCCACAGTTGCCCAAAACTATGAGCCACGCCGAAGGCGTATTGGCTGTCTGTATATCTATTCACTTCAAGCACTTCACTCAGCTCACTTGCTCGTAGCAGGCCCACTAACTCCGCAGCTTGCGCTGACTGATAAGGGACCCTCGATGTCTCAACTACTGTGTGTAACGTAGTAATCGCATATGCTGCGATAGTAGTGCCATCTGGGAGCTTAAAACATGAGCCATCGACATATAACTCCCCTTCGAGGTCAAATAAGGGAGTATGTGTCGGGTCTACCCGTACCTTTGTTTCCTCCTCCGTCCGAAACAAGCAATCGTGGACATCATTGTCCTTTTCATCCGAAGGGAGGGTTAGTAACATGGCCTGGTTCAGAGTGGCACATCTATTGATGGTAATATGACGGGCAAACGTCAATTCATAACCAGTAAGGCGAGCACCAGTTCAGTGCTGCATCTTCATTTTGTTCAGTAGGGTGTATACGTCGTGGGGTACCATCACTGAGAGATCAGTATCGAGGACGAGCCCCTCCGATTGTCTAATAGACACTGCAGCCAGCAGTCGCTGTAGCTCTGACAGCTCGGCAGCGCTCTGGCGACATTATCAAGCATAGCAGAAAAATACACACAGGGTCTTTGCATACCACCGAAACACTGTGTCAACACAGAGAGCACGCAACCTTCCCTCTAATGCACGTAGAGCACAAAAGGCATCTGGTAATTAGGAGTGCCAAGCACAGGTGCAGAACAAAGTGCAGATTTCAAAAGATCAAAAGCTTCTTGGCATGCAGAGGTACAAGATAGGGGTTCATGCACATCTTTAGTAGTCAGATAGAGAAGGGCTTTAGTCAGCAAGGTATAATTAGGCATCCACTGGCGACAGTAAGAGGTTATGCCCAGAAACGCGCCCACCTCACTGGTCTGGGTCTTGGGAACAAGCATATTAGTAATAGCTGCAATGCGCTCGGGCGTTAGTCTCCTACCCTCCTTCGACAGTAGGTAACTGAGGTAGGTGACCTCCTGTCGACAATACTGAAATTTTTACAAGGACACTATGGCCACTGTGCACCAAATGCTGTAACAATTTAACAGTGGCTTCTTTACAATCCTCCTCCGTGTCGGAAGCCGCAAGCAGAACATCCACATACTGCAATAGCACATTACCCTCAGGGAGTACTAAATCATCCAATTGGGCTTTCAAGGCTTGGCTATAGATGCTTGGACTTTCAGTATACCCCTGTGAAGCACTACAGAATCGGAAACTACGTCCAGCTAACGAGAAGCCGAAAATATGGCGGCTATCGGGGTGTATGGGATACTAAAGAAAGCGTTCAAGTCTATAACGGAGAAGAAACGCGCAGTTGGGGGAACCATTGTCAATATCAAGTAATGTCAGAAACTACTAGGGTACTGAGGGTCCACTATTTTGTTGACCTGCCGCAAATCAATCACAAAACGGTAGACATCCGCATGGTCATAAGCGGAATCTACAGGTGCCTTTTTAAGAATAGGAAGAATGGGGCTGTTACATGTATTAGATGCGGTCTCCTCCACTACTCCAGACCATATCAAATCGTGAAATCTTGTATATCTGCAGGAGAGCTTGTTTACCAGCCTGCAAAATCTTATACTGGGGAAGGTGAGGCAACCAAGCATTCTCCTTTATCTTCATGGAGACGGACTGTTTTCAGTAAACCAACATCAGTATCACTAGTGGCCCACATAGTGTGGGGCACCGCCTGAAGCTCCGTAGGCAGGGGCTCATCTTTAGAAAAGCACTGCTGGGCTACAGCTACGCACGGACCGACAGTGATGTACACTCCATCCGGAGAACAATAGGTCGTTGCATGCATTTTTTTCAGGAGATCTAAACTCAGCAGATTCTCTCCACAGTGTGATGTCAAAAGAAAGGGGGAATCAACAGTGAAAGGGCCAAGCGTGAGGGAAAGGGGTTTGGAGATGGGGCTGAAAACCGGTGTACCTGAAAACCCTACCAACATTATTTTGGCCAGACAGAGCCGCCCCAGGGAATGTGAAACAACTTTTCATAGCTCCGGTGTCCACTAAAAACTTCTTGATGGGCCCTAACAGATCCGCAGTGATCTAAGGTCCCCGCTGGTCTACCGGTACTGACAATGGTCCCGCACTCTGTCCTACGCTGTTGTGCAGTTGTGAGGACCAGGTGACGCGGAGGAAGCAAACACAAGGAGACGATGGACAGAGCGCTGAAGCTTTTCAGATACTCACCCCCAGTCACACATCTGGGTTGAATCCTTCATCGTTCTTTAGCATACTTCGCCACCCCAGTTCAGACACAGCTAAATGCAAATCAGTCTTGACCCTGTGCCTCATGGGAACAGTCCAGCCCGAACTGCCAAGCCATGTCTTCCCTGGACCGTAAAAAAAAAGCATCCTGGGACCAGTTTCGGGCTAACAGCCCTCATCACCCAGGCTAGATTGACTCAAGTGGCAAAGGAGCAAGGGACCCACATTTGGGCATACCCTGCCAACTTAGGGCGAACAAAGCAAACACAAGGAGACTATGGGCAGAGCGCTCAAACTTCAGACACTCCCCACCAGTCACAGATCTGGGTTAAATTCATCATAGTTCTTTAGCTCACTTCACCACCCCAGTTCAGACACAGCTATATGCAGGAAGACCAGGAGCCGTACACAACCTGTCCCATATCTAATGTCAGGCGGGAGCACCAACAAGCCTTGGTTGCCACAACTGGCGTGGAGTACGAAGGAGCAACGTTCGGACCAGCAAGGTCCAAGGGACTCACCACAGGCCCTGAGCAAGAAGGGGAGCCCACTGACTCGGGAGAAGACCCTCAGGAGGACCAACTGCTACAGGAGTCACAAGAGGACCCCAAGCAGATCACCAACAAGGAAGGCCCATGGTGCAGATGCTGAAGTGAGGACACTCCTTGTCAGGAGATGCTAAAGCTTCTAGCCCGAAGATCTTTGGAGTGCAGAACCAACAAACCTTGGCAACGGCAAGTTGATGCGATGTGCAGGGGTTCAGTTCCAGTGGTTCTGATGAGGGATACTGGCCTAAAGATTCTAATGAGGACAGGTCAGGCCTTCGAGGGAGTTGCAGAACCACAACCTGTGCTGCTCAGCATTTAGAAGTCTGTGGGACGTCTGGAGGAGCGTACAGTCCGCTTCGTTGTGGGGACTGCAGATGCAGGGGTGTGACTCATTCACTCCAAGGAAGATTACTTCAGGTGTCCTTGATGCCGACCGGTCTGGTGAAGATCCTGGGAAAGCACAGACATCAAAGACATGCAGAACAGTGAGACCAGGAGCAGCAGGTGTATTCCTTGATGCAGTCTCAGTTCCAGGCGAAGTCGAAGTGTCCATACTATCAGTGACTTGGTTTCAGGCTTGAGTCTTGTCCCATGACGAATCTAAGGAACCACCCACAGGTAAGCCCTTAAGTACCGGTGGAAATGGTTTGGAGCTTCTCAAAGGTTGGTCCCTCCTGGAGGAGGGGCTGGATACTCGTATGTGCTTTGTCCAGTTTCATGCCAAGGCTCTCTCTAAACTGTCTCAAACTGGAGTATTCATGGAGGGCACCAAATGAGCCCTTCATAGCAGTCTGGTGGTGCTGGCGAGTGCCCCAGCCCAATACGGTGGCGCTTATCCTGTTGGACTTAAGCGCGGCGTTTGACACCGTCTCCCACGATATCCTCCTCTCTACCCTAAAGGCCGCTGGCATCCATGGCACGGCTCTAGCCTGGATCGCTAGCTTTTTGTCCGCACGTACTTTTCAGGTTTTTTCCCCTACGTCTGCCTCCACTGCCCTCCTGTCCCCACACGGTGTACCCCAAGGTTCTATCTTAAGCCCCCTTTTCTTTAATATTTATGTCAGTCCCCTTGCCTCTTTGGCAGAACAATCTGGGCTTTCGATATTTTCATACGCGGACGACACCCAAATCATTTTTTCTCTCTCCTCTAATAAACACGCTCCCTCCTCATCTCTTAGATCCGGGCTCATCAATATTGCCAACTGGATGCAGACCCATAAATTAAAACTCAACGGTGACAAAACCGAACTCCTTTTATTCGGTCCTGACACCTCTCTCTGGGGCCCCAAGCACTGGCCGCAGCAAATGGGTCCTCTGCCGGCTCCTTCTGCCAAGGCTCGCAACCTGGGAGTCACTTTTGACAACCAGTTATCCATGAAGCAGCATGTTGTGAAAGTCTCAGCCACCTGTACTAACATCATGCGGTGGCTGAGGAAAATAGCATGGATGCTCCCGCCAGACACGCAAAGAACTGTGGTCCAGGCATTGGTTACCTCCAGGTTGGATTATGGCAACGTGCTACTCCTTGGGGCTAGCAAGGAGGTAATACGTAAACTACAGGTGGTGCAAAATATGGCAGCTCGCCTGCTTTGCAACCTGCCCAGAACTGCCTCTGCCACTGTTTCCCTGCGCAACCTTCATTGGCTGCGCATCGAATCAAGAGCAAAATTCAAAGCCCTTTGTTATATGCACCGGATTAAAACAGGTAACTCCCCCTCCTACCTCTCTAGTTTGGTCCATCCGTATTGTCCAGTGCGTACTCTCAGGTCCTCCTCTCTTGGCACCTTTTTCGTGCCTCGTTTCAAACGCACCAGAGTGGGTGGTCGCTCCTTTTCCTATCTGGCGCCATCACTCTGGAATTCTCTCCCCATCGCTTTGCGATTTGAAACCTGTTATTTGAAATTTAGAAAAGGCCTGAAAACTTGGCTTTTCTCTGCCTAATTCATCTTCTTCTTGTCTCCCTGCTTCTTTGGCTCTGTTAGCGCCGGGAAACCCCTGGGTATCTGTGCGCTCTATAAACTCAAATATAATAATAATAATAATAATACACCAAATCCTGTCTGGGAGGTGGTCACACCTCCCTGTGACAGGAAATCTTTTCTACCTTGCCCTGCTCGAGTTTGGCTCAGAAGCAGGCAGGTCAAATTGTCTGTGGTTGGCAGCAGCACTAGCTTGCGGTCAGACCATGAAAGGTTGCTACTGAAAGTACGGTGGGTGGTACTCCAAGGGAGCCCCCCAGCACATGGATCATACTTTCAAAACTGTAATCCGTGTTGGGGTATGATTCCAACATGTTTGATAGTAAACATGACTGGTTTTGGTGCAGCCACTATATAGTTAGACATCTCATATTGGCTGATGTCCATTATATTTTAAAATGGCTGACCACACTTGTTAAGCCTGGAGCATCGAATCTGGGGTTTGTAGGGGTGTCGTACTCATGCAGGCACTCCCTCACACCTAAAACCAAGCACCCTGTCCTCCGGTCTGAAGAGCCTGACAAAGGAGTGACTTTTAGGTTTGAAGGGTAGCAACCCCAGATATAAGGACACTTCTATCTGTTGCAAGAGATGAAAACACCAACACACTTAGCCTGCAATGGCAGGCCTGTAGTCAGTTTAATTGGACTCCCATGGGTGGTACAATACATGCTGCTGCCCATGGGAGACCCCTGGTGTACCTATGGCCTGGGTACCTTAGTACCATATGCTAGGGACTTACACGGGTAAACCAGTAGCCGATTGTGGATGTATAACAGTAGCTGCCATGGTCAATTTAGGGAGAAAGCACACAGACTAGGGTCCTGATTAGAAGGATTCCAGTTAGACGAGTCAAAAACATACGGACACCAAGCAAAAAGTGGGGGTAACCATGAAAGCAGATCCTACTTTTCTACACTCACATTTTGGAGAAACAGATTCAGCCTTAGAGAAGTTTAAAGATCTGAAAGAGACCATTAGTTATGA
Organism: Lissotriton helveticus; assembly: GCF_964261635.1. Taxonomy (NCBI): domain Eukaryota; kingdom Metazoa; phylum Chordata; class Amphibia; order Caudata; family Salamandridae; genus Lissotriton; species Lissotriton helveticus. Next base: position 382,346,094 of record NC_136062.1, read on the forward strand.
ATTCCTTGAGCAGTACACCTGCACGTCGGTAGATGGCATTGGCCGACTCCGCGTTCGTTGTTGGCGTTGTGATCGCCGGAATGAAGTAGCGGTATCTACTTAGACGCTGCCCCTGCACGCTGATGTCAGTTTTCTTTTTCCGCCCCAGTCAATACAGACCTGGAGAGAGCAGTACCTTGTCACTTTTTCACTATTTTGTCAAAATCTTTGAGTCGTCCAACTCCTGGTGCACAAGGATGTCACCTCAGCGGACCGGCTTCATGCCTCGAGGCTCCTGCCACAAGCTGATGTCGCTGATGGACCCCCATCTTGTGTGTCTCTGGTGCTTGAAGCGTGACCCAAAGTCGTGCTACGACTGCCAGGCCATGCCCCTGAGGTATTTGCGGGAGCGGTCCCGAAAGCTTCTGGAGGCCCGGCTGTCGGTTCTACACCACTCCCGGTCGAGAGGGAGTTCGCTGAGCCATCCCCACCACTCCTCATTGAAGTCTTTGTTTTTGTGTGAGTCAAAGCACAAAAAGAATTCGAAGAAGTATTGTCTCTTCACGTTCTCCCCGTCGGTTGTCCGGCTCTGCCCGCGGAGCCAGTTGTTTCAACTCGAGCCCTCCCTGGGAACCCGGCTACCCCTGCCCAACTTTGTAGCTTTCATGAAGCCCTCCACTCCATCTTTGGGCAGCCTGACTACGCTAGCGCACCTAGGGGCCCAGCGGACTCGGCTAGGGGTTTTAGGCCTTCGATGCCGGTGGTTTTTGCCTAGTCTCCGTAGGGCCCCCAGGGATCTAGGCCTGGATCCGGATCAGTGTCGGTCGACCTTACGACACTACCTCCAGATCCGAATCCATTGGCGACACCTCCGACGCCGCTTGTGTCCCCAACTGACATCGATACCAGCCTCCCACTCGACATGGACACCGTGCCGGACCGACGTCGGTACCAGCGCAGACCAGTTCTTTTGTACCCCTGTTCTCCCCTGGTGTTCCCCAGTGCCCTGAATGGCTACCAGAGGAGGGTGAGGAGGACAGGGAGGGGTCTGTGGACCCTCTGGCAGACCAGTTGGAAGAACTAGACCGGCGAGGAGTTGGGTGAGGCACGTGGTCTGGACACTTCTCCAGACCTTGGCAGGCTATCTCCCCTCCTACTGTGGCTACGTAGGAATGTGCATCATACGCAGTGGTGTTGCGTAGGGCATCTGAGGCCTTGAACCTTAAGCTTCCTATGGTAGTGGTTGGGGCTAACCACCGGCAAGGGGTGCTTCAACCGATGGCGGCCTTCCCTGTACCCCCTGCTGCCATTCAATGAGGCCCTCATAGGCATCCTTTTGGTCACTTGGTCCAAGCCCAACAGAGGGCCCGCTGTGGATATGATGATTGCCTGACATCACCGCCCGACCTCGGGTGACCCCATTTTCCTCTCCCAACACACTTGTTGGTCCAAGCCTCTACTTCCAGGGGCGACTTCCCTACCAATCTATCTGATGGGGAATCCAAGAAGCTGGACCATCTTGGGAAGAATATTTTTTCTTCCTCCAGCTTAGGACTGCGGTCGGTGAACACCGCATGTCTCTTGGGCCGTTACACGCATTCTATGTGGGACACGGTCATGCAGGTGCTGCCACAGTGACCGGGGGAGGCCCGGGCCATGCTCTCTAGTGCAGTTGCCGAAGGGAGAGACGTAGCCAAGTTCGCCATATGATGTGGACTGAACACTGCCGACTCACTGGGCAGGACAATTTCAACGTCGGTAGCCATGCGATGCTACGCCTGACTGAGGTCCACTGGCTTTTCGGGTGATGTACAAGCTACACTTTTAGACATACCTTTTGACCGTCGCTTGTTTGGCGACAAAGCAGACAACACTCTGAAGTGCTTTAATGACTCCAGGGCTACAGCCAGGTCCATGGGCCTCGCTTCTACATCTCTCCCCGCTCAGACTGCTTGTCGCCCCTTTCGCGGCTATGGAAGAGGTGCCCGCACCAGGGCCACAGGCCAGCGCAAGCTGTTCAGCCTCTGAGCGGCCGGGGACTTGGCACCCACTGTTGTGGTTCTGGGGCCATCGAGTGTGCCAGTCTACCTGCGCCCCCTCTGCAGCAGCCTCCTAGTCAGACCTTTCAGGCCCACCATTCACCAGTGGGCAGCAGGATCCGCCATCACCTCCCACTGGCTCAACATAACGTCGTACAGGTGGGTTTTGCAGATAGTCCGAAGGGGCTACTTCCTCCTCTTTGAGACTACCCCTCCCTCCATGCCATTAATACTCCATTGCATGTCGGAGGATCACTTGGCTCTTCCCCACCATTAAGTTGCAGCTCTCTTGGCTAAGGGAGCTATCAAGAGGGTCCCTGTGCCAGAAGTAGGTGGTGGTTGTTACTCCCACTACTTTCTGGTAAACAAGGAGGACAAAGGCCTGTGTCCTTTCTTAAACCTCAGGGCCCTTAACTGCTTCCTCCGGAAGGGGAAGTTCAAAATGCTCACTTTGGCTCAGGTCTTGTCTGCCCTCGATCCCGGAGACTGGTTGGTAGCATTGGACTTACGGGATGCCTAATCCATGATTCCCGTCCTGCTAGCCCTCAGGGGTTACCTAGAGTTCACAGTAGGCCACGAGCATTTTCAGTTTACTGTGCTCCCTTTTGACCATACCAGTGCCCCTCGGGTGTTCACAAAATTAATGGCAGTGGTTGCAGCTTTTCTGCGCATATCAGGGGTTTTAGTCTTCCCCTCTCAAACTCCTTTTCATCTGAGCAGTTCTGGATATAGCGCAGTTTCTGGCTTATCCTCCCGAGAAGTTAGTCTGCGATATTCGGTTTAAGATACCGATGTTTCAGCATATATCCCGGATTTCAGTGAGCATGACCCTGAAGCTGCTGGGCCTTATGGTCCCCTGCATCCTGCTGGTGGATCATGCCAGGCGGCATATGTGTGCACTGCAGTGGGACCTGAATGTCCAGTGGTCACAGCAGCAGAGGAAACTTTCCAATGTTGTCCAGATCTCGGAGGGGACTGCAAATAAATTGCAGTGGTGGCTCACGAACCAGGATTGGGTCCGGGCAGATTCCTCTCCCTTTCCCAATCAGGGGTCTCTGGTATCCAGGGGAGTCCGGCCTCCACATCAACCTTTTGGCACTACAGGCGATCCGTCTTGCTCTGAAGGCATTCCTTCCTTCTGTCAAAGGAAGAGTAGTGCAAGTGTTATGACAACACAGCCATATGGTACTGCAACAAACATGGCGGGTGGGGTCGTGGACCCTATGTCAGGAGTCTTTGCCTTTCGACGTGGCTGGAAAATCAGGGCATATCCCTGGTGGTTCAACAACTGGGAGGTTCCATGAACACCAGGGAGGGCTAATCAATCAATCAACCAGGGGTTGGTGAAGCGCACTGCTCACCCGTGAGGGTCTCAAGGCGCTGTGGGGGGGGAGGAGAGGGGCAGCTCCGGATCAGGTGGCGATCGGTTGAAGAGCCAGGTCTTGAGGTCCTTCCTGAAAGTGTGCAGGTTCGGGGAGAGTCTGATGTTCACCGGGAGCTTGTTCCAGGTCTTGGCTGCGGTGTAGGAAAAAGCTATGTCGTCTGTTCTGCAGATGCAGATGCAGGGGACTACTGCCAAGGCAAGGTCGGCAAAGCGGAGATTCCTCTTGGGTACGTGGAAGGATAATATTTCATTGAGGTATATTGGTCCAGTGTTGTTGACTGATTTGTAGGCGTGGATGAGGAGTTTGAAGGTGACCCTCTTCTCAATAGGGAGCCAATGGAGGTCGCGAAGGTGCTGGGTCATGTTTTCGTGGTGCGGAGTTCCAAGGACGAGTCTGGCCACGGCGTTCTGAATGGTTTGGAGTCTGTTTAGGAGGCCCTTGTTGATTCCAGCGTAGAGGGAGTTGCCGTAGTCCAGCCTACTGGTTATGAGTGCGTGGGTGACAGCCTACCTGCAATCCGGGGGGATCCATTTGAAAGTCTTGTGGGGGATGCGTAGGCAGTTGAAACAGGAGGCAGCCACTGTGTTGATCTGGCGGTTCATGGAGAGGGAGGAGTCCAGGATGATTCTGAGGTTCCGTGCGTGGTCAGTGGGTGCGGGTGGGGTCCCAAGGGTGGGGTGTCACCAGGTGGCGTCCCTGGCTGAGGCGCAGCGGCCCAGGATGAGGACCTTGGTCTTCTGAGTTAAGTTTCAGACAGCTGTCTTTCTTACAGATTGTGATGTTTTTCATTCCTTCCTAGAAGCAGCGTCTGGTGTCCCGGGGGTCGTTGGTGAGGGGAAGGATGAGTTGGGTGTCGTCGGCGTATGATAAAATACTGAGCCCGTGGTGTCTGACGAGGGCGGTGAGAGAGGACATGTAGATGTTGAAGAGAGTGGGACTCCGTAGTTGATGTTCGTGGGTTCAGAGATGAAGGGGGGAGGGGAGTCTGGTTCTCTGGGTTCTGCCGGAGAGGAAGGATTGGTGGATCTAGTCTAGGGCGGTCCCTTGTATTCCTGCGTTGTGGAGTCTGGACGCAAGCGTGCGGTGTGACAGTGTCGAAGGCTCTGGAGAGGTCCAGAAGGATAAGGGCCGCAGTCTGGCCTTGGTCCAGTAGCCTTCGGATATTGTTGGTGGCGGCTATTAGGGCGTTCTCCGTTCTGTGGTTGCGGCGGAATCCGGACTAGGAGGCGTTGAGGATGGAGTTTGCTTCGATGTAGTCGGACAGTTGTACTAACTCAGCTGCCTGTGCATTGTGGATCATGAATGGCGTTTTCACCTGGAGGTAGTGCACGGTCTCTTTCGGCAGTGGGGAGAGCCTTGGTTAATATGTTCAATGAAAAATAAGGGATTGTGCAGTACACACCTAATTTAGAACTCAATTTGAACTGTTTCTCTAATTCATTAATTCTTATTAGGGCCGTGCTGGGAGGGAAGGAGGATGCTACCCTCTGAATTCAACTGTAGACAAAAACCATCAAGTGACTAATGACACCTGACCCTGCCCGCACTGCTGTCAGCAAACCTCCGTCTGCCCAAATTAATCAACAAATACTTATGTTCTTTGATATCAGTTTTAATTCACGAAATATATTTTTTAGTACACCATTTTTTGTGTACAATTTCTGGTCAATGTGTTACAACGGACATCATCGCTTTTTAATGCCCTGATCTAGACATAAGCATTCCTATCTAGATAAATAAACAAACTACAAAATTGAACATCAATATTGACGATTAGAACTTCTTGTTTTCCAATCCCAATGCATTTCGGGAATAAATCCCTTCTTCAGGGGAACTGTAGAAAAATGTACATAAAAAAACATATATTTTAACCAATACTCAGCACATTACATGGCAGAAAAAGTCACGTTTGGCATGCACCCGATCAAATTATAAGTCCGCTCTCACCACCACCACATGCCTGCTCTGAAAAAGTGCAGAAAACAAAACATTAGACTTCCATGAATCCGCATCACCAGATGCTACTCACCAACTATTTTACACTGAAAACTGCCTCCGCGTTGTTTTAACTGTATCAGCCTAAGCAGTCCATTAGGGTTCACACGAACGCACAATGATCCAGACACAACATCATTCTTTCCCTCTGTTGAAAATACCTTCCAAACGATCACGTAAATCCTAATAGCTGTTCCTCAATGAATTCATCAAACAGTCCAAGTCTCAGTTGTTACCTGCTGTTGGAACTAGCACTTCAAACTTTCTCTTCTAAAGATCGCTGCAACGTAACAGACTCCTTCCCCTTCTTTAACTAGTGCTCCGAATACCAATGTGCTCCGTTCTAAATAAACAAAGTAGTGTCTTGATTAAACATCCACAATAAGTTTCTGCTGAATTGACAAACCATAAACACTCGCATCACCTTAACATGTTCAACACTTCACAGCCAATATCACTCTAGAACAATTGCCGCAATCCGATTAACTCCTGCCCCTCCTCTTGAGTAGTTCGACAGCCTCCTTTCTACAAAGATACCATACACAACTGGTTGAACACCACGCATATGAGATTGTGATCCAGCAATGTTCCAAGTGAGAAACTTTCTTTACCTGAGCTCGCCGCACTCTGCCCTGTGTTCAATCCTTCCCCAATCCGAAACTATTTCAGACCAACTTCTCCTGTAGATACATAACAAATTAATTTACTGTCTGCCCCACTCGAATGTCAATGCCCACAAAAAAACCTCCTAGTCTCTCTCACGTACCTTCAAAGTAAAACACTCGCAAGCTAAGGTTCCTGTGCCCGACCGTTCACACAATGAAGAATGACGCTGTAGCTTAGTCAAATAATAGAAGAAAAGATCGACAACAGACTCATGTTACGAGGATTAAACGGCGGCCATCTTAAGAGTCAACTGTTCAAGAAACTTTATTCAACACTGGAGTCCTCCGAACTCGCCTCTGTAACTCCAAAAACACGCGCAAACACAATACCATGTTCCCATCTAATGAAAAAAATGAAAATAAATGCTGATAATAAAAATGCAAAAAACACAGTTGATGGACAGAATGTAGAACAGTGTCATACATTCACCCCAGTACAAGGATCTGGGCCTAAATCCGTAGTTTTTTTGCACTCCACTCCACCCTGGGTTAGTCACTGGCTATATGAAAATCAGCTCTGACCCTGTGCCTCATGGGAACAGTCCAGTCCGAACTACCAAGCCATGTCTTTACCAGAACGGAATCAAGCATCCAAGGACCGGGTTCTGGCTATCGGCCTTCATCAGCCTGGATAGCTTGACTCCAGTGGTGTGGAGAGCCTGGGACTCACGTCTGAGCATACCCAGCCCACTCGGGGTGAAAATTGCAAAAAACATGGCTTGGTAGTTTGGACTGGACTGATCCCATGAGGCACAGGGTCAGAGCTGATTTGCATATAGCCAGTGTCTAACCCAGGGTGGTGTGGAGTGCAAAAAAACTATGGATTTAGGCCCAGATCCTGGTACTGGTGAATGTATGACATTGTTCTACATTCTGTCCATCAATTGTGTTTTTTGCAATTTTCACCCCGAGTGGGCTGGGTATGCTCAGACGTGAGTCCCAGGCTCTCCACACCACTGGAGTCAAGGTATCCAAGCTGATGAAGGCTGATAGCCAGAAACCGGTCCTTGGATGCTTGATTCCGGTCTCGGAAAGACATGGCTTGGTAGTTCGGACTGGACTGTTCCCATGAGGCACAGGGTCAGAGCTGATTTGCATATAGCCAGTGTCTAACACAGGGTGGTGTGGAGTGCAAAAAAACGATGGATTTAGGCCCAGATCCTTGTACTGGGGTGAATGTATGACATTGTTCTACATTCTGTCCATCAACTGTGTTTTTTGCAATTTTCACCCCGAGTGGGCTGGGTATGCTCAGACGTGAGTCGCAGGCTTTCCACACCACTGGAGTCAAGATATCCAGGCTGATGAAGGCTGATAGCCAGAAACCGGTCCTTGGATGCTTGATTCTGGTCTGGGAAAGACATGGCTTGGTAGTTCGGACTGGACTGTTCCCATGAGGCACATGGTCAGAGCTGATTTGCATATAGCCTGTGTCTAACCCAGGGTGGTGTGGAGTGCAAAAAAACGATGGATTTAGGCCCAGATCCTTGTACTGGGGTGAATGTATGACATTGTTCTACATTCTGTCCATCAGCTGTTTTTTTTGCAATTTTTACCCCGAGTGGGCTGGGTATGCTCAGACGTGAGTCCCAGGCTCTCCACACCACTGGAGTCAAGCTATCCAGGCTGATGAAGGCTGATAGCCAGAAACCGGTCCTTGGATGCTTGATTCCGGTCTGGGAAAGACATGGCTTGGTAATTCGGACTGGACTGTTCCCATGAGGCACAGGGTCAGAGCTGATTTGCATATAGCCAGTGTCTAACCCAGGGTGGTGTGGAGTGCAAACAAATGATGGATTTAGGCCCAGATCCTTGTACTGGGGTGAATGTATGACATTCTGTCCATCAACTGTGTTTTTTGCAATTTTCACCCCGAGTGGGCTGGGTATGCTCAGACGTGAGTCCCAGGCTCTCCACACCACTGGAGTCAAGCTATCCAGGCTGATGAAGGCTGATAGCCAGAAACCGGTCCTTGGATGCTTGATTCCGGTCTGGGAAAGACTTGGCTTGGTAGTTCGGACTGGACTGTTCCCATGAGGCACAGGGTCAGAGCTGATTTGCATATAGCCAGTGTCTAACCCAGGGTTGGTGTGGAGTGCAAACAAACGATGGATTTAGGCCCAGATCCTTGTACTGGGGGGAATGTATGACATTGTTCTACATTCTGTCCATCAACTGTGTTTTTTGCGATAATAAAAATGAACATAAATGTGCAAACACAAATAATTTTAAAAAAACGGTGAGTGAAGCAAGCAAATGAGTCGTATGCATACATTGAATATTTCAAAATCATTTGTTTCAGTTTGATATTCTGCCTTTAAGTCCTACGTACTGTACTTCAATCATGTGTCTTGTGTCAGCACAATATACTTGTGTCAACAAAGTATGCCTCTTGTGCATCAAATGTTCCTGCTGTCTAGATTCCTAAAAAGTAAATCAGATAAGTTCTCATGAATTATTGCTATTCCTATCGTTGAGTGTATCCTTGATTCTAAACTATGAGAATCCTCGCTAATGTGGTAGCGTTGTAGCGTTGATGATGCTCACCTATTTAAAGAAAACAAATCATATCCACTTTGTCATTGAGGCCCTTCGGCATCATGGTTTCAAGAAAATTGATCCAACAAATCTCCCTTTTAGAAAGCTTTTTGGCATTATCGCGATCAGATTCCAATTTGATTTGCTCCAACACTTGATTTCGCAATTATGGAATGGTATGATTCATTTCTATCCAATGAGTGAATAAACTTGACATAGTGGTCTTATTTCGAATTCTGCTTTTGTGTTCAGTGATAAACACATTTACTTTGCGTTCCGTTTTCCCTACGTAAAGTTTACCGCGGGGGCATTTGATGCTGTAAATTACTTGGGAAGAATTGCAATCAGTCTGGCATTTCAATTTAACTCTCTTGCATGTTTGTGGATGTAAAATGAATGACCCCTCTATTACATTATTGCAATGTGTGCAATTGTAACATTTCCTCATTCCTGGATTTGTATGTTGCAATTTTGTGCCTTTTGTAACCAACTCTTTCAAATTCTTGCTGCTCAAGTATAGATAGGTTTATTGACGAATAGACCTTGAAAATCCTCTTCTTGCTGTAAAAGTTCCCAGCGAGTATTCACAATACTATTGATTTGTGGAGATTGTGTTGAATATTTAGACACAAACACCAACCTTTCTTTTGCCATCTTTGGTTTGCTTTGTATCAATGTTTGCCTTGATACTGTTTGCATTCTGTTCTCAGCAGTCTGTACAATTTCGCTTGGATACCCGCGTGCCAGGTACCTTTGTCTTTATTTCTCCACCTTCAGGGTGAATACCTGCTCTTTAGATGTAATGCGCTTTATACGCAGAAATTAAGAATAGGGCAAATTTAGCAGTAAAGCCTTAGGATGAAAACTGCTGTACAATGAAGCATTATTGCTATCTGTCGGTTTGTGTTAAACCGCCGTCTCTAATCTGTTCCCATTCAATTGTACCAAGACATCCAAGAAAGTTATTTTGGAATTATCCACTGTGTTCGTGAATTGTATTCTCATGTTTCTTGTGTTCAGTTTTTCAATTTTATTGATCAACAAAGCCTTGGGCCCTTTCCACAGCAAAAAAATATTGTCGATAAATCTTTTGTAAAAAATTGTGTTCATTCCAAACCGTATCTGCTAAGATGTAATCATTTTCAAATTTCACCATGAAGGTATTTGCAAAGGCTGGGGCACCCGAAAACCCCATCAATGTAACGCTAATTTGCAAAAAATAGTTGCCCTTCCATTTGAAATATGAATGACGTAGGCAAAATTTCAGTAATTCCAATATAAATACTTTGTTTGCTGCCACTTGAGGTGTTTGTAATAATGCCCATGCTTCCAATCCTTCTGCTAATGGGATTGAAGTGTACAATGCGGTAACATCGATGGAGCACAAAAGTACACAATGGTTCTCCAAATTCACGGTCTGTAGCAGTTGAAGAAAATGAGCCGTATCTCTCACATACATGACCCATCATTGCACAAATGTTTGTAAAAACTCATCAATGTATTGGCCCAAACGCTCAAATATGGATCCACAACCGCTTACTATGGGTCTTAGTGAAGGGTCTTGTATGCTTTTATGAATCTTTGGAAGCATCGTTCCGGACATCTAGGGTATGGTGTAGTCAAAAAGGTTTGGGTCTTTGCATTAATCCATTCTATTCCTGATCTCTTCGTGCAGCTGGGGCCCCGCCTGAAGTGTGCCTCGCTCTCGCCCTTCGCAGCCCATGCCCGGCTGCCCCTGCCTCGAGCGTGCCGCTCTCCCCTGAACCGTGCCTGCTCCGCTGGGCCGCCCACACCCAGCCCCCCTCTTCTCCCTAAGCCGCACAGCTTTTGGCCGCCCCGCCGCTGGAACAGCCCGGCGCCCCTTTGCAAGGCACAGAAAAGCCAGTACGCTTGAAGCTTACTGGCTCCCAACCCGCTCCGGCCTGGTGAGAGATCAACCGCATTGTCCAAGCCGCAACCCGAATGGAAAGTACGGTTCGTTCGTACCTCAGAGGCGCCTGCACCGCACCACGAGAGAGCCGCCGGTACAATCCGTACCCCCGCTAGGTGTCGCCTCTGCCCTCGCACCTTCGCACCGGACCAGCCTGTGGCGTCACCCAGTCCGGTACGGTGCGTACCTGAAACGCACATCGGACTGCCCGCACCAGCATTCGTGGTAGGATCCCCTCCACAGCGCGTACTGAAGAGTATGCCTCGCTCCCTGATGCCTATTCTCCGGATTGTCTGCCCCCTTCTCCGCAGTCCCGCTCATTCGCCTGGCACCTTGAGACCCCTGCGAGCCGGACTGCCCGAAAGAACCGCAGACCTCGTCCCGGGGCCGCCTTCACTTGGGGCCGCATCTGTACACCACGGACTCCTGCCTTTCAGGTGTGTGGCATGCAGCATGAGGCGTGCAGCAGTGTGAGGCATGCAGCAGTGTGAGGCATGCAGCAGTGTGAGGCGTGCATTATGCATCAGTGTGAGTAATGCAGCAGTGTGCAGCAGTGTGAGGCGTGCAGCAGTGTGTGGCATACAGCAGTGTGTGGCATGCAGTAGTGTGAGGCGTGCAGCAGTGTGAGGCGTGCATCATGCATCAGTGTGAGTAATGCAGCAGTGTGCAGCGTGCAGCAGTGTGCGGCATGCAGCAGTGTACGGCGTGCAGCAGTTTGAGGCATGCCGCAGTGTGATTCATGCCGCAGTGTGTGGCGTACAGCAGTGTGTGGCATGCAGCAGTGTGGCGTGCAGTGTGTGGCGTGCAGTTTGAGGCGTGCAGCAGTTTGAGGCATGCAGCAGTGTGAGGTGTGCAGCATGCAGCAGTGTGAGTAATGCAGCAGTGTGCAGCAGTGTGAGTAATGCAGCAGTGTGAGGCGTGTGGCAGTGTGAAGCATGCAACAGTATGAGTAATGCAGCAGTGTGCTGCGTGCAGCAGTGTGTGGCATGCAGCAGTGTGAGGTGTGCAGCAGCGTGCAGCAGTATGAGTAATGCAGCAGTGTGCAGCTGTGTGCGGCGTGCAGCAGTGCGGCGTGCAGCAGTGTGAGGCGTGCAGCAGTGTGAGGCGTGCAGCAGTGTGAGGCATGCAGCAGTGCGAGGCGTGCGGCAGTGTGCAGCAGTGTGGCAGTGTGCAGTATGAGTAATGCAGCAGTGTGTGGCGTGCATCAGTGTGAGGTGGTCAGCAGTGTGAGGTGTGCAGCAGTGTGAGGCGTGCAGCAGTGTGTGGCGTGCAGCAGTGGGTGGCTTGCAGCAGTGTGTGGCGTGCAGGGTTCAGAAGTGTGTGGTGTGCAGCAGTGTGTGGTGTTCAGCAGTGTGTGGCGTGCAGCAGTGTGTGGCGTGCAGGGTGCAGCAGTGTGTGGTGTGCAGCAGTGTGTGGTGTGCAGCAGTGTGTGGCGTGCAGCAGTGTGTGGCGTGCAGCAGTATGTGGCGTGCAGCAGTGTGCGGCTTGCAGCAGTGTGAGGAATGCAGTGTGAGGCGTTCAGTGTGAGGCGTGCAGCAGTGTGAGTAATGCAGCAGTGCGAGTAATGCAGCAGTGTGAGGCGTGCGGCAGTGTGAAGCATGCAGCAGTATGAGTAATGCAGCAGTGTGAGTTGTGCAGCAGTGTGCGTAATGCAGCAGTGTGCGGCGTAATGCAGCAGTGTGCGGCGTGCAGCCGTGTGCGTCGTGCAGCAGTGTGCGGCGTACAGCCGTGTGAGACGTGCAGCAGTGTGAGGCGTGCAGCAGTGTGAGGCGTGCAGCAGTGTGAGGTGTGCAGCAGTGTGAGGCGTGCAACAGTGTGAGGCGTGCAGCAGTGTGTGGCGTGCAGCAGTGTGTGGTGTGCAGCAGTGTGTGGCGTGCAGCAGTGTGTGGTGTGCAGGGTGTAGAAGTGTGTGGTGTGCAGCAGTGTGTGGTGTGCAGCAGTGTGTGGCGTGCAGCAGTGTGTGACGTGCAGCAGTGTGGCATGCAGGGTGCAGCAGAGTGTGGCGTGCAGCAGTGTGGCGTGCAGCAGTGTGGCGTGCAGCAGTGTGTGGCGTGCAGCAGTGTGTGGCGTGCAGCATTGTGTGGCGTGCAGCAGTGTGTGGCGTGCAGCAGTGTGTGGCGTGCAGTGTGTGGTGTGCAGCGCGAGGCGTGCAGCGCGAGGCGTACAGCAGTGTGAGGCGTGCAGCACTGTGATGCATGCAGCAGTGTGAGGCATGCAGCAGTGTGAGGTGTGCAGCAGTGGGAGGTGTGTAGCAGTGCGAGGCGTGCAGCAGTGCGAGAAGTGCAGCAGTGTGCAGCAGTGTGAGGTGTGCAGCAGTGTGAGGCGTGCAGCAGTGTGAGGCGTGCAGCAGTGTAAGGCGTGCAGCAGTGTGAGTCATGCGGCAGTGTGAGTAATGCAGCAGTGTGCAGCAGTATACGGCATGCAGCAGTGTGAGGCATGCAGCAGTGTTAAGGCGTGCGGAAGTGTGCAGCATGTAGCAGTATGAGTAATGCAGCAGTGTGCGGCGTGCAGCAACGTGCAGCAGTGTGCGGCGTGCAGCAGTGTGCGGCGTGCAGCAGTGTGCGGCGTGCAGCAGTGTGTGGCGTGCAGCAGTGTGAGGCGTGCATCATGCATCAGTGTGAGTAATGCAGCAGTGTGCAGCAATGTGCAGCGTGCAGCAGTGTGCGGCGTGCAGCAGTGTGAGAAGTGCAGCAGTGTGCAGCAGTGTGAGGTGTGCAGCAGTGAGGCGTGCAGCAGTGTGACGCATGCCGCAGTGTGTGGCGTACAGCAGTGTGTGGTATGCAGCAGGGTGGCGTGCAGCAGTTTGAGGCGTGCAGCAGTGTGAGGTGTGCAGCATGCAGCAGTGTGAGTAATGCAGCAGTGTGCAGCAGTGTGAGTAATGCAGCAGTGTGAGGCGTGTGGCAGTGTGAAGCATGCAGCAGTATGAGTAATGCAGCAGTGTGTGGCGTGCAGCAGTGTGTGGCGTGCAGCAGTGTGAGGTGTGCAGCAGCGTGCAGCAGTATGAGTAATGCAGCAGTGTGCAGCAGTGTGCGGCGTGCAGCAGTGCGGCGTGCAGCAGTGTGGCGCGTGCAGCAGTGTGAGGCGTGCAGCAGTGTGAGGCATGCAGCAGTGTGAGGCGTGCGGCAGTGTGCAGCAGTGTGGCAGTGTGCAGTATGAGTAATGCAACAGTGTGTGGCGTGCATTAGTGTGAGGTGTGCAGCAGTGTGAGGTGTGCAGCAGTGTGTGGCGTGCAGTAGTGTGTGGCGTGCAGCAGTGTGTGGCGTGCAGGGTGCAGCAGTGTGTGGCGTGCAGCAGTGTGTGGCGCGCAGCAGTGTGTGGCGTGCAGCAGTGTGCGGCTTGCAGCAGTGTGAGGCATGCAGTGTGAGGCGTTCAGTGTGAGTAATGCAGCAGTGCGAGAAGTGCAGCAGTGTGCAGCAGTGTGAGGCGTGCAGCAGTGTGAGGCGTGCAGCAGTGTGAGGCGTGCAGCAGTGTGAGGCGTGCAGCAGTGTGAGGCGTGCAGCAGTGTGAGTCATGCGGCAGTGTGAGTAATGCAGCAGTGTGCAGCAGTATACGGCATGCAGCAGTGTGAGGCATGCAGCAGTGTTAAGGCGTGCGGAAGTGTGCAGCATGTAGCAGTATGAGTAATGCAGCAGTGTGCGGCGTGCAGCAACGTGCAGCAGTGTGCGGCGTGCAGCAGTGTGCGGCGTGCAGCAGTGTGTGGCGTGCAGCAGTGTGAGGCGTGCATCATGCATCAGTGTGAGTAATGCAGCAGTGTGCAGCAATGTGCAGCGTGCAGCAGTGTGCGGCATGCAGCAGTGTACGGAGTGCAGCAGTGTGAGAAGTGCAGCAGTGTGCAGCAGTGTGAGGCGTGCAGCAGTGTGAGGCGTGCAGCAGTGAGGCGTGCAGCAGTGTGACACATGCCGCAGTGTGTGGCGTACAGCAGTGTGTGGCATGCAGCAGTGTGGCGTGCAGTGTGTGGCGTGCAGTTTGAGGCGTGCAGCAGTTTGAGGCATGCAGCAGTGTGAGGTGTGCAGCATGCAGCAGTGTGAGTAATGCAGCAGTGTGCAGCAGTGTGAGTAATGCAGCAGTGTGAGGCGTGTGGCAGTGTGAAGCATGCAGCAGTATGAGTAATGCAGCAGTGTGCGGCGTGCAGCAGTGTGTGGCGTGCAGCAGTGTGAGGTGTGCAGCAGCGTGCAGCAGTACGAGTAATGCAGCAGTGTGCAGCAGTGTGCGGCGGGCAGCAGTGCGGCGTGCAGCAGTGTGAGGCGTGCAGCAGTGTGAGGCGTGCAGCAGTGTGAGGCGTGCAGCAGTGTGAGGCATGCAGCAGTGTGAGGCGTGCGGCAGTGTGCAGCAGTGTGGCAGTGTGCATTATGAGTAATGCAACAGTGTGTGCCGTGCATTAGTGTGAGGTGTGCAGCAGTGTGAGGTGTGCAGCAGTGTGTGGCGTGCAGCAGTGTGTGGCGTGCAGGGTGCAGAAGTGTGTGGTGTGCAGCAGTGTGTGGCGTGCAGCAGTGTGTGGCGTGCAGCAGTGTGTGGCGTGCAGCAGTGTGTGGCGTGCAGCAGTGTGTGGCGTGCAGCAGTGTGTGGCGTGCAGCAGTGTGTGGCATGCAGCAGTGTGTGGCGTGCAGCAGTGTGCGGCTTGCAGCAGTGTGAGGCGTTCAGTGTGAGACGTGCAGCAGTGTGAGTAATGCAGCAGTGTGAGGCGTGCAGCAGTTTGAAGCATGCAGCAGTATGAGTAATGCAGCAGTGTGAGGTGTGCAGCAGTGTGTGTAATGCAGCAGTGTGCGGCGTGCAGCCGTGTGCGACATGCAGCCGTGTGCGGCGTGCAGCCATGTGCGACGTGCAGCCGTGTGCGACGTGCAGCCGTGTGAGACGTGCAGCCGTGTGAGGCGTGCAGCAGTGTGAGGTGTGCAGCAGTGTGAGGCGTGCAGTGTGTGGCGTGCAGCAGTGTGTGGCGTGCAGCAGTGTGTGGCGTGCAGCAGTGTGTGGCGTGCAGCAGTGTGTGGTGTGCAGCAGTGTGTGGTGTGCAGCAGTGTGTGGCGTGCAGCAGTGTGTGGTGTGTAGGGTGTAGAAGTGTGTGGTGTGCAGCAGCGTGTGGTGTGCAGCAGTGTGTGGCGTGCAGCAGTGTGTGGCATGCAGGGTGCAGCAGAGTGTGGTGTGCAGCAGTGTGGTGTGCAGCAGTGTGGTGTGCAGCAGTGTGGTGTGCAGCAGTGTGGTGTGCAGCAGTATGGTGTGCAGCAGTGTGTGGCGTGCAGCAGTGTGTGGCGTGTGGCGTGCAGCAGTGTGTGGCATGCAGCAGTGTGTGGCGTGCAGCAGTATGTGGCGTGCAGCAGTGTGTGGCGTGCAGCAGTGTGTGGCGTGCAGCAGTGTGTGGCGTGCTGCATTGTGTGGCGTGCTGCATTGTGTGGCGTGCAGCAGTGTGTGGCGTGCAGTGTGTGGTGTGCAGCACGAGGCGTGCAGCGCGAGGCGCGCAGCGCGAGGCGTACAGCAGTGTGAGGCGTACACCAGTGTGAGGCGTACACCAGTGTGAGTGTGCAGCAGTGCGAGGTGTGCAGCAGTGGGAGGTGTGCAGCAGTGCGAGAAGTGCAGCAGTGTGCAGCAGTGTGAGGCGTGCAGCAGTGTGAGGCGTGCAGCAGTGTGAGTCATGCGGCAGTGTGAGTAATGCAGCAGTGTGCAGCAGTATACGGCATGCAGCAGTGTGAGGCATGCAGCAGTGTTTAGGCGTGCGGAAGTGTGCAGCATGTAGCAGTATGAGTAATGCAGCAGTGTGCGGCGTGCAGCAGTGTGCGGCGTGCAGCAGTGTGCGGCGTGCAGCAGTGTGGTGTGTGGTGTGCAGCAGTGTGTGGCGTGCAGCAGTGTGTGGCGTGCAGGGTGCAACAGTGTGGCGTGCAGCAGTGTGTGACATGCAGCAGTGTGACGTGTTCAGCAGTGTGATGTGTGTTCAGCAGTGTGAGGCGTGCAGCAGTGTGTGGTGTGCAGGGCGCAGCAGTGTGGGGTGTGCAGCAGTGTGTGGCGTGCAGCAGTGTGAGGCGTGCAGCTGTGTGACGCATGCAGCAGTGTGTGGCGTGCAGCAGTGTGAGGCGTGCAGCAGTGGGAAGCATGCAGCAGTATGAGTAATGCAGCAATGTGCAGCGTGCAGCAGTGTGCTATGTGCAGCAGTTTCGCCATGCAGCAGTGTGATGCGTGCAGCAGTATGAGGCATGCAGCAGTGTGAGGCGTGCAGCAGTGTGAGTCATGCAGCAGTGTGAGTAATGCAGCAGTGTGCAGCAGTATACGGCATGCAGCAGTGTGAGGCATGCAGCAGTGTTTAGGCGTGCGGCAACGTGCAGCAGTGTGCGGCGTGCAGCAGTGTGTGGCGTGCAGCAGTGTGTGGCGTGCAGCAGTGTGTGGCGTGCAGCAGGGTGTGGCATGCAGGGTGCAACAGTCTGTGGTGTGCAGCAGTGTGTGGCATGCTGCAGTGTGTGGCATGCAGCAGTGTGACGTGTTCAGCAGTGTGATGCGTGTTCAGCAGTGTGAGACGTGCAGCAGTGTGTGGTGTGCAGGGCGCAGCAGTGTGGGGTGTGCAGCAGTGTGTGGCATGCAGCAGTGTGAGGCGTGCAGCAGTGTGAGGCGTGCAGCAGTGTGAGGCGTGCAGCAGTGGGAAGCATGCAGCAGTATGAGTAATGCAGCAATGTGCAGCGTGCAGCAGTGTGCTATGTGCAGCAGTGTTCGCCATGCAGCAGTGTGATGCATGCAGCAGTATGAGGCATGCAGCAGTGTGAGCTGTACAGCAGCATGCATCCGTGTAGCGGTGTGAGGCGTGTAGCGGTGTGAGGCGTGCAGCAGTGTGAGGCATGCAGCAGTGTGCAGCAGTGTGAGGTGTGCAGTAGTGTGAAGCGTGCAGCAGTGTGAGGCGTGCAGCAGTGTGAGGCGTGCGGCAGTGTGCAGCAGTGTGGCAGAGTGCAGTATGAGTAATGCAGCAGTGTGTGGCGCGCAGCAGTGTGTGGCGCGCAGCAGTGTGTGGCGCGCAGCAGTGTGTGGCATGCAGCAGTGTGTGGCGTGCAGCAGTGTGTGGTGTGCAGCAGTGTGTGGCGTGCAGCAGTGTGTGGTTGTTGGGAATTAATGGAGTTAGCTGCCTTTATTGTATCTTTTCTGCTTTTCCTTTACCTTGGTTTGGCGTTGTCCTCTCTCTGTTTCAGCTATAGTGGTAGCCTCCTCCCCTTCTGTAGCCCTTCCTTCTTCTTCTCGCCTTATCAGAGGGTTAGCACTTTGAAACAGTGCTTGGTTTCTTGCCTGGTCGGGTTTCTGCCAGGTTGTGGTATTTTGGATCGCGGGAGAATTCACTTGGGACGGAGTACGGGTGAAATTGACTTTGAATCTCAGAACGAGGCTTCGTTCTACTTATTTTGGATTCGGGACCCGTTCGTCATCTGGAAGATTGTGGAGAGCTTTATGGAGCCTCGGGGATCGATATTGAGCCTTGGGAGACCACGGAATTGGGACTCAGAACTTTATAGTTGCTGCACTCGGCTGAGTGCAGAGCTCCGTGTGTCTTAAACGTTAACTCGGAAGTCTTTGTTTCCGGGTTGCATGTAACCTATTCACCGCGTTGTGTGCTACTTGGACATGTTTCATGAAGCTCAGTGCTTCCAGCGCATTGAAATGAAGCATTATTTAGTTTGTGGCCACAAGTAGGATTGTCGTTATGATTTAATAGCGATCTCTTTTTATATATCGACAAGAGTTTTTTTTTTAGGTCATTGGACTTTTTTCCCCTATATAAGTACGTTTCATTGGAGTGGGTGCATTTTTTTTAATATTGGTAAACAGAAGGCGTTCTGTTTAATTTATTGGATTCCCAACAAGACTCTCTACAGGCGATTGAGCTGAGCTATACAAGTAAGGAGGGGAACAGGGTTGTGTTGGGCAATATTTGGTATGCTATGGATGTTGCAGGTGAGAGGACACAGATTCTTTGTTGTTAAGTCTTTTCTCTTTGTCTCTTTGTCTTCTCTTCCCCTCTGCAGGTTAGAGGACCTATTTTTCCACAGAACGGGGTCTGCATAGCTGAGCACTGAAAGAGTCTTGGGAACTCTTTTTCTTTGGTTTATTCCCACCTTCTCCCTTTGTCCGGTCCGTGGTTACGCTGTGAAATATGGGCGTGTTCCTGTCCGAATAGGGGTAGAGGAATGGGGCCATCCTCGCTTCCGTGGTGTGGGTTGAGTTGGGTGAAATCCGACAGAAAACCAAGCCCACGAAATTTACGCTGCCCAAGCGAGAATGGATGAGGAAGGGAATAGTTTAGCAGACAGGGTTCCTACTATGCAGGACCTAATGGGGGTAATCAATTCCCTTCAGACACAGGTACTTGAGTTACAACAGGAGAATCAAGGGTTGAGGCAGGAAATGAGTGCAGTGCGGACTAAGGATAAGGGATGGGGTGGGGGTAAACCGTCTTTGGTTCAGCCTGCTACTTTTCAGTATGACAGGAGTTCTGGTGCAAGCAATCCTCCTTTTACCGTAAATGTCACTACTCCTACTCCTGTGCCGTTGGCAGTTCCTGAGAGATTCACTGGGGATTCAAGTAAATATAGTGTGTTTATGAATCAGTGCCATCTCCACTTTGTGTCGGCCTACTTCATTTCCTGACGACTCCGCTAAAGTGGCGTTTGTTTTATCTTATTTGGCTGGAACAGCTGCTTCTTGGGCTGTACCATTGGTAGAAAATGATGACCCGGCATTGTACAATTACAGGGCATTTAAGGAACAGATGCGTTGTCTTTACGCCAAACACGCCTTTATGCAAGCAAGTGACGCTGAGTTATTGAAGTTGAGACAAGGGAAACAGGATCTGTTGACCTATGTGTCCAACTTTAATCGTTTAGTTTCAGAGACCCATTGGCCCACTGACAAGAGAACATCCTTGTTTTATCAAGGGTTATCCGAAGATTTAAAAGATGTTGTTTCACAGGTGGTGAACCCTCCTGAGGATTGTGTAGAATTCATAGATTTGGTGGTGAAGCTGAATCATAGACTGATGGAAAGGAGAGGTGAAAAGACTCGTTTTCAGGTAGCTCGAGTAGTGCCTGTTAGAAGCGAAACAAGGAACACCGGAGACCCACGAACAATTCCTGAACCTATGGAGATAGGGGGTGTGACGGGTTCCTTGTCCGCTGAGGAAAAGGGTAGAAGACGTACCCAGAATTTGTGTCTATATTGTGGACAAGGGGGGCATTACGCCAGAGAATGCCCATTAAAGCCATCTTCCTTTCCATCTAAGAAGATGGTAGCATGTGTGCAGCGATCTGAGGATTTGATATCTGATAATCACAATCCTTCTTATCAGATCTCTGGTATAGTCAAGAGAGTACCCAAACATTTTACAATCACAGTTTGTTTGGTCATATCAAATAGCCACCGGGCTCCTGTATCTGCGTTACTGGACTCAGGTGCCACTGGTAACTTTATGGACATCAAGCTGGCAGAGAAATTAAAAGTTCCATGGATTTTTAAAGAACAGCCTGAACCAGTGAGAGCCATAGATGGCAC
Source organism: Lissotriton helveticus (assembly GCF_964261635.1). Classification (NCBI taxonomy): domain Eukaryota; kingdom Metazoa; phylum Chordata; class Amphibia; order Caudata; family Salamandridae; genus Lissotriton; species Lissotriton helveticus. Next base: position 382,366,132 of record NC_136062.1, read on the forward strand.
CGAGTTGTCTTCTGGAACTATCACACGGCAAACAGAACCGTTGTGTATGATTTGTGACAATGGGCATTCAGAATATCTCGGTTTCGATTTGATTGATGCACCATCCTTTGGTATTGTGTTAGGGGTGCCTTGGCTACAATCACATAGTCCAAAAATTGATTGGACAAGACGAACCGTGACCCTTGATTCAGTTCACTGTTTACAGTGTTGTTATAAGGTTGCCACTGATTGGATTACCCCTTTGACCTGTGCTGTGGGAGAAGGGATGACTGGTGAGATGCGGAAGGTTCCTGCTTCTTATGTGAGGTTTGGGGAAGTATTCGACAAAGGAAGAGCGAAGGATTTACCTCCTCATCGCTCTTTCGATTGTAGAATTGATCTGGTGCCAGGGGCTACGTTGCCTTGCTGTCGCATTTATGCCTTATCAGGGCCTGAAGAACAGCACTTGAGAGAGTATGTAGAAGAGATGTTGGTTAAAGGGTTTATTCGTCCCTCCTCCTCTCCTGTTTCTTTAGCTATCTTTTTTATCCCAAAGAAGGAGGGAGGACTCAGAGCCTGTGTGGATTATAGGGCGCTTAACAAGGGTACTATCAAGAACAAGTTTCCTCTTCCCTTAATACCTGTGTTGCTGGATCAACTGAAGCATGCAACGGTATTTACTAAATTGGATCTCCGACGGGTATACCATCTCATACGAGTCCGTGAAGGCGACGAATGGAAAACAGCCTTCCGGACTAAGTTCGGCCTGTATGAGTATTGTTTTATGCCCTTCGGGCTTTGTAATGCTCATGCTGCTTTTCAGTTTTTTATCAACAAGGTATTAAGGGAATACTTGGATCTGAGCGTTATCGTTGATATAGACGATATTTTGATTTTCTCCAATACTGTGGCAGAACACGAAACACACGTTTGCCAAGTCTTACAGAAATTGAAAGAACATCAGTTATATGTAAGACTGGAGAAATGTACCTTCCATACAGACAGCGTGGAATTTTTGGGATTCCTTGTTTCTGCTGAAGGCATTAGAATAGATCCTCATAAAATCGAGGCTATCACCTCATGGCCATCACCCAAATGTGTAAAGGAGGTGCAGGTGTTACTTGGGTTCGCCAATTTTTATCGGCGGTTTATCTCACATTTCTCGGACATAGTCGCTCCAATGACTGTGTTGTTGAGAAAGGGAGTTCCTTTTGTGTGGTCAGATCTGGCACAAACGGCTTTAGATCAGCTGATAGAACGGTTCACCTCGGCCCCTGTTCTTGTCCATCCTGACCCTGCATTACCGTTCTTTGTTGAAGCTGATGCTTCTTTGGGAGCTGTAGGGGGAGTGTTGTCCCAGAGAGATGTGGAAACAGGGTTTATGCATCCTATAGCTTTGTTTTCGAAAACTTTACTACCTGCTGAAAGAAACTATATGGTTGCTGAACGAGAATTGCTGGCTATTAAATTATTATTCGAGGAGTGGCAACATCATTTGTGGGGAGCCCGCCATTCCATTACCATCTTCACGGATCATAAGAATCTTGAGTTCTTTCGATCCGCTCGTGCCCTAACGCCTAGGCAGATGAGGTGGGTGTCCTTCAATGAATATGATTTTATAATTACCTATAGACCTGCAGCATAGCAATTGAAGTCAGATGCCTTGTCCCGCATACATGTGATTCCGGCAGAGTGGGGGACAGAAAAGGACATGGGTTCTTTTATCGCGCCAGAAAAGATTGTCGGCAGTATTACCATGGATGATTTTTTGGCAGTGGGGAAAGAAAAGTTGAGGGACATAGATCTTAACCCTTGGGTTTTCCAGCCTTTGTTCTTTGTCGAAGAAGGGTTATTGTATCATGAAACACAATTGTTTATTCCTCCTGCATTGCGAGAAACCGTGTTGAGATGGTGTCATTCATCAGCCTTAGTGGGCCACCCAGGAATGAATAAGACCAGGGAATTTTGTTTACATTGGTTTTGGTGGGAGACTCTGGCCCATGATGTGCAACAGTTCGTGGCTTCTTGTCCAGTATGTGCTGTGAGTAAACCAACTCACTCCAGTCCGTCTGGACTATTGCAGCCTCTACCAATACCACCTGCTCCATGGCACACAATTAGCATGGATTTTGTTACTGATTTACCGTTAGAATCCGGCTGTACCGTGATTCTGGTAGTGGTCGATTCATTTACGAAAATGGCCCACTTCATCCCCTTAGCTAAACTGCTAACTGCTAAGGAAATGGCCTTGATTTTTGTATCATCTATAGTGAGACTTCATGGTTTGCCATCTGCCATTATTACAGATAGGGGGGCCGAGTTTGTTTCTCATTTCTGGACTGAATTGTGTGATGCCTTACAAATGAAAATATGCTTGTCTTCCGCTAATCATACTCAGTCTGATGGTCAAACTGAGCGGACCAACCAAACGATGGAGCAATATTTGCGGTGTTTATTGATTTCCTTGACCTGTAGTTGGGTGTTGGCCCTTCCTCTAGCTGAATTTGCGTACAACAACAGCATTCATTCAGCTGTTGGAATGTCACCCTTCTATTGTTCCATGGGATTTCACCCGAAGGCCATTCCCCTCCAACCCTCGGGGCATGTACCAGCTGTAGACACATTGGGAGTAACTCTGGGACGGATTTGGGGAATAGCTCAGGAACATCTTGCGAAGGCTAAAGAGGATATGAAAAGACAGGCGGATAGACATAGGGTTCCGGCCCCACTCTATGGTGTCGGAGACTGGGTCTGGTTATCCACAAAGAATCGAAGGATGGAAGGATCTAGGAAATTACAACCAAGATATGTGGGTCCTTTTCCTATACTCAAAGTGATAAATCCTGTGGCGATGAAGTTGGGGTTGCCTGATGAATACCGAATCCATCCGGTGTTTCATACTTCATTATTGAAGCCCTACACTGATACTAAACAGACTTTGCTCTCACCTCTTTCTTTGTTGGTCGATGGTGATGAAGAATTTGAGGTTAATTCCATCCTTGATTCTAAGAGAAGGAGAGGACGGTTATTGTATTTGATTGATTGGAAGGGGTATCCTCCTGAAGAACGTACGTGGGAGCCTGCTAGTGGGGTGCATGCTCCCCGCTAAGTTAGATTGTTTCATCTACGTCATCCTACAAAACCCCGTCCAGTAGGGAGGCCTTTGAGGGAGGTACTGTTGGGAATTAATGGAGTTAGCTGCCTTTATTGTATCATCTTTTCTGCTTTTCCTTTACCTTGGTTTGGCGTTGTCCTCTCTCTGTTTCAGCTATAGTGGTAGCCTCCTTCCCTTCTGTAGCCCCTCCTTCTTCTTCTCGCCTTATCAGAGGGTTAGCACTTTGAAACAGTGCTTAGTTTCTTGTCTGGTCGGGTTTCTGCCAGGTTGTGGTATTTTGGATCGCGGGAGAATTCACTTGGGAGGGAGTACGGGTGAAATTGACTTTGCATCTCAGAACGAGGCTTCGTTCTGCTTATTTTGGATTCGGGACCCGTTCGTCATCCGGAAGATTGTGGAGAGCTTTACGGAGCCTGGGGGATCGATATTGAGCCTTGGGAGACCACGGAATTGGGACTCTGAACTTTATAGTTGCTGCACTCGGCTGAGTGCAGAGCTCCGTGTATCTTAAACGTTAACTCGGAAGTCTTTGTTTCCGGGTTGCATGTAACCTATTCACCGCGTTGTGTGCTACTTGGACGTTTTTCATGAAGCTCAGTGCTTCGAGCGCATTGAAAAGAAGCATTATTTAGTTTGTGGACACAAGTAGGATTGTCGTTATGATTTAATAGCGATCTCTTTTTATATATCGACAAGAGTTTTTTTTTTTTAGGTCATTGGACTTTTTTCCCCTATATAAATATGTTTCATTGGAGTGGGTGCCTTTTTTTTAATATTGGTAAACAGAAGGCGTTCTGTTTAATTTATTGAATTCCCAACAAGACTCTCTACAGGCGATCGAGCTGAGCTATACAAGTAAGGAGGGGAACAGGGTTGTGTTGGGCAATATTTGGTATGCTATGGATGTTGCAGGTGAGAGGACACAGATTCTTTGTTGTTAAGTCTTTTCTCTTTGTCTCTTTGTCTTCTCTTCCCCTCTGCAGGTTAGAGGACCTATATTTCCACAGAACGGGGTCTGCATAGCTGAGCACTGAAAGAGTCTTGGGAACTCTTTTTCTTTGGTTTATTCCCACCTTCTCCCTTTGTCTGGTCCGTGGTTACGCTGTGAAATATGGGCGTGTTACGGTCCGAATAGGGGTAGAGGATTGGGGCCATCCTCGCTTCCTTGGTGTGGGTTGAGTTGGGTGAAATCCGACAGAAAACAAAGCCTACGAAATGTACGCTGCCCAAGAGAGAATGGATGAGGAAGGGAATATTTTAGCAGACAGGGTTCCCACTATGAAATGAAATGAAATGAAAATTGATTTCTTAAGCGCATGGCTGCCCAAGAGCGTCCCAGCGCTGGTACACACCGCAAGCTTCCATGGTCCTCAGGCAACGGACTAAGACTCCCTGCGGGAAAAGGAAGGTCTTTAAGGATTTCCGAAACTTCTGGAGACAGGGTTCCAGGCGAAGAGCGACTGGAAGATCGTTCCAGATCTTGGCAACATTCACAGAGAACCTCCGGCCTCCGGAACGTGCTCTCCTCACTCTGGGGATGGTCAGCAAGTTGCTCGCGTCAGAGCGGAGGGAACGCGAGGACTTGTAGGGATATATAAGGTCCCTGAGAATAGGGGGGCCCATTCCCTGGAGAGACTTAAAGGCGATGGAAAGGGCCTTAAATTTAATTCTCTCCCGGATGGGGAGCCAATGGAGTGATCTGAGAGTAGGTTTGGCCGAAGTTCTTTTCGCCGTGCCTGTCAGTACTCTGGCCGCCGCATTTTGAACTCGCTGAAGGGTGTTAATAGCTGATTATGGGGCACTGAGCAGCAAGGCGTTGCTGTAGTCGAACCTTGACAGTATTAGCCCCTGGATCAGAAGTTTCCTGGAGCTGAAGGGAAGAAGAGGCAACACCTTCCGGACAGAGCGTAACAAACCATAGCAGATACCTGCCACTTTCTTAGTTTGTACTCTGAACGTCAGGTCAGGCTCCAGCCATACCCCCAATCTCTTAATCTCATTCTTGGGTTGGGGCGCCTCGCCCAGACAGGGGGGCCACATGGCTTTAGGAAGGAAGGTGGAAAGGTTACCCAACAGCATAAGTTCCGTTTTGGACCCGTTGAGTTTCAGCCGGTATTCTGTCATCCAGGCCATAATACCTGTCAGACAGCACCTGAATCTTTCTGCCGCATTTTCCTGGTGGGATAGCGAGACGACAAGCTGGGTGTCGTCCGCATAGGTCACTATTTTCACCCCGAAGGGTGAAACCACATCCTCCAGTGGGGCCATGTAGATATCAAAAAGCGTTGGGCTCAACGAAGAGCCCTGCGGGACTCCACACTGGAGGGGGATCGACTCGGAGAGGGTCGTGCCATCGCAGACCTGATAGGACCGACCATTCAGAAGGGAAGTCATCCAGCTTAAAGCCTGGCCGGATACTCCCACCCTAATAAGGCGCTGAATAAGGATACCATGGTCGACGGTATCAAATGCCGTGCTGAGGTCAAGGAGGACCACAGCTGCGGAGCCTCCTGCGTCAAGAATGCGTCTAGCTTCCTCCACTACTGCAATCAGGGCAGAGTCAGTACCCTGCCCAGGGCGAAAGCCTGTTTGCGAGTTCTTGAGCAAGTCATGACCTTCTAGAAACGTGGACAGCTGTCGATTGACCACCTTTTCCGCAATTTTGCTGAGGCCCGGCAGCAAAGAAATTGGGTGGAAGTTCGCCAGATCGTCGGGGTCAAGTCCCGGCTTTTTGAGAAGAGCCTTAACCATCGCCTTCTTCCAGCTAGAGGGAACTTCCCCACCGCCGAAGGAGGCGTTCAAAAGGACCGTGGCCCACGGGGAGATGGTCTGTGCAATCCGCTTAAGAATATGGATCGGCATAGGGTCAGTGGGGGAGCCACTTATAATATTAGTTAATTCTTTGTGGAAGTCTTCCTCAGTTATGGGAGTGATAACTTCCCACAAAGGGCTCACACCACTCTCGACCTGCATTGAGGACTCAAAGGGAGGGGTACTGAGAGGAAGACTTTGTAGGATTGTGTCATTGAGGACTCAAAGGGAGGGGTACTGAGAGGAAGACTTTGTAGGATTTTTCTGACCTTATTGTCAAAGAAGTGTGCAAGTTCGTTGCACCTAGCTCTGCTCGTAGATTGCGGCAATGAAGGAGAGGGGGTTTTCAGGAGTTCCTTGACTATAATAAAAGTTTCTCTTGAGGAGTTAGAAGCAGTCCTGATTCTCTCTTCATAAAAGGCCGCTTTCGAGTGGTTACAGCTTAGCTTGTATGCCCTCATGGCATCCTGATATGGGATTTTACTATTGGTGGACCAGTCTTTGCGCCAGGCGCGTTCCAGTCGTTGGCAGACCTTTCTAAGGTCACAAAGTTCAGCTGTGTACCAAGGGTTTTTAAACCCATTACTTTTCTTGGAACTACACTTCTTGGGAAGCACCACATCCAGTGCTCCTAGTAACCAGTTGTGGAAACTCCAATCTGCTTCAAGAGGGTTCGAGAGGGGGGCAGTAGTAGCTTGCTGAAGGGCAGTGGTTAAACCATCAAAGGACAGTTTAGACCAAGGTCTTTGTGAAGACCGAATAGAGCCCTTACAATCGGAACTTGATTCCGATATGAGGGTCAGACAAAAAGGAATAAGAAAGTGGTCTGACCAGGGGAGGGGGCATGGCGGGAAAGACCTCAGGAGTGGAACGTTAGAAAATAAAGGGTCCAGTAGGTGACCCTTCAGATGCGTGGGTTCATTATTATGCAGGGTCAAATTACACGCTTTCAGTTCAGCCAGCAGAACAGCGGCCACCTTGTCTCCAGGGTCATCCAAATGGAGATTCAAATCTCCTAAAAGAAGGAAGTTGGGGGCCGAGGCTGCCAGTGTCAATGCTGTCTCCAGCAGGGAACTGATGAACTTCTTGACCCCACCCGGAGGTCTATAGATCAGCAGCCCTGACAGCGAGTAATTGGGAGAGAGTTGGATGGAAAACCGTATGCTCTCTGCGTCGGAGATCCCACCATTTTCTATCCTGCAGGCTAGAGTCTCCCTGTAGATTATAGCTAGCCCTCCACCTATGCCGTGAGGCCTGTGAAGGCACTGTATCGCGTAGCCCTTGGGCAGAGAGTTGACTATGTCGAACTCTGAGCTGTCAGAGAGCCACGTCTCTGTAAGAAACAGAACATCAGTTTTATTATCCTGGATCATGAGATTTACTTCAACCGAGTTTTTAACCAGAGACCGGCAATTTAGTAGGGCAAAGGCCAGGGAAGAAGGCGTTGGCTTTCCCTTTTTGGAGCCATTACCAAGCTTAGGGCAGTAAGCATACCGTCTGTATGGTACGTCCGGTCTGACTGGGTACCTGCAGTGTTGGGTAGTGGCCGGACGGAGTGCTAACAGCTCGTCCCTGGTATAAGGAGAGGGACCCAATTTACATGCTGACAGCAGGGTAAACTCGGGCAGAGGTTTTGGCCCTAGGTCCGTAATGGCCCGGATGGGCCCAGACGGGCTTGCCTCTGGCGCGCCTCCAGCGCGCCATCGGCGCGCCCGCTGCACCCGCCCGCTGGGCGGACGGGAAATGGCCGCCATAAGTGAAGTGCCGGGGCCGAGATTCGCCCGAGCACTAGAGCGCTGAGCCTCCGACTACCCCCAAGATGGCGCCTGAAAAGCTCGCGCCAGGGAGGACAGCGTGAGTCGACCGGGGCCCTAAATCGGCCCTTAGGATGCAAGTCGCCCCTTGAAAATCAAGTGTGTGGCAGTCCTAAGTGTGCAAAGTCGCAGGAAGTATAGCTAATATTGCAGGTAAAATCACATTAAGTACAACAAATAAAATCGGCAATTTTAAAAGACAAATGTAAAATGAAGCGTGTAAATAATGCCTGCCTCCGAGTGAGTGCCAGGGAGCTAAGTGTGTATGCAGGACCTAATGGGGGCAATCAATTCCCTTCAGACACAGGTACTTGAGTTACAACAGAAGAATCAAGGGTTGAGGCAGGAAATGAGTGCAGTGCGGACTAAGGATCAGGGATGGGGTGGGGGTAAACCGTCTTTGGTTCAGCCTGCTACTTTTCAGTATGACAGGAGTTATGGTGCAAGCAATCCTCCTTTTACCGTAAATGTCACTACTCCTACTCCTGTGCCGTTGGCAGTTCCTGAGAGATTCACTGGGGATTCAAGTAAATATAGTGTGTTTATGAATCAGTGCCATCTCCACTTTATGTGTCGGCCTACTTCATTTCCTGACGACTCCTCTAAAGTGGCGTTTGTTATATCCTATTTGGCTGGAACAGCTGCTTCTTGGGCTGTACCATTGGTAGAAAATGATGACCCCCGTATTGTACAATTACAGGGCATTTAAGGAACAGATGCGTTGCCTTTTCGCCAAACACGCCTTTATGCAAGCAAGTGACGCTGAGTTATTGAAGTTGAGACAAGGAAAACAGGATCTGTTGACCTATGTGTCCAACTTTAATCGTTTAGTTTCAGAGACCCATTGGCCCACTGACAAGAGAACATCCTTGTTTTATCAAGGGTAATCCGAAGATTTAAAAGATGTTGTTTCACAGGTGGTGAACCCTCCTGAGGATTGTGTAGAATTCATAGATTTGGTGGTGAAGCTGAATCATAGACTGATGGAAAGGAGAGGTGAAAAGACTCGTTTTCAGGTAGCTCGAGTAGTACCTGTTCGAAGCGAAACAAGGAACACCGGAGACCCACGAACAATTCCTGAATCTATGGAGATAGGGGGTGTGACGGGTTCCTTGTCCGCTGAGGAAAAGGGTAGAAGACGTACCCAGAATTTGTGTCTATATTGTGGACAAGGGGGGCATTACGCCAGAGAATGCCCAGTAAAGCCATCTTCCTTTCCATCTAAGAAGATGGTAGCATGTGTGCGGCGATCTGAGGATTTGATATCTGATGTAAATCACAATCCTTCTTATCAGATCTCTGGTATAGGCAAGAGAGTACCCAAACATTTTACAATCACAGTTTGTTTGGTCATATCAAATAGCCACCGGGCTCCAGTATCTGCGTTACTGGACTCAGGTGCCACTGGTAACTTTATGGACATCAAGCTGGCAGAGAAATTAAAAGTTCTATGGATTTTTAAAGAACAGCCTGAACCAGTGAGAGCCAATTCAATTCAAAAGTGCTTTATTTGAGTTATTTACTCATAAAAGCAGACATACAAACACGTATTAAAAAACAATTAAATTGACGAAGTCGTATTTGACATAAGCACATAATCTACCAAGCAAATATACATGATCACCAAGCAAATATACATAATCACAGGGGTAAAAGTTCATTACTATTAAAACTAATGATAAAAAAAAAAAGTTACAATATCATTAAGATAAAATCATCAAAATTTCATTCAAGATGACACGTAAATTGTACCAATACAGAGAATAGACAATAGTCTAGCAGTCTCTGAACGACTGAGCAGAGAGTAGTTACCCTACTAGCAATCTCTGCCTTAATACCCACGCCCACCCCAAGTACTTAGCGGTGGCAATTGTGATCCAAGTCAAAGTAGTAGACCTAACAATACGCAAAGCTACCATACTGCTTTTGGTACCCAAATTCTTGCACATAGGTGCCAACCAGACTCGCCTTGGAGCAGAATATACTTTACAGGAGAACAAAAAATGACCAAGGGTTTCATTTCCTTCCCCACAGACTGGACAAGTAGCTGTACTTCCTACCCTCCACTTAGATGTTAAATAACGGAGAGGGAGAGAGCCAGCCCTCAATTGAAAGAATAATTTCCTATCCATGGGGTTGGATATGTAATCCCAATACATTTCATATGCAGGGAACAGTTTAACCTCAAGAAAACTGATGATCATGGACCCGCTGTTGTTACTGAGCAAACTCCTGTTAGCAACCCTTTCCCCAAAAATATTTTTTAGAGTAGCCTTAGTGGGAAAAGAGGCCCCAGCTGGATCAAACCACAATGTATTTAGCCCTAGTTCAAATAGTGCCAATTTTAATGATTTGAACCAACTAATTTTATTAAAGCGATCTGCTTTAATGATGTCAATAAACCCATCCGCGTAGTGGGAGAGCTCAGGTGTAGTCCAAAGCCTACGCCAGTATAAAATTGGTCGTAGTTTTCCCATTTTTGAGATTTCTTTCCTGCCAAGCTCATATCTCAGAGGCAATAACGGACTACTCTGGGGAGTGCCTGTGAGTTTCCTAAAAAACTTGTTCTCTGTAATTTGAAACTCTTGCAGATTTTCATGCCCCCACAACTCAGCCCCATACAATGCCGACCCAATTGCTTTTGCTTCATATATAATCATGGGCGGTTTAATCGGTTTGGTCAGTGATTTCCTATGCTCCTTTATGATGGTACCAGCTAGTTGCTTATGCCTAGGCTTTCCTGTTTTCAGTTTCTATTTTTGGTAAATTCTGGTGGGGTTTTTTCAGTGTTTTCAATATCTTAAAAAACAGTTGTTATCAGTGGTTACACATTTTCGCGCCACTAAAAACAACAGAAAAGGTGTTTTTCCGGTGTTTATGGAACGTTTCGCTTTTATTATTGATTGCTTTCTGCACTGAAAGAACATGGTATATAGACAGAGTACTTGTAGTGTATATGAGGTCCAAATAGATTTTTGCAAAGTAATCTTATTGTAGTACACATACAATACTTCTTCAGTGAGTCTTTGGGTCATGTGCGCTCGCTCTTTCCTTCCCATGTAAACTTCTATGAAAAGGCCCTCTCAGCATTCTTATCCCATTGGGCTGAGAACCATCAGCTAAGGGACACAGTTGGGATGACTCTTTCTTTGATGCCACATAAAGGACGAAATGATAAATATTTGCGTTTTAGTTCCTGTTCATTAGAAACCAGTGACCCAGAATGGATCTACTACAGGGAATCACTTCAGCTCGGGTATCAATTTTGACAGGTCATCACACAACTTTTTTATATATGTAGCTGAATCACTGCAAATACAAACAATATCACTCCAATCTTTGTTGAACTTGGAAAGAACCTTTTTTGCAGAGCATTACAGTGACACTGCGTTCCATGTTTTCCAAAAGTCTGGTGTCATGTTTTCACCACTATCCCCGATGCTTGGTGATATATATATACTTGTCACTATACCTTGCATTGAATGTTTAAAGCCTGAGGTATTGGCAATTCCCCTACTATCAATACTGTCCCACTAGAAACTATGGTCTGATAAGGGTTTTTACCCATTCTCTGTGTGTAAATGTGATGACACATATTAGGAAAGATTTTAATGAAACCAGCCATTTTACATATCGGTGAAAGAATCAAATGCAGCCAAAATATCAAATATGTCTCTATAGTTTATAAAATAATTAAACTAGACCTAAAACATGAAACTAAACCCTGCCTCTTCAGACCAAAGGCCACAAAACTGAAAAACTAAAAGGAAGATGAAACAATATTTTAGTGGCATCCCTAAAGAACAAAACTCAAGCAGAATAATGTTAGCCAGTCTTTCTTACTTCTACTTGTATAACAAATTTACATTGTATTGATCCCTTAAGGAAGAAAAAAATGACTTTCACTCTCGTTTTCCTTTCTTTGAATGGCATTAAGTTTGTGGTTGTCCAGGTGTTTTTTCAGTGTTTATATGTTTTCACCGGTGAGGGCTATTTTTCTTTCAGTGGGGTTTTATCAGTTATTATAGGTTTAAACCTAAAACCCCACAGCATACTTATGCCTTAATATTGCAATATTTAAATGTTGGGTCCATCTATTATCATTAGAGATGTGAATCCCCAGGTAGGTAAATGATTTTACGACCTCAAGAATATGTCCACTCATGATAATTTTGGATTTAAAATTTCTATGTGGATTAAAAACCATGAGTTTAGTTTTAGACGTATTTACCTCCAAACCGTGATCACCACAAAACTTATCAAAAATGGCCAATGCTTTTTGCAAACCACTTGGGGTTTTAGATAAAATTAACGTGTCATCGGCGAACATTAAAATAGGAACTTTTACACCTGCAAGGGAAGGGGCATCCACAACCTGTGATTGCATACGGGGGACAATACCGTTAATGAAGAGGGTGAACAGTGTTGGTGCCATTGAGCACCCTTGCCGAACCCCACGCTCAACAGGAAATTCGGCAGTGTCATTGCCATACACACCCCATTGAATTTTGGCATAAGTACCTTCATGCAATCTCATGATCAAAGTCAGCAAGACCCCAGGGACCCCTACAGCCGCAAGCACTTCCCACAGCTTCGCCCTTGGTATCAGGTCGAAGGCAGCCCACAGATCGACAAATACCGCATAGAGACTGCCTCCGCCTAGCACCACGGTCCTCCACTGGATCAATTGAAATCGAAAGACTTGATCCACAGTACTGGTTGCCCTGCGGAACCCGGCCTGAAAGGGAGATAAGATATTATATTCCTCGGCCCAGTCGAGTAATCTATTTACAATAACTCGTCCCACAATTTTTTGGACAGTGTCAATTAGACTAATTGGGCGATAGTTGCAAGGCTGGGCACGATCATCTTTTTTGTACACAGGAATGATGACCGCACCCCGCCATGATACCGGGATATCGGCACCCTTGGTAATGTGGTTTATTAGCAAGTAAATATATTTACTCCACCTTTCAGTGTCATTTAGAAAAACGTCCGCTGGGACCCCATCTAAGCCGGGAGCACGACCGCTATGTACAGTTCTGAGGGCAGACAGTATTTCACTCTGCGTGAAGACGTTGTCTTCTGGAAATAAATGTATGGGGCAGTTACTAGTTACAATCTGGACCCTAGTAGCATACTGGTCACTGAAGAATTTAACCCAGGCGTCCTGAGGGACATTGTTGTTACTTGGCTCTTCAGACCTTTCTTGACCCCATTTTACAATGTGCCAAAATAATCTAGAATGTTTTTGATCACTTGCACATTTCAACTTATTCCAATGGGCCTCGTCCCAATCTTTTTTCGCTTTAGCAATGCAGATTTTATATTTCTTTCTAGCAGTTCGAATAGCCCCCACATTTTTGCTCTTAATTGCGGCTCCCAAAGAGGTTTGTGCCACCTTACAATCATGATTATACCACTTAGCAGCTCTGTAAGCACATACCCTCTTTCTACTTACAGGTTTTAAAAAGTAGCATTTAATTTCTTTGAAGAGATTCTCATGTACTTTTGTAATGTCGTCTTGACCCGGAGGATCCCCTGCCACACACTCTAGAGCCATGATAGCCTTGTCAGTTGCGGCTCCTATTTTTACTAGGACCTGCTGGTCTGTCCTGACACTTGTACACCTCAACCTTCGCATGTCATTAGTTGGTACAATCAGTGGGGGTAGAAGATCATCGTGGGAATTAGAAGCAGTACCATCGGACAACCACCATTTATGGAAAACACATAGAGGGTTATGGTCACTCTCGAGCCTTTCCATTACAGCCATATCACTAACAGTTGACCAAAGAGGCATGCTACAAATGACATAATCAATGCGGCTTTTGTGTCTCCCATTATTGAACGTCATAGCTGGTACTCTATCTGACTTTGTCCTACCATTCAGAGCTCTCAGCCCGTGTTCAATACACATTGCATTTAGACCTAAGATATCCTCAGTCCAGCGAGTTACTGGGGTAGTATCTAATATGGGAATATCCCATTGCTTATCTTCCTCTATACCTAAGGAAGCCTCACCACTATTTAGAGGTTCAAACGTGCGATTTAGGTCGCCTGCAATTATTATGTTCCTATTGCTAGAGTAAGTCTCAAGTAGATTATACAGGGTAAGAAGGACCTCAGATTTTCCTCTATTTCCACTTCTGACATAAATGTTGTAGATATCAAGGGAAATGGATGTATCACTCGTGAGCCTAATGAGCTGGATGTCTTTTTGATCAAGCTCCACACTTTTTACTACAGCCTTTAGGGACTGTCGGACCATATAGTAAGGCCCCCCATCGGACGCCCTTTTGGGCCCTTAATTGCTGGTACATAGTAATTTAAGTACCCTAAAGCAAAAGCAGGGTCACAGGCCCATGTCTCCTGGAAGATACAAACATCATACTTGCTAACAAACCCATACCAGGCTCCGCATGCCAGTTTGGAGCATAGCCCAGCCACATTCCAGGATAATAAATTCCCGGTACCATATACCATTTCAAGTTTAGGACTAGAGTCAAACCCACTCAACACCATATCATCGATAACATTGTTGTTAACATTTTCGTTGCTAGGTCCAATCGTGACCACAGGGTTGACATTCTCAGGTCGATCGCCTACTAGATCAACAGGTTCCCTTGTAATGCATACATCAATTGTAGTTGGCAGCAAAGGCTTAGGGTTAAATGGTAGTCAATCACAGGCATTCAGGTTTGAGAGAGCAGAGAATCTATTTTCCAAGCCTAATCCCCCCTCGGTGAAACCAACATCATTGCTACTCCTTTTGGTCACCACATTCCATTTTGTCCTTAGGATACTACGATTCAGGCCCTTTCCTCTCCGAGGGTAGAAAAAATCCAAAGTCAGTGGAACAATCGTAGTTGATCTTCGCTGTGGAGGTAAGATGTTAGGCAAGATATTTGACAATACCTCAGGGTCAGAGAAGCTAAGGACAACACAATCCCCACAATCCCCCTTGTACCTCTTGACCCTGTTACCAATCCACTCTACCCTTCTTGCATTTACAAGTTTACAAGTTCTTCAGCTAATTGTTGCCTCCCCCAAGGCGATATTACCATATTATTAGTAAGCCACGAGAGAGATTTGTGTACTAAGGATTAGGGGCGACTTCAATTTCTATCTGGAACAAAGCAGCGATAAGGATACTATCTCCCTTACGTCCGACCTAGAAATTATGGGTCTTAGTCAACTGGTCACGACCTCTACCCATCAAGCAGGTAATACGCTAGATGGAATTTTCTCAAATGTGGAAGGTCTGTGCATAACCTCAGTTCTCCCCATGACATGGACTGACCACTCAGTCATTCTTAGCAGCCTTACCATCAAAGGCTTGCCGAGAAAAAAGGCTGTTCACACGAATAGTGGCACTTTTAAAGCATGGAAGGACATCAACTCCAATGACCTTACGATGTTGTTAAATAACACTATTCCGGATTTATCCACTGACCCCAATACCGCCACCAACCAATTTCAGAAATGGTTGGCCGAAGCTACCACTCAGCTGGCACCCACCAAATCTATCTCAAAGAACAGAAACCGGCCTAAAGCTCAGTGGTATACTAAAGATCTGAAAATTCAAAAACAACTAACTAGGAACAGAGAACGGCACTGGCGAAGAACTTATGATAGCGAAAATAAGGAAAAATATAAACAAGCTCTTGCTTCTTATAAAGCTATGATAGTAGCAGCAAAAAAACATTATTTCACCTCCAATATAGAGACCGCGAAAAATTCTAGCAGAGAGCTATATAACATTGCTAAAACCCTTTCTGGAAACACTCCGGATCCTAACCCCCCCCATCACAAGCACTATGTGATGCCTTATCCGAGTTCTTTTTCAAAAAGGTCAATGACATCTACCAAGTGTTTAACTCTGACCCTGTTAGTAGTCCTGCTACGTCCTCAATGATCATACCGAAAAACACTATGACCA
This sequence comes from Lissotriton helveticus, assembly GCF_964261635.1. NCBI lineage: Eukaryota > Metazoa > Chordata > Amphibia > Caudata > Salamandridae > Lissotriton > Lissotriton helveticus. Next base: position 382,381,793 of record NC_136062.1, read on the forward strand.
ACTTCAAACCCCTCACCACGGATCAAGTTAAGAGCATAGTAAAATCGATCAAAGCTGGGTCAGCTCTGGATCCCTGCCCAACCTCGGTGATCGCAACCGTACCAGACACAGTCATTCCCATCATTACATATGTCTGTAATACTATACTGATATCTGGAATTTATCCAGATTCATTAAAAAACACGCTGATTAAACCCCTGCTAAAAAAGCCTGGTCTAGATAAAGGTGAATTAAAAAACTATCGCCCTATCGCGAGTCTCCCTTTTCTAGCAAAAGTCACCGAAAAGGCCATGAACCACCAACTCTCAGAATTCATTGAGAGTCATAACCTGCTGGATGACACACAGTTCGGTTTCCGTAAATACCACGGAACGGAAACCGCTCTCATTAAGGCAGCGGATGACATAAGAGTCATCCGTGATCAGGGAGGAACAGCACTGCTCGTCCTTCTTGATCTCTCAGCGGCCTTCGACACGGTCGACCACAAGATCTTGGTCGACCGTGTCGAAAGGATGGGTATTCAGCTCACAGCCAAGGATCTCCTGGCCTCTTTTCTGGCCAACAGAACCCAGGCTGTCACCATGGGTCCTTTTCAATCAGCGGATCTGTCGTTGCCGTGTGGGGTTCCCCAAGGCTCATCCCTCAGTCCGACACTATTTAATATCTGTGTCGGACCTTGCTAGTGTCATCAAAGCACACGGGATGGGCCTCACCTCATACGCTGACGACACCCAGCTGGTCTTGGCCATAAAGGGTAATGGACAGGAGGTGGCAGAAAGACTCCAAAGGGGGATGTTTGCTATCGGTGAGTGGATGGCAAGAAATTGCCTGAAGCTCAATTCCGATAAAACCGAGGTGGTGATCTTTGGCAATCTTTTGCCAGCCTGGTCGGCAGCTTGGTGGCCATCGGCTCTTGGTGTCCCTCCTACCCCCACCGCTAAGGTCAGAAACCTGGGAGTCACATTTGATGACAAGCTCAGTTTCATGGCCCATGCAAATAAGGTGGCAGCTAACGCCCATTTTAAGCTCAAAATAATAAAAAAGATTATCCCTTATTTACCAGATTCAGCAGCCAAGACGTTAGTCACCTCCCTGGTCCTGACATCGTTGGATTACTGCAACGGTCTATTGCTCAATGCACAAAGCAGAGTCACGAAAAAACTTCAGACTGTGCAGAATGCAGCGGCACGCATGCTATCCAAGAAACCCAAGTTTGCCCCCATCTCGGACACCTTGAAAGAGTACCACTGGCTATCCATCCAAAATAGGGCTAAATTCAAAGCGCTATGCATAGTCTATAAGACCCTGCAGGATCAAGGACCGTGCTTCCTCAAGAAGCTACTAATTCCCTACAACCCGTCCAGAACACTTCGCTCCTCCTCGCTTAACCAACTGGTGGTTCAACGAAGCAGAACAGTTTCATGGGGTGATCGCCGCTTTTCTATCGCAGCCCCCAAAATCTGGAACGCCTTACCGAACCACATTAAAATAAGCCCCACACTTCTTCAGTTCAGAAGGAAACTGAAGACGTGGTTATTCAACCAGTAAACCCAGCTACCAACCTCCGGATCAGGGACAGACAGCATTGCTTATCAGCGCCGAGACGCCTACGGGTATTTGCATGCGCTCTACAAATGCTATTAAATAAATAAATAAATAAGGATGATGGAATTTCCACCTCCCCAGGTACCAATGGGGGGACATTTGCAAGAACGAGTACTAATGGAGAAGCTTCTACCACAAGCTCAAAAGACCCTTTCCCAGTATTAAGATCAGCAGTGGTTGGAACAGGGGGTACAGCACCTAGAGTACTATCAACTGGATTCGTCGGTGGTACAGTTAGCGGATTTAGCGCAGGGATGGGAATAGGTCCACAATTTTCACCAGAGGGTATTTTAATCATTAATGACTCAACCCTAGTCGCAACTTCATCAGGGAGATTTTCAACCTCCACCAGTGTTTTCTGTAATAAGCCACCCAATCTATTAACCTCAGCGGTTAGTTTGTCTATTTAACTAACCAAGGGTTTGACTATGCCTTTAATTTTTATGTCCATCATGCTCCATAGTTTATTAAATTGGGCGTTCGAGAGAGTCACATAAGCTTCATTAGTCAGATCAACCTCCTCCTCCTCGAGTATTTTCCTTGGTGGGGTTGCAGCTTTGTTTCTACCGGACCTTAAACCCTCCCGTTTAGGCATAACCTTTCCTTTGTCCCCTGTAACCATCGGGGCTGGAACAGGGACTGGGTCAGGGAGAGGCGACTCGATATTGGTAGATGTCTCTGACTCCTCTTCGCTGTCAGTACTATCTTCAATAATAGCCACTATGCCACTAGACTGGATGATGTTTATATCAATAAGAGAATCATGTACCACACCAGAAGTACTGCTGTTATTTAATACAAAAGGATCTTCGGTATTTTTATCGGTTAAAGGAGATTGGTTAGATAAGTCCAATCCCAACGAGGATCTCCTGTCGCTATTTATTTTTGCCACAACTTGGAAGAGGTAATTATCCATGGTGTTATTGACTGGGGTTAGTTGTTTTCCGGGCATAGTTAGAATGGGCAGTAAAGTCAGAACAATATGTTTACTCACAAGACTCAGTGGTTATTTCAGTTACCCGATGCAGATCAAGCCAAACTGTGTCCAAGAAAAGATCACAGGAATTTCGGGCAGGGGTCCCAGCCCAACCCAACCTGGTCCAACCTCGGACGGCCTCAGACGGCCCGCCCTTTGCCCGGGCTTAGCCCGGCGCACGCCCGCGCGCGTCCCGCGACGCGGGACCTCTGTTCCCGATTTGAAGCGCCTCCTGGCGCGAACTCCTTGGTGGGCGGGGTCAGGTGAGGTCAGCCGCGGGGAGTGGTGGGGCTTGTGGTCTCCCCCCTCGGCGGCCGCTCGCAGTGGTGGAAAATGCAGCGGCAGCGGGGGAGACCTAAAGGAGACAGCCAGATGGTCGAGAGCGTCTCTTGCCACCTACAGCCCTCACGGAGACAGCAGCAGAATCCCCAGGTATGGCCAGCAGCACAGCGGTCCTTCGTCACTCACAACACGGAGCCATAGATGGCACCGAGTTGTCTTCTGGAACTATCACACGGCAAACAGAACCGTTGTGTATGATTTGTGGCAATGGGCATTCAGAATATCTCGGTTTCGATTTGATTGATGCACCATCCTTTGGTATTGTGTTAGGGGTGCCTTGGCTACAATCACATAATCCAAAAATTGATTGGACAAGACGAACCGTGACCCTTGATTCAGTTCACTGTTTACAGTGTTGTTATAAGGTTGCCACTGATTGGATTACCCCTGTGCTGTGGGAGAAGGGATGACTGGTGAGATGCGGAAGGTTCCTGCTACTTATGTGAGGTTTGCTGAAGTATTCGACAAAGGAAGAGCGAAGGATTTACCTCCTCATCGCTATTTCGATTGTAGAATTGATCTGGTGCCAGGGGTGTGATGTATTCCTATAGGTTCTGAATCGATCCCCCTATTCCTGACCCTATTCTGGTTAAACAAACCAACAAGTTAACTAGCAGTCAGCCCATGAGGCAGAAAACCCCCATGATGCAGATACCGTTATCTGACGCAGTCACACTACGGCACAGGAACGTGTTATCTTATTAGGTCATAACGCTTGCGATCTAATTAGACAAGCGATATTCCTCCAGCCCCTGATAAGGCATACGGAGTTCTCATAACAAATCAAACCTATGACAACCTGGGCAAAACCCTGCGGCCATTGTTTTGATTTCACCGAGAACTTCAGCAAAAGAATGTGCTAACGAGCAAGTCGTATGACATCCTTATTGACGTATCTATGTCCATCCTTACGTCAATCTCGGCACCTTAAAGGTATAAATATTACCGATATTGCCCTATGCAAACACACGCGGTGGTGACGAGACGGAGCAGCCATACTTGCCGAAGCGAAGAGCAGAGCAGACCCCGCTGGCGCAGCCCCGCCTTCCTGACGCGCTGAGAGACGCGCTGCTTTCTCCTGCCGAGAAAACCAGCACCGGCGCTTCTGGGTAGCCCTCGCAGGCAGCCTGGAATATCGAGACCAGAGAGAGAGATACCATCCCTCATTCATCCTAACTTCCAGGTACAGAACTGAATAACCCCTCACAGAGAATTCTTTAGTTATTCACTTGGCAAAAACAAACTTAACTTAAACTGTAACTTTCTATTCCCGCCCACGTATTAGGCTTAGGTCAGGTACACGGGGTAGGCGTATTTAGAAACACCAGTTGAGTACGTTTAGTCAAATGTATATGTGTATGTAATATATTTTAATAATTTTAAAACATCATATGGCTTAGAAACCATATCAATGTTTTTACAGTATTATTTTATACTATTGCTTTTAATGTATGCACTTTACTTAACTATAAGTATTGCAATAATATCGATCCATTTCTCATGTATGAGAAAAGAGACTGATCAATAAATAACACCTTTTTATTGAACACGCCCGTCTCTTCCTTTTCTCTACAATCTGATGAGACTAAGAATGCACGTACTGACTGAGTAAAATAAATTGCCTTTTGTTCACACGACTCTCGAGATACACTCTTGATTAGGGGAGAGCAAAGTTGTCATGTTCTATGGTTGTCAGAAACTAAATCCCTTCTTGTCTAATCAGGGGAGTTAATTCTTTCCTGAACATTCGAGAAAGTTTCTAGTGAACTCTGAGCTAAGCTGGCAAACCCAAAACTTTAAGTCTAATATCGACAGTAGTAGACCCAGTTAACGTCTGGTCTGGGCCTTTACTATTGAAGGTATTATTCCAATGCGCAGAGCCTATTGGGATGATAGGAACTACACTACATGGTGCCCAACGCGTTTGGAAAGGGCGATAAAACTAACGTAAGACATTTAAAGTAACTCAGTCGTGCTTTCTCACTCAGACCCCTTTTCCCATAATACTCCAAAGACGTCTGGAGTGGGTGAAAGGTTATATCCGCCAGACCTCGCAGGAGGGAACTCCTATGTATGGTTCTTGGTTTAGTCAACGTTGAAGGATACACTGTTCCAAAATATTGTGCATCTAATCTTTGTTTCCATAAGAAACCTGATCTGCAAACAAACAGAATAACCTTCCTGTCGGTAAAATGGACAGTGAAGATGAAAGAGAGGCAGTCAGATTAGCAACTGAACTCGCAGCAGCTGATGCTGCTATACAGGATGCAGACCCGAATATAATACTCATTCCGGTCATCAAAAGAAAATCTATAACCATAAAACTTATAGAAAATGGACTGACACCTAGAGGTGGCACAGTCATATTCGTAATTGAGGCACACGAATATCGGCAGACAGAGGTATACTATTCATGGATACATTTTCCAGCAGCAAATGCTGTAACAAAGTACTTCCACTATTACAAAATAGAAGAACCTCCTGAAACGTACACTCCTTTCGAGGAGGTGGAAGTACCACTCAAATTTCAAGAGCACCTGCTCTTATTTGATGGCGCCCTAAAACATAACAATCACATCACCAGGCTCGGTCCTTTAGGTAGACCAGGAGCAACGTGGCCGGTCCTAGCCGGATACGCACCACATCCAGACATCGACGGGATGCCTGCACCACAGCTTTTAACACAGCTAAAACAATTAATAAAAATTCATAGACAATTAGTCCAGTATGTGATGCGGACTTCAACAATTCAGCCAGCGATTAAAATTCCACAGCTGACCCCTCACCAGGGGAACACAAATAAAATTACACCGCAGAACATCCAGTCATGCCTAGGTAAAGTACCGGCTAAACGGGAACAAATACCATTCTGGTTGGCACAAAAAATCACCCAAATAGAGGCGGTGTTTCCTGACACCACCCCGTTAGAAAAACACAGGATTCTGACTATCTGTCTTGCAAAGGGAATCGCACCACACATTGAGGACTGTGACACTTGGGGTACAGTCTTTGCTTCCATCTACACAAAAACGCACGGGGTTCCATCCATTTTGGTGATACCAAATGTGCTAAAACAAATTCAAGACCGCTTTAACTCTTGGTATGAAATTACTAAAAGACTTCAAGCAGGTCTCGGCTATATTATTAGCCAACATAAAGGGGGAAGCAGCAAACGTGGCGATCCGCCAGAGGTTAAAAGAGACAGATGTAGCAGACCAACCAGCTGAAATTGCCAGAATCATAGAAAAATCCTATGAGGAACTAGGTAGAGACAGTTTAGGTGGAATACCAGTAAAACCACAACTGATTGAAAGTGCAGAAAAATTATTTTTTAATAATAATTCAACATCACCAAAAAAGAACTGGGATGGAAACAAACAATCCAATCCTAAAGAAAAGAAATTCCAGTCCCGAGGAAGGTCTCCTAGGCGAAGAGAAAAATCTCCGAACCAAAGACACAGGTCACCCCAGAGTGACCCCTCTGGGAAAAGATATAACCTTAGAAATAGGGATAATATAAAAAAGCCTGATAGATATCAAGACATTGATACACGTCCCTCTCAATCTTTTCAGACTTCCTCGCAGAAATCGGAAAGAAGAGGACGATCAGAACAAAGAGAAGAGCACGCCAAGTCCAAAGACAAGGAACCTGCTCAGCTAAAAAAGAAATTACAATTCCCAAAGAAGAAGGTAGCCAGCATTAAAATAGTTAACAATGCCGAGAATTCTGAGGACACAACTGAAAAACGGGGAATGGGCTCAGACAATGCTAGACAGCGCAGCAGAAGTGAGCATAGCTCGCAAAGTCCTTATGAATCATCTGGAGACAGTGGACACGAATGAATATCTTCAAGTGGAAACTGCGGACACCAGAGTTAGCAAACCTCACAAAATATACGAAATAACACTGCGTATAGAAGGGGATAAGACTAGGAAAATAAGGGGACTATTTTGGGATAATCTCTCCAAGGGCTATGACATCCTTCTAGCTGAAAAAGACTGGCCACCAGAGTTTGTCAGGGATTGCCCTCATGGCGAAGAAGTAAGTATGCCTGCCTTCTCAAATCATATCCAAATTCATAAAAAATACACACTTGCTAGGAAGTGGGCAGTAGCTCTAGCTCCTGCTTTATATAAAAATCATGTAGGATGGGATGAGGACTCACCTCCTCACAAAATCCAGTTAAAATCACAACCTACTGCACAAAGGCAGTACCCAATTAAGCAAGAAGCTAAAAAACAGGTAAAAGAAATACTAGATCAGCTAGAATACCAGGGGGTAATTGAAACTTGCACCTCACAAATGAACAACCCTTTGTTTCCGGTCTCCAAACCAGACAATTCATATCGTCTAGTTTTGGATTACCGACACCTTAACACATGTTGCAAAACTTTTGCAGTGCAAAACTCACATAGTGCTGCACTAATGAATAACATAGTGCGCAAAAAATACAAAACAACATTAGACATCTCTAATGGATTCTTTTGTCAAAACATAGCACCAGAGAGCTGATATTTGTCTGCATTCTCAATAAATGGCACTCAAAAACAATTCTGTCGGTTAGCCCAGGGGTACAAGAACAGCCCGGGAGTATTCTCAGCGAGAGTAACAGAATTACTACAGTTATATGATGATGAAGCATTATCTTATGTCGACGACATATACTTAACAGATGATGACTTGGAGACTCACTTGAAGAGAGTGAACACCATAATACTTGGGTTCGCATCAGAGGGTTACAAATTCAACTTTAAAAAATCCAGAATTGCCCATCTGACAGTCCTGTTCGTAGGATATGAATTATCAAGTGTAGCCTGGCTGACAATTTTCTAGAACTAGAAGAATTAAAAAATCTAGAATATGAAAGAACATTCCCTCTGCCAATCGACATTCTGCCCTTACGACACTACGCCTGTGTAATTTATACAGACGGACATGCTCAACCCCCCGTTTGGGGAGAACAAGCATACAACCCCACAAGTGGGATTACAAAGGAAGTGTGGTGCGGAGGTAAACTAAGACCTCTATTAACAAAAACACACTCAGTTGAAACTAATTCAGAACAACAGACTGAAATAATAGCATTGAAAATGGCGCTAGATAATGCGGATCGCGAATTCCCGACACTTATAGTGTCAGATTCATATTACTGCGTCAAATCATATAACAGCGATTTGCAGACATGGATTCAAAACGGTTATAAAGATGACACAGATGCACCAATAAAGCAGAAACTGCTCTGGGAACAAATAGCTCTTTTACAAAAAGAGTTACCAGAGACTCACGTGACACACTCACTGAGTCATCAGCGTGATGGCGTTCACGTTGCAGGGAATTCATTGGCTGAAACAGCCGCAGCGGCAGCCACTAAATCGGCTCCCGTAGTTCGAAAAAAGCGTACATTAAAATACATTGACGGTGAAACAGTGCTGGCGGTGAAAACGTCATCAAAAGGCGACTGCTCAGCGTTACCGATCAACTATCCACTCAATTACACATACATAATCGATGCAAACTCCGTCCCTTTTGCTCAAATCCCTGGAGTGGGGGATAGAGTGATTCCAAACATGGACAGGAGAAACTTGTTAATCGCAGACGCACATATGGGTGAGGGTCTTGGACACCTCAAAATAAAAGATTCTCTGGAAGAATTACAATCACGGTACTGGTGGCCTGGCATGAGCCTGCATCACACCGTGTTTGTAAAAAACTGCCCGAACTGCAACAGGGATCGCAGTGGTGAGCGAAACGGTGTAATACCGTGGAGTCCCACTGCAGATAATATCACCAGTAAAAAGCAAGGCTTGCGATTAACATATACAGGCTAGTTTCCACTTATAATGTAGATCACCAGCACTCGGCTGACGTCTGGACTGTTATACAAAGATTTGCGAGTCTAAATGGCATATACGCTAAGAGCATGCTACGTTTGACCATTGTTTTCACTCTAGCACTCCAGCCTGAGGGGAAACATGGCCAAATGAGCATAGCCCAGCGGGAATCTTCTCACTTCCTTCCTGAGGGTACGGGATGGTGTAAAGAAAAAACCAAGGCATAAAGCAATCTATAACGGAAAGGATATTAGGTTCGGGAGCTGGGTGGGTCAAACATCTAATAAGTGTCCAACGTAGTCTAAATAACTTGCCAAGAAATTCTCTGAAGGGATTCAGTCCGTACGAATTATTATTCGGAACTAGGATGTTGATCTCTGACCTTGACAGTCAGACTTCAGTGGTGAAAGAAAAAAGCTTTGATATCAAAGACCGTTTGGCTATTTTGCAGGACTTAAACAAAACAAGAAAAGATCTGAGCAACATAAAGTTGAAACAACAGCCAACAACCACTGAAGAACCACCACCTGTCCCAGCAAGACTTGTCTGGATTCCAAAAGTCGGGGATCTAGTCAGGGAGAAGATCGCGGTAAACAAGGAATTTGGGCCTTCTTACAGAAAAGCAGTTCCTGTCTTGTCTGTCAACGGGACAAGATCAGTTGTACTACCGCCACTTGCTGGTAAAAAGGAGAACCGAGTTGTATCCATCGACCTGGTAAAACCACAATCATGTGGCCGATAACAAACAGTAGGCCAAGTGGACTCCCAATAAGTAGCAGAACACCAAGTTTTGCTACCAGTACAGAGGTCCTAACAAAGAGGCTCATCACATTCGAAACGCCTACAGAAGAACAACAAGGACTATGCAACAATGCAATAGAACTCAGACCTCTGAAAACCCAAATAAAAACATTTAGCAGAGACACACCCATCTACAATGAAGTACCAAGTGAAAATGCAAGAAACAGAAATCCTGAACCAATTGGAACAATTGACAGAATTGCATCCGGCTACTTCACAAACTTCGATGATTCCTCTGAAGGCTTCAGTGAATCAAAGACACAGCCATCATCAAAAACCTTTAAAGACAAAGCTAAGGAACTTTTGAAACAACTGAAAGAAACATATCTGATTTCTCCATGGATTGAATTTTGGGTGGGTTTTGGTGCATTTATTCTCATACTTTGGCTCATCATGGTATTAACTTTGGGACGCTTCATTGAGGGAAAATATGCTAAAATGGACACAGCAAGTCAGAAAATCAACTTGATCCTCAAACCACACACATCTTCACACGTCGAGAAAAGAGAACTTTCTTCAGTCAACTTCACAGCCAATCCTATACCGGGTGGGGTAGCATGGGACAACACTGACTATGAAATTTATGGTCCGGTTGAAATCCTGAAATATCCACACCAAATTAAGATCTCATTGAGTGACTTTGCAAAACCAAGCTCATTTGCTGATGATTGGGACTTCGAAAGCATTAATAATATGATGTCTGACTTAGTAATGTCTGCTAAATTTAACAAACATGATTATTTGCAGGGTTCTACAAATTATGATAGTATGTATTGCTATAACCACTATGGTAACCATTTTCTACATAAATCTGCACAACCTAGAAATGTTTTAAATTATAATCAATGGGAACATTGTGCAACCCCTCCAAAAGGAAGCTCAAGAACCGTCTATGACAAATATTCATACTTTTCAGGTTTTAACACAAGTAATGCTGAAACATTTTATTTCAAATTGTCAAACAAGACAGGGACCAAGACCATGATAACCAACACAAAATTGATTTATTCAGACTCATTCTTTGAAAAAATGAATACTTTTGGGTTTGATTATTGGGACAAAAATGTTGAATTGAAAAGTGTTTGGGGTACAAAAGAATGGCAAGTACAGGGAATAGAATCTTTGTTTAGAGCCTGCATGATCCCAGAACAAATGATATTTTTAAATGACACTGTTCAACAAACCACCTGTCTTGGCCTAGCCAAAATCAAAGATTTAAATAAACCGTCTATTCCAAAGCCAATGATGTTTAGCAATAGCTCTGAAACAGATGAAGAGATAGACGTAAAACATATATTAAACCAAAACAGAACACATCCTGATTGGAAACAGTGGTTGATCTGGCCCACAGATACTAATAACTGTCAAGACAGATTCCTGAACAAAACACAGGGGTTCAAAACGACCAGGCCAGACCCTAGATATCCCCAAAGACATCACCCAGGGATAATAACCACATACAGTGTGGGCAAATTATGCCTTCAATGGCTACAAACTTCCACACTGCCAGAAATTAAGCAACACCTAACTTTACTTACTGATGGTGCTGACTTGCGTGATTTCATAATGGGACCACGCAAACAGCGTCAAAAGCGTTTCATAGCAGCCTCTGTATATGCAGCATACAATGAGGCCTGGAAGGTTACTCAAATTGAAACAGCAGAGAGAATACGGGAAATTGACCGTATTAATTTGGAAAAATCACTTTCTGTAGTGGACAATGGGTTAATGACTCTGTCCTCCAAAATTTTTTCTTTGGACAGCATTGTGTCTTCAGCAATCGACATATTATCGCAGGACTTACTGTTGCTACAACACGGTCAGTCCCAATTGCGTTCTATTGTACAGCTTGGCTGGACGTTACAAAATCTGCGTTCAGGCTATGGGCCTTGGCGTTTAATCAACACAACGTCATTATTCCAAATCTTTAACCTTACTGATAGACAAATCAGTATGGCACAAAAGGGTGCTGATTATACAATCTTGAGCATTGAAAAACTCGAAAGATTACCAGTGACAATGTCAGAACGACCTGTCAGTGAATGGATAATACATGGGATAATAAATATTCCAATCTCAACCTTCAGGTTTCAATACTGCCAAAAATATATACAGGCTGGCATGTACGAGAAATTGGGAAAGGGGTACATTAAAACAACATGGAACCTGCCCTAGTCACATGCATGTGTCAGTAATAAAGGACAGAAAGTGTTTCTTAGTGGCAATAATTGTGCGATGTCACTAAGCGGCACACTTCTGTGTAACGGAATTAGTTTGCATGGAGCCTGTGAAGGGAATTCATACAACCTTTCATGTCACCAGCAAGGCGCGCCTGCAACAGAAATAGAACCATTCTTTCAAAGACTCTGTAATGGGAGTTACATTCTAATTGTAGACCGCAGATGTTGTAGTCTCATGCCCGGGACTCCTTATCTCGTAACTACGACTGCGAAGGTCAAGTGCTGTGGACGCTCATTGTTCCCCAGCACCTTTCCAGACAGGGAGGCAAGGGCATGGCCCAATTTGAAAATTACTTCTATTCGAATAGATACTTTAAGCAGAATGAAAACAGTGCTTCTTCAGACGCCTACAAGGCTCACGTCATCAAAAGAAACATATGATCTCCAAGTCGCAAGGACGACTGCAGAGATACATTCATTGTTATCAACTAATTCCCCCATACATTTCGCGGAAATCCTTAATGAAATCTTAAATATTTCTGATACCAATGGGGTCTCAAAGGTATTTAAGACAGTATTTTCGATGGCATTAACACCATTCAAAGCCATACTGGGTATTTTTCCAGATTTCGTCCATTCGATTTTTGGCGGACTTCCCCTGATCTTGGGACTAATTGCAGGAATCCTATTCTTGGTCCTTATTTTTCGTTATGGCAACCCATGTCACAGACAAAACTCTTGCGACAAGGGAAGAAACAATCCTAGCCATTGGATACCGGGACCGGATATCAAAAATCCTGGGACTCTCCCGGCTTAGAGACCTGAACATGACTTGGTTTCTATCATTTCGACCAATGTGGCAAAGATGTGTTTTACCTGTATTGAGGTGTCTGCTATGCGGAGATGAATGCGTGTTAGACACCTGTCTGACGCTACAATCGGATGCGCCAATGGATGCAGAAACATTGTTGGGTCCTATCAAGGCTCACGCTTTGTGCTGCACTCAAAGGCTACCAATCCTGATGACGGCATTCGTGGAAGCTTCACCACTACGATTGATGGGTAGTGAAGTTCAAGATGAAAGCAGCATCGAACAGGTACGACCTTCTGTCAGCAATGCGAATCAGAATGTCAATGGAGACAATCATGCGCACGAATGCATGATTACACCTATTTCCGAGTTAGTGGAACTTTCCCAGGAAGCTGTTGACAGCTTTTTCGAAAGCCTAAATGATATGATGTTCTCACCAGAGCAGAAATAGAGACTTTTGAGCAAGCTCGCACACGGCGTTCCCTGAATTCGGCCTTCAACTTTAAAAATAAAGTCACATGAACAATTTTTGCTCCAGTTCACGGACAGCAGTTTTTTCAACAGCCCCAAAATATTTTTGCATATTTTTCGGGACACTATCTTCTGCTTAAAGTAAGAAACTATTCTTAAAGAACTAAGATTCCTAATTTTAGATAGCTTATAGACATTAGCTGCCCGCTGGTATGTTCATTGTTATTATATTATGTGATGAAATGGTCTCGAACCTTTTTTCTGTATTAAGAGCCATTTCATGTGTAAATTCTCATATACCAAATAAGCAATAATGTATACAAATGCATGATTATTTTAGCATTTAATTCACGGCTTGAGTGCATACAATACATATGACTGCAATTTTTCCGTATATTTGAAAATTTCAAAATGCATTTATGTATTTTGGGGTGGTAAGGTATACACACTACTCTATAGTATGTTGTACTATGTTATACTATGCCTAGATTAGTAAATATGTCCATAGTTAGCGTGGAGTGGGTGTGATGTATTCCTATAGGTTCTGAATCGATCCCCCTATTCCTGACCCTATTCTGGTTAAACAAACCAACAAGTTAACTAGCAGTCAGCCCATGAGGCAGAAAACCCCCATGATGCAGATACCGTTATCTGACGCAGTCACACTACGGCACAGGAACGTGTTATATGATTAGGTCATAACGCTTGCGATCTAATTAGACAAGCGATATTCCTCCAGCCCCTGATAAGGCATACGGAGTTCTCATAACAAATCAAACCTATGACAACCTGGGCAAAACCCTGCGGCCATTGTTTTGATTTCACCGAGAACTTCAGCAAAAGAATGTGCTAACGAGCAAGTCGTATGACATCCTTATTGACGTATCTATGTCCATCCTTACGTCAATCTCGGCACCTTAAAGGTATAAATATTACCGATATTGCCCTATGCAAACACACGCGGTGGTGACGAGACGGAGCAGCCATACTTGCCGAAGCGAAGAGCAGAGCAGACCCCGCTGGCGCAGCCCCGCCTTCCTGACGCGCTGAGAGACGCGCTGCTTTCTCCTGCCGAGAAAACCAGCACCGGCGCTTCTGGGTAGCTCTCGCAGGCAGCCTGGAATATCGAGACCAGAGAGAGAGATACCATCCCTCATTCATCCTAACTTCCAGGTACAGAACTGAATAACCCCTCACAGAGAATTCTTTAGTTATTCACTTGGCAAAAACAAACTTAACTTAAACTGTAACTTTCTATTCCCGCCCACGTATTAGGCTTAGGTCAGGTACACGGGGTAGGCGTATTTAGAAACACCAGTTGAGTACGTTTAGTCAAATGTATATGTGTATGTAATATATTTTAATCATTTTAAAATATCATATGGCTTAGAAACCATATCAATGTTTTTACAGTATTATTTTATACTATTGCTTTTAATGTATGCACTTTACTTAACTATAAGTATTGCAATAATATCGATCCATTTCTCATGTATGAGAAAAGAGACTGATCAATAAATAACACCTTTTTATTGAACACGCCCGTCTCTTCCTTTTCTCTACAATCTGATGAGACTAAGAATGCACGTACTGACTGAGTAAAATAAATTGCCTTTTGTTCACACGACTCTCGAGATACACTCTTGATTAGGGGAGAGCAAAGTTGTCATGTTCTATGGTTGTCAGAAACTAAATCCCTTCTTGTCTAATCAGGGGAGTTAATTCTTTCCTGAACATTCGAGAAAGTTTCTAGTGAACTCTGAGCTAAGCTGGCAAACCCAAAACTTTAAGTCTAATATCGACAGTAGTAGACCCAGTTAACGTCTGGTCTGGGCCTTTACTATTGAAGGTATTATTCCAATGCGCAGAGCCTATTGGGATGATAGGAACTACACTACAGGGGCTACGTTGCCTTGCTGTTGCATTTATGCCTTTTCAGGGCCTGAAGAACAGCACTTGAGGGAGTATGTAGAAGAGATGTTGGCTAAAGGGTTTATTCGTCCCTCCTCCTCTCCTGCTTCTTCAGCTATCTTTTTTATCCCAAAGGAGGAGGGAGGGCTCAGAGCCTGTGTGGATTATAGGGCGCTTAACAAGGGTACTATCAAGAACAAGTATCCTCTTCCCTTAATACCTTTGTTGCTGGATCAACTGAAGCATGCAACGGTATTTACTAAATTGGATCTCCGAGGGGCATACCATCTCATACGAGTCCGTGAAGGCGACGAATGGAAAACCGCCTTCCGGACTAAGTACGGCCTGTATGAGTATTGTGTTATGCCCTACGGGCTTTGTAATGCTCAGGCTGCTTTTCAGTTTTTTATCAACGAGGTATTAAGGGAATACTTGGATCTGAGCGTTATCGTTGATATAGACGATATTTGGATTTTCTCCAATACTGTGGCAGAACACGAAACAAACGTTTGCCAAGTCTTACAGAAATTGAAAGAACATCAGTTATATGTAAGACTGGAGAAATGTGAGGTGTGCAGCAGTTTGAGGCATGCAGCAGTGAGAGGCGTGCAGCAGTGTGAGGCGTGCAGCAGTGTGGCAGTGTGCAGTATGAGTAATGCAGCAGTGTGTGGCGTGCAGCAGTGTGTGGCATGCAGCAGTGTGTGGTGTGCAGCAGTGTGTGGCGTGCAGCAGTGTGTGGCGTGCAGCAGTGTGTGGTGTGCAGCAGTGTGTGGCGTGCAGCAGTGTGTGGCGGTCAGGGTGCAGAAGTGTGTGGTGTGCAGCAGTATGAGGCAT
This sequence comes from Lissotriton helveticus, assembly GCF_964261635.1. NCBI lineage: Eukaryota > Metazoa > Chordata > Amphibia > Caudata > Salamandridae > Lissotriton > Lissotriton helveticus. The sequence goes on from NC_136062.1 coordinate 382,397,556, forward strand.
GCAGCAGTGTGAGGCGTGCGGCAGTGTGAGGCGTGCGGCAGTGAGGCGTGCTGCAGTGTGAGGCGTGAGGCAGTGTGCAGCATGCAGCAGTATGAGTAATGCATCAGTGTGCGGCGTGCAGCAGTGTATGGCGTGCAGTATTGTGCGGCGTGCAGCAGTGTGAGGTGTGCAGCAGTGTGAGGCGTGCAGCAATGTGCAGCAGTGTGCAGCATGCAACAGTGTGAGGCGTGCAGCAGTGTGAGGCGTGCAGCAGTGTGAGGCGTGCAGCCATGTGAGACGTGCGGCAGTGTGAGGCGTGCGGCAGTGTGAGGCATGCGGCAGTGTGAGGTGTGCAGCAGTGAGGCGTGCGGCAGTGTGAGGCGTTCGGCAGTGTGCTGCGTGCGGCAGTGACATATTCGAATTTTAACAGGCCTACATACTCTGCAAAACTCACGATACTTTGGAATAGAAGTTGACACGGAAACTGGAAATGCAAGAAGACAAGTTTATTAGCACCCCATGGGGGAGTGATACTTCTGGCATTGCCGAAGGGTATTGTTAGAATGTAACACACCGAACATCGAGCACATGCTCCTTTTATACATTTACGGAGGTTTAAAAAAGAAGGCGGTACACATATTTCAACAAAACAGGTACATATAAGGGCATCTTTGGAGCACAGCCAACATGTGGGAGGAGCTTAGTAGTACTGGTCAGTTTTTGGGACATTTCTGAGTAGTGACCGAACATTAACCTTAGTGGTCGGAGTACGCATGTGCAAGCTTGACCATCACTAAAAATAGCCTGTTGCTGGGCAGACCAAGTGGTCATCAGGAGAGAGAAAGGACGAAAGGGCATGCTGACCACGAGGCAGCGCATTCACTTAAAATGGAGGCCGGAAATACAAAATGGCCTCCGGAATATAGTCAAGCTAACAGCGTAGAACTCGTATAGCTGAAGTAAATGCTAACCCAATCGCTGTCAAACTACGACAGATGACCATTTTAGCATTTAGCTGAAGCTATCTCATATCTGAAGTAATCTGGATACTCATCATCAATATTGATGAGCATTATATTCGTGATCTCTTTATTGGTTAATTGTTCATTTTTGGCAATGACTCGTCTGGACGGAATGCAGGCAGTAATACATATGGAGCATAGTGTAGGGCCACATTGAATACATAGGCAAAACATAAAGAATATTCCAACAATAATACAGAGAATCGTCAATAATTTCCATCCCCAGGTACTAAGCAGAGTCCAAAACCAACTTGAAAATGTCCATGGACCATTTGGGGGGTGAATTTCTGCTGCAATTGTATGCAATTTGGAAATAGCATCATAAACAGAGGGCGAATTATCAGGGACGTAAACACAACAGCTGCTTCCAATAGTGCGACATGCACCCCCACGATCCGCTAACATTACGTCTAAAACCATCCGGTTCTGAAGTGTCACAAATCTAGTAATTTGAAGCTCCTCAGTCAGGTTTCCTAGGGCAGAGGCAGTTTGATTTGCAACAGCTTCCACAACACGTGTTAGCCGTTTTATTGTTCTACTATTTAGAGCTGCTCCCACAAACGAAAATAGGCCCAAATTAAAATCAGCATATTGCTGTAAGGCTGTATCTGTCTGATCTATATGATCCAGATCTAATACTCTCTTTTCTCCGTTTAATATAAAATCATGATATAATACAAGTCATTATGGTACATGGGAGGTGCAATAAAAACAGGGGGCAATACAAAAGATATATAACATGTTCCTGACCACCCAACGGGAAGACGGTGGTAGCCCCTCTCCCCACCAATAAAATAGGTGTTGCGGGACGTTACAAAAGTAACATTATTTGGGGTATCAAATGCTAATGTGGTAACACACTCACTTTTGCCAACTGGGATAGTACCTTTATTTCGGACACGAAAGTTCGGCTTTTGCTTTAATAACTGTAATTACGAATAAACTAGACATATTCACAGTTCTCAAATTATTGAAAAAGCGAGGTGTGGATACATTGTCCGGTCGCTACTCTTCCCACTCAAGTTTAGTCCCTTCAGCTTGTGGGTGACCAGCTTTGTCATTATGGCAAACTTTATTAACCCCTTCGCTGCTAGGCCTTTTCCCCTCCTGTGCTAAGCCTTTTTTTGGCGATTTTGGGGTAGTGCGCGCTTAGGCCCCTGTAACTTTTTGACCACATAAGGTATCCATGCCAATTGTGCGTCCTTTTCTTCCAACATCATGTGGATTCTAAAGGTACCCAGGGGTTGTGGATTCCCTTGGAGGGGTCCCAGAAATTAACCAAAATATAGTGACATTTTTGTTTTTTTCACAAAAATGGGAAAAATGGGCTACAAATGAAAGCCTCTGGGGTTTCCCCTGCAAATGGTATCAAAAAGGGTTTGTGGAGCTGAAATCTCCATTTTCTCAGCTTTTAGGGAATGAGTCTTTTGTCAGAGAACCAACATTTTTCACACATTTTTGGCATTTTTCTGGGACATAGCCTATTTTTGCTATTTTTAGAGCTTTTCACCACCTTCCAGTTAATGGTAGAAATTAGTATGAAAGCAATAAGGAAAGCTATACATTTTTAAAAAGTAGACAGAATTCTGAATTCAAAAAGGGGTCATTTGTCTAAATCCATGAAGATTTCTTTATATAAACTAACAGTTAAATATTGGAATAATTGAAAATTTGTTGAAAAAAAACAGCCTTTTGACTCTACGTTTTCACCTATAACTTCTTGTAATTTTGACAGCTCTTGGAAAGCAATGTACCATTACATTCGTTAGACCTTCCGGGTTGTGGGGATATATAGGACTTGTAGTTTCTCCAAGAACCCGACGAACCCAGATACAAAAACTGAGCAGCAACTTGCAATGATTTGTTTTTATTTACTGGGTATAGAGCACTTAATCTTGGAAAATGTATATGTGGAAAAATCGGTATGAAAGACACCTATGTATTTCTGAATTGGGCACAAATTATAGAGTCTAGAAACAGTATATAATTGCACATTTTCAAAATTGGGAATACTCATACTAGCATGAGAATTATTGGTCATTTTTGAAAAAGATTTTTTTTTACACAATGTCTTTCATTGGGAAGGGAGAAATCCATGAAAACTCAATTGGTAATAACAGTTGATTTACAAATCTGAATTACCCTAAGTCTCCCAATACAAACGGTACCTCACTTGTGTGGGTCGGCCTTGTGCCTGCGACAGGAAACGGCGCAAAATGCAACGTGGTCACACCTCAATTTTGCAGTTAAAAATGGACCCTTTTATGGCAATGTGCCTACCTGTAGTTTTTGCACCCTAGCTCTGCCGGCACCTAAGGAAACCTACAAAACCTATACATTTTTGAGAACTAGACACCCAGGGAAATTCAGGATGGGGTGACTCGACTGCCTACCACCAGGTTTTGTTACCCAGAATCCCTTGCAAAGCTAAGAATTTGACAAACAAAACACATTTTCCTCACATTTCTGTGGTGGAAAGTTCTGGAATCTGCGTGGATCAACAAATTTCCACCCACCCAGCGTTCCGCCAGGTCTCCCGAAAAAAATGGCACCTCACTTGCGTGGGTAGGCATAGTGGCTGCGACATGAAACAGCGCAAACGCAACGTGGTCGCACCTCAATTTCCCAGTGAAATCGTGCCATTTTTGGACAAAGAGACTACCTTTTGTTTTTGAGCCCTAGCTCTGCCAGCACCTAGGGAAACCTAGCAAGCCTATACATTATTGAAAACTAGACACCCAGGGGAATTAAGGATGGGGTGACTCGACTGCCTACCACCAGGTTTTGTTACCCAGAATCCCTTGCAAAGCTAAGAATTTGACAAAATAAACACATTTTCCTCACATTTCTGTGGTGGAAAGTTCTGGAATCTGCGTGGATCAACAAATTTCCACCCACCCAGCGTTCCCCCCGGTCTCCCGAAAAAAATGGTGCCTCACTTGCGTGGGTAGGCATAGTGGCTCCGACATGAAACCGCGCAAAACACAACGTGGTTGCACCTCAATTTACCAGTGAAATCTTGCCATTTTTGGACAAAGAGACTACCTTTTGTTTTTGAGCCCTAGCTCTGCCAGCACCTAGGGAAACCTAGCAAACCTATACATTTTTAAAAACTAGACACCCAGGGGAATTCAGTATGGGGTGACTCGACTGCCTACCACCAGGTTTTGTTACCCAAAATCCCTTGCAAAGCTAAGAATATGCCAAACAAACCCACATTTTCCTCACATTTCTGTGGTGGAAAGTTCTGGAATCTGCGTGGATCAAGAAATTTCCACCCACCCAGCGTTTCCCCAGGTCTCCCGAAAACAATGGTACCTCACTTGCGTGGGTAGGCATAGTGGCTGCGACATGAAACAGCACAAAACGCAACGTGGTTGCACCTCAATTTCCCAATGAAATCTTGCCATTTTTGGACAAAGAGACTACCTTTTGTTTTTGAGCCCTAGCTCTGCCAGCACTTAGGGAAACCTAGCAAACCTATACACTTGTGAAAACTAGATACCCAGGTAAATTCAGGATGGGGTGACTCGACTGCCTACCACCAGGTTTTGTTACCCAGAATCCCTTGCAAAGCTAAGAATTTGACAAAAAAAACACATTTTCCTCACATTTCAGTGGTGGAAAGTTCTGGAATCTGCGTGGATCAACAAATTTCCACCCACCCAGCGTTCCCCCAGGTCTCCCGAAAAAAATGGTAACTCACTTGCGTGGGTAGGCATAGTGGCTGCGACATGAAACAGCGCAAAACGCAACGTGGTCGCACCTCAATTTCCCAGTGAAATCTTGCCATTTTTGGACAAAGAGACTACCTTTTGTTTTTGAGGCCTAGCTCTGCCAGCACCAAGGGAAACCTAGCAAACCTATACATTTTTAAAAACTAGACAAGCAGGGAAATTCAGGATGGGGTGACTCGACTGCCTACCACCAGGTTTTGTTACCCAGAATCCCTTGCAAAGCTAAGAATTTGACAAAAAAACACATTTTCCTCACATTTCTGTGGTGGAAAGTTCTGGAATCTGCGTGGATCAACAAATTTCCACCCACCCAGCGTTCCCCAAGGTCTCCCAAAAAAAATGGTACCACACTTGCCTGGGTAGGCATAGTGGCTGCGACATGAAACAGCGCAAAACGCAACGTGGTCGCACCTCAATTTCCCAGTGAAATCTTGCCATTTTTGGACAAAGAGACTACCTTTTGTTTTTGAGGCCTAGCTCTGCCAGCACCTACGGAAACCTTGCAAACCTATACATTTTTGAAAACTAGACACGCAGGGGAATTCAGGAGGGGGTGGCTCGACTGCCTACCACCAGGTTTTGTTACCCAGAATCCCTTGCAAATCAAAAATTTAAAAAAAAAAACACATTTTCCTCACATTTCTGTGGTGGAAAGTTCTGGAATCTGCGTGAATCAACAAATTTACACCGACCCAGCGTTCCCCAAGGTCTCCCCAAAAAAATGGTACCTCACTTGCGTGGGTAGACATAGTGGCTGCGACATGAACGCAACGTGGTCGCACCTCAATTTCCCAGTGAAATCGTGCCATTTTTGGACAAAGAGACTACCTTTTGTTGAGCAACGGTCACCTGTCTGGACTGCAAACACCACTGCTTCCCGTTGCCTTGGGACTAGCTTGCTCTTTGCCACCTCTGCATACATCCGCAAGTCCGTCACGCCTGGGGGGCCTTACGTCGGATTTTGCGCAGAGCTGTATCTCGGGGAATGGGAGTACGAGCATTCCTCTGGAGGCCTTAAGTGCAAAAGGGATACCTTCTAACATCGTTGCTCTTAACCATAACCCTCTACCTGCACCTCCACTGGAAGACCTTAAAACTAACTTGAACGAGGAATTCAGCTTAGCGCAAAATCCAGCTGATACACCAGATAGCTGTCCAATTGAAAGGGTCTCTGGGGCAGGCCTAGAGACATCAACGCCGGCTTTAATAAAAGAAATAGCACCCAGTCCGGCACCGGACTCTCAACCTATGAGCCACATCTATAGCACACCCATCAAGTCTCATCTAACGGATGAATGCACTCCACCATCTATAGACCAGGAAACCCTTGACCTACCAAGAAGCGCCTTAGGCAGGGAGGCAGCAAGTCCCCACGATTCTAGTAGCAGCAAAACCGAAGCAAGGGCATTAATGTCCTACCTCAACACACAAGAATGGGAAGACATGTTAGCCACTTATACACCTGATCAAAAAGAGACCCATGTCCCCAAATTACCTTCGGTAGCTAAAAGCATAAACACGCCCGCCAACGACTCTAAAGAGAATGAGCGGAGAAAGGAACAAAACATCGGAACGTGGAACTCACTGCTAAACACAATCCAATTAGCAGTAGACCCTGCAATACCAATCAGAGAAAATGGAGCTTCAGCTTAATCTTCTCAATTCATTGGCAGTCTTCACAGCTGGCATTGACGACAAGTTAGGCAACCTAAACAACCTGATACTAACCCTGGGCGTAGTTCGCGTAGCCGCACTCCGCGAAGCTACGCGAAGACGCACTTGCACTCCGCGAGCTACGCGTAGCTCCGCGGACATGCGTAGTAGCTTGCTAGACCCGTTCGCGCGCCGTTTTTCGTCTTCGGGAGCGCGGTGCGCGTGTTCGGGGCGCTGCCTGCATGCTCGCAATAGCTAGCGCGCTAAGTTACTCAATGAGGTTTGTCCCGCCCGCTTGCGTTCCCTTATTTCCGGTTCCGGGTCACAAGTAACGTGTTCGCGTTGTGTTAGACATGTTCGGGAACTCATCTTCTCGTTCGCACTGCCAAAGTGCGTGATCGCGTCAAATATCGCGCGAACTTACCGCGGCGGTCGCGACGGGCAGAGCCATCTTCGATTTCACACTCTGGCTATGGTTTTGGGCCTACTTTAGCATCTCACTCCTATCTCTTCCATCCTGGTCTTTTCCCTCAGTTTTTCTAACTTTCTTGACTTCTTACCTATTTCTGTCTGTGCCTAGGTTTATATTTCTCATTTTATTTTTACTTTTACCACTTTTTTTGCAACTTTTCTCTTGTTTTATATTACTTCCTTCTTTTATCTTTCTTCTTTCTTCCCCTAACCTTTTTGTCTTCAACTTTCCTTCTCCCCTCCACCCAGAACCATGGTGAAGGGTGCCAGCAGCATCGGCGGCTCAAAGGGCAAGGCGGCTGTGCCTAAAAAAACCCGGCTGCCTTGCGGCAGAATGCGCCCGGCAGGAGTGACGCCCCGCCAACTTTTTGGGGAGGAGGAGGTGGCCGCCCTGGTCTTTTTTATCCAACGTCACCTCCCCTTGACTTTGGCAGCAGGCGGCAGGCCCGGCTCCGGCTACCAGCGCATTGAAGAGCGTCTCCGGCGGTGGGCGAAGGTGCGCCGTGCAGTCTTCCGCTGCTCCGGTATCCGGCGTACCCACCATCAGCTGTCCCACCGCTGGGCCGACATTTTGGACCGGGAGCAGGACCTGTTGGACCTGCTTGGTGTGGAGGTTGTGGGTCTTGGTGAGTGGCTACCCCAAAAATAAAGTGTGTGTATATATATATATATATATATATATATATATATATATATTACCTACTGGCGGTCGCCAGTAGGTATATATAGTTAGGATTTTTTCCCTATGGGTTTTTTGAAAATTCTATGTCTAATAACTTTGGCGTTTGTGGACGGAATTGGCTGAAATTTTCAGGAAAATGGCACATTTTGTTTCTGAGCAGCCCCTGAAAATTTGGGGGGGTTTCGTCAAGGGGGGGCCGAGAAAAAAGGGGGGTCCCAAAACGTGTTTTTAACATTGATTTTTCCATAGGGCGGTTAGCCTCACTTTTAGCCCGAACGGCTGAATAGATTTGCACGAAACTTGGCAAAATTGTAGGGACTGGTAGCCCGATGTGCCTTTTGTAGGTCTCAATATATGTGCTCCAGTGGATTTTGAGAAATTAACGTTTAAAAAAAGATATATATCTGTAACAGCGGACCGGGCAGCGGCCCAGGACGCGTACTTTTCGCGCAACGGAGCTTTGTGAAGCGAAGCTGATTGGTTCTCTGGCGTCTGTCAACATTCCAAACAGTCCGTAGCGGCCGCCATCTTGTCTCTCGGTAGGATCGAGAGACAAGAGGAGGCCAAAGCGAAGGGGCAAATGACCATAAGGGGGCATAGTAGATCCTCGCTGACCCCCTAGGTTTGATGTGGAGGTTTTAAAAGGGCCCCGCGGGGCAAAAAAAAAAATAATAATAATAATCGAACGGCTGATGACCATAAGGGGGCATAGTAGATCCTCGCTGACCCCCTAGGTTTGATGTGGAGGTTTTAAAAGGGCCCCGCGGGGCAAAAAAAAATAATAATAATAATAATCGAACGGCTGAATGGATTTGCACGAAACTTGGTAAAATATTAGGGACTGGTAGCCCGATGTGCCTTTGCTATGTCTCAATATATGTGCTTCAGTGCATTTTGAGAAATTAACGTTCAAAAACAAGATATATATCTGTAACAGCGCTCCGCTTCGCGGAGATAAAATTATATGTGTATTACCTAGCTGTTGCTAACACCAGTTAGCGACGGCTAGTAGGAGATAGCGACCATCTTGGGTCCCACTTTGCATGTGAGTGATATTTATCACTAATGACATGCAAAGTGGGCATGCCAAGATGTTAGCGACTGGAAACAGTCGCTAACATCGCTATCTCCTATTATCAACTTTTGGAAATATTCGAGATAAGCGCGAATATCTCCAAAAAGTAACAGCTGCCCTGAGCAGTTCTTAGCCATGTTATCCAATGGGAGGTGGATAACATGGCTAAGAGCATTAGCTCGGTAATGCATGAATATCGCGGAGTTTTCAGCGACATTAATGCATTGCGCTCGTTTTTTATCGTATTTGCGATAAACCTTGATAATAGCAAGGTTTATCTGCGATAATTTCTGACGGTAAAAAAATCTTTGCAATGCATCGTTAGGGATAAATATCGCTTAACTTTGGTAATATGCCCCAACGTCTGTTAACGTTCGATTCGAAGGAAATCAGGAATTGTTGAAAAACATTGTGTGCGCCATCTTGTCTTTTTTCAAATGCCACACTTTTGTCGTGCACGGCAGCCATTTTAGATGCCTTGACCAGATCCACTCTGTGAACGCTGTCGATCCTTAGCATGGCTCCCCACCCTCGCAAGCATCTCCCCCAGGCAGTGGTCACCCCCGCTCTCTGTTTTATGCATGGGTAATAAACCTCCCCCCATCTGCGCTGTTCTTCCCTGAGAATCACACCCTGTGCCCGCCCGACACCTCCCTTTCGCCCTATTCACTACCGCACCCTCTGACACTCCTTTTCCTCTGTGTCCGATTGTCCAGGCCGGTCCTAGGCTATCAGCTAGCCCTGCAGATGTAGTTTATGGCCACAGCTGTAAAGAATCACCCGTCTTCAAAGGAGTTATAGTAGATCAAGGCCCACACTCGATGAGATCCGTCACAGCAGAAGCGTTGCTATTATCTGAAAACCATTCTGTATTGTGATTGGGGAGGGGACCGAGCGTGAAGCGGAAGATTCCAGGGATGACTCTTTGTACATCAAAGTTTTTACAATTATGTGTCACATTAAAAATATATAGCACTCCGACAAAGTAGTAAGATTATAAAACTTTAATAATTTATAAATATATACAAGAAAACAAAAATAGTAATAACATATAAACATTTTTAGAGAAAAACAACGAAGTAGCGGTCGGCTGTGCGAATAGTCCCAACGCAGCACAACGTCCAGATTTCCGGCGTGGGGCGTCGCGGGGGGTGGGTGATCAGTAGCAAACTGTTGTGCGAATAGTTCCAAGGCAGCAGAACGCGCCGAAATCTAGATGACACAAAAGTGATGTCTAGTAAGTTGCCACCCAGCAAATAACGGCGTGGGGCGTCGCGGGGGGTGGGTCATCAGTAGCAAACTGTTGTGCGAATAGTTCCAAGGCAGCAGAACGATGGCACCAAGGTGATGTCCAGTAAGTTGCCGCACTGGTTTTGGTATCCTACAATGCTGCTCCGAATAACGGCGTGGAGCGCCCCGGGGGAGGCGGCGTGAACGGGCCTCTCCAGGTGGAGTCTCGTCTGTTGTAGTGGGGCGCCCCTTTACCGTTTCAGTTGCCATTCCGTCCGCTTTTGGTCCACTGTGTCAAAATCCGCCATTCAGCTGAGTTGCGCCCACTCTTGCGGTGCAGCGATAGGCGGCTGTCACAGGACTCTCAAAATGGCGGCAGGCTGTTTCCTTTTTGGGCCTGGTCCACTGAAATGGCCCTGGGACACCTTGGAAATCGGACGCTTGTCTGCTAGGTCTTGGACCCCATTCTCGAAAGCGTCCCCTCCGCCTTGAGAATTCATCAAAAGTTTTGGGGGCCCCGACTCCTGCAGGCTTCTGGTGGGGAGCGGCTGCCATGATTGCTCGCGGAATGACCACGACGGAGCTACGAGATGGTGGTGCTCTCATGGTGACGCCAGCTTCAGTCTGAAACATCCAGAAACAAGGTGGGGCTTTCATCGTTTGGGGGAAAAAAAAAGTTTTCATCCAATGAAAAGTGTTGTTTTTAGGTCACATGATCATGCCTTCCATCATTAGGAAACCAAAAGTAAAATGAACCAATGAAAAGTTTTATAAACAAGTCACATGACCTGTTATGCGGCATAGGGTGTAAAATGCGGAGAAAATACGTTGGCACGTGAGGCGGCGTCAATGTGGAGGCTTTAAAAGGGCCCCGCGGGGCAAAAAAACAAAAACAAATTTTTGTTTTTTTTGCGTGGGTAGCGCCCGGTACGCGTACCGGGAAGCGGTCGGAGGAGCGTACTATGAGGAGAAAAGAAAGACAGGGTATAAACATTTTGGCAATTTTGTTATAAATGGAAGGTAGTTCTGAAAAGAACTGTTTTTTTATTCTTTTTCTTTTTTTTCTTTTTTTTAATGAATTTTCTGAACAATTTTTTGATTTTTTTTTGGATTTTTGAAAACTATTTTGTGTTTTTTTTGTGTTTTGTAAGGGGGAAATAACAAAAAAGCAGGGTTAGAACATGTCTCAACAGGAGCAAAAAAAAAATAAAAAGGATTCATTGTTTTCTCATCTTGTAGCATTTATGATTTTCTCCAGCTCGGTTAATCAAAGTAATACTCTTCTCTCCATAAGCAATAGTTCCTCCACAATATATACAAACTATTTTGTAGTGTGCAAAAGGAGCTTGAATATTGGGGATTATTTCTCGGCCTTCTGGTCCGGCGAATGAGCTTTGACCCCTGTTGGTGCTGGGGATGACATCTGGGGGGTTGGCAGCAAGATCCCTTACTTGTGCTTGGGAAAGATTATTAGGATGCCATCGCTCCATGTGGCGAATCATTGTATGATTGCCAAAGCTGTATTTCTTGTTGGGGTTGCCACGAGAAAGTATATTTTTGCAAATCAAACAAGACACCTGGGGTGCATTGACCTTCTTTTGTCCAGGTGGAATTTTAAAGAATTGCCATATGTAGTGGTCTTTAATATGGCTCTGCCTTGGTGTTTCTGGCAGGAACTGCCTTACTTGCTCTTCCTCCTCCTCCTCCTCTTCGTCCTCATTATCTTCCTCTCCACCAAAGTCCAGTGTTGGTGGTGGTCCTTTTGGTGGTGGTGGTGGTGGTGGTTGCTGAGAAGCACCAGCTGCAGCTATTACAGAAGCCATTGTGAAAAATAGGTCTTGCTCTCTGGAAATAGAAAGTAAGAATGAGGTAAAAAGAAGGAGGGGTTTTCATCATTTGAGAAAAAAAAATAGTTCTAAACCAATGAAAAGTGTTATTTTTAGGTCACATGACCAAGCCTAACAACATTATGAAACCAAAAGTGAAATGAACCAATGAAAAGTGTTATTAACAAGTCACATGACCTCTCACGCTTATGTTACGCGCTGCGGAACGCGCCCCGGATAGCTTCCGGGTCGCTGCGCTTCGCGCCTTGGTCCGCGCCCCGGAGCACTTCCGGGTGCGCTAACGCGGTACGTCATAAGACGCATTACGCGGTAACGCGATACGTCGCGCTTACGCAACGCGCCGCGGATCGCTTCCGGGGAGCTGCGTTTCGCGCCTCGGTCCGCGCCCAGGAGCACTTCCGGGTGCGCTAACGCGGCGCGTCATAAGACGCATTACACGACAACGTGATACGTCACGCTTCCGCGACGCGTCACGATAATGATTTCTAACGTGGCAGTTGCGCTAACGGAACGTTTACCGGTTCGCGGACCGGGTCGCGGCATCAAATTGAGCTAACGGGAAGCTTCTTACATCATTAGGAAACCAAAAGTGAAATGAACCAATGAAAAGTGTTATTACCAAGTCACATGACCTGCTGTGTTTACGTTACGCGCTTTGCAGGGCCTCCCGGTTTGCTTCCAGAAACCTGTGCTTTGCGACTCGGTAAGCGTACCAGTTCGCTAACGTAGCACGTCATATGACGTATCACACGACAACGCGAAACGTCATGCGGACGGGAGGCGTGATGATGTTGTTTTCTAACGCGGCAGTTGCGGTAAAGAAACGTTTATATGCTCGCGGTCTATTTCGCGGCATCAAGGTCAGCTAACGGGAAGCTTCCCGATTCGCGAAGCGGGAACGAAGAAAAAAATATATAAAAAAAAAAAGTTATTAATAAACATATAAAATATATTTTTGGATTTAAAGAAGAATACATTTTGCAGGTATAGATATTAGCTTTTAAAAAACCAATGAAATTCACTGAAAAAACCATAGGTTATAGACCATATATAGTTAGGAATTAGCATTTACAAAACCTTGAAAATTCACTGAAAAAACCATAGGTTATACACCATATATAGTTAGGAATTAGCATTTAAAAAACCTTATTTTACTCACACAAAACCATTGAAATTCCATATATAGTTAGTTGCACTAACTATATATCGCGCACCCGCAATCCACTGCTGATGATGTCACATATTACATCATTCATGACATGGTCAGTGACATCACTGATGACATCACTGATGACATCTCAAATGACATCACTGATGACATCTCATTTGACATCAATGACCACATCACTGATGATATCATTCATGTGACAATACAATGCATCTCCTCACATTTTAATATAACCTCTGTTTCACCCAGTGTTAAAAAGAGTATAATTTTTGAAACCATTGACACACCAATACTAGTTACTACATACGCACTCACTGATTGCTACGTCTACACACACCTTCACTCATTCACCCATACAATCATTCATACATACAATCACTCATCTTTACAACACTATCATATGCACTCATACACCTATACAGACACTCACAGTCTGCCACTCATCCATGGAGTTACTCACACACCTAGTCAGTCCTGTAAAGAATCAATCACACTTCCATTTTCTTGTCTATACAGTTAAACATAGAGCACCTTACATTTTCAAACATATACTAACACATACTTACTTTCTTATACAATCATTGATACAAGTACACATTGATCTGCACAGAGTCACACACCTCCCAGCCAGCCACACACACACTCAGTCTCCCATACAAATACTTGGACAATCAATCAATAACCCATATAGTTAATCATATAGCTACTGATCAACACATGCAGCAGTTTACAGAACAACAGACATAATGATGCACAAATTAAGACAGTTTAGTCACTAACCCATGCACTCAGTGAGACACATTTAATCACTCACTCATACATTCAGTCATGCACCTACTAAATCCTTCGTCCAGACACTTATACATCTACTCATTCTTCAATATGTAAAACATATTTAAACTTTACAAAAACACACAGTCACTGGATGATGTCATCAGTGATCTCATCAGTGATGTCATTTGAGATGTCATCAGTGATGTCATCAGTGATGTCACTGACCATGTCATGAATGATGTAATATGTGACATCATCAGCAGTGGATTGCGGGTGCGCGATATATAGTTAGTGCAACTAACTATATATGGAATTTCAATGGTTTTGTGTGAGTAAAATAAGGTTTTTTAAATGCTAATTCCTAACTATATATGGTGTATAACCTATGGTTTTTTCAGTGAATATATATATATATATATATATATTCACTGAAAAAACCATAGGTTATAGACCATATATAGTTAGGAATTAGCATTTAAAAAACCTTATTTTACTCACACAAAACCATTGAAATTCCATATATAGTTAGTTGCACTAACTATATATCGCGCACCCGCAATCCACTGCTGATGATGTCACATATTACATCATTCATGACATGGTCAGTGACATCACTGATGACATCACTGATGACATCTCAAATGACATCACTGATGACATCACTGATGACATCTCAAATGACATCACTGATGACATCACTGATGACAACATCCAGTGACTGTATGTTTCTGTAAAGTTAAAATGTGTCTTACATATTGAAGAATGAGTGGAAGTATAAGTGTCTGGACAAAGGATTTAGTAGGTGCATGACTGAATGCATGAGTGAGTGATTAAATGTGTCTCACTGAGTGCATGGGTTAGTGACTAAAGTGTCTTAATTTGTGCATCATTATGTCTGTTGTTCTGTAAACTGCTGCATGTTTTGATCAGTAGCTATATAATTAACTATATGGGTTACTGATTGATTGTCCAAGTATTTGTATGGGAGACTGAGTGTGTGTGTGGCTGGCTGGGAGGTGTGTGACTCTGTGCAGATCAATGTGTACTTGTATCAATGATTGTATAACAAGGTAAGTATGTGTTAGTATATGTTTGAAAATGTAAGGTGCTCTATGTTTAACTGTATAGACAAGAAAATGGAAGTGTCATTGATTCTTTACAGGACTGACTAGGTGTGTGAGTAACTCCATGGATGAGTGGCAGACTGTGAGTGTCTGTATAGGTGTATGAGTGCATATGATAGTGTTGTAAAGATGAGTGATTGTATGTATGAATGATAGTACGGGTGAATGAGTGAAGGTGTGTGTAGACGTAGGAATCAGTGAGTGCGTATGTAGTAACTAGTATTGGTGTGTCAATGGTTTCAAAAATTATATTCTGTATTTAACACTGGGTGAAACAGAGGTTATATTAAAATGTGAGGAGATGCATTGTATTGTCACATGAATGATATCATCAGTGATGTGGTCATTGATGTCAAATGAGATGTCATCAGTGATGTCATCAGTGATGTCATTTGAGATGTCATCAGTGATGTCATCAGTGATGTCACTGACCATGTCATGAATGATGTAATATGTGACATCATCAGCAGTGGATTGCAGGTGCGCGATATATAGTTAGTGCAACTAACTATATATGGAATTTCAATGGTTTTGTGTGAGTAAAATAAGGTTTTTTAAATGCTAATTCCTAACTATATATGGTCTATAACCTATGGTTTTTTCAGTGAATTTTCAAGGTTTTGTAAATGCTAATTCCTAACTATATATGGTCTATAACCTATGGTTTTTTCAGTGAATTTCATTGGTTTTTTAAAAACTAATATCTATAGCTGTAAAATGTATTCTTCTTTAAATCCAAAAATATATTTTATATGTTTATTAATAATTTTTTTTAAATATTTTTTTTGTTTCGCTCCCGGTCCGCGAACCGGGAAGCTTCCCGTTAGCTCAATTCGATTCCGCGATCCGGTCCGCGAACCGGTAACAAATCAACATAGTTACGGTATCGCGTTGCCGCGTAATGCGTCTTATGACGTACGGCGTTAGCGCACCCGGAAGTGCCCCGGGGCGCGGACCGAGGCGCGAAACGCAACTCCCCGGAAGCTATCCGCGGCGCGAAAGCGCGACGTATCGCGTTGCCGCGAAATGCGTCTTGTGACGTACTGCGTTAGCGCACCCGGAAGTGTCCCCGGGCGCGGACCGAGGCGCGAAGCGCAGCGAACCGGAAGCTAACCGGGGAGCGTTCCGCAGCGCGTAACATGAAAGTTAGAGTCATGTGACTTGTTAATAAAGCTTTTCATTGGTTCATTTCACTTTTAGTTTCATAATTATGGAAGGCTAGGTCAGGTGACCTAAAAATAACACTTTTCATTGGTTGAGAAGTATTGTTTTTTCCAAATGATGAAAACCCCTCCTTCTTTCCTCACTCTGACTTTCATCATTGTGAGAGGAAGACCTTTATTAATACTTGAGAAATGACTTCAGTACTTGCTTCAGCTGGTGCACCCCCACCACCACCTCCACCTCCTCATGGGAAGAGAGGACCACCTCCCCAGGTGATCACCAACACAGAGGAGGAAGAGGAAGACCTAGAGGAAGAGGAGAGAGAAGAACCACAGTTCTTGGAAGAGGTGCCCCGGGTTTCCCATAGGAAAGCCAGTTTCATCTGGCAGTTTTATTCAATCCCTCCAGGGCAAAAGAAAGTGAATGCGAGGTATGTGACCTGCCTCATCTGCAAAGAGAAATTATCAAGAGGGACTGATAAAAAGTATAGCTATGGGAACTATACCATGCATCGGCACATGACCAGGAAGCATCCACTTAATTACAGCCGGGCGGAAATACGGGATATGGAACAAAACCCAACAGCAACTCCTGTGGCCAGGTCAACATCGTCAATATCATTGACACCAGCAGAGGCACGGGAAACTGTGCCAAACATCCAAGAGAATTTTGGGCACATGAAACATACTTGTATGCACTGTGGTGCGTTGATATCATGTGGTAACATGAGTATTAATGCCATCAACCTGGCTTATGACAATCATAATTGCCCTAACCGCCCCCAGTAATTTTTTTTTGCTCCTGTTGAGCCCTTTTCAACGCCTGTTTTTTGTTGTTCCCCCCCCCCAAAAAAACCCAAAAAAAATATAAAATCGTTCAAAAAATACAAAAAAAAACAAAAAATGTTCAAAAAATACAAAAAAAATATAAAACAACAAAAATATAAAAAAAAAGTTCTTTTCAGAACTACCTTCCCTTTCCAAAAAAATTGCTAGAATGTTTAGCACTCTGGCAAGCTCTATTTCTTTTGGTTCGCTTCCGGTTTAGCTTCCCGGTACGCGTACCGGGAGCTAACCAAAAAAAAAACTTTAAAAAAAAAAAGAGTAAGTATAAGGAAAGTAAACAGAGAGTGATGTTTCAAGAAAGACAGCTATAGGGAGTAAAGAAGAGATACTATTTAATAGATCTATTTACCAAAGAACAGACAGAAGATGGTATAATTGTGAAAAACAAAATAGATAACGAAGTGAAAGAAAAACAAGCATTGGCATAGCCAATAGGTATCGACTTTTGGACCTTCTAAGTCTTTAGTTATGCAGCATAATATCCTTGGTGCAGCAACATCAACTGTTGCATGGCTAAACACGTATAAGGTCCCAAAGGCAAGACCTATTGTCTATGCCAATGCTTGTTTCTTAAGTAGAATTGCAATACGTATGGCTCTTCCATGTAAAAAAATCTTATCTTGTGCTCTAAAGATTGCTAAAGTCTCGACAGAGAACAGGCTAGATTGTAAGTAGGGTAAATTGCGCTTGGTGATCTGTTTGAGGGAGCGTCTGCTTTGCCTGGTGTCTTTGGAGAGCAATTTTGATTGTTATACTGGACAATATAGCCCTAATGTAAATAACATAGGGGCATATTATCAACATAGGCAATAAAAGTTTTGCAGCTTTTATAGGCAGAAATGTGTCGCTAAAGCTGCTTTTGCGGCAGAAAACTGCCGCTAAAGCCGCTTTTGCACCAGTTTTCTGCCAATAAAAAGAGCAATAATTTTATTGGCTGCATTCATAATATGCCCCTTAGTGTGCTTCAACTACACAGAGAAAGCATTATGAACAAATAGTGATACAGTGATCAGTCTAAGACACTAAGAGTAATAGAGACGGAGTGAGTGAACAAGAGTGAGGAACTATGAGAAGAGAGGGACTGAGAAAAAAAGTGGAAGGAGTTGAGTAAGTAGGTAATAGAGAAAGGAATGAGGGAAGTAGCAAAGGCAGGAAACTGAGGATTAAAGAAATGAAGCAGTGGAACTAATAGTAGTTCAATGTGATAGAAATGTAACGAAAAGAGTACAAAATACTTACCTTATAATTGTCGTTAAATTCCTCACTTTTTATTTTTATACTTTCAATCTGTGAAAGAGAGAACAAACATTTGAAAAATATAAAAACATGTATTGAAAAATTACAAAAGACAAGGGCAAAGATTGAAGGACAAACAGTTTTTCAATAACTTTGACACTTACAGAAGCTACACAGTCCTAAAGATATACATTTTAAAGTAACACTATCTTGATGGAGATGAAGTGAGACCTATCTTAAAACATGGTGCATCTTTTGCATTGCTGTTGTCTCAGAAAAGTGTCGCAAGACACTAAAATTTAAAATAATTGCTTCAGGATGCCAATAAGATGTCTACTATCCAGAGTTTTGTTTCAGGTGAGGCCTACTCAGGGTTGCAGATGAAATTTCGAGTTGTTGAAGAGAATAGAAGACATAATACATGTGAAGGTCTACCAATGAAGTGAGTCATGTCCACTGCAATGTTCAACAAAGTCCAAACCTCCTATGTTTCCCTGGACAGACCTAAACTTGATCTGCACAATGTGATTCGTAATGATAGGAAACACAGGTGATGTAATTGAAATACATGCAATTTATTTTGCTCATTTCACAATCACATCACTTCTGTTTCCTTTGCTTAGGTATCTCATTGTGCAGATGTAGTCTAGCATATCAAAGAATACGCAGAAGTGCAGCACTGCATGCAACAACTTTGACACTTACAGAAGCCTCACCTTCTCCATGCCTTCTACACAGTTCTACATATACATCATAAATGGAAACATTACAGAATTAATTATACATGTTAAATGGTTTATTTTTGCTGTTCTCAGAATGTATCAAAATTCACTAAAAACAGTGACTTGAAGGTATTCATCATGTAACAGCGGGGAAAAAAAAACACAATCAAAATGATTGTGTTTAAAAAACCCATACAAGATCAGAAATCAAAAATCAGAACTCCTTAAAGTTAACTTACTTTCCATGACGTCCAAGGATGTCCTATGAATAGCTTATACTCTTTTGTGCTGTTATTACTTTCAGCCCACCAGTTTCTGAAAGAAAATCTCCATCGTTTTTAAAAACATGTTACATACAATAAATGACTTCTTGCTCTCTACCACAAGATTCCACAAGGCCAAATTTTGTCAGAGCCATGTATAACTCTTGGATTTCTTGTTAGCCAATCCCATCATTTGGTATTCCCGCAACTTTCAGAATTAAAATGTTGAAGATCATTTTCACAATCCTGGAATAGTAATATCTTCCCCTTCTTGCTCAGTCATGTTCTACATTTCGTATGACACTGATACTGCTTAATATGAAGCAGACTTACACTACCTCTATGAGTACTACAATTATTTAATTCTCTACATCACTTTTAATCACAAAGTAATGTAAAACAGTAGACAGCATTGCAGACTTACATTCCCTCTACTCCATGTTTTGATTGGCTGCTTTAATTAGCTTATGAAAAGAAACAGTTTTTCTGAACTCATTTAAACTGCACATACATGTCCATGATGTCCAATCCTATGATTAGAAGTTATGTCTCTGAACTACACTTATCCTCAAGGCCAAATTGTGTAGGAGCCATTAGAACTTCTTGAAATTCCACAGATCATATCCCGAGATTATTTTCCTAAAATTTTGGTTTTAAAAACACCAGGTAAGAGTTTTTAAGGTCATACGGCAATTTTTTTTTGAAAATTACAACAGAATCATTACAGAATGACCAGCCATTTCTAGACTTTAAATAAGCTGTGTAATGTCCTGATGATATTGAAGGGCCGTCATGATATATAATTGCTGTAGTTACAAAAGTCCTTCCTGATATTGACAACTGCGAAGCTACAACATTTTTTATTAAAGCTGTCAATTTTGTTCCATCAGGCCTACATCGTTGGAACATTAAAATGATGTACTGGCCATATGTTCGTATAAATAATGTGGACATCATTTCAGATTTACATTGGCTACACTCCATGTTGTGATTAGCTCCTTTTACTACCTTATTAAAGGAGACTGATTTACTGTCTGGCAAAGTTAAATATACAAATCTTTCTGAGTCTACACTAGTAGTACTTGATACCATACAGTTCTCGCAGTCATGCTGCCATTGATAAGAAAGCCCAAACAGCTGATCTACATCTACACCTTCAGCATGTAATACATGAAGCATATACATTAAAAACTCCTGACAATCTTGCTGAATATTTTGAGAGAATTGTGTTTGGCCTGAACATCTATCTAACAGATTTCTAATTTCAGACACACTTTCTATGTTTCTTCTATCAGTGGTACATTTCTCTAACACAGAATTTAACAAACTGCAAAATCTTTGATCAGAATTGACCACAATCTCTTCTTTTACATTTTTTAGAGAAAACAAAACATTAATTACTACATTAGCATAGCAGTTGACACCAGAACTGTTTTCAAACTGAAAACCAACAACATCTTCAACAGAATCCTCTTTGTTTCTGCTTGTAATTTTAGGTTCATTCACTTTTTGTCTTTTTGCTACAACCTCTCCAGTATTGTTCTCATTTCTTCGTTTCCGGCCTACCAGACGTTTCTCAAACAAAGGAAACTGAGGCAAATGTGGCGCATACTCTCTTCTTAACCTATTGTATTCCTTAACACAATCTAGATCTGCACAAATGTTTCTGACATCACAGTCAATCAAGTACAATCCCGATAAAGTTCTAACTCGTGACAATGCCACATATGCCATACCCTCCTTGAACACAGAACTGCCAATATTCACCAATGCAGTGTCTACACTTAAACCTTGCGATTTATGAATTGTCACCGCATATGCCAAGCAAACAGGGAACTGCTTACGGCGAACATATAAGTCTTTTACAAGCAAAAATCTAGCAGAACAACGAGCAATTAGCTGTACTTCCTCAATGCCATCAAATTTAATTTTTAAAAATTCAATTCCATCTCTATTTCTGTATTTCACAAAATCAACAACATTACCCATTGATCCATTTACCAGACCTCTTTCAACATGTAAATTCCTTCTTAAAATTATACGGCAGTTCAAGCACACATTCAGAGTCTTTTCAAAACCTGCAGTTTTAGATATACTCTTCTCTAATGAATCCAATTTTGTTTTCAGATTCTCAGACAAAATAATTGTTGATCCCATATGCTCTACTCTATCAATAGCTTCCACTTTCACAATCTCTTGCTTTTCTAAATGCAACATTTTGTTGTTAAATTTTGCACATTCTGCAAGAGTTGGCATCAAACATATTCCAGATTTCTTATCAGTAATTTTCTGAAAAATATTCTCAGGCACAACATCTTGTTCTGGATATAAATTTGTCAGTAATCGTGCATGTAAAGCTTCTTTCCCATGCTCGGTCACTTTTCCAATTCTAACATCTTGTAGAATAGTCTTGTAAACTTCATCCTTTGCCTGACGCATATTTTCATGCAGTTCAGCATAATTGAAGTTTAACCATATATTGACGTTGCCAATGCTGCCTAGGCACTTCCTGGTATCTTCATGCGTGAGCATTTTGAACACAGGTTGCCCTTTCACTGGTGTCAGCTGCAGAAGATCTCCAAAAACAATGATGTGTTTGCCACCGAATAACACATCATACTCTGTTTTGAGAACTTCTTGCATCCTCAAATGCACAAAGGCAAGCATGACATTGGAAACCATGCTTACTTCGTCAATGATAAGAAGTTTCATTTTCCTCAAGACTCTTGAAACTTCAAAACAAGCATCTCCAGATAGCTTGTGATATTCTAATTTGTTGTCATGCTCCACTGGCAGCATCAGTAAACGATGTAAAGTAATCCCTTTAATATTATGTGCTGCCAGTCCAGTTGGAGCAGTGACAACACAAGACAGTGATGACTCTGTCCTTTCCTGCAAATAGCATGAAATTGCTTTAATGAGGAAACTTTTTCCAGTTCCCGCTTCTCCACTAACGTACAGTCGGACAGGCTTCAACGACGTACATGAGCACTCTTTCTTATCATGACTTAATCCATGATCAATTTGCATGGTAACTTCGTCATATATTTTCCTCTGCTCAACGTTGAGTTGCCTTTCCAACTCTTCTAAGTTAACCGCATCCTCTTGAGCATGTGCCATGGCTCTTTCCACCTCATTCATAGCAGTGGCAGCTTCATTTTCAATAAGAGGTCCTCCTAGTGGATCCTGACTCAATGAAGCAGAACTCTGACTGTCCTGAGAACTGTCTCTGGCAATCTCGGCTGCAATCGTTGCTTCCTGCTCAATTTCCGCATTCAACATTTCTACATATTTGGGAAAAGCAGGACATTCTATGGTCTCCTTGGCGGCATTGAAAGAGTCTTCGTAACAGAGGAAATCTCCAAGCAGTTCCTCTTCTGCACGCCAAGGCTTGAAAAGTTGCAAAAGTGCTAAATAGAAAAACTCCTTTTTTTCAGGAGATTCGCCACTCAATTTTCGATGGTTTATCAAGTGGCATTTTCTTTGCTTGACCAGACATCCCTCACTTCCTATTACAGCATACACTCCTTTCTCAGTATCTTCTTTGATGTTCCTCTTGAACATGTAATTTTGCAGAACCTCATACAGACAAACATTCTCTAGGTGACTGCTTCGATTTGGATAATATGTATCCAACATGTTTGTCTTCAAAATGTCGGTACTGTTTGGCTCCTTTTCCGCCAAATACTCAATTTCCCGCACAGGTTTGAGAACAGGTTTCACTCACTTCAACTAGCGGCAATCTCCGAGAGGCATAGTGGTTTCCCTCCTTTTAACAGCCTCCTATTTATTTCCCACATCAGCTCCTCGAGCAGCAGCAGCGGCGCACCCACGCCTCGCCGCACCCGCTTCGCGGGTGCCGCATCGCCGGCGCTGGGATCACAGAGACTGCGGGGCTCCTATCTAGGCGGTAAGGCGGCTGGGGGTGCGAGGCTTCAGCGGGGCTGCGAGTGTGCGGGGACTTCATTTCCCAGAAGTCCCTGCAAGACCACGGAAGAGCTTCCGGTCCGCTCTCCCCGCTGGCCCGCCCCCCGCCCCCGCCCTCATCCACGAGATTCCTTAAGAGGCGTCCTGGGCCTCCAGCGTGTGTTTCTTTCACTCACTTCAACTAGCGGCAATCTCCGAGAGGCATAGTGGTTTCCCTCCTTTTAACAGCCTCCTATTTATTTCCCACATCAGCTCCTCGAGCAGCAGCAGCGGCGCACCCACGCCTCGCCGCACCCGCTTCGCGGGTGCCGCATCGCCGGCGCTGGGATCACAGAGACTGCGGGGCTCCTATCTAGGCGGTAAGGCGGCTGGGGGTGCGAGGCTTCAGCGGGGCTGCGAGTGTGCGGGGACTTCATTTCCCAGAAGTCCCTGCAAGACCACGGAAGAGCTTCCGGTCCGCTCTCCCCGCTGGCCCGCCCCCCGCCCCCGCCCTCATCCACGAGATTCCTTAAGAGGCGTCCTGGGCCTCCAGCGTGTGTTTCTTTCACTCACTTCAACTAGCGGCAATCTCCGAGAGGCATAGTGGTTTCCCTCCTTTTAACAGCCTCCTATTTATTTCCCACATCAGCTCCTCGAGCAGCAGCAGCGGCGCACCCACGCCTCGCCGCACCCGCTTCGCGGGTGCCGCATCGCCGGCGCTGGGATCACAGAGACTGCGGGGCTCCTATCTAGGCGGTAAGGCGGCTGGGGGTGCGAGGCTTCAGCGGGGCTGCGAGTGTGCGGGGACTTCATTTCCCAGAAGTCCCTGCAAGACCACGGAAGAGCTTCCGGTCCGCTCTCCCCGCTGGCCCGCCCCCCGCCCCCGCCCTCATCCACGAGATTCCTTAAGAGGCGTCCTGGGCCTCCAGCGTGTGTTTCTTTCACTCACTTCAACTAGCGGCAATCTCCGAGAGGCATAGTGGTTTCCCTCCTTTTAACAGCCTCCTATTTATTTCCCACATCAGCTCCTCGAGCAGCAGCAGCGGCGCACCCACGCCTCGCCGCACCCGCTTCGCGGGTGCCGCATCGCCGGCGCTGGGATCACAGAGACTGCGGGGCTCCTATCTAGGCGGTAAGGCGGCTGGGGGTGCGAGGCTTCAGCGGGGCTGCGAGTGTGCGGGGACTTCATTTCCCAGAAGTCCCTGCAAGACCACGGAAGAGCTTCCGGTCCGCTCTCCCCGCTGGCCCGCCCCCCACGCCCCCTTTATTACAAACACCTCCTCCCGCAGCGCGGGACGCAGCACGGGCGAAGACAGGGCAAAGACTGGGCCGTTTGAGGCCGTTCGAGGACGGCCGAGGACTGGACTGGCCCACTCCCCCTGGACCGTGCGCCCTGACTAGTTCCTCCCTGTAGTAGTAAGTACATTGCCGGGATTGACACTTAAACACATAATGAATACCCGGGGGAGTCGTAGTAAAACTGCTATGGGGCTCAGCAAGCCTAGCGGGACATTAGATGATTTCCTTGTAAAGACAAATTTAGCAATTGATAATGAGATTACCAAATTGCAGACCAGGGTGTCACTTGAGCTTGATGCCGCACGTAGGCTTTCTCAGACCTTTGCAAATTCTAAAAAATCTTCCCTAGGGAAAATCGCGTCAGCTGTATCCCCACAACATCCGCCTTGCCCTCACCCATTGTTAATACATGCTGATATTCACCCTGTTCCCCTACCGGCCCCTCTCCCGCTAGAGCCAATACCCACCCCGGTCATTATATCCCCTAAAATCTTTGAGGGAACAGTCCCCACTGGAACTGGCAGTGGGCTTGGAGCAGGAATGGCGAGTAACCCCTCGGACACTCTTAAACTTGCCAACTGTTTTGGCCATGTTAAAAATTTTGCCGGTCCAACTTCACAAAAGAAAAATAGCACGAGATCTGCCTATGCTCGTAAAAGAACTGCCTATGCCCGTAAAAAAGCTAAAAGTGCAAGGCTCCAGTTTTTCAATAAAAGGCGAACACTATCAATCGTGGGGGACACCACACAAGTGCCCAATCAGGATAATAACCCAACTGGGGGGGCCGAGGCGCACACTGCACTAGATGTGCTCCCTGTCCCCACCCATGGGCTTTCCCCCACACATAGCGAGAGCCAAATGGAGAGCGAACAAACTGAGACCGGAAAGGGCAATAGCAAGGGGGGTGATGACGAAGATTTCCTTAAAAAAGTTTGGGCCACATTAAAACAGCTATTGTCACCTCTAGAACTGAGACTTTTGCGTATCGAGAATAATTTACTCGATATGGATAAGACTCTAGTCTCCCTGGCTACCCTCACCCTAAAACATCTGGAATCAACTTATCCTAACATCACTGAGGGTATTAACCAGGTCGAGGACGATGGAATTCTTCCGGCCCCTCTACCCAATGCGAGTCCCCCCCCCCTGCAAATAATACCTCCGGTCCTGCCCCTACCTTTACCACTATCAAAACCAAATCCAATACCCAAACCACGGTCTAAGCTAAATGTCCCTCCTGCAATAATACCAAGGCTCCCTATACCAATGCAAAAATGCCCAGCAAACCAGACTTCACCTAAATCCACCACTAATGCTGCCTTTAAGTCCACCAAGACCTCTGTCCCCTCTACTGACCACATAGCCAACCAGCACTATGGTCGTCAGAATTTCCGGGGGGGATATATTGATCTCCCTCCTGAAGCGGGCCCCTATGTTGCCATCTTGGCTGGTGTACCACCACTTGATCCGCATTCTGTGGAGACCCAATGGTCTCTAAAGAATAAGGTGATCCACTGGCTCAATACAAATAGGCGTCCTCCTAACCCCGGTAGGACAGGGGTTTTAATGGCCAGGAGAGTACCATGGGTGGGTCGTACCAATAAGTCTATTCCTGGAGACTGCATAGTGGTTTCATTTGCAGACCCCCACACAGCCCAACATATCACTAGATGGGAAAACCAGGAAACTGACCACTCCATCGTCACCAGACCCTTAACCTTTTTCTACCCCCCAAAACAGACTATTGATCCATTTGGGACATGGACATTAGTCCACAACCGTAGAGGGAAAGGATATGGGGATGGTTGGCAACCAACCAATAACTGGTGGGAAGGAGCGCCCACGAGGAATAGGTTTGACTGTCTCGACCAGGTGGATTGACTGGGAACAAGGCTTGCTGCTCTTCAAACCAACGTCCTAGATCCCCTAACAGAGACTACTCGGAATGAAAAACTAAACCCCCCACCCGACGTCTCTAGCACCAAGGGGACGGACTTAAAATCATTTAAAGAGCACGCTCTCCCCGTTCAGGTTATTACACAGGCAGATCCCATGCATTTGAGAGATCTGAAAGGTATAAGGGGGACCAGTGGGCAAAAGCTACACTCAAAGGAAACTGGAAAACCCATGCACTCTCTCATTTCCTGGAATGTAGCAGGCCTAGCTAGTAAGATCACCCATAAACCTTGGCTAGAAATTGTGCAGAAGCATGGTATTATATGCCTACAAGAGTCATGGCTTATAGAGGAAGTACATATGCTAGGTTACCGAACCCTCCATTCACCAGCGGCCCCATCAGTTCAGGGGCGCAATAAGGGGGGCCTGTGCACATATATCTCGAATATAGGGGATGTCAAACTTTGCAAATTCATATCTAACCAATATTTTCAAATCACATCATTTAAATGGGGTAATTCGCAAAAGGTAATCCTTGTGAATTTTTACAACAACCTGCCGCCTAACGAAGTGGAATCAACTTTGAATATCATGATCCACCACATCCATAAAATGAGAGATCAAGCCTCTGGGGCACACATAATATTGTGGGTGGGCGATTTTAATTGTACCGTCTGTCCGTCATCTGAGCTAGGTTTGTGCGGCCTATCAGATGTAGGAGAGGACGGTCCCCTACACTTCTCCCACTCCACTGTGGGGTCCCTCCTTAATAACGTTATTTTTACCTTTGATCTCAATTTTATTAATCAAGTATGCTCCCCCCCGGTCCCCTTTGCCCCAACGTTTAATGGCAGAGGCTGTGGATCCACAATTGACTTTGCCCTTATATCATCAACCAACCCAGACTTTGTAACCTTTTGGGAAACGGGGGAAGACCCTATGACTGACCACTATCCAATTACTTTCGGGGTAAATCTGATGGATACCAAGGAAAAGGAATCCAGTGGGCCCTCACACCATATTGAGATTTCTCTAGTTAAAACCAATGGGTATGTAATTAAGTGGGAGAAAATGGATCCTGCATCCTTCCTCCGTAATCTTATATCCGCTTGTCCTATGGACATATCTACCTGCTTACAGGAAGACATGGACGCAGAGAGCCTTATGGCTGCTTTCTCTAACATTCAGCGCCACATAAAGAATGCTTTGACAAGAAACTGCAAACCCAAGGGGACCCAGACCCGAGGGTGGTTTGACTCTGGATGTACCTCCACGCTGAAAAACCTAAAGAAAGTTTTGTCTGCTGACCCGAAAGACAGGGTACAAATTTGCCAAGCGAAACGTGACTACAAGCTGGCAATTAATCAACGGCGGGCGACTTTGAAGCAAGAGGCATGGGAATCTTTGGGGGAGGCAGCCAGGTCTAAGGATAGTAATGCTTTCTGGAAAGTCATTAGATCCGTGTATAATTCAAAAGACAGGGATAACTCCATAGAGGTGGCGATAACGGCTGAGCTCTGGGTAGAACACTATGGCAACCTTTACTCAAATAAGACACAGGGTAATCCCTGGAAACCTTCTAAGGGGATCTCCCTCATAGATAGTATAAATCAGGATGACAAACCCACCGCCTCCCCAGTATCTCCTTATCCCATTGAATTAGTATTTACTATATTAGAAGTGGAAGATGCCCTCAGAGAAAGCCCATCAGGTAAAGCCCCAGGCCCGGATCTAACACCAGTGGATGTCTATAAATCAGAACCAGACTTTTGGGTCCCCCTGTTAACCAATGTATTAAACATGGGAAATAAGTGTGGCTTCATTCCCACCTGGTCGGATGCGATCGTAGTACCCATTTTTAAAAAGGGGAATAGGGACGATCCTGCTTGCTACCGTCCAATATCCTTATTGGACGGCCTTATGAAAATAGCTGGAAGGATAGTCCTTAAGAGGATCCAACACTGGGAAGAGGAGAAGAGGGTTATTTCGGAGTGCCAATACGGGTTCCGAAAGGGCCTGGGGACATTGGAGCAATGCTTAAACCTGTCCCTTTTGGTCTCTAAATACACGCAGGCCAAAGAAGGGCACCTCTTTGTCACCTTTGTCGACCTCAGCTCCGCATTTGACTGCGTGGACCATGCGTTGCTTTGGTCGACACTGGAAGACATTGGGGTGGACCATATCATCCTCACATTCATCAAAGAATTATACAGAGAGGCAGGGGCCAGAGTCAGGTTCGGGACCCAGGGGCAATGTTCACAGAAATTTCCCATAAACAGAGGGGTTAGGCAGGGCTGCATACTTGCCCCCTTGCTTTTCACATTGTATATAAACTCTATCGCCGACAGTCTAACAACTCTGTCAAGCGATTTCCCTACTGTAAATGGAAGGCCCATACCCATTCTTTTATACGCCGATGACGCGGCCATCATGTCTAGAACCAAAGTAGGTCTGCAGAAGGCTGTAAATGAATTTTCATCTTTTATGGGTAAAAGAAATTTAAAGGTGAACATATCCAAAACTTTCTCCATGCCCTGCTCCCAAAAGAAAAATAGACCAGCATGTACAATATATTTAGACCAGCAAAGGATTGCAGTTACAGACTCTTTTTGCTATTTGGGCATTGTGTTTGATAGGTGGGGTAGGTGGAAACATGCAGTGTCAGCCAGGAATCTTGCCTTTGTTCGCGCTATAGGCGCTCTAAGAACCTTTGCTGCAAAAATTGGGGGTAAACCCACTAGAGAAATGTTGCAGATTTACCAGGCAAAGTGTATAGCCACAGCCACATATGGCGCAGGTATATGGGGTGTCGAGAATGTGTCCTCAATTCAAACACGTGAGAACACCTTTATTTGTTACCTATTAGGTGTGCCAAAAACAACGTCGACATTTATGACCCACATTGAGGTCGGTGTCAAATACCTCAGCGATACCATAAAAATATCACCCTGTTTGCTCTGGCATAAGATCTGGACCACAGAACATTGCAAATTGAATAGAAACCTCATTAAAGACTGTATGGCCTTGGATGGGGTATCAAAAGTCAAATGGTTGCGATATGTTCAAACGATGTTTTCTAATATTGGACATCCGGAATTTTATGACGAACCAGAGTCTACACAAACCCTGACTAGATCTGCCCTTAAAAAATTATTATTCACACACTTAGAGAGCGTACGATGGGACACTAAGAAACACAATGACAATATCCTAACCTATCAGCAAATTACCCCAACGGAAGGTTTGCAACTGTATCTAGGGATTGAAAATGCAACCTATGCTCGTTTCCTCTTAACTAGGCTGCGCCTAGGGATCTTCTTTCGTTTGGTCACTTTGCCAATACAGAACGATTGGGCCTCATCGAAGCTAATATGCCCATGTGATGACCACTCTATACAGAGTAACATACATATTATGTTCTTCTGTAAACTGTATATTAGCCCGAGGAAGTTATTCCTTTTACCCTTACTTAAACGGTTAGGAATAAGAACATGTAAACTTGCATTTTCAAAATTATTGCACCTAGAAGATGTGAATGTTATCTTTGCTGTCTCTCGTTTTTTAATGGCAGTGATGAAATTTAGAAATACCATGAGTTAAACTGTTATGGGCCGCTTAAACAGACCAGGGCAAAATGATGTCATGCGTTTTAGTACTGAATTAGTCTCTCACCCTTGGAGAAATGTATTATCTATTTTTGAAATCATGTATTCCATTAAATATTTCATCAATATTTTATATATTCTTTATGTAGAGATTCTATTTCTGTGTTTTATGATTCCTGGAAGAATTTATCTCTGAAACTTTGTCAATATGAATATTCTTTTATATTGTTTGTATAAATTTTATTTGTATGCTTTTATGATTTCTCGAAAATCGAATAAAGCTTTTTGATTTGATTTGAGAACTCGATTACGCGTTGCAGCAAGACCAAGACTCGCCCAAACGATACTCCTGGACTTGGCATAGAGACTTGCTGAAGACAACCGGTCAGAACATTCGTACGCTCCGATTTCTCGATGCGACAACATCTTCAGACTGAAACTGTACAACTTCTTGCTGAGGCTCTTTTCATGGGAAATGTCCTCCCACATATCCTTCAATTCTGTCTTCTCTTTTTTGGTGATATACGACGTCACATACCGAGCCACAGCCATACAGTTATCAGCCACAAACTGTATATCCATGTTAGCATTCCACATGGACAAAATCACCGGGTTGTAGTCGTTGATATACTTGGACTCTTCGTTCCTCTTCAAATTGTAAGTGTTTTTAGGTGATTTCTTCATCACATTATGTCGCAGCGAAGACATCAAACTGTTTACTCTTCCTTTAGAAATCACCGGTCGTGGGAAGCCGAAACGACATTTGGTGTAGAACTTGTCTTTGTTTCGGAATTTACGACGGCAGTACTTTCCACATCGATGGCTTTGGAAACGCAGAACTTTTTCTCTTAGGCTTTTCTTCTCCTTTGCGTTTGGAACAGCACACGTAGAATACTGTTGGATGAAACTCATCACTGAGTCTTCTGGATCCGTTCCAAATTTA
This sequence comes from Lissotriton helveticus, assembly GCF_964261635.1. NCBI lineage: Eukaryota > Metazoa > Chordata > Amphibia > Caudata > Salamandridae > Lissotriton > Lissotriton helveticus. The sequence goes on from NC_136062.1 coordinate 382,428,197, forward strand.
GGTGCATCCTTGATCCACAGCAACATATGTATATGAGGAGCTCCTCTTGCTTGGTACTCCTTTCTCCAGAAGAAATCCAACACCTCTCCAAGAGGTGGATTCTTCTTATTCATGATGAAAGACATCATAGCTTCAAATCTATGATTGAAGTACCTACATACATTGACTGGATCCAAAGAGCACAGTTCTCCGGGTGTCTTGAATTCGATGTTTTCTACGTTAGCATTTGCCTCTCGTAGAAATTGAAGTAAGTCTTCCCAGCCATACTCGGCACAACTCAGAGTGAGGAACCATGTGGGAGTACCTAAGTTCCTCAGCATACATTTTAAGTCACCATGACGACGGTACCAGTACTCATTAGTACCACGCTGACACGCCATGAGATTAATCAGGTGAGATTCCAAAATACTATCTTGGACATTCACTTTATCCATAAAATCACTTGCTGAGATGTTTTGCATGTGTATACCACTTTTCAAGATGTGGTTCACTGCATATGACAGTCCAGACAGATCACTTTCAAACAGGAGATGAAACAAATAAGGAATGCATTGTCGAAACCTAGCATCTCCTGCATACAATCGCAAAGTCCGGTATTCAGAAGCAGGAATTTGATGAGGTCGCTCATCATATCTTCCTCCCTGACCTGTTGGAAAAAGCTGTGGGAAACACCGAGCTTCCAAACTTTCCTCCCAAACACTAATGGGACTCCCTTTGGCTTGTTTCATTTGAAACAACTCAATAGCATTCCCCATGACTTCCTTTGAATGCAAAGGATGAACACTATAATGTTCATATATTTCCTCACTAGTAGAGGGTTCTACTTTCTCAATTTGACCAGCACACAAATCGCTATCCTCTTCCTCACTTACTTCCTCTTCTGCAACATATACATTCTTATAGTATTTATTATTTTTTTTCAAATACAATGTTGCCTTTTTAACTTTCCTAACATCTACTAAATCTTGCCATATTTTCTTATTCTTTGTCGGAACCCCATTAACTAAGATAACCAGAGGTTCCTCTTCCACTTTTTCTACTCCAATTGTGTTAATGTTTTTCTTCAAATCTAGAGGCAAATAAACAACTCTTCCCTTTAATCCTCTCTGTAAATCTGATGGAGGCAATTTCCCTGTCTTTGGCTCCATTCTTACAATAGCCTGAAAGGGATGGATACTTTGAATCAAAATAGATTCATAAGTATTTAAATCCTTCAATTCAGAAGGAATCTCAACCAATTCCAGATTATTATGAACTGCTCTAGCAGGCATCTGGTTTTGTTTTAATTTGTTACAACAATAAGTACACACACGTTGATCCAATCCCAAATCAAAACAATTTTCTACCATCAAGTATGTTGCAAAATCCTTCCATTCACTATTATTTTCCCTTTCACTTTTTGCATATAAATCCACTAACTTAGTCTGATTCTTATAATAAGTGCGTCTACAACACACACAAGTGAAATTAGGCCTCTCACTTGATTTCATGTCAAACGTCGCAATTTCCCTCTGGAAATTATCTGTACTGGAAACCTGTACACTATCTTCCAAATGACCCTCTACTTCTTGCTCAATTTCAACATTCTCCTCTTTACTTCCAAAGTAACAAAACTCAATTTCTTCACATATATTCTTCACATCTATTTCAGAACCATGCAAAAGAGCAGCGCATAATTGTTTCAGCATAATTGCTGGACTCTTAGCATAATACAACAGTCTAACTAACTTCCTCACTTTGTTATGATGCACTGCTAGCATCCTGAAATGATGAAAAACACTCTGGCATACTCTCCTGGAAAGACAAGCCAGTGAATGACCATGCAAACCTGTCACTTCTCTCACTCTGCAAGGATCTAATTCTTGCAACAACCTTATTTTCTGCTTCAAACTTTTCTTGTTAAATGTCCGTACAAAATCACAAAGCAAATTGATGGAATCCTGTCGCACACTGCAAATACTACTACACTTCCAGGTGTACACAGGACCCTTAGCACGTCTTCCTAAAACCTCATTACCTAACAACTCTTCTGCCTCTGTTGTCACAAGTTTTTCTTTTTCAACTGGACAACCATCTTTCACTTCATAAGCACGACCACTGATGTCAACTGCATGCACCAAATCATTATCCTGGAAATAACTCTCTTCATTAAAAAATGCCTCACAGCTTGAACTATGTATCCATTCTCCAGAAAAAACTTCACAAAAATTACTACGATTAACTATTCTCTTCCATCTACTATTTCTTTTGAAATCAAAAATTGCCTTGTTTAGCTTCCTAATTCTATTGATTATCAAAATAAATAACTTACGTTTAATTTCAAAAGCCTGATCAATAACTTTCTCAACTTTTTTTTTTCTCCTATAAAAAACTAATTTCTGTTGACCTTTCTTAATATTTTTTAACAAATTGCCAATTATCCTGTTACGGAACATTCGTTTACGAATCTCCGTAAACTGTTGTTTCCTTCTACTATCATGCACAGATTTATCTCTTGCTCTAGCAGTAACATTTTCATTTGTCCTTTTCTTTCCATTTGATTTACTTGTCATTTTATGGATTGAAACATTTTCTGTACTAATATTTTTTTTATTACAAATATTTCTTATGAAATATTTAGAGCTCTTACCCGGTGCTTTCTTCATGGCTTGAGAAATCTTTTTGTTAGAGGACTGCTGCATTTTTTTTTTCTCCTGCTGTCTTTGACGTTTTGCAGCCTTCATCTCTCTTATTTTTGTAGGCATCTTGAAATGATCTGCAGTTGAATCTGAGGAAAAAGATAATAAAAAATGTTATTAAACATTATTATCAAACAGTAAATCATTAATAGTGATCAAAAATATAACACACTACTTGACATTTTATTTTGAAGATTTTTTAGTCATTGCCATTTTTACAATACAGAAATACCAGAAAAGAAATGACATTTATATTTATGTTACCTATGCTATTTTATATGTGAATCTGATCTAATTTTATGAGCATATATTAATATTTTATTGAAAACACTACACATAACCTGTTTTTGAAGGTGTTTTTATTTTTAAATTAAACGGTTTACCTTTTTACTTTTTATTGATTATAAATTTTAAAAATAAATGTTTATAATTCCAAAGGCTGAAGCAAGTCAGCTTCCCATCCGATATCATATAATTCAGACAAATCTGCATCCTCATCACGCTCTTCTTCATCCTCAGGATTTAAATCATCCAATGGATCAACATCCACTGATGTTTCAATTACAAGTTCAATGATGAGGTCAAAATCAACTGATTGCAGATTGTCGCTCATGTTGAGGTTGTCTTTATCTTTAAAGAAAGATAACAACAATGAGATGTTGCAGAGTAAGAGACAAATCTCACAGATTATAATAGTAAAATTATTTAACAAGAGTAACATTTTGCAGCTATTATTTAACCATGTCCAGCGATGCTGAGCAGGTGAAGCCTATGTCTAATTTTTCACTGAACAGGACTCATCTGTTCTTAACCTTGGATAAGCCTCAACGACTCTGTGTCCCCTGCACATACTCAAATGTTAAAGTGCAGATTTATATTAAATGGCAGATCCCCAGGCATGCACCAGTTAATGTGCACCACTGTTTTACCACCCATGGTGTGCCGCATTTACAATCAGATAGGAGAAAGCTGCTTCAAAACCCTGCGCCTGCTTGAAGCTTGCATAGGTCTTGACGCAGCATTGTATAGATGGGGCACCCCTGAGCCTTGCTGGAGCTGCATCGCACTTACGATACAACTCCAGCAATGCGCCACCTTTACAGCACAGATACGTCACGCATCTGTGCCATTTTTGCCCCATGCTGCGCCGCATTGTAAATACAGCACACCATGGGTGGCGGAACAGCGGCGCAAAATGACTGGCACATCCACTGCTGCATCGGTTTCATGTGGCACGTTTTTTTTACACCATGACACATCTGCCTAAATGCATCAATTTGTAATTTTCTCGCCTCATAGCAAATCTTTTGCACCGCCACTGCGTCACAAAAGTGACGCACAGTGGCGCAAAAGATGCATACACCTATCATAAATCTGTCCCTAGCATTTTAAATGATTAATTCAGGATGACGATAAGGTGTGGCCTATGCAGAGCTTTGTTTAAGGTGAGGCCTACTCAGGGTTGCAGATCAAAGTTACGCTTGATGAAGAATACAGAGGAGATAATACATGTAAAGGCCTACCAATGAAGTAAGTAATGTCCACTTTATTGCACCAGTCATCATAAATGTATCCCTAAGCTTCTTATCTTGTTACAGATGAACCACCATATGTACATGACATTTTAAGTAATTTCCACATGTGCAGTGTTTTCAAAATATAATTTGAAAATCGTTTTTGGGGAAAAGTAATGGTTTGCAAAATTATGACAATTACATAATGGTGTATGCTTCTCTATAAAGCATTTCAGTATCTCTAATGTCATTTTTCCCATATTACATTATAAGACCTTTCCCCATGAAGCACATTCCTTGTAAATATGCTCCCACCTGTGCATTGCAAATTTAGATTTTCACTGTTTCAGACACATAGCCATGTTGAAAGTGACCCAAAAAAATTGCAAACGTTTCCCCATGAAGCACATTCCTTGTAAATATGCTCCCACCTGTACATTGCAAATTTAGATTTTGACTGTTGCAGACACATAGCCATGTTGAAAGTGACCCAAAAAATTTGCAAACGTTTAAAAAAAAAAACATTCATGTGTCTTAATGACATTTTAAGTCATTTCCCCATGGAGAATGTTTTCTAAGTGGCACAAAAGAGGTATACACCTATCATAAATCTATCCCTAGCATTATAAATGATTAAATCAGGATGACAATAATATGTGGCCTATCCAGAGGTTTGTTTAAGGTGAGGCCTACTCAGGATTGCAGATTAAAGTTACGCTTGATGAACAAAACAGAGGAGAACATTTTATTGTAAATGCCTACCAATGAAGTAAGTGATTTCTACTTCATTGCACCAGTCATCATAAATGTATCCATAACCTTACTTAAATTGTCCTTAAGACACATAAAAGCGTTTTTTGATTGGCTTTCCTGCATGGTAGGGTCACTTTTAACATGGCTATGTAACATAAACATTCAAAATCAAAATTTTCCATGTACAGGTGGTAGCATATTTACAAGCAATTTGCGCCACAAAGAAAGGTCTGACATTAAAATGGCAAAAATAACATCAGGGACAGTCAATTGCCTTATAAAAAACCATACACCATTATGTCCTTCTCATGCATTTAAAAACAATTCCTTTTTCCCAAAAACGATTTTCAAATCATAATTTCAAAAAACTGCACATGAGAAAATGACTTAAAATGTCATTGAAACACATTAAAGCATTTTTTGATTGGTTTTCCTGCATTGTTGATTCATTTTTATCATGGCTATGTAACACAAACATTGATAATTAAAATTTGCATGCACATGTAAGAGCATATTTACAAGCAATTTGCGCCACAGAGAAAGGTCTTACACTAAAATGAGAAAAATAACATCAGGAACAGTCAATTGCCTTATAAAGAACCATACACCATTATGTCCTTGTCATGATTTTATAAACAATTCCTTTTCCCCAAAAACGATTTTAAAATCATAATTTCTAAACACTGCACATCAGAAAATGACTTAAAATGTCATTAAAACACATGAAAGCGTTTTTTGATTGCCTTCCCAGCATGGTTTGGTCACTTTTAACATAGCTATTTAACACAAACATTCAAAATCTAAATTTTCCATGCACATGTGAGAGCATATTTACAAGCAATTTGCGCCACATAAATCATAATTTTCTCCTTAAAGCACACTATTCTCTATCTAAAGTAAAGAAATATTTTCTCACCTTAGCAAATACTTTGAGTTTGAAAACAGTCTCAGAAACACACCAATTTGTCTTCAGCAGAGCAAAAGGTATGCACTCCAGAGTCTGCAGCTATGAAAAGCACAGAAATGGTGTAATTCTTCACACATATTTCTCATGTCACCCAATCAAAACTCTTCCCTCACTTTTTTTCAAATGAAAACCCTTCCCCCTCTGCCCTTTCTGCCTATTTTCCATAGCAACCACCTCTTGGAGAAACTCTGGTGTTTGCAAATTCACACAACAATGTTGCAATTGAACTCTGAACTCTCAGTGCACCTGCATATCCAGTGCTTTCTTTCATTTAATGATTTTTTATTGACCACTCAAAATACATCTTTCAAAGAACACATCTCTACACCCTAACTTTCTGTTTTCATCAATCAAAATCCACCAATCACTGTTACTACTTCATGAACACAGAAACTCCACAGTTTTTTTCATTTCAAACTCACATTTTTTCAACTGCCATTTCATTGCCACACTTCATCTGACTGCAGGAGAACCTTCTCTCACCATGTTTTCTGTCTGGATTGTTGGTCATAGTTATATTCACTGGGCTCAAAGGTACGTTGAAAGCAGGAATTTACCTAACCTCAATTTACAAGATGTGGAAATTAAGTGGTTTGGCCACAGAGGATTAAAATGTCACCAATTGATACCATTGGTGAAAACCTTTATGCATTTGCCCAAACCTGACCTGTTAATTGTGCACTGTGGAGGTAATGACTTGGGCACTTTGACTGGTGTAGGTCTGGAAATGCTTTTAAAGGACACCTTTGAGCAATTAATGGCACTTTTTCCTCAGACTGCCTTGGTATATTCAAATATATGCCAAAGACAGAAATGGAGGTGGTCAAACCAATTTTGTCCACAAATTGAGAAGTCGAGGAAGCATGTAAACAAATCTGTTTCAGCTTACATGAGAGACCATGGAATGGGCTCCCTGTACAACAATAACTTGCGTTACTACATGCAAGATATCTACAGAGGAGATGGAGTTCACTTCTCAGATGAGGGCAACAGAGTTTTCACTCTGAATTTAAAAATGTGCATTGGTACCTACTTATAAGTACCAAAATGTACCATAAACCCAAAAGCTCTTCTCAGAGCTACCCTACATCTAATCACTCACAATTATTATTTTACTCTAACTTTTTTTACTAATTTTCAACAAAGTACGCTCCCTGGGGCGCTACCCAGTACGCGTACCGGGAGCTAACCTCGCGAAATTTTAAAAAAAAATGTTTTTTTTTCGCACATATGGGCCTCCTCAGCCACCCTCACAAAACCTAGGGGGTCAAGATAAGTCTACCATGCCCCCTTCTACCTATTCTGAACATTATTGGCCCTCCATCTTGTATCATAATTCGACCGAAACACAAAATGGTGGACTCCCGTTACGCTTAAGGTTCGCGTACCAGGGCGCTCACCGGTTCGCGTACCGGGTCGCTTCCTGGGAAGCGCACCATCAAAAAAGGTGGGAAAGTAGTTCACACAAAAGCCACTTGAGACAATTTCACCAAATATAGATTAGCTCATACTACATACCAATCCCTACCATTTTCACAAATTTGATTGGAATTCCATTTAGCCATTTAGCCTATAGAACTCACTAAATACCGTGAGGTAAATTACTTCACAAAACACATCTGAAGTGTTGGAATTGACAACCAATTAAAATGTTACTTTCATTTTCTACTTTTTTTACCTGACATTTAATTGGTTATGTACCCGAATATATATAAAGGAAGAGAAGGAAACACAGCCATTTTGACTACTACTTCCTGGTGTACATTTCTATTAGAATTTTCATTAATAACTTCAACTTCTTTTTAAAGGTAAGTTGTTATTTTTAAAACTGAAGTATATTGAGCACTTTAAGTTAATATGGCAAACTTTTTCTGTTAGTTATATACTATCCCTCTGTAGTACTTATAAATTTAGATACACTTTTTTATATTCCTACTTCCACTCTGATACTATACACTGCCCAAAGATAAATTCTCTGTTAAAAACTGCCTATCTAAAATTAATCCCAACTGTGCCCTACCTCTACTAATATATATTTTTTTTATGCAAATTTCAGGAAAAATGGAAAGTGAACAAAACATTTCATTTGAAATTGTCCTTCCAGAGTCCAACACAGAAATCATTGATCCAAATGAGATTGAATTTATGGATGAATCTTGGGACCAAGAACTACTGCAATGTGTACAAGCAGTAGATAACCTCCTTGCAAATGAGGACATTTTACAACCTCAGAGACTACAATCTATATTCCATGATTATGAAATTTCTGACAATGAAATGTTAGAAAGTTTAATAAATTATGAAACACAATAAAAAAAACTTAAAAAAAAAAAAATAAATAATCAACAAAACCAACAATCAATTAACATACAGCATTTGAAAAGTCTATCATTCATTTTTCATTGTGATACGCTCCCCAGAACGCTTCCCGGTTCGCGTACCGGGCGCTAACCACGAAAAAAAATAAAAAAAAAATTTTTTTTTTTTGCTTAGCGGGGCCCCTTTAAAGCCTCCACATCAAACCTAGGGGGTCAGGGAGGAGCTAGTATGCCCCCTTATGGTTATTTCCCCCTTTGTTTTGGCCTCCTCTTGTCTCTCAATCCTACCGAGAGACAAGATGGCGGCCGCTCCGGACTGTTTAGAATGTTGACAGACACCGGAGAGCCAATCAGCTTAGCTACGCGAAGTTCCGGTACGCTTAAGGTCCGCGGACCGGAGCGCTGCCCAGAGCGCGCTTACAGATATATATCTTTTTTTAAACGTTAATTTCTCAAAATCCACTGGAGCACATATATTGAGACCTACAAAAGGCACATCGGGCTACCAGTCCCTACAATTTTGCCAAGTTTCGTGCAAATCCATTCAGCCGTTCGGGCTAAAAGTGAGGCTAACCGCCCTATGGAAAACTCAATGTTAAAAACACGTTTTGGGACCCCCCTTTTTTCTCGGCCCCCCCTGGACGAACCCCCCCAAAATTTTCAGGGGCTGCTCAGAAACAAAATGTTCCATTTTCCTGAAAATTTCAGCCAATTCCGTCCACAAACGCCAAAGTTATTAGACATAGAATTTTCAAAAATCCCATAGGGAAAAAATCCTAACTATATATACCTACTGGCGACCGCCAGTAGGTAATATATATATATATATAGTTGTATAAATATTGTTATTGTATCTTTGTAAATATTGGCTGAATAAGTAACGCGATGACTGTTGCCCCTAGTTACATTTGCGATGTATTCCGGTATATCTACTGTCATTGTATGACAGTGTTCTTCTTCTTCACTGGCTCTTGCATGTTGTTTCAACTTGGCGCTAGCTGTTGCTGTTTATTGATGTGAGATTTTCTTTATTGTTGAGAACTGAAGTTAGTTAATGCTATTAATAGAGTCTTGTCCTTCCTTTGTCCGTCAGTGAAATAGCGGTGGATGGATAATTGTACGTTGTTTGCATATTGTAGCATTTTTTTCACGGCCTTCTCTTCTGCATGAATCGAATCCTTTTCTTGCAAAGAATGCTAACGTTACTTTGTTCTTCTTACCTCAGCCAGGGCCGGCTCTAGGGGGCATGTGCAAGCTGTGCAACTGCACAGGGGCACCAAACTTCAGGGGCCACCGCACCAATAGATATCCTTAATTTAATAATACTCTAAGGATGGATACATATTTGCGTTGCGGCCCCTGGCATGGATTTGTTGCCTCCGGCTCTGTTCCACTGTAGCAGTGTGATTTGCAATGATGTCTATGTTTCACAGCACTCAATGTTTTTCTCTTTGTTTATTATTTTTATTTTTACATGAACCACAGAACCCAGGGGCAAGCAGAATACAGGGACCGAGTCGGCGGGTGAACCACCAGTTACACAGAGCTCCTCTACTGAGGATCCTGCTGCTGTCCCCAGTAAGTCCAACAGTGCTTGTTTTTTCCTCTGTAGTGTGTCTGCAGTGCTTTGTCAATTGACAGCAACCAAGTATGCATCCAGAATGATGTTTGTCTAGTATTTTTGTAAACGTTAGTATACCACTACTAGTCTTGTGGGTATTCTTCTATCTCCTATGGAGTTATATACATATTACACAACTATGTAACTATGCACACGAAAATTGGATGTTGTTGGTACTGATAGGCAGGTTGGACCTTACTTACACCTCAGTCACAGAACTCTGAGGAACGCACAATTCACTGAACGTCAGCCTATATGGCCTGAGTCATTGGTCTATTGTTCAAATCACACTCCTGAACCCCAATACCAAGATGCCGAATGCTTTTAGGAGACAAACCGTTACCTAAGAAACCCCCTTTTGCTCACTCACTCGTGTGAGTCTCTAAGACAACAGACACTGAAAATAAACTTCAGAGTCAAAGTGGTCATTCAAAAGCTTTATTTTGTTAGAAGTAAGTAAGTAACATCAATGTTTTTAAGTTGTTCCGTCCAATACGTTGAAGGGCCCACCAGAAAAAATCCAGAGTTAAAACAGGCATAATAAAGTAATCAACATTTGTACAGCTACCAGTGCACAATAGGGAAATGTGGCAACTATCGGAGACCTCTCACCAACGTATACTGGTCAGATATTCCTCTTTTTTTGTAAGCTATGGAAATGTCCGCTTCGTAGAAGGCAATCTTCTCACCTGCCGAAAAATAATGACAAAAGTGGTGCACGTTAGACAGTATTAAATACATTTATGCCAGTTTTATGCAGCCATGCTAAAAAGAAGTTGTAACCTGTAAGCAAACTCTATTCCACAATCCACATAGAAAACTTAAATACGGGCCCTTTTACTTTCCCACCTCTTCAGGTGTATGCATTGAACAATGATGTGTTGCCCCAGAGCGTCTTCTCGTACTGCGCAACAAGCTGCGAGTTAACATGCGCAAAACTGGATACATTGATGTACAAAGGTTACATAGTTCACTTCCAATTTCCAAGGACTAGAGTAGCAGGACAGATGAGATGAGCTTGGGTACCATACCATAACAATGAATGCTAATATGTGTAGTGACTCTGCTGTACTATGCAATGTGGACTCATACTGATTACGTACGTTGTACTTAACTGTTTTGAAGAACTCCATTCTTGGTGAACAAGTACAAAGGGGGCTGTGCATCCATCTAAAAAGGTGTACTTATTTTTATAGGTGCAGAACCCTTACCATCGACCAGTGCCGACGGGGACAGCGGCGCAGCTTCAGCGATCCCGGCGGGGACAGGAGGAACAGAGGCACCTACACCAGCAGCAGTGGGGGGGGAGCCAACAGCGGCGGGCGATGGTAAGTTACATTCAATAGTGATCTGCATTACTTGGTGGGAGGGGAAAACTTTCTCACTGTACTCTACTGGAAAATATATGATGTTACCTTTACTTGTCATTAGCATGCTAAGCATTACCACTACAGTAATGCAAGTGGCTGATAGCAGTCGGATGCATGGGTTGTTGTTAAAGCATGTAAAGGGGAAAACACAGCTGCCAGCGTGGTTGGGAGACACACCCAATACCGGTGGTTAGTGGATAGTCTCAGCAGCAGCGGTGTTTTGGGCAAACCCAAAGGCAAGGGAAGGAGGGGACGACTGGGTGCATGGGTCGTTGCTGGTGAAACACAAACCAAATAAGGTTTGTTGCGCGGTATAAAGTATTATAGTCTTTACTAGACATGTGCTACTAGCTGCCCCCTGTTAATTAATGTTACTTTGAGAGTGTTCCCGCCTTCCCGGAATCAGAGTATATAATACAAAAGGAGATATGAAAAAGACAGGTGTTCGTTCTAATGTGTGTGACCGTTGAAGTACACCCATGCTAATAGGGCAGGCATAATGCCGTGCCAAAAAGTCCGAAAAATTAATAGAGGCTGTAGAATGTTCAAGATAGACGCAACACAATTTCTGGTACTCAGCTTGCTTGCTAGTGCTACTGTGCCGCCCACTATGTGTTGAATCAATGTTGTGTTCTTGATTTGCGGGGAGTTTGGATTACAACAATTCTGTTTCTTTCTTTATAGTTACTCCTTCCCAAAAACCAACAAGGAAGGAGTTGGCAGTCCGGGCCCGGCAGCGGAAACTGCAGGCAATTGTAGAGGCCTACCGCCGGCTGGTGGATCAGGCCGAGGAGGAGGAGGAGGAGGCGGCGGCAGCAGCTGCTGCCTCTTCCAATGCCCCGGGCCCCAAGCCTGCAGGACTACGTCGCCGTGGTCAGGCAGCCGCCCGCCGCCGCATTGTTACATCTTCGGCGGCCCCCCCAAAACAACAACAACATGCATGCAAGTGTAGGTGCCGTGATTTCAAAGCAAAGATTCTCCGCCGGGTAGCGAAGTTGGAGGAGGAGCGGAAGAAGCTGGAGGACGGTCTAGAGGAGCGTGTGAAGATACTGGTGGACAAACACCTGAAAGCCCGCCGGCTTTGAAATGGACCCTGTTTTTTGCCCCTTTTTTAATCCTTTTGTTGGTGGGTGGGATGTGGGAGTTGGGGTGTACATTTGGGTTGAAATTTGGTTGGGGTTAGGGGAGGGTAGGGACAGCTCTGGGTCAGGGGGTTACATTTGTTATATATTTTATTTTTCTATTATCATTATGAAAATATAAAAATAAAACAAAGATATTTTCACAAGAAAACATTTGAAGTTCATTTGTGTTTGTTGGGGGGGTGGAGGGGGGACTGTTTCACCAAATAATGTACGTTGTGCAACATGAACATGAACTACGAACGATAAATTAAGTACTGACTGCACCTGTAGTAGTAGGGTCACAAGTGCATAAATAATTTATATTATTAAATAACATGGGAAAATTGCCCATCACGTGAGTCTGAAGTTACTACTAGTATACTTTAATTCCATGCACATTTGCTCAGAGTCGGCTAAACAATCCTATGCAATGCATTGCATCATTCCTTTAATATACCTGTCCTAGTTGTCAGGGAAGAGGAGCTCGTCCTCAAACTCTGTGCGTTCAGACAGAAGTAGGTCATGTAACCCAGTAGTGAGGACGTCTTCTTCACACTCGCTTTCTTCATCCGGCGGTGATTCACGTACTTGATAGTCTGGTGGTATGAAGCGTTGATTCATTTTTATCATTGTCAGCCGCTCCACGCTTTTGGGGGAGAGACTAGTCCTTTTCGATGTGACAATGGCACCAGCAGCACTGAAAACCCGCTCAGAGGAGACACTGGCTACAGGACAAGCCAGATACTTTATCGCCAGCCTGCTCAGCACTGGCCACTGTCTCCTTCTTTCATACCAATAGACCAATGGGCTTTGCTCCATGAACACCTCTGTTGTGTCATCCAGATAGGCCTGAACCATCCGCTCAATGTTCATTGGTGCTCGGCTTTGCTGGTCCTCTTTTCCCTTTGCAACAGCAACGGACTTACCCATCCCTTTCTGTAGAAAAAAAGCAGTTATGCTTTTGGTTGGGTCTGCTGAATCAGATCGTGTAGGTGCTGCTTTTGGTACTGTTGGTGCCTGCTGGAAAGCAGACGCACTGCTCTCACGCTGTGAAGAACTTGCGTCAGGAGTACTTGGACTGGCCTGGGCTGGCAGTGGCAGGCCTTTAAGTAACAGCCGTTCAGTTTCTAACTCATTAGCTTCCGCAGCTATGGAAGTTTTGTACTTGTCAACATCCTCATCTGAAAATGGAATTACTTCGTTACTGCTGACAAATAATTTGTACCGTGGATCCAAGATTGTTGCAGTTATGTAATGTTCACCTGACACAATATTGTTGAGCCTTACATTTTCACACAAGCGGTTGACTAAGCCCTTGGCTAAGGTATATGCATCAACTTTTTGTTCGTCACCTTCGTATGTTTCACAGACCTCCTTCACCTGTTGCTCAAGCATGTACAACAATGGGATGGCTTGGCCCATAGTACAGTCCTCCCTGCTAACTGCACGTGTGAAGACCTCAAAGGGTTGTAGCATCTCTGTGATGCATTTAATGAGGTCCCACTGCCACATCTCAATGGTCAGGGCTTTAAGATTAACAGTAGGATCCCCTAATCTTCTTGACATGACATAAGCATTCAGTGGGATGTACTGCTCAAAGAGACGCTCAAGCATGAAATAAGTTGAGTTCCAACGTGTTGGGACCTCCTGGATCAGTGCATTGACTGGCAACCTATGCTCTTGCTGAATGACCCGTAGCAGCTTCCGTCCTTTGAAAGAATGGTTAAAGTGCGTGCATATTCTTCTGCAGATGGCCATTATGTTGCTGACTTTGGCTTCATTTTTCAGAAAGTCTTGCACGACTAAGTTTATGCAGTGTGCCAAACAGGGTACCCTGAAATAATGTCCTTCTCTCATTGCCTTCACTACATTACTGCCATTGTCGGTGGAAACAAAACCAATCTTAAGGCCTCTTGGTTTCAGCCATTCAAAGACCTTGTCGTTAAAGTCAGACAAAATGTTTTCAGCAGTATGACTTTTGTCCATACCAAACATGGCTATAGTTGCATGTCTGCGCGTATCATTAAAAATTCCAGCAACGTCACGGAGGCCTGAAGTTAACTTGTCTTTAACACCTGCAAAAGAGATCCAGTGTGCGGTGATGCACATGAAATCTGTAGCATCGCAACTGCTCCACATGTCTGTTGTCAGGTGGATACAATGGACAACACTCTGTTGTAAGGCTTTCCCAATCAATTCCAGCACATCGTGGTGTAGTGCTGGAACAGCCACTCGGGCAAAATAGTAGCGACTGGGAACGTTCCATTTTGGGCAGAGGGTTGCCACTAATTCCAGAAATCCAACAGCCTCAACAAATGAAAATGGGAGAAGGTCCAGTGCTAACATTTTCGCAAGTTTGGCATTGTATAAACGTGCTACTGGGTGGTTCCGCTCGTACTTTCCCTCCTGCCTTAACATGCTAGGAATGGTAAGCTGCTTTGCATGTCTTTGAGTTGTGCTAGACGGACCACCTTGCATCGCAGACTTTGCACTCCTTGGTGTTTCCAGCTGACTCTGGTGCCACTGAGAAGTTGCAGATGCGGAGGATGTGGACTTTACCACTCCAGTGCTGGCGACAGGGGTCGATTGTGTACCACTCCTAGATAGAAGGTCATCGTCTCCCTCTTCTTCTACCTCCTGGTCAACCATGAGTGGACCTTGTACCACTGTATCCCCACCAACACGAGTGCTAACATTTTTTAAGCTTGCAAGGTGGTTCTCCCACCTGATCACGTGTGTTTTTTTCAAATGGGTCGTTTGGCCTCCAGTCCCATAGTTTGTACCAAGCTTACCACGACTAACATTGGCATGACAAATGGTGCATACAGCAATGTTCTCCTGAACTGGGTGAACCGTAAAGAAGTCCCACACTGGGGAGGTAAACTTTTGTCTCCTGCCATAGGAAGAGGAGGACCCACTGCCAATGCCGGATGGACTGGAGGATTGTGGAATTTCACTATGGGACAGCTCAGTCCTAGTACTGCCACTACCTCCTTCTGTTGAAGTGGCGCTTCTGCTGGATGTCGGATGCTGCCGGGCCTTCGCTGTTGAAAAAATTGGAGCTGGTGTTACTGTGGGTGTTGAGTGTGTAGGAGTTATGCGTGGTACCTGCTCATCAGTCATTGCAGCATTTCTGGATAGGGTGAAAATGTTTGTCTCTACATCCTCTGCACCAGGAATAACGCTTGTGATGATGACAGTGTCAGACCCGTCTTTATCACCAGCAGTATCCTGCTCACCTACATCGACCTCCATAAGTTCAAGCCTGCCTGGAAACTTCCTTTTTCCTAGCATGGTCTTCTTGGGATGTCTCTCCTTTGAATGCGCAGATAGTTGTGGCTGCCAATCCGTATCAAGGTCATCGGAAGGGATGCTTTGCGAAGAACTCGATGCACTAACCCTCCTTTCCCTTGGTGAATTCAAAGGAAATAGATCACCTACAGAAGTGGCTTCCTCTTCTTCTTGCTCGGAAGGAGGCTCTACTTCCTGAACTGCCCCGACTTCGGGAGGAACAACTACTACTATTTGGTGCGGAGATGGTGGTTGTTGTTCTTGAGGAAGTACTATTGCGGCCTGGGGTTTTTCAACAACAACTGTTGCGGGCGGTGGTTGTGGTTGTTCAACAACTGTTGCGGGAAGTGGTTGTGGTTGTGGGTGAACAACTCCTATTGCGGGCGGTGGTTGTGGTTGTTGAACATCTACTGCTGGCGGTGGTTGTTGAGCACTTCCATCTTGCGTGGATTGTGTACTACTTTGAGACAGCGATAAGTTTAGTTCTGGCTCAGTATCACTGCTCGCAAGCAGAAGGCTGGCTACCTCTTCGACCCTCATCATGTGCTTGGCCCTGGGATGCTGGCTTGCCCCCACTAATGCAGATGTGCTGGTCCCAGCTTGCACCCCAGACCCCGCTGCTGCAGGCGTACCTTTTGGGGTGCCAAAAAAGGTTTTGGGGTCCATACCAGACTTAAGTGACACTTCCTTCTGCTGTTCCTTCTTCGCAGCAACTTTCTTTGTGGTGGAGGACCTGGTAGCTTTCTTAGGGCCCATCTTCTTCTGATGTCAGTCAGCTCACAGCAGCACAAATTGCAGAGATGTCTGGTCAGATGAGTCACACACCACACGTGGCGTACAACTGAAGGACGTCCGTCTGGCAGTAGAACGAGCGATGGATGAAAAAACAACCAGCACCTCCTCAGTCTTTTTTGTGCACCTACAAGTAAAGAAGGCAGAACAACATCAGTCAAACAAGCAGTAAGGCAACATGAACAATTGAAAGACACACAGGTCAATGTATAAAAGACAAAACAGAAGACTAATAATACCAGTCCAGCAGCACCACAGCTCAAAGGCCACATGAAGTCCAGAAAGAACCAATAAAGTCAAGCAGGCCTATAGATACCAATATGGACAGAAAAACGAGGATGCCTGCTGCACATGACAGGTTAATGTGCAAGGAATAAATAGCCCATGGCTAAGACAGAGGTTGTAAACATAACACCGCAAAAACACATACAAAGAAACCCCTGCCCAGGCTCCCAAAACAACAACCAAATGACAAATTCTGTTTTTTTGGGTGCACAAGAAAGACCTGCAACATTTTTGAGAAACTTTTATGCAACTCGGGACATATTGTCCGCGAGAATGCTAAATCGGCATGTTCGGCAGCGCGAACGGAATAAAAAGTCGTGTTCGCGTTCCCGAGCAAGTACATTGAGTGCGCGAACAAGACAAAAAATGTAAGTTCACGTGCTCACACTGTGCGAAGTTACCAAAACTACCCAAGCTGTATTCCTAGGGTTACCTAATGGCAGAAATTGACAGAGTATTTAAAGTTTAAACACACCCAAAACCAGAAATACCCCACACATAAAAATAAGATTTTCTATATCAATCCAAGACATCCATGATTTTCACATTAAGGGTACACCACAAAAACAGTTGATTAACTTTCATGACCCTACTATGAGTAGTACCTATGGCCTACTGCCAGAGTAGGCCACAAGGTTGGAGGCCTATGCCTATGGCAAAAGCACAAAGGAAGGACACACAAAATGGCCGCCGACATAGGGCCTGGCCACCAACAACAACATGGCAAAATCACAAAGGATGTATACACAAAATGGCCTCCACCACATGGCCTGGCCACCAACAACAACATGGCAAAATAAATCACAAAGGAAGCATACACAAAAAGATCACCACCATAGGGCCTGGCCACCAACAACAACATGGACAACTTTACAAAATGGCCTCCACCACATGGCCTGGCCACCAACAACAACATGGCAAAATAAATCACAAAGGAAGCATACACAAAATGGCCGCCACCACATGGCCTGGCCACCAACAACAACATGGCAAAATCACAAAGGATGTATACACAAAATGGCCTCCACCACATGGCCTGGCCACCAACAACAACATGGCAAAATAAATCACAAAGGAAGCATACACAAAAAGATCACCACCATAGGGCCTGGCCACCAACAACAACATGGACAACTTTACAAAATGGCCTCCACCACATGGCCTGGCCACCAACAACAACATGGCAAAATAAATCACAAAGGAAGCATACACAAAATGGCCGCCACCACATGGCCTGGCCACCAACAACAACATGGCAAAATCACAAAGGATGTATACACAAAATGGCCTCCACCACATGGCCTGGCCACCAACAACAACATGGCAAAATAAATCACAAAGGAAGCATACACAAAAAGATCACCACCATAGGGCCTGGCCACCAACAACAACATGGACAACTTTACAAAATGGCCTCCACCACATGGCCTGGCCACCAACAACAACATGGCAAAATAAATCACAAAGGAAGCATACACAAAATGGCCGCCACCACATGGCCTGGCCACCAACAACAACATGGCAAAATCACAAAGGATGTATACACAAAATGGCCTCCACCACATGGCCTGGCCACCAACAACAACATGGCAAAATAAATCACAAAGGAAGCATACACAAAAAGATCACCACCATAGGGCCTGGCCACCAACAACAACATGGACAACTTTACAAAATGGCCTCCACCACATGGCTTGGCCACCAACAACAACATGGCAAAATAAATCACAAAGGAAGCATACACAAAATGGCCGCCACCACATGGCCTGGCCACCAACAACAACATGACAAGAAAGAGAAGACAGACAATAATGCCTATGGCAAAGGGACAATGCTTTGCTTCAGAAAATGGACACACCACACCACTGCCCAAATTGGTCACCCCACCCCAAAAAAAAAAAAAAAATTACATAGAGGACAGAAAATGGAAGTGGTCCATGCTCCAAAAAGAGAAAACTACTACCAAAATGACAACATAACATAAATGAGGACTTTTTAGGTGCACAAGAAAGACCTGCAACATTTTTGAGAAACTTTTATGCAACTCGGGACATATTGTCCGCGAGAATGCTAAATCGGCATGTTCGGCAGCGCGAACAGAATAAAAAGTCGTGTTCGCGTTCCCGAGCAAGTACATTGAGTGCGCGAACAAGACAAAAAATGTAAGTTCACGTGCTCACACTGTGCGAAGTTACCAAAACTACCCAAGCTGTATTCCTAGGGTTACCTAATGGCAGAAATTGACAGAGTATTTAAAGTTTAAACACACCCAAAACCAGAAATACCCCACACATAAAAATAAGATTTTCTATATCAATCCAAGCCATCCATGATTTTCACATTAAGGGTACACCACAAAAACAGTTGATTAACTTTCATGACCCTATGAGTAGTACCTATGGCCTACTGCCAGAGTAGGCCACAAGGTTGGAGGCCTATGGCAAGAGCAAAGTGGCTGGAAACATTAAATGGCCGCCAACACATGGCCAGGCCAACCACAGAAAGTTAATACAATGAACTCATGCATGCCTACACACTAACTACATGGGGTACTAGGGTCAGATATTGGCTTAAAAATTAGAAACATTTTAAATTCCACAAAATGCAATGTTAGAAAAAAATTACAATTTGGGACCTCATGAAAGTACAGGCCTCCATCAATAATTTCATTCCAGGATTGAATACTGTAGTTTAAAAAAAAATCAAATCAAACAAGCACAAGTCTACATCACTCATACATTACACAAACTTACTTGAAAAAGAGAATTCCAATTCAAAAAGTCCTCATTAAATCCAAGGTAAATCAGTAATGCAGCCAACACAGACAGAAAGTGATCCTTCCAGCTCAAAATCCAAAGGAAAGTGAGCACCACATGGACAAAGCACTGGGAGGAGCCTGGTGGACAGGAACAGGAAGTTGTAAACTCAAGAGCCCTTCCTCCTTACTCTGCAAAACAAGAGTAGAAACAAAAAGAGGGGTCCTTCCCCCCTAAAAATAAAGCCAAAGGTACAACTTTAAGGTTTTTTGCTTTTTTTTCCTAACCAAAATGGTAATTTATTATGGTTTTAACATGCTCGCGAGTTATTCTGTGCAAGAATGCAGTTTCTGCGTGTTCGGCAACTCGATCTTACCAAAAAGCATCCTCGCGCATCCTTATGACGCTATCTCGCATCAAAATGACGTTATCGCGTTCGCACAGTCGCACGGGACTGTGCGAGAGTGTTTCCAAACATGGTGGCACAAGCGACCAGGAAAAAACGAACGCAGAACGAAGGTAAGCCATTGCCGCGCACGCGATAATGTTATTCAGCGCGCGAGAACTACGCTACGCACCGGATCGCGGAGTTATCGACAGCTACGCGTTCTCCGCGGAACGCGGAGCTGCCGAAACTCCGCAAGCTCCGCGAATGGAGCGTAGTTCTTCGCCCAGGGTTACCTGATACTGAGGGCACAATCAAACACCTATCTGAGCTGCAATTGCAGCCAGGCTCTAGCCAAAGTAGCCACATTGCCTTCAATGCTAACAGAACTAATAGGAGAAAAAAAGACTCAACACAGAGGTTACGCAACTAAAGACATGGGCTCTACCAACTCTGAAGAAGGAGACATCAGGAGCGAAGCATCCAGAAATATAGCAGAGCCAACTGGCCACTTTGTATCCACAAATGAAGAGACAAGCCACACGGCACAGGAGTATTCACAAAAACTTAACGCCAAACAACGGCGTCAACAAAAAAGGAAAGGGCGTAAGCAAAAATCTGCAACATCTACGTCTAAATACTTTCCCATCTTCTACGACATAAAGAAGAATTTCTTGGATGACACTAACAATGCTAATCCAACAGACAGTGAAAACCACTTGCCCTTAGAATTAAACCTGCAGCAGCACAAAACAAACAGTAGCCAGCAGAACCAAGAAGCGCAAGGCCCCCAAGGATCACCGGCAACAGACCAAACGGAACAAACAGACAGAGACAGAGAGGCGGCAGCAAAGCTCATACATCTTACACTGCCAAACGGTGCCAAGAATAAGATTGTAAGGGCCTCTGAGGATCAAGCGGGTGATTCAATGCTGCAAAACAAGGAGCCCCCTCTCCTAATGGAAAGGGTAACGTCAGAACCAACTATCAACCAAGATATATCATCAATAGTTGCAGGCGACTATCCACCAAGGTCAAACTCTGAGGCAGGGAGCAGGATTGGAAATCCTGGCTTAATACCAAGCCAAACTCATGAAGCCCATGCTTCTGCCATATTGGACCTTACTATCCATCCTGTCTCTAGTCAATCTGAGCGTCCCCAAGCCAAACGGCTATTTGATTCACAATCCACATCAAAGCAAACACCCTCTCTTACAGCATCATCACTTACCGCAAATAAGCCAGGTGAAGGCTCTATCCTGGCTTCTCACAAAACCCTCAAAGGTCATGGCTCACCAGCTCAAGAACATCACCTGACAAAAAAATATAATGAGGCGGGAAGTACTAAACAATCAACAGAGATTCTGGTTTTTCTTCCGGAATACAAGTCACAAGGGCAGCATGACACGTTGAATCGTGGCAATATTCTCAAACTAATGGGTCATATTCCCAGCCTGGAGGGGATAAGCACTAAGGACTTAATCTCGGTTGAATTTTTGCCTGCCGCCAACGCAAACAGCGCGGAGGGGACCAAGACCAGCTGGTCTTCTAATAATGTTGCAGATTCTATTGCAGCAGAAGCTGAGCAATTCATGATCTGGGGCATTAAGCTTGTCCCCATATCAAAACCAGCTTACCCCTCTCCCCTACAGAGGAGGTCAATCTCAAAATCAGAGGCCAGACAGGCAAACACCTTCAGCGTTCTCAAAGGTGCCTTGGGAAGTTCGCCTAAAAAGAGAGAAAATATACCCTGGCAATGTCCAGAAGACAGGCTGAGGGCGGTAGCTGGTTTAAAATCAGCACGGACAATAAGTAGGAGAAGCCCAGCGCCAATGGACCATCAGACCCTCACGCTTACCACTAGCAAGCCCCTGAAAGGAAGTCCACCAAATAAAATCATACGCAGTCCCCGGGGATGGACAGAAGCGAGTACAAGTGGGCCGCCACATCAAAATCGAGCATCAACAAGAGAAACTCTCTCTCGAACGATTTTCATACGCCCTGAAGAGGACTGATGTCATCAACAAATGAGAGACGACGCAAAGGGTAGGGAGCCAACCATAGGCATTTGCTCTTGGAATATAAATGGCCTAACTTCAAAAATGGACGACCCAGACTTTCAGCACTACATCTCTCAATTTGACATAGTAATGCTGCAGGAAACCTGGCTCACTTCCACACAACATATCACGGGTTTTCCCTGCTACTCAACAGCAGCAGTCAGAACCAATAGATTCGGCCACCAGTCAGTAGGCTTAGCTACATATATATCCAATACAACAATATCCTCAGCAGATCTCATGAATTCCTCCACATCCTCAACCTTAACAGTAAAAATAAAAATAAAACTCTGCAACAAAGAAGAAGAGATATGCCTTGTTAATGCATATGTCCATCCTAAACACAGAGGCAACGACTCCAAAATAATTACCAAACAACTTGAGGAGTATATGTCTCAGATGGAAAAGCCACTCTTCCTCCTATCAGGGGATTTTAACCAAAACCTGCTTGGTTCATCACCAGAAGAAGAGGTCCTGGCTCTAAACATAATTTATACGATACCATCGCAAAGCTCCCCGCAACACAAGAGAAAGCATTCATATAATGCCCTACTTAATGACTTAGAACATCTAAATCTTCGGGCACTAAACGGAAGATTCACGACAGATCGACCCCCAGTAGAAATATTCTACTCACAAACAGCCATCTCCATCTTGGATTATACATTTGTCATTCTGGCACTTTTCCCCCACATCTTGGAATTTAGAATGGGGGATAAAGGCGAAAGTGACCACCGCCCCCAAGAATGCTATCTGACAACAAAGTCGCCTATTGCAATCAGGCCAGACAAAACTTATGGGGCGATCTACTCCATCAATCAAAAAAGGATCAAATGCACGCCAACCAACTTAACAACTCTGGCTGATATTGCCCTCCAACGATATAACACACAAAAAACAAATGCAGTTGGGCATATCCTCCACTGGGAGCAATACACAGGATCTTTGCAAAAAGAACTGGCAACTAAGATCCCCCAAAAACTAATTTGCATAAAGAAATGAGTGAAACCAACTTAAAAAAAGGACCAAAAGAAGAATTAAGGCAGCACAAAAGATTAGTAAACTCGACACTACGACAGCTAAGATCAGCCCCCGATAACGCACAGCTTCAGGCAGCGCTGAAGAAACAAAGAACTAAGCTCAAAAGCATAAAATGGAACATAAAAAAAATGCTGAAAATGACATATGGGCAAAATTATTACATGACATTAAAAGTAGTAATAGCTCACGCTTCTGGCAATCAGTAAATAGGATCCTACGACCACAGCATAAAGATCTAGGCTCGCATATTGTGGAAGAGTTATGGATTAATGACCTCTCTACCCACCTCAACGATTTACCAGACTATGCAGGAGCGCAAATAATGAACATCACAGAGCCCAACTCCATAATGCTTACGACGAAGACCCCGACTAAGAGAGAGCAAGGCCTACCCAAAAATACACCGGATATAACAGTCGGTCAGCAAATAGCATTAATAAAAAAGCAGATTCGTAAGGGCAGGTAGGAAGGTGCTCCGGGACCGAACGGCATTCCGCCAGCCCTATTCAAGGAAAAGATCACAGAATGGGCTATTAACATGCAACCGCTATTTTCGGAAGTCAGACTCTTAAATAAAATCCCAGAATCCTGGAGAGGGTCAGCGATTGTCCCTATATTCAAAAAAGGCGACAAAATGGACCCTAACAACTACCGACTAGTAGCCCTCCTCGACAATGATGCAAAATACTTTGCGGGAACCCTCTTAGAGGAGATCATGCTTTGGGCGGATTCAAATCAGATCATACCACTGAACCAGACCGGATTCCGAAAAAATACCGGAACAGCTACCAATATTCTGGCCATCT
The DNA here is from genome assembly GCF_964261635.1 of Lissotriton helveticus. Classification (NCBI taxonomy): domain Eukaryota; kingdom Metazoa; phylum Chordata; class Amphibia; order Caudata; family Salamandridae; genus Lissotriton; species Lissotriton helveticus. The sequence goes on from NC_136062.1 coordinate 382,451,958, forward strand.
CTCTTATGATCGATGCAGCAAAAATAAAAAAACTGCCGCTGCACATGTGCTACATCGATTTTAGTGCAGCGTTTGATAACATTGAGAGAGGCAGACTTTGGGGGAAACTGGCTCAATGGGGATTACCGCAGCCCACTCTAAGCATGCTGAAGCTTCTACACTCGGATACCTGGGTGCAGGTGAAGTTAGGAGGCGGCACACATCTGTCATCTAAAGTCCGCACCACCAAAGGCCTCAAGCAAGGGTGCGTGCTTGCCCCGATATTGTTCAATCTGTTCATGGCGGATCTATCAGGTTTACTCAACACATGCAACTCGCATTCCCCGAGGCTGGGAGGGAAAATCTTGAGAAACCTGTTGTATGCGGATGACGTCGTGTTACTCAGCCACACTTACATCGGCCTCCAGCATCTTCTGACCCAAATGAACAGCTATGCTACGGAAAATAAACTTAAAATAAATTTGAGCAAGACACGCACCATGTCGATCAACACCAAGAAGAAGATTCAGAAATCATGGGCCCTAGGCGGTCAAAAAATAGAGTCTGCACTCGTTTACAAATACCTGGGAGTCCTCTTTGATAGAGATGGCACTTTTGCACAGCAAAAGCAGGAAGCGAAAAGGAGAGGGGTGTGCATTGCCGTCACACTAAAAAACATAGCCAATCAATTGATGGGGCCAATTCTAACCCTCTATCTGAGAGCTATTCAGGCCAAGCTACTACCTTCTATCTGCTATGGCAGCGAGGCGCTTCGTGGGAGAGACTCCAAGAACCTGGACATAATCCAGACAAAAGCTTATAGAATAATGTTTTTGCTCCTGTCCTATACATCGCCTGCCCAACTCAGGCTGGAATTTGGTTTGCAAAAGCAAGTTATTGCCAGACAGGGAGCATACATCATCTGCTGCCACAAACTTCGCTCGGCTACCACCAACACTCTAGACTCGCTGCTATGGCAAGATATTCAAAACAGGGACACATCTCAGGCAAGATCTTACCTGCAGGAAGCCCTGGGGGCAACCAATCTAACTGCGATCTGGGACATGCAACTTGGGCACAACCAGTTCAAAAAACTAGTCTGGAAAACGGTCAAAAGTCTATCCTTACTAGAGGATAAGGCCACATTCGCCAAAAGAAAACACGCTTGGATGACATTAAATTCGTACAAATCGTTGTCATCACAACCATACTTCAGTCAGGGTTATCCCAAGACCACAAAACTGAAATTCTTGAAATACAGACTAGGGGTCTTGCAAGCAGTGAACATCTACCACCATGGCTAAGGAGCAATGGCCACGAGGTTTGTCCACTATGTAACATAGACAAAGGCGACATACTCCATCTGACCTGTCTTTGTGAAGAGTTACAGCCAGCCCGTCAACAGCTTTTAAAGGGCCAGTTCAAGCAGCTAGGGATTCGCACGAGAAGGCAAGCAGTGCTAGCTTGCCTGAACCCTCTGAACACTAAACTGAATTGTAGATATGTTAAGTTCCTTGCAATGATCGAGCAAAAACTGCCAAAAACTAAAACTTTCGATCATTGATATAGGCAACAAGCAGGCGGCCTACAGGATGTAGGGGAACATGCTGCCCCGCCACAAAGATAAACAATTTGCTCAACCAGACTGGGCTTTCTAGTGGAAGCTTATTACTTAAGAGAACATGCTGCCCCACCATAAGACAAATACTTTCGATCATTCAGACTGGGTTTAGTGCAAGCTCATTATTGATGATTACAATGTACAAATTTTATGATTTTTTAAAGTCTTTTTCTACTGTTTTGTATAATGTTTTTGCACTGGTTTTAATTAACTATGCATAATAATAATAATAAACTAAACAATTGGTAATAACAGTTGATTTACAAATCTGAATTACCCTAAGTCTCCCGATACAAACGGTACCTCACTTGTGTGGGTCGGCCTTGTGCCTGCGACAGGAAACGGCGCAAAATGCAACGTGGTCACACCTCAATTTTGCAGTTAAAAATGGACTCTTTTATGGCAATGTGCTTACCTGTAGTTTTTGCACCCTAGCTCTGCCGGCACCTAAGGAAACTTAGCAAACCTATACATTTCTGAAAACTAGACACCCAGGGAAATTCAGGATGGGGTGACTTGACTGCCTACCACCAGGTTTTGTTACCCAGAATCCCTTGCAAAGCTAAGAATTTGACAAACAAAACACATTTTCCTCACATTTCTGTGGTGGAAAGTTCTGGAATCTGCGTGGATCAACAAATTTCCACCCACCCAGCGTTCCCCCAGGTCTCCCAAAAAAAATGGTACCTCACTTGCGTGGGTAGGCATAGTGGCTGCGACATGAAACAGCGCAAACGCAACGTGGTCGCACCTCAATTTCCCAGTGAAATCGTGCCATTTTTGGACAAAGAGACTACCTTTTGTTTTTGAGCCCTAGCTCTGCCAGCACCTAGGGAAACCTTGCAAACCTATACATTTTTTAAAACTAGACACCCAGGGGAATTCAGGATGGGGTAACTCGACTGCCTACCACCAGGTTTTGTTACCCAGAATACCTTGCAAAACTAACAATTTGACAAAAAAAACCACATTTTCCTCAAATTTCTGTGGTGGAAAGTTCTGGATTCTGCGTGGATCAACAAATTTCCACCCACCCAGCGTTCCCCCAGGTCTCCCGAAAAAAATGGTACCTCACTTGCATGGGTAGGCATAGTGGCTGCGACATGAAACAGCGCAAAACGCAATGTGGTCGCACCTCAATTTCCCAGTGAAATCTTGCCATTTTTGGACAAAGAGACTACCTTTTGTTTTTTAGCCCTAGCTCTGCCAGCACCTAAGGAAACCTAGCAAGCCTAAACATTTTTGAAAACTAGACACCCAGGGGAATTCAGGATGGGGTGACTCGACTGCCTACCACCAGGTTTTGTTACCCAAAATCCCTTGCAAAGCTAAGAATATGCCCAAAAAACTAATTTTCCCCACATTTCTGTGGTGGAAAGTTCTGGAATCTGCGTGGATCAACAAATTTCCACCGACCCAGCGTTCCCCCAGGTCTCCCGAAAAAAATGGTAACTCACTTGCGTGGGTAGGCATAGTGGTTGCGACATGAAACAGCGCAAAACGCAACGTGGTCGCACCTCAATTTCCCAGTGAAATCTTGCCATTTTTGGACAAAGAGACTTCCTTTTGTTTTTGAGCCCTAGCTCTGCCAGCACCTAGGGAAACCTAGCAAGCCTATACATTTTTGAAAACTAGACACCCATGGGAATTCAGCATGGGGTGACTCGACTGCCTACCACCAGGTTTTGTTACCCAGAATCCCTTGCAAATCTAAGAATTTGACAAAATAAACACATTTTCCTCACATTTCTGTGGTGGAAAGTTCTGGAATCTGGGTGGACCAACAAATTTCCACCCACCCAGCGTTCCCCAAGGTCTCCCGAAAAAAATGGTACCTCACTTGCGTGGGTAGGCATAGTGGCTACGACATGAAACAGCGCAAAACGCAACATGGTCGCACCTCAATTTCCCAGTGAATTCATGCCATTTTTGGACAAAGAGACTACCTTTTGTTTTTGAGGCCTAGCTCTGCCAGCACCAAGGGAAACCTAGCAAAACTATACATTTTTTAAAACTAGACAAGCAGGGTAATTCAGGATGGGGTGACTCGACTGCCTACCACCAGGTTTTGTTACCCAGAATCCCTTGCAAAACTAACAATTTGACAAACAAACACATTTTCCTCACATTTCTGTGGTGGAAAGTTCTGGAATCTGCGTGGATCAACAAATTTCCACCCACCCAGCGTTCCCCAAGGTCTCCCGAAAAAAATGGTACCTCACTTGCGTGGGTAGGCATAGTGGCTGCGACATGAAACAGCGCAAAACGCAACGTGGTTGCACCTCAATTTCCCAGTGAAATCTTGCCATTTTTGGACAAAAAGACTACCTTTTGTTTTTGAGCCCTAGCTCTGCCAGCAACTAGGGAACCTAGCAAACCTATACATTTTAAAAAACTAGACACCCAGGGAAATTCAGGATGGGGTGACTCGACTGCCTACCACCAGGTTTTGTTACCCAGAATCCCTTGCAAAGCTAAGAATTTGTCCCAAAAAAACACATTTTCCTCACATTTCCGTGGTGGAAAGTTCTGGAATCTGGGTGGATCAACAAATTTCCACCCACCCAGCGTTCCCCAAGGTCTCCCGAAAAAAATGGTACCTCACTTGCGTGGGTAGGCATAGTGGCTGCGACATGAAACAGCGCAAAACGCAACGTGGTCGCACCCCAATTTCCCAGTGAAATCTTGCCATTTTTGGACAAAGAGACTACCTTTTGTTTTTGAGCCCTGGCTCTGCCAGCACCTACGGAAACCTTGCAAACCTATACATTTTTGAAAACTAGACACGCATGGGAATTCAGGATGGGGTGGCTCGACTGCCTACCACCAGGTTTTGTTACCCAGAATCCCTTGCAAATCTAAAAATTTGACAAAAAAACAAATTTTCCTCACATTTCTGTGGTGGAAAGTTCTGGAATCTGCGTGAATCAACAAATTTCCACCGACCCAGCGTTCCCCAAGGTCTCCCCAAAAAAATTGTACCTCACTTGCGTGGGTAGGCATAGTGGCTGCGACATGAAACAGCGCAAAACGCAACGTGGTCGCACCTCAATTTCCCAGTGAAAGTTTGTAATTTTTGGACAAAGAGACTACTTTTTGTTTTTGAGCCCTAGCTCTGCCAGCATCTAGGGAAACCTAGCAATCCTATACATTTTTTAAAACTACCCAGAATCCCTTGCAAAGCTAAGAATTTGACAAAAAAAAAATGTCCTCACATTTCTGTGGTGAAAAGTTCTGAAATCTGCGTTTATCAACAAATTTCCTCCCACCCAGTGTTCCCCAAGGTCTCCCGATAAAAATGGTACCTCACTTGCATGGTCAGGCATATTGGCTGCAACAGGAAAAGGTCCAAATCGTACCCTAAAGCAAAACTACCTTGATTTTTGGGGGGGGCACCTGAGTTTTTGGCCCGGGGCTCGGGGGCCGTCTTTGGAAACTACCAAACCCAAAGAGTTCTGAAAACTAGATACCTGGGGGAGTCAAGGAAGGTATGGCATGCATGGGTCCCCCAATGTATTCCTACCCAGAATTCCTTGCAAACCTTAAAATTAGGTAAAAAAAACACTTGACCAATATTTTTTGCGTGGGATCTCCGTGCCGGCAAAAATGTCCTATCACCCAGCGTTCCCCTTGTTCTCAAGAGTAAAATGATACCTCACTTGTGTGGGTGCCCCAAAGCAGAACAGGCAAAAAATTAATTTAAAAAAATCTAGTATGTAGGTTTGACAAATTAAGCACCCCAACCTCAGTCACAGGGCTTTGGCCCACCCACACAAGTAAGGTATCATTTTACTCGGGAGATCAAGGGGAACGCTGTGTGGTAGGACATTTGTGCCGGCAGGGAGATCCCACCCAAAAATGCATGAAAAAGTGGTTTTTCAACCTAAATTTAAGGTCTGAAGGGATTTCTGTTTAGGAAAACATTGGGGGACCCACGCATGCCATACCTCCCTGGACTCCCCCGGGTGTCTAGTTTTCAGAACTGATTGGGTTTGGTAGTTTCCAAAGATGCCCGCCAAGCCCCGGGCCAAAAACTTTGGGAACCCCCTTGCAACACCAAATTGTTTTGAATGAATTAAGTTTTCAATTGGAGAACGTGCGATTCAGGGGACAATATCGCATGAACATTTTGACAGACAATTTCAAGTTTGCAAGAGATAGTGGACAAAAAACAACAATAGAATTCACCAGAAATACATGACCATATACAACCATGATTTAAAAATAATATCTAAATTTAGAAAGTTATTTATAGCTATAATATACACCATAACTGAGTTACTCAAAAGTCAAAGGTTCAAGCACGGCTATCTATTCCTCAAAGACACACACATACAGGTTGGATTTGGCACGAGGGCGAGTGATGGTTCAGTACATAAAATTTTATTAACATGATATTTCAAAAAAATGAAATGCTCTGTCAATAAATAAATGCATAAAAACCGAACCAGTGACTCGCAACTCGTGAGCTGTAAAGCCACGACAAGGCACCAACCGTTTTACAGGCCATTCACGCACCTTTCACACCTGATACAAACCAGACCACTGACACCATCTGGAAGGAAAAGCAACCCATTACAACAATCACAATAAGGGACAAGGTACACCCTACTGCAGAAAGAGAAAAAAAAACAAATATTACTACACAGCCATCTAATACGCAAGCACACTCACATACTGGTTGGATTTGGCACGAGGGTGAGTAATGATTCAGTACATACAATTGTATTCGCAAGTAATTTCACAAAAAATGAAATACACTGCGTATAATTGAAAGTATGATTAACTGAACCACTGACTCACAGCTCGTGAGCTGTAAAGCCACGTCAAGGCACCAACCTCTTTACAGGCCATTCATACACCTTTCGTACGTGTGACACATACAAAACATTCACACCGCCAGCCGCCGACCCATCACATTTCAACACTCACACCAGCAAACAGCGCCATTCAAGGGCCCATCACTTTCACACGCCCACATTTCTGACACTGCAACTACACAAAATGATGGACTGCGTGGAGTGTCACTCAACTAGCAGTGTGTGTAGTGACCAACAGAAAGTAACTACTCACCCACCGCCAGCCGAGCGCCAGTCCACCCACACCACCATCCAAGCACCAGACCATGCACACAGCCAGCCAAACACCACTCAGCGCACACCGACAGCCAAGCACAACTCCGTGCACAGACAGCCAAGTACCACTCCACACACACCACCAGCCAAGCGCCACTCCACACACACCGCCAGCCAAGCACCACTCCGTGCACAGACAGCCAAGTACCACTCCACGCACACCACCAGCCAAGCGCCACTTCACACACACCGCCAGCCAAGCACCACTCCGTGCACAGACAGCCAAGTACCACTCCATACACAACATCCAGCAAAGCACAACTTCACACACACTGCCAGCCAAGCACCAGCCTGCACACACCACAAACACATTTAGAATTCGTTTTTTCAAAATAACAGTAAACAAATGGAAATACCTACAAATCAGCTAACACAAATTCTAAAACTAAACACTTTGCACTAATGCCAATCCTTGAAACAAACTAAAAATGTTTACAGAATGCAGACCAGGCAATTCACTTTACAGCTCATTAAAACTCCCAAAACTTTTTTTGTGTGTGGTTCGATTTAAAACAAGGTGTCAGACACAATCCAGGCTTAGAAGGACAGTCAGGGCAGTACATACGAGACTCCTTCCGCACGCCTCTTCACCAACAGACTCTGCATCTTCTAGTCGGAAAGTCTCTTGCGGTAGTGGGAGGAATGTACTCAGGAAAGTGGCGATCTTTTAATCTAGCCACATCCTCCACCACTCCAAATCTAGGAACACTTGCCAGCTCCACAAGTACAAGGGTGCCTATTATAGACTCCTGAAACTTAACAAAAGGCATCTTCGTATCAGGACAAGACTTCTGGTACACAACAAAAGCATTAAGGATGCCAAGTGGAACAGATGGATAGCCAACTTCTTGTACCAAACGTAAGCCTTTCGAAGAGCAGCATAAGGTTCCAACCTCTGATCTACTCTGTCAACACCACCCATGAACTTATTATAAGCTAGAACGCACACAGGTTTGCGCACTTCAGGACCCTGACTCCAAACAGGCACAGGTACAGTACTTTCATCGTGGATAGTAGTCAGCATGTACACATCTCTCTTGTCTGAAAACTTCACAGCTAGAAGCTCCCCACATCGCAATGCAGTAGACTGTCCCCGCACAAGCCTTTTGCAAACAAGTTCCTTTGGGAAACCTTTACGGTTACTGCGCATTGTGCCACAAGCAACAGTGCCCACTTTGGCCAACTCCTGGAACAACCGCACACCAGTGTAGAAGTTATCTACATATAAATGATGGCCTTTGTTAAATAATCCTCTACCTAGTTCCTACACAATTTTCTCAGTCACTCCAAAAGTAGAAGGACAACCAGGAGGGTTAATGCTGGACTCCTTACCAGTGTACACCCTGAAATTGTAGACATATCCAGTCTCACTGTCACACAGCATATACAGTTTGATTCCATAGCGTGCCCTCTTACTAGGAATGTATTGCCTAAAAACCAAGCGGCCCTTGAACAATAGCAAAGACTCATCCACTGCAATTTTTTTACCAGGGACAAAGATCTCAGAAAAACGATCAACAAAGGGATCAAGGACAGGCCGAATTTTGAACAAACAGTCACAATCAGGGTGATCGCGTGGCAACGCTAAACCATTATCAACAAAATGCATCATCCGAAGAAGAAGCATATACCGATCACGACTTATGTCTGCTGGAAATATAGCTGTTGCCATCAAGGGACTAGTGGACCAATATGAAGTCATTGATGGCTTCCTTAGCAAGCCCATCAAAAAAGTTAATCCCAAAAACTTCTTCATCTCTTCAACATTTGTGGGAGTCCACCGGGTTGCTCTAGAATGGGGCTTAAGGCTGGCACTGTTGTCCCTCAAAAACTGTTCTGCATACAAATTAGTTTGATCAATAATCTCTTGCAAAAACACATCGTCAAAAAACAACTGAAAAAAGGTATTGGCTGAAAATTCTCAGTATTCACTCTACACCCAGGAACACCAGTGAACTCTAGCAATGCTGGCTGCACCATGCCAGGGGGAACCCAGAGGCCATCCCTATCAACGGGGGGAGCAGCCACCCCAGCCTGCAGCCCAGAAGCCTCTTGCTGCTGTTCACCAACGGGAAGCCAAAGAGCCACAGATACTTCTGGCTGCACAACACCAACAGAAGACATAGCATTCCCAGAGGGCTCTTCCTGCACTACACCAACGGGAAGCCTAGCAGCCTGAGATGATTCTTGCTGCACTACACCACCGGGAAACCAAGCAGGCCCAGATGCCTCTTGCCGCTCTACACCAATGGGAAGCCTAACAGCCCCAGATGCCTCTTGCTGCACTACTCCAACAGGAAGACGAACAGCACCCGATGCCTCTTGGCGCACCACAGCAATGTTAAGCCTTTTGGATGCAGGCTGCAGCCCACATGCCTCTTGCCGATGTAAAAAGAAAGGAAACCTTGCGGCCCAAGGCAGTAGCACAGATGCCTCTTGGGCCACTACCGGCACATCAATGTCCTCCTCTACCATAGGCCCTTCATCAGCACTAGAAGAAGATTCATCATCCGATGATGATGATTGCATGCGAATAGAAAACTCACTGCCTGAATCTTCTGCCCCTACCTCTGGGTCCGAATCGGACTCAGTCTCTGAACCATGGTCAGAGGCAGAAAAATGAAAAGGTAATTGCAGGCCACCTGGAAGCGACCCTTGCCCAAGGGGTCGCTTCCTGTAAACTAAATTTAAATCCCTGGTGCTAGTGGGGGCATTTCTGCCGCACGATTGAAACGCTGTGCGCGATCGTGAGGCAGAAATGCCCTGCAAAGAGACATCAGGGGAGAGGAAAATCTCTTTCCTCTCCCCTGATGACTCTTTGCGGCCCCAAACCCCCGCCGGACTCCAGAAACCTACCTTTCCACAAGACGCGCAGGAAGCAAATGGCTTCCAGAGCGCTGGGAATCCCTGATGATGTCAGCGCGCGCTGTGCGCGCTGACGTCATCAGGGATTCCCATGGGGAGGGGCGGCAGCGAAACTCTTCCGCTGCCGCCCCCAGCAAAACCAGCGCGATCAGAGATCCTCGGGGGGAGCGCCAGCGCTTCCCCCCGAGGGTGGGGCTCATGACGAGCTGGCCTTGTCATCCGCGCACGACCGGTGTGCGCCATGACGAGCCTAGCTTGTCATCAGCCCCGAAGGGGTTAAGTCTGAAAAGTAGTCCTCCTTTCGTTGGCCATCGTAAAGTGAACAGAAGCGTGTACCAGGCATTGCAGGAACCATTGTGAGAAAACGGAAGAGGAATAAGTGGAGTTCATCCTTTCTTTTGATGCCCAGGCAACATACCACAGATCCAGCAGTTCGTAGTGTTGGTCATGTTGTGGGTGTGATGGAGAATTTGAATAAAGCTATTGTTCAAGTAAGTCTGTCTGTCTCTCTTCGTGATAAGGCAAAGTAAAGTGAAAATGTTCAGACGGAGCTGGAGTGGTAGGAAGCAAGTATTTTCTCGCCGGAGCCATTTGTTCTACGGCCCAGGCTATTACTGGTATTACCACAATCGTTACAACAAAAATCACAGCACCAAGAATCTTCTTACTTGGGGGAGGAGCCAAGCTCGCGTCCGAGATGGCCGCGTTTTAGCTCGGCTCCGTTTGCTTTCCTGTTTGGAGCATCTATCCTGTCTTTATCCTGCCCCGGGAAGAATTCTTTGATACGCTGTGGATCTAAGACGATTTGCAGGCACTTACCGTCTGTCCCGGGTGTCTCTGGGTGCCGTGGATCCTGAACTGCGCCTTTGTTCGCTTCGGGGCCTCCGGAGCGGGCTGTCCTGAATCTCCTCGGCGGCGCCCGGACGGGGCGGAGCGCTATGGCCGGCCCTTGATGGCGCAGTGGGCTCGGTCGAAGAGGCCGTTGTGCAGATAGGCCGGTTGCGGCTTTCTGGCCTGGTCAGGCGGTCCCGCGGCCTGGGGTGGAGGCGCTGCCTTCCGTTGACGGGGCTGACCGTATATGTGGCTTGTCCCCCCTTTGTTCTCCGGTCCGGCCATTTTGAGTCCCTCCGCCCGGACTCGGAGAACGGGGCCGGTGGACTTGGGGAACCGGCGACCCTCTTTCTTCTGGTGGCCCCCCTTCATGCTCTGGACGTGCCTCTGCTGATGGTTGGCTGAATTCCGTTTGCCTCGCTGCGGCCCGGACGGGGGTCGGGGATCGCCGCGGCCCCGCCGGGCTTCTAAGATGGCGGCCGACCCTGTATATCTCAGCCGGGCCGAGACGGGCGGCCGTGGTCCGCCGCATGGCCCGGGAGCCGGATACTGTAAAGGTGTTCCTACACTTGCCGACATCCTCGCCGCCCTACGCTCCTGGGGTGCTCCTGTGGCCGCACCCGCCGTTGACCTGGAGGAGGATAGTTTCGCCGGGCCGTCTGAGCCCCCCCTGGCGTGTGCGGCTTCGTCGTTGCTGGGTGCGGCTGAAACTGTCCTGGAAATCATGGGCCCGGTGGCTGCCGCTTCTGTGGATGTGCGGGGTTCCGCTGCCCTACATCATGCTGTGCTCTCTCCTGTGCTTTGGGTCGATGGGCCGGATCCCGTCTGGACCGGTCTCGATGGTTCTTCCTGTCCTTCTTCGCCTCGAATGGCCGAACGTGGATCCTGTGCTAACTCCGCTGGGTCGGCTTTCCTCAGATTCTCTTCGGAACTGTGCTTGCATTGCCTACGGTGGTTTATGACTTTTCCGGATCATCCGGGTTGTACTCGGAGTATCATGTGCGGATTGACGTTTAACCTCCCTGTTATCTGCCTCCTGTTCCTCGTGGTCTGGTTCTTGTACGTCACTCGCACCGCTGTTCTCGTAGCTTGCAGTACCTGCTCGGGTCCGCGCCACCTCGGCTCTAGGCTGCTGGATCTCTCAAATGCTTTGACCATCACATGGTCGCCAGGTCGGATATTATGAGCCTCGCCACAGGATTGGTCAGGAAGAGCTTCTCGGATCTGCTGATGAATAGAAAGCAAATCATTTGTTAATCGTGCCAAATAATCCTTCATCATTATACATGGCACATCATACACTGGGCGGGGCTTAGGGACTCCCCATATATTCATCGGCCTTCCGAACACCACCTCGTATGGTGTGAGGCCGGATCGGGAGTGTGGCACTGATCTAATTGATAACAATGCTAGGGGCAAGGCGTCTGGCCACTTCAGAGACGTAGAGGCCACAATCTTTGCTAACTTCAGCTTCAGAGTAGCGTTGTATCTCTCCACCAAACCTGCTGACTGCGGATGAACCACAGCTTGGAATTTTTGCTTTATCCCCAATCCTTTCAGGACATACTCCACAATCTTCCCCACAAAATGGGGCCCGTTGTCGCTCCACAAAAATTTACAAACACCATATCTAGGGAAGTACTCCTTGAGCAACACTTTAGCTGTCATCAGCGCTGTATTGTCCTGGGGGGCGTGGCTAAGGCGCCGATGTAGGTGGAAGCAGGACTCCGGAGCTCCTCCGCGCCCGCCTCGCACCACACCACATCCTGTACCCCGGCCTGGACCCCGGACCCCTAGACATGCAGGGGAGGATCTAGGGAGCACAAGGGGTGACTCTAGAGACCCGGGAGCCCCGATAACTAGCTGCAGGGAGCATTCCTCGTGAGGCGAGGTGGCCGGAGCGAGGAGCGGGCAAAATGGCGGCCGCTGTCTCTGCCTGATGCGCCTGGCGGAGGGGCGCTGACAGCAGAGGGGAGCCCAGTCCAACAGAGAAACTCCCCCACTCAGCAGCAGAGGACCCCTGGGGGCTGTAGGAGGTGAGAGGCGCCGCCTAACATCACGGCACGGTTGGGACCCGAGAACGAGGGGCTGACGGGCTGCCTGACCCCAAGATGGCGCCGCGTGCATGACAGGAGCTGCCCTAACTGCCGGCGGCGGAGACCCTGAGGCCACGAGGTGTGCTACACTCACCCTGCTGCTGCGGGCATACCCCTGGTGCCCCTTCCGCCCTGGGAAGCGGGGCGCCTACATTGCCTGTGGACTTACGGTGAGCGGGCTCCGGCGGAGTGGCCTGACACACGCCCCAGAGAGGTACTCGGGTTGCTGACGGGCGGAGGCACAGCTTCCTGGCCGGGAACACTCGCGCGCCTGCCACTGCTCTGGGCCTGATGCTCAAAGGCGTGCGAACGATCTGTGGCACCCCGTCGGGCGACTGGAGCGAGGGACCCGTTGCCCCGCCGCCGCCCTGGCGGAGAGAGACCACACCTGACGGGGGCCCGGAGGCGCAGCAGGGTCGAGTGGCGGAGGGGGGACCGGAGAGGCATACACGAGTACCTTGCCTAGCTGGAGGCCACTGCGGGGGCACCTGGACTGCTGGTGGTGAGGCTCTGATTCCTGGCCAGCGACGGCCTGGCGCTTGGAGGCGCGAAACCAGCCTGTGACACCCTGGAGGATTGGCAACACCTGTACTAAAGTTACTGGAGCGGGGGCTCTGGTGCCCCGTCAACCTGGTGGAGTGGGACCTGCTCCCTGAATTGGACAATGATCTGGACCCCCGTCTGACGAGAACGGAGAGGCGCAGTAGAGCCGAGCGGCTGAGGCGGGACCGGAGGGATACCCGGGTGCGACCTGATTCACTGGTGGCCACCGCGGAGGCACGTAAGCCTTGCAGCCCGGCAGAATGACGCGGGGAAGCAGAAAGAAGGGATTTGACGCACTGAAGCTGGACGACCCGGGCCATCTCGTGGAGGAACATGCGTCGACATCTGGAGCGGGAAGCTCGACCTGCCCACGAGATCCATCCTTGGGCGACATCATGCAGGCGATAGTAGCGTCACGGGAAGCTCTTGAAAAGCGAATAGACACCATCGGATCGGACCTGATCTTACGGAAGGATGACCACAGGAAGCTGAAGGAGCGAGTGGCGACCTCGGAAGTAACCCTGAAAGATCTGCCTGGAGACGTGGCTACTCTGAGAGCATCATTGGTGGAGGTGGCGCAGAAGGTCCGGGTGCTGGAGCTCAGGGCCGAGGACAGTGAAGGACGCTCCAGACGCAACAACCTCCGCCTCGTGGGGGTCCCAGAAAAAGTGGAGGGCCAGGATGCGGTCACCTACCTGGAAGATTGGCTGCGGACTGCGGTGGCTCCTGAAGGACATTCCCCATTTTTTGCTCTGGAACGGGCCCACAGAGTCCCGGCGCGCCCCCCCAAGCCGGGAGGACCGCCGCGGCCGATAGTGATGCGCCTCTTGCACTTCCGAGATAGAGATCACATCCTCCGAAGGGTCAGGGACCTGCCGGACCTGAGAATTGGTAATAGCAGGGTCATGGTCTTCCCGGACTTCACCAGAGACGTGCAAAGGCAACTGGCGTCTTTCCTGGCGGTCATGCGAAAGTTGAGGTCGCTGCAGCTGCCCTATGCTATGTTTTTCTCGGCTCGACTGAGGGTCATCGCTGGAGGACGCTCCCACTTCTTCCTCACACCGCAAGAGGCTTGGAGCTGGTTAGATACCAGGGGGGAGTCGGGTGCAGACGCCCCTCCGGAGACCTCGCCTAGAAGACACTCTGCTGAGACGACGCCGACGCGGAGGTCTGGTTCCCCGTCGAGATGGCAGCAGGAGAGAGCTAAGGCAGTCCTGGCGGTGGTGGCCATCAGCCAGGGAGACGCCAGCCCATCCAGTAGCGCGTCGGAGCAGTCGAGGGTCAGTGCTCCCAGTCCTGGCTCCAGTAGTGGGCACGATCTCTCGGAGACGGAACTGCCGGTGGTGACTCCCCAAACAGCGGACGGAGTTCTTGACTGAGACAGACGACGAGACACTGGGCACATTTGTAAGGTACTGGGTGCGGTTTGAGGATGCTTTCGGACGCTGTGCGGAGAGGTGTGGGGGCCTCCAAGGACTTATTACTGTGCTGTGGGGGGGGAAGGGCCGAGGGGGCTACTCCTGAATGTTCCGAGGGGGTGGGGTGGGAGCGGGGGGCTTCGGGCCTGCTCGGGTCGGCGTCCTGGCCACCCTAGCCCTATACTATTGAAGTACACTTTCTACTTGAGTTTGGATGGGGTTGCCACGTTGGTTGTCTGTCCTGGGGTGTGGGAGTTGGGGAAGTTTAATTGATCAGGTTGGGGGGATGGGGGTGGGACCCGGGCGTGCCAGGGGGATCGCTGAGAGAGTGGATGATGCGCGATGGGCTCTACAATGGGACCCGACCTAGGCTACAAATGTCTCACGTGGAATGTAAGAGGGATGCATACAATGCAGAGGCGCCACAAGATCCACTCCTATTTAGTCAGGCAGGGTATTCACTTCGCCTTCCTCCAGGAAACACATCTACTAGCTAAGGAGGGGAAGGCACTACAACGGAGATGGAGGGGGGAGGTCTACCACACAGGATACTCCGCATATGCTAGGGGGGTGGCCATTTGGATACGGGCGGGGGTTCCTTTCCAGTGCACACAACAACTAATTGACCCAGAGGGGAGGTATGTCATGGTGAGGGGCAAACTGGATGGGAGGGACCTTACCTTGGGCTGCCTGTACGCCCCGAACGTAGACCAGCCTGCATTTCTCTCCTTGTTGTCCAGCAGGCTGACCCCGTTTTTGGTGGAGCCCTTGCTCCTTGGCGGGGACCATAATAGCATGACTGACACTGCCCTGGACAGATCGCACCCCCCTCACCTAATGCACCAGCTGGCAAACTAGCACTTGCGCGCTCTGCCTGGCAGCGCCAATGGGACCTGGTCGACTCATGGAGGGCTAACCATCCGTCAGACAGGGACTATTCGTTTTTCTCCGCTCTCCATGAGCTACACGTTCGCATCGATGCCTTCCTGTGCTCCCAGGGCGTGCATGCAGAGGTGTGCCACAGTGAGTATCTCACGCGCACGATCTCGGATCATAACCCGCTACTTTTGCAACTGCGCTGGTCACAGTGCCGCCCGCGAATCCCTGCCTGGAAGCTGCGCCCGGAGGCGCTGGACGACGAGCTCTTCTGCACAACAATAGCCTCGAACATCGAGGATTACTTTCAGGTCAATGCGGGCACCGCGGGCTCAGCCGCGATCGAGTGGGACGCCTTCAAGACGGTGGTGAGGGGTCAATGCATTGCGGCAGCGTCGGGAGTTAGGAGGACCTTGTTAGAATACATCTCGAAGGGGGACGAGAAATTGCGGGAGCTGGAGAGAGCGAGGCCTGAGCGGCCGGACACACATGAGGCACTACTTGAGGCGCGGAAAGTGGTGGCGGCGACAGTGGAGCGCCTTAGGTGCTACGACTACAAGGCCTACCTCACACGCGCGCACTCGGAGCGTGATAAGTCGGGAGCTCTTTTGGCCTGGCTGGCCAATCCGGCTCGCCGGGGCTGGGTCATCCTTGAGCTCAGGGACCACTCGGGAGTGGCACGGTTTGACCAGGGAGGGATAAATGAGATATTGTATGATTACTACACGGAGCTCTACCGCAGCAGGGTCCTGCCGTCAGTGGATGAATTCCAGAGCTTCATAGAGGGGCTAGACTTGCCGGAGTTGGGAGAGGAGGGCGCGAAGCTGCTCGGGGGCAAAATTGAGGAGAGGGAGGTGAGAGTCGCCATCAAGGGTATGGCGCGGAACAAGACACCGGGCTCAGACGGGCTCCCGACGGAATTTTATCTCACATATATCGACCTCCTGGCACCCAAACTGACGTGGGTCTACAATGAGGCGAAGCGGCTGGGCAGCCTGCTGACGTCCACTGGCGAAGCGCTCATAGTCCCCCTATTGAAACCGGGCAAGCAGCCGTGGGACAGGACAGCGTATCGCCCACTGTCCATGCTCAACCTGGACTACAAGATCTTGAGTAAGATCTTAGCGACGCGTCTGCTCCCCCATATGGCCACGTTGATCCACGCGGACCAGTCCGGCTTCATCCCGGCCCGTAACACGGCGCTTAACGTGCGACGGCTCCTGCATGTATTAGAGGCTGACACCTATGACGGAGATGAGGCGGCGGTGTTTGCAGTAGACATGGAAAAGGCCTTTGACAGCCTGGAATGGTCTTATCTCTTCCATGTCATGCGCACGCTGGGCCTGGGCGAGGGCTTCGTGGATTGGACGGCGCTGCTTTACCGAAATGCGACGGCGAGGGTCAGAACTGGGAGAATCATCTCTGAGATGTGTGCGGTGAGCAGGGGCACCCGTCAGGGATGTCCTCTCTCTCCCCTATTGTTCGCCATAGCTGTCGTACCCCTCGCGGCGCGAGCCCGGCTGGGTCGTACATATCAGGGGCTAGATGTTTATGGCCAGGTACACCATATCGCATTGTATGCAGATGACCTGCTGATGTTCCTGGCAGATTCGACTGACTCTCTGCGTGGAGCTAAGACCCTCCTACAATCACTGAGTAGGGTGTCGGGTCTCCGAGTAAACTGGGCGAAGTCATACCTGTTCCCGACCCGCCCACGTAGAATATGCCCACAGTCCTCGGAGGGGGTGACGTGGGAGGAGAGGAGCCTGCGCTACCTAGGGACCTCGATCTTTCATGATAAGGCGGATATTCTTGAGGGGAACATAGGATCGGCAATTAGACACACCAAAGAGAACTTCGAGTTTTGGAGCACGCTCCCATTGTCGTTAATGGGGAGAGTAGCACTTCTTAAAATGGTGACCCTGCCACAGCTGCTTTATTTCTTCAGGACCCTCCTGATCTGGATCCCGGCGAGCTACTTCCGGCGGTTGAGATCGATAGTAATCAGCTTTCTGTGGGGGGCGGGCAGACGCAGGGTGGCGCACAGCACACTTCTCCGCCCTAGAGAGGAGGGTGGGCTAGCGGGGCCAGACTACGAGCTGCACTACCTGGCGGCCCAGCTGCAGTGGCTGACGCAATGGGTCGCGCGAGCCAGGAGAGGGGAGGACGGATCGGGGGAACCGGCGGGCCCGGTTCAGGTGTTATCCCGGAATGTTCTGGGGCTTCCGATGGGAGATTTCCACCTCACTCAAGAATTTACGACGGCCCGGAAATGCTGGAATAGGTATCGCCTGAGGGCCGTATTATGGTCCCATATGCCCCTGAGATCCCGCTCAAGCTGTGCGGGGCGCTGCCGCATGGGGGCTCGTGGCACAGGCTAGGTGATTGGGAGCTGCAAGGACTCAAGTCCATGGGGGACCTCTATGAGAATGGGGTGCTGCTGCATTTTGACCTTCTGAGAGACCGCTTTGAGCTGATGGGGGGGGGACTTCCTCCTTCATGCGGCGCTAGCGTCGGCGATCCGCAAGCACTGGAAGACAGAGCCGCCACTGTCTCTGGGCTGCCAATACGTGGTGATGATGGCGGGGACGGTCAAGGCAGTCACGTGCCTATACAGACGCATGGTCTCGGAGACTGTTGCTCCTCTGCTGACCCTGAAGGCGAAATGAGAGGCGGACCTGGCGACGGAGATCCCAGATGAGGCGTGGGCTGGCATTTTGGCGCGGGCCCGAAACGGAACGCGCAACGCTAGGTTTCAGCTGATGCACTTCTATGTCCTACACAGGGCCTACCTGACACCTGACAAATTGCATAAATACTTCCCTGCCCAGCCGGCGGCCTGCCCGCGATGCCCGGCGACCTTGGCCGATTTCCAGCACATGTTCTGGTCCTGCCCAGAGTTGGGTTCCTTTTGGCGGGAGGTAGTGGACAGCCTGAGGGAGGTTACGGAGAGGGACTTACAATTCACCATGGCACACTGCATCCTACACTGGTTCCCACACACATCGAAGAACAAGATTACTAGCAAGTTCCTGGACCTGGGTCTACTCCTAGCAAAGCGGGCCATAACATCCCAATGTAAGGCGAATAGGGGCCCCACGGTGGAGAGGTGGAAGGCTGAGCTGCTCTAATGGGCCCGGTGTGAAGGAGAGCTCCGTATGCAGTCTGCGCTTAGAGCAGACAATGACGCGGAGTGGAGAGGGCCAGGGCGTGGGACGGGTTGATCTTGGACCTCACACTTTTGGGCCTAGATGAGGAGGACACCCCGGCGCATAGCCCTGCTCCGGCAGAACACTTACCCAGAGAGATGGTGACCTAGGCTCCATCCCTTGTTCCCCTACTTCCTGGGTGAGGACTACAAGTTGTTTGTTGATTGCTCCGGATGGCCTACTTCGGGACTGGATTGGTCGAGATGGATGTGGGCTCGCACTGATGATACGCTGGCACGTCTGGGGGGATGGGGGGGCAGAGTTGGGGGCGGGAGGGATAGTTCTGGAGGAGGGGAAGGGGTTGGGAGGGGTAGGGAGGGATGGGGGGTGGGGGGTTGTTGCTCAGGAATGAAGAAGAGGACTTCCTGATCTTACTGGACACTGCGCATGGGAGGGGACATGAGAGGTCCGGAAAGCAGCATTGTCATTTCCCAGAAAGCTGGTAACCACTGATCCATGCTGTTCTACCCTGCACAAGACTTTCTCTACTGTTGCGCTGCTCGACCTCCGGGGTGTGAGCTAAATGGCTGTGTGGCACGTATATTGGAGATTCATAGATGTAATGGTCAGTAGAGGGAATGACACATGTGATTTGAATGTACCACTTACATTGCTGCAATAAAAAGATATTTACCAAAAAAATCAGCGCCGTATTGTCCTTAGTGGGGTAGGCCTCAATCCATTTACTGAAGGCACACACCACCACCAGAACATACCTTAATTGATTACAGCGCTCAAGCTGGATGTAATCCATTTGTAGTACTTCAAATGGTGCAGTCGGTGGAGCGAACCCTCCTTTGGGAGTAGAGGTCCCTTTGGCAGGATTAGGCAGGTCTGCACTACTCTCTTGGCCGTGCTGGCAATCTCAGGATGCTCCCAAACTCGTGTAAGCAATTTCGTAATTGCAAGAGCTCCAACATGTGCCAGCCCATGTGTCATTTGAACCATTGCTTGCAGATAGGCGGCAGGCAATTTCCATCTCTCCATGTTCTTACTACGCCAACAGTCCTCATCATCCAACACTCCCTCTGTAGCCCAGTTTTTAAGTTCTGCTTCAGAGGCGGACTTCTGAATGTCTAGTACCTCCTCTCGGATATCATGCCATCGCTCAGCCTGCGATTTCACCACATACATGGGAGAAACATTCTTTAGCATTGCAGTCTCTCTGTCTGTGTGGTCTGCAAAGGCATTTCCGTGTCTTATTTTGTCGGTCACCTTCTTATGTGCACTGCATTTAACTATCGCTACTTTCTTTGGACATAGCAATACGTTAAGGAGATCGTGTACTAATTCTCCGTGCATAATTTGCGACCCGTGTGAAGTCAAAAATCCTCGCTCCTTCCATAGTAGGCCAAAATCACGCGCTACTCCATAAGCATAGCGACTATCGGTGTAAATATTCACACATAATCCAGCACTTAGCTCACAAGCTTTCGTTAGAGCTATCAGTTCAGCTGCTTAGGCCGACTTTTGTGGTATGCGAGCTGTTTCTACCACTGCCTCAAGTGTCGTGATTACATAGGCTGCGGAAGTTGTACCATCTGGCAACTTCAAACACGACCCATCAACCCACAGTTCCCCATCTACATCTGGAAGTGGCGTATCCTGTAAGTCAATACGGCCCTTTGTCTGTTCTTCAGTTAGAAAAACACAATCATGTTGTTCTTCCTCCTGGGACTCAGAAACAGGATATGGCAATAAAGTAGCAGGATTCAAAGTAGCGCATCTTTTCAGTGTGATATGTGGCGCCAACAGCGTTAACTCTTATCCTGTTAAACGAACGCTGGTCAAATGCTGTGTTTTCGTCTGGTTCAATAAGGCGTCTACTGCGTGGGGCACTAACACCAGCAATTGTGCGACAAAACTCTTCCCTCACTCTGTCGTATAGACACTGCTGTTGCTGCTACTGATCGAAAACACCCAGGAAACCCTCGTGCTAAGGGATCAAGTACTGCTGAAAAGTACGCACAAGGTCGCTGTTTATCTCTGTGTGTCTGCACTAAAACTGACAATGCACACCCATCTTTCTCATGTACATATAATGTAAAGATCTTCATGTAGTCTGGTGTACCTAACACTGGTGCAGAGCAAAGGGTCTGTCTCAATTGTTCAAAGGCATTCTGACATTCATCTGTCCATTCAAGGGGGATCAGTGTATATTTGGACAACAGAGCCAACAAAGGTTTTATGATGTGTGAAAATCCTAATATCCACTGCCTGCAAAAGGACGTCAACCCTATAAAGGCACGGACATCTTTCTGAGTGGAGGGAACCGGTGTATCTAAAATTGCTTGAATTCGGTCTGATGTCAGTGCACGTCCCTCCTTAGACAGAAGAAGACCAAGGTAGGTCACCTTCGGTCTACAGTATTGTAATTTCTTCCGGGACACTTTGTGATTATTCTTGGCAAGGAAAGAAAGTAAGGAAAGCGTAGTCTCCTCACATTGCTCAGGCGTATCTGCAGCTAACAAAAGATCATCAACATATTGAATAAGAGAGACTCCTGATAGCAACTCCAAGGAATCAAGCGGTCTTTTCAAGGCCTGACTGTAGATACTGGGACTCTCTGTATAGCCTTGAGGAGCTCTACAAAATCTGTATGATCGATTATTTAATGTGAAGCCGAAGAGATATCGGCTATCAGGGTTAATAGGAATCGAGAAGAAAGCATTCTTCAAGTGTGAAAGTGGTGGCCGTGGGTGGAACCAGGGTAAGTAAGGTAGCAATATCAGACACCACAGGATATTGGGGTACTACAATTTTCTTGACCTCCCGTAAGTCAATGATAAAACGATAAACTCTAGTGTAAGTGTCTTTCTTCAAAATCGGAAGAATAGGGCTGTTGCAAACATTAAAGGGAACTTCCTCCACCACCCCCACAGCAATCAAGTCATTTATAATATGGGTCAAAGCAACTTCACCTTCTCGTGATATTTTATACTGTGGTACCCGTGGCAGAAGCACTCCCTCCTTAACGGTAATGTGTACAGGAGGAATAATCATTTGTCCAACATCAGTATCAGAGGTGGCCCACAAGGTACTGGGAAGGGAGGCTAGCGCATCGTCTTCCTGAAGGAGGCACGATCTCTCAAACTCTGGGTAATTCTCATTCAAAATAACCCGCACCCCTTCAGGGGCACAGCGTATTGTGGCTCGAAAATATTTGTGCATATCAAGTCCCACAATATTATCTGGAGTGTTGGGGGACAACAAAAATGGACATGGGGCACTAAATTTATCAATATGGAATGGGAGAGGCTGAGACAATGGACTAAGGGAAGGTGTTCCATCGAACCCTATCGATGTAATCGTTTCGCCAGACAGGGGAGCCCTTGGAACCAATTGTTTGGACAGAGCGCTACGAGTAGCTCCTGTATCGACCAGAAACTGATCAGTAGAACGCAAAACATGCGCTGAAATATATGGACCCCTTTGATCTACTGGTACTTCAACCGATTCCATACCCATCCTACGCAATCCTATGCATAAGTAGCATCCTGAAACTCAGTACTTTCACCCTCAGCTATCTGGTACTGATTCCGTCGATCAAAAACATTATTATTAGTCTGACCACGACCCCTAGCTTCAAATCCACCACGATCCGCCGCTCCTCCTCTAGGACCTGCATAACTATTCTGAAACCTATAATTCCCTTGACCACGCTGGTTACGCTGTTCTTGAAGCACGGGACAATCCGAAAGCCAATGCCCAAACTGTTTGCAATAAGCGCACTGATCTGCAGAAATATCAGAACGCGTAGAGGGCGAGCCATACGAACCCCGTCTACCTCTATCGTTCCCTCTCTGTTGCCGGCCATAAAACTGCGCCAACATCACCTTCATCTTCAAATCTTTCGTCTTTTATCATCACTTTCTTTTGCCTCTACTGAAGTACCAAAAATTTCACACACCCCCAAAAGACTATACTTACAAATAGTCAGATATCATCTATCAATAATCAGTCGATTGGCAGTGTAGAAAGTTCAATCGTTTATTAACCAAATACTCGGCCAGAGGAGCTTCCAGCGACCTCACACCCCGAGGACCGCCGAAAAGACTGCTGGCACATCATCAAGACAGCACATATATACTATCACATTTTGCAACCGTTACCTAAGATGGCAAAAGAACAAGTTGGTACAGGAGGGTGGCAAGGGGCAAGACCATATAAGGCACACAGGGTATCTCTCTAAGCTCCTTATAGCAAGGTCACATTGGTCGACTCCCATCTGCTAGTTTCGGTGAGAGTCCGCACAGTGTCAGCCGGAATGTGCTTATCTGACTGGCCCCCTCCTATAGCCTTGACAAGCCCAAAGCAGAAGCAGCTGCTTGCTACATGTGTTAAACTATTTCTCATGAGAACGGGGAGACGGGGAGAGCGGAGCTGTGGAAGATTCAGAAAAACACTTATGGTCAGACTAGGCCACAAAAATGCGCCGGTCTCGCTAAATAGCGCTACCCTATTTACAAGGAAGGAGCTAATGTATGAATTTCGTGAGAGGCGGTGTGACTAAAGAGGTGTATTATGCCTTAAGGGCGTATGTCAAATCATATAATATGCTAACTAGATGCATCACACTAAATTCTAACTACAAGAATATACTCTAAACCCACGTGCAAGCCCTAATTAAATGTCTATTCTTCAAACCCTCCTTTTAGCGTGATGAAGCTAATATCCGAGGATACTAATCGTCGAAGAGATCTTCGTTGATTGCCATAAGCTCGTGCACCTCCTGCTGGAGCATCTGAGTTTTAGAGGGAGTCGAGGAAGGGATCACAGCCGTGGTCAATCTGGTAGCACAATAGGAACAGCACGCCGGGCCGCACTGTACACAGAGACAGCAGACAAAAAGGACACCTGCCGCCCCAGCCAAGATTAGTAATACCTTCCATCCCCAGGCACATAACAGACCCCAGAACCATCCGGAAAGGGACCAGGACCCATTTTCTACATGTAATTCTGCCGCTATGCGATGGAGCTTCTGTATAGCCAAATGGACCGTAGGGACAGAATCTGGAATGTAGACGCAGCAAGATCTGCCGATCACCCGGCATGCACCACCGCGATCAGCTAAGATAACTACCAACGCCATTCTATTCTGAAGGGAAACGAGTCTCGTAGCCTGAAGCTCCTCCGTAATGTTGGCCATAATATCAGTTGTGATATTAATAACATTTTCCACTACCCTAGACAATCTTCTGATCTCTCGGCTATTGAATATCGGACCCCAGAATGGAACCAGACCCTTAGCAAAATCTGTGAACTGCTGTAAGGAGGTGTCGGTCTGATCAACTTCGGTCATTGTAAGCTGCCTACGTTGCCTGTGAGGAGCCAGTTCAGATGTGTATAACTGATGTGTCTTATGGTAATCGAGTGGTGCAATATAAAAAGGAGGGTACAAAAAGGACAAATAACACTGGCCCCCCCAATCCCGTGGTAACCAGGTATAAGCATTTTCTCCACAGACAAAATACACATTCTGGGGTGTCAACAGAGGCGGGCAACTGAATATTTTCAAGTTATAGGTGTAATTACAGAGGCTATTACCAACTTGTACATGACCTACTCCTCTTATGCAGAAGGGGGAGGAAGTATTCAGAATAGGAATGGGCATGATACGTTCACTAGTGACATTTCTAGCAATTAATTGTTGGAAATATTGCGAATGGTTAAAACTGGTAAAATCAAATAATTCATCTATCAACCAGGTATTGTTTACATTGTCTGTATAGGCATTCATACAGGCACTAGGATCTAAGGATCCTTCCCCGTCATTGCCCTCTGGATCAAAACCTTGATGGGTCTCAATATAGACCAAAACCATTTCGTAGTCTTTTCGGAGTACTGCTTGGGATGGGCCACATAATGATTATACATAGCTGATAACATTTGAAACCAGGCTTCGCAGCTTCCCAAAAATGACAGTGGCAAGGAGAAGAACAAATCATGTTTGTGCATAACTGATGGCAGAAGCCCACAGACCCAACATTTCGTCATGTTCGTAGAACTGTGTGTTTGGTGAAGCATTTCTATGAAAACATTCTTAGCGTAGGACTGGCGATGTCTTTCTTTATGGGGGGCTAAAGTAAACAGAGTGCTCAGCAGGAGCAGCGGTGGACCTCATCATTGCTTGCATGGGGTATCTATATTCTAAATATATGAACACCCCCATAACGATTGCTAAAATAACGGCTATTGTAACTACAAAAGCTATCTTCACACGCATGGTCCAAGTAGAAAACATTGGTTCATAAAATGGCAAATATCTGGGGGCAAAAGGGCGTTCTTCTTCGAGTATAGCACGACCAAAAGGGTACATTCCTAGATAAAAGTCCACAGTAACTAAACTGGGGCCAAAACAACCTTCCTGCCAGAGGGTTCTTCTCCCTGTGTCCGTTAGAGTCTCACAGGTAGACTCCTATCGTTCATCAAATACCAACAATATTCATCCAGTGACATCCCACGATGCAGAGTTTCAAAAATAATTATTTAATCAGACAACCTGGCCATTTATGAGGAACAAGGTCTTTCTTTCTGAACAGAGCACAATATCAATGTTCCAGCTCTCAACGTGTTCAGTCCAGTGTCTCGCTCAGTACCTCAGATTAGAATCTAGAAAGCCCTACTTTATTCAAGTCTTTCCTTATCTCCTAAACGTATCATCTGAGGTACTGTAACAACCGGATTTTTGTAACAGGCAGCCACCAACCGTGGCTAACTCAGTCGTCACGCAAACACACTCTTCTCAGGTCACTATTTACAAGATATTCTGAGGACTTGCCTGAGAAGGTGATTATTAGCTATTTACAAGCCTGTACAATTAAAACTACTCTCATGTTTTATCCTATATTTACCTCATCTTAATGGATTCGAGTCTCCCGACTATTCCTCGTTTATTGTCCGGCGACTTAGCGGATTCGAGTCTACCGACTATTCCTCGTTTATTGTCTGGCGACTTAGCGGATTCGAGTCTCCCGACTATTCCTCGTTTATTGTCCGGCGACTTAGCGGATTCGAGTCT
This sequence comes from Lissotriton helveticus, assembly GCF_964261635.1. Taxonomy (NCBI): domain Eukaryota; kingdom Metazoa; phylum Chordata; class Amphibia; order Caudata; family Salamandridae; genus Lissotriton; species Lissotriton helveticus. The sequence goes on from NC_136062.1 coordinate 382,477,552, forward strand.
CCCGACTATTCCTCATTTATTGTCCGGCGACTTATTTCTCTCGACGTAGTCCCTAACTCTTAGGATCAATATCACCTACGCTTCCCGCTGGTAAACCTGTTGTCTCCCAGTGGGGTGTTCTATAGGGGTCAGCGGTAAACCTAAGGTGCACCGGCGATATGTACTATTCCTAATTTAGAAGAGTTATCTGATTATCTCATTTGGGAGTTCCTTCCTGTCATAAACTACCCAGTCCTCCATTTCTCAGTTACCTGCTAGAAGGGTCTCCTCACCTTATAACCTACCAGTACCTGGTTAAAAAGAAAGGTTAGTCCTGTGATGGAAACGACACTCAAATATATGTATTGGACATTATATCTTTATTCTACAATTAGACATAATAGCATTAGCAATTTAGACATAGTTGCAATTAGTCACCATCTACAACCTAAAAAGGGAGGAAAATGGATGATTAGATATATGTATTCTACACTAACTCAGAACGCCTCACCTTATACGTGCGTCTTTCCATCTCAGCAGCGGAGCTGATCCCTCTCTCCCTCTCGGGTCTTCACTCGCTCGGGACTCTACTCTCCCACTATGGCTCACGAATACACGTCTGCACCGCTACGCCTCGTCTACGCTGCCTTGGTTCCGAAACTCGAACCCTCTTCTGGACTCAGTCTCTGTCTCTACCACTCCTGCATGTTGACCTTACAAGATTCTTGATCTCTTCCTCCTCTTTGTTAGAAGCTAGCAATTGATCACCAGCTCTTGGACCAACTTCATCTGTCTGCTCCACACGTTGTTCTCTCACTGTCTGCTACTCGCTCTCTGATAATAGATCTCTCCCTTTCTCTATGGAAATTTCCAGTCATAGGCCGACTCCCACCGAATTCCTGTACCAGTCTCCGGCTTCTCACGCCTTCCGCAGTGGCCACCTGCATGTTGCGTCTTCCACCAAAGAGCAAAATACATTCCTTCGATAAGGGCCGGTCTCGACCGGTTTCTCACTAGAGAATAATAAGTTGAACTCTAAACATTACCTTTGCTCTGCAAGCGCCTCGGACAGACGAGGCAGCCATCTAAAATTGATGAGACAGCCATCCAAAATGGCTGCCCTATGGTTTTCGGGCCTACAGGCCTAACTAACGGGAAAAAGGCACTAGACCCTGTCAAAGCGCATAGTTAAGCCCTATTAATAAACGAAAAGGTTACTAAGACTGAAATGGTAGTAGAATATAGTCACTATTAGTCTAAGAATAGGCTAGAAATTACCCTGGCGTTACACTCCACTCCTGACTATATGTACTAGCATTGAAGGATTAGAAGAATAGCTAATCTAGGGGGAGGAATCTCACACTGAATGTATATCATTTGTGGAATAATAAGAAACAATACAAAATGATCTATTCATAATATTCGGACGGAACATATGGAAAAAGGATGGTATACATTGGATACAGCAACAAATGGCAACTAAAATGCAAATTACCAAAAAATTCCACCTAAAATTTGGCGTAAGGAATGTAAATCTGGTAGCCAACTGAAGAGCCCGTCAAACCACCCTCCATTTAAATGTTCCCTCACTTCTTGTGTCAGCTCATGTAATTTGTTAAGATGGGATCTAATAGATTGGGAATGGTCTGATAAGTTAAAACAACACAGACCCTCAAAATCTGAGCAGCCATGATCATGTTTCAATAATAAGTAATCAATAGCGGCCCTATTCTGTAAGATGGCACGGCGTTCTCCTTGGTTATCTAATAACAGGTCAGTTAACCCCTTCAGTGCTGTGCGAATTTCGCTGCAGTGCTGAAGGGTCATAAATCAAATTGACTCATGACGGAAATGTTCCGTCATCAGCACCGGAGCACCGACGCTGATGACGGAACCGTTCCGTCATGAGCATGGAAGGGGTTAAAATAGTAGAGGTACTATTGAGGGATTTTACCATCCAGCAGGCAAGTTAACTTATAGTTTTGGCATTATGTGCAGATAAAGCAGGAACACCTAAAATGGACACAGCTAAACTAAGATATTCAGTGTCGGAGAAAAGGTGAAGTGACGAGTCACAATCACTTGAAAGTGTAATATCGCGTGCAACACGGTATGACATTGTTCCATCAGGGGAAAACATTAAAAGACTAAGTCGTGTTAGAGCACATGGGCCTCCAGAAATATTTGCCGGGATATAGGACCAGGATACATTGCCACAGGAAAAGAGCCATCCAGTTGGTAATAACACATGATAATAATGACTCGCAGTTACTATTATACGTTTACAGCTCATGCCATTGTCGAGGGAAATGCATAAATTAGCAGTTCTGGTCTGACACAAAATTCTTTCGTGTATAGATAATGAAGTGGAATGTTCCAATCGTAATTGAGCACATTTACCTATGTACTTGGGATCACACGTGAACTTAAAGCAAATATCACTTTCAGTGATAATATAGGTTAAAATTTTGAACGTTTTTGGGGGTTCTGGTTCACTTAGAACAGTACATGAGGCACAATAACTGTAGGGTGTAAAGTCTGAATAAATAAATTCGGGATGAACTTCAGATACATTAAAGTAATGTAGAAGAGAAGCTGTGGATATTGGGACAGCCACAAGGCATGTGGTGAGGAGGTCATTGACGGACCTCATAGAAGTCAAACAAAAATGGGATGAATTCATAATAGTTTCGGGCCAAGCTGGCCCAGAAATTTGTAGTAGTGTCCCACGAAGCAATAGAACGATGTCCTCTGTCTACATGGTTAATCCGGTCCTGGACAGTTTCTTGACTCTCGTCGCAGCAGACCCACGGGAGTCCAACGACGACACATCCGGCAGCAGCAATCCATACAATGATCTGCAATTCAAATAACAGGCAATACTCATTCTCGCAGATAACATTTATCAGCCGGGACTACATCCCAGCCTTCCTGCCCTGGCCTCATCACTAGTACTGTGTTATCAGATCCTGTTGCGATAATTTCGGCCTGTTCAGGTGGATTATTCGGCGACTGCACCCACACTCTAGCTCCGGGGTTGTCGGTGGAACCAAAGCCACCCGTCCCACGCATTGTTAACAGAGTTGGAGCAGTGCCCTTTTGGATCGCACCACTGAAAACAGGCAAAATGACCAATTGGGCGATTCTATCATTTTCGTTAATCATTATTTCAGAATCACCACTGTTCAACAGGATAACTTTGATTTCTCCTTGATAATCACTGTCAATTACTCCACCAAGCACCTGGATACCTTTTAAAGCTAAACCAGATCTTGGGGCAATCAAACCAAAATATTCTGTAGGTATTTGGACACCTATTACTGTTTCAATTATGGTGATCATGTTAATTTTCAACACTATGGTTTTTAAAGAATGCAGGTCTAAGCCTGCAGAACCAGGGGTAGCTCTACGTGGAGCCAAGGCTCCAGGGGTGATTTCCCAATAGGACACAGTACTTTTAATCGTATTGGGTTTGACATCAGCTGCTGGAGGAAATAAACGCATTAAAGGAGAATTTGCATAGAAATATGGTCTGTTATTCAAAATCAATAAAGCATCTGATAAATGATCTCTCCAATTCTTTAAGGTACCATCTGACAACTTGCGTAATTGATCTTTCAGTAGTCCGTTCATTCGCTTAATCAAACCGGATGCTTGTGGGTAATAGGGTATATGAAACACCCAATTAATATTATTTTCTGCACAGTAATTTTGTACTAATCTTCCTTTGAAATGTGATGCATTGTCAGATTGCACCTGAAGTGGAGTACCATAATACAATGTAATAAAATCTAATGTTTTCAAGGTGTTTACTTGTGTAGCATTCTTACAGGGGAAAGCCATTAAGAAACCACTAAAAGTATCAACAACTGTACAAACATATTGGTAGTTTCTGCTCATGGGTAAAGGACCAATATAATCAATCTGCCAAATCTGTGCAGGGGATTTGCCTCGATGCAACTGGCCTTTCACTATTCGAGGCACCTCTCTGTGTCGAGAATGTTGGCATATAGGACAGTGGAGTATGGCTGTTTTAATCAAATCAAGGGGAATATAAATGCCTTTCTCAGCAGCCCACCTGCTAGTAATTTTCTCGCCATAATGTCCTGCCTTTTGGTGAGCCCATTTCGCCAAGCCTGCCAAATCAGAATTTCGTTGGTCCACCACTGCCTCAGAAATTTTAGATTTCTCATCTGCAATATTATTGAACAATTTATCAAGAGAATCAATAGGCATATGAGCATCAACATGAAAAACTGTCACATTGCTTTGAGGAAGTAACTCCCAAATCTTCTGCCATAATTCTTTACCCCAGATCTCCTTACTATGGACTCTCCAATTATGGGACTTCTACATAGGTAACCACATCACTAATCCATTTGCAGTTGACCATGAATCAGTAAAAATATAGCATTTTCCAGGTAACTCTTGTTTTAGAACTTGAGAAACAGCATATAATTCTGCAAACTGACTAATTCGCCCTTCACCAGTAGTGCTCAGTAACTTTTGGGTTATGGGGTTGTAGGAAAAGGCTTTCCAATGTCTCTTCTCTCCTATATACCTGGCTGAACCATCCGTAAACCAAACGTGTTTTCTATCCTCCACGGACAGATCATCGAACGGTATACCCCATTTAACAGGTGATTCCTGTACTACAGGTACGGAGAACTCATTCTCTCTCTCTCTCATCGGCGCCTGCGCCACTTTCTCATGCAACATTGCCACTCCTTTCGGGCCCACACGAGCTCGGTCTTGTATATACCACTTCCATTTAATTATGCTCGCTTCTTGAGCATGTCCAATTCTATGAGTTTTCGGCGAACTCAAAACCCATTGCATAATGGGAATCTCTGGTCTCAAAATCACATCATGTCCCAGTGTCAATTGCTCAGTGTCTACTAAAGCCCAGTAACATGCAAGCAACTGTTTCTCAAAAGGTGTATAACGCTCACCAGCGTCTGGTAACTTTTTAGTCCAAAAACCTAGGGGTACTCTAGTATTACCTTGCTTCTGCCATAAACTCCAATTTGCATACATATCTTGTACAGATACATTCAGATCCACATCACCATCACGCACTGGCCACAAATCTAAAGCATGCTGAAACGCATCTTGCTGTGCTTTGTTCCATTCAAACGCATTCTTTTTACGTGTAACTTTGTACAAGGGGGCCAAAATCGGACTCAAATGTGGAATATGTTGGCGCCAAAAGCCAAATAAACCAATGAATTTTTGGGCTTCCTTTCTATTCTTAGGGACTGCAAATTCTGCAATTTTCCGTTTCACTTGAGGAATTACTTCTCTATTTGCTTCATGCCAATGAATACCTAAAAATGTCACATGTTGCGCTGGACCCTGCAATTTATCAGGATTAATCTCCCAGCCTTTGCTTTGTAAGTGTGCAATGATTTGTTCAAATTGTGTTCGCACCTGATCTTGTGTCTCACCTTGAATTAGTATATCATCAATATAATGACACACCTGAACTTTGGGGTCAACAGTCACCTCGTCTAAATGCTCTGCCACTATCCGATGACAGATTGTCGGACTATGCACGTAGCCCTGGGGAAGACTTCTGAACGTCATTTGACGGCCATTCCATGTAAAACTGAATTGTTCCTGACATTCAGGAGCAATTGGGATGGAAAAGAAAGCATTAGCAATATCAATGGTTGCATACCATGTTCCTGAATGTTTCTGAATTCTCTCAATCAAAGTAATAACATCAGGGACTGCAACAGTCAAAGAAGGTGTATGTTTATTCAATTCTCGATAATCAACTGTCATGCACCAAGAATTATCACTCTTACGGACCGGCCAAACGGGATTGTTCCAAGCCGAAGTGACAGGAATTATTACTCCTGCGTCCATCAAATCTTGAATGGTAGCACTGCTCTCGTCGTGCCCACCGGGAATGCGGTATTGTTTCATTGAAACCACTTTTGTGGCTTGAGGAATCTTAATCGGAGGCATTAATAAATGCCCAACTCTCACAGCTTTTGTTGATATGTAATAGTCATGTCCGAATTTGTAACATCCATCATCTAAGTACAATGTCATACCTTTTAAAATATCAATGCCGATTATATATTCGTCAAGAGGTACCACCAGTACATGATACTCTTTTCGGGGATTCCTTCCTATTTTTAACTCAAGTTTAGTTTTTACTGCGGGGGTCTCTTTACCACCTAATCCAGTAATTGTGTAGCCCTGTCCTTTAAACTTTTTAGGATTTCCAGAAATTAGAGTGGCCTCCACTCCAGTATCCACCAATGCTCGGGCCCTCTCTATATTTCAATGTTTCCAATAAATTTCAATATCTACATAAGGCCTATGGTCTTTACGAGATCAATTTCGCACTGGAGCTTGACCTACTTCCTAGTCTCGTTTACTGTGTTCTTGCGCCCAAGACAAATCAGGATAAAGACTCTCATATCGTTTGGGTAGTGTCGCGTCTCGTTCATATCCTTTATCCTCATGAAAAGGATTTTTATCATTCAGAAAATGTGATCTTCTCTCAAGTCAAGTCAAGTCAAGTCAAGTCAAGATTTATATAGCGCGCTACATACCCATAGGGTCTCAAGGCGCTTGAGAAAAGGTGGGGAATTACTTGTCGAATATCCAAGTTTTGAGTTGCTTTCTGAATGCTAGGTGGTTCTGAGTAAGGCGAAGGTGGGTGGGGAGTGAGTTCCAGGTTTTAGCTGCCAGGTAGGAGAAGGATCTACCACCCATCGTAGTTTTGTTGATGCGAGGTACAATGGCGAGGGCTTGGTTGGAGGATCGTAGCTGACGGGAGGGAGTGTAGAAGGACAGTCGTGTGTTGAGGCATTCGGGTCCAAGTTCGTAAAGTGCTTTGTGTGCGTGGGTTAGGAGGCGGAAGGTGATCCTCTTATTTACGGGAAGCCAGTGGAGGTTTTTCAGGTGACCAGAGATGTGTTCTTTACGCGGGATGTCTAGTATGAGTCTGGCTGATGCGTTCTGGATGCGTTGGAGTTTTTTCTGGAGTTTTGCGGTGGTACCGGCGTATAGGGTGTTTCCGTAGTCCAGGCGGCTTGTGACCAGTGCGTGGGTGACCGTTTTTCTAGTTTCGGTGGGGATCCAGCGAAATGTTTTTTTGAGCATGCGAAGGATGTTGAAGCAAGATGATGAAACGGCGTTGACTTGTCTGGTCATCGAGAGTGAGGAGTCCAGGATGACGCCCAGGTTCCTTGCGTGATCCGTCGGGATGGGTGCTTTTCCAAGGGCCTCTGGCCACCAAGAGTCATCCCAGGCGGAGGGGGAGGTGCCTATGTTGAGGACTTCTGTTTTGTCTGAGTTCAGTTTCAGACGGCTGTGCTTCATCCACTCGGCTACTTCTTTCATTCCTTCGTGTAAATTGGTTTTGGCGGTGTTAGGGTCTTTGGTGAGTGAAAGGATCAGTTGAGTGTCGTCAGCGTAGGAGATGATATTGAGGTTGTGTTGGCGTGCGATGGTCGCGAGGGGACTCATGTATACGTTGAAGAGGGTGGGGCTGAGTGACGATCCTTGTGGCACGCCGCAGATGACTCTCTGGGTTCTTCCGGTAAGGAACGAGGTGATCCATTCCAGTGCTTTTCCTTGGATTCCGACGTTACTGAGGCGTTGCAGGAGGGTGCTATGACAGACTGTGTCGAAGGCAGCGGAGAGGTCGAGGAGGATGAGGGCGACTGTGTCTCCATTGTCCAGTAGAGTTCGAATGTCGTCTGTTGCTGCGATAAGTGCGGTCTCGGTGCTGTGTTTGGCTCGGAAGCCAGACTGTGAGGAGTCGAGGGATTTGTTGGCTTCGAGGAAGGTGGCGAGCTGGTTGTTGACAGCTTTCTCGATGACTTTGGCCGGGAATGGAAGAAGCGAGATGGGGCGGTAGTTTTTGAGTTCGGTGGGGTCAGCTGTGGGTTTTTTCAGAAGGGCGCTAAGTTCTGCGTGTTTTCAGCTTTCCGGGAAGGTGGCGGAGTTGAGGGAGCAGTTGATGACATCTCGGAGGTGTGGTGCTATGATGGAGTCTGCTTTGTTGAAGATGTGGTGAGGGCAAGGGTCTGTGGGGGATCCGGAGTGGATGGAGTTCATCAGGCGGATGGTGTCCTCGGTAGAGATTGGGTTCCAGTCGTTAAGGATGTTCAAGGGGGGGTGAAGGTCCTGCAGAAGGTTGGGTGGGTTGGTCTCCGGGTCGGTTGTCGAAGCTGTTATGGATGTCTGCGATTTTGTTGTGGAAGAAGGAAGCTAGGGAGTCGCAGAGGGCTTGGGAGGGGGTGATGTCGTTGGAGTTGGCTGATGGGTTGGTAAATTCTTTGACGATGTTGAATTATTCCTTGCTGTTGTGGGTGTTGTTATCTAGTCGGTCTTTGAATGCGGCTTTCTTGGCAGACCGGATGAGTTGGTGGTGTATGCGGGTGGCGTTTTTGAAGGCGTCTCTGGTGCTGGTGTTTGGGTCTTTTTTCCAGGCCTTCTCAAGGGAGCGACAGAGTTTCTTCGATTTCTTAAGATCATCGTTGAACCAGGAGGCGTTTTTGCTGCCTAGTTTGATTTGACGTTTTTTCAACGGTGCTAGGATGTCGGCGCTGTTGGATAGCCATTGGGAGAGGTTAATTGCTGCTTGGTCGGGGTTTGAGGAGTGGGCAGGGGGGTTTTGAAGAAGTGATGAAGAGATCTGATTGATGGTGATTTTGTTCCAGTTTCTTCGCATAGTAGGTTGAGGATGGTTGTGGGTTGTGGTCTTCTTGTAGATAAAGTGAACGCAGCTGTGGTCCGTCCAATGGAGAGCTGTGGTGTGACGGAAGGAGACATGTTTGCTGGAGGTGAAGATAGGGTCGAGTGTGTGACCTGCGATGTGGGTGGGGGTAGTGACAAGTTGTTTGAGTCCGAGGTTGGCGAGATTGTCCAGAAGGGTGGTGGTGCTGCTGTCATTGCTCTTTTCCAGGTGAAAATTGAAGTCTCCCAATAGAATGTAGTCCTCGGAGGGGAGGGTGTGTGGGGTGATAAAGTCAGTGATGTCGTCCCTGAATTGTGCACGGGGTCCTGGAGGCCGGTAGAGGAGGGTGCCTCTGAGAGTGGTCTTGGGGTCGGTGTGGATCTGGAAGTGGAGGTGTTCGGCGTTGGCAAGGTTGGCGTCAGAGCTGGTTGAGATGCGGATGGAATTCTTATGGGCGATAGCGATGCCTCCTCCTGTTTGCTTGATGCGGTCCTTGCGGATGATCTTGTATCCTTCCGGGATGGCAATGGTGATGTCTGGGGCTGAAGAGGCATTCATCCAAGTTTCTGTTAGGAAGGCGACGTCTGGTGAGATGGTGTCTAGTAGATTCCAGAGGTCGATGGCGTGTCTGTGGACTGAGCGGGTGTTGAGCAGGATGCATTTAAGGTGGTTGGTGTCAGGTCTCTGTATGGTGTTGGCGGATGAGGAGTTGGTTTTGGTGCTGTCGAACTTGCAGGAGTTGCAAGAGAAGGGTCCATGGGTGTGTCCAGGAGCGGCTTGGGCGCAGTTGGGGGATCGGCCGGGGTTAAGGGCTAGGAGGGTGGTGGCATCGTAGGTGAAGCGAGTGGGCTGGGCATTACGGGAACCAGGGGGTCTGGCGCCGGGCGCGGTCCAGGCGCGGACGGGCGTAGACGGGCTTACCTTTGGCGCACCTTCGGCGCAACTGGGGCGCGACCGCTGCGCGTGGACGCTGCGCGTTGGAACATTGGTCATAAACGGATAGTGGAGGGGGCGGAGCGTGGGAGGGGCAGCAGCTGGGTGGCGGTGGCAGGAGGAGGGGCGGACCAGGGGAAACAAACAACAAAATGGAGGGTCAAAGGCTAATGGAGACAGGGGCAGCAAATTCACAACAGCGCTGAGTGTGCAGGCTAATTGTAAGTAAACACACCAGCCTCAGTGTAGTAATATTAATTCAGCCAGCCTCAGCAAGGTCGCGCTAATAATTAATTAATTAAATGAAATAGTGCGGCGCTGCGCGAGCAAAGCGCTACTAGGCTGCGAGGGTCAGTCAAACACAGCTGAAAATGCTTAAGGAAATAACGATACCGCCAGGAGACAGAGCGAGGCAGCTGCAGTTCAGCAGGAGCGTGGGGGAGCAACCGATCTGGATGAAGGTCCAGGCGGTCACAATCTGCTCGGGGGAGAGGAAGGATAGAGATCGTGGGTGGGAGGGGCAGCAGCTGGGAGGCGGTGGCGGGAGGAGGGGCGGACCAGGCGAAACAAACAACAAAATGGAGGGTCAAAGGCTAATGGAGACAGGGTCAGCAAATTCACAACAGCGCTGAGTGTGCAGGCTAATTGTAAGTAAACACACCAGCCTCAGTGTAGTAATATTAATTCAGCCAGCCTCAGCAAGGTCGCGCTAATAATTAATTAATTAAATGAAATAGTGCGGCGCTGCGCGAGCAAAGCGCTACTAGGCTGCGAGGGTCAGTCAAACACAGCTGAAAATGCTTAAGGAAATAACGATACCGCCAGGAGACAGAGCGAGGCAGCTGCAGTTCAGCAGGAGCGTGGGGGAGCAACCGATCTGGATGAAGGTCCAGGCGGTCACAATCTGCTCGGGGGAGAGGAAGGATAGAGATCGTGGGTGGGAGGGGCAGCAGCTGGGAGGCGGTGGCGGGAGGAGGGGCGGACCAGGGGAAACAAACAACAAAATGGAGGGTCAAAGGCTAATGGAGACAGGGGCAGCAAATTCACAACAGCGCTGAGTGTGCAGGCTAATTGTAAGTAAACACACCAGCCTCAGTGTAGTAATATTAATTCAGCCAGCCTCAGCAAGGTCGCGCTAATAATTAATTAATTAAATGAAATAGTGCGGCGCTGCGCGAGCAAAGCGCTACTAGGCTGCGAGGGTCAGTCAAACACAGCTGAAAATGCTTAAGGAAATAACGATACCGCCAGGAGACAGAGCGAGGCAGCTGCAGTTCAGCAGGAGCGTGGGGGAGCAACTGATCTGGATGAAGGTCACAAGAGATCTCAAGAGATCGTGATCTTTTATCTCTCATCCTCACCTCTGGGGATTGATCTCTCTCTCTCCCTCTCTCTTGTACAGAATAGTCTCTTCTTTCCTCTCTATCTCTCTCTCTCTCTTTCTCTCTCTCTTCTGGAATAAGATGATTCATCTCGTGTCCTATCCCACTCTCTTTCTCTCCCACTCTCTCTTTCTCTCGATACGATCTAGCATCATTGTCACTGTAATCAGAGCGGTTGTGGTCAAGGTCCTGTTTACGAACCTTCCAAGCACCTTCCTTTTTATCCAAGCCACGCTTACGGAACATAGCCCACAGCACATTATTAGGCTGATCATGAATGTCCCTTTCACGGACACCATCCTTAAGCAGACCCTGGTACATATCACGTCTAGTGATTCAGGAATCATCAGTGCGACCTTCCGGTCGAGACTGTCTTTCAGGTTTAATCCATTCACCCAACTCACCAAGTTCACGCACAGCTTCAATCACGTCAGACAAAGGATTACCAGTCTGAGTCTGATTAATCAACAAAGTCATCATCACTTGTTTGTAAGCAGGAGGAGAAGTACGAATTATTATGTTCCTCACAGAAGCATTAAGCAAACCATCCATTAACCTATGAGCCGTACCTAAAAAGATAGCGGTCTTCATGCATTCCTCTTTCAAACGCTGAGACGCATCTCTCAGAGTATACCATGGCTTGTCATTCAGAGGCCAATCAGATTCAGGCGGGTACTTATGATTACAGCCGTCAACTGCCAACTGTAAGAGATTAGTCTGATTATTGCCATTATAATGGCAAAAAGTCTCCTGAATAGTAGAATCAGAACTCAAAGTACAAAACTTCATCGCATCACCTTGATCTAAAGAGATACCTGAAGCACCTTTGTCAAAAAGACGGACCATCCAAGTCAATAAGGATTCACCCGACTTCTGCCGGAAGCGATCCACAATGTCATCTAATTCTTGTTGCGTGTAATCTTCCAAGCTGTCAGGCGGAATACCCTGGGGAGCATTAGGATTGCCCTGTAACTTACGTCAATAAATCGGATGAGCAGAAATATCAGTATGATCTTTAGAAGGGTCTCGACATGTATCGCGAGAAGGCGCACGCGCAACATTCTCTTCATTCGAAGAAAATGAATCGGATGAATTCCAAATATCACCATCCCATTCGGCGGGATTCCAATCGAGCCCTGCCTTCGCAACAGCCATACGCACTTTTCTGGTATTAACCCTTCCACGTCTGTGTCTATATTTGTACTTCGCAATGCGGAAGGCAGCCCTTTCGGCTACAGCCTGATATGTCTCAAGTTTGTCAGCGAGCAATTTATTTTGACATCGCAAAAGAGTAACATCATTTTGAACCTGAACAAACTGTTCTTCCAAAGTCTTATTCTCACTTTGTAATCGAGCACAATTCTCATGTACAATCCTGTACGCATTCAACAAAATGCAACCTGCAACCTCTCCGTCCTAAAAGGGGAAGCTCAGAGTCCTTCGTAACCGGGACTTTTTGCAAGCACGCAACCACCTGAGCTGGCTCGGCACGTTCTAAGCACGAAGTCCAGTTCTCACTCAGACCAGTAGAATGAGCTCATTCATGCGCAAGCGCTTCATAAGCAGTTGCCTCCCAACCAGGAATTTCCACAGGCAATTGAAAAGTCGGTTTCACTTTCTTCGAAAACATTTTTACAGTCAAAACAAAAATAATATCGATCAAAAACTGTACAATAAACAAATATATACAAAATCAAACACGGCGAGAACCCACGGATCCTCTCAAGAAATCACGAAGGCATACCCGCACCCATCAATCAAACGGTTCGTGACGCCAAGTGTAACGACCGGATTTTTGTAACAGGCAGCCACCAACCGTGGCTAACCCAGTCATCACGAAAAAACACACTCTTCTCAGGTCACTATTTACAAGATATTCGGAGGACTTGCCTGAGAAGGTGATTATTAGCTATTTACAAGCCTGTACAATTAAAACTACTCTCACGTTTTATCCTATATTTACCTCACCTTAATGGATTCGAGTCTCCCGACTATTCATCGTTTATTGTCCGGCGACTTAGCGTATTCGATTCTCCCGAATATTCCTCGTTTATTGTCCGGCGACTTAGCGGATTCGAGTCTCCCGACTATTCCTCGTTTATTGTCCGGCGACTTAGCGGATTCGAGTCTCCCGACTATTCCTCGTTTATTGTCCGGCGACTTATTTCTCTCGACGTAGTCCCTAACTCTTAGGATCAATATCACCTACGCTTCCCGCTGGTAAACCTGTTGTCTCCCAGTGGGGCGTTCTATAGGGGTCGACGGTAAACCTAAGGTGCACCGGCGATATGTACTATTCCTAATTTAGAAGAGTTATCTGATTATTTCATTTGGGAGTTCCTTCCTGTCATAAACTACCCAGTCCTCCATTTCTCAGTTACCCGCTAGAAGGGTCTCCTCACCTTATAACCTACCAGTACCTGGTTAAAAAGAAAGGTTAGTCCTGTCATGGAAACAACACTCAAATATATGTATTGGACATTATATCTTTATTCTACAATTAGACATAATAGCATTAGCAATTTAGACATAGTTGCAATTAGTCACCATCTACAACCTAAAAAGGGAGGAAAATGGATGATTAGATATATGTATTCTACACTAACTCAGAACGCCTCACCTTATACGTGCGTCTTTCCATCTCAGCAGCGGAGCTGATCCCTCTCTCCCTCTCAGGTCTTCACTCGCTCGGGACTCTGCTCTCTCACTATGGCTCACGAATACACGTCTGCACCGCTACGCCTCATTGGTTCCGAAACTCGAACCCTCTTCTGGACTCGGACTCAGTCTCTGTCTCTACCACTCCTGCATGTTGACCTTACAGGATTCTTGATCTCTTCCTCCTCTTTGTTAGAAGCTAGCAATTGATCACCAGCTCTTGGACCAACTTCATCCGTCTGCTCCACATGTTGTTCTCTCACTGTCTGCTACTCGCTCTCTGATAATATATCTCTCCCTTTCTCTACGGAAATTTCCAGTCATAGGCCGACTCCCACCGAATTCCTGTACCAGTCTCCGGCTTCTCACGCCTTCCGCAGTGGCCACCTGAATGTTGCGTCTTCCACCAAAGAGCAAAATACATTCCTTCGATAAGGGCCGGTCTCGACCGGTTTCTCACTAGCGAATAATAAGTTGAACTCTAAACATTACCTTTGCTCTGCAAGCTCCTCGGACAGACGAGGCAGCTATCTAAAATAGATGAGACAGCCATCCAAAATGGCTGCCCTATGGTTTTCGGCCCTACAGGCTTAACTAACGGGAAAAAGGCACTAGACCCTGTCAAAGTGCATAGTTAAGCCCTATTAATAAACAAAAAGGTTACTAAGACTGAAATGGTAGTAGATTATAGTCACTATTAGTCTAAGAATAGGCTAGAACTTACCCTGGCGTTACAGGTACCATGACGTTTTCTTGGCCGTAGGTTGTAATGAACATGACCGGGCACTTCCTGATCAGGGAATAACATAGGGGAAGGTGCAACACCTTCATCAGAACCACTGTCAGAAAGATCCACATGGTCAGGGCCAGGGGCAATTGTAGATTCTTCAGAAACTGCCCCAGCGGCCCTATCTCTCATTCAGATCCAATTTCGCAAGCGTCGGAGAACGGTACAAATGCAATGGCTCTCTCACTCTCCTGCGTCAAGATTCCGTTGGGGTGTCGCCAGTCATAAGGAAGTGGAAGAGGGTCTTTCTTCAGATGCAACACGTGGATCCAGTGTCGTTTCCCATCCACCTTTACCGCCGTCCGTGTGGCCAAGAGGACTTGATGAGGTTCGGACCACCTCGGAGCCAAGCTGGTGTCTCGATCGTATTTCTTTACCAGTACCCACTGGCCGTGTTCCAAACGATGTCCGGGTCCCTCTGGCAGGGGTTGCAGTACAGACGCTACCTGCTGATGAATAGAACGAAGGTTTTTAGTCAAAGTATACAGGTAATCGATCATCATAGGATATTCAACATCAGTAAATGATCTTGATCTAGGCACTCCACATACATTTGAGGGTTGCCCAAAGACTATCTCATAAGGAGACAAGCAGAGCGTGATGAGGGGTGACCCGCAGGGACATAAGAGCTAATGGGAGTGTGTCCGGCCATTTTAAACCAGTGCTTTCTTGGATCTTTGCCATTTTTAGTTTCAGTATTCCATTGTATTTTTCAACTAGTCCTGCTGACTGTGGGTGTCTAGCTGCATGAAACTTTTGTTTTATCTGGCGCCCATTACATATGCCCTGAACAAGAGCCCCATGGAAGTGCCCCCCGTTATCAGACCAGATCAAGCGGGGCAATCCATATCGCGGGATAAACTCTTTGATAAGGGTTTTCGCTGTGGCTAGAGCAGTATTTTCTTTCGTAGGGAACGCCTCAACCCACTTGCTAATGGCGCATACCACCACCAAGACATATTTCAAATTATTGACACGCTCCATGTGGATGTAATCCATTTGAAGCACTTCAAACGGCAATGCTGGGGGTGCAAAATTCCCACTCAAGACATGTTCTCCTTTCCCTGGGTTATGCTGCAGACAGACCATGCAATATTGAACAAGGTGTAGAGCTGTTTTCTGTATATTGGGGTTATAACAAACTGGGTCTAGTAATGCACAAATGCCTTTAGCCCCAACATGGGCTGGACCATGAGCCATAGTAACGACAGCCTGCACCAAAGCATTGGGCAGCAGCCACCTCTGTTTCTCTGTCAAATCCACCCAACAATTATTCTCATCCAACCTCCCTACCTCCTGTTCCCATCGGGCCAGCTCCACTGGGGTTGCTTCTTTCTGAATTTCTCGTACACTTTCCATGGTATTCTTGAACAGGTCAGACTCCTCCACCCACCTTGCAGAGGTGTTCACATACATGGAGGAAACAATGGACTGGGCTGTCTGCTTAGCTACTTGGTCTGCAAAGGCATTACCCTCACCTACTTCATCCACCACTACCTTATGCGCACTACACTTTATGATTGCTACTTTTTTGCGCAAAGTCAGAGCTGCAAGTAATCGTAATACCAAGGGACCATTCTGTATCTTCTGTCCGTGTGAGGTAAGAAACCCCCATTCCCTCCAGAGCCTCCCAAAACTATGGGCCACGCCAAAGGCGTACTGGCTGTCCGTGTAAATGTTGACCTCCAGCCCCTCGCTTAACTCACAAGCTCGTAATAATGCCATCAATTCAGCAGCTTGGGCTGATCGATGGGGTATTCGGAATGTTTCAACGACTGTTTTTAGTGTGGTAATTGCATATGCAGCTGTCGTTGTGCCATCTGCTAATTTGAAACAAGAAATATCCACATACAATTCCCCTTGGGGGTCAGATAAAGGAATGTCTGTAAGATCGATTCTTCCCTTCGTCTCTTCTTCTGTCCTAAAAATACAATCATGGACATCATTGGCCTGTTACCCCGAAGGGAGGGGCAACAGAGTAGCCGGATTCAACGTAGCACAACGCTTAATGGTCACATGTGGAGCAAACAAGGTCAATTCATAACCCGTGAGGCGTGCGCTCGTCAGATGCTGTGTTTTCGTTTTATTTAACAATGCATCCACGGCATGCGGCACCATCACGGTCAAATTAGAATTTAGAACAAGCCCTTCTGATTGTCTGATGGCCGCTGCCACAGCAGCAGCGGCCCTCAGGCAGCTGGGAAGTGCTCTGGCTACATTATCCAATGTGGCCGAAAAATAAGCACACGGTCTTTGCTTACCACCAAAGACTTGTGTTAACACTCAAAGAGAACAACCGTCGACCTCGTGCACATATAGTACAAAAGGTTTACGGTAGTCAGGAGTACCTAAGATAGGGGCAGAACACAGAGCAGATTTCAAAGAAGCAAAGGCAGACTGACATTCTTCGGTCCAAGGGAGAGGTTCATGCACATCTTTAGTGGTTAAGTGTAACAGAGGTTTAGCAAGAAGAGAAAAATTAGGAATCCATTGACGACAATAGGAGGTAATGCCAAGAAAAGCACGGACTTCACGTTGAGTACTAGACACAGGCATGTTAGAGATAGTAGTAATTCGTTCAGGCGACAGACGCCTAGCCTCCTTCGACAGTAAATGGCCTAAGTAGGTCACTTCCTGTCGACAATACTGAAACTTGGACAGAGAAACCTTATTACCCTTGTCTGCCAGGTGGTGCAACAATTTAACTGTGGCCTCTTTACAACCCTCTTCAGTGTCAGATGCTATCAATAAATCATCAACTTATTGCAAGAGTGCGCTACCTTCTGGCAGCGATAAATCATCCAGGACCGCCTTAAGGGCCTGGGTATAAATACTAGGACTCTCAGTATAGCCTTGAGGAGCGCGGCAGAATCTGAAGCTTCACCCAGATAATGAGAAGCCAAAGATCTGCCTGCTATCAGGATGAATAGGGATACTGAAGAAAGTATTCTTTAGATCGATAACAGAAAAATATTTGCCAGTGGGAGGTATCATAGTACGAATAGTAGTGATGTCAGACACCACCGGAAACTGGGGCACCACTATCTTATTAACCTCCCGCAAATCAATCACAAAACGGTATGCCTCAACATTATCAAGTGCCCCTGTATCAGGAGCCTTTTTCAAAATCGGAAGGATAGGGTTATTACAGCTATTGGAGGCCATTTCTTCTACCACACCTTTATCAATCAAATCTTGTATGGTAGAAAGCAAGGCTCGTTCCCCCGCTGGGGAGATCTTATATTGTGGTATGCGAGGCAATTTAACACCGGGCTTCAATGTAATATGAACAGGAGGGATGTCCAATTTACCGACATCCGCGTCCCCAGTTGCCCACTATCCGGAGGGAATGCCCGCAAATTCAGGTGACAAGGGTTCATTTTTGGCAAAGTATTGCTTCGTGCCTACATCGGGGGTTTTGAATCGTCAAATAAACACCATCTGGGGAGCAATGTATTTTCGCATTCAATCTTTTCAACATATCTAAACCTAAAAGATTCTCCCCGCAACTTGAAGTTAACAGAAATGGAGAATCAATAGTAAACGGGCCAATTGTGAAGGGGAGAGGCTGAGAGATGGGGCTAACCACCGGAACTCCTGAAAATCCCACTGCGACATTATTTTGCCCAGACAGAGCGGCCCCTGGGACCAACGAGCGAGCAACCGAACTATTCATTGCTCCAGTGTCAATTAAGAATTTATCGGAGGTCCCCATCAATTCCCCTGTCACATAGGGTCCTTGCTGATTGACCGGTATCGACACTAGGCCCCCACTCTGTCCTTGGCTGTCCTATGCATCTCCGAACCTATCCTGATCCTCGTAAGCATAATCTTCATTGTAATATTGCCTACCTTGGGGCTTATCGAAATGATATCACTCGTGGCCTCTCTGCGCTGCTTCTTCTCTGCGCATATCGCTTCGGTCCGGACCTCCGCATCCCCTACCCCTTCCACGGGTGGCTCCTTTCTGTGCTAACAGTGACGGACACTGGTCCTTCCAATGGCCCTCCTCTTTGCAATATGCACACTGATTGGTTCCCAGCCGTGAGACTGGACCCCCACTTTCTCCTCTGGACACTGGCCCTCTGGCTACGGGGCCTCTGGCGCCTCTTCCTCCGCCTCGCCCTCTCATGACTTGTTGCAACAGCACTCGAGTTTTAAGATCCTTAGCTTTCTTTTCAATGCTATCCTTACTCTCATTTTCCCTGTGCTCATAATACTGGGCCATACTCAGTATAATGGAAGGGGTGGACGTGGTCCAGGTACTTTCCGCGGCTTGTAGTCGAGCCAAAATTTCAGGAATCAAATTTGTTACAAATCTATTTACAAATAATCGAATTCCTCCTTCACTAGCAAGATCCTGACCACTAAAATCAATGAAAGTTCCCTCAAACCTAGTGAAGAAGTCGGAGACACTTTCGTCTTTCTTTTGTCGGCAAGCAGTCAGTTTATCCCAAGCGACCTTTCGCGGAGGAATCAGGGTATGCATATAGGCTATTATTTTTGCAGGAAGGGCAGTTATTTCAGCCTTTGGCTTGTCCCCCGGCTTACAATCTTGATCCCATGCCTTAAGCTCATCCCAGGTACCCCCCAACTTGGCCGCGTGGGGAGTATCATGAACTTGCCGCCATATATCCACGGGAACTAACAATCCGAAAAACAATTCAATATCTGCTAAAGTCATAACAGCAGAAGACGCCGCTACTGTCAGTTCTTTGTAGTTGGCGGTGGGATTCTTGCGAGGGTCAGGGAGTTGCGCCTTTAAAGCCAAAACTTCACTTCTTTTCCATGGTGTGTACACCCACTGTTCTTGGAACCTAGCTTCTACTCTGTCTCTAGTTACTACATTCTGATCATTGCGTAGCTCAGGTATCTCAGGATGGTAAATGGGGTGCACCTCCCTCATGGGGTGCTGAGGATCCCAATTAGGGAACCTCGAAAACAATCTACCCCGATAACCCACCAGCGTCTCCACATTCTTAAACACTTCTTCTGGGCTCAGTTCAAACCTATGGGCACGCGCCTTAATGTCATACAGACTACTGCATTACACGCCTGAGGCTTGAGCCGGGCGGTCTTTCTTTACCCTGACACCATTATTTTACTGTTAGCACTTGTCCTGTGTGTCCGCTCCCCCCCAGCATCAGCGCGCCGATTTTAAACGCGCCGCTTGGCATCTCTCACTGATTTGAGGGTGTAGATACCATTTTAAAAACTGTTGTTATTAGAATAATTTCACTCACTTTAGTCTGCACGGCCTCCTCCCAGAGTCTCCGGCCGATTTTAGGGCTGGGCTTCCTGGGACTCGGGTGGAGTGATTACGGCGGCCATCTTGGTGAGTCACCACTATAAAACCAAGCAAGGGGCCTGAAACGCGAGAATACTGCATTACACGCCTGAGGCTTGAGCCGGGCGGTCTTTCTTTACCCTGACACCATTATTTTACTGTTAGCACTTGTCCTGTGTGTCCGCTCCCCCCCAGCACCAGCGCGCCCATTTTAAACGCGACGCTTGGCATCTCTCACAGATTTGAGGATGTAGATACCATTTTAAAAACTGTTGTTATTAGAATAATTTCACTCACTTTAGTCTGCGCTGCCTCCTCCCAGAGTCTCCGGCCGATTTTAGGGCTGGGCTTCCTGGGACTCGGGTGGAATGATTACGGCGGCCATCTTGGGTGAGTCACCACTATAAGACCAAGCAAGGGGCCTGAAACACGAGAATACTGCATTACACGCCTGAGGCTTGAGCCGGGCGGTCTTTCTTTACCCTGACATCATTATTTTACTGTTAGCACTTGTGCTGTGTGTCCGCTCCCCCCCAGCACCAGCGCGCCGATTTTAAACGTGGCGCTTGGCATCTCTCACCGATTTGAGGGTGTAGATACCATTTTAAAAACTGTTGGTATTAGAATAATTTCACTCACTTTAGTCTGCGCTGCCTCCTCCCAGAGTCTCCGGACGATTTTAGGGCTAGGCTTCCTGGGACTCCGGTGGAGTGATTACGGCGGCCATCTTGGGTGAGTCACCACTATAAAACCAAGCAAGGGGCCTGAAACACGAGAATACTGCATTACGCGCCTGAGGCTTGAGCCGGGCGGTCTTTCTTTACCCTGACACCATTATTTTACTGTTAGCACTTGTCCTGTGTGTCCGCTCCCCCCCAGCACCAACGCGCCGATTTTAAACGCGCCGCTTGGCATCTCTCACCGATTTGAGGGTGTAGATACCATTTTAAAAACTGTTGTTATTAGAATAATTTCACTCACTTTAGTCTGCGCTGCCTCCTCCCAGAGTCTCCGGCTGATTTTAGGGCTGGGCTTCCTGGGACTCGGGTGGAGTGATTACGGCGGCCATCTTGGGTGACTCACTACTATAAAACCAAGCAAGGGGCCTGAAATGCGAGAATACTGCATTACATGCCTGAGGCTTGAGCCAGGCGGTCTTTCTTTACCCTGACACCATTATTTTACTGTTAGCACTTGTCATGTGTGTCCGCTCCCCCCCCCCCAGCACCAGCGCGCCAATTTTAAACGTGACACTTGGCATCTCTCACCGATTTGAGGGTGTAGATACCATTTTAAAAACTGTTGTTATTAGAATAATTTCACTCACTTTAGTCTGCGCTGCCTCCTCCCAGAGTCTCCGGCCGATTTTAGGGCTGGGCTTCCTGGGACTCGGGTGAAGTGATTACGGCGGCCATCTTGGGTGAGTCACCACTATAAAACCAAGCCAGGGGCCTGAAACGCGGGAATACTGCATTACACGTCTGAGGCTTGAGCCGGGCGGTCTTTCTTTACCCTGACACCATTATTTTACTGTTATCACTTGTCCTGTGTGTCCGCTCCCCCCCCAGCACCAGCGCGCCAATTTTAATCGCGACGCTTGGCATCTCTCACCGATTTGAGGGTGTAGATACCATTTTAAAGACTGTTGTCATTAGAATAATTTCACTCATTTTAGTCTGCGCTGCCTCCTCCCAGAGTCTCCGGCCGATTTTAGGGCGGGCTTCCTGGGACTCGGGTGGAGTGATTACGGCAGCCATCTTGGGTGAGTCACCACTATAAAACCAAGCAAGGGGCCTGAAACGCGAGAATACTGCATTACACGCCTGAGGCTTAAGCCGGGCGGTCTTTCTTTACCCTGACACCATTATTTTACTGTTAGCACTTGTCCTGTGTGTCCGCTCCCCCCCCAGCACCAGCGCGCCAATTTTAAATGCGACGCTTGGCATCTCTCACCGATTTGAGGATGTAGATACCATTTTAAAAATTTTTGTTATTAGAATAATTTCACTCACTTTAGTCTGCGCTGCCTCCTCCCAGAGTCTCCGGCCGATTTTAGGGCTGGGCTTCCTGGGACTCGGGTGGAGTGATTACGGCGGCCATCTTGGGTGAGTCACCACTATAAAACCAAGCAAGGGGCCTGAAACGCGAGAATACTGCATTACACGCCTGAGGCTTGAGCCGGGCGATCTTTCTTTACCCTGACACCATTATTTTACTGTTAGCACTTGTCCTGTGTGTCCGCTCCCCCCCAGCACCCGCGCGCCGATTTTAAACGCGACGCTTGGCATCTCTCACCGATTTGAGGGTGTAGATACTATTTAAAAAACTGTTGTTATTAGAATAGTTTCACTCACTTTAGTCTGCGCTGCCTCCTCCCAGAGTCTCCGGCCGATTTTAGGGCTGGGCTTCCTGGGACTCGGGTGGAGTGATTACGGCGGCCATCTTGGGTGACTCACTACTATAAAACCAAGCAAGGGGCCTGAAATGCGAGAATACTGCATTACATGCCTGAGGCTTGAGCCAGGCGGTCTTTCTTTACCCTGACACCATTATTTTACTGTTAGCACTTGTCATGTGTGTCCGCTCCCCCCCCCCCCAGCACCAGCGCGCCGATTTTAAACGTGACACTTGGCATCTCTCACCGATTTGAGGGTGTAGATACCATTTTAAAAGCTGTTGTTATTAGAATAATTTCACTCACTTTAGTCTGCGCTGCCTCCTCCCAGAGTCTCCGCCCGATTTTAGGGCTGGGCTTCCTGGGACTCGGGTGGAGTGATTACGGCGGCCATCTTGAGTGAGTCACCACTATAAAACCAAGCAAGGGGCCTGAAACGCGAGAATACTGCATTACACGTCTGAGGCTTGAGCCGGGCGGTCTTTCTTTACCCTGACACTATTATTTTACTGTTAGCACTTGTCCTGTGTGTCCGCTCCCCCCCAGCACCAGCGCGCCAATTTTAAACGCGACGCTTGGCATCTCTCACCGATTTGAGGCTGTAGATACCATTTTAAAAACTGTTGTTATTAGAATATTTTCTCTCACTTTAGTCTGCGCTGCCTCCTCCCAGAGGCTCCGGCTGATTTTAGGGCTGGGCTTCCTGGGACTCGGGTGGAGTGATTACGGCAGCCATCTTGGGTGAGTCACCACTATAAAACCAAGCAAGGGGCCTGAAACGCGAGAATACTGCATTACACGCCTGAGGCTTGAGCCGGGCGGTCTTTCTTTAGCCTGACACCATTATTTTACTGTTAGCACTTGTCCTGTGTGTCCGCTCCCCCCCCAGCACCAGCGCGCCGATTTTAAATGCGACGCTTGGCATCTCTCACCGATTTGAGGATGTAGATACCATTTTAAAAAATTTTGTTATTAGAATAATTTCACTCACTTTAGTCTGCGCTGCCTCCTCCCAGAGTCTCCGGCCGATTTTAGGGCTGGGCTTCCTGGGACTCGGGTGGAGTGATTACGGCGGCCATCTTGGGTGAGTCACCACTATAAAACCAAGCAAGGGGCCTGAAACGCGAGAATACTGCATTACACGCCTGAGGCTTGAGCCGGGCGATCTTTCTTTACCCTGACACCATTATTTTACTGTTAGCACTTGTCCTGTGTGTCCGCTCCCCCCCAGCACCCGCGCGCCGATTTTAAACGCGACGCTTGGCATCTCTCACCGATTTGAGGGTGTAGATACTATTTAAAAAACTGTTGTTATTAGAATAGTTTCACTCACTTTAGTCTGCGCTGCCTCCTCCCAGAGTCTCCGGCCGATTTTAGGGCTGGGCTTCCTGGGACTCAGGTGGAGTGATTACGGCGGCCATCTTGGGTGACTCACTACTATAAAACCAAGCAAGGGGCCTGAAATGCGAGAATACTGCATTACATGCCTGAGGCTTGAGCCAGGCGGTCTTTCTTTACCCTGACACCATTATTTTACTGTTAGCACTTGTCATGTGTGTCCGCTCCCCCCCCCCCCCCAGCACCAGCGCGCCAATTTTAAACGTGACACTTGGCATCTCTCACCGATTTGAGGGTGTAGATACCATTTTAAAAACTGTTGTTATTAGAATAATTTCACTCACTTTAGTCTGCGCTGCCTCCTCCCAGAGTCTCCGCCCGATTTTAGGGCTGGGCTTCTTGGGACTCGGGTGGAGTGATTACGGTGGCCATCTTGAGTGAGTCACCACTATAAAACCAAGCAAGGGGCCTGAAACGCGAGAATACTGCATTACACGTCTGAGGCTTGAGCCGGGCGGTCTTTCTTTACCCTGACACTATTATTTTACTGTTAGCACTTGTCCTGTGTGTCCGCTCCCCCCCAGCACCAGCGCGCCGATTTTAAACGCGACGCTTGGCATCTCTCACCGATTTGAGGCTGTAGATACCATTTTAAAAACTGTTGTTATTAGAATATTTTCTCTCACTTTAGTCTGCGCTGCCTCCTCCCAGAGGCTCCGGCTGATTTTAGGGCTGGGCTTCCTGGGACTCGGGTGGAGTGATTACGGCAGCCATGTTGGGTGAGTCACCACTATAAAACCAAGCAAGGGGCCTGAAACGCGAGAATACTGCATTACACGCCTGAGGCTTGAGCCGGGCGGTCTTTCTTTAGCCTGACACCATTATTTTACTGTTAGCACTTGTCCTGTGTGTCCGCTCCCCCCCAGCACCAGCGCGCCGATTTTAAACGCGCCGCTTGGCATCTCTCACCGATTTGAGGGTGTAGATACCATTTTAAAAACTGTTGTTATTAGAATAATTTCACTCACTTTAGTCTGCGCTGCCTCCTCCCAGAGTCTCCGGCCGATTTTAGGGCTAGGCTTCCTGGGACTCCGGTGGAGTGATTACGGCGGCCATCTTGGGTGAGTCACCACTATAAAACCAAGCAAGGGGCCTGAAACGCGAGAATACTGCATTACACGCCTGAGGCTTGAACCGGGCGGTCTTTCTTTACCCTGACACCATTATTTTACTGTTAGCACTTGTCCTGTGTGTCCGCTCCCCCCCAGCACCAGCGCGCCAATTTTAAACCCGACGCTTGGCATCTCTCACCGATTTGAGGGTGTAGATACCATTTTAAAAACTGTTGTTATTAGAATAATTTCACTCACTTTAGTCTGCGGTGCCTCCTCCCAGTCTCCGGCCGATTTTAGGGCTGGGCTTCCTGGGACTCGGGTGGAGTGATTACGGCGGCCATCTTGGGTGAGTCACCACTATAAAACTAAACTGTCATGGCTCCGCGCAGTGGACGCATTCAGCGGGCGTGCCGTATTCACGCCGGAGTCAAGCCAGAGTCCAGCCTGTCTGCGCCCGTCCGCGACAGATTGGGACATTGGGCGAGTCCTCCAAGCCCCTTGATATCATATGACATCTCCGACCCAACAAGGTACTTCATTCAATATACTAAACAGGAGCTACTTCTACTACGCCCCAGGGTGGCAAATGGCTGCGCTCACATCCTACAAGCTGATCGCTTACCTAAGGCTTGTGATTTGTGTGACCATACTTTCCAATTCCCTGAGAAAAATACACAGGCTACACCTAAACCTAATATGCTACTATTAAACTGTAGGTTGTTGAAAAAACACAAACTGGAAATATACGATCTACTCATCACTGACAATCCTGACGTAGCTTTTTTAACCGAGACGTGGCTGGATGAGGAATCATCCCCGAAGCACTTGAGGCTATTCCCCCGGGCTACTGTCTTCTTCGGTTAGACAGACACAAACAAAGAGGAGGAGGGATAGCCCTCATTCATAAGTCTGAGATAGAATGCAACTTAGTGAAAGCCAATGTACGTCATAGTGAAAGCGGGCTATTTACCATTAAACTAGGACCAAGAAATGTTGTCAATGGTCTATTGACTTACCGCCCACCTGGAGCAGCTGGACGATTTGTTAGTCAGTTTGTGGACTTCATTACGCACCCAGCTCTCCGATACAAAAAGTTCATTATCTTAGGCGATTTAAACCTTCATTTTGACGATAAGGAATGTAAGGAGGCACAGGAGGTGGCGACAGCTCTGGCTTCATTGGGGCTGAATTTACAATCCACTGCCCCTACACATCAACATGGCCATCTCCTAGATCCTATCTTTGCCAACTGGGATGGTATTATTGCCTTCCCTCCGGTTAGCATAAATTGGTCTGATCACCTTGTCGTCCCGATCTTGGTCGATAACACACTTAGAGATAGCTAATTTTTTAAACCCCTTTCCCTGAAACGAAGAAATTGGAAAAAGTTCACCCAAGAAGCCTTCAGACTTGCTTTGAAAAAAAAAACTCCTCTGCAAAGCAACTCCCTTCAAGAGGCTTGGCAAAATTATGAAAAATGGCTGTCCATGAGATAGCCCCATGGACATCCAAGCCCCTGGCTAGGCAAACCAAAACCGCTCCTTGGTTTTCGGAAAAACTATAAATTGCCGGAACGAGATGCAAAATGTTAGAACGCAGCTGGAGAAAATTCTATAAACCTGAGGATAAACTACTATATAAGTGTGTAATAAACAAATACCATAAACTAGTGAGAGCTGAAAAAAGCTGCCACCTCAAAAGCAGAATTGATTCAGCAAACAACCCCACTAAAGAACTCTTCTCTATATATAAGGAACTCACGATTCCAACGAGGTTGGAAGCTCAAGATATCCAAACGAAAGAACTATGTGACTCCATTGCTGACTTCTTCGTTAATAAGATAGATAAAATCCATGCTACCTTCACGAAGGATGAGGACAGCTCGAGTAAACTTGTAATAGCCAATACTAGCAATACGGAGACTTCTGGTCTCACGTCTTTTATCACTCCGGAGAAACAAGAGTTACTGAGCATCGCAAATAGTATACAATCGGGCTCTACGAGCGATGGGTGTCCACCGACTCGCTGCAAAGGAGTCATGGAGACCACATTAATTGATTACATCAGTCTTATTGTGTCACTCTCCTTTCAAGAATGCCAGGTATTAGATGCTTGGAAAACAGCTCAAATAATCCCCCTTAAGAAGAAGGCCAACATCCACATCTCCCAATTTCAAAACCTTTGCCCTATTTCCCTCCTCCCGTTCTGCGCTAAACTTGTGGAAAAAGTAGTTAATAGACAGCTCATGAGCTATCTGAAAGAACATTCTCTCCTGCACCCCACACAATCGGGGTTCAGAGCGGGGTACTCTACGGAGTCTGCCCTACTTTTTTCCACCGAAAGTTTGAGGCACGTAGTGGACGATGGAGAGACAGCAGCGTTGGTTCTTTTAGATCTTAGTTCAGCCTTCGACACCGTGCTGCACTCAACGCTGCTGTCTCGGCTATCTGACATGGGAGTAAAGGGGCATGCCCTTGCGTGGATGGAGTCCTTCTTGGTCAAAAGGAACTTCCAGATTCACTGCCCCCCCCTTTAAGTCTTCTCTTAGGAAGGCAGCCTTGGGGTTCCTCAGGGCTCAAGTTTGAGCCCTACTTTATTTAATATCTATATGGAACCCCTGGCTAGCATAGTAGAGACTTATGGGGTGGGCATTGTCAGTTACGCTGACGACACTCAGTTGATGTTCAAGCTCACACCCGACCGCAGAGAGGATGCCACCAATTTCTCCAACTGTCTCTCTTCAGTGGCTGCTTGGATAAATAATAACTGTCTCCGCCTGAACAGCGACAAAACCGAGCTGTTGGTGGTAGGTAAATCCTCTTCCGCATGGTCCCCTTTGTGGTGGCCTGCGGAATTAGGCAGCTTGCCCTGTCCTGCGGTTGCGGTGCGTAACTTGGGCATAACTCTTGACTCTAATCTTTCTTACATGCCTCATGTCAGCAAAGTCACGGCGAGGTGCTTCAGCGTACTGAAGGTTCTCCGGAAGGTATTAGATCTCCTCCCCATGGATTCTAGGAAGACCATTGTCCATGCCCTAGTAACTCCCCATCTGGACTATGGGAATGCCCTGCTACTAGGTTTGAGCAAAAAAGGACTTCACCAACTTCAGCGTGTTCAGAATGCCGCTGCACGATTGGTGCTCAAGCTTCCTCGTAGAGCCTCAGGGAAATCTGCCTTGTTCAAACTCCACTGGCTCCCCATTGAGGAACGAATCAAATTTAAGTCCTTATGCTATGCCCATCGCATCGCCCATGGCACGGGGCCAGAATATCTAAAAGGCCTTCTTAAAATGCACCACCCCATCTGAAATTTGAGATCTTCTGGAGCAATGCTGTTTAAAATTCCTAAAATCACCAGAGCTAGGATGGGCGGCCGTTCGTTCAGATATCTGGCTGCTAAATGCTGGAACGAGCTCCCACTAGAGATCCGCATGGAACCCTCTGAAATTAGGTTTCAGGGAAAACTTAAAACGTTTCTTTTTCCACGTACTTAATCCCTTTCCATATTCTGCTCATGAGTTGGCGTGCCCGTGCTCCTCCCTTTAAGCATCTTTTCAGTATTCAGCGCGGGGACACTCTGTTTTCTGAGTAACCAGGCGCTTTACAAATGGCTTTAAATTAAATCTGTGGGGCCAACCCTGTTTCCCCAAAACATTGTTCCCATACTTCAGTCAGAAAACGAGACATACGTCGTAGGGCGATCTGCTGCATCACCGGTTCAAAATCCTTCATAGTACTCCATATATCAGGTAACGTGTATATATCTTTGTGCATCCATCTTATTGCTTGGTCTGCTATCGCTTCTTTCTCTCCACAACCTACCGACCGTCTTGTGAATAACCGTCTAATGTGTGAGCCCTCTGGGTCCCCAATCGGGGCTCGACCCCTGCTCTCAGGAGTCGCACCAGCCGACTGTGAGGTCCATATGGGACTGGGAGCCGTTAGCACCATCGGAGAGACACCAGCCGCCCCAAGGGGCTGCCGCGTGTCCGGGATCAGAGTAGCCATGTTCCCCGCAGGGGAACCAATGATGTTCGGCACATTTACAGGCGTCCGGGACGAGACCACCCCCTGTATCGGCGCTGCAGGGGCTGTGGGCGCTTGGAGGGGTATCGCCGGATATACGCGCTGCGGGGCATATGGCGGAGGGGGCTGAACATCCAATAAGTCTTCTATTTTGTTTTTAGCTTCCTTTCGAGCAACATAACTTTTGTCTACCTGCAACCAAAATTGCCTGTCTAAATACTCAATGTTCTGTTCAGTCTCGTTTTTACCATGCGCAATTGCTTTTTGAGTAATGGTCTGTCCTTGTTTCATCTTTACTAATTTTTCGGCTCTTATTCGTCTGCGAGTGGCTTCTTTCTGCCATGTTCTCAATGTATTGAACATGGCCTGTCTACTACGTCTCAAAAATAGACGTTCCTGTAAATAATTGATCTTTTTCTCATCGAAAGATCTCATCAAAGGCCACTGTAATTCTACATTATCCTTCATGTACTTATGGCACTAATTATTAAACACCAGCGGCCCAATCCCGTGCTTACAGTACATGTCATGACTAGGATTTCTTTCGGGAGGAGCGGGCTGACTTTCATCTAATCTAGTACTGTTTCGACAGGTACAGCCCAAAACATAATTTACTGAAGCACAGCATTGTTTTGCTATACTCTAATTGCAGGGAGGCTGTAAAAGGAAAAAGATCAACTTATTTATTTACAATACTCTCATACACATGGCTATGTCTATTTATTATTGCAAGTACTCATTCATACACGAAAAGACATATAACAATATTCAAACACGGACTAAACAAACCAATGCTAGCCCAAACAAGAGACGGAGCCCAAAGCAGAAGCAGCTGCTTGCT
The DNA here is from genome assembly GCF_964261635.1 of Lissotriton helveticus. Taxonomy (NCBI): domain Eukaryota; kingdom Metazoa; phylum Chordata; class Amphibia; order Caudata; family Salamandridae; genus Lissotriton; species Lissotriton helveticus. The sequence continues at coordinate 382,506,996 of NC_136062.1, forward strand.
ACATGTGTTAAACTATTTCTCATGAGAACGGGGAGAGCGGAGCCGTGGAAGATTCAGAAAAACACTTATGGTCAGACTAGGCCACAAAATGGCGCCGGTCTCGCTAAATAGCGCTACCCTATTTACAAGGAAGGAGCTAATGTATGAATTTCGTGAGAGGCAACGAGGTGTGACTATGTGACTAAAAGAGGTGTATTATGCCTTAAGGGCATATGTCAAATCATATAATATGCTAAATAGATGCATCACGCTAAATTCTGACTACGAGAATATACTCTAAACCCACGTGCAAGCCCTAATTACATTTCTATTCTTCAAACCCTCCTTTTAGCGTGATGAAGCTAATATTCGAGGATACTAATCGTCGAAGAGATCTTCGTCGATTGCCATAAGCTCGTGCACCTCCTGCTGGAGCATCTGAGTTTTAGAGGGAGTCGAGGAAGGGATCACAGCCGTGGTCAATCTGGTGGCACAATAGGAACAGCACGCCGGGCCGCACTGTGCACAGAGACAGCAGACAAAAAGGACACCTGCCGCCCCAGCCAAGATTAGTAATACCTCCCATCCCCAGGCACATAACAGGCAAGCCCTAATTTGATTCCTATTCTTCACTATCTCCTGTCGTTCATAGTACTGAGCCATTGTAAGGAGGGAAGCAGGTGTTGCAGTGGTCCATGAACTTTCACTTGCCTTCAAACGTTTCGCAATCTCCGGCAGGAGATTAGCCACATACTTATCTACAAACAAATGCCTACCCGTGTCCTCTGTTAATGACTGACCACTATAATCGTGAAAAGCCTCCTCAAAGCGTGTAAAGAAATCAGAAACCGATTCATCTAACTTCTGTTTACAAGAAGCTAACATCGTCCAATCAATTTTTTTAGGGGGAATGAGCACTTTCAATTTATTCAAAATGGCCACAGGGAGATCCAAAATTAATTGGCATGGCTTACACGCTGGCTTTCTTTCTTCATCAGCTAATTCTATATCCCTCCAATCTGCCCCTGATTTCGCTCGATCGTCCACTTTACGAATTGCTCTCCACATATCAGGAGGTAATATTAAACCAAAAAAAAATCAATATCAACCAAAGTCATTACACACGAACTAAGTGCTCCCTTGACTTCCTCATAGAAAGCTGCTGGATTTTTACGCGAATCAGGCAAAGCATTTTTAAGAGCCATAACGTCTGCTCTATTCCAAGGAGTGTAAACCCAATTATATACAAAATAACCCTTTGCATCTACGGATGATTTATCATCATCTGTACCTTTACCTTTAGGAGGAACATACAAAAGGGCGGCTTCCCGCATAGGCATAACATGAACCGACTTAATCTTATCTGAACTGAAGATAGGATACTCCTTTGTTTCACCCGTCGCTCCAGACCCAGACGAATCCGCTGCCTTTCTCAATTCTCCTAATCATGCCTCCTCATCTCGTACTGCGACCAAACGTAGGAAGAAGGCATCTGCATCTGCAAAAACAAAAACACCGTTACGTAATTTATCACAACCAACCCCTACAACTATCGGTTCTAACTCAGATGAATTCTTCCTGAAACGTTCAACAACATTTTGACCAAAATGTTCCACAAAATACAACCGTTCTTTATCGGGCCACCTACTCATAAAATCCTCAACCTCTGAAACAGAAATAGCATCAATATTAAGTTTACGAGCCATAGAACGTAATTCCGCAGATCAAGAAGTACTAATCATAGAACGAGAATCCTTCTTTTTGCCTTTATCATCAGAAGAATCAGAGTCCTCGTCCGGGGCCGTGGGCAGGACATATGGAGGCAGAGACCGATCTAGTGAAGAGAAATCTTCAGAAGCATTATTAAGGACCGGATAGAGAGGCCGTCGGATAGGAAACTGGCCATTAACCTGCAAATTACGTTCTCTAGTCTCCCTATCTTTCTGTTCCTGTGCTTCCTTATCTTGCAGCTGTAAAGCCTTAACATGGGCAGCTTTTCGCTGTTCTTTATCCGCCAAGGCTTGTTCACGCTTCATTCGTTCACGTACCGCTTTCTACCACATACGCACACAATCAAACATATCCTGTCTAGACCTGCGCTGAAACAAACACTGCTCCACATACTGAACCTTTCGTAAATCAAACGACTCATGTAGTGGCCATTGCAATTCAGAATCGGCCTTTGTATACTTATGCCACAACGAACTATACATTATAGGGGGAAGGCCATGCTTGACATACATTTCGCGATTAGGTGTCCCCTCTGGGGGAGCCGGCTCAGATTTATTTAATCGTAAACTGGTACCATTTTCAAAACAGCACATCCCTCGGAGTGTGCTGAAAACAGGCATGTTAAAAATACCACAAAAGCATGATACTTGCGTAAAAGGGCACTTAAAGTATTTAACACACAATGGAGCTCATTAGGATGGCGGACGGACTTGCGTCCGTCCGCCACCCTTGAGGAGGAGGGAACGTCCGCAGGGGCTGCGGCGTTCCCTCCGTGCTGATTAGGATGTGACCGCCAGGGTGGCGGTCACATCCTCTATTTTTAACATTGCGGCGGGTGCAGCTTCAAGCTGCACCCGCCGCAATGTTAAAAATGCATGTGTTACATTTACATGCACAAAGCGGCAGGCACCGCGCGGTGCCTGCCGCTTTGTGCATGTAAATGCAGGGAGGTACCATAGGTACCCCCCATGTGCACCCCCCATTCACCCAGGGGGCCCGCAACGGGCCCCCAAAGTGAATGTCCGTATGATTTTCCATGGCGGACAAGCCGCCGTGGAAAAGCATTTTTAAACAAACATCATAATATGGCGGACGGTGTCTCATAGACACCGCCTGCCGTGTTATGGCTTTTCCGCCGCGGTCGGAAGCCGACCGCGGCGGAAAAGCGGCGGACGGAATTCCAGACCCACCAGCCATCCTAATTTGGCGGTGGGTCTTTGGATGCTCCGCCGCGGTTTTCCGCATCCTCCAGGCCGGCGGACACTTCCGCCGGCCCGGAGGATGCGGAAAAACCGCCATCCTAATGAGGCCCAATGTGCCGTTCAAACAAATACAAAGTCGGAGAAATATCTCCTCACTGCCTGTCTATATGAGGTGCACTCCACATATAATACAAATCATAGAATCAAATGTTAGCTAACTCAAACAAATTCAAAAAGCCACAGTAAGTGTCCGTAGACTATCTTACCAATCAAAAGCTTACCAAAGATTTCAAACGTCCAGCTTCCAGCTGCCAAGTTCTCAAATCGATCAAAACGACCACCTCGCGACAACCGAACGATCAGGATCTCAGTGGAGGACCGGCGCCACATAGAAGGTCAGATCGGAAAGAAAAGAAAAACACCACGGTGTCAAGACTCGGGTCACTCGGTGGCAGCAATTGCGTCCAGGGCGAGTTTCCAATCGTTCGGGCATCCGAGTCGCCGATGAGTCCCTATTCGGGCGCCAATTGACGTAGTCGAATTTTAACAGGCCTACATACTCTGCAAAACTCACGATACCTTGGAATAGAAGTTGGCACGGAAACTGGAAATGCAAAAAGACAAGTTTATTAACACCCCATGGGGTGGTGATACATTCGAACAATACCCTTCGGCAATGCAAGAAGTAGCACACCGAACATCGAGCACATGCTCCTTTTATACATTTACGGAGGTTTAAAAAAAATAGTCGGTACACATATTTCAACAAAACAGGTACATATAAGGGCAAGTACTGGTCAGTTTTTGGGACATTCCTGAGTAGTGACCGAACATTAACCTTAGTGGTCGGAGTACGCATGTGCAAGCTTGACCATCACTAAAAATTGCCTGTTGCTGGGCAGACCAAGTGGTCATCGGGATATAGAAAGGACGAAAGGGCATGCTGACCACGAGGCAGCGCATTCACTTAAAATGGAGGCCCGAAATACAAAATGGCTACCGGAATATAGTCAGGCTAATAACGTAGAACTCGTATAGCTGAAGTAAATGCTAACCCAATCGCTGTCAAACTACGACAGCAGTGTGAGGCGTGCGGCATGCAGCAGTGTGAGTAATGCAGCAGTTTGAGTAATGCAGCAGTGTTAGGCGTGCAGCAGTGTGAGGCATGCAGCGGTGGGAGGCATGCAGCAGTGTGTGGCGTGCAGCAGTGTGTGGCATGCAGCAGTGTGAGGCATGCAGTATGCAGCAGTGTGAGTAATACAGCAGTGTGCAGCAGTGCGAGGCGTGCAGCAGTGCGAGGCGTGCAGCAGTGTGAGGCGTGCAGCAGTGTGAGGCACGCTGCAGTGTGAATAGTGCAGCAGTGTGCAGCAGTGTGTGGCGTGCAGCAGTGTGCAGCATGCAGCAGTATGAGTAAGGCAGCAGTGTGCGGCGTGCAGCAGTGTGCGGCGTGCAGCAGTGTGCGGCGTGCAGCAGAATGCGGCGTGCAGCAGTGTGCGGCGTGCAGCAGTGTGCAGCAGTGTGAGGCGTGCAGCAGTGTGAGGCGTGCAGCAGTGTGAGTCTACACACTGCAGCAGTGTGAGGCATGAGGCGTGCGGCAGTGTGAGGCGTGCAGCAGTGTGAGGCATGTTGCAGTGTGAGGTGAGCAGCAGTGTGAGGCGTGTGGAATAAATCCCTTCTTCAGGGGAACTGTAGAAAAATGTACAAAAAAACCATATGTTTAATCAATACTCAGCACATTACATGGCAGAACAAGTCACGTTTCGCATGCACCCGATCAAATTAGAAGTCTGCTCTCACCACCACCACATGCCTGCTGTGAAGAAGTGCACACAGTAAAACATTAGACTTCCATGAATCTGCATCACCAGATGCTACTCACCAACTATTTTACACTGAAAACTGCCTCAGCGTGTTTAGACATCGAAAACAAATATCTAAAAAATTGTTTTAACTGTATCAGCAGTCCATTATGGTTCACACTAACGCACAATGATCCCTTCACAACATCATTCTTTCCCTCTGTTGAAAATACCTTCCAAACGATCACGTAAATCCTAATAGCTGTTCCACAATGAATTCATCAAACAGTCCAAGCCTCAGTTGTTACCTGCTGTTGGAACCAGCTCTCCAAACTTTCTCTTTTAAAGATCGCTGCAACGTAATAGACTCCTTCCCCTTCTTTAACTAGTGCTCCGAATACCAATGTGCTCTGTTCTAAATAAACAAATTACAGTCTTGGTTAAACATCCACAATATGTTTCTGCTGAATTGACAAACCATAAACACTCACATCACCTTAACATGTTCAACACTTCAGAGCCAATATCATTTTAGAACAATCACCGCAATCCGATTAAATCCTGCCCCTCCTCTTGAGTAGTTCGACAACCTCATTTCTACAAAGATACCATACACAACTGGTTGAACACCCCGCATATGAGATTGTGATTGAGCAATGTTCCAAGTGAAAAACTTTCTTTACCAGAGCTCGCCGCACTCTGCCCTGTGTTCAATCCTTCCCCAATCCGAAACTATTTCAGACCAACTTCTCCTGTAGATACATAACTAATTAATTTACTGTCTGCCCCACTCGAATGTCAATGCCCATAAAAAAATCTCCTTGTCTCTCTCTCACGTACCTTCATAGTAAAACACTAGCAAGCTAAGATTCCTGTGCACGACCGTTCACACAATGCCAAACGACGCTGTAGCTTAGTCAAATAATAGAGAAAAGATCGACAACAGACTCATGTTACGAGGATTAAACGGCGGCCATCTTAAGAGTCAACTGTTCAAGAAACTTTATTGAACACTGGAGTCCTCCGAACTCGCCTCTGTAACTCCAAAAACACGCCCAAACACAATACCATGTTCCCATCTAATGAAAAAAATGCTGATAATAAAAATGAACATAAATGTGCAAACACAAATAATTAAAAAAACGGTGAGTGAAACAAGCAAATAAGTCATATGCATACATTGAATATTTCAAAATCATTTGTTTCAGTGTGATATTCTGCCTTTAAGTCCTACGTACTGTACTTCAATCATGTGTCTTGTGTTTGCACAATATACTTGTGTCAACAAAGTATGCCTCTTGTGCATCAAATATTCCTGCTGTCAAGAATCCCAACAAATAAATCAGATAAGTTCTCATGATTTATTGCTATCGCTATCGTTGAGTATATCCTTGAGTCTGAACTATGAGAATTCTCGCTAATGTGGTAGCATTGTAGCGTTGATGATGCTCACCTATTTAAAGAAAACAAATCATATCCACTTTGTCATTGAGGCCCTTCGGAATCATGGTTTCAAGAAAATTGATCCACCAAATCTCCCTTTTACAAAGCCATTTGGCATTATCGCGATCAGATTCCAATTTGATTTACTCTAACACTTGAAATCGCAATTGTGGAATGGTATGATTCATTTCTATCCAATGAGTGACTAAACTTGACATAGTGGTCTTATTTCGAATTCTGCTTTTGTGTTCAGTGATACGCACTTTTACTTTGCGTTCCGTTTTTCCTACATAAAGTTTACCGCGGGGGCATTTGATGCTGTAAATTACTTGGGAAGAATTGCAATCAGTCTGGCATTTCAATTTAACTCTCTTGCCTATTTGTGGATGTAAAATGAATGACCCCTCTATTACATTATTGCAATGTGTGCAATTGTAACATTTCCTCATTCCTGGATTTGTATGTTGCAGTTTTGTGCCTTTAGTAACCAACTCCTTCAAATTCTTGCTTCTCAAGTATACAAAGGTTTATTGACGAAAAGACCTTGAAAATCCTCTTCTTGCTGTGAAAGTTCCCAGCGAGTATTCACAATACTCTTGATTTGTGGAGATTGTGTTGAATATTTAGACATGAACACCAACCTTTCTTTTACCATCTTTGGTTTGCTTTGTATCAATGTTTACCTTGATACTGTTTGCATTCTGTTCTCAGCAGTCTGTACAATTTCACTTGGATACCCGCGTGCCAGGAACCTTTGTCTTTATTTCTCCACCTGCAGGGTGAATAACTGCTCATTAGATGTAACGCGCTTTATGCACAGAAATTGAGAATAGGGCAAATTTCGCTGTAAAGCCTTAGGATGAAAACTGCTGTACAATAAAGCATTATTGCTATCTGTCGGATTGTAGTAAACCGCCGTCTCCAATCTGTTCTCATTCAATTGTACCAAGACATCCAAGAAAGTTATTTTGGAATTATCCACTGTGTTCGTGAATTGTATTCTTATGTTTCTTATGTTCAGTTCTTCAATTTTATTGATCAACAAAGCCTCGGGCCCTTTCCACAGCAAAAAAATATTGTCGATAAATCTTTTGTAAAAAATTGTGTTCAATCCAAACAGTATCTGCTAAGATGTAATCATTTTCAAATTTCACCAGGAAGTTATTTGCAAAGGCTGGGGCACCCGAAAACCCCATCCATGTAACGCTAATTTGCAAAAAATAGTTGCTCTTCCATTTGAAATATGAATGACGTAGGCAAAATTGCAGTAATTCCAATATAAATACTTTGTTTGCTGCCACTTGAGGTGTTTGTAATAATGCCCATTCACATGCTTCCAATCCTTCTGCTAATGGGATTGAAGTGTACAATGCGGTAACATCGATGGAGCACAAAAGTACACAATGGTTCTCCAAATCCACGGTCTGTAGCAGTTGAAGAAAATGAGCCGTATCTCTCACATACATGACCCATCATTGCACAAATGTTTGTAAAAACTCATCAATGTATTGGCCCAAAGGCTCAAATATGGATCCACAACCGCTTACTATGGGTCTTAGTGAAGGGTCTTGTATGCTTTTTTGAATCTTTGGAAGCATATATAGTTCCGGACATCTAGGGTATGGTGTAGTCAAACAGGTTTGGGTCTTTGCATTTATCCATTCCATTTCCAAAGCTTTGTTTAAAATCAACTCCAAAGTTTGCGCAATTTGTGTGACTGGATTATTTGGCAATTTCAAGTACGTGGTTTCATCATTGACATGAGCTAACACCTTGGTCTCGTAAAACACGGTGTCAATAATCACTAAAGCTCCACCTTTATCTGCTTTTTTGTATGGTAATGGTTCTGCTTCTGGTGAAGCAAGATTTACAAAAAGTAAACTGGACCAAACAAATCAGAACCAACATCAACAAGCACAAACAAAACATCATTACAAATCTGGCAAGAGACACCACCATTACCATACAAAAAGCAGATTGTGAATTCCCATAGAAGCCCAGGTTAATGTCTAACATGGACATCTATGGGAATTCACAAGGGCATATTATCAAGCCCGTTATCGCCGATTTTTCTGCCGCTAAAGCGGGCGATAATAACATTGCCTTCCTTGATAATATGGCCCTACCTTGCTGCCATTTCTGCTTTTCTGCACCTGCCTGATAGGCCTTCTCTTTTCAATTTTCTGATTGTAAATAGATTTCTGAAGGGCATTACTAATCGTTCCTTCTCCTTTCATAATGCCCCAGTGGAACTTGAATCTTGTTCTTACTTACCTAGTGTGCTCCCTTCGAGCCACTACATAATTGTCCTCTTCGTCCTCTTACTTTGAAGACCGCTTTCCTGATTGCCATCACATCTGCTCGCAGGGTGAGTGAGTTTCACGCTCTTTCCTCTAAGCCTCCTTTTCTGCAGGTCATCCGGACAAAGTGGTGCTTCGCACTAGGTCCTTTTCTGCCCTAAGTGGTTACCTCGTTCCACATAGGTCAGACCATCACATCGACCACCTTCTTCCTTCCTCTGCACCCTTCCAAATAGAAGAGACTACACTGTCTAGATCCAAAATGTGCGCGGCCTTTTTGGCTGTTCTGTTTTCCAGGACTTTCTGGTGTGAACTTGGTTCGCAGACCCACTGTCAGGAAGTGTCAGCAGAGCAAGAATTAAAAAGCCACTGACCTCTGGTACCAGCCAGCAGGGACGATGTTGTGAAGAAAAGACTTCCCAATCCCCTATGCGCTACCTCCCACAGGGTTATGAACACCGCTGTGCCAGAAATCCCACCGGGGAAAGGGGAAGTGGATAAAATAATAAACACTGCTGCAGGAATGACTCATGACTTTCTCTGCCTGGCTAGGGCTCAAGACGTTCTCAGCAAGGAGACACTTCCAGCAACTGCACAGTGAGGAAGTGTTAGACCTGGCACCTTGCCGTGAGACTCCCTTCCACTTTTTGCTGATGTGCCTCATATGTTTTGCTGGTGTTAGCTGCTCGGCGCACTGTGCCACTGCCAATCAGTGCCACAGTACAAGTGCTCCCTATGAAAAGTGTACCTGTAATTTATTTTCATGATTGGCTTATTTGGTTTACTATCAGACCCCAGTAAAGTGCACCAGTAGTGACAGGGTTTGTAAATACAAATGCTGCTAGTGGGCCTGCAGCACTGGTTGTGCCACCCACAGGAGCAGCCTTTTAAAATGTGTCTAAGGTCTGCCATTGCAGAACCTGCATGCAGTCTGGTACTGTCATGCTGGCTGGGCAAGTGCACACACTTGCCAGCCCCTCAACTTTCCCTTTACTTCATATGAGTCACCACTATGGTAGGCCCAAGGGCAGGGTGCATTGTAAGCATAAGGTAGGACCAGCCCTGATGTGTGTGGCATGTCCTAATAGTGAATTACAGCCATTTTTCATTTTTCACTATTGTAAGGCTACCTGTTCTCATAGGAAAGAATGGGCTGCTGGAATTATTACACTCTATAATCCCAGCAGGCTCAGGGAACATGGTAGAAAGTCACGTTTAGTATGCCTGAACTCAGAATAATAAAATACTTCTTTTAGTAAAGTTTATTTTAATATCCTGTGTTTGCAAATGCTACTTTTAGAAAGTTAGCATTTGCAGGCCTGACCACTTCAGCCCGCCTCCGCTAGGATGTGTATCTGCTGTCTGGTTTCTGTGAGTGACAGGGCTGGGGGATTCCAGGGGACAGTCTGGGCTGCCAGGTGGTGAATAGAGGGATTACCCCCAGGATAGGTGGGAGGAGTGCCCCTTGACTCTGAATAGGGCTGTGCTCTTCCACCACAATGCTGGCTCCTCCTCCTGCGGAGCGTCTGATGTCACTGCCCTGCACCATGAAAGAAACAGCAAGAGTCTCCAAAACAAGGTGCTCCAAAACTGGGTAGAACCAGGCTCAGGCCTGCAAAGACGAAAGAAACTGTGTGTAAAAGTAGGAGCCCTGCTCCTTAACAGCAGATCCTGTTTTAACCACGAAGAACCTCTGCCCAACTAGAAGGACCTGGACAAGCTGAAGAAGGAAGACTGTCCCTGACCTGGGGGACTGGCCTGCAGTGGGTGCCTTGCTGAGGAAAGGAGAGGAAAAGACTAGAATGGACTTTGCAGAAATTGTGCCTGAAACAATCTCCAAGGGCTTGAGGACGAGCTTGCCCCCTGAACAGAGTCCCAGGATCATTGGATTCTACATTGACTTTCCCGACGAGTTGCTGGGACCTGCCTGATCTCTTCGTGCACTTGGGGCCCTGCCTGAAGTGTGCCTTGCTCTCCCCTTTGCAGCCCGTGCCCGGCCGCCCCTGCCTCAAGCCGTGCCACTCTCCCCTGAGCCGTGCCTGCTCCACTGGGCCGCGCCTGCTCCACTGGGCCGCCCGCACCCTGTCCCCCTCTTTTCCCTAAGAAGCAAAGATTTTGTCTGCCCCGCCGCTTGAACAGCCCGGTGCCCCTTTGAGAGGCACAGAAACACCAGTACGCTTGAAGCGTACCGGCCGCCTCCCGACCAACTCCAGCCTGTTGAGAGATCAACCGCATTGTCCAAGCCGCAACCCGAACGGAAAGTACGGTTTGTTCATACCTCAGAGGCGCCCGCACCACGAGAGAGCCGCCGGTACAATCCGTACCCCTGCTAGGTGCCGCCTCTGCCCTCGCACCTTCGCACCGGACCAGCCGTGGCGTCACCCAGTCCGGTACGGTGCGTACCTGAAACGCACATCGGACCGCCCGCACCAGCATTCGTGGTAAGATCCCCTCCACAGCGCATACTGAAGAGTACGCCTCGCTCCCTGATGCCTACGCTCCGGATTGTCTGCCCCCTTCTCCGCAGTCCTGCTCATTCGCCTCGCACCTTGAGGCCCCCTCCGAGCCGGACTGCCGAGAGAACCGCAGACCTCGTCCCGGGCCCGCCTGCACTTGGGGCCGCATCTGTACACCACGGACTCCCGCCTTTCAGGTACCGTGCGACTCGGACCGCAGGGTTCGCAACATTTAAATACCATATTTTTAAGGTACGAACTGAACAAGAAGGGATCACTCACCTCGTGCGAAGCACACAGGACCCCCAATCCAGCATTTTTAAGGAACTTTCACAAACTGCTGTTATTCTAAAGTACTGTGGCATCAATTTTACACCTTGATGGTCTTGTAATGTAAACATGCATAGAAAGTTATTTTCCATAAAGCCTACGTATTTTTATAAATATAGACTGGTGTCCATTTGTGGTGGGTCATTTTTCCTGCTGTATGTGGTCATAAATGCTGTCTGAGGCATGCAGCAGTGTGAGGCGTGCAGCAGTGTGAGGCGTGCAGCAGTGTGTGTCTCTGGTGGCTGGAGCGTGACTTAAAGTCGTGCTACGTCTGCCGGGCCATGCCCTGATGTATTTGAGGGAGCAGTCCCGAAAGCTTCTGGAGGCCCGGCTGTCGGTTCTACGCCACTCCCGTTTGAGAGGGAGGTCGCTGAGCCATCACCACCACTCCTCGTTGAAGGCTTTGTTTTTGTTTTTGTGTAAGTCAAAGCACAAAAAGAATGCGAAGAAGTATTGTCTCTCTTCACGTTCTCCCCGTCGGTTGTTTCAACTCAAACCCTCCTTGGGAACCCAGCTACCCCAGCCCAACTTTGTAGCTTTCATGAAGCCCTCCACTCCATCTTTGGGCATCCTGACTACGCTAGCGCACCTAGGGGCCCAGCGGACTCGGCTGGGGGTTTTAGGCCTTTGATGCCAGTGGTTTTTGCCTAGTCTCTGTAGGGCCCCCAGGGATCTAGGCCTGGATCCGGATCAGTGCCAGTCGACCTTACAACACTACCTCCATATCCGAATCCATTGGCGACACCTCTGATGCCGGTTGTGTCCCCAACTGACATTGACACCAGCCTCCCACCCGACATGGACACGGTGCCGGGGGATCCATTTGTAATTCTTGTGGGGGATGCATAGGCAGGATGTGGTGGTGGTAGATGTGGTGGTGGTGGATGTGGTTGATGTGGTGGTGATGGTGGATATGGTGGATGTGGTGGTGGATGTCATGGAGGATGTGATGGTGGATGTGGTGGTGGTGGATGTGGGTGCAGATGTGGTGGATGTGGTGTATGTGTGGATATGGTGGTGGATGTGGTGGATGTGGTGGTGATGGTGATGATGGTGGATGTGGTGGTGATGGTACATGTGGTGGTGGTTGATGTGATGGATGTGGTGGCGGTGGTGGAGGATGTGGTAGATGTGGTGGTCGTGGATGTGGTGGATGTGGTGGTGGTGGTGGATGTGGAGGATGTGGTGGTGTTTGTCGTGGTGTATGTTGTGGTGTGTGTTGTGGATGTGGCGGTGGTGGTAGATGTGGCGGTGTTGGTGGATGTGGCAGTGGTGGTGGTGGATATGGCAGTGAATGTGTTGATGGATGTGGTGATGGTGGATGTGGTGGAGGATGTGGTGGTGGATGTGGTGGTGGATGTGGTACTGAATGTGGTGGTGGATGTGGTGGTGGATGTGGTGGGGGATGTGGTTGTGGTGGATGTGGTGGTGGTGGTGGATGTGGTGGTGATGGTGGATGTGGTGGTGGATGTGGTGGAGGATGTGGTGGTGATGGATGTGGTGGCAGGTGTGGTGGATGTGGTGGTGGATGTGATGGTGGAGGTGGATGTGGTGGTGATGGTGGATGTGGTGGTGATGGTGGATGTGGTGGTGGTGGATGTGGTGGTGGATGTGGTGGTGGTAGTTGTGGTGGTGGAGGGATGTGGTGGATGTGGTGGTGGTGGATGTGGTGGTGGATGTGGTGGAAGTGGTTGTGGTGGAGGATGTGGTGGTGGTGGATGTGGCGGTGATGATGGTGAAGAATGTGGTGCTGGTGGATGTGGTGGTGGATGTGGTGGTGCTGGATGTAGTGGTGGTGCTGGATTTGGTGGTGGATGTGTTGGTGGAGGATGAGGTGGATGTGGTGGATGTGGTGGTGGATGTGGTAGTAGATGTGGTGGTGGTATATGTGGTGGATGTGGTGGATATGGTGGTCATGGTGGATGTGGTGGTGGATGTGGTGGAGGATGTGATGGTGGATGTGGTGGTGGTGGATGTGGGTGCAGATGTGGTGGTGGATGTGGTGGATATGGTAGTGATGGTGGATGTGGAGGTGGGGAATGTGGTGGTGATGGTGGATGTGGTGGTGATGGTACATGTGGTGGTGGTTGATGTGGTAGATGTGGTGGTGGATGTGGTGGCGGTGGTGGTGGTGGAGGATGTGGTAGATGTGGTGGTGTTGGATGTGGTGGTGGTGGATGTGGAGGTGGATGGGGTGGTGGAGGATGTGGTGGATGTGGTGGGGGATATGGTGGTGGTGGATGTGGTGGTGGTTGATGTGGTGGTGAATGTGGTGGTGAATGTTGTGGTGTATGTGGTGGTGTATGTCGTGGTGTATGTATGTATGTATGTATTTGCATACTTATATAGCGCTATACTGTCACCCGGCGGGTATCCCTGGTATGTCGTGGTGTATGTCGTGGATGTGGCGGTGGTGGTGGTGGATGTGGTGGAGGATGTGGTGGTGGATGTGGTGGTGGATGTGGTGGATGTGGTGGTGGTAGTAGATGTGGTTGTGGTGGTGGATGTGCTGGTGGATGTGGTGGTGGTGGAGGATATGGTGGTGGATGTGGGGGAGGTGGTGGATGTGGTGGTGGTGGATGTGAAGGTGGTGGATGTGGTGGTGATGGTGGATGTGGTGGTGGATGTGGTGGTGGTAGATGTGGTGGCAGGTGTGGTGGATGTGGTGGTGGATGTGGTGGTGATGGTGGATGTAGTGATGGTGGATGTAGTGATGGTGGATGTAGTGATGGTGGATGTGGTGGATGTGGTGGTGGTGGATGTGGTGGATGTGGTGGTGGTGGACGATGTGGTGGATGTGGTGGTGGATGTGGTGGTGGATGTGGTGATTGTGGATGTGGTGGTGGTTGATGTGGTGGTGGAGGATGTGGTGGATGTGGTGGTGGTGGATGTGGTGGTGGTTGTGGGTGTGGATGTGGTGGTGGATGTGGTGGTGGATGTAGTGGTGGTGGTGGTGGTGGTGGTGGAGGATGTGGTGGTGGTAGATGTGGTGGATGTAGTGGTGGTGGATGTAGTGGTGGTGGATGTGGTGGTGGATGTGATGGCGGTGGTGGTGGTGGAGGATGTGGTTGTGGTGGATGTGGTGGTGGTGAGGATGTGGTGGTGGATGTGTTGGTGGAGGATGAGGTGGATGTGGTGGTGGATGTGGTGGTGGATGTGGTGGTGGTAGATGTGGTGGTGGTGGATGTGGTTGATGTGGTGGTACTGGTGGATGTGGTGGTGGATGTGGTGGAGGATGTGATGGATGTGGTGGTGGATGTGGTAGATGTGGTGGTGGATGTGGCAGTGGTGGTGGATGTGGTGGTGGTGGATGTGGTGGTGGATGTGGTGGATGTGATGTATGTGGTGATGGTGGATGTGGTGGTGGAGGATGTGGTGGATGTGGTGGTGGATGTGGTAGAGGATTGGTGGCGAATGTGGTGTATGTGGTGATGGTGGATGTGGTGGTGGAATGTGGTCATGGATGTGGTGTTGGTGGATGCGGTGGTGGATGTGGTGGTAGTTGTGGTGGTGGCAGATGTGGTGGATGTAGTGGTGGATGTGGTGGATGTGGTGGATGTGGAGGTGATGTTGGATGTGGTGGTGGATGTGGTGGAGGATGTAGTGGTGGATGTTGTGGTGATGGTGGATGTGGTCATGATGGTGGAAGTGGTGGTGATGGTGGAAGTGGGGGATGTGGTGGTGGTGGATGTGGTAGTGGATGTGGTGGATGATGTGGTGCTGTATGTGGTGGTGGATGTGGTGGTGGTGGATGTGGTGGCAGATGTGGTGGATGTGATGGTAGTGGATGTGATGGTGGTGGATGTGGTGGTGGATGTGGTGGAGGATGTGTGGTACTGGATGTGATGGTGGGTGTGGTGGATGTGGTGGATATGGTGGATATGGTGGTGATGGTGGATGTGGTGGTGGTGGATGTGGTGGTGGTTGATGTGGATCTGGATGTGGTGGTGATGTTAGATGTGGTGGTGGTGGATGTGGTGGTGGTGGATGTGGTGATGGAGGATGTGGTGATGGAGGATGTGGTGAATGTTGTGGTGGTGGATGTGGTGGTGATGGTTGTTGGTGGTGGTGGATGTGGTGGTGGGTGTGGATGTGATGGTGAATGTGGTGGTGGATGTGGTGGCGGTGATGGTGGTGGAGGATGTGGTGGATGTGGTAGTGGTGGATGTGGTAGTGGTGGATGTGGTGGTGGTGGTGAATGTGGTGGTGATGGTGGATGTGGTGGTGATGGTGGATGTGGTTGTGGTGGATGTGGTGGTGGAGGTGGTGGTGGTGGTGGAGGATATGGTGGTGGAGGATGTGGTGGATGTGATGGTAGATGTGGTGATGGTGGATGTGGTGGTGAATGTGGTGGTGGAGGATGTGGTGGTGGATGTGGAGTTGGTGGATGTGGTGCTGGATGTGGTGGTTGGTGGTGGTGGACTTGGTGGTGGATGTGAGTGTAAATGTGATGGTGGATGTGCTGAGAACAGGAGACAGTTCCAAAATGGCGGGGCACACTCGTGTTTCCCCAACCCAAAAGCCATCAACCTGGATTCAACACGCTAATTAACTATTAACTATTAACTATTAATTAACTGTTTACAGTATAGCCATTCACTGAACAAATATGCTACAGATGAATACTTCTTCTGAATATAGTTAAAGACGTACATGTCAGTTTGTTGAACACCTCCAGGTTCTATTCTCGCAGAGCAAGTAATTCAGTGGTATTTATCACTATCAATAAATTCTGACTCTGATGTTGCTGCCATTGGCCTCTAAGCCCTGTCCTTTTGCAATTGGGGGGCGTGTTTTGGACTGAGGACATCACAGAGAAAGAAACGCAAAAAACACACCCCCAATCCGAAAAAGACGGGGCTTAGATCGTCATTGGGACCTCTTCTCCAATGGCTGGCCAGCATTTAGGAGGCCAGCCAATGGAGAAGAGGGGCGGGGGTAACATCGCTACTAAGAGACATTAAGTCTCCCTGACAAGACTGCGCATCCGCAGCCTACACCAGTCTCGACCTAAAAAGGACTCCTTGCACAAAAAAAAACAGCCAAATGTCAATCTGAGGATTTTTTTCATCCAAATCATCATTTCCAGAAGGTTTCATGCTGCTAGAGCTGATATTCTTCTCCAAATTGAAAATTTCACATATTCGAGTTCTTGAGCATCAAATTACTTCCACCGGCGCGACCAAAATAACTTGATCGCGTTGGATATGATGTGTTTGGGTTCTCTTACGCAAAATGGCTACCACAATCCAACATCTCGTGGAGAACGCGACCGGATCAGGAAAACTTGTCGGCGAACGCGGGGATTCAGGTAAGGCAATCGCGCTCGCGCGAGAATGTGGTTTTTTACAGCGCGAGCAAGACAAAAATTTCCGGTAAGATGCAGATTGCGGAAATTTTGACATTTTCACGCTCTCCGCGGAACACGAAAATGTCAAATTATCGCAATTTCCGCTAGCGGACCGGAATTTGACGCCCACCCCTAATTAACAATCCATGCACAGGTAAACATGTACTGACTTATCCTAATAGATATTCAGCTAAAATTGTTTTTCTTTAGGAGACCCATTTCTCCCCATGTGCTGAACATACATTTGGTAGGAACTGTGGCACACATTGATATTCTCGTGTTATAGGTACTACTCGCATGGTACCTGTATCTTAATTCATAAAACTGTACCTTTTCTTTATCACTCACACAACTCGGACACGGAAGGCCGATATCTGCTAATACATGGAATGCTGGGAGACAAGAGTACATTATTAGTCAATATATATGCCCCTAACACTGACAACCCTGATTTTCTTTTAAACCTCTGTTCCCGATTGGACGATTGGACAGCTTTGTGGTGGGCCATTTTATAATTGGTGGCGATCTTAATTTGCCACTTTGTTTGCACACCGATTACACTAGCACGCACCAGTCTGACAAACCCAGGACCCGAGATGCACTCCGTCACATCATCGACACTTATATGCTGCATGATGTATGGCGTACCCATTACCCTACGCAATCCGGATACGCCCCTTTTGGTCTCGTCTCAATTAGACGAGTTGCTATTGTCGGCCACAGCTCACTCGTGGATATCCGAGATAACAGTGCTCCCTAGAATACTCTCAGATCACAAACCAATATTATTGAAACTTCAGATTCCATATGGACGTGGCCTCGAGTTCAGCTGGCATTTCTAGGGTGTGTTTCGCTTTCGTGACCAAGTGTTCTGTAGTGAGCTTCATAGGTCCATTCTTGAATATTTTTAGCACAATGCAGGAACTGTGGCATCAAAGGCTTTTAAGGCCTTCATAAGAGGGGTGTGTATCTCCAAGCAGGTGGGTATTCTTAGAGATATCCGCATGCAATTAAGTCAGATTGAAACAAAACTGCAGGAGCTGGAGCGTAGTGAGGAGATTGATTGAGCGCCTGGACTGACTCGATGGACAGAACTACTGGCCAAATATCGCAAGTTTGCAGAACGGGAAACCGCATATCAGAGTAAACACACCCAAGCTCATAGCTATTGTGAGGGCGAGCGACCTTTCCGCACCCTTGCTCTCATTCTACGGCCCAACAGATTGGTCAATTATTTTGCAGAACTCCGAGCGCAGAATGGAGCACAGAACGTATCATGGCCACGCTCTGTACTTACTAACAAAAATTTTAATTTTCTCAGGTAAGTAATGACCCTGAGACACTTTCAGCATACCTGGCAGATATTGCCATGGTATGGCTTTAGGATGGCCAGAGATAATTCCTCATTGTGCCACTCACCCTAGAGGAGGTTACTCAAGCTATTGACACTCTAGATGACTCAAAAGCACCTGGGCTCGACGGACTAACTGCAGCATTTGTATAAAGTGTATAAGCAATAACTTGCACCGAGATTGTTGGCATTGCCTACAACGATGCCGTGAAGGTCAGCACTTTACCCCCCCACGCTCCGAGAGGCAGTCCTCATCATGCTGCTGAAATCCGGTAAAGACCCTGGTAATTGTGTGTCACATCACCCACTATCTCTGTTAAATTTAGATAATAACATTTTGGTCAAGGTGCTAGCAACTCGATTAGCCTTGCTAATGGAGCAGTTCATCTCCTCAGCACAGTCTGGGTTCATTCCACACTGGTCCACCTCCTTTACCTTCGGTACTGCTTTTGTCGTGCTGAATAAAATTTCTCCTGCGTGCCGGCTTCAGTGGCATTTCTCGACACAGAGAAGGCCTTTGACTCCCTCGATTGGCATTTTCTCCGGGCTGTGTAAGGCAAACCAGGCAGTCCCCCCAGTTCATATCACTAATTATGCAACTATATTCCAATCAGACTGCCCGCATTAGAGGGAACGCTGCTATATCAGATGCGTTCCTGAATCTGTTTGGTACTTGACAAGAGTCCCCATTATCCCCCCTTTTATTTATAACAGCAATGGATCCTCAGGTCTGGGTGATGCAGGAGCGCCAATTTCATTGCGGGTTCCAACTCACCCATGGGCCTCTACTAATATCACTGTATGCGGACAACATTTTACTGTTCATCCGCAACCCCCAGCTCAATCTCCCTATTCTAATGCAGGCGATAGCCAGATTCATTGACTTCTCGGGCCTCCGTGTAAATTGGGCCAAATCGAGAGGCAGTCCTCACCTTGCTGCTGAAATCCAGTAAGGATCCTGGTAACTGTGTGTCACATTGCCCACTATTGTAGTGTAGTTCCTATATTCCCAATAGGCTCTGCGCATTTGAATAATGTGTCCTATAGGTTAGACGTAGGACTGAGGTCGACTAGGTCTCTATTGAATATATTAAACTTAATTATGAGTGCCAGCTAGCTCAGAGGTCACTAGAAACTTTCCCGAATAAACAAGAAGGGATTAGTTTCTGACAACCACTTAAAACATGACAACTTTGTTTCCAAAGATAAAGAAACGTATCTCTAGAGTCGCGGACACAGTAGATAACTTAATTCACTCAGTCAATCGTGCATGCTTCGTTTCACCAGAGGTGCAGAGAAATAGAGAGACGGGCGTTTTCAATAAAAAGTATTTATTGAACAGTCTTCTTTCTCAAGCATAAGAAATGAACTGCTACAATTGTTAGACTGATTGCAAAGTACAATGCGTACAGTACGAATAGTACTATGAAATAATACTGTAAAGCATGATATGGTTTCTAAGCCATAAAATACATACATTGATGAATAAAAGACTAAAAGTTCTTAAACTGATGTTTCTAAAATACACCTACCCCAGTGTACCTAACCTAAGTCTAGTACAAGGGAAGAAGTAAGTGAGGTGTAGCCTAAGTGTTGGTATTCTCTGCCAAGAATCTATCCAAGTATCTCTCTCGCAGAACTCTATCTCCCAGCAACCCGCAAGGGGAACTTGGTAACACTGGAGCTGGATTTCTCGGCCAGAGAAAAGACAGAGTCTATTAGTTTGTCAGCTGGAGGGTCGGCTTCCTTCGGTCCTTGCTGCAGGAGAGCAGAGTCAGGAAAGGTGATAGTCGAGCTGCTCCAGGCCACCGTGTGCTTGCTAAGGCAAGTGCAGGACTTTTTATACCATGGGTTTGACGTAAGGTTTGGCATAATAATGTCATCAAAGACTTAGTTCTTTGAAAACTCCATGATTTCTTAGGATAACTTAATATTCAGTAGGGGAAGTTTCCTGACTGCTGAAGGCGGGTTTCTCTAAGGAATCGGTGTGGCTTTTTGAACTAGTGGAAGTAGCCCTGCCGCATTTAGACTGTATAAGCTATATCTAAATGTTTATAGGTTTGTTCTATTGTGGAAAAGTAAATTTTGCCGTGTTCTATGTCCCTACGTGTTCCCCATCTTATGCTATATGTGCATGATTAATATGCAATATGTATTCCCCATGATCGATTAAAAACGCAATTATAGTTGTGTCCAACTCTAGTATGCCAGTTTCCAGTTCTCGTGAAAGCTACGAGTATTAGGCCTATGTAAAGTTACGTTGCCACGTTTCACAGTGTGCACGTTATTTCATTGTAAAGTCCCCGTTTCTAGGCCTCAAAAGGGCCCGGACTCAGATTCAGCTCCTGTCTCCTGAACCCTCTCTGAGGAGCGATACAGCCCCCACCTGTATCCCTGACCCTTCACTTACTTCCTGCCTCACAGTGCCCGGCTCAGCCTGGCTCTGCCTGCCAGTCTGCCAAGAGTATGTTATGATTCTAGTTATCAGTCCAGCTCTCCTTCTCTGCATTCCTAAGCTACTGAATCGCATCAATAGTTTCCGTCATGGTCTAGCCTTTACGTCTCCATGTAAGAGAAATACTGTATTAATGGTCATTTAATATTCCTCAACACGCACTACATGTAGAATAATGCATGCACCAGTCTTAGAGTCTGTTAGCCTTTACCCTGATAACTTTTGGATTCTATCAACATGTTCTCTAAACATCAGATACTAGATAGTGTTTAGGTACATGTCGCTCTGACTCTCCAGACTTCAGTCTCTTCTTCTAGCACAGAAGTCATAGCCCCCAGTTCCTCCTAGTAACACGTCATTGTCAGTTTGCGCGCACCACTAGGTTAGAGGTCCCGGCTCCTTGGGTAGCCCCCTCCATGTTTCCGCCCCATTTATGACATATTCTGTTACGTTTACATCACATGTCTATGTTCACGCCTTTTGTTACACCTACTTTCTGCCTTATCTTTCGCGACTGTTACGAACCCCGCCCACTGCTACGCCTACTGTACTGAATGCTATGTATTTTGTTTAACTATATATACTTGTGCACTGTTATTAAAGTTAGCTGTTGTCCCGATCCTGCCCCCGGCAGCTGCCATCCTATTCCCGTGCAGGTTGTCCTGTTCCTGTCCTTTATGCTGTATTAAAACCTGCAAACTCCAGCTACCTCGAATCTTGACTCTTATTTATTGAGCTATCTGTTATTATAGTATCCTGAAAAATAGTACCGGTATTTAATTATTTATTTACCACATAATGGCGCCCGAATAGGGACTTGCCCTTTCCCCACGCGCCGGTGAAGCCACGCAAGCCCCCTGATCCTCTGCAGCCGTGACGGAACCATACCGTGCACGTGCAGATATTTCTGCTTCAAGTATCCCTCAGGCCCACGGAGGAGACGGAGGTTGCGGTCCAGCATCCAGACGAGGCGGTGGAGGAACGCGGCGAGTCCCGACCAGAGCCCAAGCCGAGAGTCCAAGGTCCGAGGTATCCGGAGGCCCACCCGTAACAGAAGTCCGAAGTTCGTCCGTCCGTCGTCGTAGCTGTCCAGTCCAGTCCGAGGCCTTCCGTTCTTGCTGCCCGGTGAGTACCGTTGCTGGGGTAGTATCTAGACAGGGTCAATTGCATTGTCTCTGGTCCGTGGGTTTGGGTACACAGATCCAACACGAAGTGTTCACTTAGGTGGATGCGGGTCCTGACGTGTCTCTTTATGAGACCGGTAAGTTTCGTACTGTTTTAGCAGTGCATCTAGTTTCTGTTCTAGTCTGTTCTGTTCTCGAGAAATTCATGTATTCTGTTTTCTGTTTCCAGGTAGTATTTTGTCCGAACTATTATCTTAAATGTCATTCATGTATTTCAATGTCGTGGTATGAATGTGTTGTTCTTCAGTAATTATCGTGTTCATTGTGTATTGTATTGTGTCTAGACTCCAACCCAGTCATGCCTCTATTCTCCAAGTTACGTCAGTTAAGAACTAGAAAAGGTCTGTTAGAAGAAGCAGTTCCTGTCCCGCCTAGGGACAGTCCAGGTCATTTTATGTATCATAAGCATGGCATAAGTGCCATATTATATCTAGATTTATGGGTGGAGTACACCAAACAGTTAGAAGAAAAGTATAGATGGCCCGTATCGGGTACATGGGATGCCGAGTGCATCATGCGAGTAGAAGAAGCATTATGGAAAAAGAAAGCCAGACAGTCACAGAAAGATGCCATCGAGTTATGGCGCAAAGAATCTCATAAAAGAACCGAAAAAGAAATCAGAAAGTCAGAATTAAGTAGAGAATCCTCAGAAAGAGCCCAAGAAAGGGAATTAATCGAAATAGGTGAACGAGTTAAAACCGAACTGTCAGACAGACAGAGGAATGCCCTCATTAAGGGTATGTATCCTCTTCTTGCCGAGGGCGTGCCAAAAGCAACCCCGGAGGCATCCAGTAATTTCCCGCCACCCTTAGTTCCGACCAAGCTACGTCACAAACCGACCGCAGCTGATATTTTTCTCTCGTCCTATTTGGACGACACAGTCCCAGAATATGCAAATCCTGTTCCACCAGCTCCTGTAAATAATGTAATTCATGGTCCTCCAGCCACCGGGGCACCTGTTACAGCACCTGTTACGGTACCCCCGGTCCAGCCCGTAGTACAAATTCCCGCCACATCGGTCACTTTGCCAGCACGAAGAGTATCAGTCGACGATTCCAGTTCAGGGGCCGCGGGAGGAGGTCCTCCTGGTACCCCGCCGCCAAATAGACGTCTAGGGGTAGTCGAGTTACATGAACGTGCATTACAGCGTACGCCCAAATATCAGTCCATTGCAGAAATCAGGCGAGCTCTTACTGAATGCTGCTATGATCCAGTCCCAGGCGAGGATAGTATGGTTATATATTCCGTACGTATAAGGCAGGTGTCCGAGTATTTGGTCACCCTACCGAATATGAAAGAAGATCTAGACAGAATGTATCGTTTCATTCGTACCGGAGACGATCCAGAAAGTATTGGTGAAGTCATGTCTCTCAGGAAAGCTGAGATCCAGTTCATGTTATTAAAGTTTCTGATCAATTGTTTAATTAGGGAACAAGATTCCCCGACTAAAGATCCGAACGAAATGAAAATTCTGACAAGGTGGAGTGATAATATAGCCGAGGGTAAGCACAAGACACTCAATAGTATAGAGAGTATGTACAAGAAAATACGTAAAGAAATAATAAGGTTACACGAACAACGCAAAGAAGCTCTAGGAAGCGAGAAAGAAAATGACTCTCCTACTGAAGAGGTGGACGACGAGAATCCCGCCAGAATAGCGTATGTAGGTAAATCTAGATTTCCAGACCGACATTTACGCCTAGAACACAAGAAAGTCTTTCATCTTCCAGCACCAGAACAAGGCTCTCTAGAACAAGTATTTCAAGCTACCGATCAAATTCTGAAATCACGAATCGGTTATAGTGAGTTAGGTACCATACATGAACAAGAACTAGCCCGATCAGCAGTCCGATGGATTACTGATTTTACCACTTTTCCAGACGAAATAGTGGCACAAATGTTTCTGAAACTGCCCCCAGCCGAGCAGCGACTGGTGGGTATGTATATGATCCAGCACCTCATTACACTGTATGAGGGTCAACATTCTGATCCAGTCCCGTTACATGATATCCTGAACGAGTTACTCCAGTATAGATGGAAAGGTTTAGGTACCGATTTAATTAGTGTTATTCTAGAACAGCGCCATAAATATAGAACGTTTCTGAACCCGCATTTTGTTCACGTCTCACCCCCGGAAAGCAAACCGTTTTACATAGACAGACAGCATCCGTTACGAGAAGTACACCCAGTTAGGACAGCGGGTGGTGAAATGCAACGAGTATTTGTTTACACCCCGATTACGAAGATGGAACTCTTAGAAATGAAGAAGTTAATTCCCTGTCACGACAAAGATCCAGCAGGGTTCCACCGAGAATTAAAAGACATGCTCCGTATGGGAGAATACACGTATCCAGATATTATTAAAATATTAAAAGTCCTGTTGCCTGCGGGCATATATGAAAAACTCAAGGAAAAAGAATGGGAGGTGGGTGAGAAAAAGATCGATTGGGCAGCTCTAGAAGCTGAAGATAAGATACGAGTACCAGGTACCGGTCTTGGAGACAAATGTAAAGAATTACCAGAATTATTGATACAGGTTTTGCCTAGGTTATTAGCCACTAAAAAGGAAGACTGGGATGCAATCTCAGCCTGTAAACAGAAACAAGACGAAGACACTAGTGATTTTTATTCCAGATTCGAGAAATGTTTTATCATAAACAGTGGTTTAAAGACGAGTAGTGAGTCATACCCTCATCTTTTTGTTACTAAATTAGTCGAGAATTCAAGTCCACAAGTTAAGAATCGAGTTTTGAAAGTCGAAAGTACATGGCAAGCTAGTACTCCGTCCCAGATGTTACAGATGCTCCAGTACCACCAGAATAGAATCAGAGAAGAGCAAGAACACGAGAGACGACGTATGAAAGACACGAAAATGAAAGTATTAGTTGCACAATCTGTTCCTCAAGACAGTCAGAAGAGGGGTCCGAATCAAGCCAGTCATCCTGCAGCTCCCGTTAAAGGGACATGCAATTATTGTAAACAGCCAGGTCATTTTATAAATGAATGTGCAGTTCTGAAACACAATATAGCCACTGGTAAAACTAAAGAAAGACCACGTCCGCCTAGACAAGAGCAAGTTTCACAGACTTCTCAGCCACCACAGAATGCACAACAGACAGTTCCAGCACCGCAGCCTATAGCTGCAACACAGCATGTTACACAGCAAATGTACCAGTATGCCCAGACAGAGTATCCAGAGTATCAAGCGTATTCATGAAACAGGCTAGAGAGGGAGGTAGGCTTGCCTCTCATCGAGATTCCTGTAGATCAAGAGGGTCCCTATGTTCATAGTCAAGTATTAGGGAAAGACAGAAAGTTTCTGATTGATACAGGGGCAAGTAGGACTACTATCAGTCATGACGAGGTTCCAGGGGCTCCGCTCTCAGGCTCTAGAAATGTTTCCCTTGGATTTTCAGGAAAGCCTATTGTAAACGAGATATCAAAGCCAGTTACTCTAGAAGTTGGTCCATTGTCCCGAACTACTGATCTATTGCTTACGAAGTCATGTCCAGAAAATTTGTTAGGTATTAAGACATTGAAAGAATTAGGTGCAGTCATATGTTGTTCCCCAGAGGGAATACGTTTGTTTTTGCGTGACTTCAAGGGTCACTATGTTTTACGAGATTTCGATCCGAGATTGTCTAATGTTCCGCAGCATCTATGGGCACAAGGTCCAACTGATGTTGGTTTTATGCAAATCACACCCCATCGTGTGACTCTTAAGCCAGGTGTAGTGTTACCACGAATTAGACAGTACAGATTGCCACCTGAGGCTGTAGCAGCCTTATCCAAAATTATTGACGAGCTCATGGCTCAAGGAGTAGTTGTAGAAACTGACTCCAATGTATGTAATTCTCCTATCATTCCAGTCATGAAACGTACTGATCCAAATGCACCCCCAGTATATCGATTAGTGATTGACCTTCGAGAACTCAATAAATGTATCATTCCCCAGTACCCAGTTGTTCCAGATATCTCATCCCTGTTGACAGCCATTGATTCTGAAGCTACATTTTTTACTGTAATCGACCTCAAGAATGCATTTTTCAGTGTCCCCATTCATCCAGACAGCCAGTTCCTTTTCGGATTCTGTTTAAATGGAAGGAGCTATAAATTCACACGAGCTCCTCAAGGTTTCACAGAAAGTCCTAGTATTTACAGTCAAGCACTTAAAAGGCAACTAGACAATATTCACATGCCAACTGACACTGCCCTGATCCAGTATGTCGATGATCTACTGCTCACAGCCCGTTCTGAACGTGATTGCGAGCGTGCATCACTTACAGTTCTGTATTTCCTAGCCGAGATGGGGCACAAGGTGTCCCCTTCGAAGCTTCAATTCTGTGTCCAGCAAGTGATCTACTTAGGCCACTTACTGTCCAAGAGGGGTAGGCAGTTGACACCTGACCGTATCCAGTTAATAGCGAGTCTTCCTCAGCCCAAGACCCAGAAGGAGGTACGTGCTTTTATCGGCCTCACTTCTTACTGCAGACAATGGATTCCTCAG
Source organism: Lissotriton helveticus (assembly GCF_964261635.1). Classification (NCBI taxonomy): domain Eukaryota; kingdom Metazoa; phylum Chordata; class Amphibia; order Caudata; family Salamandridae; genus Lissotriton; species Lissotriton helveticus. Next base: position 382,533,083 of record NC_136062.1, read on the forward strand.
TATGCATTCCTAGCCAAGCCACTGATACAGTTAACGACTCAGGAGGCAGCCGTATCGACTGTTCTCCCTTGGACGTCTGAACATACACTTAGTTTTAATGAGTTGAAGAAAGCCTTATGCCAAGCTCCTGTTCTAGCTACACCGAACTACAGTAAGCCTTTTACACTTTTTGTCACGGAACGTGATGGTACAGCATTATCTGTTCTTACACAAGATCAAGCCGGACAATACAAGCCTTGTGCTTATTTTTCGAGCACATTAGATCCAGTAGCTCAGGCTTTGCCTGCGTGCCTCAAGTCAGTTGCAGCCACAGCACTAGCTATTAGACAAAGTGATTCCATAGTATTAGGACATTCCCTGACAGTACAAGTTCCACACTCCGTGGAAGTTCTTTTAAACCGAACACAGACTCAGCACTTGACAATTGCACGTTTAACAGGTTATGAATTGACACTGTTCCAGCCACACATAGAAATCAGACGCTGCAACATTCTAAATCCTGCTACACTGTTACCGTCAGTTACTTCAAATCCTGCCACACATGATTGTGTGGAAGTTGTTAACACTATGACAAAGCCAAGACAAGACTTGACAGATATTCCACTACCAGATCCCGACCTGACACTTTATGTGGATGGTTCATGTATGAGAACCAGTACAGGAGAACTAGTAGCCGCGTATGCAGTGACTACTGACACTGACGTTATAGAGACACATCGTATTGACACCCTGTCCGCTCAAGCGGCAGAGCTAGTTGCTCTGACACAAGCCTGCATACGCGCCAAGAACCTGAAAGTTAACATTTACATAGATTCACGTTATGCATTCGGAGTCGTACACGACTTCGGAGTGCTCTGGCAGGTGAGAGGTTTCATGACTTCTCATGGAACCAAGATTCAGCATGGTCTCCTCATTCAAGCTCTGTTAGATGCAATACATTTACCGACAGCTATCGCTATCATGAAGTGCAAAGCACATACGAAAGTCACTGACATCATTTCCCAAGGTAACGATCTAGCAGATCGAACAGCCAAGCTCACAGCCCAGACTCCAGACATTCCAGTTAACATGACACAGACACACACTCCAGATCCGACTACATGTATGACAGTTAAGGACCCCACTCAAGATGTCATAGACATACAGTTACATGCTACCCCCGAAGAAATCAAGAAATGGTCCGAACAAGGAGGGGTCCAGACAGATCAGGGATGGTTGACGAAGGGAAAGGCCACATGGTTTCTCCCCGACTCTATGGTTCAAGTCATTATCAATACCGCACATAGTCCAGCACACTTAGGAGAAAAAGCCATGTTAGACAGTATCCAGAACCTTTGGTTCAACAAGCATTTACGAGCTGCAGCCAAGCAGAAAGTCCGTACTTGTATGATATGTTGCCAGTTCAATCCAGGTAAAAGTGTCCCGGTGGAACAAGGTGGATTCCAGCCCCCTGACCACCCTTTTGAGGCCCTCCAGATGGATTATATTCAGATGGAGCGATGTCGAGGTTTCAAGTATGTCCTTGTAGTTGTATGCGCTTTGTCCAGGTGGACAGAAGCATATCCTGTCCCAGATTATACAGCCGCGACCACTGCCAAGCAGTTGGTTCGTGAATTCTTCCCCCGCTATGGACTCCCTAGGGTCGTGTATTCTGATAACGGCCAGCCATTTTCATCCGAACTCATGAAGCACGTTTCCCTTTTGTTAGGGTACCAGTGGAAGTTCCATTGTGTACGCCATCCAGAAGCAGCCGGTCTCGTAGAGAGACATAATCAAACCTTGAAAACCCGTATTGCCAAGATCTGTCAAGAAAAAGGTGTAGACTGGTTAGTTGCCCTGCCAGTTGCTTTGTTTTATATGCGCATGGTCGCACACTCCAGATCAGGTCTGTCCCCTTATGAGGTCGTATTCGGCCGCCCCCCGAACATGTGGGGTACACCTAGACCCCGAAGTATTACAGATGTTTCCAGTAATATGCTGACAGATTACCTAGCTTCCTTGATGTCTGCCCTACACTCTTGTCGTTCACAGGTTGCCGCTGCATTTCCCGACAATACTGAAGTCAAGCCACACGAGGTCCTTCCCGGCACCCTGGTCTTAATCAGGAATTTTGATCGTTCAAGTCCGCTGGAGCCTCGCTGGAAGGAGCCGAAGTTAGTCCTTCTGACCACCCGCACGGCCGTGAAGTTGGAAGGCAGAAAAGGCTGGGTGCACCTGTCTCACGTCAAGAAATTTCATGGACTAAGAACTAAAACGTTCAGTGATACTTCTACAGACACTTCCGAGTCTAAAAATTGCCCTATTCTCAAGGACTGTCCCGCTATTGACTTTGACTCAAAGCCCTCCCTGTTAGAGAAAACTCCGCAGCAGGAGTATAAACAGAAACTCCGGTCTAGTAAAATAAGTCAGCCAGTTTAATTGTCTAAGTCCCCCTCGGGTGAAACGGTTAGACAGGTATCTGACATGTATGAGATAGACCCCCATAGTGAGAGAGTTAGTCAAAACTCAATCCGATGTATCATTTTTCTAAGTTTCATATTATTTCTAAGTTTGATGGTTACCTGCACAAGTTATGCATTTCATTTATGTTTTCCAATTTCTCATGTAAATATGTTTTCTAATGCTACAGTAGAGCACACATTTAGTGATCTGCCTCCTCACGAGTTGTCCTATCGTCTTGCTATGAGAAATAATACGTTTATAAGAATGTTACACTATTCACACCAGACCAGCAATGCCACTAATTGTTGGGTGTGTGGTCGACTCCCCCCTTTCCAGACACCGAAGGGAGTTCTGCCACTCTTTCCTTATCCATTTTCACATAATGGTTCGTGTGGAGCCTGGTCCATGTTAACGTCATCTTCTAATGATATGTCCCTTCTGAATAGTACATGTTTTCCAGACAAGCAAGGTCTCTCCCATAGAACAGGGTTAGATCTAGAAAATGAAGTTTATAATTTAGGTAATTATTCTTCGAATTTTATGGTCCTGAATGTTCAGTCTGATACTACTCCAGATTTACCTGCTATTTCAGTACTACCAGTCAAAGGCGAATTATGTGTCCGAAATAATGGTTCCGTATATGTAGGACATAGTGATTGTACTACTATTGTCAAGTATAGTGACAGTGGGAAATCTGTTTTCAAAGCCTCACGTCATTCTTATTTTGTTTGTGGTCAGACCGCATATGTTCGTCTGCCCCTCGATTGGGATGGAACCTGTTACATTGCTTTCCTACTGCCACCAGTTTTCCTAGCCCCATCCGATTATCATAGAAACACACATCTAGTACACATTAGACATAGAAGGGAGATTGAGTCCCCAATTGTCGATCAAACTGAAACTGCTCTAGAACAGTATACAGATTTCAATAAAGGATTCTTTTTCTTTATAGGCCCTATCCAGAATAGTAAATTAATACGTAGATTAACCAGAACCCTTGAAGCAGTAGTGAATGAGACTGCCTCTGCTCTAGGTAACTTAACCGAAGAGCAATCTGCTATGAGATTTGTCGTGCTCCAAAATCGTCTCGTTCTTGACGTCATACTGGCCGATAGAGGAGGAGCATGTAGAGTCATCGGATCTAGTTGCTGCATTTTCATTCCTAATAACGCGCCGTCTGTTTATTCAGCTATAACCAGACTTCATAAAATTGCCCATCAGTTACACCAGAATCCAGGCACCTGGACATGGTCCGGTTGGTTTTGGAGTATAATTTCTGCCTGGGGATGGAAAGTATTGTCATTTCTAGGTATTGCAGTAGCGATCATATTCAGTTGCTGCCTCTGTATACAATGTGGCCCTGCGATTTGCGGCATTTGTGCTACATCTTGTATTCCTAGTCCCAAGTCCCGTCATAGATCCCGTTCCAAGACAATTCGAGACGAGCAAATGATACTGTATGAAATGATAGATGGTATCATGAATATAGATGTTTCCTGATGGAAACGTAGTGACAAGGAGGGAATGTGGAAAAGTAAATTTTGCCGTGTTCTATGTCCCTACGTGTTCCCCATCTTATGCTATATGTGCATGATTAATATGCAATATGTATTCCCCATGATTGATTAAAAACGCAATTATAGTTGTGTCCAACTCTAGTATGCCAGTTTCCAGTTCTCGTGAAAGCTACGAGTATTAGGCCTATGTAAAGTTACGTTGCCACGTTTCACAGTGTGCACGTTATTTCATTGTAAAGTCCCCGTTTCTAGGCCTCAAAAGGGCCCGGACTCAGATTCAGCTCCTGTCTCCTGAACCCTCTCTGAGGAGCGATACAGCCCCCACCTGTATCCCTGACCCTTCACTTACTTCCTGCCTCACAGTGCCCGGCTCGGCCTGGCTCTGCCTGCCAGTCTGCCAAGAGTATGTTATGATTCTAGTTATCAGTCCAGCTCTCCTTCTCTGCATTCCTAAGCTACTGAATCGCATCAATAGTTTCCGTCATGGTCTAGCCTTTACGTCTCCATGTAAGAGAAATACTGTATTAATGGTCATTTAATATTCCTCAATACGCACTACATGTAGAATAATGCATGCACCAGTCTTAGAGTCTGTTAGCCTTTACCCTGATAACTTTTGGATTCTATCAACATGTTCTCTAAACATCAGATACTAGATAGTGTTTAGGTACATGTCGCTCTGACTCTCCAGACTTCAGTCTCTTCTTCTAGCACAGAAGTCATAGCCCCCAGTTCCTCCTAGTAACACGTCATTGTCAGTTTGCGCGCACCACTAGGTTAGAGGTCCCGGCTCCTTGGGTAGCCCCCTCCATGTTTCCGCCCCATTTATGACATATTCTGTTACGTTTACATCACATGTCTATGTTCACGCCTCTTGTTACACCTACTTTCTGCCTTATCTTTCGCGACTGTTACGAACCCCGCCCACTGCTACGCCTACTGTACTGAATGCTATGTATTTTGTTTAACTATATATACTTGTGCACTGTTATTAAAGTTAGCTGTTGTCCCGATCCTGCCCCCGGCAGCTGCCATCCTATTCCCGTGCAGGTTGTCCTGTTCCTGTCCTTTATGCTGTATTAAAACCTGCAAACTCCAGCTACCTCGAATCTTGACTCTTATTTATTGAGCTATCTGTTATTATAGTATCCTGAAAAATAGTACCGGTATTTAATTATTTATTTACCAGACTATGGCTGTATAAGGATAGGATGATTTATACTTAAGTAAGGGCATGGATCGGGTAGTTACACTAGGAATCTAAAATGCATCACAACACGAAATTTATGTTAAACATTACTAAAAGCTGTGTAAAACATTTTATGAAGAATGTGTTTACAATCCCACCCAAAAATACAATAAATGCAAATTATGAGCATTTTTGCTGTACGTATTTGAAGCAAATAATCTACTACGGCATAAAATATATCATTTACATTGCCTACTAAGTTAATCATAACTAAATTACATTCATGATAATGGCTCTGTTTCACAGAATAAAAAAGTCAAGACCATTTCATGGCATGTTAAATGATAAAGTAAGTCTGTTTCGCTTTTGAAGACAAGGTTAAATATTGTCTCTAGGAAGTACTCAAAGGGAATTTCTTGTTCTCTAAGAATAGTTCTACTTTAAGCAGATTGCTGTGTGCCAAAAGTTCAGTATTGGAAAAAGTTCATATTAAAACGTAGCAAAAATAGAGTTCACAAGTAGCGTTTGTTTTGAAAAATGAAGGCCAAATTGCAGTGTTCGTGGGAACGCTGTGTGTAGATTCCAAGAGTTATTCTCTGAGTCAAGAGAAAACATCACATTGTCGACGCTTGAAAAGAAATCTACCACAGTGAGTGAAAGCTGAACTACTTAGTTTAGCAGGTCATATGTGAACATATGTGAATCATTGCTGTCGGCATCAGATGCATAAGCAATATCCGAAGTAGATGTTACCTGTGTGCCGCTTGTCTCTCGTATCTCACTCTCAGTTAGACTTGCCGGTGAGACCTCAATGAATGCCGTCGTCAGGATTGGTAGCCTTTGGGGACAACACAATGCATGAGCCATTACCGGGCCCAGCAAGGCGTCGACATCCGATGGCAGGACTGATGGAAGTGTAAGACAGAAGTCCAACACGCATTCTTGTCCGCAAAGCAGGCATCGTAGAAACAAGTAAGATGAAATCTTGCCAGATTGGTCTGAATGAAAGTAACCAGGTAGCATTCAGATCTCTTAAACGAGCCAAGCCAAGAATCTGCGTTATCCTCTCATGATACCTTATGGCTTGCAGCGCCATCTCCATTGTTAGTTGGGTACCGCCGGTGACTGGACTTGCCATATCGGAGCAGGAGAAACAAAAATAGAATAGCTGCTACGAGTCCCAAAATGAGAGGTAGTCCGCCGAACACAGAGTGCACGAAATTTGGAAAAATTCCTAGGACTGCTTTAAATGGTGCTAACAGTCCCGAAAAAACTGTCTTAAATACATGTGCTATGCTAAACCCGACATGTTTGGCGGTAGTTTTCCTTGAAGGAGAGAGACGTTCGAAAGTCCCGGGCTAGTAATAGCGGGCCGTTGGAGTGTGGATACCTTTGCACACACGGGAGACGATTTGTTTAGACGATTTGTTCGTACCCAGCCAGACTTCGTGTCAAGAATTTGCCTTTGGTTTTGGTTTTTGTGAACGAGTCCCAGCTACCCCCAGATTGATTCCTTTTGTGGATTATCACCATGTCCTGAAGAGGCCAGATTGACTGGAAGGCCGAAATGCGACCGTGTCGACACTTTCATACTGGAGGAGTGTTTATGTTTATAATTAATTTGGGAACCTGTAGCCTTTGTGACACAGTTTTCGATTGAGTTCGGTAATTTGGGTATTCGAACCACCTGTGTTATACTACCTCCAAGTGCACCTCCTAGAGTGAATGGGAGGGCACTCAGCCTTTGCTGAAACATTTTGTAGGGTGTAAATCGTACAAGTTTTTCAGTGTTTGTGTTATGATTTTGTTCATTGGTCAATTTGTTGTGAATGTTTTGTATATAGGTTTGTATATAGTTATGTATATGATGGTATATGTTGTATAAAAAGCTTGTGTATAAAATTATTTTTTGATGTTTGTTACAAAGAAAAAAGAACAAAGAAATATGAGTTTAGTGATTACAAAAAAACAATAAAAAATGTGTAATCTAGTCCCTGTGTATGAGTGATGGAGTGGTATAAATTGGATTTTTCCTAAGTGCATTAAATGGCATAGAAATAGGTGAATTAATTGTCTCCTATTTAGATAAGTTATTGTAGATCTTTTCCTCCTTTTTCCATTGCTTTTTTCTTGCATACCAATGGTATAAGACATGTTTAAGATCTGGCTTAACATCTCTACCAAATGCGTAGGGCAGTTCGTAGACAGTAAGGCATGAATTTCTGCAGATGTCCTTGCAACTTGCAGTACATACGTCTCTTTGGACGAGGTCAGTGGCATAGTTTTTTGTGAAAGAATAGCTTTCATTCTGCTTAAAGTATCAATTCATATAGAAGAGATATTCACTGAAGGCCATAATGCCGTCTTCCCGTCTGCGTTGCTTTTAGTAAACAATACTTGCATACAAGTATGGATGACATAGTAATAAGATAAAGTTGCCCTGGCATCATGCCACAACAGCTGTGATCACTCAACAATATGTAGCTTCCATTAGAAAGCTGCCTAAAAACTGGGTTTATCACTGCAGTGGGAGCACCGTGCAGGTGGCAGGAAAGGATATTTGAAGAACCATCGCAGGCTCCATGTAAATTAATAATTGAACACAAAAGTGTACCGCTTAGTGATTTTTCACAATTTCTTCCACTAAGGAATACTCTCTTTCCCCCATTCCAACAATTGTGAGCGTATGGTAAAGTCCAGGTTGACCTTATGTATTCTTTACCCAAGATTTCATATAAGCCTGCTGGAATGTGTTTTGTGCAGTACTGGAATTGGAAAGTCGTCACTGGTATTGTGATGGTACCATGTATTATCCATTCAATTACAGACTTTTCGGAGACAGTCAATGGTAATCTTTCCAGTTTTTCAATGCTCTGCACCGTATAGTCTGCTCCTCTCTGTGCCAATGAGATTTGTTTATCTGTAAGGTTAAATACAGAAAACAATGACGTGGTGTTGATTAGACGCCATGGCACGTAGCCTGAACCCAGATTTTGTAATGTCCAGCCCAATGTCATTATAGAACGTAATTGAGACTGGCCATGTTGCAACATTAGCAAGTCTTGCTCTATTATGTCAATTGCAGATGATACAATGCTGTTCGAAGAATAAATTCTGGAGGACAGAGTCGTTAACCCATTGTCCACTACAGAGAAACTTTTGTCTAAATTAATACGATCAATTTCTCGTATTCTTTCTGCAGTTTCCATTTGTGTCACTTTCCAATATTCGTTGTACGCTGCGTAGATTCCGGCATATATGAAACGTTTTTCGATGTGGCTTACAAGGTCCAAGTAAGAAATGTCGTAAATCAACGCCTTTTTTAAGTAAAGATAAGTGTTGTTTTATTTCTGGAAGTGTAGATTTCTGTAGCCATTCAAGGCAACGTTTTCCTACACTATATGTTGTTACTATCCCTGGATGTTGTCTTTGGGAATATCTAGGTTCTGGTGCGTTCATTAAATCCTTGAGTTTCATTCAGGAATCTATCTTGACAGTTATTAGTGTCTGTGGGCCAGATCAACCATTTTTTCCAATTTGGATAAGTTCTGTTGTGTTGTAAAATAAGATTTACGCCTACCTCCTCATCTGCAGTTGAGTTACTGTCAGGTGTGGCTTTAGGTATGGACGTTTTGTTTAGATCTTTTATCTTAGCTATGCCAAGACAAGAGGTTTGCTGAATTGTGTCATTTAAAAACATTATTTGTTCTTAAATAATGCAGGCTCTGAATAAGGCTTCTAAACCTTGTACCTGCCAATCTTTTGTGCCCCAGACAGTTTTTGTCTCAATGTTGTCTTTTCAAAAGGCAAAACCTAATGTAGACAGTTGAGCATAAAAGTTTGCAGAATAAATTTGTTTAGTATTGGTCAACATGTTTATCATTCCTGTTTTATTTCCAATTTTGAAATAGAATGTTTCTGGATTCGTGAAATTGAACCCTGAAAAGTATGGACATTTTTCATAAAATGTTTTCGAGCTGCCCTTTGGCGGCGTTGGACAATGTTCCCATTGATTATAAGAAAAAACATTTCTAGGGTTAGCAGATTTATGCAAATAATGGTGACCATAATGATTATAGCAAAACATTTGTTCGTAATTTGATGAACCTTCTAAGTATTCATGTTTCATGAATTTAGCTGACATTTCTAAATCGGTCATCATATTATTAACAGTATCAAAGTCCCAATCATCAGAAAATGTGTTATGTTTTACAAAGTCACTTAAAGAAACCTTGAATTGGTGTGGAATCTTCAGCAGCTACCCCGGGCCATAAATGTCATAATCAGTTTTGTCTCATGCTATACCACCTGGTATAGGGATGGCTGTGATGTTCACTGGTGACAGGTCTCTTCGTTCACAATGTGATGACTTGTGAGGTTTCGGAGTAAGTTGATGTTCTTACTTGCTGTGTACTTTGCACTATATTTTCTATCTGTCTTTCAGTTTGAACCTCTTGAATTGTAGCAAGATTAGGCTGTCTGCTACATCTTGATAGTCCACTGGGCCTACTACTTATTATCGGCCACATGTTGTGGTTTGACCAGGTCGATGGATACAGACCTTTTTTCCAGCAAAGGGCGGCAGTACTACTGTTGTTGATCCGAGGACTGCTAGTACAGGTACTGGTTTTCTGTAAGAAGGCCCAAATTCTGTCTTGTCCGCGTTCTTTTCTCTGACTAGATCCCCAATCTTTGGAATCCAGACAGGCCTTGCTGGGACAGGTGGTTTTTCTTCAGTGGTCGTTGGCTTTTCTTGTGTGTTGCTCAGACTTTTCCTTGTTTCAGTTAAGTCCTGCAAAACAGCCAAACGGTCTTTAATATCAAAGGGTTTTTGTTCCACCACTGAAGTCCTGTATGGACATTCTAGTACCAAACAATAATTCGTACAGACTGATTCCACCCAGAGAGTTTCTTGGCAGAGTGTTAAGACTACGTTGGACATTTATTAGATGTTTGACCCACCCATCACCTTTACCGAGTACCCTAGCTGTTATAGATTGCTTTATGTCACGGTTTTTTCTTTCCACTACCGCATTTCCCTCAGGATGGAATGGATTTGAGTACCGCAATGCAACGCCCAAGCTGGCCATGGCCTCCTTGTAAGCCCTAGAGCTAAACGCAGGACCTTGGTCAGAATGTAGCATGCCGATTGCGTATGTGCCGATAAAGGCTCGCAAATCTTTTATAACAGTTCTGGAGTCAGCCGAGCGCTAGGGCCATATCCAAACTAATATTGTCCTAAAATTTGTGGGGTCGCCTTTGTCTAAGACGGTGGCAAGTAGAAAGTTTGACGTCATCTAACTTACGTTTCCGAACAGGACTAGCTATGCTGAAGTCAGCTGTCTGGTGGTGGTCAAAGCAGTGATCCCTGGAACAGACATCACAATTGAGTCCATAATCAAAAATATGGACACTCTTTCCTGGCCACCAGTATTTTTGTTCTAGTTTTTTAAGTGATTTTGAAATCCCTTGATGTGTCAACCCTTCTCCCATGTGTGCTTCCTGGATTAAAGCACATCTCTGGTTTCTGTTTGGAATTACTCTATTCCCCACTCCAGGGATTTGAGCAAAAGGAACAGAGTTTGCGTCGGTTATGTATGTATACTCGAGTGGATAGCTTTGCGGTAATGCTGCGCTGTTGCCTTGAATTGTGGCATTGACAGCTAGCATTGTTTCACCGTCTATCGTTGTTTTTGAACGAGTAATTGTAGCTACGGAAGCTGTTTGCACAGCTGCCTTCACGGCTTCATCAGCCAAAGATTTCCCTGCAACGTGAACGCCATCACGTTGATGACTCAGCGTATGTATCACGTGATTCTTTTGTGGTTCTTTCTGTAATAGAACTACTTGTTCCCAAAGCAATTTATGCTTGATTGTGCCACCTTTTGCATCTTTGAAACTGTTTTTAACCCAGTTCTGTAGATATTCATTGTAAGACTGGACGCAGTAATGCGAATCGCACAATATGAGCGTGGGGAATTCGCGATCGGTATTTTCAAGCGCCATCTTGAAAGCCTGTAGTTCAGCTCGCTGAGCTGTACAGTCCCCAAGTGATTGAGTTTTTGTGACCATAGGTCTGAATTTACCTTCGTGCCTGCGACCTTTAACAATCATGCACGCAGCACTGTAGGCTTGTTTTCAGCCAATTGCGGGTTGTGCTGATCCGTCTGTATATATTATACATCCGTAATGTTCTAGAGGCAGAATCTCAACAGGAAGAGAGCATTCTTGTTCGTATTGGAGGACTTCTTGAGTTTTCAAGTATAGATCAAAAACGTATTCAATGTCTGTTGCAGCAAGAGAGGTAACCCATTGTATCCATCTCGATTGTAAAGCCTTAGCATTTGGAAGGCTTGCTTTTGTAACTGCCTCTAAGGCAGGGACAGGTGTAACAATCATTACACGTTTTCCCTGTGCCAGGGCTCTCTCTTTTGCTACTGCAGTTTGAACCACAGATGTCAGTATTTTTTCTGTTGAAGTGAACTTCATTTCAGCTTGTTATACAAGTGTGATTTGTAAGCTATAAGTACCTTTTCTCCTTCATTAAAGGTTAGGTATGTGAATCCGCATCTTCCTGGGATGATTCGGATCACGTGTTTTTGCTAACATGTCTGTTTGCACTGAACGCAAAATTTCTGTGTGTTTGAGTCCAATTAGTTGGTTTGAAATCAGGTTTGATTAGTTCGTAGAGAGGTTTAACCCTCTCTGCGTAATTTAAGACATACGTTCTTCCAAAATTTCGGAAACCTAGAATTGATTGCAAGTTTTTCAGTGATTTTGGAGGTTGGAGCAGCGCACATTTCTCAATAAAGTTTGCTGCCAGACTTTTGCCTTCACTTGAAAGTTCATATCCTAAGAATAGGACGTTGAGGTGGGCAATTCCTGACTTTTTTAAAGTTGAATTTGTACCCTTCAGAAGCAAACCCAAGTATTATGGTGTTCACTCTTTTCAAGTGCCTGTCCAAATCATCATCCCTAAGATAGATGTCATCGACATAAGATAATGCCTCATCATCATACGTTTGTATTAACTCTGTTACTCTGGCTGAAAATAAACCTGGACTATTCTTGAATCCCTCGCGGAGAGGGAAAAATTGTCGCAATATCCCCATTATTGAGAAAGCGGTCCAATACCTGCTTTCAGGTGCAATGTTTTGACAGAAAAACCCATTGGAAATGTCTAATGTGGTTTTATATTTTTTACACACAATGTTACTCATTAGTGCTGCACTATGTGAATTTTGTACTGCAAATGTTTTGCAACAAGAGTTTAAATGTCTGTAATCCAAAACTAGACAATATGAATTGTCTGGTTTTTAGGCAGGAAACAAACGATTGTTAATTGATGAGGTGCATGTTTCAATCACCCCTTGGTATTCAAGTTGATGTAAATTCTCCCTGACATGTTTTCTAGCTTCTTGCTTTACTGGATACTGCCTCTGAGGAGTAGGTTGAGTTTTTAACTGGATTTTATGGAGAGGAGAGTCCTCATCCCATCCTACATGATTTTTATATAATGCTGGAGCCTGGGCCACTGCCCATTTTCTGGCATAAATGTATTTTTTATGAATCGGAATATGATTTGAGAAGGCTGGCATAATGATGTCTTCGCCATGTGGGCACACCCTGACCAATTCTGGTGGCCAGTCTCGTTCAGCTAGAAGAATGTCATAACCCTTAGATAGCCTCTCCCAAAAGAGTGATTTTATTTTCTGGGAATATCCCCCTCCATCCGGAGTGTTATCTCGTATAACTTATGGAGTAAATTAACTCTGGTGTCGGCAGTTTCAACTTGAATGCATTCATTCAGGTCCACTGTCTCCAGATGATCCTTTAGCATGCTGCGAGCTATGGTGACTTCTGCTGCGCTGTCTAGCATTGTCTGCTAGACCCTTAGATAGCCTCTCCCAAAAGAGTGATTTTATTTTCTGGGAATATCCCCCTCCATCCGGAGTGTTATCTCGTATAACTTATGGAGTAAATTAACTCTGGTGTCGGCAGTTTCAACTTGAATGCATTCATTCAGGTCCACTGTCTCCAGATGATCCTTTAGCATGCTGCGAGCTATGGTGACTTCTGCTGCGCTGTCTAGCATTGTCTGGGCCCACTCCTCGTCTTGAGTTGTGTCCTCAAGATCCTCGGCATGTCTGATCTTGGTCTTCTTTGTGTTCTGATCGTCCTCTTCTTTCGGATTTCTGCGAGGAAGTCTGAAAGGTACAAGAGGAACGTGTATCAATATCTTGATATCTATCAGGTTTTCTCAAATTATCCCTATTTCTAAGGTTAAACCTTTTTTAGCGGGTTCCCGTTGAGGAGACCTATCTCCTCTTATTGGAGATCTTCCTCTGGACTTAGAATATTTCTCTTTAGGTAGTGTCTGTTTAGTATTTTCCCACTTCTTTTTAGGAGTAATGAGAGTGTTTTTAATAAAAACTTTTTCAGGATTTTCAGTTAGTTGGGGGCTTTATTGGTTTCCCTCCCAAACTATCTGTAGCGAGTTCTTCATAGGATTTTTCAATTATTCTTGCCTGTTCAAATGGTTGCTCATTTATATCAGTTTCTTTTAATGTTTGGCGGATTGCCACGGATGCTGCTTCACCTTTTATGGTAGCTAATAGTATAGCCGAGACCTGCTTGAAATGTTTCAGTAATTTCATACCAAGAATTAAAGCAGGTTCTGGTCCATATTAATTTTGAATCTGTCTCAGAACATCTGGTACCACCGCCATAGAAGGTCCACCATGTGTTTTTGTGCAGATTGAAGCAAAGACTGTACCCCAAGTGCCACAGTCCTCTACATGTGGTGCAATCCCCATTGGTAGGCAGATTGTTAAAATCCTGTGTTTCTCATGAGGTGTACTATCAGGGATTACTGCCTCTATTTGAGTAATTTTTTGAGCTAACCAGAACAGACTTTGTTCCCGTTAAGCGGGTAATTTACCAATGACTGATTGTATAGTCTGTGGTGTGATTTCGTTTATGTTTGTGGTTCCCTGCTGAGGGATGTGCTGTGGAATTCTTACAGCTGGCTAGACTGTTAAAGTCTGCATGACATATTGAACCAGTTGTCTATGTATTTTAATTAAATGTTTTAGCTGAGCTAACAGTTCTGGACCTGTCATTCTTTCAATGTCAGGATGTGGTGTATAGCTGGATAGTACCGGCCATGTTGCTCCTGTTCTACATAGTGGACCGAGCCTGGTATTGTGATTTTGATGTTTTAGGGCGCCTTTAAACCAGAGCTGATGATCTTGGTAAGTTAGTGGAATTTCAACGTCCTCGAAAGGAACGTATTCCGCTGGAAGTTCCCCTACTTTGTGTAGTAAAACTCATGCATTTGCAGCAGGAAATTCAATCCACAAATAGAATACCTGTATTTGTCAATATTCATGTGCCTCTATAACAAATATCACTTTCCCACCTCTTGAGGATACTCCATTATTTATTAGTTTGTAAGTTATACTTTTCCTTACATTTACCGGGATCAGTATGACATTCGGGTCATTTTCCTGGACAGTTGTGTCTTCCAACAAAAGTCGAGCTGCTAGTGCAGCTTCCCTCTCGTCGTCACTATCCAACATTTTTTAGACTGAAAGTTTGCAGAGCAAGTTTCAAGGAAACAAAGATAAGATGTGTGAGAAGTTGGCCTGGTGTATGATGTTCACTATTCTAGTGAACACCTTGCACCAGTCCAAACAACCGTTATGGTGATGGTTGTAAGTCAACCTTATAGACCAGCTATCATAGTGGTAGCGTGGACAGAACAGTCTTAGGCTAAATGAAGGACTTTGGCCTTCTGGCAGGTTCACCCCTGAAATTTTTGCCTTGAAATATAGTGATTTCTGGTCTTTGCGCACTTTGACACTGTGGCGCAGTGTAAAGTGCGTGCGCTCCTTGAGTGCATGTGGTGAGATAGGCCAGCCCTCCCATAGGAATGCATGGGGAATGTATGTGTCCCTGGTAGTTCCTGATGCGTGGGGAGTGCAGGCTCGAGTTTGGTATGTGTGAACTCGTGGGAGTGAATGCTGCGCAACGGTATGTGCGGCTTGTATGTGTCTAGTGGGGAAGGGCCACTTCTAGACATGGCTGTGTGTGTGCAGTGAGGGTGCTGGAGCGTGATTGGCTGGAGCTGGCTGGCATGCCAGGCTCCAGGAAGTCTGGCAGGGTCTGCCCGGTGGTGAGTGGGAGATTAGCATGCTGATGGCTGGGGAGGAGTGTACCTGTGTCCTGAATGAGGCTGGGTTTTCCCCTGACAATGCTAGCTCCACCCCCCTGGGGAGCGACTGATGACCCAAGCCCTGCCAGTGAATAGAGAGGGTGGTTGAGCCCATCAACAGTACTCCCAGACCAGCTGCGACTGGTTCTGCCCCCACCCTGCACCTAAAGACAAAGGGAAAAGGTGTATAAAAGAGGGGCTGTGACCCCATGAAAATGTTCTTGTTTGCTGCTTGAATCTGCCAGGGGCGTGCTGCTGCTTGGGCCCAGGGGGAAGGCTTGCCTCCCCTGGGCCCTGCCCAGGCCCTGGCTTGCTTATGGACCCCAGAAGGACTTGCTACTTCTGCTTATTGAGACCCTAGCGCCTGGGAGCGCTTTAATTGAGCTTGGCAGCGTGGGGCTGCTCTCTGTCCTGCTCGTGCTCCGCGCAGGTGCTACCCTGCCCTATGCCGGTATTTTCATTGGATTTATTGACGGTTGCCACCCTGTTTATTTTTCAATGCCCCAAGTGCGCAGGAGCCGACTCTGCGACTTTGTCCGCCTTCGAGGGTGCCCACCCCCCATTTTCCGATCCTAGAATCACCGCCGCGGCCCTCTCGCACCGCAAACCGGAAGTCAGGCGGCCGGGCGCCTGGAGCGGGGCGGGACTTCCGCTTGCTTCAGGAATTCCCGCCCGCCGCCGCGTCGCTATTGGTTGCCTGCCCGGTTGAGGAGAGAAAGAGAAGCTGGCCGAGTCTCGGCCTCCCGCGGCCCGGGGCTCCCATGGAGTAGGGAGAGCCCCGGGGCCGCCAGCGGAGAGGGTTCCGCCGATGCCCAGCAAGCGAAAGTAGACCCGCGAGTCCCCCCCGAGTCCCGGTGAGTGAAGGAGGGGGGCGGGAGACCTGGTCGGTGCTTCCTTTCCAGGGCAGCCCCGCTCGACAGAGGGCTGCCCCAACGGTTGTCCCCTGCAGAGCCCCAGTGACGAGGGCTCTAAGTTGTTGGTGCCTTCAAGGCACAGTGCCCCCCTCCTCATGCACTGAGCGGCCCCCGATGGCAGCGGGCCGCTTCCACATTTTGGGGCATCAGTATTTAGGAGCCAGTTGATTCTAGAGCCAGAGGGCTCCAACGATGGGCAAGTGTTTGTGCCTAGAAGGCTCCCAGCTTGCGCAACATTTGTGGTAGAGGAGCCAGAGTGCTCCAAGGGGCCCAGTTCTTCAAGAGCCTAGAGGGCTCAAACGTCTTGGCGCATCTTTGTCCCAGAGGGCTAGTGAGAGCCTGTCGCAGTTCTAATTCCAGCTGCCGAGCAAGTAGTGGGCAGCTGCACCGTTTAGGTATTTTCCTTCCTAGGGACATGTCTCTGGACTTAGGAGTGGGCGCACTCCGTTCCCTATTTGGCCTTCCCCAGCTGCGCAGCACTTAGTGCCAGCTGCAGCGTTTAGGCCCTGTTCTGTCCCTCAGCTGCCCAGCAAGTAGTGGGCAGCTGCTACGTTTAGGTTCTGGCGCAAGTGGCGCAACCTGGACTTTGTGAGTTCTGCGCTAAAGGTGATTTATGCGGTAACTGAGGTTTAGATGCTGTTATGATCTATGTCCTATTGCTTTTGGGTATTAGGAAATGTACAATGTGTAGTATGTTTTGCGCACCCTGTGTTCTGCACCTCTGAATGTGTTGTTGATGCATCATGTACCTTGTTCCTTACACCGCTGAACGTGTGTTGATGCGTCATGTGTTTCTCCTACACCTCTGAATGTTGTAATGCATCATGTGTAATGTGCTTATACCCCTAGTATAAGGTTTTACTTAGGTGGTGGGAGTCTAATGTAGTTAGACTGATGGTATACTGTGTGTGATGGGTTTCATAGCACAGGCTGTTGAAAGTACAGTGATCTACCATGTTTTTTTATATTATGCTACAGTGATTTTCTGTTATGGTCCAAGTGATATTCCAAGGGCTTGATACTGAGCTCGCCCCCTGACCAGAGTCCCAGGACCAGTGGACTCTATTGTGCCTTCCCTGACAAATTGCTGGGACTTGTCTGATCTCCCTGGGCCCCTGGGGCCTTGCTGAAGTGTGCCTCGCTCACCCCCTCGGCAGCTCGTGCCGGCCGCCCGTCCAAGCCTCGAGCTGCGCCGCTCTCCCCTGAGCCGTGCAGCTTCGCTGGGCCGCCTGCATCCTGCCTCCCCCTCCTCTTCTGAGCCGCACACATTGGTCGCCCCAGAGAAACGCTTGTAGCTAGCCGGTCGCCCGCTAAAGCCTACTAAGGAGGTCACTCTCATTATCCCACGCAACCAGGCTGGAAGGTACTGTCCGATAGGCTCTATGTTCTAATTTCTAGGCCTACAAGTATTGTATTCTAAGTTCTAAAAGTGCTGATTCCTGACAGTGGTCCAGGTGGCCCTGTCTTGTAAATATCCCCTGTAAATTCAGCCCGTGCCTCTGGCACATTGTAAAGTGTGTGTTTTTATCTAATGTGTTTTGGTGTAATACAAAGGCTATTTTTATATAACCTTGTGTGGAGTTTCCTTTGTGGTGGGTCCTGGGTGTTGTTGCTGGGGTGCGTTCGCAAATACTTAACTTACATCGCCTCCAAGTTTAGCCTTGCTGCTCGCGCCACGTTACCTAGAGGGTGAGCAGGGGTTATCTTGGCGTGTAACTCCCTTGCCCTGACTTAGGAGTGGTGGTCTCTGACTGACTTTGGCGAAAGCCCTGGCCAGCCCGGGATCCCATTTCTAACACTAAAAGACTCTTGAGGGCGTGTAAAGCCAGCTGTTTTACCGTATGTAACACCTTGATACCAAATGACACCACACAGGATATATATAAAATATATATGTATTTTTTCACTAACACACTCCTCTGAACTCTTTATGAGATCAGAGGCCAAAGCACATAACAAGTTACTTAATCAGAATACGTTAAGTTGCACAAAATACAGTAAGGCCCTAGGGGCGAAGCAAACTATATACTAAGAAAGTGGTATAAGTACCACGTCACGAGAAAAGGAAAGGCCTAAGGCCTGGAGAATCGCTGGGGCACACTATCTGAACCTTAGGTTAGGAGTAGGAGGCCCACAGGCGGCGCGTGCAGAGTCTTTACTCACACGCGAGAGTCAATGTTAAGTCAATGGGAACTCAGAGTTTAGAAAAAGAAGGATTTAGGACACTTCCGGTTTAGCTAGGAAGAAACAACTAAAAACCTAGACACTTGGATAGTCAATACCCTTGGGAGCACCGAAGTACTCACATTACCTCACCCACAGGAAGCGGGTGCATAGGTGTGAAGATGTGTCGGGTTTCACCGTTGAAGCCTATGGAGACCTGGTAGAAAGATGCTGCAGGCGACCAGGAGGAAGCTGTCCAGATGATCCAAGGGTGGATCGAGGATGAAAAAGACCTGAAAGCAGATGGGACAGAGTCTGGGTCACTAGCCAGTGACCGGGTGGAATCAGGAAGGAACCAGACGACGTCGAGGAGCAATCAGGTGCTGTCGTGAAGCTTGTCTCTTCAGCCACGTGGACCAGGAGGCGTCGAGGATGACCAGATGCTGGAGAGGAGCCGTCCCACGAAGGTTCTTGCAGATGGAGGGGTCGACTGCCGGATTGGAGTCAACAATCCTTGGCAAATGCAACCCATGCAGGATTCAAAGAAAGCTTCTGATGCAGACCAGCAAGGTCTGAGGTGCCTCACCTTTGCAGGGAGGCAAGAGCCATTCTGGAGCAACCAGACCAGCCAGTTGATTCAAAAGGATCGTTGTGACAGAGGCTACTAGCCAGCGGGCCAGCAACCGGACAACGCGTCGAGCAGTACACAAGCAGAAGGGCCCAAAGCAGAACTCGTGGAGTGTGGAGAGCTGATCTTCGGTGCAGGTGGAGCTCGGATTCGGGGCTTCTCAATTCCCAGTGCACAGCTTCGAGGATACCTCAGGAGCTGCACATTTAGCAAGTCGTGGACTTTTCAAGATGTCCGGTCCCACGTGTCTCGTCGCCTCCACAGATCTCAGCTATGCTGCAGATGTGAAGAGAGGGTCAGAGAGGTCTGGAAGTCTGGGTCTTGTCAGGCTCTGTGCTTGGGTCCCGGCAGGAGCGTCGAAAAAGCAAGCCGTTGATTTGCTGGATGGTGCCTGGTTGCCCAGGGTGCTCACTCCTTGGCCACAAGGGAGATTCTTCAGTCTTCAGGTTCAGCAGAACATCGAAGGTCCAGAGTTTCGTTTCAAGTTTCAGTTCAGGATCAAATCTAAAGTCCAGGGGCTCAGCTCCTACCTTTATACAACTAAAAGGGGCTGGATTACTTTCTAGGTCCCTCCTATGGGTGGGACCAGGAAGGGGGGTGGTTACACCCCCTTTCCTTTGTCCAGTTTTGCACCAGAGCTGGGGCTGGAGTGCCCCAGCAACCGGTTTGAACTGGGGTATGCATGGAGCACCTAGTGTGCCCCAGGCAGTGTCTCAATCTATTCAGCCCTCACTGTCCCAATACACAAAGTCCTGTCTGGTGTGGTGCTCATACCTCTGCAGGCAGGAAACCTATTGTCCAAACCTCCGTGACTGGAAGGACTCCCAGCAGCAGGAGGTCAGACTTGTTTCTGTGGCAGCAGCGTCCATTTTGTGACACCGGGGCTCTGGTTAACTTTAACCAGGATAGTCAGCAACAACATGTCTTCTCCCTCTAGAAGGGTGGAATGCTACCCCCGTCGCCAGAATTGGCGAGGGGGTAGTATTCCAAAGCGTATGACACCTTACACGACATGTTTAGATAAAGCCAAACCAAAGTTAGCATACAACAGCGAGGATTATAATGCACTTAAGAGTATATGGTATGGCGATATCATAGAACAGCTATAAGGACATGGTTGCGAAAGCTGCAGACAGGCTCAGCTCATGCTAGAGCACCATCTCACGCATAGCCAAGCACTCTGCCTTCAGGATTGTTAAGGCCTGCCATAGGAGTGACTTATAGGTTACTGTGTGTCTATATATAAGGGTAGATATAGGAATACTATACCTAAGCTAGGAGTGATTACACGACCTTGCCCCAGCTGAGTGATCAGCCAGTTGTGTCAGTTTAAGTGGCCAGCCAGGGATGGCATAATACATGCTGCAGCCCTTGGTAGGCCTTGGTTACACCTATGCCCTGAGTACCTAGGGTACACTTCTACAGGGGCTGATAAGGTGAACCAATTCCCAATTGTGGATGTACCTAGAGTACATGGTGTGAATTTAGAGAGAGTGCTTCTGGGCTGTGGGTCTGATTAGCAGGCCCACAGCCACATCTAAGTCGAAAACCAGTAAAGCAAAAGCAAAAAGTGGGGGCAGACTCTACTCTCCTACAAGGTGCACAATATTTTTGGAACACTGAGTCCTTCAACGTTGAACAAACCAAAAACGAATACATAGGTTTTTTGTCCTACTCAGTTTTGGCGGATATTATATCCTTTAACCCACTCCAGATGTCTTTTGGAGTTTTTACGGGAAAAAAAGGGGTCTATGTGAAAAGCACGACTGAGTTACTCTAGTATCTAGCGTTAAACTATCGCCTTACCAAACGCTCTCCCAGAACTCGATCTCCCAACAACCCGCAAGGGGATCTTGGGAACACTGGAGCTGGATTTCTCGGCCAGAGAAAAGACAGAGTCTCTCAGTGCGTCAGCTGGAGGGTCGGCTTCCTTCGGTCCTTGCTGCAGGAGAGCAGAGTCAGGAAAGGTGATAGTCGAGCTGCTCCAGGCCACCGTGTGCTTGCTAAGGCAAGTGCGGGACTTTTTATACCATGGGTTTGACGTAAGTTTTGGCTTAATAACGTCATCAAAGACTTAGTTCTTTGAATACTCCATGATTTCTTGGGATAACTTAATATTCAGTAGGGGAAGTTTCCTGACTGCTGAAGGCAGGTTTCTCTAAGGAATCGGTGTGGCTTTTTGAACTAGTGGAAGTAGCCCTACCGCATTTAGACTGTATAAGCTATATCTAAATGTTTATAGGTTTGTTCTATGTCTGCATAAGGATAGGATGATTTATACTTAAGTAAGGGCATGGATCGGCTAGTTACAATAGGAATCTAAAATGCATCACAACACTATCTCTGTTAAATTTAGATAACACAATTTTGGTCAAGGTGCTAGCAACTCGATTAGCCTTGCTAATGGAGCAGTTCATCTCCTCAGCACAGTCTGGGTCTGTTCCACACTGGTCCACATCCTTTACCTTATGGTACTGCTTTTACCGTGCTGAATAAAATTTCTCCAGCCGTGCCGGCTTCAGTGGCCTTTCTCGACACAGAGAAGGCCTTTGACTCCCTCGAGTGGCATTTTCTCCGGGCTGTGCTAGGCCTACCAGGTAGTCCCTCCCAGTTCATATCACTAATTATGCAACTATATTCCAATAAGACTGCCCGCATTAGAGTGAACGCTGCTATATCAGATGCGTTCCTGAATCTATGTGGTACTCGACAAGTGTGCCCCTTATCCCCCCTTTTATTTATAACAGCAATGGATCCTCAGGTCTGGGTGATGCAGGAGAGCCAATTGCATTGTGGGTTCTAACTCACCCATAGGCCTCTACTAATATCACTGTATGTGGACAACATTTTACTGTTCATCCGCAACCCCCAGCTCAATCTCCCCGTTCTTATGCAGGCGATAGCCAGATTCAGTGACTTCTCGGGCCTCCGTGTAAATTGGGCCAAATCACAGCTGTTTCCGTTGATGGACGAGACAGCTTCTCCCCCGGCTGAGTTCCCCTTTAAAAAGGCGCCTGATGGAACGAAATACTTGTGCATCCACATCCATGGAGAAAAGAAGCAGGTACTACAATGAAACTATGGGCCAGCTCTGTCAGATATCAATGCACAGGTGGAGTGTTGGATAAAACTCCCTTTGTCAATAGATAGGCGAGTTGCAATAATAAAAATGGTCGTCCTGCCTCACTTTCTATGCCCCTTCACTAACATCCCTATTTCCATAACACAGCACTTTTTCAACACACTAAGGGGATCCCTTTTGCAATAAACATGGCCTGGACTGTGTCCTTGTATTGGTTTGGATACACTTACAATCCCTTCTGAGCGCGGGAGCCTTGGAGTCCCTGACCTATATTTATATTATCTAGCTGTTCAATGCCATTACACATACCGTTGGTACCCGGCAGAATGCTCGAATACCCTATCTATGCCTTGAAAGAGTGATTATTGAAAGAATCAGGCACACCCAGATTCTACCCAAGGGAATCCCACTCGACAATATGGACATACAAACGGTGTCTAATACCTGTTGAGCATGGTGCCATTTCCATCCTGCTGCATGACAATCCTTGGCTCCCGCTCGCTAGGGAGAGACTAGACCAAGGCACCCTTCATAGGTATGACCTCCACACTATGGGGGACTGGTTCCCTGATGGTCATGTTACACCCCTTTTGGAGGGACCATGGGATAGGGATAATCCATTCATAGACCAATTTGTTTTCAGGAGACTGGCCAAAACGTTACTATCGCCCTGCCCCTCCTAATGATTTTGACCCACTGACTCTGACAATCTCAACTACCGAGGGAGGACGCATGATTTCTAGCCTATATAGATCCTGTCTTGAACTAAAGCCTGAAACTACCAATAGATTGCGTAAGGTTTGGGCGACAGAACTCGGGATGGAAATCACTAACACAATGTGGGCATACTGCTGCACACAGATGCAGCGCATTTCTATCTGTCAACACCAAAATTGTTACACTTCAAATTTTTAAATCAACTTTATATATCCCCATTGGATATAGCTAAGTTTGAATATACCAGATCTGATGCCTGTGCTAAGTGCCACGATGCGGGAGCTAACTTCGCACACCTCGCCTGGACCTGCGCTGTAGTGCATGCTTACTGGGTGATGTTGTTCGAACGGATCTCAGCTATGATGGGTGCAGACCTGGCACCTTGTCTACCCACTGCATTATTGGGATATACCCTCGAGGTGCCACACAACGCCCATAGGTTTGTGTGCATGGTGCTGCTACTGGCTAAAAGAGAGGTAGCACTGCGATGGGGTAGTGCATGTCCTCCCACAGCTTTGGAATGACTGGAGAGTATTTGTCATTGCGAGAAAGTAGGGGAGGATTATGCACAGATGCAACCCTTGAACTCACATTCCAAAGAATTCTGGGCCCCCTTCCAGGTCTACCTTCCATCTATAGAGCGTGATGAGTCAGAATGAAATACAGCTGAGCATTCTCGTCAGTTTATAAGTCTCTGCACTATCTGATGCCTAGAGCAGTGGTTCCCAATCGTTTGACCCCTGAGGACCCCCACTAAATCACTACTGGAAGCCGGGGACCCCTAAGCAATTTGTACAATTTAAATTTCTTTTTAAAAACGGCTTTTGAAGCCGAGGCAAATTCAAGAGGTGAGACAGCCTGAATTGGGTCTATTGGCATGGACATGTATGCATAGAGCAGAAAGTTAGCAATCAGACAACAGCACGAAAATTCTACTGCTGATCCTGGCTGCATCTATTTTTACCTGCCTGCCAAATAAATGTAACCTATACACATGTGCCTTTCAACGTTTTATTGCTTTTATTGTATTGCCTGTATTTTCATAGTTGTGTTCTGTGACTGCTGTAGTCTGTCGTCCCCCGCTGCCTGTACGTGGTCCGTGCCCCTTTTTCTTCCCTCTGTTCCCCTCGCTGTCCCCGTGCTCGCTCTGTCCGGTCTTGCCTTCTGTACCCCCCGCTGCTCCGTGTCTCTGCCCTGTTTTCCCTTCTGTTCCCCTCACTGCCCCGTGCCTTCTGTTCTTAGCTGCCCCTATATTTCTGTATTCTGTATTTTGCCTCTGTGCCATTCGTTTTTTGTGCCCGTCTGCCCTCTGTGCCACTCGTTTTTCCCTCGTTTTGTGCCCCTTTTGTCTACTGTTCCACATGTTTTTCCATCGTTTTTTGTGCCTTTCTGCCCTCTGTTGCACTTGTTTTTCCCTAGTTTTTTTTGCCTTTCTGCCCTCTGTTCCACTAGTTTTTTGCCTTTCTGCCCTCTGTTCCACTTGTTTTATCCTCATTTTTTGTGCCTTTTTGCCCTCTGTTCCACTCGTTTATCCTCAATTTTGTGCCCTTCTGCCCTCTGTTCCACTCGTTTTCTCCTCGTTTTTTGTGCCCTTCTGCCCTCTGCTCCACTCGTTTTTTGTGCCTTTCTGCCCTCTGTTCCACTCGTTTTCCCCTCGTTTCTTGTGCCCTTCTGCCCTCTGTTCCACTTGTTTTTTGTGCCCTTCTGCCCTCTGTTCCACTTTTTTTGTGCCCCTCTGCCCTCTGTTCCACTCATTTTTTGTGCCTTTCTGCCTTCTGTGCCACTCATTTTTTGTGCCCTTCTGCGCCACTCGTATTTTCCTTGTTTATGTGCCCCTTTTGCCATCTGTTCCACTCGTTTCCCCAGCCGCTGTGCCCCCTGCGGCCCGCCCCCCTGACTGCCCATTGCCCATTCGCTGCCCCTGCCTCCCGATTGTATTGTTGTGGTCTCGCCGCCCCTGCGCCAACATTCACAGCTCTGGTGTGCTGTGAGGACGCATGGGCGTTTCATTTTTCACTACGACAACAGGCACTCGAGTCCTGTGGACCCCCTGGGAATGTCTCACGGACCCCTGGGGGTCCGTGGACCTCAGTTTGGGAAACGCTGGCCTAGAGTATCCCAATGACTAGTGCCATCCAGGTGAAGCATAGTTAATACTGTGAACATTTGTAAATGGAATGTTACATACCAAATAGGATGGTCGACTTTATTTTTTCATCTATCATTTGACAAGTGTGATGTGCATACATTGTTGATGATAATTTGAAATGCACAATAAAGCAATAAAAGAAAGAATGTGTGAGTCCGCCACCCAACGTCCAAACTCAACTCAACTCTATGCTACTACACTGTACAACACTGTACTCCTGTCTATCCCAGTGTACACCACAGTAGTTTACACTATGCCACTGCAAGCCACTCTGACACTCCACTGTACAACACTGTTCTACAGTGTATATCACTGTAGAGCACTGTATTCCACTTTATGCCAGTCTACTGTAGTGTAGTTCCTATTATCCCAATAGGCTCTGCGCATTGGAATAATATCTTCAATAGTATAGACGTAGGACAGAGGTTAACTAGGTCTTCTACTGACGATATTAGACTTAAAGTTTTGTGTGCCAGCTAGCTCAGAGTTCACTAGAAACTTTCTCGAATAGGCGAGGAGGAGTTTAACCTCCCTGGATAGACAAGAAGGGATTTAGTTTCTGACAACCATAGAACATGACAACTTTGCTCTCCCTAATCAAGAGTATATCTCTAGAGTCGTGTGAAAACAAAAGACAACTATTTTACTCAGTCAGTACGTGCATACTTAGTTTCACCAGATTGTAGAGAAAAGGAAGAGACAGGCGTGTTCAATAAAAAGGTGTTATTTATTGATCAGTCTCTTTTCTCATACAAGAGAAATGAATCGCTACAATTGCAATACTTATGGTTAAGTAAAGTGCATACAGTAAAAGCAGGATTATAAAATAATACTGTAAAAGCATTAATATGGTTTCTAAGCCATATGATACTTAAAATGGATAAAAGTTATACATACATATATACATTGACTAATCGTACTCAACTGGTGCTTCTAACTACGCCTACCCCGGTGTACCTGACCTGAGCCTAATACGTGGGATGGAGTAAGTAAGTAGCAGTTTAAGTTAAGTTTGGTTTGCCAAGAATCTGACTCAAGAATTCTCTGTAAGGGGTTAGTCAATTCAGTACCTGGGATTTAGAAGGCTGGAGGGCTGGTATCTCTGTCTCAGGACTCGATATCCCAGTTACCCGCGAAGGTAAGCCGGAAACGCCGGAGGCTGGATTTCTCGGCAGGAGAAAAGGCAGCGTCTCTCTCAGCGCGTCAAAGGGGAGGGGCAGCGTCTGTGGGCTTCCTGCATCAGCTGGGCTCTCCGGCAAGTAGCGCTGCTCCAAGCTCATCACCACTGTGTCTTTGCTTAGGGCAGCGTCGGTATATTTATACCTGAAAGGTGCCGAGTTTGACGTAAGGATGGGCATAATACGTCAGTAATGATTTCATAAGAACTGGTCGTTCTTACATTCTTTACAGGAGTTCTCGAACGAAATCAAAACAATAGCTGCGGGGGATTTCCCAGGTCTGCTGGAGGTTTTGTTTGTTTTGAGAATTCGGTGTGCTTTCTAGGGGGGCTGGAGGAATAGTGCTTGCCTAATATGATAGCATGCGCTATGACTTAATCTGAAAACGGGTTTCTGTGCCGTTGTATGGCCATTAGTGATTTATTAACCGGACAAGGGTCAGAAATAGGAGTATCGATACAGGTCCCTAGATAAACATACTACACTCACTCCACGCTTTTATGTCCATATTTACTAACTAAGCAATAGTAAACATAACTGATAGTGCATGTGTATACCGAACCACCCCAAAATACGTTTTTTGCATTTGAAAAATGGCATATGCGAAATACACGAAAATTAGTATAGGTACTGTATGCATTCAAGCAGTGTAATCATTCAAAAGAGGATGCACATGTTATATCAGCAAGAATGATTTGCGAAATTACACATGAAATGGCTCTTAATACAGAAGAAAAATATGAGACCACTTCATCACATATAAATACAATTACTTGTAAATAAGCTAGAGGTTGAGGTAATGTATTGTCTCTAGAGTTCCTAATAATAGAAGCTTTGTTCTCTAAGAATAGATCTACTTCAAGCAGAAGATAAGTGCCAAAAAGGTAAATATTTTGGATTTGGAGAAAAAAGATTTCGTTTTCAGGGGAAGAAGGAAAAAAGTTCTCAGTAGCTTTGTTTTTAAAAGCTGAAGGCCAAATTCAGAGTTCAGGGAACGCTGTGTGTAATTTTGTTTAGAGTCATTCTCTCTGTTCCGGTGAAAACATCGTTTCAGACAGACTCTCGAAAAAACAGTCTACAGCTTCTGGTGAAAGTTCGGCTAGGTTGGAAAATGTCGCTACCATGCAGTCATGAGCATGTTCGCTTTCAGTGATGTTTCGATCAGCATTGCTTACAGAAGGTCGTACCTGGTTGATGCTGCTTTCATCCTGTACTTCACTACCCTTCAATCGTAGTGGTGAAGTCTCCACAAATGCCGTCATCAGGATAGGTAGCCGCTGGGGACAGCACAATGCATGAGCCTTTACTGGACTCAACAAAGTATCTGCATCCAATGGTACTTCTGATTGTAGTGTAAGACAGGTGTCCAACACGCATTCTTCGCCGCATAGCATGCACCTCAATACAGGCATAACACAATTCTGTCACATGGGTCTGAACGAAAGAAATCAGGTCATATTCAGATCTCGTAGCCGGGCTAATCCAAGGACTTTAGTTATGCGGTCCCGGTAGCGTATAGCTAGGATCGTTTCTTCCATTGTTGCTGGAGTCTTGTCTGTGACATGGCTTGCCATAACAAAGCAGGAGTAGCAA
Source organism: Lissotriton helveticus (assembly GCF_964261635.1). Classification (NCBI taxonomy): domain Eukaryota; kingdom Metazoa; phylum Chordata; class Amphibia; order Caudata; family Salamandridae; genus Lissotriton; species Lissotriton helveticus. The sequence continues at coordinate 382,560,871 of NC_136062.1, forward strand.
AAATATAATGCCTGCTACTAGTCCCAACAGGAGTGGAAGTCCGCCAAAGATGGAATGGACGAAATTTGGAAAAATACCCAGGACTGCTTTGAATGGGGTTAGCAGTCCCGAAAAAACTGTATAAAATACACTTGCGATACCACTTGTATCAGAAATATTTAAGCTTTCGTTTAGCATTTCTGCGTAGTGTAGGGGGCAATTTGTTGATAACAATGCATGTATCTCACCCGTTGTCCTTGCAACTTGGAGATCATACGTTTCCTTTGATGACGTCAAATGGGGTAGCGTCTGTAGGAGCACAGTCTTCATTCTGCTTAAAGTATCAATTCGAATAGAAGAGATTTTCAAACTGGGCCATAACCTTCCCTCCCTGTCTGGAGTGTCATTCGGGAACAATACTCGCTCACAGCAAACGACCATGGAAGTCACGCTTACCAGATAAGGTTTTCCTGGCAGCAAGCCACAACATCTGTGATCTACAATTAGAATGTAACTCCCGTTAGAAAGTCTTTTAAAGAATGGTTCCATTTGTGTTGCAGGTGTGCCGAGCTGGTGACATGAAAGGTTATTTGAAGTTCCCTCACAGGCCCCATGTAAACTTATACCCTGACACAGAAGTATACCACTTAGTGAATTTTTACAATCATTACCACTAAGAAATACATTCTTTCCTTTATTACTGTAACATTTATTTATTTATTTATTTTACTGATTTGTAGAGCGCATGGCTGCCCGTGAGCGTCCCAGCGCTAAATGACAAGAACCAGCTGTAGTTGGACCTCACGGGAATAGCCAGGTTTTAAGTGCTCTGCGAAATGAGAGAAGATTGGGTTGGGCTCTGATGTTTGGGGGTAGAGTGTTCCATTGTTTGGAGGCATTATATGAGAACAAACGACCGCCTGAGCGGGCTTTCCTAATTCTAGGTACAGAAGCTAGATTACAGTTGGAGGATCGAAGCGTTCTTTTAGTGGAGTGAGGTGTGATGAGGTTTTGCAGTATTGGTGGGGCCTTGCCATGTAGAATTTTGTATGTAGTGCAGAGAGCTTTGAAATTTATTCTCTCCTGGATGGGGAGCCAGTGCAAGGTGTTCAGAGCGGGTTTGGCTGAACAGCGGCGGTGGGTTCTTGTGAGGATGCGAGCCGCGACATTTTGTACTGTCTGGAGTTTTGACAGTACTTTTTTGGGGGCTCCCAGATATAGGGCGTTCCCGTAGTCCAGGCGGGAGAGCACAAGGCCATGGATTAGGAGTTTACGGGATTGTGCCGGGAGTAGAGGTAGGATTTTCCTCGCTGACCGTAGGAGGCCCTGGCACGTTCCAGCCGTTTTCCTTGCCTGAGTGAAGAAATTAAGGCCTTCGTCTAGCCACATACCCAGGCTCTTAATTTCTTGTTTCGGAACGGGGGGAGTACCCATGGAGGGTGGCCATAGGGATTTGGAATGGTAGAGAGATTTATTGCCCAGGATCATTATCTCCGTCTTGTCATTGTTCAGCTTGAGGTGGGAAAGATTCATCCAATTAGTTATTTCAATTAAACAGGTTTGGAGGTTAGGAAGGGAGTGGTCTTGCTGACTTAAGGATACCACCAATTGAGTGTCGTCAGCGTAGGTTAGGAGCTTAATCCCAAAAGGGGCGACGACTTTCTCAAAGGGGGACATATAGACATTAAAAAGGGTCGGGCTCAGGGACGAGCCCTGAGGGACCCCGCGGCTGATGCCCATGGGCCTGGACGTGAAGTTGCCATCTGCTACCTGGAAAGATCTATTCTCGAGAAAGGACCTAAGCCAGGCCAAGGCCGTTCCTGCAATGCCAAGGTCACTGAGCCTATGGGCCAGTATTGAATGGTTGACGGTGTCGAAGGCAGCGCTGAGGTCCAGGAGGATCACTGCCACTGATCCTCCTGAGTCCATGATTTTCCTTGCCTCTTCGACAACCGCCAATATTGCAGTTTCTGTGCTCTGGGTTCCAGTAGCCTGTTAGTTTCAAGATGGTGAGATAGGCTGTAGTTGCCATTGAGGTGGGTGAGCCAGTTCCTGCCAGTGCCTATAACTCTAGCTGTCAGAGACTGCTTTAAATCTCGGTTCATTCGTTCCACTACACTATTACCCTCAGGTCTGTATGGAGACGAAAACTTGACTTGGACCCCCAGCGAAGCCATAGCATACTTATACGCCTTAGAGGCGAAAGCAGGACCTTGGTCCGAATGGAAGGTGCCACAGGCAAAAATCCCTATAAAGATACGCAAGTCTCGTATGACAGTTCGTGAATCAGCGCTGCGGTGGGGCCACAACCACACAAAGCGTGTGCATGAGTCAACTGCTACTAAGATATACTTATACGCAGTGTCAGAAGAAAAGGGACCGCAGTGATCTAAATAAACACACCCAAGTGGTCTATTAGAAATGAACAACTGTGTCTGGGGCTGACACGCAGCAGTTGAAAGCTTAATCTGCTGGCAAATGTCACAGTGAAGGACATAATCACGCGTCTGTGTGTACAACCCCCGCCACCAGAATCGTAGTTGTAACTGAGCAGCAGTAGCCGAGACGCCCGCATGCGCAGACGCCACTCCTTCATGGGCAGCTGAAATCAGTGCATGTCTGCGGTCCGTGTTAGGAACTAAACGTTTGCCAACATCAGGAATTTTCACATAAGGGACTTTATCAGGACTTAAGTGATAGGTATACTTCGAAGGGAATCCCTTTGGATATTTACCTCCCTTCTCAGTGGCAGCCACAGCTGCTAAGATGTCATCATCTATTTTTCCTTTGGAACGTGTAACTGCTGCAACCAAACAAGAAGATACTGCAGATTTTGCGGCTTCATCAGCCAAAGAATTCCCGACAGCGTGTACGCCTACGCGCTGATGACCGAGAGTGTGAATTACAAACACGAGAGACAATCGCTCTTTAAGTTCAGCCACTCGGACCCAGATCATTTTATGTTTTATTGTGCTACCTTTGGAGTCACGAAAATCATTCTGAATCCAAAAATGCAGATTATCATTGTAAGACTGGACACAGTAGTAAGAATCACTCACAATAAGAGTAGTTACAGAACGATCAGCGTACTCCAATGCAAGCATTAGAGCACGAAGCTCTGCCAATTGTGCGGTACAGTCCCCTAAAGTTTGCGTGTGTACGACTTCGGACTTGAATTCATCATTTACTATGGTACCCACCACTATGGCGCATGCGAAAACGTACGCGTGTTTAGACCTGTGCGCAACCTGCGCCGACCCATCAGTGTAAATGATGCAGTTGAACTCCTCCAACGGCCTCATGGTTAAGGGAGCAGTATGTACAAACTCATACAGCAAAAACTCCTGAGACTGCAAGGAAGCGTCAAAGAGAAACGTGACATCCAAAGACGTCAAAGACGCTGCCCACTGAATCCACCGAGGGTGCAAAGCCTTAGAATTCGGTACACTGGCTCTCGTCACTGCCTCTAGAGAAGGATACGGGGTAACAACCAACATGCGTTTTCCCTGTGACAGTGCTCGTTCTTTAAAAATAGCCATCTGCACTGCTGTCAAAATCTTTTCCACAGTGGAAAACCGCATTTCAGCCGAAGTGTACAAATGTGACTTGTAAGCAATAGGTACTGTGTCTCCTTCATTAAAAGTAAGGTAAGTGAAACCCACCGCTCCAGGGATGATTCGTATCACCAGGTTGGTGTGGTTATCACGAGTCAGTAAGAATTTAGATTCTAAGAGGTCAGCCTACAAGATTGCAAGATGGCCGAATGTTCTGGCAACCAGCAAGATTTGATAAAAGTTGGTTGTATCAAAGCATACAAAGGCTTGATACGCTGGGCATAATCGGGAATGTAAGTACGCCCGAAATTCAAAAAGCCTAGTAAAGATTGTAGTTTCTTTAGCGTAGTCGGAGCGCGCAACTGGGCGCATTTCTCCAAGAAGTGAGGGGCTAACCCTCGACCTTCATTGTTGAGCTCGTAGCCCAAGAACAACACTGTAAACTCTGTAATGTGGGATTTAGCAAAATTAAATTTGTAACCGAAGTTCGCAAAGCAACAGATTATGCGGACAACTCGACACAGATGCGCCCACAATTCGTCGTCTGTGAGATAAATATCATCCACATACGAACATGCATCTCGGTCTACTCTCTCAAGGAGAGAGACTATCCGGGTGGCAAACACCGCTGGACTATTCTTATAGCCCATCGGGAGGTGTTTAAAGTGTTTTTGAGTACCGCCACTTGTAAAATTAGTCCACTGGGAGATTAAGGCATCCAAGTGGTGGGCAAAAAAAACGTTGAATATGTCCAGAGTGGTTTTAAACCGTTTATGCTTAAGACTGTCCACTAAAGCAGAGCCGTGGGTATTCTGTACTGCACAGGTACGGCAATGCGAGTTTAAATGCCAGTAATCTAATACCAAACGATACGATCCGTCCGGCTTGGTCACAGTAAAAAGAGGGTTATTCATCGGGGACACACAAGTTTCAACTACACCTTGAAATTCCAATTGTACAAGGATTTCCGCCACGGAAGCCTTTGCTTCACGGCGGATGGGATACTGGGGTTGAGGCTGTGGCGTAGACCGCAAAGGAATCTCGTGGTGTGGAGAAAATGTATCCCAACCACAGTGCATGCGGTACAAAGCAGGCGCAAGGTACTTAGCCCACTCTTCTGCAAAATTCTGCACATGCTCTTTCGAGACCGTGTGCGCAAAACTAGGGAGGATCACCTCCTCCCCTCTCGGAGCTGCGAGCACAAAAGGTGGGGGCCAGTCAGCCTCCGCTAACAAAATGTCATACGTGGTAGTAAGATTTTACCAAAATACCCCTTTAATGGTACGTTGTATGTCACCCTCAATTTGAAGGACAATGTTATAAAGTCTGTCAGGGGGAGCTACTCTGGTATCCGCTGTCTCCACAACAACATAACGGTCAGTCGCCGTCACCTTCAGTAATGGATGTAGCGTCTCTCTCACAATGGTAACCTCCGCCGCGAAGTCCAGCAGGGTCAGAGCCCATGTCAGATTCCGAAGCTGCGTTCTCACTATCTGTGGCATATCTCGCCGTTAAAGCAGCGACTTTCTTCTTTCGAAACTGGGGTCACTTCGGAGTCGAATCGTCCTGTTTGCCTTTCACGTCTTTCGGGCAGGGCTGCTCACGAGATTGTTGGCCACCCCGACCTCTGCCGCCACCTCCACCACCGGCCGACGAGGCTGATGAGTCCTGTAAAGAACGAGGAGAGCGTTGATCAGAAACCTGAAATCTATCAGGAGACTTAATCGTAGTGCGGTCGCGCAACTCATATGTGCGTCCAGTAGACGCAGGCACTGGAGATGGTGGATGTGACTCCTGTTTCTGTTGTTGTTGTTTACCCTGGCCTTTCTTCTTAGGCCAATTCTTTTTGGACTTGGGTTGTTCATCAGTCTCTGACTTCTGAACCTTTGGCTGTTTCTTCTCTTTATTAGAGAAGGGCTTGAGTCCCAGACTAATACGACCCACGGTCTTATACGCCACAGTGATCATTCTCGGTAACTGGCGGGGTTTGTCTGCATCGGGAACTGCCAGCAAAGCATTAGCAACTTGAAAGTTAACCGCATCGCCCTTGACATTAGCAAGGACTAGATCAACAACTACATCAGAGCTGCAGCAAAGCCGCATTCCCAACTGGACTGCTGCCTCAGACCCGTGCTCATCCTGAACACGCTTAAGGACTTCTGACAGTACAGTCATGGACGGGGTGCCGTAGCACCTCGCGTACACCGCAGCAAAGATCTTACCCCATGTCTCACAGTCACCTATCTCAGGGACCAAGTCTTTTGGCAAGCTAAATGTAACGATCCTGTGTTTTTCTACAGGGGTCGTGTTTGGGAATACTGCTTCCAATTGGTCAAACTTCTCGGCAAGCCAGAAAGGGAAATCATCCCTAGCCTGGGGGCGCTTGCCCATCACAGCATTGACCGTAACAGGGTTGAGTTTCATACCCGCCCCAGCTGGAAGAACCGCAGCTCCCGGGGCCCCGCCCGGGATATTGCGGGATATGTATAGTACCAAAGCACGAATTACATTAATTGCGACTGCATGTAAGAGCAGCAAATCAGCAACGGGAATATTATCACGCCGAGGATGCAGCGTATAACCAGCTAAGACAGGCCAAGTCGTGCCCGGGATGGACAACGGACCTAACCTGGGACCTGTCAAACCATGGGGTAGGGCGCCATTGAGCCAAATTCGATGTTGCCAAGCATCTATAGGAACCTCCTGTGTCCTATATGGAGTATATTCATTGGGTACGGCGGTATGGGTGTGATGTATTCCTATAGGTTCTGAATCGATCCCCCTATTCCTGACCCTATTCTTGTTAAACTAACCAACAAGTTAACTAGCAGTCAGCCCATGAGGCAAGAAAAACCCCCATGATGCAGATACCGTTATCTGACGCAGTCACACTACGGCACAGGAACGTGTTATCTGATTAGGTCATAACGCTTGAGATCTAATTAGACAAGCGATATTCCTCCAGCCCCTGATAAGGCATACGGAGTTCTCATAACAAATCAAACCTATGACAACCTGGAAAAACCGTGCGGCCATTGTTTTGATTTCACAGAGAACTTCAGCAAAAGAATGTGCTAACGAGCAAGTCGTATGACATCCTTATTGACGTATCTATGTCCATCCTTACGTCAATCTCGGCACCTTAAAGGTATAAATATTACCGATCTTGCCCTATGCAAACACACGCGTGGTGACGAGACGGAGCAGCCATACTTGCCGAAGCCCAGAGCAGAGCAGACCCCGCTGGCAGCAGCCCCGCCTTTCTGACGCGCTGAGAGAAGCTGCTTTCTCCTGCCATGAGACCCAGCACCGGCGCTTCCGGGTAGCCCTCGCAGGGAGCCTGGATTATCGAGACCAGAGAGAGAGATACCATTCCTCATTCATCCTAACTTCCAGGTACAGAACTGAATAACCCCTCGCAGAGAATTCTTTAGTTATTCACTTGGCAAAAACAAACTTAACTTAAACTGTAACTTTCTATTCCCGCCCACGTATTAGACTTAGGTCAGGTACACGGGGTAGGCGTATCTAGAAACACCAGTTGAGCACGTTTAGTCAAATGTATATGTGTATGTAAATATATTTTATTCATTTTAAACATCATATGGCTTAGAAACCATATCAATGTTTTTACAGTATTATTTTATACTATTGCTTTTAATGTATGCACTTTACTTAACTATAAGTATTGCAATAATATCGATCCATTTCTCTTGTATGAGAAAAGAGACTGATCAATAAATAACACCTTTTTATTGAACACGCCCGTCTCTTCCTTTTCTCTACAATCTGATGAGACTAAGAATGAACGTACTGACTGAGTAAAATAAATTGCCTTTTGTTCACACGACTCTCGAGATTTACTCTTGATTAGGGGAGAGCAAAGTTGTCATGTTCTATGGTTGTCAGAAACTAAATCCCTTCTTGTCTAATCAGGGAAGTTAAGTCCTCCTTGAACATTCGAGAAAGTTTCTAGTGAACTCTGAGCTAAGCTGGCAAACCCAAAACTTTAAGTCTAGTATCGACAGTAGTAGACCTAGTTAACGTCTGGCCTAGGCCTTTACTGCTGTAGGTATTATTCCAATGCGCAGAGCCTATTGGGATGATAGGAACTACACTACATGGCGCCCAACGCGTTTGGAAAGGGCGATAAAACTAACGTAAGACATTTAAAGTAACTCAGTCGTGCTTTCTCACTCAGACCCCTTTTCCCATAATACTCCAAAGACGTCTGGAGTGGGTGAAAGGTTATATCCGCCAGACCTCGCAGGGGGGAACTCCTATGTATGGTTCTTGGTTTAGTCAACGTTGAAGGATACACTGTTCCAAAATATTGTGCATCTAATCTTTGTTTCCATAAGAAACCTGATCTGCAAACAAACAGAATAACCTTCCTGTCGGTAAAATGGACAGTGAAGATGAAAGAGAGGCAGTCAGATTAGCAACTGAACTCGCAGCAGCTGATGCTGCTATACAGGATGCAGACCCGAATATAATACTCATTCCGGTCATCAAAAGAAAATCTATAACCATAAAACTTATAGAAAATGGACTGACACCTAGAGGTGGCACAGTCATATTCGTAATTGAGGCACACGAATATCGGCAGACAGAGGTATACTATTCATGGATACATTTTCCAGCAGCAAATGCTGTAACAAAGTACTTCCACTATTACAAAATAGAGGAACCTCCTGAAACGTACACTCCTTTCGAGGAGGTGGAAGTACCACTCAAATTTCAAGAGCACCTGCTCTTATTTGATGGCGCCCTAAAACATAACAATCACATCACCAGGCTCGGTCCTTTAGGTAGACCAGGAGCAACGTGGCCGGTCCTAGCCGGATACGCACCACATCCAGACATCGACGGGATGCCTGCACCACAGCTTTTAACACAGCTAAAACAATTAATAAAAATTCATAGACAATTAGTCCAGTATGTGATGCGGACTTCAACAATTCAGCCAGCGATTAAAATTCCACAGCTGACCCCTCACCAGGGGAACACAAATAAAATTACACCGCAGAACATCCAGTCATGCCTAGGTAAAGTACCGGCTAAACGGGAACAAATACCATTCTGGTTGGCACAAAAAATCACCCAAATAGAGGCGGTGTTTCCTGACACCACCCCGTTAGAAAAACACAGGATTCTGACTATCTGTCTTGCAATGGGAATCGCACCACACATTGAGGACTGTGACACTTGGGGTACAGTCTTTGCTTCCATCTACACAAAATTGCACGGGGTTCCATCCATTTTGGTGATACCAAATGTGCTAAAACAAATGTAAGACATCCTTATTGACGTATCTATGTCCATCCTTACGTCAATCTCGGCACCTTAAAGGTATAAATATTACCGATCTTGCCCTATGCAAACACACGCGTGGTGACGAGACGGAGCAGCCATACTTGCCGAAGCCCAGAGCAGAGCAGACCCCGCTGGCAGCAGCCCCGCCTTTCTGACGCGCTGAGAGAAGCTGCTTTCTCCTGCCATGAGACCCAGCACCGGCGCTTCCGGGTAGCCCTCGCAGGGAGCCTGGATTATCGAGACCAGAGAGAGAGATACCATTCCTCATTCATCCTAACTTCCAGGTACAGAACTGAATAACCCCTCGCAGAGAATTCTTTAGTTATTCACTTGGCAAAAACAAACTTAACATAAACTGTAACTTTCTATTCCCGCCCACGTATTAGACTTAGGTCAGGTACACGGGGTAGGCGTATCTAGAAACACCAGTTGAGCACGTTTAGTCAAATGTATATGTGTATGTAAATATATTTTATTCATTTTAAACATCATATGGCTTAGAAACCATATCAATGTTTTTACAGTATTATTTTATACTATTGCTTTTAATGTATGCACTTTACTTAACTATAAGTATTGCAATAATATCGATCCATTTCTCTTGTATGAGAAAAGAGACTGATCAATAAATAACACCTTTTTATTGAACACGCCCGTCTCTTCCTTTTCTCTACAATCTGATGAGACTAAGAATGCACGTACTGACTGAGTAAAATAAATTGCCTTTTGTTCACACGACTCTCGAGATTTACTCTTGATTAGGGGAGAGCAAAGTTGTCATGTTCTATGGTTGTCAGAAACTAAATCCCTTCTTGTCTAATCAGGGAAGTTAAGTCCTCCTTGAACATTCGAGAAAGTTTCTAGTGAACTCTGAGCTAAGCTGGCAAACCCAAAACTTTAAGTCTAGTATCGACAGTAGTAGACCTAGTTAACGTCTGGCCTAGGCCTTTACTGCTGTAGGTATTATTCCAATGCGCAGAGCCTATTGGGATGATAGGAACTACACTACATGGCGCCCAACGCGTTTGGAAAGGGCGATAAAACTAACGTAAGACATTTAGAGTAACTCAGTCGTGCTTTCTCACTCAGACCCCTTTTCCCACAATACTCCAAAGACGTCTGGAGTGGGTGAAAGGTTATATCCGCCAGACCACGCAGGAGGGAACTCCTATGTAAATGTAAATGTAAATGTAAATGTAGTATACTTGTAAAGCACACATCTGCCCCAGCAACGGGGCGTCCCGGCGCTGTATAACTCTGGGGAACCCGTCCTGGCTTTCCCTGTGGGATGGTCCCTTGCTGGGAGTCCCCAAGGTGGAGCCAGGCATCCCCGGAATTGGTGGGGCCGTTGTGGAGATTAGGCAAGCTAATGCCCAGAGTTGCCGAGTGGAACCCCTGATTAGAGTAAGCACCGAAGCGAGAATTATCGAGTCCGCTGACCAAGGTCCTCGACCCTGCCGCGTCGGGAATTGAACCCTGGTCCCGGGCTGACTTCTGCTCTCAGGCCTGCCGCCTCTAACCAGTGAGCCACACTACTGCACTATGTATGGTTCTTGGTATAGTCAACGTTGAAGGATACACTGTTCCAAAATATTGTGCATCTAATCTTTGTTTCCATAAGAAACCTGATCTGCAAACAAACATAATAACCTTCAGGACAGTAAAATGTCAGACAATGAAGAAGAAAGAGAGGCAGTTAGATTAGCAGCTGAACTCGCAGCAGCTGATGCTGCAGCACTAGATGCGGACGGGGATATAATACTCATCCCGGTCATCAAAAGGAGATCTATAACTCTAAAACTTATAGAAAATGGACTGACACCAAGAGGTGGCACAGTCATATTCGTAATTGAGGCACACGAATATCGGCAGACAGAGGTATACTATTCATGGATACATTTTCCAGCAGCAAATGGTGTAACAAAGTACTTCCACTATTACAAAATAGAGGAACCTCCTAATGAGTACACTCCTTTCGAGGAGGTGGAAGTACCACTCAAATTTCAAGAGCACCTGCTCTTATTTGATGGCGCCCTAAAACATAACAATCACATCACCAGGCTCGGTCCTTTAGGTAGACCAGGAGCAACGTGGCCGGTCCTAGCCGGATACACACCACATCCAGACATCAATGGGATGTCTGTAGCAGAGCTGTTAACACAGCTAAAACAATTAATAAAAATTCATAGACAATTAGTACAGTATGTGATGCGGACTTCAACAATTCAGCCAGCGATTAAACTTCCACAGCTGACCCCTCACCAGGGGAACACAAATAAAATTACACCACAGAACATCCAGTCTTGCCTAGGTAAAGTACCGAGTAAACGGGAACAAATACCATTCTGGTTGGCACAAAAAATTACCCAAATAGAGGCGGTGTTTCCTGACACCACCCTGCTAGAAAAACACAGGATTCTGACTATATGTCTCCCAATGGGAATCGCACCACACATTGAGGACTGTGACACTTGGGGTACAGTCTTCGCTTCTATCTACACAAAAACGCACGGTGTTCCATCCATTTTGGTAATACCAGATGTGCTAAAACAAATTCAAGACGAATACGGTCCTGAACCCGCTTTAACTCTTGGTATGAAATTACTAAAAGACTTCAAGCAGGTCTCGGCTATATTATTAGCCAACATAAAGGGAGAAGCAGCAAACGTGGCGATCCGCCAAAGGTTAAAAGAGACAGATATAGCAGACCAACCAGCTGAAATTGCCAGAATCATAGAGAAATCCTATGAGGAACTAGGTAGAGATAGTTTAGGTGGAATACCAGTAAAACCGCAACTGACTGAAAGTCCAGAAAAAATATTTTTTAATAATAATTCACCAAAAAAGAACTGGGATGGAAACAAACAATCCAATCCTAAAGAAAAGAAATTCCAGTCCAGAGGAAGGTCTCCTAGGCGAAGAGAAAAATCTCCAAACCAGAGACAAAGGTCACCCCAGAGTGACCCTTCTGGGAAAAGATATAACCTTAGAAATAGGGATAATATAAAAAGCCTGATAGATATCAAGACATTGATACACGTCCCTCTCAATCTTTTCAGACTTCCTCGCTGAAATCGGAAAGATGAGGACGATCAGAACAAAGAGAAGAGCACGCCAAGTCCAAAGACAATGAACCTGCTCAGCTAAAAAAGAAATTACAATTTCCAAAAAAGAAGGTAGCCAGTATCAAGGTAATTAACAATGCCGAGAATACTGAGGACACAACTGAAAAACGGGGAATGGGCTCAGACAATGCTAGACAGCGCAGCAGAAGTGAGCATAGCTCGCAAAGTCCTTATGAATCATCTGGAGACAGTGGACACGAATGAATATCTTCAAGTGGAAACTGCAGACACCAGAGTTAGCAAACCTCACAAGATATACGAAATAACATTACGTATAGAGGGGGATAAGACTAGAAAAATAAGGGGACTATTTTGGGATAATCTCTCCGAGGGCTATGACATCCTTCTAGCTGAAAAAGACTGGCCACCAGAGTTTGTTAGGGAGTGCCCTCATGGCGAAGAAATAATTATGCCTGCCTTCTCGAATCATATCCCGATTCATAAAAAATATACACTTGCTAGAAAGTGGGCAGTAGCTCTAGCTCCTGCCTTATATAAAAATCATGTAGGATGGGACGAGGACTCCCCTCCTCACAAAATCCAGTTAAAATCACAACCTACTGCACAAAGGCAGTACCCAATTAAGCAAGAAGCAAAAAAACAGGTAAATGAAATACTAGATCAGCTAGAATACCAGGGGGTGATTGAAACTTGCACCTCACAAATGAACAACCCTTTGTTTCCGGTCTCCAAACCAGACAATTCATATCGTCTAGTTTTGGATTACCGACACCTTAACACATGTTGCAAAACTTTTGCAGTGCAAAACTCACACAGTGCTGCACTAATGAATAACATAGTGCGCAAAAAATACAAAACAACCTTAGACATCTCAAATGGATTCTTTTGTCAAAACATAGCACCAGAGAGCAGATATTTAACTGCATTCTCAATAAATGGCACTCAAAAACAATTCTGTCGGTTAGCCCAGGGGTACATGAACAGCCCGGGAGTATTCTCAGCGAGAGTAACAGAATTACTACAGTTATATGATGATGAAGCATTATCTTATGTCGATGACATTTACTTAACAGATGATGACTTGGATACTCACTTGAAGAGAGTGAACACCATAATACTTGGGTTCGCTGCAGAGGGTTACAATTTCAACTTTAAAAAATCCAGAATTGCCCATCTGACAGTCCTGTTCTTAGGATATGAATTATCAAGTGAAGGCAAAAGCCTGGCTGACAATTTCCTAGAGAAATGCGCCGTAATCCAAGCACCTAGAACACTAAAAAACCTACAGTCAATTCTAGGCTTCCTAAATTTCGGAAGAACATACATTGCAAATTACGCAGAAAGGGTCAAACCCCTTTATGATCTGATAAAACCAGATTTTAAGAAATCCAATTGGACTCAAATACACACAGAAATTTTGAGATCCCTACAAACAGACATGCTAATTAAAACAAAATTAGAAACACGTGATAACACCCGCAATCTTGTGATTCGAGTCATCCCAGGGAGATGCGGATTCACATACCTGACCTCTAATGAGGGAGAAAAGGTACCAATTGCATTCAAGTCACACTTGTACACAGAAGCTGAAAAGAAATTCAGCATTGAGGAAAAAATTGTTCATGCAGTTCAAACCGCAATAGCTAGAGAAAAAGATCAAGCTGACGGTAGACGTATCACAGTCAGAACAGCTGAATCAGCCTTTGAAGCACTAACAACACCGTGTAATTTACCAACAACAACATTGAATCCAGAATGGATACAATGGGTGAATTCAATCACAACTGACAAAGTATACTACTACTTTGATCCAGAACTAGAAGAATTAAAAAATCTAGAATATGAAATAACATATCCTCTGCCAATCGACATTCTGCCTCTACGACATTACGCCTGTGTAATCTATACAGACGGACATGCTCAACCCCCCGTTTGGGGAGAACAAGCATACAACCCCACATGTGAGATTACAAAAGAAGTGTGGCGCGGAGGTAAACTAAAACCGCTATTAACAAAATCACACTCAGTTGAAACTAATTCAGAACAACAGACTGAAATAATAGCATTGAAAATGGCGCTAGATAATGCGGATCGCGAATTCCCGACACTTATAGTGTCAGATTCATATTACTGCGTCAAATCATATAACAGGGATTTGCAGACATGGATTCAGAACGGTTACAAAGATGACACAGATGCACCAATAAAGCAGAACCTACTCTGGGAACAAATAGCTCTTTTACAAAAAGAACTACCAAAGACTCACGTGACACACTCACTGAGTCATCAGCGTGATGGCGTTCACGTTGCAGGGAATTCATTGGCTGAGACAGCCACAGCGGCAGCCACTAAATCGGCTCCCGTAGTTCGAAAAAAGCGTACATTAAAATACATTGACGGTGAAACACTGCTGGAGGTGAAAACGTCATCAAAAGGCGACTGCTCAGCGTTACCGATCAACTATCCACTCAATTACACATACATAATCGATGCAAACTCCGTCCCTTTTGCTCGAATCCCTGGAGTGGGGGATAGAGTGATTCCAAACATGGACAGGAGAAACTTGTTAATCGCAGACGCACATATGGGTGAGGGTCTTGGACACCTCAAACTGAAAGATTCTCTGGAAGAATTACAATCACGGTACTGGTGGCCAGGCATGAGCCTGCATCACACCATGTTTGTAAAAAACTGCCCAAACTGCAACAGAGATCGCAGTGGGGAGAGAAAAAGTGTAATACGGTGGAATCTGACTGCAGATAATATCACCAGTAAAAAGCAAGGCTTGCGATTAACATATACAGGCTAGTTTCCACTTATACTGTAGATCACCAGCACTCGGCTGACGTCTGGACTGTTATACAAAGATTTGCGAGTCTAAATGGCATATACGCTAAGAGCATGCTACGTTTGACCATTGTTTTCACTCAAGCCCTCCAGCCTGAGGGGAAACATGGCCAAATGAGCATAGTCCAGCGGGAATCTTCTCACTTCCTTCCTGAGGGTACCGGATGGTGTAAAGAAAAAACCAAGGCATAAAGCAATCTATAGCGGAAAGGATATTAGGTTCGGGAGCTGGGTGGGTCAAACATCTAATAAGTGTCCAACGTAGTCTAAATAACTTGCCAAGAAATTCTCTGAAGGGATTCAGTCCGTACAAATTATTATTCGGAACTAGGATGATTATCTCTGACCTTGACAGTCAGACTTCAGTGGTGAAAGAAAAAAGCTTTGATATCAAAGACCGTTTGGCTATTTTGCAGGACTTAAACAAAACAAGAAAAGACCTGAGCAACATAAAGTTGAAACAGCAGCCAACAACCACTGAAGAACCACCACCTGTCCCAGCAAGACCTGTCTGGATTCCAAAAGTCGGGGATCTAGTCAGGGAGAAGATCGCGGTAAAGAAGGAATTTGGGCCTTCTTACAGAAAAGCAGTTCCTGTCTTGTCTATCAACGGGACAAGATCGGTAGTACTACCGCCGCTTGCTGGTAAAAAGGAGAACCGAGTTGTATCCATCGACCTGGTAAAACCACAATCATGTGGCCGATAACAAACAGTAGGCCAAGTGGACTCCCAATAAGTAGCAGAACACCAAGGTTTGCTACCAGTACAGAGGTCCTATCAAAGAGGCTCATCACATTCGAAACGCCTACAGAAGAACAAAAAGGACTATGCAACAATGCAATAGAACTCAGACCTCTGAAAACCCAAATAAAAACATTTAGCAGAGACACACCAATCTATAATGAAGTACCAAGTGAAAATGCAAGAAACAGAAATCCTGAAGCAATTGGAACAATTGACAGAACTGCATCCGGCTACTTCATAAACTTCGATGATTCCTTTGAAGGCTTCAGTGAATCAAAGACACAGCCATCAACAAAAACCTTTAAAGATAAAGCTAAAGAACTTTTGAAACAACTGAAAGAAACATATCTGATTTCCCCATGGATTGAATTTTGGGTGGGTTTTGGTGCATTTATCCTCATACTTTGGCTCATCATGGTACTTACTTTGGGACGCTTCATTGAGGGAAAATATGCTAAAATGGACACAGCAAGTCAGAAAATCAACTTGATCCTCAAACCACAAACATCTTCACACGTCGAGAAAAGACAACTTTCTTCAGCCAACTTCACAGCCAATCCTATACCTGGTGGGGTAGCATGGGACAACACTGACTATGAAATTTATGGTCCGGTCGAGATCCTGGAATATCCACATCAAATTAAGATCTCCTTGAGTGACTTTGTGAAACCAAACTCATTTGCTGATGATTGGGACTTCGAAAGCATGAATAATATGATGTCTGATTTAGTAATGTCTGCTAAATTTACCAAACATGATTATTTGCAGGGTTCTACAAATTATGATAGTATGTATTGCTATAACCACTATGGTAACCATTTTCTACATAAATCTGCACAACCTAGAAATGTTTTAAATTATAATCAATGGGAACATTGTGCGACCCCTCCAAAAGGAAGCTCAAGAACCGTTTACGACAAATATTCATACTTTTCAGGTTTTAACACAAGTAATGCTGAAACATTTTATTTTAAATTGTCAAACAAGACAGGGGCAAAGACCATGATAACCAACACAAAATTGATATATTCAGACTCATTCTTTGAACAAATGAATACTTTTGGTTTTGATTATTGGGACAAAAATGTTGAATTGAAAAGTGTTTGGGGCACAAAAGAATGGCAAGTACAGGGTATAGAATCTTTGTTTAGAGCCTGCATGATCCCAGAACAAATTATATTTTTAAATGACACTGTTCAACAAACCACCTGTCTTGGCCTAGCCAAAATCAAAGATTTAAATAAACCGTCTATTCCTAAACCAACAATGTACAGCAATAGCTCTATAGATGAAGAGATAGACGTAAACTATGTATTAAACCAAAACAGAACACATCCTGATTGGAAACAATGGTTGATCTGGCCCACAGATACTAATAACTGTCAAGACAGATTCCTGAACAAAACACAGGGGTTCAAAATGACCAGGCCAGACCCTAGATATCCCCAAAGACATCACCCAGGGATAATAACAACCTACAGTGTGGGCAAATTATGCCTTCAATGGCTACAAACTTCCACACTGCCTGAAATTAAGCAACACCTAACTTTACTTACTGATGGTGCTGACTTGCGTGATTTCATAATGGGACCACGCAAACAGCGTCAAAAACGTTTCATAGCAGCCTCTGTATATGCAGCATACAATGAGGCCTGGAAGGTTACTCAAATTGAAACAGCAGAGAGAATACGGGAAATTGACCGAATTAATTTGGAAAAATCACTTTCTGTAGTGGACAATGGGTTAATAAAGGACAGAAAGTGTTTCTTAGTGGCAACAATTGTGCGATGTCACTAAGCGGCACACTTCTGTGTAACGGAATTAGTTTGCATGGAGCCTGTGAAGGGAATTCATACAACCTTTCATGTCACCAGCAAGGCGCACCTGCAACTGAGATAGAACCATTCTTTCAAAGACTCTATAATGGGAGTTACATTCTAATTGTGAATCGCAGATGTTGTAGTCTTATGCCCGGGACTCCTTATCTCGTAACTACGACTGCGAAGGTCAAGTGCTGTGGACGCTCATTGTTCCCCAGCTCCTTTCCAGACAGGGAGGCGAGGGCATGGCCCAATTTGAAAATTACTTCTATTCGAATAGATACTTTAAGCAGAATGAAAACAGTGCTTCTTCAGACGCCTACAAGGCTCTCGTCATCAAAAGAAACATATGATCTCCAAGTCGCAAGGACGACTGCAGAGATACATTCATTGTTATCAACTAATTCCCCCATACATTTCGCGGAAATCCTTAATGAAATCTTAAATATTTCTGATACCACTGGGATCTCAAAGGTATTTAAGACAGTATTTTCGATGGCATTAACACCATTCAAAGCCATACTGGGTATTTTTCCAGATTTCGTCCATTCGATTTTTGGCGGACTTCCCCTGATCCTGGGACTAATTGCAGGAATCCTATTCTTAGTCCTTATTTTTCGTTATGGCAACCCATGTCACAGACCAAACTCTCGCGACAATGGAAGAAACAATCCTAGCCATTGGATACCGGGCCCGTATAACAAAAATCCTGGGACTCTCCCGGCTTAGAGACCTGAACATGACTTGGTTTCTATCATTTCGACCAATGTGGCAAAGATGTGTTTTACCTGTATTAAGGTGTCTGCTATGCGGAGAAGAATGCGTGTTAGAGACCTGTCTGACGCTACAATCGGATGCGCCAATGGATGCAGAAACATTGTTGAGCCCGATAAAGGTTCATGCTTTGTGCTGCCCTCAAAGGCTGCCAATCCTGATGACGGCATTCATGGAAGCTTCACCACTACGACTGAGGGGTAGTGAAGTTCAAGATGAAAGCAGCATCGATCAGGTACGACCTTCTGTCAGCAATGCGAATCAGAATGTCAATGGAGACAATCATGCGCACGAATGCATGATTACACCTATTTCCGAGTTAGTGGAACTTTCCCAGGAATCTGTTGACAGTTTTTTCGAAAGCCTTAATGATATGATGTTCTCACCCGAACAGAAATAGAGACTTTTGAGCAAGCTCGCACACAGCGTTCCCTGAATTCGGCCTTCAACTTTAAAAAATAAAGTCACATGAACTATTTTCACTCCAGTTCACGGACAGCAACTCTTTCAGAAGCCCCAAAATTATTTTTTCGGTTTTTCGGGACACTTATCTTCTGCTTAAAGTAAGAAACTATTCCTAAAGAACTAAGATTTCTATTTTTAGATACTTTATAGACTTTAGCTGCCCGCTGGTATGTTCACAAATATTTTACTCTGTGATGGAATGGTCTCGAAACTTTTTTCTGTATTAAGAAGCCATTTCATGTGTAATTTCTCATATACCAAATAAGCAATAATGTATACAAATGCGTGATTACTTTAGCATTTAATTCATAGCTTGAGTGCATACAATACATATGACTGCAATTTTTCCGTATATTTGAAAATTTCAAAATGCATTTATGTATTTTGGGGTGGTAAGGTATACACTATACTCTATAGTATGTTGTACTATGTTATACTATGCATAGATTAGTAAATATGACCATAGTTAGCGTGGAGTGGGTGTGATGTATTCCTATAGGTTCTGAATCGATCCCCCTATTCCTGACCCTATTCTTGTTAAACTAACCAACAAGTTAACTAGCAGTCAGCCCATGAGGCAAGAAAAACCCCCATGATGCAGATACCGTTATCTGACGCAGTCACACTACGGCACAGGAACGTGTTATCTGATTAGGTCATAACGCTTGAGATCTAATTAGACAAGCGATATTCCTCCAGCCCCTGATAAGGCATACAGAGTTCTCATAACAAATCAAACCTATGACAACCTGGAAAAACCGTGCGGCCATTGTTTTGATTTCACAGAGAACTTCAGCAAAAGAATGTGCTAACGAGCAAGTCGTATGACATCCTTATTGACGTATCTATGTCCATCCTTACGTCAATCTCGGCACCTTAAAGGTATAAATATTACCGATCTTGCCCTATGCAAACACACGCGTGGTGACGAGACGGAGCAGCCATACTTGCCGAAGCCCAGAGCAGAGCAGACCCCGCTGGCAGCAGCCCCGCCTTTCTGACGCGCTGAGAGAAGCTGCTTTCTCCTGCCAAGAGACCCAGCACCGGCGCTTCCGGGTAGCCCTCGCAGGCAGCCTGGATTATCGAGACCAGAGAGAGAGATACCATTCCTCATTCATCCTAACTTCCAGGTACAGAACTGAATAACCCCTCGCAGAGAATTCTTTAGTTATTCACTTGGCAAAAACAAACTTAACTTAAACTGTAACTTTCTATTCCCGCCCACGTATTAGACTTAGGTCAGGTACACGGGGTAGGCATATCTAGAAACACCAGTTGAACACGTTTAGTCAAATGTATATGTGTATGTAAATATATTTTATTCATTTTAAACATCATATGGCTTAGAAACCATATCAATGTTTTTACAGTATTATTTTATACTATTGCTTTTAATGTATGCACTTTACTTAACTATAAGTATTGCAATAATATCGATCCATTTCTCTTGTATGAGAAAAGAGACTGATCAATAAATAACACCTTTTTATTGAACACGCCCGTCTCTTCCTTTTCTCTACAATCTGATGAGACTAAGAATGCACGTACTGACTGAGTAAAATAAATTGCCTTTTGCTCACACGACTCTCGAGATTTACTCTTGATTAGGGGAGAGCAAAGTTGTCATGTTCTATGGTTGTCAGAAACTAAATCCCTTCTTGTCTAATCAGGGAAGTTAAGTCCTCCTTGAACATTCGAGAAAGTTTCTAGTGAACTCTGAGCTAAGCTGGCAAACCCAAAACTTTAAGTCTAGTATCGACAGTAGTAGACCTAGTTAACGTCTGGCCTAGGCCTTTACTGCTGTAGGTATTATTCCAATGCGCAGAGCCTATTGGGATGATAGGAACTACACTACATGGGTATAGGTGTCAAACACATTAGTATTTGCATTAACAGCCGGAAAGGTCACCCACGAATAGAAAATTTCGTATGGGTAAGCCGCATCTGCGCTCACCACCAAAATTACCTCCATGCCCTCTACCCCCACACACCAAACTGCTGCAAATGATTGCGCACCGCAATACGACTGTGTTGCGGTATATCAAAGCCAGCCATATCGACGCAGGAGGAAAGAGGGACAATAAAATCAAGTAGCACAACTGGGTGTAATTTAAAAGAAAACCGTTTGAAAAGATTCAAGCTTGAAAGACCTATGTAACTATAGGTAGGTTTAACAGACACCACTGTTAACCGGAAACAGTAGTGAAGGGCGTTACGATCTAACCGGAGTACTACTCAAGTGTCATGCAATAAGACCACCATCGTTGGGCGCCATGTCGCAGGGATACTGCTCTGTCGCAGAACTGTGCACAAAGAGCCGGAACATCAGTGAATTAGGATGACCCAAAACTCACCATAGTACCCAGAACTCCCTATCTGGCTAGCAATCAGTGTCTTATTGGGTATTACAAATCCCCAATAGTTAGACAACCCAGAACATGAACTTAGTGCACCTCAGGAAACGTGGAACACATGAACACTCTTTCGTGCTACTCACTCATTAGTCCAAAACAGAGAGTAAACGAGGACACGTGCAATATGGCAATATTTATTACTAAAGCTGTCCTCGTAGGTACAGTATCTTAGATAATACAAGCAAACATATTATCAGAAATAAGGTTATCAGCAATGTTACAATTCCATAAAATACGAAAGGAGAAAGAATGATATATGCTAATGGTCAGAAGCCTGGATACTCCTACTTCTTACCCTCCCTTGCTAGTATCTAGTATTATATCTAGAGAAGGTCTCATGGATTTACCAGGGCGGCCCATACCTTAGGTTCTAGTAGAATGGGATCACATCATATTCTACACCAGCTCTCAGCATGCGAAGATTCGTCAGACTCCTCTCTGCTGCTCTGTGCAGTGCCATATCAAAACATGCTGGAAGCGTGTCATCCACAGCTGCCTATGTGTTATGTCTACAACGTGCTCCGATCAGACCAGAAAACAACTACTGTGTGAAAGCAACCTTGAGGGCCAGCAGCACTCACTGTGCAGACATCTCTCACCAAGCTAGATAATAATGTGTGAAAAACATATTATTCTCGTGTAAAGCAAAACACCCTGCAGCACTCCAAGCATCTATAATATCATGTGCCGTGTGCAAAGCAACAGAAAGAATAAAAATGGCGTTTATGCGTCTTAAAAGCTCATGCTAACTTAACACAGTAGAAAGGCTAACGTATTCTATATGACAGTGGGAGACCGGTGTGGTATTCTCCTTGAGGTCTATCCGATGCGTGAACTTCGCTAGTTTGCCTACCGTTCCTCCGAACACCTTGGGGAATTCACTTTTCATCCTCTCGAAGTTTGGCGGGCTCTCTGAGTTTGTCATCAGTACCTGCGTGTCTCCTCCTGTGTTCAATTGTATTCCCAAGTCTCCTTGATCCATCCACCCCAGGACCGACGGGCCCTTCTCTGCTACGTACAGCTTGCACTCAGCACTTCGGCCTTTAAACTCAAATTTCAAGACTCCGTATCCAACCATCGGAATAGGTTCCCCTGTATAAGTGACTGGCCTTATGTCCGGATGTTCCAGTCACGATCCCAGACTTGGTTTAAAACTTTCACTCCATACAGTCCTTTGGACAATAGTGTACGGGGAGCCGGAGTCCGCTACCATTTTAATCTGTATCCCTCCAATTACCATGTTGCACTGTGGTTTCCTGGAGCGTTTGCAGTCAATGCCTAGTACTTGCCACGACACACAGTACGTTGTCGTCTTCGTCCTGTTCTCTCTCTTCTTCCTTGTTCGGTTCATATGTCACATATTTAACCGTCGGTTTCCTCGTCTTGCGGCGACATACTTTTTCGTAGCGTCCTACTATCCCACAGTACATGCACTTCACTCGGAATGCCTGACAGCATTTGTCATGCGCCGCATGGAATTGGGTTCCACACCGGTAGCACGTGTTCGTACGTTCTTTGTCCTGCCTTCTCTGCTGTGGAGGCTTCCCTGTCCACCTGTTTGGCCCCTTTCCTCCTATGGCCGTGGCTTTGCTTTTCTCTGCCGGTTCTGCATCATCGACCTTATTAACCATGGGCCTCTAGGTGGATTCTCTTTTTTTGCTGCGTCAGCACACCTTTTTGACAGTTGTGCTTTTTTCACCATGGCAATCACTTCCTTAAGCGTCGCTTCTCCATTCATCCATAGCTTGTCTTGGACGGTCTTGTTCGTCGTGTGCATGACTATTTGATCCTTTATAAATTCATCGTGCAGGACACCGAATTTGCACATGATTGCCAGTTTCCTCAGCGCAGCTACGTAGTCGTCTATCGATTCCCCCGGCTCCTGCTTTCTCTGCTGGAAATAGTATCTATCTATGGACGTGCACACTGCGGGCCGATAGTGGTTGTTTAAATCCTCTGTCGCATGACGGAATACATCATCGTCTGCCGCTTGCCTGGGGGTGGGCACAAGGTTCTGGAAGACCCTAATCCCTTCTGGGCCCAAGTTATGTAATAGTATTCAACTCTTCCTCTTGCTAGGGAAGGCTTCTCCATTCTTTTTTTCCAGGGTTTCTATGTAAATCATGAAGCACTCTCTCCAGTCCTCCCACTTCATTACAGGCTCTCCCGGTTTCGGTAAGAACGGGATCGGCGTTGTGAGCGAGGACTCTTGCGTACTCATTTTGGTGCGTTTTTCTGGCTCTATTCCTTGTCCCCTCGGGCTGCCTGGTGCACTTGCACTCTCCCCTTGCGTCTGGATCAGTTTGGGCCCTCTGGCGCCCCCTTCTCTGTGTCGCCCTGACTCCGCCAGGGCCTTAAGCGTGTTCTGGGCACTTGTGACTTGCTGTTGTCTTCTGGTATAGTGTCTGCCCCTTCTGTCTTCTCCTTTCCCTTAAGAAGGTGGGGGTCTCGGTGGGAATGGCTCCTTGCTCCATCGCTGTGGCCCACTACCCTCCGTACCTGGTAAGTTTCTGCTCTTCCCGGTTGCCTGCACTTCTTGCTGCTGTTGAAGTACTGGGTTTTTCAGAACCGGTACTGAACCGGTAACCCAGCGGTGCCAGGGACAACACCCAAAGACTTCGGGTTCTTCCTGTTTTCAGACTACAGAAACACAGTCTTCTAGGTGAAGTCAAAGATCGAGTTTATGGCTGCAACCAAGTAACACGGTGTATATTCTCAGGAGACTGCTCAATCTTACAAAACCAGCCTTCTCTTTTTATACAAAATATTATGCTTCAGGCAAACATTCTTTACATTACAGTTGACCATTCACATATTTTCACTACAAAGAAAAAGCAGAGTCATGATGACAATCCCACATTTCAGTTTGCTCAGCCCACAATCAATTACCCGGCAAGGCCCCGTATTTTCATCAGATATCGACGGACCCCCAATAAAAACTGGCACCTCCTCCTCGTAAAGCAAGTCATAAAGTAGGGAACAGGGACAGGTGTGTGAAGATTAGGCGTGGTCCGTGTGCGATGAAAGGTTTATGACATGTTGTGCCCTGATACTATCTCGCCCGGCCACTGGGAGAGGAACTGACCGAACAAGTTTGGCCTTGGGCAGTGGAGTCAGCTTGCCCGGGTCAAAGAGAAGTCAGCAAAGGTGTACGTGTCCATCAGAGTCCGGTTTGGCCTTAGTCATTGGCCTATGTGAGGGCAACTCTCAAAATGGCTGCCGTACACAAAATGGAACCCGAGGGTTCAGGGTGATTTCGTCAATCGAATATGACGAAAATGCTTGTGCATTGTGTACTAACCATTCTCGGTCTTCTGATATCGAAAACATCATGCTACGATGCTATTTATAACGCGGATACAGAATTTTCAGTACCACAGACTCTCCTTTTGCCCTTACATAGGCAAATAACCTATACTCGTACTAATCTGAGTCCAGGTCTATATTCGTAAAGTAATTGAGATGTTGCTGTAGCATCATCCTATTACTTAGCTCGTCCCTCGATCCAGGTTTCCTTACACATGATGTAGCACAGAGGCCACATATAGCAGGAGCACATTGTACGCACAGACAGAACAGGAAAAGGGCTGCAAAGACCATCCCAATGACCATCAGAATTTTCCATCCCCAGCCAGATACCAGTTCCCAGAACCATCCCATTAACGACCAATCTCCCTTGTCTACATGAATAGATTCGGAAATCTTATGCAGTTTGGAGATGGCCTGGTACACTGTTGGAGCGTTATCTGGAATGAAAAAACAGCAACTCGATTGGATCACCCGGCATACCCCACCTCTGTCTGCAAGTATGACGTCTAACGCTACCCTGTTCTGCAGGGTCATAAGACTATCTGAATGGAGCTCAGCATTCAAGTTACTAAGGGCACCGGCAGTTTCAACCACGGTGGATTCAACCACCCTTGTCAATTGCCTTATGTTCCTGCTGTTAACCAGGGGTCCCCAGAACGGTAGAAAACCCCTCACGAAGTCTCCAAATTCTTGTTCTGCAGTGTCCTCTTCACTGAAGACACCTCTAACTATCCTTGTCTTATGGTAATCTGCCGCCGCTGTGTAGGTGGGAGGCAACAGGAACGAAACAAAGCATGTGCCCGAAAAGTCGGGGGGAAACCATGTATAGGCCCTATCATGGCAGATGAAATAGGTACCCTTAGCTGCTAAGAACGGAGGAGAAGTCTGAGACGCAAAAACATATGTCTCAGTGCAGATACTCTTCCCTAACTGAGCTCTGGGATTCTTGCCAATACCTTGCAGACATAAGTGACCCTGATGGGGTACAATCCAAATCGGGGAAGATCTCTTAGCTTGCTGTTTCTCGCTCAGAGTAGCTCCATATCCGGTCACGTTCCATCCTACATATACTAGTGTCTCATCTCTCGGGATAGTCTCATAGTAGATATCTTCCTTAATCATATCTACTATACCCTTGACTAGAGCACTATTCTTAGGATTGTCTGTCACAGAACGTAGAGGGTAGATTTCATGTGCGTAGATGAACATTGTTCTGTATGCCCACACGGAACCATTGTGGCTGAATGGCAGAACCAAATAAGGGATACCTTTGTCCGTGGTGTGAGGCATAAGACCGCACACCCAACAGTTAGTCGTGTTCATTACTAGTTGGTGTTGGTGCAAAAGCTGAACGAAGGAGTTATTAATAAACTCTAATCTCCTAGCGGATTCATGTTCAGGGAGAGGTTGAAAAGAATGTGAGGAAATAGTGGTAGGAGGAGAAATGGGCGATGAAGTGGGTGCAAATGTCACTCGAAAAGAGAATAAAACATATCCTATAAAAAACATCATAACACTGAACAACATAAAAATGCATAGTATCAAAAAGCGTTTCGTGGTCATCTTTTACACATTCTGGTTCATTGTTTTGGCAGGTCTCTCCATCTCGAAAAACTCCATCCTCTCTAAAATGCTGCTCGCGATGGTAGGGTGTTCTATGCTAAGGAATGCTTCAGTCAGTCCAGGGCAACTCCCTTAGACCAACCAGAACCGTCGACTTAACGTCTTCGGCTGCACCCCAAAGACTTGGGCAACCGCGACCCTACAGCGGAACCCGGATGGTGGTTCAAAAAACAAAAATAAAAAAGTTTCTCAGACGAGAGAGCTGCACTTTCAAAATTTAGCAAAGAAAAGGAAAACATTTTTTTATTTGTCCATAGTTCTCGGCCTCAGATTATAGCGTTGTTTCCCCGATACTGTCTGGTTTTGAAACAGGGGTACAGGCTCTGTAGTGTCCAATCGATTTGATGGTGGCACATGTTCTTGCAAGAGATTGTCCCTTTCTTTTTCGGTAATTGTTCCTTTTATACGTGCATCACTGAAAGGCAGACATCGCGGCACAGTTTCAGTCTCTGAGTCAGCGACACCCTCCTGGACCCACCGGTCGTACGGCAGAGGCAAAGGGACCCTCTTGCAGTGTACGCCGTGGATCCAGTTCTTCTTCCCCTCCACTCGAACAGCTGATCTTGTTGAGAGAAGAACTAAATGAGGGCCGGTCCACCGGGGCTGGTCATTCTTTGTTCGCTGGAAATTCTTGACCAGCACCCAGGATCCAGGATCGATCAGATGTCCTGGAGCTTCAGAGACCTGAGGCAGAGTATCGTGAACCTCTTGGTGTAAAACACGCAATTTAGCCGTCAATTCGTACAAATAGTCAAGCAGTACAGGGTGTTCGATTTCACTAAATTTGGCCGGCCTTGGCACTCCCCATATGTTGGCCGGACGGCCGAACACTATTTCATATGGACTAAGTCCCACTCGCGAATGCACAGTCATTCTTGTTGATAGGAGTGCTAAGGGCAGAGCGTCAGACCATTTAAGACCAGAGCTCGCTTGGATTTTGGCCAACTTTAGTTTCAACGTGCCATTGTAGCACTCTACTAGACCAGCTGATTGGGGGTGATTTGCAGCGTGGAATTTCTGCTGGATGCCTAGCCCTTCGCATACTTTCTTCATCACTCGATCCACAAATTCACTCCCATTGTCACTCCAGACCATTCTCGGCATTCCAAATCTAGGGAAGAACTCTTTGACAAGGGCTTTAGCTGTGGACATGGCAGTGTTGTCCTTCAGGGGATATGCTTCTATCCATCTTGAAAAGGCACATACAACAACGAGTACGTATTTCAAGTTGTTGCACCCTTCCATGTGGATGAAATCTAGCTGCAAAACCTCGAACGGATACGTTGCAGGCGCAAAATGACCAGCTGGAGTTGGGGTTCCCCTACCAGGGTTGTATTTCAGACACACTATACAATTCTTGACCACATTCTCTGCACACTTAGGAATTCCAGCATTTTGCCATACTGGAGCCAACAACTTACAAATCCCTTTCACACTGATATGAGCCATTCCATGGGCCATCGTAACCACTGCAAGCACATACGCATCGGGTAACAACCATCTCTGATGCTCTGTCAATTCAACCCAACAACCCTTTGCATCCATTTTACCCGTACTTTCTCTCCACACACTCAACTCTTTCTCTGTAGCTTCAGCTTGAATAGACTTTACACTCTCTATCGTGTCTTCACACATTCCAACGTCACCAATCCATCTTGCTGGGCCTGCAACATACATTCGACTCATCAAATCCCTTGCTGTTTCTTTTGCGACTCCGTCAGCAAATGCATTCCCACGACCAATATCATCATGCACCTTCTTGTGTGCACTGCATTTCACAATCGCAACTTGCAGGGGCAAAGTAAGTGACTCGAGAAGTTCAATCGCCAACTGTCCATGTTGAATCTTAGCTCCATGCGAAGTCAGGAACCCACGTTCTTTCCACAATCGTCCAAAACTATGGGCCACACCGAATGCATACTGGCTGTCAGTATATATGGTCACTTTCATTCCTTTCGACAACACACATGCTCGTGTAAGTGCAATCAATTCTGCTGCTTGAGCTGAATTATGTGGGATACGTGCAGCTTCAACAATCGTATGCAAAGTCGTAACAGCATATGCCGCAGTCGTATTTCCAATCGGAAGCTTGAAGCATGAACCATCCACCCATAAGGTACCATCACACTTCACAAGAGGAGTGTCTTTAAGATCTATTCTCCCTTTCGTTTCTTCTTCTGTTCTGAGAAAACAATCATGCTGTTCAGAAGCATCTAACTCTGTTTCAATCGGCAACAACGTAGCTGGGTTAAGCGTGTTGCATCTTTTTATGTGCACATGACTCGCTAACAATGTTAACTCATAGCCTGACAACCGAGCACTAGTTAAGTGCTGTGTCTTTGTCCTATTTAACAACGTGTCTACTGCATGTGGAACCATCACAATCAATGTATTATTCATCACTAAACCAGCAGACTGCCGAATAGAAACAGCTGCTGCCGCAGTGTCTCTCAAGCAACTCGGCAATGCCGAGCTACCGGGTCCAAAGTCGACGAAAAATACGCGCATGGTCGCTGTTTGTCTCCGAACAACTGTGTCAACACTGACAATGCAAAACCTTCTTTCTCGTGGACATACAACGTAAAGGGCTTACTGTAGTCGGGGGTACCCAACACAGGAGCCGAATATAATGCATTGCGCAATTCGGAAAAGCCTTTCTGACACTCTTCAGACCATGGGAGGGGATTCGGTGTATCTTTACAAGTTAATGCCACCAAAGGTTTGGCCAACAAAGAAAAATTTGGTATCCATTGTCTGCAGTAAGATGTAATGCCCAAGAAAGCACGGACTTCTCTCTGTATCCTAGGCACACTCAATTTCGCTATTGCCTGAATTCTTTCTGGGGTCAGTTTCCTTCCCTCCTTCGATAAGAGATGACCTAGATAGGTCACTTCTTGTCGACAATATTGTAATTTGGAAA
The DNA here is from genome assembly GCF_964261635.1 of Lissotriton helveticus. Classification (NCBI taxonomy): domain Eukaryota; kingdom Metazoa; phylum Chordata; class Amphibia; order Caudata; family Salamandridae; genus Lissotriton; species Lissotriton helveticus. The sequence goes on from NC_136062.1 coordinate 382,589,723, forward strand.
GGGACACTTTGTGATGCAGATCAGACAAATGATGCAACAATGACAACGTTGCTTCTTTACATATTTCCTCAGTGTCTGCAGCAATAAGCAAATCATCAACGTACTGAATAAGCGTAGCGCCAACAGGTAAAACAATCGAATCAAGCTGTGTTTTTAAAGCTTGACTGTATATTGATGGACTTTCACAGTAGCCCTGGGGAACGCGTTTGAAGCGGAAGCTTCGGCCTCCTAAACTGAAGCCGAAAATATCCCTGCTCTCCTGGGCAATCGGGATGCTGAAGAACGCATTCTTCAAGTCAATCACCGAGAACCAGGTCGCGGAAGCTGGAATCATAGTCAATAGGGCAGTGATATCAGGAACAACTGGAAATTGTGGCACAACTATTTTATTCACCTCTCTAAGAGCAATCACAAACCGGTAAACAGGTGGCTGAGAAGGATCAGTACGCTTCAAAACAAGCAAAACAGGACTATTGCAAACGTTGCCTCGTGTCTCTTCAATTGCATCCTTTTCAATCAAATCATAAATGATCGCTTGCAACGCTTTTTCACCTTCACTAGAGATTTTGTATTGGGGAATGCGTGGCTTTTTAACATTGGCTTTCAATGTCACAACATATGGTGGTATTTCCAAAAGACCCACATCGTTAGGACCAGTAGCCCAAAGAACATCAGGAAGAGATGACAATTCTGTCGGGAGTTTATCCTTTGACAAATACATCAGAGAAACCACTTTCTTACCCGGTGTAAGTTGTACTCCTGAAGGAGAACAATACAAGGTTGCATACAATCTTTTCAACAGATCCAATCCTAACAAGTTCTCACCACAACCTGTCGTCAGAATAAGGGGTGATTCGAATTCACGAGGTCCAACAGAAAGGGACATAGGACTAGAAACCGGGTTTCTAACCGGGGTGCCAGAAAAACCTACTGAAACATTCGTTTCGCCAGACAAAGGTGCGCCAGGGAGTTTAGAGGGCATAATAGAACTCTTTGTAGCACCAGTATCCAACAGAAAAGGCTCTGACACACCTGATGTAATCACCTCAACGTAAGGTCCACTCTGATCTACTGGAACTGAAACAACTCCCTCTATGGCTGTCCTAGCAATCATTACCTTCCATATTCTCATCTCCTGCATAGTAGTCATCAGCATAGTACTGAGCTGTTCTAACAGACGCGTTATTCTGCTGATCAAACCTGTTCATTGAATTTTGAGGCGGGAATGAGTGCGCGTTCTGGGGGAAATTTCCACGTCCTCTACCTCTAGGCGCTTGTTGAACACCTCGACCTCTTGCACCAGAAACGCTATTCATGCGCTGTAACAAAATAGGGCAACTATACTTGAAATGACCCTCCTCTTTACAGTATGAACACTGATTGGGACCTACAGGAGCACGCTGTTGAGGATACTCGAACTTTTGCGAATTCCTCTGAAACTGTTGAGGTTGCTGATAGTTACTCTGACCACCACGTGGCGGATACGCTTGTTGTAAAAGAACCTTCGTTTTTAACTCTTTCGTTTTCTTGTCTGCTCTATCATTTTCATCTTTGTCTCTATTTTCGTAATACTGGGCAGTGGCCAATATCTGTGCTGAAGAGGAAACTGCCCAAGAACTTTCTGAATCCTTTAACTTCTTACATAACTCGGGAAGCAAATTGTGCACGAACTTGTCAACGAACAACCGTTGACCACCTTCTGTACTCATATCTTGACCACTGTGGTCGACAAACGTTTCCTCAAACCTTGTGAAGAAATCAGACACTGTTTCATCCTTTTTCTGTTTACACACAGACAACTTATCCCAATTCACTCGCATCGCAGGCATCAAAGTGTAAGTAATTATTCTACCAGGGAGTTCTGCTACTTGTCGATCCTTTGCAGCACTAATATTAGCCCATGAGTCACCTAACTCTTGATCATGATCCGCATGACGAATCTTTCCCCATAAAGGCTGTGGAACAACATTTCCAAACAACATGTCTATATCCGCTAAATTCATAATGCAAGAGCTCGCGGTCTGTGACAATTCCTTGTAATACCCTGCAGGATTTTTACGGGGATCATGTAAAGTCTGCTTAAGGGCCAATACTTCAGGGCGCTTCCATGGAACATGTACCCAAACACGCTGAAAATGTGGCTGGATAGGTGGGTTAGCTGCTAGGTCCCCTTCTCTCCATTGTGAGGGAACTTCTCTCATGGGATATTGTCTCACCTTCCTTTTAACAGAGGAATCAAACTCAAACAACGACCGAGAAACACCCTCACTCCTGAATGATAACAATGTCGCAACTGCTTTTTCAACATCGGAACCCACAATTGTGCCTTTCCCAAACTCGAACCGTATATGACATAACTCAGGTGGATTGGGCTCTAAATCATTCTCCTCTAAATCCTCACTCAGGAAAGTACACATTTTATCAAAAACTTATCTCTGCTTTGGTGCTTCCCACTGATAGAAGACATCCATAACAGACTCTAGCTCATATCTCGTCGGTTCGGTAACCCATTTATGTGCCAAATAATTCAATGTTTCCTTCTCCCTAGAATCAGGCAGTTGGCTACGCAACTGTGTACGCTCTGAGACAGGTGTTACACTTGTTGCTCCAAAGAGAGGATACAGGAGGTTAGCAACAGTGCTAGTCATTCTCTGGCGGACAGAGGGAGAAGTCGATGAAAGGACAGGCGGAAAAGCAGAGTGAGTCAAGGCAGACGCAGAGGCAGTGGCAGGAGGAACATCAGGAGTGGTAGTCGATATAGTGGTCAAAGTTGTAGGAAGTAAAGGCAGAGCAGATGTCAAAGTCGGTGGCCCTTGAGGAGGCTGCACCGGAAGAGTAGGAACCAACTGAAGAGCAGCTGGTGGTTGTGGAGGAGCAGGAGACAATACAACCAAAGGTTGCGCAGCTAAAGGTTGCGGAGGTGCCGTAGCACTCTGTGCATAAGGGGGTGGCGAACTCAACAAATGCGACATTAGATGGTCTTTTTCAAGGTCCTGTGCTGCATCTTGCTGAAGAGGCGGCAAAACTGGATAACATTTATCGATCGCCATTTTACGTTGCCTGTGCAACTGCTCACTTGCCTGTTCTTCTTCATTATCTTTATACTGCATAGCAGCTTGCATTATCGAGATACCCTTTTCTCTCTTATTTCTCTTAGCTAATTTAATTTCCTTCTGTTTGGCTTCCTTACGCCATAGGCGGAAAGAGTCAAACATCTCCGGCCGGGCTTTCTTCTTAAAGAGTTTAACCTCCAGATTATCTAAGATTTCCGTGTCAAAGCTACCATATTGGGGCCATTTTAAAACACCATCTTTTCTGGTGTATCGGATCCATACTTCATTATATGTGATTGGGCCTACGCCATGTTTCACATAGAGCTCATAGGCTGGAGTTCCAACCGGAGTAACCGGACACGAGTCCTCCAATCGGGAATCCCTATTACAACCAAGGCAAAACAAATTTCCAAGTCTACTAAGACCAGGCATCTTCGCTCTCTAGTCTAGTTTCAAACTTCGAAGGATTATCGAATACGATAGTCTCGTGAATACACGAGTCCCTCGGCTTTGGTACTTGCAAGTTCCAAATCAAAGATCCCAAGGGGATACCCAAACTAAGAACCAAACTAAGGACTGGGAGACGCTCCACTTATACTTAACTGAGTTATCGATGACTGCACCAGAAGACTCGTCTATCGTTTCGCTCTACCAAACATCAAGGGTCCAAAACAGGGCGATAGTCAGGGCAGCAGTCCTTCGTAGCCGTCGGGAAGCAGGGAACCACGCAGCAAAGACTTTCGGACCACGTCGACATGCAGGGGTCGATGAAGTGGCGGCCTTCCTCCAGAATTTTCACACGAAGCTCCTCACGAACCTCTGGCTTGGACCAGTACCGCTGAAATCGCCCCACGCTGGGCGCCAACTGAAGTACTGGGTTTTTCAGAACCGGTACTGAACCGGTAACCCAGCGGTGCCAGGGACAACACCCAAAGACTTCGGGTTCTTCCTGTTTCAGACTACAGAAACACAGAGTCTTCTAGGTGAAGTCAAAGATCGAGTTTATTGGCTGCAACCAAGTAACAGGCATCCTAGAAGTACAACACGGTGTATATTCTCAGGAGACTGCTCAATCTTACAAAACTCGCCTTCTCTTTTTATACAAAATATTATGCTTCAGGCAAACATTCTTTACATTACAGTTGACCATTCACATATTTTCACTACAAAGAAAAAGCAGAGTCATGATGACAATCCCACATTTCAGTTTGTTCAGCCCACAATCAATTACCCGGCAAGGCCCCGTATTTTCATCAGATATCGACGGACCCCCAATAAAAACGGGCACCTCCTCCTCGTAAAGCAAGTCATAAAGTAGGGAACAGGGACAGGTGTGTGCAAGATTAGGCGTGGTCCGTGTGCAATGAAAGGTTTATGACATGTTGTGCCCTGATACTATCTCGCCCGGCCACTGGGAGAGGAACTGACCAAACAAGTTTGGCCTTGAGCAGTGGAGTCTTGCCCGGGTTAAAGAGAAGTCAGCAAAGGTGTACGTCCTTCAGAGTCCGGTTTGGCCTTAGTCATTGGCCTATGTGAGGGCAACTCACAAAATGGCTGCAGTACACAAAATGGAACCCGAGGGTTCAGGACAAAACCGATGGTTTCAGGGTGATTTCGTCAATCGAATATGACGAAATGCTTGTGCATTGTGTACTAACCATTCTCGGTCTTCTGATATCAAAAACGTCATGCTACGATGATGTTTATAACGCGGGTCCAGAATTTTCAGTACCACAGAGTCCCATGCCACGCTCTCCTGCTGTACCTATGGCGCCTCTCCTTCCTGCTCCACATGGTGACTCGTCATGTTCGGTGGGCTCTATGCCTTTCTATCTGTAGGCTTCCTTCCGTGTCCCCTTCTTTTTTGTGTCTATGATCCGGCATCATCTCCACTGTAATGTTGCTATCTTACCCCCCAATGAAGTCACTGAGTCAGGGGTGAGGGTTGTATATTGTTGATTTATTTCTATCAGCAGGAGAGCGCGGGGCGTCATCAGGCAGCGTGTGGCAACTACAGCGCGATGCTACAAGTGTTTCGAGGCAGGGTTTGATTGGGATTGAAAATCGGACCAGGCACGCAAAAAAAATAAAAAATTGGCCCACATTTGCATAATCACTCCTCAAGTCACTGCTATGGCTAATCATATATAAAAACGTTGAGAGGGGGAGTAAAAAAAAAAATAGCCAGCCAGAGAGCAAAGGGGGTGACACCTCTGCCTGTTGCTAAACGGAGGTAATGAGCGCCCATCTGCCTCTAGAAAGGCCACTCAGACACCTACTGGGCCGCTGGCTGTATTCGAACTATGGAGGCAGCGCCCAAATGGCCACACCAGACTGCTCAAAATAGAGGCCCACAGCAGCACTCGGACACCGGCCCCTCTGGCATTGCCCGAATGCCCGCATTACCAATCTGACGCTGTTTCCAATTTAAGGAAGCGCCCCACACAGATCCATGAAGTGCACAAGGGTGATCCTTGCAAATATTCCCTATCGCTTGTCTCGTTTGGCAGCCTTGATGAAAAGGAGCACCGACCACTCTAGACAAGGCATGGTTGTGCCGGGTCAAATGACATGTTTCCGCAAAACATCGCCACTGCGGGAAGATGTTGCTGCCCAGTAATAGCGGCGCACAACGGATAATGCCCCCGGGTAAGTACATTCCCTGAACATGGGTGCCACAGACCCATAAACCAACCACAGAGAGGAAACAAGAGCAGCCATGACTCCGCCCACTCCTACGTCATGAATAAATTAATCTCCGCCCACCTACCAAAAATGTATATGTTCTTTCTTATGTATGCATGTAAAGCACTCCATTATCTGTTGATCGAGCTTGCACCATATAAAAAAAGCAAAAAATGATATAAACAACTCACAGGGCTTTTACTGGTCAGCAGCAGGTTAAAAAAACACAGTATTCACCCGGTCCTTCCGAACACAAGGCATAGGCCCATGATAACCAGCAAGGCTGGAGGGTTACACGAAAAAATAAAATGACCGCCAAAGCAGCTCTCAAGGTGGGGGAGCCACCGTTAAATGAAACGAGTAAAGGTGCAAGCGGGAGATGCCCCTAGTTCCTATGTGCATTTCCTGCTCACCATAAAGACGTACACGCAGGTAGGATTCGTCACCAGGATGAGAGACACACGTTTATAGAGGAAAGACCGTGAAATGTAAGCAGGAACAACAGGGTTAACTTGACTCACTCAAACTGGCCGGCAGTGCAGGAATCCAACGCTGATACATGCACAGACAAGCGTGATTGTTAGAAGGGGCAATCCCCGGGGAGGCCAGAAGATGCACTTGGCCACCCGGTGACCCACCTCTCCTAGGGACACCGCCGAGCGCTAACGGGAGACCCTTCAAGGGGGGGTCTCGGATCTAGGATCATACGCGCTGAGCTAGCACCACTCGACAAAGGGACACCACACTGTAGGTTTCAGGAGAACGTATTCTTTATATCTCAAATAAATGGATCTTTATGATCCGCAGGATTCTTATGTACAAGTAGAGCAAGGGCTCACAGAGTCTCGGGGGGATTAGGGTAGCGGGACAGTCTCAGTGTTCGAGGTAGTTGCAGGTGCGTATCCAGCGCACAGCGCTCAATCCTCGAGCTGGGGGATATGAGTAGATCGGGGGTCCAGCCGGACCAGGGTAGTCTCTGAGCCGCGATCGAATCAGCAGGGCTCAGGTGTACTTAAGGTTGCGAGGGAGCCGTGACCAAGTCTGCAGGGCTCAGAGGGTTCCGGGCAGAATTCCTTCTCTGCCGGGTAGGAGCCGCGACAATGTCAGCAGGGCTCAGATGGTTTCGGGCAGAAGTCCTTCTCTGCAGGGTAGAAGCCGCGACAATGTCAGCAGGGCTTAGATGGTTTCGGGCAGAAGTCCTTCTCTGCCGGGTAGGAGCCGCGATGGTGTCAGCAGGGCTCTCGTAGTTCCAGGATTCAGCTGCCGATTGTCCCAGAGCATGCCTTGATATAGGGCTGTTCCTCTTTGATGTCCAGAGTCCTCGCAGGCAGAGGTCTTAGCACCTGGGGGCCGCTTGTTGTGGGTTCCTCCCACGCGGGCCCTTTCATCCTTTAAATTTGGGTCTGGAGGGATCCCAGACACCCAGCAGGCTTGGAGCCAGCCCTCAGGGAGGCCGGATGGGCGATCGAAACCCATCTCTTGAGGGGAGGTGGGAGGTGTGATCGTACTACTCCTCCCTCTCTCGCTCACGGGGAGCGCTCTACCCCCTAGCTGGGTATGGCACGTCTGCGGCCGAGGTCGTGCAGGGGGCGGCCATCTTAGGTGCAGGGGAATGGACACTGGAGGCCTCATGCATCTGGTGCCGGGAAGATGGCGGGAGTAGCACGGGGAAGTCCAGTGTCTTGTGTGTGGATCATGGAGAGAATGGTCAGTTAGGCCGTGATAATCAGGGGCCTTGCGTGGTGCCCGGGTCAGGGAGGACCACGCCACGAGGCCGGGTCCAACAGTGATGGTCTCTCATTTTCACTTTAACCTTTCCAGTCAGTCTGGTGAAATCTGTTGAAATCCCTTCCTGCGGTATCGATGGGGGAGTGAGGGGGGACCAATGGCAGACGGAGGAAGTATCCACATCTTTCTTTAATCAACACGATGCCCGCTTCACGAACCATGAAGCACAGCATCCGTGTGGGGGTGGGGTCAAGGAGCATATTTAAAAGAGTTAGTAAAACACGCAAATAAGAAATGGAAGGCGTGGCGACGCTGGTCAAACGAGGAGGAAAAAAGTTGCTGACTAGCACGGCTGCCGTGAAATGGGAGCAGCTCTGAGAGGAAGCAGCACCTACCAACTACTGTTTAGTTACGCTGCTGGCTTGTTTAGCTGAATTATAACAAGAAAGTAGTCCCTAAATGGAATAATAACAGCCCAGCAGCGTAACTAAACAGTAGTTGGTCGGTGCTGCTTCCTGCAAAACGGAAGATAAACAGAAGTGACGTTTTGCATGGCCAGCCAACCATAAACAAGATAAAGAAGAGCAATGCAATGTTAAGCAAATGGTGAGCAGCAGGACATATTAGACGCCAATATAGATTACTTTAAGTCTCGGAGAGACAGCACATGCATGTGCTGCCTAGCCGAGACCTAAAAAGAACATTTATTAGGCAGACATTTGTGTTATCATATGCTTCCCTGCCTCCCCCCTTCTACGTCCCCACTAGGACGCTGATTTCCTGCTGCAATTGCCCACTACAAACTTACGTCCTATCTAGTGTGCATTCTCACACTCAAATGTGATGACCTTTTATGCACCCCTTAGACCCTTTCAGTCCACAAACCATTAAAAAATACTTGCAATCACCTCCAGTGTACTATTTTGTCCTCTCTATTTAACCAGTCTCTACATGCTGGTACCTTTCTCTCTTGCTTAAAAATTGAGGTTGCCTTACCCTTACTACTCTCCAGTGTCTCTACTACTCTTCTTCTGCAGAATACGTGAACGCCTTCTTTTTAACTTCCTGACTCTTCATCTCATGCCAACGTTCTGCTTGACCCCTTCTAATCTGGTGTCTGCGCCCTCCGCTTCCTTTTATTTGGAGCTAACCTCATCACCTTGACACACCGCAAACAACTCTTAGAGATCCTAAGATTCCGGTATCTTTCATGTTCTTCTCAACACCATCAAACATCCTGCCTTACTTAACCATCCTTTGCACCACTGGCATTGCTGAATCTGAAATGGGGGGGCTCTTGGCCCCCCTGCCCGCATGGCGGTGTGGCGACCGCTCCCCTCCACCAAGGCCTCTCGGTGGTGGGGCGTGTCCTCAGGGGCGCGCCCTACCACCGATTGGCAGGCGCCCTCCCTGACCCGGATGGCATTAAGCGACATCCGGGTCGGGGGGGGCGGGCTGTAGGAGGGGATAAAGTAGGTGGGAGCACCCAGGGGACTTCTTGTTGCCTGGACGCTCCCCCCCATACCAGTGGTGCCCCACGCTCGGGGCTTCTTTTTTCCTTTAATCCGTTTTTCATTTTATCTTGCAGGGACTCCATGATCCAGGAGATCGTTTGTCGGTCAGGGGCGCGAGGCTGCACCAGAGGCGTTCGCGCAGCGTGGACGAAGGAAGGAAAGGGTCTTTCTTTAACAAACAAAAGCGGTGCGCAGCCTGAGTGTGTTCCCGGCGAGCAAAAAAGGTATTTGTTGGGGGCGGGAGCGGGCAGGGACGAGCAGCGGTGCTGGCTGCAACATCTCGAGTGCCGGTCGGAGGGGTGCTCCGGCAATCAGTGAGGGCGCCGCACCCATACAGTATCTGTGACGGCAAACAGGGTTTAGAACGTATTCGAAGCAGGTCAGGGGCCTTTTGCCTCAAATCGGGCACTTTGTTTTGGGATATTCCTGCTCCATAGAATGGCGGGCGCATAGGTCGAGCCAGGCATCACTGGAGACACGCTTTGCTTGGGGTGGGGGAGGTGAAGCAGGGTCAACCAGGATAGGGCTTGGGGGTAGGGGGGAAACTGGAGAGATAGTTACTGCTATTTAGCAAGTCCTGTGGTTTAGTGCGGCCTGACAGCCAGGTTGGGGCATTAGGCTTTAATTTAATATAATAACAGGATGGACATAGGGGTGGTCAACAAAGGCTTGATCGTTTCCCCATCCCCTTTGGCCAATATTTCCAGTTCGTTTTTTTTTGGGTGATTTTCAACCACTGTTTAAGCTAGCCCAGGTATTAATATCCTTTTTCTATTTCAGGCAATCATAAGTTGTGTGTTCCCAATACAAGCCACGGCATCGTGCACGCGGTGAGCCTGGAATAGAGAAAGGGCGGACGTGGCAGCACACCCGATACCGGCCGTGAAAGACGCAGGATTGGATCGGTAAGAGGAGAACGGGGGGCTTGCATTTCACTGCTTCTGGTAGCCGCCGGGTGGGTCTACGTTAGAGTTCACTCACCCCTAACAAACCGGAGAAGCCGGGGCGTTGCGGTTACGGTTGCGTGGTGCTTGTAGCCCCCTGTCCATCCTCCAGCTGGTGAAGGTACAAAGTACACGGTCACCTGTGTTGTAATACTAGGAGTGTAGGGCAGGGTTGTGCAGACATGCCGGGGCCAAGAGGTGGTAAAGGAGGGCCTAGCATGGAGGTTATGATGCACGCCATGATGCGTGAGATGAGCGAAATTAATAAGAGGTTGGGGAAAGTTGATGAATTTGAGGCCCGCATGAATGAGAGGTTTGCTGATCCACCAGGTCCATCTGGCAGGCCCATGCGGCAGAGAGTGGCACCTTTGCCGAGGGGAGATTTTGTTACCCCACCAAAGAGATCTAAGGCCAAGAAGCCGAGGTATAGTGCCCCAGCCCTCGTGCCCTTAGCACCGGTCCCGAATACACCCGTACCTACGGTGTTGGTTCCTCTGGCACCTCTGCCAGTTGTTCCCATGCCCGTGATACCGGTGCCGGTCATGGCGCCGGCACCCCCTCCTGTGGGGATTAACCCCCGCCCATGGTACCACTACCGGTCCCGAGTGTGCCGCCGACACCCATCCCCTTGGCTATCGCGCCAGCGCCACCAGACATGCCACTTGGCGTCCCAGATGTGCCAATTGGCAACTTGGACCCGGTCCCTGTTGAGTTGGTATCACAGATAGCCGCCTTATTACCTTGGTTGCAAAAGGGTGGTGTGTTTCCTGCCTCATCAGATCATGCGGCAGAAGCGGCGAAGTGGGTAGAAAAGATTAAAGCTGCAAACGCGGCTGACAATATTGCGGTGCCCTCATCTTCTTCACTTGCAGGTTCCAGTCCCGCCAAACCGAAGGGAGACGATGGCTTACCGGTTCAGGTGCCCGTCAATGGTAAGGAGGTGGCTCTGCCTCTCTTGGGGGATGGCTCAGTGCCATCCAGGAGTGAAAACTTGGCACGACATGTATCACAGGCAGTGAAAGAGTTGATTTGGGCGGGAAAGTATGTTTACATTTTTTCATTGTTGCTAGACAATAGGGAAATGGAGCAGGCCAAGTTACTGAAGGAATGGATGCATCCGAGTGAATGGAGGGCACAGTGCTCCAGGTTCAGGGTAGATGAGACTTTGAAGAACTGGATCAGGGCCTTTTCCGTCCTTTCGGCTATCACGGCTGAACGCCCCCGAATGTGCAGGCCCCATCCCAGCCCACTAATGCAGTCAGGGTGTTCTCCGCCAAACCCCAACAGCCCTTTCGGTCAACCCAGGGGAGTGAGGTCCTGGGGAAGAATAAGGGGCGGGGGGGTCGGATAGAAAAGGGGTATGCTGGGACTTCAATAAGCGCTCCTGCACAAGGGCACAGGGCACTTGTAGATTTAGGCATGCATGTGCAGTCTGTGGTCACCCATCCCACCCCGAGACAACCTGCAGGTCCAAGCAAGGGAACCACGGTCAGAGGGGAAGGGGAAAGCCAGAGTAGTGCAGACGATTCGGGCCCTCCCACACCGATAGGCATTTTGGCAATGATCCCATGGTTGAATAGATACCCGGACCACGCAGCGGCCACTCTCCTTCAGGAAGGTTTCTCACAAGGTTTTAGGATCCCGGCGGTGGGATACACAGGTAGCGCACGTTGCAGGAACCAACTGTCGGTGAAGCATAACCCTGAAGTGGTGAGGGCGAAGATTAGCAAGGAACTGTCACTGGGCAGGATAGCGGGCCCCTTCCAGGAGGTGCCTGTCCCCAATTTTGTGTGTTCACCGCTGGGAGTAGTACCTAAAAAAGAGAGAGGCGAGTTTAGACTGATTCACAACCTGTCGGCACGAAAGGGAGCATCCTTGAATGATGCGATTGATGAAGGGATTTGTAGTGTGAAATATGCCTCATTTGACCAGGCAGTTGATCTATTGCGAGCTCTGGGGCCGGGGGCACTGATGGCAAAGTCTGACATAGAATCGGCTTTCCGTCTCCTCCCAGTCCATCCATTAGATCAGCACCTCCTAGGTCTCAATTACGAAGGCAAGTTTTACATGGACAAATGCATGCCCATAGGCTGTTCCATTTCATGTGCTTACTTCGAGACGTTTAGCTAATTTTTAGAGTGGGTCATGAGACAGGCGACGGGACACCAGCAGGTCATGCATTACCTGGACGATTTCCTTTTCTTAGGTGCGGCGGGCTCTCAGGAGTGTGCTTGGGCATTGCAGGAATTCTGCGTGCTCATGCGGGCTTTTGGGGTCCCGCTAGCGCCAGGGAAGACGGTCGGCCCGGCCACCTGCTTAGAATTCCTTGGGATCGAAATTGACTCGGAGGAGGGATGCTTCAGGTTGCCCAGGGACAAAGTGTCTAGATTTAGAGCAGCGCTTTCCCAATGCCTACACAAGGACAAGGTGTCCTTGCAACAGCGGCAGGAAGTAGTGGGGCAACTGAATTTTGCTCTGCGAGTTATCCCAATGGCGTGCCCATTTTCACGCTCCATTGCACAAGCTATGAGAGGTCTACGAGAGAAACATCACCGCACGAGGCTGTTATCTGAGGTTCGCCAGGATATGCATATATGGATGGCATTCCTGGCGGATTTTAATGGCAGGATAGTGTGGCCCGGTCCTCCCGCCACATCAGCAGAGTTGGGTTTATGGACTGACGCTGCTGGTAGTGTGGGCTTCGGCGCCATTCTGGGGTCCAAGTGGGTCGCCCAGCGGTGGCCGGAGGAATGGAAAGGGTGGGGTTTGACCACCAACATTGGCTTCCTGGAACTCTTTCCGATATGGGTGGCCTTGAAGGTCTGGCCGGAACACCTATGTAATCAATCAGTGGTTTTCTGGTCGCATAACATGACAGTTGTGGAATGTATAAATCAACAGGGGGCACGCTGCCCCTTCATACTCCGCCTGATAAAGGAGATTGTGTTACAGTGCTTAAAATGGAATGTGGTATTCAGAGCTAAGCATGTCCCAGGAATCCTCAACAATGCAGGGGTTTGTGCAGTCTTGGTGGTGGGCTCGCGGCCCCACTTTTATAAAAATAAAAGTTCCCCAAAGTCCGCTGTGTACCGTGCGCGGCTCTGGGGGCTCCTGTGGCAGGATCCAGTGCGCGGTGGCTGGAAGGCTATGGGCAGCATGTGCGCACTGGCTCGAGGATCCGTTTTTAAACAAATGAAGCCCCAGGAGCACTCTGCAGTGGTGTGGAACTGGTGCAGGATTCGGGGCATTGCTGGATGGCTTAGGGCGGCCCTGGGGGCTCGAGGCTCAGTTTTTTAAATTAAAGCCCCCCAGAGCCCGCTTACCAATGGCTGTGTTCTGGGGGTCTGGGGGGGCAGACGATGTAATTTCCATGGAGCCCACGTGGATACATGTGGGCTCCGTGGAAATCCCACGTGCCACCCGCACCTGGCTGGCACACGAGGCACCAGCCAGGAGCTGTCTGTTCGCATCTGGCCTGGCACGAATCAGGCCCCTCACACACATCGGGATCACGGCTATCACGCAGATCTAGCCGCTGAAACATCTAGATCTGCGAGGAGACGCGAGGAGAGGACGGCAGCGGGCAAAAAGGCGGCCGGAGCCCTGATGAGAGCGCCGATGACTTCAACCCTCAGTGGGAGATACGCTTAACAGGCGAAATTTAAGGATGCAGTGGCTGCCTCTAGTTAAGGGTAATCTCTGGGGGCCTCTGTAGCGACAAGACACCGGGGGCGGCCCCCATCACAATCTGCCTTCCCACGCCTGCCTGACCTTAAAATGGTGGCCGGGTGTGACCCACAACTACCGATCGGCGCCTCTACTTGACCATCTGGCCCCAGTGCTTATTGCTTCTCCCATAACAAAAGCTGCATCTGTTGCCACGATATGGCGGCGCGGCGGAGTAGCTGTAAGCGACGCCGCAAGCTCTCTCTGTGTCTCATGTCTGCGGGGGTGAGCCCTCTTCAAGGATCCTTGGCGGTGACTTGTGCGGAGTGCTCTGCTTCTCCCCCTCGCCTGCACCCCAGCGTCACACCATGCTCCAACAAGCCCCTGCTTTGTACCAGCCAGCCTGACTCAACAATGGTGGCGGTTGAGGAACCAGCCAGCGAGATGTGTGAGGCGAGAGTGGCGAGGAGCGCCACGAGATCCGTGACAAACGTGGTGTCAGCGAGGAGACTACCACACTGATGTCACACTGCTACCATGATCTCCCTGACAAGTGCAGTGCCTTAATGTGAGGTGCCCACCCGACGACAACAACCCACCATGCCATGGCGCCTGTGGTCTTTCTTCTCATCTCCCACCTGGGCAACATGCTGCTGGTGGGTGACGGGCAGCCGTACCACACCACCACCTTGTCTCCTGGACTTCTTTACTTTTTGTTTTGTCCTGGCCGCCATTTTGCTGCTGATTTAGGACACTTTTCTATGGACTCTCACCCTCCATCCATTCCCTCGTCCTTTAACCCTTTTCCCCGTTGATGATCCTCAAATGTTTCTTCCCTTTTCTGCTTTGCCTTTTCTCCATACCCTTGCATCCCTCCCACCCTCCCATTGTGCTGTGACTACATCCCCCCTCTGACCCCACTTATGGAACTCTGCTTTTCTGTATATAGAGATAACTCTAATCACTAGTATATGCAGTAGACCTTTGTACCATCTACCATTCCTATGTGACTCTTAGAGTATATCCAGTCATATCCCTTCCCTATGTATATAGAGATAACTCTAATCACTAGTATATGCAGTAGACCGCTGTGCTCTCTACCATTCCTATGTGACTCTTAGAGTATATCCAGTCATATCCCTTCCCTATGTATAGAGAGATAACTCTAATCACTAGTATATGCAGTAGACCGTTGTGCTCTGTACCATTCATATGTGACTCTTAGAGTATATCCATTTGTATCCCTTCCCTATGTATATAGAGATAACTCTAATCACTAGTAAATTCAGTAGACCTTTGTACTATCTACCATTCCTATGTGACTCTTAGAGTATATCCAGTCATATCCCTTCCCTTTGTATATAGAGATAACTCTAATCACTAGTATATGCAGTAGACTGCTGTGCTCTCTAGCATTCCTATGTGACTCTTAGAGTATATCCAGTCATATCCCTTCCCTATGTATATAGAGATAACTCTAATCACTAGTATATTCAGTAGACCGTTGTGCTCTCTACCATTCCTATGTGACTCTTAGAGTATATCCATTTGTATCCCCTCCCTATGTATATAGAGATAACTCTAATCACTAGTATATGCAGTAGACCTTTGTACTATCTACCATTCCTATGTGACTCTTAGAGTATATCCATTTGTATCTCCTTGTGTGACTTTACATCTTGTACATTTGCAAATTCTTTTCTGTTTGTATCCTTTATGTAACGCATGTAATCCTAAGTCCTTATGTTTTTCAACTGGTCCTTATGTAAAGCGCTCTGACACCTTCGGGTAAAGTTTGCGCTATATAAAATCGCATAAATAACAAGCATTGGCAAGGCAATAGGTCTCGCATTAGGAAAGTTTGAGCTATTGGTATTGTAAATGACACATTTTTTATTTATGTTTTGTTTTTGAAAATAGCGAAATTAATAGCTTTGTTATTTACAATGCCAATAGTTATAACTTTCGCAAATGTGACACCTATAGCATTTGTAATGCAATATGTGTTGTATTTACGTGACATACATGTATTGATATTACACATAACAATTGCTTTTAAATTATTTTCAATAATTAATACTTAAATAAAAGTTCTTGTAATTTATAATGGCAATAGCTTAAAGTTTGGTAAATAACTTTTGTGAAGATTATGTTCAGTGTATTTTATTGTGACGAAAATCCAAGAACAGAAGTGAAATATTAACATCTTTTTGCTACATTTGTAATAAAGCTTGAATCATTGAGAGAACATATTTGAACCAGTTGTTGTTGAATGGTTGCACAGATTGATGCTGTGGTGGCGCTGAGTGATGTTGTGATGGCGAACGAGTGATGCTGTGGCGTTCAGTGATGCTGTGGTAGCAGATAGTGATTTTGTGGTGCCCCTGAGTGATGCTGTATGCTATGCTATGTTTTGCTATCTTATGTTTTGTTATGCTATGCTGTGTTTTGTTTTGCTATGCTATGCTTTGTTATGCTATGCTTTATTATGCTATGCTACGTTTTGTTGTGTTTTATTATGCTTTGTTTTGCTATGCTATGCTATGTTTTGTTATGCTATGCTATGCTTAGTTGTGTTTGGTATGCTATGTTTTGCTATGCTATTATATGTTTTGTTTTGCTATGCTATCTTTTGTTAAGTTATGCTATGTTTTGTTGTGTTTGGCGATGCTATGTGTTGTTGTGTTTTGTTATGCTATGTTTTGTTATGTTATTCTATGTTTTGTTATGCTATGCTATCTTTTGTTTTGCTATCCTATGCTTTGTTTTGTTATGCTATGCTATGTTTTGTTTTGATATCCTATGCTTTGTTTTGTTATGCTATGCTATGTTGTGTTTTGCTATGCTATGGTTTGTTATGCTATGCTATTTTTTGTTGTGATTTAATATGCTGTGCTTTGTATTGCTATGCTATGTTTTGCTATGCTGCTATGCTTTGTTATGCTATGTTTTGTTATGCTATGCTAAGCTTTGTTTTGTTATGCTATGCTGTGTTTTGTTATGCTATGCTATGCTTTGTTGTGTTTTTTATGCCATGCTATGTTTTGCTATGCTTTGCAATGCTATGTTTTGTTATGTATGCTATGTTTTGTTGTGTTTTGTTATGCTATACTATGCTTTGTTGTGTTTTGCTATGTTTTGTTATGCTATGCTTTGTTTTATGTTATGTTAAGCTATGTTTTGTTATATTATGCTTTGTTCTGCTATATTTAGTTGTGTTTTGATATGCTATGCTATGTTTTGTTCTACTATGTTATGTTTTTTTGCTATGCTTTGTTATGTAATGCTATCCTTTGTTTTGTTATGCTATGTTTTGTTATGCTATGCTATGTTTTGTTGTGTTTTGTTATGCTATGCTATGCTTTGTTGTGTTTTGCTATGCTATGTTTTGTTTTGTTATGCTATGTTTTGTTTTGCTATCCCATGCTTTGTTTTGTTATGCTATGCTATGTTTTGTTTTGCAATGCTGGTGATGGTGTGTGATTGTGTGTGAGGGTGAGTGTGTGTGAGTGTGTGTGAGGGGGTGTGAGGGTGTGTGAGGGTGTGTGAGGGTCTGTGAGGGTGAGAGGGGGTGAGGGTGTGTGAGGGTGAGGCGGGTGAGGGTGTGTGAGGGTGAGGATGTGTGAGGGTGAGGGTGTGTGAGGGTGAGGGGGTGTGAGGGTGAGGGGGTGTGAAGGTGAGTGAGGGTGAGAGGGGTGAGGGTGTGTGAGGATGAGGAAGGGTGAGGGAGGGTGAGTTGAGGGTGAGTGAGGGTGTGTGAGGGTGTGTGAGTGTGAGGGGGTGTAAGGGTGTGTGAGGGTGAGGGTGTGTGAGGGTGAGGGGATGTGAGGGGGGAGGGGGAGTGAGGGGGAGGGGTGTGATGGTGTGGGGTCGAGGGTGTGTGAGGGGGAGGGTGTGAAGTTGTGAGGGTATGAGGTTGTGAGGGTGAGGGTGTGGGGTTGTGAGGGTGAGGGTGTGTGAGGGTGTGAGGGTGAGGGGGTGTGGGGGTGTGAGGGTGAGAGGGTGTGTAAGGGTGTGTAAGGGTGAGAGGGTGAGTGAGGGTGAGAGGGTGAGTGAGGGTGTGTGAGGGTGAGGGTATGATTGAGAAAAAGGGCGATAGACATTAGGGTCTCCAGGCTGAGATTTTTTTGAACAAAAGGTTGTTTGGGTACTTTAAATTTAGAACCGACCTTTTCGTTCCATTTGATACCTTCGTTTACAAAGAAAATATCTACAGTACACCGCTTATCTGTCCTAAGAGGATTCTCCTGTGCTGCAAACTTCTGAAAAACAAGACTTTGACTAGGTTGATGCTGTTGGGAACAGCAGGGACCTAGGCAAAGCTCTACCTCTCCCTCTGCCTCACTTATACTTTTTTGCTGATTTCCTCAGCATCTAATTGTGTGTACAAGCCAAAGTAAGAAGAACTGAAAACGGGAGAGTGAATATATAGAAGAGCCTGAGGTTTCGAGACTAGGCATGTCTTCGGAAGGTCAAATCATGTGACACCTGACATGTACGTATCTCAGTGATAGCTGACGAAATGTGAATCAGCTTGTTAGGTGTTGCCTGGCCCCTCAATCAGGGCAGCTTCTCATGGAGGGGCGGTATGCGAGAAAGACTCAATATTGTCCAAAGTTCCTCAGGCAGTACATATTCCTTGAGTGCCAATCCTCATCAGATATTTTCCTAACACACACACACTGCAATACTTAAAAGGGCATTTTCGCAGAGACAGCAGAGAGAAGCCAAACCTCAATAAGTGAGAGAACATGACATAGATAAACCCAAGTAAGGGAAAACAGATATCTCCAGAAAACACAAAATGTGTGACAAAAGCAAAGAACAAGTGTACTTCAGAAGCGCACCTCACTAACCCCTCACATACACTCTGTGAGCTAAAGACGCAGTCTTATAACCTGCACTAAAGGATGGTGTGCTTCAGAAGTGCACTCACTAACCCCTCACATACACTCTGACCCACACACTGTCAGCCAGGGGGCTCACCACAAAGACACGGTGTGAGCTGCTTCAGTGAGCTAAAGACGCAGTCTTATAACCTGCATTAAAGGATGGTGTGCTTCAGAAGTGCACTCACTAACCCCTCACATACACTCTGACCCACACACTGTCAGCCAGGGGGCTCACCACAAAGACACGGTGTGAGCTGCTTCAGTGAGCTAAAGACGCAGTCTTATAACCTGCACTAAAGGATGGTGTGCTTCAGAAGTGCACTCACTAACCCCTCACATACACTCTGACCCACACACTGTCAGCCAGGGGGCTCACCACAAAGACACGGTGTGAGCTGCTTCAGTGAGCTAAAGACGCAGTCTTATAACCTGCACTAAAGGATGGTGTGCTTCAGAAGTGCACTCACTAACCCCTCACATACACTCTGACCCACACACTGTCAGCCAGGGGGCTCACCACAAAGACACGGTGTGAGCTGCTTCAGTGAGCTAAAGACGCAGTCTTATAACCTGCACTAAAGGATGGTGTGCTTCAGAAGTGTACTCACTAACCCCTCACATACACTCTGACCCACACACTGTCAGCCTGGTGGCTCACCACAAAGACATGGTGTGTGCTGCTTCAGTGAGCTAAAGACGCAGTCTTATAACCTGCACTAAAGGATGGTGTGCTTCAGAAGCGTACTCACTAACCCCTCACATACACACTGACCCACACACTGTTAGCCAGGGGGCTCACCACAAAGACACGGTGTGAGCTGCTTCAGTGAGCTAAAGACGCAGTCTTATAACCTGCACTAAAGGATGGTGTGCTTCAGAAGTGTACTCACTAACCCCTCACATACACTCTGACCCACACACTGTCAGCCAGGGGGCTCACCACAAAGACATGGTGTGAGCTGCTTCAGTGAGCTAAAGACACAGTCTTATAACCTGCACTAAAGGATGGTGTACTTCAGAAGTGCACTCACTAACCCCTCAAATACACTCTGACCCACACACTGTCAGCCTGGTGGCTCACCACAAAGACACGGTGTGAGCTGCTTCAGTGAGCTAAAGACGCAGTCTTATAACCTGCACTAAAGGATGGTGTGCTTCAGAAGTGCACTCACTAACCCCTCACATACACTCTGACCCACACACTGTCAGCCAGGGGGCTCACTGCAAAGACACGGTGTGAGCTGCTTCAGTGAGCTAAAGACGCAGTCTTATAACCTGCACTAAAGGATGGTGTGCTTCAGAAGTGCACTCACTAACCCCTCACATACACTCTGACCCACACACTGTCAGCCAGGGGGCTCACCACAAAGACACGGTGTGAGCTGCTTCAGTGAGCTAAAGACGCAGTCTTATAACCTGCACTAAAGGATGGTGTGCTTCAGAAGTGTACTCACTAACCCCTCACATACACTCTGACCCACACACTGTCAGCCAGGGGGCTCACCACAAAGACACGGTGTGAGCTGCTTCAGTGAGCTAAAGACACAGTCTTATAACCTGCACTAAAGGATGGTGTACTTCAGAAGTGCACTCACTAACCCCTCACATACACTCTGACCCACACACTGTCAGCCTGGTGGCTCACCACAAAGACACAGTGTGAGCTGCTTCAGTGAGCTAAAGACGCAGTCTTATAACCTGCACTAAAGGATGGTGTGCTTCAGAAGTGCACTCACTAACCCCTCACATACACTCTGACCCACACACTGTCAGCCAGGGGGCTCACTGCAAAGACACGGTGTGAGCTGCTTCAGTGAGCTAAAGACGCAGTCTTATAACCTGCACTAAAGGATGGTGTGCTTCAGAAGTGCACTCACTAACCCCTCACATACACTCTGACCCACACACTGTCAGCCTGGTGGCTCACCACAAAGACACGGTGTGAGCTGCTTCAGTGAGCTAAGGATGCAGTCTTATAACCTGCACTAAAGGATGGTGCGCTTCAGAAGTGCACTCACTAATCCCTCACATACACTCTGACGCACACGCTGTCAGCCTGGTGGCTCACCACAAAGACACGGTGTGAGTTGCTTCAGTGAGCTAAAGACGCAGTCTTATAACCTGCACTAAAGGATGGTGTGCTTCAGAAGTGCACTCACTAACCCCTCACATACACTCTGACCCACACACTGTCAGCCAGGGGGCTCACCACAAAGACACGGTGTGAGCTGCTTCAGTGAGCTAATGACGCAGTCTTATAACCGGCACTAAAGGATGGTGTGCTGCAGAAGTGCACTCACTAACCCCTCACATACACTCTGACCCACACACTGTCAGCCAGGGGGCTCACCACAAAGACACGGTGTGAGCTGCTTCAGTGAGCTAAAGACACAGTCTTATAACCTGCACTAAAGGATGGTGTGCTTCAGAAGTGCACTCACTAACCCCTCACATACACTCTGACCCACACACTGTCAGTCAGGGGGCTCACCACAAAGACACGGTGTGAGCTGCTTCAGTGAGCTAAAGATGCAGTCTTATAACCTGCACTAAAGGATGGTGTGCTTCAGAAGTGCACTCACTAACCCCTCACATACACTCTGACCCACACACTGTCAGCCAGGGTGCTCACCACAAAGACACGGTGTGAGCTGCTTCAGTGAGCTAAAGACGCTGTTTTATAACCTGCACTAATGGGGGATGCTTCAGAAGCGCACTCACTAACCCCTCCTATACTCACTCAGACCTGCCTCTGCAGACTAGGCGAAGCCTCTTGTGAAAAGCTGCAGCGCTGTGGTACTGAACATTTTGGACCTGTGTCATAAACATCGTTGTATCATGACGATTTTGATATCAGCAGACCGAGAATGGCTAGTACACTATGCACAAGCATTTTCGTCATATTCAAATGATAGAATCACCCTGAAATCAGAGTTTTCGTCTTGAACCCTCAGGTTCCTTTTTGTGAACGGCAGCCATTTTGTGGATTGCTCTTACAGTAGGCCCTCACTGTGGCAGAACAAGTATTTAAGGACATAACCTTAGCATGGGTTCCTGCATGACCTGGCGAAAGCTGACTCCCTTGCCCGAGGCTGACCTCGTTGAGCCAGTTCCTTGTTAGGCAGCTGGTCAGATAGAGATCAAAGAGCAGGACATTGCAATGTTTATTGTACACGCACACACCCTTTATCTTGCTCCTATCTGTTTCTGTTCCTTCTTTATGGTCTATTTATGATGTGGGCTGCGGGCCTTTTCATTATGGGTCTTGTCCAGCTTGTCTAAAGAAGAATGTTTATTATGGGTTTGTTTGATGATTAATTTTGGGCTGGACAAACTGAAAAGTGGGTTTGTCATCATACAGTGCTTTGTGTGCACGTCCTGGGAGTGACCAACAATAATGTACTTCAAAGAGAAAATGTGTGCCTAGGGCATAATAAATGGTATAAAAGGTCTGTGCTGAGACCATTCAGCAGACTGCCTCATTCAATTGCTAAGGCAGTTGGGTGACGTAGCCTCACTTAATTGTATTTAATAAAGATGTCTTTTTCATATTTCAGCTTCTGTGCCAAGTTCTTTGTTATATTAGTAAATATTCCCTGAGAGCGAAATTTACCAAGTTCTTCAGTTGGCGCCCTAACGCGGGAATCATCAGAGAAGTGACTTTCTGTGGGAGTGATCATGCCAGGAGACTGAAATGAACTGAGGAGGACAGAGCAAGAGTCTACTAAGAAGGTACTCTGTGCACGGGGATTCTGGAGATTCTTTGATTCTGCTGACCAGTATATTTCTGATCTTTCTGATTTTTGATCCTCCACATGATGTCACTCCTGACTGATAACCTTTTTGCGTGAGTATTCCTAAAAAGACCATTAGTCATGTAGAACTTGACAGTTACAATCTGGATAACATTTTGATTAGTAAAAGTAAGAGTTAAGTATAAGTGGGTCGCTCCCAGTCCTTTGCTCTTTGGTTCTTTGATTTTGATTGGTTCTTAGTTTGATTTGTCCTTAGTTTTTATTTGAAGAATGCAATTTTCAAAAACCGAGGGTCTTGCAAATTTACGAGTGTATCGATAGAGATAGCCCCTTGAAGTTTGAAGCTAGATTAGTGAGCTATAAGATGCCTGATCTTAGCGAATTTGGAGATTTGTGTTGGCCAACTTTGTATACGTTTGGATTAGCCGGCTTCCCCTAAAGGGGATATCTAAATAGGTTTAGATTTAAAAAAAAACATATTTCTTCCTTGGTGATTTTGTATGCCCAGGGAATTAAAATATGACATAAAACAAGGATCCTTTGTTCTGCGCAATTTTATGAATGGAGAAACGATTTTTGGAGTTCTGCCAGCCAAAGCTAGTGAATTAAGTGTATTGTGGCTTCGTGCACATACAGCAGTCTGTTGGGCTATGTTTTTTGCAGTCTTTTGGAACCCTATTGCGACGTGCTTCTTGTAAATATGACTTACAGCTAGTATTTACAAATTGTTTTGTTTTCGTCCTGAGTGTCGATTTGTGGGTTCAATGTGTGTTTCAATGTCTATGTGGTTTTTCTCATTACTGTAACTTCAGTAATAGCTTACAGCGCTGTATTGTGTGTCCTGAGTGTTTAAATCTTTTCTCTTTATGTCTGCAATGAGCTCAATGTGTTTGTAGGTTTTTTTATGTTTTCAGTCTGTTAAGTAAAATGTCAGATTAATTGATATTAAGTAGAAATTAAATAACACTCCAGCAATTTACTATGTCACATGCTAAAATCGCTATATGTTGCTATTTAATTTACAGACTAAGCAAAAACGCATATGTGCGAACTGTTAAATGCTTAAAATAGATAAGTTAAAATTCACATTCGTTAGGAATATGAAGGGCCTCAAAAATAATTGTGTTTTTTGTAGCAAAACGAATTTGTAGCGTTTTTTAAAGGCAAACACTTCAGCTAAAGTACATTTTTTCTTGCTAGATTTAAATGCATCTTTTTGCACGTGCATTTTTAAAACTAGAAATGTCTGTTTTCAGTAAAACTGAAAGCGTGCTCAGGTTTCACCACTCTTTCAGGTTTCAGCCTTTCCTGCCTTAAGGCAGCAGATGTTGTTTTTCGAAGGCCATAAATAGCATTGGAATGTTTATTTAGCCCAGGACTTAGCTGTTAGTTAATCACAGTTGGCCTTTTTCATTTCAAAATAGTGTTTTAGAGGGTTACTAAATTAAGGTTCATCACTTTGTATCACTGGAAGACATTCCAAATGCGGTTTTCCTCTCTGAAAGCATTTTTGAAGTATATTATTTGGTTCTGTCACTAAATACTGATTGTCCTTTAAACATGGCGCGAAAAATGGCATGTTTTAAGTAAGGCTTTTTGTGCGTAGGCGCATAAATGAATGCATCTAAAAATGATAGGAAAGGGATGCAGCTTACCTTTAAATGTGGAATTATCATAAAAACAGATAATTGGTATCATTGAATGAAAAATTATTAATTATGAAAAAATTATTTTAAAAAAAGAAGTGTTTTTAAAATCGTTTTTTGATATTTATAAAGCTTAATACTCATACTTTGACCTCCTAGTATTAAAATTTGATTTAAGTTATGTGTTACGGTGTCATTAGGTAATTTGCATGTTGGTTTTCACTTGGCGCAGGCGTAAAAAACTCATTTTTCCAAGGATTTACATGAGATATGACTAATGTCAAATATGTGTAACGTGTAAAGAACATCCTGAGGATGATTAATATGTAAAACAATTATAGGATATTTATTTTTAAGTGCCCCAAAGATAAAAGTCGAAATTGAGGTAAATGGGTTTTTAACACAGATTCTTATCATTTAACATAGTGAAAATGTCTCTGGCGTCAGTAAATGCATACATTTGGGTATAATACAAACTTGCGGGTTGTTATTGAGGTTGTTTTTCATAGCTCGGTGAGCCAATGTGCCCGGTGCAGAGGTTTGTGTTTAATATCAGGGTTGAAGGTTCTAACTTTAGCGGGGCCCATTTAGACGTTAGGTGGTTAAAATGAGTACCATTGTATAGGGTGGAAGCAAGCATTTGTTCTAAAAACTGCTATGTGTGAACCCTTCACAGTAAATGTAGTAGGCCTTCTATCTCTGTCATGTTGGCATTGTGACCTTTTAAATTCGAGCCTTGTCTCTGTGAAATTCAGAATAACCTTGCTAAACAGGCCTCTGAAAGGTGGAATTTCGGGTTTAAAGTTAAAGACTTAATTCCAAAGGGAAATATAAAAAAGGTTTCTTGAAAGGTTTCTTTAAAAGTCCCAACATCATGACATTTGTATTTCTGCTCTAAAAAAATAATGTCTGCTAGTACAGAAAACGAAGTGTTGCATTACGTCTTAGACAAAAAAAAATAGGATGCAGCCTTTTACTAAAATTTGGAAGCCTACATGAATAAGTAAGAACGATTTGCCAATTAAGAAGTTTTTTTATCATGGAGATTGTGGCACTAGGCTAATTTTAGGTGTCAGGGAAAGGATTTTACCTTTGGAAAAGTCAAAAGTGCTTCATGTTGCAAGGTGACTGACAGGATGGTAACAGTTAAGTAATGGAAATTTATTTTTGTGTTTCTTAATGTGTATCATGTTTTTTTCTTCTGATTAAAAGTTATAATTGAAATTCGCTTGTTGTCAGAAATGTCTCTCTTGTGTGTTGGGTATGTTTTTTTGTTGCTTCTGCCTACAGACTCTTCATGGATTGTTCTGGGTGATTTAAATCAGACAAGACACGTGAGTTTGGTTGGTTAGACGAAGATGTGTTTTTGCGTAACTACTTTGGAAAGAAATGTTCATGTTGTTTTTATGTTTGTGTATTTTGTTCTATCATGAATTGTTCTTGCCGGTTCTGTGTGTCCGAAAGTTGTATTTGACAGCAGATACCCACTATTGGTGATCTACTGTCAAACAGGAGGGTATCCTTACATATGTAAAACAATTATAGGTATTATGCATCACCGCTCATTTATATATGATGGCTTGACGTCCGTTTTTGTGCGTTTTTGCATGTTTTATGTTTTATGTTGCTGCTTAAGAAATTATTACAAATTCACCCGTTTCGTTATCAGGGACATGTATGACGATACGTGTCGCTGTCAACAGTTGGGTAAAATTTTTGCTGATACTAAAATTCACAGATATGATTTTTTTACATATTGTGAACCAGACAGACAACACTTCACCAGTGTATGTCAAATTTGGCTATAAGTATTGAAGAAAAATAAACAGCAAATTGTGTCATTTGTAGTCACGATACTGCCCTTTCCTGTAAGGAACAGGCAGCCCTAAAATTATATATCCTGATTGGACGTAAGGATACATTATAGATTTGTGACTCTTGTACATGGTGACCTAATTTCTATATCACATTAGTCAGTTTTATTCTGCTCCCTAAGTGGCCTTCCTATGGCTCTAAACCGTAAAAGAAACCAGGTTTCATTTTTCCCTGAAGAAGGAACTGGAACATTAGCTGAGATTACCGTATATGGTGTAGTGGCCAACGGTAGAGTTAAATTTGTAGACTATTGTGATTTTTTTTGTGTATCACCCATACTCTTGGTATTGTGTCACATGCCTGACTATGACCCAAGCGCATCAGGCCTAGTTATTGGAGATTTTATCTGTGTCCTATTCTCTTTTCCGTATTCCTTTCACCAGTCAGCTATTATTATCAGTGTATTGTTCAGGTTCGCACTTTCAGATTGCAGTAATGTACCATGGACCCCCATTTTATGTATAATTCCCTGTTGCATAACTAGACTAGTTTCTAAGAATTTTCTTTAGGCCTATTCTGATGTTTTTCCAGTCTGACTGTTAGGACTGTTAGGACTGATTAACTGACTCAATACTATACTAAGAAAAGCTTTCCACCTCAATAGGAGACACATTACGTTTTTTTTTTTTTTTAAATGACAAATTCAATGCCTATTCTAAAATTGGTTTTTAGTTCCTTTTTACTGCTTTAATTTTTGATGGCCCAGATGTATTATAAATAATGGAAATACCAGGACTCTCTAGTTCTTGTCTTTTGTTTCCACATCTTGATAATTAGCTTTTGTATTGCATAGTCCCACCTGATGCACAATTATTATGATAATATGTATGTGATCCCGCTTTTGAGATGTTCTAGAGGAGGATTTTAGGAACACTTATATGTAATAATTGAGATAAAATGTGTTTACCCAATTAGACGATGCCACTATGTTTGAGGACATCCATTCAGATAGAATTCCCATGTCGCTATGATGATGAAAGATATGCTCTCACACGGAAACCCAATTGAAGAGCCTAGAGGCACTGTTTTGCCTATTGCCTTTGTTTTTGTATTGCCTTTGAGAATGACAGTGTATTTCAACACAGAATTGTCCTATGGCGTGCGGCCACTCCTTTGAAGATCGCAGGCCACCTGTTTGCAGTCCCCTTGTTGTACAATGAACTGTTTAAAGCAGCGCACTTTCTTCATCAGAAGGCGTTCAACATCAAAAAAGAAGAAGGAGCTGGTTTTGCCACAGTCCCTTGAGATTTCAGTACAAAAGAGCGCCTGTTATGTGCTGGTTAACCTCTGACAGTATGCAGTCCCCTGAGCAGTGCAAAAGAGCGCCTGTTGTGTGCTGGTTAACCTCTGACAGTGTGCAGTCCCTTGAGCCCCTTGGCCTGAGTTTTTGGCCACACACGCACCCCTTTTTCCTTTGCTTCAACAGTAGTGCAGTGCACCGGAGGATCCAAGAGTGGCAAAAGGCACTCCATTCTGGTGCCCATGAAAGAGCGGCCTGAGCGTCCTCTGACACTGAATGAAGAGTGTTGGAGTCTGAGAATGGTCCCGGGTCTGCACAAGATGATCTGTGCCCATTGACCAATGTAGCGCACAATATCTGTAGTGTCTGCCGCAGAGGAGAGATACGGTGCACTGCCTTGAGACATTGAGACTTTGTGAATGAGCTATGAGTGTTTGCCAGGAGGGCACTCCAACAGATACTGAACATCAAGAGCATGGGAGGCCTGAATCCAAAGGCCCATGCAACAACGGGAGCAGACTTGATTGGACAATAGAAGTCTGCCAGAGAGGCTTTTTGAACAGACTCTGGGCATAGTTGGTTTCACAGGAGGTTTCCGTGTGATTGTATAGACTACGTGTTAGGAGAATGATTTTATTGTTCTGCTGGCATTATTTTAAAGTAGTATTCTGTTTAGTAAAAGCAGAATAAAGTCCATTTTCTGTGAAAGAGTATCCCCTTTTCACCTCAGAGCATTAATGAGGGTCACCACTGTTTCACTTGAACATATAATGAATTACAGAAAGGCATAGGAAGGACCTAAAATGTTACTAGATAATTTTAGGATTTACTTTTTGCTTAGGGTTGTGGAAAATTATGATTCATTTGTAATAGCGGTCAATACTTTGTCTATATGTTCTTAATGACGTGTTTTCTAGTGTTTTTTTAAAGATGGCATTGTCTTTTATGGGTGGGATTGTTTTTGCTGCCCAATTCACATCTGTACCCACCTCCCAACCTATGTCTCTTCCTACTTCTACTTCTTTGCATTCTTTCCAGATTTTACCTGAACATGGACTAGTTAGAAGGTCAGAGTTTACTGATAATTCCTTTTGAATAGTCTCTGCACCGACACCAGTTAGTAGTGAACATCACTAATTGTTGGGTGTGTGGTCTTATACCACATACTACAGATAGAGGCATTCCCTATTTTGTCCTGCCATATATGGCCTTTGTGCTACTGCGTGTGTAAGGAGACCTGTCCCGAGAGAGTCGTTAAGTAATAGAATTATGCTCCAGCAACATCTTGATGATTTGATAAATATAGACCTGGACTCAGACTAGTGTGAGTATAGGTTATTGCCTATGTAAGCGCAAAAGGAGCGTCTGTGGTACTGAAAATTTTGGACCTGTGTCATAAACATCGTCGTATCATGACGATTTTGATATCAGCAGACCGAGAATGGCTAGTACACTATGCACAAGCATTTTCGTCATATTCAAATGACAGAATCTCCCTGAAATCATAGTTTTCGTCTTGAACCCTCAGGTTCCATTTTGTGAACGGCAGCCATTTTGTGGATTGCCCTTACAGTAGGCCCTCACTGTGGCAGAACAAGTATTTAAGGACATAACCTTAGCATGGGTTTGTGCTGACTCCTGCATGACCTGGCGAAAGCTGACTCACTTGCCCGAGGCTGACCTCGTTGAGCCAGTTCCTTGTTAGGCAGCTGGTCAGATAGAGATCTAAGAGCAGGACATTGCAATGTTTATTGTACACGCACACACCCTTTATCTTGCTCCTATCTGTTTCTGTTCCTTCTTTATGGTCTATTTATGATGTGGGCTGCGGGCCTTTTCATTATGGGTCTTGTCCAGCTTGTCTAAAGAAGAATGTTTATTATGGGTTTGTTTGAAGATTAATTAATTTCCTGCTGGACAAACTGAAAAGTGGGTTTGTCATCATACAGTGCTTTGTGTGCACGTCCTGGGAGTGACCAACAATAATGTACTTCAAAGAGAAAATGTGTGCCTAGGGCATAATAAATGGTATAAAGGTCTGTGCTGAGACCATTCAGCAGACTGCCTCATTCAATTACTAAGGCAGTTGGGTGACGTAGCCTCACTTAATTGTATTTAATAAAGATGTCTTTTTCATATTTCAGCTTCTGTGCCAAGTTCTTTGTTATAGTAGTAAGTATTCCCTGAGAGCGAAATTTACCAAGTTCTTCAGCGCCTCGCCAGATACTGGAGAGAAGGCACTGAGTGTGGGGGGGGGGTGGAGAAGTGTCACACATGTAAATAATTGCGCTCGCACGTTTTTATTCGATTCTTCATAATACAAAGCTTTATTTCAAATATTCCTTTACAATGTATTTCTTCTCCGCTCGAGCTGTTGTCACCTGTTAATTAATCCTTGTGTAAAACGCCAGGAATAACGCGCCGTTCCCGACAAACGGAAGCACTTCGGCACTGTTCACCGAAAAGAATGAATGTCACTTTTTTACGGCAGCGAGTTCTGAAACCAGCGGCGCTACAGTCAATGAATTCATTATTACTAAAAATGTTAACATTAGATACTTAGCTTTTTCAAAAAGTTTTCACATTGGGGGGAAAAATATTGTTTCCAGTTTAGACTTTTAGAGTAAATTTACAAAAACAAATATGAGTAGTATGCCTCCTGGGAGAGACATGAGCAACACCAGTGTAAAGAGAATGCCCAAATTCAGAAGAGGGTCTTTGAAGTACGTCTGGAGCAATATCAGCGATTACTAAATCGATGTGGTTGATGTGGGCCAGGGGCAGAGTGTTTTAACAGCTACGGGTGAGGGAAAGGACATAACCGAAAACAAAAGCACTCGCACACATTCACAGCAAACAGCCAGCAGCAAACGCATGCTCACAAGGACAAATCTGACACTGAAAAAGCGCGCGTCCGACTCTTGTCCACATTCAAGTAAGCACAAGAGTTATACTAAAGTATACAAGAGGGTCTCGATGCTCGACCTAAAAATGGATCCCGATGGCTGCGGTTGCAGGGGACCAGGGAGCTCCCTCCTCGCGGCTGTTGCGGTAGGCCCCGCCCCTTCTTGGATGTCACCAAGGACACCCCTGACATCACGGAAGGGGCGGGATCTACCGTAGCAGTCACGAAGAGGAAGCTCCATGCTTGGGGGCGCCCATGTGTGTGCTGTGGCTTTATTATGTGCATGCAGCCCTAAGGAGGGCTGACAATAAATACAATGTTTTTAAAAAAAATAGGTGGCAGGGCAGCAGGCAGCGACCTCAAAGCGGATGCCAGGGCAGGCCCGCCCCTCACGGATGTCACTGGGGACACCCCTGACATCATGTAGGGGCGGGGCCTGCCCTCGCACACGCGACGAGGAAGCACCCTGGCAGAGCTTCCCACATGCTGGCTGGGCCCCGAAGGGGGCATTCAATAAATAAAAAAAAAAATGTGTTTACAGCAACAGGGACCTGATTAGCAGCGTCCCCGCAGCTTTCAAGATCGTGTGTTTTGGGGGTCATTTTATATAGCTCATACACGATCTGAAGGGCTACCCTTTATTGCAGTATTACCCTTTTACCGGTGTTTGGTACTCTTTTGTAACTTACACACGTCACTTTTCTCTTGTAACACACCGTCTGCTATCTTTTACATTTTGTTTGCTTTAGATACTTGCAAAAGTGCCACCAATGCCTACGCAATGTTTGTTCTTGTGCTTGAGTGTCTGACATTTATTGCAGTATTATACCTCTACCTGTACGTTGTTCGCTTTTGTAACTTGCACAAATGTCACTTTTTCCTCATGTAATGTACCTTTGCTACCTCTTCTATTTTGTTTGCTCACAATTGTCATTATTGCCGCATGTAACAAAATGTTTGCTTCTGTAATTTGTTCACCTGTAATTTACACCGCATGCATCAGTACTGTTCCTACTATGAAGCGCTCTGACACCTCAGGGTAAAGCCTGTGCTATATAAAAACGCATAAATAAAAAAATAAAAAATGAAGTGCTTTGCCCAGAAGCATAGGCTATGGCGCAGGGTTGTTTTTCTCATGTTTTTTGCTCTACCCCCAGACAGCCCATTTTTAAAATGCGTGTTTTTTCTACCACCAGACATCCCTTTTAAATACAGCCCTGAGAGTGTATAAAGTGTAGACAGTGCTACGCATAATGTATTTAGGGGTAGATTGTGATTGGTTTTTTTCCTCGGAGATATCCTTTTGTTACTTGCACTTTATAAGTAAAATTCCAACCTGGCGCTGTGTTTATTAAAGGGCTGTAAAGATCAACTGGCGGTTTGTATACTATGGATATGCACCCATGTTAGGGTGTACCTATTTTGGGATTGTGTGTAGGTATGAGGGGATCTTATTAAAAATTAAATGTCCAGACAAGGCTGTTTTCAATTTTGAATTTATGATTGGCATTTTCTAAGGTGTATGTAACAAACTGTAAGGCCTTGTTTATGAGGTGTAGTTTTAAACCTTTTTTTTTTTTTAAATCTAACCCTAAACAGGACATCCCTGTAATAGACATCACCGACGCCGAAATGCTAACCATACAAGCAGGTATATGTATTTAGAGTTGCAGAGTTCTATGTAGGTTTTA
Organism: Lissotriton helveticus; assembly: GCF_964261635.1. Lineage (NCBI taxonomy): Eukaryota > Metazoa > Chordata > Amphibia > Caudata > Salamandridae > Lissotriton > Lissotriton helveticus. Next base: position 382,621,317 of record NC_136062.1, read on the forward strand.
TACACCATTGTCTCAGAAGTTCTGCTTTTTTCTAATGGTCTTCTCATGTGTGTATGCTTTTATAGATTATGACGCCGCTCTACAACTAGATTCTGATGATCTAGAGCTATACCTGGGGGCTCAAGACGTGTCGCAACGTATTCAGGATAATGTGGTTCTTTCAGGTAAATCAAAAAGAAATGCTAGGGTTCTTTTAAACTGTCTAAGACTTAGACTTTGTTAGCCCAATAACTCCAGGGGGGTACTGTAGGAGGGCTTCTCAAAAGGGACTGCTAAGGACTTGTTTATACCACAAATGTGATTATTTTTTCTTGCAGGTTCCTCAGAGGCAAGTACGACCGACGCCGCTTTGCAAGAGGCTGCACCACCATCAAAAGAAAGACCGCTAAAGAGGAAAGCTTCAACATATGGAAAGGCACCGATGACGAAGAAAGGAGCGGGGAAAAGACCTCTAAAAGGTGTGTTTTTACAAAAGGGTGATACAAAAAAAGAACTCTCTGTGTTTAATTCTAGCAGGTAGAAGGGGGCAGCCGCCGTGTTGTAGGGGGTGTATAAAGGGGGGCCGTGTAGAAATTATTGTGGTGGGGGTGTCTATGGGTAGTGCAAGCATCATTATACATTTTTTCTAATGTATATATTTTTTTAACTTAAATTCTAGGAGCCGTTCAAAAGAACACCACTGAAAATAGGTGTGAGGTCAAGAGGTCTGCGATGCCGTTAAGGAACATAACGACGACTGTTCAGAATGCAGAGCCTGCAGCAAAAGGTGTGAGTAGGCGTGTGTGCCAGGACAAGCTCTGTACATACTACACGCACATACAACAGAGAACCGGCACGGCTGCGAAATGTCAGATCAAGCCCTCCTCCAGCATGTTGAACAATCCTACAGGAATGTCTATTCTACACCAGGAGGGGGGCAACTACGAAGACGTACTTACAAGCCCAGACAAAGTTAGGCCTGTTCAGTGTAAAAGCGCTGTGGCGTATCTGAACCCTCTCAAAGCCTCAACGACAGTCGCTGAAGATATGGTACATCCCCAAACTCCTAAAGCGAGGCGCCTCTCAAGATCCTGTCTCAAGAAGAAACATGGGGGTGCAGGCAGATCCCTTAATCAAAACCACCGCAATGGAGCGCACACCGCTAGCCCCTCCTCCGGATCGCCCCTCGGGATTCTGGTACTTGTAGTTCAGTAGTGGATCACCCAGGTGGGTGCAAGTCGGTACTTGTTGGACTGATGAATCTCTAGACCCGATACATGTCCCGGGTTTTTGGGTATCGCCCGAGACATGGCTCGGGTTTCGGGATAACTTCCCTCATCAGTAGAGAAAATGGTTTAGGGGTGGAGGAGAAGGCCGCCAAACAACAGTCAATGGCCTCGATGCCCGAACCGGCACGCAGGGCAGCATCCAGGAGCCCGTCGGCTCAAAGCTCAAGGGAGCCAATTAGTAAAAACCACCGCAATGGAGCGCACACCGCTAGCCCCTCCTCCGGATCGCCCCTCGGGATTCTGGTACTTGTAGTTCAGTAGTGGATCACCCAGGTGGGTGCAAGTCGGTACTTGTTGGACTGATGAATCTCTAGACCCGATACATGTCCCGGGTTTTTGGGTATCGCCCGAGACATGGCTCGGGTTTCGGGATAACTTCCCTCATCAGTAGAGAAAATGGTTTAGGGGTGGAGGAGAAGGCCGCCAAACAACAGTCAATGGCCTCGATGCCCGAACCGGCACGCAGGGCAGCATCCAGGAGCCCGTCGGCTCAAAGCTCAAGGGAGCCAATTAGTAAAAACCACCGCAATGGAGCGCACACCGCTAGCCCCGCCTCCGGATCGCCCCTCGGGATTCTGGTACTTGTAGTTCAGTAGTGGATCACCCAGGTGGGTGCAAGTCGGTACTTGTTGGACTGATGAATCTCTAGACCCGATACATGTCCCGGGTTTTTGGGTATCGCCCGAGACATGGCTCGGGTTTCGGGATAACTTCCCTCATAAGTAGAGAAAATGGTTTAGGGGTGGAGGAGAAGGCCGCCAAACAACAGTCAATGGCCTCGATGCCCGAACCGGCACGCAGGGCAGCATCCAGGAGCCCGTCGGCTCAAAGCTCAAGGGAGCCAATTAGTAAAAACCACCGCAATGGAGCGCACACCGCTAGCCCCTCCTCCGGATCGCCCCTCGGGATTCTGGTACTTGTAGTTCAGTAGTGGATCACCCAGGTGGGTGCAAGTCGGTACTTGTTGGACTGATGAATCTCTAGACCCGATACATGTCCCGGGTTTTTGGGTATCGCCCGAGACATGGCTCGGGTTTCGGGATAACTTCCCTCATCAGTAGAGAAAATGGTTTAGAGGTGGAGGAGAAGGCCGCCAAACAACAGTCAATGGCCTCGATGCCCGAACCGGCACACAGGGCAGCATCCAGGAGCCCGTCGGCTCAAAGCTCAAGGGAGCCAATTAGTAAAAACCACCGCAATGGAGCGCACACCACTAGCCCCGCCTCCGGATCGCCCCTCGGGATTCTGGTACTTGTAGTTCAGTAGTGGATCACCCAGGTGGGTGCAAGTCGGTACTTGTTGGACTGATGAATCTCTAGACCCGATACATGTCCCGGGTTTTTGGGTATCGCCCGAGACATGGCTCGGGTTTCGGGATAACTTCCCTCATCAGTAGAGAAAATGGTTTAGGGGTGGAGGAGAAGGCCGCCAAACAACAGTCAATGGCCTCGATGCCCGAACCGGCACGCAGGGCAGCATCCAGGAGCCCATCGGCTCAAAGCTCAAGGGAGCCAATTAGTAAAAACCACCGCAATGGAGCGCACACCGCTAGCCCCTCCTCCGGATCGCCCCTCGGGATTCTGGTACTTGTAGCTCAGTAGTGGATCACCCAGGTGGGTGCAAGTCGGTACTTGTTGGACTGATGAATCTCTAGACCCGATACATGTCCCGGGTTTTTGGGTATCGCCCGAGACATGGCTCGGGTTTCGGGATCACTTCCCTCATCAGTAGAGAAAATGGTTTAGGGGAGGAGGAGAAGGCCGCCAAACAACACTCAATGGCCTCGATGCCCGAACCGGCACGCAGGGCAGCATCCAGGAGCCCGTCGGCTCAAAGCTCAAGGGAGCCAATTAGTAAAAACCACCGCAATGGAGCGCACACCGCTAGCCCCTCCTCCGGATCGCCCCTCGGGATTCTGGTACTTGTAGTTCAGTAGTGGATCACCCAGGTGGGTGCAAGTCGGTACTTGTTGGACTGATGAATCTCTAGACCCGATACATGTCCCGGGTTTTTGGGTATCGCCCGAGACATGGCTCGGGTTTCGGGATAACTTCCCTCATCAGTAGAGAAAATGGTTTAGGGGTGGAGGAGAAGGCCGCCAAACAACAGTCAATGGCCTCGATGCCCGAACCGGCACGCAGGGCAGCATCCAAGAGCCCGTTGGCTCAAAGCTCAAGGGAGCCAATTAGTAAAAACCACCGCAATGGAGCGCACACCGCTAGCCCCTCCTCCGGATCGCCCCTCGGGATTCTGGTACTTGTAGTTCAGTAGTGGATCACCCAGGTGGGTGCAAGTCGGTACTTGTTGGACTGATGAATCTCTAGACCCGATACATGTCCCGGGTTTTTGGGTATCGCCCGAGACATGGCTCGGGTTTCGGGATAACTTCCCTCATCAGTAGAGAAAATGGTTTAGGGGTGGAGGAGAAGGCCGCCAAACAACAGTCAATGGCCTCGATGCCCGAACCGGCACGCAGGGCAGCATCCAGGAGCCCGTCGGCTCAAAGCTCAAGGGAGCCAATTAGTAAAAACCACCGCAATGGAGCGCACACCGCTAGCCCCGCCTCCGGATCGCCCCTCGGGATTCTGGTACTTGTAGTTCAGTAGTGGATCACCCAGGTGGGTGCAAGTCGGTACTTGTTGGACTGATGAATCTCTAGACCCGATACATGTCCCGGGTTTTTGGGTATCGCCCGAGACATGGCTCGGGTTTCGGGATAACTTCCCTCATAAGTAGAGAAAATGGTTTAGGGGTGGAGGAGAAGGCCGCCAAACAACAGTCAATGGCCTCGATGCCCGAACCGGCACGCAGGGCAGCATCCAGGAGCCCGTCGGCTCAAAGCTCAAGGGAGCCAATTAGTAAAAACCACCGCAATGGAGCGCACACCGCTAGCCCCTCCTCCGGATCGCCCCTCGGGATTCTGGTACTTGTAGTTCAGTAGTGGATCACCCAGGTGGGTGCAAGTCGGTACTTGTTGGACTGATGAATCTCTAGACCCGATACATGTCCCGGGTTTTTGGGTATCGCCCGAGACATGGCTCGGGTTTCGGGATAACTTCCCTCATCAGTAGAGAAAATGGTTTAGAGGTGGAGGAGAAGGCCGCCAAACAACAGTCAATGGCCTCGATGCCCGAACCGGCACACAGGGCAGCATCCAGGAGCCCGTCGGCTCAAAGCTCAAGGGAGCCAATTAGTAAAAACCACCGCAATGGAGCGCACACCACTAGCCCCGCCTCCGGATCGCCCCTCGGGATTCTGGTACTTGTAGTTCAGTAGTGGATCACCCAGGTGGGTGCAAGTCGGTACTTGTTGGACTGATGAATCTCTAGACCCGATACATGTCCCGGGTTTTTGGGTATCGCCCGAGACATGGCTCGGGTTTCGGGATAACTTCCCTCATCAGTAGAGAAAATGGTTTAGGGGTGGAGGAGAAGGCCGCCAAACAACAGTCAATGGCCTCGATGCCCGAACCGGCACGCAGGGCAGCATCCAGGAGCCCATCGGCTCAAAGCTCAAGGGAGCCAATTAGTAAAAACCACCGCAATGGAGCGCACACCGCTAGCCCCTCCTCCGGATCGCCCCTCGGGATTCTGGTACTTGTAGCTCAGTAGTGGATCACCCAGGTGGGTGCAAGTCGGTACTTGTTGGACTGATGAATCTCTAGACCCGATACATGTCCCGGGTTTTTGGGTATCGCCCGAGACATGGCTCGGGTTTCGGGATCACTTCCCTCATCAGTAGAGAAAATGGTTTAGGGGAGGAGGAGAAGGCCGCCAAACAACACTCAATGGCCTCGATGCCCGAACCGGCACGCAGGGCAGCATCCAGGAGCCCGTCGGCTCAAAGCTCAAGGGAGCCAATTAGTAAAAACCACCGCAATGGAGCGCACACCGCTAGCCCCTCCTCCGGATCGCCCCTCGGGATTCTGGTACTTGTAGTTCAGTAGTGGATCACCCAGGTGGGTGCAAGTCGGTACTTGTTGGACTGATGAATCTCTAGACCCGATACATGTCCCGGGTTTTTGGGTATCGCCCGAGACATGGCTCGGGTTTCGGGATAACTTCCCTCATCAGTAGAGAAAATGGTTTAGGGGTGGAGGAGAAGGCCGCCAAACAACAGTCAATGGCCTCGATGCCCGAACCGGCACGCAGGGCAGCATCCAAGAGCCCGTTGGCTCAAAGCTCAAGGGAGCCAATTAGTAAAAACCACCGCAATGGAGCGCACACCGCTAGCCCCTCCTCCGGATCGCCCCTCGGGATTCTGGTACTTGTAGTTCAGTAGTGGATCACCCAGGTGGGTGCAAGTCGGTACTTGTTGGACTGATGAATCTCTAGACCCGATACATGTCCCGGGTTTTTGGGTATCGCCCGAGACATGGCTCGGGTTTCGGGATAACTTCCCTCATCAGTAGAGAAAATGGTTTAGGGGTGGAGGAGAAGGCCGCCAAACAACAGTCAATGGCCTCGATGCCCGAACCGGCACGCAGGGCAGCATCCAGGAGCCCGTCGGCTCAAAGCTCAAGGGAGCCAATTAGTAAAAACCACCGCAATGGAGCGCACACCGCTAGCCCCTCCTCCGGATCGCCCCTCGGGATTCTGGTACTTGTAGTTCAGTAGTGGATCACCCAGGGGGGTGCAAGTCGGTACTTGTTGGACTGATAAATCTCTAGACCCGATACATGTCCCGGGTTTTTGGGTATCGCCCGAGACATGGCTCGGGTTTCGGGATAACTTCCCTCATCAGTAGAGAAAATGGTTTAGGGGTGGAGGAGAAGGCCGCCAAACAACAGTCAATGGCCTCGATGCCCGAACCGGCACGCAGGGCAGCATCCAGGAGCCCGTCGGCTCAAAGCTCAAGGGAGCCAATTAGTAAAACCCACCGCAATGGAGCGCACACCGCTAGCCCCTCCTCCGGATCGCCCCTCGGGATTCTGGTACTTGTAGTTCAGTAGTGGATCACCCAGGTGGGTGCAAGTCAGCATCAGTGTGAAATACATTGTAAGATGTGTCAGAGGGATGGTTGCGTTGTAGACGATGCCCTGAAGGAGTTGTGTCGCACCTGTAAAATGTTTTGTCGCTCGCAAGACTGCTTGCGCATACATCATGAAGCTATTAAATGCAACCCTAAAATGGACTGTCAAGCGTGTGGCCGGTATGTGTCGACAGAGCACAAATGCAAAGGCATGAAATGTCCAAGGTGTCAGATTCCATGTCGGGATGGATTTGTACACCAGTGTTACATGGTTAACCAGATCGATGCTATGCATTTTCCCCTCCTGTGCTGGGATTTGATCATTCCCATGTTTCATGACGAGCTGGGCTCGTCATGAGCGTGCAAGGAGGCTACCTCATGACGAGCCCAGCTCGTCATGAGCGTGGAAGGGGTTAAAGGTAGACAGCAGCCCAAAACCGAAGATTACATCGTTTTTGATATAGAGTGCACACAAGAGACGGGGGTACACCAACCTAACTATATTTACGCCCACCACCTAACTTCCGATGACTGCTGGGAAATTGAGGGGCGAACGTGCGTTGATGATTTCCTTAATACGTTCATTCAGTCCAAATTCAAAGGGCATACCATGCTGGCCCATAACTCTAAAACATACGACTCATTCTTTATTTTACAGAATATGATTCGTGAAAAGGTGCAAGTAGAACTCATCACTCAAGGCTCCAAGCTGATGCTGTTAATGGCTGGGCAGTAACAAATAAGATTCATAGACACCTTGAATTTCTTTCCCATGAAATTGAGCAAGCTGCCAAAAGCTTTTGGTTTCCCCGGGTGCTAAGGTTATTTTCCACACTTTTTTAACACTTGGGCGAACCAGAATTATGTGGGGCTCATGCCGTCTCTGGACAGCTACGGGATTGATTATATGATGCCTGCTGAGAAAGAGAGTTTTCTACAGTGGTACTCTGAAAACCGTGAAAAGGAGTTTAATTTTCAAACCGAATTGAAAGCCTATTGCAAGGCTGATGTAATGATCCTGCGACAGGCCTGCAACCTCTTCAGAGATGTTGTGGTGTCTATGACTAAGAAAGTCAGGGTCATGCAACACAAAACGCCTCAAATGACTAAGAAAGTCAGGGTCTTGAAACCCAAGACACCTCAAATGCCAAAGTCGGTTGAATACATAGACACTTTTCAAAACATCACCTTGGCCTCCATGTGTATGTCCATCTACAAGCACATGTTTTTAGGATCAGAAAGTATTGCGCTAGTGCCGCCAGACCTCTATAATGGTAAACAGAAACGTTATTCAACCCCTTCTATCCAATGGCTCATGTACGTCTCTGAGAAGGAAGACTTAGATATTCGGCATGCCTTACAGGGTGGTGAATACCGCCTGGTTCCCTATTACCTGGATGGGTATGCTGAAATTAAGGGCGTGCCGACAGCCTTTGAATACAACGGCTGTTTTTACTACGGCTGTCCTCAATGTTACAAACCCCATGAGTTTAACAGACTGATGGGGGCCAAGTTTGGACACTTACACAGACGTACTATGATAAGGGCCCAGTATGTTGAAAAATGTGGCTTTGCTCTGAGGGTACTATGGGAGCACGAGTGGTTAGAGATGGTAGCAACCAATACCGAGCTCCGTTCTTTCCTTCAGAGTCGTGATTTACCACTACCTCTAGAACCCCGCGATGCCTTATTCGGGGGGCGTACAAATGCCATACAGCTGTACAGGGCCGCTGGGGAGGGTTTGAAAATACACTATTATGATTTCACTAGTCTGTACCCGTTTGTAAACAAAATGAAGGTGTACCCCTTAGGACACGCTACCATCATATATAGAGATTTTAAGCCCCTTTCCGAATACTTTGGGCTAGTCAAATGTGAAATCTATCCTCCAAGGCAGCTTTACTTTCCAGTGTTCCCATCCAGAGTTGATGGTAAGCTTATATTCCCCCTTTGTCGAACATGCGCTGTGTTTAAAGAGGACGGTGGTTGCAGTCACACCAAAGAACAAAGGATGCTGACAGGGACCTGGTGCACCATCGAGGTCCAAGCTGCCTTAGACAAAGGCTACAGACTCGGCAGAGTACACAAGATGTGGCATTTTAAGAGGACCACAACACGTCTCTTTTCACGCTACATTAATTTGTTTCTCAGAGACAAACAGGAGGCCTCGGATATCCCGAATGGTGTACTAGTCAAGCTGCAAAGCAGAAATACATCGATGAATACCACACGCACAAGGGTATACGTTTATGGCCACATTTGATAGAGGTCAACCCTGCCCGCCGACAGTTAGCCAAACTCTGTCTCAACTCCTTATGGGGAAAATTCACACAGCGTACAAACATGTCAAATACGACCTTAATAACAGATCCTGACGAACTGTTTAAGTACCTTTTTGCACCTTGTTACGAGGTGTCCAGCTGCGAGTTTATCGATTACGAGAACGCTGCTGTGTGCTGGAAATACAAAAAGAGTATCCCACAACGTGTAACAACATAAGCATCTTTATAGCATGCTTCACAACTGTACACGTGCGTCTAGAGCTTTATGGGGTAATGGATAAACTCCAGGACCGCTGTCTGACCATGATACCGACTCAGTGATTTTTCTGAGTAAACCGGGGGATGAAGATCCTCCTCTTGGGGATTATCTAGGTAATTTGACCAGCGAACTCGATAAGGATGAGTACATAATAGAATATACCGCCGCCGGACACAAGACGTACTTGTACAAAACGAACACCAACAAAGTGTGTATGAAGGTCAAAGGTATAACGTTAAACATCAGCAGCACCCTAAAAATTAATTTTGACAGTCTGAAAGATCTGGTGCATGAATACTCTGCAGCAGCCGAACATGAAAATGATAAAACCATAGTTGTTAACCAGCCCTCCATAGTCAGATCCAAAAGAAGTGGGAAATTACAACACAGCCCCACATAAAACCTTACGCGTTGTTTTTGACAGAAGGGTCCTGACTACTGATTATAAAACAGTGCCGTACGGATATTAGGAGCATTAGAGAGGACACCACCAGCACAATGGACACCCGATTACAGCACCCATTCTCCTGTGTGTAAGCAGGGCCCTCAAACTGCGTTAAAAGCTACTTTATAAAAAAGCTCTTAGAAAATGCAGCAGGTGCTTTATCTCAAACACCTAATAACATTGTATGGCTTTATTCGTGCTGGCAAGAGCTTTATACCGACCTGTCCCTCAGCTTCCCTCATATCAGATTTATCGAAGGTATACCTGAGAATCTCATTGATGATGTGCTGCTACCCCCGACCCTTGCAAACCTGGTGATTGTCGATGACCTTATGCGTGAAGGTGGGGACCATCCTGAGCCAGAATGAGCTTTTACTCAATATTCACATCACCGCAATCTAAGCATATGTTACATTGTGCAGAACTTGTTTTACAAGGGTAAGAACAGCCGCTCTATAGCACTCAATGCCTCATACCTTGTTTTATTTAAAAATCCCCGTGACAAACAGCAAATATCCGTCATAGCTAAGCAGATGTACCCTGGGAACACACACTACTACATGGAGGCCTTTAACGACGCTACATCAAAACCTCACGGTCGACTTAAAAAATAATACTCTAGAAGACTACAGACTAAGGGCGGATATTTTTCCCCCTGATCTCCCAGTCGCTTACACCCCAAAGACTAAGTCCCGAGCCTATAAAAAGCAGCGCTGAAGACCTTTAGAGACATTTGTAGCCAGGCCTTATAACCCCCAGGTGCTGACCATGTCTGAACGCTTACGTCGCAATTTGGCCCTCCTGAAAATGTTGGTAACAGCCAGTCCCCAACACCGAAAGGCCCTCCTCTGCGCTGCTTCTGACGATTTAGTGGCAGCCATTTCAGAAATAGCTCTAAACACCCTAAAAGGCAACGTCCCTATATCAAAGAGCCAGTTACAAGTGTTGAAGAAGAAGCAACATCTTATCAGGAAGCTCAGTAATAAAAGGGCCTCACTCATCACCAAGAAGAAACTGGTGAAACAGTCTGGGGGTTTTGTAATTCAACAAAACTGATCCAGCACACAAAGCAAATGTTATAAAGGTCTGAACAATGATATACGAATTTCAGTTTCAACACAATGATATTTAGTAGCAGAGTCGTTGGATGTTTTTGGATGTTCAATCTTTATTGATTTCTTCAAAACATGTAGCCAACGCGTTTCGTCCTCCACTGACTTCTTCAGGGCTACAAACAATATACATACATACATAATATTAATATATGTACAATATATACACTAAATTACAATTTAAAAACAATTTGTCACAGTTCTATATGTTAAAAAAGGATTGCTAAAGGACGATCCTAGTGAAAGGCTCTAAACAGACTAGAGAGTACACCTATTTGTGACCTATTGTCCTCTTGTGTTATATACAAAAATTTACAAAAATTTACATTTGTTAAAAATACACCTCTGAGTATGAGAGAAACCTTATGTAAACTTTCCTGAGCCAAGCTCTGCTACTTTCTTCTTGTTAACATCTATCTTTATTTAGAGGAATCTTGTAGCAAAGAGAGCGAGTCGTGAAAGGATTTGGGCTTGTCAACTTCACATTCTACGAGTATTCCTGGTGGGTTTTAACATAATATCAGTGCCTATTCATCAGGTTCTGACTGTGCTGAAAGCTTTAAAATGAAGACTGATTGCTACTAGTGAGCTTACCAATAATCATGCGCTTCTCATCAGTGTGTAGAAAATTCTTATTTCCAATTGGGTGGTAATTTAAGGTGGCAGTTCTAAACAGGTCAAAAAACGAATCTTATTTCAGCGTTACACATTCTTTTTTTATATACATTGGGATTAATTCAATTGTCATGAGCAAAGGATAAACATACCTTTTCTTAGTATGTCAAATGTTCTTTAGTAAGTTTTTTTAGTTTTTCAAGGTAGGTTCTGCCAATATGATATTGGTCTAAAGAGAAAATACATGAGAGGTTTTACTATGAGCAAAAGAGTTTAAAAAAATTTCTTTATATACTTTTTTGCTTTGTAGCTACTGAAGTTATATGGCATTATGATCAAAATTGGTCTATACTAAGATTATTTACCCATTTAATGCTGACCAGGGTTAAATTGTCAGCACAAAGTATTGTTTGCAACTCGTGTTTGAAAAGGTAGTTATACTGTTAAGGTTCTGACATACACATGTGGAGCTGGCATCTAATCTGGGGCAGACATCTTGTAGTGATCACAATCCCATGTTATAAGCCCCATAGAGATTGCTTTGCCATATTATTCTAGCAATGATGATCTAAATAAATAGTGTATTGTCTAGAACGAGATCTCCACAAAGTTCCCAACAAAATCCTGAGAATGACATAGGTTCGATCCTTATCCCAATAAAACGGCATTGTCCGGGCGGAGTTTCACTTACTTCAAGTCTAATTCAAGCCGGCTCCATCGCGTGGCTCCTTCGTTGAGGCGTGTGATTACTGACGGAGCGAAATGCCGCCTTTATGTGCTCACTAATGACCTGATTTGGTGCACCTGTGATCGAGTTTGGTGTCTCGACGCGGCACTCGGTGGATTCTAAATCCCGCGGGCGCCATTTTGACAGTGCCTGGTGCCCCGATCATTTCTATTAGAATAGTTATACAACTCTTAAATTTAAGTATACTGCTAATGTTTTCCCTAGTTTTACATATTTATAGATAACCCAAATATATTATACTCGCCATAAGGCATTCGAGTAACGATTTCGAGTAAAAGAATATTTTTAATAACAATACCAGAAATCAACCACGGAAACTTATTACAGTCCGAGGGATACTGAAAGCTGCTGTAAGCCATATATTTTAGCTTCCTGTCATTCGATAAACTTTATCAGTAATTTGTCCGCCATTTTCGATTGGGATTAATTTTACAAGTGATTTCGGTACCATTTTGTAGTTTCCACGAAAGATGGTTTATTTCAAATATTTCCCACAATTGTTTTAAAAGAAGGTTAAAGTTAACCTGAAGTATTTCCTGCCATAATATAACAAAGTGCAATTGTTATTTTTCGAAAATATTGCACAATATGTAATTATATCGTCTTTTATTCACTGCTCTGGGCATGGACCCGCCATTTTGGATTGGGTTCGTTTAGTTATGTTGGGTTGTGTTTAGTTTTGATCTCAAGTGTCCTTAAAGAGTAAAACCTAAAACTGCTTAGCAGAAATTATTCAAAAATTACACCCAATTCCTTCTAGTTTTATTGGGAATTTATTTACAAACTAAAAGAATTTTAAGGTCACTTAATCCAAATTAATATTCTCTTCAGATTCATTGTTGGCGAGACAACTTTAATTACATCAATAGGGTGAAACACTGCTCCAAATATCCTTTTCATGACAATCGATTTAATATTTGATTTTAGGGGATTCATATTACTTCCAATGTTAGTTACATTTTTGATGTTAATTTTTGCAAAATCTTTTGCAATCTTTCATCATTCCGAGAAACAGAACTCATTTTTCAATTGGTGAACTCCATTAGGGAGAAAACCTTGATGCTTGACCCTTAAAATATAAAAGGTTATCGACAGAGGGACGGAATGGCTGTGAAAATTCCCATCAATTATAAATAATGATGTAATTCTGTATTCGTATTAAGTCCCATTTCAGTGGTCCTCAATTTGCAAATCCAGCTTGCCTCAGCTTTTCTTAAACATAACTCCCTGTTTCCACCTCTTATTGGGGTCTGCACTTGTTCCAAAGCATGGAACCAGAGGTTTCTGTCTGTGGGGTGGTTCTCATTTATATGTATGGCCATAGGGTATCTTGCATCATTATTCCTTATTGCTCGGATGTGCTCTTGGATTCTTACTTTCAGACATCTGATACTGCTGCCTACGTATATTCTCTTGCAAGCGCATCCAAGAGCGTACACAGTATGTGTCGTATTACAATTGATGAAAGATTTAATTTTGTATTCCTTTTTAGTGTTATACTGGAACTTCAATTTTTTATTAACGCCATATGGACAAATGTTGCAATCACCGCAGACATAAAGACCAGCCGGTTTCGTGGTGAGCCATGCGGATTTGTTTTCAGCCTTTTCCCCTTTTACATAACTGGGGCATAGTATCTTTTTGAGATTCTGTCCCCTTTTGTATACCACCTTGGGTTTAGATGATACCGACCCTGGTGGCATATCGCCAGATGCAATTAGATGCCAATTTTTTCGAAGAATGTTGTACACATGATTGCTGTACAGATTAAATTTCGTGATGAACATTATTTAATCCTTCTTATGTTTTCTTTTTTTTTTTTCTTTTTTTTTTTTTTTGTTGGAACCCCCCTTTAGTATGGTACTACGATTTACAGTCTTTATCCTTGACTCTGCACTGTCTAAGCATTTCTCTGTATATCCTCTATCTTTAAAGGCAGATTTCATAGATTTGACATTTTTTTGGAAATTCTCCTCCTGACTACAATTACGTCTGGCTCTTGTCATCTCCCCAAATGGGATAGCATTTATTGTTCCCCTTGGGTGCGCACTATCAGCATGTAAAATGCTGTTGCAAGCCGTTGGTTTCTTAAAGATGTCACTTGCAATTTTTTGGCCATCAACATATAGTTTCAAATCCAAAAAGTCAATTGACTTTCTGGAGTAGTTCATGGTTAGTTTTACATTAAATCGATTGTTGTTTAGGTAATTGAAGTAGGCCATCAGATCTGTTAAGTCTCCATTCCACAGCATCAATACATCATCGATGTACCTGCCATAGAAGATAATGTTGTCTGTCCATGGTTTCGACCCGATGCCCCAGGCATGCTCCGCCTCATACAGGCCCATAAAAAGGCCTGCATAGGACGGAGCAAACCTGGATCCCATCGCCGTACCCTGTCTCTGTATGAACCATTCTTCATTATGGAGAAATGCATTCATGTCAAGGATCATGCGTGTCATCTCTATCAACATAAGAGAATGTTCCAAGTGTGAGGCATCGCGTTTGTAAAGGAAATATTTTACAGCCTCTATACCACAGTCGCTTTTTATACAAGTATATAAACTCTCTACATCTAGAGTAACAAAAAGTAGATCAGGACTGTCCCAAGTGAAATCCTCCAACTTACACAGCACATCTCCACTGTCCCTAAGGTACGAGGGCAAATTTTTCACAAAGGGCTGGAGATATTCATCCACAAATTTAGAGAGTCGCTCCGTCGGTCCACCGTTCCCAGATATAATGGGTCTTCCAGGTGGGAACCCACCCCCCCCCCTTGTGTATCTTTGGGAGGACGTATATACATGGATGGCGAGAGTCATGAGCTTGTAGATATTTGTATTCACTATCTGACAAGAGACAGGACTCATGCCAATCTCTTAAGGCGGCATTGATGTTCTGCTCGATTTTCTTAGTGGGATTGTCTTTTAATTTCATGTAGCAGTCTTTCTGTCCAAGCTGTCTATCTATCTCATTTAGATAATCAACTTTATTCATCACCACGATGTTCCCTCCCTTGTCCGCCTCTCGAATGACTATCTTTGGGTCATCTCGAAGTTTGTTTAACAAGTCCCTCTCTTCCCTTGTTACATTGTTCTCATGCTTACAGTGTGAGCGTAACATGTGTTTATCCTCAAGCTGATGGATTTCTCGCGTTACCTTAGTATAAAATTCATCGATAAAGGTGTCTTGAGGTCTTACTGGTAAAAACTTGGACTGGATCTTTAAACCACTATCACCAGAGACATCCTCAGTTATTTCCAAAAGTCTTGCAGTGTCAGTGATATCTACAGTTTCATCGCACTCATCCAAAGTTGAAATTAGATGAGTCACATTCAAATCAGCAATTGACATTCCTGTTACACATGGACTATTAGATGGAACATTCGGCACACTTTTATGATGTTCAAAGTATTTTTTTAATCGTAGTTTTCTCACAAACTTGAATAAGTCCACATGTAGGTCAACAAAATTACACGTATTTGTTACACAAAAACTTAATCCTTTTGACAACAAAATTTGTTCATTTTCAGTCAAGATTCTATCTGATAAATTGACAATACTTAAAGCATTATGGGCCACATTTAATTCTACCCCATCAGTTATTTCTTCATGTTCGTTTTGCTCTGCTGCCTGGTTTGTACACCTTGTTTTGTGCTTCTTCCCTCCCCTTCTGACTCGGAATTTTGACTTTTCTTTTTGTTTCCTAGTCTGTACCTTTGAACTTCCCGTAAAAAATGAGAGGAAGCAGATGATGTCTGTCCATCTTGTTTACTAGTGCCCTCCCCGGGGTCGCTGTCTACTGAGGAAAGGGATGTACTGCTCGAAGAGACACTTATGGGTTTTGCATGAGAGCTCCCATTTGATGGTACTTTTGGGGCTAAGTCATCATATTTTTTAGAGAAGGTGAAAATTCTGCCATTGGCATAATCCATCTCATCCCTCTGTATCTTTTTCATTTTCTTTTCTTTCAAATATATCTGATAGGCAGCTAATTCAGTTTTCAAAATTTCATAATTTTTCATGGTGGCATCTTTTAAGTTCATTTCAGCAATTTCTTTTTCTAATTTTGCAATTTCTTCTTTTATTTTGCTGACCTTTCTTTCAGAGTTTACAATAAGTATCCTCATCATACGGTATGAGGCATCATAAAGTCCCTCCTCCCAATCGTCCAACAGATCCTGATCTAAATCCTCGTAGTTCGGAAAAATTAATATACGTAAGCCACGAGGTACTTTTTTGTTTTCAATATACTTTCTCAGGGTCGCCCCATCCCACCATTTGGCGAGTTCCTGTTTTTTTAGTTTTTCCAATCTGTAAAATTTTTCTTTGAGGCCCTCATTCCTTGAAGTCACCTTTTTGGTAACATTCGTGTTGGGTTCTTTGGATTTAAATAGATCTCCCAACATTTCCTCTCTTTTATCATCAAAGTCCATTTTTACTCAGTGGATGAGATATAAGGCCGATAGTGCCAATCAAACCCAATTTGACAATTTTTTGCAACAGAACGGGGAAAGGGGTTATATACACGATTGCACCTATCGTTTGTCTCGCCTTATCAATTTTTTGGTGACACGGATCGGAGATTCTTTTACCCCTCAATCTCCATGAACAGAAAAGAAAACTTTTATGCTCTAATTTGTAATTCAACAAAACTGATCCAGCACACAAAGCAAATGTTATAAAGGTCTGAACAATGATATACGAATTTCAGTTTCAACACAATGATATTTAGTAGCAGAGTCGTTGGATGTTTTTGGATGTTCAATCTTTATTGATTTCTTCAAAACATGTAGCCAACGCGTTTCGTCCTCCACGGACTTCTTCAGGGCTACAAACAATATACGTACATACATAATATTAATATATGTACAATATATACACTAAATTACAATTTAAAAACAATTTGTCACAGTTCTATATGTTAAAAAAGGATTGCTAAAGGACGATCCTAGTGAAAGGCTCTAAACAGACTAGAGAGTACACCTATTTGTGACCTATTGTCCTCTTGTGTTATATACAAAAATTTACAAAAATTTACATTTGTTAAAAATACACCTCTGAGTATGAGAGAAACCTTATGTAAACTTTCCTGAGCCAAGCTCTGGTACTTTCTTCTTGTTAACATCTATCTTTATTTAGAGGAATCTTGTAGCAAAGAGAGCGAGTCGTGAAAGGATTTGGGCTTGTCAACTTCACATTCTACGAGTATTCCTGGTGGGTTTTAACATAATATCAGTGCCTATTCATCAGGTTCTGACTGTGCTGAAAGCTTTAAAATGAAGACTGATTGCTACTAGTGAGCTTACCAATAATCATGCGCTTCTCATCAGTGTGTAGAAAATTCTTATTTCCAATTGGGTGGTAATTTAAGGTGGCAGTTCTAAACAGGTCAAAAAACGAATCTTATTTCAGCGTTACACATTCTTTTTTTATATACATTGGGATTAATTCAATTGTCATGAGCAAAGGATAAACATACCTTTTCTTAGTATGTCAAATGTTCTTTAGTAAGTTTTTTTAGTTTTTCAAGGTAGGTTCTGCCAATATGATATTGGTCTAAAGAGAAAATACATGAGAGGTTTTACTATGAGCAAAAGAGTTTAAAAAATTTTCTTTATATACTTTTTTGCTTTGTAGCTACTGAAGTTATATGGCATTATGATCAAAATTGGTCTATACTAAGATTATTTACCCATTTAATGCTGACCAGGGTTAAATTGTCAGCACAAAGTATTGTTTGCACCTCGTGTTTGAAAAGGTAGTTATACTGTTAAGGTTCTGACATACACATGTGGAGCTTGCATCTAATCTGGGGCAGACATCTTGTAGTGATCACAATCCCATGTTATAAGCCCCATAGAGATTGCTTTGCCATATTATTCTAGCAATGATGATCTAAATAAATAGTGTATTGTCTAGAACGAGATCTCCACAAAGTTCCCAACAAAATCCTGAGAATGACATAGGTTCGATCCTTATCCCAATAAAACGGCATTGTCCGGGCGGAGTTTCACTTACTTCAAGTCTAATTCAAGCCGGCTCCATCGCGTGGCTCCTTCGTTGAGGCGTGTGATTACTGACGGAGCGAAATGCGCCTTTATGTGCTCACTAATTACCTGATTTGGTGCACCTGTGATCGAGTTTGGTGTCTCGACGCGGCACTCGGTGGATTCTAAATCCCGCGGGCGCCATTTTGACAGTGCCTGGTGCCCCGATCATTTCTATTAGAATAGTTATACAACTCTTAAATTTAAGTGTACTGCTAATGTTTTCCCTAGTTTTACATATTTATAGATAACCCAAATATATTATACTCGCCATAAGGCATTCGAGTATCGATTTCGAGTAAAAGAATATTTTTAATAACAATACCAGAAATCAACCACGGAAACTTATTACAGTCCGAGGGATACTGAAAGCTGCTGTAAGCCATATATTTTAGCTTCCTGTCATTCGATAAACTTTATCAGTAATTTGTCCGCCATTTTCGATTGGGATTAATTTTACAAGTGATTTCGGTACCATTTTGTAGTTTCCACGAAAGATGGTTTATTTCAAATATTTCCCACAATTGTTTTAAAAGAAGGTTAAAGTTAACCTGAAGTATTTCCTGCCATAATATAACAAAGTGCAATTGTTATTTTTCGAAAATATTGCACAATATGTAATTATATCGTCTTTTATTCACTGCTCTGGGCATGGACCCGCCATTTTGGATTGGGTTCGTTTAGTTATGTTGGGTTGTGTTTAGTTTTGATCTCAAGTGTCCTTAAAGAGTAAAACCTAAAACTGCTTAGCAGAAATTATTCAAAAATTACACCCAATTCCTTCTAGTTTTATTGGGAATTTATTTACAAACTAAAAGAATTTTAAGGTCACTTAATCCAAATTAATATTCTCTTCAGATTCATTGTTGGCGAGACAACTTTAATTACATCAATAGGGTGAAACACTGCTCCAAATATCCTTTTCATGACAATCGATTTAATATTTGATTTTAGGGGATTCATATTACTTCCAATGTTAGTTACATTTTTGATGTTAATTTTTGCAAAATCTTTTGCAATCTTTCATCATTCCGAGAAACAGAACTCATTTTTCAATTGGTGAACTCCATTAGGGAGAAAACCTTGATGCTTGACCCTTAAAATATAAAAGGTTATCGACAGAGGGACCGAATGGCTGTGAAAATTCCCATCAATTATAAATAATGATGTAATTCTGTATTCGTATTAAGTCCCATTTCAGTGGTCCTCAATTTGCAAATCCAGCTTGCCTCAGCTTTTCTTAAACATAACTCCCTGTTTCCACCTCTTATTGGGGTCTGCACTTGTTCCAAAGCATGGAACCAGAGGTTTCTGTCTGTGGGGTGGTTCTCATTTATATGTATGGCCATAGGGTATCTTGCATCATTATTCCTTATTGCTCGGATGTGCTCTTGGATTCTTACTTTCAGACATCTGATACTGCTGCCTACGTATATTCTCTTGCAAGCGCATCCAAGAGCGTACACAGTATGTGTCGTATTACAATTGATGAAAGATTTAATTTCGTATTCCTTTTTAGTGTTATACTGGAACTTCAATTTTTTATTAACGCCATATGGACAAATGTTGCAATCACCGCAGACATAAAAACCAGCCGGTTTCGCGGTGAGCCATGCGGATTTGTTTTCAGCCTTTTCCCCTTTTACATAACTGGGGCATAGTATCTTTTTGAGATTCTGTCCCCTTTTGTATACCACCTTGGGTTTAGATGATACCGACCCTGGTGGCATATCGCCAGATGCAATTAGATGCCAATTTTTTCGAAGAATGTTGTACACATGATTGCTGTACAGATTAAATTTCGTGATGAACATTATTTCATCCTTCTTATGTTTTCTTTTTTTGGAACCCCCCTTTAGTATGGTACTACGATTTACAGTCTTTATCCTTGACTCTGCACTGTCTAAGCATTTCTCTGTATATCCTCTATCTTTAAAGGCAGATTTCATAGATTTGACATTTTTTTGGAAATTCTCCTCCTGACTACAATTACGTCTGGCTCTTGTCATCTCCCCAAATGGGATAGCATTTATTGTTCCCCTTGGGTGCGCACTATCAGCATGTAAAATGCTGTTGCAAGCCGTTGGTTTCTTAAAGATGTCACTTGCAATTTTTTGGCCATCAACATATAGTTTCAAATCCAAAAAGTCAATTGACTTTCTGGAGTAGTTCATGGTTAGTTTTACATTAAATCGATTGTTGTTTAGGTAATTGAAGTAGGCCATCAGATCTGTTAAGTCTCCATTCCACAGCATCAATACATCATCGATGTACCTGCCATAGAAGATAATGTTGTCTGTCCATGGTTTCGACCCGATGCCCCAGGCATGCTCCGCCTCAGACAGGCCCATAAAAAGGCCTGCATAGGACGGAGCAAACCTGGATCCCATCGCCGTACCCTGTCTCTGTATGAACCATTCTTCATTATGGAGAAATGCATTCATGTCAAGGATCATGCGTGTCATCTCTATCAACATAAGAGAATGTTCCAAGTGTGAGGCATCGCGTTTGTAAAGGAAATATTTTACAGCCTCTATACCACAGTCGCTTTTTATACAAGTATATAAACTCTCTACATCTAGAGTAACAAAAAGTAGATCAGGACTGTCCCAAGTGAAATCCTCCAACTTACACAGCACATCTCCACTGTCCCTAAGGTACGAGGGCAAATTTTTCACAAAGGGCTGGAGATATTCATCCACAAGTCGCTCCGTCGGTCCACCGTTCCCAGATATAATGGGTCTTCCAGGTGGGAACCCACCCCCCCCTTGTGTATCTTTGGGAGGACGTATATACACGGATGGCGAGAGTCATGAGCTTGTAGATATTTGTATTCACTATCTGACAAGAGACAGGACTCATGCCAATCTCTTAAGGCGGCATTGATGTTCTGCTCAATTTTCTTAGTGGGATTGTCTTTTAATTTCATGTAGCAGTCTTTCTGTCCAAGCTGTCTATCTATCTCATTTAGATAATCAACTTTATTCATCACCACGATGTTCCCTCCCTTGTCCGCCTCTCGAATGACTATCTTTGGGTCATCTCGAAGTTTGTTTAACAAGTCCCTCTCTTCCCTTGTTACATTGTTCTCATGCTTACAGTGTGAGCGTAACATGTGTTTATCCTCAAGCTGATGGATTTCTCGCGTTACCTTAGTATAAAATTCATCGATAAAGGTGTCTTGAGGTCTTACTGGTAAAAACTTGGACTGGATCTTTAAACCACTATCACCAGAGACATCCTCAGTTATTTCCAAAAGTCTTGCAGTGTCAGTGATATCTACAGTTTCATCGCACTCATCCAAAGTTGAAATTAGATGAGTCACATTCAAATCAGCAATTGACATTCCTGTTACACATGGACTATTAGATGGAACATTCGGCACACTTTTATGATGTTCAAAGTATTTTTTTAATCGTAGTTTTCTCACAAACTTGAATAAGTCCACATGTAGGTCAACAAAATTACACGTATTTGTTACACAAAAACTTAATCCTTTTGACAACAAAATTTGTTCATTTTCAGTCAAGATTCTGTCTGATAAATTGACAATACTTAAAGCATTATGGGCCACATTTAATTCTACCCCATCAGTTATTTCTTCATGTTCGTTTTGCTCTGCTGCCTGGTTTGTACACCTTGTTTTGTGCTTCTTCCCTCCCCTTCTGACTCGGAATTTTGACTTTTCTTTTTGTTTCCTAGTCTGTACCTTTGAACTTCCCGTAAAAAATGAGAGGAAGCAGATGAAGCAGTTTTCTTTTCTGTTCATGGAGATTGAGGGGTACGGGTATGGGAACGGTGGACCGACGGAGCGACTCTCTAAATTTGTGGATGAATATCTCCAGCCCTTTGTGAAAAATTTGCCCTCGTACCTTAGGGACAGTGGAGATGTGCTGTGTAAGTTGGAGGATTTCACTTGGGACAGTCCTGATCTACTTTTTGTTACTCTAGATGTAGAGAGTTTATATACTTGTATAAAAAGCGACTGTGGTATAGAGGCTGTAAAATATTTCCTTTACAAACGCGATGCCTCACACTTGGAACATTCTCTTATGTTGATAGAGATGACACGCATGATCCTTGACATGAATGCATTTCTCCATAATGAAGAATGGTTCATACAGAGACAGGGTACGGCGATGGGATCCAGGTTTGCTCCGTCCTATGCAGGCCTTTTTATGGGCCTGTATGAGGCGGAGCATGCCTGGGGCAACGGGTCGAAACCATGGACAGACAACATTATCTTCTATGGCAGGTACATCGATGATGTATTGATGCTGTGGAATGGAGACTTAACAGATCTGATGGCCTACTTCAATTACCTAAACAACAATCGATTTAATGTAAAACTAACCATGAACTACTCCAGAAAGTCAATTGACTTTTTGGATTTGAAACTATATGTTGATGGCCAAAAAATTGCAGGTGACATCTTTAAGAAACCAACGGCTTGCAACAGCATTTTACATGCTGATAGTGCGCACCCAAGGGGAACAATAAATGCTATCACATTTGGGGAGATGACAAGAGCCAGACGTAATTGTAGTCAGGAGGAGAATTTCCAAAAAAATGTCAAATCTATGAAATCTGCCTTTAAAGATAGAGGATATACAGAGAAATGCTTAGACAGTGCAGAGTCAAGGATAAAGACTGTAAATCGTAGTACCATACTAAAGGGGGGTTCCAAAAAAAGAAAACATAAGAAGGATGAAATAATGTTCATCACGAAATTTAATCTGTACAGCAATCATGTGTACAACATTCTTCGAAAAAATTGGCATCTAATTGCATCTGGCGATATGCCACCAGGGTCGGTATCATCTAAACCCAAGGTAGTATACAAAAGGGGACAGAATCTCAAAAAGATACTATGCCCCAGTTATGTAAAAGGGGAAAAGGCTGAAAACAAATCCGCATGGCTCACCACGAAACCGGCTGGTTTTTATGTCTGCGGTGATTGCAACATTTGTCCATATGGCGTTAATAAAAAATTGAAGTTCCAGTATAACACTAAAAAGGAATACGAAATTAAATCTTTCATCAATTGTAATACGACACATACTGTGTACGCTCTTGGATGCGCTTGCAAGAGAATATACGTAGGCAGCAGTATCAGATGTCTGAAAGTAAGAATCCAAGAGCACATCCGAGCAATAAGGAATAATGATGCAAGATACCCTATGGCCATACATATAAATGAGAACCACCCCACAGACAGAAACCTCTGGTTCCATGCTTTGGAACAAGTGCAGACCCCAATAAGAGGTGGAAACAGGGAGTTATGTTTAAGAAAAGCTGAGGCAAGCTGGATTTGCAAATTGAGGACCACTGAAATGGGACTTAATACGAATACAGAATTACATCATTATTTATAATTGATGGGAATTTTCACAGCCATTCCGTCTCTCTGTCGATAACCTTTTATATTTTAAGGGTCAAGCATCAAGGTTTTCTCCCTAATGGAGTTCACCAATTGAAAAATGAGTTCTGTTTCTCGGAATGATGAAAGATTGCAAAAGATTTTGCAAAAATTAACATCAAAAATGTAACTAACATTGGAAGTAATATGAATCCCCTAAAATCAAATATTAAATCGATTGTCATGAAAAGGATATTTGGAGCAGTGTTTCACCCTATTGATGTAATTAAAGTTGTCTCGCCAACAATGAATCTGAAGAGAATATTAATTTGGATTAAGTGACCTTAAAATTCTTTTAGTTTGTAAATAAATTCCCAATAAAACTAGAAGGAATTGGGTGTAATTTTTGAATAATTTCTGCTAAGCAGTTTTAGGTTTTACTCTTTAAGGACACTTGAGATCAAAACTAAACACAACCCAACATAACTAAACGAACCCAATCCAAAATGGCGGGTCCATGCCCAGAGCAGTGAATAAAAGACGATATAATTACATATTGTGCAATATTTTCGAAAAATAACAATTGCACTTTGTTATATTATGGCAGGAAATACTTCAGGTTAACTTTAACCTTCTTTTAAAACAATTGTGGCAAATATTTGAAATAAACCATCTTTCGTGGAAACTACAAAATGGTACCGAAATCACTTGTAAAATTAATCCCAATCGAAAATGGCGGACAAATTACTGATAAAGTTTATCGAATGACAGGAAGCTAAAATATATGACTTACAGCAGCTTTCAGTATCCCTCGGACTGTAATAAGTTTCCGTGGTTGATTTCTGGTATTGTTATTAAAAATATTCTTTTACTCGAAATCGATACTCGAATGCCTTATGCGAGTATAATATATTTGGGTTATCTATAAATATGTAAAACTAGGGAAAACATTAGCAGTATACTTAAATTTAAGAGTTGTATAACTATTCTAATAGAAATGATCGGGGCACCAGGCACTGTCAAAATGGCGCCCGCGGGATTTAGAATCCACCGAGTGCCGCGTCGAGACACCAAACTCGATCACAGGTGCACCAAATCAGGTAATTAGTGAGCACATAAAGGCGGCATTTCGCTCCGTCAGTAATCACACGCCTCAACGAAGGAGCCACGCGATGGAGCCGGCTTGAATTAGACTTGAAGTAAGTGAAACTCCGCCCGGACAATGCCGTTTTATTGGGATAAGGATCGAACCTATGTCATTCTCAGGATTTTGTTGGGAACTTTGTGGAGATCTCGTTCTAGACAATACACTATTTATTTAGATCATCATTGCTAGAATAATATGGCAAAGCAATCTCTATGGGGCTTATAACATGGGATTGTGATCACTACAAGATGTCTGCCCCAGATTAGATGCCAGCTCCACATGTGTATGTCAGAACCTTAACAGTATAACTACCTTTTCAAACACGAGGTGCAAACAATACTTTGTGCTGACAATTTAACCCTGGTCAGCATTAAATGGGTAAATAATCTTAGTATAGACCAATTTTGATCATAATGCCATATAACTTCAGTAGCTACAAAGCAAAAAAGTATATAAAGAAATTTTTTTAAACTCTTTTGCTCATAGTAAAACCTCTCATGTATTTTCTCTTTAGACCAATATCATATTGGCAGAACCTACCTTGAAAAACTAAAAAAACTTACTAAAGAACATTTGACATACTAAGAAAAGGTATGTTTATCCTTTGCTCATGACAATTGAATTAATCCCAATGTATATAAAAAAAGAATGTGTAACGCTGAAATAAGATTCGTTTTTTGACCTGTTTAGAACTGCCACCTTAAATTACCACCCAATTGGAAATAAGAATTTTCTACACACTGATGAGAAGTGCATGATTATTGGTAAGCTCACTAGTAGCAATCAGTCTTCATTTTAAAGCTTTCAGCACAGTCAGAACCTGATGAATAGGCACTGATATTATGTTAAAACCCACCAGGAATACTCGTAGAATGTGAAGTTGACAAGCCCAAATCCTTTCACGACTCGCTCTCTTTGCTACAAGATTCCTCTAAATAAAGATAGATGTTAACAAGAAGAAAGTACCAGAGCTTGGCTCAGGAAAGTTTACATAAGGTTTCTCTCATACTCAGAGGTGTATTTTTAACAAATGTAAATTTTTGTAAATTTTTGTATATAACACAAGAGGACAATAGGTCACAAATAGGTGTATTCTCTAGTCTGTTTAGAGCCTTTCACTAGGATCGTCCTTTAGCAATCCTTTTTTAACATATAGAACTGTGACAAATTGTTTTTAAATTGTAATTTAGTGTATATATTGTACATATATTAATATTATGTATGTATGTATATTGTTTGTAGCCCTGAAGAAGTCCGTGGAGGACGAAACGCGTTGGCTACATGTTTTGAAGAAATCAATAAAGATTGAACATCCAAAAACATCCAACGACTCTGCTACTAAATATCATTGTGTTGAAACTGAAATTCGTATATCATTGTTCAGACCTTTATAACACTTGCTTTGTGTGCTGGATCAGTTTTGTTGAATTACAAATTAGAGCATAAAAGTTTTCTTTTGTGTTCATGGAGATTGAGGGGTAAAAGAATCTCCGATCCGTGTCACCAAAAAATTGATAAGGCGAGACAAACGATAGGTGCAATCGTGTATATAACCCCTTTCCCCGTTCTGTTGCAAAAAACAGTCTGGGGGTTTTATAGGCTCATTTCTGGGAATAGCTATACCCGTAATTATAAGCCTCCTCTCAGGACTGTGATGGAGCATGCCTCAAAGATGTATTTGGTTCCTAAACAACAGTTGGAGAAACTGGGCTCTACTGCGGACAATGCCTGGGATATATGGCAAAATGAGACTCTACGCCTGGATGCTGAAATTAAAGACATTTTGAACCGGACAGATCTAAACCCTTATGACAAAGCTACCCTTTACACCAGCACCCTTAAAAATGTTCTAAGCTACTACAAACAGTGGGATACCGAAAAAAACAAGTTAACTTTACATGCCCCAGACTCTGAACAGCCAGCAGCGTCTGCGCATGCTACGCAGCCCCAACAGCCGCAGCCTTCCCAGACCCCTCCCTCGGATATTTTTGTTGACGACCTCCTAAAAAATATAAGTCAGAGGCATAAGGGGGCTGCGCAAATGTTGATAAGTAAACTATCCGCTTCTAAAGAACTAACAGCGTGGAATGAACGTGGTGAATTTCTCTACAAGGGACAGCCGGTTGTTGGTTCACACATGTGCGATCTGGTCAAAGGTCTCACTCACCCCAAGATCCTAACGCATCAAAATGCTCCTAGAGGCTGGGAGCAGTTTCTACAAGCGGCTGCTGAACTCAACATCCCTTTCACACTCGTGGGGAATAACGACCACTGCCGTATGCTTGAAAGTTTAAAGGCGCCCTTCCCGCCATCGCCTGCCGCCTCTGACGGGCCACTACTATCCCCCTCTTGGAGCAACCCCATGGGGCCTTCAGCACGGCAAAAAAGACATATGTCCAAAACCCACACATGGAATAATCCTTAATGTTTCTACAGAGTTTTTGAATAACTGTGCCTTCTGCGTGTACATTAGTGATTTTTCTTCATATATTTCTTTAGTGATGACTGTCAATGTAATGCGTAACCTACATAACTGTTTGTAATAAACACTTTTATAAATTTTCAACCCTTCTCACTCGTCTTTTTAAAACATTTTAATTATGGTGTATGAGACATCATAGAAATACAGAGTCTGAATGTGTGCTTTAAAAATTTCTTTATTTTAAACGTTCATCATTAAACATACATGTGTTACAATCCCTTACAATTTTGACAGAGGCTATATTCTGTTTTCACAGGCCGGACCGAGATCCTTGTGTTTTCTTTTACATATTTCACAGCTATACTGTCATTGTTAACAAGGTCACTCAAATATAGATTTAAGAAATTTCTAAACGACGTACCCTCCGACATTTTACTGATAAAATAAATACAGTGTTCCCCGCATGTGATGGCTAGCGAATCCTGGACCCTCAGCTTGTTATACTCAACCCTCACCGCAGCTTTTTTCACAAACTTGAATATGGGTTTTGTATAGATACTGTGTTTGGGGAACTCCGATGTACTGTCAAACACCATAACCTTGTCACTATCTATAAACATGCCAACCCAGTGTGTTCCGCCCTTGTAATGAGGATCGGTGTTAAAGACTAGGGTGCGCGGTCTTTCTGACTCTATTTCGGCAGGCAGCCCATCGCTAGGGAAAACACCTAAAAAATATTTCCTAGCGTATTTGTGCCTGCTTAAGAAGTCCCTTATCTGCACAGTGTCCATTTCACAAACGTTTAAAGATAGTCAAACAAAATCTGTCTGGTGTGGTTGATCTGAATGATGCTGTCAAATACAGAAAATACGATCATGTTCACATTCGTAGTTAAAGGATTACTAAATCGTATTTCAGCTTTTAGATTTCCGTTTTTGACCAGGTTGTAGAGATCATGGTCTTCCATGTCGGGGGTCAGGTCGAATGCGAACAGCGTGTCCCCGGTCCCATAGCCTTCTCTTGTCACGGCTACAGCACAGTCCCGTAGATGCTTCCCGGTTATCAAAATCAGCCCCTGGTATTCCCTGATGTAGTTTGAGTTTATAAAACTGGGTGTGTAGGGTTTTGCAGGAATCACGGTGCCCTCGTGGACCAGCGCCGCGTAGTTGATGCTGTAGTGCTTAAAATTGAAGGGATTTGAGGCATAGGCGCCGCTAAAAGCGATATTGTCGACAAATCCGATGATGATAAGCTTTGGTAGTTGTCCCAGAAATAACCTTGTACCGGCTGTGATGCTGAATACCTTCAGAGCCTCTCTTTCCACAGCCTACTTGGCGTTTGATATTTGCAAAGCGTCGGCGTGAGCTAGTCTGACACTTGGGGACACTTTTACCCTCTTTACAAACAGACTTGCTGACAGTATGTCCAACTTGTACTGTTCCGCATCCCCGCTGATGAGACAGAATGAATCCTTTTTACGCGTGAGCTTGATCTTAAGATCGATTCCGTTGATGAGCAGTTTATCTTGGAAGAATAGGTCTGAATGTATGCGGCCCAGGAGGTCAAACTGACGACTGCCTGACGCAAAACTGGCTCTTTTCACAAAGCCCTGATTTTCACCGTCCAACTCCTTGACTTCAAAATGTTCACATGTGTCCTTGAAGAAGAGCTTGATGAAAGCTGCGTGTCGAGGGAGTCGCTACTGTAATTTAGAATGCTCTCGAGGTAGGCTCTGTAGCTGTACATGTTATCATTCTGTGTGATGAGACGGTCGCCCAGGGTGATGTCCACCTGATTAAACAGAGTTGCGAGGGGGTAAGCTATCGTAGCCACTTTAGCGTCTGCTGCTATGTCGGAACCATTAGCTTTTACAATTTTACACATAAGGTGGAGTAGCGTGTTGTTGAGATCCAGATACATATCTGTGGACCCTGATACATAAAACTCTATAGGGGCCAACGGCGTCAAAGCGGCTACAGGCGATACCTCCATGAAGAAGCTGTTTTCAATGCTTGTCTGCGTAGGCTTTAGAGTAAACAAGTCTAACTCGGATTTGGCGCACACGCCCAATGCACAATGTACGAAGGCCATGCTTTAGTTTGTGCCGCTTTAAAAAATCTTTACTTCGTAGCTCTCTTCCACCTTCAGTTTATTTTTTTCCTGAGCACGCTTTGAAGAACTCAAATTTTTATAGGGGGCCGGAGGTCCTCTGCGTCTCGATGCGCGGCGCTTCCTTTTAACACTTGTGCGCGGCTTGTACACTAAGCCAGCGCCTTCTTGCGGTTGTTTGTTCATGCGTTCGGCAACCGCCGAAGTAACAGAGCCAACAACATCATGGGCAATGTTCGAAGCCTCCGCCTTAACATGCGGTTTTACAATTTCATAGCCTTTTCTCAAGAATGGCATAGCTCTTCTAAAAAGACTGCGTAAGAAACCTCCTAGACCAGCCCCATACATAACAGGTGACCCTTGAAAGTACGGTGGGCCTCCATAGCCGGCCTGGTTTTGGTAATAGTCCCTGTACATTGAAGGGTCCCCGTATGTTTTCACCACCACCATGACGTCTGCTTAATAACCTCTGTCGCGTCTCGGTCTTAAATAGAGCTTTACGATAACTTTCCCATAATTAAAGGACACAGGCTGCGACTGATCGTCGAAGATCCTAATTGAAATAGTGTCAAAATGGTTTTTAGAAACTGCTATGTAGTCGGGTTTGTTGAATTGAATATTGACCATCGTATTATTTTCGCCCTGTACATGGACACATCTTAACAAGGGCGAGTACCTATCTCCGATCCTCTGTGCCTCTAGAATATCGCTATACACATTGAGCGTGTAGAACCCCCCGTTAATATCAGGGCACGTGTGATCCGGCTCGACCGGACTTTTAGCATTCTGTACTGTTCCTAAAACTCGGCTTAATTTACCGGTACAGTTAAACGCTGTGGTACGACTCGATGTTTTAAGAAACACCTTCCTTCTGACTTTATCTAGTGACAGATGTGTATTCGTATATGTTTCGATGGTACCTATGGCTTTGTTGATGGCGTCAACAACACAAAATGGTTGGGTAGTAGCCGCATGGGATGCTCTCGTGCATGCTCACAGGGTCCTGCTCACGCTTTAGGTAAAACTTAGCCTTGGTCTGTGTAAATGTGTTCCAGGTTCGAGGGTATTGGATCTCGGTTAAGTCTACCTCCCAATCACCTTTCAGGTCCACAGGCGTAGCCAATTTCACTGTATAATTAGAAATTTGGTTGTCGGGGAACATGTCTTTAGAAGCGTTGGACGGCAGGGTGATATAAAAGGGCGTTGTCTCCATCTTAACATCCGCTTTTAGACGATCCTCAGCTTACACACACTTCAGGGAGCTGGCCAGCACCCAACTGTTAAATTTCTCCGGCCACCCCCTCCATTTGACATATGCCTGACTATTCGCTCCTCTACCTTTCCTTTTCAGAATCTTTTCCACCTTATACACCCTGTGCGGCTCATCGGGTATCCTTTGTAACTCTTCCTTGTAAAATACCCCAGAAACCATTTCCCCATAGTCCTTTAACCTGTAGATATACAAACCATCTTTAAGCTCCACACTTTCCACTATAAATATTTCATCGCTAAAAGTCTGTTGGTAACCCTTCGTAAAGACCCCTTTCAATTTTGAAATTCTTACGTGATCACCTTTTTTAAAAATAGGCTTCTTCACCTTTGTAGCGAAATTATGTCCGTACACAGTTCTCCAAACAGCTAACGAATTAGTATGAGTTACCTCTACGGGTGCTGTTTTGATGGTCCTGTGATAACTGGCATTATGTACATCTAAAAAGGCCTGTAGAACATCAACGTATCTGTAGGTGTTGTGGGCCGTAAAATACCTCCACATCTTAGACTTTAAAGTTCTGTTAAACCGCTCTACATTCGCTGCTTTTACCTCTGTGTGTGTTACAAAATGTTGAACGCCGTGGTGCTTTAATAATTTCTGAAATGTATTGTTTAAGAATTCTTTACCGGCATCTGTTTGTAGTTTTTGAGGAATTCGCCCTTTCTTGAAGATGGCTTTAAAAGCGGCTGTGACGCTAGCACCAGTTTTATTGCGTAACGCTTCTGCGTAGGCATACTTGGACAGCACATCTATAACGGTTAATATATAATGAGCTCCGGCGTTATGTTTTGCTAAATATTGAAGGCTGATGATATCCACCTGCCATTGATAATCTAATTGTGCATTAACGATTGTAGGACGTCTCCTAAAGCGTCTTCTGGCGGGTTTATGTAGTGAATATGCCTCCTCTCCTGATAACCAGTTCTTCACCAGATCCCTGCTTACAGATTCGTTTTCATCTACAGCCCTTCTATATAGAGCTTCGGCGCTTCCCAAGCTACCAACTCCCTGCGTATCATAATAACGTTTTCTTAACAGGGACCCCGACATGTTGTCATCCGCTACACACCAGACCATGAATGCCACTTGTTTTGCATAAGTGCCTTTTATTAAAAAAATAAAGAAAAAATTGAACAAATCATAAACAGAGTATACTTTACATTTTTCACAGTAAGTGTCGTAAGAACGTATTAACACAGAGTCACCTTGAGGTGTAACATTCTGTTACTTTATTCTAAATACACGCTATCATGTAACATTAAATAAGCCCCTGCTTAAAACAGTTTTCGGGGGGCCAAATACCCTGTTTTTCTATTTTTTTACACAGATTACACATACGTCTTTCAAAGAAGTCTTTCTATCATCTTTCTGTTGAAAGTGGTGCCCATGCCCTGCATACCCAGTAATTTTAAGCTCGGGTCATAGGCAAATCGGATCTCATTGATTGCAGATGTCAAGATTCTCAACATATCAGGGTGGACAAACTTCTTTTCAGCGTACAGCCCATACACCACCCTTAGCAGTTTATACACCTTGTACGGGTCTAACAAACTACAAATATGTCGTATTGTTCTTGCTCTGTATGATTCACACAAGCATTCGCGAGCCTCCTGCTGCGGATCGTTGATTTGATGGCTGTTACAAAGGCTGTAATAGTCACGCCTGACACAGTTTAGTACCACCTGTGCGGCGAAAGCCTTAACTTCCTGCCTTGCGTGGTAGGACATGCCTTCATCTTCCTTTTCACACATGTCAGAGCCGCATACACACTTGTCGCAGCCATCACGGTTTTGGCATGTGGAACTTTCAGCCTGTTTTGAGCACCACAGACAATTGAAAATTACATTTCTCGCTTTTGTAGACCGCCATTCGGACGCATGCCTTTTTGGGGTTTCTCTCTAGGGTTTAAAAGAAGAAAGAATTACAATCCGTAAGTTGAAGAAATACATCTTTAAGTAGCTGCCACGCATAACATTTTTCTTACTAACCTCTGCATTTTCACCGCTTTCTGCGGCGGCTCTGAAATCTTGAGAGTCACTAATGTCCTGCGATGCCCCATCATCTTCAACGCTTGTACCAGGCTGTTGCAGAACACCCTTCTCAGAACCTGTATCCTCCTGAAGGTCCATGTCTTTATAGATGGGGGTTTTAGGAGGTGCTACATGTTTTTTAACAAAGTTTATAAAGTAATTGCATCCAACTGTGGTTGCTCTCTAAGGTCAAAAATAAGAAATATTGACAGTTCGTTAGTTGAAGAAATAAAATAAACCCTTATGTAATTGCCTGCTCATAACATTCTCTTTTTAAAAATGTTACTAACCTGCGCATTTTCATCGTCTTCTGCGGCGGCTCTGAAATCTTGAGAGTCGCTAATGTCCTATGATGCCCCATCATCTTCGACACATGTAGCAGGCTGGTGCAGAACGACCTTCTCAGCAGCCTTATCCTCCTGAAGGACCATGTCTTCATAGACGGGTGTATTAGGAGGTGCTACAGCTTCTTCAGCTTCTTCCAGGTCCATTGAACTGAGGCCAGCAATCAGGCTGCCACTACATGAGCCCTCACTATCGCTGCTGTCGCCCTTAATCGGGGACCTCCGACATACACAATCCTTGAGACGGAGTGCTTCCATAGGCCTACATATGCCATTGCCAAAACCAGTAACGTCGCATCCCATATCCCTAGGGGTTTCTTGTTGAGCATCCTCGTCCATTACCAGGGGTGTTAAACTGCGGTAATATCTATTGATAGTGGGTTGGGAGCCACCCAACACTGGCCTTTTCACAAATGGGTTGTATCTCTTCATTCTGAAGTGGGGTGAGGGCACCTTTTCGCATTCAGGCCTCTGCTTGCTGTACGAGGCTCTTAAGGAAGTCTTATATGTATCCTAAGCAGCCTCTAAAAGGACGTACACTTCTACACCATAACAATGGCATACAAACGTCATAGGACTCTGGTTCGCTGATGGTCCCAAAATAAGCCCCGCCCTTTGGAAGACCTCCCCTAAGCTACATCCCCCACAGCCCAGCTCCAGTTAGGATGACCACACATTCCTCATGTCACCAAACTTTTTGCTCACCAGCTGTCACTTTTAAGGACAGGAACACCCTGTCACTTTTGGGGACACAGGCCTGTCATTTTTAGGGACACACACATGCATGTCACTTTTAAGGACAGGAACACCCTGTCACTTTTGGGGACACAGGCCTGTCATTTTTAAAGACACACACCGGCATGTCAATTTTAAGGACAGGAACACCCTGTCACTTATGGGGACACAGACCTGTCACTTTTAAGGACACACACCGGCATGTCACTTTTAGGGACACAGACCTGTCACTTTTAAGGACACACAGACCTGTCACTTTTGGGGACACGCATGACGAGGAATGGTATCCCTTCTTTCTACTGACCTTGCAGTATGGAGAGGTTGGACATGATCAGGTGCTGCTTCCAAAGTTTGATTTGAATTTCATCTTCAATAGACCTGTGGTCTACATAACACCTGGCGCTTTAGTATTCAGTCTAATATGCTCCCTATTTGAATGGCTTTTGATTTTATTGTTTATGCACCTTTTTTTCGCTGAAGTTTATGTTGGCTCTTTAGTACGTGGGCTACTTTCCTACCAATCACAAGGTGACAAAGATAGAAGAAATCTCTGTGTGTTGCTGCACATCATTGTAACTGTTTTCTCTCCTATTTTGCACTCAGGCTGATGGGGAGCATGGCTCTGTCCAATCACTATCGCTCAGAAGTTCTGCTGGACATTGATACTGCTGCAGGAGGATTCCAGCAGAGACCTGGACTGCGGCAATGCCTGCCTCTGACATTTTGCATTCACACCGGCCTGAGTCAGTACATGGCACTAGAGAATGTAGAGGGGCGTGAACAGAGTGATACTTTCTACCAATGTCCAGGAAGACTCTCTTCTACCGAATAAGTTAACGCCAATGTAGCAATGTATGTGCTTTGTTTCCAAAGTCAGGACATGCATTTGAGAATTAGAATTGAATGCGGGTTACATGCTTAGCCTGGAAGCCTTACACCCAATCAGAACAATATGGACCACTATCTGCTTCTTGTCTCTTTTAACCGCATGCATGCGGCCGTTTTTCCCGCGGTATGCGGCAATTTGCGAATTACCGCGTTACATGACGAGCTCAGCTCGTCATCAGCACACGGTAGGTAACGCTGATGATGAGCTCAGCTGGTCATCAGCATGGAAGGGGTTGATACATTCTGCTTCCCTTTTGAAATTTTAGAGTGACATTAGCAGTTACATTATTTAAGTGTGCTGCTCTTTATCTGAGAAAAAGAGTACATTTAACCATAAATCATTTGATTAATTTCTGCTTACCACGTGCAAATCGTCTGTGTTTATTAGGCTGCATGTAGTTTGAGCACAGTAAAAAGACAGTGTAAACATATTTGTAGGGCTGGGCGGAACATGTTGAATCCCGCAAAGTTACATGAAACCTCATTGAGTTTCCGTGGAGTTCCGCAAACTGGTGGCATTAGGTATATCGTGCTGCACGCCTTGATTTTTAGCGCCAGGAGCTCGTTCCATGCAGAACAATCACTGCGAATGGCACAACGCGAAATACCAGAGGGTGCTGCTACTCAAGTTGATTTTGCTGCTGCTCAAGTAGAATTTATACTCAAGCGGCAGCTTTCTGACCACGAATGATTGTGACCGCATGTATTGGAGAAATCTCCCTGGGTGCCCTCCTAGTGACCGAAAACCACACTGGAGGATACCAGATCTTTCTTGCAAACTTACCGTTGGCAAGCTGTGCATGAGAATAAACTCCACCATATGGTATTTGACGGAATTTGGACTGAACTCTGCATTACATGCATAACGCTGAGTGGCCAAAATTCTGCCGGCGGAGCGGAATTTATTGTCGACCCCTACTTATTTGCTCAGCAAAGTGAGACATGCTACACAGAAGAAGAGAAAGCCAAATGTCAGTGAAAGGCTGCATGTGGTAATCAGGCATTGAAGAGAGACCATTATGAAGTCAATTTTGAGTGTAAAAGTTACATTTTCCTCCCATCAATTAACAAGTGCATTTCAAAAGGGTATTGAATTGTGTGTTTCTAGTTAGGAGTGAATTGAAAACATGGGTCTTGTTTTACAGTGCCAGAGGCTGGAGCCCTACTTAGAGAGAGTGGGTTTGTCTGTAAGGTGTCTTCCTGGCTTTCCTGTACTATTTAAGAAACTTCCACATTTCGGCAGTATTTGTGATTGATTCTATTTTTGTTTTGGTGTCAGTGTCCAGAACGGCACTCGTTTTGTTTGAATTGGGTTGAAATCTACCTATGGTTTTTTCATCTAGACCATCAGTCACTGCCAGCAAGAAGGGATATTGCCCCATCATAATCTCCATCCTCTTAAACATCTACCATGCCACTTTCGTCATTGTACATGGGAGGTTGAGTGATGGAGCCATGGGGCAGTGGCGAAGGATTGAGGTGACCCAGAAGGAGTGGTGGAATGCCTTAAATGAGCAGAGACTTAAGTGACGGCTCCATGAGTCAAGTTAGTAAGAAATACTAGAGATTGCGGGACTGACTGACACAAATTGGAGATCCTTAATGCCATCAGTACAGGTGACTCTATTTTTTTTTTATTTGTCTAATGCATCCAATGTTTGGATTTTGCCAAATATACATTTGTGTCTTCTGCGTACATTCAAGGTACGAGATACTCTTAAGGATCTTTTTTTCAATTGCGCCGGAGACCCTGGTCTTGAATATAAATATCCCTTAGATGGGGTTCCAATGAGGGACATCCAGCGATGTGACATTCAAAGAAAATGTGATGATAATAGACTGAAGGAAAAGACTAAATGGTCCATCTTTTGGGGTAATACAGTAAAGCGATGTAGCCAATAGTCGAATTAATCAATCATAGAAAAGAAATCAGTGGGTCAGAAACATTGCAGGAGTAATTCTTTATTCATATAACTATCTGCAATAGACATGTTCATTACAGGTAAGCAAAGTAAAATTCAGTGGATATTTTTCCAAACATTCTGTACAGTAGAAGCCTCGAGTTACTGTTGATTTCCTATATATATATACATATATATATGTGAGGGCATTTTCCTGTCTGCTCCTTGCATTGGCAGAAGGCTGAACATAACTTAATTACTTCCAGGTACACTTGCTATATTTGCTTCCTATATCAAATTAGTTAAGTTGTGTGGTGTGTGTAATTTAAGCAATCCAATTTAATTACTGACTCAAGCACTTCTATCTTTGTCCCGCACCAAGCAACCTGTGCCTATCCCTTTTCAACGCACCTTTCCCATGGTCCTTGGGCTCGACCGGCCCCACCTCCCCTCTGTGATCCCTTATGCTCCAGTTTTTTTTACCTCAGTTGCCTGCGCCTATTCACTGCTATCCAAGGCCACCTTGAACAATGCTGACTCCCTATGCTTCTCTCGAGCCCGAAGGAGAGACATTCGCAAGTACAAGCTTCAATACCTGGACACTTTTAGACCCCTTCCTCAATTTAGTAACCCCCTTCATAGGCAGGTAGCCCTGTCTCATATACTACAGTGGGCTGACTGTACAACAGATTAAGTTCCAGATCCTTCTGCATGACAGCAACGCCTAAACCGTGTGGTCTCCTGTCAAAATCTGAAACGTCATCCTTCCCAGTATGTCTCTTGAAACTTTCTTGCATGTTACCGATAAAAAGCCTTCATCAAGGCAACTTGAATTTCAAATTTACCCCTCACTCTGACTTATCAGCTAACCTTTGTTACACTCAACCTGAATTCCAAAAACATAGGAAAGGTAACAAAAACCTGTTTGGCTACAGATAGGTAACTTTGTTATTATGGGCTCTTTTCCGTGACATAAAGTTCCAGAGGAAAAGTGATGTTATAAAAGGAGATGGAGTTGATCTAGTTCGCTCAGCAGTAAGTTTTTTCAGAAATAGCTGGTAAGTGTTTTTCGGTTAGCGTTACTCTTTGCTCTGATTTGTACTTGCCCGCTATACTGTCATCCCCAACATCCCCTTCTTCAACGTTTGACAGATTATTCCTGGAAGAAATTCTCCAACCTTACCTGCTTCTGTTAAGAGGACCCCAGAAATTCAGTAGCAATATGAGACTTCGTCCTTTATTTATTTAACAACGTTTTGTGGAGCACGAAAATTACCCTAGAGGGTATAATAGCGCTTAACAGAGAGATGCAATAGACATAAGGGGAGGCTATTGTGGAAGAACATCAGCAATAGACAAAATTAACAGTAGGGCACGTAATGACAAAATAATGGGCAAAAGAATATGTCAGTATAATACAGCAAAAAGAGTCGTTGTGACAGTAGATGAGTAGTAGCTGATCAGTAGGATAGGAAGGGTCCACCAGCACTCGGTTGATGTAATTCAGGACCCCAGCTAAACGTCAAGTCAGAAAAGTACTCATCAGTAACGCTTTCACGTCCTTTTTGAAGGGTACTGTTGATGAAATCAGTCTTGTTTCCGTAGGAAGAGAGTTCCAGATTCTCGGGGCGATTCCTGAGAAGGAACGATTGTAAGTTTTATTTTTTTTATTTTTTTTTATCCAGTTTAAGCAACAAGTACTGGTGATCCTGGAGGAACGGGCACCACCCACAGCTCAAGTTTTATTGCGAGGTATAGAGGAGTGTTGAAGGGTAGGGCTTTGTGGGTTGTGCAGGAAAGTTTTAGTTGTATCCTTGCTTCAAAAGGTAACCAATTTCGAGATTTCAAGTCAGGGGAGATGTGATTGCTCTTTTGGAACCTGTGATGAGTTTAGCGACCACATTCCTCAAAGCCCTGAGGGGGGCCAGTCTGTACCTAGGAAGACCTTGTCTAATTTACGGACTCAGGAGCGGCAGCAGCAGTAGTGACAGCTAGAAGGGGGCCACGAATCTGGTGGAGATCCACGCTCCCCCTATCTACAGTGCATCCCTAAACTACCTCTCGCGTTTCCCGCTTCGTGGGAAACGCTCACTGTTGGGGGCATTTGCGCGCACGATGGAGCAAGAACTACAGCGCCCACAAGGCACCTGGGCCTAGAGACATCCTCCCGCCATGCCCTCCACAGGTGAACAAAACCGGCCACCACATCCCGCATCGCGGGAAATACCTTGTCTAATTTACGGACTCAGGAGCGGCAGCAGCAGTAGTGACAGCTAGAAGGGGACCACGAATCTGGTGGAGATCCACGCTCCCCCTATCTACAGCGCATCCCTGAACTACCTCTCGCGGTCCCCGCTTCGCGGGAAATACTCGCAGCAGGGGGCATTTGCGCGCACGAGGGAGCAAGAACTACAGCGCCCACAAGGCACCTCCCGCCACGCCTTCCACAGGTGAACAAAACAGGCCACCACATCCCGCATTGCGGGACGAGCCGGGCGAAGTTCGGGCCAAGGGCGGGCCCATCTGAGCCCGTCGGAGGCAGGAAGAGACTGGACTGGGCTGGGCCACCCTATTTTTAGTCGTGTTCAAAGTAAGACTTTATATCAATGTTTAATTGTTATTTTATCTAGATTGAAACTTACCGTCCCCCCTGAAATACTATGTCACAAAAAAATCAGAGAGGGATAAAACTGGTCAACAGGGGAGGGAGTAATAGTGTAATTGGCACTTGAGATGCTTTTATTACAAGGGCTGCTTCAGTTTTGGAGAAGGAGATAGCCTTAACTGAACGTCGCATATCCCTCGATCCAATGTTTTTGAGAAGATCCTCGCTCGGGGGGATTGCCTCAGTACCCTCTCCAGAACGACCTGTTATTATTAGCTCTCAGCACGATGCGACACTTCAACAGCACCAGGAATTATCGATCATATTGGACTCAAGTATGGTTGCTCCTAGCCTTGATTCTTATATGGTTTTTCCTAGAGGTGATTTTGCCCCCAGTAAACCCTCGCAATTGGATTGAAATTAACACACCAGAACATACGCCCGATATTGGCTATAATTTAAAGCATAAGCAAGGAGGTAACCAACAGAAAGGGGGGCATACTAAGAAATCCAAAGTTGCGCTATCAAATTCAACAGCTATGGCAACTGAGACCAGCAAAAGCAAACTTAAAAATTCCAGGGAAATCGGCCTGCACTCTAACAATCCCTCTGATGATATAGTCGATCTTTCAATCAAGGATGTTAGTAGAAAAAGTTGCACGCTAGAAAACATCGAACATCTGATCAAATCCTTAATCTTACCCTTAGTAAAACGAACAAGAAGGATAAGTATACAGTTAGGGATATTGGAAAAAAATACCCAGGAAAATTCTGTATTGTTAAGGAAGTTGGCTGAAACTAAAACTAACCAAACCAGATCTACTACTTCTTTTGGGGTTAAACAATTGAGTACATCTAGTGAGATGCTAGAACAAGCGAGTAAAGTACTATCTAAGCCAGTATGTGGTAAGATACACGGTAAGGCTTTACAAGAAGCTAGATCTGTAGTAATTAGCGAAAATGTAGAGGACAACAGAAATAACTTAGGAAAGAGATCGAAAAATATAGCTAGGATTAATGAATCTGGAAAAGTTGCGCAAACAAGTATGAAAGGTAATATAAAGAGAATAGACCTTCCTCCTTATTCATACCCATATGTTATAGTGCTAGCTGGTGTCCCTGAATGGAATCATGACAGGGTCGAAACATTTTATGAGCTAAAAAACAAAGTTATGTTTTGGCTAGGAAAGAATAGACCATACCTGCAGGGGGAAATTCTAAACGTGCGAAGAGTTAGTTAGGTGGGCCATAAAATAAAGGACATTGAAGGAGACTGTATCATAGTGAATTTCAGAGATCCACGAGTGGTACAGTTTATCAGTGGTTTCCCGAATTATGGTAGCCCTGGAGGAATATTCTCCGTTGATTTATCTTATTTCTACCCACCGACTCCCGCAGCTTTCAGTGGACCAATGTTTTATGGTGGAAGTAATAACTACCCACCAGGTAATCACTATAATGTTTCAGCTGTTTATGCTGTGCACGGAGGTCCTCTGCACCATAAATTTCATGGTGATGGCAATTATTTTCCCCAAGGAGATTTCTTTAATGTTCCAATAAGTAATCGTTTTGAATCTTTGTCTGGGCTTGTGGGGGTGGATTGACCAAAAATGGAGAATGTCATTGATAATAGTATTGAAAATCTGTTACGCCACCCAGGCTTGGATAATCATGCTACTATTTATTGCCCTGAACAAGCACCTATAAATGTTGCTAACAATGAGACAATAGATATTGTAACGATTAGTGATAAAATTGCGTCGGGCAGAAAATTGAACGAAGGGTATGTTGAATGTAATGTGGAAAATTCCATGATTATCCCAGATGTTACTAAACGTATGAATAAGTGTAAATGGTTGATTATCTTCTGGAATATTGCCGGACTTAGAACAAAATTAGATAATCCACACTGGACTAAATTGACTGGTGAATATGATATTATCTGCTTACAAGAAACATGGGCGACGGAAGTATTTCATGTGAATGGTTTTAAGACGATATTTACTCCTGCAATAGGTTCAACACATGGCAGAGCCAAAGGTGGGCTCTACAGTTATGTCTCGAATAATTTTAAATGTAAGAGCATGGAGATTTTTTATAACAATTGTTTTTATCATATAGTTGGTTTTCATATGAGTAAAAGATTCTGTTGGTTGATCATAAACTTCTATAACAATGTCCCATCTGCAGATACGTCGGCAGTGTTCAAATCCCTGAGATCTGAACTCAACAGTCTAATTTCTAATGAAAGTAAAGAGTATACTGTTATATGGGGGGGAGATTTTAATTGTGCTCTATGTAATAGAGGGGAGAAGGGGAATTGTGGCCTAATGATGGACAAGGAGACGATATTGACACATTATGAACATACAACAACAGGCGATGCTTTGAATTAAATCTTGTTTATGAACGACTTAGGCTTCGCCAATAAAATGTGCCATCCAGAGGTACCCTTTTCTCCCACTTTTATTGGAAGAGGGACATTTTCTATTATAGATTACATTTTGATCTCCACATGCTATGGTGATTGCGTTTCCAATTATAGCATGTTGGAGATCCCCTTAAGTGATCACTTCCCTATTAGGATTGAAATTTTAGATCCATGTTTTGTCCCTATCGCTGACAATATATCCAGGTCTATAGTAAGCGATATTGCTATCTCAAGACAGAATGGATATGCCCTGAAATGGACAGAAATAATACCAGAAGAGTTTTTGTCCAAATTAATTAAGGCCTGTAAAACATGCTTTGGTGTTTGCCTGGATATAGAAGCGGGAAACGCCGAGACGATTAATAATTTTAGGCAAATAACAACGCACATTAAGAACAGCCTATGGGTAGAATTAAAGAACCTAAATAATAAAAGTACAAGTTGGTTTGATACAGCTTGTACCAAGGCATACTCTAAACTTAAACGGGCACTGAGTTGTCATGTTAGGGACAAGATTCAGATTCGGGAATTACGGAAAGTGTATAAGAACGCGCAAAAAAGCAGGAGGGATTTGTTGAAGCGGGAAGCATGGGATAAGATAATGGAAGCTTCCCAATTGCGAGACATGACAGCCTTCTGGAAAGCAGTAAATACACCTTATTTTAAGGATAATTCCAACGCACAAATGGAGATTGCCATCACCGAAGATGACTGGGTGAGCCATTTTGAAAAACTGTATAGTGACTTGCTACCTATGATGGAATTACAGAGGGAGTCGATCGAGGAGGTTATGACCACTTCGATAGAGGGTAAAATAAACCTCGACTTTACCCTAGAAGAGGTTATTAAGGGCATTAGTTCAAGTCAGGAAGGCAAGGCAGCAGGACCGGATGGCGTTCCAGTGGA
The DNA here is from genome assembly GCF_964261635.1 of Lissotriton helveticus. Taxonomy (NCBI): domain Eukaryota; kingdom Metazoa; phylum Chordata; class Amphibia; order Caudata; family Salamandridae; genus Lissotriton; species Lissotriton helveticus. The sequence goes on from NC_136062.1 coordinate 382,663,217, forward strand.
CATTTTTAAAAGTAATATGATCCTATGGGCGCCATTACTCACAAGAGTCTTTAATACGGCCAGCTCTGTGGGTTTGGTTGACTCATGGTACGAGTCAATTATAGTCCCCATTTTTAAAAAGGGTGACAGGACTAGTTGTGTATGCTACCGTCCCATATCCTTGCTCGATTTGACAGTTAAAATTATTGGCAGAATTATTCTAAATAGGCTACATAATTGGGCAGAGGAACACAAGGTTATTAACGACCTTAAATATGGCTTTGGAGAAGGAGTTGGGACAATAGATCAATGTCTCAATTTACACATCCTCATACAAAAATATGCCAAGGCCAAGGGAGGTAGGATGTTTCTAACCTTTGTGGATCTGACATCCGCCGTGGACTGTGTTACCCACAGCAAATTGTGGTTAATTTTAGCACGTCTGGGTGTTGAGGATAACATTATTTTATTCCTTAAAGATTTGTATAATGGTGCCAGGGCCACGATTAGATTCGGTAAAAAAGAAGAATGCACTAGAATGTTTAACATTGCGAGGGGAGTAAGGCAAGGATGCGTCCTTGCTCCATTTTTATTCACCATTTATATCAACGATTTGGAGAAAACCTTGCTGCAAGACTGCCAAGATATGCCAATGGCGTATGTATGACGTTTCAACGCATGCTTTTACAACGCATGCCATTACGACGCAGGTTTTACAACGCAAGTCGTTACAACTTACCACACGGGCTTTGCGCTGCGGGAGTGGGCGGTGGAATTTGAGGGCTTCAGTCGCCCTTTGCTCATGTCACTGTGGTGCGCGCCGCAAGGTCCCCTGGGTGTTAAAGTCCGGGGCCTCGCGAGTTACAGCACACCACTTGCCCCTAACAAGCTGGAAACAGAAACAGGAGAGCCCCACAGCGTCTGGGCAGAAGGAGCCCTCAGAGAAGTCAGGTATGGGCAGTGAGATACAAGTTCGTGGTCAGCAGCATCCCGCGCTGCGGGAGTGGGCAGTGGAATTTGAGGGCTTCAGTCGCCCTTTGCTCCCGTCACTGTGGTGCGCGCCGCGAGGCCCCCTGGGTGTTGAAGTCAAGGGCCTCATGAGTTACAGCACACCACTTGCCCCAAACAAGCTGGAAACAGAAACAGGAGAGCCCCACAGCATCCGGGCAGAAGGACCCCGCAGAGAAATCAGGTATGGGCAGTGGGATCCAAATTCGTGGCCAGCAGCGTTTATAATCAAAGTGTCTTGGTTTGTTCTAAACCTATTAAAATATTTGTTTATGTCACACTTCAGTATTAAAAAAATGGGCTTCACATTGCTTTTAACTGCTGAATGTATACAGTTCATGTACAGGTATTTACATTATGTATTTCGTGTTTTAGGAAAAAAGGCATCTCCTCCAGCTTTCCTTTCACATTTCATGTACCCCCGCAGGATTGTCACCTAATTCACTTTATATTTCTTTCTTTGTTCATAAAAACCAGTCGCCCTTTTCAAAAATAAGTATCAGCAGACATAGCCTGCTATTTCACCTTTGTCTTTAAAGTGCAGCAAAGGTAAATTCAGAATTTAAAGCCATCTTCATTTATTGCCTGGACTTTGACAAGCCACAAAAAATCAGCCTGTGGCCCATTCAGAGTTAGGAAAACTTTGCTGTAGAAACATGAATGAGTTTTTTTTTATTTCCGAGTTTATGGCTCCTAAGCACTTTAAAATGAAATAATCTACCATGTCCTACTAGGGTAGGGTACCTTCATGCTGTGGAAGACACAACAAATATTTAGCAAATATTAGCATAGTAAAGATGCCTGCAATGAATCCAAGAATATGAAAAGTGCCCACCACTAACTTTGGCCCAGGTGTTGTTTTGAAGTGAGTATAGCATCCTTAAGCCCTGAAATTCCTGCGATGGCGCCAGTTAATTAGAAATCAGGTTAAAGGTTTCATCACAATAGCCAAAAGTAAAGATTAAAAGCTAGTTTAACCTCTGTAAAAAGTAAAAAAAAAAAAAAAAAAAACTCTGTAGGAAGTGTCAGGAACCATAAATAATGCACAAATGAAGAATTAAAGTTGGACGAGTTTTATTGGCATCCTCTCGTCTGAAGTTACAAGCTAGTAATGCCCAACAGTACTTACTTCACCCAACTCCCCACATTCTAGTATTTTGAATCATCACATAGCAACCCCCAAGAACACGAGCTTGTCACGAGCTATAAACACATAGCGCTCGTGACAACTCACTGCAACATATGTACAACCCAACACACCTTCCCCCCTTGAATTGAAAACAAAAAAAAACAAAAAAAATTCTTATGCATCACAAAATCATTGTATCTAACAGGCATACGGTGAGAACGTGCCGCTCTAGTGTTGATTGAATTGTGTTCATCATGTGCACAATTTCCTTTATCACTTTTTCCCTCAACATCAAAAAAAACATTGCTATCACAGTCTTCCTCTGACTGGTAAGGACCATTGAATACAGATACTCTGCTCAAATTCCACACTGAACCACCATCAACACGCACAGCATTCCTAAACACTTCAATCACTTTCCTGGGAGCGGACCACACAGGAAAACCTTTATTCACACCTTCTTTCTTCTTCATACGAACAAAATCACCCACATTAACAGAACGACCAGACATAGAACCCAATCTCCTTACCAAATCATGTTTCATCTTATCTTTGTACAACTGCACCCTGTGTTGAACCACTTCAAAATCTACTTTCAAACAATTCTCAAACCCAGCCAAGTTCTTTTTTAACCACCAAGGAACTAACTTTGTACTAGGCTTCCGACCTCTTAATAGTTCAAAAGGAGTAACCAATGTTACCGAATTAGGTGATGTCCTGTAGGCCAACAACATAGATTGTAACGCTACCCTCCAATTCAACTCACCTTTGATGGAAAGTTGAATGGCCTCTTTGATCACACGGTTGAAGCGTTCAACCTGGCCATTCGCTTCAGGATGGAAAACAGCAATTCTCCTATGAACAATGCCACATTTAGCTAAGAACAATTCCATTTCCTTGCACACAAACTGTGGGCCATTGTCAGTAACGACTTCCTGAGGAATTCCCTCTCTACAAAAGATCTCATCTAAAAATTCTATCACTTGATGAGAAGTAACTTCCTTAACCATCTTGACCTCTGGCCATTTGGAGTAATAATCAATGAGAACTATACCAAAAGCTTCCTGTTTAGGTAAACAACTAAACGGACCAATGATGTCCAACCCCAATTTTCGCCAAGGACCAGAAGGCAAAACAACTGGACAAGGTTCAGGACGTAATGCAACAGCTGTTTTATCACTGTTTGAACAATAAGAGCACGCACGTACAAATTGATCCACACAAGAATCAATCCCTGGCCACCAAAAAGACTCCTTTAAGCGTCTCCTGGTGAAAGATATCCCTAAATGTCCTTCATGAGCAATTTCAAGGAGAGTATTCCTAATAGAAAAGGGTGGCACAATCTTGTCTCCACGAAGAAGTAAGTCACCCTCCACAGCAAGTTCTTCTTGCACCTTAAAAAATCCCATCATATCTCCAGATAACTTCCTATGTTCCGGCCAACCATGTACAATGAAGTTCTTGACATTAGACAATTCCAAATCATTCTTCACTGCTTCCAACCAAACATTCTCCTGCAAAGAGAACTGTTCACCGCAGACTAAATTGACATCATGGAAGGTAAAAGCAACCTCACACTCATCTTCAATAACAACTTCAGTGCCACTCATGTCAGAAATTAATCTTGACATGCAATCAGCATGTACATTCGCTTTACCCTGAACATACTCAACTTTGCATTGAAAGGATTGCAATCTTGAGGCTAACCTTGCAAGACGCGCCGACATGGATCTGCCTCCACCCGGAGCCATGAGATACACCAAAGGTTTTGGTCAGTTTTTATTAAAAATGTTGTGCCCCATAGAAAAGGTCTAAAATGCTCAGCTCCCCAAACACAAGCCAACAACTCCCTTTCTATGACAGAATAATTCTTTTCAGCGTCTCTTAATGCTCTTGATGCATAAGCAACAACCCACTCTCTTCCATTATCCCTCTGCAAAAGCACTCCACCCAAACCGGAAGAACTTGCGTCTACCATAATAATACATTGCATACCCACAACAAAAGGTTTAAGACACGGAGCATTCACAACAAACGATTTTAATGACTTAAAAGCTTCTGTCATAACCTCAGTCCAAATAAACTTGGCATTTCTTTTCAATAAACATTTAAGAGGGTCAACCTTCGCAGAAAAATTTGGGATAAACTTAGCATAGAACTCTATAAGACCTAAAAAAGCTACCAATTGTTCCTTTGATGTAGGGACAGGAGCATTTACAATACTTTCCACATGGTTTCTCTTTGGTTTGATACCCATCCCACTAATAGTGTGACCTAGATACTCCACTTCTTTTTGCCTAAACCTGCATTTGTCCAAACGAAGAGTAAGCCCTTTTTCTGATAATGCAGCAATCACTCGCTCCAATTTTTTATCATGTTCTGAATCATCTTTTCCATATACTAAAATGTCGTCTTGAAACGCTATAGCACCACTCAACCCCTCCAATGTTCTCTCATAAGTCTCTGGAACACTGAGGCAGCGCTCGCCAACCCAAAAGGCATACGCCAAAATCTATATAACCCTTCTGGTGTAATAAATGCGGTAATGTTTTTAGATTCATCAGCAAGTACAACTTGATGGTACGCACTGGCTAGATCAATACATGGAAAAACTTGTGCACCAGCCAATGTTGAAACCATTTCATGAAGATTTGGTAACGGATGCGAATCCACCCAGATGGCACAGTTTACACTGCGGAGGTCAATGCATAGCCTCAGCTCACCAGAAGACTTAACCGAAATTACAATGGGCGAAACCCAGGGTGAAGATTCTATTGGTTCAATGATATTTTTATCACATAGATCTTTCAACATTTCTTTAAGTTTGACCCTATAAGATAGAGAAACATTTCTTACTCTATGTCTCACAGGAGTAGCATTCTCATTTAATTTGATGACATGTTCAAAACCCTTATAACACCCTAACGTGTCACTAAAAACACTGGGATATGCTTTACGTAAGTTTTCTATTAGCAAGAATTTTCCATCATGAGTACTTGACTCAGTCAATGGTTGCACAACATACACAGGAGGATCAGCTCTAGGATCAATTTTCATACCTAATTGGTGTTGGTGTGGCCAACTTAATAGTGATAATCCAGATCTTGACACATAAATTTTTCCAGATATATGTCGGTCACCAAATTGTATGTTAGCAATAAAATATCCTACTAAATCAATCCTATGTCCTGTGTAACCACCAGGAGACACATCTGATACGATCAACTTCTTATTGTGAAATTTTTCCTTAAAAACACTTACAGAGATTATGGTATACCATGCACAAGAGTCCACAAAAATTTCTAGCTTGATGCCATCAACAGTAATTACACAAGATGGAAATTTTGTGCACTCTCCATCTTCACACACATTAATGACTGTATTCACTTGAAAAGTCCCTTCGTCATCAGAAGAGTAATTTCCACAGCATTCATGTACACAATTCATCTTCCCATGTAATGATTTGCAATATCTTGTGAAATGTCCTTTCTTGTTGTATTTAGCACAAGTTTTTCCTATAGCTGGACAATTTTTACTGTTGGCTAAGTGCCCATCGCTTCCACACCTAAAACACAGTAATTTAGAATCTCTCCTTTCAGGTTTTTGATTCCTGAACTTATTTTCATTTCGATATGAAAATTCATTCTTGGATGGATTTTCATTTCTGGATGAAACATATCTCTTTGACTTCTCATGGTCTTTAGATATGCTAAAAACATCACTTTTGTCATTCCCTCTAATCTCCTTAACAATTTTCTCTGAGTGTTCTATTGACTTTGCAATATCTATAGCATTGTTAAGAGACATATCAGATGTTGTCCAAAGTCGTTCCTGCACTTTCTTGTTATTAGTCCTCATGAGAATCTGATCTCTCAAAACTTGTTCATAAGATATATGTTCAAAATCGCACGTAACCGCTAAGGATCTTAAGGCAGAAACAAAATCTTCCACAGGTTCATCTGTACGTTGTTTACGTGAGTAAAAAATAAATCTCTCCATAACTATATTCTTTTTTTTTCCATATCTTAAACTTAGCTGTTGCGAAGCATACTCATAAACATTTATGTTCCCTGGGTTTACTAAAACTGGTAAGGTTTTAAATTCTTTTGAGGCTATACCTCCCAAACAATGTTTTAGAAGTGATAATTTCCTTTCTGGCTCACACTCACCCTCCTCTAACACATCTACATATGCCAAAAATACAGGTTCCCAAATTTCCCATGCTAAGGGTGGTTCACCAGGAGATGACAGGAATGATGGTGGAGGAACAATACCAGCCATGAGGACTAACAATATTTAAACTTATACTGTAACTTTGAAAATATACAATAAGAAACTGATTAAGATATATAATAAGAAAACTGATTATATATATGGTAGAAGAAATATCAATAATATCCAAATGTCAAACACGTGGTGTACGTGTAACCTTTCCAAGCAGAAAAAAATACCGAAGATTTAGTTCGTGTAGCAGTCTTCACGTTGCGCAGATAAACGAGTGAAAATCCAAACTGGCCTTTTAATTCTCTACTGCTCTTGCGTGTAGGAAGCGCAATGACGTGAGATTCAATGCTACTGATGTCCAGAGCGTGATGACGTGAGGGAAAGAACGTCAAAATCCACTCCGGCGCGAGCTCCAGATGTCGGCTCCAATGCAGAGCGGAACACTCACGAGACAGCAAACAACTTCAAAAAATGCCACTCGAAGTAAGTGAGACTGTTTCCAATCCTTAAGGAATACTTGCGACCCTTCAAATTAACGCTGTTTTAATCTCCAGCGTTGGTATAGTACCTTTCCAATCTTTTGAAGGACGCCGACGCCAGTTCCGTTTAAAATTGCAGCCCGATGGAATTTAAAGTGCCGGTTCCTTTTTATTTTGCAGCGTAACGGAGAAGAAAAAAATGATTTCTCCTAACTTCCCATTAAAATTAAACAGTTCCTGGGTAATCCTTTTAAACCCAACGAACTTGCAGTATAATCAGATTTTTTTTTGAAGAAGTTCCTTTTCTTCAATCGCAGGTCACGAATCCCGCCCGTCGCCAGTGTAGGAAGTGTCAGGAACCATAAATAATGCACAAATGAAGAATTAAAGTTGGACGAGTTTTATTGGCATCCTCTCGTCTGAAGTTACAAGCTAGTAATGCCCAACAGTACTTACTTCACCCAACTCCCCACATTCTAGTATTTTGAATCATCCCATAGCAACCCCCAAGAACACGAGCTTGTCACGAGCTATAAACACATAGCGCTCGTGACAACTCACTGCAACATATGTACAACCCAACAGAGATGAGAATTTAGACGGCGCTGATCAGAATGAAGGTTCTGTTCCTAGTGCAGCAACTATATGAAAGACTACCTGACTCAGTAAAGTGACGGTGATTGTGAGCATCACCTGAACAACTACCCTGAATAGAGTAGCTCCAATATGATGTATGAACACTATACCGTTTTTCCAAGACTATACGGGATGTTTAGGAGTTGAATGGTTGGCCTGATGATGGCATTGGAAAACTACCAGGGAAGACAATCTAGCCACTCACACATCCTGGGCTATTTTAGTATTCAGATGATGTACAGTTACATTTCTCAACAAGCACATCTCCAAGCAAAAGAAGATGCTTCAACCTTTTGTGCGGTTTCACTCTACACCTTCGAATAGAAAGCCACATTAGCAACACCTGGAGTTATAACTCAAAGCTCTAACACAGTCTCCTCATGTTTGTTACTGCTAATTTACACTGCAAACGAGTCTGCAATGTGCAGCAAACTAATAATGTCACACGCTAAAAAAAAATCTAGAAATGATAAAAAAAACACAGTTTTAAAGGATACGATTTAACAATTGCAAGCCTATTAGCTACCTACTTTTAATTTGTTAGGACTCAGGACTGGAATGCAGCATGAGATATCACATCATTTTATTCATGCTGTGCCATTGCTTCAAACTAAGTGTCAATAGAAGATTGTCACTAGAAGGGAGTGGGCAGTTTTGTGTAAATGACCAGCTGAGCCATCAATACCATATATACATTCACATCTACAATCAATTGCAAGTATTATTTGTCCTACAACAGATGATAGCAGGGGTACTAGGAGCCTAACTCCCCACACCATTAGCACTTGGATTTCTCATTCCCCTAGAAAATGTCAAATGATAGTTACAGGGGTAACTCTTTAGGACAACCCCTTCTATTACAGATATGCAAAGGTATGTGTACTACAACAGGTTAACATCAGCCATTCAAATATAAATGTAAAAAATCCAGATATAAAGCTAACATTTTGTTACTTCAACTTATAACAATCCATATTCTAGAAGATAAAGCACAGCCAGTAAAAGGTAATCCGTGTATTCCTTTTCAAAGCTGGAAACTCAGCAACTTCAAATGAAAATCATTAAGAAATAGATGCAGCCAGATATTATGAGGATGTTATACCATCAGACTGTTCACTTTCGAAGTCCATCACTAGCACTGATTATTGACAATCCTACTGGCCATGTCTCTTATTACCTGGAAATCTGTTCTCGGATGATTGGATAGTTGCCAGTTACCACATTGTGCACGTATGTGGTAAACCAGTCTGAAAACGAGGTGCCTGGAAACAAAGAAAATGCAAAGGAGTTAATGCCAGACAAAACTTGTATAAATGTGCATCCCCTTGCTGCCAATCGCTGAAGTGTGTTTCAGGTCTGCATACGCGTGCATTAGAGGCCTCAATGATGGGTTTGGTGAGTACAGCAGCACAATATCGATGAGAATAAAGAGTTCTGGTTAAGAGACAATCATTTGCAAATGTAGATTCAAGGAACTTTAGTAGGGCCCCAGAACATCATCATGGCTTGAGGTAGTGTGTGTTAGGACATTGGGACTAGATAATTCTTTGAAAATGTCTCTATAGGCCTAATACGTCTGGTGACGATGCTTCGCAGACGTGTTTGCTGAAACATGGCTTCTTCTCTTAACATCCTTGTAGTGACATTATGTGTGTATCTTTCAGCATGCCCAGTCAGCTTCGGATACAGACAGAAGCAACTGATTTTCTAACTTGTAGCTCACTCTTTTCTTTTCTTCCGGCTCATTGTTATACCACTTGTCGGAGTTGGTTCCGGTCTTCAGTCTTTCAGTTTAAGCCCATCAAGTTTAAAAGTGTAAATGCATTATTGGGAAGAAGGTTTTCACAGAGGGTTTCTGGATGCACACTGCTAGTAGACATTACAGGGATTGTTTTGTTAATTGTGTCGAAGACGCACACGCTTACTTTGTGGAATTGCCTGAATCTGTCTGAGGACAGGGTGATTGGTTGTGCTGTACCTTAGATAGGAGGAGGGCGATTAATGAAAGGTCTGACCAAAACTGTGGATGAGATAAGAATTTTGTAAGTAGTTCAATGGAGAAAAAAACAGATACATTTAGGGGCAGGATGTTTTAGCTGGGACAGTCACCAGCCAGAGCACTTTTCCTATCAGCTCTACAGTCCCTTTGACATTAGTTCTGTTTACTTAATGCTCGTTGGAATCAATTCTCAACCTTCAACAATACATACATATCAAAAAATGTTCTATCTTGAAACCCTCAAATCACTTCAACAATGCCCTTCCCTCCTATTTCTTTGAAGAAATGATAAGGTCCCTAGTTCCGCTCTTGACCAAGATTGTTAATGCGTCCCAACTACAAGGTGAGATCCCGCCAGTGGCGGTGCGTCCATTGGGGGCGTGGGGGCGTTGGAGCATTGTCCGACTAATGCAACGGCTCCAAATTCTTCTTTCTACGTCTCCGACACTAATTCCACTCAGGACTCCAGTCCTGATTGGAATTAGCGTCTCTGCGTTGGAGAAGTAGAATAAGGGAGGCTGGGGTAGGGGCGGAGCTGTGGCAGCACTCAGGCAGGGAGTTGAGTGACAGGCCAGCAGGCAGCGCAGTTGCAGTACCCTGCAATAGTGCACATGTTCATTTTTGGGCTGATCAATTTTATGGTCAGCCCGAACTTGCGCACTCTAGGCTGCACGTAAGGAGACCGAGGGTTTGATGCTGCAGCCCCCCCCCCCCGGTCGCCTAATGGGCAGGAAATATCCATGCCCTCAACCAATCCTTGCGTCGCTGCTGGAGCAGCGCCAGTAGAGGGGTTGGCACTGCAGTGACGTTAATGCTGTTTCCTGTTTGCTCCTGGGTCCCGCGCTCTTCAACAGTCATGCAGAGGCGGCGCGGACCGGTAAATTTTCATTCTTTTATATTATATTATTTTTATCTTCCCCTGCCCCCACACCTCGCGAGTTTATTTGTGTAGGTACGGTAGCTTCAGCCGGTTGAAAGTATTATTCTGAAGGCTTCAGAAAAATACAATCAACCTCACTTTGCTCGTGTATAACAAGGTTTTTCCAGACACAGAATTTGGCATATATCTGTTTTTTTTGCAGTGTTATGTAGCGCTAACTCGACCCGAACGTATTGAGCGCTTTATATGACCTCAAGTTACATCACACAAGTTCAAACGTATTCAGTTTTGGGGATGGGAATTTTAAGTCATGCCCAGAATCACAGGCTGTTGAGTAATGCCGGGACTCGAACCTGCTTTCTTGGTTCTAAAGTTAGCAGTTCCGGTCCTAGCGCCATGACAGTGGGTACATAAGAACTTTTATTCAGACTGACAATGATCTCACTGACTTGTGCCTGTATGTCTGTAGAAGAACACAGTGAGACGCAGTGAGTCTCAGAGGCTACGGAGGGCTAAGTAAAGCCGCAGCAGAGGAGCTACAGCGAACGCCAGAGGATTGAAAGTGGCCCCCCCACCGTCCGCTCCACGGTGGAGGACGCCGGCTGCTACGAAGGAGCAGTCCGCCCCCCCTTCTCCTCCTCCCCCCCCCGCACCGCAGCACCGGAGACAGGACACGGGCTCAGGAGATGGATGCGCCCGGAGGGTATTGCGCCGCCGCTGCCCAGGGGAGCGACTGAGGAGAGCCCTGAGACCAACAACGGGAGCGGTTCTGTGACAGAAGACTGAAGCCTGCCCCCATCGGCTTCGTTAGATACCGGGTGATTACCTACGCTGCGTCTCATGGTGATACAGACTTGGAGCCATGATCTGATCTAATCTGTGGAGTTCAATCACAAGCAATTCACAAATTTTAGCAAATCGGAAGGGACTGAGACACTTTGTGGAATAATGCATTGCTTCTGAAAGACTCTACGGTCGGACTCAGGGGGCACACAGAGACTTGAGGTATTTGTATTTCTCCTACCCGCCTGCTCACTTTTAAACTACCTCCTCTGTCCAAAATGGCTGGAGCCATAAACCTGTAACAAAAAATCCCCCCCCCCACGGTACCTCTGTCCACGAGGCTCCTCAATTTAACTCCCCCACACAGAGATAAGCATTCCTCCCAGATAGCTGGAGCATTGCTGGCTCGGATAGAAAGTGAAACTCCTCCCCCTAGGCTTAAAGTAATAGCAGCAGACAGAGGACTAATATCTCCACCTCCCCTGCATGCATGAAGGAGAGGGGATACTGCTCTTCTATGCTAGCTAAGCAACAGCAACAAACAGAGGACTAATGTCTCTATCCCACCTATTTGGCGGACATGTTTGACTATTCTCTCTCATGGGCGGACATCCTGGATTAGTCATTTTCTTCTTTATCTGAACACTCGCCAAGAATTAACCACTCTAGACTAATCACAACTACTGAGTATTTGGCTCAGTTAGGTATCTACACCCTTTTGTGAAAGAATGCCTGCCTATTATGTGGAAAAGTAAATTTTGCCATGTTCTGTGTCCCTACGTGTTCCCCATGTTATGATATATGTGCATGATCGATATGCATGTATTCCCCTCTTATCAATTAAAGACGCAATTACAGTTGTGTCCATCTCTAGTATGCCAGTTTTCAGTCCTCGTGAATACAACGAATATCAGGCCTATGTAATCCTACGTTGCCACATTTTACAGTGTGCACGTTAATTCATTGAATTATCCCCGTTTCTAGGCCTCAAAAGGGCCCGGACTCAGATTCAGCTCCTGTTTCCTGAACCCTCGCTGAGGAGCGATACAGCCCCCACCTGTATCCCTGACCCTTCACTTACTTCCTGCCTCACAGTGCTCGGCCAGGCCTGGCTCTGCCTGCCAGTCTGCCAAAAGTATGTTATGATTCTAGTTATCAGTCCAGCCCTCCTTCTCTGCATTCCTAAGCTACTGAATCGCATCAATAGTTTCCGTCATGGTCTAGCCTTTACGTCTCCATGTAAGAGAAATACTGTATTAATGGTCATTTAATATTCCTCGCACCGCACTACATTTAGAATAATGCATGCACCAGTCTTAGAGTCTGTTAGCCTTTACCCTGATAACTTTTGGATTCTATCAACATGTTCTCTAAACACTAGATACTAGATAGGCTTTAGGTACATGTCGCTCTGACTCTCCAGACTTTCGTCTCCTCTTCTAGCACAGAAGCCATAGCCCCCAGTTTCTCCCTAGTAACACGTCATTGCCAGTTTGCGCGCACCACTAGGTCAGAGGTCCCAGCTCCTTAGGTAGCCCCCTCCATGTTTCCGCCCCTTTTATGACATATTCTGTTGCGTTTACATCACATGTCTATGTACACGCCTCTTGTTACACCTACTTTCTGCCTTATCTTTCGCGACTGCTACGGACTCCACCCACTGCTACGCCCCCTGCATTGACTGTAATGTATTTTGTTTAACTATAAATATTGTGCACTGTTATTAAAGTTTGCTAGCCATTCCCAGATCCTGCCCCGGCAGCTGTCGGGCCCTGCCATCCTATTCCCATGCAGGCTGTCCTGTTCCTGTCCTTTTATACTTATTAAAGCCTGTCAAACTCAAGATACCTCGAATCTTGTCTCTTATTTATTGAGCTATCTGTTATTAGAGTATCCTGAAAAATAGACCGGTAATTAATTATTTATTTACCACATAAATGGCGCCCGAATAGGGACTTGCCCTTTCCCCACGCGCCGGAGAAGCCACGCATGCCCCCTGACCCTCTGCAGCCGTGACGGAACCATCCTGCGCAGTGGCAGATATTTCTGCTTCAAGTATCCCTCAGGTCCACGGAGGAGACGGAGGTTGCGGTCCAGCATCCAGACGAGGCGGTGGAGGAACGCGGCGAGTCCCGACCAGAGCCCAAGCCGAGAGTCCAAGGTCCGAGGTATCCAGAGGCCCACCCGTAACTGAAGTCCGAAGTTCGTAGTCCGTCGTCGTAGCAGTCCAGTCCAGTCCGAGGCCTTCCGTTCTTGCTGCCCGGTGAGTACCGTTGCTGGGGTAGTATCTAGACAGGGTCAATTAAATTGTCTCTGGTCCGTGGGTTTGGGTACGCAGATCCAACAACGAAGTGTCCACCTAGGTGGATGCGGGTCCTGACGTGTCTCTTTATGAGACCGGTAAGTTTCATACTGTTTCAGCAGTGCATCTAGTCTGTTCTAGTCAGTTCTGTTCTCAAGAAATTCATGTGTTCTGTCCGAACTGTTATTTTAGATGTTATTTCATGTGTTTTCAATGTCGTGGTATGAGTGATTTGTTTTATCGTGTATTGTATTGTGTCTAGATTCCAGTTTAAATCATGCCTCTGTTCTCGAAATTACGTCAGTTAAGAACTAGAAAAGGTCTGCTCGAGGAAGCAGTTCCTGTCCCGCCTAGGGACAGTCCAGGTCATTTTATGTATCATAAGCATGGCATAAGTGCCATATTATATCTAGATTTATGGGTAGAGTACACCAAGGAATTAGAAGAGAAATATAGATGGCCTGTATCAGGCACATGGGATGCCGAGTGCATCATGCGAGTAGAAGAAGCATTATGGAAAAAGAAATCCAGACAGTCCCAGAAAGATGCCATCGAGTTATGGCGCAAAGAATCTCATAAAAGAACCGAAAAAGAAATCAGAAAGTCAGAATTAAGTAGAGAATCCTCAGAAAGAGCCCAAGAAAGGGAATTAATCGAAATAGGTGAACGAGTTAAAGCCGAACAGTCAGACAGACAGAGAAATGCCCTCATCAAGGGTATGTATCCTCTTCTTGCCGAGGGCTTGCCAAAAGCAACCCCAGAAGCACCATGTAATTTTCCGCCGCCATTAGTTCCGATTAAGCTACGTCACAAACCGACCGCAGCCGATATTTTTCTCTCGTCCTATTTGGACGACACAGTCCCAGAATATGCAAATCCTGTCCCGCCAGCTCCTGTAAATAATGTAATTCCTGTTCCTCCAGCTACCGGGGCACCTGTTACAGCACCTGTTACGGTACCCCCGGTCCAGCCTACAGTACAAGTACCCGCTACATCAGTCACTCTGCCAGCACGGAGAGTATCCGTCGATGATTCTAGTTTAGGGGCCGCGGGAGGAGGTCCTCCTGGTACCCCGCCGCCACACAAACGTGGAACATTAGTCGAGTTACATGAACGTGCGTTACAGCGTACGCCCAAATATCAGTCCGTTGCAGATATCAAACGAGCTCTTACCGAATGCCGTTATGATCCAGTCCCAGGCGATGATAATATGGTTATATATTCATTGCGTGTAAGACGGGTGACCGAGTATTTGGACACCCTACCGAATATGAAAGAAGATCTAGACAGAATGTATCGCTTCTTCCGTACAGGAGAAGATCCAGAAAGTATAGGCGAAATCATGTCTCTCAGGAAAGCTGAGACCCAGTTCATGTTATTAAAGTTTCTAATTAATTGTTTAATAAGGGAACAAGATTGTCCGACTAAAGATCCGACCAAAATGAGAGTCCTGACAAAGTGGAGTGATAATATAGCCGAGGGAAGACACAAGACACTAGGTAGTATAGAGAGTATGTACAAGAAAATTCGTAAGGAAATAATAAGGTTACACGACAAACGCAAAGCAGCACAAGTAAGTGAGAAGGAAAACGACTCTTCTACTGAAGAGGTAGACGACGAGAATCCTACCAGAATAGCGTATGTAGGTAAATCTAGACTTCCCGACCGACATTCATGCCCAGAACACAAGAAAGTCTTTCCTCCTCCAGCACCAGAACAAGGTTCTCTCGAACAAGTATTTCAAGCTACTGATCACATTCTGAAATCACGAATCGGTTATAGTGAACTTAGTACCATGCATGAACAAGAACTAGCCCGATCAGCAGTCCGATGGATTACTGATTCTACCACTTTTCCAGACGAAATAGTGGCACAAATGTTTCTGAAACTGCCCCCAGCCGAACAGCGACTGGTGGGTATGTATATGATCCAGCACCTCATTACACTGTATGAGGGACAACATTCTGATCCAGGTCCGTTACACGATGTTCTGAACGAGTTACTCCAGTATAGATGGAAAGGTTTAGGTACCGATTTAATTAGTATCATTCTAGAACAGCGCCACAAATATAGAACGTTTCTGAACCCGCATTTTGTTCATGTCTCACCTCCAGAAAGTAAACCATTTTACATAGAAAGACAGCATCCGTTACGAGAAGTACACCCAGTTAGGACACAGGGTGGTGAAATGCAACGAGTATTTGTTTACACCCCTATTACCAAGATGGAACTCTTAGAGATGAAGAAATTAATTCCCTGTCACGATAAAGATCCAGCAGGGTTCCATCGAGAATTAAAAGACATGCTCCGTATGGGAGAATACACGTATCCAGATATCATTAAAATGCTAAAAGTCCTGTTGCCCGCAGGGGTATATGAAAAACTCAAGGAAAAAGAATGGGAGGTGGGAGAGAAAAAGATAGATTGGGCCGTTCTAGAAGCTGAAGAAAATACACGTGTACCAGGTACCGGTCTAGGAGATAAATGTAAAGAATTACCTGAACTATTAATACAAGTTTTGCCAAGATTACTAGCCACGAAAAAGGAAGACTGGGATGCAATCTCAGCCTGTAAACAGAAACCAGACGAAGATACTAGTGATTTTTATTCTAGATTCGAGAAATGTTTTAGTATTAACAGTGGTTTAAAGACGAGTAGTGAGTCATACCCTCATCTTTTTGTTACTAAACTAGTCGAGAATTCAAGTCCACAAGTTAAAAATCGAGTTTTGAAAGTCGAAAGTACTTGGCAAGCTAATACCCCGTCCCAAATGCTCCAGATGCTCCAGTATCACCAGAATAGAATCAGGGAAGAGCAAGAACACGAAAAGAGACGTATGAAAGACACGAAAATGAAAGTATTAGTTGCACAATCTGTTCCACAAGACAGTCAGAAGAGGGGTCCGAGTCAAGCCAGTCATCCTGCAGTTCCTGTTAAAGGGACATGCAATTATTGTAAACAGCCAGGTCATTTTATAAACGAGTGTGCAGTTCTGAAACACAACATAGCAACTGGTAAGACTAAAGAAAGACCACGTCCGCCTAGGCAAGAACAAGTTTCACAGAGTTCTCAGTCACCACAGAATGCACAACAGATAGTTCCAGCACCGCAGCCTATAGCTGCAACACAGCATGTTACACAGCAGATGTACCAGTTTGCTCAGTCAGAGTATCCAGAGTATCAACAGTATTCATGAAACAGCCTAGAGAGGGAGGTAGGCTTGCCTCTCATCGAGATACCTGTAGATCAAGAGGGTCCCTATGTACACAGTCAAGTATTAGGGAAAGACAGAAAGTTTTTGATTGATACAGGGGCAAGTAGGACTACTATTAGTCATGTCGAGGTTCCAGGGGCTCCGCTCTCAGGCTCTAGAAATGTTTCCCTTGGATTTTCAGGAAAGCCTATTGTAAACGAGATTTCAAAGCCAGTTACTCTAGAAGTTGGTCCATTGTCCCGCACTACTGATCTATTACTTACGAAGTCATGTCCAGAAAATTTGTTAGGTATTAAAACATTGAAAGAATTAGGTGCAGTAATTTGCTGCTCCCCAGAAGGAATACGCTTGTTTTTACGTGACTTTAAGGGTCACTATGTATTACATGATTTTGATCCAAGATTACTGAATGTTCCCCAGCATCTATGGGCGCAAGGTCCAACTGATGTTGGTTGTATGCAAATCACACCCCATCGTGTGACTCTCAAGCAAGGTATAGTGTTACCACGAATCAGACAGTACAGATTGCCACCTGAGGCTGTAGCAGCCTTATCCAAAATTATTGACGAGCTCATTGCTCAAGGAGTGGTTGTAGAAACTGACTCCAATGTATGTAATTCTCCTATCATTCCAGTCATGAAACGTACTGATCCAAATGCACCTCCAGTATATCGATTAGTGATTGACCTTCGAGAACTTAATAAATGTATAATACCCCAGTATCCAGTAGTCCCAGATATTTCATCCCTATTGACAGCTATTGATTCTGAAGCTATATTTTTTACAGTAATCGACCTCAAGAATGCATTTTTCAGTGTTCCCGTTCATCCAGACAGCCAGTACCTTTTCGGATTCTGTTTAAATGGAAGGAGCTATAAATTCACACGAGCTCCTCAAGGTTTCACAGAAAGTCCTAGTATTTACAGTCAAGCACTTAAACGACAACTTGACAATATTCACATGCCAACTGACACTGCTCTGCTCCAGTATGTCGATGATCTACTGATCACAGCCCGTTCTGAACGTGACTGCGAGCGAGCGTCACTTACAGTTCTGTATTTTCTAGCCGAGATGGGGCACAAGGTGTCCCCTTCGAAGCTCCAGTTCTGTGTCCAGCAAGTGATCTACTTAGGCCACTTACTGTCCAAGTGGGGTAGGCAGTTGACACCAGACCGTATACAGTTAATAGCGAGTCTTCCTCAGCCCAAGACCCAGAAGGAGGTACGAGCTTTTATCGGCCTCACTTCCTATTGCAGACAATGGATTCCTCAGTATGCATTCCTAGCCAAGCCACTGATACGGTTAACGACACAGGAGGCAGCCGTATCGACTGTCCTCCCTTGGACATCTGAACATACACTTGCTTTTAATGAATTAAAGAAAGCCTTATGCCAAGCACCTGTTCTAGCTACACCGAACTACAGTAAGCCTTTTACACTTTTTGTCACAGAACGTGATGGTACTGCATTATCTGTTCTCACACAAGATCAAGCAGGACAGTACAAGCCTTGTGCTTATTTTTCGAGCACACTAGATCCTGTAGCCCAGGCTCTGCCTGCGTGCCTCAAGTCAGTTGCAGCCACAGCACTAGCTATCAGACAAAGTGATTCCATAGTATTAGGACACTCCCTGACAGTACAAGTTCCACACTCCGTGGAAGTTCTTTTAAACCGAACACAGACTCAGCACTTGACAATTGCACGTTTAACAGGTTATGAATTGACACTGTTCCAGCCACACATAGAAATCAGACGCTGCAACGTTCTAAATCCTGCTACACTGTTACCGTCCGTTTCTTCAAATCCTGCCACACATGACTGTGTGGAAGTAGTTAACACTATGACAAAGCCAAGACAAGACCTGACAGACATTGCATTACCTAATCCCGACCTGACACTTTATGTGGATGGTTCATGTATGAGAACAAGTACAGGAGAGCTAGTAGCCGCGTATGCAGTGACTACTGACACCGAAGTTATTGAAACACACCGTATTGACACCCTGTCTGCTCAAGCAGCAGAGCTAGTCGCTCTGACTCAAGCCTGCATACGTGCCAAGAACCTGAAAGTAAACATATATACAGATTCACGTTATGCATTCGGAGTTGTACACGACTTCGGAGTGCTCTGGCAGGAGAGAGGTTTCATGACTTCTCATGGAACCAAGATTCAGCATGGTCTCCTCATTCAAGCTCTGTTAGATGCAATACATTTACCGACAGCTATCGCTATCATGAAGTGCAAGGCACACACGAAAGTTACTGACATTATTTCCCAAGGTAACGATCTAGCAGATCAAACAGCCAAGCTTACAGCTCAGACACCAGACATTCCAGTTAACAAGACACAGACATCCACTCCAGAACAGACTACATGTATGACAGTTAAGGACCCCACTCAAGATGTCATAGATATCCAGTTACATACTACTCCTGAAGAAATCAAGAAATGGTCCGAACAAGGAGGGGTCCAGACAGATCAAGGATGGTTGACGAAGGGAAAAGCCACATGGTTTCTCCCCGACTCTATGGTTCAAGTCATTATTAATACCGCACAT
Organism: Lissotriton helveticus; assembly: GCF_964261635.1. Classification (NCBI taxonomy): domain Eukaryota; kingdom Metazoa; phylum Chordata; class Amphibia; order Caudata; family Salamandridae; genus Lissotriton; species Lissotriton helveticus. The sequence continues at coordinate 382,682,406 of NC_136062.1, forward strand.
AGTCCAGCACATCTAGGAGAAAAAGCCATGTTAGACAGTATCCAGAACATTTGGTTCAACAAGCATTTACGAGCTGCAGCCAAGCAGAAAGTCCGTACCTGTATGATATGTTGTCAGTTCAATCCAGGTAAAAGTGTCCCGGTGGAACAAGGGGGATTCCAGCCTCCTGACCACCCTTTTGAAGTCCTCCAGATGGATTATATTCAGATGGAGCGATGTCGAGGTTTCAAGTATGTCCTCGTAGTTGTATGCGCTTTGTCCAGGTGGACAGAAGCATATCCAGTCCCAGATTACACAGCCGCGACCACTGCCAAGCAGTTGGTTCGTGAATTCTTTCCCCGTTATGGACTCCCTAGGGTCGTGTATTCTGATAACGGCCAGCCATTCTCCTCTGAACTCATGAAGCATGTGTCCCTTTTGTTAGGGTACCAGTGGAAGTTTCATTGTGTGCGCCATCCAGAAGCAGCCGGTCTCGTAGAGAGACATAACCAGACCCTAAAAATCCGCATCGCCAAAGTCTTTAAAGAGAAAGGTGTAGACTGGCTAGTAGCCCTGCCAGTCGCCTTATTTTATATGCGCATGGTCGCACACTCCAGATCAGGTCTGTCCCCTTACGAGGTCGTATTCGGCCGCCCCCCAAACATGTGGGGTACACCTAGACCCCGAAGTATTACAGATGTTTCCAGTAATATGCTGACAGATTACCTAGCTTCCTTGATGTCTGCCCTCCACTCTTGTCGTTCACAAGTTGCCGCTGCATTTCCAGACAATACCGAAGTGAAACCGCATGAGGTCATTCCAGGCGACCTAGTATTAGTGAGGAATTTTGATCGTTCAAGTCCGCTGGAGCCCCGCTGGAAGCAACCTCAACTTGTTCTTCTTACCACCCGTACGGCCGTGAAGCTGGAAGGCCGTAAGGGCTGGGTGCACCTGTCACACGTCAAGAAATTCCATGGATGTCGCATAAAAACATTTGCCAAGAACATTTCTAAGGACTACCTTTTTCCAAGAGACTGCCTAAAAATTGATTCTGAATCCAAGCCTCCCCTGTTAGAGGAAACTCCGCAGCAGGAGTATAAAAAGAAGCTCCGGTCTAGTAAAATAAGTCAGCCAGTTTAATTGTCTAAGTCCCCCTCGGGTGAAACGGTTAGACAGGTTCCTGACATGTATGAGATAGACCCCCATAGTGAGAGAGTTAGTCAAAACTCTACCAGATGTATCGTTATTCTATGTTTTCTTCTATTTTTGAGTTTGATGTTTACCTGCATAAGTTATGCATTGCATTTATGTTTTCCAATTTCACATGTAAATAAGTTTTCTAATGCTACAGTAGAGCACACATTTAGTGATCTGCCTCCTCACGAGTTGTCCTATCGTCTTGCTATGCGCAACAACACATTCATCAGAATGTTACATTATTCACACCAGACCAGCAATGCCACTAATTGTTGGGTGTGTGGTCGACTCCCCCCTTTCCAGACACCGAAGGGAGTTCTGCCACTCTTTCCTTATCCGTTTTCACATAATGGTTCGTGTGGAGCATGGTCCATGTTAACGTTATCCTCCAATGATATGTCCCTTTTGAATAGTACATGTTTTCCAGACAAGCAAGATCTCCCCCATAGAACAGGGTTAGATCTAGAAAATGAAGTTTATAATTTAGGTAATTATTCTTCGAATTTTATGGTCCTGAATGTTCAGTCTGATACTACTCCAGACTTACCTGCTATTTCAGTACTACCAGTCAAAGGCGAATTATGTGTCAGAAAGAATGGTTCCGCACATGTAGGACATAGTGATTGTACTACTATTGTCGAGTATAGTAACAGTGGGAAATCTATTTTCAAAGCATCACGTCATTCTTATTTTGTTTGTGGTCAGACCGCATATGTTCGTCTGCCCCTCGATTGGGATGGAACATGTTACCTTGCCTTCCTACTGCCACCAGTTTTTCTAGCCCCATCTGATTATCATAGAAACACACATCTAGTACACGTCAGACATAGAAGGGAGATCGAGTCCCCAATTGTCGATCAAACTGAAACTACTCTAGAGCAATATCAAGATTTCAATAAAGGTTTCTTCTTCTTTATAGGACCTGTCCAGAATAGTAAGCTAATCCGTAGGTTAACCAGAACCCTCGAAGCAGTAGTGAATGAGACTACTTCTGCTCTAGGTAACTTAACCGAAGAGCAATCTGCTATGAGATTTGTCGTGCTCCAAAATCGTCTCGTTCTTGACGTCATACTGGCCGATAGAGGAGGAGCATGTAGAGTCATCGGATCTAGTTGCTGCATTTTCATTCCTAATAACGCGCCGTCTGTTTATTCAGCTATAACCAGACTTCATAAAATTGCCCATCAGTTACACCAGAATCCAGGCAACTGGACATGGTCCAGTTGGCTCTGGAGTATAATTTCTGCCTGGGGATGGAAAGTATTGTCATTCCTAGGTATAGCAGTAATGATCATTTTCAGTTGCTGCCTCTGTATACAATGTGGCCCTGCGATTTGCGGCATTTGTGCTACCTCTTGTATTCCAGGTCCTAGTCCCAAGTCCCGTTCCAAGACAATTCGAGACGAGCAAATGATGCTGTATGAAATGATAGATGGTATCATGAATATTGATGTTTCCTGATGGAAACGTAGGGCACAAGGAGGGAATGTGGAAAAGTAAATTTTGCCATGTTCTGTGTCCCTACGTGTTCCCCATGTTATGATATATGTGCATGATCGATATGCATGTATTCCCCTCTTATCAATTAAAGACGCAATTACAGTTGTGTCCATCTCTAGTATGCCAGTTTTCAGTCCTCGTGAATACAACGAATATCAGGTCTATGTAATCCTACGTTGCCACATTTTACAGTGTGCACGTTAATTCATTGAATTATCCCCGTTTCTAGGCCTCAAAAGGGCCCGGACTCAGATTCAGCTCCTGTTTCCTGAACCCTCGCTGAGGAGCGATACAGCCCCCACCTGTATCCCTGACCCTTCACTTACTTCCTGCCTCACAGTGCTCGGCCAGGCCTGGCTCTGCCTGCCAGTCTGCCAAAAGTATGTTATGATTCTAGTTATCAGTCCAGCCCTCCTTCTCTGCATTCCTAAGCTACTGAATCGCATCAATAGTTTCCGTCATGGTCTAGCCTTTACGTCTCCATGTAAGAGAAATACTGTATTAATGGTCATTTAATATTCCTCGCACCGCACTACATTTAGAATAATGCATGCACCAGTCTTAGAGTCTGTTAGCCTTTACCCTGATAACTTTTGGATTCTATCAACATGTTCTCTAAACACTAGATACTAGATAGGCTTTAGGTACATGTCGCTCTGACTCTCCAGACTTTCGTCTCCTCTTCTAGCACAGAAGCCATAGCCCCCAGTTTCTCCCTAGTAACACGTCATTGCCAGTTTGCGCGCACCACTAGGTCAGAGGTCCCAGCTCCTTAGGTAGCCCCCTCCATGTTTCCGCCCCTTTTATGACATATTCTGTTGCGTTTACATCACATGTCTATGTACACGCCTCTTGTTACACCTACTTTCTGCCTTATCTTTCGCGACTGCTACGGACTCCACCCACTGCTACGCCCCCTGCATTGACTGTAATGTATTTTGTTTAACTATAAATATTGTGCACTGTTATTAAAGTTTGCTAGCCATTCCCAGATCCTGGCCCGGCAGCTGTCGGGCCCTGCCATCCTATTCCCATGCAGGCTGTCCTGTTCCTGTCCTTTTATACTTATTAAAGCCTGTCAAACTCAAGATACCTCGAATCTTGTCTCTTATTTATTGAGCTATCTGTTATTAGAGTATCCTGAAAAATAGACCGGTAATTAATTATTTATTTACCACAATTATTGTATTATTATTCTCTTAACTATACTCTGAACATATGTAATGCACAGAATGCCACCTCATATTTGCAAGAATGTCTGCTTATTATTGCAGTACACTCCTAGCTTTACTCTAAACATTTGTAATGCACAGATTGCTACACCATATCTGAAAGAATGTTTGCCTAGTTTTGCAGTATTGTACCTATACCTGTATGTTGAACATTTGTAATGCGCAGATTGCGACCTCATATACCTTTTACCGCAGTATTATTCTTCTACCTGTATTTCGAACATTTGTAATGCAATGCTACTTCATTTACCTTGGCTGCTAACTAATGTCATTTCTGCTCTCTATGATTTTGGATTTTTGATGGTGGCACTACCCCATATATATATCTGGTTGATCACCAGTGACACTGTTGTACTCTATAACCTATTGTAACCTATTGTATGTATATGTTTCTCTGCACACTCTTACATTTGGGATACACCGATTGATCACTAGTACTATTCTTACACCGTATAACCTACTGTATGTTTTTGTTTTTCCTACACATGTGTACCACTATAGTGCATTCTCCTAGTCCCACCTAAACCATCATCGCAACATGGATCCCCCCCATCCCCCCCATTCTCAGTCCCCATTACCCTCTCACCTCCTTTCTTAGTATAACTCCCCCTCCCCACAACATGACCACTCCCAATCCCATTTCCCCTCCTACTCTCAGCCCCCATTACCCTTCCTGCACCCCCACCTCGACTATCAGTCTCCCAGCATACACCCTGACCCACCCACCTACCATCATTGCCCTCACTCACACCACCAACCCCCTCCCCACCTCATCCACACCCCTCCCGCCCAAAACATCCCTTCTCCCTAACACCCTCCCGTACACCAACACAACGCACACCTCCTCGAACACCAGCCCACGCTCCCACCTGCACACGAATTTCCTGGTCAGCCATTCCCCTCAGACGGCCGCCCCCACCTCCACCACCTACCCCACGGTGGACAACATCATGGCCACCCTTGCTCAGATCAAAGATGACATACACAACATCAAGGAACTACTCGCCACACACCCCATACACCCCTCACCCACCTCCCCTCCCAACTTATTCCCTACCCACCCGGCTGACTCACTCACTCAACACGCCCCAAACCGGGCGTCAATCCCCGCTCTTAGACGCAGCAAATACCCTCGTCTCCCTCGTCGCCCCTGCAACACCTCACACAACTACACCTCCCCGCCCAACGGGTCCTCCATCCTTCCGTCGAACTCTCTCACTCAACCTTAATCATTTTTATTAATTGTCTGATTCCCACATGTTTAACTTTGTAGCCATTTACGTGTGCCATTTATTTGTACTATTTTGTACATAGGTTGGCTTGTAGCCACCTATTTGTACCATTTATACTATGTGACCTATTGATTTATCTGTCTGACTATGTGTCCCCAGGTACTCCTCTTTGTAAAGCGCTCTGATATCCGCGGACAAGGATCTTGTCCGCGCTATATAAAACTTTCAAAATAAATAAATAAAATAAACACACACTGTGCTGACATAACATTTACAGGCTCATATTTTTTTACAACAGCGCAAGCCTTTTTTTAAAATATCTTGGAAAGGCATGCATTTCGCTGCAGCAGAGCCCCAGAGGTGGGTTGGAACAACCAGCACCGCACTTAAGGTGTCAACAGTGAACAGTTTAGAACAGCGTGGGAGGTCAGGGGCCAGGATGGCCAATGGTGGGAGCAGACAACCAGCATGCTGACATAACTGCATTGCTGTACTTCTTTGCGTTTACTTCAGGGATGTCTCGTGCTTCAACACATGAAGGTTATTTTTCACTCCTGTCTCTCACTCACTCCACTTTATTGGTTGTTCTGTTCTGTGCTAACAGGTGCTATTTAAATTGTGAAAGACATATTTTGTTAACGTCAGTGTTTGCTTAACGAGGGAGTCATACCTGACTTCTCAGACTATTGGGAGAGGACACAGGTGTGATGGGAAAACTGACTAGGACAGAGGAAAAGTAGGGGACAGTTTCGGGTGACTGCTGATGGGACCTGTGAATTGCGTGCGCAAGGATTGGCTTGGAAAGGCTGCGTTGCACCGTCTGTATTTCTCTGGCCTGCCTTACGGTTTTCACCCAGTGGCAATCTGCGAGTCCAACAAAGGTGTTCTGCCGCGGGATTGGTTCTCGGGAGAGTGAACCCACAACCTGTGTGAGGGTCGCCTTGGAATCATGGTCTCTGAGGCAACATTCGATGTGGTCGCAAAACCATGGCACATGAGTATTGCTTTTCACCCGAACCCCTGAGGGAAAGCTCCTTTCTGGGTCTCCCGTCCTTCCCCCCCAAACCTGAGCCCCTAAGATGTGTCATCTGATTCCAGGTTTGTGAAGTCCAATGCAACTCACATTACAGGGCATTTTTTCCAGAGTGCCGGGGCTCTGACCTTCCATTCATAAAGAACAAGTATTTTATTCTGCACTACAAAATAATGGCATTAAACGATGGCTCTTAAGTGTGTTGGTATTACCGCACCTCACCACAAGTTAACGCAGCCAGCGATGGCAGCAGTGAAACCCACAAAGCCACTACATGTGCTTTTCATTTGTGTCTGTCTTTAGACATAATCAAGAGGCTGCCAGCGCCCCGGTTCTTTGCTAGGCAACTGGGTGGACGCTTCTGAGTTCAGAGAGACTGTCTGTGAGCGATCACCGGTTTCCCGAGCTCCTCACAGTTAAACTAAGCTGTGACAGGGCAGAGAGTTTGGTTGAGTTGTGCAATTGCTGTGTGTTCCAGGCAGCCCCGACCTGTGTGACATGCATTTCTAGATAGGGCTGCAATGGCTCAGTTGGACAGGAAGCAAGTGTAACTTCGACAGTCAAGTGAAGTACTGGGTTATTTAGAACCCAGCGGTGCCAGGGGACACACCCAAAGACTTCGAGTTCTCCTGTCTCAGACTACAGAAACGCAGAGACTTCTTGGTGATGGCAAATATCAAATTTATTGGTTGCAACCAGTAACAGGTATCCTAGAAGTACAACGCGGTGTATGTTCTCAGGAGACTGCTCAATCTTACAAAGCCAGCCATCCCTTTTTATACAAAATATTATGCTTTAGGCAAACATTCCTTATTTTACAGGAACTTGAGAAAGACCCTCTAATGTCACATTTATTGAGTTCGCCACCCCCTTATGCGCAGAGTGCTACAGCACCTCCGCAACCTTTAGTTGTGCAACCTCCGGTTGTTGTGCCTTAAATTCTTCCACAGCCACCAGCTGCTCTTCAGTTGGCTCCTACTGTTATGGTGCAGCCTCCTCAAGGGCCGCCGACTTTGCCACCTGCTCCACCTGTACTTCCTACGACTTTGCCTACTGTATCGGCCACCTTTTCCGATATTCCTTCTGATACTGCCTCTGCGTCTGCCTCTGTCCTGCCTCACTCTGTCTTTCCTCCTGTTCTTTTATCAACTTCTCCTTCTGTTCAACAGAGAATGACTGATACTGTTGCTAGTCTTCTATCTCCTCTCTTTGGGGCAGCAAGTATGACCCCTGTTTCAGGGCGCAAACAGTTGCGTAGTCAACTGCCCGACTCTAGGGAGCGGGAAACATTGGATTATTTAGCACATAAATGGGTTACTGACACCACAAGATATGAGCTAGAGTCTGTTATAGATGTCTTCCATCAATGGGAAGCACCGAAGCAGAGATATGTTTTTGAGAAAATGTGTGCTCTTCTTTGTAAGGATTTGGAGGATAATGATTTGGAGCCCAACCCGCCTGAGTTGTGTCGTATACGGTTCGAGTTTGCAAAAGGCACGATTGTGGGTTCCGATGTTGAGAAAGCAGTTGCGACATTATTGTCGTTTAGGAGTGAAGGTACTTCTTGGTCGTTGTTTGAGCCTGATCCCTCTGTCAGGAGGAAGGTGCGACAATATCCAATGAGAGAAGTTCCCCCAGTTTGGAGAGAAGCGGACCCAAACGCTAACCCGGACATCCCGCCACACTTTCAGCGTGTTTGGGTACATGTTCCATGGAAGAGATCTGAAGTTTTGGCTCTTAAACAGACTTTGCCTGACCCCCGTAAAAATCCTGCAGGGTACTATAAGGAATTATCACAAACTGCGGACTCATGTATTATGAATCTAGCTGATATAGACATGTTGTTTGGAAATGTTGTTCCACAGCCTCTATGGGGATTGATCCGTAATACGGATCATGCGCAAGAGTTAGGTGATTCATGGGTTAATATCGCTGCTGCAGATGGCCGACAAATTGGTGGGGCGAAACCTGAGCCTTTAGTTGCAGACCTCCCTGCTAAGATTGTTACGTACATGAAGACTTTAATGCCTGCTATGCGAGTGAATTGGGATAAATTGTCTGCATGTAAGCAGAAGAAAGATGAGACAGTGTCCGATTTCTTCACTAGGTTTGAAGAGACGTTTATTGACCACAGTGGTCAATATATGAGTACCGAAGGTGGTCAACGGTTTTTCGTCGACAAGTTTGTGCACAATTTGCTTCCCGAGTTATGTAAGAAATTAAAAGATTCAGAGAGTTCTTGGGCCGTTTCCTCTTCAGCACAGATATTGGCTACTGCACAGTATTATGAAAATAGAGATAAGGATGAGAAGGATAGAGCAGACAAGAAAACGAAAGAGCTGAAAACTAAGGTTCTTTTACAGCAGGCGTATCCCCCTCGTAGTAACCAGCGTGATTATCAGCAGCCTCAGCAGTTTCAGAGAAACTCCCAAAGGACCGAATATCCTCAACAACGTTTTCCTGTAGGCCCCAATCAGTGTTCATATTGTAAGGAAGAGGGTCATTTCAAGTACAGTTGCCCTATTTTGTTACAACGTATGAATGGTGTCCCTAGTGCAAGAGGTCGAGGTGTCCCACAAGCACCTAGAGGTAGAGGACGTGGAAATTTCCCCCAGAACGCGCGTCCCTTCCCGCCTCAAAATTCAATGAATAGTTTTGATCAGCAGAATAACGCGTCTGGTAGGACGGCTCAGTACTATGCTGATGACTACTATGCAGAATATGAGAATATGGAAGGTAATGATTGCTAGGACAGCCATGGACAAAGAGAGGGAGTTGTTTCAGTTCCAGTAGATCAGAGTGAACCTTACGTTGAGGTGATTACATCAGGTGTGTCAGAGCCTTTTCTGTTGGATACTGGTGCTACGAAGATTTCTATTATGCACTCTAAACTCCCTGGCGCACCTTTGTCTGGCGAGACGAATGTTTCAGTAGGCTTTTCTGGCGCCCCGGTTAGGAACCCGATTTCTAGTCCTATGTCTCTGTCTGTTGGACATTGTGAATTCGTAGCACCCCTTATTCTGACAACAGGTTGTGGTGAGAACTTGTTAGGATTGGATCTATTGAAAAGATTGTATGCGACATTGTATTGTTCTCCCTCGGGAGTACAACTTACACTGGGTAAGAAAGTGGTCTCCTCAATGTAGTTATCGAAGGATAAACTTCCGACAGAATTGTCTTCTCTTCCTGATTCTATTTGGGCTACTGGTCCTAATGATGTGGGTCTTTTGGAAATACCGCCATATGTTGTGACGTTGAAAGCAAATGTTAAAATGCCGTGAATTCCTCAATACAAGATCTCTCATGAAGGTGAAAAGGCGTTGTTAGCGATCATTTATGATTTGATTGAAAAAGATGTAATTGAAGAGACAAGAGGCAACGTTTGCAATAGTCCTGTTCTGCCTGTTTTGAAGCGTACTGACTCTTCTCAGCCACCCGTTTACAGATTTGTGATTGATCTTAGAGAGGTGAATAAAATTGTTGTGCCACAATTCCCTGTTGTTCCCGATATCACTGCCTTATTAACTATGATTCCGGCTTCAGCCGCTTGGTTCTCGGTCATTGATTTGAAAAATGCTTTCTTCAGCATTCCGATTGCCGAGGAGAGTAGGGATATTTTCGGCTTCTGTTTAGGAGGTCGAAGCTACCGGTTCAAACGCGCTCCCCAAGGCTACTGTGAGAGTCCGTCAATCTATAGTCAGGCTTTAAAAACACAACTTGATACGATTGTTTTACCTGATGGTGCTACACTAATTCAATACGTCGACGACTTGTTAGTTGCTGCAGATACTGAGGAAATTTTTAAAGAAGCCACCTTGTCATTGTTGCGTCATTTGTCTGATTTGCATCACAAAGTGTCTCTTTCAAAATTACAGTATTGTCGACAAGAAGTGACCTACTTAGGTCATCTCTTATCGAAGGAGGGAAGAAAATTGACCCCAGAAAGAATTCAGGCAATTGCAAAGATGAGTGTGCCAATTACACAGAGAGAAGTGCGTGCTTTCTTGGGTATCACGTCATATTGCAGACAATGGATACCAAACTTTTCCCTGTTGGCCAAACCTTTGGTGGCATTAACCTGTAAAGATACACCAAATCCCCTTCCGTGGTCTGATGATTGTCAGAAAAGTTTTTCGGAATTGCGCGATGCGTTGTGTGCGGCTCCTGAGTTGGGTACCCCCAACTACAGTAAGCCCTTTACACTGTATGTCCATGAGAAAGAAGGTTGTACGTTGTCAGTGCTGACACAATCTTTTGGGGACAAACAGCGTTCATGCGCGTATTTCTCATCGACTTTGGATCCGGTAGCTAGAGCGTTGCCGAGTTGTTTGAGAGCCACGGCGGCAGCAGCTGTTTCTATTCGGCAGTCTACTGGTTTGGTAATGAATAATACATTGATTGTAATGGTTCCACATGCAGTGGATAATTTGCTAAACAGGACCAAGACACAGCACTTAACTAGTGCTCGATTATCGGGTTATGAGCTGACACTTTTAGCGAGTCATGTGCACATAAAAAGATGCAACACATTGAATCCAGCTACGTTGTTGCCGATTGTAGCAGAGACAGATGTTCCTGAACAGCATGATTGCTTTCTTAAAACAGAGGAAAAAACGAAAGGGAGAGTAGATCTTAGGGACACTCCTCTTGTGAAGTGTGAGAGAGAGCACGGGTAAATTAGATGCAAATGGTTGTTGGGTTAAATTGTCAGAGCATCAGCGATGGTTGCTACCCGATGCATACGTGCTTGCAGTGGTTACAATGGCACATGGAATGGCTCACATCAGTGTGAAAGGGATCTGTAAGTTGTTGGCTCCAGTATGGCAAAATGCTGGAATTGCCAAGTGTGCAGAGAAAGTGGTTAAGAATTGCATGATTTGTCTGAAACACAATCCTGGTAAGGGAACTCCAACTCCAGCTGGTCATTTTACGCCTCCAACGTATCCGTTCGAGGTTTTGCAGCTAGATTTCATCCACATGGAAAGGTGCAATAACTTGAAATACGTACTCGTTGTTGTTTGTGTCTTTTCGAGATGGGTAGAAGCATATCCCCTGAAATACAATACTGCCTTATCCACAGCTAAAGCCCTTGTCAAAGAGTTTTACCCTAGGTTCGGCTTGCCGAGAATGGTCTGGAGTGATAATGGGAGTGAATTTGTGGGTCGAGTGATGAAGAGAGTATGTGAAGGGCTAGGCATACGCCAAAAGTTTCACGCTGCAAATCACCCCCAATCAGCTGGACTAGTAGAATGCTACAACGGCACTCTAAAACTTAAACTTGCCAAGATACAAGCGAGCTCTGGTCTTAAATGGCCCGATACGTTGCCATTAGCACTTTTATCGACAAGAATGACTGTGCATTCACGAGTGGGACTTAGTCCGTACGAGATTGTGTTTGGCTACCCGGCCAACATATGGGGAGTGCCAAGGCCGACAAAATTCAGTGAGATTGAACACCCTGTACTGCTTGATTACTTATATGATTTGACGGCTAAATTGCGTGTTTTACACCAACAGGTTCACGATACTTTGCCTCAGATTTCTGAAGATCCAGGTCACATCATCGATCCTGGATCGTGGGTCCTTATTAAGAACTTCCAGCGAACAAAGAATGATCAGCCCGAGAGGAGCTACGCTAGCAACCAAGATGGCCGCGTAAGCTCCCGGCTCCGCCGATCTGCGTCAGCAGCTCGAATATCCTGACTTCAATCCTGACTTTACAACTGATTCCCCTGTTTATGAAGTTCTACTGCTTCTAACGGTGCAATCCCGAGATTTCTAGCTCATCGGTTGACGAAGATACGCGTGTCTCCATTCTCGGCCTAACATCGTAAGGAAGCCGGGACCTCGATTTCTAACCTATCCGGTTTGGAAGTGATCAACAACGGCCGTGAGACCTGGACTGAGCCCGGTCTCCCGAAGGGTGCCGTGAATTGTTGCTTTTTGGTGATGGTCCTGTGATTGATCAACACCGAGGACACACCAGCGCGTTCCACCGGATGCTGTGGTGGGGATCTGGTGCCCGAAAACCTTGCTGACCACCCGGGGTCGACGGGACGGGGCCCTCACTGACGGCAAAGGTGTGTTCTGTTATAAGAGGAGCGCCCACTGTTTGACATCTGATTTGCGTGGCCTGTTACCCCGGAGTAGCCGGCCTCCGGGGTTCAAGTCTGGCTCTGCCGCCTACTGAGAGGGGGCGGAGCGGATGGAAGGCACGCCATCGCTGCAGGCCGTCATGGCCGCCATTGAGGCGCTCCATTCGCATACTGGCGCTGTGTTCCGGACACTGATTGTGAAAGTGGACGGTATCCTGGAACCGGAGGATGATTCTTTGCTGAGCTCTCCTCTGGCTGTTGTACCAGCGATGCACCGAACGTCTGGACTCGAGGTCCCTGTGCCGATACCGGACTTCCTGAGCCCTGGCGGTCCCGAATCGATGACTCTCAAGCCTGTGCTTAATGCCAGCGTCTCCTGTTCGACTCTGTTTCCTTATGCTACAACTATGAACGGTCTCCAGTGTGGTAACAAGTTCTTCAGTGACTTTTTGGAAAACGTGCTGTTCCTGGAAGCATTTCATTGTTTTATTTGTGAACATTTATCCTGCATGCGACTCTACTGCACTGTCGGGAACTTTCATGGACGCTGTGCCCTTTTTCTCAAGATGGCGGCTCGAGAGACGGAGACTCTTCAGGACGATCGTACTGGCCAGGGCTGAACTTTACTGCTTCGATCCGATATTATAGTTTTCAGTAATGCCGGGGTTGTGCCTATAGTGTAACGGGAATTGGGTGGCTATTGACTATACTCCCCCGACTGGTTTGTATATTTTGCTGAATGTTGGCTTTCTTGCGTCTGGGGGTGGTCGCTGTTGGCGGGGGGCACGGGAGACCGGGAGTGTGTTTGGTTTTCTCCTCCTCCACATTTTCTCTCTTTCCCTTCTTTTAGGGTAGCTCTTGGGCGACAGTCACGCTGCTAGTGGGGTTAGGCCGTAGCCATTGCAGGGGTGCAGGGTGGGGGGTTAGGGGAGGGTTTTTTTATTTTTCCTTTGTTTTGTTCTATGGCCCCTTTTGTCTTTCCTTTTCCTTTTACGAGAAGTGGGCTGTTTCTTCTTCATGGATCGTTTTTTGCTCGGGTGTCTATACTGGCTTTAATTATCCTGTATCATTGTGGATGGGGGAGGATGTGGCGGGGTTGTTTTCGATCATATGATAGACTGTTTATTCTTCCTAACTGTTGTGTATAGTCGCGATTTACCGTGGGTTTCTTATGATGATTCGTGTATGTATAATTCCCCGCCTGTCCCTTTCCCGCATTGAATTGTTTGACACCTGATATTTCTAATGCCTACTCTTGTCTTACTGTTAAAATAAAAATATATATAAAAAAAAAAAAGAATGATCAGCCCCGTTGGACCGGCCCCCACCTAGTCCTTTTATCAACGAGGTCCACAGTGCGAGTGCAAGGAAAAAAGAAAAGGATCCACGTCGTACATTGTAAGAGGGTCCCTTTGCCTCTGCCGTACGACCGGTGGGTCCAGGAGGGTATTGCTGACTCCGAGACTGAGACTGTGCCTCGTTTTCTGCCTTTCAGCGATACATGTGTAAAAGGAACAAATTGTGAACATGAAAGTGACAATGTTTTGCAAGAAACTGTGCTACCGTCAATTCGATTGGACACTACCAAGCCTGAACTCTTGTTTCTCGACCTGGAAAAAAACGTTATAATCTGAGGCCTAGAACTATGGACAAATAATAACCTTTATTTGCTATTTTTGAAAGTGCAGCTCTCTCATCTGAGAAACTTTTTTATTTTTGTTTTTCGAACCACCATCCGGGTTCAGCTGTAGGGTCGCGGGCGATAAGTCTTTGGAGTGCAAGCCGAAGACACAAGGTCGACGGTTCTGGTTGGTTCTTGGGCGTTTCCCTTGGACTGACAGGCGCATTCCTTAGCACGGAACACCCAACCTCCGCGAGTAGCAAGGTTAGAGGATGGAGTTTTTCAAGATGGAGAGAGCTGCCAAAGAGATGAACTTTAAAGACAAAGGGGCATATTATCAAGGGGGTTTATCTCCGCTTTTTTGGCTTTAAAAGCCAAGAAAGCAGAGATCAAATTATCTCCCTATTACCAAGCTGTCGCTAACACCAGTTAGTGACAGCTAATAGGAGATAGCGACCATCTTGGGCCCCGCTTTGCATGTCAGTGATATTTATCACTAATGACATGCAAAGTGGGCGTGCCAAGATGTTAGCGACTGGAAACAGTCGGTAACATCGCTATCTCCTATTACCAACTTTTGGAGATATTCGCGCCAACCGCGAATATCTCCAAAAGCTAACACCTGCCCTGAGCAGTTCTTCACCATGTTATCCAATGGGAGGTGGATAACATGGCTAAGAGCATTTGCTCGATAATGCATGAATATCGCTGACTTTTCAGCGATATTCATGCATTGCGGCCGTTTTTTATCGCATTTGCGATAAACCTTGCTAATAGCAAGGTTTATCTGCGATACAAATCGCCGATGTGCGGCGATAATTTTTGTCTCTAAACAAGTTAGAGACAAAAATTATCGCTAGTTGTTGGTAATATGCCCCAAAATGTGTATAATGATGACCAGAAAACGTTTTTTGATATTATGCATATTTATGTTGCTTAATGTAATGATGTTTTTAATAGGATATGTTTTATTTTATTTTCGAGTGATCTTTGCACCAACTACACCGCCCATGCCTCCTTCTACTGTTTCCTCACATTCTTTTCACCCTTTTCCTGAACATGAGTCTGTTAGGAGATCGGAGTTTATCAATAACTCCTTCGTTCAGCTCTTGCACCAACACCAATTAGTGGTGAACACGACTAACTGTTGGGTGTGTGGTCTTATGCCTCATACTACTGATAAAGGTATCCCTTATCTGGTCCTGCCATTCAGCTATAATGGTTCTGTGTGGGCATACAGAACGATGTTCATCTATGATCGTGAAGTCCAACCCCTACGTTCTGTAAAAGATAATCCAAAGAATAGTGCTCTAGTTAAGGGTATAGTAGATATGATTAGAGGAGCAACTTCCTATGAGACTATCCCGAGAGATGAGACACTGGCATATATTGGATGGAACGTAACCGGATATGGAGTTAGTCTGAGTGAGAACCAGCGAGCAAAAAGATCCTCCCCGATTTGGGTTGCACCCCATCAGGATCACTACTGTCTGCAGGGTAATGGCAAGAATCCAAGAGCTCAGCTAGGGGAGAGTATCTGCAATGAGACGTATGTCTTCGCGTCCCAGACTTCCCCTTCGTTCTTAGCAGCTAAGGGTACCTATTTCATCTGTAATGATAGAGCCTACACATGGTTGCCCCCTGACTTTTCGGGCACATGTTTTGTTTCGTTCCTGTTGCCTCCCACCTACACAGCTGCGGCAGATTACCACAAGACAAGGGTAGTTAGAGGTGTCTTCAGTAAAGAAGACACTGCAGGACAAGAATTGGGAGATTTCGTGAAGGGTTTTCTGGTGTTTTGGGGACCTATGGTTAACAGCAGGAACATAAGGCAATTGACGAGGGTGGTTGAGTCCACCGTAGTTGAAACTGCCGGTGCCCTTAGTAACTTGACTGCTGAGCTCCAGTCGGATCGTCTTATGACTCTTCAGAATAGAGTTGCGCTGGATGTCATACTTGCAGACCGAGGTGGGGTATGTAAAGTGATCCAATCAAGTTGCTGTGTTTTCATGTCAGATAATGCTCCAACAGTGTACCAGGCCATTTCCAAACTGCATAAGATCTCCGAATCTATTCATGTGGATAAAGGAGATTGGTCGTTAATGGGGTGGTTCTGGGGACTAATATCCGCCCGGGGATGGAAGATTCTGATGGTCATTGGGATGATCTTAGCCGTTCTTTTCCTGTTCTGTCTGTGCGTACAGTGTGCTCCTGCTATATGTGGCCTCTGTGCTACATCGTGTGTAAGGAAAGCTGTATCGAGAGACGAGCTAAGTAATATGATGATGCTACAGCAACATCTCAATGATTTTATAAATATAGACCTGGACTCAGAATAGCATGAGTGTAGGTTAATTGCCTATGTAAGGGCAAAAGGAGGGTCTGTGGTACTGAAATTCTTCACCCGTGTCATAAAAGTCGTCGTATCATGACGATTTTGGTAACATCAGACCGAAAATGACGAGTGTAAGGTGTGCGAGTATTTTCGTCATGTTTGAGTGGCGAGATCACCATTAAATCAGGGATTCCGTCCTGAACCCTTGGGTTCCATTTTGTGCATGGCAGCCATTTTGTGGTTGCCCTCACATAGGCCGATGACTAAGGCCGAATGAGTCTTTTGGGACACGTACACCTTTAGCTCACTTCTGTGTGACCTGGGCAAGCTGACTCCATTGCCCGAAGCCAAACCTGTTCAGCCAGTTCTTTTCCCAGTGGCCGATCGAGATTAGGAATCAAGGCACAGCATACCATAAACTCTTCATTGCATAAAACTATGTCTAATCTTACACACACCTGTCTCTGTTCCTTTCTTTATGGGCCTGCTTTACGATGAGGAGGTGCCCGTTTTTATTAGGGGTCCGTCCGATATCTGATGAAAAGTGCTGGGCCTTGCCAGGTAATTGATTGTGGGCTGGACAAACTGAAAATGGGCTTGTCATCATGAATCTGCTTTTCTTTGTCGTAGAAATATGTGAATGGTCAACTGTAAAATAAGGAATGTTTGCCTAAAGCATAATATTTTGTATAAAAAGGGATGGCTGGCTTTGTAAGATTGAGCAGTCTCCTGAGAACATACACCGTGTTGTACTTCTAGGATACCTGTTACTGGTTGCAACCAATAAATTTGATCTTTGCCGTCACCAAGAAGTCTCTGCGTTTCTGTAGTCTGAGACAGGAGTACTCAAAGTCTTTGGGTGTGTCCCCTGGCACCGCTGGGTTCTAAATAACCCAGTACTTCACCCGGGCCAAAGGCGGGCCCGTCCGCGCCCGCCGGAGCCCAGAAGAGACTGGGCTGGGCCACATCTTTAACTCCTGCTGCCCCCGTGATAAGACTATAAGACTATTTACTTTATTTTTGGGACACTGGACTTGTTCTCTTTTATTGCTATTGTGTGGTCACTAGTTCATTGTTATATATCTCTAACCTATGAGCAAAAGGAAGGTTGGGGACAGGGTGGTGGGTACAATGGATGCTTTCTTGAACCAGGCGGAGGCGGTCCTGATCAAGAAGATACAGGCCGTCGAGCGCAGGCTCTCACTGGAGCCTGCAGCCTCATTGCCCTGTGCCCAGCCTCCTGCAGTGGTAGCTGACACAGCTGTGAGCTGTATTAGCGACAGTAGCTTACTTGATTCCCCGGGTATATCCCTTATGCCAGGTACTCCTGAAGTTTCCCTGTCCATTGGCAGCCCACAGAGCCCAGTAAGGGTTACTACCAGGTGGAGAAAGGTTTTGGAGAAAACAGTTATGGAACCACCACATAAGAAAAGGAAAGGGTGTGGCCCCGGCAAGCAATTGAATGGCATGGTTGCATCAGGTTCTAAGGTGGGGATCACATCTGATAACCTTAATACATCCAAGGGTAAACCCCCACTGCGCCCTGCTGCCCCGTTCGTCTTGAAAATTTGTGTATGAACCTCAGGGAACAATTTATAGCTCTCTTAGACCCGGTTATGGCTAAACTTGACCACATATTTGAAAGGTTTAATTGTATTGAAGCTAAAATTAAGGGCAATGGACATTCCTCTGTTGCTTTAGTAGCCCAATCTAGTGGGGATTTGCCAAGTAATCGCTCCCCAGTGGATACCCAAGCTAGAAATAATCTACCAATATGGGCTCCAGTAGACACTGTCCAGGTCGCATTAGAGAGGAATGGCTGTCCAAACACAAACGCGGGCCGCAACAAAGCTAATAGGGTACCACCACAGAAGCTGAGGGAAGTAGTAGGAAGTAGATTGGGATCAGAGGAGGGGGCAGGAGGGAGCAAGGATATACTACCTAGCCTGCACCTACCCCCTGAAGCCACCCCCTACACTGTGATCCTAGCAAATGTTCCCCCACTACCCGACGGGTCTCGAGAGCATTGGTCCAACCTTAAAAACAAAATCCCTGCATTGTCTTGGCAAAAGAATTGGTAACAGTAGGGCATTGTTTGATAAATTTAAAATGGTGAGGCGTATTCATTGGATTGGTCATTCCCACAAATCCCTGGTTGGGGACTGTGTGGTGCTGAGTTTTAGGTCCCCCTCCTTTGTTGCACACATCCTAGAGTTAGCTTGCCACCAGGCCCCTGCATCGAATGAGGTTAAAATCCTACCGCTGGGATTTTTCTATAAACCTGGGAGGGATTTGCATCCTAGGGTATGTGGTGACATGTATAAAGCTTATGGTCCAGTTAATCAGCCAATAGCAATTAGTAATCGATTTGACCTCGTATCTACTTTAGAGGATAAAGATTGACTGTGTACCGTTAATAAATCTCTTAGAACTGAGGCTTTGGGGGACTTGGTAGAAGTTCCCCAGGGAACTTTGGTTTGTGATGCACAGTTGGGCACTGGGGAAACTTCCACACAAGTATCAACTCCCACAAATGATGGTTTATCTGATGTACCCCTAGCTCCCCCCATAGCCTTATCAATAACAATGTGTCTAGTCCCCTATTAACGGTTTCGTCATGGAACATTGCAGGGCTAGAGACAAAGCTACATGACCCAGACTGGGCAAAGTTTATAAACCAATCTGATATATGGATCTTTCAAGAAACCTGGGCGGTTGAGGCACTATTCCACACTGGTTACTTGAATTTTTGCAAACCAGCAGCCAAGGGTCTTAGGGGAAGACTGGTAGGTGGCCTGACCATCTGGGTTCGTCAGAGCGAGGGTGTCTCTGCGGTCGAAGTCCCCATCGATAGTCCCGATATTATGGCAATTAGAGTCAGTTTTGCTAAGGGCCTCAATACCCTCTTTGTCAACACCTATGCGAGGGGGCTTCCGGGTGGGAGGTGCTCCCCAACGATTTCATGTCTGGAAGGCCTTATCAGTTTAGAGGGGAAAGTTGGCCACTTGGTAGTGGCTGGGGACTTTAACACTAGTTTTGAGCCCCTGGACGAGGACGATGGCAAGTTAACTGAGGATGAGGACGCATTGTGGGGCATTCCACAATTGGAGTTAAAACCAATAAGGAAGTGGACACCTGTGGTCTTGCAAGTGAAGGGGCTGTGTCTAGATAAAGGAATGAGGGCAGTAAATGGCAGATCAAGGTCTGATAGGCAAGGTGAGTTGACCTTCGATAATGGCAGAGCTGGGAGCCGAATTGACTATATTTTAGTCAAAGTTGAGATGTGGTCGACCATCATAGATATGGTGGTGGCGAAAAGGCCGGAAAGTGACCACAATCCCCTGATTCTGACTATATCCGATAGCAGCTTTTCTAATACCCCTATAGCCGAAGCTGCTCCTGTACAGGAGTTGGTCACCCTAACTAATGATCTGAGAAGGGTTCGGTGGACAAAGATTGCCAGTAATGAAAGATCTCGGGTTGTCATAAGAGACATGGTTAGCTCCTCTATGGTCATAATACAAAGCTGTGAGTCCCAGGAGGTGCTTGATGCTAAAATGTTGGGCATCCATAGAGATTTATTCCTGAGGCTAAAGTCACTCTTTATCAAAAATGTATTACAAACCAAGGGAAATAAAGTTCAGAGCCCAAGCACCTGGTATGATAATAGCTGCAGACAGGCCCACAGTGCCCTGATTATTGCCGTTAAATCTAGACTCCCTGATGCTATACGAAGTTGTAGGGCCATATATAAAGGCGCTCAAGCGCAGGCAAAGAAAAACTGGGACGAGGATCGTTGGAGGGAGCTACTTCAAGCCTGTGAGGGGAGGAAGGTGACACAATTTTGGAGTGCACTCAAGTGGGGTAATTGCCAGCAACAAAGGATCCCCACAAACCATGTAGACCCTCAACAGTGGGTAAGATATTTTGAGAACCAGTTCAAAATAAGGGTAGGCCCAGTTGAAACACCACTGCCCCTCAGTTCTGTTGAGACACTGTAATTTGCCCCTAGTGAGGTGGAGGCGGTTCTCAAATCAATCCCGAGTGGTAAAGCACCTGGCCCCGACTGCATCCCTGCAGACCTATTCAAGCAATAGCCAGCATTGTGGGTGCCATATTTGCCAACTCTGGCCAATGCCCTTGCTAGAGGAGTATCGGCCCCTGATTCTTGGTATGGGGCGGATAATTTGCCGATCTACAGGAAAGGCGATCGCTCCGCCCCTGCCAACTACCGGCCAATAAGCCTTATCGATGCAGTGCAAAAGATCATAGCCCGCCTGGTATTGTGACGCATTCAGAATTGGATGTCCGAAACTGATATACTTACGCCCTTCCAAGCAGGTTTTCGGTCACATGTTGGGACCTTGGACCAAGCCTTCAGATTCATGCTCCTGTATTGGAAGGAAGTAATTTTGGGGGGTGGTATGCTGTTTGCAGCCTTCGTGGATTTAAGATCTGAGTTTGATCTTGTGCCTAGGGCCAAACTATGGGAAGTTTTGCTGGGGATGGGTATGCCGCGTGAGCTGGTGATGATATTGGTTAATCTCCATGAACATACTTATGCCCAGGTTCGCTGGGGTAAACCAGGGGAGGTAACATCAAGATTTGAAGTGTCTAAAGGGGTTAGACAAGGGTGTGTATTGGCCCCCACCCTGTTTTCCCTTTTTATTAACGGGGTGGCCAAATACTTTACCAACTATCCAACAGATACACCAACCCTGGCTGATATGAAGGTGCCCCTGCTCATGTTCGCAGACGACACTCTTTTAATATCTAAAACGAGACAGGGATTACAGCTGGCACTGTCTCGTTTTGAGTTGTTTTGTAGCAAATATGAGCTGGAGGTCAACGTGGGGAAGACCAAATTTATGGTTCTCCATGGCACACGACCAGTCAGGGCAAGAGTTCACATGGGAGGAGACACCCTGGAACACACATCTGTCTTTACATACCTGGAGGTTACTTTCAGTGATAAATTAAGCTGGAAACCCCAGATAGATTTACTTGCCTTAAAACATGCACAATTAGGTGGAGCATTGCTTAAAGAACATAAGCTCTCCTTAACTAGACCAACGGCCCCCTTGATTAAAATGTATGATTTAAAAATCCTCCCAGCCATCCTGTATGGCGCTGAACAGTGCGGCTTTAGTAATGTGGCCCTCCTCAAGGTTGAACAAAGCGATACAAAAGGGGATGATGGACGGAGCGTTAGAACAAATCAAACACTCACCCCCAGTCAACTGATCTGGGTTTAATCCATCACCATTCTTTAGTTCACTCAGCCACCCCAGTTCAGACATGGCTATATGCAAATCAGTCTGACCCTGTGCCTCCTGGGAACAGTCCAGCCCGAACTGCCAAGCCATGTCTTCCCTGGACCGGAAACAAGCATCTGGGACAGGTTTCGGATTCATAATCCTCATCAGCCAGGCTATCTTGAATCCAGTGGCCAAGTGAACAAGGGACTCACGTCTGAGCATACCCTGCCACACTTAGGGCGAACAAAGCGATACAAAAGGGGATGATGGACGGAGCGTTAGGACAAATCAAACACTCACCCCCAGTCAACTGATCTGGGTTTAATCCATCACCATTCTTTAGTTCACTCAGCCACCCCAGTTCAGACATGGCTATATGCAAATCAGTCTGACCCTGTGCCTCCTGGGAACAGTCCAGCCCAAACTGCCAAGCCATGTTTTCCCTGGACCGGAAACAAGCATCCTGGGACCGGTTTCGGATTCATAATCCTCATCAGCCAGGCTATCTTGAATCCAGTGACCAAGTGAACAAGGGACTCACGTCTGAGCAAACTCTGCCACACTTAGACGTGAGTCCCTTGCTCACTTGGCCACTGGATTCAAGATAGCCTGGCTGATGAGGATTATGAATCCGAAACCGGTCCCAGGATGCTTGTTTCCGGTCCATGGAAGACATGGCTTGGCAGTTCGGGCTGGACTGTTCCCATGAGGCACAGGGTCAGACTGATTTGCATAAAGCCATGTCTGAAATGGGGTGGCTGAGTGGTATAAAGATTGGTGATGGATTAAACCCAGATCAGTTGACTGGGTGTAGAAAAATACAAACTGGGGGGGCAATACCAACCAGAATATAAGATCCTTAATTATTGCCCGGCGATGTCGCCTCTTGAACCCACCAAGAAGTTAAACCATTGAAGAGGCAGGCGCTGGAGACTGGAAGGCAGGAAACAAGGTTTTTATTCTCTCCGGAGGAGAACACAACGAAACGGACAGAAGGTATCGTTCAGAGGTGCTCTAACTTACGTTTGAGGCCTGGCCCCTTATATACAGTGTTTTATGGTTTTTATTGCAGTTTACATACATGTGACAAAGCTTTGATATACGGAAAGACCTACCCGGAATCCCCCTTTGGGGCCCGTTCCCACACACATTTACAGTTGAAGTCCCCACCCTAATCACAACAGGCGGTGAGCATCGCGCAGCTGGATAATCCGCCGATTCACGGGATGAGGGGAGTCTGATTGGATCTCATGGGGTGGGGGCTTTGATCAACCCGGGGATTTCTTTGATGGGGGAAGCTTTCTATTGTACGGGGAGGGGCGAGGGTGGTATCGGCAGAGCTGGGTGTCGGCTTGGGAACGGGGAGGACAAAACGGGCACACGGGGAAAAAGGGGTTTGCATCTAAGGGCCGGAGATCATGAAAGGAAAGCAGGGAGGTGTCGCGCTGGGAACAGGATGAGGGCCGGGGGCAGAGCAGCGCCGAAGAGGGGTTTATGACTCCAGGCAGGTGCAAGCAGGGGGGTGGTCAGCGGGCAGGCTTAGCGAAGGCAAAGGGCTATGTCAGGGGCCAGCGGCATGCAAAAGGGTTGGTTCTGATCGGGGCATTTTAAAATGGCGGGCGCGCACGACAAAAGTGTGGCATCAGGGGAAGAGGCAAGATGGCGCAGATAATGTTCACCAAAACGCACTAATTTTCCACAGTCCCTCCTTTAACATATTCAAGACATCTTGTTGGTTCATTTTCTACTCGGGTCTATTGTGGTGAGCATGAGAGAGAAAACGGTAGGAAACCCAAGATAAAGAGTTGTAAACAATACATTTTGAGGTTTCTAGTTTTTAGGAGGTGCACCTATTTGATGAATTTTGATAAATTTGTTCAGCAGGAAAGTCATAGGAATGAAATACAAAAACGGCGAGCAGCAAGTACATATCATAACATAAACTGGCAGGTTAATACATATTTCGGATTCGGATTGGAGCAGGATCAATACAATGGTGGCTGGGAGAGAAATGAGGCGTAGGAAAAAACGGTGGTTTGAGGATGTCAAATGTTCGAAGTTTACGAGTTCTCATTGTTCTTTGTGATCTTTCGTTGGCGCTGTTGAGCACCGGCGGTGGAGCTACAAGTCCGGCTCTGTTCTAAGTTCTGCGTTGCAGGGCACGACCCTTTCCTCGCGTTTCTGGTCGGAAAGGTCCTTTTCGCCCCGTGTCCTTTGAGGTGATTGTCAGAAAGTTCCGATGGAAGAAGAGCGTTCAAGACAGTCCATAGGGTAGGTCAGAGGAAAAAGGGGGATGGAGCAAGGCCAAATTAGGAACAAACTAGGGGAACGAGAGACTTCAAATAGGCGGGCGTGTGACGGAATTCGGAGAGCGGGGACTTGTCGACAGGCACTGGACGTCGAGCAGGGGCATCAGGTCGACCCTTTCTTTTCATGCTGTCGAAAACAGTGCCTCGTCCTGCAGCTCTTTTCGGTCGTGGTCTCGCCTTGGCTAGTGTCGCAGGTGTCCCTTAGTCTGCAGTCGGGCCTCGTGCTCCCACATCCGGTCCTTCTCTCCTCCAACAGCAGTACCCTTAAACAAGTTTGAAAAGACAGTTTTTTAGAAAATTTTCGGATGAAGATAATCAAAAAGTCTATTTCTCTCCCAGCTCCAGGCAAAGAATGAAAATGTCCGTCATTTTTAACGTTCACAACTGGCATATGAATGACCGGTGGCGGACCTGCTGGATTTACTATGACCTTCCTTCATAATCATTTATTACAGGCATGACGGTTCATCTGATGGTAACCCACCTTCGGGAGACAAATCTGGCAAAGATATGCCGTTCTCTAGAGTTTCACATTTACAAAAGGGTACAGTGAGTCGTCAACATGGTACTACACAGGTATTTTGCTGAGAGACGAACATGGCTAAACATTTCCTTTCTATCGGTGCATCCTGGTTTTCAACTACTGCGGGGTTCATTTTGATGATTTCTTTACCTTGGTCTAGTCTGTTAACCTTGTAAAACATCATTCTGGGTCCTACGTAACCTTTTACAGCCCGGTTACTTAACTAGGAAGGACAGGGGTTTTATGGGAGACAACCAGGGACATAGACAGGGGAGGCAACGGGGGTGATCGTTTTTCTGGTTTCGGTATTGCGACGATTCGGGGAGGGGAGGGTCGCGTATTCTGAGGTCCTTGTTTTATACTATAGGAGCCGTTGACATGTAGTTCCCTTATTTCGGGCCAGATTAGGGAACCTCTGTTGTCTTACCTGTCCTTTCCCTTACGGCCCAACCTGGGTTCATTGACTTCTAGCGGAAAAGGAGAGGTAATGACGCGGCCTCAGGGTGATTGCATTAAAGACAAATGTTTGTGCAAATACTGACGGTATTTGAAGCCAATTAGGTGGTGTGCTAGGGGTGGCGATCTGCCAATTTCGGGGCTAACCACTCGGGAGAGTGGTAGTGCAAAAAGAGAGAGAGAGAGAGAGAGAGAGAGAGAGAGAGAGAGAGAGAGAGAGAGAGAGAGAGAGAGAGAGTGTAACGGCAGGCTAAATAGTGCACGTGCAACGGAGAGGGCGGCAGTGCATTCAAGAAAGGCTATTTAGTGCATTACACAGTAAAGGGTATTCACGAGTCCACGTTAGAATCTTGTAATCATGCAGTTTGAGCATTAGACAGGGTAGAGGGGACGTGCTTTGGGAAAAGGAAGGAAGAAAAAAGGAGGTACCATTTTGTCGCACTTTCTCGCATTCTCGGTCCTTTGACCAGTTGGGTCAATGCTTCAGTCACACACACACACACATTCCCTCACAGTTTCGCATCATACGTGACATGGGTTCATTCTTCCGGTCTGGTTTAAGGGTGGTCACTTTTTATCAGGTTGTGCTAATTTTTCGGGCTTGTTCGATACGTGAGTAGTTTGCAGGCGTGCTTGGGCACCACCCTGCGGCGCTAGTCCGTTTCGTGTATTTAGACATGGCAAGGTCTCAGATCTTCGCCACACCTCGGCTGTAATTTCTGACGTAACCTGCAGAGGGAGGAAAAGAGGGAGGGTGGGGGAGACAGCATTCGCGCGCATTCAAATACATGGATTCATAAGTCCTTTACTTACCTCTTACTCGTCTTTTCCTCCTTGGGGCAGGGTCCCCGGGGATATGGTTTTCGGAGTCGAGGGGGGTAGTGTGTTCATGTAGGGCGTGTGCGGGGAAACATAAAAAGGAAACCAGAGGTGCCTAGTGCGAGGTATCTAGTCAAAGTATATATATCACTATCGGGATCCTTAAACCTCTTTCGACGCCGTGGCGTTCTAAAGTTCTTCGGTTCTTGGGTCCCTGCTACTTCGGAACGTTGTACTTTACAATATTTACATTATTTCATTTCACCCTCCTTTTACATTCCCTCATTTACACCATTCGTTTTACCCATCCTTGGAAGTCACGGTCTTCCTCTACGCGAGAGTTCATGAGTCAGTCGCGCACTTTTAATGCGGAGCGTCGGGTTGTCGATCCGATCCGTCCTCCAAGGCCGGGCAACCATCTTCCTTTAACCTTAAAGAGAGAGCAGAGTAGGGTGCACAGAAAAAGAACTTTCCTACCCATCCCATATTGTTTTAAAATAAAACATGCAATACCCGTCCATAGTTTCAAAGACTTTAATTTGCAAATTCATTTCAGCATATGGATTAGGAGGGTGTGGTCGTATTTGGTCGGTCGTGGCAATGGCTAAAGTGCGTACAGTGGGGGGTGTCGTTTGCAACAGTAAAAAACATCGGAAAGTTTTACTCATTCATTTGTAAGAGACTAAAACGTCTATTAATTGGCCGGGGGTTCGGGGGCATATATTTTCATAATTTAGAAACATAATCATAACAGTTGTAATCAGATTTCCTATATGCATACCGTACGTACGCATCGTAAATGAGGTTTACATCAGTTATAAAAATATAATACATTGTATATTCGTAATCAACATTTGTAACGGGGATCCTTTCATACTGTTCGTCGAGTGAGCTCTCCTTGTCTTTTCTAGCCAAGTGTACAAAGGATCACAAAAAATCTCAGAACATCAAGTTTATATTAGTGCGAAGGAACACCACGAGGTGTTCGTAAGTTCCGATTGATACCAGCGCCATTTTGGGCGGGGCCGGCACAGTCCGGAAGCAGCATCAGGGGGAAATGTTTCCATTACTGGCAGTTTGGACCAGAGCCCTTTTCGGCGGTTCTGGACCAGAGTCCTTTTCGGCAGTTCTAGAATTCACGCTAACAGAAGGTGTGGCAATGTCATGTTTGTTTCGTTGGCGATCGAAGCAGCCGTCCCTTACCGGAAACCTGCTAAGGCCGAAGGCTCCGCCGGGGACCTTTGCATGATCTTCAAGGCTGCGGAGATGCTGTCGGAGATGGGGGCTCGTGCTCCATGGGACAAATGTTCGAGTTGTATGGCTGGCCAAAGTTACTCTAGTGGCCGGGGCCCGCCTTCCAGCGGATCCAGACGCCATTTTGAGGCCCTACAGGGGCCACTCTCGTCGAGTTTGCAAGAATGGAAGAGACCCTTTGGAGTGAAGGGAAGAGGTCCCTGTTTTGTGAGAGCGGGACGTTCAGCTGGGGTGCAGCTGTGATGCCCCCACCTGGGGGGGCGAGGGAGACTCGTTCACATCGTCTCCTTCTCCCGGTGCACTCCATGCCGCTCCTTTTCATCGCCCTGCATGAAGGCCTCTCCACATCCGGTGTTCCCCAAGCGTCACCATTGTACGTTCGGTGCTGCGCAAATACTGGGGTGCCACCATTGTGTGTTCGGTGCTGCGCAAGTACTGGGGTGCCACCATGGTGTGTCCGGTGCTGTGGAAGTATGGGCACCATCGCCTGACTGGGGGTGTTCGGCGCCGGGCTGGGGGCTGGGAAACCTCCTACCGGTGGAGGTGGGAGAGGCTCGTCCGCGTCGCCTCTCCCTCCCAGCCCAACTTGGACAAATTGTTGTGGAGGTACGTGCAGGACATCCCGCCGTCCAGGACTGCTGCGGCCGTGACGGAAGAGAAAAGGAAGAGGTGCCTCGCTCTCCTCTTGACATGTGGCGGGACTACCTTAGTCTTTCCAGGCCCGTTGCGGCCGGCCAAAGAGACATGTGGCGGGACTACCTGCAAATGCCCAGGCTGCGGGCTCCCGCCTCTCCTCCGGCTCCCCCATACGTTAAGATTTCCTGACCAAGAGTTGGCGGCGGGGCTCGCCTTATATGGGTTGCCGTTGGTTGGGCGTAGCCGTAACCCTACCCTATTTTGGAAGGTTCCAGAATGGGGGGGGGCGAATGTTCTGTTTGACTTTCATTTTCTACAGTTTATCGTTATTATTCCTTGTTTGTTGTGTTAAATTAAAAGTTCAAGTTTATTAATGTTCTACGGATTTTGTTTTATCATTTCTTTCTTTCCAGGTTGCTTTTATGCTAAGTTTCTGCTAACAGGGGTCGAGTAACACGGAAACACGTGTAGAGGGGTGACGCAGATTTGTACATTTACATACACACGAACTCGGACGGGGGACAGTACAAGTACGACATACAAAGACCCAAGACAAATATAAAAACAGTTATCGGTCATAATTATCTCTTTCCGTCTGTAAGTTTTTAAACGAGGCTGGGTTCCCGTCTTGACATTGCCCGACCTAGGAGAACTTGATCATGCCGCTGAGATTTTCCTGGCGAAATCTGTGCCATCGGGCATAATCAAACGTGGTGGTTCTGTCTGGCCTGTCTATGTAAGTCGGGTTCTTCTCTGTCTCGCGCCTTTTCTCGTACTGTCGGTCTGTCGTTCCTGTCGGTCCTCTGCTCCTACTCACGCTCAGTAGAGTCGGGCATTGGGCTTTCCAGTGTCCGACATACCTACAAAAAGCGCATTGGTCTGACCCTAAGTCTGGTCGTCCTTGGTATAGTGTCGGGGGGTAAGTTGTGGGTAGCGGTGTCCTGGGGTTGTCCTGTCGGTATATTTCCCTACTTGGTTTATCCTCGTCTTTTCTCTGTCGTTTCGTAGCCTCTCTGCGCCACATACCGAGACTGTCGAGCATAATTGGCGTCGTCTTATTATTTCGAAGGGCTATTTCTAACGTTTCTATTTTATCAAGGTCGAAGGATCCTGCCAGTGGCCACTGTTTGTCTTGGCTATCTTCGGTATACCTGTGCCATAATTTATTATAAGCTATGGTAACTAACCCATAGTTTATGAACATGTCCTTATTAGGGGTGCCTTCTAGTGGAGCCATATGGTCCACCTCTAACACCCGGTCCGGGCTAAACAGGCTATTTATCAATGGGGAGAAGACAGACATGACGGCTCGTAACGAGGGACTAAAAAGTCAGCACTGCCTATCTTATCACTAGGTGCAAAGACTAGACAGAATATTTCTATTCTACGTTGTTTGCAGGCAGTGAATACCTCATGGATCCCAAAAAAACCAATAGACCAACAAAATAACAATGGGGAGAATGAGTAGGACCGCAAAGATCTGCGTCACCTACCCTTTTCACTATCTGCAAAAAGGATGGTCTCTTCCCTGCTTGCAGACAGAGAATCTCCAGGAAACAATAGTTTGTGAACAACAGTTCAGTTTCAAGCAATTATTGAGTGGGGGAGAAAAAGAACAAGCACGGCTGCTACCCTACTTATCCTCCACTGCTTGCAAAGGGAGAGAGAGCCTGTTGCTTCTCCGTTTGCAGACAGTGAATCTCTAAATAAAAATAAACAAGGCAATACTAGTATTTTGAACAATCAAGCAATCAAGACAAATTTCGCAACTAGTCGTGGCAACACGACCTTACCCGGACCATGTGGGCAGTTTCTTGTCTTCCGAATCCAGCGCCCGATCGTCCTCTTTTTCTCGTATTTCTCACGGCACTCCTGATGGTTCCCAGTCAGGACCGTAGATCACTCGAGAGAGGTCTGTTCGGAACTAGTGAAGTTCGGATGATCGGCTGCCAGACGAGGGTCTATTGGGCAAGAGCTCTCCCGATCGTTGCAGTCGTTCACTCTGTCGTCGGGACCTCTCCCACTGGATCCACGAGTCGCTGATGGGCCCCACGCTTGGGACGCCAATTGTAGAAAAATACAAACTGGGGGGGCACTACCAACCAGAATATAAGATCCTTAATTATTGCCCGGCGATGTCGCCTCTTGAACCCACCAAGGAGTTAAACCATTGAAGAGGCAGGCGCTGGAGACTGGAAGGCAGGAAACAAGGTTTTTATTCTCTCCGGAGGAGAACACAACGAAACGGACAGAAGGTATCGTTCAGAGGTGCTCTAACTTACGTTTGAGGCCTGGCCCCTTATATACAGTGTTTTATGGTTTTTATTGCAGTTTACATACATGTGACAAAGCTTTGATATACGGAAAGACCTACCCGGAATCCCCCTTTGGGGCCCGTTCCCACACACATTTACAGTTGAAGTCCCCACCCTAATCACAACAGGCGGTGAGCATCGCGCAGCTGGATAATCCGCCGATTCACGGGATGAGGGGAGTCTGATTGGATCTCATGGGGTGGGGGCTTTGATCAACCCGGGGATTTCTTTGATGGGGGAAGCTTTCTATTGTACGGGGAGGGGCGAGGGTGGTATCGGCAGAGCTGGGTGTCGGCTTGGGAACGGGGAGGACAAAACGGGCACACGGGGAAAAAGGGGTTTGCATCTAAGGGCCGGAGATCATGAAAGGAAAGCAGGGAGGTGTCGCGCTGGGAACAGGATGAGGGCCGGGGGCAGAGCAGCGCCGAAGAGGGGTTTATGACTCCAGGCAGGTGCAAGCAGGGGGGTGGTCAGCGGGCAGGCTTAGCGAAGGCAAAGGGCTATGTCAGGGGCCAGCGGCATGCAAAAGGGTTGGTTCTGATCGGGGCATTTTAAAATGGCAGGCGCGCACGACAAAAGTGTGGCATCAGGGGAAGAGGCAAGATGGCGCAGATAATGTTCACCAAAACGCACTAATTTTCCACATGGGGGTGAGTGTTTGATTTGCTCAAACGCTCCGTCCATCATCCCCTTTTGGATCGCTTTGTTCGCCCTAAGTGTGGCAGGGTATGCTCAGACGTGAGTCCCTTGCTCACTTGGCCACTGGATTCAAGATAGCCGGGCTGATGAGGATTATCAATCCGAAACCGGTACCAGGATGCTTGTTTCCAGTCCATGGAAGACATGGCTTGGCAGTTCGGGCTGGACTGTTCCCATGAGGCACAGGGTCAGACTGATTTGCATATAGCCATGTCTGAAATGGGGTGGGTGAGTGGGCTAAAGATTGGTGATGGATTAAACCCAGATCAGTTGACTGGGGGTGAGTGTTTGATTTGCTTTAACACTCCGTCCATTATCCCCTTTTGTATCGCTTTGTTCGCCCTAAGTGTGGCAGGGTATGCTCAGACGTGAATCTCTTGCTCACTTGGCCACTAGATTCAAGATAGCCTGGCTGATGAGGATTATAAATCCGAAACCGGTCCCAGGATGCTTGTTTCCGGTCCATGGAAGACATGGCTTGGCAGTTCGGGCTGGACTGTTCCCATTAGGCACAGGGTCAGACTGATTTGCATATAGCCATATCTGAAATGGGGTGGCTGAGTGGGCTAAAGATTGGTGATGGATTAAACCCAGATCAGTTGACTGGGGGTGAGTGTTTGATTTGCGCAAACGCTCCGTCCATCATCCCCTTTTGTATCGCTTTGTTCGCCCTAAGTGTGGCAGGGTATGCTCAGACGTGAGTCCCTTGCTCACTTGGCCACTGGATTCAAGATAGCCTGGCTGATGAGGATTATGAATCCGAAACCGGTCCCAGGATGCTTGTTTCCAGTCCATGGAAGAAATGGCTTGGCAGTTCGGGCTGGACTGTTCCCATGAGGCACAGGGTCAGACTGATTTGCATATAGCCATATCTGAAATCGGGTGGCTGAGTGGGCTAAAGATTGGTGATGGAGTAAACCCAGATCAGTCGACTGGGGATGAGTGTTTGATTTGCTCAAACGATCCGTCCATCATCCCCTTTTGTACCCCTCCTCAAGGTTGCTCAGAATAAATTCCTCAGGACAGTGGTAGGGCTTCTTCAATCAACCCCACATATACCCCTATTGTATGATCTTGGCTGTCAGCCCCTTGAGGACGCAGTAAGGTATAGACCACTGGCGTTTTGTCGCGCCTATGGACTACGCCGGAACTCTCCTTATATGCCAAGGCGCTTCTTGAAGTCAAGGGAACTGGGAAGCCCACAGGATCCCCTGGTTGACTGAAATCAAATCATTATTAATTGACCTGGGGATGGGGGAGCTATAGGCTAACCCTGACACTGCTGTATTTCCATCCAAAAAGATATTCAGGGATATGTACTGGGCCAGAACCAAAGCCAAGAGGCATGAATCTCTGATAGGTAGCTCTAGGACAGCAGCCTTTCTCGTCATTAAGGATGATTCCTACTTGGAAGAATACTGGGATACCATAGCGAAACCCCTAGACCGTAAACTGTATCATCAGTATAGGGTAGGTACCCTTCCGTTACGGGGGCTAACAAGCAGATGGAACATCATAGGTAGTGACAAATGTCCATTTCGTGTGGATCAGGTTGAAACGATTGAGCACTTCCTTTTTGTTTGTCCAGAGTACCAACAGCCCAGACGGCGGTGGTTAAGACCTGTCTGCCGGGTACTGGGTACCAGATCTGCATTAGCTGCAAGTAGAATTTTGAAATCGGACACCTCCACTTTGGTGGTAGTTGGTGTAGCCAAATGTATGAGCTGGGCCTGGATACTCTGGATGCGTAAGATTAGTCCCTAACTTAGTGATGGATATATTATAATCATTTGGCTTTGGTGTTGGAGGTAACTTTTGTGGGGTTTGGGTATGATTGGAGTATACCTCTTTTTTTAAGTCTCTTTTTTTTAATTATCTTGATGTCTAAGTCTTTTACTATTTTCCACATTTAATAACTTTTTAATCTTGGTTTTAGCATTCCTATCTATTTATATTTTGATTATATTGTGATATCAACTTTTTTATGTATGAATTGGTTGTATTGCTGGACTTTTGTATAGTATGTCTTTTATGATGAAAATTTGAAATAAAGACTTATTGACTTATAAACATTCACTGAAACCTGATTGCCACACATTATCATTTGTGTGCAATATAGTTTTATCTATAAAACTGTATGTCTCTGCAAATGTAGTGGCAATTTCCACGGAAAATGTGCTTTCTGTAAAGGACAGTGCGCCACCACACATTAAAAATAATAATCGGCGGGGGGCGTGGCTTGGCCGGCAGCGATGGCGGCTGTGTGTTAAGCTCGCTCCGGCCAGCCCGATACTTATCCTGCATTAGATCCTGCCCTGAGCACTTTTGGTTTGCAACCTGGGGTGCCGACGCCTACAGTCGCTGATTGCTGTACCCGGGAACTGGCGGGGGCTCCCGGATCGTAACTGAGCGCCGCCAGAAAGAACGTGCGGCCTACGCTCTCCCGCGACTCAGGAGCCGGGACCTCGATTGATTGGCCTGGCCGGCGCTGTGGACCCCTGTACCGCGGGTGGAACTCATGGCCGCCGCTCCATCTTTACGATCCCGGCCCGGAGGGAGACAGGGTGACGGGGGCCTCGGACTGTCGGCGGAGGGCCCCCCCCCCCGAGTGACGGTAAGACTATATGTGAGCTGGGAGGTACAGAGAGCGTGCAGGCGCGAGCTCCGGGCCGGACTGGTGGAGCGGCTGCCATCTTGAGGCCACGAGCTGCTGGCTCTGACCCGGGTAGTGTACCCGCCGGACCTGGTCGAACTTGTGTAGTGACGCTGCTGTTCCTTGACGATGAGACGGTGTGGCCCTGTGCAGGTGGGGTGTAGACGACGTCGAGGTGCTGCTGGAGAGATCGGCGGCCATTTCCTTTGGCATTGTGGCACACAAGAGAGACGTTTGCTGAGGGGGAAGTGTCCTAGTCTGGGGCATACCCTGTTCGCTCGCCTGCCCACTGGTTGACCAGCGATCGTTGGTGTTGGTGTGTGGAGTCCGGGAGCCTACCATAGTTTCTGCGGCCACGATGACTCGCGGTGGCCATACTAAGCAAGGGACTCTGGACAAATATACGGAGGTGGGCCAGGCGGCGGACGGCAGTGGGGGGTCGCAGGCTTTCACTCCAGGCAACGCGGCGCTGCTGGCGGCCATCACGCAGTCGAGAGACGCACTGGATGGCAAGATTGGGGCCTTCGGCTCCGATGTGATGCTGCTCCGGCAGGACCTGAGGAATGCGGTGGAGCGGATCACGGGCGCAGAGACACGCATATCCGAGGTTGAAGACGACGTGTCCGTGCTTAAAAAGAAGGTGGCGGCCATGGAAAAGACACAGAAGGGCCTCGCAATGAGGGTTGAGGATGCAGAGGGGCGCGCTCGGAGGAACAACCTGCGCTTTGAGGGAGTTCCGGAGGGATGCGAGGGCAAGAATGCGGAGCGCTTCTTGGCACAATGGTTGGAAAGCTGGCTTCCCTCGGACACTCTGTCCTGCTGCTTTGTGGTGGAGCGAGCCCATCAGACTCTTATCCAGATCGCGTCCACAGCCCATTATCCCTAGATTCCTTAACTATGCGGACAGAGACAATATTGTGCGTCAGGCGAGGGCAAAGGAACCTCTCATGCACGAGAATGCCACTATCCTCATTTTCCCTGACTACACACACCTCGTGCAGCAGCAGCGTCAGTCCTTCCTCGCTGCCAAGGCCCATCTTCGTGGCCTTAACATCCAGTATGCCTTGCTGTATCCGGCGCGGTTGCGAGTCGTCTTCCATTCCCGCACATTGTTCTTCAATTCTCCTGAGGAGGTCTTCCAGTGGACCGATGAAACAGTGAAAGTCTGGGTCACCGTGGCCCCCGGGGGAGAATCTGATTCGTCAGCGAGTGGTGTGGGCCGGGAGGGCCTCAGAATCCAGCGGCGCTGCTGTAGGACATCGCGCTCTGGCCGGGTCTCCGGCTCGGGCTCTGAGCGGCGCCAGGGGAGTCCGGCACCGGACCGACAGCGGCAGGAGGGGACTTGAACACTTGAACTTTCACCCCGGGACATTGCTGGTGGACAATATAGGAGCTCAGGTGCTCGGGTATCGAGGGCTGGTTGCTCGCTCTAGTTGATGGGGGGGTTGGGGGAGTGGGGGTCCTGTTTTGATGGGCTGCCACTTGGGGATCCATTGGAAGGGGTGGATTAGGGTCCCCCGTTAGGGTCCGTGTCACTTCCTTGCCGCGATAGGTGCTTCCATGTTTGGGAGGTGCAGGGAGGGGAGTGGGGGGCAATGGGGTTGGGGGTTTGGGGGTGGGTTGGAGGGTTGGAGGGGGTGCGTGCGCTAGCTCTGTTGTTGCTTATTGGATGCATACGGTATGTGCTGGGTCATCAGGAAACTTATCATTTATGTAATGTTTTGGTCTTATGTCTGTGCGGGGTAAGGAGGGGAGAGTAGGCCTTGGTTCCTTGTGCATAGTGAGCTGGAATGTGCGTGGGTTGCTAGACAAGGTGAAGAGGGGGCTGTTCTCCAACATGCTAAGAGGGTGATGGCTGATGTCCTGCTCCTTCAGGAAACACACTTGCTAGGTACGAAGATACTGTGCCTTCAACGGCTTGGATACACGCAGGTGTACCACTCGGGCTTCACTAGGGGCTCGAGGGGAGTGGCCATCCCTATTCATTACAGGGTTTCATACACACATGGGCGGGCTTGGACAGACACACAGGGTAGGTATATCTTTGTGCAGGGTAGGATAGGGGGTGATGTGGTGACCCTGGGTAGTGTTTATGCCCCGCCCCTCTACAGTGGTTCCTGATTGAGAAGATTATGTCCCTTTGGGGTGACATGCCTGACACCCTCTCCGTGGTGGGCGGGGATTGGAACGACGTTATGGACCTGAGTGTTGATAGGTGGCGTAGTGGGGTGGCTGATGGGGGGGGTCGTGGGAGGTCCTGCCACTAAATTGCATGCCTTGGCGACAGGACTGGACTGACACATGGCGCTATATGCATAGTGTGGGGAGGGAATACACATACTTTTCTGCTGTACATGATTCGTTCTCCAGACTTGATTACATATTTGTACCGAAGGGGCTGACCTGTTGAATTGTGTCGGTGCACATTCTACCAAGGGCCTTGTCCGACCACTCACCAGTTGCACTCACCTTTAATGCGGGCGTGGCCCGGCAGCCATTTAGGTGACGTTTTTCGGGATGGCACCTGACACAGGAGGATTACAGGGCTCACATGTCCCGGGAACTGGACCAATATCTGGAATCCAATGTGGGCTCCGTTGACTCTCAGGAAGCCCTTAAGCCAACTATGCGTGGTGTTGATATTTCTTGGTGCGTGGCGGCCCGTAAGAACGGCGGAAAGACCTTATGCGACGTGAGACGGAGCTGAAGGGCTTAGAGTGCGACTGTCGGGAGGCGAACAGGGACCCTAGCAGGCAGCGGCTGCTCTTGGCCCAGCAGCAGTATACTGGGGTGCTGATGGATGAGGCGTGCCAGGCTTGGTTGACCTCTCGTAGTCGGGTTTACCAGCGGGGGGACAAATCGTGTAAGATGCTACACATCCTATGTCAGGGCACACTACACGCCCAGCCGTTGCCTCGGATAGTAGCACCCGGCGGCTGGCCGGTCCTCGATCCCCCGGCGATTGCCGAAAGCTTTGCTCTCTACTACAAGGAACTATATGCGCCGCGGGAGCGCTTGCCGGACGATATGGTACAATGTTTCATTGATGACCCCCACGGGCGGTGTCGGACTAGAGGGACCGCTGATGAGATAAGTGCGGCTCTGGGCGAGTTGAACACTGGCAAGGCACCGGGACCGAATGGTTTCCCCGGCGTTTTTTTGTTCAGTTGGGCCCACGACTCCTGCCGGTCATAGAGGAGGCCCGCGAGGGGGGGAGTTTTCCCAGCAGATTGGCGCCATGCAGAGGTGGTGGTCCTCTTGAAGCCGGGCCGGGTCCCGGAGAGCCATGCGTCCTATCGCCCAATATCCTTATTAAACACCGAGGCCAAGGTCCTCGCCAAAGTCCTAGCCAATCGCCTTAAGCCTCGCATCGCGGAGTTAGTGCAGCCAGATCAGGTGGGCTTCATGCCCTAGATATTATATTCGTTGCGCTCATGTTGCCGTTTCCGCATGGCGGACCCTTGGAGAGCCGGAGGCGTTATTCCTTGCTGTATGGACCATGCATTTGACTCACTGAGCTGGGTCTATTTGTTTACCATACTGGAGCACCTCAACCTCGGCCCGCGCTTCTTGGCATATGTACGGCTCCTCTACACGGACCTCACAACCTCGCTGCATGTCGGGGGGCAATTTCGAGCCCCTTTGCAGTTTGTCGGGGGACGCGGCAGGGCTGTCCCGTCTCCCTATCTATTTGCGCTCGCTATGGAGCCACTCGCGGCGTGGGTGCGCATAGATGCCCAGCTCAAGGGATTCCGATGGTCAGTGGGCCTTGCGGACAAGATAGCGCTCTACGCTGATGATGTGCTGTTCTTTCTAACCGACCTGGACCGTTTGGGGCCACAGCTGCTACGTATTCTCCAGATTTTTGGTGAAACTTCGGGCCTATATATGAATCCTGCGAAGTCCACACTGTGGATGCTGGGCGTGCAGGGACGAGTCGGGGAGTGGGCGTTGGGCCTCCAGATTGCGTTGGATGGAGTGAAATACCTTGAGGTGTTCCTTTCGGAAGCGGCGGAGGCATCTCGGGAGCGCAGTTTGAGACCATGCGAGCAAGGATATGAAGGTGTGGTCCTGTATGCCATTGGCCATCTATGCGCAAAACAAACAAGGGCTGGCTCTAATCAGTAAGGCTGAGCCGAATTATCAGATAACAAGAACAAGGTGCCAATACTGATATCAATAATTTAAATCACAACTAGTCATCCAAATCAAGACAGGCAATTCAAGAATGGGAAACGCTATTTAATAGCTGCTTGAGTATCTGGGTGTTTAAATAATTGAATAGCTGCTTGAGTATCCAGGTGTTTAAATAATTGAACCTGGATCTCCATGTTGCACATTACCTTATTGTGATTCATTGTTATTGGTTGTCAGTAAACATGATAGATACATAGGAATGTACTAGTTTAAAGAGGACTTTCACTTTTGATTTTGAAAACAGAAGCAGACCTAGGTCCTTTTCACTGTGGCTTAGTAAGTCTCTTCAACGTGTGTGAATATTTCTGTATGAGTGTGTTGTTTTGTTTGACTGTGATATGCCTGAGCTTTTGAATGGATGCTTTTAAGTGATGGTAGTGTGGTGTGTCCTATAATGCTTCAATGTTCCTTGTTTACTATGTAATGAATTTAAAAAAGAGTGTTTTGTATTAACATTGAAATAAACTGCTATTAAATAGCGTTTCCCATTCTTTAATTGCCTGTCTTGATTTGGATGACTAGTTGTGATTTAAATTATTGATATCAGTATTGACACCTTGTTCTTGTTATCTGATTGGCCATCTATGGCAGATCTGCCATCTTCAAAATGGTGACTCTCCCAGCGCTTAGTGTACCAACTCCAAAACCACTCCTATCGGATTCCACCACGCTGGTTCCAGTTGGTTAACTCAGCGCTGAGTGGCTTCCTGTGGCAGGGTGGGATCGCGCGAGTTTTCGCTCCACTTACATGGGGGGCTTGGCCACATCGGACGTACTCTCGTACTACCAGGCGGCGCATCTACTGGGCCTAAACGACTGGTGGTATGGCGATAGGGGGGACATCGCTTATGCGGTTGAGAGGTTTTTTTTGGGCTCGGCTTCGGTCCATACCTTGCTGTACTCAGCCGCGCTCCGGCGTTGCCTTCCCTCAGCCACCCAGGTCATATTTTATGTTTGGAGGCAGGCGCTCCGCCGGATAGGTTGGTGGAACGTGCTTACCCGGAAAAATCCCTTGTGGCATAATGGTCGCCTGCCCCACCAGTCTGTATTCCAGGGCTTCCGGAGCTGGGACGTTATTGGTGTCTCCTCCTTGGGAGATGTACCGTCAGGCTGCTCTCTGAAGTCTTTTCAAGACCTGCAAGAGGAATTTGAAATGCCTCGTAGCCAATTCTATAGGTACCTTCAGTTCCGACACGCCTTGACGCCCAATCTGGCTGCCATGGAGCAGCTCCCTGACTTTAGCCCGCTGGAAGCTAAATTGTTTATGGGTGAGTTGCCAGACAAGAAGCTCTCATGCATATATCAGACGCTGGTCCATCACAGCTCGACTGACCTCTCTAGACTTAAGGCTCACTGGGAGGAGGATGTTGGGGACCTTGAGGAGGAAGACTGGAATGAGGCCCTGGCAAGCCCGCGGACCGCCGCAATTTCCACTCGTCTGCATCTGATCCAATTTAAGTACTTACACCGCACATATTTCACACGGCAGCACTTATGGCGGGCGGGAATGGTGGGTTCCCCGGAATGCCTTAGGTGTGGGGCAGATATTGGAACTCTATTGCATACTATCTGGAGCTGTTCAACACTACAGAGGTTCTGGGAGGGTGTATTTCATTGCCTGCCGGAAGTGCTGGCTTGGGTGCTTCCTCGGGATCCTAGATTGGCACTGCTCCACGTTATGGAGGGGATTGGGGGTAATTGATACAAGCGCCACTTGTTTATGCTGGGCCTTACCATGACCAAACGAGACATTGCATGAGCTTGGAAAGCACCCCAGCCCCCGCCTATGGCTGCCTGGAAGAATGGTATGGACTTTTCCATGGGTCTGGAGCAACCTGTGTTCTTGGCCAGGGGCTGCACTGGCAAGCATTTTAAGATCTGGAAAAGGTGGGCTGACTATCGAGGGCTGGACCTGGACCCACCACCGGAGGAGGCTGCGCTTTCTCTGCCTTAACATTCGGACATTTGATGTTTCTGTACTGTGTCCTGGCTTAATTCCGTATGCTTTCTATGCCTTATTTCATCCTTAGTTCAACAACTGCACACTTGGGGGGAGGGGTGGAAGGGGATGGGGGTTTTTGCCTTTGGTTTAAAAGTCTGTCACTGGTATTCATGATATGTTATTACTCGCAGTGATCCCCGGTATTCGGGGCAATGCATCGTATGTGTGTCCAGACAAATAAAATCTGTTTTAAAAAAAAAAGTAATCGGCTGCCTCATATCCATTACAGCTGAGTGGGTTGTGAAACTTTGTTCTTGACGTGTTGTTCTACAGAGTTTAGGAAGTACTGGTCTAGAGTGGGTACTGAAGTTAGCAGTGTTTGTGGGAAGAAGTGATGGCAAACTCTGACCACCACTAACCATGTAAAGCAAACTACAGCTATAGGGACACTCGCCCACAGATGCTCCCAACATGCGTATCCCACTTGCATGTACCCAAGCATGCTTATGCTCACTTGAAATAAATTGGGAAATGAGGGCTGCTAGCAATGACATACAAGGATTTTCCAAGGATGATAGGCAATCTCTCCACTGGGCTTCAGAATTTAAAAAAAAGTCTGTATCCTACTGCTAGAATGCGTTGCCTCCAACCCTAATACTGTGAAGGACCAGCCCGTCCACGTGCTTAAGATGAGTACCAATTGGATAACACCAACCCAGTAGCTTATCAGTGTCACGTGCAGCTCTTGTTGTGAGACATGTGCCACAGGTCTCCTGCACCAGTAAGCCACATGTCTTACAAAATGATACATTTTGGAGCATGTTGTCATACGCACTTCACACCAATGTGTATTATTCCCGTCTCTCTTTGTGTTTTTAGCTCTCAGTCCTATCTCCTATCATGTAGTATACACTCCATTTACAGTACTGCTATTTTCTGATAGGCAACTTGAGCAAATGTTTTGAATGTAGTCCTTCAGGTGACATTGAATCCTATAATGTGACCCAAAAAGATTCTCTTTTCTAAAACATTGCTCAATTTTATTTTAGGCATATGTCAAAGTTTTATCGAATTCTTTATGGTACCACAACTGGAGACATTTCTGTTTCTGCCTCAACATCATGTTTACCAGAGCTGAGTTCTGTTCATCCACCTTATTACTTCTTCACATACCGAATCAGGTAAGCAGAAAGAGAAACTAAGAAGCACTTTCTTGTTCTCAGACGTTTTGCTGATTCATTTTCGGTGATTCATGGCTGGTGAAATGCCTACCGAGATGTTGACACTGAAACTGGCATTGCTGTTTCTTAACATGCCCTTATTTTATTTGGTGTTGGTCTGAATTGCTCAGTGATTTAATAAGTGAGCCCATGTGCAGAATCACTGGTACAAATCCAAATCAAGTGTTGGTATCAAATTTAAAGTGGTATGAGCATCTTTTCTCCTTTTCCATTGTCACTTGATCTGTTGGGTTCAGTCCTGTTGCTGGCATGCAGCTGTTAGTCAACATAGTTAGCTGCTTTTGTGGCATTGCCATAGATAGCATGCTTGGAGTCAGCACACCCTCAAGCAGAATGGAAAGACAGTGGTGGAAAGGTGGGATTTTTCCTCTAGAGTCTGCTTACCATTCTCCAGAATCCCGTCACAGGTCGACAAGACCTTTTTACCTGTCATAGAGTGAATTAGGCAACCTTTCAAATGAAATCAACTAATTTAGAACTCCCAACAGCTTTCCCCAAGAACCACTGACCAAAAACTAAGTTTGAAGGTTTACTACATAACCAAAAATAACTGAAGGTACAAGCACCTCAGCAAGAGGTTCAAAAGATAAACAGGCACTAATACCAACATATTCCTACGGAAAAGTCTCAAGCGACTGATCAATAATACAAGGATTAATTCCAGAACCATCAAACTAAACAGGATTGCTATAACCTGAGTTCTGGTACTCATCGGACTAATAGACATAGATTCAGATTAATCTGTCCCTACACTATACTAAGTGACATCCCTACTCAACGGTAGCCCAACCTAACCAAAGGTGTCAGCAGTGGTGACTTCCAAAGAAGTTCACTCACTTTCTCTCTAAGACAAGAGAATCCTCAGTCATAGCTAAGCTCTTTACCAAGACCAACCACTCTCTCTAGCTCTTCAGCCCATCTGCTCTGCCTCCACCCTCGGGGCACTGTCCCTAATACGAAACCCCACAATGTGAGCGACACGCCTTCAGGAACGCCCCTCTCGACGGTTGTAAACTTCCAAAATTTTCCAGTATGGCTCCGGTCCATCTTTGTCCAGCCGACGTCCTTGGGTCCCAGACTCTTCATCGCTTCTAGTCGCTTCTGCAAATTCCTGGTCTACTCCTCCATGTCTGGGTCTAGCATTTCTAACTCTCATACAAAATGGGCCCTTCTACTCTACAATCTACTTGGTGATGCACCTGCAAAAATAATATACGCAACTAGGCTCACAGCCTAATAATGTTGCAACATTTTCTAAAGCCTCTTTCATAAGCATTTCTACCGTTTATATGTTTAAGCAAGACATTTTCATACAGTCCTGCGCCATTTCCATGAACTAGGCCTCTGCTAGAGTTTTAGGCCTCACGTTTTACATTTGCAATTCTCTGGGTTCACTAGGCCTCCAACCTTAACGACAAATGCATTTTTCTATTTTAAACTAAATATCGAGTACATAAAGCATGATTATATGTTTCAATTAATCAATCTGAAGGTACATTAGTAAATCAATTAAACACTCTTATCATTAGTGAAAGATTTCATTTCAAAAGCATCTCTATATTGCAGAAAGTATGGATTTGCACTTTGTAACGTTGGTTCTGCACATTTTCGGATACCAATTCACTCTAGTACTTTGTCTTATATTGCATCTAAAATATGATTAAAGGTCCTCTATATGTACGGGTGCTGACTACTTGTACATATGCTGCACCCCTACGAATTTCACTGTAAATGGCGCTCTCTCAGTTCCCCCCTTTGATGACCCGTGTCATCACCACCCTCACATCATCCTCAGGGTAAGAACCAACTAAACTGAGCTTGTGGCCATTTTCCCTCGCTTAAACAGTTCCAACGCTCTCAAACTGCGGTATTGACTGTCCTGCAGCCTCTCCATTCGCATCTCTTGCGCTCTCATTGATCTCGCCAACCTATTGGATTTGTACCATTTGTACAACCGCACTAAACCCCACAATCCAATCACACAAGCCACTGCTATGATAAGGGGTTTCAATACAAATCCAAGGAAACTCTTTCCTAATTTGGCCAACCAGCTTCCAACTTTTCCAAATCCTTTGCCAACCGTCTCCCACGCATTCTCCTGCGTCAAGTCCTCGATCTCATAATGGATGGCAGTAATATTGCTTATATATTTCTCCAGATCTTTAGAGTTGTCTGGAATATAAGTACAACATTCCTGGACCTTCAAATGCTTACAGACTCCGCCCTCTTTTGCTAGGATGACGTCAAGAGCAAGACGGTTCTGTAAAACCATTGTCCTGATCGACAAAATCTCACCCTCAACCAACACCAATGACTTGGCAGTATTCATTGACAATTCATCCACTACAGTTGCCAACCGCCGTATCTTTATGTCATTCAAAATGACACCCAACATAGGTATCGCTGCTCCAAACACATCTCCCACTATTGCTCCAGCACTTTCCCCTCGCTTTACCGTCCTTTGGGGCCCTCCCTCTAAGAGTGCAAAATCCTCAGTATGATAAATCTTGGGAAAAATAATTGCTAGATAGCATGTTCCATACCATTTCTCTGGCAATCTCACATACGCATTCCTTCCCCAGACAAAATACACAGTAGGGATCACCTGGACCACACTCTTCAAGAAGTCTTTTGTGTAGTACTCTAATGTGAAGGTGGGTTCACATGTGGTATGACCCACATACACATTCTCATAATACATCTGTGGCCGGTGAAGGCACAACTACCCTTTCTGTACTTCATCTAGAGCTATTGGACCATAACTCCCTCTTGACTTATGCTGCTTCTCTTCTTCGGTCCAATCTACCTTGCCTTGCCCTGAATCTCGCAACTTTTTCTGTTTCGTGTACCTATCTTCTACTTGTTCAATGAACTTCTTCTCTGTCTCAGACAACAAACATGTCAAGTTGTGTAGGTGTGCATACGGGGTGTCTAGCTCTTGTGTGGGAATGAAAAAATATCCAAGTCTATCCTCCGACTTGTAATAATCCCACTTGTTCAAATGCTTGTAATTCGGGACTTCTGGTAACACAGCATCATAATTTGAAAAGAAATATTCAAAGTGATTTCGCCCATAAAGGATACTAATCAGCAAACTACAGGATATTCCATATGTCAATGGAAGGTGATGGTATCTAATACCCTCATCTACTGAAGCTGGTAGTTGCATGCACACATAACAATCTTTCGCATCCATCGCCTCAATGTATTCATACAACAGCTTTGTATACGCATTCTGCCCAAAATTTCCTTTAGACAGATCAGTGTGTAGCCTACGACTTTCTGCAGCCAGTATGGCTTTCTCTCTTCTCTCTCTGTCTTCTTTCTGGCTAGGGGTGGTAGGTGTCGGTGTCCCCACAGCCTTCTCTACCTGTTCGTGTGGTGCAAAATAAGAAACTAAAACTACTATAGCTATAAGGAGAATCACTCTTCCTAAAAGAGTGCCTACTATGCACTTGGCTCTACGATTCGGGTTTCCAGGCGCCATGGTCTCAGCACAAAGTAGTTCGTTTCGGAAAGCACCCAAAAGTCTCTTTCTTTGTTATTCGAGTCTTTCGAACCACCTCGGAAAGCGGAAATCCCCGTTTCAGTTCTTTTTTTTTTTCTTTCAACAGCAGACAACCTTAACCCTTCTCCGTCCTCTGTGGAAAGTCCCTAAATTTGTTCTTCTTCCACTCAATTCTACAGCTATTTACAAAGTCTTTTCAAAGTTCTTTCAAAGTCTTTTTAAAGTTCTTTCAAAACAATTTCAAATTTCAAGCAACTTCAAAGTTCAAAGTTCTCAATAGTCTATGATTATACTTG
Organism: Lissotriton helveticus; assembly: GCF_964261635.1. Classification (NCBI taxonomy): domain Eukaryota; kingdom Metazoa; phylum Chordata; class Amphibia; order Caudata; family Salamandridae; genus Lissotriton; species Lissotriton helveticus. The sequence goes on from NC_136062.1 coordinate 382,726,736, forward strand.
TTCCGATTGCTTGCAACACATAATCTAAAAGTTCCATACGGAGCACTACTGCGTCATACAATGGTACATCCGGATTGAATGTAGGAAAAACCAGTCTATCCAGAAGTAAATCACGTATCTTGCTCAGGAGAGGGGAATTAGGAATCGTGAGTCCAGGTACCAACAGTATCACTTCCAGCTTAACATTTGGGCTCGTACTGGTCACCTCCACTGACCTCACCCTCCCGGACCTCAGTACACCTGGCATTTGTGAATGGGTAGGTCCACTCTGGAGTGGCGTATCTTCGGCAAGGTACTCTCACCCTCCTTGACCTTCTCGAACCCCTTTGCTCTGCTCCTTGTTCTCCCTCCTCCGAATCTGATTCTTCTGACAGAGTGGCAAGGTCTCTCTCGGAAGCCAATCGTACGTTCATTCGCCTCCGCCTCTCGGGCCAATGAGCCTCTGCACCTCTTGTTCTCCTGCTTCTCGTTTGCACACCCTGTTCGTCTCCACTGTCAAAGTTTTCTGCGCTCAGATCACCTTCTTCGCCACTTCCTCCCTCTGAGGCAGATTCAGTGTCACTGTTGTCGTGGTTGTTTCCTGCCTGATCAGGGGAGTCCCTGACTTCCACTGGCACCCCCACAGCTTGACTTGTCCCCTCTGATGAATCCTCTTCTTCGTTATTATTTTCATCTACGAGAGGAGCTGTTCTCTCCACGGGTGCTGGGACTCGGCGGGTGTGAGAAGCATGGATCCAATTGGGCAATCCACCGCACTTCACAGCAGTCGTTGTCACCAAGATGACTTGGAAAGGTCCTCTCCAGAGCACATCCAGGCAGCTCTTCCTTAAGTGCTTCCGCACCAGGACCCAGTCACCAGGGCACAGGTCGTGACAAAGGTCGCTAGAAGCCGGGATTTCAGCAGCCTGCACCTGAAGAGACACAGAACGCATGACATCAGAAAGACCTCTGCAATAGTCAAGAATGACATCATCTGTGATATTCAGCAAGGCAGTTGTAGGAATTGATGGCAATCTCATAGCCCTCCCCATCAGTACTTCATGAGGTGAGAGCCCTGTCCTCCTGTCTGGGGTACTACGCATACTCATTAGTACCAACCGCAAGGCATCGGGCCACTTCAGGGACGTGGATGAGCGCACTTTTGCCATTCGAGCTGTCAGGGTCCCATTTATTTGCTCCACTATGCCAGAAGCCTCTGGGCGATAGCTACAATGCAGTCTCTGGTCAATGTTCAGGGCAGAGCAGAGCATCTTCACAACTTCGCTATTAAAGTGTTTTCCTCTGTCCGATTCCAAAGAGGTCGGAACCCCGAATCGTGGCACTAGCTCCCTCAACAATAGTTTTGCTACTGTGAGTGTATCGCACCTACGAGTGGGTTATGCCTCAACCCATCTAGAGAACACACACACAATCACCAAGACATACCTAAGGCGATTGCACCTTGGCATTTCAATGAAATCCAGTTGCATCCTGTAGAAAGGCCCACCGGACCTTCCTATGTGACTCAATGTAACTGGTGTCCCTTTCCCCACATTCAGCTGTTGACAAGTTACACATCTCTGGCAAACAGCTTCCGCAGCTTGTCTAAATTTCGGATTGTACCACTTTTGCCTGAACACACGCACCATCGCATCCCTTCCCAGATGCACAGGACCATGTATCTGTCGTGCCATTGCACTCACCAACTCATTCGGTAACACAGCTCTTCCATCAGCCGAAACCCACATGTCCAAATATCCTTTGACACAGCCAGCTGATTCCCACACCCTTTTTTCATAATCAGATGCTTGTCCCTGCATGTCTCTCAACTCTTCCCATGTGTCTGCCACCTCAAGCATCATGCTTAGTTCTGTTCTTTCCCTTGGTCCCTCAATTGTTTGTTCAGTAAAGGAGTATCCCTGCTCTGCACAATAGCGTGCAACTTCATCAGCATAGCTGTTCCCCAATGTCACAAAATCCGTTCCTTTAGTGTGAGCTGTGCATTTTACCACAGCTATTTCCGCAGGTCCTTGCAAGGCCTCCAGCAATAACCAGATAAATTCGCCATTTCTGATTGGGGAGCCCGATGATGTCATGTAACCCCTCTGAGACCACAACTGACCGAAGTCATGAACCACCCCAAATCCATATTGGCTGTCAGTGATTATGGTGATCTTAATTCCGTTGGCTGCCAAACAGGCGAGCGTCAATGCAATTATCTCAGCCACCTGCGCGGAGTGTACTCCTTCCAGGCAGGCTGCTTCAATTATTCCAGAAATAGTGCAGACAGCAAAGGCTGCTCTCAACTGACCAGTATTGTCTCTTACACATGAGCCATCCACAAAATAAATTTCATCAGGGTCTGTCAATGGCACATCAACAATATCCGGTCTAGGTTTGGTGCATAGTTCAGTTACATCAAGGCAGTCATGGTCTTCCCAATCATCATCTATATCATTTGGTAATGGCAACAAGGTAGCAGGATTCAAGACTGAGCACCTCCTGAGGGTCACATTCTCCGCAGCAAGTATAACCTGCTCGTAGCGTGTGAGCCTGTTGTTGGTCATGTGCTGCGTCTTGGTCCTGGTCATCAACAATTCCACAGAATGTGGTACATATACTGTCAGTGGATATCCCATCACAATGCTTTCACACCTCTCAATGCTGACACCTGTTGCAGCAAAGGACTTGAGACACCCGGGCAACGCTGCGGCTACTGGATCTAAGGTAGCCAAGAAGTATGCAACTGGTCTACGAACTCCTCCGTGATCTTGCACTAAGACTGCCAATGTACACCCCTCTTTCTCACAACAGAACAATGCAAATGATTTGGCTTAATCGGGCATTCCCAGAGCCGGAGCGCGACACAGGTCCTCTCTCAGCTCACGAAAAGCCATCATACAATCTGTGTCCCATGGTACCGGATCACTGACGTCCTTGTGCGTTAGTTTCTGCAATGGCTTCGCCTTCAGGGAAAAGTTTGCAATCCACTGTCGGCAATAACCAACCATGCCCAGGAACATCCTAACCTCTCTTTGTGTCGAGGGCACAGTCATCCTCATGATCGTCTCAATCCTGTCAGGCGACACTTTTCTCTTTCCCTTCTCTATTCTGTGACCCAGGTACTGCACTTCAGACAGGCAGTACTGTAACTTGCTGGGGGACACCTTGTGTCCATTCTCTGCCAAATGGTTCAGTAGGGCAATGGTGTCAATCCTACAAGCATCTTCGGTATCTGACGCAACAAGGAGGTCGTCTATGTACTGTACGAGAACAGAGTTCTGCGGCAGTACCAGACTCTCAAGATTCCTTTTCAGCAACTGATTAAAGATCGAAGGGCTCTCTGTGTACCCCTGAGGGATACGACACCATGTTAGGACGCGATTTTCTATTTTGAACGCAAAAAGAAATTGGCTTTCCTCATGCAATGGGATGGAAAAGAAGGCCTGACACAAATCAATCACAGAAAACCATTCAGCTTGGAACGGTATCTGAAACAGTATCACTGATGGATTCGGTACCACTGGACAGCATAGAACAACTATGTTGTTAATCTTTCGTAAATCCTGCACAATCCTGTACTTCCCACTTGGCTTCTGCAAGCCCATGATCGGAGAGTTACAAGGGCTTCCCATAACCTCCTTCAAGATTCCCTGTCTAATCATGGACTCAATCACTGGCTTTATACCTTCAAGTGTTTCTGGGGTCAGCTTGTACTGGGGAGTTCGAGGGAATTCAGCATTCGGTCTCACCTGAATTCTAACTGGCTCTACCCCTTTGATCAGTCCAATCTCCTCTCCTGTGAAGTCCCAGACTTCTGGGGAGACCGAGTCTCTCAAGTCCCAAGGGAGTTCCTCCACTGTGATAGCAGGGTACAATTCAATGCACACATGCGTATTTGCAACCTTAAAATCAGCATCATCATCGTTAGTCTGTAATTCTACTTCCTTTGGGGTACAATAGATGGTGCAATTAAGTTTACACAAAAGATCTCTTCCTAACAGACACACAGGACTGGAATCACACACCACGAACTGGTGTCGGTCACTAAAACTTCCAATCTTCACAGGGACTGGCTCAGTCAGGGGGTTTGTCATACTTCTGTTTGCTACTCCTACAACCTGTATGGTCTGTCCTGAAAGGGGTAAGTTGGGAACTACCGCAGATCGCACAGTGGAGCGAGAAGCACCAGTGTCGACCAAAAAGGTGGTGGGATGTCCATCTACATCTGCCTCTACAAAAGGTCCTCTCTGATCCACTTCCAGCACTGCTCCAAGAGTACAGCCCTCCTCCCCATCCAGGTACCTTCCTGTCACTGGGTCAAACTACCATGAAAGGCATCTGATGGTACACCTTGTTTCCTGCTGAAATCTTCGGGGGCTGGGGAACCGGGGCCCTAGGGGCTGAAGTCCCCCCTTTCGTCGTCTGCATCTTGGTCACTGTCACCTTCCGTACCAGAGGGGCTTGAACTTCCTCCTCCTCCTCTTCCTGTACCTGATTGTCAGGGTTATGGAGACACTCGCGTCTCCAATGCCCGACCTCATGACATTGATGGCACTTGGTCGTTTTTTTCAGGGTCGCTATATCTATCCTAGGTCTCGGACCTTCCTCGTTGTCCCTCTTCTGTCCCCCTGATTTCCTTCCCAGTGTGCCATTGCCTGACTGACCCTGTCCTCCTGCTTGCATCTGTACTAACATCAGTTTGTCCTTAAGCTTCTTTGTCTTCGAATCTATCTCATCACTGCAATACCTCGCATACCTCAAAATCTCATCCAGAGGTTTGTTTTGCCAACAGATTAAATGTTGCTGTATCATAAGGCAAATATCAGGCCTTAGTCCTAGAACAAACTTGGATACGAACTGTCCCATGTCCTTTGGGTCCATCACATCCAACCCACTGTATTGCTTAAAGATCTGCAATAGCCTCTCGTAATATTCATGCACTGTCTCTTTTGGTTCCTGTCTAGTCCGATCTATTTTCACCCAGTCAATGTCCTGTGGTGGTACCTTAGTCTTCAGCCACGTGATCACCTGCTCATACTTTGCCATTACCCTGGGTGACGGCCCATTCGTGGCAGAATCTCTCTCTGGCTCCGCTGTTGGCCATTCAACACTAACCTTGCACGCTATCCACAAATCACTTGGGACCACAATGTCAAACAGTGTGTTCAAATCGATCCACAGCACCTTTGAGATTTTCACGAACCTCTCCACCTGTTTGTACCATTCCACTGGACTCTCTCTCAACTTTGGAAATGTGTTCGTAAAGGCATCCAGATCTCCCCTACTCCAGGGTACATGTACATAACCTCCATGAGCTACCTCCCGCAAGGGGTATGCCTCAGTATGCATCAACCCTCCTCCAGGGGATGTCTCAAGAACACTCCTTCTAACACTCTTTCTCTTTGACCACCTTTCCTCCCATTTCTCCAGAGGGGACCACGTTCGTATTCCCACAATCAGCTCCCTGATGTGAGTTTTTAATCCGATCACCCTCTTTTCTTCTAAATCTTGATCTGAATACTGTAACCGGTGGCCACTCTGCAGGCCTCTTGTTTTTGTCAAATCTACACTGTATTTATTCGCCAATTCAGAGAGTTTCTCATGAGCTGTCCTAGCCCTCCGTGTAACATCCTTCGCTACAAACAATAGCTCATCTGGTTCGTATATTTCGATCCTCTCTAGTGGCAATGTACCTTCCACTATTTCCTCCACTTCTGTTTTTAGCCTTAGCACATCTATTCTTCTCGCTTTCATCACCGCTCTCAAGGTACCCTGGCTAGTAGTTCCGTTAGAGCCCCTCCCGCCACTGTCCTGAATTTCTCGTCTGTTTTCTTCAGGTGTGTTAGGGGGAACCCTTCTGTTCTCCCAACCTTCTCAAACCCACTCCTGTCTACTATCGCTAGAGGTGTGGTGGGACGCCCCCCTATTCCCCTCCCCTTCTCGTTCCCATTCCTGACGACTTTCACTAGGCGCGCAGTGAGACACCATCCTATTTTCTTGGGTTTCAGACCCAAAGACATTCCTGGATCTGTCACTCTGAGTGTCCACAATTGTTTCACAAGTTCTCAAATCTGGCATTAATTCTCTCATCAACCTCGGCCTCGGTCCCCTCAGATCCATCGGTCCCCTCCAACCCATCTGCCCTTCCGAGGAGTCTGCCGATGCCACCAAAGGAGTGCTTCTTTCTACAGGCGTTGGCAACTGCCTCCACCCTTCTGTCCCATTACTCCTGTCCTCGCTGGCACATCTCTCACTCCCCCTTTCCTGCGGACTCTCATCTTGTTTCTGTTCTGGCTTGTACACGGATACTATGGGACCTATGGTAACAGGTACCGTAAGCGCATCTGGCAATTTCTGTGAGTGGACACCCTCTTCCACCCGAACCTTCTGTACTGTGAATCGTCCCACTACTCTCGTCACTGGGGAAGGTGGAGGTGCTTTTTCTCCCTTCACTGGACAAAACATGTCCTCTGAGGTGCTCAAATCACTCACCATTTTGACCCCACCATCCCCGTCAGAAGCTTCCCCATTCTTGGCTGACATTGGCGTGCCCCCCAACTCGGGATTATATGGAGGTGGTCTCTCTGACAACATCCTCTCTATCAGGCCATCGTCTGTCTCACTGTCCTCATCGTCCGTACTTCTCCTCTGTGCATCCAGCAACGGGTACTACCTATCCCCTTCAATGGTCTGTACCCTCCACCTCTTCTCCATGGCATCCCATCTCGCATCTTGGACCCCCTAACTGATCGTTTTACCCTTTCTTGTCGCCTGTCTCTGCCCCTGTCATGGGCTGCCCTGATCCATGCATTTAGCGCTTCAAACTGTGTCGGTCTGGGCAAACTGTGTCTCACAGCGCCAGGATACCCCATGGTAATGGAGCGCGTTATAAAAGTTTTTAAAATAAAAATAAAATAAAGGTCGCAACGCAGCCATAATCGCTTTCAGCTGATATAACACTTCTAGTCTAAACGTCCCGTATTTAGGTCAATTCTTCATTTCCATCTGTCATCTTACACCAGTTATCGAGCCACAATATGGTATGCAACCCAACATTCGTAGCCATGTAATGAGCTGGAGTATCCTCGGGTGGAACCTCCTCCCCACCCCTAGGTTCTATTTTATTTTCACCTTTGAAACATTTCCGCAACACTTTAAAACATTTCATGATGAAAACCCACAACGTTTCCTTGTTCCACAGCGCTTGTTTACTTCCTGATGACAATCCACCAATCTCAGCGTGGCTCCACACTAACCGCCCTATCCCAGCGCGGCTCTTTCTGACGTCACTCGCCTCCGTTTCGCAGTAGTTCCCCTCCTCTCTCCGTTTGTCTCGCAGTCTCGCATGCGTCCCAATCATACACTGGAATTGATTACTTCCGACCAAGCAACCACTTCCTTGACTGTACGTCCACAGTCTAACTGTAATTGTCACCTCGACCGGCTAATGTCCGCCCGCTACGGCTAGACAATCGCCTCAACTGATAGTACAAACTCACGGCAACTTCCGACCAGCGTCCGTTACCCACGCATTCACACATTCGTTCCCCCTATCTCAGTCTTGCGGGCGATCAATGGTACCTCATGACCCCCTTAACAATGGTCGACAATTACTTTGGATGTTCGATATACCCGGACCACTTAAACTCTCTTTGAGCTCAAGATTTCCACTGGTTGCGCGCGCTCACAACCTGTCCTCATTCACACTACAGGCATTCAACTCTGCAAGACAATGCACATACAATACACATAACACCGCAATCTAACAATGCATGACCCTTTTCATACTCACTCTCCTTCGACCTGCTGCTTTCTGCCGCACTGTCACTCTCCGTCAGTTTCCGTGGAACGCCATCCTCCATCCGCGATTCTCTGGACACTCATCCTTGGTTCTGTATGGGCCTCGGGGAAATCTCAACCTACTTCTGGATTACCCTCACTCTAGAAGGTAAACCATCCTACTCTGCTACCAACTGGAAAGGCGGGATTTTTCCTCTAGAGTCTGCTTACCATTCTCCAGAATCCCGTCACAGGTCGACAAGACCTTTTTACCTGTCATAGAGTGAATTAGGCAACCTTTCAAATGAAATCAACTAATTTAGAACTCCCAACAGCTTTCCCCAAGAACCACTGACCAAAAACTAAGTTTGAAGGTTTATTACATAACCAAAAATAACTGAAGGTACAAGCACCTCAGCAAGAGGTTCAAAAGATAAACAGGCACTAATACAAACATAATCCTACGGAAAAGTCTCAAGCGACTGATGAATAATACAAGGATCAATTCCAGAACCATCAAACTAAACAGGATTGCTATAACCTGAGTTCTGGTACTCATCGGACTAATAGACATAGATTCAGATTAATCTGTCCCTACACTATACTAAGTGACATCCCTACTCAACGGTAGCCCAACCTAACCAAAGGTGTCAGCAGAGGTGACTTCAAAAGAAGTTCACTCACTTTCTCTCTAAGACAAGAGAATCCTCAGTCATAGCTAAGCTCTTTACCAAGACCAACCACTCTCTCTAGCTCTTCAGCCCATCTGTAGTACTGAAAATCCAAACTCGTGTAACCATTCAGACGCAAGAATAAAACTTCATCGTACCACTACAAATTTAATATCAAAAGACCGAGAATGGCGAGTACATTATGCACAAGCATTTTCGTCGCATTCGAAGGTTGCTTTCACCTCGAAATCGTCACTTATACCCTAAACCCTTGGCTTCCATTTTGTATACGGCAGCCATTTTGTATGTTGCCCTTCACATAGGCTTAATCCAATATCATAAGGACAAGCACTCCTTGATTGACTTTTTCGTGACCTGGGCAGGTTGAAACCATCGCCCCAGGCCAACTCATTTGGTCAGTTCCTCTCCCAGTGGCCGGTCAAGATAGCATCTAGGCGCACCCGGCCATAAAGCCCTTTCATCACATTCTCACCCTGCCGAATCTTGCCCACACCTGACCCCGCTCCTTCTTTCCTACTTGTTTTATGATGAGAACGTGCTCATTTTATTGGGGAACACCGATATCTGATTGAAATACCGGACCTTGCCGAGTAATTTATTATGTATCAGATAAACAAAATGTGAGCTTGTCATCATAACTCTGTTACTTATTTGTAGTCGAAATATGTGAATAGTATCCTGAAAATCTAGGAATGTTTGCCTGAAGCTTATTATTTTGTATAAGAAGAGAAGCCTGACTTCGTGATTTTGAAGCAGTCTCCTGAGAACATACTTCCATGTGTTGTACTTCTAGGACACTTGTTACCTTGGTTGCAGCCAATAAACCGATCTTTGACTTCACCTCGAAGACTCTGAGTTTTTGTGGTCTGAATCAGGAAAAGGACTCGAGGTCTTCGGGTGTGTATTCCCTGGCACCGCTGGGTTACCGGTTAAGCACCGGTTCTGAAAAAGCCAGTACCTCAGTTGGCGCCCAACATTTGGGGCGATTCCAGCGGTACCGGTCCAGCCAGAGGTTCGTGAGGAGCTTCGTGTGAAAATTCCGGAGGAAGGCCGCCACTTCAACGACCCCTGCATGTCGACGTGGTCCAAAGGTCTTTGCTGCGAGGTTCCCCGCTTCCCGACGGCTACAAAGGACTGCTGCCCTGGCTATCGCCCTGATTTGGACCCTTGAAGTTTGGTAGAGCGAAACACTAAGACGAGTCTTCTAGTGACGTCATCGACATTTCAGTTAAGTATAAATGGAGCGTCTCCCAGTCCTTAGTTGGTTCTTAGTTTTGGGTATCCTTTGGGAAAGTTTTGTGTTGGTACTTGCAAGCACCAAAACCGAAGGACTCGTGTTTTCACGAGAAAATATCGTAATCGATAATCCTTTGACGTTTGGAACTAGACTAGAGAGCAGAGATGCCTAGTCTTAGACTTGGAAATTTGTTTTGTCTCGGTGGTAATAATAGGGACTCCCGATTGGAGGACTCATGTCCGGTTCCTCCGGTTGGAACTCCAACTTACGAGTTATATGTGAAACATGGGGTAGGCCCCATCACATATAACGAAGTGTGGATTAAATACACCAGAAAAGATGGTGTTTTAAAATGGCCCCAACATGGTAGCTTTGATACCGAAATCTTAGATAACCTCGAAGTCAAACTGTTCGAAAAGAAAGCCCGGCCGGCGATGTTTGACTCTTTCCGCCTATGGCGTAGAGAGGCCAAACAGAAGGAAATTAAATTAGAGAAGAAAAATAAGAGAGAAGGGAATATTTCAGTAATACAAGCTGCTATGCGGTTTAAAGACAAAGAAGAGGTACAGATGAGTGAGCAGTTGCACAGGCAACGTAAAATGGCAACAGATAAATGCTATCCAGTTTTGCCGTCTCTTCAGCAAGAGACAGCCAAAGAACGTGAAAAAGACCCATTAATGTCGCATTTATTAAGTTCACCACCCCCCTATGCACAAACAGCCACGTTGCCTCCGCAACCCTTAGTTGCGCCGCCCATGGTTGTTATGCCTGCCCTTCTACAGCACCCACCAGCTGTTCTACAGCTGGCTTCCGCTCCTCCGGTGCAGCCTCCTCAAGGCACACCGGCTACATCTACTTCGCTTATACCTTCTATGACTTTGCCTAGTGCATCTTCGATTTCTCATAATGCTCCCTCTGCTATTGCCTCTACTTCAGCCTTATCTCACACTGTTTTTCCACCCGTTCCTCCTTCACTTTCACCTTCCGTTTGGCATAAAATGGCCAGCATTGTCACTAACATTCCTTCACCACTTTTTCGGTCGCCTAAAACGACCCCTAACACGGAACGAAGACAGTTGCAAAGTCAACTGCCTGACTACCAAGAGAGAGATGTATTGAATCGTTTAGCTCGTAAATGGATCATAGATACTGTAAAGTATGACGTTGAATCTGTCATAAAAGTCTTCCTTCAGTGGGAAGCACCGACACAAAGATATGTTTTCGAACAAATGTGTGTTTTTCTCGGTGAGGATTTGGTAGATAATGATTTAGAAATTAACCCGCAGGAGTTGTGTCATGTACGGTTCAAGTTTGGAGAAGGAATGATCGTAGGTCCCGATGTCCAAAAAGCGGTTGAGATATTGTTGTCTTATCGGAGTAAAGGGTACACTTCTGGCTCACAATCTGAGCGTGATACACCTAGGAAAAAGGCACGACAGTATCCCATGAGAGAAGTTCCCCCGCAATGGAGGGAGGGTGACACATCTGTTGAACCTCCTATTCCGCCACACTTTCAGCGTGTATGGGTACATATCCAATGGAATAGAGATGAAGTTTTAGCACTTAAACAGACATTACCAGATCCGCGTAAGAATCCTGCAGGGTATTACAAGGAATTGTCGCAAACTGCTAGGTCATGTATAATGAACTTAGCCGATATCGATATGTTATTTGGGAACGTTGTTCCACAGCCTTTATGGAGTAAGATTCGTCATTCAGATCATGATCAGGAATTAGGCGATTCGTGGGCCAATATCGCTGCTGTAGATGCCCGACAAGTTGGTGGTGCTAAACCTGAGCCATTAATAGCAGAACTTCCTGGTAAAATAGTTGATTACATGAAAACGATAATGCCTGCAATACGTGTGAATTGGGATAAGTTATCTGCATGTAAACAGAAGAAAGACGAGACGGTCTCAGATTTCTTCACCAGGTTCGAAAAAACGTTTGTCGATGACAGTGGCCAAGACATGACCACAGAAGGTGGTCAGCGATTATTTGTCGATAAGTTTGTGCACAATCTGCTTCCAGAATTGTGTAAAAAGTTAAAAGATTCGGAGAGTTCTTGGGCTGTTTCCTCTTCAGCACAGATATTAGCCACTGCGCAATATTACGAGAATAGAGACAAAGACGAGAAAGATAGAGTAGAAAAGAAAACGAAAGAATTAAAGACTAAGGTTTTACTGCAGCAAGCCTATCCGCCACGTGGTGGTGGTAATGGCCAGATCAACGGTGGTCAGAACACATATCAGAATAACTATCAGCAGCCACAACAGTATCAAGGGAACTCACAAAGAGTGCAGTATAATCAGCCACGTGTCAATATAGGTCCCAACCAGTGTTCATATTGCAAGGAGGAAGGTCATTTTATGTATAGTTGCCCTATCTTGTTACAACGTGCGAATGGTGTTTCGAGCGTAAGAGGTAGAGGCGTTCAGCAAGCACCTAGAGGTAAAGGACGTGGAAACGTCCCCCAGAATGCGCAGTCTCTTCCACCACAGAATTCTATGAATAGATTCGATCAGCAGAATAACGCATCTGTAGGACAGCTCAGTACTATACAGATGATTACTATACAGAAGACGAGCAATGGAACAGTAATGATTGCTAGGACAGCCATAGACAAAGAGAGGGAGTTGTTTCAGTTCCAGTAGATCAGAGTGGACCATACGTTGAGGTGATCACATCAGGTGTGTCAGAACCTTTTCTCTTGGATACTGGTGCTACAAAGAGTTCTATTATGCACTCCAAACTCCCTGGCGCACCTTTGTCTGGCGAAACGAACGTTTCTGTAGGTTTTTCGGGCGCCCCGGTTAGGAACCCGATTTCTGACCCGTTGTCTCTTTCTGTTGGTCCTTGCAAATTCGAAGCACCTCTTATTCTGACAACAGGTTGTGGCGAAAATTTGCTAGGATTAGATTTGCTAAAAAGATTGTATGCAACTTTGTACTTTTCTCCATCAGGAGTACAACTTACCCTGGGTGAGAAAGTGGTTTCTCCAATGTACTTATCGAGAGATAAACTTCCAACAGAATTGTCGTTTCTTCCAGACATACTTTGGGCAGCTGGTCCCAATGATGTGGGACTCTTAGAAATACCACCATATGTTGTAACATTGAAAGCCAATGTTAAAATGCCACGAATTCCGCAATACCGAATCTCTAGTGAGGGTGAAAAAGCTTTGCTAGCGATCGTTCACGAGTTAATTGAAAAAGATGTGATTGAAGAGACAAGAGGTAACGTTTGCAATAGTCCCGTTCTACCTGTTTTAAAACGAACTGACCCATCTCAGCCACCGGTGTACAGATTTGTGATCAATCTCAGAGAGGTGAATAAAATAGTTGTGCCACAATTTCCAGTTGTCCCCGACATCACTACATTATTGACTATGATTCCAGCTTCTGCCACTTGGTTTTCGGTGATTGACCTGAAGAATGCTTTCTTCAGCATCCCGATCGCTGAGGAGAGCAGGGATATTTTTTCCTTCAGTTTAGGAGGACGAAGTTTCCGCTTTAAACGCGCTCCTCAGGGCTACTGTGAAAGTCCGTCAATATACAGTCAAGCTCTAAAAACGCAGCTTGATACGATTGTTTTGCCAAAAGGTGCTACTCTTGTACAGTACGTCGACGATTTGCTTATAGCTGCGGATACTGAGGGAATTTGCAAGAAAGCAACAATATCATTGTTACACCATCTGTGCGATTTGAATCACAAGGTGTCACTTTCCAAGCTTCAATATTGCCGACAAGAAGTGACCTACTTAGGTCATCTCTTATCGAAGGAGGGAAGGAAACTGACCCCAGAAAGAATTCAGGCAATAGCGAAATTGAGTGTGCCAAGAACACAGAAAGAAGTGCGTGCTTTCTTGGGCATTACATCATATTGTAGACAATGGATCCCTAATTTTTCGTTATTGGCCAAACCTTTGGTGGCGTTAACGTGTAAAGATACACCCAATCCCGTCCCTTGGTCTGAAGAGTGTCAAACGAGTTTTTCCGAATTACGCACAGCCTTATGTTCGGCTCCTGTGTTGGGTAACCCCAACTACAGTAAGCCTTTTACATTGTATGTCCATGAGAAGGATGGTTGTGCATTGTCAGTCCTGACTCAGTTATTTGGGAACAAACAGCGTCCATGTGCTTACTTTTCCTCGACTTTCGATCCAGTGGCTAGAGCATTGCCTAGTTGTTTAAGAGCCACAGCGGCAGCAGCTGTTTCTATTCGACAGTCTGCTGGCCTGGTCATGAATAATACACTAGTCGTGATGGTCCCACATGCAGTAGACACATTGTTAAATAGAACCAAGACACAGCATTTAACCAGTGCTCGATTGTCAGGGTACGAACTGACTTTGCTAGCAAGTCATGTGCACATTCAAAAGTGCAACACCCTTAACCCAGCCACGTTATTACCATTCATAGAAGAATCAGATACTTCAGAACAGCATGATTGTCTTTATAGAACAGAAGAAGAGACGAAAGGAAGAGTAGACCTCTTCGACACTCCTCTTGCTGAATGTGATGGTACATTGTGGGTGGATGGTTCATGTTTCAAGCTTCCGAATGGCGATACGACTGCAGCATATGCTGTCACGACTTTGCACACGATTGTTGAAGCTACACGCATCCCACACAATTCAGCTCAGGCAGCGGAGCTAATTGCACTCACGAGAGCATGTGTGTTGTCGAAAGGAATGAAAGTAACTGTCTACACCGACAGCCAGTACGCGTTCGGCGTGGCCCATAGTTTTGGACGATTGTGGAAGGAACGTGGATTTCTGACTTCGCATGGAACTAAAATTAAGCATGGTCAGTTGGTAAATGAGCTTCTAGAATCACTGACTTTGCCCTTACAAATAGCGATTGTGAAATGTAGCGCTCACAAGAAAGTGACTGATGATGTTGGTCGTGGAAATGCGTTCGCTGATAAAACGACTAAAGAAACTGCGAAGAATGTGATGAGCCAAATGTATGTTGCAGGACCTGCAAGATGGGTTGGTGACATAGGAATGTGTGAAGACACGATAGAGAGTGTGAAGTCCATTCAAGCCGAAGCCACAGAGAAAGAGTTGAGTACGTGGAGAGAAAGTTCGGGTAGAATGGATGCGAGTGGTTGCTGGATTGAATTGTCAGAGCATCAGAGGTGGTTGTTACCCGATGCGTACGTGCTTGCAGTAGTCACAATGGCTCATGGTATGGCTCATATCAGCGTGAAAGGGATTTGCAAGTTGCTGGCTCCAGTATGGGAGAATTCAGGGATTCCCAAGTGTGCAGAGAATGTGGTCAAGAATTGCATGGTGTGTCTGCAACACAATCCTGGTAGGGGAACCCCAACTCCAGCTGGTCATTTTGCACCTCCTACGTATCCGTTCGAGGTTTTGCAGCTAGATTTCATCCATATGGAAAGGTGCAACAGTTTAAAATATGTGCTCGTTGTTGTTTGTGCCTTCTCGAGATGGATAGAAGCATACCCCCTGAAAGACAATACTGCCCTGTCCACAGCTAAAGCCCTTTTGAAAGACTACTTCCCTAGATTCGGAATGCCTAGAATGGTCTGGTCTGATAATGGGAGTGAATTTGTGGGTCGTGTGATGGAGAGAGTGTGTGAAGGACTAGGTATCCGGCAGAAGTTCCACGCTGCAAATCACCCCCAATCAGCTGGATTAGTAGAATGCTACAACGGCACTCTTAAGTTAAAATTGGCCAAAATTCAAGCGAGCACAGGTCTTAAATGGCCAGACGCTCTACCCTTAGCACTCCTATCCACCAGAGTGACTGTGTATTCGCGAGTGAAACTCAGCCCCTATGAAATAATTTTCGGCCGCCCGGCCAACATATGGGGAGTGCCTAGGCCCAAAAAGTTTAGCGAGCTTGAGCACCCCGTTCTACTTGACTATCTGTATGAATTGACGGCTAAATTGCGTGTTTTACATCAACAGGTCAACGACACCCTGCCTCCGGTCTCTGAGACTCCGGGACACAGCATTGACCCTGGATCCTGGGTACTGGTGCGAAACTTCCAGAGGACCAGAAACGACCAGCCCAGGTGGACAGGGCCACACCTTGTCCTTCTCTCTACAAGATCGGCAGTGCGAGTGGAAGGGAAAAGGGCCTGGATCCACGGGGTCCACAGCAAGAAAGTCCCTCTTCATCTGCCATATGACCAGTGGGTCCAGGAAGGTGTCGGCGACTCAGAAACAGACACGGTACCTCGTTTCATACCTTTCAGTGATGCACAAGTGAAAGGAACTAACTCTGAGCGCGAAAACGAGAACATTCTTCAAGAAGGTCTGCCACCGTCAAAACGATTGAACACTTCAGAGCCTGAACTGTTGTTCCAGGACAACACAGCACCGGGAAGACAAAGATACGATTTGAGACCAAGAAATACGTACTAATAAATTAAACCTTTTTCCACTTTAAGGCAAAAACCTATGGACTAATAAAAAATTATTTTTTTCCCTCCAAGTACTATTTTTGAAAAGGCATCTCCTCCATCAGAAGAAAACTTGCTCATTTTTGTTTTTCGAATCGCCATCCGGGTTCCGCTGCTAGGGCCGCGGTTGCCTAAAAAGTCTTTTGGGTGCAGCTAACGACGTTAGGTCGGGAGTTCTGGTTGGTCTAAGGGAGTTGACCTGGACTGACAGAAGCATCTTTTAGCAGAATCAACCTACCACCGCGGGCAGCACTCTAGAAAGGATGGAGTTTTCTGAAATGGAAAGGCCTGCCAAACAAACGAACTCTAGACACCAGTTGTGTACAGTGGCAACAAGAAAAAGTTTTTTAATAATGTGCATTTTTATGATATCCAGTGTGATGATATTTCTGATAGGATTCTCTTTTCATGTAACACTCGCACCACCTGCATCCCCTACACCTCCTCCTACTACTGTTTCCCCTCATTCTTTCCACTCCCTTCCTGGCCATGAATCCCATAGGAGATTAGAATTCATTAATAACTCCTTCATTCAGCTCCTGCACCAGCACCAGTTAGTAATGAACACAACTAACTGTTGGGTATGTGGACTTATGCCTCACACGACGGATAAAGGTATCCCTTATCTAGTTCTACCTTTCAGTCACAATGGTTCTGTGTGGGCATACAGAACGATGTTCATATATGCACGAGAAATCCAACCCCTACGTTCTGTAAAAGACAACCTCAAGACTAGCGCCCTAGTAAAAGGCATAGTTGACATGATTAAGGAAGTAACTTCTTATGAAAATACCCCTAATGACGAGATACTTGCATATGTAGGTTGGAACGTGACCGGATATGGAGCTACTTTAAGTGAGAAACAGCAAGCGAAGAGATCTTCCCCGATCTGGATTGTACCCCATCAAGGTAACTTGTGTCTGCAAGGCATTGGCAGGAATCCCAGAGCTCAGTTAGGGAGAAGTATCTGTACAGAAACATATGTTGTTGGGTCTCAGACTTCCCCAGCGTTTTTAGCAGCTAAGGGTACTTATTTCATCTGTCATGATAGAGCCTATACATGGTTGCCCCCTGACTTCTCGGGCTCATGTTTCGTCTCGTTCCTGTTACCTCCCACCTACACAGCAGCGGCGGATTACCACAGGACAAGGGTAGTTAGAGGTGTCTTGAGTAAAGAAGACACTGCAGGTCAAGAATTTGGGGACTTTGCAAGAGGTTTTCTGCCGTTCTGGGGACCCATGGTAAACAGCAGGGACATAAGGCAATTGACAAGGGTAGTTGAGGCTACCGTGATTGAAACTACTGGTGCCCTTAGTAACCTGACTGCTGAGCTCCAGTCGGATCGTCTTATGACCCTTCAGAACAGGGTTGCTTTAGACGTCATACTTGCAGACCGAGGTGGGGTATGCAGATTGATCCAATCTAGTTGCTGCATTTTTATCCCAGATAACGCTCCAACAGTGTACCAAGCCATCTCCAAACTGCATAAGGTCAGTTCCTCTCCCAGTGGCCGGTCAAGATAGCATCTAGGCGCACCCGGCCATAAAGCCCTTTCATCACATTCTCACCCTGCCGAATCTTGCCCACACCTGACCCCGCTCCTTCTTTCCTACTTGTTTTATGATGAGAACGTGCTCATTTTATTGGGGAACACCGATATCTGATTGAAATACCGGACCTTGCCGAGTAATTTATTATGTATCAGATAAACGAAATGTGAGCTTGTCATCATAACTTGTTACTTATTTGTAGTCGAAATATGTGAATAGTATCCTGAAAATCTAGGAATGTTTGCCTGAAGCTTATTATTTTGTATAAGAAGAGAAGCCTAACTTCGTGATTTTGAAGCAGTCTCCTGAGAACATACTTCCATGTGTTGTACTTCTAGGACACTTGTTACCTTAGTTTCAGCCAATAAACCGATCTTTGACTTCACCTCGAAGACTCTGAGTTTCTGTGGTCTGAATCAGGAAAAGGACTCGAGGTCTTCGGGTGTGTATTCCCTAACACCGCTGGGTTACCGGTTAAGCACCGGTTCTGAAAAACCCAGTACCTCACATCTGCTCTGCCTCCACCCTCGGGGCACTGTCCCTAATACGAAACCCCACAATGTGAGCAACACGCCTTCAGGTACGCCCCTCTCGAAGGTGTTAACTTCCAAAATGTTCCAGTATGGCTCCGGTCCATCTTTGTCCAGCCGACGTCCTTGGGTCCCAGACTCTTCATCGCTTCTTGTCGCTTCTGCAAATTCCTGGTCTACTCCTCCATGTCTGGGTCTAGCATTTCTAACTCTCATACACAATGGGCCCTTCTACTCTACAATCTACTTGGTGATGCACCTGCAAAAAGAATATACGCAAATAGGCTCACAGCCTAATAATGTTGCAACATTTTCTAAAGCCTCTTTCATAAGCATTTCTACCGTTTATATGTTTAAGCAAGACATTTTCATACAGGCCTGCGCCATTTCCATGAACTAGGCCTCTGCTAGAGTTTTAGGCCTCACGTTTTACATTTTCAATTCTCTGGGTTCACTAGGCCTCCAACCTTAACGACAAATGCATTTTTCTATTTTAAACTAAATATCGAGTACATAAAGCATGATTATATGTTTCAATTAATCAATCTGAAGGTACATTAGTAAATCAATTAAACACTCTTATCATTAGTGAAAGATTTCATTTCAAAAGCATCTCTATATTGCAGCAAGTATGGATTTGCACTTTGTAACGTTGGTTCTGCACATTTTCTGATACCAATTCACTCTAGTACTTTGTCTTATATTGCATCTAAAACATGATTAAAGGTCCTCTATATGTACGGGTGCTGACTTCTTGTACATATGCTGCATCCCTATGAATTTCACTGTAAATGGCGCTCTCTCAGTGGTGGTGTTTGTTCAATTGTTTCCATGCCATGTAGTAGTTACTTTCATTATTGGAGGGCTCCTAGTCCAGTGGTATACCACTTTTCCTTACGCAAGGATTATTGGCAAACTAGATCTGTGAAAACGTTCATGCTTTAAGGAGACTTGGTTACAAATGCCTAAAAAATCTAACAAAGCCACAAGATCTGAAAGAGCGTTCTGTGGTGCTAAGTTGATATCAGTCTCTGCTTTCTTCAAGTCACCAATCCATCCTGGTAGCATTCTTCTCACCTATTTGAAGACCTAGCCTTCACACTGACAGTTCACCATCTTCGCTCTGAGTGGAGACTCTGACCTGGCACAGGACAGTTAGGTTCTTCTACTTTTTGTGGTGTTGAATAGCTCTACATCACTTTAATGTACCTTTTTTCTATAGCTGTGTTGATGCCTTGCAAGACAATGTAGTCCGTTAGCGGGGTTTAGTTTTGACGAAACTCCGAATGAAGTCCACATTGAATAAAGAGAACACTTATTGGCGGGAAGCTGAATGCTACAGGTACAGGACATCTTAAGGTATTAAGGAAAAGCTACAGATAGCTGTGCTTAGATAGTACTAAATTGATATTTTAACTGAATGGAGTATGTGCAAGTGGGAAAATAAACTTATATGGAAAAGGGATATGAAGTGACTTGCATTGGTGAAGGTGTTGTAAATGTTTTATATAATTGTTATGTTTGATGAAAAGGTTGCATGTTAAATGTATTGTGCGTGTTAGCACATGGTCATGGGCAATCTCTGCTGCTCTATAATAGCGGTCTAAACACATCTCCTTGTGTTTGCTATAATAGCTGTTATGGCACCTTGGCAAAGTATAATCATTTAAATAAGTGAAAATGACATGCACATCAGACCCACTTTATTGGATGTGCATTACATGTTGTTCAGCGTTAAGACGTCTTAACAGTTCCAAAAATAAGAAAGTACTTAAAATGTGATACACCATTTGCTTCCTTAGAATTGAGCTGTCAAAAGATGCCTTTCCCGAGAAGTCATGCCAACTGTACAGTAGATACTGGAGGATAACAAATGCCAAAGGCGATGTTGAAGAGGTACAGTGGTCAGGAGTGGTGGGTGCGTATTGTTCGATCAGGTGGAATGGTGCATCTAATCTTCCTACTTAACAAGTCTGTCATTTCATGTTTGTAGAAATGCATTGCCAGATATTGGGGGCTTAGCACACTTGATCTGGAAGTTTTATAATTTTCAAGTGATATGGTGTGGGAGAATGAAGACAGATTGATTCAGTGCCATTGGAAACGACGCTAAGACCTGATGCTATTCCATTGAGTAAGAATGGTCTTCAAGTTTAAGAAACCGGTCCCCGGAAGCTTGTTTCCTTCCCAGTATAAGAATTGGCTTGGTAGTTTGGTTTGCCCTGTTCCCATCATGCACTGGGACAGGAACAGACTAATTTGCATATAGCCAGGTTCTGAGCTGGGATGGTGCAGTGAGCTAAAAAACGGTGATGGATCAAGCCCTGATCTTTGGACTGGGTAAGAGTGTTCTGCTTAATTCAGACACTCTGTTCATCACCACCCCCTTTTCTGAATCATTTTGTCCACCATAAGCGTGGAAGGGTATACTCAGATGTGAGTCCCTTGCTCATTGCACCATCAGGATTCAAGCAAGCCGGGCCGACGATGGCTGAAATGCCAGAAACCGGTCCCCGGAAGCTTGTTTCCTTCCCAGCATAAGAATTGGCTTGGTAGTTTGGTTTGCCCTGTTCCCATCATGCACTGGGACAGGAACAGACTAATTTGCATATAGCCAGGTTCTGAGCTGGGATGGTGCAGTGAGCTAAAAAACGGTGATGGATCAAGCCCTGATCTTTGGACTGGGTAAGAGTGGTCTGCTTAATTCAGATACTATGTTCATTACCACCCCCTTTTCTGAATCATTTTGTCCACCATAAGCGTGGAAGGGTATACTCAGACATGAGTCCCTTGCTCACTGCGCCATCAGGATTCAAGCCATCCGGGCCGACGAGGCTGAAATGCCAGAAACCGGTCCCCGGTAGCTTGTATCCTTTCTGGTGAAGAATTGGCTTGGTAGTTTGGTCTGCCCTGTTCCCATGATGCACTGGGCCAGGGACAGACTCATTTGCATATAGCCAGGTTCTGAGCTGGGATGGGGCAGTGAGCTAAATAACGGTGATGGATCAAGCCCTGATCTTTGGACTGGGTAAGAGTGGTCTGCTTAATTCAGACACTCTGTTCATCACCACCCCCTTTTCTGAATCATATTTACAGTATAGGCACAATGTGACAGCGATTTGCCGAGAATCACAACATTTAAATGGTGCCAAAATTTAAGATTAGAATACAATTGTCCAGGCTCCAATAACCCACAACTCATTCCCTTTAGTAGGGATTGTGATTCTCAATAAAGCAGCTTGGTCCTATTGTCGTAGTTTGACAGCGATTGGGTTAGCATTTGCTTCAGCTCCTCGAGTTTTCCATTGTTAGCTTGACCATATTCCGGAGGCCATTTTGTATTCCCGGCCTCTATTTTAAGTGAATGCGCTGCCTCGTGGTCAGCATGCCCTTTCGTCCTTCCTCTCTCCCGATGACCACTTGGTATGCCCAGCAACAGGCTATTTTTAGTGATGGTCAAGCCTGCACTTGCGCACTTAGGCCCTGAGGTTAACGATCGGTCATTGCTCAGGAATGTCCTCCAAAACTGACCAGTAGTACTAAGTTCCTCTCACACGTTGGCTGTGTTCCAAAAATGCCCTTATATGTACCTGAAATTGTCTAAATGTGTGTACCGCCTATTTTCCAAACCTCTGCATCGGTATAAAAGAGCCATGTGCTCGATGTTCGGGGTGATACTTCTTGCGTTGCCGAAGGGTGTTGTTTGAATGTACCACCATGGGGTGTTAATAAACTTGTCTTTTGTATTCCAGTTTCCGTGCCAACTTCTGTTTTAAGGTATAGTGAGTTTGCAGAGTATGTAGGCCTGCTAAAACCCAACACCGCAAATTGGCGCCCGAATAGGTACTCATCGGCAACTCGGATGCCCGAAGGATTGGTCGTGACAAAGGACTGGAAACTCGCCCTGGACGCATACGCTGCCATCGAGTGGCCCGAGTCTTGGCACCCGCGGCGTTTTCCCTTTTCTTCCGATCTGACCTTCCAGGTGGCGCCGGTCCTCGACTGAGATCCTGATCCTTGGGTTGCCGTGAAGTGATCGTTTGATCTATTTGAGAACTTGGCAGTTGGAACCTGGATGTTTGAAATATTTGGTAAGCTTTTGATTGGTAAGATAGTCTACTGACACTTACTGTGGCTTTTTGGATTTGTTTGAGTTAGCTAACATTTGGATTTATGATTTGTACTATATGTGGAGTGCACCTCACATAGGCAGGTAATGTGGAGATATTTCTCTGCCTTTGTATTTGTTTAAACAGCACATTGTGTGTAAAAATACTTTAAGTGCCATTTTGTGTGATGTCACGTTTTCGTGATATTTTTGACATGCCTGGTTTTAGCACGCTCCGAGGAATGTGCTGTCTTGGAAATGGTACCAGTTGTCGTTTAAATGTATCTCAGCCGGCTCCCACAGAGGGGACGCCTAACCGTGAAATGTACGTCAAATTCGGCCTTCCCCCTATAATGTACAGTTCATTGTGGCACCGCTACACGAAGAAAGATTCTGAATTGCAATGGCCACTGCATGGGTTGTTTGATTTACGAAAGGTTCAGTATGTGGAGCAGTGTTTGTTTCAGTGAAGGTCTAGACAGGATATGTTTGATTGTGTGCGTATGTGGGAGAAAGCGGTATGTGAACGAATGAAGCGTGAACAAGCCTTGGCAGACAAAGAACAGCGAAAAGCTGCCCATGTTAAGGCTTTACAGCTAAGGGATAAGGAGATACAGGAACAGAAAGAGAGGGGGGCTGGAGAACGCAATTTGCAAGTTAATGGTCAGTTTCCTATTCGACGGCCTCGCTATCCTGTCCTTAATAATGCACCTGATGATTTTTCTTCATTAGATCGCTCTCTGCCTCCATATGTCCTACCTACGGCTCCGGACGACGATTCTGATTCTTACGACGACAAGGATAAAAAGAGGGGAATTCGTTCCATGATTTCTATCTCTCGATCTGCGGAATTACGTGCTATAGCTCGTAAACTTAATACCAATGTTATTTCTGTTTCTGATGTTCAAGATTTTATGAGTAGGTGGTCTGATAAAGAGCGGTTGTATTTTGTGGAGCATTTTGGTCAGGAAGTTGTTGAACGCTTTCGTAAGCATTCACCAGAGTTAGAACCTAAGGATGTAGGGGCTGGTTGTGAGAATTTATGTAACGGTGTTTTTGCTCTTGCAGACACAGACGATTTCCTCTGGCGTTTGATTACAGTGCGGGATGAGGCGACACGACTACGGGAACAGAAAAAGGCAGCGGATTCGTCTGTGCCTGGAACGGCAGTTGAGAAGAGGGAGTGTCCTATCTTCGGATCAGATAAGATTAAATCAGTCCATGTTATGCCTATGCGTGAAGCCGCACCTTTGTATGTCCCTCCTAAGGGTAACGGTTTAGATGATAGTAAATTGTCTGCAGATGCAAAGGGGTATTTTATATATAACTGGGTTTATACTCCTTGGAATAGAGTGGATGTTCTGGCTCTTAAAAATGCTTTGCCTGACCCGCGAAAAAATCCGGCGGCCTTTAATGAGGAAGTTGATGGGGCTATTAGCTCGTGTGTCATGACTTTAGTTGACATTGATCTTTTCTTTGGCTTAATATTACCTCCTGATATGTGGAGGGCAATTCGTAAAGTAGATGATCGAGCGATTTTAGGGGCAGATTGGAAGCGCATAGAACAAGCTGATGCAGAGAGAGAACCTGCGTGTAAACCATGTCCATTTATTTTAGATCTCCCTGTGGCTATTTTGAATAAATTAAAATTGCTCATTCCCCCTAAAAAGATCGATTGGACGATGTTAGCTTCTTGTAAGCAGAAGTCAGATGAGTCGGTTTCCGATTTCTTTACACGCTTTGAGGAGGCTTTTCATGATTATAGTGGTCAATCATTGACAGAGGACACGGGTAGGCATTTGTTTGTTGATAAGTATGTGGCTGATCTCCTACCGGAGATTGCGAAACGTTTGAAGGCTAGTGAAAGTTCATGGACCACTGCAACTCCTGCTTCCCTCCTCACAATGGCACAGTACTATGAACGGCAGGAGATAGAGGCTAAGGAAAGTGATGATAAAAAGACGAAAGATTTAAAGACGAAGGTGATGTTAGCGCAGGTTTATGGCCCGCAGCAGAGAGGGAATGATAGAGGAAGACGGGGATCGTACGGTTCGCCTTCTGCCCGCACTAATATTTCTGTAGATCAGTGTGCCTATTGTAAGCAGTTTGGGCATTGGCTTTCGGATTGTCCCTTGCTTCGAGAACAGCGTAATCAGCGTGGTCGAAGAAATAATAGGTTTCGGAATAGTTATTCAGGTCCCAGGGGAGGAGCGAATGATCGTGGTGGGTTTGAAGCTAGGGGTCGTGGTCAGACTGGCTATAATACTTTTGATCGACGGAATCAGTATCAAATAGCTGAGGGTGAGTCCTCTGAGTTGCAGGATGGTACTTATGCATAGGATTGCGTAGGATGGGGTATGGAATCGGTTGAAGTACCAGTAGATCAAAGGGGTCCATATATTTCAGCGCATGTTTTGGGTTCTACTGATCAGTTTCTGGTCGATACAGGAGCTACTCATAGCGCTCTGTCCAAACAATTGGTTCCAAGGGCTCCCCTGTCTGGGGAAATGATTACATCGATAGGGTTTGATGGAACACCTTCCCTTAGCCCATTGTCTCAGCCTCTTCCATTCCACATTGATAAATTCACTGCCCCATGTCCATTTTTGTTGTCTCCCAATACACCAGATAATATTGTGGGCCTTGATATGCTCAAATATTTTTGAGCGACAATACGCTGCGCCCCCGAAGGGGTGCGGGTTATTTTGAATGAGAATTACCCAGAGTTTGAGAGATCGTGCCACCTTCAGGAAGCCGATGCGCGAGCCTCCCTTCCGAGTGCTTTGTGGGCCACTTCTGACACAGATGTAGGACAGATGATTATCCCCCCTGTACAAGTCACGGTTAAGCAGGGAGTGCTTTTGCCGCGTGTACCACCGTACAAAATATCTAGAGAAGGTGAAGTTGTTTTGACCCATATCATAAATGACTTGATTACTGTAGGAGTAGTGGAAGAAGTTCCCTATAATGTTTGCAACAGCCCTATTCTTCCGAATCTGAAGAAAGATACAGACACTAGGGTTTACCGTTTTATCATTGACCTGAGAGAGGTCAACAAAATTGTAGTGCCCCAATATCCTGTGGTGTCTGACATTACTACTTTGCTTACTTTGGTTCCACCCATGGCCACCACCTTCTCGGTTATCGATTTGAAGAATGATTTCTTCTCGATTCCCATTCACCCTGATAGCTGATACCTCTTCGGCTTCACTTTGAATAATCGATCATACAGATTTTGTAGAGTTCCTCAAGGCTATACAGAAAGTCCCAGTATTTACAGCCAGGCTTTGAAAAGACAGCTTGATTCCTTTGAGTTACTGTCTGGAGTCACTCTTATTCAATATGTTGATGATATTTTGTTAGCGGCAGATACACCAGAGCAATGTGAGGAGAGTACTCTCTCCCTGCTTTCTTTCCTTGCTAAGAATAATCACAAAGTGTCACAAAAGAAATTACAATATTGTAGACCGAAGGTGACCTACCTCGGTCATCTTCTGTCTAAGGAGGGACGTGCACTGACATCAGACCGCATTCAAGCAATTCTAGACACACCAGTTCCTTCCACTCAGAAAGATGTTCGTGCTTTTATAGGGTTGACGTCCTTTTGCAGGCAGTGGATATTAGGATTTTCACACATCATAAAACCTCTGTTAGCTTTGTTTTCCAATAAAACACCGACTCCCCTTGAATGGACAGATGAATGTCAGACTGCTTTTGAATATTTGAGACAGGCTCTTTGCTCTGCACCAGTGTTAGGTACACCAGACTACACAAAGATTTTTACATTGTATGTACACGAGAAAGATGGATGTGCATTGCAATAGCAGTTTAATTAAAGAATATATAACCTGACTGTATGTAGAACACAAACCATAAGTTCCTTAGAAGACTCCATTTTTAGTAGATCGATTTAACGATGCCATTTGGTTGATGTATGCTGTGTTTATCAGTGAATCAGTTTTAGTGAACAAAAACTACTTATCTAATATACGTCCTCTTCCACCAACAGTTACTAATTGTCATATCCATTACATCATTGGATTGGGAATTGTTAAAGAAAAAGAAATAGAAGTTGGTTCTAGGCAATGTGAGAAAGAATTTTTTAGTAAGTATTGTTTTCATTACATTACACCGATCCTATAGGTACTGTTTAGGACCCATTAAATGACTATTATATTCCTATTTTGGGATGGAACCCCCTTCTTTTTCTTATGGGTCCTTTCTCTACGTGGTTCGGTGACTCAACAACTGCTCAAATATAAAGAAATTAGTTCTGTAACTTGTTTAGCTAACATTATATTGCTATAACAAGTAGGGAGGGTTTGTTGCATAGAGAACTGTTTTAGACTTATTGAAATAATGATGCCTTATATGATGTTTTAATATTAAATGAAGTGAACCCATTTTTTTTTTAAATAGATGTAAGCTATTGTATTTTTATGGTTGCTTATTATGTTTTTCAGAAAGAATTTGTGGCTCCTGAAGAAGGCGTTTTTTTAGAACGCCGAAACGCGCGTCGAGAGTATTGACTGCCACTTTTGTTTTCTTTTAATACTGTGTGATTATATTTTAAAGAATTGTATGATTTATGTTTTATGTTTCTCTTTACGTGATGTGGATGTATAGTAATATCAGTTTTTTAACATGAGAAGTCATTAAAAATGATATAATTTTATATGGAAATAAATGTGTTAGTCTCTTTTTGCAACTACCCTTACATTTGTTAGGTATATTTGAATTACGTACACATCATTGTCAGTTTTAGTGCAGATACACGGAGATAAACAGCGACCATGTGCGTACTTCTCAGCAGTACTTGATCCCGTAGCACGACGATTACCTGGGTGTTTGAGCAGTTGCAGCAACAGCAGTGTCTATACGACAGAGCAAGGGAATAGTTTTTTTTTTTTTTAAACCTTTATTGACATATCAACCAGATACAAGTATGGGCCTACAACCCCCGGGGCTGGCCGCTAAGCAGTTAGATTAACAGAGAGCAAGTTTTAATCACATGCAGCACCTCGGGGAGCAGAAACACCATGCTAGCGAACTCTTGGTCACTGAACAGCACAATTAGAAAAACAGGATGTCAAAGGTTTTCATTTTATAGTATAGGATGGAAGGATCAGGTGCCAAATAATTTCGCAGAAGCGAAAAACGCCAGGCAGAATAGTAAACGTGTCAACAGTAAACAATAATCGGTCAAATCAATGGCGCTGGAACAGGCGGTTCAGGATGTGAGGGAATATTACGGTCAATTCGCGCCTGCTAGTCACCTGCCCTAAGACCCAGAGAACACCACGAAAATTGACGCACAGATGAAAAAGCAGTGATTGATACCAAAGGAAACCCACTGCACTGACCCAGAAAAAGAAAAAGACAAATAAAGATACGAGAAGAGAAAAAAGGCCATAGAAACAAAAATAAAAACGAAAAATCCCCTCCCCCAACCCCCCACCCTGCACCCCTGCAGATGACTACGGCCCCCCCAGCAGTGTGCCTGTCGCCCGAGAACTAATCCCGAAAAATAGAAGAAACAGAGAAAAAGGAGAAAGAAAGGAAACCCCACCCAACGGGGAAGTGGAGGAGGGCGATAGTCTATGCGCTCCCGGTCTCTCCCCCCCGCCCTAACAAAGGGGGCCCCCCTAAGCCAGCACGAATAAAGTTGTCCACCATACAAAAATGCCCCGGGGGAAACCACAAACCCCCCGCCCCGGAATCCGTCTGTTAATGAAGCAGTCCCGTTACCAATAGATCCATCGTAAACAATTCAACCCACAATCTCAGCCTTGGCCCCGTCTATCAAAGTTGCCGAGTCCCTCGGATAAGTAAAGCCCCATCCCTGGGAAGTCAAAAGTCACACAGAAGCAGCCGGAGCTTGGGCCAGCAAACGGGAGAGGAATAGCAGATCCCAACGCACACGGTTTGCACAAACGATGTCCCTCCCCGTCTCCGAAGCCAAGCATGGTTACATCCGCCATGTTGGGAGACCGATTGGGGAGGGGGTGCGACTCGTTCCGATACAGATTATAGTGTGGGCCAACAGTGTCCAGGATGAGGGAAGCAGTGAAATGTTCCGATAACTGTAGGACCGATGTTTCCGAGAACGTAAGAGAGTCACCAATCTCAGCACACACGATGAGTACCATTTCTTCGGGGGCAGGCACAGCTTCCAGCACCGGGTCCAAACGCGCCACTAGGGTGCCCAACAGGAGGCAGGTCGGCTGTCAGGTCTCAAAAATCAAGTCAGGGCTTGCTCCCGGTCCTATGATCCCATCTGCTGCCGACAGTAAATGATTGACCTGGGCCCTCACCGTCGCGTGAAGCGCCGCAAGTTCCGCCATTACCATCCGCAAGGAAGGGCCACATTGGGTCCGTTCCACAAAGTTCCATACGTCCGCAGACATATCGATCCCCACGGAGAGGCGCCTTCTCCGGGGCAGGATACGCCGGGGCAGAAACAAGCCATGAGGGACGGGCCAGCAGCACGCAGCAATGCGCGGCGGGACCCCCACCCCGGGGCACCAGCGGTGCTAGTGCCGGGCCTCCGGGCCGGGGCCCCCCGCGACGCAGCACTGTGCGCCACCCGTCACCTCACCACAGGAACAGCACCAGGCAGCAGATGGTTGCAAAGTAGTCCAGAGAATTTTTTTTTCCAAAGTTCCAAGGACCGGACCCAAGCACTCTCCCCAGTCCGTTGTTGTTCACTTTGGACCCGGGTAGACCAGCAATCGAGTCCCCGGCTTCCAGTCTGGGTTAGGCCTCAAAACATTTTCGATGTTACTTCACCCCAGAACATCAGAAAAATTCCGTGGTCACACCATCGGGGTGCCGACTAGTTCACCCACACGAATCCGGGGCAGGAGATCAGGATAGGCGACAGGATAAGCGAGCGTAGGACGGAGGTCAGCGGAGCCGGGAGACTATGCGGCGATCTTGGTTGGTGTTGTAGCTCCTCCCCGGGAATAGTTTTGTCGCACAAATTGTTGGTGTTAGTGCCCCATGCGATAGATGCCTTATTGAACCAAACGAAAACACAGCACCTAACTAGCGCTCGTGTGAGAAGTTGGCCTGATATATAATGTTCACTATTCTAGTGAGCACTTTGTATCAGTCCAAACAACCCTTATTGATGATTGGTTGTAAGTCAACCTTATAGACCAGCTATCCTAGTAGCATGGATACGAGCAGTCTAAGGCTAAGACTCTAGAGGGCGTGTTAAGCCAGCTGTTTTACCATCACATTACCCCTTGAACACCCAGTGAAAGGACACCACACAAGTTGTTATGAAAATAAACAGTGTATTTATTTATAACAAGACTACCCTGGCTCTTTATGAGGCAGGGAGCTAAGCACACAACAAAACTCTTAAGAAAATACTTTAAGTCGCACAATTTACACAAATGCCCGAGGGGCACGAAAAACCATATATTACATAAGTGGAATGCGAAATTACTAGCAGGTAAGTACTACTCTCATAGGCTTTGGGATCGCTAGGACTGGACTACTGAACCTTTAGATTACTAGCAGGAGACCTAGGGACGTCGTGTGCAGAGTGGGAACTCTCACGCGTAATGCGGAACAAAGTCTATGGATCCTAGTAAATGCAAAGTTAGTGTTTTCGGGCGAACCCGACTAGGTAGGACAAAAACGAAAGTGGATCTAGACACTTAGAGAGTGGGCCTACGCTGGAGCACCGGAGTACTCGGTTTACCTAGCCCAGGGGCTGCGGCTGCATAGGGTTCAAGTGTCGTCGGATGTCTTCGTTGATGAACCAGGAGCCTGAAGAAAGAGTTGCTGGCAGGCGGCCAGTGAAGAAAGTTCAGAGTGATCCAAGCCTGGATCAGGGAAGAAGAAGACCTGAAAGCAGAGGGGACCAAGTTCTGAATCACTAGCCAGTGATTAAGTGGGCACCAGGATGGCACCGGGCGAAGTCACCGCAGTCAGGTGAGTGGGCGCTGCTGGGCTCTGCAGTCTCTCGGACCAGGAGGCGTTGTCGGCGACCAGGATGGAGGTGCGAGCTGTCCCACGATGGATGAAGCTGTCGACGTCGCTGGACCCAGGATTGGGCAACAAGTCTTGGCAAATGCAAGGCCCACGCGGTGGACCTAAAATGGCGTCTTGAGTGGACCAGGAGGGTCCAGAGTGCTCCTCTTCGGGAAGGGAGCAAGGGCCAGTCTGGAGCAACCAGACCAGCAGCAGTGATGTCGTCGGGCGTCGTTCAGAAGGCCACAAGCCAGCGGGCTAGTAGCCAAACAACGCGGTGAGCAGCAAAAAGCAGAAGGGCCCCACGCAGATCGTGGAGATGCTGGGAGGCTGCACTTCGGTGCTGGAGCTGCTCAGGGTCGGGGCTTCTCGGTCCCCAAAGCACTCACCAGGAAATTACTCGGCGGGCTTGCTGTGCAGAAGTCGTGCAGTCTTGCAGATGGCCGGTCCCTTGAGGTCTCGTCGCACCCACGGTTCTCAGCTGAGCTGTAGAGGTGGGTAGAGGTCAGAGGTGCCAGGGAAGCCGGTTCTCGTCGAGCTGGGCAGTCAGATTCCGGAGGAAGGACTTGCAGCAGACCGCAGTGTTCTGAAGATGGTGCCTGCGGATGCAGGGTGACTACTCCTTAGTCACAAGGGAGAAATCTTAGGAAGAAGTCTTGAGTTCCTTTCGTGGAAAGTAGTTTCAGGATTCAAAGATGATCTCATTTGGAAGGGGGCCAGTTCCTACCTTTATCCTGTAAAAAGGGGCTGGCACGCGACTAAGTCCTGCCCTATGGGTGGGACCAGGAGGGGGGTGGTTACACCCACTTCCTTGGCGGGCTTTTCCCCAGCACAGGGTCTGGAGTGACCCTGGAACTGGTTCAAGCCAGCCTATGCACAGTGAGCACCGGGGTGCCACGTGCAGTCACCTTCCTCTAAAGCCCTGCCTACCTACAATACACAAAACCCTGTCTGGGACGGTGCTGGCACCGCCCCTGGCAGGAAACCCTTTGTCCTTATCTCCTGCTCTGGGAGGACTCCCAGCAGCAGGAGGGCAGACTTGTGTCTCGGTGGCAGCATCCATTTTGTGGATTCTAAGGCTCTGTCTGACTTTAACCGGGGTTAGGGGTTACATACATGTCGTGTCCCTCTAGAAGGGTGGAATGCTAACCCCGTCGCCAGAATTGGCGAGGGGTTAGTATTCCAATTCGTATGACACCTTACTCGACATGTTTTGATAAAGCGATACCAGAGTTGGCATATAACCGCGAGGATTATAATGCACTTAAGAGTATATGGTATGCGATATCAGGGAAACGGCTAAGGGATGGATCCCGAAAGCCGCAGACAGGCTCAGCTCATGCCAGAGCACCATCTCACACGATTCCAAGCACTCTGCCTTCAGGATTGTTAAGGCCTGCCATAGGAGTGACTGATAGGAGATCTGTGTGTCCATTTTTAGGGTTAGATATAGGTATACTATATCTAAAGCAAAGGGTGATTACACCACCTAGCCCCAGCTGTCAAGCAGCCAGTTGTGTCAGATTTGGATGGCCAGCCAGGGGTGGCATAATACATGATGCAGCCCCTGGTAGGCCCTGGGTACACCTATGCCCTGGGTACCTAAGGTACACGGTACAGGGACTGATAAGGTGACTCAGTATCCAATTAGATATGTACCTAAGGTACATGGAATCCATTTTACAGAGAGAGCAGTAGGCCTGGGGTCCTGAATAGCAGGGCCCCAGGTCAACTAAGTCAGAAAACCAGCAAAACACCAGGCAAAAAGTTGGGGGCAACCATAGTCAGGGATCTACCTTCCTACACAACCCCCCCCCCCAAACGAAAGGAGATAAGGCTATCCTTGCCAGGTAAGCCTATATTGCCTGAGTGGCCATATAAGGAAGTACCAGCACTGGCATGGTTACCCCCTATCTCATGGTCCACTAAGCAATCCCTCACCCTAAGGGTGTCTGAGGGTCTCCACCATAGGATATCTCTACCTGTGGTGTGTTTTGGCAAAGTAAAAGGCTGGTGCTGAAATGGAGTACTGAAGTGAGGCTCCACTAATTTTGGGCTCAGCTTCCTCCAATCATTTTCCACCATAGAGGCCTTTCTTTCCAAGACTGAGTTGTTTTGGGCTCTCAGGGTCAACCTCTGGCTACCTACAGCTGGAGGTTGGGTCCCTCTGTTTGGCTTACTGGAGGGACAGGTCAGGTTTGGGGCCCTCAGGTCCCAGGTTTGGCTGTGCCCAACAGTGTCCATCTGTGGGAGGTCCCTAACTAAATTTAAGGGGGATCCCTCAGGAGTTGGTTTTATTTTCACTTGGCTAGGACTACTAGCTTCAGTGCCCTTAATCTGTTGATTGGGAAGTTCTTTTGGACAGGGGGCCCTTTGGGGTCCAACACTGGCCTCCCTGACCTCTACAGCCCTGGGCTGACTGAGGCAGGGTAGAGAGGGGCAGGTTACCTGCTCCAGACTGGGTCCCACCTTGGAAGGGTCCACTGACATCAGGGGTTCTGCCAGGCTAGGCCTGACTACCTCTGTGGCAGTTTCTTCACAAGGGGTCAGATCAGTTCCCTGAGGAGGCTGACCCTTTCCTAAAGTCTGGTGGGAGGGAGATTTCTCTTCCTCCTCAATACTCTCTGTCTGAGTGGAGTGATCCATAGTTTCAGGCTTCACAACACTATCATCTGTCTGAGTTTGAGCTGTGGCCATCACAACTCTCCCAACCTTTTCAGGAGGGGGCTCAGTTTGGGTGTGGGCTGTTACCATGACAGCCTTGACAACCTGTTCTGGGAAGGAAGTTGTCTGAGATTGGGTTGTGACTGGCACAACCCTCCTGACCTGTTCAGGGATGACATCTTGGACTGGGGCTGTGGCTATCACTGCCCCACTAACCTTACCATGGGTATTTACCATTCTAAAATGGGTTTCTTGCTCTACTTCAGCCCAGGCTGAGAGCTCTAAATCATTCCCCAGTAGGCAATCTACAGGCAAGTTTGGTGACACTGCCACTCTCTTGTGGCCAGTGACACCTCCCCAGCTGAGATTGACCACTGCCATGGGATGATCTCTCTGTACTCCATCAATATTGGTCACCTGGTATGTGGCACCAGGTAAAAGTTGCCTTGAGGGGACTAGACTCTCAGTCACCATAGTGATGCTAGCCCCTGTATCTCTATAGGCCTCAACTTTTATACCATTGATGAGAGGCTCCTGTCTGTACTTGCCCAAAGTGTTGGGACAAGTTGTGAAGTTGGCAAACCCCATTCCAGTCTCACAGACAAGAGTATCTAAGTCAGGGGACCTGGTTAGGCCAGAGTCCCCAGGAACTCCCAAAGTAAATGCACCCAAATTCTTGGGGGCACTCCCACCACCTGGGGGATTACTACTAGTAGTAACAGGAGGTTTGGGAATGTTACTTGGGGTATGTTTTCCTTATTGTTATTCTTTGGGCAACTGCTGTCAGTTTTTAAATGACCCACCTGTTTACAGGGATAACAATAAGGTTTCTTCTGGTTGTTGGAAGGATTCTGGGACCCACCCCCCTCAGAGGATTTTTGGGGCCCTGATGTGGTTTGATCTGGAGATTTATTCCCCCCCTTCTCTTGAGGCTTGGTTGGTTCCTTTTTCTGGTCACCACCTTGGTTCTTGGGCCTAATCCTGGTTCTGACCCATTTGTCTGCCCTCTTACCCAATTCTTGTGGAGAGGTCAGATCAGAGTCTACCAGGTGCTGGTGTAATAACTGGTTCTGACAATTATTTAAGACTTGCTCTCTCATAATAAGATTATACAATCCTGTGAAGTCAGTAACCTTGCTACCCAGTAGCCAGCCTTCCAAAGCCTTAGTGGCACAATCAACAAAGTCAGACCAGTCCTGAGACTGAGTTTTCTGGGTGTCTCTGAACAGCAACCTGTACTGCTCAGTGGTTAAGCCAAACCCATCAACCAGTGCATTTTTCAGGACCTGGTAATTGTTAGCATCCTCAACTCTAGTAGTGAGGAGCTTATCTCTACCTTTGCCATCAAAGGAGAGCCACAGTATAGCTGCCCACTGACTCTGGGGAATGCACTGCATAGTGCAGGCCCTCTCCAAAGCAGCCATCCATTTCTGGATGTCATCCCCTTGTTTAAAGGGGGGCACTATTTTAGTCAGGTGTTTAGTATCTAAACCCTTCTCTTTTTCTCTTGGGAGATTGCTGCCACCAGTGGGAGCTAACCCACTCATCTTCTGCTCTCTAGCAAATGCAAGCTTTTCTTTGGCCAGGGCAAGTTCTTCCCTTTCAATCCTCAGTCTAGCTTGTCTCATCCTTGCTTCATGCTCTCTTCTCTGAGGGGAAGTCAATCTCCTCTGGGGAGAGTTCCTTCTCCCCTGAGAAGAGGCATTAGAGTGCAGAGATCTAATGGAGTCCCTAGAAGGAGATCTATCTCTCCTAACTCCAAGGTTAGGCCTTATTAGGGTCAGTACTGGGGGTCCCCCAGATCCTTCCCCAAGTAGGTCTAAGTTGGCCCTAGTTAGCCTTCTGACTACCTCAAGACCTTTGTCTACCTCATCCCCAGAGAGTTCCTCTTGATCCTCCTCCTCAACTGCAGTAGCAGTGTTGGGGAGGTCTGGAACCCCAGAGGTTCCCTCTAAGGCTGGCATATTGCCATCTAGCTGAGAAAGCTTTCTCGCATCATAGGTCTCTAAGAGGCCTATTAGAAAGGGAATGGTGGGGTTAGACCCCTGTTTCAGTTTCCTGGAGGTACACACTTGTCTCATCTCCTGAAAACTGAGAGCTGCATATCTTGAAGTGACCTGTGGAGGGTCAATAACCACAAGGGGAGTCTCTGAAGACGCTCCATGGGTAGACATGCTTTTCTAGTGAGGTGTAAGTGGTGCACTTACCTACACTATATGTTTGCCTACTGATCCCTTGCTAGAGTTGTAGTTTAGGGTGTGCTAGGCCCTAGGAGCTACAACAGCTGGTTCAGTAGAACTCAGAGTATTCTAAGCTAAGTTATATGTACCTTTAGTACTTATGTGATCTTTCACAAGATATTCTTAGGGCATGTGTGGTAAAACAACAGCAAGCTCAAATCCCAACCGCTGCTCACCAATGTGAGAAGTTGGCCTGATATATAATGTTCACTATTCTAGTGAGCACTTTGTATCAGTCCAAACAACCCTTATTGATGATTGGTTGTAAGTCAACCTTATAGACCAGCTATCCTAGTAGCATGGATACGAGCAGTCTAAGGCTAAGACTCTAGAGGGCGTGTTAAGCCAGCTGTTTTACCATCACATTACCCCTTGAACACCCAGTGAAAGGACACCACACAAGTTGTTATGAAAATAAACAGTGTATTTATTTATAACAAGACTACCCTGGCTCTTTATGAGGCAGGGAGCTAAGCACACAACAAAACTCTTAAGAAAATACTTTAAGTCGCACAATTTACACAAATGCCCGAGGGGCACGAAAAACCATATATTACAAAAGTGGAATGCGAAATTACTAGCAGGTAAGTACTACTCTCATAGGCTTTGGGATCGCTAGGACTGGACTACTGAACCTTTAGATTACTAGCAGGAGACCTAGGGACGTCGTGTGCAGAGTGGGAACTCTCACGCGTAATGCGGAACAAAGTCTATGGATCCTAGTAAATGCAAAGTTAGTGTTTTCGGGCGAACCCGACTAGGTAGGACAAAAACGAAAGTGGATCTAGACACTTAGAGAGTGGGCCTACGCTGGAGCACCGGAGTACTCGGTTTACCTAGCCCAGGGGCTGCGGCTGCATAGGGTTCAAGTGTCGTCGGATGTCTTCGTTGATGAACCAGGAGCCTGAAGAAAGAGTTGCTGGCAGGCGGCCAGTGAAGAAAGTTCAGAGTGATCCAAGCCTGGATCAGGGAAGAAGAAGACCTGAAAGCAGAGGGGACCAAGTTCTGAATCACTAGCCAGTGATTAAGTGGGCACCAGGATGGCACCGGGCGAAGTCACCGCAGTCAGGTGAGTGGGCGCTGCTGGGCTCTGCAGTCTCTCAGACCAGGAGGCGTTGTCGGCGACCAGGATGGAGGTGCGAGCTGTCCCACGATGGATGAAGCTGTCGACGTCGCTGGACCCAGGATTGGGCAACAAGTCTTGGCAAATGCAAGGCCCACGCGGTGGACCTAAAATGGCGTCTTGAGTGGACCAGGAGGGTCCAGGGTGCTCCTCTTCGGGAAGGGAGCAAGGGCCAGTCTGGAGCAACCAGACCAGCAGCAGTGATGTCGTCGGGCGTCGTTCAGAAGGCCACAAGCCAGCGGGCTAGTAGCCAAACAACGCGGTGAGCAGCAAAAAGCAGAAGGGCCCCACGCAGATCGTGGAGATGCTGGGAGGCTGCACTTCGGTGCTGGAGCTGCTCAGGGTCGGGGCTTCTCGGTCCCCAAAGCACTCACCAGGAAATTACTCGGCGGGCTTGCTGTGCAGAAGTCGTGCAGTCTTGCAGATGGCCGGTCCCTCGAGGTCTCGTCGCACCCACGGTTCTCAGCTGAGCTGTAGAGGTGGGTAGAGGTCAGAGGTGCCAGGGAAGCCGGTTCTCGTCGAGCTGGGCAGTCAGATTCCGGAGGAAGGACTTGCAGCAGACCGCAGTGTTCTGAAGATGGTGCCTGCGGATGCAGGGTGACTACTCCTTAGTCACAAGGGAGAAATCTTAGGAAGAAGTCTTGAGTTCCTTTCGTGGAAAGTAGTTTCAGGATTCAAAGATGATCTCATTTGGAAGGGGGCCAGTTCCTACCTTTATCCTGTAAAAAGGGGCTGGCACGCGACTAAGTCCTGCCCTATGGGTGGGACCAGGAGGGGGGTGGTTACACCCACTTCCTTGGCGGGCTTTTCCCCAGCACAGGGTCTGGAGTGACCCTGGAACTGGTTCAAGCCAGCCTATGCACAGTGAGCACCGGGGTGCCACGTGCAGTCACCTTCCTCTAAAGCCCTGCCTACCTACGATACACAAAACCCTGTCTGGGACGGTGCTGGCACCGCCCCTGGCAGGAAACCCTTTGTCCTTATCTCCTGCTCTGGGAGGACTCCCAGCAGCAGGAGGGCAGACTTGTGTCTCGGTGGCAGCATCCATTTTGTGGATGCTAAGGCTCTGTCTGACTTTAACCGGGGTTAGGGGTTACATACATGTCGTGTCCCTTTAGAAGGGTGGAATGCTAACCCCGTCGCCAGAATTGGCGAGGGGTTAGTATTCCAATTCGTATGACACCTTACTCGACATGTTTTGATAAAGCGATACCAGAGTTGGCATATAACCGCGAGGATTATAATGCACTTAAGAGTATATGGTATGCGATATCAGGGAAACGGCTAAGGGATGGATCCCGAAAGCCGCAGACAGGCTCAGCTCATGCCAGAGCACCATCTCACACGATTCCAAGCACTCTGCCTTCAGGATTGTTAAGGCCTGCCATAGGAGTGACTGATAGGAGATCTGTGTGTCCATTTTTAGGGTTAGATATAGGTATACTATATCTAAAGCAAAGGGTGATTACACCACCTTGCCCCAGCTGTCAAGCAGCCTGTTGTGTCAGATTTGGATGGCCAGCCAGGGGTGGCATAATACATGCTGCAGCCCCTGGTAGGCCCTGGGTACACCTATGCCCTGGGTACCTAAGGTACACGGTACAGGGACTGATAAGGTGACTCAGTATCCAATTAGATATGTACCTAAGGTCCATGGAATCCATTTTACAGAGAGAGCAGTAGGCCTGGGGTCCTGAATAGCAGGGCCCCAGGTCAACTAAGTCAGAAAACCAGCAAAACACCAGGCAAAAAGTTGGGGGCAACCATAGTCAGGGATCTACCTTCCTACAGCTCGTTTAACAGGATACGAGTTAACGCTGTTGGCGCCACATATTACACTGAAAAGATGCGCCACTTTGAACCCTGCTACTTTATTGCCATATCCTGTTTCTGAGTCCCAGGAGGAAGAACAACATGATTGTGTTTTTCTAACTGAAGAACAGACAAAGGGCCGTATTGACTTACAGGATACGCCACTTCCAGATGTAGATGGGGAACTGTGGGTTGACGGGTCGTGTTTGAAGCTGCCAGATGGTACGACTTCCGCAGCCTATGCAATCACGACACTTAAGACAGGGGTAGAAACAGCCCGCATCCCACACAAATCGGCCACAGCAGCTGAACTGATAGCTCTAACGAAAGCATGTGAGCTAAGTGCTGGATTATTTGTGAACATTTATACTGACAGTCGCTATGCTTTCGGAGTAGCGCACGATTTTGGCCTACTCTGGAAGGAGCGAGGATTTTTGACTTCACATGGGTTGCAAATCATGCACGGAGAGTTAGTACACGATCTCCTGAATGCATTGCTATGTCCAAAGAAAGTAGCAATAGTTAAATGCAGAGCACATAAAAAGGTGACAGACAAAATAGGCCAAGGAAATGCCTTTGCAGATTATACAACCAGAGAAACTGCAATGTTGAAGAATGTCTCTCCCATGTATGTGGTGAAATCGCAGGCTGAGCGATGGCATGACGTTAGAGAGGAAATATTGGACATATACAAATCAGCTTCTGAAGCAGAACTGTTGGCGTAGCAAGAATATGGAGAGATGGAAATTGCCTGCCGCCTATCTGCAAGCAGTGGTCCAAATGACACATGGGCTGGCACATGTTGGAGCTCTTGCAATTACCAAATTGCTTATACGAGTTTGGGAGCATCCTGGGATTGCCAGCACGGCCAAGAGAGTAATGCAAACCTGCTTGATATGCTTACAGCATAATCCTGCCAAAGGGACCTATACCCCTAAAGGAGGGTTCGCTCCACCGACTGCACCGTTCGAAGTACTACAGATGGATTACATCCAGCTTGAACGCTGTACTCATCTAAGGAATGTCCTGGTGGTGGTATGTGCCTTCAGTAAATGGATAGAGGCCTACCCCACGAAGGACAATACAGCGTTAACAACAGCTAAGGTGTTGCTCAAGGAGTACTACCCTAGATACGGTGTTTGTAAATTTTTGTAGAGCGACAACGGGCCCCATAGTGTGGGGAAGATTGTGGAGTATGTCCTGAAAGGATTGGGGATAAAGCAAAAATTCCATGCTGTGTTTCATCCGCAGTCAGCAGGTTTGGTGGAGAGATACAACGCTACTTTGAAGCTGAAGCTAGCAAAGATCGTGGCATCCAGGTCTTTGAAATGGCCGGACGCCTTGCCCTTAGCATTGCTATCTATTAGATCAGTGCCACACTCCCGATCTGGCCTCACACCCTATGAGGTGGTGTTCGGAAGGCCAATTAATATATTGGAAGTCCCTAAGCCCCGCCCAGTGCATGATGTGCCATGTATAATAATGAACGAATATTTGGCACGATTAACAAATGATTTGCTTTCCATTCATCAACAGGTTCGAGAGGCTCTTCCAGACAGATCGACGGGCGAGGCACATAATCTCCGACCTGGGGACCATGTGATGGTCCGATCGTGTGAGTGGTCCAGCAGTCTAGAGCCGAGGTGGCGTGGTCCGGAGCAGGTGCTGCTTGCAACTCGAACAGCAGTACGAGTCACGAACAAGAAGCGGTGGGTGCATTCCGCGCACTGTCGCCACGTCTCTCCGGATCTGGTGAAGCCTACTTTGTTGTCTGACTATCGAGACATCTTGGATGCGGAGAAGAGTCCAGCCACCACGCCCAGCGAATCTGAGGAAGCCATCCCGGACCACACAGTTTCCGGTGCAGCGGAGTACAATCTACGATCGAGAAAAGCAGCTGTTTTGTGCAAGACTGGTTGAGTTACCGCCCTGGGGTTTGTGAAAACGGATGCCGAGAATATCAAGGGGGGAGAATCAGTTCTGTCCAGTGTAGAGACGCCCGTCTTGAATCTCGGAGAAGAAACCAGTGGCTCCCTCGGGGCTCAGCGCTCATTTTGTTTTAGCTTTACTTCAATTATTTTGTCTCGAGACTATGGCATCTAATATGACAAGAAATAAGAAGATTCTTGGTGCTGTGATTTTTGTTTCAACGATTGTGGTGATAGCAAAAATAGCCTGGGTTGTAGAGCGAATGGCCCCAGCGAGAGAATATTTGCTTCCCACCACTCCAGTTCCATCTGAACATTTCCATTTTACTTTGCCCTATCATGAAGAGAGACACAGACAGACTTACCTGAACAATAGTTTCATTCAAATTCTTCATCACTCCCACAACATGACCAACAACTCGAACTGTTGGGTGTGTGGTATGTTGCCTGGGCATCAAAAGAAAGGAGGAACTCCTATTATTCCTCTTTCGTTTCCTCATAATGGTTCCTGTAATGCCTGGTATACACTTTTGTTCACTTTGAGATGGCCAACAAAAGGTGGACTACTTTTTCGACTTAATAAAGTTTGCCACAATGATAAAGATGGTCACCCACAAGCAGAAGGGACTAAACTTGAGTGGGAAGAATACCGACCGGACAATGTATCTTCACCTCGTATTTTTACTAATTTGAGAACTGTGAATATGTCTAGTCTATTCGTAATTACAGTCATTAAAGCAAAAGCCGAACTTTGTGTTAGAAATAAAGGTATTATCCCAGTTGGCAAGAGTGAATGCGTTACCACACTAGCATTTGACACACCAAATAATGTTGCTTTTGTAATGTCACATAACACTTATTTCTTTTGCGGGGACAAGGAGTACCACCGTCTTCCCGTTGGGTGGTCAGGAACATGTTATATATCTTTTGTATTGCCCCCTGTTTTCATTGCCCCCACCCATGTACCATAATGATTTTGTATTGTACCACGATTTTATATTGAATAGAGAAAAAAGGGCACTAGATCTTGATGACATCGATCAGACCGATACTGCCTTACAGCAATATGTTGATTTTAATTTGGGCTTATTTTCATTTATGGGAGCTGGTCTAAACAGTAGAAAAATAAGGCGGCTGACACGTGTTGTGGAAGCTGTCGCTAACCAAACTGCCTCTGCCCTAGGAAACCTGACTGAGGAGCTCCAAATTACTAGAATTGTGACGCTTCAGAACCGAATGGTTCTTGACGTCATGTTAGCCGATCGTGGGGGTGCATGTTGCATTATCGGAAGTAGTTGCTGTGTATACGTTCCTGACAACTCGCCTTCTGTATATGATGCTATTTCCAAACTGCATAAGATTGCCGCCGAAATTCCCCCTGAAAATGGTACATGGACATTCTCAAATTGGTTCTGGACTTTGCTTAGTACCTGGGGTTGGAAATTATTGACTATCCTCTGTATTATTGTTGGAATATTCTTTATGTTCTGCCTATATATTCAATGTGGCCCTACACTATGTTCCATTTGTATTACTGCTTGCATTCCGTCTAGACGAGCTATTGCCAAAAATGAACAAATGATCAGCAAAGAAATAACAAATATAATGCTGATTAATATTGACGATGAGCACCCGGATTATTTCAGATATGAGGTAGCTTCAGCTAAATGCTAAAAGGGCCGTCTGTCGTAGTTTGACAGCGATTGGGTTAGCATTTGCTTCAGCTACTCAAGTTTTCCATTGTTAGCTTGACCATATTCCGGAGGCCATTTTGTATTCCAGGCCTCCATTTTAAGTGAATGCGCTGCCTCATGGTCAGCATGCCCTTTCGTCCTTCCTCTCTCCCGATGACCACTTGGTTTGCCTAGCAACAGGCTATTTTTAGTGATGGTCACGCCTGCACTTGCGCACTTAGGCCCTGAGGTTATGGATCGGTCATTGCTCAGGAATGTCCTCTAAAACTGACCAGTAGTACTAAGCTCCTCCCACACGTTGGCTGTGTTCCAAAAATGCCCTTATATGTACCTGAAATTGTCTAAATGTGTGTACCGCCTATTTTCTAAACCTCTGTATCTGTATAAAAGAGCCATGCGCTTGATGTTCGGGGTGATACTTCTTGCATTGCCGAAGTTTCCGTGCCAACTTCTGTTTTAAGGTATCGTGAGTTTGCAGAGTATGTAGGCCTGCTAAAACCCAACACCACACTATCTCAAAATAGCAAGTTTGAGCAATGAGAAGTGAGGGGTAGCACAAACATCATTATTAGTGTTTGCTAAAGAAGATATTTGTAGCCAATTTATAAGTTTGTGACTAAACTGTGACTTTTGAATTGTAAAATTGGGAAATAAGGCAAAATCCTTTCCCACAGGTCAGGTAGGTAATTGCTCTTGTTTTCTCTAATCTCTAGCCACCCTAACCCTGACCCGAAAGTCTTTCCAGCCACCCAACCAATCCTAGGGAAGGAAACACCCCTACCGTAACCCCCCCACCGAGCCTCATGTCCCCCCAGACCTAAAGTCGGGCCCCCCAGTAAAGGGAAGAGCAGCTCCCTGGAAATACCTACAAGAGCAACCTCCTCACTTTCCCCGCAGGGAATTATACACACAACGGCTCCCTTCGACCCTTCGCTGAACTCATCCCCTAAATCCTCCATCCAAGTAATCATGGGTTTCAGAAGCAGACACCCTCGTCCGAGAGCCCCAGACCCCCGTCCCACCTTACCCTTCTTTCTAAAGTCCAACCGAACGAATTCAATGAACAACCCTCCATCAACTGCATGCTCATAAACTGCAGATCAGCCTCTAAACGTACATCTGAACTAGCGGAAGCTATACTCTCCCAAGACATAGACGTAGCATTCATAACAGAAACCTGTCTCAACAATCTCTCCTAACCTAACATGGACATGTTAGTACCTCCTTGATTCAAGATGATCAACAAGGACAGGCAGGGGAATAGAGGCAGGGGCATAGAAATCATCCACAAGAGCAACATCTCCATCACAGAAATCTCCTCTTGTGCTTACAGCTCCTTTGAATGCCTCTCAGTCAACATCAAAACTCAGGATACCAGACCCACACTCTGCCATCTTCTATACCACCCGCCAGGCAATTCCTCAGAATTTGGGGTTCACCTCTCCGACTTGATTGCCCACTGCGCGCTAGGCAACTCTAACAACATAATCCTGGGTAACCTCAATCTAAGGTGGAATGAAACTAAGAACCCGCTCATTCAAACCTTAAATAACCTACTTCTAGCTAACAATCTGATCCAACATTGCTTAGAAGAAACTCACTACATAGGAGCTATCCTTGACGCCATTATAGCTGAAAGCAAGGCTATCTCCATCGATCACATCCTCCCCGTCGACTGGTCCGACCAACACATAATACTCTTTCACATCACTCATCCGATCATGACCAATCCAATTCCCAAACGAGACCCTCCCAAATGGGTCAGGAATACAGCACTAATTCCACGAGCTGACCTAGAAGAAAGAATCAGCTTGCTGCTCCCCATCTCCACCGAACACCTCTCAACCAATGATCTCATTTCTCTTTACAACACCAATATGATGCTTACCCTGGATCAAATTGCTCCCTTGAAGCCAAAGAAAGCTAGGAACATTCCCTCTAGAACATGGTTCACCACCGACATCCACGATGAAAGAAGACTTCTCAGAGCCGCAGAAAGAATCTTGAGGAACAATCCCTCAACCCCCCATCGTGATCAACTCCAATCAGCCAGCAGGACGTGCAAAAACCACATTAAGAATAAAAAGTCAGCTTTCTTCTGCTCGGCACTAGACA
This sequence comes from Lissotriton helveticus, assembly GCF_964261635.1. Classification (NCBI taxonomy): domain Eukaryota; kingdom Metazoa; phylum Chordata; class Amphibia; order Caudata; family Salamandridae; genus Lissotriton; species Lissotriton helveticus. The sequence continues at coordinate 382,770,611 of NC_136062.1, forward strand.
ATGCAAAAAACCAGCCCAAAGAACTTTTCAATATCATAAGGAACCAAACCTCCAAACCCATACCTCCCTTAATTCAGGCATCCAAAGCTTAGTGTGACAGCTTTCCAACATTTTTCAACGTCAAAATCGTCTCGATCAACCTCGCTCTGGGCTTAAATCCCATCTCTCTAAATGAGAGCAAATTGTCCAAAACCCCTGTCAATGCTTCCGTGAAATCTTCAAAACAATGGTCTTCATTCATTCCCATCCAGGAAGCAGAGACAGTCAATCTAATCTCCAACGCCAAGCCCTCAGCCCACACCCTAGACCACCTTCCGCCTCTCCTGACCAAAGACCTGAAGCTAGTCCTAGCTCCAATATGGTGCAAGATCATCAACAGCTCATTGAGCTCCGGATCCATACCAGACTGCCTCAAGGTAGGGCAAGTCACACCACTCTTAAAGAAACCAGGACTAGATGCGGAAGATCTGAATAACTTCAGACCGGTCTCGAACCTTCCTTTTTTGGCCAAAATCATGGAAAGTTGTGTACTCCCTCAGCTAACCCAGCACCTAGAATACATTAAACTCCTAGACCCCCACCAATCGGGCTTCAGAAAGGGATGCAGCACTGAAACGCAATCCTTAATGTCACAGATGTTCTACTCGAGTCACTAGACTCAGATCAATGCTGCCTTCTCATCCTCCTAGATTTATCGTCCGCATTCGATACAGTCAACCACAATCTACTCCTAAGGGTTCTGCAAGAAAGAGCAGGTCTACAAGAGACGGTCCTTCGCTGGTTCTCTTCCTTTCTTCACAACCGATCACAGAGAATAAAAATCCAAAACTTTGAATCCGATCCCCACCATGTCATCAGAGGTGTTCCACAAGGGTCTGTACTCTCCCACCAGCTCTTCAACATCTACATCGAACCCCTCATCTCCCTACTCAGAAAATATAACAACCCCTTTCATCTATATGCTGACTACACGAATCTCTATCTGGAAACCTCCTCAATCGATGACATCCAGAGACTAAACAACACTCTCAAGGAGGTACAAGAATGGCTCACCACCAACCACTTGAAACTGAACCAAGACAAAACAGAAATAGTACTCATTTCCAACAAGGATGACAACCCGCAAATCGAAGAATGGCTCAACGCCATAGATGCCCTCAATTGGAGAACTGGGCCTTATGGGCCGAGCGGCGCGGAGTGTCACGATCGCGACGTAATCAAACTACGTCTCCCGGCATGCCCTGGGCCGGAACTACAATTCCTGAGATCCTTAGTGGCGCGTCGCGTTCTCCCGATGAAAACGCTTAAGGAGGACCGCGACTGGGGATCGGTGTCGGGTATTCCGGTCAGAGACTTTGGTTGGGATAGTGGACTCAGCTGTCCTGGTGCGGTAAGGTTGCTGGCACCTCTGCGCTTCTCAGCGGGATCGCTGTTTCCAGGTTTGTGGTAAATAAATAAATAATACCCTATTTTTGACTAAGCATATAGTATGACAGATAGCTCAATAAATAAGAGTCAAGATTCGAGGTAGTAGGAGCTTTTGCAGGTTTATTACAACATAAGGACAGGATCAGGACAACCTGCATAGGATGACCCAGCAGCTGCTGGGGCTAGGTCTGGGATGAGCGCGCTAACTTTTAATAACAATACATCAACTTATATACATAGCGCAAACACATAGCATTACATTGCAGTAGGCGTAGCAGTGGGTGGAGCAGAAGGCGTGACGCGTAGCAGTCGCGAGAGATAACAGTGAAAAGAGGTGTAACTGGGAGTATACATAGACATGTGATGCAAACGTAACAGAATATGTCATGAATGGGCGGAAACTTTGGAGGGGGCTACCTAAGGAGCCGGGACCTCTAACCTAATGGTGCGCGAAAACTGGCAATGACGTATTACTAGGAGAAGCTGGGGGCTACGAACTCTGTGCTAGGAGCAGAGACTAGAGTCTGGAGGGTCGGAGCGACATGTACCTAAACCCTATCTGGTATCTGATGTTTAGGGAACATGTTGATATAAACTAGAAGTCATGAGGGGAAAAACTAACTTGATTCTAAGACTGGACCATGCATTATTCTACATGTAGTGCGTGATGAAGAATATTAAATGACCAGTAAATGCAGTATTTCTCCAACATGGAGACGAGAAGGCTAGACAATGACGGAAACTATTGATGCAGTTCAGTAGCTTAGGAATGCAGAAGAGGAGGACTGAACTGATAGCTGGAACTATAACATGCTTTTGGCAGACTCAGAGGCAGAGCCAAGCTGCACCGGGCACTGCGAGGCAGGAAGTAAGTGAAAGGTCGAGGATACAGGTGGGGGCTGTATCGCTCCTCAGCGAGGCTTTCAGGAGACAGGAGCTGAATCCAGGGTCCGGGCCCTTTTGAGGCCTGGAAACGGGGACTTTATAATGAAATAACGTGTACACTGGGAAACACGGCAACATAACTTTACCTAGGCCTGATATTCGTAGTATTCACGAGGACTGGAAAATGACATACCAGAGGTGGACACAACTGGAATTGCGTCATTAATCGGACATGGGGAATAACATATGCATATTGGTCATGCACACATAACATATGATGGATGAGGCGTAGGGACACAGAACATGGCAAAATTTACTTTTCCACATTCCCTCCTTGTCACTACGTTTCCATCAGGAAACATCAATATTCATGATACCATCTATCATCTCATACAGTACCATTTGTTCGTCTCGAATTGTCTTGGAACGGGATTTAGAACGGGGCTTGGGACTAGGAATACAAGAGGTAGCACACATGCTGCAAATCGCAGGGCCACATTGTATACAGAGGCAGCAGCTAAATATGATCGCTACTGCAATACCTAGAAAGGACAGGACTTTCCATCCCCATGCGGAAATTATATTCCAGAACCAACCGGACCATGTCCAGGTGCCTGGATCTTGGTGTAACAGATGGGCAATTTTATGGAGTCTGGTTATAGCTGAATAAACAGACGGCGCGTTATTTGGAATGAAAATGCAGCAACTAGATCCGATGACTCTACAGGCCCCGCCCCTATCGGCCAGTATGACGTCAAGGACGAGACGATTTTGCAAAACGACAAATCTCATAGCAGATTGTTCTTCGGTTAAGTTACCTAGAGCAGAGGCAGTCTCATTTACTACAGCTTCAAGGGTTCTTGTTAACCTACGGATCAGTTTACTATTCTGGACAGGTCCTACAAAGAAGAAGAAACCTTTATTGAAATCTGTATACTGTTCTAGAGTAGTTTCAGTATAATCGACAATTGGGGACTCCCTTCTATGTCTAATATGTACTAGATGTGTGTTTCTGTGATAATCAGATGGGGCTAGGAAAACAGGTGGCAGTAGGAAAGCAATGTAACAGGTTCCCTCCCAATCGAGGGGCAGACGGACATATGCGGCCTGACCACAAATAAAATAAGAATGACGTGAGGCTTTGAAAACAGATTTCCCACTGTCACTATACTGGATAACAGTAGTACAATCACTATGTCCTACGTGTACGGAACCATAACTACGGACACATAATTCGCCTTTGACAGGTAGTACTGAAATAGCAGGTAAGTCTGGAGTAGTATCAGACTGAACATTCAGGACCATGAAATTCGACGAATAATTACCTAAATTATATACTTCATTTTCTAGATCTAAACCTGTTCTGTGGGGAAGACCTTGCTTGTCTGGAAAACATGTACTGTTAAGAAAAGACATATCTGTTGAGGATGACGTTAACGTGGACCATGCTCCACACGAACCATTATGTGAAAAAGGATAAGGAAAGAGTGGCAGAACTCCCTTCGGTGTCTGGAAAGGGGGGAGTCGAGCACACACCCAACAATTAGTGGCATTGCTGGTCTGGTGTGAATAATGTAACATACGGATAAATGTGTTGTTGCGCATAGCGAGGCGGTAAGAATATTCGTGAGGAGGCAGATCACTAAACGTGTGCTCTACTGTAGCATTAGCAGACATATTTACATGAGGAACTGGAAAATACAGATAGAACGCATAGCTGGTGCAGGAAATCATTATGCTGATGAATAATATGAAACTCAGAAAAACGATACATTGAATTGAACTATTACTGACTCTCTCACTATGGGGGTCTATTTTATACATGTCAGAAACAGTCTAACCGTTTCACCTAGGGGAGGACTTATACAATCAAACTGACTGACTTATTTTACTAGACCTGAGCTTTAACTTATACTCCTGTTGCGGAGTTTTCTCTAACAAGGGAGGGGTTGTAATAATGTCTTTTGCGGGACAGTCCTTTAAAACAATGTCTTGACAGTTTTTAAAATCCTGGGAATCCTGGGAAATGTTCTTAGAAACGGATTTCAGTCCTTTAAAAAGTTTAACATGAGACAGGTGGATCCATCCTTTTCTGCCTTCCAACTTGACGGCAGTACGGGTGGTCAAGAGGACCTGACGTGGCTCCTTCCAACGTGGTTCCAGCGGACTTGATCTGTCGAAATTCCGGACCATCACTAGGGAGCCTGGAACGATTTCATGTGGTGCCACCTCGGTATTGTCTGGAAAGGCGGCAGCAACCTGTGAACGACATGAGTTGAGGGCAGACATCAAGGAAGCTAGGTAATCTGTCAGCATATTACATGAAACATCGGTAATACTTCGGGGTCTAGGAGTACCCCACATGTTAGGGGGGCGGCCGAATACGACCTCATACGGGGACAGACCTGATCTGGAATGTGCAACCATGCGCATATAAAATAAAGCGACTGGCAGAGCTACTAGCCAGTCCACACCTTTTTCCTTACAGACTTTTGCAATGCGGATTTTCAGAGTCTGATTATGTCTCTCTACGAGACCGGCTGCTTCAGGATGGCGTACACAATGGAACTTCCACTGGTACCCTAACAACAGGGAAACGTGCTTCATGAGTTCAGATGAGAATGGCTGACCGTTATCAGAATATACGACTCTAGGGAGTCCATATCTAGGGAAAAATTCACGAACCAACTGCTTGGCAGTGGTCGCGGCTGTGTAATCTGGGACTGGATATGCTTCTGTCCACCTGGACAAAGCGCATACTACTACAAGGACATACTTGAAACCTCGACATCGCTCCATTTGAATATAATCCATCTGGAGGACCTCAAAAGGGTGGTCAGGGGGCTGGAAACCACCTTGTTCCACCGGGACACTTTTACCTGGGTTAAACTGACAACATATCATACAGGTACGGACTTTCTGCTTGGCTGCAGCCCGTAAATGCTTATTGAACCAAATATTCTGGATACTGTCTAACATAGCTTTTTCTCCTAAATGTGCTGGACTATGTGCGGTATTGATAATGACTTGAACCATAGAATCGGGGAGAAACCATGTGGCTCTACCCTTCGTTAACCATCCTTGATCTGTCTGGACCCCCCCTTGTTCAGACCATTTCTTGATTTCATCGGGGGTAGCATGTAACTGTATATCTATGACGTCTTGTGTAGGGTCCTTAACTGTCATGCATGTAATCGGATCTGGAGTATGTGTCTGATTAACTGGAATGTCTGGAGTCTGTGCTGTAAGCTTGGCTGTGCGGTCTGCTAGATCATTACCTTGAGAAATAATGTCAGTAACTTTCGTATGTGCTTTGCATTTCATGATAGCGATGGATGCCGGTAAATGTATGGCATCTAACAGGGCTTGAATAAGGAGACCATGCTGAATCTTGGTTCCATGAGAAGTCATGAAACCTCTCTCCTGCCAGAGTACTCCGAAGTCGTGTACAACTCCGAATGCGTAACGTGAATCTGTGTAAACATTAACTTTCAGGTTCTTGGCATGTATACAGGCTTGTGTCAGAGCGACTAGCTCTGCTGCTTGAGCGGACAGGGTATCAATACGGTGTGTTTCAATAACTTCGGTGTCAGTAGTTACTGCATACGCGGCGACTAGTTCTCCTGTACTAGTTCTCATACATGAACCATCCACATAAAGTGTCAGGTCAGGATCTGGTAACGGAATGTCTGTCAGGTCTTGTCTTGGCTTAGTCGTAATGTTAACTACTTCCACACAGTCATGTGTGTCTGGATTTGAATTAACTGATGGTAACAGTGTAGCAGGATTCAGGACGTTGCAGCGTCTAATTTCTATGTGTGGCTGGAACAGTGTCAATTCATAACCTGTTAAACGTGCAATTGTCAAGTGCTGAGTTTGTGTTCGGTTTAAAAGAACTTCTACTGAATGTGGGACTTGTACTGTCAGGGAATGTCCTAAAACTATGGAATCACTTTGTCTGATAGCTAGTGCTGTGGCTGCAACTGACTTGAGGCACGCAGGCAACGCCTGGGCGACTGGATCTAATGTGCTCGAAAAATAAGCACAGGGCTTGTATTGTCCTGCTTGATCTTGTGTGAGAACAGATAATGCTGTACCTTCACGTTCAGTAACGAAAAGTGTAAAAGGCTTACTGTAGTTCGGTGTAGCTAGAACTGGAGCTTGGCATAGGGCTTTCTTTAATTCGTTGAAACTAAGTGTATGTTCAGATGTCCAAGGGAGGACAGTCGATACGGCTGCCTCCTGTGTCGTTAACTGTATCAGTGGCTTGGCTAGAAATGCATACTGGGGAATCCATTGTCTACAATAAGAAGTAAGGCCGATAAAGGCACGTACCTCCTTCTGGGTTCTGGGCTGGGGAAGACTCGCTATTAACTGGATACGGGCGGGTGTCAACTGCCTACCCCTCTTGGACAGCAAGTGTCCTAAGTATACCACTTGCTGAACACAGAATTGAAGCTTCGAAGGTGACACCTTGTGCCCCATCTCGGCTAGAAAATACAGAACTGTAAGGGATGCTCGCTCGCAAGCACGTTCAGAACGGGCTGTGATCAGTAGATCATCGACATACTGGAGCAGGGCAGTGTCAGTTGGCATGTGAATGTTGTCTAGTTGTCTCTTAAGTGCTTGACTGTAAATACTAGGACTTTCTGTGAAACCTTGAGGAGCGCGTGTGAACATATAGCTCCTTCCGTTTAAACAAAATCCGAAAAGAAACTGGCTGTCTGGATGAATTGGAACACTAAAAAATGCATTCTTGAGGTCAATGACAGTGAAAAACATGGCTTCGGAATCAATGGCTGTTAACAGGGAAGAGATATCTGGGACAACTGGGTACTGAGGAATAATACATTTATTAAGCTCTCGTAAATCAATCACTAATCGATATACTGGGGGTGCATTTGGATCAGTACGTTTCATGACTGGAATGATCGGAGAATTGCATACATTGGAGTCAGTTTCTACAACTACTCCTTGAGCCATGAGCTCGTCAATAATTTTGGATAAGGCTGCTACAGCCTCAGGTGGCAATCTGTACTGTCTGATTCGGGGTAACACTACACCTGGTTTGAGAGTCACACGATGGGGTGTGATTTGCATGTAACCTACATCAGTTGGACCTTGCGCCCATAAATGCTGTGGAACATTAGACAATCTTGAATCAAAATCTCGTAATACATAGTGACCCTTAAAGTCACGTAGGAACAGACGTATTCCCTCTGGGGAACAGCAAATAACTGCACCTAATTCTTTCAGTGTCTTGATGCCTAACAGGTTTTCTGGACATGACTTAGTAAGTAACAGATCAGTAGTGCGGGACAATGGACCTACTTCTAGAGTAACTGGCTTTGATGTCTCGTTAACTATTGGTTTTCCTGAAAATCCAAGGGAAACATTTCTTGAGCCTGAGAGCGGAGCCCCTGGAACTTCGGCATGACTAATTGTGGTCCTACTTGCCCTGTATCAATCAAAAACTTTCTGTCTTTCCCTAATACTTGACTGTGAACATAGGGACCTTCTTGATCTATAGGTATCTCGATGAGAGGCAAGCCTACCTCCCTCTCTAGGCTGTTTCATGAATACTGCTGGTACTCCGGATACTCAGACTGTGCATACTGGTACATCTGTGATGTGACATGCTGTGTTGCAGCAATAGGCTGCGGTACTGTAACTGTCTGCTGTGCATTCTGTGGCTGAGGAATCTGTGAAACTTGTTCTTGTCTAGGCGGACGTGGTCTTTCTTTAGTCTTACCAGTAGCTATGTTGTGTTTCAGGACTGCACACTCATTTATAAAATGACCTGGCTGTTTACAATAATTGCAGTTCCCTTTAACGGGAGCTGCAGGATGACTGGCTTGATTCGGACCCCTCTTCTGACTGTCTTGAGGAACAGATTGTGCAACTAGCACTTTCATTTTCGTGTCTTTCATACGTTTTCTCTCGTGTTCTTGCTCTTCCCTGATTCTATTCTGGTGATACTGGAGCATCTGGAGCATCTGGGACGGGGTGTTTGCTTGCCAGGTGCTTTCGACTTTCAGAACTCGGTTTTTAATTTGTGGACTTGAATTCTCGACTAATTTAGTAACAAAGAGGTGAGGGTATGACTCACTACTTGTCTTGAGACCACTATTAATACTGAAACATTTTTCAAATCTAGAATAAAAATCACTAATATCTTCGTCTTGTTTCTGTTTACAGGCTGAGATTGCATCCCAGTCTTCTTTTCTCGTTGTCAATAATCTGGGTAAAACTTGAATCAGTAATTCTGGTAATTCTTTACATTTATCTCCAAGACCGGTACCTGGTACTCGTGCCTTGTCTTCAGCTTCTAGAGCTGCCCAATCGATCTTTTTCTCTCCCACCTCCCATTCTTTTTCCTTTAGCTTTTCATACACCCCTGCGGGCAACAGGACTTTTAACATTTTAATGATATCTGGGTAAGTGTATTCTCCCATACGGAGCATGTCTTTTAATTCTCTATGGAACCCTGCTGGATCTTTGTCATGACAGGGAATTAATTTCTTCATTTCAAGAAGTTCCATCTTTGAAATCGGAGTGTATACAAACACTCGTTGCATTACGCCACCCGCCCCTTGGACTGGGTGGACTTCTCGTAACGGATTCTGTCTGTCTATGTAAAACGGTTTATTTTCTGGGGGTGAGACATGAACAAAATGCGGGTTCAAGAACGTTCTATATTTGTGGCGCTGTTCTAGAATGACACTAATTAAATCGGTACCTAGACCTCTCCATTTGTACTGGAGTAACTCGTTCAGAACATCATGTAACGGACCTGGATCAGAGTGTTGACCCTCATACAAAGTAATGAGGTGCTGAATCATATACATACCCACCAGTCGCTGCTCGGCTGGGGGCATTTTCAGAAACATTTGTGCCACTATTTCGTCTGGAAAAGTGGTAGAATCAGTAATCCATCGGACTGCTGATCGGGCTAGTTCTTGTTCATGCATGGTACTTAATTCACTGTAACCGACTCGTGATTTCAGAATGTGATCGGTAGCTTGAAATACTTGTTCTAGAGAACCTTGTTCTGGCGCTGAATGATGAAAAATAGACTTGGGTTCTAGGCGTAAATGGCGATCTGGAAATCTGGATTTTCCTACATACGCTATTCTGACGGGATTCTCGTCTTCCTCTTCAGGATCAGAGATACTTTCTTTCTCGCTTACTTGTGCTGCTTTACGCTGGTCGTGTAACCTTATTATTTCTTTACGAATTTTCTTGTACATACTCTCCATGGCACCGACGGTCTTGTGCTTACCCTCGGCTATATTATCACTCCACTTTGTCAGGATTCTCATTTCGGCGGGATCTTTAAACGGGTAATCTTGTTCTCTTATTAGACAATTGATCAGGAACTTTAATATCATGAGCTGAATCTCGGCTTTCCTTTGAGACATAATCTCGCCAATACTTTCTGGGTCATCCCCTGTACGGATGAAACGATATATTCTGTCTAGATCTTCTTTCATATTCGGTAAGGTGACTAGATACTCGGTCACTCTCCTTACACGTAAGGAATATAAAACCATATTATATTCGCCTGGAACTGGATCATAGACACATTCGTTAAGGGTTTGCCTGATTTCTGTAACAGACTGATGTTTGGGCGTGCGCTGTAACGCTTGAGCATGTAATTCGAGTAATGTTGAACGCTTGTGTGGCGGCGGGGTTTGAGGAAGACCTCCTCCTGCGGCCCCTAGACTAGAATCGTCGACTGACATTCTTCGTCCTGGCAGGGTCGGTAATTGTAACGTGGGCTGGACTTGTATGGCGGACTGGGCCAGGGGAGCTGTTAAGGGCACCCCGGTGTCTGGAGGAGCATGAATTACCTGGTTTACAGGGACTGGCGGAGCGCGAACAGGATTTGCATATTCGGGGACTGTGTCGTCCAAATAGGACGAAATAAAAATATCAGCTGCGGTCTGTTTGTGACGTAGCTTGGTCGGAATTAATGGTGGCGGGAAATTACTGGATGCCTCTGGGGTCGCTCTTGGCAAACCTTCGGCAAGGAGAGGATACATACCCTTAACAAGGGCATGCCTCTGTCTGTCTGACTGTTCGGCTTTGACTTGTTCACCTATCTCGATTAATTCTCTTTCTTGGGCTCGTTCCTGGGATTCTCTACTTAACTCTGACTTTCTGACTTCCTTTTCCGTTCTTTTATGCGCTTCTTTACGCCATAACTCGATGGCATCTTTCTGTGACTGTCTGGCTTTCTTTTTCCATAATGCTTCTTCTACTCGCATGATACATTCGGCATCCCATGTACCCGATACGGGCCATCTATACTTTTCTTCTAACTGTTTGGTATACTCTACCCATAAATCTAGATACAATATGGCGCTTATGCCATGTTTCTGATACATAAAATGACCTGGACTGTCCCTAGGCGGGACAGGAACCGCTTCCTCTAACAGACCCTTTCTAGTTTTTAACTGACGTAACTTGGAAAATATAGGCATGACTGAACTGTAATCTGGACACAATACAATACACAATAAAAACACGAAATCACATCGCACTCATACCACAACAGTAAAATACATGAAGAACATTATAAATAACAGTTCGAACAGAATATTACCTGGAATACTGAGAACAGAAATAGAACAGATTTTCTCGAGAACGGAACAGACTAGAGTTACTGGATGCACTGCTGTAACAGTACGGAACATACCGGTCCCATAAAGGGACGCATCAAGACCCGTATCCACCTAGGTGAACACTTCGTTTGCGAGTCTGGGCACCACCAACCCACGGACCAGGAGTCAATTTAGATTGGTCCTGTCTAGATACTACCCCAGCAATGGTACTCACCGGGCAGCACGGAACGGAAGGCCTCGGACTGGACTGGACGACGGACGACGAACTTCGGACTTCAGTTACAGGTGGGCCTCCGGATACCTCGGACCTTGGACTCTCGGCTTGGGCTCTGGTCGGGACTCGCCGCGTTCCTCCACCGTCTCGTTTGGATGCTGGACCGCCTCCTCCGTCTCCTCCGTGGGCCTGAGGGATACTTGGAGCAGAAATATCTGCCAGTGCACGGTATGGTTCCGTCACGACTGCAGAGGGTCAGGGGGTCGGCGTGGCTTCACCGACGCGTGGGGAAAGGGCAAGTCCCTGTTCGGGCGCCATTATGTGGTAAATAAATAAATAATACCCTATTTTTGACTAAGCATATAGTATAACAGATAGCTCAATAAATAAGAGTCAAGATTCGAGGTAGTAGGAGCTTTTGCAGGTTTATTACAACATAAGGACAGGATCAGGACAACCTGCATAGGATGACCCAGCAGCTGCTGGGGCTAGGTCTGGGATGAGCGCGCTAACTTTTAATAACAATACATCAACTTATATACATAGCGCAAACACATAGCATTACATTGCAGTAGGCGTAGCAGTGGGTGGAGCAGAAGGCGTGACGCGTAGCAGTCGCGAGAGATAACAGTGAAAAGAGGTGTAACTGGGAGTATACATAGACATGTGATGCAAACGTAACAGAATATGTCATGAATGGGCGGAAACTTTGGAGGGGGCTACCTAAGGAGCCGGGACCTCTAACCTAATGGTGCGCGAAAACTGGCAATGACGTATTACTAGGAGAAGCTGGGGGCTACGAACTCTGTGCTAGGAGCAGAGACTAGAGTCTGGAGGGTCGGAGCGACATGTACCTAAACCCTATCTGGTATCTGATGTTTAGGGAACATGTTGATATAAACTAGAAGTCATGAGGGGAAAAACTAACTTGATTCTAAGACTGGACCATGCATTATTCTACATGTAGTGCGTGATGAAGAATATTAAATGACCAGTAAATGCAGTATTTCTCTAACATGGAGACGAGAAGGCTAGACAATGACGGAAACTATTGATGCAGTTCAGTAGCTTAGGAATGCAGAAGAGGAGGACTGAACTGATAGCTGGAACTATAACATGCTTTTGGCAGACTCAGAGGCAGAGCCAAGCTGCACCGGGCACTGCGAGGCAGGAAGTAAGTGAAAGGTCGAGGATACAGGTGGGGGCTGTATCGCTCCTCAGCGAGGCTTTCAGGAGACAGGAGCTGAATCCAGGGTCCGGGCCCTTTTGAGGCCTGGAAACGGGGACTTTATAATGAAATAACGTGTACACTGGGAAACACGGCAACATAACTTTACCTAGGCCTGATATTCGTAGTATTCACGAGGACTGGAAAATGACATACCAGAGGTGGACACAACTGGAATTGCGTCATTAATCGGACATGGGGAATAACATATGCATATTGGTCATGCACACATAACATATGATGGATGAGGCGTAGGGACACAGAACATGGCAAAATTTACTTTTCCACAGGTTGCTTGGTTATTTTGGGAGCCCACGGTAACGGCTGTTATCGTGGTATGGTTGTGTGACTTGTATATATATTTGGATTTGGCTCGGTTGGTATTTTCGGCCAACTGTGTATTCTCTTCTGCGTATTAACAGCCTTGTGAAACTCTATATACATTGGAGGTTGTTCTTTTCATTTCTTGGGATTCCGCCACAGACCCATCTAAGAGGCATTAGTTGGGTGCAAGGAATCGCCAAGAGTTCCAGGGGTGCTCTTTGTTTGTTTTCATTTGAAACTTTATTTATCTTGAAGTGGCAACGTGAATTACATGATATAAAGGTGTTAACTGTTGTATATACCTCTTCTATTAACAGGGGTTCTGGAGGTGTAGGTTACACTCTTCCCCTGTGATGCTTAGTAGAGGGATACATAGGTATGTTCTTACTCAAGTGAATTCGGATATGAAGATATAACATTGTATGGTATGACAAATAGTTTATCACGATTTCATGCCTTTTGTGTTACTGTAGTTTCACTGCATCAACCCCTACGTTGCCTCTACACATCTACAAGATTTAAATATTCCTTTACAGGTATTATTCCGTACAGTAGTTCCAAGTGTATTGTTGATTCTAAGGCATAGAAACCTAGTCTTATGAGCGTGTTCTGTTTATGTCTTTCAGATCTCCCTCCCTGTTGTCCCCTTCCTTTCCTTCCCTGCTCTGTTCTATTTTTTCCCCTCGCTTGATCCTGTCAATGCTCTGTGCCATTACGGCAGTTCAGGCGTTGGCTAGATCTAGAGGTGGGCATACCAATCAACAAACCGATCCTGAGGACTATATCATAACAGAATACCCGACCCAAGTATCTTGTAAATGTAAATTGATATTTGTATAGCGCACTACTCACCCGCAAGGGTCTCAAGGCGCTTGTACGAATACCGCTGTGGAACCCATCCTGGCTTTCCCTGTGAGGTGTCCACTCCTGGGCACCCCCAAGGTGGAGGCCAGTTATCCTTAGCGTTGTGGGGGCCGTTGTGGAGATTAAGCAAGCTATTGCCCAGAGTTGCAGAGTGGGACTCCATGATTGGAATAGGCACCGAGGCGAGAATTATCAGGTCCGTGGAATTTTTGAGTCCAAGACCCGCCGAGGCGGGGAATTGAACCCTGGTCCCGGGCTAGACCTCTGCATCAGGGTTTGCAGCTCTAACCATTGAGCCACACTTCTCCACTTCTTAGTCCTCCTGGTCGGGTTGTACTGGTATGGCCACTTTGGAGGATGTGATAGAGGCTCTGGGCGCTCTACAGTTGGAGGTAGCAGCGTCCCAGTTAGAGACTTCTGACTTGAGAGCCCGTGTGGATGGTGTACAGCGCAATCCTTTTGATGCGGGGACCGCTCCTCCGCCACAGCCAGTGGTAGTGGAGTTGCCAGTGTCTGTTCCATTAGCGTCACCTGAGCGTTTTCATGGGATTCAGATAAAGTTCAGGTGTTCCTCACTCAGATAGCGTTTCATTATTCTTGTAAGCCTAGATCGTTCCCTACCAATCAGGCCAAGGTGGCAATTCTGAAATCCTATTTGGCTGGCAACGCTGCGCAATGGGCGGTACCGTGGGTTACTCGTAATGATCCTTTATTGCATGATTGGGAAGCCTTTCGAACAGAATTCCTGAGAGTGTTTGACAGAAGGGCTGATTCCTATATGGCTGATAGGGAATTGTTAGACTTAAGGCAAGGTAAAAAAGATTTGGTTACATATTTGAATGCCTTCAGGCGTGTAGTGACAGAAACCACATGGCCCGAAAATAAACAGGCATCCCCGTTTCATCAAGGGTTGAATGATGAACTTAAGGACGTCATAGCACAAATCGATCCTCAACCCACTACATGCGAAGGTTTGATTAATCTGGCCCTGCGGTTAGACCATCGACTAGGGGAGAGGAAAGGTGACAATCGGAGAAAAACCAGTGGTTGAGACACATGTCACCATGGAAGGGAATCAGGCTTCCTCTTCTGAACCTATGGAGATAGGGGCTGTGAAAACAGCTTTGACACTAGCTGAGATAGAATCAAGGCGTAAACAAGGCCTTTGTTTATATTGTGGAAAAAATGGCCACTATGTAAGAGAATGCCCAGTAAAGCCCAAAACAAACCGTTTCCGACGTAACCGAGTGACCTCTGCTGATACAGAAAAGGTGACGGAAAACTAATTGACTCTGGGAAACGGGAAGGGGTTTCTTGGAGTCCTATGTATGTTCCTAAATTAAGTGGCAGATTGAGTAGGGTGACAAGACATCTGTTTGTGTCCATTGTGTTAATGTTGGACGGGGAATCTGTAGTAACATCAGCTATGGTGGATTCAGGGGCAACGGGCATGTTCATTGATGTACAGGAAGCCCAACGCTTGGGAAAAACTCTTGTGCATAAAGAGAGACCTGAAGAAGTGTATGCTGTTGATGGGAGGAAGCTTAGTATGGGTCCCATTAGCTATGACACAGAAGAAATTGAGGTGTTACTAGGGGACACACACTCTGAGTTTCTTACATTCGGTGTTATCAGGGCTCCTCAATATGGTATAATTTTTGGTTTACCGTGGTTAGAGAAGCATAACCCTAGTATAAATTGGGACACCAGAACCGTTTATATGGGTTCCGAGTATTGCATGAATCATTGTCATAAGGGAGTTATGAAACCTGCTCAAGCCTTATCTGGTGGGTCTTGTATTGCCACGGCCGCAGAAAAATGCGTTCAACTACCTGCTGAGTATCAGTCCTTTGGCAAGGTGTTTAATGAAGTACAAGCTGAGGCGCTCCCTCCCCATAGGCAGTATGACTGCCAGATTGATCTGGTCCCGGGAGCCGCCATACCATGTGGGCGAATTTATGCTCTGACAGAGCCAGAGAACCTACACCTACGCGAGTATTTGGATAAACTGTTAGGTCTAGGTTTTATACGTCCGTCCAAATCCCCAGCCGCCTCGCCTCTTTTTTTTATACCAAAAGCAAATGGCGAGCTGCGCGTGTGTGTTGACTTTAGGGCACTAAATGTCATTACTGTTAAGAACAGGTATCCTCTACCCTTGATTAGTGTTTTGCTGGAGCAGGTGAAAAAGGCTACTGTGTTCACAAAACTTGATTTGAAAGGGGCATATCATCTGGTCCGCATGCGTATGGGGGATGAATGGAAGACCGCATTCAAGACCAGATATGGACTCTTCGAATACAGAGTGAATCCCTTCGGTCTCTGTAATGCCCCTGCGGCCTTTCAATTCTTTTTAAATGATGTGTTTCTTGACATCTTGGACCGGTATGTGATCGTCTACATAGACGATATTCTGGTTTACTCAGACTCGGAGGTTTTGCACTGTCAGCATGTGGCAAATGTGCTTACCATTTTGCAGGCAAACAATCTTTACTGTAAACTCAGTAAATGTGACTTTCATGTTCGCACTGTGGAGTTTTTGGGGGTAATGTTGAGTCCTGAAGGCCAGGATATGGCAGAACGGAAGGTAGCGGCTGTAAGGGATTGGCCTGTTCCATGTAATGTTCGTGATGTACAGTGTTTCATCGGATTTGCCAATTTTTACAGGCGGTTCATCAATCAGTTCTCTCGGTTGGTGGCGCCTATCACTCAGCTGTTGAGGAAATCGAAGGGTTTTGTATGGTCTGAGGATGCGCAATCCGCTTTCACGGCTCTTAAAGACGCTTTGTGTCAGGTCCTGTGTTGTCCCACCCTGATCCGGACAAGCCCTACATCGTGGAGGCAGATGCCTCGATGTGGCGATCGGAGCTATCCTGTCTCAACGCCATGCGGATACGGGTCAGTTACACCCGGTGGCGTATATGTCTCGTAAACTGAATCCGGCCAAAAAGAACTACCACATCGCCGAAAAGGAGTTGTTGGCCATTCGGGACTCTTTTCAGGAATGGTGGCACTTCCTTATGGGTGCCCGTCATGTGGTCACTGTCTATTCCGACCACAGGAATTTACAATTCATGTCTGCTGCGCGTCATCTCTCACCTAGACAGCTCAGGTGGATGATGTTTTTCTCTGGTTTCAATTTTGTCATCACGTTCCGCCCTGATACTGCCAATCGAAAGGCGGATGCACTCACTCGCCAGTCGACGGTTACTCCTCATGAGGAGAAGGCCGAGGCTAGCATTGTCGCTCCGAACAGAGTGGTATGTGCTTTGCAGCCTGATACGTTCTTGAGGGATGTCAAGAAAGGGGTGGCCTCTTTCGTTTGGAAGACCTGGCTTGGGTGTCATCAGGAATGGAGGTTGCATGGGGGCCTGCCGATGTTTCGTAACAGTTATTGGTGCCGACGTTGGCCTTGAGGAAGCGGGGCTACGTCTGGTGCCATGAGTTGCCAAGTGCGGGTCATCTTGGTTTTGCCAAGACCCTGGAACGTGTACTGCGACAGTTCTGGTGGCCTTCTGTGAGACCTGATGTTGGGCTGTGGGTGGCCGCTTGTGCTCAATGTGCAAGGATGAAGTCTGACCACTCTCGTCCACAGGGGTTGTTGAAGCCTCTCCCTACTCCAACGATCCCTTGGGATCGGATATCGGTGGATTTCATCGTGGGTCTTCCCGCTGACCGTGGATGTACGGCAATAATGGTGGTGGTCGATTACCTGTCCAAGATGGGGCATTTTGTGGCCTGCAAACAAGTGCCTTCGGCGGGTCAGCTGGCTGTACTGCTCATGGTCAACGTGGTTCGGTAACATGGTTTGCCAACTATTATTGTCTCCGACAGAGGGTCTCAGTTTACTGCCCAGTTTTGGAAGAAATGGTGTTCTTCGTTACATATCGACTCAGCCCTTTCCACCAGTTTTTACCCACAAACCGATGGCCAGACTGAACGGTTGCACCAGACTCTGAAGCAGTATTTAAGATGCTATGTGGATAGTGGTAAGGAGAACTGGGTAGACTATTTGTGGTTGGCAGAAGTGGCTTATAATAACGCCACGCACAGTTCCACCAAGAACACTCCTTTCTATTGTTTGTATGGCAGACAACCTCGGTTTCTTCCCTTTGTGCACCCGAAAACTGACTCACTCCTTCCGGAGGTGGCACATAGAGTGGTTCACATTAAAGAGACACTGGTTAACGCGCAGGAACAGCTGCAGTCCGTGAACCTCAAATACAAGGCTGCCGCTGATAAACACCGGAGACAAGGGCCATTGTACTGCAAAGGTGATGAGGTGTGGTTGTCCACAAGGAATCTGCGTTTCAGAAAATACAGCGTGTTCAACCCTAAGTACATTGGACCCTATACGGTGTTGAAACGTGTGAACCCGGTGGCGGTGAAACTGAAGCTCCCTTCTCATCTTCGCATCCATCCGGTGTTTCATGTCTCTTTGTTGAAACCTTCATTGTCTAAGGGCCAGCATCGTCCTCCTCCCTTGTTGGTACGGGGTGAGTTGGAGTATGTGGTTCGTCGAATTCTGGATTCCAAGTATCGGAGGAGTAAGATGTGGTATCTGGTGTCATGGAAGGGGTATGGGCCTGAGGAAAATTCGTGGGAACCTGCTCTAGGGATTCATGCACCGGTGTTGGTGTCTGCCTTTCATCGGAGATGCCCCACGAAGCCGGGTCCATGACCCCCTCTGTTGAGAGAGGGATGTACTGTCACGATCGCGACGTAATCAAACTACGTCTCCCGGCATGCCCTGGGCCGGAACTGGAATTCCCGAGATACTTAGCGGCGCAGCGCGTTCTCCCGATGAAAACGTTTAAGGAGGACGGCGACTGGGGATCGGTGTCGGGTATTCCGGTCAGAGACCTTGGTTGGGATAGTGGACTCAGCTGTCCTGGTGCGGTAAGGTTGCTGGCACCTCTGCGCTTCTCAGTGGGATCGCTGTTTCCAGGTTTCTTGGTTATTTTGGGAGCCCACGGTAACGGCTGTTATCGTGGTATGGTTGTGTGACTTGTATATATATATTTGGATTTGGCTCGGTTGGTATTTTCGGCCAACGGTGTATTCTCTGCTGCGTATTAACAGCCTTGTGAAACTCTATATACATTGGAGGTTGTTCTTTTCATTTCTTGGGATTCCGCACACAGACCCATCTAAGAGGCATTAGTTGGGTGCAAGGAATCGCCAAGAGTTCCAGGGGTGCTCTTTGTTTGTTTTCATTTGAACCTTTATTTATCTTGAAGTGGTAAAGTGAATTACGTGATATAAAGGTGTTAACTGTTGTATATACCTCTTCTATTAACAGGGGTTCTGGAGGTGTAGGTTACACTCTTTCCCTGTGATGCTTAGTAGAGGGATACATAGGTATGTTCTTACTCATGTGAATTCGGATATGAAGATATAACATTGTATGGTATGACAAATAGTTTATCACGATTTCATGCCTTTTGTGTTACTGTAGTTTCACCGCATCTACCTCTACGTTGCCTCTACACATCTACAAGATTTAAATATTCCTTTACAGGTATTATTCCGTACAGTAGTTCCAAGTGTATTGTTGATTCTAAGGCATAGAAACCTAGTCTTATGAGCGTGTTCTGTTTATATCTTTCAGATCTCCCTCCCTGCTGTCCCCTTCCTTTCCTTCCCTGCTCTTTTCTATTTTTTTCCCCTCGCTTGATCCGGTCAATGGTCTGTGCCATTACGGCAGTTCAGGCGTTGGCTAGATCTAGAGGTGGGCATACCAATCAACAAACCGATCCTGAGGACTATATCATAACAGAATACCCGACCCAAGTATCTTAGTCCTCCCGGTCGGGTTGTGCTGGTATGGCCACTTTGGAGGATGTGATAGAGGCTCTGGGCGTTCTACAGTTGGAGGTAGCAGCATCCCGGTTAGAGACTGCTGACTTGAGGGCCCGTGTGGATGGCGTACAGCGCAATCCTTTTGATGCGGGGACCGCTCCTCCGCCACAGCCAGTGGTAGTGGAGTTGCCAGTGTCTGTTCTATTAGCGTCACCTGAGCGTTTTCATGGGGATTCAGACAAAATTCAGGTGTTCCTCACTCAGATAGCGTTACATTATTCTTGTAAGCCTAAATATCTGAATAATTGTACATTATTTTTAGAATTCATTTCTTTTCAAATAGTGTCCTATTGGACCATGAAAAGTCTTTCCACCCTACCAATCAGGCCAAGGTGGCCTTTCTGATATCCTATTTGGCTGGCAATGCTGCGCAATGGGTGATCCCGTTGGTTAATCGTAATGATCCTTTATTGCATGATTGGGAAGCCTTTCGAACAGAATTCCTGAGAGTGTTTGATAGAAGGGCTGATTCCTATACGGCTGATAGGGAATTGTTAGAATTAAGGCAAGGTAAAAAATATTTGGTTACATATTTGAATGCCTTCAGGCGTTTAGTGACAGAAACCACATGGCCCGAAAATAAACAGGCATCCCTGTTTCATCAAGGGTTGAATGATGAATTTAAGGACGTCATAGCACAAATCGATCCTCAACCCACTACATGCAAAGGTTTGATTAATCTGGCCCTGCGGTTAGACCATCGACTAGGGGAGAGGAAAGGTGACAATCGGAGAAAACCAGTGGTTGAGACACATGTCACCAAGGAAGGGAATCAGGCTTCCTCTTCTGAACCTATGGAGATAGGGGCTGTGAGATCAGCTTTGACACCAGCTGAGAGAGAATCAAGGTGTAAACAAGGCCTTTGTTTATATTGTGGAAAAAAGGGCCACTATGTAAGAGAATGCCCAGTAAAGCCCAAAACAAACCGTTTCCGAGGTAACCGAGTGGCCTCGGCTGATACAGAAAAGGTGACTGAAAACTAATTGACTCTGGGAAACGGGAAGGGGTTTCTTGGAGTCCTATGTATGTCCCTTCATTAAGTGGCAGATTGAGTAGGGTGACAAATCATCTGTTTGTGTCCATTGTGTTAATGTCGGCCGGGGAATCTGTAGTAACATCAGCTATGGTGGATTCAGGGGCAACGGGCATGTTCATTGATGTACAGGGAACCCAACGCTTGGGAATAACTCTTGTGCATAAAGAGAGACCTGAAGAAGTGTATGCTGTTGATGGGAGGAAGCTAAGTATGGGTCCCATTACCTATGACACAGAAGAAATTGAGGTGTTACTAGGGGACACACACTCTGAGTTTCTTACATTCGGTGTTATCAGGGCTACTCAATATGGTATAATTTTTGGTTTACCGTGGTTAGAGAAGCATAACCCTAGTATAAATTGGGACACCAGAACCGTTCATATGGGTTCCGAGTATTGCATGAATCATTGTCATAAGGGAGTTATGAAACCTGCTCAAGCCTTATCTGGTGGATCTTGTATTGCCACGGCCGCAGAAAAATGCGTTCAACTACCTGCTGAGTATCAGTCCTTTGGCAAGGTGTTTAATGAAGTACAAGCTGAGGAGCTCCCTCCCCATAGGCAGTATGACTGCCAGATTGATCTGGTCCCGGGAGCCGCCATACCATGTGGGCGTATTTATGCTCTTACAGAGCCAGAGAACCTACACCTACGCGAGTATTTGGACAAACTGTTAGGTCTAAGTTTTATACGTCCATCCAAATCCCCAGCCGCCTCGCCTCTTTTTTTTATACCAAAAGCAAATGGCGAGCTGCGCGCGTGTGTTGACTTTAGGGCACTAAATGCCATTACTGTTAAGAACAGGTATCCTATACCCTTGATTAGTGTTTTGCTGGAGCAGGTGAAAAAGGCTACTGTGTTCACAAAACTTGATTTGAAAGGGGCATATCATCTGGTCCGCATGCGTAGCGGGGATGAATGGAAGACCGCATTCAAGACCAGATATTGACTCTTCGAATACAGAGTGATGCCCTTCGGTCTCTGTAATGCCCCTGCGGCCTTTCAATTCTTTTTAAATGATGTGTTTCGTGACATCTTGGACCGGTATGTGATCGTCTACATAGACGATATTCTGGTTTACTCAGACTCAGAGGTTTTGCACTGTCAGCATGTGGCAAATGTGCTTACCATTTTGCAGGCAAATAATCTTTACTGTAAACTCAGTAAATGTGACTTTCATGTTCGCACTGTGGAGTTTTTGGGGGTAATGTGGAGTCCTGAAGACCAGGCGATGGCAGAACGGAAGGTAGCGGCTGTAAGGGAGTGGCCTGTTCCATGTAATGTTCGTGATGTACAGTGTTTCATCGGATTTGCCAATTTTTACAGGCGGTTCATCAATCAGTTCTCTCGGTTGGTGGCGCCTATCACTCAGCTGTTGAGGAAATCGAAGGGTTTTGTATGGTCTGAGGATGCGCAATCCGCTTTCACGGCTCTTAAAGACGCTTTGTGTCAGCTCCTGTGTTGTCCCACCCTGATCCGGACAAGCCCTACGTCGTGGAGGCAGATGCCTCGGATGTGGCGATCGGAGCTATCCTGTCTCAATGCCATGCGGATACGGGTCAGTTACACCCCGTGGTGTATATGTCTCGTAAACTGAATCCGGCCGAAAAGTACTACCACATCGCCGAAAAGAAGTTGTTGGCCATTCGGGACTCTTTTCAGGAATGGCGGCACTTCCTTATGGGTGCCCGTCATGTGTTCACTGTCTATTCCGACCACAGGAATTTACAATTCATGTCTGCTGCGCGTCATCTCTTACCTAGACAGCTCAGGTGGATGATGTTTTTCTCTGGTTTCAATTTTGTCATCACGTTCCGCCCTGGTACTGCCAATCGAAAGGCGGATGCACTCACTCACAAGTCGACGGTTACTCCTTATGAGGAGAAGGCCGAGGCTAGCATTGTCGCTCCGAACAGAGTGGTATGTGCTTTGCAGCCTGATACGTTCTTGAGGGATGTCAAGAAAGGGGTGGCCTCCTTCGTTTGGAAGACCTGGCTTGGGTGTCATCAGGAATAGAGGTTGCATGGGGGCCTGCCGATGTTTCGTAACAGGTTATTGGTGCCGACGTTGACCTAGAGGAAGCGGGTCTATGTCTGGTGCCATGAGTCGCCAAGTGCGGGTCATCTTGGTTTTCCCAAGACCCTGGAACGTGTACTGCGACAGTTCTGGTGGCCTTCTGTGAGACCTGATGTTGGGCTGTGGGTGGCCGCTTGTGCTCAATGTGCAAGGATGAAGTCTGACCACTCTCGTCCACAGGGGTTGTTGCAGCCTCTCCCTACTCCAACGATCCCTTGGGATCGGATATCGGTGGATTTCATCGTGGGTCTTCCCGCTGACCGTGGATGTACAGCAATAATGGTGGTGGTCGATTACCTGTCCAAGATGGGGCATTTTGTGGCCTGCAAACAAGTGCCTTCGGCGGGCCAGCTGGCTGTACTGCTCATGGTCAATGTGGTTCGGTTACATGGTTTGCCAAGTATTATTGTCTCCGACAGAGGGTCTCAGTTTACTGCCCAGTTTTGGAAGAAATGGTGTTCTTCGTTACATATCGACTCAGCCCTTTCCACCAGTTTTTACCCACAAACCGATGGCCAGACTGAACGGTTGAACCAGACTCTGAAGCAGTATTTAAGATGCTATATTGATAGTGGTAAGGAGAACTGGGTAGACTATTTGTAGTTGGCAGAAGTGGCTTATAATAACGCCACGCACAGTTCCACCAAGAACACTCCTTTCTATTGTTTGTATGGCAGACTCCCTCGGTTTCTTCCCTTTGTGCACCCGAAAACTGACTCACTCCTTCCGGAGGTGGCACATACAGTGGCTCACATTAAAGAGACACTGGTTAACGCGCAGGAACAGCTGCAGTCCGTGAAACTCAAATACATGGCTGCCGCTGATAAACACCGGAGACAAGGGCCATTGTACTGTAAAGGTGATGAGGTGTGGTTGTCCACAAGGAACCTGCGTTTCAGAAAACACAGCGTGTTCAACCCTAAGTACATTTGACCCTATACGGTGTTGAAACGTGTGAACCCGGTGGCGGTGAAACAGAAGCTCCCTTCTCATCTACGCATCCTTCCGTTGTTTCATGTCTCTTTGTTGAAACCTTCATTGTCTAAGGGCCAGCATCGTCCTCCTCCCTTGTTGGTACGGGGTGAGTTGGAGTATGTGGTTCGTCGAATTCTGGATTCCAAGTATCGGAGGAGTAAGTTGTGGTATCTGGTGTCATGGAAGGGGTATGGGCCTGAGGAAAATTTGTGGGAACCTGCTCTAGGGATTCATGCACCGGTGTTGGTGTCTGCCTTTCATCGGAGATGCTCCACGAAGCCGGGACCATGACTCCCTCTGTTCAGAGAGGGATGTACTGTCACGATCACAACGTAAACAAACTACGTCTCCCGGCATGCCCTGGGCCGGAACTACAATTCCTGAGATCCTTAGCGGCGCGTCGCGTTCTCCCGATGAAAACGCTTAAGGAGGACGGCGACTGGGGATCGGTGTCGGGAATTCCGGTCAGAGACCTTGGTTGGGATAGTGGACTCAGCTGTCCTGGTGCGGTAAGGTTGCTGGCTCCTCTGCGCTTCTCAGCGGGATCGCTGTTTCCAGGTTGCTTGGTTATTTTGGGAGCCCACGGTAACGACTGTTATCGTGGTATGGTTGTGTGACTTGTATATATATTTGGATTTGGCTCGGTTGGTATTTTCGGCCAACGGTGTATTCTCTGCTGCGTATTAACAGCCTTGTGAAACTCTATATACATTGGAGGTTGTTCTTTTCATTTCTTGGGATTCCGCCACCGACCCATCTAAGAGGCATTAGTTGGGTGCAAGGAATCGCCAAGAGTTCCAGGGGTGCTCTTTGTTTGTTTTCATTTGAACCTTTATTTATCTTGAAGTGGCAACGTGAATTACGTGATATAAAGGTGTTAACTGTTGTATATACCTCTTCTATTAACAGGGGTTCTGGAGGTGTAGGTTACACTCTTCCCCTGTGATGCTGTAGTGTAGTTCCTATATTCCCAATAGGCTCTGCGCATTTTAATAATATCTTCAATAGTATAGACGTAGGACAGAGGTTAACTAGGTCTTCTACTGTCGATATTAGACTTAAGTTTTGTGTGCCAGCTAGCTCAGAGTTCACTAGAAACTTTCTCGAATAGGCGAGGAGGATTTTAACCTCCCTGGATAGACAAGAAGGGATTTAGTTTCTGACAACCATAGAACATGAGAACTTTGCTCTCCCTGATCAAGAGTACATCTCTAGAGTCGTGTGAAAACAAAAGACAGCTATTTTACTCAGTCAATACGTGCATACTTAGTTTCACCAGATTGTAGAGAAAAGAGACGGGCGTTTTCAATAAAAGGTGTTATTTATTGATCAGTCTCTTTTCTCATACAAGAGAAATGAATTGCTACAATTGCAATACTTATAGTTAAGTAAAGTGCATGCAGTAAAAGCAGGATTATGAAATAATACTGTAAAAGCATTGATATGGTTTCTTAGCCATATGATACTTTAAAATGGATAAAAGATATACATACATATATACATTGACTAATCGTACTCAACTGGTGCTTCTAACTACGCCTACCCCGGTGTACCTGACCTAAGCCTAATACATGGGAGGGAGTAAGTAAGTAGCAGTTTAAGTTAAGTTTGTTTTGCCAAGAATCTGACTCAAGAATTCTCTGTAAGGGTTTAGTCAGTTCAGTACCTGGGATTCAGAAGGCTGGAGGGCTGGTATCTATTTCTCAGGACTCGGTATCCCAGTCACCCGCGAAGGTGGGCTGGAAACGCTGGAGGCTGGATTTCTCAGCCAGAGAAAAGACAGCGTCTTCCTCAGCGCGTCAAAAGGGGAGGGGCAGCGTCCATGGGCTCCCGCATCAGCTGGGCTCTCCGGCAAGTAGTCTCTGCTCCAGGTTCATCACCACCGTGTGTTTGCTTAGGGCAGGGTTGGTATATTTATACCTGAGAGGCGCTGGGTTTGACGTAAGGATGGACATAAGACGTCAATAAGGATGTCACTAAGAACTGATCGTTCTTGCAGTGCTTTACAGGAGTTCTCGGACTAAATCAAACCAGAGCAGGCGGGGATTTCCCAGGTTGCTCGAGGCTTGGATTTGTTTAAGAACTCGGTGTGCTTTCTAGGGGGCTGGAGGAATAGTGCTTGCTTAATGTGACAGCATGCGCTATGACTAATTTATGAAACGGGTTTCTGTGCCGTTGTCTGGATATTAGTGATTTATAACCGGACAAGGGTCAGGAATAGGAGTATCGATACAGGTCCCTAGATAAACATACTACACCCACTCCACGCATTCATGTCCATAGTTACTAACCTAAGCAATAGTAAACATAACTAATAGTGCATGTGTATACCGTACCACCCCAAAATAAATTTTTTGCATTTGAAAAATGGCATATGCGAAATACACGAAAATGAGTATAGGTACTGTATGCATTCAAGCAATGTAATCATTCAAGAAAAGATGCACATTTATATCAGCATGAATGATTTGCGAAATTACACATGAAATGGCTCTTAATACAGAAAAAAAGTGCGAGACCACTCCATCACATATAAATACAGTTACTTGTAAATATGTTAGAAGCTGAGGTAATGTATTGTCTCTAGAGTTCCTAAAAATAGAAGCTCTGTTCTCTAAGAATAGTTCTACTTTAAGCAGAGGATGAGTGCCAAAAAAAAGTAAATATTTTGGAATTCGGAAAAAAGTTTTCATTTTCAGGGGAAGAAGAAAAAATAGTTTCAAATAGTCTCAGTAGCTTTGTTTATTAAAGCTGAAGGCCAAATTCAGAGTTCAGGGAACGCTGTGTGCTCGTTTGCTTAAAGTTATTCTTTCTGTTCGGGTGAAAACATCACATCAGACAGACTTTCAAAAAAACAGTTTACCGCCTCAGGTGAAAGTTCGACCAAGTTGGAGAATGTCGCTACCATGCAGTCGTGCGCATGATCGCTTTCAATGATGTTTCGATCAGCATTGCTTACAGAAGGTCGTACCTGGTTGATGCTGCTCTCTTCTTGTACTTCACTACCCTTCAATCGTAGTGGTGAAGTTTCCACGAATGCCGTCATCAGGATAGGTAACCGCTGGGGACAACACAATGCATGAGCCTTTACTGGACCCAACAAAGTATCTGTATCCAATGGTACTTCTGATTATAGTGTAAGACAGGTGTCCAACACACATTCTTCGCCGCATAGCATACATCTTAACACAGGTAAGACACAATTCTGCCATATGGGTCTGAATGAAAGAAACCAGGTTATATTCAGATCTCTTAGCCGGGCTAATCCAAGGACTTTAGTTATGCGGTCCCGATAGCATATAGCTAGGATCGTCTCTTCCATTGTTGCTGGAGTCTTGTCTGTGACATGGCTTGCCATAACGAAGCAGGAGTAGCAAAAATAAGATGCCTGCTACGAGTCCCAACAGGAGTGGAAGTCCGCCAAAGACAGAATGGACAAAATTAGGAAAAATACCCAGGACTGCTTTGAATGGTGTTAACAGTCCCGAAAAAACGGTCTTAAATACACTCGCGATACCATACGTATCAGAAATGTTTAAGATTTCGTTTAGCATTTCTGCAAAGTGTAGGGGGCAATTTGTTGATAACAATGCATGTATCTCTGTCGTTGTCCTTGCAACTTGGAGCTCATACGTTTCTTTTGATGACGCCAAGTGTACTGGCGTCTGTAGAAGCACCGTCTTCATTCTGCTTAAAGTATCAATTCGAATAGAAGAGATTTTCAAACTTGGCCAAATTATTCCCTCCCTGTCTGGAGTGTCATTCGGATACAATACTCGCTCACAGCAAGTGACCATGGAGCTCACGCTTACTAGGTAAGGTTTTCCTGGCAGCAAGCCACAACATCTGTGATCCACAATTAGAATGTAGCTCCCGTTAGAAAGCCGTCTAAAGAATGGCTCTATTTGTGTTGCAGGTGTGCCGAGCTGGTGACATGGAAGGTTATTTGAAGTCCCCTCACAGGCCCCATGTAAACTTATACCCTGACACAGAAGTATACCACTCAGTGATCTTTCACAATTATTACCACTAAGAAATACACTCTGTCCTTTTTTACTATAACATGTGTGTGTATAAGGTGGGTTCCATGTTGACTTAATGTATCCTTTACCCAACCTTTCATACTGGCCTGCCTGTATATATTTTTGGCAGTATCGAAATTGGAAAGTCGTTATCGGAATCGTTATGATTCCGTGTATTATCCATTCATTGACAGGTCGTTCTGACATTGTCAATGGTAATCTCTCAAGTTTTTCAATGCTCAGAATTGTATACTCTGCACCCTTTTGTGCCAAGCTGATTTGTGTATCAGTAAGGTTATAGATAGAGAATAATGACGTTGTGTTGATTAAACGCCAAGGCACGTAGCCTGAATGCAGATTTTGTAACGTCCAGTCAACAAAGAGACATGAAACACCGGAAGGATGCGTAGATGAGAAGGGAGCTTCTGTTTCACCGCCACCGGGTTCACACGTTTCAACACCGTATAGAGTCAAATGTACTTAGGGTTGAACACGCTGTGTTTTCTGAAACGCAGATTCCTTGTGGACAACCACACCCCATCACCTTTACAGTACAATGGCCCTTGTCTACGGTGTTTATCAGCGGCAGCCATGTATTTGAGTTTCACAGACTGTTCCTCAGGTTCGCTCTGATCCTCAGAAAAGTCATCGAAGTTGATGAAGTAGCCTGATGCAGTTCTGTCAATAGTTTCAATTGCTTCTGGATTCCTTTTTGCTTTTGGAATTTTCTTTGTTTCATTAGCATAGTCTGTGGTTACATCATTGTAGGCTGGTGTTTCTTGATGTAAGATTTGGATTTGGGTTTCAAGGGGTTTAAGTTCCATGGCTTTGTTGCATAGTCCTTGTTGATTCACTGTAGGTTTATCAAATGTGATTAGTCTCTCGGCTTGAACCTCTGTGTTTGTAGCAAACTTTGGTGTTCTGCTACTTCTTGGGAGTCCACTTGGCCTACCACTTATTATCGGCCACATGATTGTGGTTTAACCAGGTCAATGGATACAACTTAGTTCTCCTTTTTACCAGCAAGGGGCGGTAATACAACTGATCTTGTCCCGTTGATAGCCAAGACAGGTACTGCTTTTCTGTAAGAAGGCCCAAATTCCTTCTTCACCGCGATCTTCTCTCTGACCAGATCCCCGATTTTTGGAATCCTGACAGGCCTTGCTGGGACAGGTGGTTTCTCTTCAGTGGTTGTTGGCTGTTGTTTCAACTTTAAGTTGCTCAGGTCTTTTCTTTTTTCATTTAAGTCCTGTAAAATAGCCAAACGATCTTTGATATCAAAGCATTTTTCTATCACCACTGAAGTTTGACTATCGAGGTCCTGGATTAGCATTCTAGTCCCGAACAATAGTTCATATGGACTGAGACCTCGCAGAGAATTTCTTGGCAGATTGTTAAGACTACGTTGGACACTTATTAAATGTTTGACCCACTCAGCCCCCGAACCTAATACCTTTGCCATTATAGATTGCTCTATGCCTTGGTTTTTTCTTTACACCATCCCGTTTCCCTCAGGAAGGAAGTGATAAGAGTCCCACAATGCAATGCCCATGCTGGCCCTGCCCCCCCTATAAGCGCGAGAGCTAAAAGCAGGACACTGGTCAGGATGTAGCATGCCCCTTGCGTATATGCCATTATAGACTCGCAAATCTTTTCATAACAGTTCAGACGTCAGCCGAGAGCTGGGGTCTACATTTTAAGTGAAGATAGTCTTTATATGTTAATATGACGCATTATTCATACTGAGTTTTTTATATTAATTGCTTAATCCCATCTTGAGCGAAATGCCAAGGCAAAACACCGTCTCGGTCGCCACTGCGATCTCTGTTGCAGTCTGGGCAGTTTTTCGCAAAACTGTGATGTTGCAGGCTCATTCCTGGCCACCAGTATATTGATTGTAATTCTTCCAGAGAATCCTTTAGCCCAAGGTGTCTAAGACCCTCACCCATATGTGCGTCTGCTATTAACAATACTCTCCTGTTCGTGTTTGGAATTACTCCATCCCCCACTCCAGGGATTTGAGCAAAAGGAACGGAGTTCGCATCGATTATGTATGTATAATTGAGTGAATAGTTGATGGGTAGCGGTGAGCAGTCGCCTTTTGATGACGTTTTCACCGCCAGCATTGTTTCCCCGTCAATGTATTTTTCCGAACGCTTTTTTGTAGCTACGGAAGCCGATTTAGTTGCTTCCGCTGTGGCTGTTTCAGCCAATGAATTCCCTGTAACGTAAACGCCATCACGCTGATGACTCATTGAGTGTATCATGTGAGTCTTAGGTAGTTCTTTCTGTAAAAGAACTACTTGTTCCCAAAGCGATTTTTGCTTGATTGTGGCACCTGTGTCATCTTTGTAACCATTTTGAATCCATTTCTGTAAATCGTTATTGTATGATTTGACGCAGTAATACGAATCGCACACTATTAGTGTCGGGAATTCGCGATCGGCATTATCTAGCGCCATTTTTAACGCTATTATTTCAGTTTGTTGTTCTGAATTATTTTCCACTGAGTGTGTTTTCGTTAAAAGAGGTCTTAATTTACCTCCGCGCCACACGTTTTTTACAATCTCGCATGTGGCGTTATAGGCTTGCTTTCCCCAAACTGAGGGTTGAGCATGTCCGTCTGTATATATCACACAGGCGTACTGTCGTATGGGCAGAATGTCGATTGGTAGAGGGTGCTCTCTTTCATATTCTAGATTTTTTTATTTTTTCATGTTAGGGCCAAAATAGTATTTTACTTTGTCTGTAGCAAGAGAATTTTCCCATTGTATCCATTTTGGATTTAATGCCACGGTAGTTAGATTACATGGGCTTGTTAATGCCTTAAAGGCTGATTCTGCTGTTATAACAGTAATCCGTCTGCCTTGTGCCTGGGCTCTTTCTTTTGCTATAGCTGTTTGAACCGCATGTACAATGTTTTCCTTTATACTGAATGTTTTTTCAGCTCCTGTGTACAGATGTGATTTGTATGTTATTGGTACCGTTTCTCCCTCATTAGAGGTTAGGTATGTGAATCCGCATCTTCCTGGGATGACTCGAATCACAAGGTTGCGTGTGTTATCACGTGTTTGCAGTTTTGTTTTAGCTAACATGTCTGTTTGTAATGATCTCAAAATTTCTGTGTGTTTTTGAGTCCAATTGATTATTTTAAAATCTGGTCTTATTAGGTCATAGAGAGGTTTAACCCTCTCTGCATAATTTATAATGTAAGTTCTTCCGAAATTCAGGAAACCTAGAATTGATTGTAGGTTTTTCAGCGTTCTTGGTGCTTGGATTACAGCACATTTCTCTAAGAAATTGTCTGCAAGGCTTTTGCCTTCACTTGATAATTCATATCCTAAAAACAGGACAGTTAGATGGGCAATTCTTGACTTTTTAAAGTTGAATTTGTAACCCTCTGCTGCGAACCCAAGTATTATGGTGTTCACTCTTTTCAAGTGAGTATCCAAGTCATCATCTGTTAGATAGATGTCATCGACATAAGATAATGCCTCATCATCATACATTTGTAGTAACTCTGTTACTCTCGCTGAGAATAATCCTGGGCTGTTTTTGAACCCCTGTGGCAAACGACAGAAATTTTTTCTGCGAGCCATTTATTGAGAAAGCGGTCAAATATCTGCTTTCAGGTGCTATATTTTGACAAAAGAAGCCATTAGAGATGTCTAATGTGGTTTTGTATTTTTGACGCACTATGCTATTCATTAGTGCTGCACTGTGTGAGTTTTGTACTGCAAAAGTTTTGCAACATGAGTTTAGGTGTCTGTAGTCCAAAACTACACGATATGAATCATCTGGCTTGGAGACAGTAAAACAAAGGATTGTTCATTTGTGAGGTGCAAGTTTCAATCACCCCCTGGTATTCAAGTTGATCTAAGATCTCCCTGACCTGTTTTTTAGCTTCTTGCTTAATTGGGTACTGCCTTTGTGCAGTTGGTTGTTTTTAACTGGATTTTGTGAGGAGGAGAGTCCTCATCCCATCCAACATGATTTTTATATAATGCAGGAGCTTGGGCTACTGCCCACTTTCTTGCGAGTGTATATTTTTTTATGAATTGGAATGTGATTTGAGAAGGCAGGCATAATCATTTCTTCGCCATGAGGGCACTCCCTGACAAACTCCGGTGGCCAGTCTTTTTCAGCTAAAAGGATGTCATAGCCTTTGGAGAGGTTATCCCAAAATAGACCCCTTATTTTCCTAGTCTTATCTCCCTCTATACGTAATGTTATTTCGTATATTTTATGAGGTTTGCTAACTCTGGTATCTGCAGTTTCCACCTGAATGTATTCATTCGTGTCCACTGTCTCCAGATGATTCATCAGGATCTTGCGAGCTATGCTCACTTCTGCTGCGCTGTCTAGCATTGTCTGTGCCCACTCTCCGTTTTTCAGCTGTGTCCTCAGTATCCTCGGCACGTTTGATTACTTTAATACTGGCTACCTTCTTCTTTGGAAATTGTAACTTTTTACTTTGATGAGCAGGTTCCTTGTCTTTGTACTGGACGTGCTCTTCCCTGTGTTCTGACCGTCCTCTTCTTTCCGATTTCTGCGAGGAAGTCTGAAAAGATCGAGAGGGGACGTGTATCAATATCTTGATATCTATCAGGTTTCTTCAAATTATCCCTATTTCTAAGGTTGTATCTTTTCTCAGAGGGCTCCCTCTGGGGAGACTTGTGTCCTTGGTCCGGAGATCTTTCTCTCCGTCGAGGAGACCTTCCTCTGGACTGGAATCTTTTTTCTTTGGGAGTGAATTGTTTATTTCCATCCCAGCTCTTTTTTGGAGCGGTTAGATTATTTTTAATAAATACCTTTTCAGGATTTTCAGTTAGTTGGGGTTTCACTGGTTTCTCACCCAAACTATCTCTTCCTAGTTCTTCATAGGATTTTTCTATGATTCTGGCAAGTTCAAATGGTTGTTCTGCTATATCTGTTTCTTTCAACTTCTGGCGGATCGCTACAGATGCTGCTTCCCCTTTTATGTTGGCTAGTAATATAGCCGAGACCTGCTTGAAGTCTTTCAGTAATTTCATACCCAGAGTTAAAGCAGGTTCTGGACCGTATTCATTTTGAATCTGTCTTAGTACGTCTGGTATTACCGCCATGGACGGAACACCATGTGTTTTTGTGTAAATGGAAGCAAAGACTGTGCCCCAAGTGTCACAGTCCTCCACATGTGGTGCGATCCCCATTGGAAGATAGATAGTCAGAATTCTGTGTTTCTCAACAGGGGTAGTATCCGGAAATACCGCCTCTATTTGAGTGATTTTTTGTGCTAACCAGAATGGAATTTGTTCCCGTTTTGCGGGTACTTTACCTAGACAGGATTGTATGTTCTGTGGTGTGATTTTATTTGTGTTCCCCTGATGAGGCTTCAGCTGTGGAACATTAATAGTTGGTTGGACTGTTGAAGTCCGCATTACATATTGGACTAGTTGTCTATGTATTTTAAACAGTATTTTAAGCTGTGTTAAAAGTTCTGGTATAGACATTTTTTCAATGTCTGGATGTGGTGTGTAGCTGGCTAGAACCGGCCACGTTGCACCTGGTCTACCTAGTAGACCGAGCCTGGTGATGTGATTATTATGTTTTAGGGCGCCTTTAAATCAGAGGAGATGCTCTTGGTATTTTAATGGTATTTCTACCTCCTCGAAAGGAGTGTACTCTTCCGGAGGTTCCTCTATCTTGTAATAGTGGAACTCCTTTGTTACAGCGTTTGCTGCTGGAAAGTTTATCCATGAATAGAATACCTCTATCTGCCGATATTCATGTGCCTCAATTACGAATATGACTGTACCACCTCTCGATGTCAGTCCATTTTCTATAAGTTTTAAAGTTATAGTTTTCCTTATGTTGACCGGGATGAGTATTGCGTCCGGGTCAGTTTGCAGGAAACTTGTGTCATCCGTTAGGAGTTGAGCTGCTAGTCTAGCTGCCTCCCTTTCGTCATCACTTTCTGACATTTTTACTGACAGAAAAGTTTTGTTTTCAGATCAGGTTTCCAAGGAAACAAAGATTAGGTGCACAATATTTTGGAACACTGTATCCTTCAACATTGAATAAACCAAAAACCATACATAGGAGTCTCCTCCTACTAAGTTTGGCGGATTTTAACCTTTGAACCACTCCAGACGTCTTTGGAGTATTTATGGGAGAAAGGGTCTGTGTGAAAAAGCACGACTGAGTTACTGTAATGTCTTGCGTTAGATGTATCGCGTTACCAAACCGTTGGGCGCCATGTAGTGTAGTTCCTATATTCCCAATAGGCTCTGCGCATTGGAATAATATCTTCAATAGTATAGACGTAGGACAGAGGTTAACTAGGTCTTCTACTGTCGATATTAGACTTAAAGTTGTGTGCCAGCTAGCTCAGAGTTCACTAGAAACTTTCTCGAATAGGCGAGGAGGATTTTAACCTCCCTGGATAGACAAGAAGGGATTTAGTTTCTGACAACCATAGAACATGACAACTTTGCTCTCCCTGATCAAGAGTATATCTCTAGAGTCGTGTGAAAACAAAAGACAGCTATTTTACTCAGTCAATATGTGCATACTTAGTTTCACCAGATTGTAGAGAAAAGAAGAGACGGGCGTTTTCAATAAAAGGTGTTATTTATTGATCAGTCTCTTTTCTCATACAAGAGAAATGAATTGCTACAATTGCAATACTTATAGTTAAGTAAAGTGCATACAGTAAAAGCAGGATTATGAAATAATACTGTAAAAGCATTGATATGGTTTCTTAGCCATATGATACTTTAAAATGGATAAAAGATATACATACATATATACATTGACTAATCGTACTCAACTGGTGCTTCTAACTACGCCTACCCCGGTGTACCTGACCTAAGCCTAATACATGGGAGGGAGTAAGTAGCAGTTTAAGTTAAGTTTTTTTTGCCAAGAATCTGACTCAAGAATTCTCTGTAAGGGTTTAGTCAGTTCAGTACCTGGGATTTAGAAGGCTGGAGGGCTGGTATCTCTTTCTCAGGACTCGGTATCCCAGTCACCCGCGAAGGTGGGCTGGAAACGCTGGAGGCTGGATTTCTCGGCAAGAGAAAAGACAGCGTCTTCCTCAGCGCGTCAAAAGGGGAGGGGCAGCGTCCGTGGGCTCTCGCATCAGCTGGGCTCTCCGGCAAGTAGTCACTGCTCCAGGTTCATCACCACCGTGTGTTTGCTTAGGGCAGCGTTGGTATATTTATACCTGAGAGGTGCTGGGTTTGACGTAAGGATGGACATAAGACGTCAATAAGGATGTCACTAAGAACTGATCGTTCTTGCAGTGCTTTACAGGAGTTCTCGGACTAAATCAAAACATAGCAGGGGGGGGATTTCCCAGGTTGCTCGAGGCTTGGATTTGTTTAAGAACTCGGTGTGCTTTCTAGGGGGCTGGAGGAATAGTGCTTGCTTAATGTGACAGCATGCGCTATGACTAATTTATGAAACGGGTTTCTGTGCCGTTGTATTAGTGATTTATAACTGGACAAGGGTCAGGAATAGGAGTATCGATACAGGCACCTAGATAAACATACTACAATGCTTAGTAGAGGGATACATAGGTATGTTCTTACTCATGTGAATTCGGATATGAAGATATAACATTGTATGGTATGACAAATAGTTTATCACGATTTCATGCCTTTTGTGTTACTGTAGTTTCACCGCATCAACCCCTACGTTGCCTCTACACATCTACAAGATTTAAATATTCCTTTACAGGTATTATTCCGTACAGTAGTTCCAAGTGTATTGTTGATTCTAAGGATTCTATGCATATTCGCTAAATTATCTATTTTTATTATGTTCTACCAATATATCAATGATTTTATCCATGATATTTTTTATGAAAACAATTAAAATGTACTTTCTATGCTAAATGCAGTGTTTTATAATTAATTCTGTTTTTGTTTGCCATTTAAACTTGCGCCAGTTGTCATATTGTTTGCCTGGGTATGTTACTTTACATACATCATATTTTATATATACTTTGAATTTTAGTAGCAATCGAGTGTCAGTTGAAGGACTGTCCAGGGACTGTCAGATCCCTAATATGTGGTTGAGGAAAAGGTCTTTGAGAAGGCTCTTGAATTTTGAAAACATAGGGATTGTTCTGATGTGGGGTGGGATGGAATTACAGATATTGGGTGCATTTCCAGCGAAAGATTTGGCTGTGGTTCTTTGCTTGCGAGATTTTGGTGGTATGAGCAGTAGTGAGCTGGAGCTCCTGAGGGTTCTGGACTGGCCTGCCCTTTTGATTTTGGCGGCCAGGTATTCTGGTTTACCTGTGTAAGAACTGGGACCACCAGTTCTCCGGGGGGTAGCTTGGATCGAGCAGGAAGGCAGCCAGGGGCTTGTGTGTAAAGCAGCTACTCAACACACTCATCCACTGAGACAAGAAGTGGGCACAATAATGGAGACTACACCAGTATTTGCGATTGAAAATCAAGATCTTTTATATAGATTTGAGATCAAGGCACTTCAGGCATTAGCATTTCATTAGCATCTTATTAAGGTACCTCATTAAAGCATTTCATTATGCATTTTCTCTAAAGGGGCATAGAAACCTAGTCTTATGAGCGTGTTCTGTTTATGTCTTTCAGATCTCCCTCCCTGCTGTCCCCTTCCTTTCCTTCCCCGCTCTGTTCTATTTTTTCCCCTCGCTTCATCCTGTCAATGCTCGGTGCCATTACGGCAGTTCAGGCGTTGGCTAGATCTAGAGGTGGGCATGCCAATCAACAAACCAATCCTGAGGACTATATCATAACACAGGGCACGCCTGAAATCTCCGGGTTTACCTGCCTTATCAGACAGAGACACGAGACACTCCGTTAGGTGTAGAAAATCAGGTTTATTAGCTGCAGCTAAGCACAGTTATCCAAGAAGTACACCAATGGTAGGTTCTCAGGAGACTGCCACTTTACTCCGTGGCGAACAATCTTTTATACCATACATATTTACAATACCCACTCCCAAAACATACAAAACTGACAAATGAGAAAAATTCGAAAACAAGCTGTCAAGTATCTTGTATACGCCCTTCTTTCAGACCCTGTGTTCTCCCCTCCTCTCAAGTTAATTAATGCAAGTGCATGTAATTCAATTTGCAGGTGGCAGGACGTATTTGCGAGCTTCAAAGGATAGTTGTCTAACAGGAGAGTACACGGAGTGAATAGTGAAGGCCAGTCAAACAAAATAAAGTAAAAGAAAGAATGGTGGGACCCGAACAGTCAACTAAGACAAGGATCAATCAGTCTAGACATGGATTAACTAACTCGGCCAGTCCCTGACACCGGTTTGACAAACAAGGACAAAGGGTTACTTTTTAACGGGAGAGACGAGCAGCTGAAAAGGCAAAAACACTATATTCGCCGTGTCGCCTGAGTGAGGGCAACATAAAATGGCAGCTGTCACAAAATGGCGGCTGACTACGAAGCGAAGTCGAAAATTACAGAACCTCACAATAGTAAGCTCTCCTTGGCAGACTCGGTGAAATCTCTAGGGATGACCCTCGACCCAAAACTTGACATGAAGAAACACATCTCAAGATCTGCTAAAAGTGCCTTTCTCAACCTAAAACTACTATACAAAATTATACCCTTCCTCCCACCCAAGGACCTTCAACAAGCCACCCAAGCTTTAGTCCTCTCCAGAATAGACAACGGAAATGTGACTCTGATGGTGACTGCAAAAACCCACTTCGCCCCCCTGAAGACTACACTCAACACAGCAGCAAGAATGGTCTCCGGAATTAAGAAATTCAAACAGATCTCTCCAGCCCTCAGAGAACTCCGATGGCTCCCAGTGGAGTTGCGAGCCAGCTTTAGTACAGCCTACCTCACACACAAAGCCCTGCATACAGGTTGTTAGACCTGTCAGCCCTAGGGTGGTCTTTCCCGGTGTTTTTTTTGCCCTTGCCTCATTTTTCCCACCTTCTTTTTGTTGACCCTTAGGTCTTCGGGCACCTTTTCATGGCTACTTTATGTTAGGGTGCAGGTGCTCTCTACTACAAACATGGCTGCCACTGGCCCCCGCTACTGCAGCGCGGTCTTTTAGTGTAGCACCCTAGTTGCCAGGAGCTGGCTGGGTCCCCATACAATGTTACAATGCCAGCCTGCCATCCCCTGTCCATAGGTAGAGTGGGGAAGCTCCTGGAACCTTCCAGAAGAAAGGCGGAGCTTATTTTTGCCGCCTTAGAGAGTGGTCACCTGACCTGGGCATACTTAAGCAAGGGAGGGAACTTTCTCTAGTCAGTTGGGACATCACTGACCTGGGGAACCCACGCAGGAGTTTTAGGCGGGAGGGCCAAGTTAGGAACCTATGCTACTGGGAGTGACAGGATTTAGGTGCTGCCTCTTAAGCTGGGTGAGCTGTCCTAGACTAGCCCCCTGATCTGGCCCAGCGGTAGGGAACCCCAGGGGCCATCTGCAGTGACTGAGGAAAACCCAATCTAGCCTCCAACTCAACCCCCCCCTCTTCAAGAAACAAACATCTAAGGGCGCAGAACCATCCAAGAAGACTACTTTCCTTTGACCAGAGACTGCTGGGGGATCGAGCAGGTACTGGACTGTGCTGCCCTGCGCACCCCCCTGCCTGCCGTGGGCCCATCTTGCCCCACCTGTCTCCCCCTGACTGAACTGCCTGTCCTGTCAGGAGTATTGAAATAGCCTTCCCTCCTGCCGGCATTATTTGCTGACTGACTTGCTCAGCCGTGTCAGAACCTACTGAAATTGACCCCTCGCCCTGCCGGCCACCAGCGCTGAGAAGCACCCCCCCCCAAGCGCTCCTCCGCCTCGGCGCCAAGCGCTGTACCTTACCGCCTGAGGAAGCTCCCTTGTCATCACGGCATTGGCGCCGCCTACGCGACGCCTCTGAGGCGCGTCCGGCCTGTCCTGTGGCCACCTGCCTCCGCGCTGTGTCCAGCGCCGCCATTGACCCCCCTCGGCGGCCCCCGGTGCCAGGAGAGGGCCGCCACATCACGCTCGTCAGGCCGCGCTAGGCCTGAAGCCTGCCTGGGCACCCTGTCACGTGAGCGGGAGCGCCGCCGCGTCATCGGCCGTGCCCCCGCCCGAATCGCGCAGCCATTGGCTGCCCCGAACCAGCCCCTATTCGTAAGGCCCGACACCCGGAGCAGGTCGTGACTCATCGCGAAGGGAGCCAGGAGCCAAAGACGCCCCTCTGCTTTGCCCTGCAGTGTGTTTCCTTAACCTCGGCGGCGGTGCGCTGAGTCAGCGCCTTGCACCGCGCCGGGCAGCGGGAAGCCCCTCGACCGTCAGAAGCTCCTCCCGCCTACCCAAGACCTCGCAAGGGCCCCGGTGGGCCGAACACCTAAGGTAACCCCCCAGGGGAGGAGGGCCAGTATTGGGCCCCGAGGTCGCCCCTCCCCCGGGGAACACTGTGACTGGGCCCTGTTGGCCTCATGAGCCTCCAGTAGTCGTGAGGCCGGGTTAAGCAGCGGGATTGCCTGGGTCCATTTAACGGTGTCTGCCTGGAGAGCAGGTTGAGACTGAATTAACTGGTTCAGGACAAGTTGGTAACAAGTTTGTTCACCCCATTAACTGTTGGTATACATGGTGGCAGCCTCATGCTGCATGAACTGCTCACACCTAACTATCTCTAAGCCTGCTGATGAAGTGGTAATATTTCCCTGTACTGAATTTCTTGCAGGGGCGGGCTTCAATGAATCCTGATGGGGTTGTGTTTTCATATGTACTGATTTAATCCATGACTATTTTGATGGCATGATTTCTGATAGTGAACTGTTGATATTTACAAGAGGAGATGTTATGACTGCTTCTTGAAACGTTAGCCCATGGTTTATAAAGGTACCCCCTTGGCCTGCTGAAGCGTATAATGCGACAGGCTGAGTTGGTTGATGTTCTTCTGCTTTAATGAAATGCGTTACTGAAACTGCTTGAATGAAAGGCTTTACCCCTTTAGAGAAAATGCATAATGAAATGCTTTAATGAGGTACCTTAATAAGATGCTAATGAAATGCTAATGCCTGAAGTGCCTTGATCTCAAATCTATATAAAAGATCTTGATTTTCAATCGCAAATACTGGTGTAGTCTCCATTATTGTGCCCACTTCTTGTCTCAGTGGATGAGTGTGTTGAGTAGCTGCTTTACACACAAGCCCCTGGCTGCCTTCCTGCTCGATCCAAGCTACCCCCCGGAGAACTGGTGGTCCCAGTTCTTACACAGGTAAACCAGAATACCTGGCCGCCAAACTCAAAAGGGCAGGCCAGTCCAGAACCCTCAGGAGCTCCAGCTCACTACTGCTCATACCACCAAAATCTCGCAAGCAAAGAACCACAGCCAAATCTTTCGCTGGAAATGCACCCAATATCTGTAATTCCATCCCACCCCACATCAGAACAATCCCTATGTTTTCAAAATTCAAGAGCCTTCTCAAAGACCTTTTCCTCAACCACATATTAGGGATCTGACAGTCCCTGGACAGTCCTTCAACTGACACTCGATTGCTACTAAAATTCAAAGTATATATAAAATATGATGTATGTAAAGTAACATACCCAGGCAAACAATATGACAACTGGCGCAAGTTTAAATGGCAAACAAAAACAGAATTAATTATAAAACACTGCATTTAGCATAGAAAGTACATTTTAATTGTTTTCATAAAAAATATCATGGATAAAATCATTGATATATTGGTAGAACATAATAAAAATAGATAATTTAGCGAATATGCATTATTTATACAGATAGTGATATAGTGGAGGGATGGTTTCCTGTCTACGCGTTTCGACACGTTGTAGGTGTCTTCCTCAGGACACTACCATCATGATACTGAAAATAAATAAACAGTGTTTAAAACTTTGTCTTTATGCTAAACAGTTAATAGTGCTAGATACAGTTTGCCAGATTCTTAAGGCCAGTAATTTGTTCATTCTTCATGATATACCGCATAATAATGGTACATTTTATTTATCATACAGACGAATATTCGAGCGACATCTTAGCATTTACACTGGTTGAGTTGAAGCTAAACAGTATGCATTTCATATTACATTAACATTAGTTATATTAGGGCTAGACAATAAACATTTCATATTACATTTATAGAAAGTGTTAAAGGTGGAACATATAGAGCAGAGTGGTAAAATTACCATATAGGTGACAGCCAGAGGAAAAAGGTAGAGAAAGACTGGTGTCCATTTATACTTTTCAGTTATCACATGAATTAAGGGTTGGTTTTGACCTATTTGATGACATTTTTCACAGGGGAGGTAGATAACATCAAAAATTGCTTAGGCTAGTTTGTGGTATCCACAGAGTTATATCAAAAAGAGTGGGATCAGAGTTGTTTAGTTGCTCATCTTATTGAAAAATTCTATCCGGTATTACATTTATTTTGAAAGTTACCTGTGTTTAGGATGTAGAAGCTGCTGGTGCAGTGATACAGTAAATTGCGTGGTTTCAGGATATCAATTATCTGTAAGGTTAGAGAGATGGGCGTGAACCTTGACTTAAAATGAGGATTGAAGGGTTAGCCTGCTTATTGGTAGTAGCATTTTATCAATTCTTACTTGTGTTTAAAAGCTATGGTGGCTGCTTAATACTAGGTTTTCCCAGAATGTCCTCTATAGAACCTTGTAGTTTCTCAGCCGCATGAGATGGGAGCGGATATCAGATTACTGGTTACCTGAAATAGGGCGGGGCCGAAATTGAGCAATTACCTGTAATAGTAAAGAGGCACATGATTACATAAACAATTTGCGTTTGGTCCTATTCGCTTTATCGGCTGTCTAAAATTAAAAAGTAAGGATTAGCCATGCTAGGGAATAGGCATAGTTAGGTGTCTTAGTGGATGGATGTAATGCTTTACGCAGGTTTCATGTCTAGTCCTTACCTGTTCCGAGCAGGTTAAAGGCGTGCAGAATTTGCGCGGTTATCCAAACGATCGTTTAGGAATCGTTTCGGACTTGTTTCAGGTTATTCGCTATCTATGAATAAATATGACCGTATATAGGAAACTGTGTTTTGAAAGGATTGGTTTCAATAAGGCAATGTTTTTATATTTTTTACCTTCGTTATGTGAATTTATCACAGTGCGCTGCGGAACGAGTCCATGTGCTTGTTCAGCCTGGTAGTGGTTAGTTGTATACAGATTACCGGCTATCTAGAGTTAAAAAATAGTCGTATAAGAAAATGGGCGTGATGGAATGCATTGCGTGATTGTTATAAGCATAAGTTTGCTTCTTACCTATGTATAACGTAACGAGGACGTGCCGGGGATACGTAGTGGCTGAGAGTTTTTTCAAATTCTGATTTCCGGCTATCTGAAAATTAGAAATAGCCGTGCATATTCATTAATATTACAGAGTACGTATCGGGTTAGTTATTTTAATTCACGTCAGCCTCTTGTTTGTTTCTTACCTGTGTTTAAGCGGAAAAACGACACGCTGCTCGACCGTGCCACTCTGGCGTGTCGTTTTTCCGCTTAAACACAGGTAAGAAACAAACAAGAGGCTGACGTGAATTAAAATAACGAACCCGACACGTACTCTGTAATATCTGTAATATTAATGAATATGCATGGCTATTTCTAATTTGAGATAGCCGGAAATCAGAATTTGAAAGCGGCTAGGCTGGAGGAGAACGCGTGCAGCTCATGATTTGTAGCAAATAAATAGACAGCTGGTGATCTAATGGAACGCAGCAGGGCATTATGTGTTGAAACAGGAGTAGCATGTGAACATTCTGGGCAGCAAAGCTCTAGTGAACGACAGTAATAGGAGACGATTTAGTGGTCATTTTTCAGGTGAGCACCACTATTGAGTGTCGGTGCATTGCACGATAGGAGGGACAGCAATCTAAAGTTGGATAGTGAGGGGTAGAAATTGAGAGGTGTCCACGAATGGTAGGTGGTTTGGCAACTGCAGATGAGCTCAGGAGCAACTGTAGAAGATTAAAAGTTGCCTCATAAGAAAAAAGGAAGAAATATGCAAATGACGTAGGCATCCTTACAAAGAATCAGCAGAAGGGATTGGATGGGAGCCTGTAGGTGAGGTAAAGCATCAAACTGGTAGTTGTTGAATAACTATAGCAACTAGAGTTGATTTACTGTCATAGCAATATGTTTCAGGTAAATTGTAAAGGGTGTTTTGGACCACCTTGTAAAGTTTCATAA
The DNA here is from genome assembly GCF_964261635.1 of Lissotriton helveticus. Classification (NCBI taxonomy): domain Eukaryota; kingdom Metazoa; phylum Chordata; class Amphibia; order Caudata; family Salamandridae; genus Lissotriton; species Lissotriton helveticus. Next base: position 382,813,305 of record NC_136062.1, read on the forward strand.
AATGAGTAATAGGCTCATTTCTTTTGCAGTTTGTCAAATTTGATAGAGTTGAGAGGCAGAGATGTAAAGGAGCATTAAGAAGTTATTCCTCAAAACAACACCAATTTAGAAAGCATTTCTTATCCAGTATTTTAGTAATAACAATATTCTTTTTTTTTCCTAAATGAATGCGTGTGTGTTATTTTGGCAAGATTCAAGAGTTTTCCCCAAAATACTTTTTGTTAAAACATCTTCTCCAGTGCTGGCAAGAAGTGCCATGGATGTAGTAGGTCATTTGTAAGGACATGACCTCCATATAATTGACAATAGAGGAGTTAAGCCAAAAACCTATGGATTGTAGCATTTTCTGGTTTCAGTATCTGAAGCCATCAATAGGGTGGCTAGGAGGCTTCCAGTGATATGGGTTTCAGAGACCATCATTCTGCCCCTCTCCCTGAAAGAGGAAAGATTTCTTAAACATTCTTACCATGCCATAGGTGAAGGTAACTAGAAATGCGACAAAGGGCATAGCAATGGCACAGTCTCAACATCAAAATCCCAAAAACACAGGTGGTGTGACCTCAAAGGAGGCTCGCCTTTGACAGTGTTGGTGTTGTGATCATATTACTTTGCTGGAGACCCCGGTCCGCCGCGGCATAGTGCCGATTGAGCGGAGGGTCGCCCTACCGGCAACACCACTTCCGGCCTCCTCCCTCACTTCCGGGGGTTAGCGCTCCTTCCCCCCCTCCCAGGGGACTATTTAATATGGTCCCAATAGGACGCGCAGCGGACGTGCGCAGCGGGCGCGCCGATGGTGCGCCGAAGGCGCGCCTAAGGCAAGCCCGTCTGCGCCCATCCGCACTAGGCCGGGCCCAGGGGCCAGGCATAATGCTCCTTACATTACTTACACCTTGTCTGATCTTTACGACTTACAACATGAGGGTCCTATGAACCCTCTGGACAGGCAGGCTGCACTTAACTCGGGTATTTATGTTTCAAAAGCCACCTGGTCCAGCCGACAGATAGGATTACTTCCTGTTAGGTCATCTGGGATCCCTCACTATCCTTCTATATCTACTGTCCCGGTCCTAGTCCCTTTGACTATCACCTATCTTAATACACGCTCGATGGTGAAACATCAACTGGAGATATTTCAACTACTCAACACTGGTACTACTGACATTCTCCTCCTGTCAGAAACTTGGCTGACAGACGACTCCGCACCCGATATTCTTGCCGCAATTCCTAATGGGTACTATATACTCCATTCTAATCGCCCTCAAGGTAAAATAGGTGGCGAAGTCGCAGCTATTATCCACCAAAAGCATAAATTTACCATCTTAGAAAGGGTCCGCCTTCCTGATGTCGATAGTCTTGTACTACAATTCACTTCCCCTAAGTTTGCCTTTATTTGTGCCCTTTTTTATCGACCCCCTGATCACATGCCCTCATTTCCTCAGCTTTTTGGAGAACTGATCTGTCAACTTGCTCTCAATCATGCCAGAATCATTGTTATTGGCAATTTTAACTACTGGCCTCTAGACCCAGGCGAAAGCAACCTATCGGTTGAATTCTCGGATCTACTGACCGGCCTAAATTTCACCCAAAATATTAATAAAGCCACTCACGTCAAGGGGCATATTCTAGATCAAGCTTGGACCTCTAAAATTACAATCACTCCCCCTATTATTTCTCCATGTCCTTGGTCTGACCACTCCTTTATTTCCTTTGTCATCACTCAGACCCCTTATGTCCCTCCAACCTCTATCAATAACTTTTTAGTCCGAAATTGGACATGAGTCGACCAGAGCGAATTTCATAGTCTCTTGATCTCCTCTGCCCTTAAGGAATTGTTTTCTCCCTCTGCTCAAGCTTCTAGTATTGTTAACTGGTTGGAATCAGCAAGCGATAAAGTTCCCCATGACGCTCAGCGCTGGTTTTCCGAGGATTTGAAAAAGGAGAAATTAGCCTTGCGGCAGGCCGAACGCTGCTGGCGGCGCCATTACACCCCTGAGGAGAAAACCATCTATATCACTCTACTAAAACACTATAAAAATTCTATCTTACAAACAAAAATTACATATTTTTCTCAAAAAATTATTAATTCCTCGTCCAAATCCAAAGATGTCTTCGCCATCGTTAATGAGCTTACTCGACCAGACCGGGTACTAGCCAAACCGGCCCCCTCTCAGGCATTGTGTGACTCATTAAACGTTTTTTTCATTGAAAAAATTGCTGTCATTAAAAATAATATTCCGCCTTTTATTCCATCTTCAGTCCCTGCTATTACTTGTAGAAATCCACTGGTGTTAGACCATATTCCTCTGATTTCTAAGTCAGAGTTTTTGGCCCTCTTGAATAGAGTAAACTCTGGTTCCCAGAATGACTGCTGCCCCCCTGAGATTCTAAAAGAAGCCTTTCGAGCCTGTCCCGATCCTCCACTCTCACTACTCAACAGCTCCTTGACTACAGGTATTGTTCCTGATTTTTTTAAGTGTGCCGCAGTGGTGCCCATTCTTAAAAAGCCCAATGCTGACCCCCTGGTATTGAGTAACTTCCGCCCCATTTCCCTACTCCCTTTTCTCAGGAAAATTCTAGAGGCCCATGTGACCAACTGTCTCAGTTCTTTTATTGAGTCCTCCCAATTTCTAGATCCCCAGCAGGCGTGTTTTCGGCCGGGACACTCTACTGAGGCTGTTATTGTGGCTGTGATGGACGCGCTCAGGAGGGGAGCTGATAACAACATCCCCCAGGCCCTTGTGCTTCTGGATTCATCGGCTGCTTTTGACACGGTCGATCACGCTCTTTTGATCAACCGTGTCGACAGCGCCGGCATCCAGGGCATGGCCCTGGAGTGGATCAGATCCTTTTTATCCCATCGCTCCCAGGCTGTTCACCTATCCACCTTCTCAGCCACCCCCGAGAAATTAACCTGTGGGGTCCCACAAGGGTCTGCTTTATCACCACTTTTATTTAATCTGTATATGCAACCCCTGATTAGATCCCTACATAATAACTCGGCCACCATCCTCAATTACGCTGATGACATTCAAATGGTCTTTAACCCCTTCCATGCTCATGACGAGCTCAGATCGTTATGCAGTACACTTCTCGTGTGCTCATAACGAGCTGAGCTCGTCATGAACAATGAGAAAAAATGAGAGCCAGCGCTCAGGGAAAATTGCTGTAGCATTGATGGTGTTTATCTTAATTTCTCACCCACATCCATCGCCGACTTTCAGTCTACTATGACCTTTATTGGCAAATGGATGTGCCAAAGCCAATTGAAACTGAACCCCAACAAAACAGAGGAGGCTCTCTTAATCCCTGGAACCCCAAATCTGGCCACCTTCTTGGGGCTCCGCCCCCTCCCCTGACGACTCCGTAAAGAGCTTAGGGGTCATCATCAGCAAAGATCTCTCTCTTACACCTCAGATCAAGGTAGTTACTTCGTCATGTTTTTTCCATCTACGGAGAATTCAAAAAATGTCCAGGTTCTTGACCTCTGAGGCCCTTGTATTAGTTAATATGGCATTGGTCATCTCCCGCCTTGACTATGCCAACGTTCTTTACGTTGGCATCCCAGCCTACCAGCTTCGCCAATTACAACTGGTGTAGAATTTTGTATGTGTTATTTGAAGCGGCGAGACTTGTTTTTCGTCAACCTAAATATCAACACGTCTCCCCCTGATGAAAAAGCTTCATTGGCTGCCAGTGGCGAAACGTGGTATCTTTAAACTTGGTTGTACTGTCTTTCAATCACTGACCGGCCATGGCCCTTGAGGTTCCGAGATTCTGAACCCGTTCAATAAAGGTTGTCTTATCATAACGATTTTGGTATCAGCGGACCGAAAATGGCGAGTATAGTATGTAGAAGTGTTTTCGCCATGTTCGAGTGATGGATTCACTATGAAATATGGGATTCCGTTCTGAACGCTTGGGTTCCATTTTGTGTGCGGCAGCCATTTTGTGGTTGCCCTCACATAGGCCGATGACTGCGGCCGAACAAGTCTTTTGGGACACGTACACCTTTAGCTGACTCTTGTGTGACCTAGGCAAGTTGACTCCATTGCCCTAGGCCAAACTGGTTAGGCCAGTTCCTTTCCCAGTAGCTGATCAAGATTAACGATCAAGGCACAGGACATCATAAACCTTTATCACACACACAACTATGTCTTATCTTACCCGCACCCGTCTCTGCTCCTTTCTTTATGGCCTGTTTACGATGGGGATGTGCCCGTTTTTATTATGGGTTTCTTTTGACTTGTTTGATGAGGAATGTTGGGTTCGACCAATAATTGATGGTGGGCTGGACGATGAAATGTGGGTATGTTTTGCAATGCTTTTGTTGTACACCTGGGATTGGTTTACTGTAAATAAGGAATGTTTGCCAGAAGCACAATATTTGGGCTTGACATTCATAATCTTCTAACGCACGATGATTTGAACTGTCTCTTTCTCACGGAAACATGGCTTGGTGAGGGCTCGGAACCTGATCTGGCTATTGCCATCCCTCCTTCTTATGCTATTTTGCGTCGAGATAGATGCAAGGGAAGAGGAGGCAGAGTAGCACTTATTATCAAGAGGCACATTCCCTGTACCATCTTGTAGATGGATGATTTACCAGGTTGTGAGACCCTTGCCTTCTCCCTGGCCCTCTCCCCCCATCAATCTTGTTTGGGGCTCTTGCTTTATAGACCGCCTGGCCCCCTAGGCTCCTTTATTGAGGATTTGCTATAGATCATCTCCACTCTAAGTCTTAGGACAAATCACTGCCTGATCCTCGGGGACTTTAACATCCACATGGACAAGGGTGAGGATCCGGAAGTGCAAACATTTTTGGACATGACATCTTTGGTGGGACTTCATATGTACCTGCGGTCTCCTACACATGAGAAAGGGCATATTCTAGACCAAGTTTTTTCAACTGTTCCGGTGGCCCTCTCCTCTCTTGCCCCAGTTCTCTGGTCAGATCATTTCCTAGCGGCTTTCACGATAGTACATCAGCCAGTAGCCGCGCGCACTTCACAGCGGCAAACAGCCCGTAACTCTAGAGCCTTCCACAAACTCACCCCGGCCATGCTCACCCAGGCTTTAGAGACTCATCCTTGTGCTCTCACGGGGAGACTGGAGGACGATGTTAGTTGTTTTCAGCACTGGCTCACGACACGCTTGGAAGTCTTGGCACCACCCCGCCTGGCTAGATCAGAACTGGCAAGAGCATCAGCCCCGTGGTTTTCCGCTACCCTGGCTACTAAGAGAAGGCACTGTAAGCAGCTGGAGAGAATTTGGAGGAGGCAGTATGATACATCTGCTAAGCAGTCCTATAGAGAAGCAGTGAAAGAATATCACAGGGAGATCACTGCAGCGAAAAAATCTTTCTTAGCTAAAAGGATTGAGGAAGCAGATAGCTCTTGTAAAGAGATCTTTAAGATTGTTAAAGAATTCATCTCTCCTTCCTGTTGCACTCCTACGTTTGCTTTCTCGGAACCTTGGATCAAGGAGCTGGCAGTATTTTTTACGAATAAAATACGTACCATCCAGGTAGCCTTGCAAGGAACCCATAACATCTCGATTGAGGGCTCCATGGGTGACGGCTCTTCTTTCCCTTGGGTACATCCACTGGCCTCGCATACGGACTCTTTGGGTCCTACCCTGCACTGTTTCCCCCCCATAGAGCTTCAGGCCTCGCTCGACCTTTTGTCTAGCCTGAAATCTGGCTCTCCACTGGACCCTTGTCCCGCCAAGTGTCTTGCGACCCTGGCACCAGCCCTTAACCCGATTATTAATCCTATCATCAATGCTTCTCTGAATTCGGACAAAGTCCCTTGGCTGATGTAATAGTTGGTTGTAGAGGGAATAGAGGCGCATGAAGACCTTGAATTGTGCCACTTAAAGAGAATATAGACGAAGCAGGGTCCTTTAAAAATTGAAACTTTGAGGAGATTTTTGGCAGATAGAGGAGCAGCGAAGGAAGCAGTGAGGGACCTCCTGGGGTCAAGTCGCGTCGCGTCAAGGGTGAAGTGAGTTTTTTAGTACATGAAGTTGTCTTCCCCACTTGTTTAGATTCATGAGCGGGGACCACTGGCTTGCCTCTTTTCCTGCCAGACCTCATGGTGAGCCGAAGCAGGCAGAAACAAGCAGAAATTGACAGAGGTAGGCCAGGGTAGACAGAAGCAGGCAGAGAAAGGGGAGCAAAAGAAAGCCACGCTGGAAAACCACAACTGTGACCACAGCCACAAGCCGCTCCCCACCTCACTGCCTGGTACGAACCTGCTCTGAACTGACAGCAGCGTGCTCGTTGGCACGGGGAAAAAAAGGGCCGGCGATCCTGCACCAGTTGGTAATGCACAGGAATCCGCAAAATAGCCACAAATAACCTTCAAATATCCTTCGGGCGCCTTTTGGGTCAGTTAATGCAGGTTTATTTCTGTTTCTCATCGTTCCACAGTAAGACAATAAGGGCAATAAGGGCAGCAAGAGTGATGTAGGGAGAACACAGCTCTAGGCACTAGTCTGCCCAGGTTTTGCTCGGCTCAACCCCTCAAGTTCAATCCCTTATGCTCAACCCCAATCACTTCCACAGTACCTTTAGTTGCGGTGCCAGTGCCAAACCTGGCCTCTCTCTAGTTTGTTGCAGGCTGCTAGCAACTTCCTCCTCCCAAATGAGCGTGATCAACAAGTTCTGGCAATGAAGGTCAGTTTGAAGGGATGGGCAGTTACGAGACACTGCCCGGCTCCTGCCCATAACCCAGAGGGCAAGGAGCTACAGGGAACCATGACCCAGATTGCCCAGCTCAGAATCTTAGAGCCAGGTGCTGAAGCCAGGGGTTCGAGGCAGATGAAGCAGTGCAAGGCAGCAATGTATGGAATGCCGAACTTCGGGAGACCTGCCTGGGGTTACTAAGGTTGCGAAGCACCTCCTCCGTCTTTCCGACCCTCCAAGAGCACCAAAGATGTTTCCGGGATCAGCTCCCTCACCTCGATCCTCGGGTCGTTTCCGACTGTGCAGGCTGCTCTGAAGCCCAAAACTGAGGTGGCATAGGCAGGACCGAGTGACAGAGCTCTCTCCCTGCAGCAGCTCCGCTCCGCTCACCGCCTGCCCCTCACCTTAGTCAGCATCCTCGGCTGATGCAAAACACGGACTGGAATCTCTCGACGCTACAGCAGGTAAGCCAGTGGAGTAGCGTGATTGTGATAAGCTTATGGTGGAGTTGTGTGTTTAGGGCTTAGTACACCCTTCCTACAACTCAAGAGAGGATTCAGTAGGCCACACTAAGAGGTAGGTGCAACACTACATTAGTGATGTCTCAAAAGGCAGATGCCCTTGGGGCTATGCAGGAAGTTCAAAAACTTCCCCCTAGCAAGTATGACAGTCTCCCCTTTATGGAGCTTAGAGAGATGTGTACAGCTAGGCAATTGAAGACTTGCAAAAGTGCAAACACCCAACGCCTCAAGGAGGTACTCTTACTGAATGATCTATTGCAGGCCTCAGTGCCTAGTGGGTTAGGTAGAGTAGATGGGACAGCTGAAGAGGAAGCCCAGGGGGTTGAATCTAAAGCTGACCAGGAAGAGGAGGAAAATCCTGACCTGGAGAATGCAACTCCCCAAGAGGATAGGAGAGAGGGCCCTTGCGGTCCAATCTCCCTTCCTAGAAGAGTTGGGGGTAGGCCCAGTAGGGAGAGAACTCTCAGGAGAATCTCACCAGTCTGGGTCCATCACAAAAAGCTCTGTCTCAGCTCATAGGAGAGAGACCTCCCATGAGAGAAAGTTCAGACTGATCCAATATGAACAGGCTAGGCTTAAGATTAGAAGGGATCAGATAGCACTGGACAGGGAAGCCCTGGAGCTCCAGAGAGCTTCAAGAAGGTGGGGTCTAGAGGCCCCTGGTGGCAGCAACAGTGTCCCTAGTGGTAGAGAGAGGTCTCATGACCATAGGAACCTGAATAAGATTGTCCCTCCCTATCAGACTAGGGGTGACATCCATAAATGGATAACTGCGCTTGAGAGGGCCTGTAAGGTCCAGAGAGTTCCTATTGAGAAGTGGGCAGCAATCTTATGTCTGTCCTTTGCCGACAAAGACAGATGACAAGCTCCTCAATTTTAGGGAAGAGGATGCTGGCGACTAATTTATCCTGAAGAGTGCTCTGATAGATGGGTTTGGCCTAACAACTGAACAATACAGGTTAAAGTTCAGAGATACCCAGAAGGCACAGACACCGGATTGGGTGGACTTTGTTGATTGTGCTACCAAGGCTCTGGAGGGTTGGTTTAACGGCAGTAAGGTGAATGACTACCAAGGATTATATAATTTAATCATGAGGGAGCAGATCCTTAACAATTGTCAGAATCAGCTGTTACACCTGGTTGACTCAGATTTGACCTCTCCCAAGAATTGGTAAAGAAGGCAGACCAATGGGTCAGAACCAGGGTTAAGCAGAAAGTACAGAACCAAGAGGGTGATTCTAAAAAGTCAGATGCCAAAAACTCAGAGCAGGGTTGGGAAAAGGGTAAAGACCAGAAGTCTTCACAAGGCCCCCAAAAATCTGCATCTGGTGGGGAATCCCAAACCAACAAATGTAAAGGCCAAAAGAAGCCAGGGTATAAAACCTGTAAACAGAAAACCTATTGGACTTCAGATTGTCCCACGCCCAAAGACTCACCTCCAGCCACCACAACCCCTAAGGTCACTGTTACCCCTAGTACAGCTCCCAGGGGTGGGGGAACTCAGAATAAGGGTGTAGTAGGGTTGACCCTGGGAACTGGAGGGGACTCTGGCCTAGTCAGAGTTCAACTCCGGCAGTGCTGATCTGTGATGGAGACATGGACATGTCCTCCTTTGTGAGTCCCAGAAATCTGGGCAAGGACAGACAGCAGCCATTGATAAATGGAAGAGAGTCTATGGCATACAGGGACACAGGAGCCAGTGTCACCATGGTGATAAGGATCTTGGAGAACTTTACCAAATGACTAATTCTAGCAACGTCAGTATTGATCATGCTCTGGCTGTTGTTAACTTCTCCTGGGGAGGGGTAACTGGCCTAAAAAAAGTTATGGTGAGTGCAGACCTACTAGTAGTATGTTTGCTAGGGAATGATTTGGAGACCTCAGCATGGGCTGAGGTGCAGTTAACTACCCATGCAGAGATGCCTGCAGACGTATTTGCAATGACCAGGTCAAAGGCTAAGCTGACTCAAACTGAACAGACCCTGGATTCTGGAAGAATGGACCAGGAGCAAGCCAAGACTTGTGTGTATGTGGCCCCCCTGGCCGACTTAGTGAGGCCTTATGGGTTTACCCCGATATCCTACGCTGACGACACCCAGCTGATGTTCCCTTTTAAAACCTTCACCCCTGCCCTACAAAAATCTTTTGCGGAAGGCATGAGAGCCGTCGCAAACTGGATGGCCGAGAATTGCCTTCAATGCAACGTGGGCAAAACGGAAGTCCTATTGTTTGGGGAGGCGGCAACATTATGGCCTGGGGAGTGGTGGCCCATAGAACTAGGACCAGTTCCTGTCCCAAAGCAGACGGTCAAAAACTTGGGGGTGTTATTCGATCAGGCCCTGACTTTCAAACATCATGTCAACCAAGTTGCTGGCACATGCTTTAGGGCCATTGGACTATTAAAAAGGGTGTTCCCTTATATACCTGATAGCCACAGGAAAACCCTGGTCCAGGCACTGGTGGTTAGTAGACTGGACTACTGTAATGGCCTTCTATTGTCAACTAATGAAGGTCAACTAAACAAGCTACAAGTGGTCCAGAATACGGCGGCAAGGTTGGTTCTCAATGTTCCATCTAGAACTCCCTCCCGCCCTCTGCTAGCCAAGCTTCATTGGTTGCCTGTGCGGCAACGCACAAAGTTCAAAATCCTTTGTACTATTCACAGATGCCTGACAGGAAAGGGCCCTAAATATCTGACCAGAGCTTTTCAACCTTATGTGCCAGGCCGATCACTTCGATCAAGTAATTTACATTTACTTCAGGTCCCCAAAATAAAAAAATCCCGTCAAGGAGGCCGTGCTCTGGCACATACAGGCCCTGTTCTCTGGAATTCCCTTCCCCTTGAACTTAAACTTCTCACCAATCACCTATCCTTTCGTAAGGCCCTCAAGACCCATCTTTTCAGCACCAATTAATTGAGTTTATGATTTCTCACCTCTGTAATGATCAGATACAGGTCCAATCTCCCCCCCAACATGAGCGCGGAGATACCCCTTCGGGGATTTATTCAGGCGCTATAAAAGCACATAAATAAATAAATAAGAGGAGTAGTAGTAGGGGTAAGGCTGTGCCTTCCCCCCAAATTCCGAAGATCAAAGTTTAGCAGAAGATGTTCTTGCTCCTGAAGAAGGGACTGTCCCAGATTAGCTTGAACCTGATCAGGTTGAGTTCTTGGGGACAGTGGGATCTTCTAGGGCTGATTTAAATTTGGATCCACAGAACTGCCCCTCCCTTGACCCCCTCAGACAGCAAGCTGCTGCTGAGGCTGCAGGGGATGCTAGTTGGTCTCATAAAGTTTATTGGGATGATGGACTTCTTTATTCTGAGGGTAGAGACCCCAAGCCTGGCTCCTCCAGGAGGATGGTCATACCTCAAAAGTTAAGTAGATTTCGGCTGCAGAAACGGTATATAAGGGGCGTGGCTGTGGAAAGAAATGGGAAAAGATCTTGTCTCTATGGCGTAATTTTAGATCAGATTTGCAGATGGATGATGGGCGAGAGGCCTCATGAGTTGTTGCAGAGAAGACAGGGTAGAATACGGGTTACTATGGCTTGTGGACCGCACCCAGATATGTTGAGACTAAGTATGGGCGAAATTTGCGAATTCGCAGTCCGCTAAATCGTGCGAAAGCGAATTCGCGATCCGCAGAATTCGCGCGAATTTGCGGATTTTTTTGCGTGTTCTCGGGGTTTTTGGCGTATTCTCGGACCGCTTGCAGCGCACCGACCGCGAGGTTGCCCATAAGGTCGTATATGGGCACGGCCATCTTGTGCGCATTGCGTATTTCCGTTTCCAGGCACTATTGGCAATCTCGCGTTGTGTGTGGCGTGCTATTACGAGTTTGCGCGTGTTTTTGCGTGCACGCGGGGGAAATATAGCACAAACGTACCCACGCGGTCCTCAATGGGTGCGGCCATCTTGTTTTTCATTCATTGCTATGGTCCTGTGCATGCTTTTTGAATCCTGCTTGAATCTTTGCCATCCTTTCTTTCTTTGAACTTTTTGTTGCTCTTTTTTGCTCATTATCTATCTCTATTTGTCTAGATCTATATTTTGTGTTTTTTCAACTTTTTGTTACTTTATAACTACTTCTTTGGTTTAGCTCTCTTTCATTTTTTTTTTCTTCCCCCTATTCTTTTCTTCTTTCGGCCAGGACCATGGCAAAGGGAGCCAGCAAATCAAAGGGGAAGGGTCCCGCACCCCGTAGCCGGCACCCTTGCGGGCGTTTGAGGGGAGTTGATGTAGTGGCCAGGGAGCTTTTTTCCGCGGTGGAGGTGGCCGCCCTGATATTTTTTGTTCATCGCCACCTCCCTAGGACCGTGGCAGCAGGGGGCAGGCCCGGTAAATGGTATGGCCTCCGGGAGCGTCGCCAGCAGTGGGATACGCTGTGCCAGGCCATGTGGAGGGTGTCGGGGGTCCGGCGCACCTACGACCAAACGACGCACTGGTGGGCCGACGTCCTTGACCGGGAGCAGGACCTGCTCCACCTGCTAGGTGAGGAGATCCCTGGCCTTGGTGAGTAGCTATTTAATAACTACTTTGTATTCTTCTGCTCCGTGCTATATTGCTAATATATGTTTTTCCCAAAGAGCAAGAATGCTATCTATTCGATTACATTGCAGGTAAAATAGTGTTTAAATAGCTTCTGTGATTGCAGGTGCTCGCCTCCTCGGTGGCGTTGCTAATATGCTTACTTGTTTGAAACTTTGTGCTCATTTGGCCTGAGAATATGTATGAATGTAGTACTTTACAGAACTGCGTAATGCTAGAGAGACTAGAGTCTCCAGTCTAGTCCTTCCTTTGTACTCCTGCTGCCACTAAGAAGAAGAGGTAGTGATGGATTGATAGGTTGAGTATATTATGAATTGTTATTATTAGTAGTAGGATATTTTTTAGTGCTCTGCAATCATGATGACGGACTGTGTCTGTCACGTCGCGTGCTGCTGAGTGCTGGCAGTCGTAGTATAACCTTTTTGTTATTGGTTTAGTTGGTGATTTACATAACTTTCCAAGTAGACGGTCTACGAATCCAGCAATACTGCACTAGCAGTATCCTCCTAGTTGACCAGATCAGATAGGTGAATGCATGTAGTGCAATTGTTGCTAATTTTGTTTCCCCAAGATAATTTTAGATTGTGGTCAAAGAAATCAAATATTTCAAAAAAACAATCATCCATGTTGTGTTTCTTTATTTCATGGTCATCAGCACCTCCCAGGGGCAAGGCGACTAGCAGCACCATTGAGACTCCGGTGGAAGAAGGTGGACAGTCACAGCGGTCCCTTGCAGGCTCTTCTGCTGGCCTCAGTAAGTTGTTCTATTGCTATATTAATATGTATACTTCCCTAACTTTTACAGCTCCTATTCATTACAAACTTTTTCCTAATTCTATTTTTTACAAAATAGTCTTTGATCTTCTTCTAATCTAGACTACTGTAACGGGGTGTATAGGAGGGGCCCTGCATACGACAGCTCCTCACAGCCTACGACTCCCACAACCCCTCGGGACACCGCACCTAGTAGGGAAGGGGTTGATGCTGGGTTGCCTTCACCCCCTGCTATCTCTCTCTCCTCCTCGCAGGACATGGACTGGAACCCGTCGAAGACGGCAGAGGAGGACTGGCCCTTTAATTCTTGGACGCTGACAGAAGGGGAGGAGCCTGCAGACTACGCGTTTCCGACAAAAGGTCGGGACCCGGAAACACAGGTGTGCTTGTACACCTGGAGGTCGGAGGAGCGGAGGTCGGAGGAGCGGAACGAGCGGAGTAGAAAGTGGGAGAAGACGGAGAGCGAGACAGGAGAAGGAGGAGGCGGGAGACGACGGACGGGGGAAGGAACAACTCGGGAGACAGAAGGCGACGGAGCACGGCGAATACCATCAGAGGCCGGGGGAGTACGAGTGGAGAAACCACAGAGGGAAGCTGAGTCGGCGCCAGCTAAGGACGGCAGAAAGCCAGGAGGCCACAGTTCCTGTGAGCCGCCCAGCCACTCACCCAGGGGAGGTGCGTGGCTCATTCAGGTGCGTGATCGCTTGCGGGGCTGGGCTAGTGGTAAAAGTACAATAGGTACCGAAGCAGGGGAGACCTAAGTCCCGGTAACCTATTCCTGTGCACTACCCCTCCAACCACGTAGGACACTGTAAATAGTTGAGCACCTGTGAATACTCCCTCCCCCTTTTGATGCTCACGAGTGTACAGTACTCACACTCGGTTCCTGTTTCTTTTCTGTTTCCACCACCGGGGAGGTGTCAGAGCCAGCCGCGACGGACTCCGAGGAAGAGCCAACCCCAAGAATCCCTGAAGGACACAGGAAGAAGGAGAAGGTCCCTAGACGTAGGAGGAGTCGCAGCAGATCTCCACGAAGGCCCCCCTCAAGTCGAAAGAGCTGTACTGACCATTTGCTTTCAATAATAAACCCACAAGTAACCAAAACAAAGTTGTTGCCTATTCCTGCCGCGCCCCCACTCGAGCCCCTTTTTACAACTACTTTCTACATTCTTATCCTGCCTCCACCATCACTCTCTGTGCTACTACTATTTACGATTATGAGTCGGTCTGTGTAGGTAGCTAAGCTTGCTCAGTCGGCAAACAGTGTGAAACAAAACTCTGATCCAGCAATAGCTCTAGGCAACGAGTGCAGCCATCTGGGTTGCCCTTGCTGTCTATTCCAGTCTTCTTAATGTAAGTGCTTTGACAATTTCCAACAACAAAATGTCGATGTTTACACCAAGAAAAAGGAAGCAGTTGCCTTTTTGATTTGCTAGGAGCACATACCATACTATTAGTGTTTCAGGGACTATTCTGCACATTAAGAAGTATGGACAAGAGAAATAGGACATTATTGATAATAGGTGCAGTTCAACTTTCCACATACCTCAGTCCGAACAGAAGTTGAAGCCCCAATACCCTGACCGACTATCTAATGTGTCTGACCAATGATTTTACGACCCAGAAGAACAGAAGAAGACTACCGCCGAGTCCCGGCCTATCTGAGTCACAGAAACATGACTGCCAAGTGCAGTAGTTCAAACCCTTCCGTTCACTCACTCATGAACAAAAACCACACAGTGTTTGTTAGTTTTAAAGTTTTATTTTCAATTAAGAAATGAAAAAATTATTTCTTTATTTCTTTATTTTTAATAGCGTAGTATTTGGAGCAAGCACTGCTGATAGATGACGTTAAAGTGGTCGTGCTTAAATTTATAGCATTTGACACTCTTCTATTGTTTGTTTATCATTACCGGGGTTTAAGAGTGTCGCTTCACGCTCCCTACCTCTCTTTGTTTAGCCATACTTAGCAGCGCAGAGCTGTGAGAGCTGTTTTTACCAAGGCTTGCTCTGACAGGCCTTTTGATTTTAAGATCTTTATACTCATTTTCTCACTCCTGAGGGCCAACTATGTCCAACCTAGGATTAACGTACTCTGAATCTGAGATAGCGGATCTCCTGTCTGACTCCAATCTATTTGCTGATCCGGTAGTCTCGCAAGCCATAGCTCACACTTCCGAGTGGGACAAGTTAACAGAAATTAACGAGAGCGAATACGAACAATACTCCATGGAACTATACTAAAACAATACCTCATCAAGGATGCTGCGCCAAAGGGGCTACTAGTTACCAATGCCCCAAGGATTTTCTTGAATGATGCAACCTTCAGGAAGGAATGGGCCATGATCGCGTGGCACTGTACCCGCGACTGGCTCGTCCCGATTATCAAAACAGCTCTAAGACTCTCAGAGACCCTTCTAGTCGAAATTCAAGAGACAGAATCCCGCTTTAAAACCACAATAACTGGTTTTAAAAAGAAGCTCGATGAAATTAACAAAGACCTCAATGAATATAAAGAGAATCTGACCCAAGCTAAAGTTGCCAAATTTCAAAAAGACCTGACCAAATTTGAGTTTGAAAAAGTCTACCCATATTCAGCGGCCTCTTACACTCCACCTACACGAAACCTAAGCAGTAATGACCAAACCAACGATGACTCGTCCAACAGCAGTGGTTCTAGTTCCGGGTCCTTTAAACAAGGCAAAAAAAGAGGGAATAGAGGTAACCGTAATTATCGAGGACGGTCTGCCCAGAATAACCAGTCGCAGGGATGGCCTGGTCCACCTCAAATGATGGGTATGGGACAACAATTCCCTTTCCCCCAACCGCCTTACCCATTTATGGGATGGAACCCGGGCTTTGTGCCACCACCACATTTCAACCCCCAATATCGCCAGCCTTTTTTAGACCAGGGCCGGAAAGGAAGAGGGAGGAGAAGAGGGTCGAATCAAGTAACCTGGGAAGATCAGGACGCGGTGAGCAACCACACCCGCAACAAGGACCAACAACTGGGAACGAGCAACATGTGAGCCTAATAACTAATCTCTCTGATAAGACTATCTCCGGTGGAAGTAAAAATCCTAGAAAGAGGTTTAGGATTTGTTCCCACATCTCGCCCTGACAAGTTTTTGCTCCACTGTGAGCTCGCTGCTTTTTTCAGGAAGCTGAAACTCAAGGCCTTCTTTGAAGGGAAAGAAGATCCTAATGAAGCCATTCGCAATGGGGACACAAGCCTGAGACTGAATTCTACGTTCAACCCCCCCCCATACAGTGCCGGCTGCCATCGTTGCTTTTGAGCAGGCAGTATCTCTTGACCTGGAAAGCTACCAAGACCCAGGAATCTATCATAATTTCAGTACTGCAGAGTACCGTGCATTACAAACCTTACAAAATGATCAGAGCATCACGATCAAGCCAGCTGACAAGGGCGGTGGTCTTGTCATACAAAACACTACAGATTATGACAAGGCCTGTCAACTACTACTCAATGACAAAAAGAATTATAAACCACTGACATCTGACCCGACAGAGGACCTGAGAACAAGTATCTCTAACCTGGTCACTAGAGCAGAAGAAGACGGTCAAATTTCGAGGAATGAGGCAGCTTTCCTCAGTACTAATGAAAGCATAATTCCGTATTTCTACACTCTGCCTAAAACACATAAAAACCGAATGCCCCCCCCTGGACGACCCATTGTATCCGGGATCGGATCCCTACTGGAACCTTTATCGAATTTTGTGATTTCTACCTCAAGCCGATTGTACAGCATACTCCAACCTACCTTAGGGACACCAAAAGCCTCCTCCAGTCAATCCAGGGCCTCGTTTTCCCCGAGAACACAGTTACACTGGTCACTCTAGACATCGAGAGCCTATATACGAGCATCCCACAGGACGATACAATCAAGGTCCTGGGGTCAGCTCTAGATTCCATTGAATGGAATTATCAGGCTTCTAAAAATTTCATACTAGACTGCGCAACTCTAGCTCTGAAAGAAAATTTCTTTTCTTACAAGGGTAACCACTTTCTTCAATGTACTGGTACCTCGATGGGTAGTACCTTTGCCCCGAGCGTGGCAGGATTGTACGTAGCTGATTTTGAAGCTAAGCACATCCTACAACCCAACCCATTTTCAAGTTCCATTTATTTCTGGAAACGCTACATCGACGACATCCTGATCATTTGGGTCGGTGATGACGAACAGCTTCAGGCTTTCTATACTTGGGTCAACTCCAGAGACAGAAATCTGAAACTTACTCATGCCAGCAGTAAATCTGAGGCCTCGTTCCTTGACGTAACAATCCAAGTCAAAGGCACGAGACTCATAACCAAGACATATCATAAACCAACTGCTAAAAATAACCTCCTCGAATACACAAGTTTTCACCCCCGTCCCCTTAAAGTAAATCTCCCGTACGGTCAGTACCTACGGCTGAGCCGAAATTGTTCCGAATTACAGGATTTCAAAACCCAATCTGATGATTTAACTTCCAAACTAAAGATGAGAGGTTATCCACAACCAATTCTGACAAAAGGTTACAAAAGAGCACGGAATCAGCCGAGGGAAGTGCTTTTGGAGGACAAGATCACCACCCCGAAAGACATCCCTCTAACATGTGTGACGACACACAGCACACTGTCAAACTTCATAAAAAAATCAATCAATAAGAACTGGAGAATCCTGTCCAGTACCAATAGGACTTGGGAAAAACCACTGTTTTCCTTCAAGAAAGGACGCAGTCTGAGAGATGCCTTGGTGCACACCCGACCAAAACCACAAACAACAACAACTCCAAGAAGTGTAACTGACATCTGGGGGTTACCAAGAGTGGTTGGTCATTACCCATGTTCGCACTGTGAATCCTGTCCAGTACCAATAGGACTTGGGAAAAACCACTGTTTTCCTTCAAGAAAGGACGCAGTCTGAGAGATGCCTTGGTGCACACCCGACCAAAACCACAAACAACAACAACTCCAAGAAGTGTAACTGACATCTGGGGGTTACCAAGAGTGGTTGGTCATTACCCATGTTCGAACTGTACCGTCTGTCACTTGACAATACACTCAAAAACTTTAGAACTTGAACCCGGAAAAACTTGGACCCAAAGAGACCACACAAATTGTAACACTGAAAATGTTATCTATCTTATCACCTGCCCTTGTAGACTACGCTACGTGGGGATGACGAGCAGAAGGGTGAAACTCAGAATCTGTGAGCACCGATCAAACATTCGATGCAAAAAAAACAACAAAAATGAGCAGACACTTTTTTGAACTTAATCACACCCCAAATGATATGAAATGGACTATCATTGAACACTTGGAAAACAGCCATAATACCACCACCCGCCTCTTCGAGAAAGAACAGCGATGGGTCTACAGACTTGGGACCCACCTTCATGGGCTTAATGACGATATACCATGGAATTCTGTGACCAAATGATTAGAAGCAAGTGATTGTATCAGACAGCCAGATAACTGATAAACTGTTATCCCCCTCGTTATTTAATCATAAAGATCGCGAAGGCGCTTCTACGATCAGCATTTAGTGATTTTCAGTCAAATCTAGTCCTTTAGCCGCCTCTCCTACTAGTAGTTTTTTTTTATTTTTATTTTTTTTATTAAACAGTTTTTATTTTCAATTGAACAAGCGGTGAGAACAAATCAAACGAATACAGTCGTCTCCTGTTCCAGCAATCAAGGCTAATCATCTTCATATCCCGAACAGTATGTGAGCTTAGGACATTATTACTATAGTATAAACCCCTCAGACCCTTCCACCCCGCATACCACCCACCGCCCCTCCGTCCTGTTAACATAATCAGGCTATCGGCATCAGTAGGATCATATCTTTCACGGGCTGCTCTCTGGTGTAAGTTCTGTGCGTGGCGGCTCACATAAGTTCCCTCTAGCTTCATTCCATTTACCCCACACCCGTGTCCACTTCTTTGGGCAGCCCCTATTCGTATAGACCGTCTTCTCGGCTAACATGGCGATGTCCATGTCTTCTTCCCACTGTGATTGTGATGGTGTCACCCCAGAGCCCCAGTTCCGTGCTATGTTCCTTTTTGCCAGGGCCAAACCCAACGTCACCCATGTTTCTGTGCCACATTAAGATCTGTCGGTTGCCATATGTTCAGGATACAGCAGCGGGGATCCGCCAACACCTCCACTCCACTCACTTCCGAGAGTTGCTCCAGGACGCACTCCCAGTATGATTGTATGTTGGGGCAGGCCCATAGCGTGTGGTAGTAGGTACCGGCTTGACCACATCCCCTGAGGCACAACGGATCAGACCCCCGCCCTATTTTGTGTAGCATTGTGCGGGAGTAGTAGACACGATGTAGGATTTTAAGCTGTATCAATCTCAAACGGGAAGGGATTGCGGCCTCTCTCGCTGATGCAAGTGCCTCCATCCAGTCAGAATCATCTATATCCCCTAGTTCAATCTCCCACCTGCTTCGCAGTACCACTGTAGGGTCTGGTAGGTTGTTAATCAATTTCCGGTACGTTAGTGAGATGGCTTTTTTGTCTAAATGATCTTTGAGGAGCCTATCTTCCAGCGGGGAAGCGTCCACCAGAGTGGTGTCGGGGGCAATGGCACATTGTAGTGCATGCCTGATTTGAGAGTAGCGGTACAACTCCGTGTCTGCCATGCCGTATTTTTCTTTGAGCGCAGCGAAGGGGAGGATTTCCCCCCTGACCCATAAGTCCCCAATGTTTGTAATACCTATGAGGTCCCAATGTCTAAACCCTTTTGTGTTTGCTAATGTTCCTAGACTTCGTGTTTCCCAGAGTGGAGTAGCCAGCGTGAGGACTCCCTTCCATCCCAACGCCCTCTGGGCCGTGTGCCATATCCGAATCGTGTGGGCCGTGGGGCCAGTCAATGCCATGCGTCTCTTAGTAGTGTATAAAGCCCTCATCAGGCGGTCAGCCGGTAGTACCTCCCTATCCAGTCTAAGCCGGGTCGTCGTGGGGTGCATGCAGCCACTGATTGATTACCACTAATTGAGCCGCCCAGTAATACAATTTTACACTTGGTAGTGCTATGCCCCCATCATACCAACTTCGAGTCAGTTTGGGTTGCGCTATGCGGGCCTGACGCCCATCCCACAGTAAAGTCGTCACTTCTGCATTGATGGATTGGAAATATGCGAGCGGGACTGGGAAAGGAGTGTTCTGTAGTGCATAGAGAAATCTGGGGAGCGCTAACATTTTAAAGAGCGCTGCTCTACCTAACAGGGTGAGCGGGAGAGATCGCCAGTGGGCCACATCTGATTTTAGTCTATGAAGTGGTTTCAAGAGATTCTCCGCCATGAATGTGGTGGCCTGAGGCGTAATGTAGATTCCCAGATATTTAAATCCCCTGGTCGCTATCTGTACCGGGCAGTCTGGGGGTAGGGCTGGGGCCTGGCCGCGCAACACAGAGCAATGATTTGGACCAGTTAATTGTGTAGCCGGATTTCTCCCCAAAGCCGGTTAATATATCCAGAAGGGTCTGTAGGGATGCTGTCGGGGATGTCATGTATAACAAAACGTCATCGGCATACAGGGAGATACGGTCCTCCCATCCCGCCTCCCATGTGATCCCTTGATAGAGTGGTGTTGTGCGTGTCAAGGTAGCCAGTGGTTCCAATATTAAGGCGAAGAGGAGCGGCGAAAGTGGGCACCCCTGGCGTGTCCCCCTGCCCAGTGTGATTTCTCTCGATGTGTGACCGTTGGCGATCACCTGTGCCAGGGGTGCTCTGTAGAGGAGTCTAATCCAACCACAAAAATTGGGGCCGAAACCCATCCGTCGTAAGACAGCAAACATAAATGGCCACTCCACCTGGTCAAAAGCCATCGTCGCATCTAGGGAAAGGATGGCCGCGTCCTGGCTAAGGAGGTGGGTCCGGGTCAGCACGCCATGAAGGCGTCGTAGATTAAGGGAGGTGCTGCGGTTGGGCATAAAGCCGGATTGGTCTGGGTGAACCAGCGTTGCTAGATGGGGCTGTAATCGCATCGCCAGCGTTTTGGCCAGTAGTTTCGCCTCTACATTAATCAGGGATATCGGTCGATAGGAAAAAGGACGTTCCGGGGGCTTACCCGGTTTATGGATCGTTACTATTGTCGCGAGTCTCTGGTCTCTGGGTAGGGTTCCCTGCTTTAGGCTGTCATTGTACATCTGTACCAAGTGGGGGGTGACCCTACCCGCCGCTTTTTTGTATAGTTCTACTGGCAGCCCATTGGGACTCAGTGCTTTACCCGTGTGTAGTGCCCCCAGTGCTTTCAAGACTTCTTCCACCGATAGGTCGGCTTCCAACTCATTCCTCTCTTCCTCCTGTAACCCTGGTAGTGGTATGTCCGCCAGGAAAGCCTCACATTCCACCTCTGTTGCTTGTGCCCGGGGAGTGTAAACCCCTTCGTAGTGTGTTGCCAGCTCCTCGACAATGAGCCGGGGGTCAGCAGTCCGTGTACCATCACTAAGTGTCAGTTGCGCTATCCATCTACTCGCTCTTTCTTTCTTTTCCAGCCATGCAAGCATTTTCCCCGTTTTGTCCCCTAGGTCATAAATCCTGTGCATCACGCTCATGTGTCTTGCTTTGGCCTCGGTTTCAGCATGTGCCCGAAATTCCTGCCCTGCCAGTGTTAATGCGTGCGCTGTGGTGGCCGTAGGCGCTAGTGTGTGCTCCCTCTCCGCTTGCAACGCCGACGCCTCTAAAGAGTCCATGATTTGTTTTTGTTCTCGCTTATGTCGGGTGATAGTGGAGATTGCCTGCCCCCTAATGACCGATTTGTACGCCTCCCAGAGTACACACGGGGAATCTACTGATCCAGCGTTTTCAGCAAAGTAAAGGTCTGTGGCCGTCAGTAGGGTCTTTGCAATCTTGCGGTTCTGGAGAAAGCTTGGGTGTAGCGGGTAGATCCGCTGTGGCCGTGGACGGTGTGTATTGTAAGTTAGCTGTACCGGGGAGTGGTCAGAGATTCCCCTAGCCAGATGGTCAATCGCTGCCACATTCTCAGGGGAGACTGCCAGAGTAAGGATACAATCGATACGGGAGAGGCTGTTGTGTGCTGCCGAATAGTATGTGTATTGCTGATCTGTGGGATGTGTGAGTCTCCATATGTCAGTTAACCCCATAGCCCCCAGGAAGTCTCTAATAAGTTGGCTGGGTCTAGTACTATCCCTGGGGGGGCAACGGTCTATCGTCGTGTCAAAAACAGCGTTTAAGTCCCCACCTAGGAGTAATTCACCTTCTGGTAGTTCTACCAACAGTGTGCCAAGGTCCTGAAGTGTCGCCTGGTGCAGTGTCGGTGGAATGTATACCGAGACCATATTGTAGCTGCGTCCCTCCCACTGGCAGGTCAATGCCGCAAATCTACCCTGGTCGTCCCTCCACGTCTTGGTGATCACTATTGGGAATTTTTTTTGTATCAGGATGCCCACACCTCTGGAACCGGAGGAGAACTCCGCGTGTACTGCCATTTTGAACCCCCAGCGGTTGAGCGCCCCACATGCCGGCCCAGTCAAGTGGGTCTCCTGCAGCATAACCACGGCCGGTGCCTTCCGCTTTAAGTATTGCAGGACCAGACCCCGTTTAATTTTGTGGCCCAACCCGTTGACATTCCATGATATCACTGTGAAGGGGGGGGTGACCATTCGTGGCGTCCGGGGATCATCTCCCTCTCGGCCGGTGTTCTGCATGGTGTCTGTGAAGGGTAGTATCAGGATTGAAGCCTAAAGTAGTGTATCCATGTCCTACATGTGGTTCCCGACTGTCAGATCTGCCCACCACTGATCCTAGGAGCGACTGCGTGATTACAACCTGCAAAGAAATGCACAGATACATTGCAAAACTAGAAATCCCGTCCCCCCTCCCCGTCTCCCTGCCCGGCGGAATCTGAACCTGTAAACAAATGCATACTAACAATGCGTAACTGAAAGTCCCTTCCCCCCTCCCTTCCTCCCTGCCCGGCGGATCCTGAACTATCCACCTCCCCAACTGAGCAGAGTGCTTACAGTCCCATATATTCTGCATAGCGCTGGAGGGTGAGACCCTGTTGGTCCCAGTGAACCCCCTTTCGGAACTAGTCCCCTTCTGGCTATTTAGATACAGCATCTCCTACCTTACGCGGTGTAGGAAGGTGGCTACCTGACTATGGTTACCCCAGATTTTTTGCCTGTGTTTAGCTGGTTTTTTGACTTAGTTGACCTGGTTCCCTGCTAATCAGGGCCCCAGGCCATCTGCTCTCTCTGTAAAATGGATTCCATGTACCCTAGGTACATACCCCAATTGGAAATGGACCCCTTGTCAGCCCCTGTATAATGCACTATAGGTGCCCAGGGCATAGGGGCCACCAAGGCCTACCAGGGGCTGCAGCATATCTTTTGCCACCCCTGGCTGGTTCTTAAATTGACACAACTGGCTGATCACTCAGCTGGGGTAAGGTGGTGTAATCACCCCTTGCTTAGATGTAGTATACCTATATCTAAACCTATATCTGGACACATATTAACCTGTGAGCCACTCCTATGGAAGGCCTCATCAATCCTGGAGGCAGAGTGCGTGGTTTCATGTGAGATGGAGCTCTAGCATGAGCTGAGCCTGTCTGCAGCTGTCGGGAACAACTCCCTAAGCTGTTTCAGGATAATGCCATACCATATACTCTTAAGTGCCTTATAATCCTCGCGGTTATATAGCAACTTTGGTTTGGCTTTATCAAAACATGTCGTGTAAGGTGTCATACGATTTGGAATACTATCCCCTCGCCAGTTCTGGCGACGGGGATAGCATTCCACCCCTCTAGAGGGGTAAGACATGTTCCTTTGCTTAAATGCGGTTGATTTCTCCAAAGACCTTAAGATCCACAAAATGGATGCCTCTGCCACAGACAAATGTCTGGACCCCTGCAGTTGACCGAAACTCAGCAGATGGGGCCTGGACAAAGGGTTTCCTGTCACAGGAGGGTGTCACCACCCTCCAGACAGGAGATAGTGGATTGTAGCAGGGAGGTTTGAAAGAAACCAGACACTGCCTGGGGCGCACAAGGCTGCCCCTTGCATAATCCGGCCAAACCGGTTCTGGGGCACTCCAGCCCTCGTGCCAGGGCGGCCTGGATCAAAGGAAAGGGGTGTATCCACCCCCTTCCTGGGTCCCACCCATAGGGAGGGACCTAGCAGGTAATCACGCCCCCCAGATTGGAATAAGAGTGGGAGCAGTGCCAATGCACATCAGATTTCCTGGAAGAAACATTTGAAACGCAATTCTGGACCCTTCGCCCTCCATCTCATCGTGGAAGCCCGAAGAATCTCCCTTGTGGTCAAGGAGTGACCACCCTGCAGCAGCAGGCACCATCCAGCCCTCGACGTCTACTTAGTTGCAGTTCCCGCCGGAGCTCGAGCGACTGAGATCGACGAGATCAAGCTTGCCTGCCTTCCAACAGCCCGATCCACAGTCCCTGCAAAGCTGAGACCCGTGGAGGCGACCGGAAGCGTGGGGCACGCCATCTTGAATTGACCACGAGACGCTGACCGTGCAGCCCACGAGTGACCCTCGAAGCTGTGCACCGGGGTTTGAGAAGCCCCCACCCTGAGCTACTCCTGAGCCGAAGTTCAGCCCTCCACACTCGACGAGTGCTGCGTGGGGCCCTTTGGCACTATTTGGCTCAACGCGTTGGCCCGGTCACTTGCCAGCTGGCTAGTGGTCCCTGTGCCGACGAACTACCTAAGAAGACTCGTGAATCTGGTTGCTCCAGATCCACACCAGCTCCCCTGAAAAGGAGCCCCGACTCTGACCTTCCTGGTCCGAGTGAGAAGCAATCTTCCGATCCCGCGTGGATTGCTCTTACCAAGGCTTGTTTGCTCCAAACTTGAAGCCGACTGCACCGACGGTGAGAGCCTGCGTGGGACAGATCGTGACCTGCTCCTGGACGTCGCAGATGCCCCAGAGCCCACGTGACAGCGGAGAGAAGCTCCTCGAATACCACCTGATTGCGCCCGACATTGCCTGGTTCCGTCCTGGTTCCACCCTGGTCACTGCTGAGTGACCCAGACTCTGTCCCCTCTGCTTTCAGGTACTCTACAACTTGAGTCCACCCTTGGACTCCACCGGACACTTCGTCTTCACCCTGCCTGCAGCCCTTTCAGCTCCAAGCACCAAGAGCCTGCGTGTCAAAACCCGACGCCACTTCGACCCTGTGCACCCACTTCCTGTGGGTGAGGTAACTTTGCTCCGCCGGTGTTCCCACACTGGTGCACACCTCTAGGGTCTGTGTGTTAAGTTTTGTTCCTCTAGGTTCAGCGGAAGTGTCCTTAAACTTTAACTCTGTGACTTTTACGCACCATTGGTTAACATTGGTGCATGCGTGCGCTTTCCGCACATCTCCCGAATCCCGAGGGCCATTCCCGACTTCAGCATTGCTTGTCCTGACTGCTCCCAGCGATTCCCTAGGCCTAACCACTGTTCGAGTGGCCTCTCTTATACCACTTGTTTAGTATATGGTTTGAGTGGCCACCCGCCCTCATCCATAATTGTGCAACTTGTATGTTTAAACAGTGCTTTTGATTTAACGCTTGTGCCCCTTTATTCATAAAGAATACTGGGGATTGTTTTTAGTAATAAACACATATATTTTTATAATATATACTTGTGTGGTGTCCTTTCATTTGGTATTACAGGATTGTATGTGGTAAAACAGCTCGCTTAACACGACCTCTTAAGTTAAGCCTTTAGGCTGCTTAGTCCATGCTACCCCTAGGATAGCTTGTCTAATAAGGTTGACTTACAACCAGACACCATAAGGGATTGTTTGGTCAGGTAGTAGGTGGTTCCAGAATTGGAAACATCCCCTACCAGGCCAACTTCTCACATTGGTGAGCAGCGGTGCGGATTTGAGCTTGCTGTTGTTTTACCATTGCAATCTTTATATCAAATTGAAAGATCACATCAAGTACCTCTAGGTACATATAAATCAAAAGCTTAGCATATTAAGTTCTACTGAACTTAGTAGTTGTAGGTTGAAGGGATTAGCACACCCTGACTACAACTAACTAGCAAGGTACAGTAGGAAAACACTTAGTGTAGGTAAGTGCACCACTTACACCTCACTAGTAACCATGTCTGACACAGGAAAAGCCTCAGGGTCTAATCCTGTGACAGTTGACCCTACCCAGGCAACTTTTGGATATGACAAACTAACCCGCAGAGACTTGATTGCCTTGTGCAAAGCAAGAGGGTTAAAAAGGGGCAGAAGCCCCACCTGCCTAATCCTGGTAGAAATCCTAGAACAGGATGACTTAGAAAAGGCAAAGGCAGCTTCCCTAGACACAGGAAGTGGAGGGAACCCCCCTGAAACTGATCCCCCTCAGGAGGAGGAGGATGATGATGACTTAGATGAGGACTCAGATGTTGAGGACTTAGAAGTTCAGGATCAGGGTAGCCAGGTTCCAGTTGCCAGGCTTAGCCAGGCCAACTTGGACCTACTGGGGAATGGAGAGGGCCAGCACCTCCCCAGAACCCAACATGTTATTCTCCCAGGCAACAGAAGAGTGAGATCTCCCTCAGGGGACTCTCATGTTTCTAGTGCCTCCAGAGAATCACAGAGAGGCATGAGTGCTTCTCAAAAGCTAGAGCATAGGGCCAGAATGAGGGCTGTCAAACTCCAGATAGAGAGGGAGGAGGTAGCCTTGGCTCAAGCTAAACTTGCCTTGGCAAGAGAGCAAAAATTGTGTGGCTTAGATGCCACTGGTGGCAGCAATATTCCTAAAGAGAAACCCAGGTCCTATGATAGTAGAAACCTGACAAAGATTGTGCCCCCCTACAAGGAAGGGGATGACATCCACAAGTGGATAACTGCTCTTGAGAGAGCCTGCATGGTACAGCAGGTTCCTGAGGAACAGTGGGCAGCAATCTTATGGTACTCCTTTTCAGAGAAAGGGAGAGATAAGCTCCTCACTGTTAGACATGAGGATGCAAACAATTACAAAGTCCTGAAGAGTGTTCTGATAGATGGGTTTGGCTTAACCACTGAACAATACAGGTTGAAGTTCAGAGACACCCAGAAGACACAGACTCAGGACTGGACTGATTTTGTTGATTGTGCAACTAAGGCTCTGGAGGGTTGGCTACATGGCAGCAAAGTACATGACTTTACAGGATTGTATAATTTGATTATGAGGGAGCAGATCCTAAGTAATTGTCAGAACCAGCTCTTACACCAGCACCTGGTGGACTCTGATCTGACCTCTCCCCAAGAATTGGGAAAGAAGGCAGACAAGTGGGTCAGAACCAGGATTAGGCCTAAGAATCAGGACAGTAACCAGAAGAAGGAGTCTACCAAGCCTCAAGATAAGGGTGGGGATAAAAATAAAGAAAAGACTTCCCCAGGGCCCCAAAACTCCAAGAATGGGGGTGGGTCCCAAGACACTTCTTCAACTGAGAAAAAGCCTTATTGTTATGCCTGTAAACAGGTTGGGCATTACAAAACAGACAACTGTTGTCCCAAGAATAACAATAAAGAAAATATACCTCCAAAGCCAGCTTCAACACCTCCTGTTACTGTCAGCAGTAATCCCCCAGGAAGTGGAAGCACACCCAGGAATCTGGGTGGGTTTACTGTTGGAGCTCAGGTGGACCCTGGCCTATCCAGGTCCCCATCACCCAATGATCTTGTTTATGAGACTGGCATGGGGTTTGCCAACTTCTCTGCTTGCCCAAATACTTTGAGCAAGTATAGACAAGAACCCATCATCAATGGTTTGAAAGTTGAAGCTTTTAGAGACACAGGGGCTAGCATCACCATGGTGGCTGATGGCATAGTCCCCTCTAAGCAACTTTTACCTGGGGCCACATACCAGGTTACAAACATTGATGGAATCCAAACAAATCATCCCATGGCAGTAGTAAGTCTCAGCTGGGGAGGTGTCATTGGCCCAAAGAGAGTGGCAGTGTCACCAAACTTGCCTGTAGACTGCCTACTTGGTAATGATTTGGAGATCTCAGCCTGGGCTGAGGTTGAACAGGAAACCCATTCTAGAATGGTGAATTCCAATGGAAAGGTTGGTAGGGCTGAGAAACTCTCTGCCCCATCTTTAGCAAAAGCTCTTCCTGAACAGAATAGCAAAGCTGTTATGATAACAGCAGAAACCCAAACTGAGTCTCCTCCTGAAAAGGTTGGTGGGGCTGTGATGGCCACAGCCCAAACTCAAACTGACATGTGTGTTGTGAAACCTGAAATGATGGATAACTCCACACAAACTGAGAGCATGGAGGAGGAAGAGAAATCTCCCCCTCACCAGACTTTAGGACAGGATCAGCCTCCTCAGGGAACTGATCTTACCCCTGATGAAGGAACTGCCCCAGAGGTGGTTGGGCCTAGCCTGACAGAACCTCTGATGTCAGTGGACCCTTCTCAGGTGGGACCCAGTCTGGAGCAGGTAACCTGCCCCTCTCTCCCTTGCCTTAGCCAGCCCAGGGCTGCAGAGGACAAGAAGGACAGTGAGACCCAGAGGGCCCCCTGTCAAATAAAGCACCCCCATCAACAGATTAGGGGCACCAAAACTAGTAGCCCTAGTGAGGTGAAAACTTTAAAAACTCCTGAGGGAGCCCCCTTAAAAACAGTTAGGGACCTCCCACAGATGGATTCTGTTGGGCACAGCCAAACCTGGGACCCAAAGGGCCCAAACCTGAACTGCCCCTCCAGCAAGCCAAACAGAGGGACCCAGCCTCCAGCTTTAGGTAGCCAGAGGTTGACCCTGAGAGCACAGTGCAACTCAGTTAAAGAAAGAAAGGCACACATGGTGGAAGATAATTGGAGGAAGCCAAGCCCTAACTTAGTAGAGCCTCACTTCAAAACTCCATATCCAAACCAGCCTTTGACTTTGCATAAACACACCCAAGGTAGTGATTCCCTATGGTGGAGACCCTCTAATACCCAAAGGGTGAGGGACTGCTTAGTGGACCATGAGACAGGGGGTACCCATGCTAGTGCAGGTACTTCCTTATATGGCCACTCAGGCAATATAGGCTTACCTGGCCAAGGATAGCCTTATCTCCTTTCGTTTGGGGGGGGGTTATGTAGGAAGGTGGCTACCTGACTATGGTTACCCCAGATTTTTTGCCTGTGTTTAGCTGGTTTTTTGACTTAGTTGACCTGGTTCCCTGCTAATCAGGGCCCCAGGCCATCTGCTCTCTCTGTAAAATGGATTCCATGTACCCTAGGTACATACCCCAATTGGAAATGGACCCCTTGTCAGCCCCTGTATAATGCACTATAGGTGCCCAGGGCATAGGGGCCACCAAGGCCTACCAGGGGCTGCAGCATATCTTTTGCCACCCCTGGCTGGTTCTTAAATTGACACAACTGGCTGATCACTCAGCTGGGGTAAGGTGGTGTAATCACCCCTTGCTTAGATGTAGTATACCTATATCTAAACCTATATCTGGACACATATTAACCTGTGAGCCACTCCTATGGAAGGCCTCATCAATCCTGGAGGCAGAGTGCGTGGTTTCATGTGAGATGGAGCTCTAGCATGAGCTGAGCCTGTCTGCAGCTGTCGGGAACAACTCCCTAAGCTGTTTCAGGATAATGCCATACCATATACTCTTAAGTGCCTTATAATCCTCGCGGTTATATAGCAACTTTGGTTTGGCTTTATCAAAACATGTCGTGTAAGGTGTCATACGATTTGGAATACTATCCCCTCGCCAGTTCTGGCGACGGGGATAGCATTCCACAAAATGGATGCCTCTGCCACAGACAAATGT
The DNA here is from genome assembly GCF_964261635.1 of Lissotriton helveticus. Taxonomy (NCBI): domain Eukaryota; kingdom Metazoa; phylum Chordata; class Amphibia; order Caudata; family Salamandridae; genus Lissotriton; species Lissotriton helveticus. The sequence goes on from NC_136062.1 coordinate 382,842,585, forward strand.
CTGGACCCCTGCAGTTGACCGAAACTCAGCAGATGGGGCCTGGACAAAGGGTTTCCTGTCACAGGAGGGTGTCACCACCCTCCAGACAGGAGATAGTGGATTGTAGCAGGGAGGTTTGAAAGAAACCAGACACTGCCTGGGGCGCACAAGGCTGCCCCTTGCATAATCCGGCCAAACCGGTTCTGGGGCACTCCAGCCCTCGTGCCAGGGCGGCCTGGATCAAAGGAAAGGGGTGTATCCACCCCCTTCCTGGGTCCCACCCATAGGGAGGGACCTAGCAGGTAATCACGCCCCCCAGATTGGAATAAGAGTGGGAGCAGTGCCAATGCACATCAGATTTCCTGGAAGAAACATTTGAAACGCAATTCTGGACCCTTCGCCCTCCATCTCATCGTGGAAGCCCGAAGAATCTCCCTTGTGGTCAAGGAGTGACCACCCTGCAGCAGCAGGCACCATCCAGCCCTCGACGTCTACTTAGTTGCAGTTCCCGCCGGAGCTCGAGCGACTGAGATTGACGAGATCAAGCTTGCCTGCCTTCCAACAGCCCGATCCACAGTCCCTGCAAAGCTGAGACCCGTGGAGGCGACCGGAAGCGTGGGGCACGCCATCTTGAATTGACCACGAGACGCTGACCGTGCAGCCCACGAGTGACCCTCGAAGCTGTGCACCGGGGTTTGAGAAGCCCCCACCCTGAGCTACTCCTGAGCCGAAGTTCAGCCCTCCACACTCGACGAGTGCTGCGTGGGGCCCTTTGGCACTATTTGGCTCAACGTGTTGGCCCGGTCACTTGCCAGCTGGCTAGTGGTCCCTGTGCCGAGGAACTACCTAAGAAGACTCGTGAATCTGGTTGCTCCAGATCCACACCAGCTCCCCTGAAAAGGAGCCCCGACTCTGACCTTCCTGGTCTGAGTGAGAAGCAATCTTCCGATCCCGCGTGGATTGCTCTTACCAAGGCTTGTTTGCTCCAAACTTGAAGCCGACTGCACCGACGGTGAGAGCCTGCGTGGGACAGATCGTGACCTGCTCCTGGACGTCGCAGATGCCCCAGAGCCCACGTGACAGCGGAGAGAAGCTCCTCGACGACCACCTGATTGCGCCCGACATTGCCTGGTTCCGTCCTGGTTCCACCCTGGTCACTGCTGAGTGACCCAGACTCTGTCCCCTCTGCTTTCAGGTACTCTACAACTTGAGTCCACCCTTGGACTCCACCGGACACTTCGTCTTCACCCTGCCTGCAGCCCTTTCAGCTCCAAGCACCAAGAGCCTGCGTGTCAAAACCTGACGCCACTTCGACCCTGTGCACCCACTTCCTGTGGGTGAGGTAACTTTGCTCCGCCGGTGTTCCCACACTGGTGCACACCTCTAGGGTCTGTGTGTTAAGTTTTGTTCCTCTAGGTTCAGCGGAAGTGTCCTTAAACTTTAACTCTGTGACTTTTACGCACCATTGGTTAACATTGGTGCATGCGTGCGCTTTCCGCACATCTCCCGAATCCCGAGGGCCATTCCCGACTTCAGCATTGCTTGTCCTGACTGCTCCCAGCGATTCCCTAGGCCCTAGGCCTAACCACTGTTCGAGTGGCCTCTCTTATACCACTTGTTTAGTATATGGTTTGAGTGGCCACCCGCCCTCATCCATAATTGTGCAACTTGTATGTTTAAACAGTGCTTTTGATTTAACGCTTGTGCCCCTTTATTCATAAAGAATACTGGGGATTGTTTTTAGTAATAAACACATATATTTTTATAATATATACTTGTGTGGTGTCCTTTCATTTGGTATTACAGGATTGTATGTGGTAAAACAGCTCGCTTAACACGACCTCTTAAGTTAAGCCTTTAGGCTGCTTAGTCCATGCTACCCCTAGGATAGCTTGTCTAATAAGGTTGACTTACAACCAGACACCATAAGGGATTGTTTGGTCAGGTAGTAGGTGGTTCCAGAATTGGAAACATCCCCTACCAGGCCAACTTCTCACACGCGGTCTTCACCAGGCAGTCTGAAATGTTCACACACTATCGATACTGATGATTCAGGTCGAGCGGATTCCCCCCTCCCCCTTTAATGTGTCCCTCAGAAGCCACAGTTTGCCATATTGTCCATTCAGTCCAGACCTCAGGCACTGTTCCATCATTGTGTTCCAATCGTAAGAGTTAATGTCCTCAATGGCCGCCTGCTCCCCGTTGTTCGCTGTTTTCCGAGTTGTCTCGGGGCGGTCTTCGATTCTTGGGGCCTCTCGCCGTCCGCCAGCCGTCCAGCCAGTCTCTCGCCTCTTCCGGGGTTTCAAAAAACCACACTTTTCCGTCAGATTCCACCCTGAGTCGTGCTGGAAATAGCATGGAGTATTTAAGTTCTCTGCTGCGCATTTCTCTCTTCACCTCCACAAAGCTTCTCCGTCGCTGTGCCACCGCCGCTGTGTAATCCGGGTAAAAGTTGACTTCCGCATTGTCGATCTTGACCGGTGGGGCAACTCGGGCTGCTTGTAGAATGGTGTCCCGGTCACGGAAGTTAAAAATGCGCGCCAAAATGGGCCTTGGCGGTTTCCCCGGGCGCGGTGTCCCCCCTGGCACTCGGTGTGCCCGCTCCACCGAGAAAAATTTGGAGAGGCCACGCGGTTTCAGCTGCGTTTGAATGAGGTCCTCCACGAACAGGTCAAGTGCCTGATCACGAATCGTCTCCGGTACACCAACCAGGCGTACATTGTTGCGTCTGGACCGACCTTCCTGCTCGTCCAGTTTAGTTTTCAGCGTCACATTGTCTTGTTCCAGTTGCTTTACTCTGACCTGGAGGTCTGACGTGTCCGCCGATAGTACTTTCGTGGTTTTCTCTACTTCCCCCAGGCGGTCCGACACCTTAGCGAGGTCTGCCCTCATGAAGGAAATATCCATCGATATCGTGCCCATTGCTGTTTGCATGTTCTGCAGTGTCGCCATGACGTCCTTTAGCGTGATATCCCCTTGTGCGCCTGGGCTGGGGGGTAGTTGTGTGGGGGGCTGCTGCGGCGCCCCCTTCATTGTCTCTGCGCCATCTTTTTGATATGCAAATTTGTCCAGCCTTGGGGCCTGCACCTGCCCCCTTGTCCCTCTGCCACTCATAGTGCCTATCCCTCGGGGTGTATGCCTGGTCCTTCTCAGTGCACCCGGACTGTCCCTGTGTGCTAGGATCTCCTCGGGTGGGGGAGGGGGGGGGGGGGAGAACCACCAGTCTGCCCCCTGCGTCAATGCCCAGGGCTGCCGCCGTCCACGGCGACAATGGTGTAGTTGCTGCAGTGGTTGTGGCCCTCCGCGCTGCCTCTCCCAGTGTTGCCCCGATGAATGTGGGGGGGGGGGTCCCTCGATGGTAGTGGGACCCCTACCAGCCCGCCACTTGTCCGCCGTGCAGGATCGTCGTTGCGAACACCTACTTGTCGCACATGCTGTGGGTCTGCAAAGCCTGCGGTGGGTCTGCAAAGCCTGCGGCGGCCCCCCGCGGTGCTGGCTGCTCTTCTGTTGTGGCGTGTGTGCTCCGGCAGCAGCCGCGGCGGCCCCCACTAGTCGGCCCAGTCCTGGGGGCCTCACCTGGATCGACCCCGCCGCGGGTCGCGCTCCCCTCGGGGTCTGCTGCCAATCAAGGTCCCGGCTCCGGCGGGAGAACTCGGCCGCGATTCGGGCCGCTTCCGATCTCGGTCTGTGAGGGGACTCTGGGGCCACGGAACGGGCGTATCGGGAGCGGAGATGCTCCGGTGCGCAAATCTTAAACTTTGGAGCCAGTGCAGGGCAGGATGGGCTTACGGATAATGCCGGGAGATTCCCGGGTCGCGGAGCTCGCTCAGGCTGCGGCCATCTTGCCTGGTCGCTAGCCACGCCCCCCCCTCCTACTAGTAGTTTTAATGAAAGATCACCAAATCTAGTGGGTCGGCTTTCCTACAATGAGGGCTGTTCTATTTACTGACAACACTAGGCATTTGATATTGGCTGAGAGTTACCATGGCAACCTATCCAAACGTTGCATTTCCGGATCAGAGGCTGAGTCTGCCCGTGACGATGGCCCTCTCCAAGTGGTTCTCAATGCAACAGTGCTAACATACGATAACGTGGAGGGCTATCTTATTCACCGTTGAAAACTAGACTCGGTACAGGGTTGCCACGGCAACTCACCCTAACATTTCATTTCCTGATCAGGTGGTAGCTCAGTCAAATGACGCTGACCTTTCCCAATTGGCTCGCAATGCGGCAGTGGTAGCGTACGACCACGCCCACCCGGAAGCCTGTTTCCCGGCAAACTCTCCATTAAAACGCTCTCCCGGCCCCGCGCTTACATCTTTGGGGTCCGGTTGAGGGAAGACATAGGTGCCAAGCGGGTGCCGAACGTCGAGGGCGTGAGTAGAGTTCACCCACCTTCCACTTTGCGACAATCGAGCTAAGTATTCCTAAAAACGCCAAACGATTAATCGTACTGCTTTTTCCTTTGTTTTGACAAATCGTAGGGTGTGCCAATTACGTTCCCACCCCCCTCCTGAGACCCATGGTGCGAACTTTGAACACCAGAAAAGTGAGATATGTTTATTTTGAAAATGTGAACTTGCGAGCACGGCTGTGCCTGCATTTTTAATTGATAGACACAAGGTGCAATACCTCCTGCCTTATTTTAATTACCCTGAATTTTATTATTTTGCACGAATAGCACACAGCACTACCCATCATGTATCATTTAAGAACCCGGGGACTGTGGCGGTGATAACGATACCAGTATTCGCATCACCCCTGCCTCTTTAATCACGTGTTGGAGCACTACCGATATACAGTGCTTAACATCATAACTGAATGTATGCTTTGTTATACCTGTACGTCTTGTCCTTTATATTCACAGGTGCAGAAACGCTCAAGTCGGAAGCCTCCTAAACCAGCAGTTATTAGGTAGCACCAATTTTTCTCCCTAATTATTTTTGCACCTTTTCACTTTTTTATTAATTTTCACTCTCACGTCCCATGGTTGGGGTGGGCCTTAGCGCGTCCATTTCCACCAGGGTTTATTTCACTAATGTACTGATGAATGCCAGGTAAAATCACACCGTTTCGTGGCTGAAACATGTCGACTGATACCTAAGAAATTCCCACTCCATAGACTGTGGACGCAATTTCCAGACACATAATTTTAAGTCTTTCCCTAGTGATCATTCTAATAAAGTTATAATTTTTGATACACTACGGACTGGTTTTTAACCACCCAACACTCACTAGTTACCTTCCCTCCGCACAACATTGCCTAAACTCACCAACCTGCTCCGCAGTAGATCTGGCGTCGCAGCACACCGAAGAGACACTCGGTCTCTTTGGTGGGCCCAATGATGAAGCATGTCATCACTAGGTGGTGAGTGAGGGCTTCCTTTCAACCATTGAAAAACGTCTTAACTGAAGCCGTTGTCGTGCTCCCCATGTGTGGTCGTGCTTAAATTTATAGCATTTGACACTCTTCTATTGTTTGTTTATCATTACCGGGGTTTAAGAGTGTCGCTTCACGCTCCCTACCTCTCTTTTTGTTTAGCCAGCCCCCCCGTTAAAGTTTAAACAACATTCCATGAATCAAATTACTTTAACGTAATAGTTAACAGACACATGAAATTATTAGAAAAACTGTGCGGGAGCCACCACCTTCTTTAAAGTACTTAAAATACTGCTAGTGTTGACTTACTAGTAGTTGGTGAATCGTCCTGTTGGCAGAAGGGCAATGTAATCTTTCTGTAATTAGAAAAATGGTGCACGTTAAGCAAGCATTCATCAGTTGTCCTAAGAAGTGTAGCATTTAATGGAATAAGCATATAAAAAGTTAACACCCTCCCCTAAACCGTTACTATTTTTCAATCCCAGTAATAAAAAATGTGTTATGTAACATTTCCTTCCATTACGAGACGAAATAGGGGGTTGTGTATGGCATCTGAAAATATGACACGTTTTTTCTAGACGTCACAACATCTGATGCGGTACAGGTGACCACCAGTGCCGGGGCCAGCGCTGCGGAGGGCTCCACTCTAGGGGCGGATGTGGCGGTGCCACCAGGAGGAGATGGGGGGGGGGAGGCTCAGCGGCAGCGGACGGTGGTAAGTTATTATACTCCTTACTTATTGACATTTTTTAGTAGGCTCGCAAAGGAGTGTATGATGTACTGTACAGTACACTAGTACAAGTACACTATACTGTTAAGAACAGTTACTAATTTAGAACTACTTTTTTGGCTATCACGGAGAAGACAGTCAACCTTGACTTGTAATAGCATTCGGCGGTACTTCTCGGGTAAGCAATGGCCCCCTCTATTTGACTTCAACTCAGCTGGCAAACTTTTATCGTGAAGCCAAGTCATATCAGATGTACTTTAGGGATGTGAAGAATGAAAAGTGAAAGAAGGTAGAAACCAAGGACGAGCGAGTCTTAACATTTATGACTGTAAAGAATGGCGTTTTTGAATGCAAGTCAAGAGAAGAAGACAGTGGTTTCCAAAATATAATGAAAGGGTGTTAGTTGGATGTTGAGAAAAAGAAAACTTGGTACATTTGAGACATTAAGAAGAATGATAGACGTACTTTGGAAGCCTGGATGTTATCATCTTTTTCCTCATCGATAGCAGAGGTGTATGATGTATTAGAGCAGACGCTGAGTGGATAAAGATTGTTACTTTGAACAGCATGTCCGTGCCAGAGTAGCAAAGCTGAGGAAATCCAAATACTAGAATTTGTGATTGATCACAAATACTCCCTGCCTTGACTAACAGTACAGTAATTTGCTGTGCAAGCGCATCATCTATTGTGTATGGATTGTATAGTTGACAACATTATATCAAGTCCCTTCCTTCGCCAATTATGGGTTCCACACTCACTCCCTATGTTAATAATTTTATTTCAGCTGTGTCATGGGTGGACTATTGTTGTTGTTCACTCAATCTATCAAAACAAAGCACCTAAAGGCATCCATCATATAACCAAAGATCATGTGATCGGCAGGATAATGATATATGATCAGAATTGAATAATCTGCATTCTTATTTTGTTGTAGTAAAGGCCCGGGGGGGGCAGTGCGAAAGATATCATTACATTGAGCAGTAGCCCTTGATGTAACCGAGTATGGCCAGTGGCAGAGCCACCCCTATAGAAAAGTAAGAGCTTCCTATCCCCACCTGCATGTACTGCGAGTCTGCGTCATCATGGCTTGTGTCTGTTTTTATTGGGTGCAATCTGAGTGAGCTGCCATGCCGGCTACCACAAGTTCACGTACCACTAAGTTCTTTGGCAAAACAAGAGAAAAAAACAGAAGACTATTTTTAGTACTCTCTGACTTTGTATGTATTAGTGAGTCCATCCCTAGTCCTGCTAGTGGAATTCCTGAAACTCCCAGTAATGTAACAGGCCTACAAAGACGGCGGAAAGATACATGCCAAAATGTTATACTGAGTTTGCTACTTGCTGGTGTTACTGAGAGTAAACTTTCCGTTGAATTATTTTCACTTTATGTTAAAGAATATTGGCTACAGTATTTTTCTTTCTTTCTTCATATAGATGCTACTCCAAAAAAGCTCACCCGAAAGGAGATGACAGTCCAGGCCAGGGCCCGTAAGCTGGAGGCTATTTGTGCCAAGTATCGGCGGCTGTGGGCTCGGGAGGAGGAGACAGCAATCACTGCATCCTCCTCCAGTACCCCCGTGTCCACCAGCCAGAAGCCTCCAGCCAAACCGAGCCGTGGCCCGACAGACTCCCGCCGCCGCCACACAGCAGCAACACAATCAGCTGCCCCCTCAGAGCCTAGATGGTACGTCAGCGCCGCCTCTGTAAAAGAGTGGAGTACCTGGAGCGGTTGGCTGAAAAACATCAGCGCCAGCTCCGGGACCTTCGCAAAGAGCTGCGGGACGTGCAGCAACAGCTGTCCACACTACGCCACCGCAGGAAGTGACTGTCCCTTGACCCTTTTTTAAAGACTGTTGGGGGGGTGGGAATTGGGTGTTTGGGAAAGGGGACTTTTGGACATTGGTTGGGGTTAGGTAGGGGGGTGAGTTGGGTTAATTTATTTTATTTTTGTACTACATGAATATATTTCTTAATAATTATTTTTCATACCAAAACATAGTATACGCGTTCATATTATTTTGTGTGGTGGTGGGCGGTGGTTACTGGACGTTTGGTTTCTTCCAACTTACCAGCATGAATGAAACATTTAGTCCTGTAGCAGGGTTTCTGTTCTCCCACAGAACTGTGCACAGAGGATTGGAACCTCAGCGAATTAGGGTGACCCAAAACTCACCTTAGTACCCAAAAAAACCCTTACCGAGCTAGCTACACTGTCTCATTGGTCATAACCAACTCCCAATGTTTAGACAAACCAGAACATGAACTCACAAACCTCAGGTTACGCGGAACACATGAGCACTCTTTCGTTATATAATCATTACAAACCAGAACATGGAGTAAAGAAGAACACGTGAACATTTGAAATGTTTATTTACTAATGCCGTCTTCTCAGGCGCAGTATCTTAGATAATCCAAGTAAACATATTATCAGCAACAAAGCTACAAGCATAGTTACTAGTCCATAGAAAGCGAACGGTGACAGCATGTTACCATGCTGTAAATTAATAAGGGTTAACAACACTAATTTCTCACCCTCCCTAACTCGCATATTATATTAATAGCTAAGAAGGTCTCTTTGGGTTGAATTAGGGCGGGCCCATACCTCAGTGTCCTAGAATGAAGGGATCACATCAGCATACACCAGCTCTCTCTCTGCATGCGAACAGCATGAAGTGTGTTTGTGTGCCTTAAGCAAAGCAATATAAAACCCGCCTCAAGCCCAAAGTTGGCAGAAGTGGCACTTATGTTATGTCTACGAAGTCGCGAAGATCAGACCTCATAAAAAATCTGTATCGTGTTGTTCCTGAAGCTTCAGCACTCTCTGTACAGACAGTTTATTAAGCAAAGCTTAACATATTATTCTCATGTAAACCACAACGAACTACTGGGTTGAAAGCTAAATCAACAATTGAGTGTCATGTGCAGAAGCAGCAAAAGGAAAAATGGCGTTTAAACATTTAATGAGCCTATGCTAACTTAACACATTATAAAGATATACAGTAGCTATATGACACCCCCCTTGATCCGAGGACGGATAAGATAAGATAAGATAAGGGCAACTTCATGAAAGCAGAGTTCAAGAACTGCGAGACTTGAAACTACTATAAAAAAATTTAAAATATTGCTCAAGTCAATAGGTCTGGGAAATTAATCAATGTACTAAAACTCGCAAAAAGGTGTAAAGTCAAATGGCTGGACTTAAACCATGGAAAAGTTTTTAGGACAAGACCGTATAAGCAAAATATGCAGCAACAGCCTCCAGCATGAAATCACCGTCTTCATCCGAAAACAGTTCAGCCATCCAATTCAAAAGTGGAAAAGAACATACATGTTCCCCAAGTATCGGAGCCTCTATTACCATCAGAGGACAACTCGGTGGGTTCTCCAGAAAGCTCAGTTCCAAGAAATCCTGCGCTGCCGCGAATAAGTCCCAGGGACCCATTAGTCCATGCACCGCTGCTATGGCCATAATCCTTTCGTCAGAACAAACCAACTCGTGAGTAGTGATAGGACTCATCAGCTGATTAAAATCGACGTCAGGAGAAACCGGTCCGCAGAGACACAAATCAATGGCCCAATCAAAATCACAACTCAGGCAGTGAAACACAGGTTGGACACAGGTGAAGTAGGAAAATCGAAACGATAATCCATATGCCGTGCTCTAAATCGCAAGCGGCAGTGTGCCAAAATATTCAAGCATTCGGTTGCGAAACAGCGGCAGCAGGGGCTGGGCCCCTTCTTCCACATGTGGGGCATCCATATTTAAGGAAGCAAAGTACAACTAGGACGCCTGCCGCTAGTGCTAGTAAAACCGGGAATCCACCAAACAGACTCGAAAAAATGACAGAAACTAGGGATCACTCCAAATATTTTTTCTAATGAAGTCACAAGGCCGCTGCTAACTGTTTTAAAAAAATGCGCTAGCCCAGATGTCGAGGACGCGTTAAAGATAGAATGTATCATTTCGCCAAAATGCAACGGTAAATTAGTATTTAAAAGGGCCTGAACCTCAGTCCGGGTGTTAGCTATGTGAAGCACGAAAGTTTCCCGAGCCGAACTCAAGGCCACTTCTTTCTGGGACAATAGAGCCCTCAGTCTAGTCATGCCGTTGAACTCTGCCTTCAAGGTTGGTATGCGTGGCCAAATGGAAACCTCCCTATTTTCATGTGTGGGTGGGTACAGGACATTTCTGCAGCAAACGACACGTTCACTTACTGTTACCACATAAGCTACACCTTTAATTAACCCGCAACAATCTTCATTAATCAAAAGTAAATAACTCCCGTTCCCCAACAAGGTAAAAGTCGGGGTAATTGCTGGTACAGGAGTGCCTTTTAAAACACAGGCCAAGTTTGGTCGGTCCTGGTTGCAAGAACCGTGTAATTGTATGTGTCTACACATTAACGAATGATCTGGAGTTTCTGTACATTCCTCCCCATTTAGATAAACTTCCTGGCCGTCCTTCAAACATCTATAAGTGAAAGGAAGGGACTATACTTCATGGAGAAAACCACTACCTAAAGGCTCATAGCGACCTATGGCAACCTATTTCATACAGTTAGTAAATTTATACAAAGCAAAAGGTAATGTTATCAGACCGTGGATAAGCCACGTTGCAGCTGAGGCTTCTGCCACAGAAAAAGGCAAGGACTCCAACTTCTCAATATGTAACATAGAAAAAGAAGCATCTCGCATAGAAAGCAAGCGTTGTTTGTCAGTCAAATTAAAGGGGGCAAAGAGAGAGGAAACATTCATGTAGTTCCATGGCACCTTGCCAGATTTAAGCGTTTGCAGGGTCCATGCAAATTGCATGATAGAACGTAATTGATTCTGACCATGGTACAACACAGATACTTCATCAAGCACAATATCCACTACAGAAGACACAATGTTATCTAAAGTGTAAATGCGTGAAGAAAGCATGTTAATACTATTGTCTACCACTGCAAGCACTTTCTCTAGATTTGCTTGATCTATAGCCCTAAGTCGTGTTGCTGCCTCAATCTGTGATGTTTTCCAGATTTCATTGTGGACAGCATATATCCATCTTTTTGACCTACCACTATAGCCGGGCCTTTTATGAAATCATTTAAATCTACATTATCATTTAGTTTTTCAAGATGTAATTTAACTGCAGATAATTTAGAATGTTTCAGCCAAGTTTGACATAATTTACCCACAAAGTAAGTTGTGACAGAATGCTCAGTTTCAAAACTTGAATCTGGTTTAACCTGAGCAAAGCCGTCAGACAAACCCAGAAAACGGCGCTGGCAAGAATTAGCACTCTTGTGCCACACTAGCCAACCTTTAGGGTCTATACTGGATATGTTAAAGGAAGAATTCAGCAATAGGGTCTGTAAGTCCCTATTCGAAAATTGAGTATAATTACTCCAGCCTGAATATTCCTCTAACTCGGGGATAGAAGGAAAATTGAGTTTTTTAGCAGTAGCCAATCCAAAGCATGTCGTTTGTGAAATAGTAGAATTCAAAAACAAAATCTGATTCGGGATGAGACATGCACGGTGCAAAGCCTCAGCGCCTTGTACCTGCCAGTTCTTAGAACCCCAAACTGATTTTAGGTCAATTGTTTCCTTCCATAACTCATAACCGCCAATAGCCAGCTTATCAAGAAAGGACTTCGAATACAATAGTTTGGTATCGGTAAGTCTAACCTTGGACATAGGCTTCTGTGTCATTTTGAAATAAAAGGACTCGGGATTAGACTGATTGAAGTCAGTAAAATGTGTACTTTTTCAAAAAGGTACTTGAACTGCCTTGTATAGGAGCCGGACAATGCTCCCATTGTGTATAATTCACAGTATTCCTTCTGGATGTTGTTTTATGTAAGAAGTGATTGCCAAAATGTTGAAAGCAAAACAAATCACCATAATTAGCAGATTCTAAATATAAATCTTCAGCATCAAAGGCAGCATAGTATTTCAAATCAGAAAACAAAGACTCTACGGCCTGAACATCCCAATCATCAGAACGTATGTTTTGTTTCACCACATCCCCCATATTAACTCTAAGCACGTTAGGGACATTAACAACTTCCGTAGGGCCATGAATTTGAAATCGAACGGCATCCCACACGATCCCATCAAGGACAGGCCAAGCAGTGATGTTAACAAATGTCAAGTCTCTTCTCAGTCTATGTGCAGAATGCGATGAGGAAAGGGGGGCCAAAGTTCCATTGAGATGGCGAATGCATGTTCTTTCCTCGACATAGTGTCCATTTACCAACCGGAAAAAATAAAATACAAAACCAATTGACATAAAAAGATATATCGAAAAAAATACCAGCCAAATATATGTCCAAGGGGGAATCAAAAAATGTTTTTTAAACAAGCTGGCATAAACTGCAAAACGAGAGGGTTTCTTCGAGGCAAGGGAAACAGAGTCAAATGAAAATCTGGATTCCGTGGCTAAACGTGCTTGAAGGTCAGGCATGGATAAATCAGTGGGATATGTATAGTCTATTTCATTTTGATCTGCACCGGGTAAAGTATTTAATAAAGGACTGGAAATCGCAGGTAATTCAATGGCTACTGCATTTTCAAGAGTAGAAGCAGTGGGCAAAACTGAATGTCTCACAATGGAAGGACAGGAAACAGCCGGTGTCATGCTAAGAAGAATCGGCCACTCTGTGTATCTTGACATTGTCAATTGAAATAAACCTGTTTTCCTTACGACCAGGAAGTGGTGGTAATACGACTGTTCTTGTGCCCTTCACTCCAAGCACTGGAACCGGAGCTCGATAGGAAGGACCAAATTCTCTCTTGTTATCGATCTTTTCACGAACCAGTTCTCCAACTTGGGGTAGCCAGCCGACTACCGGGATCTGCAACGCAACATCCGACGTGGAGGGCAAGTGTTCCTTTGCAAGACTGTCTCTGGACTTTTGTAGATTCTGTAAAACATTGCAATGTTCATCTGCGTCAAAGGAAGTGGCGCGAACCACACAGTCTAGACCGTCAAGGTCAGGGACGTACATCTTGATGCCAAAGAGCATTTTGTATGGGGTCCGCCCACCCAGAGACCTTCTAGGGAGATTATTAAGCGCACGCTGCACGTCATTGAGATGGGTCAGCCAGTTTCTGCCAGTGCCTATAACTAGTGCTGTCAAATATTGCTTTAAATCACGGTTCATTCGCTCCACTACACTGTTACCCTCAGGTCTGTAGGGAGACGAAAACTTGACTTGGACCCCCAACGAAGTCATGGCATCCTTATACGCCTTAGAGGCGAAAGCCGGACCCTGATCCGAATGGAAGGTACCACAGGCAAAAATCCCTACAAAGACACGCAAATCTCTAATGACAGTCCGTGAATCAGCGCTGCGATGGGGCCATACCCACACAAAGCGTGTGCATGAATCAACTGCTACTAAGATGTACTTATACGCAGTATCAGATGAAAAAGGACCGCAGTGATCTAAATAAACACAACCTAGTGGTTTATTAGAAATGTACAACTGTGTCTGTGGCGGACGCGTGGCAGTTGAAGGTTTAATCTGTTGGCAAACGTCACAAAGAAGGACATAATCACGCGTCTGTTTGTACAGTCCCCGCCACCAGAAGCGTTGTTGTAATTGAGTTACAGTGGCCGAGACGCCCGCATGCGCAGACGCCACACCTTCATGTGCCGCTGTAATCAAGTCAGCCCTGCGATCCGAGTTGGGAATCAAACGTTCTCCAACATCAGGAATTTTCACAAAAGGAACCTTTTCGGGACTTAAGTGGTATGTGTACTTCGAAGGGAATCCCGTAGGATGTTTACCTCCCTTCTCAGTGGCAGCAACAGCCGCCAAGATGTCACTATCAATCTTAGTTTTGGACCTAGTAACTGCTGCAACCAAGTATGTAGATACTGCTGATTTCGCCGCCTCATCAGCAAGCGAGTTACCGACAGCGTGAACCCCAACACTCTGGTGGCCTAGAGTATGAATCACATAAACGAGCGGCAACTTAGCCTTAAGTTCTGCCACTCGAACCCAGATCAGCTTGTGTTTTATTGTGCTACCCTTGGAATCACGAAATTCATTCTGAATCCAAAAGAACAAGTTTTCATTGTAAGACTGGACACAGTAGTAAGAATCACTTACAATAAGAGTAGTAACACTAGGATCAGCGTACTCCAACGCTAGTAAGAGAGCACGAAGCTCTGCCAATTGTGCGGTGCAATCGCCCAGTGGCAACGTGTGCACTTCCCTGGAAATGAACTCATCGTCCAACATAGCACCGACCACAATGGCGCATGCGGAAACGTAGGCGTGTTTAGAGCCATGCGCAACCTGCGCTGAGCCATCAGTGTAAATGATGCAATGGAAGTCCTCCAAAGGTCGCATAGCCAGAGGAGCAGGATGAACGAACTCATACTGCAAGTACTCTTGCGACCGTAATGAGGCGTCAAAAATAAACGTGACATCCGTGGACGTCAAGGACGCAGCCCATTGAATCCACCGAGGGTGCAAAGCTTTTTAATTTGGTACACTGGCTTTCGTGACTGCCTCCAAATGAGGACAGGGTGTTACAACCAACATGCGTTTCCCCTGTGACAGAGCGCGTTCCTTAAGAATCGCCATCTGCACAGCCGTTAAAACCTTTTCCACAGTGGGAAACCGCATTTCAGCCGAAGTGTACAAGTGTGACTTGTAAGCAATAGGTACTGTGTCTCCTTCATTAAAAGTGAGGTACGTGAAACCCACTGTCCCAGGGACAATTCTTATCACCAGGTTTGTGTGGTTATCACGAGTCAGTAAGAATTTAGAAGCGAGCAGATCAGCCTGCAAGGACTGCAAGATGGCTGAATGCTCAGCCAGCCAGCATGATTTTGAAAAAGTAGGTTGTGTCAGAGCAAACAAAGGCTTGATACGCTGGGCATATTCCGGAATGTATGTCCTTCCGAAATTTAAAAAGCCCAGTAAAGACTAATTTTTTCAGCGGTGTAGGAGCGCGCAACTGAGCGCATTTCTCCAAGAAGTGAGGAGCCAATCCTCTACCTTCATTGTTGAGCTCATAGCCCAGGAACAACACAGTGTACTCAGCAATGTGCGATTTTGCAAAGTTAAATTTGTAACCCATATCTACAAAGTTACAAATTATTGAATTTACTCGACACAGATGCATCCAAATTTCGTCGTCTGTGAGATAGATGTCATCCACATACGAGCAAGCATCTGGGTCGATACTCTCCAAAAGGGAGACTATGCGTGCGGTAAAAATACCTGGACTATTCTTATAGCCCATTGGGAGACGCCGGAATTGTTTTTGGACCCCAGCGCATGTAAAACTGGTCCATTGGGAGCTTAAGCTATCCAATCTATGGGCATAGAAACCGTTGGAAATGTCAAGCGTTGTTTTAAAAAGCTTACACACTAGACTATCCACTAGGGCAGAGCCGTGAGTATTCTGTACTGCACAGTCACGGCAATGCGAGTTTAAATGCCGGTAATCCAATACCAAACGATATGATCCGTCTGGCTTGGTCACAGTAAAAAGAGGGTTATTCATCGGTGACACACATGTTTCAATAACTCCCTGATATTCCAATTGTTCAAGGATTTCCGCGACGGAAGATTTTGCTTCACGCCGAAGGGGATATTGAGGTTGAGGATGCGGCTGAGACCGCAACGGAATTTCGTGGCAAGGAGACAATTTATCCCAACCACATTGGTTACGGTACAGAGCCGGTGCAAGAGCCCGAGCCCACTCTTCTGCAAAATGCTGCGCATGCTCTTTCGAGACAGTGTTCGCGAAACTGGGAAGGATTACCTCCTCTCCTCGCGGCGCCGCAAGTACAAAAGGTGGGGGCCAGTCAGCCTCCGAAAGCAAAATATCATATGTAGACGAAAGATTTTCCCAAAACACCCCTTTTACAGTACGCTGTATGTCACCTTCAATTAACAGGAAAATTTCATAAAGTCGCTCATGGGGAGCAAGTCTCGTGTCTGCTGTTTCAATCACAACGTAGACATCAGTCGCTGTCACCCTCAGTAGTGGACGCAGCGCCTCTCTGACTATGGTAATCTCCGCTGCGCTGTCCAGCAAGGTCAGAGCCCACGTCAGATTCCGAAGCCGCGTTCTCACTATCTGTGGCATATCGATGCGCTGTTAAGGCTCTGCGACTTTCTTTTTCGCAAACTGCGGTCTCTTCGGCGTAGAATCCTCCTGCTTTGCTGCGCCGTCAGTCTGGCGGGGCTGGCCACGTCCCTGTTGGCCACCACGTCCCCTACCGCCTCCTCCTCCACCGGTCTTCGGGGCCGATGAGTCCTGAAAGGAACGAGGAGAGCGTTGATCAGAAACCTGAAATCGATCAGGTGATTTAATCATCGCGCGATCGCGCAAATCATAAACTTTCTGTCGGCGCAGGAACTTGTGGCGCAGGAAAAGAATCCTGAGTCTGCTTTTGTTGCTTCCCCTGTGTCTGGTTTTTAGGCCAATTTTGTTTTTTGGACTTGGGTTGGACATCTGCCGCAGCAGACTGTCCTTGTGGTTTTTTCTTCTCTTTAACTGAAAAATATTTCAGACCCCTACTTGTGCGGCCAATAGTTTTATATGCGGCCACAACTATCTTCGCTAACTGTCTGGGATTATCGGCATCGGGCAGAGCAGCCAAAGCATTCGACACCTGAAAGTTCACTGCATCTCCTTTAATATTGGAGAGTATGAGATCGCTTACTATCTCAAAAGAACCACACAGGCGCATACCCAATTCAACCGCTGTCTCCGGTCCGTGATCATCCTGAACACGCTTAACGATCTCAGGCAGTGCGGACATAGACGGGGTGCCGAAACACCCCGTATAAACGGCCGCAAAAGTCTTTCCCCAGCTTTCACAGTCAACGAGCTCAGGAGTTAAATCCTTCGGTAAAGTGATCGTCAACATTCTATGTTTATCAGCAGGAGTAGAATTCGGAAACACAGCCTCCAGTTGGTCAAATTTCTCGGCAAGCCAGAAAGGGAAGTCATCGTTATCAACGGGACGCTGACCAAAAACCGAATTGACCATAACCGGATTGAGCCTTAAACCGCCACGTTCCGTGTGAACGGCCGCACCCCCCTGGGGACCTCCCGGGAGATGTCGACCTATGTATTGCACTAAGGCACGAATCACGGCAATTGAGACAACGTGAAGCCTGCGAATATCTGCAAGGGGACATGCGCCGTGATTCGGGTGCGGGTTAAAGCCACCCAAAGCAGGCCAATTCGTGCCTGCTATGGACAAAGGACCTAACCTCGCAGCGGATAAAGAGTGGGGGAGGGCGCCATCAAACCAAACGCGATGCTGCCAATGATCAATAGGTATTTCCAGTGCCCTGTACGGTGTATATTCAGCCGGTACAGGGGAGGGCGTGTAGTGGTGGAACACACCAGAAGTTGCGTCCACTGCCGGAAACGTTACCCATGAGTAAAACAGCTCGTACGGGTACGCCGGATCTGCACACACCACTAAAATCACAGCCATGCCCTCCAACGGGACCTGGTATGTCTGTAGATGGGCACGCACCGCAATGCGAGTATGCTGCGCAATGGCCACAGCCACAGCCATGATTCCACCGGAACTACTGAAAAACAAAGTTAACTTTGTAGCACAACTGGGTAGTAATTCAAGGAAACCGTTTAGATAGATTCAAGCTTGAAAAAAGACCTATTTAAAAAAAAAGGTAGGTTTCACCGACACCACCGTTTTCCGGCAACGACAGTGAAGGGGTTAAGGTTTGAATGATATACTACTCGAGTGCCATGATATAAGACCACCAACGTACGGGCGCCATGTAGCAGGGTTTCTGTTCTCCCACAGAACTGTGCACAGAGGATTGGAACCTCAGCGAATTAGGGTGACCCAAAACTCACCTTAGTACCCAACAAACCCCTTACGGAGCTAGCTACAGTGTCTCATTGGTCATAACCAACTCCCAATGTTTAGACAAACCAGAACATGAACTCACAAACCTCAGGTTACGTGGAACACATGAGCACTCTTTCGTTATATAATCATTACAAACCAGAACATGGAGTAAAGAAGAACACGTGAGCATTTGAAATGTTTATTTACTAATGCCGTCTTCTCAGGCGCAGTATCTTAGATAATCCAAGTAAACATATTATCAGCAACAAAGCTACAAGCATAGTTACTAGTCCATAGAAAGCGAACGGCGACAGCATGTTACCATGCTGTAAATTAATAAGGGTTAACAACACTTATTTCTCACCCTCCCTAACTCGCATATTATATTAATAGCTAAGAAGGTCTCTTTGGGTTGAATTAGGGCTGGC
Source organism: Lissotriton helveticus (assembly GCF_964261635.1). Lineage (NCBI taxonomy): Eukaryota > Metazoa > Chordata > Amphibia > Caudata > Salamandridae > Lissotriton > Lissotriton helveticus. Next base: position 382,860,952 of record NC_136062.1, read on the forward strand.
CCATACCTCAGTGTCCTAGAATGAAGGGATCACATCAGCATACACCAGCTCTCTCTCTGCATGCGAACAGCATCAAGTGTGCTTGTGTGCCTTAAGCAAAGCAATATAAAACCCGCCTCAAGCCCAAAGTTGGCAGAATGAAGGGATCACATCAGCATACACCAGCTCTCTCTCTGCATGCGAACAGCATCAAGTGTGCTTGTGTGCCTTAAGCAAAGCAATATAAAACCCGCCTCAAGCCCAAAGTTGGCAGAAGTGGCACTTATGTTATGTCTACGAAGTCGCGAAGATCAGACCTCATAACAAATCTGTATCGTGTTGTACCTGAAGCTTCAGCACTCTCTGTACAGACATAGTTTATTAAGCAAAGCTGATATCAGAGTAATAACATATTATTCTCATGTAAACCACAACGAACTACTGGGTTGAAAGCTAAATCAACAATTGAGTGTCGTGTGCAGAAGCAGCAAAAGGAAAAATGGCGTTTAAACATTTAATGAGCCTATGCTAACTTAACACATAATAAAGATATACAGTAGCTATATGACAGTCCTGAAATGTACCAAAGTGCCAGTAACTGAGTTACTGAATTCAATAGCCCTATGAAGTACTTTACTAGTAGTACTGGCAGTCTCTGCTCGCCTCCCAGTCCTAGTCCATTATTCTACCTCTCCAAAATGCTTATCTTACCTGTGATTCGTGTTTGAGAATAGGGGTAGCCACAGGGATGCCTGCATGGCAAATGGTTGGTTGTTGACATGAATCCTCGACGGATGAAATATCATTGTTGTGCAGGTAGTAGTAGTGGTACACACTGGCAGTAGCAGCATATGAAAAAAAGGAAATTAAACATTGAGTGGCCTGAGTGTAGCATTGGAAACAGTACGATAGACAGTATGCTACAGAACAGTGCCATAAATTGTAACCTAAGCAGTGCTAAAGTATTCTAAATATAAGTACTAGTTTCGTGGACTATGGCTACTATAAGAAATATTATGAAGGCAAAGGATACTTAAACATAAGAATTAACCATTTGATTCATCATGTGTACGAGTATGATGTTTAATGCTCAATTCACGATGTCGCACATGAAATTCCATTTTCCAACATTTTTCTGGTGCTTAGACCTTATCCTCCCCTGCAAGTGTGTGGAATTTCTTGCTGTCATAGTCATACCTCAATGAAAAACCACACAGCCTGGGGGAAGATTGGATGGTAATGGGGTTTTTTGGGAAAAGTTTTGTGGAGAGAAGAAAAAAACAATACATGGACAAACAACAAAGGAAGAGAAACTAATTTTTAGATTCAAAGATATCCATAAATCTTTTAAGGGACATAAAGGTAGTGCACTACTGCATGCATGTAGTTGTTTGCTAAACATATGGTTAGGTTACGTTACTGAAAAGTTGTACTTACTACATCTTATTAGTAAGTATGAGGAAACAATTTGACATTGACACTAGTACAGGGCTGCATTAATTACACAATTTCACTTGCCTTTCTGCCCTCAGAGAATAAACACTTATTGTTAGTACATTAAGTTAGTTATAAAAATAGCAGACACGTATGAAATAGCTGGAGAGAGGACTTTGAAGCAGAGAACAAAGAAGAAACGCACCTAGTCACATTCGTAGAAGTACAAGTTTTTTACAACAATAACATTTAAAAGATAAGGAAAAGTTAAGAGAGAATACTGTAACTTTATGTTGTAGTTGTCCTGTTGAATTATTGAAGTTGCATGCATCCAGCCATTCCTCTTATTCGCGATATACTCCTCCATTCCATCTTACGCTCCGTCGATCAATATTGGTGACCAGACACACTGTCCACTGGCTGCCTGATGAGTAATTGCGGATTGCGTCGGAGTTCAGCGTTTGTTACATGGCACATGGTAAAAGCTGTCCTGTAATTTTTTGATGGGAAAAAACAAGAAGTGAACTAATAAAAAAAATCTAAGGTACGCTGTGTAGTGCAAAAATAATACTTTCAATTTACAGAGCTGACATTATTATTATATACAATCATCACTTCAAAAGTGCGTAACCTGGTTCTCCTTTACAAGGATAGTAATAGTAACTATGGTTGAATTCTGCTGATCCACCATGGATTTCCTTTAAGAAAATTGCAAACAAAATTAGACATTCCCAGGAGTGCTCCCAGACCCCTGAACCCAGTCGGCAAAATGTAGAACACCCCCAAGTAGCCCCCTAAAAACATGCGATACTGCTACCAGGTTGAACCCTAACTTCAAAACGTGCAAAAGCGCACTCTGCAAGTAGGCCCAAACCCCCCTTTTCCACCGTGGATTTTCTTCAAAACACTTGCAATCAAAATTAGACATTCCCAGGAGTGCCCCTAGACCCCATAATCCAGGCGCAAAACTGTAGAACCCCACAAAATAGCCCCCCAAAAACATGCAATACTGCGATGGGGATGAGGCCCAGTTGAAAATCAAGCAGAAAGCGCACTTTGAAATTAGGCCCAAAAGACCCTTTTTCCACCATGGATTTTCTTCAAAATACTTGCAATGATTATTAGACATTCCCAGGAGTGCTCCCAGACCCCTAAACCCAGTCGCAAAAATCTAGAACACCCCCAAGTAGCCCTCCGCAGAAAAGCAATTTTGGTAAAAAAAAAACATTTCACCTCGGATTTTCTTCAAACCACTTGCAATCACAATTACAAATTCCCAGGAGTGCTCCCAGACCACTGAACCCAGTCGCAAAAATGTAGAACACCCCCAAGTAGCCCCAAGTAAAAATGCGAAGTGCTAACCCTAACTCCAAATCGTGTCAAAACTCACTCTGCAACTAGGCCCAAACCCCCCTTTTCCACCATGGATTTTCTTAAAAACACTTGCATCCATAATTAGACATTACCAGTAGTGCTCCAAAACCCCTGAACCCATTTGCAGAAATTTAGAACACCCCGAAGTAGCCCCCTAAAAACGGCTACCAGGTTGAACCCTAACTCCAAATCGTGCTAAAACGCACTCTGCAGCTGGGCCATAACTCTCCTTTTCCACCATGGATTTCCTTAAAAACCAATGCAATCAAAATTAGACTGTGCCAGCAGTGCTCCAGGACCCCAAAACCCACTCCCAAAAACCAAGAACCCCCCCAAACAGCCCCCTAAAAACAGGCAAGTGAGCAAAAACAGAAAAACTCTCACCATGCATTTTGTCCAAAACACTTGCGCCCGATATTAGACCTTCCCAGCATTGCCCCCAGACCCGCCAACCCACCCGCAAAAAAGTAGAACACCCCCAAACAGGCAAAAATCAAAAATGCAAAATTTGAAACTTATGTATGCCATCTTCTCAATTATTCATTACATGTTCTACTTTTTGTCCGCATCTTCTTCAGAAAGTGAGGGCCCACAGGGCAGCCTCTCCTGTCAATATCAGAAGTAACTCTGTCAGCAATCAGCAAGCATGTAGTCAGTCAGTAATTTCAGTCCCACTTGAGGGGACTCGTCTACGAACACAAACTTTCTTTATTCTTCGTAATCCATCCATCTGCCTTGAGGGAAATGGATAGGAAGAGTCTGGAGGAGGAGGATAGAGGAACATGATTGAGTTGTGAACCTCAGGAATGCAGACTGCAGCACCTTCAAATCAATAAGGAAAATAAGATGAAGGCAGTGCTGCTGATGGACTTGTTGTGAGATTAGGTGATTAGAGTTTTGTTGTGGTAAAAGTTGCAAAACAAAGAAAGACACAGGAATAAAAGTGAATAAGGACGGAAAAAAGAAAGTCATTTTCAGGCCTCGGTGTCAGGGTACTAGAGCTCCTCCTCAAACTCTATGAATTGAGTCAGGAGTAGGTCAGCTAACAGAGAAGAACTTCCGTCACCTAAGTCGGTGTCCTCTTCTTCCTGCGTGCATTCACGTATTTTGTAATCTGGTGGTATGAAGTGCTGATTCATTTTGATCAGTGTTAACCTCTCCACATTTTTGGGCGAGAGGCTGGTCCTTTTTGAAGTTACAATGGCACCAGCAGCACTGAAAACACATTCAGAAGACACACTTGCGAGTGGGCAAGACAAATAATGTATAGCCAGGTTGGTGATCAGTGGCCATAGAGGCATTTTCCTGTACCAATACAGCAATGGGTTCTTATTAACAAAGACCTCTGTTAGGTCATCGAGATAGGCCTGCACCATCAACTCAAGGTTCTCCACGGTTGCTGCACTTTGCGTACCATCTGAGGCCTTTGCAGCACAGTAACGAGCAAACCCTTGATGAGTTAGCCAATCCTCTTCCGACAAGATTATGGCTCGGCCTGGTGCAGGTGAGGGCAATGATACGGTTGCTGCTGGTGTCGTTAATGGCTGTGAGGGAAAGTGACTCCCTTGGGCCACAGATTCAGAATTTGAACTGGACGCCGGATGGCCTGCTGATTCAGTTGTACTTCTGCCGTCTCCTTGAATTTTCTGCCGCTCTTCTTCGAACCGACTGGCTGACACAGCTAGCCAATGTTTGTACTTTGAAACATCTGCTTCATCAAAAGGAATTAATGCTTTGCTGGCCACTGCCTTATTATACCGTGGATCCAGAATAGTGGCACAAATGTAATGTTGTTCTGTATGTATGTTTTTAAGCCTTTGATTGTCAACTAGGCGGCTTAATAACCTCTCCGCCAACCGATATGCGTCTTGCTTTTCAGCATCATCTCGGAACGTTGAAGACACTGCCTTCAGTTGGTGCTCTAGCATGCGCAACAATGGGATAGCTTTGCCCAAAGAACAGTCCTCCCTGCTAACTTCACGCGTGAAGACCTCAAAAGGACGAAGCATGTCTGTCAGGCTTGCAACTAGGTTCCATTCCTCCAACTCTAGCCTCATGTCTTTCATAGTAGAACCCAGTTATAGACATACTCATTTATTACCCCCCACTGCTCAGACAGACGCTCAAGCATGTAAAAGGTTGAGTTACAACGTGTTGCCACCTCCTGGATTAGTCCTTTGACTGGCAGTTTACGTTCATGTTGAATGCTCCTCAGCTCCTTCCGGGCCTTAAAAGAATGGCTGAAATGTGTGCAGATTCTTCGGCAGGTGGTCAGTAACTTGCTGACTGTGTTTTCATTTTTCAAGAAATCTTGCACCACGATGTTAATACTGTGCGCCAAACACGGCACTCTGAAATAGCCACCTTGATGCATGGCCTTAACTATATTACTGCATTATCCGTGGAAACATAACCAACTATCTGATTTCTTGGATGCAGCCATTCAGAGACCTTCCTATCAAACTCCTCCAAAAGGTTAGGTGCAGTATGAGTTTTCTCCATGGCAAACATGGCTAATGTTGCATGTTTCCGAGCAGCTTGAAAAAGTGTGTCCGGGTCAACACCTACATTTGTCTTGCCTCTAACCCCTGCAAAAGACACCCAGTGTGCAGTGATACACATGTAATCAAGGGCTTGGCAACTGGTCCACATGTCTGTTGTCAAGTGAATAGTGTGAACAGCACTCTTCTGCAAAGCTACCCCAATCACCTCCAGCACATCTTGATGTAGCGCTGGAACCGCAACTCTGGTAAAATAGGACCGGTTAGGAACCTTCCATTTAGGGCAGACTGTTGCCACAAATTCTAGAAAACCCACCCCTTCCATGAAAGAAAAAAGGGAGAAGGTCCAGCGCTAGCATTTTAGCCAGCTTTGCATTATACAGACGTACCGTTGGGTGGTTGCGTTCAAATGGCGCATCCGACCAAAACATGCTTCTAATGGTGGGCTGGGCCATTTTACGTGATGATGATGAGGATGATGATGATGATGCAGACTTCAAACCAGTTAGGCTCATTGATGTAGTTTTTCGCATTGGTGTCTGTCCCAGACTCTTAGTGTGACTCATACATGTTGCAGGGGTAGAGGGTGTGGGCGCTACCACTGCAGTGCTGCTGCCAGGGGTACTGGGTGTACCAGAAAAATTGTCAGTCGGTTCTTGACTTCCCCCCTGCACAATCAGCCCCTCGTCAGCATCAGATGCAATGTGAATGGATACATTGGGATCAGTTCTACTTTGGTTTTCCCGGATCTTCCTTAGGTGTGCCTCCCACCGGATAGTGTGGTGTTTTTGGAGATGACCTCTCTGGCCTCCGGTACCATAGTTGGTACCAAGCTTACCCCGACTAACTAATACTTTACAAATCGAACAAACGACCATGTTTTCCACCTTTTGGTTAACAGTAAAGAAATTCCAAACTGGGGACTGAAAATGTCTGCTGGTGGTGGAGGTGCTACTTTGACTTTCAATGCCAGATGAAGTGGAGGATGGGTGTGGCTGAATTCGTTTCTGTTGTTCACTTACAGCACCACTACTTGAGGTAATGGAGGTCGAGCTGGATGGGTGTCCCTGCCGGCCCTTCAGACTAAAAAATATGGAAGCTGCAGGTTGTGTTGGTGTTGTAGTTAACTGTGTTGGTGGTGGTGGTACCACTGCCACGCCGCCCACATCCCGCAGCCATTCGGGATAGGGTGAAAATGTCTGTCTACTGCATGCCCACTGGGCCTGGAGTGACGACTGTGATGAATGGGTCGTCGTCAGGCTGCTCATCAGCAGCAGAAGACACCACTTCTTGTTCGTCGTCATCACCCATAAGTTGAAGCCTTGCGGGTACCTTCCTTTTAGGCTTAGCTACCTTTGTCGGCTCATGGCGTGCCTCACTCTCAGACTGCATTTGTGGGTTCCAATCAGGATCAAGGTCATCAGAATGAAGGGGGCTTGAAGAAGAACTTGTAGTTGTAGTAGTAGCCCTCCTTGACCTTTTTCTTTCTGGGGATCTGGAAGACAATGGATCAACATCAGGAGGAGTGGCTTCCTCGGATGATACCTCCGCTTCAATATCCATTTCCAGATGTGCCCCTACTTCTGGAGGAACAAGCTTTGTAGGCACTTTTGCCGCTCCATGAACTTCTCCTTGCGCCTCTCCTTGCCAATCAACTTGCGCTTGTACTAGTTGCACCTGTGGTTGTCGTTGCGGCTGTGGTTGTTGAACACTCGTCAGCTGAGTTACACCCGGCGTTGATTGGATGGTACTTTCTTGTGAGGAGCCAACATCACTGGTCGATGATGATTGAACAACCAAAGTGGCTGCCGCAGCAGCACTCATGGTCTTGGACCTAACTTGGCATGGTGGCACTGAGCCCAATGAGGCGGAGGTGCTGCTTCCAGCTTGGTCCCTAGCGGACACCGCTGCTGCTGTAGGCGTAGTTTTTTTTCCCCTAAAAAAAGGTGTCGGTGGGCACACCAGTCTCCTTGGTAGGTGGTGCCACTTGCTTCTTCTGCTCCCTCTTACTGGCAGTGGCACTGGCAACTTTTTTTGCTGAGCTGCTACGGCCACCTTTCTTTTGGCCCATCTTCTTCAGATGTCAGAACAGCAGGCCGCAGGTTGCACGAGTTGCAGAGTTGTCTTGTCTGTGGCCACACGTGAGGTCACGTGATGTTGTGCTGCACACACCGCTGCAGGACTTATTCCTGGCACTGGTGGTTCTTTTGTGCACCTAAAAGCAATGGAAGCCAGAGGAACATCAGTTAAACATCCCAAAAAGTCGAAAAACACACAAAAATCACCACAATCCAATGCCATCCATGCCCTCAATGATGCTTAAATTCAAGACACCCCACAGAAAGACTTGGTCCATGCACCACTCACTACCCCTGGGCCTAACGGAAGAAAGCAAGGCAAACTGGGTGCAGGCCTGAGCACACTGCCTGGATTCAAAATGGCCCCTTGACCCCCGCGACAAGGCCACGCCCTGCCTGGACCAGGCCTCAAAATGGCCCCCACCCACATGGCCAGGCCCCAACAACACCCCAAAATGTCGAAAAAACACACAAAAATAACCACAATCCAATACCATCCATGCCCTCAATGATGTTTAAATTCAAGACACCCCACAGAAAGACTTGGTCCATGCACCACTCACTAGCCCATGTCCTACTGGCTAGTGAGGCTTGACAGGCACCCCAAATTTAAAAAACAAAATCAACATATAACAGTGAGCTAAAATTCCATGACATAAAAGACAATTAAGTTAAAAAAAAAATCACAGAAAAAGTTGTACCATGCACCCATGATTAACCCTGGGCCTTCTGGATACTGTGCCTACCCACAATATATATTGTTTTAAATGTGTTGTAGCAGCAACTGCAAATTGCAATGCCCCAAACAAACAACAGCAACTTACTTGTAAAATCTCAAGTCCAAAAGTGATCCAAACTCCAAAGTCTAAAAAGTCCTCAAATACAAATATCCAGCAGCAGCCATAAAAAGTAATCCTTCCAGCTCCAGATTCAAATCAAAAGTGACCAGGACATGGACAAAGCACTGGGAGGAGCCTGCCGGACAGGAACAGGAAGCTTGAGACTCTGGGGCACTTCCTTCCTCCCACCCCCCCAAAAAATGGACTCCTTGCACCAAAAAGTGCAGCCAAATGTCAATCTGAGGAGTTATTCTGATCAAAATCATCATTTTCAGAAGGTTTATGCTTCCTGCAGTGGATTTCTTTTTTTTTAAAAAACATTTTTATTTGCATTTTGGTTATAACTCAACAGTACAGTCATGTAATTATCCGTGCTCAACCCCCTACTCCCTCGCCCACCCTTCCACAATCCAACTTTGCTGGTAAGTTTCATATCACATTTGTCCAATGTCTGTAGATTCGATATGCAGAGATCTCTCAGCGACCCCTCCCAAACCATCCGAGAGACGTTTAAGCCGTTTTGCATCCTAACGCTGAGCTCACCTACCTCCCAGCCCCCCATCCACACCATGATAATGGCGCCACCTGGCCCAGACCTTACGGACTTCCGTGGACACCCTCTAGCTTTGTAGGTCACTCTCTCGGCAGCCATATAGAGATCTAACCCTCGTCTCCATTCCTCAAATTCCGGGGGAGTCGGCGACCCCCAGTACTTTGCTATATCCCTCTTGGCTACCACCAGTGCCAAAACCAGGAAGGTCCACATCGTTAGTAATTCCCAGGAGGGCCAGCTTGGGCTCCTGGATAAGTGGGACCTCCAATACCTCTCTCAACTCCATAAATATGTGGTTGCAGTAGTTTTGAATCACGTCACATGCCCACAGTATGTGATAAAAGTCTCTTCCGTCTCTGTGGCATCGGAGGCATGTAGTGTCATCTATTTTCCCTATTCTATGTGGAGTCTCACCCTGTCGAAAATAGGTCCTGTGTAGCAACATTGTATTGAATGAGATACAGCCTGGACTTGATCGCCACCTCCCTGGGATGCATCAACACTATGTCCCCAATCAAGGTCATCAAATTCTCCCACCTCCTCCTCCCATGTGTCTACGTTTCGCCAGATCTCCTAGCATATTGTTGGTTAAGGTTTTATAGGTGAGTGAGACCGCCTTCCCCCGGATCTGTTCCTGCAGGAGCCGACCCTCTAGTGGTGCATATTCTGGGAGCCCAGGTAGGTGTATGTTCTGGATCCGCCAAGCATGACGCAGCTGTATATACTTGTAGAGCTGTGTGTGTTGAAGACCAAACTCCAATTTTAGGGTCAGAAAGGATTTTAATTCCCCTCTGGCGACCACATCTCCAATGGTGGAGATTCCGATGTCATCCCATCGTTTAAATCCCTTAAGTTTATAAAGTTCGGTTAACCATTTGCAGTGCCATAGTGGCGTTTGCCGGGTGGGTTTCCTCTCCCAGCCAGTACGTTTCGTGGCCTTGTTCCACGCAAGTAATGTAATAACAGTCGCTGGAAGAAGCTGCCTCCTTCCAGAATCCCCATACAGATAGTGTAATATGTTGTGCGGGGACAGTTTGTGTCTTTCTAGAGCATATGTGGGGTGGTCTGCCTGAGTATTTAGCCATTCGTTTATCGGGGTCATGTGTTCCGCCCAATAGTAGGCCTCCAGATTAGGTAACGAGATTCCTCCGCTGTATTGGTGTCTCTGGAGGGTAGTCAGTGATATTCTAGGCTGTTTACCCAGCCAGAGAAAAGCCCTGAGATCTGAATGAATTTTAGGCAGCAGTGTTTCCGGTAGCGGGTAGTATTCATTCTGTAAGGCGTATAAATATTTGGGGAGGATGATCATCTTATACATAGCCGCTCATCCTAAGAGCGTAAGCGGCAGCTGTCTCCAGCGGTCCATGTCCGCTGTAGAATTCAGCATGATCCTCTCTAAGTTTTTCTGAAGGGAGAGTTTCCTGTCAAGGGTGATGTAGATCCCGAGATACTGAAAGCCTTCCGTCATCGTAATTAGTTACCCTAGCAATGCCGTCCGGTTGTCCCTGCCCCGCGGGTCGTACAAGACCGATTTATGCCAGTTTATTTTGTACCCGGAGTGTCTACCATAGTATTCCATTTCCCGGAAGAGCTGCTTTCCGGGTCGGTAATGTACAAGAGGACATCATCCGCATAGAGGGATAGCTTCTCTTGTGCAGGATCAGTATCTGTTCTGCTGAATCCAGCAATCCGTGGGTTTTGCCGGACCCTAGCTGCTAGTACCTCAATGGTTAGTGTGAAGAGGAGGGGGGACAGAGGGCATCCCTGGCGGGTCCCCCTCTGAATCTGGAATTCACGGGACAGTCTACCATTCACCCTCACCCTAGCTCGCGGTGCGGTATAGAGGAGCCGGACCCAAGTCCGAAATTTAGGACCAAAGCCAAATTTATGCAAGACACCCTCCAGGAACGGCCAGTGGACCGCGAAGGCTTTCTCAGTGTCCAGGGAGAGAAACCAGTGCAGTAACTCTCTGTCCCGCACCACCTGTAGCCAATTGTGCGTGCGTCTAAGGTTTCAGCTTGGTGGCCCTGTCTGGCAGAAAACCGGTTTGATCCAAGTGTATGAGGTCTGGAATCACCGACCTCAGTCGAAGCGCTAAGATAGTTGCAAGGATTTTCACCTCTGTGTTAGGACGCACAGTCCTCTCGAGGTTTTCCCTCCTTGTGTATTGGAATGATCGTTGCCATGGAGAGGTCCGGCGGGAGTCTCCCTTCCTGATACGCCCCCGTAAAGAGGTTCCTCAAGTGGGGAGCCAGGAGATCAGCCGTACACTTAAAAAATTCTGCCGGGAAACCATTTGGTCCCGGCGTTTTACCAGGTCTTAATCTAGTAACGGCCTCAGAAATGTCCTCTACAGTAATATCAGTCTCTAGTGTCTTAAGGGCATCAGGATCCAGTGATGGAAGGTCAACCCGTTCCATATACTGGAGGGCCTCGTCGCAAGTCCCTAGGTCCCTGGTGGTGTAGAAATTTTCATAATGCACAGCAAAAGTCTCGGCAATGTGCGCATCCGTGTTAACAAGAGCACCGTCTGAGTCTCTAACCCGGTCCACCCATCTATCTGCTCGTTCCTTTCTGCTGAGCCACGCCAGGAGTTTGCCTGATTTATCACCTAAATCATGGAGGTGGCGGAGGGTGGCCAGGTGCTGAGTCTTGGCTTCCTCTGTCACTAATTCTCTAAATTGCTTCAGTTCGTCAACCAGTCTCCGAAGAGTCCCGGTATTTCTCGAACTCAGATGTTCTCTCTCTAGGTCCAAAATAGTCTGTTCTACTGCTGCAACTTCTCCCTGAAGTTTCCTCCGTTCCTCTCCCAGCCTATTTTGTATCCTGTCCCGCATCACAGGCTTCAGGGCTTCCCAGGGGGTCACCCCTGAGTCAACTGACCCTTCGTTTTCAGCAATGTAGACCCTTACATCCGCTCTCACCCCTCTCCGTAACGGTGCCTTTTGGAGATCCCAGGCGGCCAGGCGCCAGGAGGCCACACCAGCACCCTGATTGTGTCCCATTCTCAATAACAATGGTGAATGGTCGGAGATTCCCCTCGCCTGATATTCCGCCGCTGAGTCTACCGTCAAGTGCTGTCTGGACATGAATTTGTAATCCAATCTGGAAAATACCTTATGGGCGGCCGAGTAAAAGGAATAGGCGGTGTGGCCTGGGTGTAACCACCTCCAGACATCCGTGAGGCCTATAGTTGCCATCAGCCGGGCAAGGGGGGTCCGATTTCCCCCCCGCGGCTGGCGTCCCTGACCGGTCCGTCCCCACTTCCATCACGTCGTTCAAGTCGCCACCTGAAATTTGAATGGTGTCGGCCGTGTCGAGGAGTATGTTGGTCAGTACCCTAAGTGTGTTCGCCTGCAACTTGGGCGGTGCGTAGACTGATATGAGTGTGTGGGTGCATCTGCGCCATGTCCCCTGGACCCCGACACAAGTTCCCAGTGGGTCGACCCAGGTGCGTGTAGTACAGAACGGGGCGGTGTTCTTTATTAGGACTGCTACCCCCCTCGAATCAGTTGTGTAGTCCGCGTGTGACAGTACTTTATGGCGCCCACTGACTATAAAGGGGCAATTATGTCCCTTAAGATGAGTTTCCTGTAGGAAAGTGATATCTGGGTCTATCCTTTTTAGGTATGAGTTGACAAGCCCCCTCTTTATTTTGTTACCCAGCCCGTTTATATTCCAGGTCAGGACACTAACTTTTTCGGAGTCTGTGGATGTAGCTGTTACTGTATGCGCCATTCTAGGGTATAAGTAGGGCTGTGTAGATGGCCTCCAGTGCAGGAGTGTAACATGGCGCACCAATGCACATGACTGTATTCAACCTACTGTTTCCCCCTCCCCCCAACCCGAGTCCCCCCAACAACACTGTTCGAAAATCCCCATCCCCACCCTCCCCTTCCCCACCTTCCCCTCCCGTCCACCTGCGGTGGATTTCTTGTGCAGAATTGCAATTTTTGCAATTTCGGGAAAGGGAGCTGTTCAAATCTCCCGCCGGACGTCAGCTGCGCGCCGCATCTACGTGTTCGGCATTATTTACTCCCGCAATGCATAATCGCGGGCCCTTATGACGTACTCGCGTTGTCAAACTCTCGCTGTGCAAGATGGTGAGCTGCGTTGATGTAATTGCGTTCGAAAAACTCGCGCGAACACGCAGCAAGATCCAAAATGGCGCAGCACACTCAAACCAGGAGAAAAACAATTCGGCGGACTCAGAATCACGGTAAGTCAACGCCACGCGTGCGATATTGTATTTTTCAAGCGCGACCAAGCAAAAAAGTCCATAGCTTGCGAATTTGCGGCTTTTTGGGCGAATTTGCCAAAAATCCGCAAATTCCGCGAACGAAACAGATTTTACGCCCACGCTTAGTTGAGACCCCTTCATGGGTGCAGCTACTGTGGTGGCAAGGGCCCTCCTGGGAATATTTTCCAGAGTGGGCTTCGCTAAGGAGGTAATATCAGACCGAGGTACCAACTTTATGAGTAGTTATCTCAAAGCAATGTGGAAGGAGTGTGGTGTCAACCATAAGTTCACCACTCCCTATCATCCACAATGCAATGGTCTTGTGGAAAGATTCAAGATTAAAGGGCTCCCAGAAAAGGTCAGGCAAAGATGGGACATTCTCTTGCCCTGCCTTTTATTTGCATACAGGGAGGTTCCACAGAATGGGGATTGTTACATCCCTTTTGAACTTTTGTTTGGCCACCCTGTCAGAGGACCTTTGTGTCTAGTGAAAGAGGGATGAGAGTTACCTCTCAAGCCTCCCAAACAGGACATAGTGGACTATGTACTTGGTCTCTGCTCTAGGATGGCTGAGTACATGCAAAAAAATCCAACTAAAAACCTTGAGGCAAGTCAGGAATTACAGAAAGCCTGGCATGACCAAAAGGCTGTGCTGGTGGTGTACCAACCAGGGCAGAATGTGTGGGTGCTGGAGCCAGTGGCCCCAGCAGCTCTCCAAGACAAGTCAAGTGGACCCCATACTATTTTGGAAAAGAAGGGAGAAGTCACTTATCTAGTTGACCTAGGAACTCCCAGGAGTCGCCACAGGGTACTCCATGTCAATAGATTGAAACCATATGTTGACCGGGCAGAAACGGGTTTGCTCATGGTTACTGATGAGGGACAGGAGGAAGAGAGTGTCCCACTCCCTGACCTGCTCTCTCAGCACCCTGATATTGCTCAGTTGATGGTGTAACCTTGGCAGGCAGCCTCACTGACCAGCAGCAAACTGTTTGGAGATGAGTTCTGCAGCAGTTTAGACATATGATTTCACTGACTCCAAGTCAGATCACCTGGTGCACTCATGGACACTGGGGACAGTATGCCTGTGAGGAACAAGATCTACAGGCAACCTGACCATGCCAGGGACTACATCAGGACAGAAGTCCAGAAAATGTTGGAATTCGGTGTTATTGAGCCCTCAGATAGCCCTTGGGATAGCCCAGTAGTACTTGTGCCAAAACCTCGAAACCCAGGGTGATAAAAGAGAGATGAGGTTTTGTGTAGACTACAGGGGACTCAATGCAGTCACCAGGACTGATGGTCATCCTATTCCTAGGGCAGATGAACTTATAGATAAATTGGCCTCAGACAAATATCTGAGTACATTTGACCTAACAGCTGGCTACTGGCAGACCAGACTAGCTGACTCAGCAAAAGCCAAGACAGCATTTTCTACCCCTAGTGGGCATTATCAATTTGTGGTAATGCCCTTTGGTCTGAAGAATGCACCTGCCAATTTCCAAAGGTTGGTGAATAAAGTCCTTACATGCCTGGGTGACTTTAGTGTAGCATATCTAGATGATATTGCTGTCTTTAGTTACACCTGGGAGGTGTACCTGGTCCACCAGAAGAATTTTTGGAGGCCCTGCAGAAAGCAGGCCTAACTATGAAGGCTACCACGTTCCAGATAGGGCAGAGTCAAGTTGTGTACCAGGGCCACCTTGTTGGTGGAGGCCAGGTTCAACGATTACAGAGCAAAATCCAGACCATAATGGACTGGGTTGCTCCAACCACCCAGACTCGGGTAACAGTTTCTTATGCCGGACTGGGTATTACAGGAGATTTGTGAAGGGGTATGGATCCATTGTGATACCCCTCAATGACCTAACTTCTAAAAGGATGCCAAAGAATGTTCAGTGGACAGTCAGAAAACCTTTGATGACCTTAAGCAGGCCACGTGCTCTGCACCAATACTCCAAAGCCCCGACTACTCCAAAGAATTCATAGTTCAAACTGATGCATCGGAGGTGGGGGTAGGAGCTGTACTATCACAACTAAATGAGGAGGGTCAGGACCAGCCAGTAGCTTTTATAAGCTGAAGGCTGACCCCCAGAGAGAAACGTTGGTCAGCCATAGAGAGTGAGGCCTTTGCTGTGGTCTGGGCATTGAAGAAGTTGAGGCCATACTTTTTTAGTACTCACTTCCTTGTTCAAAAAGACCATAAGCCCCTCCTGTGGCTACAAGAGATAAAGGGTGAAAATTTGCTCAGGTGGTCAATTTCCCTAGAGGGGAGGGACTTTACAGTGGAACATAGACCTGGGAGCAACCATGCCAATGCAGATGGTCTCTCCAGATATTTCCACTTAGAACATAAGGACTCACCTGGTCTAGGTTAGTTTAATGTCCCTGCATTTGGGGAGGGGGGGTTGTGTAGGAGATTGGCATCTACGGACTAAGTTGCCCCCAACTTTTATCTGATGTTTCACTGTTTTATAACTCTAATCAGGCTGTGGCCCTGCTATCCAGGACCCCAGCCTAACTGCTTCCTCTCTAAACCGATGTGAGTACCCTAGGTATACTACTTATTGAATACTGAGGTCACCTTGTGATCTCTAGTATATGGTACCTTAGGTACCAAAGGCATAGGTACCCCAGAGGCCTACCAGGGGCTGAAGTACTTATTGTGCAACCCCTGGGACAGCCATACAAAATGACACCACCAGACTGCTACTGCAGTCTGGGTAAGGCTGTGCATGCACCCCTTACAGAGATATAGGTTCACTATATCCCACCTTTACACAACTCATATACTCCTATCAGTCACCCCTATGGCATGCCTTGCAATCCTACAAATGCAAAAACAACAATTGATGGACAGAATGCAGAACAATGTCATACATTCACCCCAGTACAGAGATCTGGGCCTAAATCCATTGTTTTTTTTGCACTCCACACCACCCCAGTTCAGACATGGCCATATGCAAATCAGCCTTGACCCTGTGCCTCATGGGAACCGTCCAGCCCGAACTGCCAAGCCATGTCTTCCCTGGACTGGAATCAAGCATCCTAGAACCGGTTTCTGGCTATCAGCCGTCTTCAGCCAGGATAGCTTAACTCCAGTGGTGTGGAGAGCACGGGACTCACGTCTGAGCATACCCGTCCCACTCGGAGTGACAAATGCAAAAACAACAATTGATGGACAGACTGCAGAACAATGTCATACATTCACCCCAGTACAGAGATCTGGGTCTAATTCCATCGTTTTTTTGCACTCCACACCACCCGAGTTCAGACATGGCCATATGCAAATCAGCCTTGACCCTATGCCTCATGGGACTAGTCCAGCCCGAACTGCCAAGCCATGTCTTCCCTGGACTGGAATCAAGCATCCTAGAACCGGTTTCTGGCTATCAGCCGTCTTCAGCTACGATAGCTTAACCTACAAGGGAGGGTGCTGGGATTAAAGTGAGAGGGTGCTCCTGCATGAGTAGAGCCCCTCTACAACGTTTGGTAAAATGATTTTGAGGTTGTTTGTTGTGCATTACATCAATCCCGGTAGAATGCTATCTTGGGAATGGCTGCACTGAAACATGTTGTGTTTGGTGTCAAACACCTTGGAATCATACCCCCACTCCAGTACTGAAGGGGGGTATGATTCCACCCTGCTAGAGGGGTGACATGTAGAAAGCGATACATTTGTGCAACCAGTTTAAAAGAGCCCTGGGACTACAAATGGATGCCACCAGTCACAGACACAAGTCTGGCCTCCTGCTACTGACCGAAACTCAGCAGAGGAGGCCTGGACAATAGGTTTATTGTCACAGGGAGATGCTATCCCAGACAGGCTATAGTGGATTAGAGCTGGGTGGGTGAACTCCAGGAGTGCTTTGATCCTAAGGCACATTTGGGGCCCTTGGCTGCTGTCCCTTCCAAAACTGTATCCTACGAGCTCCAATGCCCATACATGGGCGTACCCTGGCCACAGAAAATGGGTGTAGCACCCCTTCCTGCCAAACCTCCCATTGGAGGACCCTGAATTAGTCCTTCCACTCTTTGTGAAATAAAGGTGGGAGCCTTGTCCCCGAGACTTTAGATTATACAGCATGAAACTTTGAAATTGAATCCTTGACCTGCGATGTGATACTCGTCCAGCTGACTGAAGAATCTCCCTTGGGATAAAGGAGATATACCCCTGCTTGGCAGGCACCGAAGCACCGCATCTGACCCGGTTGGCATCTCCGCTGCTCCGAAGGACACAGAAGACTTTTGCCACGCCGGAGGTGGGTTCCCAAGCATCCCTGAGGCCTGTGAGTGTGCACAGCAAGTCTGAGCACCATGAACCTCGTGGGGGCTGCAATACCCCTGGACACTGCCACCATTTGCTTTTGCACCCGACTCCAGCGTTCCCTGAGCCTGTGCATTGGGCCATCATTAGCCCCGACCCGAGCAGCATTTGACTTTAAGAACTCTGGCCTGCATCGACCCTGCGTCCCATGGGCTGGCTTTTCGTCAAGCAGCTCACCTGGCTTTCGCAACTCCTTGTCTCTTGACTTGTGGGTCCACTGAAAGACCAATCCTTAATTCCAAGTGCTCCCCTGGTTACTCCAGGCCTGCCCTCGCGTTCCCTTGCTGGGGAAGTTCCTCAGACCTTGCTGGTCTGCACCGTAGCTGATCTTCACTTCCTGCGTGGGTTGCAGCTGCCAAGACTTGTCGAGTCCAATCCGGATTCTAACACCGCAGCGACCTTTATCCTTCATGGGACAGCAAGACTCCAGCTCCTGGACATACTCGACACCTCCTGTACCTCGTGGCTGCAGAGAGAAACTACACAACATCGATCCTGAAGCACCCGACGACAGTGGACATTCACTCTTGAGTCCCCTGGTCACTGGCAAGTGACCCAGACTCTGTCCCCTCTGCTTTCAGGTCTTCTACTTCATCATACATCTCTTCATTCTTCACGGAATCTTCGCATCTTCAAGGCAGCAGCATTTTCTTATGTTTCTCCATAGGAAACGACGACGCAACCAGACACCAAAAGACACCTATGCACCCGGCTTCCGTGGGTGAGGTAACACTGGTACTAAAGTACTAAATGCTTGTTATTGTGTAATTTTCACCTCTAGGCTCAAAGAGACTAAAGGGAATATTATGAGAAAAAAATACATCTATTTTTATACATCCTTTGTGTGGAACATTCTTTCATTTGGTCATTCAAGAGATTATCATTGGTAAAACAAGCTGCTTAATACTCCTTCAAGACTTAGCCTGAAGGCTGCTCTCCACAGCTACCTCTAGGATAGCTTTCTTTAAAGATTATCTTTAAATCTTCCATCAATAATGGTTGTTTGGTCTGTTGCAAGGTGCCCACTTGAACTAATGGTCAGCATATGCCAGGTCAACTTATCACAACAGCACATGCCATGGTGCTACCCACCGAATCTGTGGTGTCTATAGCAGATCACACTGAGACTTGTGCCATTTCTCTGCCAGCAGCAATAAGCCTGCTTAACATCCACTAGAGTACTCCGTTAAGTCTTTGAATGGAATCGCAAAGGACAAATGTTGCCCGAGCGAACACACAAGTCGTGTTGGTGGATCGAAGTCCAGAGCTGGAAGACGCAAACACATCTCAGCTCTAGGATTCCAATAATCTCGATTCTCTAGCTAGAGGATATAGAGGCATTGGAGATGAGGGAAGAGCCGCCTGAAGAACAATGCCCTGAGTCCCAGAGCTGATGTGCCACGGCTCGATCCATTAGCTCTCCTAAGAGGGCCTTGACCACGTCCCCAAGAGTACCTTATATAAGGATGTTGCATAAGGAAACAAGGGTGCCACATCCTGTGAGGTCTGATGACAAATGTCCAACAGAGGGTCAGCAGCTCTGGAGACTGTGGGAGGCTGAATCTGTAAAAGAGCAGCCGTACTTTAAAATCGCCCACAGAAATTCATCAGAAGCCCTGCGAGACGGAGATAAGAGGTGGTCGGTAGGGGAGTGACGCAAACGTAGGCGACCATTCAGCAAAGGCTATACAAAGGATGCCAACGACCAAGGGCACTTGCTCCAAGAACGGGGAAACAACGGGGGGTGCGGGGAAGCTATGAGGAACATATCCGCTAAAACAGGAGATGTATCCAGCTTCACATGGTGCCAAGGTGACACTGTGCCGGCGCAGACAGGAGGCCCGCGCTGGCACCGACAGGCAGATCCGGGCCCACGCCGACAGGCTGTTCTGTGACAGACGGCCCTGCGCCAATGCCGACAAGCCACTCCGCGCCGACAGGCGACGCCACCCCGGTTCCGCCATGACGGTGTCTACATGTGACTCCGAGCCGATGTTGACAACCTCAGACAGGGGTGACGTAGTACCCGCATCGACGGTCGGCTCCGCAGCCGCGTCGCCGGGTAAGGCTTGGGCCCCAGAATGGTGGCCTGGAGTGGACCCTGCGTCACCTGAGGTTGGAACCTGCAGGGAGAGAGCACGCCGACATGGAGTCAAGCTCTGGTCTGCTGCCATTTCTAGCGACTTAGCAGGGAGCTCGACCCCGCTATGCGAAAGGTGACTGAGACAGAGCCGACATCGTGGGACGCCCTTCAGGGCCGTATGCCGACGTGGCTGCAGCGTTGGAGTTAGGGTACTCAGCTGGCGCAGAGGGTGATCCTGCCGACGGCAGAGCAACCAGAGTCCCTACACCCTCTTTGGGGCCCGAAGGCTCTCCAGCGAGAGGGGGTGTCGCAAAGATGGCTTACAGTGCAGTGCTCCTCCATCTGTGCGCAAGACGCCCCAGAACCCGGAAGGGTGGATAATGGGGGTCTGATTGCTTACGGGAAGGCGAGTGTTCCGGACTCCGGTGCGACTTTTGTTGTCGCCGCGATGGCGTCGTGAAGACAAAGATCTGCATCCCCGTCCACCGCACTCGACGAGTCATGGTGCTCCTGGAGGCAGTGTATGCGGGTCCGACGCCGACATGCATCGCGAGCAAGACCTACAGGGCTAGAAGCCCAAAGACATCGCACTGTGCGTCCAAAAACAACGGCCTGTTTTTAACAAAAACAGGACCGGGGAATACACTCAGACCAGCGTGGGACGCTTAAAAGGAAAAAACTGACGTCAGCACGCAGGTAGGGGTCTTATACGGCTCCACTGATGTCACGTCTGTGAACGACGTTAGCGCGGAGCCGAGGGGCGACCCCTCCCAGCGTGCAGCGGTATTGGGGAAAACATTTCCGGATCCAGTCTGATGCCTGGGGAACATTCAAAGTTAATTACTCTGCAGCTAGATGTCTCTATCAGATCAACGCTACAGACGTCACATGGAGACGAATGGAGCCATCGGACGTGGGCAAGGGGGTATTGCTCAACTAAAGTTTCCAGATCCAGCCTGATGCCTGGAAAATTCCAAGGTAAGGAATCTGCAGCTAGAAGTCTATCAGATATATGGTTTGGTCAACCCCTGGAGCCCACTGTATTTAGTTCTACTTACCATATTGCATCTGTCGTCGCCGGGATGACGTCGCAGTGTCTACTCCGAAGCAGCCCCTGCACACAGATGTCAGTTCTGACATGACTTTGCACACCAGAAGCGCAGAGCCATGCAAGACACCAACCATTGGTGCACAAAACTAGGGCCCTGGAAGGGAGTCCCCATCTCTAGAAGTCAGTTCGCAGAACGGGGAGGGTGGCGTGGCGGTAGGAAATCTATAATTATATGTCTTATAGAAATGTCATTAATGAAGGTAACTTGTTCATCTGAAAGAGACCGTTAGTTATAGATTCCTTACCTTAGAATAGATACCCCAGCAATGCTAACCCCGGAGGTGGGCGTCATGATCACGTACCTCAGACAAGGTAGGAAGGTATGCAGAGTACCTGCAGACAGAGCCACACTTCCCGGTGTGAATGCGGTATGGAATAAATGCACTTGGCACACAGTGCACTACAAATCTCAGAAGCCACTGGGGCGCATAGGTAGAACGAGGATCGGAACCCTCCGCAAACTTCACCCCTGTAAAGCACCTCCTGGCCCTGGAGGCGGTGCTTTACAATCCTGGACATTTCCTGATTGATTCGTATAGCGGATAGTAATCCCCGCTGGAGTTCCAGTTTTTCTCGTTCCTGCCCGGCTTTGCAAGCTGCTGCGGAGGAAACCATCAGAAGACTTTCTTCCGCGCATTCTTCAAAGCGCTTCAAGATTTTCGAAACTCGCCCCAAAACCGAACCGAACTTTCTTTTGAACCTGTTCGCGTGGAACATTAAGAATTGTAAAGACGTAAGGCTTAAGGAAGGCATTGTTTTGCTCAGCAAAGATGCACTCTCTCTCAGCATATGAGGGTGTGCGTATACCGTATAAGTGCCGTAACTTCCCTATTGTCTGCAAATTGTTGGGCCCACTAGGAGTCTCTAATTGAGAACTATTTTGCAGATTTGACTTTCATTGAACTATGTAAGCCTGCTTCATTTCACACACTCAGTGTCCTTTGAAAGGAATTGGATTCCTTTGAGTGAAGAAGCAAGTTGCCTTTTGAAAGAGTGTTGCTGCATTATAATTAGTGAGTGATAGAACATATCTGTCTTTGATTGTAGAGATATATGGGATATGTGTTTTTTTATTGTTATCTTATAAATCTCTTTTCCTCACTGCAGTTGCTGTAAGTGTCTTCTTGCTGAGAACGTCTTGAGCCCTAGACAGGCAGAGAAAGTCCTCAGTCATTCCTGCAGCAGTGTTTATTAGTTTAACCCCTTTCCCTGGTGAGCTTTCTGGCACAGTGGTGTTCATAACCCTGTGGAAGGTAGCACATTGGGGATTGGGAAGTCTTTTCTTCACAACATTGTCCCTGCTGGCTGGTACGAGAGGACAGAGGCTTTTTACTTCTTGCTCTGCTGACACTTCCTGACAGTGGCTATGCGAACTAAGTTCATACCAGAAAGTTCTGGAAAACAGAACAGCCAAAAAGGCAGCACACATTTTGTATCTAGACGGTGTAGTCTCTTCTATTTGGAAGGGTGCAGAGGAAGGAAGAAGGTGGGCGATATGATGGTCTGACCTATGTGGAAAGAGGTAACCACTTAGGGTGGAAAAGGACCAAGTGCGAAGTACCACTTTATCCGGATGACCTGCAAGAAAAGGAGGCCCAGAGGAAAGAGCCTGAAACTCACTCACCCTGCGAGCAGATGTGATGGCAAGCAGGAAAGCGGTCTTCAAGGTAAGAGGACGAAGAGGACAATTATGTAGTGGCTCGAAGGGAGCACACAAGGTAAGTAAGAACAAGATTCAAGTCCCACTGGGGCATTACGAAAGGAGAAGGAAAGATTAGTAATGCCCTTCAGAAATCTATTTACAATCAGAAACTTGAAAAGAGAAGGCTGATCAGGAAGGCACAGAAAAGCATAGATGGCAGAAAGGTAGGGCCATATTTTCAAGGAAGGCGATGTTATTATCGCCCACTTTAGCGGTACAAAAATCGGTGATAACAGGCTTGATAATAGTAGCCCAGGTTAGACATTAACCTGGGCTTCTATGGTAATTGACAAGGGCATATTATCAAGCCCGTTATCGCCAATTTTTCTGCCTCTAAAGCAGGCGATAACATCGCCTTCCTTGATAATATGGCCCGTAGCCTTTAAGAGTGCCCAGAGCAGAGCCATACTGGGCCAAAGATAGAATGTAGAGGAGAACCTTTGAAAGAGGGGCAGAGGGGATCCACAGCCTTTGCTGAGCACCATGCCACAAATTTGTTCCATCTGAAGGCGTATACAGTTTTAGTGGAGGGATGCCTAACTGCCATGACAACATTACAGAGTTCGGGAGGAAGGTCAAAAGCTGTCAACTGTCGCCACTCAATCTCCATGCAGGAGGTGAAGGCTAGGCAGGTTCAGGTAGATGATCGTCCCCTGCTGCTGCGACAGAAGATCTTCCCAAAGAGGCAGTCTGATCGAAGGATCGAGGACCATGCTCAAGAGCTCGGGGTAATAGACTCTTCGTATCCAGTCTGGAGCCACAATAATGACTTGGGCCCGGTTGCACTTGATCTTCAGCACTCTGGGCAGAAGTGGTACAGGCGGAAAGGTGTACAGGAGGCTGCAATTCCACTCACAACGAAAAGCGTTGTTAATGGAGTGCCGCCTTGGAATCTCCCACGCTCAAAACTGCTGACATTGCGCATTCTCTTCGGTGGCGAACATACTAACCAAAACCATCAAGTGACTAATGACACCTGACCCTGCCCGCACTGCTGTCGGCAAACCTCCGTCTACCCAAATTAATCAACAAATACCTATGTTCTCCGATATCACTTTTAATTCCCGAATTATATTTTTTAGTACACCAATTTTTGTGAACAATTTCTGCTCATTGTGTTAAAAGTCCACAAAGTCTACATTTGTAAAGCGCACAATCACCCGTAAGGGTCTCTAGGCGCTGGGGGCCGTCGTGAAGATTAAGGGAGCTATTGCCCAGAGTCACATGGTGCTGGGCTAACCTGCTGCCAGAGCCGGGGATCGAACCGTGGTCCCCAGATTCCAGCGTCAGTCGCCCTGGCTGCGGCGCCACACCTCTTCTCTCACACCTGTTACAATGGACATCATCGCTTTTTAATGCCCTGATCTAGACATAATACTCAGCACATTACATGGCAGAACAAGTCACTTATGGCATGCAACCGATCAACTTATAAGTCAGCTCTCACCACCACCACATGTGTGCTGTGAAAAAGTGCAGAAAACAAAACATTAGACTTTCATGAATCCGCATCACCAGATGCTACTCACCAACTGTCTTGCACTGAAAACTGCCTCCGCGTGTTCAGACATCGAAAACAAATATCTAAAAATTATTTTTAACTGTATCAGTCTAAGCAGTCCATTAGGGTTCACACGAACGCACAATGATCCCTACACAACATCATTCTTTCCCTCTGTTGAAAATACCTTCCAAAGGATCACCTAAATCCTAATAGCTGTTTCTCAAAGAAATCATCAAACAGTCAAATCTCAGTTGTTACCTGCTGTTGGAACCAGCTGTCCAAACTTTCTCTTCTAAAGATCGCTGCAACGTAATAGACACAGTCCCCTTCTTTAACTAGTGCTCCGAGTACCAATGTGCTCCGTTCTAAATAAACGAAGTACAGTCTTGGTTAAACATCCACAATAAGCTTCTGATGAATCGACAAACCATAAACACTCACATCACCTTAACATGTTCAACACTTCACAACCAAAATCACTCTAGAACAATCACCTCAATCCGAGTAACTCCTGCCCCTCGTCTTGAGTGGTTCGACAACCTCCTTTCTACAAAGATACCATACACCACTGGTTGAACACCCCGCATATGAGATTGTGATCCAGCAATGTTCCAAGTGAAAAACGTTCTTTACCTGAGCTCGCCGCACTCTGCCCCGTGTTCAATCCTTCCCCAATCTGAAACTATTTCAGACCAACTTCTTCTGTAGATACATAACAAATTAATTTACCATCTGCCCCACTTGAATGTCAATGCCCGCAAAAAAAACTCCTTGTCTCTCTCTCTCATGTACCTTCAAAGTAAAACACTTGCGAGCTAATGTTCCTGTGCACGACCGTTCACACAATGCCAAACAACGCTGTAGCTTAGTCAAATAATAGAAGAAAACATCGACAACGGACTCATGTTACAACGATTAAACGGCAGCCATTTTAAGAGAGTCAACTGTTCAAGAAACTTTATTCAACACTGGAGTCCTCCCAACTCGCCTCTGTAACTCCAAATACATGCGCAAACACAATACCATGTTCCCTTTTTTGTTACTCCAAATTGCCTCAAATGAAAATAAATGCTGATGAAAAAAATAACAAATGTGCAATTACAAATAAAAAATCTGTGAGTGAAACAAACCAAATGAATCATATGCGTACACTGAATATTTCAAAATCATTCGTTTCAGTGTGATATTCTGCCTTTAAGTCCTACGTACTGTACTTCAATCATGTGTCTTGTGTCAGCACAATATACTTGTGTCAACAAAGCATGCCTCTTGTGCATCAAATATTCCTGCCGTCTAGAATCCTAAAAAGTAAATTAGATAAGTTCTCATGATTTGGTGGTGGTGAGAGCTGACTTATAATTTGATCGGTTGCATGCCAAAAGTGACTTGTTCTGCCATGTAATGTGCGGAGTATGTTTTTTGTATGTACATTTTTCTGCAGTTCCCCTGAATAAGGGATTTATTCACGAAATGCATTGGGATTGGAAAACAAGAAGTTCTAATTGTCAATATATATATTTTTTTTTTTTAAAACCTTTATTTTCAGAAAAGTCATACAAATACAGACCTACAACCCCACAGGGCCGGTCAGTAATAATCCGCAGCAAAGCCAAAAACAAAACAAGGCCCAAAAACCCATGGAACCAAGCGCAAGGTTTACACGTCAATAAACAGGGTAGGCTGCTGTAAAGGATAATAAAAAGGTTCACATTTTATATTTTAAACAAAACAACACAAAAAACAAGTCCGAGGTAAGACTGTCGCAGAAGTGACCATCTCCACTAGCTGGGGGGGAGGGGGGGGGGGGGTAGCCAGCCAATAAGGCTGATCTAAAGAAGGATAAATGCTAAGGGGGGGGGGGTGGAAAGGAGGGCCAAGAGTGGACCGGCAGACCGTGCGGTACAGGAAAAGGGCGCATGGAATGCGAGGTCACAGAGATAGAGGGACAGTAGTGGTATCTACGGAGGGGGGGGTACAGATCTCTCCTCGATATGCATTCCACTGACCCCACATCTTCCCCCACTTCCTTGGCCTACCACAGGCGGTATACACCGTTTTCTCCCTAAACATGCACCAATCCATACATTCCATCCATGCCGACGCCGAGGGCGCCCTCTGGGACCCCCACAATTGGGCTATAACCCTTTTGGCGATCATGTTGCCGAGGGTAGCCCACCGAGTCTGCGCCACGCTATAATCATTGGGCTCCCAGACGTTCAGAAGGCACCTCCTAGCCTCCGGCATTAAAGACACACCCGTCACCTCTTCCATAATGTCATGCACGCCTCTCCAGTAAGACACTACATTCGGACACTCCCATATGATATGGAGGAAAGTAGCAAGCATACCACTGCCACGCCTGCACAACCCATCCAATGAATAACCCATCCTCATCAGGCGTGGACCCGTAACATAGACGCGGTGTAAAATCTTCAATTGCACCAGCCGCAGACGCGCCGGGATCGCGACCTCCTTCGGAGACGACACCGCGGCCTTCCAGTCTTCGTCATCTAACTCAAGCCCATCCGCGCACCAGGCATTGCGAAGCTGTACAAGGAGGCCAAAGCGGTCGTTAATAAGCTTCTTGTATATAAGAGAGATGGTACTATCAGGGACATGTCCATCAAGCACCCTATCTTCCAGGGGGGAGGAGTCCGGGACAACGGCACCAGCCGGAAAAACCGAAGTAAATGCATGATGAATCTGAAGATAGCGGTAGTATTCCCTGTCACTCAGGCTATATTCCCGCTGGAGTTCGGCAAAAGTCTTGATCCTGTCCTTGATCAGGAGGTCCCCTACTCGACTGATACCTATAAGATCCCACTTGTCAAACCCCTTCGTCGCCCAAAGATTCCCCAGCCGTTCAGCCGCATAAAGCGGAGTTGCTCTAGTCAGCTCGTCAGTCCATCCCGTGGCAGCCGTCGCACTAATCCAAACTCGCACCGCGACCCATGTAGGGCCAGTAAGCGTCTTCCTAGCCGTTTTAGAATAAAGCGCCCTATTGAAGTCGCCACCAGGCAGCTGCCATTTATCCATCTCAAATGCAGGGTTGGGGGTAGGTCCATACATGGCGTGGTTGATAGCACTCAACTGAGATGCCCAGTAATAGCGCTTGATGTCAGGCAGCGCTATACCGCCATCATACCAAGGTAAAGTCAGTTTCGATAACGCAATGCGAGGCCGCCCGCCCCATACCAATTGCCTCTGGAGGCCCTCAACTTCACGGAAATAATTAGCAGGGACCAGATCGAGCGTGTTTTGAAGGGCGTAAAGGAATCGGGGGAGAGACATCATCTTAAATAGGGCGGCCCTCCCCAACGGGGACAGCGGCAATCTACACCAACCTGCAACGTCCGACCGCAGCCGCCGAAGCGGCGGCAGTAAATTCCTCTCATACCGCACCGCAGAGTCCAAGGAGATATAAATCCCCAAATACTTAAAGCCGTCACGTACTACCGGTATCGGGCAGACACGGGGCAGCAAAGGCAGTTCTCCAGTGAGCGGATAAATACAGGACTTGGTCCAATTGATGGATAGGCCAGAATTTCTCCCGAAGGAGCGCAAAACGTCAAATAAAACTCCCAGTGATTTACGAGGGGAAGTCAAGTATAACAAGATATCATCAGCATACAATGAAACGCGATCTTCATATCCCGGGGACCAACTAATGCCCTTAAGCGACGGCTCCCATCGAAGCCACGCGGCAAGGGGTTCAAGAGCAAGAGCGAAGAGCAACGGTGACAACGGGCAGCCCTGTCGTGTGCCTCTGCCGAGAACAAAGGACTCCGAGGCCCTGCCATTCACCACCACTTGAGCCAACGGTTGTTCGTATAGGAGCTGAACCCACCCGATGAAACGCGGGCCGAAGCCAAACTTCGCAAGAGCCACCCATAAATACGGCCACTCTATTGTGTCAAAGGCCATCGAGGCGTCCAAAGAAACCAAGATGGCCGGCTCACGAAGTGGTCCCGCCCGCGCCAGGACGCCATTAAGACGGCGAAGGTTGAGCGCAGTATTACGATGGGGGATAAATCCCGACTGGTCTGGATGTACTAAGTCACCAATCACTGTGACCAGACGATTCACCAATACTTTCGCCAGAACCTTAGGTTCAACATTCAGAAGTGAGATCGGTCTATACGACGAACATTGCTCACGGGGTTTCCCATCCTTGTGAATTACCACAATGGACGCCAATCTCTGATCCCGGGGAAGGAGTCCGAGATCTCGCGATTCCAAGAACATGTGACGTAGATGCGGCGCCATTTTGTCCGGACACAGCTTATACAGCTCTACCGGAATACCATTCGGGCCAGTGGCCTTGCCTGAACGAAGGGAATGGATAGCAAGCGCTATTTCATCCACGGAAAAATCCACTTCCATAAGCTCACGGTCGGACTCCGAGAGGCTAGGCAGCGCAATATCTCTCAGTAGTAAATGCGAGTCCTCCTCAGGTCTGTCCGAGACCGGCGCGTAAACCTTCTGGAAGTGCTGAGCAAAAGCCGCGACTATCTCAACAGGGTCCACAACCCGCGAACCATCCACCCCTTCCACAACGGGCACAACCCTATTCAAACACTCCCTTTTGTCCAACCAAGCAATCACCTTCCCGGCTTTATCACCAACATCAAACATTCGCCCCTGTTGCACACGAAACATCATCCTAGCTGCATCCGTCACTAGAGCCTTGTAGTCAGCCTATTTAAGGGCCAAAACATGCAACTTCTCAGGGGTAACCCCAGATCCCAAATCTTCCTCCAAAGCTGTGATGTCATTTTCAAGGCAAACGACCTCCTCATTCTTACTTTTCCTCGCGCTAGCAATCAAAGATAGGGCCTGACCCCGAATCACAGTCTTATAGGCCTCCCAGAGGGAAACGGAAGAGGACACCGAGCCCACGTTCTCATTAAAGTAGTGGTCCATGCATTTAACCACCGCAGTCCTAGTTTTGGGGCCGAGTAGGTGCCAAGGGTTAATCGGGGCAACACGGCCCTCCGCTCCCAAGAACAAATCAATCCCAAGCCAGAGTGGAGAGTGATCCGAAATCCCCCTAGCCAGGTGACGCACTTCCGTTACGGAGACCATCTGCACCGCAGGCACAAGGATGTAGTCAAGCCTCGAAAGACTATCATGCGCTCCCAAGTGAAAGGTGTATTGCAGTTGTCCAGGGTGTAATTGCCTCCAGCTATCCACTAAACCCATCACGTCAAGGAAATCACCCAACCATGACTGCGACTTCAAGAGAGCCCTGGGGGGGTTACGATCATCAGCACCACTGAATTGAAGTCTCCACCCATTATTAACATGCCTTCGGGAAAGCTCAGAACCACCCCACCTAAATCCGAGAACGTAGTGGACTGTAGTCCTGGAGGGACATAGACAGAGAGTATGGAAATCGTCTTCCCCTCCCAGCGCCCAATGATGGCCGCATATCGGCCACGATCGTCAAGCACGACGTCATCTATCTCCAAGGGGAGGGAGTTACGAACCAAGACGCCGCCCCCTATAACCCGTGGTGAAGCCTGAGTGCGCCACCAGACGATACCCCCCCCTATTCAGCGCATGGCAAGTGTTCCCTATCAAATGAGTTTCTTGAAGCAAGACAACATCGGGTGAAAGACGTTTTAAATACTGCAAAACTATCCCCCGCTTAACCCTATCGCCCAGCCCATTCACATTCCAACTCAACACTCTAATTGTCAATATTGATGTTTAATTTTGTAGTTTGTTTATTTATCCAGATAGGAATGCTTATGTCTAGATCAGTGTAAGAAGAACAGGAGTAAACCCATAAACCACGTTGGGATGGGTATGCAGTATAAATAAAGACAATTCCCAACAGGTATCAATAAAAGTCAGTTTGAACAGTGCATGCAATCAGCATTACATCAAGAAGAAACAAGGAGTCTCAGAAAAGTTTTGAGAGGCTTATTATTAACCGAGTAAAAGAAGGATATTTCACATGGCAATACAGTTGAACAGCACTGTACAGAGCAAATCATGTGACAACCCGAGGGCACTTGGTGCGAGGTGATATATACAGTTGGTGAGAGTGCAAGTGCTAAGGTGAACAGCGTGAACGACGCATAGTGACAAAGAAATATACAGTGATGGCTCCACACGGTCAAGTTGCATTCACTTAAAACATGATTAAACAAATTTACAGGAGCACAAAACGTAAAATGCGCCACAAAATTATGCTGTGGTGTCGACGTCGTTTCGATCCCCGTGAGTCGGGATCGTCATCAGGACAGGGTTGTCGATGCGAGCAGTGCTGTAGGGAGAAAGAGCGAGTAAGAAAGGGGCATGGAGGGGAACCGCGGCGTAGGAAGCTGCTGGGTGGCGAACCGGAGGGTGTGGTGAGCGCAGAAGGGAGGGAAATGAAGGGATAGGAAGAGGTAATGGGAAGTGAAGTATTTACAAAGGTGGTAGCGTGGGCGCGCGTGAAAGGGAGCCCAGGTTGTAAGGGAGTGTGCACGGTGGCACATACCGCGTGAACTAGGTTAGTGGATGGATCACTCGAGTTGTAGTGTGAAGGGTAGGGGGGTGAGGCAAAAGCAAATTACCCTGTGGCGCGGGTCAGACACCTGGTGAAAGGAAGGCAGAACCTACTTAGTCACGCAAAACGAGGTTGCGTGGGTTGCTGGAGTCTGGGCTGTATCTCCGGAATCGGCGGCTGTGGGGGGAAGGAGAGGGGGTGCTCAACCTGCGTGGTAGGGCCGGTGCACCCAGGCAAGGGTCGGAATAAGGAAGGATGAATTAATTACCTGATCGTGAAGAGTTGAATCCGATCAGCGAGGCACCTATGGAGGGGAAAGGAGGTTGAGGAGCCTTAGTGGGCGGATGGAAAAAATAGGCTGAGTCATTGGAAGATCGCACACAGTAATGTGCAAGTAAAAAGTGGTAGACGTACCTGAATTAAGCAGGGCAGTAGAGAGCGATTAGGGCTCTTGGTGCTTGGACGGCTCACAATGAATGCTGGCGAAAAGACTACTTCAGAGAAGCTGACATATTGGTCACCAAGCTTGTCAACAGAGGCTACCCAAAACGCCAAGTATCAAAAGCTAAGAAACGGGCTTGGTACAATCACCGTGAGGATCTGCTGACTCCCAACAACAGAAAAACATTGACTAGAATCCCTTTTGTCTCCGTCTTCAGCCCTGATAGCAACAAGATTGCTAAAATAATCAAGAAAAACTGGCCCATCCTTCGGTCCCATGAACAATTCCAGGAACCGCCCCTATTCTCATACCAAAGGGGCAATAACATCGCCAATCACCTAGTACATGCCATTACTTGGCCCAACCAACCCACGGAGAAACACACTATCACAGCGGCGTGGGGAATGGATCCTATCCTTGGCCATTACAAATGCCAATCCTGCAGCGTCTGTGAATTAACCTTTAACACCAAAGAATTCAACTACAATTCAGGTACGTCTACCACTTTTTACTTGCACATTACTGTGTGCGATCTTCCAATTACTCAGCCTATTTTTTCCATCCGCCCACTAAGGCTCCTCAACCTCCTTTCCCCTCCATAGGTGCCTCGCTGATCGGATTCAACTCTTCACGATTAGGTAATTAATTCATCCTTCCTTATTCCGACCCTTGCCTGGGTGCACCGGCTCTACCACGCAGGTTAATCACCCCCTCTCCTTCCCCCCACAGCCGCCGATTCCGGAGATACAGCCCGGACTCCAGCAACCCACGCAACCTCGTTTTGCGTGACTAAGTATGTTCTGCCTTCCTTTCTCCAGGTGTCTGACCCGCGCCACAGCGTAATTTGCTTTTGCCTCACCCCCCTACCCTTCACACTACAACTCGAGTGATCCATCCACTAACCTAGTTCACGCGGTATGTGCCACCGTGCACACTCCCTTACAACCTGGGCTCCCTTTCACGCGCGCCCACACTACCACCTTTGTAAATACTTCACTTCCCATTACCTCTTCCTATCCCTTCACTTCCCTCCCTTCTGCGCTCACCACACCCTCCGGTTCGCCACCCAGCAGCTTCCTACGCCGCGGTTCCCCTCCATGCCCCTTTCTTACTCGCCCTTTCTCCCTACAGCACTGCTTGCATCGACAACCCTGTCCTGATGACGATCCCGACTCACGGGGATCGAAACGCCATCGACACCACAGCATAATTATGTGGCGCATTTTACGTTTTGTGCTCCTGTAAATTTGTTTAATCATGTTTTAAGTGACTGCAACTTGACCGTGTGGAGCCATCACTGTATATTTCTTTGTCACTATGCGGAGTTCACGCTGTTCACCTTAGCACTTGCACTCTCACCAACTGTATATATCACCTCGCACCAAGTGCCCTCGGGTTGTCACATGATTTGCTCTGTACAGTGCTGTTCAACTGTATAGCCATGTGAAATACCCTTCTTTTACTCGGTTAATAATAAGCCTCTCAAAACTTTTCTGAGACTCCTTGTTTCTTCTTGCTGTAATGCTAATTGCATGCACTGTTCAAACTGACTCTTATTGATACCTGTTGGGAATTGTCTTTATTTATATGTCTAGATCAGGGCATTAAAAAGCGATGATGTCCGTGTTAACACAATGAGCAGAAATTGCTCACAAAAATTGGTGTA
The DNA here is from genome assembly GCF_964261635.1 of Lissotriton helveticus. Taxonomy (NCBI): domain Eukaryota; kingdom Metazoa; phylum Chordata; class Amphibia; order Caudata; family Salamandridae; genus Lissotriton; species Lissotriton helveticus. The sequence goes on from NC_136062.1 coordinate 382,893,284, forward strand.
CTAAAGAAAATATATTTCATGAATTAAAAGTGATATCAAAGAACAAAGGTATTTGTTGAATAATTTGGACAGACGGAGGTTTGCCGACAGCAGTGCGGGCAGGGTCAGGTGTCATTAGTCACTTGATGTTTTTTGTCTACAGTTGAATTTGGAGGGTAGCATCCTCCTTCCCTCCCAGCACGCCCCTAATAAGAATTGATGAATTAGAGAAACAGTTCAAATTGAGTTCTAAATTAGGTGTACACTGCACAATCCCTTATGTTTCATTATTTTTCATCGAACATATTAACCAAGGCTCTCCCCACTGCCGAAAGAGACCGTGCACTACCTCCAAGTGAAAACGCCATTCATGATCCACAATGTACCGGCAGCTGAGTTAGTACAACTGTCCGACTACATCGAAGCAAACCTCCTCAACGCCTCCCAGTCCAGATTCCACCGCAACCACAGCACGTAGACCACCCTAATAGCCGCCACCAACAATATACGAAGGCTACTGGCCCAAGGCCAGACCGCGGCCCTCATTCTTCTGGACCTCTCCACAGCCTTCGACACTGTGTAACACCACACGCTTGCGTCCAGACTCCACAACGCAGGAATACAAAGGACCGCCCTAGACTGGATCTAATCCTTCCTCAACGGCAGAACCCAGAGAACCAGACTCCCCCCCCCCCTTCATCTCTGAACCCACGAACATCAACTGCGGAGTACCCCAGGGATCTACCCCGAGTCCCACTCTCTACAACATCTACATGGCCTCTCTCACCGCCCTCGTCAGACCATACGGGCTCAGCATCGTATCATACGCCGACGACAGCCAACTCATCCTTCCCCTCACCATCGACCCCAGGGACACCAGACGCCGCTTCTAGGAAGGAATGAAAAACATCACAATCTGGATCAAAGACAGCTGCCTAAACTCAACTCAGAGAAGACCAAGGTTCTTATCCAGCGCTCCAGCGCCTCAGCCTGGGATGCCACCTGGTGGCACCCCGCCCTTGGGACCCCACCCGCACCCACTGACCACTCACGGCACCTCGGAATCATCCTGGACTCCTCCCTCTCCATGAACCGCCAGATCAACATAGTGCCGCCTCCTGTTTCAATTGCCTACGTATCCTCCGCAAGACTTTCAAATGGATCCCCCCGGATTCCAGGTAGGCTGTCACCCACGCACTGAGAACCAGTAGGCTGGACTACGGCAACTCCCTCTACGCTGGAATCAACAAGGGCCTCCTAAACAGATTCCAAACCATCCAGAATGCCGCGGCCAGACTCGTCCTTGGAACTCCGCACCACGAACACATGACCCAGCACCTACGCGACCTCCATTGGCTCCCTATTGAGAAGAGGGTCACCTTCAAACTCCTCATCCACGCCTACAAATTCCTCAAAAACACTGGACCAATATACCTCAATGAAATATTATCCTTCCACGTACTCAATAGGAATCTCCGCTCTACCGACCTTGCCTTGGCAGTAGTCCCCTGCATCCGCAGAAGCAGAAGCAGAACCGGCGGCAGAGCTTTCTCCTACACCGCAGGCAAGATCTGGAACAAGCTCACGGTGAACATCAGACTCTCCCCGAACCTGCGCATTTTCAGGAAGGACCTCAAGACCTGGCTCTTCAATGGATTGCCACCAGATCCGGAGCTGCCCCTCTCCTCCCCACCCCAGCGACTTGAGACCCTCACGGGTGAGTAGTGCGCTTCACCAACCCCTGATTGATTGATTAGCCCACCCTGGCATTCAGGGAACCTGCCAGGTGTTGAACCACCAGGGTTATGCCCCGATGTTCCAGCCATGTCCAAAAGGCAAAGACTCCTGACATAGGGTCCACGACCCCACCCGCCATGTTTGTGGCAGTACCACATGGCTGTGGTGTGTCCGAACACTTGCACTACTCTTCTTTTGACAGAAGGAAGGAATGCCTTCAGAGCAAGATGGATCGCCTGTAGCTCCAAAAGGTTGATGTGGAGACCGGACTCCCCCGGATACCAGAGACCACTGATTGGGGAAGGGAGAAAAATCTGCAGTGGACCCAATCCTGGTTCGTGAGCCACCACTGCAATTTATTTTCAGTCACCTCCGAGATCTGCACAACATCGGAAAGATTCCCCTGATGCGTGCCCCCTGAACTTCAGGTCCTGATGCAGAGCACGCATATGCCGCCTGGCATGATCCACCAGCAGGATGCAGGGGGCTATGAGGCCCAGCATCATCAGGGTCATGCTCACTGAAATCCAGGATAGAGGCTGAAACATCTGTATGTTATGTTATAGTTGATTTGTAAAGTGCTCGTACACCAGATTGGTTTCTTGGCGCTACTGGGAATAGGTGAAGATGGTGTGATTTATTCGAGAGTTACTTGTAAGCCTGTCGGAAGTGCCATGTTTTTTTTTGTTTGCGGAATGTCATGAGGTCAGTGCAGGATCTAATCTCTAGCGGCATGGAGTTCCAGTATCTTGGAGCCAGTGTAGAGAATCTGGATCCTCCAAATCATTTCTGTTTGAAGGAAGGTGATGTCAAAAGATGCAGGTGGGCGGATCTTAGGTTACGAGTCGGGTTGTATCTTTTGATCGTGCTGTTAATGAATTTTGGGATTTTGTCATTCAAGGATTTAAAGATGATGCATCCCAATTTAAAGGCGCATCTCTGTGATATAGGAAGCCAGAGGAGTTTTTCCAGGAGGGGGGTTACATGTTGGCGTTTTTTTTCCTGTAGAATCAGTCTGGCTGCCTGATTCTTTACCAGTTGGAGGCGGTGAGTGAGGTAAGTTGGGATGCCAAAATATAGCGAGTTGGCGTAGTCGATGTGCGATTTCACCAGAGCAAGGACTGCCAGAAGTTTAGCCTCTTGAGTGAGGTACCTGCTGATTTTCTTTATTTTCCTTAGTTGAAAGAAGCAAGTGGAAATGGCAGAACCGATGTGAGATTTCATGGTGTGATCACTGTTGACCACCACTCCCAGTGTTTTGGCGTGTTTGGATGGGGTTGTGGGTTTTCCTAATTCTTTGGGCCAGAACAGAGAGCTCCAGGAGTCGCGTAGGCCTCCCGTAAGGATTAGTTCTGTTTTATTCAGGTTCAATTTCAATTGATTACTATTCATCCAATACCAGATGAATAGTATTGTCGATTGAAATTCGTGAATGGAGGTCAGGGAGCCGCTAATCTGAAATACTAGCTGGAAGTCATCCGCATAATTGAAGGTTTGAATGTTCCTTTCTTTTAATGCGTGGACTAAGGGGAGAAGGTAGAGATTAAATAAGTGAGGTGAAAGTGAGGAACCCTGCGGGACTCCACAAGTGGTCTTAATCATGGGAGTCGTGAAGCCACCAAGGTGAACTGACTGGGATCGGTTTGTGAAGAATGATGTGATCCATTCTAGGGCAGAGCCTTCAACACCTGCATCCCTGACAAGGTCGATCAGGATGTTATGATCGACCGTGTCAAAGACGGCGAGAGATCCAGAAGCACCAGGGCTTGAGAGAGACCCATGTCTTCCTTGTCTCTCTGAGTGTCCAATACTGACAGAATCACTGACTCGGTCGAGTTAGCAGGGCAGAAACCTGCCTGATAAGCGTCCAGGTATTCCGATTGCTACAGGAAGGCAGATAGGCATTTAGCTACATGGGCTTCGAGCAGTTTAGCTAGATATGGAAGCAGTGATATTGGACGAAAATTCGTTAACGTTTTAGGATCAGCACCTGTTTTTTTCAATAAGGGGATGATTATGGCTTTTGTTAAGGGCTCTGGTACCTGACCCTGGAGCAGTGACTCATTTAGGAGAGTCACGGCTGGGCTTGGGCAGGCAGTGAATATTTCCTTAAGGATCCTTGGAGGACAGCAGTCTCTAGGAGATCCCGATTTTACTTTGACTAGTAGGTCTGTGAAAATGCATTGGTTTATTAGTAGGAATTGTGCCAACTTTTCTGGATTCTTAGGTTTCATGTGGTACGCTGGGCTCGGACAGCTAGGAATACTATTTTCAATGAAAAAATTATTTTAGGAATCACATAAGGTTTGAGAGGGGGTGGGTTTCCCTGTGATTCTGTCCGGGTTAGATAGTTTGTTAATGATTGAGAAGATATATTTAGAGCAATTTGTGGAATTGATGATTTTGGACGAGAGAATTTGGCTTTGGTAGTTATTAATGCCTTTTTATATGTACCACGTGCCTGTAAAAACCTGCTTTTGTCATCCGGGGAGTATTTATGTTTCCACTTTCTCTCTGCTTGACGTATGTCAAGTTTTAATTTTTTAGCTCAGGTTAGAACCACTTATGGGCTTTGTGGCGACAAGCCCGGTGTAATTTCTTGAGGGGGCATATTTATTGCTGGCCGTCATCAGCCAGTTTGATAGGTCTTCCTCGCCTTGGTTGACAGATGGCTGAATTGTAGGAATGGTGTTAGTCAATGACTATAAAAATTGATCATTATTAATAGTGCTCCAGCTTCTTCGTGAGCCAAGGTCGTATTTAGTTGTTATCAGGGGATTGGAAATATTTATAGTGAATCTAATAAGATGGTGGTCAGACCATATGCACGGTGTGACTGCTAATTTGGTTAAAGGCAGGTTGTTATTTATTTATTTTTCACATTTTTAAAGCGCACTGTTATCCGAAGGTGTCCTGGTGCTGAGTGATCACTAGTATGCGTGCGCTGAGGAACAAATTAGTGTGTAAAGAGCCACGTCTTCAGGGCTCTCCTGAATGACAGCAGATCTACTGTCTGTCTGAGTCTCAATGGCAGCACATTCCAAGCCTTTGCGGCACCCATGGAAAAGATCCTGCCCCCCCAGCGTGTTTTCCTGACTCTTGTGACTACAGCCAGCCCCTGCTCAGCCGACCTTAGTGATCTCACGGGCTTGTACCAATGAAAGAGCTGCGTCATACATTGGGGGCCTAGGCCATGCAGTGCCTTGAAGATCACACAGAGCGTTTTAAAGAGTATTCTTTTACGTACTGGTAGCCAGTGTAGCTTCACCAGATCTTGTGCTACTGATGCATAGTTGGGTGTACCTGTGATCAGTCAAGCTGCTGCGTTCTGAAAGATTTGAAGTTTGTTTAGCAGCCCCTGTTGAGCATTCAGCAGCAGGCTGGTGCAGTAGTAGAGACGAGACGGGACATCACCAATCCTGTTAGCACTGTCTTCCTGTGTTCGTCCGCAAGAAACAGCAGGACTTTCCAAATGGTTTTTAGCACATAGTGTGTGGCAGAAGACAGCGCGTTAATTTGTGGCCTAAAGGAGAGAGAGTCGTCCATTAGTACACCCAGGTTTTTGACCTTCGCCACAGGTGAAGGAGGGGCCCCCATTTCTTCTGGCCACCATCATGGGGCCCAGAAGTTATCTCTGGATCCAAATAGCAAAACTTCCGCCTTTGCTGAGTTGAGCTTAAAGCAGTTTTCTGCCATCCAGTTGATAACCTCCCTCATGCAACTTCTGAACCTGTCTGCCGTACTTTCTGTTTCGGCCGGAAGCAGCGACATCACAATCTGTGTGTCGTCTGCGTATGATGTGAGGTTAAATCCAAAGGATCTAATAACTGGCGCCAGGGTGGAAACGTACACATTAAAAAGGGTCGGACTCAGGGAGGACCCCTGGGGATCTCCGCAGGGGAGCACAAATGGGTCTGATTCAAAGTCCCCCAGGTCTGAGCCCTGCTGGATAGGGAGGCCTGCAGGATCTTAAGTGCCTTTCCCTGAATCCCACTGGCCTCCAACTGGCCCACCAGTAATTTGTGGTGGACCGTGTCGAAGGCCGCCGACAAATCCAGCAGGATCAGGGCGGCTCTGCCACCTGCGTCCATCAATATTCTTATGTCTTCAGCTGACTTGATCAATGCTGATTCCGTGCTGTGCCCCTCCCGGAATCCATGCTGAGATGGATCCAGACGTTTTCCTGTCCCCAGGAAGTCGCTCAGCTGCGTGTTATATAACAAAGGAGGAGTTTTTTTTTATAGGAAACAGGGATTTGATTAGGCACTCAGCTAATTGACGCAATAGAGTACAAAAAGGGCTTTACAACGTGAGCCCTATGATTAATACGAGTAAAAAAAAGCACAAGTGGAAACCCAACCAGCCTTCAGTGAAGCATGCGATATAGCAAATATAAGGAGTGATGTTGTCCTGGGAAAAGTGAAAAAAACTTTAAATATCAAAAATTATTAAGCATATAAGTGTAAGAGAACCAATTTTGACCATTATCTGTGTGATATGAATTAAAGCTAATCTACATAAGAAAAGAGTTAAAAGATGAGGTTCTTAGAAATAGCGACTGATCAATACCTGTGGCATTAGCTAATAATCTGTGAGAGCTGCAGAACACAAAAGGGATAAGAAAAAAGTAGAGTATATGTCAAGATTTAGATAGAAATAGTTGAGTAAGAAGAAAAAAGGAAGGAGGTTTAATTAAAGAAAGTCGAAAGAAAAGTTAAGTCAGAAATGCAAGAAGGAGTGAGGAAAGGGCAAGAAAGCATGAGGAGACAAAGCACGAATGCCGACTGTGTTCCATGAATAAGCATGGGGGAACAGAAGAAAAAAAGGATAAAAGGAGCCTAAAATAAATAGGAACCTTACCACTCAGCCGGTGATAATTCCAACCCGGCCGGGCTGATGAATTAGACGGATGAATGTAGACGTAGAGCTGATGGCCAGAAAAAAGATTAAAGAGCGAAAGGAGCCAAGATTGTAATACTAAAGAAACTCTATAATTAAGACAACTTGTCCAGGGTGTGCGATATGTGGTTCAATTTAGCTGACCAGTGTTAAAGACAGGGAGTAGCTTCACTGCCGATCTTCAAAATTTGTTTTGAAAACACGTTCTGTGTAAAGAAAGTGACCAAAGAGACACAAACAAGGGGGGCATTTAATAGACATCTGGGAATACTAAGCCAAAGTGAAAAATTCAAATTAAAACGTCCAAGCATTCGAAACCTGGATCTACCTTCAATATGTGGTGTCAGTACACTTAAGGGAGGCGAATGGGTCCTCCGAATTAGCAGGGCCATGTTGTCATACGTGGTGTTCTCTCTATAAAAACAAGCACGTAAACTTGTTGTAACTGAAATAATGTTAAAACATAATTCACCTAAACGAGGCAAAAGAATTCACAAGTTCAAAACCCAAAAGTTCAAAAACTTAAACTACCTTTAGTGCATCGTGTTTATAAACATTCAGTTCGCGAATGGGTCATCTTTAGTTGCAGGGCCGTATTGCCGTTCAAAATGTTCACTCTAAAAAACAAGTACGAAAACTTGTTGTAATCAAAGGAGTGTCCAAATGAAAGTCACCTCAGAACATCGTAAAATTTGTGAGACGGTACTGCATAGTGAGAGCACCCAAGTATTCTTACCTCGTTAGATTCAGTATGTAGGACCCCCGACACACCCCTCGGTACCAGGTAATGGACGAGTGAGAGCGTCGACCCGGAAGTATATATATTACTGGATAAAGGGCCGGAATTAGCTCCCAGAGAGGCGGACGCTAGAACGTCTACCTCGTTGCCATAGGACAAGTGAAAACTGGGAATATGAAGAAAGACTACGCTATAGTTCCGGACAGTGTCAATTAAGAAAGGAGACTGCGCTAACCGCAGTCTTTAGCTCAATATTTACCGTCGGGAATTGAACTGTTACCCAACGTAAGGAGTGAACGTAAACAAAAGTAAAACCAGATTATGGTACCGGACAAAATCATATGTACCATGACAAAATCGAACGTTGTCGATTGCAATGTCGATGTAGAAAAACGGTAATGTGGGTAGCTACCAAGATAAAGAGCAAGCGACCAAGGACAGTTAGCCATTCAGAGTCAGTATTGGAATGTGAATGACAATTTGAGAGCCAATCGCTCAAAAGTGATAGAACCATCACAAGATGAGGTGGCGATCTAGAAATTGCATTTAAATAAATGCCCCGCGAAGTTTGTATGTTTCATAAAAAATCCTTTATTGTAATTATTGACAATCGTTTGTTATGTGAAGTGCTGAAAGGAGAGAGAAAACAAGCATTTACAATGCAATGGTCTCGGCATTATTAAAGGTAGAGCTATTGGCATTGCTCATTATTTTCATTTTTTTTGGTAATCAAAAATAAATGGCATTGACAATGACATTGCCAATAGCTTAATCGTTAAATAAATGGCATTGTCATTTACAATGCCAATAGCTTAATCGCTCGCAAATGCATGACTTATTGCATTTACGCCCACACAGAGCCACACACACAAAGCCACCCACACAGTCATTCATATAGAGCCACCTACACAGAGCCACTCTCACACACACAGAGCCACCTACACATAGAGCCACTGACAAAAAAAGCTATCCACACAGAGCTACACACCCACAGAGTGCAACACACACACACACACACACACACAGAGCGCAACACACACACACACAGACAGAGCGCTACACATACACACAGACAGAGCGCCACACACACACACACACAGACAGAGCGCCACACACACACACAGACAGAGCGCCACACACAGAGCGCCACACACACACAGACAGAGCACCACACACAGACAGAGCCAGAGCGCCACACACAGACCGAGCCAGAGCGCCACACACAGACAGAGAGCCACACACAGACAGAGAGCCACACACAGACAGAGCCACACACAGACAGAGCCACACACAGACAGAGCCACACACAGACACACATCTTCTCACCTGCACAAAGGAAAGGACAAAAATGCACACAGGCTTCGATCAAACACCTTCCATATTAAGTGCCCAGACTACAGCAGCACGCCCAGCTTCAGACCCAGCACTTACCCACCAAATACACTTCCGCCACAGAAGCAGCACTGGCTGGTGAGACTAGCCAGCCACCAGGGTAAAACCAGACAGAGCAGATGTTCTGAAGTGGCCACTACCCACAAGACAAGGAAGCCACCAATTTCCAGGACATGGGTCACCAAGACTAACTATTAGTCAGTCAAAGCTCTAGCCTGTAGAAGGTGCAATCCAAAAACCACTTGTAACCCAACCGTGTCCTCTCACAGCCCACACAGCCCTCACAGCCCACACAGCCCTCACAGCCCACACAGCCCTCACAGCCCACACAGCCCTCACAGCCCACACAGCCCACACAGCCCTCACAGCCCTCACAGCCCACACAGCTCTCACAGCCCACACAGCTCTCACACCCCACACAGCTCTCACAGCCCACACAGCTCTCACAGCCCACACAACTGTCACAGCCCACACAACTGTCACAGCCCACACAGCTCTCACAGCTCTCACAGCCCACACATCTCTCACAACCCACACAGCTCTTTCAACCATCGGTTTCTTCGAATCATTACTCCATTGTATGCAGACAATACAATTACCAACAAGAGTACAACAACTCCCAAAGGTGTGTTTTGGGGGAAGGGGCATGTAAACAATGCAGATTAATATCCGGGATATATGACACGCGCCTTACCAAAAGGTGGTATGGCAACAAGGTACAGCAAATCCAGCACGTAATAACTACCTCAACAAAAATCGCTTGATATCCAAACGAAACCAGTCGCCCACGAGGGAAAGGGCACGGCGCATGCGTCGTTTACAGTGAGCCATCCAAAGGAACCACTTCTAAGGAACAATGAAGTAGCCAGACGGACCAGGCAAAGGGAATATAGAGGGCATCTTTTTTCTGCTGGTCTCAGCATCCTCTTGAAGAACGGATGCATATATACAGGGATTAAAGAGGTTTCAGTGAATGACGGATGTGGTAGAGCCGATGTTAACGGCAAGTCCGTAAATCTGGCCAACGGTGTTACGTAAAAACAAGACTGGCAAATAATGGCAGTAACAACTGACTATTATTGGCAGGGAGGCAGTGGTCATCACACGCACTTTCGTGGCAGGGCGACAGAAAAGCCAAACCCTAGACCATAGGACAAGTTGAGTAGAACATTATATTTAAACTGCCTCTGATAAGGCAAACTACTCGGCAAACCAAGTATAACTTAGTTTTGGATCGCCAATTAACTGGGAAAACGTAGGGGCACAACTATAACATCTCATGCGCGCGCTAAACGGATTTGTTTTATTGGTGGGTGGCAGCAACCGGCCCACGGGGAACGGCCACTATGTACCGGTAAAGGAGAAGGCACTAAGCGTGCCGTCGCACACTAGGTAGAGACCACGTGCGTTGCAAACGGGAAGCAGCGATTCGCCTCCCACATTATCAACACACTTGAACAAACGGGCAGACACACGTCTTTGGAGAGGTCCGAGCTTCTCTTTTAACGCTGTTTAGCTACTCGCTGCACCACGCCACGCCACTTAAATAAATAAAACAAATCAAGAGAGAAGCGCTATTAATGCAAATAGAGCACAATGGCTAGCGTGTGGGTTGCCGAACTGAAGCAATCAGGGGAATACAATACAACTTGCCTGTATAAGGTGGGATCGCCCCCGCCACATCGGCTTTTGCACCGGCCCGGACACCAACAAAAAACAAGCAGCAGACAGCCAAATTAAACCCATTTTTGGTTTAGAACATCAGGAGGTCCCACCTGACTCAGGTATATTGGTATATATGCTCAGGTTACAAGGATAATGGCGCTTAGGTCTTCTCAGACACAGGGGGCACGCTCTCGGGAACCATGGATGGTCATGAGCCGCTTTTACCTCACTGGGTCGCCGTAGCAATCACACTGCCCGATCAAAGGCATTTCAAAAAGCTTTTCTTTGACGTAGATGTTTTGCTTCTCTAGGTTCCCCATAGCGGCGCGTTGCCCTGGAGACCGACTTGGCGATCTCAGCTCTTCGCGGTGTTTTCGCCGTTTCTTGCCCTCCAAACAGCCATACTCCCTTGTTTTGTTTACCCAGTTCGCTGAATGTGACTCTTTTTTTATTATTTACTAGTTTTGGGGGAGCGGACTTCCGCACGAGTCTGTAGGTGCTCGGAGAGACAGCTGCAAAATGGCGGCAGCAAGCTTCCGAATTTTTCGGAATTGGGGGGCGTGGTTTTGTGGTTCGGAGTGACAGACTACGTCACTGTCTAAAGAACAGCAAAACTTACGCCCCCAAATCTGAAAAAGACGGGGCTAAATCGGAGTGACGGCTCTCTCCTCCAATGGCTGGCCTCCGTTTAGGAAGTCAGCCAATGGAGGAGAGACGAAAAGAGAGGCGGGATGTTGCTGCACTCTAAGAAACAATAATTCTCCGGACTTCCGGCTTGGCCTACGGCCAAGCCTACGGTCCCTCCACCTAAAAAAGACAGGATGACAGGATGAGAGGAACAAGTGAGAATGGAAAACACATTAATCCCTCTTACTTCAAAAATAGATATTTCCGATATGTGTGTAAGAAGCACCCGAATTTGTAACTGGGTGACTTACTCAAATTTAATTTTAGCAAAGATAACATCATTATGCTGAATAGGTATAACGTATTAGCCCATAAAAGAGGTGTGTCATAACCTATATTACAAAAAACAGGGTATAAATGTGGTTGATAAATTAGAGTTGGAAAGTCATTAAAAAACACACTGAGGTAAAGCATCATAACTATGAAAGACGTTGTCATCGATTGTGTACACAATATAAGGAGTTATGATCATATGTGGAGGTATATGGTATATTCCAAAATTTAGGGTATAAGAAATCAGAAAACTTGTCAGTTAGCCCAATTCATGGAAAACAAGGCTGTACGCTAGCACGATACAGTAGGTATCTCATAACAACATTACAGACTCCTCTGGTTTAATTTCCCAGAAAATATTGCATTTCATGATCATTTATGTATTGCCCTGATATGCTCTATTATCCTTTCTTTTAATGGCCTGATGGTGCTGCCAACATACTTCTTATACACATGCATTCAATTACATAGGTAACAAATTTAGTTGTGCAATTGATGTTATCCTGAATGACATAAATCTGTAGCGACAGGATAATTTGTCCTATTTGGACTGATGGTGACTATGGTCCACCGCCATCTCAGTATATACTCATGAATCCTTTATTTCAGCCTTATTTGTGCCTATTTGTAGGGTTTACCTATTGGCTTTGACAGGGTTTTGTGCCTTCTTTGCCTCTTTTCGGGCCTAAGGGCCTAAAGCTAGAGAGAAGCCATCTTTGTTCTTGCCTCGGATGTCTGAGACACTTGGCGGGTAAAGGTAATGCTTAGAGTCTAGCCTGTTGTTCGCTAGTGAGGAGCCGGTGAAGACTGGTTCTTATCGAAGGAATGTGTTTGTCTCTTGGGTCCTAGACGTAACACAGATGGCCACTGTGGATGTGCGGGGGATCCTGAGGGCTGGTACAGGAATTCGGTGGGAGGCAGACTGCTGGCTGGAAATTTCCATGAGGAGAGAGCATTCTATATTATCAGAGAGCAAGAGAGCAGAGTGGTCAGAAGGGAATGTGCAGTGTGCTGAGAATGAGCCAGCTACAGTTTGAGTCAGAAGGATTTGTCTGTTGGAGAAACCAGGAGGAGTTGGCAGTTGGAGTGATGAGGTGGTCTTTTGGAGTGGATAAAGTCAGTTTGGAGTACAGCGGACAGTTGGAGTTACACCTGGAGATGATTCTTTGGAGTTGATAAGGACAGTTGGTGGAGTTATATCTGGAGTGCAGTTGGAGCCAGTGAAGTGCAGAGGCCATGAGGAACAACAGAGGTTGGCCTGTTGGTGATGGTGGCTCAGTGAGCAGAGAGTCCTGATTCAACCAGAGAGGGACAGATAGAATTGGATCCCCTATCTAAGGGTGAGGTGTTCTAAGAATATTTTCATTATATCTGTTCATAATCAATCACTTTTCTTTCAGCTACCTATTTGTACGTCACAATTAATCACTTTCCTTTAAGTTCCTCATATGTGCTGGTGGTTGCATTCTATCATTGTGTCATAAAGAGCATTCATGTTTAACCATCTTTACTTTTCAGTTCTTTATATAAATGTAGGTGTTGGTGATTGCTTGTTAGTTGTGTAATAAAGAGACCCCTTTTATTGTTGAATGTATACATTTGAAGGTTGTTCCTATGATAGGGTTAACCTTTCTTTTTAGCCAGGTGCTGACAGACAGAAGGATGGGACATTCCCTTCTGAGAAGCTAACTGATGACAGAGGAGAGTGTGGATCATATTAGGGAATACCTTTGGAATGTGGATCCTATGATTAGACCCCAGTTAGCAAATCCTGTTTGTTTATTGTCTCTGAGAGAGAGTAAAGGGTTCATTTTTAACCAGATGCTGATGTATAGAGGGCTGGGAGACACCCCCACTTGCGGGTAACTGTTGATAAATAGGTACACTACTCAGGATCAGGGATGGTTGCAACATAGCATAGACAGTCGGGAGACTATAAAGGTAAGTCTGGAGACTATAAAGGTAAGTCAGGAGACTATAAAGGTAACAGTCGGGAGACTATAAAGGTAACAGTCGGGACGCTATAAAGGGCTGCTCTCTGACGGAAAGAGAGTAGGTTAGTCCGAGCCACATTGTCGCGGGCTATTGAGTGATGCTGCTCTCTGACGGAGAGAGAGTAGGTAAGTCCGGACCAGATTGTCGCAGGACTATTGAGTGATGCTGCTCTCTGACGGAGAGAGAGTAGGTTAGCCCGGACCAGATTGTCGCGGGACTATTGAGTGATGCTGCTCTCTGACGGAGAGAGAGTAGGTTAGCCTGGGCCAGATTGTCGCGGGGCTATTGAGTGATGCTGCTCTCTGATGGAGAGAGAGTAGGTTAGTCCGGACCAGATTGTCGCAGGGCTATAAGGTGAGTCATAGGAATTGATATGGAATTCCTTAGATGTTAGTGGTATCTTTGACTATAAAGGCTTGTAAATAGCTCTTTTCCCCATTCTCAGGTAGGTATTCTAGATCATGTTTTATAGGGCCTGAGAAGGGTGTGGTTACGTAACGGCTAGGTGTGCTATAAGCGATGAGCTGATAATTTGGTCTGAGAATCCGGTTGTTACAAAATCCTACCTGCGAAATCAGTAAACTGTGTTACACCATGTTTCGCCGACCTGCACATACTACAAAATCCACATCTATAAGAACCCTGAGTACGTGGTCTGAGCCAATTACTAGTCGAGACTGAGTGTGGTACTGTGGGACTTAGTCTGTTTTTAAGCGTCCTCCCTTTTCTGAATGTAATTTGTGGGTAATCACAAATGAATTCCTTTAGTGCTTTATCTGATTGCAGAATACCCCAGTGTTTTTTGAAACTTTTTCTTAAAAGATTGTGTAAATCATTGAATTCTGTGATCAATCTAGTGGTTTGTTTGACTAATGGCAAACCGGTTCAAGTGATTAGTGTGTCATCTCTGCGTACATTTGCAATTTTGCGTTCAGCTTTGTGAAGAGAGTTGGGATGGTAACCTCTCTTTTTGAATCGCTGTTTCATGTCAGAGATGTTTGCTTTAAATTCCAGGTCCTCACTGCAATTTCTTTTTGCTCTTAAAAATTCCTTATAGGGAATTGAATCAATCTGGTGAGCCGGGTGTGAGCTATCTGCATGGAGTGTTGCATTACAAGCAGTTGCTTTTCTGAAAAGTCTGCTGTGCAATTTGTTGTCTTTGATGTAAAGTTCTAAGTCCAAAAACTCAATTTGTGTAAGACTAGATCCCATGGTAAATTGCATCCCCCATGTATTAGCAGTGAGAAAGCTGAAAAATTCCTCCAATTGGTGTTGTGAACCAGACCGTAACAGGAGGCAATCGTCGATATACCGACCCCAAAAAATAACTGAGTCGATACAATGGGCACCTTTGTCACTCCAGATTAGGTCAGCCTCCAATGTTCCCATAAACAGGTTCGCAAACGAAGGTGAAAACTTCGACCCCATCGCTACTCCCCTTATTTGCTAGTACCAATTTTTGTCAAACAAAAAAAAGTTGTTGTGTAATACCAGTTCCATCATTGAGATAAGCATATTTGTATGTTGGTATTGTGTAGCAGGTTTGTTGTGAAGAAGTCTTGTGATAGCACGCATGCCCAAATCCAGATCAATGCTTGTATATAAAGACACTATATCTAGTGTGGCTAAAATGGTGCCTGATTGCCACTCCAGATCTGCAAGTAAACTAAGAATATGTTTAGTGTCTTGTATATATGATGGTTGATTTTGTACCGAGGGTCCCAAGAACAGATCAATGTATTCTGCTATTCTTTCTGTCGGTCTCCCTGTTACTATGGGTCTACCGGGCGGAAAAGGCATGTGTTTATGTACCTAAGGCAGGGTGTACAACCAAGGGTAAGTTGGTTTGGAAACCTTCAGATACAAGAATTCGTCATCATTTAATAGTCCAGCTTTATGCCAGGGGTCAAGTCTTTTGTTGGTTTCAATCGTGAGTGGCCCTATTGGGTTATACATCAGGCGCTCATAGCAGGTTTGGTCATTTAGTTGAGTAAGAATCTCATTGTTATAGTCATGAACATTCATAACAACAGCGTTACCGCCTTTGTCGGCTTCTCTGATTAGAATGTCCGAATCATTACTTAAGGTTTGCAAAGCTATTCGTTCCCCCTGCATGAGATTATCTTTAAATCTAAAATAATGTTTAGTGCGGTTGTTGTCCATTATATCAATGTCTGCAAGAACCTGTTTATAGAAATTATCAATTACATTACCCCCAGGGAGAGTAGGTAACCACTTGGACTTAGATTTTAACCCACTTACTAAGCTGAAATCAGATTCTATGTTTAGTTCTTCAAGTAGCACTTCCATGTCATAGGGTGTCTGTTCATTGTCTGTGATGGAGAGCAACAAATGTGTGGAATGTACATCATTAATTGTTAAAACATCAGACCCAAAATCAGTTGGAATGTTTCTAATATCTTTATTCAACGATTTAGTACAAGCAAAATGCTTCACTGAGACTTCTACTGAGAAGGGAAACCATGTCAGGCGTAAGGAATTAGGAACTAAGGTTGATAACTTGAACTTCTCTGTCATCGATCTCTACTTGTTCTTCCCTGTGCCTGATCTCAGTTTTCTTCTGTAATCTCCTAAAGGCAGGTTGTTAGACCATACCTGACCCAGGGTATGCCCTTTGACGTGTGTTGCAGTGAAGATGCACTGATTCAGGTTCAGCCCTGTGAGTAGAACAGTTAATTCAGCGGAGTAGGTTCCCCCTGCTGAGTCGTTGGCCCAGTAGTTGGAAGTCACCGACTAACAGTAGCTTAGCATGAGCGGTTACTAGTTGCGCCATTTGCTCGCTCAGTGATTTTGGAAACTGTGGCATGTTCTGTGGTGGTCTATAGAGTAGCACACAGACCAAAGGGGTGGTGTTCGATTCTAGTTTGAGTACTAAGTTGTCCAACTGAGGTAGGTAAAGGGGAGTAAGTGCCGTAAATTTAAGGTTATGATGTACAATAGCTGATACTTCCCCTCCCTTTTTCCCCTGTGGACAATTAGCTTGAATTATATAGAATTCGTTAGGTAGTGCAGCTAAGATGTCCGGGGCAGAGTCCTGTGTTAACCAGGTTTCTGTGATTAGAAGTATATCTGGTTTTTCTGACACCAACAAATTATATATAATATAGTTGGTGTTTGGGCAAGGAGCGGGTATTTAAATAAATGATTGAGAGTGCTTTTTCTTCCTTCGTGGCCTTGGGCTTGTTGTGAGCTGTGATGGTCTTAGGGGTAAGTTTGGGGAATGAAGATCTTAGTTCCCTTATGCCGTTATTGCTTAAACTGGTTAGTGTGGCATTATTAAGTGTTGACTCCATTGAGTGAAGTTTTTTTAGGGTGGCTGCAGAGTAAGTTGTAATTTGGGCATAGTAACTTGCCCCTTGCCCCTGCCGGCCGCGGATGGGCGCAGACGGGCTTCCCTTTGGCACGCCATCGGCGCACCCGTTGCGTGCGTCCGCTGCGCTCTTGCGATGTTACCGGGATTAGTAGCCGTCGTCAGCCTTGGCTCCACCCCCCTCTTCCCTGATTGGCGCTCTGCGGTGGCGTGTCTACCAGGAGTGGGTGAGCGAGCTCGCAGTATCGTTCGAACAGATTTAAAAATATCTCAATTCAAGTGCTCAGTTAAATTTTCAAGTGCATTCAGTTTAGTTATTTTAAAAACAAATTGCATCAGGTGCGGCACCTTTCCCTAATGATATTCCTCCCCCCTGTTACTGGCATTAGTAGCTGTTATCAGCCTTGGCTCCACCCCCTCTTCCTTGATTGGTGCTCTGCGGTGGTGTGTCTACCAGGAGGGGGTGAGCTTGCTCGCAGTAAGTATCGTTCGAACAGATTTAAAAATGTCTCAATTCAAGTGCTCAATACAATTTTCAAGTGCATTCAGTTTAGTTATTTTAACCGCATGCGCGCTAGCGGGTTTTCCCGCTGCGCGCCGGATTTAAAAAAAACCTGCGTTACGTGACAAAGCCAGCTCGTCATGCGCGTAGCGCAGGTAACGCCCATGACGAGCTGGCTTTGTCATCAGCGCTGAAGGGGTTAAAAACAAATGGCATCAGGCGCGGCAATTCTTGCAATGGTATCTTAGCCCGAATATCGCAGACTTGCTTCTCAGGAGGATAAGCCAGACACTGTGCTATATCCAGAACTGCTCATATAAAAAGGAGTTTGAGAGGGAAAGACTGGAACCCCTGATATGCGCAGATAAGCTGCAACCACTGCCATCAATTTTGTGAACACCCGAGGGGCACTGGTAAGGTCAAAAGGGAGCACAGTAATCTGAAAATGCTTGTGGCCTACTGTGAACTCTAGGTAACCCCTGCAGGCTGGCAGGACGGGAAATATGGAATAGGCATCCTGCAAGTCCAAGGCTACCAACCATTCTCCGGGATCGAGGGCAGACAGGACTTGAGCCAAAGTGAGCATTTTGAACTTCTCCTTTCAGGGGAAGCAGTTAAGGGCCTTGGGGTCTAACAAAGGACACAGACCTTTGTCCTTCTTGTTTACCAGAAAGTAGTGGGAGTAACAACCATCACCTACTTCTGGCACAGGGACCCTCTTGATAGCTCCCTTAGCCAAGAGAGCTGCAACTTAATGGCGGAGAAGGGCCAAGTGATCCTCCGACATGCAATGGAGTACTAGTGGCATAGAGGGAGGGGTAGTCTCAAAGAGGAGGAAGTAGCCCCTTTGGACTATCTGCAAAACCCACCTGTACGACGTGATGTTGAGCCAGTGGGGGGAGGTGATGGCGGATCCTGCTGCCCACTGGCGAATGGTGGGCCTGAAAGGTCTGACTAGGAGACCCCCTGCTGCCATTCAATGAGGCCCTCACAGGCATCCTTTTGGTCACTTGGTCCTAGCCCAACAGAGGGCCCGCTGTGGATAGGATGATTGCCCGACACCACCACCCGGCCCCGGATGACCCCATTTTCCTCTCCCAACACCCTTGGTGGTCCAAGCCTCTACTTCCAGGGGCAGTTGTGTTGAAACTAGGTCAGGGACAATCGATATTTGCCCGGCGGTATCGCCTCTTTAACCCACGAAATATTAATCAATGAAGAGGCAGGCGCTGGAGACTGGAAGGCAGTAAACAAGGTTTAATCTCTCCGGAGGAGAACACATCAGTTCGGACAGCAGGTACCGTCATGAGGTGCTCTACCCGCATCTCTGAGGCCTGGCCTTTTATACACAGGTTTATTGCTTTATTACATACAACACATTCTTGGCAATGCTTTGATGTACGGAAAGACATTCTCGGAATCCGCGCTCCAAGCCCGTTCCCACACACATATACAGTAGAAGTCCCCACCCCGGTCACAACAGGTGATGATTGTCGCGCAGCTGGACATTCCGCCGATTCACGGAATGTGGGGGTTTGATCGGATCTCATAGGGTGGGGGCTTTGATCAACTCGGGGGTCCTTTGATGAGGGAAGCTTCCTACTGTACGGGGAGGGGCAATAAACAGTATCGGCAGAGCTAGGTGTCGGCCTGGGAACGAGGAAGACAAACGGGCACACAGGAAAAAGGGGGTTTGTATCAAAAGGGCCGGGGACCATGAAAGGAATGAAGGGAGGTGTCGCGCTGGGAACAGGATGGGGTTCTGAGGCAGAGCTGCGCTGAAGAGGGGTTTATGACCCAAGGCATGTGCGAGCGGGGGTTGTCAGCGTGCGGGCTTTTGTGAGGGCGAAGGGCTATGCTGGGGGCCGGTGGCATGCAGAGGGTAGTTCTGATCGAGGCACCTAAAATGGCGGGTGCGTACGACAAAAAGTGTGGCATCAGGGGAAAAGGCAAGATGGCGCAGATAATGTTTAACAAACCGTACTAATTTTCCACAGTCCTCCCTTTAACATATCCAAGACATCTTGCTGGCCTATTTCCTATTCATGTCTACTGTGGTGGTCATAAAAGAAGAAGTAGGTACCCAGGCGAAGGAGCTATAAACATTACATTTAAAATCTTTCATCTTAGGAGGCGGGTCTATCGATAAAAACTCGTTTGCAGGAAAGTCATAGTAATGCAATATCGGACAAAAGTGATTCTGTAGTGAGAGCATTGAGTACATTTCATAGCTACTTATAGTCGTTCGGAATGTAAACTGATAGGTCATTACATATGTAAGTTCTGTTCATATTTGGTTGGAGCATAATCAATACAATGGTGGCTGGGAGAGAAATGAGACATAGTAGAAACGATAATTAAGGGTGTCAATGTTCGAAGTTAGTGAGTTCTCAGCATTCTTTGTCGTCTTCTGTTGGCACTGTGGAGCACCGGCGGTGGAGCTACGGGTCCAGCTCTATTCTAGGTCCCGCGTTGCAGGGCACGACCCTTTCCTCGCGTTTCTGGTCAAAAAGGTCCTTTTCGCCCTGTGTCCTTTGAGTTGATTGTCAAAAAGTTCAGTTGGAAGAAATGTGCGTGTGAGCAGTCCTTTAGGGTAGGTCGGAGAAAAAGGGGGATGGAGCAGGGCCAGATCGGGAACAGACTAGGGGGACGGAAAATTTCAGGTAGGCGGGCTCATGACCGAGTTCAGAGAGCGGGGACTTTTCGGCATACGTTGAACATCGAGCAGGGGCATCAGGTCAGCCCTTTCCTCTTATTTTGTCGAAAACAGTGCCTCGTCCTGCAGCTCCTTACTGTCGCGGTCTCGCCTTGGCCAATGTCGCAGATGTTCCATAATCTGTAGTCAGGCCACGTGCTCCCACATCCGGTCCTTCTTTCCTCCGACAGTTGTACCCTTAAATGAGTTTGAAAAGACAGTCTTTAGAGATTTGGCAGAGGAAGGTAATCACATAAGTCTATTTCTCTCCCAGCTCCAGGCAAATGGGAAACCTCCGTTATGTTGGGGTTCACAACTAACATATAAAGGATTGATGATGGGCTTGCTGGATTTACTATAACTTTCCTTCGCAACTATTTCTTTGGTGTTTGTTGGTCGTGGTACGAGATCTGGTACCTTGTATTGCATTACAGTTACTTCAGTTCTTCTGACGGAGACCCACCTTCCTAATACGAGCCTTACAAAGCTATACCGTTCTCCAGGGCTTTATATTTAAAAAGGGTGCTGTGTGCTATCACCATGGTCTGATAGGTATCTGTCTGAGGGACGAACATAGGTTAAACATTTTTCATTCTATCAATGCATCCTGCCTTTCAGCTAAATATTTTCGCTTTCAACAGGGTTCATTGCAACGATTTCTTCACTTCGGTCTAATCTTAACTTTGTAAACATCATTCTGGTTCCTACATAGCCTCTTACGACCTGACTACTTAATTAAAAAACCGGGGTCTTATGGAAAACAACTAGGGACATAGAAAACTGTGGTAAGGGCGTAAATCGACCCATCTCTTACAACCGGGGGTGAGGGTACAGTTTTAAAACTCTTGTCTGGGGCAGCGGATACGAAACTGGGGGCGTTCTGGGAAGATGGGGACGTTTCGATCACCTTTACTGTTTGGGTATTGCGACAATTCGGGACGGGGAAGGTCGCGTTATCTGAGGCATCTTTTTTTGTCATAGAAGCCGCTGACATGTAGTTCCCTTATTACGGGTCAGATTAGGGAACCTCAGTCGTCTTACCTGTCCTTTCCCTTATGGCCAAATCTCGGTTTCATCAATTTTTAGCAGAAAGGAGAGGTAGGGACACGGCGTCAGGGTGATTTTATTTAGGATAAATTTTGAGCAAATACTTGCGGTATTTGGAGCCGATTGGGTGGTGCACTAGGGGTGGCGGTTTGCCAATTTAGGTGCTAGTCGTTCGGAAGAGAGAGAGAGAGAGAGAGAGAGAGATGTGCAACAACAGGCTAAATAGTACACGTGCGGCATGGGGAGTGGCCGTGTATTAAGATTGGCTATTTAGTGCATTACACAACATAAGACATTACGGGTCGGTGTTAGAATTTTTGAAAGCATGCAGTCTGGGATGGACGAGCATTAGGCCGGGTACAGGGGACATGCATCGAGTAAAAAGGGCACCATTGTGTCGCATTTCTTGCATTCTCGGTCCTTTGACCAGCCAAGTCAACGCCTCAGTCATACACAAACATCCTCTCAGAGTTTCAGACATACGTGACATGTGTCCATTCACGCAACACGGATTAAGGGTGATCGTTTTCATCATGTCACACAATTTATTGGCTCTTTTGGTACAAGAGCAGTTTGTGGGTGTGCTTAGGTGCCACCTGGCAGTGTTAGTCCGCTTCGTGTATCAGACATGGCGAGGCTTCAGATCTTCACCATACCTCGGTCGTGATTCCGATGTGGCCTGTAGGGGGAGAAAAAGAGGGGAGGGGAGGGGGACAACATTCGAGCATATAAAAAGCACGGGTACGAAAGTCTTTTACTTACCTCATACTCGTCTTATCTCCTCGGGATAGAATCCCTGGGGTTGTGGTTTCTGGAGCCAAGGGGGGGGGGGGGGGGGGGCAGTGTGTCCTTAGGCTGTGAGTAGGGAAACGTTAGAGAATCAGAAGCACTTAGCGCGCGGTTTCTAGTTGGTAGGTGTATTTGCTATCGGGGTCCTTAAATCTCTTATAACGCTGTGTTGTTCTAAGGTTTATCAGTTCTTCGGACAACTCTGTTCCCTAGTACCTTTGAGTGTCGTATTTTATAATATTCCATCATTTACATCGTTTCACTTTACCCATCCTTTATATTCCATCATTTACACCGTTTCGTTTTACCCATCCTCAGAAGTCGAGGTCTTTCTCCATGCGCGAGTCCCTGAGTCAGTCGCATATTTGACGGCAGAGTATCGTGTCTTAGATTCGATCCTCCATCCGGGGCTGGGCAACCATCTTCTAATAACCTTAAAGAGAGAGCAGAGTAGGGTGCACAGAAAAAAACTCTCCCGCTGATCCCACATTTTAAATAAAGCATGCAATACCCGTTCATAGTTTGGAAAACCTTTATTTGCACAATCGTTCAGCATGTTGATATGACAGTGTGATCGGGGTTGGCCGGATACGGCAATGGCTAAAGTGCGTACAGTAGGGGGGGCTATTTTGTAGGAATAAAAACATGTTAAAAAGGTTCATTCATTCATTTGCAGGGAACTAAAAACGTCTATCGAATAGTTGAGGGATCAAGGGGCATTCATTTCATAATTGGAAGCACAGTTGGACTAGTTGCAATCAAATTTCCTATAGGTATACCATGTGTGTGTGTGTCATAAGCGAGGTTACATGTCAGTCAGGATAATATCATAATGAATCGTACATTTGAGAAAAACATTTTTTTACGTGGTCCTGTTACATGTTCGTCGAGTGAATCCTCCCTCTTTTCCGTCAAGTGTACAAAGGATCATAACATATCTCGGAACATCGAGTCTTTTTAGCAAAAGAAAACACCACGAGGTGTTCGTAAGTTCCCATTGTTACCGGCGCCATTTTGGGCGGGGCCGGGTTAGTCCGGAAGTAGCATCAAGGAAAAAAAATGTTTCCTACAATCGGCAGTTGGACCAGAGTCCTTTTCGGCAGTTCAAGAATTCATGCTAACAGAAGGAGTGGCTATGTCATGCTTATTTCGTTAGCGATCAAGGCAGTTGTCCCTCACCGGAAGCCTGCAGGGGCCGAGGGCTCCTGGGACTTTTGTAGAATCTTCAAGGCTGTGGAGATGCTGTCGGAGGTGGGGGCTCGTGCCCCGGTGGGCAAGCGCCCGAGTTACATTGCTGGTCAAAGTTACTCTAGCGGCCTAGACCCGCCTTCCAGCGGACCCAGACGCCATTTTGGGGCCCTGCAGCAGCCCCCCTCGTCGAGTCTGCAAGAGTGGAAGAGACCTTTTTGGGGACAAAAAGAAATGGAACTCCGTGTTGTGGAAGTCGGACATTCGGCTAGGGTGCAGCTGTGGTGCCCCCACCTGGGGGGGCGGGGGAGACTCGTTCGCGCCGTCTCCCTCTCCCGGTGCACTCCATGCCGCTCTCCTTCATGGGCATGCACGATGGCCTCTCCACATCCCGTGCTCCACAAGCCCCATGCCCAGTGCTGCGGAAGTATGGCCACCTGCGGCGCATGTTCTGTGCTGCGCAAGTACTGGGGCGCCACCATGGCATGTTCGGTGCTGCGCAGGTATTGGCGCCACCGCTGTATGTTCGGTGCTGCGCAGGTATTGGCACCACCGCCTAGCTGGAGGAGTTCGGCGCCGGGCCGGGGGCTGGGAAACCTCCTATCCGTGGAGGTGGGAGAGGCTCGTCCGCGTCGCCTCTCCCTCCCAGCCCGACCAGGAGCAACTTCAGTGGAGGTATTTGTGATGGCCGGACTGGGGCTGGGAAGCCTCCTACCTATGGAGGTGGGAGAGGCTCGTCCGCGTCGCCTCTCCCTCCCAGCCCCCAGGACTAATTTTCGTGGAGGTATGTACAAGACATCCCGCCGCCCAGAGTTGTCGCAGCCATTATTCAAGTGGCGCCTGGCGTGCTGCTGCTGCCATTACGGAGGAGAAAAGAAAGAAGTGTCCCGTCCTTCTCTGGGCCGGGCTTCCGGTGGATGTCGGCCGGACGCCCCTTGCTCTGGCCCCATGAACGGGTTCCTTGGCTCATCGGCTGCAGCCGGATCTAGTTGGCCCCCCAGTCCCTGGCCATTGGTGGCCGGACCGGGAGAGCATGTGGCGGGACTACCTGCAACTCCCACGCGCCACCGCGGCCGGACTGGGGGAGAGAGAGAGGGGGGGGTCGAGGACATAGACATTCCCCCCCCTACAACTCTTCCGGTGTGGTCAAGGCGATCCCCTGGCTGGGTCCCGCTGGCCCCTGCCTCTCCTCCGGCTCCACCCTATGTTACGATTTCCTGGCAGACTGTTGGCAGCAGGACCCCCCTTATATGGGTTGCTGCCGGCTGGGCGTAGCCGCAACCCTGCCCTACCTTGGAAGGTTCCAGAGTGGGGGGGCGGATGTTCTGCTGACTTTCATTTTCTACAGTTTATCGTTCTTGTTTATAACGTTTTCTGTTGTTAGGGCATTAATTTATTACGTATTGTTATTTGTTTCTTGTTCGTTATGTTAAATAAAAGTTCATGTTCATCAGTGGCCTACTGATTTCGTTTTCCCATTCCTTTCTTTCCAGGTTGTTTCATGCTAAAGCTTCTGTTAACAGAAGTTAAGTAACACGGAAACACAGGCAGAGGGATGACGTAGATTCATGCATCACGTACACACAAACTCAGACGGGGAGACAGTACAAGTATTATATACAAAGACCCAAGACAAACATAAAACAGTTATTGGCCATAATTATCTTTTTTAGTATGCTGCGCATACTTATCGTTAGAGCAATGGGGCAGTTTTTTAGTTATATGCCTATAAGGATGCGGAAAAAGGAGGTAGTAGGTTTTCAAACATTGGCAATATCCCTAGTCCTCTCGGCGGAGGATACTTGTGTAACCCTTACCTCGAAATACCCTAAACTTTTCCCTACTTGGCTAAACGTAAGAATGCTTGGTCACGTGTGTACATTATTCTTTTTGCTTTATTCGGGGTTTGTCGTCTGTTAATTTAGAGCTAGACTGGGTTTCCCGTCTTAGCGTTGTTTGATCTATGAGGACTCGAACATGTCGCTGAAATCGGCCTGGCGAAATCTGTGCCATCGGGCATAATCGAACGTGGTGGTACTATCTGGCCTGTTCATGTCAGTCTGATTCATCTTTGTCTCGCGCCTTTTCCCTTTCTGCCGGCCTGTTATTCCTGTCGGTCCTCTGCTCCTACTCCCGTTCAGTAGAGTCGGGCATTGGGCTTTCCAGTGCCCGGCATATCTACAAAAAGCACATTGGTTTTGCTCTAAGTCTGGTCGTCCTGTGCGTAGTGTCGGGGGATTACTTTCGGGACGTTGTGTCCTGTCGATATATTCCTTTACCTGCTCTGTCCTCGTCTCTTTTCTTTCGTTGCATTGCTTCTTTGCGCCACATACCGAGACAGTCGAGCATAATCGGCGTTGTCTTATTATCACGAAGGGCTATTTCTAACGTTTCTATTTTATCAAGATCGAAGGATCCTATCAGTGGCCACTGTTTCTCTTGATTTTCTTTGGTATACCTGTGCCACAGTTTACTATAGGCTATGGTAACTAATCCATAGTTTATGAACATGTCTTTATTAGGGGTGCCTTCAAGCGGAGCTAGATGATCCACCTCTAATAAACGGTCCGGGCTGAACCAGCTATCGACCAGTGGGGAGAAGACAGACATGACAGCTCACAACGAGGGACAAAAAGTCAGCACTGCCTATCTTATCACTGTGTGCAAAGACTAGACAGAATATTTCTATTCTACGTTGTTTGCAGGCAGTGAATACCTCATGAACCAATATCAAATAAACAAATAAAACGACCAGTGGGAAGAATAAGTAGATTTCGCAAAAAGCCTGCGTCCTCTACCCTTTCACTATCTGCAAAGGGGAACCTGTTCTTTCCTGTTTGTAGACAGAGAATCTCCAGAAAACGATCCGCGAACAGTAGCTCGGGGTCAAAAACAGTTAATCAGTGGCCGTTAAATAAATAATCAAATCAGTGGGGGAGAAAGATAGGCACGACGGCTGCGTTACCTATCCTTCACTGTCTTCAAAGGAGAAAGAGCCTACTGTTTCTCCGTTTGCAGACAGTGAATCTCCAAATAAGTCATCAAAAGAGTAATACTAGTATTTTCTGAACAATTAAACAATTATTTCGTGATTCGTCGTGTCTACACGACCTTACCCGGACCGTATGGACAGTTTCTTGTCTTCCGAATCCAGCGCCCGATCGTCCTCTTTTCCTCGTATTCCTCGCAGCACTCCTGATGGTTCCCAGTCAGGACCGTAGATCACTCGAGAGAGGTCTGTTCGGAACCAGTGAAGTTCGGATGATCGGCTGCCAGATGAGGGTCTATTGGGCAAGAGCTCTCCCGATCGTTGCAGTCGTTCACTCTGTCGTCAGGACCTCTCCCACTGGATCCACGAGTCGCTGATGGGCCCCACGCTTGGGACGCCAATTGTTGAAACTAGGTCAGGGACAATCGATATTTGCCCAGCGGTATCGCCTCTTTAACCCACGAAATATTAATCAATGAAGAGGCAGGCGCTGGAGACTGGAAGGCAGGAAACAAGGTTTAATCTCTCCGGAGGAGAACACATCAGTTCGGACAGCAGGTACCGTCATGAGGTGCTCTACCCGCATCTCTGAGGCCTGGCCTTTTATACACAGGTTTATTGCTTTATTACATACAACACATTCTTGGCAATGCTTTGATGTACGGAAAGACATTCTCGGAATCCCCGCTCCAAGCCCGTTCCCACACACATATACAGTAGAAGTCCCCACCCCGGTCACAACAGGTGATGATTGTCGCGCAGCTGGACATTCCGCCGATTCACGGAATGTGGGGGTTTGATCGGATCTCATAGGGTGGGGGCTTTGATCAACTCGGGGGTCCTTTGATGAGGGAAGCTTCCTACTGTACGGGGAGGGGCAATAAACAGTACCGGCAGAGCTAGGTGTCGGCCTGGGAACGAGGAAGACAAACGGGCACACAGGAAAAAGGGGGTTTGTATCAAAAGGGCCTGGGACCATGAAAGGAATGAAGGGAGGTGTCGCGCTGGGAACAGGATGGGGTTCTGAGGCAGAGCTGCGCTGAAGAGGGGTTTATGACCCAAGGCATGTGCGAGCGGGGGTTGTCAGCGTGCGGGCTTTTGTGAGGGCGAAGGGCTATGCTGGGGGCCGGTGGCATGCAGAGGGTGGTTCTGATCGAGGCACCTAAAATGGCAGGTGCGTACGACAAAAAGTGTGGCATCAGGGGAAAAGGCAAGATGGCGCAGATAATGTTTACCAAACCGTACTAATTTTCCACAGTTGCCCTCTGTTGGGCTAGGACCAAGTGACCAAAAGGATGCCTGTGAGGGCCTCATTGAATGGCAGCAGGGGGTCGCCATCAGTTGAAGCACCCCTGGCAGGTGGTTAGCCCCAACCGCTGCTGTAGTAAGCTCAAGGTTGAAGGCCTCAGATGCCCTACGCAACACCACTGCTTATGATGCACATTCTTACATAGCCACAGTAGGGGGAGATAGCATGCCAAGGTCTGGAGCGGTGTCCAGATCACTTGCCTCACCCAACTCCTCTCCAGTCCGGTTCTTCTAACTGGTCTGCCAGAGGGTCCACAGACCCCTCCCAGTCCTCCTCACCCTCCTCTGGTAACCACTCAGGGCACTGGGGAACACCAGGAGAGAACAGGGGTACAAAAATAACTGGTCGGCGCTGGTACTGACATCGGTCCGGCACAGTGTCCACATCGAGTGGGAGGCTGGGGTCGATGTCAGTTGGGGACACAACCGGTGTCGGAGGGGTCATCAACGGATTCGGAGCTGGAGGTGGTTTTGTAAGGTCGACCGTCACTGATCCGGATCCAGGCCTAAATCCCTGGGGGCCCTACAGCGACGAGGTAGAAACCGCCGGCATCGAAGGCCTAAAACCCCCAGCCGAGTCCGCAGGGCCCGTAGGTGCGCTGCGTAGTCAGGCTGCCCAAAGATGGAGTGGAGGGCTTCATGAAAGCTGCAAAGTTGGGCAAGGGTAGCTCCGGCTCCCAGGGAGGACTGGTGCACATCCCTGTGCACCAGCGGGCCGAGCTGGACAACGGACGGGGAAAACGTGAAGAATGATGATACTTCTTCGCATTCTTTTTGTGCTTTGACTTACCCGAAAACAAAGACTTCAACGAGGAGTGGTGGTGATGGCTCAGTGACCTCCCTCCCGAACGGGAGTGGTGTAGAACAGACAGCCGGGCCCTCCAGAAGCTTTCTGGACCACTCCCACCAATACCTCAGGGCCATGGCCCGGCAGTCGTAGCACGACTTTGGGACGCGCTCCAGGCACCAGACACAAAAGATGGGGGTCCATCAGCGACATCAGCTTGTGGCAGGAGCCTCGAGGCTTGAAGCCGGTCCTCTGAGATGACATCCCTGTGCACCAGGAGTTGGACGACTCGAAAAGATGTAGACAAAATAGTCAAAAAGTGACTCAAGGTACTGCTCTCTCCGGATCTGTATTGACTGGCGCGGAAAAAGAAAACGGACATCAGCGTTCAGGGGCGGCTTCTAATTAGATACCGCTACTTCATTCCGGCGATCAGAACGCCAACAATGAACGTGGAGTCAGCCGACGCCACCTACCGACGTACAGGTGTACTGCTTTAGAAAATTTCTCCGGATCCAGTCTGACACCTCGGGGTAATTCTAAGGTGAGGAATTCATAACTAATGGTCTCTTTCAGATCTTTAAACTTCTCTAAGGCTGAATCGGTTTCTCCAAAATGTGAGTGTAGGAAAGTAGGATATGCTTTCATGGTTACCCCCACTTTTTGCTTGGTGTCAGTATGTTTTTGACTAGTCTGACTGGAATCCTTCTAATCAGGACCCTAGTCCGTGTGCTTTCTCCCTAAATTGACCATGGCAGGTACTGTTATACATCCACAATTGGCTACTGGTTTACCCTTTGTAGGAGAGTAGGGTCTGCTTCCTATGGTCACCTCCACTTTTTGCTTTGCTTTACTGGTTTTCGACTTAGATATGGCTGTGGGCCTGCTAATTAGACCCACAGCACAGATGCACTCTCTCTAAATTCACACCATGTACTCTAGGTACATCCACAATTGGGAATCGGTTCATCTTATCAGCCCCTGTACAAGTGTACCCTAGGTACTCAGGGCATAGGTGTAACCAAGTCCTACCAGGGGCTGCAGCATGTATTATGCCACCCCTGGCTGGCCACTCAAATAGACACAACTGGCTGATCACTCAGCTGGGGCAAGGTCGTGTAAACACACCTTGCTTAGGTATAGTATTCCTATACCTACTTATATATAGACACATATTAACCTGTGAGTCACTCATATGGCAGGCCTTAACAATCCTGGAGGCAGAGTGCTTGGTTATGTGTGAGATGGTGCTCTAGCATGAGCTGAGCCTGTCTGCAGCTTTCGGAACCATGTCCTTATAGCTGTTCTATGATATCGCCATACTATATACTCTTAAGTACATTATAATCCTCGCGGTTAATGCTAACTTTGGTTTGGCTTTATCCAAACATGTCGTGTAAGGTGTCATATGCTTTGGAATACTACCCCCTCGCCAATTCTGGCGACGGGGGTAGCATTCCACCCTTCTAGAGGGAGAAGACATGTTGTTGCTGACTATCCCGGTTAAAGTTAACCAGAGCCCCGGCGTCACAAAATGGACGCTGCTGCCACCGACACAAGTCTGACCTCCTGCTGCTGGGAGTCCTTCCAGTCACGGAGGTTTGGACAATAGGTTTCCTGCCTGGAGAGGTGTGAGCACCACCCCAGACAGGACTTTGTGTATTGGGACAGGGAGGGCTAAATAGATTGAGACTGCCTGGGGCACACTAGGTGCTCCATGCATACCCCAGTTCAAACCGGTTGCTGGGGCACTCCAGCCCCAGCACTGGCGCGAAACTGGACAAAGGCGAGGGGGTGTAACCCCCCTCCTTCCTGGTCCCACCCATAGTGTTGTATTATAACGTCGATTGAGTTGAGCGTTAGCAAAAGACATCGAGTTTTGACCGTTATCTTGACATTTGGCGGCATCCATTTTGTATTCATGGCAGCCATTTTGTCTGCCACATGCTGCCTCGTGTCGACCATGTGCGTTGTCCTACCTTTCTGCCCAGGGCCTTTGAATCTGCTCGGCAACAGTCTAATAATAGCATCTCTGTGTTTTTCTGCTGACCGTTAGGGTCCACATCTGCTAATGGTTAGCCCTAGATTGGAATGTGTTTTCCGAGACCCCACGATTGTTAACTCCTCCCACTGATCGATTTTGCTTCTCGATATTACCTTGTATGGACATAAAATGTGCTTTTGTACTTTGTACCGCCCTCTCTTGAGCCCCTGTGTGGGTATAAATAAACCATGTGTTCGGTAGCCTTTTGTGCTACTTCTCATAGTGCCGAAGGGTACTGTCTGAACTTTAGCACCACTTCATGAAGTTTAATAAATTCTATGTTTTGCAATTCCAGTTTCCATGCCAACTTTTTCCTTTGGGTCTGAGGACTTCGTGCGCAATATCCTGTCCGTCAGCCTCTCTATCCTGTCCTTAATAAACCACAAAATGATTTTTTGTTATTAGATCAACCTCCACCTCCGTATATCGCTCCGTCTGCTCCGTCCGGGGATGAGGAGGATTCCGATTTGGAACAGTGGAAAACGCGGGATTCCCGATCTTTGCTGTCTACAGAACCATCGGCCGAAATCAGACGAGCAGGCCGTAAAGCATTACGTAGTACACATCCTGCTGCCGATCTCTTAACTAGTGTGCAGAGTTGGTCAGAAAAAGAACAGATGTATTTCGCTGCATCATTTGCCGACGAAGTAGTCGAAATGTTTTGGAAATATTCCGATGTTTTAGAACCTGTTGATATTGCAGCTGAGCATAAACAAATACGTGATGGTCTTCCTATCTTTTCCCAGGCACCCGATTTCATTAGACGGCTGGTTAAAATACGAGATGAGGCGAAACGTCTGAAGGAACAGAAACAGGCTGCAGATGCTGCTCCACCGGCTAATTCGTCCGGAGTAGCACAACGTCCTATCTTCGTGACAGATAAAATAATACCAGTTGTCATGAAACCTATGCGGGAAGCTGCGCCTTTGTATGTTCCTCCTAAAGGAGCGGGCGATAGTGATGATAAAAACTCTGGCGATGCGAAGGGTTATTTTATTTAGAATTGGGTTTACACTCCCTGGAATAGAGCAAATGTAATGACGCTCAAAAATGCGTTGCCTGACCCGCGTAAAAATCTAGCTGCCTTTTATGGAGAGGTCAAGGGTGCTTTAAATTCTTGTGTTATGACTTCATGTGATATAGATTTGTTTTTTGGTCTTATTTTACCCCCAGATATGTGGAGGACCGTTCGTAAAATTGATGATCGCGCTGTTCTCGGAGCTGAATGGAAAGAGATAGAGCGCATAGATGCAGATAGTGAGCCCACCCAAAAACCACATTGACTGATATTAGATCTTCCTGCAGCCATTTTAACTAAACTTAAAACGGTTATTCCCCCTAAAAAGATTGATTGGACTGTTGTAGCATCTTGTAAACAAAAAGCAGATGAATCGGTTTCTGATTTCTTTACTCGCTTTGAGGAAGCCTTTCATGATTTAGCGGCCAGTCTCTCACTGACGATACCGGCAGACATCTGTTTGTAGATAAATATGTTTCAAATGTATTACCCAGTATAGCGAGTCGGTTAAAAGCTAGTGAAAGTTCTTGGACTACAAAACTCTCCGGCCTCTGTGTTGACGATGGCTCAGTATTATGAGCGACAGTTTACGTGCATGAGAAAGATGGATGTGCATTGTCAGTGTTGGTTCAGTTACACGGCGATAGGCAACGCCCGTGTGCGTACTTTTCTGCAGTTCTTGACCCTGTTGCTAGAGCATTGCCTGGATGCTTTCGTTCAGTTGCAGCAACAGCGGTGTCCATTCGACAGAGTGAAGGGATAGTTTTGTCACACAAATTGTTAGTTCTAGTGCCGCATGCTGTTGATGTCCTTTTGTGGAGAAGTGTGGCTCACTGGTTAGAGGCGGCAGACCCGTAAGCAGAGAACGGCCCGGGACCAGGGTTCGATTCCCGACGCGGCAGGGTCGTGGACCAGGGTCAGCGGACTCGATAATTCTCGCCTCGGTGCCTACTCTAGTCAGAAACCACACTCGGCAACTCTGGGCATCAGCTTGCCTCATCTTCACAACGGCCCCCCCAGACCGCCGGGGATGCTTGGTCGCACCTTAGAGATACCCATCAGGGACCATCTCTCAGGGTGAGCCAGGGCGGGTTCCCCAGCGGTCGAAGCGTGGAGATACTCCTCCGGGAGTCGATTCCTAGCGCTATATAAACCCGCAATTAAATCAGACAAAGATGCAGCACTTAACTAGCGCTCGTCTTACAGGATACGAACTGACATTGCTAGCCCCCCACATTACATTGAAAAGATGTGCAACTCTGAACCCAGCCACATTGTTGCCATAGCTGGTGACTCAGTCTCAGATGCAAGAAACGCACAATTGTATTTTTCTGACTTAAGAACAGACAAAGGGTCGCATTGATTTACAGGATACGCCCCTTCCAGATGTAGATGGTGAATTGTAGGTTGATGGGTCTTGTTTGAAATTACCGGATGGTACGACCTCAGCCGCGTATGCAATTACCACGCTTGAGACAGTAGTGGAGACAGCTCGCATACCACAGAAATCGGCTCAAGCAGCTGAATTGATAGCGCTGACGCGAGCATGTGAGCTCAGTGCTGGGTTGTGTGTGAACATTTACACAGATAGCCGCTATGCTTTCGGAGTAGAGTACGATTTTGGCCTACTCTGGAAGGAAAGAGGCTTTCTTACGTCTCATGGAATGCAGATAATGCATGGAGATTTAGTGCACAATCTCCTGACTGCATTGACATTGCCGAAGAAAATTGCTATAGTGAAGTGCAGTGCACACAAGAAAGATACAGACAAGATTGGTCAAGGAAATGCTTTTGTAGATCGTATAGCACGTGAGACTGCCATGCAGAGAAATACCACTTCTATGTATGTAGAGAAGTCGCAAGCTGAAAGATGGTACGACGCTAGGCAGGAAGTGCGAGATATATAGAAGACAGCTTCTGACAAAGAACGTGAGCAGTGGTCTGAAGAAGGAGAGTTAGATGATGAGGGTTGCTGGAGAAACAAGCAAATGGACCGATGGAAGCTGTCTATAGCTTTTGTGCAACCCATGGTTCAGATGGCACATGGTGTGGCACATGTTGGAGCTCTTGCAATGACGAAAACGCTTACGCAAGTTTGGAAGCATCCTGAGATTGCCAATACAGCTAAGTGAGTAGTACAATCTTGCTTGATTTGCTTGCAATATAATCCTGGAAAGGTGACGCGAGTTCCATCTGGAGGGTTTGTTACACCAACTGCACCTTTTGAAGTTTTGCAAATGGACTACATTCAACTTGAGCGGTGTAATAATTTGAAGTATGTCTTAGTGGTGGTTTGTGCCTTCAGTAAATGGATTGAGGCATACCCCATGAAAGATAATACAGCTATTACTACTGCTAAGGTGCTACTGAAGGAGTTCTTCCGGAGGTTTGGTGTTTGCAGACTTTTGTGAAATGATAACGGACCTCATTTTGTTGGGGAAGTTATCAAGTATGTCCTGAAGGGATTAGGCATCAAGCAGAAATTTCATGCTGTGTTCCACCCACAATCTGCAGGATTGGTGGAGTGGTATAATGGCACTCTCAAGCTCAAAACTGCAAAGATCCAAGCCTCCACGAAGTTGACATGGCCAGTTGCGTTGCCGTTGGCACTATTGTCCATTAGATCAGTACCACATTCTCGAACGGGTCTTACCCCGTACGAGGTGGTATTTGGACGGCCGATGAACATCTGGGGAGTTACGAAGCCAAGATCTGTGTATGATGTACCTTGTGTTTTAATGAATGACTATTTGGCACAATTAACTGACAGCTTGGTTTCTATTCACCAACAGGTTCGAGAAGCGCTCCCGGATAAATCCCAAGGTGAGGGCCATGGACTCCGTCCCGGCGACTTTATTATGATCAAAGTATTTGAGAGGTCGAACAGCTTGGAGCCAAGGTGGCGTGGACCAGAGCAAGTTCTTCTTGCCACGAGGACGGTAGTCCGAGTGACCAACAAATGCAATTGGGTCCATAGTACCCACTGTCGCAAGGTATTGTCGACCTTGGTGGAACCTGCTGTTTTGACTGATCACCGAGATATTCTAGCTACGGAGAAAGGCCCTGCTGTATCACCTGGCGGATATACGGAGGTCTTCCCGGACCAGACGACTACTGTAGCAGCACATTATGATCTGAGATCAAAAGGGAAGATTTGAAGGTTTTTTGTTGCGAGACTGGTTGAGCAACCGCTCTGGGTAGTGGAAACGGAATGCGGATATGACAAGGGAGGGGGATCAGCCCTGCGTAGTGTAGTGACACCTGTCTTGGTCTGTGGCGAAGAAACCAACATCTGCCCAGGGTAAAGAACTCATTGACTATTTTTATTTTTTCTGTTTTTTAGTTTAAAGAAGACTTTTGAGATTATTAATACTATTAAGAAAAGGATATTAGGAGTATTAGGTGTTTTTGGTGTTTTAATAGATAACGAGCCCTGCTCGGAAATTTCTTATGGTTCCTACTACTCCGATTCCGGAAGAGCACCAGCATTTCACTCTTCCCTATCATGAGCATAAGCATCGAGAATCTTACTTGAATAATACCTTTGTCCAAATGCTGCACCACACTCACGATGCGACAAATACTACGAACTGCTGGATTTGTGGTATGCTTCCAGCTCATCAGAAGAGAGGTGGAACGCCTTTTATTCCACTTCCTTTTTCGCATAATGGTTCTTGTCGAGCTTGGTACACTCTTCTCTTTTCAAACAGAAAACCTACTGTAGGTGTACTTCTTTTTCGCTTGAATAAAGAGTGCTATCAAGTTGAACATGGTTATCCTCAAGCGAATGGAACTATATGGCAGTGGGAAGAATATCGACCGGACAATGTCTCTACGCCTTATGTTTTCACCCACACGAGAGACTCTACTACGAACAATGAATCTGTGATTACCGTAACACGAACCAGAGCCAATCTATGTGTGCAAAGTACTGGACGAATTCCAGTAGGGACCAGTGAATGTGTTGTAGTGTTAAATATAGATGGAATAAAAGATAGCACATTTTTAGCTTCACATAACACATATTTAGTATGTGGAAATCATGGTTATCATAGACTACCTATAGGGTGGTCTGGTGTTTGTTATGTATCTTTCCTATTGCCACCTGTTTATCTTGCACCTGCTTCTTATCACCGATATTTTAAACTGTTTCAAAATATTTCTATGAATAAATATAAACAAACAATCCGGATTGATGATATTGACCAAACAGATACTAGTCTGCAGCAATATGTTGATTTTAATTTATGCCTGTTTCCATTTGTAGGTGCTGCTTTAAACAGCAGGAAAATACGACGACCAACTAGAGTAGTGGAAGCTGTCACCAATGAAACTGCTGTAGCACTTGGCAACATTACTGAGGAACTGCAAATTGCTAGAATTGTAACTCTTCAGAACCGCATGGTTCTGGACGTCATGTTAGCAGATAGAGGAGGAGCATGTAAAGTCATCGGAAGTAGTTGTTGTGTGTATATACCCGATAATTCGCCTTCCGTTTATGAAGCAATTCTTAAACTACATAAAATAGCTTCTGATATTCATGAGAAGAATGGTACCTGGACATTTGCGGGATGATTTTGGGCTCAGATTTCTGCCTGGGGATGGAAATATTGACTATCCTGTGTGTTGCGATTGCATTGATTTTCACCTGTTGCATATGTATACACTGTGGCCCAAAGCTATGTTCTATGTGTATAACTGCCTGCATACCGTCCAGACGAAATGCCATAAAAGCGCAACAACTAGTGGACAAGGAAGTAACCAATATGATGTGCATAGATATACGAGATGAATGCACAGATTATCCTAAAAGAGCCTATGTCTTTAGCTAACGCTAAAAGGGTCGTCTGTTGTATTATAACATCGATTGAGTTGAGCGTTAGCGAAAGACATCGAGTTTTGACCGTTATCTTGACATTTGGCGGCATCCATTTTGTATTCATGGCAGCCATTTTGTCTGCAACATGCTGCCTCGTGTCGACCATGTGCGTTGTCCTACCTTTCTGCCCATGGCCTTTGAATCTGCTCGGCAACAGTCTAATAATAGCATCTCTGTGTTTTTCTGCTGACCGTTAGGGTCCACATCTGCTAATGGTTAGCCCTTGATTGGAATGTGTTAGCCGAGACCCGATGATTGTTAACTCCTCCCATGATCGATTTTGCTTCTCGATATTACCTTGTATGGACATAAAATGTGCTTTTGTACTTTTTACCGCCCTCTCTTGAGCCCCTGTGTGGGTATAAATAAACCGTGTGTTCGGTAGCCTTTTGTGCTACTTCTCATAGTGCCGAAGGGTACTATCTGAACTTTAGCACCACTTCATGAAGTTTAATAAATTCTATGTTTTGCAATTCCAGTTTCCGTGCCAACTTTTTCCTTTGGGTCTGAGGACTTCGTGCGCAGAAGGGGGAACCCCTTGCACTAGCGGGCCAGGCTGAGGTCTGCACGACAATAGGAAGACCTAGAAAGTAATCCAGCCCCTTTTAGTTGTATAAAGGTAGGAGCTGAGTCCTGAGACTTTAGATTAGATCCTGAATTGAAACTGGACACGAAACTCTGGACCTTCGACATTCTGCTGAAGCTGTAGACTGAAGAATCTCCCTTGTGGCCAAGGAGTGACCACCCTGGGCAACCAGGCACCATCCAGCAAATCAGTGGCTTGCTTTGTCGACATTTCCTGCCGGAACCCGAGCACAGAGCCTGACAAGACCCAGACTTCCAGACCTCTCTGAGACCTCTCTTCACGACTGCAGCATAGCTGAGATCCGTGGAGGCGACGAGACACGTGGGACCGGACATCTTGAAAAGCCTACAACTTGCTAACTGTGCAGCTCCTGTGGCCTCCTCGAAGCTGTGCACAGGGGGATTGAGAAACCCAGAACCCGAGCTCCACCTGCACCGAAGATCAGCCCTCCACACTCCACGAGTTCAGCGTGGGGCCCTTCTGCTTGTGTTCTGCTCGACGCGTTGTCCGGTTGCTGGCCCATTGGCTAGTAGCCTCTGTGATGACAATCCTTTTAAATCACAATGCTGGTCTGGTTGCTCCAGACTGGCCCTTGCCTCCCTGCTAAGGTGACGCACCTCAGACCTCGCTGGTCTGCACCAGAAGCCTTTGTTGTATCCTGCGTGGGTTGCCTTTGCCAAGGCTTGTTGACTCCAATCCGGAAGTCAACCCCTCCATCTGCGAGTACCTTCGTTGGACAGCTCGTCTCCAGCACCTGGTCATCGTCGACGCCTCCTGGTCCCAGTGGCTGCAAAGACAAGCTTCAAGACAGCACCTGATTGCTCCTCGACATAGTCTGGTTCCACCCTGGTTCCACCCGGTCACTGGCTAGTGACCCAGACTCTGTCCCCTCTGCTTTCAGGTCCTCTTAATCTTCGATCCACCCTTGTATCCACCCGGACATCTTCCTCCTGGTCGCCTGCAGCATCTTTCTTCAGGTCTCTATAGGATTCAACGACGAAACCCAACACATCTTCACACCTAGGCACCCGCCGTCCGTGGGTGAGGTAATCCGACTACTTCGGTGCTCCCAAGGGTATTGACTATCCAAGTGTCTAGGTTTTTAGTTATTTCCTCCTAGCTAAACCGGAAGTGCCCTAAATCCTTCTAAATCTAACTTCTAAGTTCCCATTGACTTTGCATTGACTCACATGTGTGTGTAAAGACACTGCACGCGCCGCCTGTGGGCCTCCTAGTTCTAACCTACGGTTCAGATAGTGTAGGGGGCGCTAGAGGGCGCACAAACAGAATGGCCGCCTAATGGTTAGGCTCCTCTTCCCTGGAGCATATATCCTGTAAAAATCCTACCTTACTGGTGAGCTGAAGGTCCCAAAAGTGAATTTTCCTATACTACGCCTAGTGATCTAGACTCGTTCCGAGTCTGGTGAAAATCTGTGCAGTGGTGCCCGAAAAAAAGCCTCGCATATACTCCCCGGAGCTGGCGTCCGGTCTGCTGGGAGGTGGACGACGGGCAGCGGACACTACAACAGGCCGGGGATCGCCACGAGGAGGAAGGCCCTGACCGCCGGACTCTGCTGAGGAAGCTGCGGCGCTCGCCTCTAGTGCCGAGACAGAGGTACAGACCCCCCCCCCGGATCTCCCTCAATTGCTCCATGCCCCGGGGACAACATGGGATCTGCGGCAACTGATCCTGGTACTGTCGGGGGCAAGAGGAGACAGCCGGCGCTGCTGTTGGGACACCCTAGGCGGTCCCGCGGCGAGCTTCGCGGGCAGTACCAGTGAACGGAAGCAGTGACCCCAAGGGTCCGAGAGACGAAGCCTGCGGAGAGGCACAGCGTGGGCCGGGGAGGCGCACTAGAATCACCAGGTACGTGCAGCGGCGCCCTCGAGAGGTGACGGGTAAAGTGCTTCACAGCGGCTGGGCTGCGGTTGTGGTGCGTGGGAGCGATCGCTGTAGCAACTCACAAGCGGTACTCTTTTGCACCACATCGAAGAGCATGACACACTTGAACTAGCAATGCTGAGAACTTGCATGAGAAGCTGATGTTAAGCAAATCGGCACAAAACTGGCATTTGGGCTGAGCTGCACTATATTACTCATTGGGAGTCGCCACTGCCCTACCTGACACGAGGCTTCCTCACGATTATTTAGTGCTGGTGATTAAAGATTGACAACTGGTATTGGATTACTCGGAGTGCAGACATGTCTCTTTACACGTGATACATGCGATAATTACTGATTGAAGACAGATAGTTGCCAGGAATGCCGAAAGCAGCTGCGTGAGAGCGGGGGGCAGGATAAGACTAAATAGCGTACGATATCCCTCTAGATCTTCAATCCGGACTGCACAAACCAGTGGGGGGCTCGGCATAGGGTAGTGTTAGTGAAGAAACAACTGCGTCTAGGGCTTCAGTGGAGGCTGCTCTGAGGCATAGATGTGATACACTCAGCCGTGAGATCACTGCAAGGCACTAGTGCGAGAGAGCTGTATATTGGACTTGAGCAGAAGGTGCTGGATGAAGAGAGGTGCCACGATGGTGCGACAGGATAACTGCCAACCGAAGATACATTTCGAACCAGCCAAGAAAGTGCTGTCGACGGCGACGGAAAGATCTAGAGTGAGTGGAGAGGACGCTGCCAGCAAAGACCCCCACCTGCTGAGCTAGACATGCAACAAATCCTGCAGGAGATGAGGCAAGGATTTGCTACGGTAGTAGATAAAGTGAACAGACTGTCCTCGAGAATGGATGCCCTAGTGCATAAGTAGACCAACACGAGGAACGGATAACAACAACAGAACAACGTATCTCGGACAATGATGATACTACCGCCTCTCATACTACCCAGCTTTCCCGAATGGACAACCTGCTGCGGGTCATAGCGGTCAAGAACGAGGAGTTGGAGGCCCGCAGCAGATGCAACAACATACGCATCACGGGCGTGCCGGAGTCAACAGACACGGGCAGGATGGAGTTGTATGT
Source organism: Lissotriton helveticus (assembly GCF_964261635.1). Classification (NCBI taxonomy): domain Eukaryota; kingdom Metazoa; phylum Chordata; class Amphibia; order Caudata; family Salamandridae; genus Lissotriton; species Lissotriton helveticus. The sequence continues at coordinate 382,932,795 of NC_136062.1, forward strand.
GGAGAAACTGCTCCGGGACTCTGTTGGTGAAGATGCTTTTTCAGCACAATTTATTGTGGAAAGGCCGCATAGATCGCTGGGCCCAATGCCAAAGCCGGGAGTGCCACTGCGGCCCATCATAGCTAGATTGCTGAACTATCGCGATCGCAAATGTAGCACTGCAAGCGGACCGCACGCACCAGAACCTGGCCTACAAGGGTGTCACATTTTCCGTCTACCCGGATTTCATTCCGATGGTGCAAGAGGAGAGACGCAAATTCATAGGTGTTAAAAAAAACTGCGCAAAGCTCAAATAGACTATGCACTGTTATACCCAGCTAAACTGCGGGTGACACACCAAGGAAAATAATACTTTTTCACTAATCCGCAGAAAGTTGAAGACTACTTGAAGGCGTTTACAAAGAATCAGAGAGGGGAACACGGTCGAGATGTGGAGGATGACGAGAACATGCAGGATGCCACTGGAGGCGAATGAACTGAATATGCTACAGCAGTACCTATCATTCTGATGGTACACGTGATGTATTGAATTTATGTATTCTATAATTGTAGTCCCTGACCAGATGCTAGAATTGGGACCTGTCCAGTATTTTCCAGAGGTGAGATATTCCAGGGACCACTATCCCTCCTTGGCCTCATCCGGGAGTGCCAAGGACTGAGAGGCTTGGAGGGATGTGGTTGTTCGTACTCTGTGCAGATTCCTCGATGGATATACCCCGGTTATGGGATTCTAACTTTAGGGCCTCCTGGGATGAGATGGAAGTTGGGGGGGAGGGAAGGGAAAGTAGTATTCCAGGGAGTTAGGGTTGTTACACAGGGAGGGGGAGGGAGGGTCGGGAGGAGGTAGGTGGCTACTGGCATGATTGGGATGCAGTGGTGGGAGGGGGGATGGGCACCACAGGTAGGGTTGTTTGTTTTACAGAGGGGGCGGGACTGAAACAACGGGTTCCTTATGGGGCCATATGTTGTCTGTGAAATATATATGTGGAAGACATGCACATGACACATGAAAGCATTGATCTGTTTTCAAGGGAATGGCAGGGAAGGTAAATGAGGCAATGTTGACATGCATGTCTTGGAACATCAGAGGTCGAAATAATGCACGTAAATGTCGTATTGTACTTGCCTACCTGGACCGGCATCAAGTCCAAATTGCCATGCTGCAAGAAACACACCTGACACCGCAAACCCGGGTTACATTTGCCAGCAAATGGGCTATTGCTCGGGCCTTCTCTTCATATTCTACTTATGCTAGAGGGGTGGCTATTCTGATTAAGCGCAACGTTGTATTCCAGGTGATTGGTGAGGCCCATAACGCTGAAGGTCGATATGTCATATTATGGGCTAGGATAAGACGAGATACTGTTACCCTAGTGAATTGTTATGCCCCGAATGTGGATACACCAACATTCTTCACGATATTATGGGGAAAAGTGGTCAATATCGGTTCTCAACACATCATCTGGGGGGGTGATTTTAATTTAGCTTTAGTACCTACACTGGATAGAGCGGACGGGGCGCCATTGTACAAGCCCAGGTATCGGGAGGCGTTGCTGGGGGTGATGGAGGAGGGCGACATGATAGACACTTGGCGAGCCCTGCACCCAATACAGAGGGAGGGTACTCCTTTCACCTCTTCGACAGGCACATGGGCCCGGATTGACTACTTCTTATTAACTAGGGGGTTGGGGGCTGGCCTCCTAAAGATAACACTTACCAAGGACCTACTCGGATCACAGTCCAGTCTTGCTGCATGTGGAGATACCTGGATGGGATACTCCCAGACCTCCGTGGAGGATGCAGCCTGCAACAGTATTGGAGAGCGTATTTCGTACGGAATTAGGAGAAGAAATAACTGACTTCTTCCCCCGCAACAAGGGTACAGTCGCTACCATAGAGGTTATCTGGGAGGCATTCAAGGCAGCTATTAGAGGATACTACATGTCTAAAAGCTTCGGAGTTCTACAGGATATACAACGCACAATATATGCACTCGAAAGAGACTTGAAAGAATTGGAACGCCAAATGGCGGCTGGGGAAAACACAAAGGCGCATGCTGAATTCCGAGCGAAACTAACACTATACGAGGAAGAGGCGGCCAGAGAGGCTAAATTCAAAGGGAAATATTGGACTGCAAGAAGGTATAGTGAAGGTGACAGACCTGGCAGAGCATTGGCAGTTTTGACTCGCAACCCCCGCCGACATAACACGATATTAGAAGTCACGGGGGATGAAGGGCAGATTGTCAGAAGGCATCATGAACCGTTTCACAACGCATTATCAGGCCTTAAACACTACTGCCACTGACAGTGATGTACAGTATGATGCTTTCTTGAGTGAGGTGGCATTATGCTGGCTCAGCGATGTGCATAGAACCTTTCTTTCTTTCTAAGTGTGCCTTTTGAACTTGACGAGGTCAGAGATGCGATAATGTAGCTGAAAAATGGTAAAGCCCCTGGACTGGACGGTTTTCCAGCTGAGTTTTATAAAACTTACATAGATGTTATGGCTCCTGTCCTTCGGGAGATCTATACTGAATCCTTAGCTGAGGGGATTTTCCCCAGTTCAATGCGCGAGGTCATGATTACATCCCTTTTAAAAGCCGTTAAAGACCCTCAATCATGCGACTCCCACCGCCTGCTATCGTTGATAAATTGTGATGTAAAAATATTAGCCAAGGTCTTAGCCACCAGACTGTCCCTCCTGATGACGAAAATAGTACTGCCTGATCAGTCAGGGTTTGTCCCTGGACGCGCCACTTCCCACAACCTTCGCACCCTGTTCTCCTTGATACGTACGGTGCGTCCTGATTTCCCTGTTGCGGCGATATTCTTAGATGCCACTAAGGCATTTGATTCAGTCGAATGGAATTACTTATTTACCTTATTGATCCACATGGGATTCCCCAGACTATTTATATCTTGGGTACTATTACTGTACACACGACCGACAGCTAAGGTACTCATTAATGGTCGCTAATCCCACTCTATTACACTCACACAGGGCACTAGACAGGGGTGTCCGCTATCTCCGCTCCTATTCACGATCGCTATTGAGCCACTTGCCTGCCGACTGCGCCAATTACACCCGGAAGGAGCCTTTCACTGCTTTCAGCGTCCAATCGCTGTGTCGCTATATGCAGACGACATGACACTGTATGTTACAAACAATCTGAACCCTCTGCTACGAGAATTTGTGGTGTTTGGCAAACTTTCTGGAGTGCGGATCAATTGGGCTAAATCGCAATTTAATCCTCTTACACCGGCGGTTGGTGACTTTCCATTGGAATACCCATTGGAGTGGTGTCGCTCGGATCTGCGTTACCTTGGCATCCAAATTTCCAGAGATAGGGATGAGACAATAAGGCTGAATTATGGGGTGGCTATTACGAAACTTACTGAATCAGTTGATCGCTGGCTGTCTCTTCCTCTGTCCATGGCGGGCAGAGCATCGCTTATAAAGATGATAGTATTACCCGGTTTTTATATTTATTTTTAAACATTCCCTATTATCCGGGTGCTTTTTTCTTTAAAACACTGAAGACTGAGTTGTGCCGCTTGTTCTGGGGAGGCAAACAACCGAGAATACGGTGGTCAATATTGACACAGTCGTATGACAAAGGGGGGTTTGATATTCCTGACTTTGCAGCCTACTATGCTTGTGCCCAAGCGCACTACGCATACCATTGGATGGTTCCCACACCGTTTATGCCACAACTGGCGGTCGAAGACTGGATAGCTCACCCACTGCCTCTGGCCGAGCTCATATTGTGTCCAGTTATGGCCATTGAGACGCCATTTACTACGGTCACATGCACGATAGACGCATGGCGGCGCATAGCTAGAATGCTGGGTCATACTATGATATACTCAGCACGGATGCCTCTGAAATACCACCCTAAGATGACACTCCTGCAGGAAATATGATTTCGGCAACTGTGTCAACGCTTGAGTGTGACCACCTGGGGCGATCTCTTCACAGATGGACAATTTAACTCCAGGGATCGTTTTTTTAGCACATACTGCCCTACTCCGCTCGAGGTATTTTATTATTTAAGGCTGTGCCAAGGGATGAAGGAGATTCTGCCGGACTTTCCTCATGAACCGGAGGCTCTAACCCCCCTACAGTATCTGCTATGCTCACAGGACGGCTCGCACTTGGTGTCGGGTATGTATAGCCTAATCAGGCAACCGGGCTAGTCGAAGAGAACACTGCCCGCTCCTACTGGGCTGCTGACATGGCAAAAGAGATCACTGACGAACAATGGATTTACTGCTGTGAAGTTACGGCAAGGATATCTGCAAGTTGTAGGCTTAAAATGATTCACTATAAATACCTGCAGCAACTGTACTATACGCCTGTTAGGAAGTATAGATTTCGTCTATCTGACAGTGACAGGTGCGAGCGATGTCATGTAGAGCATGCTGGCTTCCTTCATCACTCCTGGGAATGCCCCGGGGTTCAGGATTACTGGCTGCAGGTGCACTGGAAGCGATGGTAGGAGTGTCGATTGACTTTGACCCCCTGTTGATGATTCTTGGTTACACAAAGCATTTCCCTAAAACTTGCAGAAAATTTCTTGATATTGCGTTGCTACTTGCGAAACGACGAGTGGCATGTCGATGGGGCCGGGGCAGGGCTCCTAAGTTCAAAGAGTGGATTGCGGATATTACTTACTGTCAGGAACATTCTGTAATAGTTGCTGAGATCATGCCCGTAACCAGTAGGCCTAAAGACATCTGGGTACCGTTGACTACCTATCTTTTTACCCGGGGGGGGTGAGGACAACGACGTAGCGGATGGTGAGCTGCAGAACATTAACAATGCGACAGATGTAACCTAGATATACCTGTATACGTTAGAAGTTCTCGGAGGGTCCTGTGCCGAGACCCTGGCTTCTCTAAAAGATGTTTCCAGACTTCTTGCCGCCTCTGTGGCTGATATGTGCCCTATGCACGGTGCCTCGCTGGTGACTCCCAGATGCGAGAGAGAGGGATACAACAGACACTTCAGGTACATAATGCGGTTTACTACAGAAAAGTGCCTCATAGTTATGATAGATGCCTTACCTGCCTCAAACATTGATACAACATATGTTGATACCCCAATGTGTCTTAAGAGTGAATTGAAATGCAGACGACGATGTATTGCCCCTGTGTTCGTTTTGTTTTTTTACCAAAAGTTTTTTACCAAACACTTCCTATTTAGGGGGAAACAAAAAACACAAAAAAAGGAACAGTAAGACTGTAAATTCTGCTGCATAAGTAATGCTGGTTATGTGTACATTTCATGTATTACGCCGCCGTACCCCGGGTTGTCGGCTAAATGGCTGTGTCTCTGTGACAATGTTGAGTGGCGAATATCAACGCTGCGGCCGGCCCTTGGGTTGTGGGCCTGATGCTGTGTATATGCAAAATGCTGTAATAAAGTTCTTACAAAAAACAAAAAACAAAAGGTTCAGATAGTGTAGCCCCAGCGATTCTCTAGGCCCTAGGCCTTTCCTTTTCTCGTGACATGGTACTTATACCACTTTCTTAATATATGGTTTGCTTCGCCCCTAGGACCTAACTGTAAATTGTGCAACTTAACGTTTTCTGACTAAGTATCTTGTGATGTGCTTTGGCCTTTGATCTCATAAAGAGTTCAGAGGAGTGTGTTAGTAAATAAATACATATATATTTTATATATATCCTGTGTGGTGTCCTTTCATTTGATATTCAAGGGGTTACATATGGTAAAACAGCGGGCTTAATACGCCCTCACGAGTCTTTTATCCTAAGACTGTTCTGTCCACGCTACCACTAGGATAGCTGGTCTGTAAAGTTGACTTCCAACCATCACCAGCAGGGTTTGTTGGACTGGTGCAAGGAGTTCACTAGAATAGTGAACATCATATACCAGGCCAACTTCTCACACCTTTGTAAGTCCCTAGTATATGGTACTAAGGTACCTAGGCCATAGGTACACCAGGGGTCTCCCATGGGCAGCAGCATGTATTGTACCACCCATGGGAGTCCAATTAAACTGTGACTACAGGTCTGCCATTGCAGGCTGTGTGTGTTGGTGTTTTCATCTCTTGAGACAGATATAAGTGTCCTTATATCTGGGGTCACTACACTCAAAACCTAAAAGTCACACCTTTGTCAGGCTCTTCAGACCGGAGGACAGGGTGCTTGGTTTTAGGTGTGAGGGTGTCCCTGCATGAGTACGACACCCCTACAAACCCCAGATTCGATGCTCCAGGCTTAACAAGTGTGGTCAGCCATTTTAAAACATAATGCACATCAGCCAATAAGAGATGTCTAACTATATAGTGGCTGCACCAAAACCAGTCATGTTTACTATCAAACATGTTGGAATCATACCCCAACACAGATTCCAGTTTTGAAAGTATGAACCATGTACTGGGGGACTCCCTGGGGTACCACCCACCGTACTCTCAGTAGCAACATTTCATGGTCTTACAGCAAGCTAGTGCTGCTGCCAACCACAGTCAATTCGACCTACCTGCTTCTAAGCCAAGCACGAGCAGGGGAAGGTAGAAAATATTTCCTGCCACAGGGAGGTGTGACCACCTCCCAGACAGATTTTGGTGTATTGGGCTGGGGCACTCGCCAGTACAACCAGACTGCTTTGAAGGGCTCATTTAGTGCCCTCCATACATACTCCAGTTTGAGCCAGGTTAGAGAGCCTTGGCCTCTGCTCTGGCACGAAATTAGACAAAGCACATAGGAGTATCCAGCCCCTCCTCCAGGAGGGACAACCCTAGAGAAGCTCCAACCCGTTTCCATCAGTACTTAAGGGCTTACCTGTGGGTGGTTCCTTAGGTTCGCCATGGGACAAGACTCAAGACTGAAACCAAGTCACTGATAGTATGGACACTTCGACTTCGCCTGGAACTGAGACTGCATCAAGGAATACACCTGCTGCTCCTGGTCTCGCTGTTCTGCATTTCTTTGTTGTCTGTGCTTTCCCAGGATCTTCACCAGACCGGTCGGCATCAAGGACACCTGAAGTAATCTTCCTTGGAGTGAATGAGTCACACCCCTGCATCTGCAGTCCCCACAATGTAGTGGACTGTACGCTACTCCAGAACTCCTGGAACTGAACCCCTGTACATAGCATCAACTTGCCGTTGCCAAGGTTTGTTGGTTCTGCACTCCAAAGATCTTCGGGCTAGAAGCTTTAGCATCTCCTGACAAGGAGTGTCCTCATTTCAGCATCTGCACCATGGGCCTTCCTTGTTGGTGATCTGCTTGGGGTCCTCTTGCGACTCCTGTAGCAGTTGGTCCTCCTGAGGGTCTTCTCCTGAGTCATTGGGCTCCCCTTCTTGCTCAGGGCCTATGGTGAGTCCCTTGGACCTTGCTGGTCCTAACGTTGCTCCTTCGTACTCCACGCCAGTAGTGGCAACCAAGGCTTGTTGGTGCTCCTGCTGGACATTAGATATGAGACAGCTTGTGTACGGCTCCTGGTCTTCCTGCATATAGCTGTGTCTCAACTGGGGTGGTGAAGTGAGCTAAAGAACTATGATGGATTCAACCCAGATCTGTGACTGGGGGGGAGTGTCTGAAGTTTCAGCGCTCCGTCCATCGTCTCCTTGTGTTTGCTTTCTTCGCCCTAAGTTGGCAGGGTATGCCCAAACGTGGGTCCCTTGCTCACTTTGCCACTTGAGTCAATCTAGCCTGGGTGATCAGGGCTGTTAGCCCATAATCGGTCCCAGGATGCTTTTTTCCGGTCTAGGGAAGACATGGCTTGGCAGTTCGGGCTGGACTGTTCCTATGAGGCACAGGGTCAAGACTGATTTGCATTTAGCTGTGTCTGGGGTGGCGAAGTATGCTAAACCCAGATGTGTGACTGGGGGTGAGTGTCTGAAAAGCTTCAGCGCTCTGTCCATCATCTCCTTGTGTTTGCTTCCTCAGCGTCATCTGGTCCTCACAACTGCACAACAGTGTAGGACAGAGTGCGGGACCAGTTTCAGTACCGGTAGACCAGCGGGGACCTTAGGTCACTGCGGCTCTGTTAGGGTCCACCAAGAAGTTTTTAGTGGACAGCAGAGCTTTGAAAAGTTCTGTTTCACATTCCGTGGTCCCTGGTGCAGCTCTGTCTGGCCAAAATAATGTTGTTAGGTTTTTCAGGTACACCGGTTGTCAGCCCCATCTCCAAACCCCTTTCCCTCAGGCTTGGCCCTTTCACTCTTGATTCCCCCTTTCTTTTGACATCACACTGTGGAGAGAATCTGCTGGGTTAAGATCTCCTGAAAAAATTGCATGCAACGACCAATTGTTCACCAGACGGAGTGTATATCACTGTCGGTCCGTGCGTAGCTGTGGCCCAGCAGTGCTTTTCTAAAGATGAGCCCCTCCCTACAGAGCTTCAGGCAGTGCCCCACACTCTGTGGGCTACTGGTAATACTGATGTTGGTTTACTGAAAACAGCCCCTGTCTCGATTAAGATAAAGGAGAATGCTCGGTTGCCTCGCCTTCCCCAGTATAAGATTTTGCAGGCTGGTGAATAAGCTCTCCTGCAGACTATACAAGATTTGATACGGTCTGGAGTAGTGGAGGAGACCACATCTAATACATGTAACAGCCCCATTCTTCCTATTCTTAAAAAGGCACCTGGGGATTCCGCTTATGACCATGCGGATACTTATTTGTGATTGATTTGCAGCAGGTGAACAAAATAGTGGACCCTCAGTACCCAGTAGTTTCAGACATTACTACGATATTGACAATGGTTCCCCCAACTGCGCGTTTCTTCTCCGTTATCGACTTGAACGATTTCTTTAGTATCCCCATACACCCTGATAGCCGCCATATTTTCGGCTTCTCATTACCTGGACGTAGTTTCCGATTCTGTAGTGCTTTACAGGGGTATACTGAAAATTCCAGCGTCTATAGCCAAGTCTTGAAAGTCCAATTGGATGATTTAGTACTCCCTGAGGGTAATGTACTATTGCAGTATGTGGATGATCTGCTTGTGGCTTACGACACGGAGGAGGGTTGTAAAGAAGCCACTGTTAAATTGTTACAGCATTTTGCGCACAGTGGCCAAAAAGTGTCCTTGTCTAAATTTTAGTATTGTCGACAGGTCACCTACCTCGGTCACCGACTGTCGAACGAGGGTAGGAGACTAACGCCGAAGCGCATTGCGGCTATTACTAATATGCTTGTTGCCAAGACCCAACGTGAGGTGCGCGCATTTCTGGGCATAACCTCTTACTGTTGTCAGTGGATCCCTAATTATTCCTTGCTGACTAAACCCCTCCTCTATCTGACTACTAAAGATGTGCATGAACCCCTACCTTGGACCCCTGCATGCCGAGAAGCTTTTGATCTTTTGAAATCTGCACTCTGTTCTGCACCTGTGCTTGGCACTCCTAATTACCAGAAGCCTTTTGTGCTCTACGTGCATGAGGCTGAAGATTGCGTGCTCTGTGTTGACACAGTGTTTCGGTGGTAAGCAGAGACCCTGTGCGTATTTTTCTGCTATGCTTGATAATGTCGCCAGAGCGCTGCCAAGCTGTCCGAGAGCTACAGCAACTGCTGCAGTGTCTATTAAACAATCGGCGGGGCTCGTCCTCGATACTGATCTCACAGTGATGGTACCGCATGACGTAGACACCCTACTGAACAAAACGAAGACGCAGCACTTAACTAGTGCTCGCCTTGCTGGTTATGATTTGACGTTTGCCCGTCATATTACCATCAATAGATGTGCCACTCTGAACGCGGACACGTTACTAACCCTTCCTTTGGATGAAAAGGACAATGATGTCCACGATTGCTTGTTTCGGACAGAGGAGGAAACGTAGGGACGGGTACACCTGACTGATTCTCCCTTATCTGAACTCGAAGGGGAGTTATATGTCGATGGCTCATGTTTTAAGCTCCCACTACTACGGCAGCATATGCGATTACTACATTACACACCGTAGTTGAGACATCGAGGGTCCCTAGTCAGTCAGCACAAGCTGCGGAGTTAGTGGCCCTGCTACGAATATGTGAGTTGAGTGAAGTGCTGGAAGTGAATATATATACAAACAGCCAATACGCCTTCGACGTGGCTCATAGTTTTGGGCGACTATGGGCAGAGAGGGTGTTCCTTATGTCTCATGGACAGAAAATACAGCATGGTACATTGATACACAGACTGTTGACGGCATTGACACTACCAAAGAAACTGGCCATAGTGAAGTGCAGTGCGCATAGGGCAGTGGTGGACGATGTGCGGGAGGGGCAATGCTTTTGCGGATCAGACAGCAAAGGGGACAGCGAAATCTAAGCTTCCAGGGATGTTTGTAGCTGGTCCTGCTAGGTGGGTACCAGATAGTGAATTATTCATGAATACTGTAGAAAGTGTTAGAGACATTCAGGCAGAGGCGACCGTGGATGAGCCAACCAGATGGAAGGAGAGTGTGAGGTGACTAGACTGACGGTTGTAGGATGGATCTCTCAGACAAATGTAGATGGTTGCTCCCCAACGCGTACTTTACTCCTGTAGTTACTATGGCTCACGGCCCTGCACACATTAGCGCCAAAGGGATTTGTAAACTGTTAGATCCAGTGTGGCTGAATGAGAACATTTCTAAAGTAGCAACACATTTGGTACAGCACTGTATGATTTGTATGCGACACAATCCAGGGAAGGGGACCCCTGTTCTCCCTGGTAATTTCGCACCACCCTCTTTCCCCTTCAAGGCGATTCAAATGGATTACATTGAGATGGAAAGGGTCAGCAATCTGAAGTACGTCCTAGTGGTGGTGTGTTCTTTCAGTAAGTGGGTGGAGGCCTTTCCTGCTAAGGAGAATACAGCTATAGCAACAGCCAAAGCACTGATCAAAGAGTACTTCCCTCGCTACGGATTGCCTCGGGTGAACTGGAGTGACAACGGAAGTCATTTTAATGCAAAATTGATAGATCTTATCTGTACAGGGTTGCAGATAAAACAGAAATTCCATGCAGCACAACACTCTCAGTCTGCAGGCTGTGTTGACAGATACAACGGTACTATTAAATTGAAATTAGCAAAGATTAGTGACAGTATAGATCTGAAATGGCCTGACGCCCTTCCCCTAGCCTTACTCTCTACTAGGGTTACTGCAAATTCCAAGACAGGATTGTCACCATATGAAGTGATCTTTGGGTGCCCGCAAATGTTTGGGGCGTCCCGAGACCACGTTCTTTTTCTGAGATAGAGTACCCTTTGTTGACAGATTACCTGTATGCTTTGACTAAAGATCTTCGTTCTATTCATCAACAGATAACAGACGCACTGCTACCACTGCATGAGGAGCCTGGTCATCAGATATACCCAGGTGACTGGGTTCTTGTCCGGAATTATCAGCGGAAGTCCAGCCTGGAGCCGAGGTAGAAGGAACCGCAGCGAGTCTAGTTGGCTACGCGAACAGCACTAAAGATCCAAGGGCGTAAGTCGTGGATTCACGTCAGCCACATGAAGCGTGTGCCCCTCCTGCTGCCCTATGTCACGTGGGTTCAGGAGGGCCGGCCTGATCAAGAAGGTGAAGTAATACCTCAATTCGTGCCTCTCTCTGACGCCCAGTAAAGAGAAGGGTCTGTGGAGCGTGAAGGAGAGGTGCCATCGCCAATCCAAGAGGCTGCCTCTAGCTCCCCAGTTGTTTTGTCCCAGGCCACTAAGTCCTCTGATACTGAATCCCCTAGGTTGTTTACGGATCCGGAAGTGCCAGGGAGTACTACCTATAATCTGCGGCCCCGGCCAGGGAACGGTGCACCGGAAGAAGGGCTGAGTAGGAGATAGGGCAGGACTTGAATTAAGGGTACAGGCAAGGTGTTTCTGGTGCCTGTGAGTGAGAGCCCTGGTGCACTGGTCGAGACATTGAGACACAGAGTGCTTGGGCCTGGATCATTGCTCCCTCGGGATGTGAGCTGTGCAACTCCAACGTGGGAAGTAGGGTTCTTGATTAACAATAGGAGCCTGCCTGTGAGGCTCTGACGGACACAGGGAGAAGAACCCCTCTGGTTGGTTTCAGCGCAAACTGTTTTCCCTTTTAGCTAATTTCTCGATTTTTAGTTAGGAGCACAATGCACCCTTTTGGTCGCCCTATTGGTAAGAGGAGCAGCCCTTTGCAGCTCTTCGGCTACTCGATCCTGCCCCAGTTTGGTCTTCATGGTCTATAAAAGCAAAGATAGTTTTCTTAAGCATTATTGTCATTGCATTTGTTGTGGTTCTTGGTATACTGTTTTTCCTGGATGAGAAGTACCCCATGCAGACACTGATAAGCACTACCCTACTGCTATCGTATCATGTTGTTTCTACTCTGAATCCTTGTGAAGAGGCACAACGTAAGGATTATCAGGATGATGTGGTCATTCAAACATTGCATCATACTCATGCTGTGTATAATACTATTGATTGTTGAGTATGTGGGTGATGCCTTCAGCCACACACAAAAATGATAGGCTGATGTCAATACCTTTGTCTTATGGAAGTAATTGTGAAGGGTGGTACACTTTGATTAGTTTGGTTCAACCCTTCCAACAACCTGATGAATTGCAGCCGCATACTCCTAAGCGTAGGTCCACCATGACAATGCAGATACCCCCCTAGCATCGACCCTCCTCTGGAGTATTTTCCAATGACGTACGTTTTGACTAAACATTTGACACATGAATGAAGAAGGGTTCTGCACTCGTGTTTGTATTCAATTTTGAACGTTTAAAACGATAAGTGTGCTGTACCAGATTAGTGCCTGCCCACTGGTAACCTAACCATGTATATGGCCCAGTGTTGTGAATCACTGGGACTCTAGTACGCACTACACAAAATATTGTTCCTTTAGACCATTTTGTTCATTTCATCATGTCATAATACAATTTATTGTATTTTCCAATATTCTTCATCAACATCATTAGTTAAATGATACAATATTTTTCACAATATCATGAAATTATACATAATACAACTATACTCTAAACACAGGTTTACAAACGGAAATTAAAGGGACAACCCAATGCATTTCGGGGCGACAATGCCCCTTCGTCAGGGGTCTGTAAAAAAAGGGGGATACAAACAAGGAGAATATTAATCATATAAGCTGACCAATATTAAATCTTTTGTGTCATCAAAATTGTACTTTATAAACGCTTACCTAAGTCCTAAGAAGTAACATGTATCCTGTGTCTACTTATTGTAAATGTTTAAAGCAGTTATCTGTGAAAAAACCAAAAATGGGGTATATGAACATGTCCAGTTCCATTAGCAGTGTTAACCTATTGAACGTCGAATATTTAGACAACCTCACAAACAATAATGCTTTACCTGCGAAGACGTTTTTAGCAGCAATTCTACAATGTAGGAAACAAAAGAGTGATAAAGAAACCCGATTGGCTGCATGTATCCAAACGAAATAAAATGCATACACGCTTTTTGGAGTGGAAGAAATTATGAGGCTCACCTGCGTGTTCCGCGAGACTCGTTACTGCGTGTAAAAAACCTGAATCAAACAAGCGGTTGGCGTCAATACACGTATGCATTTATGTGCTTACGTTTATGAGATAATGAATAATTGAGGCTCGTTTACCTGCGAGTCTAAAGTGCAGGCTTCGATCTCGCTGCCGTTTTCTCACGAGAATACTGAAAACAAAGAATAATGATACTGTCATATTCCCTCCAAGAGCTTAGCAGGAATCCAGAAGGGTAATGCTATGCCATATGTCAAGTCAAAGCTTACCGTCCGCTAGACATAGAGTTCTTATCAAGACCGTTCCTCCGCCGTCTTGTTTGTTAACCGGGACCTCTGGCGGGCACACAAGTCCTACCTTACTTTTTAACCTTCATGTTGGTAAAAAGTAGAAATGGCCAACAGACTACTTAGGTCGCATAAGTCGTATTCGTGAAACGCGCGTACACAACAAATGCGCACTCCTCCGGCGAGTGAGCAAAAAAATCCCAATATGTAAAAAAACGTGTTCCGATATTTACAAAACGATATTTCCCTGGTGCTCGTGTCTAAAATACATTGTCAAATGTTATCTGTACTTACGCTTGATAAAGCATTTTACAAGAAAAAAAAGGGGATTTAAAGTGATGTCTCAAATTGCAATACATGTGTGTGTTATCTGTGCTCACGGTTAATAAAGCATTTCTAACGAAAAAAAGTGTTTAAAGTAATATCTAAACTTACAATACATGTAAATATTATGCCTAGACTTTGGGTTCCATCACAATATGTACATCAATTTATACACATACCATAATTAATGTAAATATAAATAAACCAAATATATACAGCTACAACATAATCTTGCGTTGTAAATATTGACTTTCAAATTTTTCATTTACTTGCCTATTTACAATCTATATACACGTCACCATTGGACCTTGTTGCTAGTGGTGTTAATCTACTTGAAACCCAATGCCTATCTGGACAATCCCATGATCAACATTGTCAAATGTGGTGAAAAGATTTTTGTGTGTGCCTATGCATATGCAAATGTTTTCTAACTTGAACTTAAAGAAAACACGACATCTCCATTTTGTCATTCAATCCTGACGGAACCATCGTTTGTAATTTTCGGATCCAAAAAGCTTCTCTTTGCAAAAGTATCTTTGCGTTGTCCATGCCCAGTCTCTGGGGTACTATCTCAATGATTTGAAAACGAAGTTGAGCAATATTGTGATTTTTTTCGATCCAGTGTTGTGTGAGAGGTGACGTCAAGCTTTTGTTGCGTATCCGACTTTTATGCTCACTGAGTCTCAATTTCATTTTTCTATCAGTTTTACCGATATACAGTAGCCCACATGGGCATTTGATTGAGTAAACAACGTGTTCCGAGTCACAATTTGTGGAATGCCTGAGTAAGATCTTCTCTCCAGTCCGGGGATGTAATAAGATATTGCCTGTGATCACATTATTGCAGTTCTTACAATTAAAACACCTTGATGTTCCTTTGTGGACCAATTCTTGTTGTAATGGAGTTGGTTTGTTGAGGAGTTCCCTTAAATTTTGTGCTCTTTTGTATGAGAATAATGGTCGTGTTTCAAATAGTGTGCCAAAATCCTTTTCAGCCAATAGAATCTCCCATCTCTTTGAAATAGTCCTTTTTATGTCTCTGGATGCGGTCACGACATGTCAGAGCCATAGGGAGACGAGCGAGGTTAAATGACACAGGGGACGACAGGGAGGGATTTCGTCAGTTAAACGCATCTTCAGCTTTCCAGTCCTCCAGAAACGAAAAGCAACTAGAGACCCACTGATTCCTATTACCGTGGAAAATGCAAAGTCCCCATTCGGTATTCAAGGTAGTGGGCCGATAGCAGTAGGAAATAGCACCTGTAATGTGGCATCTCTTTTATGTATGTCTATTAGCCCATCTCTGATTCCTCCCCCGTATATCTATTTTGTTTATGGTGACCATGGCTACCTTTGGTTGCCTGAGGGATGGGCCGGTACTTGTTATCTGGCTTTTGTACTGCCTCCAGTGTATGTTGCCCCATCTGATTATCATAAAACACATGGATTTGCCAGAGACGTCTCTTCCCAGAAGATAAGGAGGGAAGTGCAAGGGGAGGTTGTAGATCAAACTGACACTTTCATGCAAGAGTTTGGGGATATCTCTAAGGGGTTGCTTCCATTCTGGGGTCCTATGTTCAATAGTCATAATATCAGGAGACTGTCTAAGGTAATGGAAGGAGTTATAAATACTTTTGCTGCAATCATGACAAACTTGACGGTAGAGATGCAGGTGACGAGACTGGGTACTTTGCAGAATCCTATGGTTCTTGACGTCATCCTAGCTGATGGGGTGGAGCTTGTCGCATCATCTGGAGTTCCTGCTGTGTCTATAACCCTGACTCCGCCCCCACTGTTAATTTAGCTGTACAAAAATTGCATGGTCTAGCTGCAGACATACACAAATATTGGTACTTGGTGTCTGGGTGGATGGTTCTGGGGTTTGTTTGCTTCTTGGGGGTAGAAATTATTGATATTCCTTGCAGGTATAGTTGGGATACTATTCACCTGTTGCTTATGTGTTTACTGCCTTCCCCCATGTTGTTCATTTTGTATTGGTCAGATGATGTCATCCACACGCAAGGCTAAATCTGCTTCTAATGGTACTGCTATGTTGATGCAGGAGATTCAATCCTTTAAGTTGATCGACGAGGGTATTTTTGAAGAATAATGTACGTGTTTTAAGAAATGTTATGCTTTTCTTTGCCATTTAGAAAATGCCTTACCTTCTGAGCTAATAAAGGCTGCGCAAATGTTAGCCCCAATATGCTTAAAGGAGGGTCTGATAGGTTTCAGTTTTCCTGCCACTAATGCCCTTTGATGTCATGAATAAGTTAGTATCGTGTGTCAAACTGAATTACATATTGTTTTTATTAGCCTATAATCGTAAGTGATCTCTGTTGTGCTTAACGAAGTTCAGTTTGCTTGACTATTGTACCTCCATCTTGAATTTTGCATCCGCAGACTGGCTGTGGCTCTCCCCTCCCAAATGAGCAGAAACAAAACCGCTTTCTACAGCAAGATTGCTGTGCTAATGCCATTTTTCCCTTTTCGTGCCTAATGTACAATTGCAGATACTAATGAGACAGATGTGCTTTCTCACCAGATATGATACATTCTGAGATGTTCTCATGTATGGGGGGACTGAGTTTCGGCTCTGTGGCCTTGGGTTGTGATAAGAGTGTTTCTTCCACAGGTGCAGATATCTTGTCAGTGCCTTAATTGTTCTTTTTCGGCCCTAGCCGGTAGTTTTCCATGATGGGCGGGGCCAATGACTCTGAAACTGTTCATAATGTACCAACGATTTGGGGGTTATCAGTCCTTTCGGTGCACTCCTTTGGGTGAGGTACTATCAGGCTCCTCTATCGAGACTAATGGCCTAATAAAGCTGTGTTTATTCCTTCTCCACTGTCTGACTGACTTATTATGGTAAGAAGATATATGGGTATGGTGAGTATTACCAACGTGGTCTAGGGGCCACGCTTATCACTCATCCCATTTCTGCTCTACCAAAGCCTCTCCTAAAAAAGAATACATCTTGTCAAAGTCGACTTTTAGGCTAAATGTTTATTGTTAAAGTTTGATAACATTAATAGACATAAAAAAAGACTTTTAAAAACAGACAAAAGGCTACCTTGATTATTTATTTGCTTTGCAGCTTCAGACTAAAATATATATAAATATTTTTTTACTGCAACAGATTCAATAAGTTTAGGAACACCCAAGCCTGTTCCTTTGTATTGCAAGACTTGATCCCACCAGGCTCCACAGGGCAGTGAATGAGTTTCAATAGATCTGCCATCTCAGAAACACCTTGCATTAGATGCTGCCACATGATGGGATACCTGTGTTAGGCACACTTCACCAGGACTCTTCACTTCTGCTTCCAAGACCAACCAGAGCTGTTGCTTAGCAAACGTCCAGCGCAGACAAACACACAAATGTATACAGTTCCAACTAAGACAGACGGCTTGCTGAAGATTTGAGGGTTTTCACAGCCTCCATTTTAGAATCCCTGGCAAAAGCCATTTATTTCATTTTGAAGAGTTCAAGTAAAAGGTTTGACTAAAACAGACAATGCATGTTTGTGCTGGGGCAGCCAGGACCATGGAGCACGCAGCCTTTACATGAAGACAGTTCTCTCCTTGCTACGCCTCGGAGGTTCAGGTAGGAACATTGGGGGTCATTCATCTTCTTTGATAGGCGTGCATTTAGCAAAGAAATTGAATGGTTGAGATTCTCCTGAGCATCTGGCGGGAGGGCTTTCGAGCTCACGTGGACGGTGGGGTTCGCTCTTCTCTGCAGTTTGATCGACGCCACTTGACCAATGTTGCTGAATTCATTCAGGCCTGCAAGAAATAAGGCATCTTACAAAACATGTAACAGTTTCTCACAGAGCACTGCATACCAGTGCCTACCTCACTCCTAAGTAATAACTGTTTATTAGTTGAGGTATTAGAGGCAGAGAGAAACATTGACCAATCCAATAGGTCTCACCTATGCAAGAACTATTGGTTTTAGCAATGTTGTACACCAGAGTGCCTGTTATTCATCATGGGCAAAAATGAGTGGGGTAAAGGAGAGTGGCGAGGAGTGCTACAGAGTGGCGTATCATTTTTGTAGAGTGAAGTGCATAAAATAGAGTGGAGTACAGTGTCAAAGTTGAGTACTGTCGTGGAGTGGCAGTGTCGTGGAGTAGTGTGGAGTGGAGGATGTTGCGCAGAGTGGTGTAGTGTTGTACAGTGGTGTTGTAGATTGGCATAGAGCAGAGTAGATTGTCAGAGTGTAGTAGTGTGTCAGAGTGGAGTTAAGTGGTATGGAGTGGCATAGAGGGAGTTGCGTAGAACATCGTAGAGTGGTGTTGTGTAGTAGAATGGCAGAGTAGAGTGCTGTGAAGTGTCAATGGAGCAGAATTTAATGGAGTAGAGAATCAGAGTGGAGTAATGTAGAGTGGCCTAGAATAAAGTGGTGTACAGTACAGTGGTCTAGACTGCATTGGTTTTGAGTAAAGTTATCTAGAGTACAATAACAGAGTAGAGCAGTGCACTGACAGAGAGCCCACTGGCGTAGAGTGGTGCAGAGATCAATGGCATAAAATGCAGTTGCAGAGTAAAATGTAGACTAGAGTATAGTGGCAAAGTACAGTACTGCAAAGAAGTTGGCATAGATACGATGGTGTAGGGTGCATTGATTGTGGTAAATGGTGTAGAGTGCTGTGATTTACAGTAGAGTGGCATAGCACAGACTGCAGACACAGTGGTGCAGCATAGAGTGGCCGGGGTAGAATGAAATGGAGTGGCATGGGATGGAATGGTGTGCAATAGAAAGGAATGGAATGGCGCGGGATGGAGTGGCGCAGGATAGAATGGAATGGAGTGGCGCGGGATGGATTGGCACGGGATAGAATGGAATGGAGTGGCGCAGGGTAGAATGGAGTGGCGCAGGGTGGAATAGAATGTAGTGGCGCTGGGTGGAATGGAATGGAGTGGTGCGGGGTGGAATGGAATGGAGTGGCGCGGGGTGGAATGGAGTGGCGGGGTGGAATGGAATGGCGCGGGGTGGAATAGAATGGAGTGGCGTGGGGTGGAATGGTCTGCGGCTCCGCGTCCGTCGTCGGCGCTGGGATGACATCGGAGTACTTAGATGCCGCCCTCGCGCGCTGATGTCAGTTCTTATAAACAGCTTTTCCGCGCCAGAAACGCAGAGCCATGTTAGAAACCGACACTGGTGCCATGAAACTAGGGCCCTGAAAGGGATGACCTTAACCCTAGATATTGGTTTGCAGAACGGGGAGGATGGGTGGGGCGGTAACGAATCTAACTAATGTTTCTTACAGATATATCCTTACCGAAGGTAAGTAACTTGTTCATCTGAAAGAATCACGTTAGTTGGATTGCTTACCTTAGAATAGATACTCCAGCAATACCAACCCTGGTGGTGGGTCTGCGAACCAATAATCACACCAGAAAGTCCCGGAGAACGGAACGGCCAAAAAAGCCATCTCTCCGGACTTGGCTGTCCAGGCAGTAGTGTCTTGCGAACGTGTGCAGCGAGGCCCACGTAGCTGCCTGACAGATGTCCTGCAAGGGGACTCCCCGGCCCAGGGCAGTAGTAGCCGCCGTGGCCCGTGTGGAATGGGCCCTCAGCCCAATAGGAGGCTCCTTCTTAGCCAAGGAGTAGCATGCCTTGATGCACAACCTGACCCACCGAGAGATAGTCCGTTTGTCCACCGCCCTTCCCTTCTTCGCGCCCACGTAACCAACAAAGAGTTGGTCATCCACCCGGAACTGACGTGTGCGATCAAGATAGAAGGAGAGCGCACGTTTTGGGTCCAGACTGTGGAGCCTCTCTTCCTCTTTTGAGGGATGCGGAAGCGGAAAGAAGGTGGGCAAAGTGATAGACTGCCCAATGTGGAAGGCTGTGACTACCTTGGGCAGGAAAAAGGGGCGTGTATGCAACACAACCTTGTCCGGATGGACAGAAAGGAAAGGAGGTTTAGAAGAGAGGGCCTGGAGCTCACTCACTCTCCTGGCAGAGGTGATGGCAACCAGGAATGCAGTCTTAAGGGTAAGAAGATGAAGAGGACAGTTATGAAGTGGCGGAATAGAATGGAGTGGCGCGGGGTGGAATGGTCTGCGGCTCCGCGTCCGTCGTCGGCGCTGGGATGACATCGGAGTACTTAGATGCCGCCCTCGCGCGCTGATGTCAGTTCTTATACACAGCTTTTCCGCGCCAGAAACGCAGAGCCATGTTAGAAACCGACACTGGTGCCATGAAACTAGGGCCCTGAAAGGGATGACCTTAACCCTAGATATCGGTTTGCAGAACGGGGAGGATGGGTGGGGCGGTAAGGAATCTAACTAATGTTTCTTACAGATATATCGTTACCGAAGGTAAGCAACTTGTTCATCTGAAAGAAACACGTTAGTTGGATTGCTTACCTTAGAATAGATACTCCAGCAATACCAACCCTGGTGGTGAGTCGGCGAACCAATAATCACACCAGAAAGTCCTGGAGAACGGAACGGCCAAAAAAGCCATCTCTCCGGACTTGGCTGTCCAGGCAGTAGTGTCTTGCGAACGTGTGCAGCGAGGCCCACGTAGCTGCCAGACAGATGCCCTGCAAGGAGACGGCCCGGCCCAGGCAAGTAGTAGCCGCCGTGGCCCGTGTGGAATGGGCCCTCAGCCCAATAGGAGGCTCCTTCTTAGCCAAGGAGTAGCATGCCTTGATGCACAACACGACCCACCGAGAGATAGTCCGTTTGTGCACCGCCCTTCCCTTCTTCGCGCCCACGTAACCAACAAAGAGTTGGTCATCCACCCGGAACTGACGTGTGCGATCAAGATAGAAGGAGAGCACACGTTTTGGGTCCAGACTGTGGAGCCTCTCTTCCTCTTTTGAGGGATGCGGAAGCGGAAAGAAGGTGGGCAAAGTGATAGACTGCCCAATGTGGAAGGCTGTGACTACCTTGGGCAGGAAAGAGGGGCGTGTATGCAACACAACCTTGTCCGGATGGACAGAAAGGAAAGGAGATTTAGAAGAGAGGGCCTGGAGCTCACTTACTCTCCTGGCAGAGGTGATAGCAACCAGGAATGCAGTCTTAAGGGTAAGAAGATGTAGAGGACAGTTATGTAGTGGCTTGAAGGTAGCGCACATCAGAAAAGTGAGAACAAGGTTCAAGCCCCATTGAGGCATCACGAATGGAACAGGAGGGAACATATGAGTGATGCTCTTCAAAACCTATTTACAACTGGGGACTTGAACAAAGAGGGCTGATCAGGGTGCCTTAAGAAGGCAGAAATGGCAGAGAGGTAGCCCTTGATAGTGCCCAGAGCAGAGCCCTGCTGGGCAAGAGAAAGAAGAAAGAGGAGAACCTCAAAAAGAGGGGCAGAGAGTGGATCCACAGCCTTTGCTGTGCACCATGCCACAAACTTGTTCCACCTGCAGGCGTATACCGATTTTGTGGAGGGATGCCTGGCTTCCAGAATCACATCGCAGACTTCAGGAGGCAAGTCAAATGGCCTCAACTGTCGCCGCCCAATCTCCACGTATGGAGGTGGAGACTGGACAGGTTCGGGTGGAGGACCGTCCCCTGCTGCTGCGACAGAAGTTCCTCCTGAAGAGGCAGACGAATCGGGGGATCGACTGACATGTTGAGTAGCTTGGGATACCAGTATCTTCGTGTCCAGTCCGAAACCACAAGGATGACTTGGGCCCGGTCACGCCTGATCTTCTTCAGCACTCTTGGAAGAAGTGTTATAGGCGGAAAGGCGTACAACAGACCGCAGCTCCACTCGCGATGAAAAGCGTCTCAGAGCGTGTGCCGCCTTGGAAATTCCAACGTGCAGAACTGATGACATTGTGCGTTCTCTTCTGTGGCGAATAGATCTAACCAAGGCTCTCCCCTCTGCTGAAAGAGGCCTTGCATCACATCCGAGTTCCGACGCCATTCGTGATCCATCATGCACCGACGGCTGAGTTCGTCCTCCCTGGCGTTCAGGGAACCTGCCAGGTGTTGTACCACCAGGGTC
Organism: Lissotriton helveticus; assembly: GCF_964261635.1. Lineage (NCBI taxonomy): Eukaryota > Metazoa > Chordata > Amphibia > Caudata > Salamandridae > Lissotriton > Lissotriton helveticus. Next base: position 382,954,820 of record NC_136062.1, read on the forward strand.
ACGCCCTGATGCTCTAGCCACTGCCAGAGGTGCAGACCCTCCTGGCATAAGGTCCACAACCGCAACCCGCGCTGTTTGTTGCAGCTAAACTCCCCCGGACAGAGGGGAGAAATGCTTTCAGTGCGAGTCGGATCACCCGCAGCTCCAGAAGGTAGATGTAGAGCCGGGACTCCGCCGGAGGCCTCTTATCTCTGCCTCTCCCATGTGGCCTCCCCAGCCCTGGAGAGACGCGTCCGTCACAACTACGTGCTCCGGTTGGGGAAGGGAGAGGGATCTGCCGCTGACCCAATAGTGATCCTCCAGCCACCACCAGTGCCCTCCGAGACCAAGACATGGTCGGACAAGTTGCCCTGGTGCTGGGCCCACTGAAACTTCAGGTCCCACTGCAGAGCCCGCATCCGCCACCTGGCGTGATGAACCAGAAGGATGCAGAAGGCCATCAGCCCCAGCAGCCGCAGCGTCAACCTGACCGAGACCCGGGATAAAGGCTGAAAGATCGGAATCGGAGCCTGAATATCGATAACCCGCTGTTCGGGAGGATAAACCTGAAACTGCGCCGAATCAAGAACCGCTCCGGTGTAGAGGAGCACAAGGACATGGTACAGGTACGAACATTATCTTCAGGGGTAGCTTTGTTACCACCTATCAGCCAGAATGTCAGTCACTGCAATGGGGAAACTAAGGTCGGACAGAAAAGTGTTGACCCTATAATAAGCCGACCACTACAACCAATTGAAGAAAGGACTCCAACCCCTACGCACGGTTTAAACCAGGTGTTGGCTGTAACACCCAATACACTCACGTTTATGCCACAGGAGGCAAAACTAAAAACACCAACCATGCCAGTAGTTTCTCCAACGTTTAAGATTACGCAGGCCACAAATCTGGTTTCAGGAGCCCCAATCAAAAAAATGGCAACATCAGCAAAGCCAATAATGAGGCCCAGGGAGCCCTTTACCAGCCAGTAACAATCACTGGGCATCTAGGCTCCTCTGCAATGCAAAATCCATATTACAACTTGGATCATGGCCCAGGAACATCCGAAGGCCTCATGAGCAAAGAACATCTAACTACGGACCCAGGGTGGTGTGGAGTGCAAAAAAACGACGGATTTAGGCCCAGATCCTTGTACTGGGGTGAATGTATGACATTGTTCTACATTCTGTCCATCAACTGTGTTTTTTGCAATTTTCACCCCGAGTGGGCTGGGTATGCTCAGACGTGAATCCCAGGCTCGCCACACCACTGGAGTTAAGCTATCCAGGCTGAATGAAGGCTGATAGCCAGAAACCGGTCCTTGGATGCTTGATTCCGGTCTGGGAAAGACATGGCTTGGTAGTTCGGACTGGACTGTTCCCATGGGGCACAGGGTCAGAGCTGATTTGCATATAGCCAGTGTCTAACCCAGGGTGGTGTGGAGTGCAAAAAAACGATGGATTTAGGCCCAGATCCTTGTACTGGGGTGAATGTATGACATTGTTCTACATTCTGTCCATCAACTGTGTTTTTTGCAATTTTCACCCTGAGTGGGCTGGGTATGCTCAGACGTGAGTCCCAGGCTCTCCACACCACTGGAGTTAAGCTATCCAGGCTGAATGAAGGCTGATAGCCAGAACCCGGTCCTTGGATGCTTGATTCCGGTCTGGGAAAGATATGGCTTGGTAGTTCGGACTGGACTGTTCCCATGAGGCACAGGGTCAGAGCTGATTTGCATATAGCCAGTGTCTAACCCAGGGTGGTGTGGAGTGCAATAAAACGATGGATTTAGGCCCAGATCCTTGTACTGGGGTGAATGTATGAAATTGTTCTACATTCTGTCCATCAACTGTGTTTTTTGCAATTTTCACCCAGAGTGGGCTGGGTATGCTCAGACGTGAGTCCCAGGCTCTCCACACCACTGGAGTTAAGCTATCCAGGCTGAATGAAGGCTGATAGCCAGAAACCGGTCCTTGGATGCTTGATTCCGGTCTGGGAAAGACATGGCTTGGTAGTTCGGACTGGACTGTTCCCATGAGGCACAGGGTCAGAGCTGATTTGCATATAGCCAGTTTCTAACCCAGGGTGGTGTGGAGTGCAAAAAAACGATGGATTTAGGCACAGATCCTTGTACTGGGGTGAATGTATGACATTGTTCTACATTCTGTCCATCAACTGTGTTTTTTGCAATTTTCACCCCGAGTGGGCTGGGTATGCTCAGACGTGAGTCCCAGGCTCTCCACACCACTGGAGTTAAGCTTTCCAGGCTGAATGAAGGCTGATAGCCAGAAACTGGTCCTTGGATGCTTGATTCCGGTCTGGGAAAGACATGGCTTGGTAGTTCGGACTGGACTGTTCCAATGAGGCACAGGGTCAGAGCTGATTTGCATATAGCCAGTGTCTAACCCAGGGTGGTGTGGAGTGCAAAAAAACGATGGATTTAGGCCCAGATCCTTGTACTGGGGTGAATGTATGACATTGTTCTACATTCTGTCCATCAACTGTGTTTTATGCAATTTTCACCCCGAGTGGGCTGGGTATGCTCATACGTGAGTCCCAGGCTCTCCACACCACTGGAGTTAAGCTATCCAGGCTGAATGAAGGCTGATAGCCAGAAACTAGTCCTTGGATGCTTGATTCCGGTCTGGGAAAGACATGGCTTGGTAGTTCAGACTGGACTGTTCCCATGAGGCACAGGGTCAGAGCTGATTTGCATATAGCCAGTGTCTAACCCAGGGTGGTGTGGAGTGCAAAAAAACGATGGATTTAGGCCCAGATCCTTGTACTGGGGTGAATGTATGACATTGTTCTACATTCTGTCCATCAACTGTGTTTTTTGCAATTTTCACCCTGAGTGGGCTGGGTATGCTCAGACGTGAGTCCCAGGCTCTCCACACCACTGGAGTTAAGCTATCCAGGCTGAATGAAGGCTGATAGCCAGAAACTAGTCCTTGGATGCTTGATTCCGGTCTGGGAAAGACATGGCTTGGTAGTTCGGACTGGACTGTTCCCATGAGGCACAGGGTCAGAGCTGATTTGCATATAGCCACTGTCTAACCCAGGGTGGTGTGGAGTGCAAAAAAACAATGGATTTAGGCCCAAATCCTTGTATTGGGGTGAATGTATGACATTGTTCTACATTCTGTCCATCAACTGTGTTTTTTGCAATTATGACTCGAAAGGCCCCTACGATATATTGAATAGAGGTAACATGCTCCAACTCTTAGACGCAATACCAACCTTAAGAGACATGAGTTCAATGGATCTCTTTTCAATAGAATTCCTAAAGTCGGATAAAACACAAGGCAGGGAATCTACTAAAGTTACCTGGAGGACCACAGATATAGCAAACAAAGTTCTGGAGGAACGGGAAACATTTAACATCCTCCGTGTTTCATAACATAGGATATCCACTCCCCTTGCTTGCCAGATCAAGAGAAGGAATGCCCTGCCAAAGAGTTCAAATACCCTCTGTACTCCGGGGAGCCAGTGGAAGAACGCCTAATAATGAACAGGCGTCAAACTCACAAACGAGCATCTTATTCAACAACCCCATTGATCCCGACCACCTTCAGATCACCAGAACCGTCAACATACATAGTCATCGACATTGACCGAGTGACTTAACAATGAAACGACGAAATCCAGATGTACCATCTCTGAGGCTTTGTTCATGGAACATTAACGGACAGGCCAACAAGGCTGGAGATCCTGAGTTCTTGGCTTCCTTAAAATCTTTTGATATCTGTTTCCTGCAAGAAACCTGGCTAGAGGAGCCACTGCAAATAGAGGGTTATATTTGTTTTTTCAGTCCTACCCTCAGGAATTGTAAATATGGCCGCCTATCGGGCAGCTTAGCAACATACATCAATATAACAAAAATTTACAGTGCACAGGAACTGTCCTCTCTTTCTCCAGTAGTAAACTCGACCAAGGTACAAGGAAAAAAGGAGCCAGAGCTGTTGTTCAACATATATCTAAACCCGTAACGGAAAATTCAAAAATCCTAATTGAACATCTGCTTCAAAAAATAAGTTCACAGGCCACATCAAACCTTATAGTGTCTGGCAACTTCAATCAATACCTTTTAAACACCACTGAAAATGAAGACATTCAGGTCCAGTCTTTCTATTGAAACATTCCAACTCAAACCCATAGCGATTATGTAAGAAATTCTAAAAATAGTCAAGAGTTGCAAGAAGAGCTTGAGAATATTGGCTTAAGGGTGTTAAACGGAAGATTTGCTGATGACACCGCTGGCTGCCTCATTTCACACAGGACTTTCTTCTTCTACAATTGATTACACCCTAGTGTCTCTTCCTGTTTTCAATCATGTAATAGTCTATTGCCTAGGAGATAAAAGGGACAGTGATCATCGGCCTCAGAAAGTCCTAATTCAAGCACTCCCAGAAATATCAACTTCGAATCCTGTAGATAAGCATGCATGCCACACTATAAATTTAAAAAGAATTAAATCGTACACTGTCCCTTCCATGCCGGCCCGTTGGGTTGTAGGCGTAGTGGACAGCGGTCCTTTCTTTTGCTCTCTTCTTTGTCAATAAAAACATTTAATACTAAATCATCTATAGCAAACTCCAGGGAGGTACTTTTGGCGGCAAAACAGCTAAATGAGCTTCACTATCCAACCGATAACCCTACCTGCACATGGGAAACCTTCACGGTTGTGTTCGCAAACAATTATTCCTCCGTAGCCCAACATCTCCAGTTCAACGACCTTATGGCTGTAAGGATGACTCCAGGTGCACAGAGGTCAGTTCTGAAACGCCTCAAAAAATCGGTGCATAAATTACTCAGTCTAATGAGGCCACGTCCGGGAGATAAGGCTTTACTGCAACAGCAGGGGCGAGCTTAGTAACAACATGAAAAAGAACTTTGGGCCAAACTCTATTACGATTCCAAAAGCAATATTAGAGCTCGTTTTTGGTCTACAATTAATAACATTTTACAACCAGCTCATGGTATACTAGCTTTGAATATTACAGAAGACACATAAATGCCCTTTTTAGAAACTCACTTTAACAAACAGGAATTTTGACTGCTCGTTCCGAAGGACAGTCAACCAGCCTTTTTAACCCAAACAATGAAGAGTGACGCCGCTGAGGACAACGAAATCTATGCCACTACGACTAAGTTACAAATTTCTAGGGAGGAAAGAAGGAGCACCAGAGCCAAATGGAATTCCACCACCTCTGACTCCTCTCTTTAACTCAGTCAGACAGTTTGGGTGCCTGCCCGCATCATGGAAGGGCTCTATTATGTCACAGAAGGCCATCGCCAGCGAATTCAACACACGCGGAACCATACGTGGGCCCCTCGCCTGAGCGTATGCAGAGTGAACAACAGGAGGCCCTCCGCATGGTGGCGGAGATCAGCGGTTCACAAATAGCGGACCCTGCCTTGGAGGCCAGCCCTGAAGCCCAAGTGAGCGACGATGAATACCTATAGGGCATACCAAACTCCCAGATTTCTTTGGACCTCCCCGATGTCACACCACAAACTGCAGATATGATATACTGAATGCGTTCCGAGATGGATGTCTCATTGACCGGTCATTGGGGGAGCTACAGCGGACGCACTCCTGGAACCACCAGAAGCAGAGATGTGGCCACTGGGGTGACCCTGGCATTGTAAGAGTGCCTGCACATGCCTGACATGGACACGTGCACAGACCTCTGCACGGTTACAGTGTCAGGGACGTGATCACTATTGGTGAGATATGTGATTATGCTGAAGGGGTGGACGAATCCCCTGAAGGTGAGTGCCAGGTTATGATCTGAGATATGCTATGGTCGAGCGGCGGATCCCTGAACACACTGTGACACCCTCGCATGCCACTGAGGACTCTCGCTGGAACTGTGCTAGATGACAATAGCTGCCTGTGGTGGGGGGCAGCATCCTCGCCCTGTTTGCATGTACACTTTGTACCGCTAAGCACTACGGGCTAAGTGACCCCCCCTTGAACTTACTGACTTTTAGTGCTCACTAGAGCGTTTGAACAACATCATGTTCCGCTGTCGACCTTATGGTATTATGTTGATGTTTCCCTTGTTTGTAAGACTGGTGGTTCTTTCCAATTTCTCAAATGTGTGTTTGCGGGGCACTGATCAAGGGCAAACGATTTGTATTGACCTATGTGGATCCCTGAAATTTCACGTATCTCAATTATGCACTGTGGGCGGGTTGATGGGGGGGGGACCTGGTGAAACGGACAAATCATGACTATGGTTAACCTCTGTACCTGGAAGTGCGTGGCATGCACACACCTTCACACCGTTACCAAGTTTATTCGTACCTTAAGCGACACCAAATACAAATAGCACTGTTACAGGAGACCCACTTGACGGACTCAGAGGTATCTATACTGCGCCGCAGGTGGAGGGGTCAATTGTATGCCACGGGTTTTTCGGCGTTTGCCCAAGGAGCTTTAATCTGGATACGCCCTGGGGTTCCCTTTGCACTCACTCACAGTACAATAGATGTTGAGGGCAGATATGTGCTTCTACAGGGCAAGCTAGATGGACAGCAGATTATTATAGCCTCTGTTTATGCCCCTAACACGGAACAGGGACGCTTCTTTTCCCGATTGTCGTCGGTGTTTGCGCCCTGGCCTGGAGTGCCACTTTTGCTTGGTGGTGATTTCAATTGTGTACTAGATGTTGCACTAGATCGCTCATTCCCCCCCTTAGCAAATGCGACAGCGAGTGGGGCACAGAGGGCAATTGTAGAATTGGCAGCACAATGGGACCTACACGATATCTGGCGTACTCTAAATCTGCACACGAGGACCTACTTGTATTACTCGGGAGCCCACACACTTCACGTCAGACTAGACAGGTTCCTGCTTTCAAGTGAATTACTCCCCCATTTCACAAATACCGAATACTTGGGCTGCACTCACTCCGACCACAATCCACACACCTTAGGCTTTGCCTGGGATCGCCCTCATCCACCGGTGCCCACGTGGCGGCTCCAACCAGATGTGTTATTAGATGCTCCGTATAGGGAGGTGCTCTCGAACCGTATACTGCAATATTTTGAAGACAACAATGGCACTGCATCTACTCCGCAGGTGGAGTGGGATGCGTTCAAGGTAGTCACACGTGGCAACTGCCTGGGCATGCAGGCAGGCATGCGACGACAGGTAGAAAGGGACTTGACAAATGTAGAATCCACCTTGCTATATAACGAACGCGAGGCAGCTGAAGGCGATGACACAAGATTGGTCGAGGCCCCAAAGAAACACACTCATCTCTTAGACAGACTAAAAAACCTGAATTACGCTGCTCATTCGGCACGCACGCATCACGCTGGGGATAAACCGGGCAAGCTATTATCTTGGTTGATAAGACAAGACACCCAAACTGCGCCAACGATGTCACTAAATACCGCGCAGGACACCACAATCTACACGCAGAGAGCTATACACGATGCCTTTACGAGCCATTATACGGACCTTTATCGCTCCCGGTTGCGGGTCACTGAGGACGCAATCTCAGAATACCTGTCGGAACTGCCCCTTCCATCGACCACCAACGTGCAACAGGAGGAATTGGGTGCACCGCTCGAGGCCGAAGAGATCATGGTGGTCATCTTTTCCCTCTCCAATGGTAAGACCCCAGGACCAGATGGATTGCCTGCGGAGTTTTACAAGGCCTACTCTGTCATCCTCATACCCGTACTACTGCGGATGTATAAGGCAGCAATAGAAGACTCAGCTCTCCCCCCCCCACCCTGAATGAGGCAAACGTCATATCTCTTTTGAAGCCAGGTAGAGACGGACTCAATATGGGTTCCTATAGGCCACTTGCCCTCCTAAATACGGACAATAAGATCCTGGCGTCTGCCCTAGCCCACAGATTGGCGCCTTTGGTGCCTACTTTAGTACACGCTGACCAGAACAGCTTTGTGCCAACTCGTAATACGTCTTACAACATTAGGTGCCTCTTACGAGTGCAAAGTCTGGCCACTTCTGAATGGCCTCGATCGGGGTGTTTGGTCCTTGATTTAGAGAAAGCGTTTGACTCGGTGGAATGGCCTTACCTGTTGCAAGTGCTGAAGAAATTTGATTTGGGAGATGCCTACCTCCAGATGGTGGAACTCCTCTACCAAGGCCCGGTGGTGCGAGTGCGCACAGGCAGGCTTTTATCAGACTTAGTCCGAGTCCGCAGAGGCACTAGGCAGGGGTGCCCACTTTCCCCCCTAATATTTGTTCTCATAATGGAACCCCTGGCTGCACAACTCCACGCCTCTAGCACGGAATGGGGTATCCCTTTGGCCGATGGGATACACTCGGTGATGCTATACGCAGAGGATCTCTTGATCTATGTCAGGGATCTGACTTGCTTTCCACGTGTGCTAACCTCTATATTCAGTGACTTTGGCGACGTATCGGGCCTTCGCGTCAACTGGGCCATATCAGGAGTATACTCTTTTGCTCCGGACACGCCAGAAACTGATATTGTAGTGATGAACGAGAGACTCGTCTGGTATCCAGCTGTCTTCCGCTATTTAGGAATCCGCATTTATCGTGACCCCACCGACTAACTGGAGGGTAACCTCGTGAGGGCCATTTCATCACTCCAAGCGCAGGTGACATTTTGGAACTCCCTGACACTGAATGTCCCCAGTCGGATTACCCTTACTAAAATGATTGTGCTGCCTAAGCTGTTATACTTCTACGCCAACCTGCCGGTGTATGTCCCGACCAGAATTTTCCGGGATCTGGAAACACTGACCTGGCGGCTAATCTGGAATACAGGGCGACCTAGAGACACTATACGCTGCGACAACGTACGTTGGGTTGTCTGTCCCTAACCAGGAGCTCTACTACCTAGCAGCGCAGCTGCAATGGGTTGCCTACTGGTTGAGCTGCAAGAATTTGCGTGACACGACTTCGGCCGACACCGTCATGTCAGTGGCTCAGATACAAGAGCTGTTTCATCCCCTAGCTAAGAAACGCTGCCCAGATAAGTTGCATCTTGCTGTTGCGAGGAAGTGCTATATAAGAAGCCTAAAACTCACTAATTCTGTCATACCGTATGTCCCTAATATACCACTATTGGGGACACCTTGGGAGGGAGGCACGTTCACGGAGGCAGCGCTGTGTGCTTGGACAGACGCAGATTTAGACAGTTTGGGAGACCTCTTTGCAGAGGGCACTCTACTCTCGTTTGAGTACCTAGTAGCCGACACGGGGATACCTCCTGGGCAATTTCTTACGCATGCAACACTTGTCCGACTACTAACACAAGCTTGGGATGACCTAACAGTGGAATTACCAACTCACTTATTGATTCAATACCTGCATGTGATGGGCAATGGTTCTCACATAATACATTGGCTCGCCCAAGCACTACATACGCACACGCAATTTTCGCCACAACGCCTACGAGACAAATGGACTGCTGACAGAGGCCGCGCCTGGACAGATAAAGAATGGGCGTTGGTGCTAGCTGGGACCACGCGTGTCCCACGCAACTCCTGTTTCAAGATTATACAGTATTACATTGTGCACCGTGCATATCTATCCCCAGACAAAATTAATAGATACCATGGCCTGGACTCATCAGCATGCCCCAGAAGCTGACTTGTAGACGCGCAACTGCTACACATGCTCTGGGCCTGCCCTCTCCTGAATGACTATTGGAAATTAGTGTCAACCTCACTGGCAGCGGCAACAGGAAGCAACTTGCCGCACACCTTGGAGGCCTGCCTCCTGGGACTTTTCAAAAGAACAGCGCGTGCGAAAGTGCGGACTAGATTCTGGGACCTGGGGCTGATCACTGCGAAACGCCTCATTACCAAACGATGGAAAAACAGTGCACCCCCACAAGCCATACACTGGCGTACTTCGTTTAATAATTGGGCGAGGATGGAGAGTGTAGCTCTACACAGAGAGGAGACAGCGGGATTGTGCATGTTCCCCATAGCACAAGAATGGGATGGTGCCTTGACCGCTTCCCACCGAGTGTGCCTACAGAACGGTATTGTCTAGACCTAGGTGCACCAGCACCGCTGACCTGTCTTTGCCCTCCTGTCTTTCCCCCCTCCCTCCCCCACTACCCCAAGCTCTCCATCCCCCTCCCCCTCCCCTCCTCCACCCCCTTGCCCCCCTAACCCACCCCTCCACTCACCACGCGGATCTTACCCCCCTGTAAGTCTCAGACTGGACCTCTAGATTGGACCCCGACCTTTCCCCTCCTTTCCTTGTCCCGCCTATGGTGCTTTGCATCCTGCAGCCCCATGCGTAACCGCGACACCACACATGCCTGCTCTTGACTGACCCGACTGAACCCCGCATTCATAGATTTGACCACGCCCAGTCTTTAATCGTTAAAATCCCAGGTTGTTGTTCATAGTTTTTAGTTTTGAACAAACTTTGAAGATACACTGCATTATTGTCACACCTATTTTTCCACAGTACCAAAGGTATAACATATCTTTTCCACCAACCTGTTCATTCCTTTGGAGGGGAGTTGAGGAACGAATAGTTTATTCAGTGAACTGCTGTTGTTGATATGCGATACATTATCTAGACTTGTTGTGAAACTATAACTAACGACTTTGTCATACTGTGTACACCACTTTGCTTTTATTATAGTGTCTCTTATGTGTCTACATTAATGTGCCTGAACAATTGCAGAAACATGTAAGAACTGTATTGTACACTACTTATGACATTACTTCGCGTCTGTGTATTTGTCAAAAGAATAACTACAAAAATGCAATAAAAGATATTCAAATAAAAAAAAATGGAAGGGCTCTATTATTTCACCAATTTATAAAGCTGAAGATAAAACTCACCCAAAAAACTACAGTTTGATTGCTCTCCTAGATGTCGAGGCAAAATACTTTGTGGGCACTCTATTAACAGAGCTGCAGGAATGGGCCTCAGATCATAATATAATACCTCCTTGTCAGACAGGGTTTTCCAGAGAAACTGGCACAACAACAAACCTATTAGCAATGTCACTACTTATTCACAAGGTAAAACTAACCAAACAATCCTTGCGCTTTTGTTTTGTGGATTTTAAGGCGGCATTTGACAACGTCGACTGAGCTTACCTGTGGAGGTAATTTGTTCTTTGGGGGATTCCTCCGTCCCTTTTGATACAACTACACTCCAACACATGGATACAGGTTAAGCTAGGCAGTGGCTCCCATATTTCAAGGTGCATACCAACATCTAAAGGTCTTAAACAAGGCTGCATGCTTGCACCAACACTTTTTAACTTATATACAGCAGATATGACGTCAGTCTTAAGTGCCTGCAACGCGCATGCCCCTCGTTTAGGGAGAGAAGCCATTTCCAGCACGTCATATGCGGATGATGTTGTTCTAGCAAGCCATACTTAAATAGGTCTGCAAAGACTGCCTACAACATTGCATGAATTTTCCTGCCGCAAATTTTTGGGAAGCTAACATCAACAAAACCTTAACAATTAATGGAAAAAACGATCTCACTCTTGGTCCCAGGGAAAAATTAAAATTTCAAACTGCACCGAGTACAAATACTTGTGTGTCATAATTGATATGGGAGGCCAATTTGTGAAACAACATGAGTCCATAAAGAGGAAAGGGATGATGATTGCAATAACGCTAAGGCAACTTAAAACTAAACTGACGGGGACAACTTTTGCACCATTGCTCCGTGTTGCCCAATCAAAAATTCTACTTTCAATTGCTTATGGCAGTGAAGTGCTGAGAGGTAGGGACGCCACTCTGCTGGATTCCATTGTGGCAAAGGCATACAGAATAATACTAAACCTCCCGCCATACACTTCTCCAGCATAGATCCGACTTGAGTTTGGGCAAACGAAGCAACTCCTTGCAAGGTGAGGCTTGTACATTAAGTGCTGGCACAAAATCAAGAACTTAACTAGGAACACACTGAACCATCGGCTCTGGCAGGAACTGTGCAATACACCTAACTCAACGGCCAAAACCTACCTGGAGGAATCATTGGCCACAAATGGACTTGCCGATTTATGGGAAACTCCATCAACGCACTCGCACTTTAAGGTTACTGTAAATAAGGTTATCAAGAAACGTTCTCTCATAGAAGACAAGGACACCTTTTCACATAGGAGTCATGCATGGATGACCCTGAGCAACTAAACCTATTGCGCCACAGCCATATTTTGAATTGGGGTATTCTAGGAATTCTAAAGAATCCTTTTTAAAATACAGGTTAGGGATTCTCCCAGCTATACCCCATCTTTCACCATAGCAGAGAGAGATTTGCGGGAAACAATGCAGGTTATGTGGAGATGGCAACAAAGATATAGAACATTTAATATGTTCCTGTGCCGAGCTAAACAGGGAAAGGGTAAATCTTCGAAAAAGCTTCTTTAATGAACGGGGAATACGTACTCTGAGAGAAGCTGTTCTTGTCTTGCCTGCTTCAACCCAAGTGATCCGCACTTGAATGGGAAGCTAGTAAAGTTCCTGGCATTAGTAGCATCCAAACAAAGCCCGCTGGCAACCAATGCAAGTAAAATGATAATAACAAGTTCACCATAAACTGTGTACAAACTCTAAAGTCTTAAAGCAAACGGACATATTAGGCATACGCTCTTTCAGAATATCACTGCATTTCTTTAACAATGTTTAGAGTATTTACTTGAAAGGTCAACTAATAAAAAATGTTTTATCAAGGTGTATTTTTGTATATTATTTTAATTAATCAAAAACAATAAATTATTTATTATTATTATTAACTCTAATTTCAGTGGAACTTATTGTATTGTAGCTTGAATTTATATGTACCTTCAGTACTATTAGTGGTTTTCAAATTTATTTTGTTATCAGGTAAAACAATGGCAAGCTTGAATCCAACTGCTGCACAGCAATGTGAGAAGTTGGCCTGGCATATAATAATAATAATAATAATAATAATAATAATAATAAAGTTTAAAAAGTGTCTGGTTACACTTAAATCAGTGTGTCCCCGCGCTGCAGATACAGACGATAAAAGAGCTTAAACAACTGTCAGGCTGGAGGCAGAAGTGGGGGCCAACCGGACCTCGGGCCAACTACTTGGGAAATAGGTGAGTCTTTAATTTCTGACAGAACCTCACCTCAGATGGTTATGACTCATGTATTATTGTACTGCTTTCTACTCGTATTCAAGCATGTGAGTCTATGAAAGACACCCCTAATACTGGAGAAGAACATTAGTTACTTACCTGTAAACTGTGGTTCTCCAGTATTGGTGTCTTTCATAGATTCACATGCGACCCACCCTTCCTCCCCTCAGAGGCTCTCTTCTCCTCATGCACTCTTTGGTCACTCTTGTGCTATGAAAATCTGAGGGCTTGAGCTTCTGAGGAGAAGGTTCTAGAGGGTGCTACAGCCTGATTGGCTGGAATGTGGACTATTATAATGACTCTGATATGTTTTTAAAGTGAATTCTCCCTTTAAGGCTTCTATGGGCCTTTTTTTTCAGTTCTATGGTACTTTTAACTTTGTTACATATATATATATATATATATATATATATATATATATATATATATATACATATATATACATATATATATATATTATATGTATTACATTTCTTATGTATATCTATAATTATATTATTTTCTATATGTATATATGTATATATATTTTACTATTATTTTATGTACCGTGGGACTCCCACTTCGACGACGGAATATTCAAGCATGTGAATCTATGAAAGACACCAATACTGGAGAACCACAGTTTACAGGTAAGTAACTAATGTTCTTCAACCATTTAAAAAAAAAAAACATTCAGAGTAGCTGTGTCACCGGTCCAAATAAAGAAAATATCCTCGATATATCGGCACCAATGGCGCACGTTATGTAAGTAAGGATTTCCGGTGGGATTGTAGATGTACCTCTGTTCAAAATCATCTACAAACAGAAAGGCAAAGTTGGGGGCATTCGAAGCCCCCATTTGAATTTGTTTGAACGATGCAATGTACGAAGAGTACCTCAAGCGCTACTTTGGGTATAATATTTGCATATTCTGCAATATTTTTGGCATGCCTGTTTCAAGCACACGTCGAAGAATGTGTTGCTTTTCGGAGGTGCCATAGTGAGATGTGAATTAAATTAGCCGGCTCCCTTGAGGGAATAGCTAGATAGGTTTAGGTATAAAAACATATTTCTTCCTAGGTGATTCTGTATACCCATGGAATTCAAATATGGACATAATACAGACTAGGATCCTTTTTGTACGCACGTGTATGAATGGAGATAAGCAGAGCGATTTATTATTATTTTTTTGGTTTTCTGCCAGAAAAAGCTCGTGAATTGAGTGTATTTTGGCTTCTTGGAAATAAAACAGTTTGTTGGGCTGTTATTTTTAGCGGGGTTTTCGAATACTATTGAGAAGCGCTTGTAAATATGACTTACAACTAGTATTTACAAATGGTTTGGTTTGAGAACAGTCTGTGGGCTGTCCTTTGTTTCTGTCCTAAGTGTTGATCTTTGGGTTAATCATGTGTTTGGATGCCTCTGTGGTTCGTGATTTTACATTGCAACTTCTGTGAGTAAATAGCGATTGGGCTATTTGTGAAATAATGGCTCTTGAGCGCCCTGTGTTGTGTGATTGAGTGTGTGACCCCTTCTGTGTATGTCTGGAATGAGCTCAATGTGTGTTTTCTTGCTGTCATCAGTTTGTTATGCAAAATGTCATTTAATTAATATTAAATAAAAATTAAATACAAATCCAGAAATTAATCATATGATATGCTAAATAATTATATGTTACTATTTAATTTATATAGTTAGCAACTATGCAGATGTACAAACTGCTAATGCTTAAAAGATCAAATTAGAATTCATATTCAATAGGAATAAAATAGGCCTCAAAAACTAAATTGTGTGTTTTGTAATAAACAATTATAAAGCATTTTCCTTAGATACTGTATTAGATATTAACAGGCAAACACATCTGAGTAAATTGGATGTGTTGAACTAAAACATATATTATAGAACATGCATTGAAATGCCTCAGTTTTAAATACAGTCACTGTGCTTCTATTTCAACACTAAAGAAAGCTTTACAACAGCTGTGTTTTAACAGCACCTGTTTTGATTCTAGGCCATGGAGAGACAGGAATGTTGACTCAGCCAGGATTTTGTCAGTTAAGCACAGGGTAAAATCCTGTATTTCAGAATGCTATTTTAAAAAGTTACAAAAATCTGGTTCATTATTTTGGATAACAGGAAAACACTTAACGTAAGGATTTTCTTTCTTAAAGCCTTTTATTATAAGCATATTCGTGGTTCTGTTAAATAATTGTCCTTTTAAAAAGTGGCGCAAAAATGTTTCATGTTTCAAGTTAGGCTTCTGTGCTTAGGCTTGTGAATGAATGCGTATAGATATGATAGGCAAGGGATGCAGCTTGCTTTTCACGTGGAGTTATCAAAAATGATTGGTTTTATTAAAAACATTTTTTTTTATTAATTATGAAAACTATTTTAAACAAGCATTTACAATGCAATGGTTTTGCCTTTGACAAAGTTAGAGCGATTGGCATTGTCAATGACAATTTTTTTATTTATGTGTTGGTTTTGAAAACAGATAAATTAATGCCATTGTCATTTACAATGCCAATAGCATAATCTCACGCAAATGGACGATGGTTACAAAAATTTTTGAAAAGTGCTCTATAGAATCAGGAGGAGTTGGGGAGGGATAATGAATAGAGATAGAGCCAAGAAGGAAAAACAAATTAGGGTGAGAGAGAGTGGTGCATTGGAGAGAGTTAGCAGTGTGTTGAAGGGAGAGTGAGTGACGGGATGAGAGAATGAGCAGAAGAAAGAGAGGCAGTGAGAGAAGGAGAGTGTGGTGAAAGGGAAGAGTGAGTGATGGGATGAGAGTATGAGCAGAAGAGAGAGAGGCAGTGAGAGAAGGAGAGTGTGGTGAAAGGGAAGAGTGAGTGACGGGATGAGAGTATGAGCAGAAGAGAGAGAGGCGGTGAGAGAAGGAGAGTGTGGTGAAAGGGAAGAGTGAGTGACGGGATGAGAGTATGAGCAGAAGAGAGAGAGGCGGTGAGAGAAGGAGAGTGTGGTGAAAGGGAAGAGTGAGTGACGGGATGAGAGTATGAGCAGAGGAGAGAGAGTCAGTGAGAGAAGGAGAGTGTGGTGAAAGGGAAGAGTGAGTGACGGGATGAGAGTATGAGCAGAAGAGAGAGTCAGTGAGAGAAGGAGAGTGTGGTGAAAGGGAAGAGTGAGTGACGGGATGAGAGTATGAGCAGAAGAGAGAGAGGCGGTGAGAGAAGGAGAGTGTGGTGAAAGGGAAGAGTGAGTGACGGGATGAGAGTATGAGCAGAGGAGAGAGAGTCAGTGAGAGAAGGAGAGTGTGGTGAAAGGGAAGAGTGAGTGACGGGATGAGAGTATGAGCAGAAGAGAGAGTCAGTGAGAGAAGGAGAGTGTGGTGAAAGGGAAGAGTGAGTGACGGGATGAGAGTATGAGCAGAAGAGAGAGAGTCGGTGAGAGAAGGAGAGTGTGGTGAAAGGGAAGAGTGAGTGACGGGATGAGAGTATGAGCAGAAGAGAGTCAGTGAGAAAAGGAGAGTGTGGTGAAAGGGAAGAGTGAGTGACGGGCTGCCGAAGATCACACGCGGTCCCTCGCCTCATGATTGGTTTCCCTGTGGCTCACATTACCCAGAGCAGGGCTGCTCCCCAGTGTGAGGGATCGCGGATTGCAGTGGTGCTGTTGGTGGGCGTCTGTGGGGCCCCTCCCCGCCTGCTGCCCCCCCTCCCTGAAGTGTATGCATCTCAGCTGGAGCCGCAGCTTGTCACACTTCACTCCCCCTCCCTCCTGCACCCCCGCCCCAGGCCCTCTCAGCTGGCTCACGTAGTGCCGCACAATCCCGGACAAGGAATGCTTATCGCCGTGCCTGATCTGGAACTGTCGTGGTCCATCACCCTCCCACCCCTGGAAAAACATTGTGTACAGCGCATGCTCACATACAAGAATGTTTTCAAATTTTATGGGAGGGGGGTTATCATTGAAGTATCGTGTTCTGTAAATGTTTAACGACAACTGATAACAAGGAGACTGTTACAGAAGCCAACTGCTCAACAATAATCAGGCGTGCGTACATGTTTTCACTGTATGGCTGACTTCCTAAAGATGCATCTGTTTTACTATACGTCCCAGCGTCACCCTGAAGTGAAATAAAGTAAAACCTGAAGAGAGAACATAGAAACTGCTGCCAACATCGACCACACGCAAATATAATACTCTAAAATTCAGATTAAAATACAGAGAAATAATTCTCAGCTTGCACATTGCTCAGACAGAGCGCGGGCCTGCATGTGCCACTTAATAGTACAGAGCATCGAGGCACGCCAAGGAGGGGTTGGACTCAGACACGATTTCAGTTACATCCAACAGTGCTCGCCTCGGAAGCAAAAAAGCACAACACCACGAAGGCATCCCTTAAAGACACGAAATTCCAATGGCAGCAGAATATCGCGGACTCCTGCCCCAGAACCTCTCTCTGGCCCCATTAATTACTCTCTGAAGGGCTTCACGCTCCCCTGGCTCCCAAAGGCTGCATACGACCACAGGCCAGTGACCACGGCTGGCGGGAGGGCCGAGGCCTCCAGGCCCGGACCGTTCCCAGAGCTCGCCTTTCATGTCGCTGCCGCCCTGCGCCCTGTCACGGGCTGCCGAAGATCACACGCGGTCCCTCGCCTCATGATTGGTTTCCCTGTGGCTCACATTACCCAGAGCAGGGCTGCTCCCCAGTGTGAGGGATCGCGGATTGCAGTGGTGCTGGTGGTGGGCGTCTGTGGGGCCCCTCCCCGCCTGCTGCCCCCCCTCCCTGAAGTGTATGCATCTCAGCTGGAGCCGCAGCTTGTCACACTTCACTCCCCCTCCCTCCTGCACCCCCGCCCCAGGCCCTCTCAGCTGGCTCACGTAGTGCCGCACAATCCCGGACAAGGAATGCTTATCGCCGTGCCTGATCTGGAACTGTCGTGGTCCATCACCCTCCCACCCCTGGAAAAACATTGTGTACAGCGCATGCTCACATACAAGAATGTTTTCAAATTTTATGGGAGGGGGGTTATCATTGAAGTATCGTGTTCTGTAAATGTTTAACGACAACTGATAACAAGGAGACTGTTACAGAAGCCAACTGCTCAACGATAATCAGGCGTGCGTACATGTTTTCACTGTATGGCTGACTTCCTAAAGATGCATCTGTTTTACTATACGTCCCAGCGTCACCCTGAAGTGAAATAAAGTAAAACCTGAAGTGACTTTCCTGTACACTGGCCCCTCGGCAGAAACCATCCCCTTTTTGCCGATCCTGAAAAGCATCATACTTTCACCCGTGTCTTCCGATGCTGTACACCGCTTCACAGTTAAAGGGGCAGCTCAGCCTCAGGGACACAGCAAAACGTTGCGCATCCGTTCAAAGCACGGCCTGTGTAGGAAGGCGTGTGCCTTCAATGCCGGACCAGATTCGGGGGCGTTCCCGAGACTGACGTCACCAAAAGGGAAAAATTCTCGGGAACGCCCCCGAATCTGGTCCGAGATTGACGGACAGAGCCTTCTCCCAATGGCTAGCCTCCATTTATGGAGCTAGCCAATGGGAGGAGGGGGCGGATACCCGACCCCACATAGAGATATCAAGAGATATCATTAGATTTTGCTAGCGCATGCGTACTTCGTACGCATTGCGTAGGCAAAACCTAAAAAGGAGTGCTCTTAAATTCGTTTTTTAATATTTACAAAGCTTAATACTCATACTGTGACCTCACAATCTGTACACTGCACTCACAATCTGCACACTGCACTCACAATCTGCAAACTGCACTCATAATCTGCACACTGCACTCATAATCTGCACACTGCACTCACAATCTGCACACTGCACTCACAATCTGCACTCTGCACTCACAATCTGCACTCTGCACTCTGAATCTTCCCCCTCCCGTACCCCCCCTGGTAGGTGAACAACACAGTTTGTATAAAATAGTCCAGCATTCTCCACCATAGCACAGCAGAACAGTTGCTGCTTTGCAACCTGTGCTCTGAGGGGACGCAGCGCCTCTGTAATCGAGACCACATTTCCCACAGCCCCCCCAGGCAACCCGTGGCGTCTATTAACCACCACTGAAGTGTTAATAAGCAAGCAGCTTTCTTTTTTGGCAAGAGGGAAATGATAAATTGTTGATAAGCGATTACTCGGAGGGATGTACTCCCAGTGTCACATCCATCTTCGGAAGTCAACCTGAAATGTAAAAAAAACTGGCAATTTAAAAGTCCGGTCCTCCGCAGCGCAGCTGGAGCAAGAACCACACTTCTTATTTTGCGTGCAGGCTGGCTGTGCCTCTCCTTCCCCCTTTCTGGCTCTCTCACAAGCGAGTTTAAGATCCCGCATACGTTTCGGGCAGGATTACGTGTTGCCTTAGTGAAAGATATGAACCCGACGGAATGGGTCCTCAAAAACGGCCAGGGTCCGAACTTTGGAACCTACTTCTCGTGCTGTGAAGGGACCGTCAGGCCACAGGGTTGCACCAAACAGCTTCAGATTATGCTCGGATTCGGGGGCGTGCGTTTTGTGGAGTGACGGATGAGGTCACAGATAGAAAGAACGCAAAAAACACCCCCCGAATCCGAAAAAGACGGGGCTTGAACCGAGTTATGCCCCTCTCCTCCAATGGCTGGCCTCCGTTTAGGAAGCCAGCCAATGGAGAAGAGGGGCGGGTTCAAGCCCCCTAACTAGAAGACATAAAATCTTCGGACCTGTCAGGTACCCCACAAGACTCACCTGGGCTTGTAAAGTGATTCTGCAGAGACGACAGAAACCACCGCCCCTGAATCCAACCTACCCCCGCGGGGAGTAACACCCGACAAGGACAAGATGGATCCAGGGATGGGGGCCAAATAAGGAAAAGGAGTGGCCTTTGGTGGTAGGGGCGTTAGGTAGGGTTGTGGCACAGCTGGGTTCTTGACACAGCGGAGGGAACAAGACAAAGACCCAATTAGGACGAGGTACTACTACGCCACCACATCCCACAAGACACATACAGGAGGGAGCCCTTGTCTCCGGTACTCACCAAGACACGCTGTTCGCGTTGATCCAAGGAAGAGGCCCACCACGTAGCGTCCAGGAGCTTGAAGCCTCTGCGTGGAAATGGAAGAAGGCACTCCTGCTTATGAACCACCAAAGCACCAAACAACAAAAAAAAGGGCGCTTCTGCGCGTCGGGGTACTAATAACTGGAACTCCAGGGTAAGCGCTATAGCGCGGCCCAGTGCATGTTTGTGTAACGCTCCTGCGCCACATGCATTAGCCTAACAGTGCTCCCTTTCGTGATACAAGTCGCAATTAGCAGAAGCGCTCCTGCGCCGCTGCTACAAGAAAAGAAATCCAAGAAATAATGTCACTGCGCTCCTGCGCCACGGCCAGAAGGGGAAATGCAAAGTAATGGACTGCCAAGGACATAGTCAGTCCTGTCCCAACAAGGAATCCAAGCGCTCACGGCGCTCAGCCCAAAAGTGCCCACAACAGCGCTCCTGCGCGGCTGTGGAAAGGAGAGGAAAAAACAAACGGGAACAAGAATGTCACGTAACGCGTGAAGACTCAGGGCAGCGTTATCGTGACTCAAAGAGCAACGGACCTTTCAGGAAAACTCGGAGAGCTGAAAACCCGGTCCGTCGACGTCTGCTGGGCTCCGTGAATGAATCCAAATCAGAAGCACCGAACCGGCGGTGCAACACGCATTTAAGCGTATTCCCCCGGAAGTGCTTGGTCAGAAGAAGGACTAGACCGGGACACCACTTCCGGCCGGAAGTGAGTACTCCGTTCCTGTATGTGTCCCGTGGTGCCCGGAACGGCGGAACAGCCGCCATATGACAGTATCCCCCCCCTTAAAAACAGAACCCCCACCCGGAAGTCAGAGAGGGGAAGCAGGGCGCGGGCTCAGGAGGTGGCTCAGATGGAAAGCACGGACCAGGACAGGGGCATGGCGGACATGGGACCGTGGTTCCCAAGACCATTCCTCAGGACCGTAACCCTTCCAGTCAATCAGGTAGAACAACCTCCCCCTGGTACGGCGAAAACCCAGTATGGCTCGGACCTCATACTCCACATGGTCCTCCACTACCACCGGAGAAGGAGAAGGAGAAGAGGGGATGGCGCAGTCAGGATGGACCGCACGCAGAAGAGAGACATGGAATACCGGGTGCATCTTCATGTGAGCCGGGAGCGACAGTCTCATGGGCACGGGGTTGATCACCTTCTCAATGGCAAAAGGACCCACGAACCGAGGCAGCAGCTTCTTGGGACCATGCACGTTGAGTTTTCGAATGGAGAGCCACACTTTGTCGCCGATGCGATACTCGGGTTCTTTTTGCCTGTGAGCGTCCGCGTGTGCCTTGTAGGAGTCTTTAGCCTTGGCCAGCTCGAACCGGGCTTGTTGCCAGAGCTGACAGTGTCTTGTGATATGCCCGCACCGTGGGCAAAGGGCTATCCGCTGGAACGTCAGACGCCGAGGTGCGGGGGTGTTTCCCTTGTAGGCAGAAAAAGGGGGACATCCCTATGGCCGAATGTTTGCTGTTGTAAGCGTACTCCGCCATCCACAGTACATCGGACCATTCCCTCTCTACCATGAGCAACAAGCAGTGCAGGTATTGTTCCATGGTGTGGTTGGTCCTTTCCGCCTGCCCTTCTGTCTGAGGTTGGTAGGCGGAAGAGAGACGAACGTCCATCTCCATGATTCTGCACACCGCTCTCCAGAAGCGGGACACGAATTGCGACCCCCGATCCGTTATCACCACCTCAGGAACACCATGGAGGCGAACCACGTTGTTCACGAACACCAATGCCAGCTCTGCCGCGATGGGTACTTTGGGCAGAGGCACGAAATGAGCCATCTTGGTGAGGTGATCTACCACGGTGAGCACCGTGGTATGGCCGGTGTTGGTCAGTGGAAGCTCCACCACGAAATCCATGGATATGGTGTGCCAAGGATATGGTGGTACCGGGATGGGACGTAGATGGCCCAAGGGGTTTCTGACCTGTTCTTGCCTTGTAGACATATGGCACAACGGGAGACGTGGTTTCTTGTGTCTGTTTCTACTGTTGGCCACCAGAACCGTCTTTGTACCAGATCAAGCGTCTTATGGTATCCCGGATGACCGGAGAGAACATGGTCATGATCACTCGTTGTTGAAAGGGCTCCCCAGGCAGGTGCAGCTTGTTTCCTTTGACCAGGTATCCGTTCTTGCGAACCACACCTTAGTGTCCTTTTTCTAGGGCCGCTAGTTCTATTCCATCCGTGTCCTTACATAGGTGGGTCATGAAGTCCGTGGAGGCCACTACTCCTTGGAAGTGTTCGTCCGAGATGACGGGAACAGGTTCGGTGTTTTCGGCGGTATCCTCGGACTCATCCAACCGTGAGAGAGCATCCGCTTTGGCGTTGTCCTTACCGGGTCGGTATGTGATGGTGAAATTGTATTCATTACAGAACAGGGTCCATCGTAACTGTCGGGCGGTAAGGGCGCGTGCTGAGTGTAAAAACTGCAAGTTCCTATGATCCGTGTAAATGGTGACCATGTGTTTTGCGTCCTTCAGGTAATGACGCCATTCTTCGAACGCAATCTTGATTGCCAGGAGCTCCCTATCCGACACTGTGTAGTTCTTTTCTGCAGGCTGTAGCTTCTTGGAGTAAAAGGCCACCGGATGTAACTGTCCGGTGTTGGCATCCCTCTGTAATAACACGCATCCCGAGGCGTCCTTAGAGGCGTCTGCCTCTACTACGAAAGGTTGATCGGCATCTGGATGTATCAGCACCGGGGCTGTGGTGAACCGCCTCTTTAGTTCCTGGAACGCAGTGTCTGCTTT
Source organism: Lissotriton helveticus (assembly GCF_964261635.1). Taxonomy (NCBI): domain Eukaryota; kingdom Metazoa; phylum Chordata; class Amphibia; order Caudata; family Salamandridae; genus Lissotriton; species Lissotriton helveticus. The sequence goes on from NC_136062.1 coordinate 382,977,664, forward strand.
CTGGTCCCAGCAAAAGCGCTGTCCTTTGCGCAATAAACGCGAAATAGGCGCCACCATTCCAGAGAATCCAGAGATGAAATGGCGGTATTAGTTGGCAAACACAAAGAACCGCTGCACCCCTTTCACGGAGTCCAGAGCGGGCCAAAGAAGGATGGCCTCTACCTTCTTGTTGTCCATCTGTATCCCTGCTGGAGTGATGACATGTCCCAGGAACTCCACAGAGGTAACGTGGAAAACGCTTTTATCCAGTTTTACGTACAGCCGGTGTTTACCCAGTAGTCGTAGAACCGAACGCACGTGTTGTATGTGTTCGGTGATGGTTTGTGAGAAAATCAGGATATCGTCTATGTACACGATACAGAAGACGTCGAGGAACTCCCTCAATACCTCATCGATGAAGTACTGGAACGCTGCGGGGCATTGCAGAGTCCGAAAGGCATGACCTGGTACTCGACCAGGCCGTATTTGGTCCGAAAGGCGGTCTTCCATTCGTCACCCTTCCGGACCCTGACCAGATGGTAGGCACCCCTGTGAGAAGTTGGCTTGATATATAATGTTCACTATTCTAGTGAACACTTTGTCTCAGTCCAAACAACCCTCATTGATGTTTGGTTGTAAGTCAACCTGATAGACCAGCTATCCTAGTAGCATGGACACGTGCAGTCTTTAGGCTAAACTCTAGAGGGCGTGTTAAGCCAGCTGTTTTACCATCACATTACCCCTTGAACACCAAGTGAAAGGACACCACATAAGTTGTTATGAAAATAAACAGATATTTATTTATACCAAGACTACCCTGAACTCTTTATGAGTCAGGGAGCTAAGCACACAACAAAACTCTTACGAAAATACTGAAAGTCGCACAATTTACACAAATGCCCGAGGGGCACGAAAAAACATATATTACAAAAGTGGAATGCGAAATTACTAGCAGGTAAGTACTATTCTCATAGGCTTTAGAAACTCTAGGCCTACAAGGCTGAACCCTTAGATTAGAAGCAGGAGGCCTAGGGACGTCGTGTGCAGAGTGGAAACTCTCACACGTAAGGCGGGAAAAAGTCTATGGAGGCTAGTAAAAGCAAAGTTAGTGTTCTCGGGCGAACCCGACTAGGTAGAGCTGAAACGACAAAGGATCCGGACACTTAGATAGTTAGACTATGCTGGAGCACCGAAATTCTCAGGTTACCTAGCCCAGGGGCTGCGGCTGCATAGGGATGAAAAGACGTCGGAGATCCTCGTTGCAGTCAATGGAGCCTGAAGAAAGAAGTTGCTGGCAGGCGACCAGTGAAGAAGTTCGTGGTGATCCAAGCCCGGATCAGTGAAGAGGAAGACCTAAAAGCAGAGGGGACCAAGTTCTGAATCACTAGCCAGTGATTAGGTGGGCAACAGAGTGGCACCGGGCGAAGTCACCTCGACCAGGTGAGTGGGCGACGCTGGGCTCTGCAGTCTCTTGGACCAGGAGGCGTTGTCGGCGACCAGGATGGAGGTGCGAGCTGTCCCACGGTGGTATCTGCTGTCGACGTCGCTGGACCCAGGATTGGGGCAACAAGTCTTGGCAAATGCAAGCCCACGCGGTGGACTTAAAATGGCGTCTGGAGTGGACCAGGAGGGTCCAGGGCGCTTCTCTGATGGAGGGAAGCAAGGGCCAGTCTGGAGCAACCAGACCAGCGGTGTTCTTGTCGTAGGTCGTCGTCAGGAGGGTCACTAGCCAACGGCAAGTGACCTGGACAACGCGGTGAGCAGCAAAGAGCAGAAGGGCCCCAGGCAGATCTCGTGGATGCAGGGGGGCTGAACTTCGGTGCTGGAGCTGCTCAGGGTTGGGGCTTCTCTTACCCCAAAGCACTCAGTCGAGGGTCACTCGGTGGTCGTGCTGGACAAGCGTCGTGCAGTCTTTGAAGATGGCCGGTCCCTCGAGGTCTCGTCACACCCACGAATCACAGCTGGGCTGATGATGCAGGTAGAGGTCAGAGGTGCCAGGGAAGCCGGTTCTCGTCGAGCTGGGCAGTCTTGATCCGGAGGAGAGACTTACAGCAGACCGCGATGCTTGGATGGTGCCTGCTGCTGCAGGGTGACTACTCCTTAGTCACAAGGGAGAAATCTTGAGAAGAGTCTTGAGTTCCTTTCGTGGAAAGTTGGTTCAGATTCAAAGATGATCTAATAAGGGAAGGGGGCCTGCTCCTACCTTTATCCTGAAAAAGGGGGCTGGCACGCGACTAAGTCCTGCCCTATGGGTGGGACTAGGAGGGGGGTGGTTACACCCTTCTCCTTTGGCGGGCTTTTCCCCAGAGCAGGGGCTGGAGTGCCCCTGGAACTGGTTCAAGCCAGCCTATGCACAGTGAGCACCGGGGTGCCACTTGCAGTCACCTTCCTCTAAAGCCCTGCCTACCTGGAATACACAAAATCCTGTCTGGGACGGTGCTGGCACCGCCCCTGACAGGAAACCCTTTGTCCAGGCCTCCGTTTGCTGGAAGGACTCCCAGCAGCAGGAGGGCAGACTTGTGTCTCGGTGGCAGCATCCATCTTGTGGAGCTGAGGCTTCGTTAAACTTTAACCGGGGTTACAGGCTACCAACATGTCTTCTCCCTCTAGAGGGGTGGAATGCTACCCCCGTCACGAGAACTGGCGAGGGGGTAGTATTCCAAAGCGTATGACACCTTACACGACATTTTTAGATATTGTCAGACCAAATTTACCATTACAGCGAGGATTATAAGGCACTTAAGAGTATATGGTCTGACGCTATCATGGAAACGGCTAAGGGATAGATCCCGAAAGCCGCAGACAGGCTTAGCTCATGCCAGAGCACTATCTCACACGATTCCAAGCACTCTGCCTTCAGGATTGTTAAGGCCTGCCATAGGAGTGACTGATAGGAGATCTGTGTGTCCATTTGAGGGTTAGATATAGGTATACTATATCTAAAGCAAAGGGTGAGTACACCACCTTGCCCCCAGCTGTCAAGCAGCCAGTTGTGTCTGTTTAGTTAGTCAGCCCAGGGGTGGCATAATACATGCTGCAGCCCCTGGGAGACTTCTGGGTGCACCTCAGCCCTGGGTACAGGGACTCAGAGAGGGCCCAGTGCCAATTCAGTACCTGGGTACAATTTGGAATAGAGAGAACAGCTAGGCTGTGGGTCTGATTAGCAGGCCCACAGCCAGGGAAAGTCGTAAACCAGTGAAGCAAAAAGCAAAAATCTGGGTGATCATAGGATTGCAGACCCTACTCTCCTACATGACCCCCCCCCAAACTTTGGGACAATAAACTAACCTTGACCAGGTGAGTCTTCTTGCTCTAAGTGGAAATACCTGGAGAGCCCATCAGCATTGCCATGATCAGTACCAGGTCTATGCTCCACTGTAAAATCCATCCCCTGTAGGGAAATGGACCACCTAAGCAGTTTGGGGTTTTCACCCTTCATCTGATTTAGCCACAAGAGGGGCTTATGGTCGGTCTGAATCTTGAAGTGAGTGCCAAACAAGTATGACCTCAACTTCTTCAGGGCCCACACCACAGCAAAGGCCTCCCTCTCAATAGCTGACCAATTTTTCTCTCTGGGGGTCAGCCTTCTGCTAATAAAAGCAATGGGCTGGTCGTTACCATCAAAATTCAGCTGAGATAGAACAGCTCCCACACCCAACTCAGAAGCATCTGTTTGGACAATGAATGTTTTAGAGTAGTCTGGACTCTTTAGGATAGGTTATGTTATTTGTTATGTTATTTATATTTTTATAGCGCACAGCTGCCCCAGCAAAGGGGCGTCCTGGCGCTTTGACAGACGCTATAACATAACACACAATAAAAAAAAGAAATTAACTAGACACTGGAAACAGGAAAGTTTTGATCGCCTGCCTGAAGGCGAGCAAATCCTCAAGAGCTCGGATATGGACCGGGAGCGAATTCCATAGGCCTGCCGCTAACACCCTGAAGGAACGGCCACCTATTCTGCTCAGCTTAAAGCGTGGACAGACAGCCAAATGAAGCCCCTCAGATCTCAAGGATCTCGCAGGCACATAGGGCGTGAGTAGATTGGCGAGTGCCGGCGGCGAAGAAGATTTCAAAATTTTGAAGGCCAGACACAGCGCCTTGAACTTAATTCGCTGTCTGACCGGGAGCCAATGCAAGGCCGTGATGGTACCAGACACTGAGCAATGTCTGGGGAGGCCCACAATGGCTCGTGCCGCGGCATTTTGTACTCTTTGAAGCCTAGAGGCCTCTGCTTGATTCACCCCTAACAGCAGTGAGCTGCCGTAGTCCAGCCGAGATAGGATTGAGGCCTGGACTACGAGCTGTCTGGTAGGGGGGTCAAAGTACTTCAAAACCGGCCTAATGCCGCGCAATATTCCGTAGCACGTGGCAGCTACCTTCTTGGTGTGATCCCTGAAGGTAAGCGCCGAATCCACCCAGACTCCTAGATTTCTCACTCCAGCAGCTGGAATAGGAGTGACACCAAGCTCTGATGGCCACCACTGGTTACCCCATAGCTCAGCGTGCTTCCCTAGAACCAACACCTCCGTTTTGGTGGCATTCAACTGGAGGCAGTTGGTGCGAAGCCAGCTAGCTACTGCCAAGAGACCCGCGCGGAATCTGGGGGCCGCCACTTCAGGGTCTCCACTAAGTGTCACCGCTAGCTGTGTGTCGTCCGCATATGAGGCCATCGTAAGACCCCACTGTTTGACGACACCAGCCAACGGTTTCACATAGAGGTTGAACATTGTAGGGCTCAACGAAGATCCCTGTGGTACTCCCAATCTCAGGGGATAGGTGGCGGATTGGCCAGGTGGTATAGCCACTTTAAAAGAACGATCTGCCAGAAAGGACCGAAACCACTGGAGAGCGACATCCGTCACTCCCGCCTCCTGTAAGCGTTGGATAAGTGTTTGGTGGGACACAGTATCGAAGGCAGCGCTTAGATCTAATAGTATAAGCGCTGCAGTATGACCTGAGTCAAGTACCTGGCGAAGATGTTCCAAGATGTAAAGTAATGCCGTCTCGGTACTGTGTCCTGACCGGAAGCCGTTCTGACTGGGATCCAAAATCTGGTTACGAACCAGATGCTCAGACAGAACAGAATTGACATGGGCTTCTGTTACTTTAGCAATCCAAGGCAACAGGGAGATAGGTCGGTAGTTTGCTGTGCACATGGCCTGCTTTAGGTCATTGAATGCTTTCTGACAGCTTGCTGTCCACTGAACTCTCTTTGGCATCTTCTTACTTGTCAGTTCATTAAGAGGGGTCACAATGGACCCATAATTCTTGACAAATTTTCTATAGTAACCAGTCAGGCCCAAGAAAGCTCGAACCTGAGTCTGGGTGGTTGGAGGAGCCCAGTCCTGGATGGCCTGTATCTTGGTCTCCAATGGCTGAACCTGGCCTCCACCTACAAGGTGGCCCAGGTATACAACCTGTGTCTGCCCTATCTGGCACTTGGTGGCCTTGATAGTGAGACCTGCCTTTTGCAGAGCCTCTAACACTTTCCTCAGGTGGACCAGGTGATCCTCCCAGGTGGAGCTAAAGACAGCTATATCATCAAGATATGCTGCACAGAAGTCATCCAACCCAGTGAGAACTTGATTCACCAGCCTTTGGAAGGTGGCAGGTGCATTTTTCAAACCAAAAGGGCATTACCAAAAACTGATAATGCCCACCAGGGGTAGAAAATGCTGTATTGGGTTTGGCCTCCTCAGCTATCCTGATTTGCCAATACCCAGCTGTCAGGTCAAATGTACTTAAGTAGTTGGCAGAAGCCAATCTATCTATAAGTTCATCTGCTCTTGGTATTGGGTGGGCATCAGTCTTAGTGACTGCATTGGGACCTCTGTAGTCTACGCAAAACCTCATCTCTTTCTTACCACCCTGGGTGTGAGGCTTTGGCACTAGAACTACTGGGCTAGCCCAAGGGCTATCCGAGGGCTCAATGACTCCCAGCTCCAACATTTTCTGCACCTCTGTCTTGATGCAGTCTCTTACATGATCAGGCTGTCTGTAGATTTTACTCTTGACAGCCAGACAGTCTCCAGTGTCAACTTCATGGGTACACCAATCAGTTTGGCTGGGTGTCAGAGAGAACATATGCCTGAAGGATTGCAGAACCTGTCTACAATCCTGTTGCTGATGTTCAGAGAGGCTGCCACAAAAGACAACACCATCTACTGATCCATCATCAGGATTCTGAGTGAGCAGGTCTGGGAGAGGGTCACTCTCTTCCTCCTGTCCCTCATCTGTGGCCATGAGCAAGCCCATGTCCTTCCTGTTGACATATGCTTTGAGCCTGTTTACATGGAGCACCCTGAGGGGGCTCCTGGGAGTTCCAAGGTCCACCAGGTAGGTGACCTCTCCCTTTTGCTCAATGATTGAGTGGGGCCCAGACCATTTGTCTTTGAGTGCTGCTGGGGCCACTGGCTCCAGCACCCACACCATCTGTCCAGGCTTGTACACAGTCAGGACAGCCTTTTGGTCATGCCAAGCTTTTTGGAGTCCTTGGCTGGCCTCAAGGTTTTTAGATGCCTTTTCCATATACTCAGCCATCCTGGAGCGGAGACCAAGTACATAGTCCACAATGTTTGTTCCAGGCTTTTTGAGAGGTCTCTCCCATCCTTCCTTTACCAAACAAAGGGGTCCTCTTACAGGATGCCCAAACAGAAGTTCAAAAGGGCTGTAGCCAACCCCCTTCTGTGGGACCTCTCTGTAAGCAAACAAGAGGCAGGGTATCAGGACATCCCATCTTCTCCTGAGAGGTTCAGGTAGTCCATGAATCATCCCTTTAAGGGCCCTGTTGAATCTTTCAACAAGCCCATTGCACTGTGGGTGATAGGGTGTAGTGAACTTATAGTTGACACCACATTCCTTCCCCATTGCAGTCAGATATCCTGACATGAAGTTTGTACCTCTATCAGAGACAACCTCCTTAGGGAAGCCCACTCTGGAGAACACTCCAATTAGGGCTCTTGCCACAACAGGTGCTGTAGTGGTCCTAAGGGGAATAGCTTCAGGGTACCTGGTGGCATGATCCACTATCACCAGTATAAACTTGTGCCCTGATGCTGTCTGGGGTTCCATTGGACCAACAATGTCAATCCCCACTATCTCAAAGGGTACCCCCACCACAGGTAGTGGTATGAGGGGGGCCTTTGTTGTGCCACCTGACTTGCCACTGGCTTGGCAAGTCACACAGGAGCGACAAAACTCCTTGGTGTCTTCACTCATATGAGGCCAGTGAAAGTGTGTGACAAGCCTGTCCCACGTCTTGTTCTGGCCTAAGTGACCTGCAAGGGGAATTTCATGGGCCAAGGTAGGAAGGAAACCTCTCTGAGACAAGGGGATGACCAGCCTCCTGGTCGTACCAGGCTTGGGGTCTCTTGACTCAGAGTACAGGAGTCCATCATCCCAGTATACCTTGTGGGTACCTGTGGCATTCCCTGCAGCCTCAGCAGCAGCCTGCTGTCTGAGGGGTTCAAGTGAGGGGCAGGCTAACTGTGCCTTCCCCAGGTCTGCTCTGGAGGGTCCCCCTGAGCCCAGAAACTCAACCTGATCAGGCTCAAGTTCTTTAGGCTCAGTTTCCCTCAGTTCCTTGAGATCAGCCTCCTCAGAGACTTGATCCTCAACCTGGGGCAAGGGGGAAGGCAATGCCTTAACCCTACTGCTCCTTCTCTTGGGAGGTGTCTGGTCCATTGTTCCAGGATCCAGCACCTGTTCAGTGGGGCATCTTTTGGCCTGTGACCTAGTCACAGCTAGGACATGTGCTGGCAAGCCTAACATTTCCATGTGAGTCCTCTGCTCCACTTCTGACCATAGGGATGTTTCCAAATCATTGCCCAACAGACATTCTACTGGGAGGTCTGAACTAACCACAACTTTCTTTGGGCCACTTACCCCTCCCCAGGAGAAATCAACAACTGCCATACTGTGATTGGTAGTGACATTGCTGGCATTGGTCACCAGGTAATCTGCACCTGGCATGATCTGTCCAGGGAACACAGAGTTAGGTGTCACCATTGTGACACTGGCACAAGTGTCCCTGTAGGCCTGAGCCATCTTTCCATTAATTAAAGGTGTCTGCCTGTATTTGCCCAAAGTATTGGGACTTGCATCAGGGGATATATCCACATCCCCTGTACAGACAAGGACAGCCTGAGTGAGTGTGCCAACTAAGTTGTCAGACCCCTCAGTTCCCAAGGTTAACCCAACTATTCCCTTGGGAGGTGCACTACCACTACTGACTGTACTAGGGGGTGCAGTTGCCTTAGGGGCTGTAGTGGTAGGAGTATGCCCTCCTTTCTTGGTGCACTCACTAAACCAGTGAGACTTACTTTTACAGTACTGGCACCACCTTTTTGACTGGCCTTCTGGAGTCTTCTTTTTCTGCTGTGAAGCCTGACCCCCACCCTCTTTGGTTTGTTGGGGACCTGTCGAAGACTTCTGGTCATTTTCACTCTTGGTACTACCCTTTTGGTCTGCTTTCTTCTGACCACCCTGGTTCTGAGTCTGGTTCTGCTTGACCCTTGTTCTGACCCATCTGTCTGCCTTCTTTCCCAATTCTTGGGGAGAGGTCAGATCTGAATCAACAAGGTGCTGATGCAACAACTGGTTCTGACAATTATTTAAAATCTGTTCTCTCATGATCAGATTATACAATCCTGTGTAATCAGTAACCTTGCTACCCAGCAACTAGCCTTCCAAAGCCTTAGTGGCACAATCAACAAAGTCATTCCAATCCTGAGACTGAGTTTTCTGGGTGTCTCTGAACAGCAACCTGTACTGTTCAGTGGTTAAGCCAAACCCATCAACCAGTGTGTTCTTCAGGACTTGGTAGTTGTTAGCATCCTCAACTCTTGTAGTGAGGAGCTTATCTCTACCTTTGCCTTCAAAGGAGAGCCACAATATAGCTGCCCACTGACTTTGGGGGATGCACTGGACAGTGCAGGCCCTCTCCAAAGCAGCCATCCACTTGTGGATGTCATCCCCTTGTTTAAAGGGGGGCACTATCTTAGTCAGGTGTTTAGTATCTAAACTCCTTTCCTTATCTCTAGGGAGATTGCTGCCACCAGTGGGAAGTATCCCACTCATCTGCTGCTCTCTTGCAAAGGCAAGCTTCTCTTTGGCCAGGGCAAGTTCTTCCCTTTCAATCCTCAGATTAGCCTGTCTCATCATTGCTTCTTGCTTTATTCTCTGAGGGGAAGTAAATCTCCTCTGTGGAGAAATCCTCCTCCTCTGGGAAGAGGCATTAGAGTACAGAGATCTGTTGGAGTCCCTAGAAGTAGATCTATCCCTTCTAACTCCAGGGTTAGGCCTTATTAGGGTCAGTACTGGGGGTCCCCTAGATCCTTGCCTAAGTAGGTCTAAGTTGGCCCTAGTGAGTCTGCGGACTAACTCAGGATCCTTTTCTGCCTCATCCCCAGAGACTTCCTCTTCTTCCTCCTCCTCAACTGCATCATCAGTGTTGAGGAGGTCTGGATCACCAAGGGTACCCTCTAGGGCTGGCATATTCCCATCTAACTGAGAAGCTTTTCTAGCATCAAATGTCTCTAAGAGATCTATCAGAAAGGGAATGGTGGGGTTAGACCCCTGTTTCAGTTTCCTGGAGTTACACACTTGTCTCATCTCTTGGAAACTGAGAGCTGCATATCTGGATTTGACCTGTGGAGGGTCAACAACCACTAGGGGAGTATCTGAAGACTCTCCATGGGTAGACATGCTTTTCTAGTGAGGTGTAAGTGGTGCACTTACCTACACTATTTGTTTGCCTACTGATCCCTTGCTAGAGTTGTAGTTTAGGGTGTGCTAAGCCCTAGGAGCTACAACAGCTGGTTCAGTAGAACTCAGAGTATTCTAAGCTAAGTTATATGCACCTTAGTACTTATGTGATCTTTCAAATGATATTCTTAGGATACGTGTGGTAAAACAACAGCAAGCTCAAATCCCAACCGCTGCTCACCAATGTGAGAAGTTGGCTTGATATATAATGTTCACTATTCTAGTGAACACTTTGTATCAGTCCAAACAACCCTCATTGATGTTTGGTTGTAAGTTGTAAGAGGGTCGGGGTGTTGGGCAATAAGGTCCTTCAGGTCATCCCTCAACCCTCGGTAAAACACTGACACCTTTTTGGCCACTGCGCCTCGATGACTAGGCGGCTGAAGGTCGTGATATAGTGGAGCAGGTCGCTGTTTCCTTGCTTTAACCCGAGCAGCTGGTTGTCTGCGGCTTGTACAAACGTATGGCGAGCGAACATCCGTCGCATGGTCTCTTTGAACGTTGGCAAGTGGTTTAGCATGGGGTCGTCGTTTTCTACCAGCGAGATGGACCACTGCGCAGCGTCCCTGCCCATGTAGGACAGTATGAATGCCACCTTTGATGCATCGTCAGGGAAGGCAGCTGTTCTGGCTATGAAATGCAGATGGCATTGGTGGATAAAGACGCCAAACTTGGTGCTGTCGCCATAGAAGCGTTCGGGTGGAGCCAGTTGCACCGGGTGAGGCGTGATGACCTGGATAGCCATGTCCTGACCGGTGGCAGAGGAGGACCCTCCAAAGGAGAATGTGGGTGGTCTCAGCAACCCCTTTTGTCGGACTCTGGGACTAGGACTGGTTCCCCAAGGGTTGGTGAAGCCAGCCGCCACTTGGCCCTGTAGGGCCGTCATATCTTGGCGTAAGCGAAGGTTCTCTGCCTGCCTGGCAGCCAGCAAGGCTGCTATATCCTGCAGTGTTACCTCCGGTTCTCCCATGTCGTCTGGGCAGAATGTATGAACGTGGGCTTCTGATTCTGTCAGGTACCCCACAAGACTCACCTGGGCTTGTGAAGTGATTCTGCAGAGACGACAGAAACCACCGCCCCTGAATCCAACCTACCCCCGCAGGGAGTAACACCCGACAAGGACAAGATGGATCCAGGGATGGGGGCCAAATAAGGAAACGGAGTGGCCTTTGGTGGTAGAGGCGTTGGGTAGGGTCGTGGCACAGCTGGGTAGGGTCTTGACACAGCTGAGGGAACAAGACAAAGACCCAATTAGGACGAGGTACTACTACGCCACCACAACCCACAAGACACATACAGGAGGGAGCCCTTGTCTCCGGTACTCACCAAGACACGCTGTTCGCGTTGATCCAAGGAAGAGGCCCACCACGTAGCGTCCAGGAGCTTGAAGCCTCGGCGTGGAAATGGAAGAAGGCACTCCTGCTTATAAACCACCAAAGCACCAAACAACAAAAAAAAGGGCGCTTCTGCGCGTCGGGGTACTAATAACTGGAACTCCAGGGTAAGCGCTATAGCGCGGCCCAGTGCATGCATTAGCCTAACAGTGCTCCCTTTCGTGATACAAGTCGAAATGAGCAGAAGCGCTCCTGCACCACTGCTACAAGAAAAGAAATCCAAGAAATAATGTCACTGCGCTCCTGCGCCACGGCCAGAAGGGAAAATGCAAAGTAATGGAATGCCAAGGACAGAGTCAGTCCTGTCCCAACAAGGAATCCAAGCACTCACGGCGCTCAGCCCAAAAGTGCCCACAACAGCGCTCCTGCGCGGCTGTGGAAAGGAGAGGAAAAAACAAACGGGAACAAGAATGTCACGTAACGCGTGAAGACTCAGGGCAGCGTTATCGTGACTCAAAGAGCAACGGACCTTTCAGGAAAACTCGGAGAGCTGAAAACCCGGTCCGTCGACGTCTGCTGGGCTCCGTGAATGAATCCGAATCAGAAGCACCGAACCGGCGGTGCAACACGCATTTAAGCGTATTCCCCCGATAGTGCTTGGTCAGAAGAAGGACTAGACCGGGACACCACTTCCGGCCGGAAGTGAGTATTCCGATCCTGTATGTGTCCCGTGGTGCCCGGAACGGCGGAACAGCCGCCATATGACAGGACCGAACTGCGCAAGCGCAGCCTACGGTCCTCGACCTAAAAACTGTTAAGGGGAATGAGGAGACTTGCGCAAAGCAACAAAAGACAGTGGTTCACGGCCAGACCGATGATGTGACCATACCACAGTCACAAAAACAAACAATCTAATAACAAAATGCAGATTTATCTGAGGACAAGCTTTTACAATGAGAGGTCCAGGGGTGTAGAGTGTTGGGATAATTGCAGTACAAAGGACGCCAGAGTTCGAGGTTTGGCACCAATTTAATTAATTGGTTTTGCAGTGGTAATAGGCACACTAGAACTTTAATGTAAATTGTAAAGCCTGTAGCGTACTGAATACTCTCAGGTCTCCGCAGTGCCTTTTACAAGTTTTTATGCTGCAGCCAAAACCATGTTGGGGTAAGGGCAAGGTGTTCCTTTCATTCACACAGTAAGGCCTTAGCTTTTGACTTTAACCTCCTGTGAGAAGTTGGCCTGATATATAATGTTCACTATTCTAGTGAGCACTTTGTATCAGTCCAAACAACCCTTATTGATGATTGGTTGTAAGTCAACCTTATAGACCAGCTATCCTAGTAGCATGGATACGAGCAGTCTAAGGCTAAGACTCTAGAGGGCTTGTTAAGCCAGCTGTTTTACCATCACATTACCCCTTGAACACCAAGTGAAAGGACACCACACAAGTTGTTATGAAAATAAACGTATATTTATTTATAACAAGACTACCCTGGCTCTTTATGAGACAGGGAGCTAAGCCCACAACAAAACTCTTACGAAAATACTTTAAGTCGCACAATTTACACAAATGCCCTAGGGGCACGAAAGACCATATACACAGTAAGTGGAATGCGAACTTGCTAGCAGGTAAGTAATACTTTTCTAGACTCAGGAATCGCTAGGCCTACAATTCTAAACACTGGGATTAGATGCAGGAGGCCTGTGGACGTCGTGTGCAGAGTGGGAACTCTCACGCGTAAGGCGGGAAAAAGTCTATGGAGGCTAGCAGTTGCAAAGTTACTGTTCTCGGGCGAACCCGACTAGGTGGGTCGAAAACAAGAGTGGATCCGAACACTAGGAGTGTTGGACTATGCTGGAGCACCGGAGTACTCGGTTTACCTAGCCCAGGGGCTGCGGCTGCATAGGGTTGAAGTCACGTCGGAAACCCTCGTTGACGAACCAGGAGCCTGAAGAGGAAGTTGCTGGCAGGCGGCCAGTGAAGAAAAGTTAGTGGTGATCCAAGCCTGGATTAGGGAAGAGGAAGACCTGAAAGCAGAGGGGACCAAGTTCTGAATCACTAGCCAGTGATTAGATGGGCACCAGAGTGGCACCGGGCGAAGGCACCTCGACCAGGTGAGTGGGCGCTGCTGGGCTCTGCAGTCTCTCGGACCAGGAGGCGTTGTCGGCGACCAGGATGGAGGTGCGAGCTGTCCCACGAAGGTCTCTGCTGTCGACGTCGCTGGACCCAGGATTGGGGCAACAAGTCTTGGCAAATGCAAGGCCCACGCGGTGGACCTAAAATGGCGTCTTGAGTGGACCAGGAGGGTCCAAGATGCTTCTCTGATGGAGGGAAGCAAGGGCCAGTCTGGAGCAACCAGACCAGCGGTGATTGTCGTGGAAGTTCGTCGTCAGAGGGTCACTAGCCAACGGGCAAGAGACCTGGACAACGCGGTGAGCAGCAACAAGCAGAAGGGCCCCATGCAGATCTCGTGGATGCAAGGGGGCTGGACTTCGGTGCTGGAGCTGCTCAGGGCTTCTCTTACCCCAAAGCACTCAGTCGAGGGTCACTCGGGAGTCGTGCTGGACAAGCGTCGTGCAGTTCTGAAGATGGCCGGTCCCTCGAGGTCTCGTCACACCCACGGATCACAGCTGGGCTGATGATGCAGGTTGAGGTCAGAGGTGCCAGGAAAGCCGGTTCTCGTCGTGCTGGAGCAGTCTTGATCCGAAGGAGAGACTGGCAACAAACCGCGAAGCTTGGTTGGTGCCTGCTGCTGCAGGGTGACTACTCCTGAGTCACAAGGGAGAAATCTTGAGAAGAGTCTTGAGTTCCTTCTTGCAGAAAGTAGTTTCAGGATTCAAAGATGATCTAATTTGGAAGGGGGCCAGTTCCCACCTTTATCCTGAAAAAGGGGGCTGGCACGCGACTAAGTCCTGCCCTATGGGTGGGACCAGGAGGGGGGTGGTTACACCCCTTTCCTTGGCGGGCTTTTCCCCAGCTCAGGGTCTGGAGTGTCCCTGGAACAGGTTCAAGCCGGCCTATGCACAGTGAGCACCGGGGTGCCACTTGCAGTCACCTTCCTCTAAAGCCCTGCCTACCTAGGATACACAAAATCCTGTCTGGGACGGTGCTGGCACCGCCCCTGACAGGAAACCCTTTGTCCTTGCCTCCTGCTCTGGGAGGACTCCCAGCAGCAGGGGGGCAGACTTGTGTCTCGGTGGCAGCATCCATTTTGTGGAGCTAAGGCTCTGTCTGACTTTAACCGGGGTTACAGGTTACTAACATGTCGTGTCCCTCTAGAAGGGTGGAATGCTAACCCCGTCGCCAGAATTGGCGAGGGGCTAGTATTCCAATTCGTATGACACCTTACTCGACATGTTTTGATAAAGCGATACCAGAGTTGGCATATAACCGCGAGGAATATAATGCACTTAAGAGTATATGGTATGCGATATCATGGAAACGGCTAAGGGATGGATCCCGAAAGCCGCAGACAGGCTCAGCTCATGCCAGAGCACTATCTCACACGATTCCAAGCACTCTGCCTTCAGGATTGTCAAGGCCTGCCATAGGAGTGACTGATAGGAGATCTGTGTGCCCATTTTAGGGTTAGATATAGGTATACTATATCTAAAGCAAAGGGTGAGTACACCACTTTGCCCCAGCTGTCAAGCAGCCAGTTGTGTCTGTTTGGTTAGTCAGTCCAGGGGTGGCATAATACATGCTGCAGCCCCTGGGAGACTTCTGGGTACCTCAGCCGTGGGTACAGGGACTTAGAGAGGGCCCAGTGCCAATTCAGTACCTGGGTACAATTTGGAATAGAGAGAACAGCTAGGCTGTGGGTCTGATTAGCAGGCCCACAGCCAGGGAAAGTCGTAAACCAGTGAAGCAAAAAGCAAAAATCTGGGTGATCATAGGATTGCAGACCCTACTCTCCTACACCTCCGTTTCCTGCCTTGGAAAGGAAACAAAGGCACTACTTACATTAACATATTTACAGGTGATTGGACAAAACCCATTGTGTTGCTAATATATTGCTGTCTTTTCTTCTGGTCTGAGAGGGATGGAAGATTACCTAAATCTAAATTTTGAGAACCGCTGCTTTGCAGGACCCTCTTTCTTCACAGTGTAAAAATGCTAATTTTTTTTAATCTTTATTACCGCGAGCATAGAAAACGGGAGCAGCTATCTATGTATTGTTTATGTAATCCACATCTTAAAGCAACAACTGGAAAAGTGTCAGCATTTAACTTTTGTGACCTTTGTAAAATACAGTTGCTTAATCCACGCAGAGAAGTGTATGAGAGCTAGGCATAATTGAGGGCTTCTGGGCCTGGTGAGCCCCTTTTGAGCATGATGCATTTCTTTTCATCACAAGTGCACCCAGCTCGAAATAGTGTACACTGCAGAAGAACACTCGTTAAGGGCATATGCTTCTGCCACTGTGTGGAATAGTAAAAAGCTGAGAGTCTGGTTACTGGAAAAATAGTACATGTAAATCAAAGTGGCGTTTTTTAAAAGCTTCTGAAAATATACCAAGTATTTGGTCTGAGCTCAGGAAATATCTCCTTCACTTGGCAGTGACTCATTGACGCCTGAAAAGGCACAGATGGAAATTAAACTGAACATTTTGAAGTAAATGTTTTATGTCAGTGCATATTTGATATTGAAAGGGAATTTCCATTGAAAATGGATATAGCATTTGCCTTGCAGAGGTAGTAGTCAGATATTATAACTAGATGCACTTCCCAGAGGCACGCAGGTCACAGCTGGTGTAACTCTTCACGTGGCTGGCCTGCGCTTTCGTCCTTTTATGATCAAACCCAATGGATAGT
This sequence comes from Lissotriton helveticus, assembly GCF_964261635.1. Taxonomy (NCBI): domain Eukaryota; kingdom Metazoa; phylum Chordata; class Amphibia; order Caudata; family Salamandridae; genus Lissotriton; species Lissotriton helveticus. The sequence goes on from NC_136062.1 coordinate 382,993,566, forward strand.
ATGTTTGATGGTTAGGTAACAAAAGCATCTATCACATTACCTGTTTGGTTTGTCATGTTTGCGCTATGCATAGTTAAAGTAAGCAGTTATTGGCAAATCACGCGCTTTAGTACATCATTGGAATAATAGATTTTAATATTATTATTAAAGCCCCTTTTCCCATCGGTACAAAAGGGGGGGGGGTGATGGACGGAGCATCTGAATCAATCAAACACTTACACCCAGTCAAAAGATCTGGGTTTAATTCATCACCGTTCTTTAGCCCACTCTGCCACCCCAGTTCAGACATGGCTATATGCAAATCAGTCTGACCCTGTGCCTCATGGGAACAGTCCAGCCCAAACTGCCAAGCCAGGTCTTCCCTGGACCGGAAACCAGCTTCCGAGGACCGGTTTCTGGCATTCCAGCCGTCTTCAGTCCGGCTTGCTTGAATCCAGTGGCAAAGTGAGCAAGGGACTCACGTCTGAGCATACCCTGCCACACTTATGGCGGCCAAAAGCGGTACAAAAGGGGGTGGTGATGGACGGAGCATCTGAATCAATCAAACACTCACACCCAGTCAAAAGATCTGGATTTAATCCATCACCGTTCTTTAGCCCACTCTGCCACCCCAGTTCAGACATGGCTATATGCAAATCAGTCTGACCCTGTGCCCTTTTACCAGCGGAGCTTCTTTTTTGTTACCTGTCATAAAGGTGGACTCATACAATATAAATGCATTTTGTGACATGAAAATTTGGCACCTTCATTCAGTGCCACATTTTCTCTGTTGCAAACTTTATGTATAGGTAGCCCCATAGCTTCCTCCCCACTCTCATTATTTGTCTACAGTTGACCCAGCACTAGTTCTCTTTAATTTAATGATGAAAAGCTTTTTCTCGTTCATCTATTTTCTTTAACACATACCAGCAAATACTGCACAGCAACAGAAGTATAAGCTTCATTCAGAGTAAGGAACAGACACAACAGCAGTACCATCTAGCTTACACACATATAAAAACAATAGTATGGATACAGGCAGTGCCATCCTACAGTGCTCTCCCTCAGCTCACCAATTTCAGTAGCAACCAGATTAGATAGGGCCAATTAGGCTCCTCCTTTTTATTTTGCTGAGAGAGTAGCCCAACCAGCCAAAAACAATTGAACACTTTAACACATGTTGTTCTACTTTTATGGCTGATTGGACAACTCTGACAGCAAAACCCAAGGGAGGAGTCCAGTCTGCTGTGTGAAAACGAGCACTTCTGAAAAAGCAGGAGGTAAGGGAGAACTGCAGGAAAAGTGACTTTTTCCCCAGTAGCATCTGGTAAGAAACTCCTGCTTCCTCAGTGCTCCCAATTCTTTTTGAGGAGGTGCCAAAACCCTTTTCTGATCGATACTTTTAACCGCATCTTGTGAATATTCCAGAAAATCAAACTAGAAATTGGAAGGCCGTAGTACTGCACTTGCAGGTGGTGTTGTGCAACTCAAAGCCTTATCTGTGCTGCTCCAGAAGACATGCGCTGGGCTGCATATTAGCAACACCCACATCAGATCCTTTCTTTCCTCTCCTTCACATGCACTTCCAGATCTACTTTTTCAACTTGACAAGACTTTCAATCTTACAGTATGCGAGGGAAAATCCCAAAATAACAGACTTGAACTCTTGTAAGGTTGTTGCAAAAAGTTGCTATTGACAGATCCTCAAAAGGGCATGCCTGTAGTATCTGGGATTTGAACAGAATTCCAGAGTCTGCGACAACTGTGTCTAGATGAATCTGAAGGCTACACAGGACCGCACAACGAAACTCTACATTACTAACATTCAAAGACTCCGCAATACGATTGGTATCTAATTAAAAATGGAGGTGCTGTTCCTGCTCCAAAGTCTTTCATGTGGCAGATCTTTGTCTCAGTTATGTTTCAGAAAGTCATCAGGTAAGTCCAAGAAGAAGCACAAGAAGTCCATTGAGGACTCTTCCCCTTCCCACTATTCGTGAACTCCAGAAAAGGTGCGAGTACATCGTACCAGCGGGTCATGCTCCCAATCTCCTGAGGAGCCAAATCTGAGCTTTTTACAAGTCCGGTCATTTGCTGAAGCAGCATGCTGCATATATTTGATATTTAGCTGTGCCCTCTGGTTCACCAGAAGGTCCCTAGGATCTTCACGGCCTCCAGTCAGAATTTGCCTACAGGTCTGCCCTCGTACTACCTGTGCCCCTGAACCCACTTCGGGTTCTGCACCAGCTCCGGTGCAACTATGGACCTGGCTCCACTCCCTGCACTGTTAGCTAGTTTGATACTTATTATTTGTTAGGTTACTTGTGACCATTCACGTCGGAAGATTGTCCTCTAAAAAGATGCATGTGTCTTTAGTGACTATTAATATATGTAAAGTTACGTACCCAGGCAAGCAATGAAAAGTAACTGGCCCAATTCAATTAGCAAACAGAACAAAATTAATGATGAATCATTGAATTTAGCATAGAAAGTACATTTTAATAAATTTCATAAAAGGTGTCATGAATTAAATCATTGACGTATTGATAAAACATGATAAAACAAATACTGTTAATAAATGTATAATGCTTATACAGTAAGGTGATAAAATGGAGGGATGGTTTCCTGTCTACGCGTTTCGACACAGGGGAGTGTCTTCCTCAGGACATTACCATCGTTAAACTGTGTTTCAGGATCAGTAATATATCAGGACGACAGAATTATTCCATGCAGGCACGGGCTATGCAGATACACGTTATTCACTGCCCTGAATTAAAAAGTATGCTGAGTAAGTAATGTTAAGAAGTAGAGGGCAGGCTCCCGATGGGCCTTGTGTCTTTATAACCGGGTGGAGTGTGGTCAGGCTCAATTTGACGGCTGTCTTTATTAGACTGAATCTTAGCGTACCGAAGTTACGTAGTTGCTATGATAGGTCTGGTTTTTATCGGGATCAGATTACCGGCTGTCTGTGTTTAATGTGATGCGGGCGTGCCGGTGTCACGTGGTTGTGCAACTGATAAAGGCTTACACCGCTGCCGTTTGCTGATTAACTGCAGTAGCCGAGGTGTTGGCGTGCCGTGTAGCGCGATCTGGCGTCTCGAAAAAAAGGGAGCATGCGTCTTTAGTGACTATTAAACCACTATGTAAAAAGTTTGCTGGCAAGTACTAAGTCATAATTTTTCTACGCCGAGCTATCTAGGTTTGGGTAATTTTTAATGCTGGAAGTGAGTTCCAATCACCATTAAGGCTGCAAGATGGGGTCCTACTCTGTAATCTTCAGGACTGCAGAGACGAGGTAGGTCTACCGGCACTGACCGAACTTGAGGCAATGAGAATACTTCAAACCCAACTCTGCTTGGAACCGCTTCTAAATGCCTGACTAGGACAGAAACATGCAACTGCACTTTCAAAAACCACACACACAGCAGTTGTCCACCTACGGAGATTGTCCGCAAGGCCTAGTCAATGCCATTTGTGGAGGAAGTTTGCCGCCAAGGAGCAGCAAACCCCTACAGTAGCTTGGGTGATGTCATCTGTGAAATCAGCAATTATGTTATTTGAAATATTATCAGTAGTGTCATCACTGATGCCTGAACATATCATGAGTGATATGTTTATGTGTAAAGCGCACTATCATGTGCAAGGGTGTCCTGGCACTGCAGTGATGAGAGATTGAGATCATAAGCAGGGCATGGTGAGGCGTAAGTTAGGTCAGTAAACTATACATTTTGAATTTCCGGGTTTTTTATGACAGACATTTTCAACTACATTGAGAGATTCGCAAAGGGACTTCCGTGTAGTCTCTGCTGCTGTGGCGGTGTCTCCACACAATGGGATGAAGATACACTCTCGGGCATAACCTCGACACAGCATATGCTCTGCAGTGTGCTGTGTGAAGATTCTGCCCAAAGTGCAGAGATTCCACATGAGTGGAGGGTTCTGCCGTGAGTGCAGAGACCCGGCACTCGTAACATTACAACACGTAAGTAAGTCCCTTTGACGTGTTGGGTTTTAACAGGCCTACATACTCTGCAAAAACTCACGATACCTTAGAACAGAAGTTGGCGTGGAAACTGGAATACAAAAGACAAGTTTATTAAGACCCCATGGAGTGGTGGTACATTCGAACAGCACCCTTCGGTAATGCAAGAAGTATCACCTCGAACAGAGAGCGCATGGCTCTTTTATACCCATACAAGGGTTTGAAAAATAGGCTGTACACACAAGACTATTTCATGTACATATAAGGTCATTTTTGGAACACAGCCAACATGTGGAAGGAGTTTAACACTTTTGGTCAGTTGGGGGAACATTCCTTAGCAGTGACTGATCATTAACCGCATGCGTGCGGGCGGAATTCCGCTCGCACGCTGAGATTTTTAAAAACGCGTTTTACATGACGAGCTGGGCTCGTCATGAGCGTGCGAGGAGGCTACCTCATGACGAGCCCAGCTCGTCATGAGCGTGGAAGGGGTTAACAGATGTGGCCTGAGTGCACATGTACGCATCTTGACCATAAGCTAAAAATAGCCTATTGCTGGGCAGACCAAGTGGTCATCTGGCAGGGAGGAAGGACAAAAGGGCATGCTGACCACGAGGCAACATGGTCAATCAAAATGGAGGCCGGGACTACAAAATGGACTCCGGAACATGGTCAATATAACAGCGAAAAACTCTCGTAGATGAAGCAAATGCTAATCCAATCGCGGCGAAAATAACGACAGACGGCCCTTTTAGCATTTAGCTGAAGCTACCCTTATATTTGAAGTAGTCTGGGTGCTCCTCATCGATATTAATAAGCATTATGTTTACTATTTCTTTACTAATCATTTGCCGATCTTTTGCAATATTTCTTTTGGACGGAATACAGGCAGAAATACATACAGAACATAGTGCAGGGCCACATTATATACACAAACTCAGCGTGAAGAATATTCCAATTATTATACATAAGATTGTCAGTAGCTTCCAACCCCAGGTAGTAAGTAAAGTCCAAATCCAACTTGAAAATGTCCAGGTACCATTATCGGGGTGATTTTCAGCTGCAATTTTATGTAACTTAGAAATTGCACCATATACAGAAGGCGAATTGTCAGGCACAAATACACAGCAGCTACTACCGATAATGCGACATGCACCCCCACGATCAGCTAATATAACGTCTAGGACCATCCGGTTCTGAAGGGCTACAATTCTAGTAATTTGGAGTTCCTCTTTAACGTTGCCTAAAGCAAGAGCAGTTTGATTGGTTACAGCCTCCACAATACGTGTTAGCCGTCTTACTTTTCTGCTATTCAGGGCTGCACCTTAAAAACGCAAATAGGCCTAAATTAAAATCAATATACTGCTGTAATGTAGTGTCCGTTTGGTCCATAGTTTCGATGTCTTTGGTTCTCTTCACTCTATTCAGAATAAAATCATGATATAATACAAAATCATTGTGATACATTGGCGGTGCTATGAATACAGGGGGCAATATAAAGGATACATAACAGGTTCCTGACCATCCTATTGGAAGACGATGATAGTCCTTATCCCCGCATACAAAGTAAGTATTTCGTGATGTTATAAATGCAACATTATTTGGTCCATCAAATGCTAATGTTGTTGTACATTCACTTTCTCCAACTGGGATAGTTCCTTTATTTTTCACACATAGGACAGCTTTTGCTTTAATTACAGAACTTATAAACAAACTAGACATGTTCACAATCCTCATACTAGTAAAGATATGTGGTGAAGATACAGTGTCCGGTCAATATTCTTCCCAATCTAATTTAGTCTCTTCTGCTTGTGGGTGACCATCTTTATCATGATAACAAACTTTATTAAGCCGAAAAAGAAGTTCACCTTTTGTTGGCCATCTTAGAGTGAACAAAAGCGTATACCAGGCATTGCAAGAACCATTGTGAGACAAAGGAAGAGGAGTTCATCCTTTCTTTTGATGTCCTGGCAACATTCCGTACACCCAACAGTTCGTTAAGCTCGTAGTATTATGGGTGTGGTGCAGAATCTGTATGAAACTGTTATTCAAGTAAGTCTGTCTTTGCTTTTGTTCATGGTAAGGCAAAGTAAAATGAAAATGCTCATACGGAGCTGGAGTGGAGGCAAACACATTTTTTTGCCGGGGCCATTCTTTCTACAACCCAAGCTGTTATCGCTATAACCACCATAGTGACAGCAATAATAATGATGCAAATGATCTTCTTGTTCTTCAATATTTTCAATAACACAGTAAATGTTTTCTTTGAAAACTAAATATAAAATTAGCAAAATAAAAAAAAAACGAGCTCTGAGCCCTAGGCAGGCGTTGTTTTCTTCTCCGAGGTTCAAGACGGGTGTCGCTACACTGAGCAGAACTGACCCCCCCCCCTTGACATCTCGGTATCCGTTTCACTAACCCCGGGCGGTAGCTCTACCAGTCTCGTTCAAAACAGATGCTTTTCTTGATCGTAGATGATATCTTGATGCACCAGAAACAGTGTGGTCCAGGAAGGCTTCCTCAGATTCGCTGGCCGTGATGGCTGGACTCTTTTCTTCGTTCAAGATGTCTCGGTAATCAGACAATACAGCAGGTTTCACCAAATCGGGAGAGATGCGGCGACAATGGGTGGAATGGATCCACCTCTTTCGATTCGTCACTCACACTGCTGTTCTCGTGGATAGAAGAACCTGTTCAGGCCCACGCTATCTCGGCTCTAGACTGTTGGACCTCTCGAAGGATCGGACCATCACGTGGTCACCAGGTTGGAGATCATGAGCCTCACCCATTGATCTGTCTGGAAGACCTTCTCGAACCTGTTGATGAATAGAAAGCAAATCATTTGTCAATCGTGCCATATAGTCATTCATCAATATACAAGGCACATCATGTATTAGGCGTGGCTTAGGAACGCCCCAGATATTCGTAGGCCTTCCAAACACCACCTCATAGGGTGCGAGGCCAGATCGAGAGTGTGGTACTGATCTTATGGATAATAACGCCAGGGGCAAGGCGTCCGGCCATTTCAAAGATGTGGATGCCACAATCTTTGCTAGCTTCAACTTCAAAGTAGCATTGTATCGTTCTACCAAACCTGCTGACTGCGGATGAAACACAGCATGGATTTTGTTTTATTCCTAATCCTTTCAGGACATATTCTACAATCTTCCCTACAAAATGGGGCCCGTTGTCGCTCCATAAAAATTTACAAACACCAAATCTAGGGAAGTACTCCTTTAATAACACCTTAGCTGTTGTCAACGCTGTATTGTCCTTCGTGGGGTAGGCTTCTATCCACTTACTGAAAGCACACACTACCACTAGGACATACTTTAAATTATTACAGCGCTCAAGTTGGATGTAATCCATCTGTAGTACTTCAAATTGTGCAGTCGGTGGAGCGAACCCTCCTTTAGGAGTGAGTGTCCCTTTGGCAGGATTATGCTGTAGGGATATCAAGCAGGTTTGTACTACTCTCTTGGCCGTCCTGGCAATCTCAGGATGCTCCTAAGTCTCATGCAAGTAACTTAGTAATTGCAAGAGCTCCAACATGTGCCAGCCCATGTGTCCTCTGAACCATTGCTTACAGATAGGCAGCAGGCAATTTCCATCTCTCCATATTTTTGCTATGCCAACAGCCCTCATCATCCAACACTCCCTCTGTAGACCACTGTTTAAGTTCCGGTTCAGAAGCAGATTTCTGTATATCCAATATTTCTTCTCTAACATCACGCCATCGCTCAGCCTGCGATTTCACCACATACATGGGAGAGGCATTCTTCAACATCGCAGTTTCACGAGCTGTTTGGTCTGCAAAAGCATTTCCTTGTTCTATTTTGTCAGTCACCTTTTTGTGCGCGCTATATTTGACTATCGCTACCTTCTTTGGACACATTAGTGAATTAAAAAGATTATGTACCAATTCACCATGCATAATTTGCATCCCATGTGATGTCAAAAATCCTCGCTCCTTCCAGAGTAGGCCAAAATCGTGCACTACTACGAAAGCATAGCGACTATCAGTGTAAATGTTCACACATAGATCAGCGCTAAGCTCACATGCTTTTGTCAGCGCTATTAGTTCAGCTGCTTGGGCTGACTTTTGTGGTATGCGAGCTGTCTCTAGCACTGTCTCAAGTGTCGTGATTGCAAAGGCTGCGGAAGTTGTACCATCTGGCAGCTGTAAACATGATCCATCAACCCACAGTTCCCCATCTACATCTGGAAGGGGCGTATCTTGCAGGTCAATGCAACCCTTTGTTTGTTCCTCAGTAAGGAAACCACAATTGTGTGATTCTTCCGCTTGAGACTCAGATGCAGGATATGGCAACAACGTAGCCGGGTTTAATGTTGCGCACCTTTTCAGTGTAATATGAGGCGCCAACAGTGTTAACTCGTATCCTGTCAGACGAGCGCTAGTTAAATGCTGTGTTTTCGTCTGATTCAATAAAGCATCTAACGCATGGGGTACTAATACCAACAATTTGTGTGGCAAAACTATCCCTTTGCTCTGTCGTATAGACACAGCTGTTGCTGCCACTGCTCAAACACCCAGGCAACCCTTGTGCTACGGGATCAAGTACTGCTGAGAAGTAAGCACAAGGTCGCTGTTTATCCTTCTCATGTACGTAAAGTGTAAAAATCTTCGTGTAATCTGGTGTACATAACACTGGTGCAGAACAAAGGGCTTGTCTTAAGTGATGGAAAGCATTCTGACATTCATCTGTCCATACAAGTGGAGTCGGCGTGTCCTTTGACAACAGAGCTAACAAAGGTTTTACAATATGTGAAAATCCTAATATCCATTGCCTACAAAAAGAAGTCAAACCAATGAAAGCAGGAACATCTTTCTGAGTGGAAGGAACTGGTGTGTCTAGAATTGCTTTAATTCGATCTGATGTCAATGCATGTCCCTCCTTAGACAGAAGATGACCAAGGTAGGTCACCTTCAGTCTACAATATTGTAATTTATTTCGTGACACTTTGTGATGATTCTCAGCAAGAAAAGAAAGCAGGGAGAGAGTACTCTCCTCACATTGTTCAGGGGTATCAGCTGCTAACAAAATATCATCAACATATTGAATGAGAGTCACTCCAGACGGTAACTAAAATGAAACAAGCTGTCTTTTCAAAGCCTGGCTATAAATACTTGGACTTTCCGTATAGCCTTGAGGAACTCTACAAAATCTGTACGATCCATTATTCAAAGTGAAGCCGAAAAGATTTCGGCTATCGGGATGAAAAGGGATGGAAAAGAAAGCATTTTTTAGGTCTATTAGAACATGGTAGCTGTAGGTGGGACCAAAGTAAGTAAGGTAGTAATATCAGACACCACAGGATATTGGGGCACTACAATCTTGTTCATTTCCCTCAAGTCAATAATAAAACGATAAATCCTGGTATCAGTATATTTTTTCAAAAGTGGAAGGATAGGACTGTTACAAACATTATAGGGAACTTCTTCCACTACTCCTACATCAATCAAATCCCTTATGATAGGAGTCAAAGCTTCTTCACCTTCTCTGGAAATCTTATATTGTGGCACCCGTGGCAACAAAACACCTTCCTTAACAGTGATATGAACGGGAGGGATAATCATCTGTCCTACATCTGTATCAGAAGTGGCCCACAAATCACTCGGGAGGGAAGCTAGCGCATCATTTTCCTTAAGAAGACACGACCTTTCAACCTCTGGATAATTCTCATTCAAAATAACACCCACCCCTTCGGGGGCACAGCTTATCGTTGCCCTAAAATGTTTAAGCATATCAAGACCCACAATATTATCTGGTGTATTCGGAGACAACAAGAATGGACATGGAGCAGTAAATTTATCAATGTGGAATGGAAGAGGCTGTGACAATGGGCTAAGGGAAGGTGTTCCATCGAACCCTATCAATGTAATTGATGTGCCAGACAGGGGAGTCCTTGGAATCAATTGTTTGGACAGGGCGCTACGAGTAGCTCCCGTATTGACCAGAAACTGATCAGTAGAACTAAACATGCGCTGAAATATATGGACCCCTTTGATCCACTGGGATGTCAACCGATTCCATACCCCATCCTAGGCAATCCTATGCATAAGTAGCGTCCTGAAGCTCAGAAGACTCACCCTCAGCTATCTGATACTGATTTCGCCTGTGTTGGACCTGGCCTCGTGGCGTGGTCCTCCCTGACCCGTGCACCACGCAAGGCCCCTGATTATCACGGCCTACCCGACCATTCCCTCCATGATCCACACACACGACACTGGACTTACCCGTTCTACTCCCACCATCTTCCCGGCACCAGACGCACCAGGCCTCCGGTGCCCATTCCCCTGCACCTAAGATGGCCACCCCCGGCCCCTGCACGACCTCGGCCGCAGACGTGCCATACCCGGCTGGAGGGTAGAGTGCTCCCCGTGAGCGAGAGGGAGGAGTAGTTCGATCACACCTCCCACCTCCCCTCGAGAGATGGGTTTCGATCACCCATCCGGCCTCCCTGAGGGCTGGCTCCAAGCCTGCTGCGTGTCTGGGTTTCCTCCAGCCCCAACTTGAAAGGATGAAAGGGCCCGCGTGGGATGAACCCACAACAAGCGGCCCCCAGGTGCTAAGATCCCTGTCTGCGAGGACTCCGGACATCAAAGAGGAACAGTTCTATATCAAGGCATGCTCTGGGACAATCTTTAGCTGAATCCTGGAACTACAAGAGCCCTGCTGACACCGTCGCGGCTCCTACCCGGTAGAGAAGGACTGCTGCCCGAAACTACCTAAGCCCTGCTGACATCGTCGCGGCTTCTACCCGGCAGAGAAGGACTTCTGCCCGAACCCATCTGAGCCCTGCTGACCAGGTCGCGGCTCCCTCACAACCTTAAGAACACCTGAGCCCTGCTGATTCGATCGCGGCTCAGAGACTACCCTGGTCCGGCTGGACCCCAGATCTACTGGTATCCCCCAGCTCGAGGATTGAGAGCTGTGCGCCGGATACGCACCTGTATTTACCTTAAACAGAGACTGTCCCGCTAGCCAAATCCCCCCCGAGACTCTGTGAGCCCTTGCTCTACTTGTACATAAGAATCCTGCGAATCATAAAGATCCATTTATTTGCGATATAAAGAATACGTTCTACTGAAAACCTACAGTGTGGTGTCCCTTTGTCGAGTGGTGCTAGCTCAGCGCGTACGATCCTAGATTCGACACTCTCCCCCTGAAGGGTCTCCCGCTAGCGCTTGGCAGCGGTCCTAGGAGAGGTGGGGCACCGGGTGGTCAAGTACATCTTCTGGCCTCCCCGGGGATCGCCCCTTCTAACAGCCTGTCAAAAGTATTATACCCATTCTGTCCACGGCCCCTAGCTTCGAATCTAGCGCGATCATTCGCTCCTCCCCTAGAGCCTGAGTATCCATTCATAAATCTATTGTTACCTCAACCACGTTCTCGCAGCACTGGACAATCTGAAATCCAATGCCCAAATTGCTTACAATATGCACACTGATCTGCGGAGAGATCAGGACAGGAACAAGGCGGGCCATAAGACCCACGTCTCCCTCTATCATTTCCTCTCGGCTGCGTAGCATAAAGCTGAGCTAAAATCACTTTTGTGTTTAAATCTTTCGTCTTTTTATCGTCACTCTTTAGCCTCTATTTCCTGCCTCTCATAATACTGAGCCATAGTTAGGAGGGTAGCGGGAGTTGAAGTAGGCCACGAACTTTCGCTAACTTTTAATCGTTTGGCAATCTCTGGTAAAAGATTAGCTACATACTTGTCGACAAACAGATGCCTACCCGTGTCATCTGTTAATAACTGACCACTATAATCATGAAACGCTTCTTCGAAGCGTGTAAAGAAATCAGACACTGACTCATCTGACTTCTGTTTACAGGATGCTAACATCGTCCAATCTTTTTAGGAGGAATGAGCAATTTTAATTTATTCAAAATAGCCACAGGGAGGTCTAAAATCAATTTACACGGTTTACATGCGGGTTCTCTATCTAAATCTGCTTGTTCTATATCCCTCCAGTCTGCACCCAGAGTTTTTCGATCATTAATTTTACGAATCGTCCTCCACATATCAGGAGGCAATATTAAGCCAAAGAAAAGGTCAATATCTGTTAACGTCATAACACACGAACTAATAGCCCCCTCTACTTCCTCATTGAAAGCCGCTGGGTTTTTACGTGGATCAGGCAAAGCATTCTTAAGGGCCATAACATCTGCTCTATTCCGAGGAGTATAAACCCAGTTATATACAAAATAACCCTTTGCATCCACAGACAACTTATTGTCATCTGTGCCTTGACCCTTAGGAGGAACATACAAAGGTGAGGCTTCCCGCATGGACATAACATTGACCACGTGACCCTTATCTGATCCAAAGATAGCTGATTCCTTCTCCTCAACCGACGACTCAGGCACAGTCGAAGCCGCTGCCTTTTTCTGCGTTCGTAGTCGTGTCACATCATCCCGTACTTTAATCAGACGCCGGAGGAAATCATCTGCGTCTGCGAGAACAAAAACTGCTTTACGTAAATTGTCATAATCAACCCCTACGTCCTTAGGTTCTCACTCATTTTAATGTTTCCTAAATCGCTCAATAACTTCCTGAGCCAAATACTCCAGAAAATACAAGTGCTCTTTATCTGTCCACCCACTCAGAGGTTTGAACTTCATGAACAGAGGCGGTATTAAGATTAATTCTACGAGCCATAGCACGTAAGTCAGCAGATCGAGCAGTAGTAAGCATGGAACGAGTATCCCGTCCTTTATCCTTTCCGTCAGGAGAATCCGTATCCTCGTCCGGGGCCGTAGGTAGGACATACGGAGGCGGAGAACGATCTGGTAATGAAAAATCATCGGGTGTATTAAGGACAGGATAGAGAGGACGTTGAATAGGAAACTGACCATTAATCTGTAAATTACGCTCTTATCTCCCCTGCATTTCCTTATCCTGTAGTTGTAAAGCTTTAACTTGGGCAGCCTTACGTTGCTCCTTGTCCGCCAAGGCTTGCACACGCTTCATACGCTCATGCACCGCTTTCTCCCACATATGTACACAATCAAACATATCCTGTCTAGACATGCGCCGAAACAAACACTGCTCCACATACTGAACCTTTCGTAAATCAAACTACCCACGTAGTGGCCATCGTAACTCTGAGTCAGATTTTGTGTACTTATGCCACAGTGTCCTGTACATAATAGGGGGGAGGCCAAATTTGATGTACATTTCACGATTAGGCTTCCCCTCTGGGGGAGCCGGCTGTGATTCATTTAATCGTAAACTGGTACCATTACCAAAGCAACACATCCCTCGAAGCGTGCTATAAACAGGCATGTCAAAAATATCACAAAATATGTAATATTCTCCGCAAATTGGCACTTAAAGTATGTTACACATGATGTGCCGTTCAAACAAATACAAGGTCAGAGTCCGAGAAATATCTCCACATTACCTGCCTATGTGAGGTGCACTCCACATATAATACAAAACATAGGTCCAAATGTTAGCTAACTTCATACAAATCCAAAATGCCACAGTAAGTGTCAGTAGACTACCTTACCAATCTAAAGCTTACCAAGAATTCCAAGTGTCCAGGTTCCAACTGCCAAGTTCTCAAATCGACCAAACAATCACTCCACAGCAACCCAACGATAAAGAGCTCAGTCGAGGACTGGCGCCACCTGGAAGGTCAGATGGGAAGGAAAGGGGAAGCACCGTAGATGGCAAGACTCATGTCTTACTTCAGCAGTGATCACGCCCACGGCGAGTTTCCAATCCTTCGTCACGACCAGTCTTTCGGGCATCCGAGTCGCCGATGAGTGCCTATTCGGGCGCCAATTGACGTGTTAGGTTTTAACAGGCCTACATACTTTGCAAAAACTCACGATACCTTAGAACAGAAGTTGGCACGGAATCTGGAATACAAAAGACAAGTTTATTAAGACCCCATGGAGTGGTGGTACATTCCAACAGCACCCTTCGGTAATGCAAGAAGTATCACCCCGAACAGAGAGCGCATGGCTCTTTTATACCCATACAAGGGTTTGAAAAATAGGCGGTACACACATAAGACTATTTCATGTAGATATAAGGTCATTTTTGGAACACAGCCAACATGTGGGCGGAGTTTAACACTTTTGGTCAGTTGGGGGAACATTCCTTAGCAGTGACCGTTCATTAACATATGTGGCCTGAGTGCACATGTACGAAGCTTGACCATAAGCTAAAAATAGCCTGTTGCTGGGCAGACCAAGTGGTCATCTGGCAGAGAGGAAGGACAAAAGGGCATGCTGACCACGAGGCAACGTGGTCACTCAAAATGGAGGCAGGGACTACAAAATGGCCTCCGGAACATGGTCAATATAAAGGCGAAAAACTCTCATAGCTGAAGCAAATGCTAATCCAATCGCTGCCAAATTACGACACCTTTGTGAATCAGGTGCTCTAACGTTACTTTAAATGGGTTTTTTTCAGGGAATTTCTAGTTTTTTTTATGTGAAGTGCGAGATTATTACCATGCCTCACTAATATGGCACTGTAACCTTTCTTTTTTTCAGTGAGACAATGGGATGTATTGTTGTGTGGTTGTAAGTAACCCTGGGCGAAGCACTACGTTACGCTCGCGTAGTTTGCGAAGCTTGCGCAACTTCCCACTAAGCGAGCTGCCCGTAGCACAGTGCGAACACGCGCAGCGTAGTGCAGCGGTCATTTTGTGCTTGTTCGCGGTCCTCAACGTAATGTTCGCAATTGCGAGCAAGCAAAATGACATCCCGGCGAGACTCCACGCGGGGAGGTCAGGTTTCTCATTGCGAGTGGTCGTGCATACTCGCGACCGCTCGCGATGAGAAACTACCAGTTCGCGTTGAGCAAGCTGCCGCTCGAGAAAATCTACTCAAGCGGCAGAAAACTACAGCTCGCACTGTGCAAGATGCCATTTTCAATGACTGCACAATGCCGGATGCTTGTTCGCACTGTGCAATCATTGAAAATGCATCTTGCACAGTGCGAACATACTACGCAGCTCGCATAGTGCTACGTGAAGTTCGCGAAGTGCACTTCGCGTACCATCGCGTAGTGCTACTTCACGAACTACGCCCACCCCTAGTTGTAAGACCTCACTATGTAACACACTTACCAACCCATTGAGTCCCTTAGGTTTCGTTTGTCAAACCTTCAGTTCAACCCTGTGTAGCTGTGGCTCTGAGCACAAAGGAACACGTGTAATGCATAAACACAGCATCAAAACAATTAAAAAAAGAATCAACAAGACACCAAATAAATCAGACTGCAATTTATAAAAATTGACTGTCTTTTTATCTATATTTAGACACCACATTGAAACAGATCCACTATAGGGTTCTTTAAATATAGAATTTACAAGACATATTAAACCAAAGCATTTCATTCAACCTCATAAAAGCATTGGCAAAATTTAAAAATTTGACACTTAGCCCAAACGTTGAGTAAAAAAACGTTCTAGGTGTAATTCAGTCACTTGGAGTTTGTTTAGATGACCAACTCTAGTAGGGAGTCACTCTGGGGGACCAGCAAGGTCCTCAGAAACAGATACCTCAGCAGTTGAGGCAGGCTGTAGTCAGTGCCAGGTACTTTTATCTTATGTAAGACTTTAGGGATGAAGAATGCTGGAGATGTTCATAAGATGCAGTGGATGCGTTGGGAACAATGGGGGTATGGCTATGACTACTCCTCAGTCCACTAAGAGGGTGAGGCAGTCCTAGACACAAGTGCAATGTCCCAAAAGGTCCTCTCAGTGCTGACAGAAGTCCAGTTGCCACTGGACTACCAGTCGACCTGTATCACGAGCACTGGCCAATGCCACTCTATGCAGTACCAATCCATGCAACGCCACCCTGCTCCATGCAACGCCACTCTATGCAGCGCCACTCCACGTCATTGAGCTCCACACAACTGCACACCACACCCAACTGCATGCAAAGCCATTCTACAAAGTGCCACTCAGCACAACTCCATTCCAAGAGCAGACACTCCACTCAATGGCACTCCACCCAACGGCACCCCAAGCACTGGCACTCCATGAAGCAATACTCTGCTCCACCGCTCTAGACAGCACAACTTTGCTCCACACAAACTACTCCACGTAACGCTGCTGTACTCTACGCCGCTGCACGCCACACCACGCAATGCCACTCTTCCACTAACTTGATAGATTTAGCTACATATTCCTTAAGTCAACTCTCATTTTACTTTAGCCACTCATACTTTCTTTAACTACCACTATCTCTTAATACTATACTCCTTTACCAATAAACAACCTAGCACATAATTATATTACACAAATACAGTCCACACCATACACTAACAAATAAAAAAAAAACATATTTCCACTACACAACACATACAGATACTACACTAAATAACAAAACACATACGTATAAAACATTACCATTTACAAGGACAACAGCTCTAACTCTAAAAAAAAAATGTGGGGCCTCATTTATGAGGTTTTGCCGTAGGGAGGCGCAGCAGGCCTTCCTGCTGCGCTTCCCTACGGCAAAAGAAAAAGGCCGGAATGCGCCGTATCTATAAGATACAGCACATTACTGTCCTTTTCCCATGCGCCAGCGCAGGTACCTTTATACAATGGTGCAATGTTGGACCCGGCCTCGTGGCGTGGTCCTCCCTGACCCGGGCACCACGCAAGGCCCCTGATTATCACGGCCTACCCAACCATTCCCTCCATGATCCACACACACGACACTGGACTTCCCTGTGCTACTCCCGCCATCTTCCCGGCACCAGACGCATGCAGCCTCCGGTGCCCATTCCCTTGCACCTAAGATGGCCGCCCCTGGCACCTGCACGTCCTTGGCCGCAGACGCGCCGTACCCGGCTGGGGGGTAGAGCGCTCCCCGTGAGCGAGTGGGGGGGGGGGTAGTTCGATCACACCTCCCACCTCCCCTCGAGAGATGGGTTTCGATCGCCCATATGGCCTCCCTGAGGGCTGGCTCCAAGCCTGCTGCGTGTCTGGCATCCCTCCAGACCCAACTTGAAAGGATGAAAGGGCCCGCGTGGGAGGAACCCACAACATGCGGCCCCCAGGTGCTAAGACCTCTGCCTGCGAGGACTCCGGACATCAAAGAGGAACAGCCCTATATCAAGGCATGCTCTGGGACAATCGTCAGCTGAATCCTGGGACTACGAGAGCCCTGCTAATACCGTTGCGGCTCCTACCCGGCAGAGAAGGACTTCTGCCCGAAACCATCTAAGCCCTGCTGACATCGTCGCGGCTTCTACCCGGCAGAGAAGGACTTCTGCCCGAAACCATCTGAGCCCTGCTGACATCGTTGCGGCTCCTACCCGGCAGGGAAGGACTTCTGCCCGGAACCCTCTGTGCCCTGCAGACCTGGTCGTGGCTCCCTCGCAACCTTAAGAACACCTGAGCCCTGCTGATTCGATCATGGCTCAGAGACTACCCTGGTCCGGCTGCACCCCCGATCTACTCGTATCTCCCAGCTCGAAGATTGAGAGCTGTGCGCCGGATACGCACCTGCAACTACCTCGAACACTGAGACTGTCCCGCTACCCTAACCCCCCAAGACTCTGTGAGCCCTTGCTCTACTTGTACATAAGATTCCATTTTTTTGAGATATAAAGAATCCGTTCTCCTGAAACCTACAGTGTGGTGTCCCTTTGTCGAGTGGTGCTAGCTCAGCGCGTATGATCCTAGATTCGAGACCCTCCCCCTGAAGGGTTTCCGGCTAGCGCTCTGCGGTGTCCCTAGGAGAGGTGGGTCACCGGGTGGTCAAGTGCATCTTCTGGCTTCCCCGGGGATCGCCCCTTCTAACATGCAAGTGTGCCTGCATTGGGGGGGATGATAATTTTTGTACAGGAAGGGAAACCTTCCTGTACAAAAATAATCACAACAGGATTTTCCTCTTTCTATGTGTGCTGCAGATTGCAGCACACATAGAACAAGGAACAAGCATTTGCAATGCAATAGGTCTCGCATTAGGAAAGTGAGCTATTGGTATTGTGAATGACAATTTTTTTAATGTGTTGGCTTTGAAAATATATAAATTAATAGCATTGTTATTTACAAAGCCAATAGCGTACACTTTCCTAATGCGAGTCCTATTGGCTATGGCAATGCTTGTTGGTAGCAAGCAAGGACAGTGCTGTTGTGGCGCTGAGTGATGCTGTTGTGGCGCTGAGTGAGGCTGTTGTGGCGCTGAGTGAGGCTGTTGTGGCGCTGAGTGATGCTGTTGTAGCGCTGAGTGATGCTGTTCTGGCGCTGAGTGATGCTGTTGTGGCGCTGAGTGATGCTGTTGTGGCAGTCCCAGAGTGATGATGTGGTTGGAGGAGTCCCAGAGTGATGATGTGGTTGGAGGAGTCCCAGAGTGATGATGTGGTTTGTGGCAGTTCCAGAGTGATGATGTGGTTGGAGGAGTCCCAGAATGATGATGTGGTTGGAGGAGTCCCAGAGTGATGATGTCGTTGGAGGAGTCCCAGAGTGATGATGTGGTTGGAGGAGTCCCAGAGTGATGATGTGGTTGGAGGAGTCCCAGAGTGATGCGCGTGGGAGTGGGTTTGGGGGAGAGTCTCTAGAGGCAAAGCATAGCGGATGTAGCATTACTGCTAGCAAGTCGAGTGTTTTCAAGCTGAGTGTCCCTAGAGAGATTACAACACAGCAACAGCATTTGAGGAGCAAGGCTACTGTAAACATTTTCGGCATTACTGTGGCGGGGGAGCGAGAGCGCATTCCTTTGAATGATGCGAGGCTGATGGGTTTGACATGCACACGCGTCTCACACGACTGCATTACATGAACTGGACGTGATCCGTAGTTGGTAGAAATTGAGCTGCCCACTATATCCTCGCCTATTGATCCCTGCGGGATATAATAGTCGAGACCTAAAAAGGCTTTGCCCAAACTTGAATGATTTAGGTGATTGTGGTTTATGATACCACCTAATTAGTCATTCTTTCTAAAGAGAAGACTTAACTTCATTTTACAGCCTTATACTGAAATAAATGTAACAGTTGCATGCAACTAGCCATAAAACAAAATTAAACAGGAAAGTGTCTGAGAGTGCATTTCAATAGGATTTTGCCAGCAGTGACTCAAGCGGCAATCCCTGCAAAATCCTGAAGTAAAATGCAGATTGTGCTCCTTTGCACACGGGGCGGGGCTTGCGTACAGCTCCAGGGTAAAGGAAATCACATCTCCATGTAAAATTCAATTAGCTGGGGCTATCTTAAAACAAGGAGGGGAAGTGGGAAAACTCGTGCTGCGTGCCCACTTTTGCTGTGCATATTATATTGTGTGATAGCAGTAGGTTTTAAGGGTGTGAGAGTCGAGGTTGTGTAATGATGCATTGGAGGCAGTTTCTTCTTCTGATGGTCTGCTTTGTTTTGTCAACCTGAAAAATGGCAAGGTGTGTGTTACATGCCCTCCAGAGGAGTCATGTTACTAAATGGTCACACAAATGCACTAGACTGTGGTTCTTTGTGTGTGTGGGGGGACTGAAATTAGACCCCTCAGACTACTGGGCCCGGTGCAAAATGATGCCCCCCACCACTGCTTAATGTGACGACTTCCAACGGCACCTGGGCGGTGGGGGCCCCGTATGCCCAGGGGCCTTTCCTACGCTTCTGCCCGGCACTACTGTACTTGTTGCACTATAGACTGGTGCCAAGACCGTACTGGACATCAGTGGATCCCTGCGAGGGGGTCAGGTTTGTCGCTGCGCAGCAGTTTTAAAAGCATTGCAGAGGGTTCCTTGTATCCACAACAGTTTTCAGGCAACAATGAAAGCGCCAAGATAACTCTGGCGATTAATGTACCTGCTGGAGAGAGATCGGAGTTTTGCCCAGTGGCAGTTTTGACTCATCCAAGATAGCGCAGTGGGTTGACATGCCTGCTGCAAAGAGCACATACTATACAGATCACAGAACGGTATTTTATGCTAAGGCTCAGTAGTGTCCCGCTTTTGTCCCAGAGATCCTTTTGTGACTGTGCAGTTCAGGAGTTACCATCACAAATATATACAGGCGCCCCAACACACGAGAACAAACGCGGTCATACTGTACTTCCCCCATGAAAGAGACACTGGGCTTGTGGATGACATACCCCTTTCCGTCTTTTGTAACAATTGTAATTAATTGAAACAATAGAATGTATTAATTCATTCACTGTGCTTGTTTAAATATTCTGTCATCCGTGCATGTAAGGTGGCACGTACATATTTCTTCCTGCATTGCTCAAGTTCATCTAGCAAAGCTTGTCCTTCAGTCACAACAGGTGCAGAATCAGAATGTCGCAAAAGTGATGCACCACTTATCTTCGAGATGTACTCCTCAGAGTAGGTAGGTAAATTAACATTAGTCATCCTGAATTTTGACGTAATGTCAAGGCAACCAAGCCCTCACAGAAAGCAGCTGTACTGAATCTGTTTATAAACCGGGGCAACTCGAGAACATGAACCAGGGATATTTAACAATATAATCCAAACCGTGGGTCAATGAGGCAAATCATATCCTAAATCTATAGGTTGAAGTTAATTTGACATTTCCTATTGTAGGAAAGTGCCACTTTTTGCATGGTTACCCCCGACTTTTTGCCCGATATCTGATGCACCTTGACTGAATGTGCACTGGGTCCCTACTAATCAGGTTCTCAGTGCCTGTATCCTTTCCCAAAACTGTACATTTGTTTCCAAACCTCTGCCCCACCTAAGAGTCCCTTGTAAAAGGTACTCCAGGTACCGAAGGCCAGGTGACCACAGCTGGTATCAAAGGGCTGCAGCGTGTATTGTGCCACCCTGAGACCCCTCACCTAACACATTAATACACTGCCATTGCAGACTGTGGCCCTGATTATATGGGATGCTTGTGCTGCGGCTGTAAACCGGCCGTAACACAAGCTCCTATAGAGAAATGGGGGATTCTCTTGATCCCTGCTCGGCACGTACCCCAAGGTGCCTGCCGCATGGTGCAGGTATTAACCAGGGGGGCACCATAGGGGCACCCTCGGTCCCCAACCGGAAGCCGTGACTGACTGGGGGCACTGCAAGGGGCCCCCAAAGTTGCTTCCCAACATGGAAAGCATGTCATAATCGGGACAGCAGAAACGCCACCGTAAAGGGATTACGTGCCGGTTTCGACTGGTCAAGGGGCTCCTCTAGACTCTTGAGAGCCAGCCAGAATGACCGGCTAGTTTCAATTCTGACTGCCTAGATTGGAATCATGCGGTCAGAATTGAAACAGTTAATGTC
Organism: Lissotriton helveticus; assembly: GCF_964261635.1. Taxonomy (NCBI): domain Eukaryota; kingdom Metazoa; phylum Chordata; class Amphibia; order Caudata; family Salamandridae; genus Lissotriton; species Lissotriton helveticus. The sequence goes on from NC_136062.1 coordinate 383,014,764, forward strand.
GGTCGGAGGTTTTCCGACTGATATCATAATCAGGCCCTGTGTGTTTTGGTACAGACAAAACTAAAGAGTCGACATGGCACACATCCTTGTGTGCCACCCACAAACTCTGCCTGTCGCATAAGTAAATCACCCCCTAGCAGGCCTCACAGCCCTAAAGCAGGGTGCCTTAAACCACCGGTGAGGGCATAGCTACATGAACAATATGCCCCTACAATGTCTAAGTCCATTCTTGCACTTTTTAAGTGCAGTGAATCCATATTGAGCACATGGTCTGGGAGTTTGTCATTACGAACTCCACAACTACATGATGACTTTACTGAATGCTAAGATGTTTGGTATCCAAGTTCTCAGCCTAATAAACCAATACAAACTGCACTACGAGGGCATCTTGGAGATACCGCCTGAAAAATTACCAACTCCCTCTTGTCCAGCTAACTAGTTTGCACCTGTCTGCCACAAGCTGACTGTTTCTGACACCCCTGAGGTGAACGCCCTTGTGCTCATGGGTCAGGAACAAAGTCTGCTTGGAATGGAGGAGCTTCTCACCTACCCCCAAGCAGCAACGGCGTTCAGGGCGCTGAGCCACAAAGGCTTCCTGACCTTTATTATGCTAGCCAGGAGCTCACCAGCTAGTGGAGATTCCAGCCCACTTGACAAAGCCTCACTTTTGGCAGCAAGTTCGGCTTGATAATTAGTACAGGAGAGATGTGCCCCCTCTCTGCCAGTACAATCTCTAAGGTGCCCTAGACTGAGATCACCGCCCTCCTTGGAAACCCCCCCTCCTGAATGGGAGAACTTTAGCCATTCTGGTTAGGGGATGCCCCCTCTCCAAAGGGAGGGGACATACAAATGGTGTAGTCACCCTATAAGGCAAGTAGCCCATTAGATAAACTCTGCTAGTATCTGAGTGGCTCACCTGTTCAGTGTAGTTTCCCCAGTGATCCTGACCTCGACTCCATCGGTGGCTGACCTCTACCGGACTCCACAAAGACTCCTGAAGCCTCATCTCGAAGGGTTCCCTTTACAGACTCGATAAAGAAAACCTGACACCAAAAGGGACCCCTGCATCCTCCGCCCTCAAACTTTGGGGTGCCCGTGTGCTTCTGGATGACTTTTCCTACCTGCCCAGCTGTTGTCATCTACATGGCCCCCCTCATACAAGTGGCCCGCCATCACGACCTCAACATCTCCTACGCCGATGACTCACAGCTCATCCTCTCCCTCACCAAGAACCCACACATTGCCAAAACCAACCTTACACGAAGGAATGAAGGCCGTCGCTGACTGGATGAGGAGCAGCCGTCTGAAGCTGAACTCTGACAAGATGGAGGTCCTCCTCCTTGGACCCACCCCCTCAGCCTGGGACGACTCTTGGTGGCCGACCACACTGGGAACAGCACCAACACCCACCGACCATGCACGCAACCTAGGAGTCATCCTCGACTCCTCCCTCTCCGTCTAAGCAGGTCAACGCAGTCTCCTCCTCCTCCTGCTAAAACACACTCTGCATGCTCCGCAGGATCTACAAGTGGATCCCGACCGAAACAAGAAAAACTGTTACACAGCCCTGTGAGTAGTTGGCCTGATATATGATGCTCACTAGTTCTAGTGATCACCTTGTATCAGTCCAAACAACCCTTATGGTGATTGGTTGTAAGTCAAACTTATAGACCAGCTATCCTAATGGTAGCATGGACAGAGCAGTCTTAGGCTAAACTCTTTTGGTATGTGAAGCCAGCTGTTTTACCACATATAACCCCTTGAATACCAGATGAAAGGACACCGCACCGGTTGTTATGAAAATAAACAATATATTTATTAATAACAAACACCTCGGAACTCTTTATGAGATCAGAGGGCTAAGCACATAACAATACTCTTCAGAAAAATACAGGAAGTCGCACAAATTACAATGGTGCCCTAGGGGCACGACAAACCATATACTAAGTAAATGGTATAAGTAGAACGAAAGAAATAATGAGGATGCCCAGAGGCTGTAGGATCGCTGGGACTACACTACCCTAACCTTAGGTATGTAGCAGGGGGCCCACGGGACGCGTGTGCAGAGTGTGAAATAACACGCGAGATGCGAAACAAAGTCAATGGGCAGAACAAATTACGAAAAGGTAAGTAAAAGACAGTTCCAACTAGTTACGACTAAAACAACAGGATACCTGGACACTAGGAGAGCCAATCTACCCTTGAGCACCGAAATGCTCTTGTTACTTCACCCACGGACTGCGGGTGCATAGGTGTCAAAGTGTGTCGGGTTTCCGCGTCAAAGTCTATGGAGCCTTGAAGAAAGATGCTGCCGGGCGACCAGGAGGAAGATGTCCGGTGCGATCCAAGGGTGGATCGAGGAAGATGAAGACCTGAAAGCAGAGGTGACAGTGTTCAAAGTTACTAGCCAGTGACCGGAGTGGGACCAGGACGGAACCAGATGCTGTTGTCGCGATCAGGTGAAGAGTGGACGCTTGACTCTGCAGCCACGTGGACCAAGAGGTGTCTTCGACGACCAGGATGGAGGCACGAGCTGTCCCACGCAGGCTCTCGTTGTCGGCGGTGTCTGTTCCGGATTCGGCGTCAACAGGCCTTGGAAAAGGCAACCCACGCGGTGAACGAAGATGGCGTCTGGTGCAGACCAGGAGGGTCCGGGGTACTTCTCTTTTGGAAGGAAGCCAGGGCCAGTCTGGAGCAACCAGACCAGCAGTAAAGATTTCAAGGATCGTCGTCTAGGAGGCCACAAACCAGCCGGCAAGTGACCAGACAACGCGTTGAGCAGCAACCAGGCAGAAGGGCCCCACGCAGATCTCGTGGAGGCTGGAGGGCTGGTCTTCAGTGCAGGAGCTGCTCGGGCTGGGGCTTCTCAATCCCCAAGGCACTTACTCGAGGATGCAGTTTCTTCAAGATGGCAGGTCCCACGTGTCTCGTCGCACCCACGGATCTCAGCTTTGCTGCAGATGTGAGTTGAGAGAGAGAGGTCTGGAAGTCCGGGTCTTGTCGGGCTCTGAGGTCTGGTTTCGGCAGTAAGGACGACAAAGTGAACCGCTAGGATGCTTGATGGTGCCTGCGGATACAGGGTGGTCACTCCTAGGCCACAAGGGAGATTTCTTCAGTCTTCTGGGGAGCAGAACGTCGAAGTCCAGAGTTTCTTCTTAGGAAAGTAGTTCAGGATAATCTAATTTGGAATGGGACCAGCTCCTACCTTTATCCTGCTAAAGGGGGCTGTACTAGTGACTAGGTTCCTCCCATGGTTGGGACCAGGAAGGGGGGTGGTTACACCCCTATCCTTTGTCCGGTTTCGCGCCAGAGCTAGGGCTGGAGTGCCCCAGCAACTGGTTTGAACCGGGGTATGCACAGGGACACCTTGTGTGCCCCAGGCATGTCTCATTCCTTTCAGCCCTTCCTACCTCAATACACAAAGTCCTGTCTGGGGTGGTGCTAGCACCTCCCAAGGCAGGAAACCCTTTGTCCAGGCCTCCCTCGCTGGAAGGACTCCAAGCAGCAGGAGGTCAGACTTGTGTCTGTGGTGGCAGCATCCATTTTGTGATGCTGAGGCTTGGGTTAACTTTAACCGGGGTTCTAGTTACTAGCATGTCTTATCCCTCTAGGAGGGTGGAATGCTACCCCCGTCACCAGCATTGGCGAGGGGGCAGTATTCCAAAGCGTATGAGACCTTACACGACATGTTTTGATAATGCTATGCCAAAGTTAGCAATAACCAAGAGGATGATAATGCACTTTAAGAGTATATGGTATAGCGTTATCATGGAACAGCTATAAGGACATGGTTCCGAAAGCTGCAGACAGGCTCCGCTCATGCTAGAGCACCATCTCACATAATTCCAAGCACTCTGCCTTCAGGATTGATAAGGCCTGCCATAGGAGTGACTTATGTTATGTTATGTTATGTTAAAAACACTTTTATAGCGCGCAGCTGCCCCAGCCAAGGGGCGTCCCGGCGTTTCATAGAAAGTACCCAAACACAACACAGCAATACGAGAACGCACAGAACAGAGTACTAAGCTGTATGGGGGAATAAAAGCGTATTGATAGCTCTCCTAAACTTCAGGAGCTCATCCATTTCACGGATATGGAGCGGAAGAGAATTCCACAATTTGGCAGCCTGAACTCGAAAGGACCGGCCTCCAGCTCTGCATAGTCTAAACCGTGGGACAACCACCAAATTTTGCCCCAGGGATCTCAAAGAACGCGAGGGCACGTAAGGCACCAAGAGATTATCAAGAATCTGGGGGAGGCCAACTTGAGGATCTTAAAAGAGAGGCACAGGGTTTTAAAATGGATCCTCTGTGCCATTGGCAGCCAGTGCAAAGAACGGATGGTACTTTCCGCAGAGCAGAACCTCGGTAAACCTACCAGGGCTCTAGCTGCGGCGTTCTGGACACATTGCATCCGGGCGATTTCAGCCTGGTTGTCTCCCAACAGGAGAGAACTGGATGACTGTATGACCAACTGCCGGGTGGAAGCATCACAGAACTTCAAGATAGGTCTCAACTCTCGTAAAATGCCAAAACAGGTAGCCGCCACTTTTTTAGTGTGACCACTAAAACTAAGGGCAGGATCAAACCAAACCCCCAAGTTTTTTACCTCTGAGACTGGAATAGGAGTTACACTCAGCTCAGGGGGCCACCAAATGTCACCCCAAAGATCCGTCCGCTTGCCCACAATCATGACCTCAGTTTTTTTAGCATTCAGCTGGAGACAGTTGGCGTTCATCCAGCTAGCTACTGCCAACAGTCCCTCCCGGAATCTGGGGGCATCAAGTTCGGAGTCACCACTCAAAGTGACCGCCAGCTGCGTGTCGTCAGCATAAGAGACCATAGTCATGCCCCTATGCTTGACGACAGCCTCCAGCGGTCTCGCATAAAGATTGAATAATGTGGGACTCAACAACGAACCCTGGGACACTTATAGGAGTATATGTGTCCATTTTAGGATTAGATATAGGTATACTATATCTACAGCAAAGGGTGAATACACCACCTTGCCCCAGCTGTGTTACCAGCCAGTTGTGTCTGTTTGGATGGACAGCCAGGGGTGGTATAATACATGCTTCAGCCCCTGGTAGGCCTTGGGTACACTTATGCCCTGGGTACCTATGGTACACTGTACAAGGACTTACAGGAGTGACCCAATACCAGTTGGTAAATGCACCTAAAGTACATGTGTGTCAATTTAGAGAGAGAACAGCGAGGTTGTGGGTCTGATTAGCAGGCTCACAGCCAGGGAAAGTCGTAAACCAGTGAAGCAAAAATCTGGGGTGACCATAGGATTGCAGACCCTACTCTCCTACAAGGCCTTCAGCAGCAGACTGGACTACGGCAACGCACTCTACACATGAATCCCAGCCAAATACCTACGACTACTACAACACATCCAAAACTCCTCCACCCGACTGATCGTCAATGTCCCCGCCGCATCCACATCACCCCCACCTGAGACCCACACTGGCTCCCCGTCGACAAGAGGATCACCCTCAAGCTCCTCACCCACGCACACAAGCACTCCACAACGCAGGACCAGCCTACCTGAATAGCAGACTTTGCATCTACACCCCCACCCACCAGCTCCGCTCTGCCAGCCTCGCACTCGCCGCTGTCCCCCACATCCAACGAATGACCTCCGGCGGCAGATCCTTCTCCTACCTCGCAGCCAGAACCTGGAACACCCTCCCTACTCACATACGACAGACCCAAGACCTACTCTCCTTCAGAAGACTCCTCAAGACCTGACTTTGAGCAGTAGCAGCACCACCCCTCCCCTCAGCGCCTTGGGACCCTCACGGGTAAATAGCGTGCTCTACAAGGACTGATTGATTGGCAACCTTCACCCAGCCTCCTGGTCGGGGCCTGCAGCCTCTTGGTGCTCCGAAATCCCCATTTATTTGCATTTGGTCACTGTTGCTGATTTACACCCGGCCACTGTTCCGCGAGTGGTGTATGACTGGTGCTGCTTTGTGCCCACCCCCTGTGCTAGCTTTTACCCCGGGGTCTGGGCTCCGAAACCGCAGGTACGTACCTGCACACAGCACCTCTCGTAGGTGCCCCAGTCTACATTGACTAACATTGGGCCCAGTGACCTCCGCATCCAGCCGCTACTGTGCCGCTGGTGGTGCAGTATCTTCTTTTGAGTTGGCCCTTGCCCGGTGTTGGTCCAACCCCCCGCAGACTGGATATCTATGTAGATTATTTGCCTGTAACTGCATAGAACTGTTTTCCTTCCATAGGGTTACATTGCGTTTTCTGCCTATTACATTAAATTTCTATCTCTTACATTTGTCAAGTTTGCTACTGTTTGATTGACGTTGCCAAAGTATTACTCTTTTAAGAGTAATACTCTGGTAAAGTACTTTTTAGCTCTTTACAATAGAATATTTACTGCATTTGAAAAGTATTGCTATTCTTCAAACGGTTACTTACCTGAAACGGAGTTCCTCTGGGTCTTAAAAACATAACAAAGTAATAACTGTTTATACAAAACAATTGGTCTTGGATTTAGTCTGAGTGTGTAATCATTTCTTGCCGGAGTGTGTACCACAAATGCATAAAACATCCCTCTGATAAGCCGAACTGCTCTACCACAATATCACAAATGGAGTTTTTAGTATTATCTACTTAAGCCTCTGGGGAGCCACTGGACTCTGTGCACACTATACCTCATTTTGGTTTAGTATATACAGAGCCGGCTTCCTACATCTACCGCTTAAGAACCACATGTAGCTCTGGAAGAGCAGATTGTGATTGTAATGTTCTGCGTACTTTACTCACAGTAGGTTTACAAAGTTCTATTGCTTCACGATCCAGTTCCCTAGATTTTATAAAATTAGTTTTTACCCAATTGATGTCGTCTTTAATTAAGCTTTCTGGGTTAGAATAAATCTCTGGGCGTCTAAGATAACTAGATATGGATTTAATGTAAAACAGCCATTGTATTTCTGCCACTTTGTCAAGGGACATACAGTCCTTAATAATCTTGTGGTTCAAAGATAGGTTGGGGTTTATCCATGTTCTAATCCATTGCAGCATAGGTGCCATGTTCAAATAATCTGAGATATAACCCATCCCTAGCTCAAGGTGTACAGCATAACTGGCGGTTGAGTGGGGAAGACCCAAAAGGGCTCGCAGAAATTTGTTGTCCTCCCTCTCTATGAGGGTTGTATCCTCATAGCCCCATAGTGCGGCCCCATACCTGGCAATGGTCACACTTTTTGTCTTGTAAATAGACAGGATTGCTTCCCCCGGTTTGCCTTCCAGTCTCTTTGCAAAGCCCAAAATAGCAGATGTTGATTTTCTTACGCCTGCTGCTTTATTTAATAATTGGGGAGCCCAGGTGCCACCATCATCAAACACTACTCCTAAATAGGTGAAAACCCTAACCTTTGTTATTATGGAGTCATTACAGGAGACTGTTTTAAAGTACTTTCTTCTGTTCCCTAAAGACATAACATGGGATTTTTCTGTATTGACCACCAGATCCAACCTTTCCATAAACTCCCCGAATGAGTCAAGCAATCTTTGTAAGGTATTAGGTGTTCTCGCCAACAATACTGTATCATCCGCGTATAGGAGTACAGGAATGGACGATCGTCCCATACGCGGAATATCAGATGTTACACTTGCCAGGACCTCTTCCAAGGAGTTTATGTAAAGTGAGAACAGCATTGGGGCCAATATGCATCCTTGACGCACCCCTCTGCCGGATTTAAACTTAGCAGTGCATTTTCCCTCTTGGGTCATTCTAATTGATGCCGAAAGGTCCCTGTGTAACTCAGCTAGGAAGTTCGCCAAAGCCTGGTCCAATCCCAGCTCCAGGAGCATCTTCCACAGCCTTGACCTATTAACTAAGTCAAAGGCTGTGGATAGGTCCATAAATGCCAGGAAGATTGAATCTTTTGATGCTACTGTATATTTGTTGATTATAAGATGTAGGTTTAGGCATTGATCTTCTGTGCCTTTTCCCCCTCTAAACCCATATTGGGCTTCACATAAGATAGCTTTATCTGTAGCCCAGGTATTTATCCTGGCCAGTATTACTTTTCCCAATATTTTGATTGATGAATCAATCAGAGAGATTGGCCGATAACATCTTGGGTCCCCCCTTTGTCCCTTTTTAAATACTGGTATTATGATAGAGCGGGACCAGGTCTTAGGGAGAATGGCCGGGGTAGAGCTTGCTGCTAGATTAAAAACATTAGTGAGTATTATTGACCAAAGGTCAGGGTTGGCTTTATACATATCGGGCGGTACCCCATCTGGGCCAGGTGCTTTGTGCCCAGTTGTCTCAGCTATTGCTGTCTGTACTTCTTTGATAGTAAAACTCCGTACAGACCCCACTAGTTCATTCAAATGTATCTCGTAAGTGTCAAGTTCCAAATTACTTCCGTAAATATTCTCAAAATGGTTTAACCATTCCCGTTCTGTAATATTAACTTCTAACGGGGCATTTTGTACCCCATTAAACAAGGGTGAATTTACGATAGTCTAAAATTTGGAACTATTCCTTGGGGTAGCTTTATCGTATAATGAATCCCAGGCCTCTTTTTTTCATGCATTTTTACTAGTTTGTAGTGTGGTTTTGTATATTCTCCTTAAGGAGGAGACCTCTGTCTTGTCTCTAGGCTTCTTATTTAGAGCACGCAGGAGCTCAATATGAATTTTAGTGCAGTTATGGTCAAACCATCTATGCACCGGGTTGGGTTTCGGATGTTGCTTCACCGTAAGTTCTAATGAGACCTGATGACAGATTGTCTCAAAAGATGTTATGGGATCCCCCCGAATCGGAGTGGGTCTCTACAGGTGTTAATTTCGTTCCCAACCTTAGATTTAATTGTAGATAGGAACTCCTCTGGTACAATTTTATTCCATTTTCATCTCCTCCCCAGATCCTTGGTTTAAACCTCGGTAGTTACTTTAAGGGACACTGTTTTATTAAAAGACAGTGTGGTGTTATCCATTTCCAACACCACTGGATTATGATCACTAAATGTAGATTGAACGGCATTATAAAATAAAACAGAATTTAACAATCCAGATGATAAAAACATGTAATCTATAATGGTTTCACTTTCCCTTGCATTATATGTAGGAACCCGATCCTTTATATCGGCGAATCCAGGTTCGAACTGTAGTTCTGAAAATTCTGAACTCGTGAATAAAACTTCGTCGTAGCATGACGATTTTTATATCAAAAGACCGAAATTGGCTAGTACACTATGTACAAGCATTTTCGTGATATTCCAGTAACGATTTCACCTCGAAATTGTCATTTCCGTTCTGAACCCTTGGCTTCCATTTTGTGTACGGCAGCCATTTTGTGGGTTGCCCTCACATAGGCTTATAATACAGCTAAATTCGATTCCCAAGGACAGGTACACCTTAATTGACTTTTCTCTGACCTGGGCAAGCTGAAACCATTGCCCCAGGCCGAACGTGTTAGGTCAGTTCCTCTCCCAGTGGCCGAACGAGATAGCATCAAGGCACAACATGCCATAAACCCTTTTCATCGCACACACACCCTGTCTAATCTTGCTCACACCTGTCCCTGCTCTTTTCTCTCACTTGCTTTATGATGAGGAGGTGCCCGTTTTTATTGGGGGTCCACCGATATCTGATGAAACTGTTGGGCCTTGCCGGGTAATTTGTTGTGGGCTGGACAAACTGAAATGTGGGCTTATCATGACTCTGCTTTTCCTTTGTAGTGGAAACATGTGAATAGTATACTAAAATGTGGAGAATTTTTGCCTGAAGCACAATATTTCGTATATAAAGAGAAGCCTGACTTTGTAAGATTGAGCAGTCTCCTGAGAATATACACACCGTGTTGTTGTACTTCTAGGACGCCTGTTACTTGGTTGCAGCCAATAAATTCGATCTTTGACTACACCTAGAAGACTGAGTTTCTGTGGTCTGAATCAGGAAAGTACTCGAGGTCTTAGGGTGTACCCTGACACCACTGGGTTACCGGTTCGGTACCGGTTCTGAAAAACCCAGTACCTCAGCTGGCGCCCAACGTAGGGCGATACCAATGGTACCGGTCCAAGCCAGAGGTTCGTGAGGTGCTTCGTGTGAAAATTCTGGAGGAAGGCCGCCACTTCATCGGCCCCTGCATGTCGACGTGGTCCGAAAGTCTTTGCTGCGAGGTTCCCCCGCTTCCCGACGGCTACAAAGGACTGCTGCCCTGGCTATCGCCCTGATTTGGACCCTTGATGTTTGGTAGAGCGAAACGATAGACGAGTCTTCTGGTGACGTCATCGATACTTCAGTTAAGTATAAGTGGAGTGTCTCCCAGTCCTTAGTTGGTCTTAGTTTGGGTATCCCCTTTGGGATCACTTTGTTTGGAACTTGCAAGTGCCAAAGCCAAAGGACTCGTGTATTCACGAGCAATATCGTAATCGATAATCCTTTGAAGTTTGAAGCTAGACTAGAGAGCGAAGATGCCTGGTCTTAGCAGACTTGGAAATTTGTTTTGTCTTGGTTGTAGTAATAGGGATTCCAGATTGGAGGACTCGTGTCCGGTTCCTCCGATTGGAACTCCAACTTATGAATTATATGTGAAACATGGAGTAGGCCCCATCACATATAATGAAGTGTGGATCAAATACACCAGAAAAGATGGTGTTTTAAAATAGCCCCAATATGGTAGCTTTGACATGGAAATCTTAGACAATCTCGAAGTTAAACTTTTCAAGAAGAAATCCCGGCCGGCGATGTTTGACTCTTTCCGCCTATGGCGTAAGGAAGCCAAACAGAAGGAAATTAAATTAGCGAAGAAAAATTAGAGAGAAAGGGGTATTTCGATAATGCAAGCTGCTATGCAGTTTAAAGATAACGAAGAAGAACAGATGAGTGAGCAGTTGCACAGGCAACGTAAAATTGTAATAGATAAATGTTATCCAGTTTTGCCGCCTCTTCAGCAAGATGCAGCAAAAGAGCTTGAAAAAGATCCCTTAATGTCGCATTTGTTAAGTTCGCCACCCCCCAATGCGCAAAATGCTACGGCACCTCCGCAACTTTTAGCTGCGCAACCCGTGGTTGCATTGCCTCCTGCTCCTCCACAGTACTCACCAGCTGTTCTTCAGTTGGCTCCTAGTCCTCCGGTGCAGCCTCCTCAAGGGCCACCGACTTTGACATCTGCTCTGCCTTTACTCCCTACAACTTAGACTACTATATCGACTACCACTCCTGGTACTCCTTCTGATACTGCCTCTGCATCTGCCTTGCCTCACCCTGCTTTCCCGCTGGTCTTTTCATCAACTTCTCCTTCTGTTCGTCAGAGAGTGGCTAGTACTGTTACTAGTATTCTATATCCTTTCTTTGGAGCGGCAAGTCCAGCTCCCACCTCTGAGCGCACACAGTAGCGTAGCCAACTGCCTGATTCTAGGGAGAAGGAAACGTTGAATCATTTGGCACATAGATGGGTGACTGACCCGATGAAATATGATCTAGAATCTGTTATGGATGTCTTCCATCAGTGGGAAACATCAAGGCAGAGATAAGTTTTTGAGAAAATGTGTGCTTTTCTGTGTGAAGATTTGGAGGACAATGATTTGGACTCCAATCCGCCCGAGTTGAGCCATGTACGGTTTGAGTTTTCAAAAGGCGCAATTGTGGGTTCAGATGTTAAGAAAGCAGTTGCGACATTGTTGTCATTAAGGACTGAAGGTGTCTCTCGGTCATTGTTTGAGTCTGATTCCTCGGTTAAAAAGAAGGTGAGACAGTATCCCATGAGAGAAGTTCCCCCACAATGGAGGGAAGGGGACGCGAATGCTGTCCCACCTATCCAGCCTCATTTTCAGCGTGTATGGGTACATGTTCCTTGGAAGCGAGCTGAAGTTTTGGCCCTTAAACAGACATTGCCTGATCCCCGTAAGAATCCCCAAAGGAATTGTCACAGACTGCAGGTTCTTGCATTATGAATTTAGCTGACAGACATGTTGTTTGGGAATGTTGTTCCACAGCCTTTATGGGGAAAGATTCGCCATGCAGATCATGATCAGGAGTTAGGTGACTCATGGGCTAATATTGCTGCTGCAGATGCCCGACAAGTTGGTGGTGCTAAACCCGAGCCTTTAGTAACAGAACTTCCTGGTAAGATCATGGATTACATGAAAACTATAATGCCTGCGATGCGAGTAAATTGGGATAAATTGTCTGCGTGTAAGCAGAAGAAAGATGAAACGGTGTCTGATTTCTTCACCAGGTTTGAAGAGACGTTTGTCGACCATAGTGGTCAAGATATGAGCACAGAAGGTGGCCAACGATTGTTCATTGATAAATTTGTGCATAATTTGTTACCCGAGTTGTGTAAAAAGTTAAAAGATTCAGAGAGTTCTTGGGCAGTTTCCTCTTCAGCACAGATATTGGCTACTGCACAGTACTACGAAAATCGAGACAAAGATGAGAAAGATAGAGCAGAGAAGAAAACTAAAGAGTTAAAAACGAAAGTTTTGTTACAGCAAGCGTATCCGCCACGTGGTGGTCAAAATAGTGGTGCTCAGAGTAACTATCAGAGTAATTATCAGCAACCTCAACAATTTCAAAGGCAAAGAGTAGAGTATACTCAACCACGTGTCCCTGTAGGTCCCAATCAGTGTTCGTATTGTAAGGAAGAGGGTCATTTTAAGTATAGTTGCCCTATCTTGTTACAGCGCGCAAATGGTGTTTCGGGTGCACAAGGTCGAGGTGTTCAACAAGCTCCAAGAGGTAGAGGACGTGGAAGTTTCCCCCAGAACGCTCGTCCCCTTCCGCCTCAAAATTCTATGAATAGATTTGATCAGCAGAATAACGCGTCTGGTAGGACAGCTCAGTACTACGCTGATGATTACTATGCAGAAGATGAGTATGTGGAAGGTAATGATTGCTAGGACAGCCATAGACAAAGATAGGGAGTTGTTTCAGTTCCAGTAGATCAGAGTGAGCCTTACGTTGAGGTGATTACATCAGGTGTGTCAGAACCTTTTCTGTTGGATACTGGTGCTACAAAGAGTTCTATTATGCACTCAAAACTCCCTGGCGCACCTTTGTCTGACGAAACAAATGTATCAGTAGGTTTTTCTGGCGCCCCGGTTAGAAATCAGATTTCTGACCCTTTGTCTCTTTCTGTTGGACCTTGTGAATTCGAAGCACCCCTTATTCTGACAACAGGTTGTGGTGAAAACTTGCTAGGATTAGATTTGCTGAAAAGATTGTATGCGACTTTGTACTGTTCTCCTTCTGGAGTACAACTTACACTGGGTAAGAAAGTGGTTTCACCAGTGTATTTGTCAAGGGACAAACTTCCAACAGAATTGTCATCTCTCCCTAATATTCTTTGGGCTACTGGTCCTAATGATGTAGGTCTTTTGGAAATACCGCCATATGTTGTAACATTGAAAGCCAATGTTAAAATGCCACAAATTCCCCAATAAAAAATTTCTTGTGAAGGTGAAAAAGCTTTGCTAGCGATCATTTACGATCTGATTGAAAAAGATGTGATTGAAGACACAAGAGGCAACGTTTGCAATAGTCCTGTTCTGCCTGTTTTGAAACAAACTGACCCTTCTCAGCCACCTGTGTACCGATTTGTGATTGATCTTAGAGAGGTCAATAAAATAGTTGTGCCACAATTTCCAGTTGTTCCTGACATTACTGCCCTATTGACTATGATTCCAGTTTTTGCCACCTGGTTCTCGGTGATTGACTTGAAGAATGCTTTCTTCAGCATCCCGATTGCAGAGGAGAGTAGGGATATTTTCGGATTCAGTTTAGGAGGACGAAGCTTCCGCTTTAAACGCGCTCCACAGGGCTACTGTGAAAGTCCATCAATATATAGTCAAGCTTTAAAAACACAGCTTGAAACTATTGTTTTACCTGATGGCGCTACCCTCATTCAGTATGTAGATGATTTGCTGGTTGCTGCAGATACTAAGGAAATCTGTAAAGAAGCCACGTTGTCATCGTTGCGTCATTTGTGGGATTTGCATCACAAAGTGTCTCTCTCAAAATTGCAATATTGTCGACAAGAAGTGACCTACTTAGGTCATCTCTTATCGAAGGAGGGAAGGAAACTGACCCCAGAAAGAATTCAGGCAATAGCGAAATTGAGTGTGCCAAGAACACAGAGAGAAGTGCGTGCTTTCTTGGGCATTACATCATATTGCAGGCAATGGATACCAAATTTTTCCTTGCTGGCCAAACCTTTGGTGGCATTAACCTGTAAAGATACACCGAATCCCGTCCCATGGTCTGAAGAGTGTCAGAAAAAAAATTCTGAATTGCGCAGTGCATTATGTTCGGCTCCTGTGTTAGGTACCCCTGACTACAGTAAGCCCTTTACATTGGATGTCCATGATAAAGAAGGTTGCGCTTTGTCGGTGTTGACACAGTTGTTTGGAGACAAGCAGCGTCCATGCGCGTATTTTTCGTCGACTTTGGATCCGGTAGCTAAAGCATTGCCGAGTTGCTTGAGAGCCACAGCGGCAGCAGCTGTTTCTATTCGACAGTCTGCTGGTTTAGTGATGAATAACACGTTAATTGTAATGGTTCCACATGCAGTGGACACGTTGTTAAACAGGACCAAGACACAGCACTTAACTAGTGCTCGATTGTCAGGTTACGAGTTAACATTGTTAGCGAGTCATGTGCACATAAAAAGATGCAACACTCTTAACCCAGCTACGTTGTTGCCAAGTGTAGAGGAGTTAGATGATTCAGAACAGCATGATTGTTTTCTTAGAACAGTAGAAAAAACGAAAGGGAGAATAGATCTTAGGGACACTCCTCTTGCAAAGTGTGATGGTACCTTATGGGTGGATGGTTCATGCTTCAAGCTTCCGAATGGTGACACGACTGCAGCATATGCTGTCACGACTTTGCATGCAATTGTTGAAGCTGCACATATCCCACATAATTCAGCTCAAGCAGCAGAATTGATTGCACTCACGATAGCATGTGTGTTGTCGAAAGGAATGAAAGTGACTATCTATACCGACAGCCAGTATGCGTTCGGAGTGGCTCATAGTTTTGGACGATTGTGGAAAGAACGTGGGTTCCTGACTTCGCGTGGAGCTAAGATTCAGCATGGTCAGTTGGTTAATGAGCTTCTTGAGTCACTGACTTTGCCGTTGCAAGTTGCAATTGTAAAATGCAGTGCTCACAAGAAAGTGACTGATGATGTTGGTTGTGGAAATGCATTTGCGGACGAAATCGCAAAAGAAACAGCAAGGAATGTGATGAGCCGAATGTATGTTGCAGGCCCTGCAAGATGGGTTGGTGATGTTGGAATGTGTGAAGACACGATAGAGAGTGTGAAGTCTATTCAAGCTGAGGCTACAGAGAAAGAGTTGAGTGTGTGGAGAGAAAGCACGGGTAAAATGGATGCCAATGGTTGTTGGGTTGAATTGTGAGAGCATCAGAGATGGTTGTTACCCGATGCGTACGTGCTTGCAGTAGTTACAATGGCCCATGGAATGGCTCACATCAGTGTGAAAGGGATTTGTAAGTTGTTGGCTCCAGTATGGCAAAATGCAGGAATTCCTAAGTGTGCAGAGAATGTGGTCAAGAATTGCATGGTGTGTCTGAAACACAATCCTGGTAGGGGAACCCCAACTCCAGCTGGTCATTTTGCACCTCCTACGTATCCGTTCGAGGTTTCGCAGCTAGATTTAATCCACATGGAGAGGTGAAACAATTTAAAATACGTGCTCGTTGTTGTTTTTGCCTTCTCAAGATGGGGGGAAGCCTACCCCCTAAAAGACAACACTGCCTTATCCACAGCTAAAGCCCTTGTGAAAGAGTTCTTCCCCAGATTCGGAATGCCTAGAATGGTCTGGAGTGACAATGGGAGTGAATTTGTGGGTCGTGTGATGAAGAGAGTATGTGAAGGGCTGGGCATTCAGCAAAAGTTCCACGCTGCAAATCACCCCCAATCAGCTGGATTAGTAGAATGCTACAACGGCACTTTAAAACTTAAACTGGTCAAAATCCAAGCGAGCTCTGGTCTTAAATGGCCTGACGCTCTCCCTTTAGCACTCCTATCCACCAGAATGACTGTGCATTCGTTAGTGGGACTTAGTCCCTATGAAATTGTTTTTGGCCGCCCGGCCAACATATGGGGAGTGCCAAGGCCCACAAGATTTTGTGAAATCGAACACCCTGTTTTGCTTGATTATTTGTACGAATTGACGGCTAAATTGCGTGTTTTACACCAACAGGTCCATGACACCCTGCCTCCGGTCTCTGAAACTCCAGGTCATCAGATCGACCCTGGATCTTGGGTTCTCGTGAAGAATTTCCAGCGAACCAAGAACGACCAGCCAAGGTGGACCGGACCACACCTCGTTCTTCTTTCCACAAGATCAGCTGTTCCAGTGGAGGGGAAGAAAAACTGGATCCACGGGATCCACTGCAAGCGGATCCCTCTGCCTCTGCCATACGACCGGTGGGTCCAGGAGAGTGTCGCCGACTCAGAGACTGAAACCGTGCCACGTTTTCTGCCTTTCAGTGATGCACGTATAAAAGGAACACTTACTGAAAAAGAGAGCGACAACATTTTGCAACCAGCTGTATCACCGTCAGTTCCATTGGACACTACAGAGCCTGAACTCCTTTTCCGAGATCATACCATACCTGGAAAGCAAAGATACAATCTGAGGCCGAGACCTATGGACAAATAAATACAATTTTCCTTTTTGCTATTTTTGAAAGTGCAGCTCTCCCATCTGAGAAACTTGCTTATTTTTGTTTTTCAAACCGCCATCTGGGTTCCGCTGCTAGGGCCGCGATTGCCCAAAGTCTTTGGGGTGCAGCTGACGACCTTAAGTCGACAGTTCTGGTTGGTCTAAAGGAGTTGCCCTAGACTGACAGAAGCATTCCTTAGCAGAAACAACCTCTCATCGCGGGCAGCACTTTAGAGAGGATGGAGTTTTTCGAGATGGAGAGACCTGCCAAAACAATGAACTTTAAAGCCAGGATACGTAAAATAATGACAAAGAAAAGCTTTTTGATATTGTGCATTTTCATGTTATTCAGTGTGATGATATTTTTAATAAGTTATGTTTTATTCTCTTTTCGAGTAACATTTGCACCCACTACATCGCCTATACCTCCTCCTTCCACTGTTTCCTCACATTCTTTTCAACCCCTTCCTGAACACGAATCAGCTAGGAGATTAGAGTTTATTAATAACTCCTTTGTTCTGCTTTTGCACCAACACCAACTTGTAATGAACATGACTAACTGTTGGGTGTGTGGTCTTATGCCTCACACAACGGATAAAGGTATCCCTTATCTGGTCCTGCCTTTCAGCCACAGTGGTTCTGTGTGGGCATACAGAACCGTGTTCATATATGCACATGAAGTCTACCCCCTACGTTCTGTGGAAGACAATCCTAAGAATAGTGCTCTAGTGAAGGGTATAGTAGACATGATTAGGTTTTTCCCTTTTCCCTCTCCAGGGGAAGCTGTAGTCTGCCTTATAGACTCTTCTTCAAAGCCGATTTTTGGTTTTGTTTGACTTGTTTCTAGTTATATTCTCTTTACTTTGTTCTACTTAAACATACTTTTGAGAATGCTTTTTAAATGTCATTGTCCAGCCTGGACTGGCCTCCAGACCACATCCTTTTATCCACTGCCTTATGCTTTCACAATGGGTTGTATTGAGGAATTCTTAATATGCATGTGATACAACAGCATAAAATGAAGTGTTGTTGTTTTTCTATTCCTCAGAGCGGGGCCTCTCATTGTCCTGAGCGAGTGCCAGGCGAGGCGAGGCCTTTCCCCATATACTTAATGGGTGAGTTGTACTCTTCATTATATTTATCCCACATGGGATGCAAGGCCATCATATACAAAGTGTAGTATATACAAAAGTTGCCTTTTCAATATTGGTGTATGTGTGTTCCGTGTCTATCTCCCTTTCTATTTTTGATACAGGTGGCCAATGATTGACCTACCAGAGAAGTTACGGTAGGCACTCACTGGGTGTTTTTTTTCTATCAAGTGATTATTAAACTTGTATAGCTATAGTTGCAGTAGTATTCCATATCGCAGGTCCTGAAGAAAGCCTGTTGAGGCTGAAACATGTCGACCATATTCATCTGATTGATAGTAATATTTGTTTGAATACTATCTATATACTGTTGCTTTTAATATTACTTCTGTGATGACCCCCTGAATAAAGTATGTTGCCTTGGCATCACACTAAGTAATTTTAATTCACGTTTCCTTTTTCACTCTTGTCTCACTGCAACCTCTCCTATTCAGCCAAGTTACATTCTTTTCATCACTGGAGGATCTGTTTCTAGTTCTCCTCACTATATCACCAAGTGAGAGACCTAACAGATACCAGTCTTTGTACAAAAAATCCCAGATGACGAAATTCCGCCAAATGGTGGGCTGATGGGAGTATTCTATGTTGTACACCTACACCTGGTTCCTTCTTTGTGAGCAGACACGTGTCCATACATGTGTTACTTTTTGAACTTAATGCACAATATAGAATTTTGTGTAGACCTCTAGTATCCCTTGTGTGTCTCTAAGATCAATCACGAATCTGTAAATAGGTGGCTGGGAAGGGTCAGTTCGTTTCAAAACGGGCAAAACAGGACTATTGCAAACGTTGCCTCTTGTCTCTTCAATCACATCTTTTTCAATCAGATCATAAATGATCGCTAGCAAAGCTTTCTCACCTTCACTAGAAATTTTGTATTGGGGAATGCGTGGCATCCTAATATTGGCTTTCAATGTTACAACATATGGCGGTATTTCCAAAAGACCTACATCATTAGGACCAGTAGCCCAAAGATTTTTAGGAAGAAACGACAATTCTGTCGGAAGTTTATCCCTTGACAAATACATTGGAGAAACCACTTTCTTACCCAGTGTAAGTTGTACTCCTGAAGGAGAACAGTACAAAGTTGCATACAATCTTTTTAACAGATCCAATCCTAACAAGTTTTCACCACAACCTGTCGTCAGAATAAGGGGTGCTTCGAATTCGCAAGGTCCAACAGAAAGGGACAAAGGGTCAGAAATCGGGTTTCTAACTGGGGCGCCAGAAAAACCTACTGATGCATTCGTTTCGCCAGACAAAGGTGCGCCAGGGAGTTTAGAGTGCATAATAGAACTCTTTGTAGCACCAGTATCCAACAGAAAAGGCTCTGACACACCTGATGTAATCACCTCAACGTAAGGTCCACTCTGATCTACTGGAACTGAAACAACTCCCTCTCTTTGTCTATGACTGTCCTAGCAATCATTACCTTCCATGTGCTCATCCTCTGCATAGTAATCATCAGCATAGTACTGAGCTGTCCTACCAGACGCGTTATTCTGCTGATCAAAACTATTCATTGAATTCTGAGGCGGAAAGGAACGAGCGTTCTGGGGGAAATTTCCACGTCCTCTACCTCTAGGTGCTTGTGAAATACCTCGACCTCTTGCACTGGAAACACCATTCATGCGCTGTAACAAAGCAGGACAACTACTTTTAAAATGACCCTCCTTTTTACAATATGCACACTGATTACGGCCTACAGGAAAACGTTGTTGAGGATATTTGGTCCTTTGCGAGTTCCTCTGAAACTGTTGAGGCTGCTGATAGTTATTCTGATAGTTACTCTGGGCACCACTATTTTGATCACCACGTGGCGGGTACGCTTGCTGTAACAGAACCTTTGTTTTCAACTCTTTAGTTTTCTTTTCTGCTCTATCTTTCTCATCTTTAACTCGATTTTCGTAATATTGTGCAGTAGCCAATATTTGTGCTGAAGAGGAAACTTCCCAAGAACTCTCTGAATCCTTTAACTTTTTACACAACTCGGGAAGCAGATTGTGCACAAATTTATCGACGAACAATCGCTGGCCACCTTCTGTACTCATATCTTGACCACTGTGGTCAACAAACGTTTCTTCAAACCTGGTGAAGAAATCTGACATGGTATGGTAATGTTTATTGCTTAATTAATTAAAATTTTAACAATCTGTACAAAAAAAACACATATTTGGAACGAATTCATATTTCATTTAAAAACTAAAACACTATATTCTCAGTCTTGGGATTTCCTATTTAAAATATATACACAATGCAAACAATGAAAATAATAGTAAGGTGACGGGTACTACTGGGAAGTGTCCACCCGTTAAAAGTCAGTTACAGGCTTGGTTGATTTGGCCATTAAAGCTGTTCGTGCATGGTAGATGAATTTTGCGAAGTTGGCCATATGCTTCACTGTGTCCAGCAGGTATAATTGGGAAACAGCCTCTTCTGCCGTCCGAACTCCTATTTGGAGGAGGATGGGTCTTAGATGGATTCTTCGAACTGTCAGGAGGACAGGGCAGCATAATAGAATATGAGATAAAGATTCCCGCTTATATATTGACAGAGTCGACATTCCGTGATCTCTGGTCCAGCTTTAACAGATGGATATAGCTGTTTTAAGGGGAGCGCATGCAGTCTTGCAGCCAGGATGCTTTGAAGGGCTTGCCTGCCCGCCGACTGTACCAAATGTGGTTTTAGACCATTTAAAATATGCGGGGAACTTTGAGTTTCGTGGAAGCCTCTGATCGTCAACTAAGTCCCACTCGCGAATGCACAGTCATTCTGGTGGATAGGAGTGCTAGGGGTAGAGCGTCAGGCCATTTAAGACCAGAGCTCGCTTGAATTTTGGCCAATTTAAGTTTCAATGCGCCATTGTAGCATTCTACTAGTCCAGCTGATTGGGGGTGATTTGCAGCATGGAATTTCTGCTGGATGCCTAGCCCTTCGCATACTTTCTTCATCACTCGACCCACAAATTCACTTCCATTGTCACTCCAGACCGTTCTAGGCATTCCGAATCTGGGGGGAAACTCTTTCACAAGGGCTTTAGCTGTGGATAAGGCAGTGTTGTCTTTTACGGGGTAGGCTTCCACCCATCTTGAAAAGGCACAAACAACACCGAGTACGTATTCTAAATTGTTGCACCTCTCCATGTGGATGAAATCTAGCTGCAAAACCTCGAACGGATACGTAGGAGGTGCAAAATGACCAGCTGGAGTTGGGGTTCCCCTACCAGGGTTGTATTTCAGACACACCATGCAATTCTTGACCACATTTTCTGCACACTTAGGAATTCCAGCATTTTGCCATACTGGAGCCAACAACTTGCAAATCCCTTTCACACTGATGTGAGCCATTCCATGAGCCATTGTAACCACTGCAAGCACATACGCATTGGGTAGCAACCATCTCTGATGCTCTGACAATTCAATCCAACATCCATTTAACCCGTACTTTCTCTCCACACACTCAATTCTTTCTCTGTAGCTTCAGCTTGAATAGATTTCACACCCTCTATCGTGTCTTCACACATTCCAACATCACCAACCCATCTTGCAGGGCCCGCAACATACATTCGACTCATCACATTCCTTGCAGTTTCTTTTGCTATTTCGTCAGCAAATGCATTACCACGACCAACATCATCAGTCACCTTCTTGTGTGCGCTACATTTCACGATCGCAACTTGCAACGGCAAAGTCAGTGACTCAAGAAGCTCATTCACCATCTGACAATGCTGAATCTTAGCTCCATGCGAAGTCAGGAACCCACGTTCTTTCCACAATCGTCCAAAACTGTGAGCCACACCAAATGCATACTGGCTGTCGGTATAGATGGTCACTTTCATTCCTTACGACAACACACATGCTCTCGTAAGTGCAATCAATTCTGCTGCTTGAGCTGAATTATGTTTTATACGTGCAGCTTCAACAATTGTATGCAAAGTCGTGACAGCATATGCTGCAGTCGTATCACCATTCGGAAGCTTGAAGCATGAACCATCCACCCATAAGGTACCATCACACTTTGCAAGAGGAGTATCTTGGAGGTCTATTCTCCCTTTCGTTTCTTCTTCTGTTCTAAGAAAACAATCATGCTGTTCAGAAGTATCTAACTCTGTTACAATTGGCAACAACGTAGCTGGGTTAAGTGTGTTGCATCTTTTTATATGCACATGGCTCGCTAACAATGTCAACTCGTAACCTGACAATCGAGCACTAGTTAAGTGCTGTGTCTTGGTTCTGTTTAACAATGTGTCCACTGCATGTGGAACCATCACAATCAACGTGTTATTCATCACTAACCCAGCAGACTGTCGAATAGAAACAGCTGCTGCTGCTGTGGCTCTTAAACAACTCGGCAATGCTTTAGCTACCGGGTCCAAAGTCGACGACAAATACGCGCATGGACGCTGCTTGTCTCCAAACAACTGTGTCAACACTGATAATGCACAACCTTTTTTCTCATGGACATACAATGTAAAGGGCTTACTGTAGTCAGGGGTACCTAACACAGGAGCCAAAGATAATGCATCACGCAATTCGGAAAAACTTTTGACACTCTTCAGACCATGGGACGGGATTCGGTGTATCTTTACAGGTTAAGGCCACCAAAGGTTTGGTCAATAACGAAAAATTTGGTATCCATTGTCTACAGTACGATGTAATGCCCAAGAAAGCACGCACTTCTCTCTGTGTTCTTGTCACACTCAATTTCGCTATTGCCTGAATTCTTTCTGGGGTCAGTTTCCTTCCCTTCTTCGACAAGAGATGACCTAAGTAGGTCACTTCTTGTCGACAATATTGCAATTTTGAGAGAGACACTTTGTGATGCAAATCACACAAATGACGCAATAAAGACAACGTGGCTTCTTTACAGATTTCCTCAGTATCTGCAGCAACAAGCAAATCTACAAACTGAATGAGGGTAGCGCCATCAGGTAAAACAATCGTATCAAGCTGTGTTTTTAAAGCTTGACTATATATTGATGGACTTTCACAGTGGCCCTGGGGAGCGCGTTTAAAGCGGAAGCTTCGACCTCCTAAACTGAAGCCGAAAATATCCCTACTCTCCTCAGCTATCGGGATGCTGAAGAAAGCATTCTTCAAGTCAATCACCGAAAACCAGGTCGCGGTAGCTGGAATCATAGTCAATAGGGCAGTGATCTCAGGAACAACTGGAAATTGTGGCACAACTATTTTATTCACCTCTCTAAGATCAATCACGAATCTGTAAATAGGTGGCTGGGAAGGGTCAGTTCGTTTCAAAACGGGCAAAACAGGACTATTGCAAACGTTGCCTCTTGTCTCTTCAATCACATCTTTTTCAATCAGATCATAAATGATCGCTAGCAAAGCTTTCTCACCTTCACTAGAAATTTTGTATTGGGGAATGCGTGGCATCCTAATATTGGCTTTCAATGTTACAACATATGGCGGTATTTCCAAAAGACCTACATCATTAGGACCAGTAGCCCAAAGATTTTTAGGAAGAAACGACAATTCTGTCGGAAGTTTATCCCTTGACAAATACATTGGAGAAACCACTTTCTTACCCAGTGTAAGTTGTACTCCTGAAGGAGAACAGTACAAAGTTGCATACAATCTTTTTAACAGATCCAATCCTAACAAGTTTTCACCACAACCTGTCGTCAGAATAAGGGGTGCTTCGAATTCGCAAGGTCCAACAGAAAGGGACAAAGGGTCAGAAATCGGGTTTCTAACTGGGGCGCCAGAAAAACCTACTGATGCATTCGTTTCGCCAGACAAAGGTGCGCCAGGGAGTTTAGAGTGCATAATAGAACTCTTTGTAGCACCAGTATCCACACCTGATGTAATCACCTCAACGTAAGGTCCACTCTGATCTACTGGAACTGAAACAACTCCCTCTCTTTGTCTATGACTGTCCTAGCAATCATTACCTTCCATGTGCTCATCCTCTGCATAGTAATCATCAGCATAGTACTGAGCTGTCCTACCAGACGCGTTATTCTGCTGATCAAAACTATTCATTGAATT
Source organism: Lissotriton helveticus (assembly GCF_964261635.1). Lineage (NCBI taxonomy): Eukaryota > Metazoa > Chordata > Amphibia > Caudata > Salamandridae > Lissotriton > Lissotriton helveticus. The sequence goes on from NC_136062.1 coordinate 383,038,598, forward strand.
CTGAGGCGGAAAGGAACGAGCGTTCTGGGGGAAATTTCCACGTCCTCTACCTCTAGGTGCTTGTGAAATACCTCGACCTCTTGCACTGGAAACACCATTCATGCGCTGTAACAAAGCAGGACAACTACTTTTAAAATGACCCTCCTTTTTACAATATGCACACTGATTACGGCCTACAGGAAAACGTTGTTGAGGATATTTGGTCCTTTGCGAGTTCCTCTGAAACTGTTGAGGCTGCTGATAGTTATTCTGATAGTTACTCTGGGCACCACTATTTTGATCACCACGTGGCGGGTACGCTTGCTGTAACAGAACCTTTGTTTTCAACTCTTTAGTTTTCTTTTCTGCTCTATCTTTCTCATCTTTAACTCGATTTTTGTAATATTGTGCAGTAGCCAATATTTGTGCTGAAGAGGAAACTTCCCAAGAACTCTCTGAATCCTTTAACTTTTTACACAACTCGGGAAGCAGATTGTGCACAAATTTATCGACGAACAATCGCTGGCCACCTTCTGTACTCATATCTTGACCACTGTGGTCAACAAACGTTTCTTCAAACCTGGTGAAGAAATCTGACATGGTATGGTAATGTTTATTGCTTAATTAATTAAAATTTTAACAATCTGTACAAAAAAAACACATATTTGGAACGAATTCATATTTCATTTAAAAACTAAAACACTATATTCTCAGTCTTGGGATTTCCTATTTAAAATATATACACAATGCAAACAATGAAAATAATAGTAAGGTGACGGGTACTACTGGGAAGTGTCCACCCGTTAAAAGTCAGTTACAGGCTTGGTTGATTTGGCCATTAAAGCTGTTCGTGCATGGTAGATGAATTTTGCGAAGTTGGCCATATGCTTCACTGTGTCCAGCAGGTATAATTGGGAAACAGCCTCTTCTGCCGTCCGAACTCCTATTTGGAGGAGGATGGGTCTTAGATGGATTCTTCGAACTGTCAGGAGGACAGGGCAGCATAATAGAATATGAGATAAAGATTCCCGCTTATATATTGACAGAGTCGACATTCCGTGATCTCTGGTCCAGCTTTAACAGATGGATATAGCTGTTTTAAGGGGAGCGCATGCAGTCTTGCAGCCAGGATGCTTTGAAGGGCTTGCCTGCCCGCCGACTGTACCAAATGTGGTTTTAGACCATTTAAAATATGCGGGGAACTTTGAGTTTCGTGGAAGCCTCTGATCGTCAAGGCTTCGATATCCAGGTTTCGTGAACGAGTTCTTACTTGTTTTCTCATGACTGCTTTTATGTTTGTGTATTTTATTATGTTGGGATCCCAGTTTTCTATTGCTAGTTCCAGATGCTCTTTAGCTAAAGTCAGGCAGTCCGACCTGGGGTTACCAGATTTTGTGAATATTTTATTTGTTACTTGCTTCATCGAATTCTCTGGAGCTGCGGTCGTTAAATAAAAATATTTTGCCATGCCTGCCAATTCTTCCAGGAATTGTCGGGTAAGGTTAAATTCAAGGCGAATTAGAGTATTTCTTGTACATGCTGGTAGACAAAATAGCTTTTTATATGCTGCGCAATTACATTTTTCGAGGTCTTGCAACAGTTTTCCTGGAAACGCCTGTATACCGTAATTGACGGAGGGTAGTAGTTTTGCTTTCAAGACCCGTTGGATTGCCATGGTGGTCGGGCTTTCCAAGGTTGTATTTAATTTGCAAATTGCATAGGTTACCATTTTGGCTTTCTGCATGAGCTTGAGTCGATGAACGTGAGGCCTGCCGGTTTCACTAAGCCATACTCCAAGGTAATTATATGCTTGAGTGGTGGATAACGTGAGCGATCCCAGTCTCCATTTTGTTAATTTCTTGTTTGGGTATCTGCCAAAGATCAGTATTTTGGATTTTGATTGGTTTGCCACCAGTTTATTTTTGGCGTTATAGTTTGCTAGGGCAGTTAGCCCTTTTTGAAGGCCGACTTTGGTATGATCCAATATGACCAGATCGTCGGCGTACTGCATCAATTGAAGTCTGGTTTCCCCGATCTTCGGAGTCACCAGATTTGCTCCCTTAAGAGCTTTGCCCAAATCAGCTGTGTATAAATTAAAAAGGAGCGGGGCAAGGACACACCCCTGCTTTAGGCCTTGATCTGTGCCAATTTTTTCCGTGGCTGATTGGCTCGAAAGTTTGACTCTTACCCACGTCTGGGTGTACAGGGATCTGATGGCTTGTAAAAGTTTCGGGCAGATGTTCCAACCTGCCAGTTTGCTCCATAGGATGTTCCGGTCGACACCGTCGAATGCTGCTGTGTAGTCAATAAAACAGGCAAAAAGAGGCTGGGCACCCTGGGCCGTTGATTGTTGAGCAAGGTATGAGAGGACTATGATGTTATCTATGGTTGAGCCTCCCGAGCGGAAACCCGTTTGGTGGAAGGGGAGCAGGTTTTCCTTAGTTGCCCAGTTTGTTAGTTCTGCAAGGAGAGAGCTTGCATATGCTTTACCTTCCACATCCAGTAGGGCAATCATTCGATAGTTTTTAGGGTCGACGCATGCCCCTTTTTTATGGATTGGGTGTAGCAAGGATCCCCTCCAGGAGTCCGGGACGTCCATCATGAGTCTACACTCCGCGTACAGCAGACTCAGGCTCTCGGTCCAAAAGTCGATGTCCTCTCTGTAGAGAGAGCCAGGCAGGCCGTTTGGTCCAGGTGCCCCATTGGGGCGTATTTTTTTCAAGATTGCTCTCAGAGCCTTATTTCCAGCTGGTGTTGCATTGGCAATGAGGGGCGTTGGTTCTGTTAAATCGTCAATCAGCAGGTCATAAAGAGAGGATTTTTTACTTGAGTTTGTTTCCCGGTCGTTAGTGTAAAGGGATTTTACGTGGGCTACCCACGTACTTGCATCAATCGAATTCTCTCTGTTACAAGACCCATGGATGAGTTGTTTATATATTGCCAAAATTCTTGTGACTTGCAAGGAGCGAGCAGTTTGAAGATCGTCAGCCATTTTTGCTCAGTTGCCTCACGTTTCACTTGCCAGACGATTTTTTTGTGAGCCTTGGCCGCCTCCTGTAGATCCTTTTTTTCGATTAGCGTTCCAGTTGCCCTGTAGGCCCTGCGTTTGGAATTGAGCACTTTTTTGGAACCCTTTATTGCAGGATGGAATCCCAGTTTGTATACGGTGTTGTCACGTGCTCTTTGATTAGTGTTCCCTCTGAGCTGTTGGGCAAGATCATATGCCAGGACACCCCAATATCCAATTCTTCCCTGGTCTTTATGGTCAGTCTGCCACCCTTTCCAAGATGATTTCCATTCGGCAAACTTATGGGTCGGGAGCAGTCCCCATTTGATTCTTTTGGGCAGTTTGTATAGTTCATCTCCATTTGAGGATCCTATGTGTTGAATAGGCTGTCTAAAGTTTGCGCTCATGGATAGCTCTAACACGAGTGCAGCGTGATCGCGGTCAGTCCGAGGTTGGACGGTGTAACGTATCATGTGCTTTTGTAAGTATTCGCTTAGTAAGATATAGTCAATTGTTGTTTGATTATTAAAGGTCGGGGGTATCAATACTGTTGGTTTGTTCTTCATGGAGATTTGGTGTGTTGTTCCCAATTTATAGGCTCGTATTAGGGCATTGAGTTTTCTTGTGTTTCCGCTATGGTGTTTTTTGTCAGTAGGGTGCCCTATGGCGTGCAAGTTAAAGTCGCCCAAAATAATTGGATCCATTGCCGCGTAACGTATCAATAGGTTTTCGATCTGTTGTAGCAGGTCGGAAAATGTATCCATTGAATTTGACCCGTGGTAGTTGTAATAAATATTTATAAGAAGTGAAGTCTGACCCTTGGGCGTTATTAAGCCTTTCAAGATCCCTGCCAGAAACATGTCTGAGTCATGCTGTATTACTTCAAAGTTCACCTGTAATGCATGTCGAATGTAAGTTGAAATACCCCCTGATGGTCTCCCAAAGATATTAATCTTTTTTGCGGGTTTAAAATATTCAGCGTAGTTACGTAGTGGTGTTGCTGAGATGGCCCATGTTTCCTGAACGCAAACTATGTCTGCTCCAACCATAAGAGCTATAGCGTCGGAGCTTTGCAGGGCTTTGTGTAACCCTTTCACATTCCAGGACATTATATTGATGGTTGGATTGTTTGTTGAACTGACTTTTGAGTTTTCACTTGTTTTGGAATTTGGTTGATGTTAGACCTGGCATCTTTGGCGTGGTTTCCCCCTATCTTTTTGCCTCTACCTCCTGTATTTTTGATGCTGTGCTGGATTTCGTTTTTCTGGTTTAGATGCTTTGGACACTCTGCCACTGCTGATCAGTGCCAGAGTGTAAGTGCTCCCTGTGTAAATTGTTATTCTGATTGAATATACATGTTTGGCATATTTGTATCACCATGAAGTCCCTAGTAAAGTCCACTGGGTGTGCCAGGGCTGGTGATGACAAATGCTACTAGTGGGCCTGCAGCACTGATTGTGCCACCCACAGGAGTAGCTCTAAAATGGTGTCTCAGGCCTGCCACTGCAGTGCCTATGGGCAGTTTAGAACTGCCATGTCCTCCTGGTCAGTGTCCCCACTGACCAGGCCTAACCCTTCCCTTTTTGTGCACATCAGTCACCCCTATGGAAGGCCCAAGGTAACCCCCTGGGCCGGGTGCAGTGTATGTAAAAGGTAGAGCATGTACTGGTGCAGGTAACATGTTCTGGTAGTGAATTACAGCCATTTTCGTTTTTCACTATTGTAAGGCTATCTTGCTCCATAGATTAACATGGGGATGCTGGCTACAGTGGTTAACAGCATTTCTTCCCATAGGAACAAGATAGGACATAAGTATCTAGTATCCCTGAACTCAGAATTTAATAACACATCTTTTAGGAAAGGTTGTTTTTAAATCCTGTGTTTGAGAACAGCACTTTTAGAAAGTTGCTGTTCTCTTGTCTGACCCTTCTGTGTGCCTGGGCCTGTTTGTGTATTGACTGTCTAGTTTGTGAGTGACAGGGGCTGGGGAATTCCCCAGCAGGCTGGATGAGTCAGCACTAGGCTGAATGACTGCATTTGCAACTGGAGTGGTGGGAGGAGTTAGCACCTGGGCTGAATAGGGCTGTGCCTGCCTTCCACAATGCTGGCTCCACCCCCCTGCTGGGCGGCTGAGGACCCTGCCCCTCACTCTGAAAGGAAAGATGCAGCCAGCAAAACAAAGTGCTCAGGATCCACCCAGAACTGGTTCAGACAGGGCTCAGGGTCCACATGCACCAAGAGAACAAAGACTTTAGAGGTATAAGTACAAGACCCCTGACAACAGAAAATTAGATCATCCTGGAAATCAAGAAGGAACCTCTGCCAAGGAGAAAGCTGAAACTGAAGAAGGAAGATTGTCCTGCTGTTGCTCTGCTGGACTGACCTGTTGCTTTGCTGCCAAGGAGAGGGGAAGGACTTTGCTGCTGAGCTGTGTCCCCTGTCTTGAAGGAATCTCCAAGGGCCTGAGAAGAGCTGGCTCCCTGTTTTGAAGTCCCAGGAACAAAAGGACTTCACCCCCAGCTTCCCTGAAATCTGCTGAGAGAGTTCTGTCCTTCCTAGAGTGCTTGATCCAGTTGTGGGGCCTCTGGAAGTTGTACCTGAGCTGGGAAGCTTGAAACTAAGCTTGAGTGACTTTTGAACTTGAGAAGTGTCGCATCGCTCGCTTGCGGAGCGCATCCCCGACAGTGCGAGAAGTTTCCCGCCGCTACGGAGGTCGAGATCGTCGCAGCGCCTGACGCCGCTGCCAGAGACGCCGCATCCTCCGTTTGCGGGACGCACCAGACCGGTGCGAGAGAATCGAACATCGCTGCGAGTATCGTCGCAGAGCCTGTCGTCGCTGGGTGAGAACGCCGCACCGCTTGCTTGCGGACCGCATCACGTCGCTGCGAGCATCGTCGCAGAATCAACGCATCGAGGAGCTGCGAGAGAGAGGATCCCCGCTGGACCGCGCATCGTCGCCCCGGAGATCGTCGCAGCCCCTACGAGATCGTCGCATCGTGCCTTTGCGAGAACAGACTTCCTACGGAACCTACGCACCGGAATCCATACAAGTGGCCTTCCTCCCCATACAGACCGGATTCGTCGCAACACGCCCGCTGCTGCAGCGGGGCTGTCGCATCGCCTCCCCAGGGTCTCAGGAGCAACGCATCGCTTGTTTTCCACCGCACCAGCTTCTGCTTTTGGAACTTTGTTGCAACTAAAAGGTACTGTGAGTAAACGTGACGCAACTGTGAACTTTTCACGCATCAGTAGAGAATTCTATCGCAACGTAGAGAATTCTAACGCAATCTTAAGAACTCTTTTTGAAACCATATTCTTGAACTGTGTATGTTGGATTTTTGTCGTTTTGGTCTTGTGTAGTTTAGATTAAAAATACCTTTATTTTTCTAAACTGTTGTGGAGTCATTTTGTGGTGTTTTCACTTTGTTACTGTGAGTGTTGGTACAAATACTTTACGCATTGCCTCTGGTTAGCCTAGACTGCTCGTGCCAAGCTACCTAGAGGGTGAGCAGGGGTTATCTCAGAGAGTTATCTCCTTGCCCTGACTAGAAGCAAGGGTCCCTATTTGGACAGTGGTACCTACCTCTGCCAACTAGAGACCCCCAGATCTAACAGTTGAAATGTGTGATATCTGGTCTCTTGGTCGGAGCTGGTGGTGTATGAGGCAGGTACGATGCGCCAGCAAGTGTCCTGCATGTTCATTGTTGTGGGCAGGGGGTTAACGGAGGCCCTCGAATACTATTAGGCAGTGGAATTTAAAGCCTGGGCCAGCCAAGACCAGTCTTTAGGGCCCTGCCCCAATATTGAGCAGGATCGATGACCACCTGCTGTGTGTTTAAAAATTTGTATTGAATTACTGACCAACTCGGTTGCTTGTGTGCCTCCTAGTGAACCATGTAAGATAGACCCGCAGGCGGATGGAGTTAAACGAGTGGTGTGCGTGGTTTTCCTCTCCTTCGTATCTTCGTCTCCCTGTTTTCTGTTTTTTCCTTTCAGGATTTCTGGATATTTCATCGATGGTGGGGTTTTGATTTTTATTCCCCAGTTGTATTTTGTGTCCCTTCAGGGCCTTCGCCATGTTGGAATTGGCGAAGGTTATCTCGGTAGCTTCATTTTGTTCGCTAGGCCCTGGGCCAACAAAGGTCACCCTCTCAATGTCCGTTGATTTTATGCTCTCCAGACCTGAAATATTTTTGCAGAGTTTCAAGAGATTCCCTCTGTTGAGGATGTCCCAGCTCCCTTGTGAGTTATATTCTGGGTATAACCATACTTTTTGATTTTCTGACTCCGGGGCTAGTGATTGGGGGGGATTAATTGTATTTAATGGCGCCGTGGAAGCTACAGTGGGTTCTCTTGGGTTATGAGTGTAGTTGGCCCCAGGAACCCTTTCCTCGTCAGGCCCTTTTGTTCTTGTGGCATGAATATACTGGATAGGCCCAGAGGCGGTCGTGTGTTCCCCCTGAGATCAATCGCCTTTATTTCTTACTTGGGTGGCGGTTTGTTCCCCTTGAGCTTTGGATGTTAATTCCAGCTGGCGGCCCTTATCAGCATCAATCGAGACTGTTTTTAGACTGTTATAGTCCTCAGCATAGTGAGCCGGCATGGTTGGTGCTTGATTCAGTTGGCTACGTGGCACAGGAGCTCTGTCGATTAAAGTTTCGGGCAGGTTTTCCCTGGGGGCGTCTGTTAAGCTTCTGTTAGCCATTCTTATGGTAGGTGTTTCATTTCTTTGTTTTTGAATGTCTTTATTTTGATCTATCGGGCTTAAGCCCCGGCCCTTCTCCTCCCCCATGTTCGATGCTTTGTGCACCTTGTTTGCAGGTGTGAACCAGTGATCAATTTTCTCTTTTGCATAGCTTTTCTTTTTTTTGCTTTGTTGAATTTTTTCAATTTTTTCTTATTTTTCCTTGATAAGGGTTGTTGGGCTGGATGTGGTAGGGTTAAATCGTCCAGGGTGCTTGAGCTGGTGTTAGTTGTTTTATTGGATTGAGGGTGTAAGTTTGAGTTCAGAAGGTGGGGGCTCCGTTGGTGGTTTGTTTCATATTTGGTATTGCTGGGGGTTTCTTTGGGTCTCTCTGGGCTGTTCCAGGTAATCTTTGAGCATTGGTTTGGGGGCAAGTTGATCTGTGAGTTTGATTTTTTCGTCCTATTCACCTCTTGCTTAAGATCCATGACTAGGGTGTTCATTATTTCCGGGAGGTTTTCCAGGGAGTGCAGTATTGGGGAGCACCCACAGTCCATAGTTTTCATCGTTATTTCTGTGTCCGCCTGCGCTCTGCGTATTAAGGAATTTAGGTGTTCCAATTTTAAGTCCACTCTAGAGATAGAGCTTGCTATTGACTGCAAGATGTTTATCTGGATGTCTAATTTGTCTGCATGCATTAATGCCGCATTTCCCATTGATATCAAGGCCTCATTAATTACCGCAAGGTAGTTTTCTATCCTTTTTGAGGCCAGAGTGGATTCCCAGCCTGGCAAGTGTACATTCGAGGTTGTTCTACTTTCCTCCGGCCCGGGAACCGGGTGTTTGTTTCCTTGGGGTCTCGCCTCTGCGCCTTCTACCCCCAGGTTGAAGGGCGTCTGCGGGGTTGCTGGGGTTAACGGATTACCCGGGGAAGGCCCAGTGGTTTTGGAGTGGGCAGAGGTTTCTGTTTTAGTGTAGAGTTGTTTATTTAGTTCTCTACCCCCAGGGGCAGCAGTGTTTAATTGTTTTTCTGGTAGTACGTCAGGTGAGCTTTCAAGAACCAGAGAGTGAGCTCCTAAATCATTAGCTCCAATTGGGTTATGCTCCTTTGCGGATGCTTCAATTTGTTTAGTTTTGCCTTTAATAATCAGGATGTTTGGGGAAAGAGGGACTGCTGGTGCGGAGTTATGGTTAGGTGAGGCCTTTTCAGCACTGTCTGCAGATTTGTTGACATTAGAACAGTAAATGGCCGGCTTGGAGCCTGCAGGGGAGGTTGATTCTCCATGGGCTGAAAGGTTGCTTTGGTTCGGTTGATGTTGCAAGTATTTCCTAATATCGTTGTCTCCATTGGTGCTTTTACTATTGCAAGAGATGAGGCTGTCATCTTTTGCAATTGGTTTTTTCTTGTTGCGAGTTCTGGTGTCCATGTCGTCGTTGCATCGTGGTGTTCCTAAGGTACCAGTAGCCCCATTTATCCTTATGTGTCCAGTAACTGATGGGGAGTTAGCTCTTTCTACTGTAGACCTGTCATGTGCAGTCGAGTCACGTCTTATGCTGTCTACGGGGTACAACATCTTGGCCTTTTGGCGTCTCGCTGCTTTGTGGGGACGGTAGTTCGAGAGGGGTTGTGTCAGGCCGGCGTTCCTTGCCCGCATAATGGGTCAACACCAGTTGGTACTTGGGTGCCGCCTTAACTCTATTACGCCGTCTGATATTTAGTGCTATGGCAGCAATGGGTGCCGCTCTTGTTCATGCGCTGCGCTGCTCAAATCAAAGCTGTGTGGGTCGCTGGGTGGGATGTAGATGTGGTTACGAGTGAGGCTGTGGGGCTGGGAGCGGAGCACACGGGGAGGCCTGCAGGCGGAGGTGGACCTAGTCACGTCTGCCCAGGTCTTGCCCCCGGCTCTTACTTAGCGACCGCCTCTATCGGCAGTCGCGCTCACGTCCGTCGTTGCCACCTGTCCTCACCTCCTTGCTGTTGCTGAAGAGGGGTAGTATGGGCCTTCTATCGTGTGTCAGTGTGTCAGCTTGGGATCGAGTCAGTGCTGATTGTTGTTCAAGTGATCTCAGCCCGCACACTCCTCCCCCGTGTCTTAATCCATGAGCTGTGCCACTGCTATCAGCCGGGTTGTGGTACTGTATTCTGGGCTTCTAGTTGCTTCTGGTTGCCCACTGTGACCTCTGAAACCCCCTGAAACCCCCCTGGCGACTAGGAAGAGTCCGGCCGGCTGTGGCGGCTCTTGTGCAGGCTTATGCAGGCTTATTAAGCCGATTTTCAATTGTTTGTTGAGCGTTACGGTGGGGTCTCTTCAAAGAGCCGGTGAGTCCAGTGGGGGTGTAGCTATGGTCAGGGGGCGGCGGCAGTGGGGCAAAGCGGCTGGGGCAGAGGGAGAATCAGGAGCAGAGGAGTTGCAGTCTGCGGCAACACTGTTCTACCGCCTTCTGCCTGGGCTCACCTGTAGCCTGCTGTCATGGTGTACTTTCCACCTGCCGTCTTCCGCTTATGCCTTCAGCCCGCATTCGGCCCGCATCAGCTTGCACCATCTGGGACCACCGGAGTTCCTAGTGTGGTTTCGCGGCAGTTATTTTACAAGTTTGGCGACTCTTGGAGGTCCGGCGGTGCAGTCTGGGGGCCCGTGATTCTCCGCTGCTGGCGGCACCCGTACTGACGGCGCCCGTGCCACTCTACTGCGACTCCGCGGCTCCGTGCGAGGCCCCGCCGGGAGGTCCGCTGCTCACCGCAGCCGATTGCCGCTTTCCGCTTGCCACTTGCCGCTCCCCGCTCGCTGCTCACCGCTCGCCTCCTCGCTCCTCACTCCTCGCAGCTCGTTCTCTCGCGTCTCACGTGATGTGGGCGTGGTGTGCTAGTGCACAGAAAGGACGCAACCAGGGCTGGCAAATCTGACATCGTTTCATCTTTCTTCTGCTTGCACGCAGACAACTTATCCCAATTCACACGCATCACAGGCATTAATGTTTTCATGTAATTAATGATCCTACCAGGGAGATCTGCTACTAAAGGCTCGGGTTTAGCACCACCAACTTGTCGGGCATCTGCAGCAGTAATATTAGCCCATGTGTCACCTAACTCTTGATCATGATCTGCATGACGAATCTTTCCCCATAAAGGTTGTGGAACACCATTCCCAAACATGTCTATGTCAGCTAAATTCATAATACAAGAGCCTGCAGTCTGTGACAATTCCTTGTAATACCCTGCAGGATTCTTACGGGGATCAGGCAATGTCTGCTTAAGGGCCAATACATGAGCTCGCTTCCATGGAACATGTACCCACACACGCTGAAAATGTGCTGGTATAGCTGGTGGAACATTACCAGGACCAGCCGCTACTTCTTCCTTCCATACTGGAGGAACTTCTCTCATGGGATATTGTCTTCCCTTCTTTTTAACAGAAGAATCAGACTCAAACAACGACCTAGAAACACCTTCAGTCCTAAGCGACAACTATGTCGCAACTGCTTTCTTAACATCAGAACTTACAATTGCGCCTTTTCCAAATTCGAACCGTACACGACACAACTCAGGCGGATTGGGCTCCAAATCATTTTCCTCTCTATACTCACAAAGGAAAGTACACATTTTGTCAAAAACGTATCTCTGCTTCGGTTCTTCCCACTGATGGAAGACATCCATAACAGACTCTAGCCCATACCTCGTTGGTTCAGTAACCCATTTATGCACCAAATAATTCAATGTCTCCTTCTCCCTAGAATCAGGCAGTTGGCTACGCTACTACTTACGCTCTGTGACAGGGCTAGCACTTGTTGCTCCAAAGAGAGGATATAGAAGGCTAGCAACAGTGCTAGTCATTCTCTGGCGAACAGAGGGAGAAGTTGACGAAAGGACAGGCGGAAAAGCAGGGTGAGGCAAGGCAGACGCAGAGGCAGTGTCAGAAGGAGTACCATGAGTGGTAGTCGTTATAGTAGTCAAAGTTGTAGGAAGTAAAGGCAGAGCAGATGTCAAAGCCGGTGGCCATTGAGGAGGCTGCACCGGAAGAGTAGGAGCCAACGGAAGAACAGCTGGTGGTTGTGGAGGAGCAGGAGGCATTACAACCAAAGGTTGCGCAGCTAAAGGCTGCGGAGGTGCCGTAGCATTTTGCGCATAAGGGGGTGGCGAACTCAACAAATGCGACATTAGGGGGTCTTTTTCAAGGTCTTTTGCTGCATCTTGCTGAAGAGGCGGCAAAACTGGATAACATTTATCTATTACCATTTTACGTTGCCTGTGCAACTGCTCACTTATCTGTTCCTCTTCGTTATCTTTAAACTGCATAGCAGCTTGCATGATCGAAATACCCCTTTCTCTTATTTTTCTTCTCTAATTTAATTTCTTTCTGTTTGGCTTCCTTACGCCATAGGCGGAAAGAGTCAAACATCGCCGGCCGGGCTTTCTTCTTAAAAAGTTTAACTTCTAGATTATCTAGGATTTCCGTGTCAAAGCTACCATATTGGGGCCATTTTAAAACACCATCTTTTCTGGTGTATCGGATCCATACTTCATTATATGTGATGGGGCCTACTCCATGCTTCACATACAATTCATAAGTTGGAGTTCCAATCGGAGGAACCGGACACGAGTCCTCCAATCGGGAATCCCTATTACAACCAAGACAAAACAAATTTCCAAGTCTGCTAAGACCAGGCATCTTCGCTCACTAGTCTAGCTTCAAACTTCAAAGGATTATCGATTACGATATTCTCGTGAATACACGAGTCCTTCGGCTTTGGTACTTGCAAGTTCCAAATCAAAGATCCCAAAGGGATACCAAACTAAGAACCAACTAAGGACTAGGAGACGCTCCACTTATACTTAACTGAGATATCGATGACGTCACCAGAAGACTCGTCTATCGTTTCGCTCTACCAAACATCAAGGGTCCAAATCAGGGCGATAGCCAGGGCAGCAGTCCTTCGTAGCCGTCGGGAAGCGGCGAACCTCGCAGCAAAGACTTTCGGACCACGTCGACATGCAGGGGTCGATGAAGTGGCGGCCTTCCTCCAGAATTTCACACAAAGTTCCTCACAAACCTCTGGCCTGGACCGGTACCGTTGGTATCGCCCCACGCTGGGCGCCAGCTGAGGTACTGAGTTTTTTAGAACCGGTACCGAACCGGTAACCCAGTGGTGTCAGGGTACACCCTAAGACCTCGAGTACTTTCCTGATTCAGACCACAGAAACTCAGTCTTCTAGGTGAAGTCAAAGATCAAATTTATTGGCTGCAACCAAGTAACAGACGTCCTAGTAGTACAACAGCACGGTGTGTATATTCTCAGGAGACTGCTCAATCTTACAAAGCCAGGCTTCTCTTTTTATACAAAATATGCTTCAGGCAAACATTCTTAAATTTACAGTAGACCATTCACATATTTTCACTACAAAGAAAAAGCAGAGTCATGATGACAATCCCACATTTCAGTTCGTCCAGCCCACAACAAATTACCCGGCAAGGCCCAACATTTTCATCAGATATTGGTGGACCCCCAATAAAAACGGGCACCTCCTCCTAGTAAAGCAAGTCGTAGAGAAAGGAACAGGGACAGGTGGGAGCAAGATTAGGCAGGGTGTGTATGCGATGAAAAGGTTTATGGTAGGCTGTGCCTTGATGCTATCTTGCTCGGCCACTGGGAGAGGGACTGACCGAACAAGTTTGGCCTGGGGCAATGGTTCCAGCTTGCCAAGGTCACAGAGAAGTCAATTAAGGTGTACGTGTCCTTTGGAATCAAATGTAGCTGTATTATAAGCCTATGTGAGGGCAACTCTAAAATGACTGCCGTACACAAAATGGAAGCCAAGGGTTCAGGACAAAAATGAAGATTTCGAGGTGAAATCGTTACTGGGATATGACGAAAATGCTTGTACATAGTGTACTAGCCATTTTCGGTCTTTTGATACCAAAATCGTCATACTACGACAAAGTTTATTGCACGAGTCCAGAATTTTCAGAACTACAGAACTTTAAACAATCATTCATTGATCATTGTGTGTATTTGCAAATGTCTTGCACTCTATATTAAGCCTAAGGCAGCTCTACTATACTATCCTCAAACAGTACTTTGGATTGCATGGAAAGCCCTGGATGCATTACATGTAAATCAAATGTTCGATGTATCACAAAGAGCCCGCTTCCTTCGGTACAAAACTGGGCACGATCATTTCAATTCTTTTTTTTATTTTTTATTTAAAAGAAAGTTATGCACGGTTTGCTATTTTTGCACAAAGCTCATCCAGGCCTGTTAACGCTGGCGACTTCCCGTTTCAAGGATAAACGGCACCCAGATTGCAGGTGAAGGTGTGTCTAGCAACCCACTGTAAGGTCAGTGTTTTCCTCTTTATGGATAACCTGGTCGAAACTAAAATACCAGGGGGTGTCATAGATTCCTAATCATATATTTAATTGGGTTCTGGCCATGTAGTGAAATGTTCAATCTGCCCTTATGAATTAATATGCTGTGAAAGTGTGTGTATGATATTAATAAAATAAAAATTACTGTTATGTTAAACGAGGGTCCTTAGCAATGGAATAGTACTCTGGATATTGTCAAGTGCAGTATTTTTCCCTTGCAGGAATCCTCCTGGATCCCTTAATTACTACTCATCTATACACTGAGGGGCAGATTTATGAAGGCCTTGCGCCGCCGGTGCGTCACTTTTTCCCATGTTAAAAATGCCGCACCGGAGGCGCAAGGCCTTCATAAATCTGCCCCTGAGTCTTAACGTTTGGTTCTCTTACTATGAGCTCCTATTCACTTTGCATAATATTTTAGAGATATGTTATATTGATACTGAGAATTGCGCGATGGTGAAGTATTATTTGCTGCATGTCACATTGCAGGGACTGATTAGGCAATATTTATAAATATGATAGAATTTGATGATAGCTGCGCATTGTTGTGCAAACGTTTTTATGGAATGTTTGATAACTTGTGTAATGTATTGGATGAATTTTGATTTGTATGTGCCTTTCATCATGTCGTGCAATTTAGAGGTAGACAAATTGAATGATAAATGCACGTGGATAAAATGTAATGGCTCTGGGGCAATTCTCTTTCTACCCAGTTTTAGGATATTTATGGATTTTAACATTTTGCACGTTCTTCCCGCAGGTTATAATGCCATGGTCATAGCGTATGGCCAGACTGGCTCTGGAAAAACATTTACAATGGGTTGCGGCGAATACGCACAAGTGCGGGATCAGGTACCCTCCTCGATCCCTTAATTACTACTCATCTATACACTGAGTCTTAACGTTTGGTTCTCTTACTATGAGCTCCTATTCACTTTGCATAATATTTTAGAGATATGTTATATTGATACTGAGAATTGCGCGATGGTGAAGTATTGGTTGCTGCATGTCACATTGCAGGGACTGATTAGGCAATATTTATAAATATGATAGAATTTGATGATAGCTGCGCATTGTTGTGCAAACGTTTTTATGGAATGTCGATAACTTGTGTAATGTATTGGATGAATTTTGATTTGTATGTGCCTTTCATCGTGTCGTGCAATTTAGAGGTAGACAAATTGAATGATAAATGCACGTGGATAAAATGTAATGGCTCTGGGGCGATTCTCTTTCTACCCAGTTTTAGGATATTTATGGATTTTAACATTTTGCACGTTCTTCCCGCAGGTTATAATGCCACGGTCATAGCGTATGGCCAGACTGGCTCTGGAAAAACATTTACAATGGGTTGCGGCGAATACGCACAAGTGCGGGATCAGGTACCCACAGCAGGAGTTATCCCTAGAGTAATACATTACCTGTTTAGAGAAATCAAACAGCGGCCTGACTGGACGTTTCTACTGACAGTATCCTACCTGGAGGTAGAGTGTCTGCCGCCTTTTATCTATATATTATTTTTCAAAAGACCGGACTCCAATGTAATAGTTTGCTCTTATTCTGTAAGAACATCTAGGTCTACAACGAGGAAATAATAGACCTGTTGTCTGTCGGACACAAATCCTCACAGATCAGCATTTGAGAAGATCTTCAAAAAGTCATACAGGTAACACTTTGGCAGCCCCTGGTTTTTAAACCCAAAGCCGTCAATCGTTGTAGCCATCCCTGATGGCTCAAATCCCATATGCTCAGATGGATGTAAATATGCGTGGACTTCAAGAAAGTGCGCTGACATTCTTGTTGTTTAATCAATGTTTAATGTTGCACTCTTTTTCATTGACTGAGTGTTATCGTTTTTTGAAGTATATTACACCAACGAACATGTCCCAGGCACAACAGTACAGTTACTCGATCGGAAGCGGTCGCTCCCCACGCTCCCTCCTCTCAACCTGGTATCGTAGCGCTTTGTTTATCTCTGCTGACATCGTAGCGCTTTGCCTATCTCTGCTGACATTGTAGCGCTTTGTTTATCTCTGCTGACATTGTAGCGCTTTGCTTATCTCTGCTGACATTGTTGCGCTTTGTTTATCTCTGCTGACATTGTTGCGCTTGATTGCTCCTAGTACATTCGTATCGCATTTTCTGTGCCCTGCTCGCATTGATTCATTGTGGCTGCCTGTGGTTTGCCTGAGCGCTTTCAGTGCATGACCCATATCGCTCCTGTACAACACGTGACGCATTTATGTAAAGTCGCATTGCCTGGTAGCTGCAACTGTGCCTGATTGTACCGGAGCCCACATCTGCGCTATTTCCCTATCTGTGCCCCAGTCCCGTCCTGCTTTTGCTTCGGTTTGCGGCCATTTTGTTGTTGTTTTGGTCCTATCAGCCCGCCCCTCCACCCCGCTCCCACCTCCCAACTGACCTGCCCTCCCACGAGGACATAGAGGCTGACCCCTCCTCAGCTACTCTGTGACCACTCTGACTCGATCGGAAGCGGTCGCTCCCCACGCTCCCTACTCTCACCCTGGTATCGTAGCGCTTTGTTTATCTCTGCTGACATCGTAGCGCTTTGCCTATCTCTGCTGACATTGTAGCGCTTTGTTTATCTCAGCAGAGATAAGCAAAGCGCTACAATGTCAGCAGAGATAAGCAAAGCGCTACAATGTCAGCAGACATTGTAGCGCTTTGTTTATCTCTGCTAACATTGTAGCGCTTGATTGCTCCTAGTACATTCGTATCGCGTTTTCTGTGCCCTGCTCGCATTGATTTATTGTGGCTGCCTGTGGTTTGCCTGAGCGCTTTCAGTGCATGACCCATATCGCTCCTGTACAACACGTGGCGCATTTATGTAAAGTCGCATTGCCTGGTAGCTGCAACTGTGCCTGATTGTACCGGAGCCCACATCTGCGCTATTTCCCTATCTGTGCCCCAGTCCCGTCCTGCTTTTGCTTCGGTTTGCGGCCATTTTGTTGTTGTTTTGGTCCTATCAGCCCGCCCCTCCACCCCGCTCCCGCCTCCCAGCTGACCCGCCCTCGCCCCTCCCCCCTCTACCATCCACATATGACAGAGTCCTACACGCACAGCGGTCACGCGCAGTGGTCGCGGCCCAGTTGCGCCAAAGGTAAGCCAGTCTGCCCTGTCCGAACCAAGCCCGCGCCCAGCGCCAGACCCCCCGGACCCCGTACCACCAACCCCACCCGCATTACTTACGACGCCTCCACCCTCTTAGCCCTTAACCCCGGCCGACTCCCCAACTGCGCCCAAGCCGCTCCTGGACACACCCATGGACCCTTCACATGCATCTCCTGCAAGTATGACGGCACCAAGACCAACTCCTCATCCACGAACACCAAACAGAGATCTGACCCCAACCACCTAAAATGCATCCTGCTCAACACCCGATCGGTCCACAGACACGCCATCGACCTTTGGAATCTACTAGACACCATCTCTCCGGACGTCGCCTTCCTAACAGAAACATGGATGAACGCATCCTCAGCCCCAGACATCACCATTGCCATCTCGGAAGGCTACAAGATCATCCGTAAGGACCGCATCAAACAAACAGGAGGAGGCATCGCAATCGTCCATAAGAATTCCATCCGCATCTCAACCAACTCAGACGCCAACCTCGCTATCGCCGAACACCTTCACTTCCAGATCCACACCGACCCCAAGACCACACTCCGAGGCACCCTCCTCTACAGGCCACCAGGACCCCGTGCACAATTCAGTGAAGACATCACTGACTTTATCACCCCACACGCCCTCCCCTCCGAGGACTACATACTACTGGGAGACCTCAATTTTCACCTGGAAAAGAGCAACGACAGCAACGCCACCACCCTTCTGGACAATCTGGCCAACCTCGGACTCAAACAACTTGTTAACACCCGCACTCACTACGCAGGCCACACACTCGACCCCATCTCCACCTCCAGCAAACATATCTCCTTCAGTCACACCACAGTTGTCCATTGGACGGACCACAGCTGTGTTCACTTTGTCTACAAAAAGACCACAACCCACAACCTTCCTCAACCCACTTTGCGAAGAAACTGGAACAAAATCACCATCGACCAGATCTCCTCATCGCTTCTTCAAAACCCCCCGGCCCACCCTTCGAACGCCAACCAAGCAGCCACTAACCTCACTCAATGGCTAACCAATAGCGCCGACAACCTAGCACCTTTGAAAAAACGTCAAACCAAACTAGGCAGCAAAAACGCTCCCTGGTTCAACGATGATCTTAAGACATCCAAGAAACTCTGTCGCTCCCTTGTGAAGGCCTGGAAAAAAGACCCAAACACCAGCACCAAGGACGCCCTCAAAAACGCCACCCGCACACACCACCAACTGATCCGGACTGCCAAGAAAGCTGCACTTAAAGACCGTCTAGACAACAACGCCCACAACAGCAAGGAATTATTCAACATCGTCAAAGAATTTACCAACCCCTCAGCCAACTCCAACGACATCACTCCCTCTCAAACCCTCTGCGACTCCCTTGCCTCGTTCTTCCACAACAAAATCGCAGACATCCACAACAGCTTCGACAACCAACACGGAGACCAACCCACCCAACCTTCTTCCGTACCCTCACCCCCCTTGAACATCCTTACTGATTGGACCCAATCTCCACTGAGGACACCATCCGCCTGATGAACTCCATCCACTCAGGATCCCCCACAGACCCATGCCCTCACCATATCTTCAACAAAGCTGACTCCATCATAGCACCACACCTCCGAGACGTCATCAACTGCTCCCTCAACTCTGCCACCTTCCCGGAAAGCTGGAAACACGCCGAACTCAGCGCCCTTCTGAAAAAACCCACAGCTGACCCCACCGAACTCAAAAACTACCGCCCCTCTTGCTCCTACCATTCCCGGCATGATAAATGCACGTGGATAAAATGTAATGGCTCTGGGGCAATTCTCTTTCTACCCAGTTTTAGGATATTTATGGATTTTAACATTTTGCACGTTCTTCCCGCAGGTTATAATGCCACGGTCATAGCGTATGGCCAGACTGGCTCTGGAAAAACATTTACAATGGGTTGCGGCGAATACGCACAAGTGCGGGATCAGGTACCCACAGCAGGAGTTATCCCTAGAGTAATACATTACCTGTTTAGAGAAATCGAACAGCGGCCTGACTGGACGTTTCTACTGACCGTATCCTACCTGGAGCTAGAGTGTCTGCCGCCTTTTATCTATATATTATTTTTCAAAAGACCGGACTCCAATGTAATAGTTTGCTCTTATTCTGTAAGAACATCTAGGTCTACAACGAGGAAATATTAGACCTGTTGTCTGTCGGACACAAATCCTCACAGATCAGCATTTGAGAAGATCTTCAAAAAGTCATACAGGTAACACTTTGGCAGCCCCTGGTTTTTAAACCCAAAGCCGTCAATCGTTGTAGCCATCCCTGATGGCTCAAATCCCATATGCTCAGATGGATGTAAATATGCGTGGACTTCAAGAAAGTGCTGGTTTATCTCTGTGCTGACATTCTTGTTGTTTAATCAATGTTTAATGTTGCACTCTTTCATTGACTGAGTGTTATCGTTTTTTGAAGTATATTACACCAACGAACATGTCCCAGGCACAACAGTACAGTTACTCGATCGGAAGCGGTCGCTCCCCACGCTCCCTCCTCTCAACCTGGTATCGTAGCGCTTTGTTTATCTCTGCTGACATTGTAGCGCTTTGTTTATCTCTGCTGACATTGTAGCGCTTTGCTTATCTCTGCTGACATTGTTGCGCTTTGTTTATCTCTGCTGACATTGTTGCGCTTGATTGCTCCTAGTACATTCGTATCGTATTTTCTGTGCCCTGCTCGCATTGATTCATTGTGGCTGCCTGTGGTTTGCCTGAGCGCTTTCAGTGCATGACCCATATCGCTCCTGTACAACACGTGACGCATTTATGTAAAGTCGCATTGCCTGGTAGCTGCAACTGTGCCTGATTGTACCGGAGCCCACATCTGCGCTATTTCCCTATCTGTGCCCCAGTCCCGTCCTGCTTTTGCTTCGGTTTGCGGCCATTTTGTTGTTGTTTTGGTCCTATCAGCCCGCCCCTCCACCCCGCTCCCGCCTCCCAACTGACCTGCCCTCCCACGAGGACATAGAGGCTGACCCCTCCTCAGCTACTCTGTGACCACTCTGACTCGATCGGAAGCGGTCGCTCCCCACGCTCCCTACTCTCACCCTGGTATCGTAGCGCTTTGTTTATCTCTGCTGACATCGTAGCGCTTTGCCTATCTCTGCTGACATTGTAGCGCTTTGTTTATCTCAGCAGAGATAAGCAAAGCGCTACAATGTCAGCAGAGATAAGCAAAGCGCTACAATGTCAGCAGACATTGTAGCGCTTTGTTTATCTCTGCTAACATTGTAGCGCTTGATTGCTCCTAGTACATTCGTATCGCGTTTTCTGTGCCCTGCTCGCATTGATTTATTGTGGCTGCCTGTGGTTTGCCTGAGCGCTTTCAGTGCATGACCCATATCGCTCCTGTACAACACGTGGCGCATTTATGTAAAGTCACATTGCCTGGTAGCTGCAACTGTGCCTGATTGTACCGGAGCCCACATCTGCGCTATTTCCCTATCTGTGCCCCAGTCCCGTCCTGCTTTTGCTTCGGTTTGCGGCCATTTTGTTGTTGTTTTGGTCCTATCAGCCCGCCCCTCCACCCCGCTCCCGCCTCCCAGCTGACCCGCCCTCGCCCCTCCCCCCTCTACCATCCACATATGACAGAGTCCTACACGCGCAGTGGTTGCGCCCCAGTTGCGCCGAAGGTGCGCCAAAGGTAAGCCAGTCTGCGCCCGTCCGAACCAAGCCCGCGCCCAGCGCCAGACCCCCTGGCCCCCGTACCACCAACCCCACCCGCATTACTTACGACGCCTCCACCCTCTTAGCCCTTAACCCCGGCCGACTCCCCAACTGCGCCCAAGCCGCTCCTGGACACACCCATGGACCCTTCACATGCATCTCCTGCAAGTATGACGGCACCAAGACCAACTCCTCATCCACGAACACCAAACAGAGATCTGACCCCAACCACCTAAAATGCATCCTGCTCAACACCCGATCGGTCCAGAGACACGCCATCGACCTTTGGAATCTACTAGACACCATCTCTCCGGACGTCGCCTTCCTAACAGAAACATGGATGAACGCATCCTCAGCCCCAGACATCACCATTGCCATCCCGGAAGGCTACAAGATCATCCGTAAGTACCGCATCAAACAAACAGGAGGAGGCATCACAATCGTCCATAAGAATTCCATCCGCATCTCAACCAACTCAGACGCCAACCTCGCTATCGCCGAACACCTTCACTTTCAGATCCACACCGACCCCAAGACCACACTTCGAGGCACCCTCCTCTACAGGCCACCAGGACCCCGTGCACAATTCAGTGAAGACATCACTGACTTTATCACCCCACACGCCCTCCCCTCCGAGGACTACATACTACTGGGAGACCTCAATTTTCACCTGGAAAAGAGCAACGACAGCAACGCCACCACCCTTCTGGACAATCTGGCCAACCTCGGACTCAAACAACTTGTTAACACCCCCACTCACTACGCAGGCCACACACTCGACCCCATCTTCACCTCCAGCAAACATATCTCCTTCAGTCACACCACAGTTCTCCATTGGACGGACCACAGCTGTGTTCACTTTGTCTACAAAAAGACCACAACCCACAACCTTCCTCAACCCACTTTGCGAAGAAACTGGAACAAAATCACCATCAACCAGATCTCCTCATCGCTTCTTCAAAACCCCCCGGCCCACCCTTCGAACGCCAACCAAGCAGCCACTAACCTCACTCAATGGCTAACCAATAGCGCCGACAACCTAGCACCTTTGAAAAAACGTCAAATCAAACTGGGCAGCAAAAACGCTCCCTGGTTCAACGATGATCTTAAGACATCCAAGAAACTCTGTCGCTCCCTTGTGAAGGCCTGGAAAAAAGACCCAAACACCAGCACCAAGGACGCCCTCAAAAACGCCACCCGCACACACCACCAACTGATCCGGACTGCCAAGAAAGCTGCACTTAAAGACCGTCTAGACAACAACGCCCACAACAGCAAGGAATTATTCAACATCGTCAAAGAATTTACCAACCCCTCAGCCAACTCCAACGACATCACTCCCTCTCAAACCCTCTGCGACTCCCTTGCCACGTTCTTCCACAACAAAATCGCAGACATCCACAACAGCTTCGACAACCAACACGGAGACCAACCCACCCAACCTTCTGCCGTACCCTCACCCCCCTTGAACATCCTTACTGATTGGAACCCAATCTCCACTGAGGACACCATCCGCCTGATGAACTCCATCCACTCAGGATCCCCCACAGACCCATGCCCTCACCATATCTTCAACAAAGCTGACTCCATCATAGCACCACACCTCCGAGACGTCATCAACTGCTCCCTCAACTCTGCCACCTTCCCGGAAAGCTGGAAACACGCCGAACTCAGCGCCCTTCTGAAAAAACCCACAGCTGACCCCACTGAACTCAAAAACTACCGCCCCTCTTGCTCCTACCATTCCCGGCCAAAGTCATCGAGAAAGCCGTCAACAGCCAGCTCGCCGCCTTCCTCGAAACCAACAAATCCCTCGACTCCTCACAGTCTGGCTTCCGAGCAAAACACAGCACTGAGACCGCACTCATCGCAGCAACAGACGACATTCGAACCCTACTGGACAATGGAGACACAGTCGCCCTCATCCTCCTTGACCTCTTCGCAGCCTTCGACACAGTCTGTCATAACACCCTCCTACAACGCCTCAGAAACATCGGAATCCAAGGAAAAGCACTGGATTGGATCACCTCGTTCCTTACCGGAAGAACTCAGAGAGTCCGCCTTCCACCATTCAAGTCAGAAGCCACTGAAGTCATTTGCGGCGTGCCACAAGGATCTTAACTCAGCCCCACTCTCTTCAACGTATACATGAGCCCCCCTCGCGACCATCGCACGCCAACAAAACCTCAACATCATCTCCTACGCTGATGACACTCAACTGATCCTCTCACTCACCAAAGACCCGAACACCGCCAAAACCAACCTACATGAAGGAATGAAAGAAGTAGCCGAGTGGATGAAACACAGCCGTCTGAAACTGAACTCAGACAAAACAGAAGTCCTTATCTTAGGCACCTCCCCTTCCGCCTGGGATGACTCTTGGTGGCCAGAGGCCCTTGGAAAAGCACCCATCCCGACGGACCACGCATGGAACCTGGGCATCATCCTGGACTCCACACTCTCGATGAACAGACAAGTCAACGCCGTTTCATCATCGTGCTTCAACATTCTTCGCATGCTCAAAAAAACATTTCACTGGATCCCCACCGAAACTAGAAAAACGGTCACCCATGCACTGGTCACGAGCCGCCTGGACTACGGTAACACCCTATACGCCGGTACCACCGCAAAACTTCAAAAAAAACTCCAACGCATCCAGAACGCTTCAGCCAGACTCATACTAGACATCCCGCATAAAGACCACATTTCTAGTCACCTGAAAAACCTCCACTGGCTCCCCGTCAATAAGAGAATAACATTCCGCCTCTTAACCCACGCACACAAAGCACTTTACGAACTCGGACCCGAATGCCTCAACACACGACTTTCCTTCTACACCCCCTCACGCCAGCTACGCTCCTCCAACCAAGCCCTTGCTGCCGTACCCCGCATCAACAAAACCACCATGGGAGGAAGATCCTTCTCCTACCTGGCAGCTAAAACCTGGAACTCACTCCCCATTCACCTTCGCCTCACTCAGAACCACCTAGCATTCAGAAAGCAACTTAAAACTTGGATATTCGACAAGTAATTCCCCACCCTTCCTCAAGCGCCTTGAGACCCTCTGGGTATGTAGCACGCTATATAAATTATTTGACTTGACTTGGAGTAGTGTAGCTCACTGGTTAGAGGCGGCAGACCCGAGAGCAGAAGTCGGCCCGGGACCAGGGTTCGATTCCCGACGCGGCAGGGTCGTGGACCTTGGTCAGCGGACTCGATAATTCTCGCTTCGGTGCTTACTCTAATCAGGGATCACACTCGGCAACTCTGGGCATTAGCTTGCCTAATCTCCACAACGGCCCCACCAATTCCGGGGATGCCTGGCTCCACCTTGGGGACTCCCAGCAGGGACCATCCCACAGGGAAAGCCAGGACGGGTTCCCCAGAGTTATACAGCGCCGGGACGCCCCGTTGCTGGGGCAGCTGTGCGCTTTACAAGTATACTACATTTACATTTACATTTAAATATGAGCGTATTTCATAGAGCCCCCCCCCCCCCAATAGCCCACCTGCACATAGCCATCATGGTAATCCACGTTACATCAACCATTTGCATGTTTTTGGGGACATCCCCAGGCCTCATATCTGGCTTTCTCTGTTCTCTCTCTGTCTCTTGCTTGTATCCACTGAGCTAGCAGAGGAGGGGAAGACAGCCGCCATCTTTAGCAATTTCTCTTTGCCAGTACCACTCCAAACCCCACTAGGGTCTTGGCTCCCCGCCATCATTTCCCCCCCCTCTCTTCAGGGTTCAGGATAATGTGCCGGATAGTTGGTCAGGATGTGGACACACTTATGGACCTGCCCTTTGATGGCCGTTGCCTTTTTGGCGACAAAGCGGACAGTGCATTGGAGAGGTTCAAGGATTCACGGGGTAAGGCCAAATCCTTGGGGTTGTCCGCAACCCGCCCTCCTCCGCCTTCTGCTTGTCGCTCCTTTAGTGGGACAAGAAGGGAGTGCCCAGGAGCATTCGCAGCAGAGCCACAGGCCAGCACAACAACAGTCGATGCGCGGTCGCGAACTCTGCCATGGTGGAGCATGGGACCAGTGAGCAGGTCAGTCCACCACCATCGCCCCCGCCACTACCAGATCCAAAACTTCCAAGTCCGTGGTTTCAGGCACATTCTATGCCAGTGGGCGGCAGGCTTTGCCATCGCCTCACCTCGGACTGGTGGGTTCTCGAACGTCCGCAGAGGCTACTCCCTCCCCTTCGAGACGTCTCCTCCAGCCATGCCACCCCAGTGCCACTGCATGTCGGAGGATCACTTGCAACTTCTGCTGCAGGAAGTTTCTGCCCTCTTGGCCAAGGGGGCCATCAAGCGCATTCCAGTGCCAGAAGTAGGTCGTGGTTGTTATTCCCACTACTTTCTGGTACCCAAGAAGGACAAGGGGGGGCCTACGTCCTATCTTGAACTTACGGAATGTGAATCGCTTCCGCTGGAAGGAGAAGTTCAAGATGCTCTCATTGGCTCAGGTCTTGTCTGCCCTAGATCCACAAGACTGGATGGAAGCGTTGGACTTGCAGGATGCGTATTTCCACATCCCCGTCCTGCCAGCCCACCGGCGTTACCTGCGGTTCACGGTAGGCCACGAGCACTTTCAGTTCACCGTGCTCCCTTTCGTCCTTACCAGCGCCCCTCGTGTGTTCACGAAAGTAATGGCGGTGATCACAGCTCATCTGTGCAGATGGGGAAGACCCCTATCTCGACTATCACCTCCAGACGATGGCCGACCTCCTGCATTTACCGGGGTTCTCCATCAACGTGCCGAAGGCGCACCTCGTACCCTCTCAGCAGCTCCTTTTCATTCGAGCAGTTCTGGATATGGCGCAGTTTCAGGTTTCTCCTCCCAAACAGCGAGTCTGGGATATACAGGCGCCGATTCCGATCTTTCAGCCTCGATCTCAAAGTGACCCGGAGGCTGCTGGGCTTCATGGCCTCCTGCATCCTTCTGATCGATCATGTCAGATGGCATTTGCGGGCTCTGCAGTGGGACCTGAAGTTCCAGTGGGCGCAGCATATGGGGAACCTGTCCGACTACGTCCAGATCTCGGAGGGCACTGCAAGACAGTTGAAGTGGTGGCTCCTGAATCACACCTGCGTCAAGGCCAGATCCCTCTCCCTTCCCATCCGGAGCATTCCGTAGTGACGGATGCGTCCCTCCTGGGATGGGGTGGCCACATGGGAAAGGGAGAGATCCGAGGACTCTAGTCTCCGGCGAAGTCCAAGCTTCACATCAACCTGTTGGAGCTTCGGGCAATCCGTCTCACACTGAAGGCATTTCTCCCCTCTGTCAGTGGTAGAGTAGTGCAGGTGTTCACACACACACACCACCGCCATGTGGTACTGCAACAAACAAGGCGGGGTGAGGTCGTGGAGCCTATGTCAGGAGGTTCTGTGCCTCTGGACATGACTGGAACACCAGGGCTTGTCTCTGGTGGTGCAACACCAGAGACAAGCCCCCTGGCTTTTCGGACAAACTGTCTAATCCGGCCCCCGCTGCAGCTCATGTAGGAACAGCGCCAAGAGACCTATGGTGTAAGTGCGCTTTACAAATCCCCTAACATAGAACATAGGTTCTCTAAACGCCAGGGCGGACGAACTCATCCGCAGGTGCGTGCTAGATCACGAATGGAGTCTGCACTCGGAGGGGGCGCAAGGTCTCTTTCAGCAGAGGGGAGAGCCTTGGTTAGATCTATTCGCCACCGAAGAGAACGTGCAATGTCATCAGTACTGCGCGTTGGAATTTCCGAGGCGGCACTTGCTCGGAGACGCTTTTCGGCGTGAGTGGTGTTGCGGTCTTTCCGCCTATACCACTTCTGCCCAGAGTGCTGAAGATTAGGAACGGTCGGGCCCAAGTCATTATTGTGGCTCCGGATTGGGCACAAAGAGTCTTATCCCGAGCTATGAACACGAATCCTCCAATCAGACTGCCTCTTCAGAAGGATCTTCTGTCACAGCAGCAGGGAAAGGTCCTCCATGCGAACCTGTCCAGCCTCCACCTCTTTGCGTGGAGTATGAGCGGTGGCAGTTGATTCCTTTTGACTTGCCTCTTGAAGTTTGCGATGATTCTGGCAGCCAGGCATCCCTCCACTAAGGTGGTATACGCCTGTACGTGGAACAAATTTGTGGATCCCCTTTCTGCCCCTCTTTCAGATGTTATTCTGTTCCTCCTCGCATTGGCCCGGCAGGGCTCTGCTCTGGGCACTATAAAAGGTTACCTTTCTGCCATCTCTGCTTTTCTCAAGACTACTTGATCAACCCTCGCTCCAAGTCCCCTGTTGTAAATAGGTTCTTAAAAGGCATTACACACCTTTTCTCTCAGTAAACAGGGAACAAAACTTGATAATAAACCGATTCAGAGGTGTGTATCATGATCCAACAACTAGGGATGATGGTGAAAAGCGAGATAGGTCACGTGTTTTAGCGGAATCCTTCAAGGAATATATTTTCAATGCTTTTCTGAAGTTCAGAAATTATTATTCAAGACTGAGATAAAAAAAAAAACAGATGAGGTTTCCTAGGGTGAAGCCTTGGTAGGGGAGTGATCTTCCTTCAAATCCCTTGAATGTGTTAGGTGTGGTTGCAAGCAAGTTCCAGGATCAGACCCATATCATGCATTAAGCACGAAGCACATAATTGTGACCTTTGTTCACCGCTGAACTGGTCACCAGTGTAATGCTTGCAGGGTTGCAATGAAATGGTCAGAGTTGCACATATTGAGGCTCGGACAGGTGGCATAACTTTAAGCATTTTTATGATTTGGCAGGTAGATTAGCGTAAGTAACATTGCAGAAATCAAGCATAGATATTGCCACTATAAGCCCAACAGTATTACAATGCAGAGGAGTCAACAAGTATTGGCATAGCCAATAGGTCTCGCCTTTGGGACTTTAAGTGTGTAGCCATGCAACAGTTGATGTTTTACCAATAATATTGTGCTGCATAATTAAATACTTATAAGGTCCCAATGGCGAGACCTATTGACTATGCCAATGCTTTTCTGATTTGGGTTCTTGGTTGTAGCAAGTCTCAGCGCAGGGACACAACCAGGTGCTTTATGCATCCATATTTTATTATTATGAAATGGATCATTAGTGTTTTGCTTGCAAACTGCTGGAGGCTGTCACACTGCGGCGGTAATAGCACTGCATGAAGAAGCGCATGCTGCTGGAGTCCTATAGCACTGCCAGGGCACTGCAGGGAGTAGTCATACTGCAGGCAGTAAATGTAAATGTACAGGAATTTATATAGCGCAAATCACCAAGCGGTTTCTAAGCGCTTGTTTAGGGAACCCGTCCTGGTATTCCCCTGTGAGAAAACCACGGCAGGTTATCCGCAAGGTGAAAGCCAGGCATCCCGCCGCGAGGGGCCATTGTGGAGATTAAGCAAGCTATTGCCCAGAGTCGCAGAGTGTGAACCTGTGAATCGAGTAGGCACCGGAGCGAGAATTGTTGAGTCCATGGACATTTTAGGACTCAAGACCCCGCCGAGCCGGGAATTGAACCCTGGTCCCGGGCTGACCTCTGCTTCCAGGTCTGCCTCCTCTAACCAGTGAGCCACACTTCTCCACGTAGTCACACCGCAGTGGTCATAGCACTGCAGGAGGAAGTGTGTGCTGCTGGAGTCCTATGGGACTGCCAGAGCACTGCAGGGAGTAGTCACACTGCAGTGATCATTGCACTGCATGAAGAAGCGCATGCTGCTTGCGTCATAGCACTGCCAGGGCACTGCAGGGAGTGGCCACACTGTGGTGGACCTAGCACTGCATGAAGATGCGTGTGAGGCTGCAAGGAGTAGTCACACTGCAGTGGTCATGGCACTGCATTAAGGTGCGTGTGCTGCTGGAGTCCTATAGCACTGCCAGAGCACTGCAGGAAGTAGTCACACTGTAGTGCACCTCCACCCTCACCTTCAGCCCCTACTGCTGTTTTGCCATTAGGCTGCCATTCACCAGTCCCTTACTCCAGAACTGGGGACTCACCCAGCCCTGAGAGCAAAGTCATGCCCTACAGCGTTGCACAGATCTAACAGTACACGTCATGGCTACCCTGTAGTTCTCGTGTGGTCCTCAAAGCACACAGTGTGTGCATGCCGAGGGACACCAGTTGCTTAGTTTTGTTGCAGTATCTGCACGTTGTGTTACGCTTGAGATTCAGAGGGAGAGCCGAAGGGATGGGGGTGGATGTCTGCCGTCTTCGTTCTGGGCTGTTTGCTGCAGTGTTTTACCTCAGATGCTGCGCACAGAATACCCAACACAGACCGGGAGGTAAGGGTTAACCCTGCAGTGCGAGGTCCCTCCCGCTGCTCCCATTGGACATCAATTTCCGGGGAGGGTTCAAATTGAGCAATCTGTTCTCACACTGCAGAGGGTGATGTAATGGGAACCCTGGACCCTGACAACATCACTGAGGAGCAGCACATGTGTCCCGAGCAGGGGCCGGGAGACCCACAGTCTGCTCGGCACATGGATGTAAATAGACAGGGAAGCAGGCAGACGGACGCAGACAGAAATAAATACATAAGTAACACGCATGCAAGTCCATTTACTCTTTGTAGTCCCGTCTGCATATTTCTGCATGTGTGCCCGTCCGTCGACTAGCCTGCCATGCTCATGGGTTGGTAGACATACTGCCAGACATGACTGACCATTAAAATATATGCAGAATGCCTACATTTAACCACATTAATTAAACCATTTTAGCGCAGAGTATCTACAGTCCAATAAAAGGTGCAAAACCCGGTCTGCTTGAATTTATGGGTCAGACTAACGGTAGAAAGGCCCATGGCAGATAAAGAGAGAAAATACATTGTTAGCTCCTTATGATTAGGGTGACCAGATTTTTAACAAGCATTGGCCGTGAAAGTAACGCGGCTCACTGAGAACATCAAAGCGGACGAGGAGGGAGGGGGAGAATGGATGGGGGTGTGCAAGCAGAGGAGCCATTAGAACAAGGCTTAATGAGATAAGAAAGGAAGATCGCGGCTGCGCGCGTTAACGCACACTTGCACGTGTTGTAATGTGTTTACTATGGGAACTGTACCGATATTCCTGTTCCTGACCCTTGTCCGGTTAATAACTCACTATTGGCCATACAACGACACAGAAACCCGTTCTCTGATTAAGTCATAGCACATGCTGTCAGAAATTAGGCAAGCAATATCCCTCCAGCCCTCATAGAGAGCATACCGAGTTCTCAAAACAAATCAAACCTCCAGCCGAACTGGGAAATCCCCCGCAGCTATTGTTTTGATTTCAGCCAAGAACTCCGTAAAGAATGTAAGAACGACCAGTTCTTATGACATCCTTATTGACGTATTTATGTCCATCCTTACGTCAAACTCGGCACCTTTCAGGTATAAATATTACCGACATTGCCCTAAGCAACACACGGTGGTGACGAGTTGGAGCAGCGCTACTTGCCGAGGAGCCCAGCTGATGCAGGAAGCCCACGGATGCTGCCCCTGCCTTTTGACGTGCTAGAGAGAGATGCTGCCTTTCTCCTGCCGAGAAATCCAGCTCCGGCGTTCCCAGCCCCCCTCGCGGGCAACTGGGATATCGAGTCCAGAGATTGAGATACCAGCCCTCCAGCCTTCTAAATCCCAGGTACTGAACTGAATAACCCCTTACAGAGAATTCTTGAGTCAGATCCTTGGCAAACCAAACTTAAACTGCTACTTATCTACTCCCGCCCACGTATTAGGCTTAGGTCAGGTACACCGGGGTAGGCGTAGTTAGAAGCACCTGTTGAGTACGATTAGTCAATGTAAATATGTATGTATAACTTTATCCATTTTAAGTATCATATGGCTAAGAAACCATATCAATGCTTTTACAGTATTATTTTATAATCCTGCTTTTACTGTATGCACTTTACTTAACTATAAGTATTGCAATAATAGCGATTCATTTCTCTTGTATGAGAAAGGAGACTGATCAATAAATAACACCCTTTTATTGAACACGCCCGTCTCTTCCTTTTCTCTACAATCTGGTGAAACTAAGAATGCACGTACTGACTGAGTAAAATGATGGTCTTTTTGTCTTCACACGACTCTAGAGATATACTCTTGATTAGGGGGAGCAAAGTTGTCATGTTCTATGGTTGTCAGAAACTAAATCCCTTCTTGTCTATCCAGGGAGGTTGAACTCCTCCTTGCCTATTCGAGAAAGTTTCTAGTGAACTCTGAGCTAGCTGGCACACAACTTTAAGTCTAATATCGTCAGTAGAAGACCTAGTTAACCACAGTCCTACGTCTATACTATTGAAGATATTATTCCAATGCGCAGAGCCTATTGGGAAAATAGGAACTACACTACAGTGTTCACGCGCACATGCACGCAAGCTTTAGACCAGGAAAAGCTTGTGGGTAGCACTTTGAAAAGCCCCTTATTAAAAGTCGAGCAGCAACGCATGCGCTGCTCTAGGCTCGACCTAAAAAGGCACCCATCCGCACCCTTAAATGTAATCTTTGTCGAGGCAGATATGTGTTGTCAGTACCCACCCACCTCCGATTTGGAGCACTGGGCTCGGAGAAGTGCTCCGTAAACTCTCCCTTCCCGATGGAGTCAATCGCAATGTTTTGGAGCATCAGTTTGTACCACTGCATCTGTGTAAAAAAAAAAAAAAAAGACATAGATTGCTCCCTGTGTGAACTTGCCAAATTTCTCACCTTGTTGGGTCTTGTGGTTATTGCTGGACTGCTTCATTATCTATTAAAGTCGCTAATTTCTGTACATGTACAGCAGGAAAAATACCGCTAACTAGGTTATTTATCCAATTGGATTCACTTCCTGAGACATATACCAAGCCATCATAGGGATCAGTTGGACCCTTTTCTAGGCAAATATATGAATTGGCATGAGCATTTACAAGATACCCCTCTCCTAAAATACAGCTTTTTCTGGGACGGAACTTTTCATAGTTTATGAATGTTTTTGGGTGACAGGCGCATCGTGCTTTGTGTGGAGAAATGTAGCGCCTCGACTGAGCTCAGCTTTATTTTTCTTTGCTACTCTGATATAGCTGCAGACTACCCGGGGCTATCTGTTCACACGGGTATTGAATACAGCGGCAGCTGAGACTTTGGGACCTGCGACCCAGTTTTGATCCACCCATATTACCTACAGGAGTCCCTGTACATATCTCAGGCCAAATATTTTGCCCTAGGGCTGATAAAATGTACTGCATTTCTGGAGATTAATTCCAGGTTAGGCCACAAAGATTAAGAGGTGGCTGTGAATCGCTTGATCCTCTTATGCGAATTAAGGTTGCCCACGCATGCCACAGGAGGTATTTCCAGTTTGTTTTGAATTAACTGGGGAGGGCTTGGTGTGTACCGAACAGGTCGAGACGTTGCTTTTTGCTTGCCCTTACCACAGAACGGCTAACCTTAATTGTGTTTACTTGTTTTCGTTTATATGCAAGGTTAGGGGCACCTTACTTCCAAAAGTGAGTCGGTGGGGTTTCACAGAAACCAAAAGAATAAGAACCTCAGAGCTACAGCACTGTCAAACTGTTCTCTTCAAAAAATGTAATTGGATTTGCTTTACTAATTTCCCTGCACTTTCGTATGATGGCAGGAAAGTGAGCGTACAATTACCATTCTACGCTCTCTCTCAAATCTCCTGGACCGCTCCCATCTGCTTTCGATTCTGGTCCATCTAAATGGCAAGACTTGCTTGATGGCTCGTCACGTACATATCCCTAGCAAAGTGCATAATATTACAGCCTATCGGTACTTTGGGGTCTGAGGCTTCGTTATTGCATCTAGATACAACACCACTGACATGCACCTAAAACCCGCTTTTGCAAATGGATGTCTGCACTATGTAAAGATGCTGCGAATGATTAACTGTCCCTGCATTCTAAACACCTTTTTGACCAACTGACCGACATTGCACGAAACTCGCACTGCCTCGAGTCTGAACACCAGAGCGCGCTCTCGCAGCCATTATAAACACTCAGACTCACTTCAAAAGTACTACCAAAGTAAAAGAAAATACAAATACATTCCTGGGAATAGCTAATACTATGGTAGTGAAAGATCCAGTAAAACGTGAAATATAAACTGACACTAAACTGACCGGCATTACATTAATTGTTCAGAAAGCGGCTGTGTTTTCCCCCAATAAAGGCAAGGACAAGACTATAGGGACCCGTTTACATGTCCGTTCTAAAATGCTACGTGGTCTGCGACTTTGCCCAATTGAAGTCCTGTTTCCATTGTTTGCAGATGTTGAATGCTTTCTAGTCTTCACCTACTGTTGTCTGGTGCCCTTCCCGGACTATTAGTCCATGTATGGTTGACCACCTCACCATTGGATTTGAGGTCGCTACCAGAGTTCTAGGACTTTCTAGAGTATTGCAGTTAGGAGTTCCTCATCCAGTGTTTCAGCGACATCTAGTGAAATGCTTAACAAGCTACTTTGTTGTTGTATAACATTTTCAAACAGTTTATCGGATGCAATTAAAAATTCCACTGGCACGACAAAGCGGATACCGCCTTGAGCATATGGTATCCTCAGATAATTTAAACAACTGCTCAGTACTGCCAGGGTAGAGTATCCATTTTATCTGTTCACTATATCCACCGAGCCACCCTGTACAGACAATACATTGTTAGCTCCATCTAATTAGGGTGACCAGATTTTTAACAAGCATTAGACGTAAAATTAACGTGGCTCACTGAGAACATCAATTCTGACGATGAGGGAGGGGAGAAGGGAGGGGGGAGTGCGAGCAGAGGAGCCATTAGAACAAGGCTTAATGAGATAAGATCAGCAGATGGCGGCTGCGCGCGTTCACACGTGCATGCACGCAAGCTTTAGGCCAGGAAAAGCTTGTGGGTAGCACTTTCAAAAGGCCCTCGCTAAAAGTCGAGCAGCAGCACATGCGCTGCTCTAGGCTCGACTTAAAAAGGAAAGGATGTACCTAATGGGACGATTTCACATCGCAAAGTAAAACGTTCTTAATTTGTATACATTTGGCAGTCCAGAGAGTTCCACTTTTTCCAATGGCTGAGGTGGTGGAGTCAAGTCAATTAGCCAGTTGAATGGGGTGCTTGGAAATGTTTATGTGTATTTGGTATTTAAAAAGCAGTAAACGATGCATGGTCAGCATAAAGTTTAATAATGGGAGGAGGATGAGCTGATTTGTAGACTGTTTGGCATTGTAATGCAGTATTCTTTAAAGAGGTAAGCTTTAAAATCTTTCCTAAATTGGAGTGGCATGGAGGTGATCTCTAACATGGAAATAAGCATGTTATGGTATATGCAGGCTTTAGTTTACAGGCAAGGTCTGATCTGTTGTTGATGTGGGATGGTGTTGTGGGACCAAAAAAGAAAATTAATGTGGAGGATATTCTACTCACTACGGAACGGTGAATGCGGAGGAAAAAGTTAGTTGTGGTAAAACCAATATTTGTCAATGGAGAAGGTTATTGTGGAGTCAATGACAGATGGTTGAGTACTATTTCCCTCTAATAGATGTGTGAGAGAAGTAAGAAACACCAGCAGGTGTACAAGCCTCAAGAAGATGATCGGTCATGGCCCTCAATACAAACACTCCTCTGGCAGCACCAGGTGCCAAGGCACAGACTGGCTCAGCTGTTTCAAGTAAAGATGGAAAAGTGGCGGATCTCTTAGGTGAATGTGGAATTACCCCAAAGAGGGTTCAGCAGAAGATGAAAATGAAAGACACTCCATTCACTGCTCCTTTACACGGACACTGCCAGCAGTTCTATAGATTTGTAGCGTTGTTCTGTCCAGATGTCATATCTGTGCTTTGAGGCACGAACCATCTTCTTGCAAATGCTTAATCGGATCTCATTTTCATGTGATATGGGTCACATATGAAGTACACAGAAAAATAAATCTTAACTTGGAGCATCTGTATGGTACAGAAGAAGTAATTTCTATCCCACTTTCATGAGTCATAGCAAGACATCTAGCCACATGCTTCTTGTTCATCCAAACAAGACCGTGCAAGGTCATTCTACACAGGCTGGGTACATGATTATTCAAAACTGTCCTCCACCACATCCATCTCTCAACAGCGTGTACCTCTGTTTGCAATTTTGGAAAAATGAGCTGATCCAGGATATTGTCCATAATCCAAATTGGGAGTAAATGTGCCCAGAAATCAAGAAAATCCAACATAGGCTCACAGTTCCGAGGCTGCCAATGGCTTATGACATTTCTTATGCGCGGAATCCACATTTCCCAAACGAACCTAAAAATTAAAAATGACAAGAACTTAGTTAAGCAAACAAACCACACAAGAATATATAAACATGTTTTCCTTGAAAATTGTCAGCCATCTACTACGAAATCTTCATCTTCCCAAGATTTTGCAGGAGTATTCTGGTTCACTTAGTCATTTTAAAAATAGTTGCACAATGCAATTGAGTTAACACAGGACTCCTTACAGCCTTTCCTTTCCATTCAGAATAGATTTTGTATAAGACTTTGGGTACCACTTTGTAAACACATTCACACCCTGCACATCATTTCAAATAGTATTTCCTGCCTTGAAACGAAGGAAAAACTACTGCTATATTTATTAAAATTAAAGACACATGCTAAATAAATGCCTAATGTTTATTACACTATCAGGGGTCCCATGTAAACTTTCAGGTTTTTACAGTAAATCATGAATATTTTGCTGAAAAGGCAAATGGACCTGGACACATTGGTGGAGGCACAGAATATGCTTTAGGCACAATTTAACTCCTTCTACCATTTTAATACACAAAAAGCATGAAAAAAAATGTATTAACAATATTAATTGGAAGAACATTTTAAAACTTATTCATCCTGAAACTGGACTTGAAACGTTTGTAGGAACATATTTTAGGGGAAACATACATCTTACAAATAGAAAATAGGATGTATACATAGCCCTTGTTCTTCTTACTCCAAAGTGCTGTAGTAACAGGCACTACCTATTACCCAACTCAACCATACCGCACTAGACACAAGATCCCATTGTGCAATGGTGAGGGAAAATAACTACAGGACTCCAGAGTCACTAGTCATGGACATAGATCCGAACAGGCGGACTGAGAGCCTCAGAGAATTACCTGTGATATGGGTCCACTGAGGAATCTGGAGCACTATGGGACAGGTGACCATCTTCCAAAAGAACTCTCCACCGGGTCATCACATCTACGCCATAGGTGGGATCCTGACAAGAAGAGAAAAGCATGGATGCTTAGATCATTACAAAGTAGTAGGCATGATGCTTAATTGGCCCAGGAAAGCTAATCTGTAAAAACTTAATATTAACAAATTTAAAGCATTTCTTTGATTGTAGTCACACTGTGTATAGGTGCAGTCATTATAACCTACGTTACTTTACTACAACAAATGCACATCACAGCGAACACAAGCACTCAGGTGGCTGTGGGTGGCTGCAAGAACGATGATGGATGAACTAAGAAAGGATAGGCGTGCCAAAAGGACCAGGATACCCATATGTGTGATTGTATGACATTCAGAGGTAGAGCGACTGCTATGATGTCAGCACAGAGAGTAGGCAAATTGCTATCAAAGAAATAATTTCAGATTACTGGCAACCACAAGTTTGATCATCATAAACACTAATGCTGTGGAAACAACTATGCTGTACTGTACCAGCTGACGACTGAACAGGAGGTGTCAGATGAAGCACCCATCAATGTGCCATCAAATTACAAACTGTGTATGGAAAACCAATCTAAGATCCTTTGGACTTCAGTTACTACTAAGTCGGCCATGTGGAAATCTACATTAATGGCAATACAACCGAGAACTGAAAGAAGAAAAACAGTCAATTGTCGACAAACCCAACAGGGAACTGGTCTTTGTTTTCACAGCACAGTGGCAAAACCACGATCAGTGTCTTCTGGTAGAGGTTTCACAACTGCAAACAGAAATCGTTCTGCTGCTTAGCATCTTACGTCCATATGCTTGCTCGCCAGATGTTAAGCAGCAGGTTTAATTACTGATTTGCTGAATTAAGCACAAATCTTCCCACTCCTGTTGGAAGAGAGGCCTTCTTTGAAGGAATAATTAGATGAGATATGCTCAGGTTACAAATGCACACACTTTCAGAATTGGGGGTGCCAAAGGGGAGCAAAGGGCATGATTTTCCCCTGCCCGTCTCCAATTATTGAATGAGGTTTATCACAAGATGCAGGGTATCGAAAATGGATGATGAACTGTGTGTTCCAAATGATCAGGGAGATTTTATTCAGTGATAATAAGCTTCTAACATAATGCTGCAAAGTGAGAAATGCCTTGCACTCACTGTTTTTTAGGTGACTGGATCAATTAACAGATTAACCGCACTTCTACAGAGGATCAGGACTATTTCTTAGAGTGTAAGAACACCCTCTGAGGAAGAGTACAAAACTAAGCTTAGAATTAAGCTTGTTATGTGTATTTGTAAAGTGCACTATCCCTCGTGAAGGTATCCTGGCGCTGAGCAGATACGCGTGCTTAGCCCTGCTTATGGTAGGTTGGTTATGGCTTGTTTATTCTTAAGCCCTGTCAGGAGACCAGCCAACATGCTTAAGATCTTGAAGAGGACTCAGGGTCGGATGTGAACTGAAAGAATACACACATGAGGGAGTGTTAGGTCCTTCCTGCGGGCTGAAGGAGAACTTTAAAATGATGTATGTACACACCAGCTTTCTACTCATTTTCAGATTCCCACCTGCAATCTCAGAGTAGCTGCCTCTGCATGTAAGAAAACCGGAGCACAGAGTTTGTGCAAAGTTTCTGTTCAAAGCAAATCACTGGATGAAATATTTTTCTAGTTTTGACACTGAAATTATCAATCCAAGTACAGATGAAAAAGTAAACCTTGACGAGTATCGTCCTAACCAGACAGCTACTGCATGAAAGAGTTCTTAAGCCCAGGCCTCTGGCACATACCAAATATTTATGATGCAACCATTGATGGGGCAAAGTCCTAAACGGCTACCAGGAACTATTTACTTGGACTAAAGGTGACCCTGGCTGCTGTGAGCAAAACATCCAAGGGGAAAACGTAGGATGTTTCCCTACGTAAAGAATAGCCCATGCTGGCTGACAAGCAGATATGTGAGATGTCTAGATGGAATGAAGGGAGGAGAGGTAGTTATGATCAATTACTCATCTCAGCAGAGGTGGCAGGTATCCTAAGTGCTGCTGAAGTGTTGAAATTGCTGCCCAGGAAGAAAAGCTCACCCGAAACAGGAGAACCTTATTTGGAAAATGTTTGCCCTTAGCCATAGTCCCTTAAACATTTTGAAAATCCTACATTAGGTATCTAGACCACAAAGTCAATCCCCTCACTTTATGGATACCAAGATAGGGACATTATTTACTACAGAATGTACTGAATCTTGCTATGGTTCAGGATCTGTGTCAGGTACAAACTTTTTCTAAAAAGCAACGGGTTTTAAAACGGTACACAATAAATGCACATAAAAAATGTTTATTCCGAGGAACATATGGTGTTCGGTGATCAGTTTCTTGTGGATTTCCCAGGAGAGAAGCCGATACACAGTAGTGTCCCTATCACTGCTATCAACAGGACTAGAACAACGAAGATGGCTCATTTGAGTCGAGTCTCTGAGGTGTTGCAACAGAATTCAAAGTCTTAAGAGAAGAGTCACAGGAAATTGTAATTGTGACCACTACATCATGCACTGAGGTGCCGGGTTTTTAGGAACCCGGTGGTGCCAGGGGATAACACCCGAAGACCTCTGAGTTCTCCCTTGTTCCGGACCACAGAAACACGGAGTCTTCTAGTTACCGTCAAAGATCAAGTTTTATTGGTAGCTACCAAGTAACACGTGTCCCAGAAGTACACCACACGGAGAGTAGGTTCTTGGGAGACTGTTCGTTTTTACAGAACCAGCCGTCTCCTTATATACAAAAATAATAGCTGCAAGCAAGAATTCCTGAGTTTATGATATGGCTATACACATATTTCTACAATAATACAAAGAGCAAAGTCATGTAAGCAAGCCCATATTTTAGATGTCCAGTTTGTTGATAGATTACCCAGTTAGGCCTGGAACTCCCATCAGATATCGATGAAACCTTAATAAAGAAAGGTACAACCCAGTCATAAAACTGGCCATAAACAAGGAATGTGGACAGGTGCATGTTTGCAGAAAGCATGGTCTGTATGTCGTGAATGGTTTGTGGAATGTTATGTGTTCATGCTATCGTATTCGGCCACTGGGCGAGGAGCTGCCCA
This sequence comes from Lissotriton helveticus, assembly GCF_964261635.1. Taxonomy (NCBI): domain Eukaryota; kingdom Metazoa; phylum Chordata; class Amphibia; order Caudata; family Salamandridae; genus Lissotriton; species Lissotriton helveticus. The sequence continues at coordinate 383,077,698 of NC_136062.1, forward strand.
AACAGGTTTGGCCGAAGGCAATGGAGTCAGTTGGGACAGGTCAGGGGGAAGTCACGAAAAGGTGGACGTGTCCCTCTTGATCAAGCCCGACCTTTAATTGACTTATCATGAGGGCAAGATGCAAGATGGATGCCGTTCACAAAATGGAGTTTAAGGGATGGGGACGGAAACTACGATTTTGGGGTGTTGGCAACCCTCGATTGTGACGCCAATACATAGGAATGATGTCCTAATCATTATCGGTTCATAGACACCAAAATCGTCATGGTACGTTGAGGTTTTGTGACACGGGTATTGGACCTCGATATCGGGAAAACACCAGGGTCCGGATTTTTGAGAACCACAGACCCTCCTTTTGCCCTCATATAAGGCAATAACTCATGCTAATCTGAGTCCAAATCGGTATGAAGAAATTCATGGAGATGTTGCTGTAGCATCATTCTGTTACTCAGCTCGTCCTGTGACACAGGCTTCCGTACACGAGGTAGCACAGAGGCCACATAGTGCAGGAGCACACTGTATACATAGGCAGAACATGAACAGAAGTGCCAGGGTCATCCCAATGAAGATCAAAATTTTCCATCCCCAGGCAGTGATCAGCTCCCAGAACCACCCCAGCAGGGACCAGTCCCCTTTCTCAACGTGAAGGGAACCAGATATTTCGTGTAGTTTGGAGATGGCCTGGTATACTGTTGGTGCGTTATCAGGGATGAATATGCAACAACTGGATTGGATGACTCTACACACACCACCACGATCGGCGAGTATGATGTCTAAGGCAATTCGGTTCTGAAGGGTCATAAGTCGATCCGACTGAAGCTCGGTTGTCAGATTGCCAAGTGCTCCGGCCGTCGTAGTCACGGCGGATTCAACTATCCTCGCTAACTGTCGAATATTCCTGCTGTTCACCATAGGCCCCCAAAATGGCAAAAAACCCTTTGCGAAGTCAGCGAATTCCTGACCCGCAGTGTCGTCTTTACTCACGACACCCCTAGCTGTCCTTGTCCGATGGTAATCTGCTCTGGCCGTGTAGGTGGGAGGCAGCAGAAATGAGATAAAATATGTACCTGAGAAATCAGGGGGCAACCACGTGTAGGCTTGGTCGTGGCAAACGAAATACGTGCCTTTGGCTGCCAAAAGTATAGGGGAAGTTCGGGAAGCAAATACATATGTTTCCGTGCAAATGCTCTTTCCTAACTGTGCTGTGGGGTCCCTACCAATACCCTGTAAGCATAAGTGACCTCGGTGGGGCACTATCCAAACTGGGCGGGATTTCTTTGCTGCCTGGCTCTTTACCAGGTAAACCCCATGCTTAGTCACGTTCCAACGGGTGCAGGGACTGAGTTCATCTTTGGGCATTGTCAGATATGTGTCGATATCCCTACTCATATTTCTTATCCCTGCAATTAATGCCTTGTTATTGGAATCGCTCGTAGTGGAACGGGTCGGGTATGGTTCTAGGGCGAATAGGAACATGGTCTGGAAAGCCCACAGAGAACCATAGTAGCTGAATGGCAAAACGACGTATGGGACTCCCTTATCGGTTGTGTGTGGCATGAGTCCGCATATCCAACAGTTTGATGTGTTCATTACGGACTGGTGTTGGTGTAGGAGCTGAATGAAAGAATTGTTTACAAATTCGAGTCTTCGGGCAGACTCGTGTTCAGGTAGAGGGTGAAAGTAGTGTGGAGAAATAGTGGGAGGAGATGGTGGCTGGGTGTCATTCGAAAAGGTAACTTTAAATACGAATAGAGTATAACCAGTAAAAAACACAAGTATACTGCATAACATTAAAACACATAGTATCAGGAATCTTCTTTTGGACAGTATTGTGCCTAACTGTTTTCCGAAGTTCGTGAGTCTGACAGGTCTCTCTACCCTTGGAAACTCCATCCTCTAGTTGCTGCCCGCGGTGGTTGATTGATTCTCCCAGGGAGCGCGCTCTGCTCAGTCCGGGGTAACTCCCGTGGACCAATCAGAACCGTGGACCTAGAACTTCCCAGTTGCACTCCCCAGACTTCAACCGCGACCCTAGCAGCAGAACCGGATGGCGGTTCGAAAAATCAAAAATGAGCTAGTTCCCCTTGGGACGAGAGAGCTGAAAAATCAAAAAATAGTTCTTAGGGGAAAAGGGAAATCACATTAGGTCAATCGTTTATTAGTCTCTTTGTTTAGACCGCAGGTCGTACCGTTGTTTCCCAGGTCTGGTGTGGTCTTCAAACAGCGTCTCAGGTTTGGTAGTGTCCAATTGCATAGACGGCGACACAAGTCCTTGTAAAATATGATCACTCTCCTTTTCGGTACTAGTTTCTTTCAAACGTGCATCGCTGAAAGGGATGAAGCGAGGTACGGATTCTGTCTCAGAGTCGGCAAGTCCTTTGTTGACCCACCGGTCGTATGGAAGGGGTAGAGGGACCCGTTTGCAGTGGGTCCCATGTACCCAGTTCTTCTTGCCTTCCACCCGAACAGCAGATCTCGTTGAAAGCAGCACTAAGTGCGGTCCGGTCCACCTCGGCTGTCCGTTGTTGGTGCGCTGGAAATTCCGCACCAAAATCCACGAGCCGGGCTCGATGAGGTGACCTGGATCGTCAGAGGCTGGTGGAGAGGAACTGTGAACCTGTTGGTGTAAAACACGCAATTTAGTTGTCAATTCGCACAAATAGTCAAGTAGTACGGGGTGTTCTATCTCACTTAGTTTCTTGGGTCTTGGCACGCCCCAGACGTTGGCTGGGCGGCCAAACACGATCTCATGGGGGCTAAGTCCTAATCTGGAGTGGACAGTCATCCTGGTTGACAAAAGCGCTAGAGGCAGTGCGTCAGGCCATTTAAGACCTGTACTGGCTTGGATCTTGGCTAGTTTGAGTTTTAGAGTGCCATTGTAGCACTCTACTAATCCAGCTGATTGGGGGTGATTTGCAGCGTGGAATTTTTGGTGGATGCCTAAACACTCACACACTCTCTTCATCACGCATCCTACGAATTCACTTCCGTTATCACTCCAGACAATTCTAGGCATACCGAACCTCGGGAAGAACTCTTTGACGAGTGCTTTGGCAGTTGATAAAGCGGTATTGTCCTTAAGGGGGTACGCTGCCACCCACCTTGAAAAGGTGCAGACAACAACGAGCACGTACTTCAGGTTGTTGCACCTCTCCATGTGGATGAAGTCGAGCTGTAAAACCTCGAACGGGTACGTTGGAGGCGCAAAATGACCAGCTGGAGTTGGGGTTCCCCTACCGGGATTGTACTTCAAACACACCATACACTTTTTAACCACATTCTATGCATATTTTGGGATATTGCTATTCTGCCATACTGGGGCCAATAGTTTACAGATTCCTTTCGAACTGATGTGCGCAATTCCGTGAGCCATCGTTACTACTGCAAGTACGTATGCATTAGGTAATAGCCATCGCTGGTGTTCTGATAGTTCGACCCAACAACCATTCGCATCCAATCTACCTGTGCTTTCTCTCCATTCATTCACCTCGTTCTCAGTGGCCTCGGCTTGTATCGATTTTACGCTTTCAATGGTGTCCTCACACATTCCCACATCAGCAATCCATCTAGCGGGACCCATAACATACATCAGACTCATTGTGTTCCTTGCAGTTTTTCGCAACCTCATCTGCCACTGCATTTCCGCGGCCAACGTCATCCTGATTCTTTGTGTGCACTGCATTTTATAATGGCGACTTGTAGGGGCAAGGTGAGTGACTCAAGGAGCTCATTAACTAGCTGGCCATGTTGTATCTTCGCACCATGGGACGTAAGGAACCCACGTTCACGCCACAATCTCCCAAAACTGTGAGCCACACCAAAGGCATATTGGCTGTCAGTGTACACATTCACTCGCTTTCCTTTCGCCAACACACATGCTCTAGTAAGCGCAATCAACTCTGCAGCTTGTGCAGAATTGTGGGAAATGTGTGCAGTCTCTACAATGGTGTGTAATGTCGTTACGGCATATGCTGTGGTCGTATCACCATTCGGCAACTTGAAACATGAACCATCAACCCATAAAGTATCATTGCATTCGGGAAGGGGAGTGTTCTGTAAATCTACTCTCCCTTTTGTCTCTTCTTCTGTCCTGAAACAGCAGTCATGTTTGTCAATCTTGTCTGTCTCTGTCGGGATGGGTAATAACGTAGCGGGGTTGAGTGTATCACACCTCTTTATGTGGATGTGACTTGCTAGCAGGGTAAGTTCGTAACTGGATATTCGAGCGCTAGTAAGATGTTGTGTCTTGGTCCTATTTAGCAAAATGTCAACTGCATGCGGAACCATAACGATCAGAGTGTTATTCATGACTAATCCAGCAGACTGTCGAATGCAGACAGCTGCTGCGGCGGTTGCTCTTAGACAACTTGGTAGTGCCTTAGCCACTGGATCCAGAGTTGCCGAAAAATACGCGCATGGGCGCTGTTTGTCCCCAAAGTGTTGCGTTAAGACTGATAATGCACAACCTTCCTTTTCGTGGACATACAATGTAAAAGGCTTACTGTAGTTGGGGTTTCCCAACACAGGGGCCGAACACAATGCATCACGCAACTCGTGGAAACTCGTCTGACAATCTTCAGACCAAGGCATAGGATTAGGCGTGTCTTTGCGGAGTAGTGCCAGCAAGTGCTTGGCTAGTAGTGATAAATTCGGTATCCATTGTCTACAGTACGATGTAATGCCCAAGAAGGCTCGAACCTCTCTCTGTGTCCTTGGGGCACTTAGTTCTGTAATTGCCTGTATTCTTTCTGGTGTCAGTCTCCTTCCCTCCTTCGATAAGATGTGACCTAGGTAGGTTACTTCTTGTCGGCAAAATTGCAGCTTTGAAAGGGAGACTTTGTGCTTCATGTCACATAAGTGATGCAATAATAACAACGTGGCTTGTTTGCAAATCTCCTCAGTGTCTGCGGCGATCAGTAGATCGTCTACGTACTGGATCAAAGTTGACCCATCTGGCAGCACAATTGTGTCTAGTTGTGTTTTCAGTGCCTGACTGAATATAGATGGGCTTTCGCAGTAGCCTTGAGGAGCGCATTTGAAGCGGAAGCTTCGTCCTCCTAAATTGAAGCCGAAAAGGTCTCTACTCTCTTCGGCGATCGGGATGCTGAAGAAAGCGTTCTTCAGGTCAATCACCGAGAACCAGTCTGCTGAAGCTGGAACCATTGTCAATAAAGCAGTAATGTCGGGGACAACTGGAAACTGTGGGATAACTACCTTATTTACCTCTCTGAGGTCAATCACAAACCTATATACAGGGGGCTGTGAAGGATCAGTAAGTTTTAAGACCGGTAAAACTGGACTGTTACAAACTTTCCCTGTTGTTTCTTCAATAACATCTTTATCGATCAAATCATAAATGATCGTTAACAACGCCTTCTCGCATTCGTTAGATATTTTGTATTGGGGAATACGTGGCAATCCGACGTTGGCTTTCAAAGTTATGACATACTGTGTTATCTCCAAACGACCTACGTCATTGGAACCATTAGCCCACAGTATATCAGGAAGTGATGACAATTCGGTTGGAATACCTTCTTTCGACAAATACATCGGAGAAATGATTTTTTTCCCCAAGGTAAGTTGTACTCCCGAGGGAGAACAGTACAAAGTCGCATACAACCTTTTTAGCAAATCCAATCCTAACAAATTTTCACCGCAACCTGTTGTAAGAATGAGGGGTGCTTCCAATTCACAGGAGCCAACAGAAAGGGATATAGGACTAGAGATCGGGTTTCTAACAGGGGCGCCAGAGAAGCCTACTGAGACATTCATTTCGCCAGACAAAGGTGCGCCAGGAAGTTTTGAGTGCATAATAGAACTTTTTGTAGCACCAGTATCCAGCAGAAATGGCTCTGACACTCCTGAGGTAATTACCTCGACATAAGGTCCATCCTGGTCTACTGGAACTGAAACAACTCCCTCTCTTTGTCCATGGTTGTCCTAGCGATCGTTACCCTCATTGTCGTGTTCGGTGTAATAGTCGTCAGCATAGTACTGAGCTGACCTAGACGATGCGTTATTCTGTTGGTCAAAGCTATTCATGGAATTCTGAGGCGGAAAAGAAACTGTGTTCTGGGAGAAATTTCCACGGCCCCTACCTCTGGGGGCATGTTGAACACCTCTCCCTCTTACACCTGAAACACCGTTTAAGCGTCGCGCAAGAGCCGGACAATTATTCCTAAAAGGACCCTCTTCTTTGCAATACGCACATTGATTCGGGCCATACGGAACACGCTGGTGGGAAGACTCGTTTCCTTGCGCGTCTCTAGAATACTGCTTATTCTGTTGATAATTGGGCTGGCTAGCCATACGAGGCGGATAGGCCTGTTGGAGAAGAACTTTAGTTTTTAAATCTTTCGTCTTTTTGTCTGCCTTGTCTAGCTCGTCTTTGCGCCTGTTTTCGTAGTACTGAGCTGTTGCTAGAATCTGCGCTGACGTAGAGACAGCCCAAGCACTCTCTGAATCTTTCAGTTTAGCACACAGTTCGGGAAGCAAATTGTGTACAAACTTGTCTACAAACAATCTTTGGCCACCCTCGGTAGCCATATCCTGACCACTATGGTCAGTGAAAGTTTCCTCAAATCTCATGAAAAAGTCAGACACATTCTCGTCTTTCTTCTGCTTGCACGCGGATAGCTTGTCCCAGTTTACGCGTACTTCAGGCATAATTGTCTTCATGTACGCAATAATTCTACCGGGAAGTTCAGCTATCAGCGGCTCAGGCTTGAAACCACCGACTTGTCTAGCATCTGTAGTCGCAATGTTTGCCCACGAGTCACCTAATTCTTGGTCATGATCTGTATGACGTATCTTACTCCATAAAGGATGTGGAACAACGTTCCCAAACAACATGTCTATATCCGCTAAATTCATTATACATGAGCTGGCAGTTTGGGACAACTCCTTATAATACCCAGTCGGGTTTTTACGGGGATCGGGTAGTGTCTGCTTGAGTGCTAAAACTTCGGATCTTTTCCAGGGGACATGTACCCATACACGCTGGAAATGAGGCAGAACCGGTGGAACTGCAGTTGCGTCACCTTCCCTCCAGACCGGAGGAACCTCTCTCATGGGGTACTGTCTCGCTCTTTTCCTGTTGGATGTACCACTGTCAGAGGATGACCCAGAATTACCACCCGTACTTCTATGTGATAATAATATCTCAACTGCTTTTTCAACGTCGGGACCAACTATCATACCCTCCCCAAATTTAAATTGTACACTACACAACTCTTGCTCGTTGGTCTTCTGACCATTATCTACCAAATCCTCACACAGAAAAACACACATCTGCTCAAAGACGTATCTTTGCGTTGGTTCATCCCATTGACGGAAAACGTTCATGACAGACTCTACATCATATCTTGCTGTGTCCATAGCCCAATTTCGTGCTAACTTATTCAATGATTCCCTTTCCTGATAATCGGGAATTTGGCTTCGTAATTGTCTTCGTTCCGTGTTAGGGGTCGTTTTAGGCGACCGAAAAAGTGGTGAAGGAAAGTTAGTAACAATGCTGGCCATTTTATGCCAGACGGAAGGTGAAAGTGGGGGAATAACTGGTGGTAGAACAGAGTCACGCAAAGTAGAAACAGAAATGTTCGTAGAACGAGTATCAGAGAGACTAGAAAGTGTGCTAGGCGAAATTTTAGAAGGAACAGTAGGAGAAGTAGATGTGATCGGTGAGCCTTGAGGAGGCTGCGCCAGAGAAACAGGAGCCAGCTGAAGAGTAGCCGGTGAGTGCGGTAAAGGAGCCTGTATAACAGCTACCAGAGGTGCAATTAAAGGTTGCGGAGGTGCTGTGGCATTTTGTGCATAGGGTGGTGGCGAACTTAGCAAATGAGCCATTAATGGAGCTTTTTCCACGCTCTTTTACTGTCTCTCGCTGAAGAGATGGCAAAACGGGATAGCATTTATCTATTGCCATTTTACGTTGCCTGTGCAACTGCTCACTTATTTGATCCTCTTCGTTGTCTTTAAATTTTATCGCGGCTTGCATTACTGAAATACCTCTTTCCCTCTTATTCTTCTTTTCTAATTTAATTTCCTTCTGTTTGGCCTCTTTACGCCATAAGCGGAAAGAGTCAAACATCGCCGGTCGGGCTTTCTTCTTGAATAGTTTGACCTCTAGGTTATCTAAAACTTCTGAGTCGAAACTACCATATTGGGGCCATTTTAAAACACCATCCTTGCGGGTGTATTTTATCCATACTTCGTTATATGTTATAGGACCTACGCCGTGCTTTACATAGAGCTCATACGTTGGAGTTCCAATTGGAGGAACCGGACAAGATTCCTCTAATCGGGAGACCTTACTACAACCAAGACAAAACAAGTTTCCAAGTCTGCTAAAACCAGGCATCTTCGCTCACTAGTCTAGCTTCAAACTTCAAAGGATTATCTGTTACGATATACCTCGTGAATACACGAGTCCTTCGGCTTTGGGGCTTGCAAGTACCAAATCAAAGCGTATCTCAAGGATACCAAAAACTAAGGACAAACTAAGGACTGGGAGACGCTCCACTTATACTTAACTGAAGTATTTGAAGATCTGTGACGTCGCTAGAAGACTCGTCTATCGTTTCGCTCTACCAAGGATCACTGGGTCCAAAACAAGGCGATAGTCAGGGCAGCAGTCCTTCGTAGCCGTCAGGACGCGGGGAACCTCGCAGCAAAGACCTTCGGAACCACGTCGACATACAGGGGTCGCTGAAGTGGCTGGCTGTCCTCCGGAATTTTCACACGAAGCTCCTCACGAACATCTGGCTTGGACCGTCACCGCTTGATATCGCCCCGAGTTGGGCGCCAACTGAGGTGCCGGGTTTTTAGGAACCCGGTGGTGCCAGGGGATAACACCCGAAGACCTCTGAGTTCTCCCTTGTTCCGGACCACAGAAACACGGAGTCTTCTAGTTACCGTCAAAGATCAAGTTTTATTGGTAGCTACCAAGTAACACGTGTCCCAGAAGTACACCACACGGAGAGTAGGTTCTTGGGAGACTGTTCGTTTTTACAGAACCAGCCGTCACCTTATATACAAAAATAATAGCTGCAAGCAAGAATTCCTGAGTTTATGATATGGCTATACACATATTTCTACAATAATACAAAGAGCAAAGTCATGTAAGCAAGCCCATATTTTAGATGTCCAGTTTGTTGATAGATTACCCAGTTAGGCCTGGAACTCCCATCAGATATCGATGAAACCTTAATAAAGAAAGGTACAACCCAGTCATAAAACTGGCCATAAACAAGGAATGTGGACAGGTGCATGTTTGCAGAAAGCATGGTCTGTATGTCGTGAATGGTTTATGGAATGTTATGTGTTGATGCTATTGTATTCGGCCACTGGGCGAGGAGCTGCCCAAACAGGTTTGGCCGAAGGCAATGGAGTCAGTTGGGACAGGTCAGGGGGAAGTCACGAAAAGGTGGACGTGTCCCTCTTGATCAAGCCCGACCTTTAATTGACTTATCATGAGGGCAAGATGCAAGATGGATGCCGTTCACAAAATGGAGTTTAAGGGATGGGGACGGAAACTACGATTTTGGGGTGCTGGCAACCCTAGATTGTGACGCAAATACATAGGAATGATGTCCTAATCATTATCGGTTCATAGACACCAAAATCGTCATGGTACGTTGAGGTTTTGTGACACGGGTATTGGACCTCGATATCGGGAAAACACCAGGGTCCGGATTTTTGAGAACCACAGCCCCTGAAGAAAATCCTCAATCACTTGTGTAAAACCGACTATGCCCAATTACATCGAAAAAGGTTTGGAATCCCAGAGTAGCAGCAGCATCTTTTGGACCCCATAGTAGTTCACTTGACAATGCGTGACAAAGTTTTAACTAGGCCAATAGCCGACCTCTCCTGGAAGGTTCACCTGTTGGTCTAACATCGAAATCTACAGGATACCCGAAAGTGGTCTGTCTTTGATAGACTGCTGGAAAGCTTTGATGGTGGTTAACAACATACATTGACTTGGCTGTAATGACTACGGTTTTGAAAAAGATATGACCTCAACCACAAAAAGAGAGCGAAAACAAATAGGTGGTCTGGCACCTGATGTCAGATCAGGAAATGATGAGTACAACCATGCCCATCTCTTGACTGACCTTCTCAATGTCATGACCACAGCAGTGCACAGAGTGTGCCATTGTTGTACAATGCTGTCCATTATATTTTTCCAATCGATCAATAACAGCGAGGTGCAAGCAAACAGTGTAGCACTGGAATTAGCATGTATAATACGCTGATGTTTTTGCAAAGGTGCCTCAGTCAAGGCTTAAACCTCCTCAGAAATTTAGAACGGACACAAGCCTGACTCTGGTGATACCAGCTCTGAAACATGATATGCCATGAGTGTCACTGCTCATTATAGGAGCGGATGCAGATCCTGTAGCAGAGCCAGGAGCCTTGAAATTATGGAAAACCACTTTGTGAAGAATTTGTCCTTCATTTGGATCTTCAAATCTCCTGCGAGTATTGAGGGAAGCAGTGGCTGCCATCGGTGGCTGCTACCAATCAACAATGGTGGCCCCTACAACATGAAGCTTTTCAATGAGAAACCCGCTTGTGTACAGGCACCACCACAAGATGGACAGTGCACCAAAAAGGAAGGTGAGATCAAGATCAGATAAAAATAACTTTAGTTTGTACCCTAGGACCACAAGGCACCAAAATGAAAGGCGAACTCAGTTGAGCATGAACCCTTGTACTGTGCCTAAAGGCCTTATACTGCACAACAAGGAAAGAGGTCTCTGAAAACACACAAACACACCTCAGTACCTGCTAGGCACTGATGCTTCTGCTTAGGGAAAATTAGATAAACCCCTCCTCTCTTCAGAGCTCAAACATGGTTAAAAATTACCAATATCAGTTCTACTTGACAGCTGTTAGAAATAGGATTCCTGGCTGGCCAGGGCTTTCGCCAAAGTCAGTCAGAGACCACCACTCCTAAGTCAGGGCAAGGGAGTTACACGCCAAGATAACCCCTGCTCACCCTCTAGGTAACGTGGAGCGAGCAGCAAGGCTAAACTTGGAGGCGATGTGAGTTAAGTATTTGCGCACGCACCCCAGCAACAACACCCAAAGGCCCACCACAAAGGAAACTCCACACAAGGTATTATAAAAATACCCTTTGTATTACACCGAAACACATTAGATAAAACACACACTTTACAATGTGCCAGAGGCACAGGCAGAATTTACAGGGGATATGTACAAGACAGGGCCACCTGGACCACTGTCAGGAATCAGCATTTTTAGAACTTAGAATACAATACTTGTAGGCCTAGAACATAGAGCCTATCGGAAAGTACCTTCCGTCCTGGTTGCGCAGGATAATGCGAGTGATCTCCTTAGTAGGCTTTAGCGGGCGACCGGCTAGCTACAGGCGTTTCTCTGGGGCGACCAATGTGTGCGGCTCAGAAAAGGAGGGGGAGGCAGGATGCGGGCGGCCCAGCGAAGCGGCGCGGCTCAGGGGAGAGCGGCGCGGCTCGAGGCTTGGACGGGCGGCCGGACACGAGCTGCCGAGGGGAGTGAGCGAGGCACACTTCAGCGAGGCCCCAGTGGCCCAGGGAGATCAGACAAGTCCCAGCAATTTGTCAGGGAAGGCACAATAGAGTCCACTGGTCCTGGGACTATGGTCAGGGGGCGAGCTCAGTATCAAGCCCTTGGAATATCACTTAGACCATATCAGAAAATCACTGTAGCACAATATAAAAATAGAGCACACAACCAGTAACTACTGGTATCCAGGACCTTACTAGCACCACATGTACTAGGAAGAAAATAACCACCTAAGTATCACAATACCTGTAGGGGTGTAAGAACATAACACATGATGCAATGCATACATTCAGAGGTGTAAGGAAGGAGGCACATGACGCATTATCAACCCATTCAGAGGTGCAGCGCAGGAGAACACATGATGAATAATCTACCCATTCAGAGGTGTAAGAGAAACTCATGACGCATCAACATACGTTCAGCGGTGTAAGAAACAAGGCACATGATGCATCAACAACACATTCAGAGGTGCAGCAAAGAGCACTTTGCAGAAATCACATTAACATGAACTTACATCAAAGTCCAGGGTCCAGGTTGCGCTACTGCGCCAAAACCTAAACGTGGCAGCTGCCCACAAAGTGCTGGGCAGCTGAGGTACAGAACAGGGGGCCTAAAAGCTGCAGCTGGCACTAAGTGCTGCGCAGCTGGGGAAGGCCAGGGTAGGGATGAAGGAGTGCGTCTCACTCCTAAAGTTTAGAGTACATGTCCCTAGAAAAGCAAGACCTAAACGGTGCAGCTGGGAAAAGGCCAGGGATGAAGGAGTGCGCCTCACTCCTAAAGTCCAGAGCACATGTCCCTCTGAGCTCTGAATACAACTGTGGGCGGGGAGCCTCGCTGGGCTCAACAAAGAAGTGCCCCCTAGAGCCTCGCTAGGCTCTGAACACAAAAATGCGATAGCAAAGAAATGCCCCCACAAGCCTCTCACTAGGCTCAACGACTGTGTGCCAGCGTTGGAGCCTCTCACTAGGCTCAAGGACTGTGTGCCAGCGTTGGGGCCTCTCAGAGCTTGTGAATCAGGTGGGGGGCCTTCGCTGGAGTCCCCCCTCGGGGAACTCCACATGGCCAAAATGGGCAACGAGCCTCTCATGGGCTCGGGAGCAATGTGGGGCCCAGGGGAGCCTCTCGGGGCTCGTGGGCAAAACGGGCGGAGTGGGCGGAGTCCCTCTCGGGGGACTCGAAGCAAATTATGGCCCAAGAGCCTCTCGGGCTCGGAACACAGGCGGAGTCCCTCTCGGGGGACCCAGCATACGGTGAGGCCCCACGGGCCTCTGAGCACAACAGGGCTCGCTCTGGAGGGGAGGGGCGGGCACCGGCAATGTGCCCCGACGCCCCTCCTCTCCCTTAACGCACTCACCAGTCTGTCGGTGCTCGGCGGCTCTGCTTCGCCGCTTGCTCTCGCTGGCTCTCTCGCTCTAGGGAGCCTCGGCGGGTGTCAGCAGGGCAGCGGGCGGGGCTCGCACCTCATGAGAGCCCCGCTTTCTCGGCACACCGGTCTTCACCCGGTCCCCATCTCGGGACCGGGACTTAGAGCAGATGGAGCCTGCGAGGCACCGGGACTTCCGTTTTCGGGGAAAATGGCCACACTTCCGCTTCCGTCCTGCGGCCCCGCCCACAACCAGGCTGGCCGCGGAGGCAATTTTAACGCGGCTCGGGCCGCGGCGGTGAATCTTGGGGGTCAAAACGAGGGGTGGGCATCCTTAAAATCAATAAGTAAATAAGCAAGGTAGTCACTCGCTGGGGGTCCAGGACCCCTTCACCGAACGGGCAAATGCCGGGTGGGCACCGGCTCGAATAAACAGCGCTCCCAAGCACTGTGGGCATGAATGCAGCGCTTCCAGCGTTATAAGCAGAATAAAGCGCTCCCAGGCGCTAGGAAGGCACAGACAGCAACAAAGTCCTTTGGCAATCCAGCATCTCAGCAGTCCAGGGGCTGGGCAGGGCTCAGGGAGGCAAGCCTTCCCCTGAGCCCAAGCAGCAGCACGCCCCTTTGTCTTTGGGCAGGGTGGGGGCAGAACCAGACGCAGCTGGTCTGTGAGCACTGTTGATGGGCTCAACCACCCTCTCTATTCACTGGCAGGGCTAGGGTCGTTAGACGGGCCACAGGGGGGTGGAGCCAGCATTGTCAGGGGAAAACCCAGCCTCATTCAGGATACAGGTACACTCCTCCCCAGCCATCAGCATGCTAATCTCCCACTCACCACCGGGCAGACCCATCCAGACTTCCTGGAGCCTGGCATGCCAGCCAGCTCCAACCAATCACGCTCCAGCACCCTCACAGCACACGTACAGCAATGTCTAGGAATGGCACTTCCCCACTAGACACATACAAGCTGCACATACCGTTGCGCAGCATTCACTCCCACGAGTTCACAGATACCAAACTCGAGCCTGCACTCCCCACGCATCAGGAACTACCAGGGACACATACATTCCCCATGCATTCCTATGGGAGGGCAGGCCTATCTCACCACATGCACTCAAAGTGCGCATGCACTTTACACTGCGCCACAGTGTCAAAGTGCGCAAATACCAGAAATCACTATACTTCAAGGCAAAAAGTTCAGGGGTGAACCTGCCAGAAGGCCCAAGTTCAACAACAGCCATATTTATTTAGTTTATCTATGATGTGAAATAGTGCTCCGGTTCCCCAACTATGTGAAGGCCTGCATAAAGGTAGCAGTGTTTTTCAGCTCTTTGAAGCATATTATTTGCTCATACTCGTCACATATTGATAATGTTATTTTAAATAAGGAGCCCTTTAACTTGCCACTGCAGACTATGTCCGTGGGTTTGTCTAGGAATCAACACAGAGCGACCTTTCTGCCTCTACAGCAGTTATTTTCAACTTTCATGAGCAACTGTAACAACGGGAAAGGAACTACAGAAATCAATAAAAGTAAAAAACGTCATCACCAGTCACTCTGTATCAATTTCGCATAAAAGCATTCCTGTGCTATAAGGAGTATTTCATGGACCCTTGACTAACTCGCCACATGAACTTCATATTAAGAGGATAACATTCTCAAACCAATATAAATAAACGTCTGTACCTTCAGCGGGTCCCAGTTGTCGAAGTAATCCTTCATTAGAGGATACACAATGGCTGCTGCCAGGTCAGCGCGCTCAGACATCCTGTACTCCTCGTAATACTTCTCTCGCAGTTCCTCAAAGACGTCTGCACATTCCTCCAGTGTTAGCGGGTCCTCGCAGCTGGGCTGCAGGCTTCGCTCGCATTCCTCCACCGTCTCCAGCACCTTTGCCAGGTTGTGGATGGCAGCCTCCTCCCAGACGAGGACCTCTGTTAGCTACTCCATCTCATGAGACATGTTGATGACCATGTCCTTCTCATACTGAAGCTGCCGGTCATTCTGGATGATCTCTTGCTCAGTCATGTCTATCAGTAGCTGAAGGTTGTGCTCTAATTCGGGCAGGGCGAAGCCCAGAGGCTTTGTGTCTTTCCCTGTCGTTGGAGGGTGGTCCTCTGGGATGTCGTGTGAGATGCCAATTTGACTGTAGCTGTAGTAAACCTTCTGTTCCCTGCCAGTCATATCAATCACCTAAAAAAAAAAACAAGACAATACTCCACTTTAGTATTATGTGGGACCATACAAGAGGAAAGGTTAGTTGTAACCCTAGTGTTACATCTGTTATCTTCAGTAAGTCATATACATCATTTACTGTATTTGCCTAAATGCCGGATCCCAGAGCACTTCAACAAGAGGAATGGCTATCAAGCTTTTCTGAAATAATTGTATAACAAGTTTCATTTTAAAATATAGCCTGCAAAGCAAGTGAACTGATCTTTCCCCTTTTAATTCTCCAGTCTTTTTTTTCTTTTTATTAGATAAAAGACAAATTCATACTTAAACAATGACTGGAGTGCATAGGGTAACCACAGTTGCAATACATTACAGTATGAATTAAGGAGAAAAAAAACAGGCCTAGGAGTCCTCCGAGTCCACACTGACTGGGTCTAGTTCCGGGGGTTCACAAATATTGCCTCGGTAAGCATTCCAAGCTCCCCATACCTTGACCCATTTGCGGGGCCGTCCCGTGGAGACATACACAGCCTTCTCACGATATATACACCAGTCAAGATCTTCCATCCATTTCCCAACCCTGGGCGCCCGTGTTGCACCCCAGAGCTGTGCGATGTTCCGTTTGGCGACTGCACAAGCAAGAGCCACCCAAACCTAACCATGACTCGGCAGGTCCGTGGGCTCCCACACATTCAATAGACATCTCCGTGCCTCTGGGTCGACCCTCAGCTACCACACTTCACTCATTTTGGAATGTATCCGCGTCCAGAAAGCACGGATACTCACACTCCCACAAAATATGCATGAACGACCACGGCAACCCGCATCTCTGCCGACAATCAGCTGACCCAGTCAATCCCCTCCTCTGCAGTCCCAGGCCCGTGATGTAAGAGTGATGCAAAATTCTAAGTTGTACCAAACGGAGCCTCATGGGGACTGCCACTTCCTTGGGGGATGCCACCGCCTCCCTCCAGTCCTCATCGTCCAGAACAAGGCCATCAGCAATCCATTGGTCGCGTAAGCGCACCAAGGGGTCCTCTGAGTGATTGACCAATTTGCGATATGTAAGAGAGATCGCCTTGGTGGGCAAAAGGCCATCAAGAAGGTGATCCTCCAGCGGGGAGGCCACCGGTAGCGACTCATCACCAGAGATAGTTGCATTCAAGGCATGGCGGATCTGGAGATAACGGAACCGCTCGGCGTCGTTCAATTGTTATTTAGCCTGCAGCTCCTCGAACATCAGAACCCTATCTTTGACCCACAAGTCCCAGCGATCAAAGCCTTTCGATTTCCAAAGCATCCCCAACCTCTCAGAACTCCACAACGGCGTAGACAATGTCAAACGCCCAGCCCAACTAAGAGCACTATTGGCCTCATGCCACACTCTCGTGGAGCACAAAGTGGGCCCCTTCAACGAAAAACGGCCACGCTTCGCGTACAAAACACGAGTGAACTCTCCCCCCGGCACCTGACCACGGTCCATCGCATAGCCCGGGGAGCCATAAATTGCGTGGTTGATGGGAGCCAACTGAGAGGCCCAGTAATATCTCCGGATGTTTGGTAAACCGATCCCACCAACATACCAGGGCATCAATTTGGAGAGCGAGATACGAGGCCTCCCCTCCCACAGAAGGCCGTGCTGCAGAGACACAATCTCACGGAAGTACGACGAGGGAACAGGGTCAAAGGAATTCTGTAAAGCGCAGAGGAATCACGGGAGGGTCATCATTTTAAAGAGAACCGCGCGGCCCAGCATGGAAAGTGTAGGAGAGTGGGGTCTGCAATCCCATGGCCACCCCAGATTTTTGCTTTTTGCTTCACTGATTTACGACTTTCCCTGGCTGTGGGCCTGCTAATCAGACCCACAGCCTAGCTGTTCTCTAAATTACAACCATGTACCTTAGGTGCATTTTACCAATTGGTACTGGGCCACCTTATCAGTCCCTGTACAGTATACCTTAGGTATCCAGGGCATAGGTGTACCCAGGGCCTACCAGGGGCTGAAGCATGTATTATGCCACCCCTGGCTGGCCACCCTAGCAGACACAACTGGCTGCACGACAGCTGGGGCAAGGTGCTGTAATCACCCTTTGCCTTAGATATAGTATACCTATATCTAAACCTAAAATGGACACATATATTCCTATCAGTCACTCCTATGGTAGGCCGTATCAATCCTGAAGGCAGAGTGCTTGGAATTATGTGATATGGTGCTCTGGCATGAGCTGAGCCCGTTTGCAGCTTGCGGAACCAAGTCCAAATAGCTGTTCCATGATAACCATATACTCTTAAGGACATTATAATCCTCGCGGTTAAATGCTAACTTTGGTATAGCATTATCAAAACATGTCGAGTGGGGAGGCGCTTCGCGCGCGCCCAAGATGGTCGCGTGAGCACAGGGCTCCCGGACCCTCGCCACCTCCACCGCCTATCCTGTATTTTATCCTGTTTTGGACGACGGGTTGTTCATGGCGAAGCCTGGCTGATCACTTATCCTTTTTCGGAATTTGTTTTGGACTTTGGGGGCCGGTGCTGCGGACCTTCGAATCTTTCAGGCCTGCTCCACGGTGGTGCCCCGGGCTATGTTATCTCTGCCAGCCGGCCAGTAATTGAACAACAACTGTCTACTGGATTCCTCTGGGCTCGGCAGTTACTTTCGGTTTCGATTCTTGCCCGGGGACCTGATTGACTTTGCTTGCGGTGCGGCAGGACCTGATTGCCCTTCCTTGTTGGCCTTTCAACGCTCGATGCCAGCTTATTGTTGCCTCCAGGTTTGAGACGGGCTTCTACTCTGTCCTCCTTGGTGTTGTCGTTGCTTCTACAGTAACCATTTCTACCCGACATCAGGCGACCCTCCGGGGTTCGGGATCTAAGATGGCCACTAAGCCAGAGGTTGAGAGACGCAAGTCTAAGCCGGTTGTTCGAGGAAGTGCTGTACAATCGAATGTTATGGACAGGAACACCCGGCGCAGTGTCTAAGCCCTCGGCTTTGGCTCCGGATGGACCCTCGATTGAGGAGGAACTCTCGTTACGGGATGTTATGGGCGTCATTTCTGGAATGACGGCTACACTGGGACAACAGTACGAGGCCTTGTCCCTCAAACTGGATACTGTTTCCATAGATGTCAACTTGATCAGGGCAGACCTGGCGAAGACGAATGAAAAGGTCAAATCCCTCGATCTTAAGACTTCTAGCCTTGTTACCGACGTCTCTGAGTTACAAGTTGAGGTCGGGAACCTGCGGAAAGCCAATGACTATTTCTCCGGGCGTCTGGAGGACTTTGAAAGCCGTGCCAGACGCAATAATATTCGCTTGATTGGCGTTCCGGAAACATCGCATGCTACCTCGACGGACCTACTGGTGGAAGACCTGGTACTGAACCACCTGGCGCCCAAGGGTCTTAGCAAGTTTTTCGCTGTCGAGCGTGCACATAGGATCCCTGGGGGCCCGCCTAAGACAAGTGCTAATCCACGTCCAATCATCGCACGGATTTTTAATTTCCGCGACAGAGACGCTATCCTGCAGGCATCGAGACTATCTGGTCCCATCGCCTTTGAGAACTCCACAGTCAGATTTTATCCGGACTTTACCCAACAGGTCCAGAAACAGAGACTGGGGTTTCAAGGGGTTAAGAAGAGGCTGAGAGAAAAATCCATGAAGTACGCTATGCTCTTCCCGGCCGGTCAGCATAATGATCGAACTTTCTTCTTCGACCATCCTGGGATCGTGAGTGACTGGCTGGATTCGATACACACGGAACAAGAACATTCGGAGGGCTCTGGACAATCTGATCGAGCGGAGGCAGGCCTAATGGAACAGGAATAGAGAGTGGTATCGGCCCCCGCTCCTTTATAGTGGACTTTGAGCTGTGGCTAATGCTGTGACATTATCGTTTGCAAGTATTTTGTCTATTGGGGGTGGGTGGGGGGTGAGTGGGTCCTTCTCCTCCTGGGTTTCTTTTCGTAGACTAGTTGGGGGGTAGGGCGACAGGCACACTGCAAGTTGTGGGGCTTTTTAGTCTTTCGCAGGGGTGCGGGGTGGGGGGGTGAGACGGTTAGGGCAGGTTTGGGGAAAGGGGGGTTTTGGTTTGTGTTTTATTGTTACTTGCAGGGCGAAGACGAGACAAACTCCTGTTCTTGGATGTTGCTTAGAGTGTGGAGCGGGGGTGGGGCTGACTACGGAGATGGGGGGTAGGGGACTCCGAATACTGTGTTGGAATGTAAACGGGTTGGGGGATAGGATCAAGAGGGGGGTAGTAATGCAGTTGCTGAAACGTTTGTCTCCTGATGTTGTCTTACTACAGGAGACGCATCTGCTCGGCAACACGTGCTATGCTCTAAATAGGCGTGGTTATCGTCTTGTGGCGCACTCAGGTTTCACTTCGGGTTCAAGAGGGGCGGGCATTTTGGTTCGGACCTCCCTCCCCTTGGCCATTGATGATGTCATGATTGATGATAGGGGGAGATATGCCGCCATTGTTGGGCGTTGGGAGGGGAGGGTTGTGGTTTTTCTCTCTGTATACGTGCCCCCGGGCCTCCAAGCCACCACTTTCGCTGATCTGAGTGGAGTTATCCTGGGGCTCCCCGAGGGTTTGCTTGTAGTTGGTGGTGACTTTAATTCCGTGGTTTCAGGGATGCGTGATCGTCACCCTCCCCGGGAACTACCGAGGGCTCAGTCCTGGTTGAGGGATTTTCTGGAAACTCTGGGGCTAACTGATTGCTGGCGCTTGCTTCACCCGGAGCAGTCGCAATATACCTTCCACTCTGGTGCACATGGAAGTCTCGAGACTGGACCATATTCTTATTCCATCATCCCAAGCCTCCGCCATACGGGAGGTAAAACACCTTGCGAGGGGTATCTCGGACCACTCTCCGCTCTGGTTGGTGGTGGATGCGCAGCGGGGTTCGGCGGGCCGCGTGGCTCCGATCAACCCCTGGTATCTCCGCAATTCTAAGGTTAGGGCCGAGCTGGTTAAATCTCATGACCATTATTTTGTGGAGAATGTGGGTTCTGTTTCCTCCCCAATTTCGCTGTGGGAGGCTTACAAAACAGTCATTCGTGGCCAGACCCTTTCTTTGATCGGCAGCGTTAAGTGGGCTAACCGTGCTGAGGTGGTTCGTAT
Source organism: Lissotriton helveticus (assembly GCF_964261635.1). Classification (NCBI taxonomy): domain Eukaryota; kingdom Metazoa; phylum Chordata; class Amphibia; order Caudata; family Salamandridae; genus Lissotriton; species Lissotriton helveticus. The sequence continues at coordinate 383,097,931 of NC_136062.1, forward strand.
TGAGGGCGAAATCACTGCTCTGGAGGGAGACTTGGAATCTGGGATCACCACAGAAGGGCTACACTTGCTGGAATTGAAACAATATGAATATAGGGCTCTGGTCGCGGATGCGGCTTAGGAAATGGGCAGGCAGCAGCAGGGACGTCTGTATGATATAGGTGACAAAGCTGGTAAGCTGCTTGCTTGGCTGGATAAAAGGGAGAATGCAAGTCAGGTTGTTCCTGTGATTGTTACCGAGAATGGAGATAGTTACACTGACCCTGTTGATATTGTTACATGCTTTGCCGAGTATTTCCGGGAAGTATACTCCCCAGTGTCTGACAGATCTGAACAGGATTCCCACTTGCTATTACGGGATATTGCACTTCCCCGATTGTCTGATATTGATAGGGGCGCTCTGGATGCGCCGCCTACTGTGGAGGAGATCGCTGCTGCCATTCGTTCGGTCCGATCTGGCAAGGCGTCGGGCCCAAATGGACTTCCTATTGAGCTTTACAAACTTCGCCCAGATACGTTGGCCCCACACTTGCGCTCGATGTTTCTCGAAGCTTTGAGGGTGGGCTCCCTTCCCCCTGATCAGAGACTGGCATCTATAGTCGTCATCCACAAAGATGGAAAACCTCGAGATCGCTGTACCTCCTTTAGACCTATCTCATTGATCAATGCCGAGCCTAAGATCCTGGCCAAAATGCTAGCTACGCGTTTGGCCACTGTCATAGGAGACTTGGTTCACCCGGATCAATCCAGCTTTATACCGCATCGCAACACGGCGCTTAACCTTCGACGTTTGCATGGCGTCCTGGCGCGAGCTGGGACGTTACGTGAGCCCGCCATTTTGGCGTCTCTGGACGCCACTATGGCGTTTGATACCATAGAATGGCCGTATTTGGGGGCGGTTCTTGCTAAATTTGGTTTCGGTCCGGAGTTCATTAAGTGGGTCAAGTTGCTTTACACTGATCCCTTGGCTCAAGTGGTGGTCAACGGTTATGTCTCCGCTCCCTTTGCACTCGGCAGGGGGGACGCGACAGGGTTGCCCTTTGTCCCCTCTCCTGTTTGCCCTCGCCTTGGAACCACTGGCAGCCTGGTTGAGGTGGGAGCCGTCCCTGAGGGGCATTAGATGGAATTCGGAACTTGAGGACCGCGTGTCTCTTTATGCGGATGATATTCTGCTGTATCTAACATCTCCTCGAAAGTCCCTTATTGTACTGTTTGATGTCTTGACGTCTTTTCGTAAGAACTCGGGTCTTTTCATTAACTGGTCGAAGTCCTGTATATATGTCCTGTCGGGAGACACTCCTCCTCTGCCTCGTGGCTGTCCCATCACGGTCGCGCAAGATGGATTTAAATATCTAGGCATTTTTATCACTCTGAAGCCTGAGCTGCGTTTCGACCGAAACCTGCTGCCCCCTCTTCAACGCCTCCGGGCAGATGTGATTGCTTGGGGTAAACTGCTTCTCTCCCCCCTGGGAAGAGCGGCATTGTTTAAAATGATGTTGCTGCCCCGTTTCCTATACGCACTACAGAATACACTTGACATAGTGCCAACTAAATATTTTCGTGAGATTGAGAGCTTGCAGAGGCAACTGGTGTGGGGGGGACGTTCTCGTATTGCTATTGCTAAAATGACACTCCCGTGGTATGATGGTGGTATTATTCTACCTGATATCCGTCTTTATTATTGGGCGTCTCAATTAGGGGCGATAAATCACTGTATGTACGGCCCTTTGCCAAATCCGGCCTTTGAAATGGACAAGTGGCTCTTGCCTGGTGGTGACTACTACAGAACTCTTTACTCCAGACTCACTCCTCAAAATGTAACGGGTCCCACCAGGACGGCCGTCCAGGTGTGGCGCCATGCTTCCATGGCGCTGGGCTGGTCGGTTAAATTGACTCGCGCCACTCCGCTTTATGCCTCCGACAGACTTGGGTCTCTTTGGCAGTCGAAGGGATTTGATAGATGGGAATTGATCGGTATCTGTAAGGTGAATGATGTATGGGCCGGGGGGAGAATGAAGACGTTTGACGAACTGAAAACTGAATACAATCTGGGCGATCGCGAATTTTTTCGCTATGCCCAGATCCGCCACGCAGTCCTCTCGGTCTTCCCCTCAGGCATAGTCATACCGGAAGCGTCCCCGCTCGAGGACAGAATACTGGACGGATATGTTCCGGACAGTACGATTTCGCTCATTTATAAAAAATTGATCAACTCCAGGTCTGATCTCTTGTGTCACCTTAGAGAGGCTTGGATCGGCGACGGACTTGAGCTTGATGACGAGGATTGGCAGGCGGCGATCTCCTCCCCCAAAGAGGTGGCCATTCCGGCACGCCTTAGATTTGTGCAACTCAAAATCCTTCATAGAGTGTATGTGACTGGACCTCGCTTGGTACACATGGGCTTTTCTGTGGATGGACTGTGCCGGCGCGGCTGCGGTCTCGTGGGCACATTCCTGCATATAATCTGGGAGTGTCCTGAGATAGTGCGATTCTGGACTCGTGTGCATGAAGAGATGAGTGAGGTCACGGGTGTGCGATTGATGCCGGAGGCTAGGAGATGCTTGCTGAATGTGTGGGAGCCGAATGACTACAATGTATCACAGCTTCGATGGGCGACCCTGGGCAATATGATCGCCAAGAGGGATATTGCCCAGCTATGGGGTGCTCGGGGACCGCCTGGGATTCGACAATGGAAACAAAACATGGATTGGTGCATGTTCAGGGAGAAAACTGTGTATGCTTCTCGAGGTACACCCCGTAAATGGGGGAAGATATGGACTCAATGGAACTCTTACCGTGGTGATATATGTTCCCCCCCCTCTCCCGGAATTGGATATGGAACCCGCATCCTCATGACCCGCTGATTCCTCCACATGATGCTATGTATCGGATTGCTGTTGATTCCACTGCCCCCCCCTTCGAGATTTCTCACCGTAGATCTTGTATGAACAATTATAGACTTTTCCCGCTCCCCCCCCACATGATGCAACTCTGTGTAGTAATGATGCCGCCTTGTTTGTCTTTGTTCCTTGCAAAGTTATTTGTGTGTTTAAAATTTAATAAAAATGTTTAAAAAAAAAAAACGTCGAGTAAGGTGTCATACGAATTGGAATACTAACCCCTCGCCAATTCTGGCGACTGGGTTAGCATTCCACCCTTCTAGAGGGACACGACATGTATGTAATTGTGAACCCCGGTTAAAGTCAGACACAGCCTCAGCTCCACAAAATGGATGCTGCCACCGAGACACAAGTCTGCCCTCCTGCTGCTGGGAGTCCTTCCAGCAATGGAGGCCTGGACAAAGGGTTTCCTGTCAGGGGCGGTGCTAGCACCATCCCAGACAGGATTTTGTGTATCCCAGGTAGGCAGGGCTGAAAGGAAGGTGACTGCAAGTGGCACCCCGGTGCTCACTGTGCATATGCCGGCTCAAACCAGTTCCAGGGGCACCCCAGCCCCTGAGCTGGGGAGAGACTGGACAAAGGAGAGGGGTGTAACCACCCCCCTCCTGGTCCCACCCATAGGGCAGGACCTAGTCGCGTGCCAGCCCCTTTTCTTTGGAGCAGGCCCCCTTCCCAAATTAGATCATTCTGAATCTTGAACTACTTTCCACGAAAGGAACTCTTGACTTTTCTGAAGACTCTCCCTTGTGGCTAAGGAGTAGCCACCCTGCACCAGCAGGCACCATCGAAGCTTCTGCGGTTTGCTGCACGTACATCCTCCGGATCAAGACTGCCCAGCTCGACGAGACCCGGATTCCCTGCCATCTCTGACCTCTACCTACATCACCCAGCCCAGCTGAGATTCGTGGGTGTGACGAGACCCGTGGAACCGGCCATCCTCAAAACCTGCACGACGCTTCACCAGCACGACCCCCGAGAGACCCTCGAGTAAGTACACTGGGGTTTGAGAAGCCCTAACCCTAAGCAGCTCCAGCACCGAAGTCCAGCCTCCCAGCATCCACGAGATCCGCGTGGGGCCCTTCTGCTTCTTTGCTGCTTGCCACGTTGTCTGGTCACTTGCCCGTTGGCTAGTGAACCTCTTGACGACGTACCACGACGTTTTCACCGCTGGTCTAGGTTCCCTAGACTGGCCCTTGCTTCTTGTCCAACAAGAAGTGCCCTGGACCCTCCTGGTCCACTCCAGACGCCATCTTGACTCCACCGCGTGGGCTTGCCTTTGCCAAGGTTTGTTGCTCAAATCCTGAGTCCAGCATCGCCGACAGCCGACAGCCTCGTGGGACAGCTCGCACCTCCAGCCTGGACGCCGACAACGCCTCCTAGCCCGTGTGACTGCAGAGTCCAGCGTCGCCCACTCACCTGGTCTCGAGGTGACTTCATCCAGTGCCATCCTGGTGCCCACATAATCACTGGCTAGTGATTAAGAACTGAGTCCCCTCTGCTTTCAGGTCGTCTTCAACTCCGATCCAGGCTTGGATCACCCCGAACATCTTCACTGGTAGCCTGCCAGCAACTTCTTCTTTCAGGCTCCATAGACTGCAACGAGGATTCCCGACGTCTTTTGAACCCTATGCAGCCGCGGACCCTGGGCTAGGTAACTTGAGTATTTCGGTACTCCAGCACAGGATCACTATCCAAGTGTCCAGATCCTTTGTCGTTTTTAGTCTACCTAGTCGGATTCGTCCGGAAACAGTAACTTTAGAAACGCTAGCATCCATAGACTTCTTCCCGCATCCCGCGTGAGAGTGCACACTCTGCACCCGATCTCCCTAGGCCTCCTGCTCGTAATGTTAAGGTTCAGTAGTGTAATCCTAGCGATCCTGAAGCCTCTGGATCTGGTTACTTACCAGCTAGTATTTCGCATTCCACTTTTTGTGTATATGGTTTTTCGTGCCCCTCGGGCATTTGTGTAAATTGTGCAACTTAAAGTATTTTCATAAGAGTTTTGTATTGTGCTTAGCTCCCTGACTCATAAAGAGTTCAGGGTAGACTTGTTATAAATAAATAGCCTTTATTTTCATAACAACTTGTGTGGTGTCCTTTCACTTGGTGTTCAAGGGGTATATGTGATGGTAAAACAGCTGGCTTAACACGCCCTCTAGAGTTTAGCCTAAAGACTGCTCGTGTCCATGCTACTAGGATAGCTGGTCTTATAAGGTTGACTTACAACCAATCAATAAGGGTTGTTTGGTATGATACAAAGTGATCACTAGAATAGTGAGCACTATATATCAGGCCAACTTCTCACAGAAAGCGGCAACGTTTTCCACCTTGCAACATCTGCACGGAGCCTGGCCAGGGGAGGCAATAGATTCAAGCGGAAGCGCACTCTGGGGTCCCTTGAAATGTGGTCCCAAGGTAGCGAAAACTAATCAGCTCCAGTTTCACGGGGCAGTTTACGGGCACCCTGGGTGGATCCCCACTCAGCACAAACAGGACTGACTTTGTCCAGTTGATCAAAAAACCAGAGTATCGTCCAAAAATAGCGAGGACGTCCATAAAAACAATCAATGAGGCCCGGGGGGAAGTCAGGTACAACAGGATATCATCGGCGTAGAGCGAAATCTTGTCTTCCCACGCCGAGGTCCAACGCAACCCCTTGATCGAACGATCCGAACGCAGCCAGGCCGCCAACGGCGCCAGGGCAAACAATAGAGGCGAAAGGGGGCAACCCTGACGAGTGCCGCGCCCGAGAGAAAAATCACGAGACCTGTGGTTATTCACAAGGGGGTCATCCAATAAAGACAGGACCGCATCCCAGCTTCGTCAAAACCACAAAAAGATAGGGCCATTCCACACGGTCGAAAGCCATAGTGGCATCCAGGGACAACAAAGCAGTAGGTTCATGAATGTGAGGCGCACTCGCTAACACACCGTGTAGCCGTCGAAGATTAAGGGCCAGATGTAGGTAGGCTTTTACCGGGTGGTAACGGCCGAATTCGGCCGTTACCACCCGGTAAAAGCAATTTGACATGTAGGTCCCTGTAATTTACAGACTCGGTAAATTTACCGGTAGGTAAATTTACCGAGTATGTAAAATACCGAGTCGGTATCATTACTGATTCCGGACAATTGGTATGTAGGTGGGACTCTTCTGAGTCCCACAAGCAGTACAACATCGGTATTTTACCATCAAATACTACTTGATGGTAAAATACCGTTTCTGGTGTGCATGCACATGTGTGCATGCACACCTATGCCATATGACAGGCAGACCTGCCCTTAGGGCAGGTATGCCTGCCACATGGCACCCGAGCCTCTTTTGGGGGTGCCAGAGGGTGTCAAAGTGACACCCCCTGCACCCTTGTGACAGTCGGTATTTTCCGATGTGGTAAATACCGACCGGTATATGCCCAATCAATCCTATGGGCTTCAAAGCCCATAGGAATGCATGGGCATTGACTGGTCGGTATTTACCACATCGGAAATTACCGACTGTTTCCGATTCGGTAATTGCACATCTGCAATTACCTACATCTCGGTATTTTTATTTTCCGACCTCTTAAATACCGAGTCGGTATGACTCGGTATTTAAGAGGTCGGTGAATACAAATTACCTACATCTGGCCCAAAGTGCAGTATTGCGTCTAGGCATGAAGACGGACTGGTCAGGATGAATCAAAGTGGAGATTACCTTCACTAGACGAGTGGCAAGCAACTTTGCCAATACCTTGGGTTCCACATTCAACAAAAAGATTGGGCGGTATGAAGAGCAATCCAGCCGGGGCCTCCCCTCCTTATAGATGACGACAATGTTGGCAATCCGCTGATCATAAGGCAACATACCAAGCTCCAGACTCTCGAACATATCTTTCAAGTATGGAGCCAGTCTATTAGCGTGAGGTTTGAACAATTCGATAGGGAGACCGTTAGGGCCGGAGGCCCTGCCAGAATGTACCCCCTGATGACCATTGCCACCTCATCATTCGTGAGGGCAGAATCCAAAAATGACCTGTCATCATCCGACAAAGCCGGCATCAGTATGTCATGTATCATATCGGAATTCTCGGTTTCAGTATAGGCACCTGTCGAGGTATAAACCTCCTCGTAGTACCGAGCAAACTCATCAACAATCAACGGGGGGGTCCGACGTGCCTGCGCACCCTGCAATATGCAGCTCCGGTACCAGCCTAGACCCCCCCCCAGTCGCCCTTCTCCAACCAGGCAATCAGCTTCCCGGCCTTTGGCAATGTACATAAATCCTATCTTGAGTGTTGCGCCTTGGCGCAGTCGCGAGTTAAAGTTTTGTATTCGTCCCGGGGCAGCCCGAGGCGGTGGTCCGCCCACAGGCCGCCCCAAGAGGAAACAGCAGTTTCTAAGGCCAAGAGCTTCGCCTCCAATCTGTCCAGTTCAGCCCTTCTCTTCTGCTTCTTCTGCCCAGCGACGAGGGAGTGTACCTCCCCCCTCGCGACAGTCTTATACGCCTCCCAGAGGGAGCATTTCGAAGTAACCGAACCCTCGTTTTCACGAAAGTAGCTGTCAGTGAACGCACCAGTTCCCTCTGCACCATGGGGTCTCTCAAGCGCCAAGCGTTAATGGGGGCAACCCTGCCAACATCTCCCTGTCCCACACACAGTTGAAGCCAGATTGGCGAGTGGTCGGAGACCCCCCGTGCCAAGTAAGTCACCTCACGGACCGCGGCCTCCTGGGCCGCCGGCAACAAGACGTAGTCAATCCTGGAAAGAGAATGATGCGCCGCCGATGCATGCATGTATGTATTCAACGGCACACGGATGGCAAAGACGCCAACCGTCTACCAACCCTGAAGTAGAGAGGAAGTCAGGCAGCCATCTGCGGGAGGGCAACACACGGGAGGGGCGCCTATCCAGTTCACCGTCCACGACGGCATTAAAATCGCAACCAAGCACCATGAGGCCATGGGTAGGGTGAGAAACATCCGACCCAAGTCCCGAAACGTGTCGACCTGCAGCGCCAGGGGGACATATATAGATATAAATGTAACAGTTCTACCCTCCCCAAGACCTGAAACCCCAACATATCGACCGCGATTATCAGACCAAGTGGACTGGATCGTGAGGGGAAAGGAGTTTTTCACAAGAATGCCCACCCCCCTGGAGCCAGAGGTGAAACCAGCGTGTGCAACAAGCTTGTACCCACCCCTGTGTAGTGCCAGACAGCGCTTCCCCATTAAATGAGTTTCTTCTAACAGAACAACATCTGGCGATCGTAGTCTAATAAACCGATTAGTGCGCTTTATCTTATCACCCAAACTGTTCACATTCCAGCTAAGGATGGAGAACACCAGGCCCTGTCTAACGGAAGTCATGTTTCATGTCAGAGAACAGAAGATTCGGAGGATCCCACAGCAGACCCCGGTCAGAAACCACAAAAAAACTAACACGCAAACCCCCCAACCCCCAATTGTGACACCCCCCACCCTGCACCTCCGCATGTAACGAATACACATCCCCAACTCGCAGTGTGCCTGTCGCCCCCACTAACTAAGGTATCTAAACGTAGAAAAACGGAGGAGGACCTTACAACAGGCCCCCACCACCCCAAGCCGCACAAACACCCCCCCTATGCAAGAACAGAAATTGAAGCCAATAAATAAAACCGTACAGAAGGGGGGGAAAAAGGGAACAAGTAACCCCCACCAAGTCCTCAGCGCCAGTGGCAGTAGTCGTAAGGCACAAAGTTCAAACCGGTCCAGCCAGTCCGCGGCAATCTCCGGAGAGTCGAAGAACCAAGTCTTTCCACTATGTTCAATCCGTAGACGGGCCGGATACATCATAGAGTACTTTATGTCCCGGTCTCGTAGGCGTCGCTTCACGGACGTGAATCCTTGTCGCGGTCTCTGTACCATGTGGGGGAAGTCCGGGAAAAATAACAATGAAGAATTTTTGTAGGCCAGCAGGCTCGCAGATCTCACCGTTTGCAGAATAGCGTCTCTGTCCCGAAAGTTCAAAACTCGGGCAATGATGGGACGCGGAGGCGTCCCGACCTTCAGGCGGCCACCGAGGACCCTATGTGCCCTCTCCATGGTAAAAAAAACTTGCAGAAGGCCCTTAGGCTTAAGGTGTTGCAGGATAAGTTCCTCAACAAAAAGGTCTGGGGTAGCCCCCTCTGATCGCTCCAAAACCCGCAGGATACGGACGTTATTGCGGCGCGCCCGACATTCATATTCGTCATGTTTTCGATCAAATTGATGTCGGGCCATCTTGAGGTCGCACACCACCTTCTGAAGCTCCAAAACATCCTCGAGGAGGCTCCCAATCTTGATCTCTAGGTCTTTAACCTTCTCAGAAGTTTTGGTGTGGTCAGCCCTGATGCGACCCACCTCAATACTGACTGTGTCCAGTTACGTGTCGATCTTCCCCAGGGAGGATTGAACCCCTTTGATAGCGGCCATAAGTTCCTTCATGGTCGGATCTTCACCAACCGGGTCTCCATCCGGACCCCCGGTCGAGGTCCGTTTCACATCAGTCGGGGCCCCCTAGAGACAGCATACTTGTCGATACGATTTGACTGGACCTGCCGAGTCGATTTCTGGATTTTCGGCAGGTTCTTGTCATGTTCTCGTGTCGCCATCTCAACCGCAAAAGCAGGAGAAACTCACCACTCCTCAGTCGAGCGGAGAAGGGGCTTGTGACGGACTACCTCAGAATAGGCTAGAGAGAGCAAGGACACTCCAGTCGCCACCCGGGTACAACAAAGCGAGATCCGACCGGCCACTTCCGGTCTCGGAGGCCGATGTTGTCGCACTACACCCCGGACGGCGTCACACCCGGAGCCCCGGTCCCCGAGATCACAGGCCCCAATTCTTCCGGCAACGATATTCAAGTACCAAAGCAGTCAATCGAGCCCAAATTTCACCTAGCTACTCAGGTGATGGTCCCACACCCGATAGTGGGGACGGGGTTCAGGATAATGTGCCGGATAGTTGGTTAGGATGTGGCGGCTGGCGGAGCCGATGCTCAGGCGGCCATCTTGGTCGCCGGCGCGCCTCCTCCCCCAATTCTCCAGTCTTAAAGGGAAAAATGAAAGAAATGAAAACACAATAGGCAAAACACTTACACTAAGAAATTCAAAATATATTCCAAACTCCCAATTACCTTTAATCCTCGGTACCTGCTGACAGCAAGGAGATAGAAGTTCCCCTCAATTCTTTCCAGGAAATGGGCTTATGATTTAGCTTATTTATAAATTTCAGGAGGATAAGCAGGATGGAGTACTACGATTACAAGAATGTTACAATTTCGCTCCATCATGGGGTGAATATAAATATTTATAAACACTATAACAGACCAGCAAGCCAAACACTAGTTAATGCTTACAGGAAAAAAATAAAAATGATGCATGGTAATAGTGGTGAAATGCCCACAAATGAAACCGGTCCACAGAGAAGCTGTCCCATTTGCTTATCTAGAGTCCAGAAAGTAGTATCTGGCAGAGTTATGTACGGAGACCACGTCACCTCCCTGCAAATTAAATTTAAAAGAAATAGGTCTGATAATAACATCCACTTAACCCAACCGTAAGCAATCTGTTCATCTTCTAAGAACAAGTGGTGGTGCAGGGTAAAGATCCCATATAAAATGGTCTGCTTGACTTTTAAATCTGGGATCTCGGAGAAAAGAAGGGTTGCTGTTATACACTTAATTCTTATTGAATACTGTACAAGATTTATGACAATATATAGGTTGTATTTTGGTAGCTGTTCTGGTTGAGGTAAAGGCACCTAAAAAGGCTACTCATAAACACCAAAGTGGCAGACCGTCTTATTATAGCTATTAAGGATAAACTATCTTCAAGAGCCATCTAGAAGCCCTTTATAAGAACAGGACCAAAGTATGTCTAAAAATATTTTCTAAAGGCTGGAACAGTCACATTAATCTTGTGGGACTGTGTAGCGGACTAGCTGCTCTAAAGGTATTCACTGAAAGGCTTCAGCCTCTACTTTTCTTTCTTTTGAATTAGGTTTTAAAAAAGTATCCCTACATTTAAGGTTAGTTGCCCTCCAATAAGCGTTGCTAATGCCCACTGTTCTAGAACTACACCTGCAGAGGAATGAATGGCTCCCCTACTGTATTTATAAACCGGGTAATTGGAGCAGGTCAGTCATTACTACCTCTCTCATTATCGCCTTTACAGATGTAAAGCCTTCCATTATTTTGTAAGATTTGCTGTATAGATATTGCCATAGACATGGACATATCATAGTGTTCTTCTTCCAAACTCACCCTAGCAGGTGAAGGGTGGACTGTGGGTTATTACATAGTGTGTGTGTGTGTGTGTGGCATTTTCAACATGTGTACATCGGTTTTCTCTTTCTATACCCAGAGGATGCTGCTCCTATCGTCAAAATGACTGGTATACTTTGCTTCTTACCCCATCAAACTCCAAAGCAGTGATAGGAATAGCATTGCTGTCTTTGCGGTTGCAACTAGAGCAAACTACAATATATTTATCATGACACAGTCTGATGCCATGAAAGAAGAAAAAGGTTGAGGTTTAAGTTAGTCATTAGTGTTTATAATGTTGAAATTCAGTGCCCATGACTCACATTACGATCTCTGGCAGCTCAATGAATTGGGTTCTAATACACAGTTACCTATAAATAATGGCTACTGAGGAGTTGTTCCCCATAGAGTAACTGACAAATAATATCATCATGATCTTTGCTTTTAAGAATAAAATCAGTATCACAGCACTGATCTCCATGTGAAGTCTGATAGGAAAAGTGTTAAAACAGAAACTGTTCTTATCTATAGAATTCATTTCTCAGCTTGACATTGGTTATCGATTCTCATGCTGTGCACTACCCTGTCATCTAGTGTTTGGCCATGGAATATTGTGAAAGGTAAACGTTTTTAATTGTGATAAATGTGTGGCAAAGGTCACTAGCCTCGTTTTTGCCCCCCGCCCCCAACCAACACCCTTTTACCACCACTGTCACAACAACCTAGCTTTTTTGAGGAAATATCTTTGAGCCGTGGCAAATTTGCTGTTGCCCTTTTTGAAAATGTGTCCTGTGCAGTCTAATTTGTTTTTCTTTTCTGCCTACTGGGAATTACTGGTGAACTGGATAAGGACAGAAGCAAAAACTTCAAACAAAACTTCCGAACAAGGGGTTAATGTGCAAAAACCTGCATTCATACTATGCACTCCACAATCGACCGATACAAAATTCACAGTCAATTACTGTCACCTACATAATGGTCCTTAATGAGTGCTTTTTTACAGTAATTGTTTATGGGTTGATGATTTTTATACTTCTCTAGAAGGTCTGGCCGACATAAGCCTTGGAGACGTAAGAAATCAGTAGCGTTGCTTGAAACTACTCTAAATTCACATTTGTGCATTATTCTGTTATTGTACGAGCTTTATCGGATCAGCAAACAGAGGAATTTTGGTAACAATTCTGCATGAGGTTTCTTTCACTAGCTGGTGCAGCCAATATTTCACCTCCTATGTTCTAGGCCTCTTATGCTAGTAAGGGATATTCTGCTGCATTCTGTCATCCATTCCTGTGTTAGTGAGTCTAGACACATAGGAAGGCATGCATGTGAGTATCAAGCCCTCGATTACGCCATCCCTCTTCTGCTGGGACCTCAGTACACACGTTTCCTGCCACTACCCGGTTCTCCAGCACATCGATCTTGTTATCTAGGCAGTAAATGGCACACTGCTGGAAAGTAGAGATGGCCTGCTGTGCCTAGATTGCGGTCTTTACTGGGGCCTTGTTAACCTTGAATTAAGAAAGAAACTGACCACAAAACAAAAAGGAACAGAGTGTCAGATTTCTCTTATTGAGGTCGCTGGCTATCATTTAAAGCTAGAGCGGCTGCTCCAGGGCCTCTAATGTGCAGCAATCACGGTTAGCCCTATATGCATGGAGTTAAATAAACAGAGCTCCATGATCAGTATTACCATGACCCTGTCGCTTTGTCTTACTAGTAAGGTGGAACTAGCATTAAAAGAAAGTAATGTTTCCTTTTACATGAAGGGAGTTCATTAATATTCGTGAATGCTGAAATAAAATAGCAACTACATCTCTCTGGAAGCAGTGAAAGGGAAGCCAGAAGAAGTGGAGTGGTCCTGATGCTATGGATACAGTGTCCTGTAGGAAGCTGTGGATGCAGCATAGTTGACGGGAGTCTTCCTGAAGGTACTCCTTGGTCTACTGCGGTGATGAGGGGGCCCTGGGAACAGTTCTCGATGTCCCAGAAGGTCCTCTCCTGTCTATCCAAATACCAGTTGCCCCTAGACTACCAGTTGTCAAGTGTTGCGGTCACAGCCAAATCCTTCTCCGGGCTGTAGATTGCCTTCTGGGTGACCAAGCTGCACTCTGGTAATTCTGCTAGGTTCTGCAGACTTGGGGGGCATCTTCCGATGGTCGGATTCTGTTCCTTGCTTCTGCACAACAGTGAAGAGTGTCGATCCGGGCTATCAGACACCCTTAGTAGGCTTCCTCAGCTGTTGTGTCTAGGCTGTGGAGTTAACAACTCCTTGAACAGGAAACAGCAGGCTTAGTCCCCCTTTGCTAGCCACGAGGTGCAGTCATCTTTAGTGCAGCCTTTTTCTGCGCGGGGAACTTGGTATAGCAGGGCAGTCCTTCTTCCAGTACAGTTGTGTTCAGAGAGTTTGGTGCCTGGCGTGCCCTATTAATGTCATGAAAAGGACCTTCGGGTAGGATGCGGTTGGTAGGCAAAAGGCCTAACCAGGTAACCTTCCTTGTGATGACCACTTCATGGGAAGTGTGGCATCGGGGCACCATTCTGCCCATTCCCCAAGATGGCTTACCACTCTCTCAGTGTCCAGAGCTCCCTGGCACAACCCAAAGTAGTGGCTACCAAGAAGGCTACATGCCCATGGAAAACCGGTTTGACAACTGGCTTCCCCTTCCCTGGTCCTAGTGCTAGCCTGTCTACCTAAACAATAAAGAAGCCCCTCTCCCAAATGTTTCTCAATTTGTCCTTCACAGGCGGCTTCAGCTTTGAAATGCACCTTTTGGCCATACACCTGTGTGGCTACCTGCCATGGGGAGGTAACACATCTTCTAGTGGCAGGCTTCAATTGTTATCTTTCCTGGGAGTCATAAGCACGCCTCTCCCAGATGGCAAAAAGCCATCTGCAGGACAGACCCGGTGTACAACAGTAAACGGGCATGGAAACCATGGGCAACTAAAGTGGTAACTTCTAGAGTTGCACCTTTCTCACCAGTGACATTAAATGCAATGTAATCATTGAATTGGATTTAATGCACCGATCCTTTTGATATATTGCAGTACCAACTTTAGAACTTATCAGGGTTGAGGTATTAGCCTTTAACTCTGCACTTGCTAATGGGAGTACTAGTTTTTCCATAGTAAAAACAACAATTTAGCACTTTTAATCCTCAACATGTAAAAGTACATGCTCCACTTTTTAAAACGCAGCACCCTGCCTTAGGGCTCGTTAGACTTACCTTAGTGATGACATATATTAAAAAGGAATATTTGGGCTTTGTCATTACCTTAAATGGCAACGCCGGGTAAGCAGTTTAAAACTATCCTTTTAATCAGCATTGGCAGACTAGGAGCCATGCGTACCCTGTCCCACTCAGGGTGGCACAACAAGTGCTGCAGTCCCTGGTTAACACCAACTACCCGACCCTGGGTACTTCTGGTACCAATTACTATGGACGCACAAATAAGTTAGGCTATGCCAACTAGGGATTAGCCCAGTAAACATTTAAGGGTCAGCGCACAAGCGCGGAGTTCTGTTTAGCAGGGTCGCAGCATTTCAAAGCCATTACACCAGTACCTAGTAGTCTAACCGGGGCAAAATGTTGAGGTAAATCTACTAAAAGCCAGTTTCCTTTCACGTACCAAGTCCGTTGGAAAACAGGCCTACAGAAGACCATAGACATCAAGGAATGGCACTGGCACTGGCACGATATACCCTAAACTTTATGAAGTATCTTCCACAGAGAATCAGCCTACCAAATCCTGATACAATGGTACCTTACAACAGTCTTTCTACATAAAATGTTCAAATGGCCTTGGCCCCTTGCATAGAAAGAAGAAACCTTTCTTTACATATTATGGGACTGCGCACTTATATAGGCATTCTGTAAGTAGATACTAGGCCACATTAAAGGCAAGCTGGGATACCACATTTCGGCAGAACTACTCACGACCCTCATGGGTATAATGCCCTCTAAAATATAGGAAATAACCAGAACTGACAAGACGCTAATACAACGAGACAGGGAGGGCATAAAAACTTATTCCACTATCCTGGAAAAAAAGAACCCTTGTCGGAGGCCCTCAGGTTTTACGAAATGTGGCTAAAGATTTACCTACACACTAACATACTTCGACCACAAATTTACACTTCTATGGCAACCGCTCATAGATATAATGGCAAGGATAGAATTACGTTGCATAATACCTCATTGGCTTAGCACTCTTTGATTGATGTCAAGGAAGACATAACCCCACACCCTGTTAATGGAACCCAATTTTTGGGCGAGGGAGGGGACTATGTGCCCCCATAAATATGGCATCAGAAGGTCAACAGATTACGACTCCCACCCTTGACCACCCTTGACCACCCTCTACCCCTGCAATCAAATAGCACATACCCGGAGGACAGCACTACAAATACAAGAAAATACCCTCCGCCTTTCCCGTGTTACCCCCGTTGTTGTAATTCATGTTGGTTATATACGCCCTGTTGGCTAGTCAGAAGGGGCCAGATATATCATATTTATGTATTTTTCTTTTTCTTACTGTGTTCACATTCAGCATTGGTCTGGAAAGTTTAATGATTTCATTTGCCAATTTTCGTATATCAATGAAAATCAATATAGAGATTTATAAGAAAACTAATAAAAATACATTGTAAACAGTCACTTGGAGTGAATGATTACTGATAAATGTAGTCTCCTCTGTGAAAATATTGTAGCATCTACACACCGTAAACAGGCAAACATGAAAGTAAATATTGGCTTTGTTTAAATCAAAAATAAATTACACTTCAGGAATCGGGCAAGGTGCTCTGGCAAAGAGTTTCAATGTAAATGAAAAACAAAATACAGGATCTGTTAGAATACACTATAGCTACAGAAACACTAGGAAAGATGTGGCCAAGATGCACTACCAAACACTGGGAGAAGTAAATAGAAAATGCAGGATCTGTACAAAGTACATTAAAGCTAAAGAGACGCAGGAAATATGTGGATAAGATGCAATCTCAAACACTAGTGAAAGCTAAATAAAAACGTGGCAACCACAAGTAAAACAGTGGTAGGACACAAGAACTTGGGCCATGCTCCACGGGAGGGTTCAGCACGTCAAGCTATCACGAGTGGGCCACATACAAGCAAGAATATAAGTGGGAACGGGAAGCAGACCCTTGTTCATCAGTTCAGCAGTGGCCACTGATAATAGACAAAATGAAGATACAGCACATGCACTGTCTAGGGGAGCACAAAAAAGCACATCTAATACAATATTAAAAGTTGGTGCATCAAAAAGACAATTGCCTTATATTGGATACAAATCAGGACGTCAAATTTATAAAATTCCATTCATTTACATCTTTTTTTCAAGCTTCTTGAAACATTCTCTCATAACCACAGTTGTAGAGCCAACTGGGTTCTTATTCCGTAAGAAAATAAAGTGCAAAGATTGTTCCATAGATGATATTTAATTATGCTACCACAGTTCATGTAATTCAGGGGTGTCTGGCATAACAGACCATCATGGATCTATGTGAGACTTTCAAAACACCTATAATGAATCTTAATGTACATCATTTACATTGGCATAAATTTGGAGCTATGCTGGATACCTACATTATAATGAAATGTGCAAAGGGTATAGAAATCATACAAGCTATAATCGGATTAAATACCATGGCCCCAACACCGTGCTGTGGAAATCTGGGACCCCGAGTCAATTAAGTACGCCGCCATTAAAAGCGCGATAAAAAAACAGGTTCACCTCTGTTCGCGCATCTCTGACCTGGAATCTTTGGAAACCAGAGGCTTTCACGAGTCCTTAAAACTCCCACATACAGTACAGAACTCCAAACTCCACCTCACCCAGGCGGTGGGGAAAGAAGCACTAAATAGGATTCTAGCGCTTAGCCTACATCCTCTCCCCCTCAAAGAACTTTACCCCTCGAGCTCACCCTGGCTCAGGCACTCGGAGTGTCGGCTATGCAAATATAAACATGAGAGTTTTGCACATATTTTATTTTGTTGTCCGGCGCGGTCTTCTGAGCGTAACCTTTACTTAAAGCCAATTTTACTCACATGTGATCAGATCCATAAAGGAGGCAGTATAGAATGGAAACAGTGAAAGACATGGCTATGTTCAGCAAATTCATCCAACAGTCACGCCGGAAATTGATGGATTCCATATTTAGGCCACAAACGCGATCATGAATTCTCATACCACTGAGACTAACCCTCCCCACGGAGTGAGTCCAGGCAAAGTTTGATGGGCGAGCACAAACCGGCCTAATGACCTTTAGTTTTTAATTATGCTTTTATTCTATTTATAACAATGTTTTTCTGCAGATTGTTGTTGTATTTTAATGGTTTTGAGTAACCACAAATAAATTCTATTCATTCATTCACCGATGAGTGCTGTGCTTTGATGTTTCTCCCTTGCTTCTAAAATCCTTAAGTCGTATCCCCAGGACACAGCAGTACTGCAGGCCATTAAACTGTATGATATTCTGTGCCAATTTGAGGCACTGTGTTGAACGGGCTTGGAGTACTTTGGTCTCTCTTTTAACCTTTTCCCTCTGACAGAAATGTATCATTCTATAAACCCTACACAGTGGTAATCTTACCTTTTCTACTGGTTAGATAACTCCTTCGGCACTCTGCATGCCTCTTCCTTTCCTTGCAGCCCTACCCTATCAATTACTGACTGAGGTCACCTATAAAAGAAGTCTCAGTTGCTTAAGGTAATGTAGCACTGCTGTTGATGCAATGTTTCTAAGATGTAAGTGTACTGTGTTCATGAGGGAAGAAAGACTCCTGCACTTATTCTGTATGAGACAAAACAAATCTCTGCAGCAGTGCAAGCTTCCCTCCCTCAAGGTACACGAGCAATGCCAGTCTGCGATAATCCTAGCATGCCTGCAAAGTGTATGCGAGTGAATAGGGTATAAAACTTTCTCTAACATAAAGTAGAACCTGAATTGTCAGTTAATTTTTTTGATGTCTCCGAAATGGTTGTAAACATTCAGCATTTCAAAGTAATTCTTTTAGTTAACTATTAGGGTTGCATGCTTCCTTATAAAGGGCTGCAGCCCTCCCTTATAAATTCTGGTTGATTGAAATGTCTGCATACACACCAAAGCGTAAATGCACCACTTTCATCAGGACAATATTTTTCCTGCAAGAAGCAAACAAGCATGCACTCATAACTTCACAAAATCTAGCATGATTGATCCCAGGTCGTCTGGGGATACACCAGTTATTAAATCGACAGAACATCAGAAAACCTAAAAGTATATTGACTATCTAGGACCTTCCCATAAAAGAAGCCTTACATACAAAACAAATGATGTGTATAAGTGAGCTATTGTCCAACCTACACCCGATTCTCATCTTCACTTGGGAAACATCCTTTTGTGGGGCAGATAGGGCCTTCCCATGCCGACCTTTAGCTTTCAGTTCTTCAACAGTTTTGTAGGAGTATTTTGGTTTCTTTTTATTACCACTAGGGTCCTTCCGCCATTGGCTAAGCTGCTTCTGAAATTCCTAAAATACGAACAGAATGTTAGATTACACCAACTGTCTATCACTATTCTCCTAGCCAGTGGATTATAATCTTGACACAACCTTTCTGAATAGATTAGAAATGAGTATACAATTTATTGATCAAACAGACCTTCTGAGGACTGCACTTCTATGACTCAAGACTAATTTCTTCAATATGAAGGATAACTTATGTATATTGTCTTAGTAGAACTACGGACACTTCACATTTTGGACTACTTGAGGCTGGCTCACTTGGCTACACTGATTGCACCTTCAGATTTCATGCTACAACCAGAAATTATGGACTGCTCCCACATTACATAGAATACTGTTTCAGATTACTGTGTAGGCCTTGAAAACACCACGGATGTATAAACATTTCAAGAGTGAAACACATGTTGGCTGCATAAAGATGTAGGGAGAACCATTGTGTGCACTTGCCCCAGGCATATGAATGTATCACATCACTTGTAGATAACGTAATAAACAGGATATGCTACAACAAATCAAATAAATGTATTGGACTGATTTTTATGCCATTTGTAACTCAGTTATAATGTATGTTAATTATAGAATTTATTTTGAGAACTTAGTGTAAATGAATGATGGGGCAATGAAGGAAGCTGGCTCTTTATATAGTACATCTAAAAGAGGTAAGCAATGTAAAGATTCTAGGTATCACCTATGAGTGGACAGGGTTTGCTCCAGCAATTTCAAAGAGCTCTACCTAGGGTAGTGTGGTCGAGCGGCCTTAGGCTTATCAGAGAGGCGTATTGGACATGTGTTGCACACACAGAGTCAATAATTGATGCACACACTCAAAAAGGAGAGCCACACCAATTTAGAAAAACAACATGCATTGTTATATACATTTTGAATCCAAATACTCAGTAATGAGGTAAGTACTATTTCGTAATATACTTTTTTCAGTTCTAGCACTGTTAACCAGCAGTGCGTTTTTACATGCAATGCTTTCCTATGGGAGAAAGAATATTCACTGCATACATATACTTGCATTGTGTATCCTTCCATGGGACTCCTTTCAGTTGTGAGGTGGTAGAGGGACATTGACCAAAGTGCCATCAG
Source organism: Lissotriton helveticus (assembly GCF_964261635.1). Taxonomy (NCBI): domain Eukaryota; kingdom Metazoa; phylum Chordata; class Amphibia; order Caudata; family Salamandridae; genus Lissotriton; species Lissotriton helveticus. The sequence continues at coordinate 383,117,704 of NC_136062.1, forward strand.
CAGATTGGTCTGATCTGCCCTGGTTAGTCAGAGAGCAGAAGTGCTGGTCAAGTTGGTATCCTTGCGCGCTATGGAGTAGAAAGGAGGGGGGACACTTAGAAACACGCTGCAAAAGGGGCCCTTTGCAACTGCTGAGTTTCTGTGCGGCAGGCAGGGTTTGGCACCAAAAGTCCACAGCAGCCTTCTGTTCTTGCAGGGAATCGGCTCTTCAGTGTCCTCTTCTTGTTTGTAGTCGGTGGAATCTAAAGGTCTGGGTTTAGGAAGCCTCCTAAATTGAGAAGCGTTACGGGAATGGAGAGTAATAGCCAATCGGCTACCTACCCATGGGGTCATTGCACCCCAAATATGGCCACTTCTTGTAGGAAGTGGGCATTACTCTAACAGTTTCCGAAATGCTGCCATCACCAAGATAGTGGAATTTTCCTAGGAGGGGGGAACATCAGGCAGCTCACCTTAGGAGTGTGACGGACCTGGGTGTGCTCTGTGCCTACTTCACATACTAATTTCCCACCTGTTCTAGTGTCAAATGTGCCTCAGGGCAAGGGGTGGCTTGTCCCAGGTCTGGGAGATGCTAGAATTGTAAATCAAAGGCGGGATGGCTTTGAAGCCTCTGGCCTTGGTAAGCTGATTGCTAGCCATCCTGTTTGGTGGAGGTGTAAACACCTACTGCCAGAGCAGGCATTATTTCTGACCTCTGAGAGCAGCCTCATAGGGGGTCAGAAGTGTGTCTGTCATGGCACTCTGGACTCGACCAGTCAGGCAGCACACTAGTGGAATAGTAGGAATCCTCGCTGGAATCAGTGTGGGTTTATTAATAAGACCGGTTTGATACCAAACATCTTTGAGCACGGGGAGGAAACGCAAGCACAGGGTGTGAGAAAAACACGGAGCATTTGGTGCGAGAAGCCCACAGATGAGAAGAGCACGGAATGTGGAAGAAGGGAAGAATACAAGTGAGACAACTAGATAACTCATGGAGTGCTTAAGCAAAAAGAAAGAAGACGTTCCCTAAAAATGAGCCGTGAAAGGACACAATTAAAGAGGCTTTGCCCCAGGGGAGGGACCTGCACGAGATGAGCAAGGTACACTATCAAATAAGAAAGTGTCAATGAAATCAACCAATGGTAAGCAATGGAAGGACTTTAAAACCATTGTAAATTCTTGGTAAGCTGACAAAAGATAATTTTCAATCAGACAGCTGAGCTGTTGGTTGAGCTTCCCCTAAAAAGAATTTTTTTTAAATGTATACTCCATTCTTATTTGAAAATCTAGCATGTTTTCATAAATAACCCATTACTTCAAGTAAACAATTGAATTACAATTACTGTAGTTATACAAAATAACCATTAACAGATGATGGGATCTTGTAAAACAAAAGAGATCCAAAAGTGATCTAGAAATATATTCCATTAATTTATAGCTTTTTTACATAGATTTCAACCTAAAATCACATGTTCAATCTATCAGTGTAATATATGTATGATGCTGTGTTTTTACTTCAACTGAAGGATGAATCAAGAGACTCCAAAGCATGTACCAGTTTAAGCCAGAAGGCACTCCTCTAAATATTTACACCTATCAACTGGATTTTCAATATAGATCTACTCATCCACAGTATCTCAAACTCCCGTTTGAAACCTTCAAAACAATTTATTTGAAAAATGTATACAATCTTCTTGTCCATACGACTTTTGGGCCTTCATTGCTTCTTTTCCTTCCACCTTCCACCTTCCTCTCCTACATACAGATTGTTAGAATAGTTGAGTGGTAAAGAGAAGAATATGGGAAGCCCTGTACACTTTCCCTCGAGCCTATGTACTACAGATAGTCAGGTTTTGGCAATTTTAATTATTGTGATGGATGTTTGTTTATTTCCATTGTGGTACACATATGTTATGTTCAAACATGCAAAATGGGGTCCCCACAAGCACACTAAAGACCAATCAGAGGCTGCATGTAGAGTGCTTCGTGGATAATAACGAGCCATAGGACATGCCCAACGTGAAACTAGGAGCAGTTGAAGAGAAGGGGCAAGGGCACAGTTTGCGATGCATCTGTTAAGAAGGTTGTCAGCAAATCCAGCGCATCATCCCAGCTTACAGGGATGCACAGACTATTAATCAGGGATGGTGGTTGACGGTGTCAAAAACTACTGACAGATCAGATAGAATAAGTGATCTGACACCACCACTACCTCCACCATCCAGCTCTCCCTCGAATTAATCTCAAATGGAGAAAACATCCTGCTTCATGTTTAGTGCACATCTAAATCCAGATTGATGGGGGGTGAGAAGGCAGGTTTCATTTTGAAATCCCTGTAACTGACATCATAGCCTTTTCCATTAACTTATCCCTCAGTCTTAAGAAGGTGGGATAATAATTATAGTTTCTAGTGCAACCAGGCCTTGAAAAGTTCTAAACATTTTACCAGACTTGTAGGTTCAGAAACTTGATTCATTCACTTGACTCAACAGCAGTGCACTTGACAAAACAAATAAGCCATAATGCATCCTTTAAAAACATATGCGATGCCTCATGAGTTTGCACTCTAAGCTGCCTGGCAGCAGCCTACGACAAACCACATTAGCAAAGTGGTGCGTTAATCTTCGAATGCTTTAAAGTCGCACACTGATGATGCGCTGATCGAAAAGGACTTCCCTGGATCCCCAAAAGGTTTGCTCTATGCTCCCCGGCAAGGCACAAATCCAATCACCCATGTGGCAACAAATTTCTCCTTTCACGTGCAGCAAATGACATCTAAGAAAGATTCCATTCCACACATCCAGAAAGGAGACCATGTCTTCTAACTGACATGCAAAAGTACACATTATCCCTCATAAAACCTTTTCTGCTCCAATGCAGGTAAGGGGCATTCTAAAGGTGGATCTCCTCTGCCTCAAATTCTCCCTCCGAGCTGTCCTACTATGCCAGCTTGCATGTTCCAAATGTGTGGACTGCAGCGAGAGGGGTATTGGTAGCAGTGAGGCCTTAATGTGCGAGTGCAACAGGCATCCATTTAGAGAGAGCTCACTAGCAGAGGCTGGTGGACAGTAGTGTCCACCTATCTACTGGCCAAGGGCCTTGGGTACTGTAATAAGCTGACTTTGAAATCTCTTGAGAGCTGACAAGTCTAATCCACCAAAAGATACAGTTAAGCAAACAGTCTCCACCACATGTCAACAACAGATTGAAGAGCTACAGAAACTGCCTAAGTGGGGTAAAGCAGGGGTCAGAGAAAAAGGCAGGAAATGGACATACTAACCAACCATGCTGAGTATATGTCTTTACTCACAGTAAAGGTTAAAAGAGAGCCTGCAACTGTGAATTACAGAATAAGCAGACAAATGTTACTCTATGTTTTGGTAGGCGGGAACAGGCTGTTTCCGATATGCCCGCTGACACTCCAGCCTCTCGCGGTTTTTCAATCAAAGCAGTCTTAGCTCTTGGCACTCTTCATGCACGTGTAATTTACCCCACATATATCACTGGACATGAGAAGTCTAGCTCACCATTGCTAGTGAACAAATACAATCTTTGAGGCCTGACAAAGGGGGAGGGAGGGGTGGCAACATGGCTGCATTTACTTCAGCTATCATAATCCTCAATACCAGTGACTAAAGTTTTTGCCAGGGATATGGTCTTTTGTTTCTGGAGGTTTGCAGGTACGGGATATTTAGGAAATCAAGGTGGTATGCTAGAGAACATGATATTATAGATTTCTAGATAAGTAATGAGGACAGCAGGCAGAGACACCGGGAAGAAACAAGACAATATATTCAAGCAATTCTGTGTATGGATGTATATATCTTTCAGGCCTCATATGCCCGTTAGGCATATGTATAGCCATTAAAATAATCAGAAGTGAACTCTGCTTTTCTTGAAGCCCCTTCAGATTGTCATCTTGCTAGAAAATCATATGTTAGATCTGTAAGCAGGATACTTTCCTAGTCAGTTCAGTTCATGAAGCTTTATTCGGTTCATGGTAAAAATGACCATAAAAGCACAGCAAACAGGCAGCACAAAAAAGTACATACATGATTAAAAAAACTCATACTTTTTCTAAAAGCCATAGATTTACATATAAAACTGGCAGTATAAAAACATATATCGGGGTAGTCCAAATTATACAACACATAGCGTCCTCCATATTTAACACTCCATATTTAAGAAATAATGGTTTTAAAAAAAAGAAGATCCTAGCATTCTGAAATAGGGGACAAATAATCATAAAGTGCATTGTGCTTTGCTTAGAATGTCCGTCGCAGGGACACTGACCCACAGGAAGCCTTTTAGGATGTGGGAAGGCCACAAGTATATGAGCAATGCCAACTCTTAATCTAGTTAGTACAAACCTATGCGTTGGCCTAGTTACTACGCTCAGATAACATTGAAATCCCTCGGCAGCAATATATTTATTATACATTTTAACAGTAGCGAGGGAGTTAGTTGTTACTGAACGTTTGAGAGCCTTATGACCCATAAAAGTCTTTTTAAGATCCAGCTTTGCAAGACCTCTAGGGGGACAGTTTTCTAACAACAAATCAATATCAAGGATACTTTTATAACAATCTACAACATATTTAAGCCACGGTATCTGCATACAGTTGTCTAATTTAAGGCAGTCCCTTATTATTAGCTGATTAAATTCGGTTTCATCCTTAAGCCAAATTGCTTGGTAAAGCAATAAAGGCCTAAGTGAGGCGAGCTCTGTTAGGAGAGAAACTCCTGCCTCTCTATGGATCAACTCTGTTGAGGCAGATTTAGGGAGGCACAATAATTTCTTAAGAAAGATGTTTTCTTCTATCTGTAGACAATCAGTTTTGCAGTGGCCCCAAAGCCCCGCCCCGTAAAGGGCAATGGATACACTACGTGCCTTGTAGATTTCCAACATATCCTTGATTCGTCTATCCCCCAGCTTAGACGCAAATTTAAAAATGCCTTAAGAGCTTTTGCTCATTTTGGTTCGGACATTCGTTAGTTCCTCCCTCCAGCTACCATCGCTAGTAAAAGTAACCCCCAAGTAACAAAAGCGGTTCACATTCTGCACTTTGACACCTTCAATGAAAAAGGGGTGATTTCTGCCCGCTTTAGTCCCGCAGATCATGGTATGAGTTTTATTCTTATTGATCAACAGTTTCCTGCTCACAATAAATTCAGTGAACTTGTCCATCAGACGCTGCAAACCAATGGGTGTCCGGGATAGGAGCTCCGCATCGTCTGCGTATAGCAGGACTGGGACACTATCACCTGCAACTCGTGGTGCGTCGGCCTTGATAGTTTTCAGGGCAGCTTCAACCCCATTAATAAAAAGTGTAAATAAAAGGGGAGCAAGGACACAACCTTGCCTAATTCCCCGTTGAACATTAAAATCACTGGTGCATTTCCCGCTGACACCATACCGAACACATGTTTTCAGTTTACTATATAATCTGGCGAGGAAAAAGATAATTTCTTTCGGGGCACCCATATCAAGCAAAACTGTCCAAAGAAGTGAATGATTAACCAAATCAAAAGCACTGCTAAGGTCAACAAAACAAAGATAGATGTTACCGGGTTTGGCTCTGGTATACTTGCCTATCAGCAACTCCAAATTCAAGCACTGATCCAGGGTCCCTCTACCCTTCCTGAATCCGTATTGTGAATTTGCAAGTATTCCGTTCTCATCAGCCCACTCCTCCAATCTGAAAAGCAGGACTCTGCTCATGATTTTTACAGACGAGTCGAGCAGGCTGATGGGCCGTAGTTACTTGCCAGTGCTTTATCCCCCTTTTTATAGATTGGGACTATAATAGAGTCACCCCATGTTGGTGGAATCATGGTGGTTACAGCAGCGTTAAGTGCCAATGTGAGTATTGGTCCCCATAGCTGCGGTTGGGCCCTGTAAACATCAATCGGGACTCCATCTGGTCCCTGGGCCTTACCCCCCCAGCGTAATATCTAGAGGTACTACAGGCCAGATCCTGTTTTCATTGGACATCAAGGAGTTATCTTGAAAAATCGTTCACCCAATCCTCGCTGCCTACATTCGATGAAAGATGCGGGATTTTGTCATCTTGAAGGAAAGGGGAATTAACAGTGGACCAAAACAGGCGACTATCAGCTGTTTCGGCTGCCTGTGTAAGATGCTCCCAGGCTTCCTGCTGTAGTTCCTTCTTTCTTTTACATAGCGCCTGTTTATAATCCGATCTTAAAAGTTTGACTCTGTCCTTGTCTCTGGGGGTATAGGCCAAAGCTTGTTTGAGTAATGAGAGCAGGGACGTACAGGCATGGTCAAACCATCCAATCCCTTTCCCTCCTCTGCCTACTTTTTTCCCCGTAAAATTTTTATTAATGACAGTATTGATATTAAGAAAATGAGTCATAACCTGAGCAGACGGGCATCCTAAAGATAAGATAATATCAATGTCCATCATGCATTTATTTATGATTAAAGGTTCCACTGTGGCCGAATTTTCACCTTTCCATCTCAGCCTAACCCCATTAGGCCTATGCGGCTCTATATTTAACAGTACTCTGGTAGGTGGTTCAGATCTAATCATCCATGTAGTAATTTGTAAGCCGACACAATTATGGTCGTTCAGGGAGGATGTATCCTTAACCCTAATTATACAATGGGGTGCCAAGTCTGATGAGACCATAATATGATCAATAATGGAGCTCACATTCCTTCCAGTGAAGGTGGGAATTGGGCGCTCACTTCCCACCTGTGCAGTGCTCAATAGCTCTAGATCAAACGAGACCATAGTGCTATTAATTGTCTCACCATACGCATTATGTGGGAAGTGGGCCATATTCTCCCCATTATTAGTTAGGATCCCACAGACCCTGGAAGAGGATAAACTACATACTTGTAAATTAAAATCCCCCACCCAAACAAAATTAAAAGTGCATGTTGCTTCGCTTACCAGCTTCATTAGAGCACAGGATAGCTCATCTATCACTTTGTGCCTAGAATTCGTAAAATTATTATTGTAAAAATTAATTAAAAGCACGTTCGTGCTGTCCGGTAGACGTACGATTTGTGAGTGCGGTTCGACTAACAGGTGTTTGATTATAGTCAGCTTAACATCTACAGAAATAAGAATAAGGAGACCTCCCTTAGCCCTACCATGATTTGATTCAAAGGCATCCAAGCTGTAGCATGTATACCCTTCAAGACTAGGTTTATTAACACACCACGTCTCTTGCAGACATAAAATATCATAAGATCTTACGATTTCCTCCCATTCTGCTTTGAAGGCCTTAGATGCCCACCCGGCAATGTTCCAACTTGCCATAGAAACTCCCTCAGGGTGGCAATCATTGGCGATATCAACAATGTCATTAGAACGATTACCTCTATAACTCAGACCTGACCCTGATGCATCTATACAACTGCCTATGGCAATCCCTGTGGCAATCACTGAATCCTCAACAATCTCATTTGCACAATGGACTGCTGTCTCACTTACAGGGTTGTCCAAAATGGCAGAACAAAGGTCCATATTTGCCTCGCTTGCATTGTCATGGATGGTGCTCAGAGTAACGTTCCTCCCGGTCCCAGGCCCCAGGCCCCATCTGATGTCAATCATTTTGGTAAAAAAAAAAACTCAAGGACTGGTACCTGTTCTGGACTGGGACTTGATAAACCATCCCATTAACTGGCGAAAAGATATTATCACAGTTAGATGCAAAGTTGGTATTTTGTATTGCAAATCTATTGCCACTATGGACAGGATTCAACAGGGGAGTAGGCAAGATAGAACTGCCATCAGTAAAACCAGAATTGAAAGTAGGTAACATAGGTCTGTTGCCATTACATATGGCGTTAGAGTTGAGAACGCCATCTCTACAGTTAGCGGGAGACAACCTGTTAAGATGATTGTAGAAGTAGCCCAAAGGTCTTGCGGCTACGTCAGTCTCAGACTGTTAGGGCAACTGCTCCAAGTAAGACCGTCGCAACGTGTTGGGGGTGTTTGAAATTAATAATCACGCAGTCACCCCCAGTGGTCTTTCTAGTGTTACCGATCCAGTCAACCCTTCTGATGGATATAATTTGGTCACGTACTGGGTGAGGTTTCGGGTTGGTTAAAGCAGGTGTCGCCTGTGGTGGTTGTCTTCCTACACTTGGGCCAGTATTGGTATAGTGAGGCCTTCCCTTGTCTAGCTTAGGTGCAGGTTGAGGACATGTATCAACTCTAACATGATCCACCATTGCCCCTAGTCTAAGAACTTCAGCCGACAGTGCATCAATTTTAACTAATAAAGGCTCCATAACCAACTTTAGTTTGTCGTCGATACAACTTAGTAACAGATCAAATTGGCTAGTATTAATGGTAACAGAGTTGTCCTTAGTAGATGTCCCTTGATCACCAATATTCTCATTAGGGGCAATGTCCTTTCTTTTCCTGGCTAAGTGACTTCCCCGTTTTGGAGCTAGTTTCCTACACGCTCTCATAAATCGTGTAGACCTAGTAGATTGTAATGGAGTGCCATCGACTGTCTCAGAGGGATCTGGTGGCTCCTCCTCTGCAGTGAGATCAACTGAGGCCTCTGCATGGGCGGATTCAGCATTAGTACTGGTGTTATCAGTCTCAGCGGCCAAATTTGTATCGTTAGTGCCCTCATTGGTGGGATCCACTGATAGGTCCGATGAAAGGTCAGGTAGGGTGCCCTTCCCTAGTGATTTCCTTCAATCACAGTTGATTCTGCTGACAACTTTCACCAAATAGTTGTCCGTTAGGGTAGTTTGAATTGACATAGTTGCTAGCGGGTTAAGGCAGCAGACAGTTCCGAAACGGCACACAAAGGATCGGGATTGCTAGGAACAGGCAAAGCTTGTACAATGGGCAGCTTTTCAGCCCTAAGAATAGGGACTGGTACTCACAGTCACAACCAAAAGGGGTGGCCCGTCCCGTCCCTGGCCGGCCCCGGATGGCCACAGACGGCCCGCCTCTGCCCGGGCTCGGCATCGCCCGCGCGCGTCCCGCGGGGCGAGACGCTCCTCTCCCTTATCAGCGCCTCCGGGCGCGCTTGCCGGTGGGCGTGTCACCGCCGAGCCTCCTGGGGGCTGTAGTCTCCTGCCGCGTGATGGAAGGAGCGGCGCTCAGGGAGACTACAGCGGGCAAACAACAAGAACCCCCAAGTGTCCGCCGTGTTTGTCAGAACCCCCTGCGAGTCAGAACTTTGCAGCAGGAGCGCTGGCAATGGCAATGACGCTATCGGCTATACAACAATATATTCAGGCAGCAGGTAACAGATACGTTGAAATAACTTTTCAGACAGAACAGAACAGTGTTTAAATAAGGCAGACCAACGTTTTCATATCAGTGGCTCAATGTTTTCTGTGCTCCAGTGCTTCAGCCCCTTTCGGACGCACCTTCCCAAGTTCTTAATGCTTCCCCCCAGGAAGAGAAACCTAAAAAGTCTCAGAGATCTTCCATCACTCCTCAATCGAGCTTCAATAACACAATAACGCTTTAATAACGCTTTCAACAAGGCTCCTTCCAAGGCTCTTTCCCCCTGGTGAAGGCAGGTGCTCTATACTCGTGTCCGTGCTACTAGCATTTCTCTGCCCCCCTTTTGCAGAGCCTGAAGTACTTTCCACCCACACTGGGGACACAGGAGCCGCAGGAGCGTAGATCCGATGTGGCACAGCATAAACAGAAACAGGGCAGTGGTAACGAGGTAGCGAGGGCAGCGAGAGCAGGCACAGACAGTACTCCCGTAAGGCAATTGAGCAGTTGAGGCAGCAGCAACGAGCATGCGTAGCCCCCAACTCGATCAAGGCGTCTGGCGTTGGCGTAGTGCACTCGGGGCGCAACCTGCAGTTGGGCGATGTTTCACCTTAGCCTCCACTCTCCAGCGTCGCGACCCCCCCCGTTGTCATCCGAAAATCGGCCGTGAGACGGGGGGTACTTAGGATGGGCAGCGATAAAGGGCCGTCAGCAGACGAATATCGGCAGAGCTCCGGGTCGGAATTTTAGGCGAAATAGGCAAAGCAAGGACAGGAGCACGCTGCTCTCAGACAGCAAGTACAGTGGTGAGCGGCGTTGTGCAGTGGGCGGCCATTAGCAGGCAGGGCGGAGCTCCAAAACTTTCCTAGTCAGTAAACAAGCTCGAGTATCCGCGTTACAAAAGATTGTGTTGCTGAATAATGAATATGCTACTTACCAGTATGCATCTGTTCTTGGCATGTAGGGCTGCTAACAATCATATCTAGTGCATAGATCGCCGCCTAGTGTTGGGTCCGGATGATTGCACATTGTTGTCCTGGAAGAGTCTTCGAAGTATCACGAGATAGGTGGCTCCTCCCCTGGACTACAGTGCGCATGGGCATCGGCTCCATCCCCAGATTGTTTTTAGCCATTGTGGCAGAGATGGAGTGAAATAGTGTAAAGGATGTCCATGCTAATGATGAATGCAAGATAGTGTCTGCAGCCGCTACGGGCACCGGGGAGGAGGGAGGGCGATATGAATGTTGGCAGCCCTACATGCCAAGAACAGATGCATACTGGTAAGTAGCATATTCAGTTCGAGGCATGTGGGCTGCTAAATTCATATCTAGTGCATAGAATACATAGCAGTCCCCCCATTAAGGGCGGTTGCCCGTGCCAGCTGCAGAAGCTTGAAAAAGTGTCTTGAGAACAGCCTGCCCTACAGCTGCTTGCTGCTTGGAATGCACGTCCACACAGTAATGTTTGGTAAACGTGTGCGGTGTGACCCATGTGGCTGCTCTGCAAATGTCCGCTAAAGGAATGTTCCCCAGGAAAGCCATGGACGCCCCCAACTTGCGTGTGGAGTGCGCCCTTGGGGGTATTGTTAAAGTGCGCTTAGCTTTTTGATAACAGATTTGGATGCACTTAACAATCCATCTGGCTATTCCCGCTTTGGAAATGGGGTTGCCGTTGTGCTGTGCTGAGAAGGCAACACAAAGTTGTTGTGTTTTCCTGAAGTATTGTGTTCTGCCAATGTAGTACATCAACGCCCTCCTAACGTCCAGTGTATGGAGCATTCGCTCAGCTACCGTTTGTGGGTTTTGGAAGAATGCGGGTAGGTCAATAGTTTGATTAATATGAAACTGTGACACCACCTTAGGAAGGAATTTGGGGTTAGTGCGTAGCACCACCCTGTTTGAATGTATTTGGATGAAAGGCTCTTGGATTGTGAGCGCCTGCAGCTCACTAACGCGCCTAAGCGATGTAATAGCAATGAGGAAAGCCACTTTCCATGTTAGAAATTGAATTTCGCAGGAGTGCAGTGGCTCGAAGGGTGGACCCATCAGCCTCGTGAGGACCACATTGAGGTTCCACACCGGAGCTGGTGGTGTTCTCGGAGGAATGACTCGCTTCAGTCCCTCCAGGAAGGCTTTAATGGCAGGCACCCTGAAAACGGAGAGGTGCTGCCTATTTTGGAGATAGACCGCTATGGCGGATAAATGTATCCGAATGGAAGCGTAAGCCAGATTGCATTTGTAAAGATGTAACAAATAGCAGATGATGTTAGGAATGGATGCATCTAGCGGGTTGATATTGTTGTCAGTACAGTAGATGACAAACCGCTTCCATTTTGCCGCATAGCAAGCCCTGGTTGTGGGCTTTCTTGCCTCCCGAATGATGTCCATGCATTCTGGAGGCAGGTTGAGGTAGCCAAATTCTAAGACCTCAGGAGCCAGATCGCCAGATTGAGCTGTTGCGGATCTGGATGCTGAATGTCGCCATGGTTCTGCGTCAAGAGCCGGGATGTGAGATGTAGCCTTTGATGCGGTACCACGGAAAGTTCTAGAAACGTGGTGTACCATGGTTGGCGTGCCCATGTTGGAGCAACCAGGATGAGAGTCATCGAGTGTTGCTTTAGCTTTTTTGCCACCAGCGGAATGAGAGGCGCTGGGGGAAAAGCGTACGCAAATTTGCCTGACCAGTTCATCCATATCGCATTCCCTTGCGATTCCGGGTGAGGGAACCTGGCGGCAGAGCTTCGGCATTTTGCGTTTTCCTTTGTGGCAAATAGGTCTATCTCTGGATGACCCCACTGCCGGAAGTACGGGTGGAGCACCGATGGATGTATCTCCCACTCGTGCATTTGATGGCTGTACCTGCTGAGCAGATCCGCCATCTGATTGTCCTTGCCCGGGAGGTGTTCTGCCATGAGGAAGATGTTCCTCTGAATATCCAACTTCCACATGCTCTGAGCCAGATGAGACAGCTGTGGCGAGTGAGTACCTCCCTGCTTTTGGATGTAGTACATGGCTGTCATGTTGTCCGTCCGGATCAACACGACCTTGTTGCACAAATGTACTTTGAAGGACTTGAGCGCCATGAAGATTGCCATCAATTCTAGGTAGTTGATGTGCAATCGTTGTTGCTGGGTTGACCACAGTCCCTGCACCGTGTAGTGGAGCACATGCGCTCCCCACCCCTGGAGAGATGCGTCCGTTGTTAGGACAATCTGTGGCACAGGCTCTTGGAACGGTCGTCCCTTGCAAAGGTTGTGTGGATTCCACCAATGCAGAGAGTTGTATGCTCGACCGGTCACCAACACTAGGTCCGTCAGTTGTTCCTGAGCATGTGTCCATTGATTCGCTAGGCATTCTTGGAGGGGGCGCATGTGCAACCTTGCGTGCGGGACTATGAAGATGCAGGAGGCCATCATGCCTATCAACTGCATGAACACTCTCGCTGGCAGGGAGTGTTGCGGTCTGAATCTTCGGATCAGTGACTGAATGCTGTTGATTCTGACTGCGTTTGGCTGAGCCATAGCCGTCAGGGTGTTTATTGTCGCGCCCAGATACTGCCGCACATGGGCTGGTTGAAGGTGCGACTTTGGGTAATTCAGCGAGAACCCCAGACTGTGAAGGAGTTGAATAGTGCGGGACATGTGTGAGGCGCACTGTGTTTCCGACTTTGCTTGTACGAGCCAGTCGTCGAGGTACGGGTATACATGTATGTTCTGTCTCCTGAGGTGCGCCGCCACCGCCGCCAGACACTTCGTAAACACTCTGGGGGCAGTAGTCACTCCGAAGGGTAGCACTTTGAACTGATAGTGCTTGTTGTGAATAGTAAACCTGAGGTCTTTTCTGTGGGACGGGTGGAGTGGGATGTGGAAGTAAGCATCCTTGAGGTCTAAGGTTGCTAGGAAGTCCCCTTGGTTTAGAAGGGGAAGTATCTGTTGCAGTGTCAGCATGTGGAAATGTTCTGACAGTATATACATGTTGAGAGGGCGTAGATCCAGAATGGGTCTGAGGGATCCGTCCTTTTTTGGGATGAGGAAGTACAGGGAATAGACCTCTGTTCCTTCCTCCTCCACTGGCACGAGTTCGATTGCTCCTTTTTGCAGCATTACTAGCACTTCCTGCTGCAATAAGTGCAAGTGCTCTGCCGACATAGGACGGTGTCTTGGGGGAATGTTGGGAGGAGTGGATGTTAACTCCAAACAATACCCGTACTGGATTAGTTTTCTCACCCACCTGTCCGTTGCGATGGACGACCAAACCGGCAGGAACTGCTGGAGTCTTCCCCCGACAGGTGTTGGATGGTCGGGGGGCAGTGACAGGGAGTCACTGTTTGTTTGCGGCAGAGGAACGGGAGTTGGTGTTCCCTCTGCCTCTGCCTTTGGCACTGTTACCTCGGTAACCCCCTCTACCTTGCTTAGGGTACGAGGATTGCGCACCACCTTTCGTGAATTGTGTTTGTTGTCCCATGTGTCCTCTGGTAACACTACGCGCACCTGAGCGACGAAAAGTGTTGCCCCTGAACTGTTGTGATTGAAGTGCCCCCATGGACTTAGCAGTCTCGTTGTCCTTTTTAATCTTTTCAAGTGTGGTGTCTAAATCTGGACCAAACAGTCTGTCAGGATTGACGGGCTGGTTGAGGATTGTAGTTTGGATGACAGGCTTAAATCCAGATATACGAAGCCAGGCTTGGCGCCTTAGCATGACGCTAGTGTTAATTCCTCTAGCCGCTGTGTCGCTACATCAAGTGCGCATTTTATTGCAGCGTTTGATATAAGCTTTCCCTCTTGTATGAGCATTTCTCCAGCTTCTTTATACTCATCAGGCAGATGTTGAAGGAGCTGTTCTAGGGTGTCGTAATGCGCCCTATCGTAACGCGCTAACAGTGCCTGTGTGTTTGCGATACGCCATACATTAGCAGCCTGTGCAGCCACCCTCTTGCCAGATGCCTCAAGCACTTTCGACTCCTTGTCTGGGGGAGGAGCTTCACCAGTTGTTTGGGAGTTTGCCCTCTTGCGGGCATTTGCGACCACCAACGAATCCAGAGGCAACTGTCCCCAAATATAGGCAGGGTCCCCAGGCGCAGGCCTGTATTTTTTTTCAATACGTGGGTTTACCACTCTCGCAGGTTCTTTAAAGATCTCTGGCGCATGTTTAAGGACACCTTTCAACATAGGAAGTGTTTTGACTGTTCTTTCGGAGACAGAGAAAGTGTCAAACAGGAAATCCTCTTCCACTGGGTCAGCATGCATATCTACATTATGATTTGCAGCTGCCCTCTCAATTAAAGCATTGAAAGCCGCTGAATCCTCAGTTGGTGATGTACGTGCCCCAAAACCTTGTGGGTCCTGCACCACCTGATGACTTCCCTGGTCCCCAGCGTCGTCATATGAGTCCTGATTCACATCAGGGTCATTGCCAGTAGGGAAGTTGTATTGTTCATCTCGGTCATCATCCTCACCCCCTGATTGGTTGGGGGAAGGTGTTGGACTCCTCCTTGGGGGAGGTAGCAGAGGTTCAACAAGGGCAGGTATGTCCTGTGGTTGCCTTTTCTTTTTCAGTGGAATTACAAATGACTCCAGTGGCTGGGAACTGATCTTTCTCTTATAAAGTGTCATTATCCCTGTGTGGGCATCGATATAATGCTCACGTTCGTCTTCAGATGCTGTTTGTTGAGGCAAAATAGCACTGGACGTGGAATGTTCCGAAGTCCCCGAGGTCTTCGGCACCGTTTGGGGTGCAAACGCCTTTGGTGGCACCTTTGGCGGTAGTGTGTAGATAAGTTTCGTCGACTTATTGGCAGGTGGCTCCATCGGTTTCGGATCCGATGGCGCAGTCTTTGTCGACGGCAGGGCTTTCTCCTGAATCCTCTTGAGCGACTCGGTGACCTGTTTAGTAAATGAAGCCGAGGGTTTGACGACCGATGCTTCATGTTCGCCCGCTTTGGAGGCCTTCGGCGTGGCAGAAGGCACCGATGAATCCTCGACTAGAACTGGTGTCCCCTGAGGCGGAAAGCCGGGGGTTAGGCGCAGAACTTTTTAAAAAAACGCCATTGTAAAAACTTATGATTTGTGTGAAATATTTGTGATTACTACAATTTTAACTTCACCTACCTCCTTGTTCCCTCGTCGGGGCTTGAACCCCGCCTTCACGCAGGCGCGCACAGTGGCAGACGCCATCTTAGGCGTGAAAGAGGTGAGCACTCTAGCTGCTCCCTGTAGCCCCACCCCTCCTCTGCCCTATATCATGGAGTCTCTTCCCCGTCGGCGCAGCGGGCGGGCGCAGCGGGCGCGCCGGCGGCGCGCCAAAGGCAAGCCAAAGGCAAGCCCGTCTGCGCCCGTCCGAGCCCAACCGGGCCCAGGGGCCACAACCCCTGCCCCATTCAAGGAACACAGGATATCGTACAATAGGGACCTGTTACATCAATTATGTCCATCCACATCACTAAGCTGCTGTCACCACTTTCACCCTTTGGAAACTCCTCGCTGCTGCCCTCATTGCAAAACTGAGATTATGACCCTCTCGACCAAACCGGCCCTGAGAGAATACCGCATGTTTCTTCTTAATTGCAGGTCCCTCCCAAAACATAGCCTAGAGATAGCCTTACTGTTGGACGATCTTGCTCCTGATGCTATCTTTATGACCGAAACCTGGCTAACCCCAGACACCGAGCCAGATGTGGTCCAAGCCCTAATACCTGGCTACCAGATAGCCCGTCTAGACCGTCCTCAAGGAAAAGGTGGTGGTGTCGCCATCATATATAAAGGACATTTATACATGTCGTCACTCCCCGGAGCCTATTGCGGGCTGTGAAAGCCTATCTTTCACCATCGAACTTTCTCCCAACGATAGCTTTACTGGGATTCTTATCTACCGCCCTCCGGGATCAAGCAAAACGTTTGAAACAGCCCTCCCTACTGTAGCGGCTGAACTGGTCATCTCTCCCTCGAATTTCACCCTGCTCGGAGACTTCAATGTCCACTTTGATAACATCTCAGATTCCTCCGCCTCAGAAATCACAGCTAGCTTACTTGCTATGCAATTGGAGCAATATGTCCCATCACCAACTCACATCAAGGGGCATCTTCTGGACCCGATATTTAGTAATTGCAAAAACCTTAAAGTGGGCAGAATTGATCGCCTCCCCTGGACGGACCATTTTTTGGTGCCCTTTAGTTGGACTACGAATAAAGCCCCCCCTTCTATTCCTACCTCGCGCAAAGTACGTAACTGGCCCAAGCTTCACATCGATAACTGGTCTAATATTCTCAACACCACTAGACCTGCTCTCACCTGCGATCCATCCACTAATAATAACCTATTTTGCAAATGGATTACAAACTCTCTGGACACCGTCCTCCCCCTCCGCACATCAGGCCCCAAAAGGCAGGAAAAAACTGCACCTTGGTACTCAGAGGAGCTCAGGGAAAGGAAACGGGTCTGTAAGAGACTGGAGAGGAGATGGCGAATGACCTTTAATGAGGCTGACAAAGTCATTTATAGGGAAGCAATCAGGCTGTATAAATCCGAAATCAAAACCACCCAATCAGCCTTTTACAATGGAAAAATAATGATGGCTAAATCCAAACCCAAAGAGATATACAGAATATTAAAAACCCTGACTACGCTCCCATCTCCCACTGCAGACAACCATAATCCACTCTCCCGATGCAATGAACTGGCCGACTTTTTCTTTGAGAAGGTTAATACAATCTACCTTTCCTTTCCGGATCCTGTAACAGAACCCCCCTCTCATAACTCAGATGTGGAAACAAACACTGGAGACTCTCCTCAGAATGGTCTTACCAGGTTTACTTTGATGAATCTCGAAACACTTAGGCCTCTGATGTCCCAAATAAAGTCTGGCTCTCCATCGGACTCTGCCCCTCCCAGCGTATTGACTTCGGCTGATGCAGCCATTCTCCCCACACTGCTGGAACTTCTGAATTCTATAAAATCAGGGATAGTGCCCCCGGCCTGGAAACATGCCATGGTTCGGGCACTATTGAAGAAAACCACCTCAGATCCGGCCAATCTGAATAATTACCGCCCAATCTCATTGCTTCCCTGGACCACCAAAATCCTAGAGACCGAATTCCTCGAGCGTAACCAGCTGCTTGACATTGCATACGATACCCAGCTAGTGGTCTCTATTGTGCAGGGGAATGACGGTCAGCCACAGTCCAACCTAATAACATGCTTGGAGGAGATCAAGAGCTGGATGACGGGGTCTTGTCTAAAGCTCAACAATGACAAAACGGAGCTCATGCTACTTGGCCCTGCAGCACCTACCACCCTGGAGCTGCTGTGGCCTCTGAGTATGGGTGCCCCTCCCACTCCCAGAGACAACATAAAAAGCCTGGGGGTGTGGTTGGACAAATCGCTGACTTTTAACACACAGGCCACCAAGATATCGGCTGTCTGTGTTGGCCTCCTTAGGACGATTAAAAAAATCCTCCATCTTCTTCCCTTTGAGGCCAAACAGATAGTGATACAAGGTTTAATTCTATCACGCCTTGATTTCAGCAACTCCCTGTACCTCGGGGCCCCGGAGTATAGTTTGCAAAAACTACAGCGAACACAAAACTGTGCAGCCCGTATCTTGCTGGGAGTCTCTCGTAGAGTCTCGATAAAATCCGGCCTAAGAACTCTGCATTGGCTCCCTATCAGGGACAGAATCAAATTTAAATCACTGTGCATAGCTCACCAAGCCTTTTGGAAAACCGGCCCAGAAATTAACCATTCCCTGATTTCACCCTATAAACCTAACAAATCGCTCCGCTCATCTAATGCCTTTTTGGCTAAAGTCCCTAGGATTCAGAGAGCCAGAGCAGGAGGCCGCTCTTTTGCTCACAATGCCCCCAATCTCTGGAACGCCCTTCCCTACCTCCTGAGAAGCAATTCCAATCTGACGAGCTTTCGTAAGCAGCTCAAAACTCTCCTGTTCCACTAACTCTCACCTTCCCCGGCCCTTCTACTTGGAAGACTCTGTTCTAGTTATAGCGCCTGGACGCCTCAGGGCAGCTGCTGCGCTCAATAAAAACGCTTTTCATTTCATTCATTCATTTCACTCCAACGGTTCGCTGCCCTGCAGCTTTCTTAGGCGCCGACGCCGTCGATGCAGATCCGGTGTCTTTGTGCCGAGGAGTAATGGCTCCGGCTTTCGGATCCTGGCCTTTAGTGGCCTTCGCTTCGACCGTCTGTTTGGAGATTGACGCTCCAGCCGTCGAGACGTGATGGACTACCTTCTTCGAGGACGTGTCCTTGGCCACCGCGTGTGGCGCCGGTGACTCGACGGCCTACTTCGGCTTCGTAGGGCCTAAGGGCGACGGAGTCGAAGACGGAGCCGGCATAGTAATTTTGGACGGTACGTCGGCCATTTTAGAGGTCGTCGAAGCCGTTTGTTTCAGTTTCGTTTTCGACGTGTCTTCGGCCATCTTAGATGTTGTCGAGACCGTAGGTTTCGGTTTAGGCGTGACGTCGGCCATCTTAGATGTTGTCGACTGTACTGGTTGCGGTTTCAGTTTCGATACGCGCAACAACGGCTCCCCCGGTGTATCCGTGGCCGGCCCGAAGGCGGTGCTGGGGATATCGGTGCAGGGTCGTGGGTAAGGCCGAGTGGCGATCCCGTGACCTGAGCCGGAGTCGAGTAACTTTCGGGGCATAGCTCTTCCTCCGAGCTATCTTCCGCGGCCCCATAGACTTCTTCGTCGTCCCCTACCTCATCGACGTATTCAAGGTCTTGGCTCTGTCCTTCGATGTATTCGTCTGGATCGGCCTCGACCTCCGTTGATGGCGGTGAAATTTCAAGATGATGGCTTCGGCCGTCTTCTGCGGGGTCGTCGAATATGTCGTCGGGTGCCGGTGCTGCGTGCAAGGCCTCGAGGCGCGCCGCGCGCCGATGCTGGAGTGTCTTCTTTGACCTGAATTTGGAGCAGGCCATGCAGTTGTCCTCGTCGTGATCCGGCGAGAGACATTTATTACAAACAGGATGCACGTCGATGTGTTGGTACTTGGACCCACACACGGGGCAGCGCTTGAACGGACTCCGTTCCATGATGATGTCGTCGGTGTCTCGCTGCGAGTACAGGGCCTCGATGTCCGAAGAGTAGCAACTCCCCAGAAGTCCGACACGAAGAGTCGGACGATGCTCGGGACCGTTCGCAACAATACCGACGCGAGTATCGAAGGCCTTTTGGCCTTAAGGAAGTAAGTGTTCGATTCCGACAAGGAGGCGTCGAAATCACATCCGAACCCAATGGCGGAAAAAAACAATCTGGGGATGGAGCCGATGCCCATGCGCACTGTAGTCCAGGGGAGGAGCCACCTATCTTGTGATACTTCGAAGACTCTTCCAGGACAACAATTGGCAATCATCCGGACCCAACACTAGGCGGCGATCTATGCACTAGATATGAATTTAGCAGCCCACATGCCTCGAACTTAACATTACTGAGGGCTATTTAAAAATAGTATCACCCTGAGGCACTACCAGGGCCTTCATGGCTACAAATCAGGGAAAGGTCACTAACCCAGTAAGCATCTATTTGTGGCATGTAGTGCTCTAGAGTCACATGCTGTGGATACTCTTGCCACCTAGTGTTGGCCCAGGTCTATGCTAGTTGTTTTTCTTTCTAAGCAGTATTTCGAGTGACGAGCTACAGCGACTCCTCCTCTTGTTAGTAATGTGCATGGTCATCAACTGCATTGTTAGATTGCTTTCCAGCACAGTGGTTGAGGATGGAATGTGAAGCGAAGGATATACACAGATGTCCACGCAGAAAAGAGGAAAGTGAATTCGAAAAATCCCTGCAAAGGTCACAGGCATCCAGGGAAGAGGGTGGGCACATATTAATCTGCAGCACTACATGCCACAAACAGATTCTTACGAGGTAAGTATCATTTTCCGTTCATGGTATGTGTGGCTGTAGAGACAAATGCTATGCATAGACTATAAAGTAGTCCTCCCCCAGTTGCTGCAGTCTCAAAAACTGTATGTAGTACTGCCTGGCCAACATAGGCTTGTTGGCAGGCTAGCACATCAACACAGTAATGTTTTGTAAAGGTATGTAGTATGGACCAAGTAGCGGCTATTGAAATGTTATCCAGAAAGGCCACAGAGGTGCCTTTCTTCAGAGTGGAGTAGGTTGGTATTGAGAACAACCCTGTGTATTTTGAAGTTAGGTTCTGAAGCTCACTGATACACCTGAGTGAAGTTATGGCAAACAGAAATGCCACCTTACAAGAGAGAAACTGGAGGGGGCAGAAGTTTGAAGGAGGACCCATGAGTCTTGTCAGTATAATATTGGTGACATTATAGGGCCACAGAGACGCTTTTTTTTTTTAGAGTGGAGTGGACTCTAGGAGGAATGGGAAAGGTTCCGTTAGCTTTAGCATAGCATAGCATAGCATAGCATAGCATATCTGGATGCACTTAACGATCCATATTACAATACCTGATTTGGATAGGACCTTTCCTTTCTGGGGTTTGGAGTAAGTAATAAAGAGCTGTTGCGTTTTTCTAAACGGTTTACACCGGTCAATATAGTACATGAGGGCTTGCTTAACATCCATAGTATGGAAAGCCCACTCTGCAACGGAGTCTGGTTGTGGGAAAAAGACAGTGAGTTCAATGCATTGATTAAGGTGGAACTCTGAGACCACCGTACAGAGGAATTTTTGGATTGGTTGGGGGGGGGGGGGGGGAACAACCCGGTCTGTGTATTTATTAATTTCTGAAGCCAACGGATATGCCCGAGTGAAGTTACCAAAAAGGCCACCTTCCAAGAGAGAAACTGGAGGGGTAGAAGTTTTACTAGAGGACCCATGGGTGTAGTCAGTAGAATACAGAGGTTCCATGACATGGCTGGTGAACCCGAGGAAGAATGTGGATACGCTCGATGAAAGCATTAATGACTAATTCTATAAGGGAGATGTGTTGTCTCTTCTGAAAATAGGCGGCTACCGCAACTAGGTACAGCCCGATGTAAGTGAAAGCAAAACCAGAAGTCTGCAAGTGAAGTAGGTAGCAGACAATATCCTGCACTTTGGCTGTGAAAGGGTCAATATGTTTTGAATGACAGTAGTACACAAATCTTCCACTTGGAGGGCCTGCGTGCTTCCTTGAGAATGCTCATTCTTCCGGTGGAAGATTATGGTTCCCAAATTCTAAAAATTCAGGAGCTAGATCACAAGATTGAGAGACCTGAGGATTAGATGCCTGATTTCTCCATGGTTCTGCCTGAAAAGGTACGGCCTATTTGGGATACTCGCATGTGGTGCCACAGAGTACGATCAGAGTAGTAAACCAGGATAAACATACCCAGGTGGCAGCCCACATATGTAGGTAAGAGACGCCTGTCGAAGCCTCCGATCCACAAACAAAGTAGTGGGATAAGACGAAAAGCATAGGCAAATATCCCTGACCAATTCATCCATAGTGCATTGCCCCAGAACTGGGAGCGTGGGAACCTGGAGGTAAAGCTTGAGCATTTGGCGTTTTCTGCCGTGGCGAAGAGGTCCATCTCTGGGAATCACCAATGGCAGAAGTATTGGAGAAGGACATGCAGGTAGTGTTCCCAACTCTAGCACTAGTTGCCTCATCCTGCTGAAGAAGCAGACAAAGACGTCCACTCCCAGAACGTACTCCGCTAGCAGATGTTTCTTGTGGTGGAGTGCCTATAGCTAAATACTCTGGGCTAGGTGAGAGCTGGAGATATAAGGTGCAATCTAATACATGGCTGTCATGTTGTCAGTCTTAATGAGAACTACCCTTGCCAGTAAAGTGAGGAAGGAAAGTCTTCAATGCACGGTGGACAGATAGCTGTTTCAGGTTGGTAGTGTGGAGCTACTGGTGACTGAGTTTTCACTATCCTTGGACAGTGAGGTCCTGTTAGTTAGCATCCTATCTTGTAAGGGAGGCATCTGTTGTAATGGTCCACTGCGGAATTGGGTCAATAAAAGTCTGCCCTTTTGTGTTCTACCACTGCAGAGAGTGACAAGTATGACGGCAGGTGAACACTAGTACATCCCAAATGCACTCAGTCTGAGACTAGTGGTGCACTAGGCACTCCTGCAATGGATGATGCAAGTGGAGCCTGGCATGTGGCACCATGGCAATACAGGAAGCAATCATGCAGAGTGTTGGACCCGGCCTCGTGGCGTGGTCCTACCCCTCCCGCATGGCAGGCCCGGGACGACATCAGCCTCCATCGACCCGCTGTCGACCCCCCTGAACACGAACCACCGACGAGAGCAGCCCCCCTGGCAACCCACGGCTCTCCCCCTTGGGACCCCGGCGGACCCTGCTCGCCAACACTGCCGGTCTGGCGACCATGCCAGGCCACCATTTCCAGCCCGACTCCATCTTTGGCCCATCACGTCCCGAGCACGTGGCCGCAGCCATCCCTGGCCCAGGCCCCAGCGAAGCCCCGACATCGAGGCACCAAGATCCTCCCAGGTGGTAGAGTGGCCACTTGACGGATTCCGGAGGAGGGGAGTTCCGATGGGCCTCCAGCCGTCCCCGGACGCCTGGTATCGATTGCCCTCCAGCCTCCCTGGGCGCTGGCTCCACCCCCCTGCTGGGTGTCTGGACACCATCATCCCGGCCCCTCTGACCCCCAGGCGCGAGGGTCCGGACATCAAAGGACGCCAGTCCTATATCTGGGCCAGCCCTGGTTTATGACGCCAGTTGTATCTTGGAGTCGAAGCCCTGCTGACCTTGTCGTGGCTGATCCGGATCCGAACTCATGCACCTGGAACCTTCGAGGCCCTGCTGACGCTGTCGCGGCCTGACCGAGCTGAACCATCTTCGAGGCCCTGCTGACGCTGTCGCGGCCTGACCGAGCTGAACCATCTTCGAGGCCCTGCTGACGCTGTCACGGCCTGACCGAGCTGAACCATCTTCGAGGCCCTGCTGACGCGGCCTGACCGAGCTGAACCATCTTCGAGGCCCTGCTGACGCTGTCGCGGCCTGATCACGCTGAACTCTCGAGGCCCTGCTGACGCTGTCGCGGCCTGACCCCTTGAACTATCCACGCATCAGTTGGTGCCAAGACTGTCCCGCTACCCCCTTATTCCCGAAACCGAGACTTTACGGATTCCTCGATCCCTGCCTTCTAACCTGCCAAGAACGTGCCTTCTTTTCTTATATAAAGATTCTTGTGAATATTCCTTCGTGTGGTGTCAGTCTGTAGTAGTGTGATTACTCAGCTGTTACGATTGTAGGAGAGGAGCCTCGCCAAAGAGGCCTCCCTACGGCGCTCGGCCTATTCTATAGAGAGAGGTGGGTCTCGGGGTGGGCAGTCAGACACCTTCTGTCTCCCCTGGGATCACCTTTCCAACACAGAGGAGGCGGATGACTGTCTTGACTGTGATTTAGTAGTCTGGTTAAAAATGAGGGATTAGTGTCTGGTAGGACTGTGTCCTTCCTGGCATCGTTTGAATAGGCCATGGTTCTTCTTAGTTGAGGAATACCCACAGGTAGGGCTGTATCTGGAGGGGTTGGAGGTTGGATTTTTGTAGCGCTGATGGTAAACCCTAACTCGTGAAGGAGGTTCATCATAAGCTGTATGTGTTTGTGGCATTTCTGAAGAGTGGCACTCTAAATGTGGCAGTCGTCTAGATAGGGGAAGATATGGACAGCCTTATCTGCGCTGCTGGGCGGCGACCACAGAGAGACACTTAGTGAACACCCTGGATGCAGTGATGACACGTAGGGACTGGTAAGGTTTTACGCGGACTACAAACCAGAGATACTAGCAATGTGCCGGGTGGATTGGTATGTGAAAATAAGCGTCCTTCAGTCCGAGAGAGGCCATTAAGTAGCCTTGTTGCAGTAGCAGGTGACATCCTGTATAGAAAACATGTGCAAGTGCTCTAAAAGAATTTATTGATATAGGGGACTGAGGTCTAGAAGTGGTTGGAGGGAACAGTCTTTTTTGGCAGTACAGCTCTTCTGCCCTGTTGATTATGGTGCGGGACAGGTTATATGGCCCCTTTTAGAAGGAGTGCTCGGAACTGTTCCCGTAATAGGTGATATTCTGCCAAGCGGAAAAGAACCTTTATAGGTGCCCTATTACCCCCATGCCAAGCCCATGACAGCTGTCACGAGATTGGAGGGAAATGAGAGGCAAGTCAGGGCTTTATGGTGGCGTTGGCTCCTTTGCGGTGCCAGCTTTACTCCTGCCTTTTGAGTTGTTGCCTCTGGAGGACCCTCTAAAATAGCCTCTACGGAGGACTGCTGTGCTAGTGGACGCTATTAAAACGTGGAAGCCTCAGGGAAGGTGGTCTTTGAGCCTGCACGGTATAACTGCAGCAAAAGGAGCCACAAGTAGTTGGTGTTTTTAAAGGGCACTCATTGCTTTCCAATCTCTTTATTTTTCTTCATTTTTTCCACCAACTGGTCAACTTGCGATCCAAAGTGATATTGGCCATCAAACAGCGGGTTGAGCAAGTCTTGTTGGATTTTCTGTTTGAAGCCGGAGATACGGAGCCAAGCATGCCTGAGGAGTAGGACACTGTAATTGCACCCCCCTCACCCACCCCCACATAGCAGTGTCTGTGGCATCCAATGCATAGCAGATGGGGGTGTTCAAGATATGCTTTCCCTGAATTCATAGCCACTTCGCCTGTGCGAAGCCTGTGCTTCTCGGGGAACTCCTCCATATTATCCCAATGGGCACGTCCATATCTGGAGAGCATCCCAATAGAGTTGTCAATCCACCAATGGTTGGTCGATTGTGCTGCTATCCTCTTCCACACAGCATCCATAAGTTTGCTTAATCTAGTGGATGGGCATCACCAGCAGCCTGGGAGTTGGCCCTTTTACAGGCGGAAGTTGCACCCAGGGAGTCTGGTAGTAGAAGACCACGAATGTAAAAGGGGTCAGTAAGGGAAGCTTTGCATTTCTTGTATGCTGTGGGTGTGATGATCCTGGCACAACAAGGGTCCTGAAAGATGTCAGGGAAGTGAGAGCATAGGTACATACTGGGTGGATCGGTGGGTGGAGGACAGGATCTCCAAAAGGAAGTCCTGCACCAAAGTTTCAGTGTGGAGGTCCACATTGAGGAAGGAGGCAGGCCTACCAATGAGATCATTGTAGGACGTGGAGCCATCCAGAGTCAAGCGATGGGCAGGGTGCAGGTCGGGATCTGTGTCCTACAGTCAGCGTTATAGGAATGCAAAGTATTGCCCTGATGAGGAGTGTCGAAGGGGCGCTCTCTACCCTGGCCCCCCATGCCAGAGTGAGGTAATCCCTGAGGTGTATAGGGAAGAGGAGGTTGTGGGAGAGTGACGAGCAAAGGGCTGGGAGCTTTGCCCATTTTCTTGCACTGCTTGGGTGGATGTGGCTTGTAAAAGGCTACCGCGAAGGACAGCTGACATTTAGACAGCTGAGCAGCAGGCTCTGGAGGGCTGGTGAGAATCTGGCCCATTTGGGGATGTATTACCAAGTGTTTCTATCTCGATGCCTAAGGTGTCATCTAAGACGGTCGGGTCGGCTCCGAGGTGGGCACACATGGCGCTGAGTCCTCAATGGTTATATTGTCACAGAGCCACAGCGGGAATTAGGTCCCAATTTGGTGGTCGGTTGTAGACCATGGACCGAAGGCAGTGGTGGCCAGTCTCTGGTGCTCCAGAGAGACTCGACGACCCTTGGAAAGGGGCGGCTCAGCTTGTGAGTGATGTTGACGGGGAGGGACAACTGTACTCATGGCTGCCTACGCTGGGGGAAGAGCCTCGATCTCCAGATCAGAGGCGGAGCTTTTGCCAGGGGAGAAAGCATCCTCATCTGTGGCCAATGATTGTGGGTGGTGTTCTCCAACAAAGTCCTTGGGGCCGAAGAGATCTAAGGAGTCATCTCCGCTCCTCCTGGCATCTCAAGATGTTGAGCCAGACGATCACTGATTCTTTATGGAGCAGAAGGAGCAGCAAGTGTCGCAGGCAACCTCGTTGTGCTCGGCAGCCAGGCACAAATTACAGACTCTATGAAGGTCAGTACGAGGGTATTTCGCGTGGCAGTGAGGACAGTAGCAGAATGGCGTCTGTTCCATCACCGTGGAAGCACGGTGGCGAGACGAAATTGGGGGACGAAGAAGACATATCCGAACCCAATAGAAGAAAGAAGAAAACAATTTTACAATGGAGTCGATGACCATGCGCATTACCAGAAAGAGGAGGCGTCACAGTACCATGTGATTCTAAAGACTTTGTAGAAAAACAACTTGCACACATCCAGGCCCAACACTAGATGGTAGATGTATTCACAGTATGTGCATTTATAGCCACACACGCCTTTCACAACCAGTTCCGAGTTGTGGCCTTTCCAGTTTATTGCAACCTTGTGATGGTTTGTCTACTCAAGTGAGGAGCTGAAAGATTCAGAGATTTTAAAC
Source organism: Lissotriton helveticus (assembly GCF_964261635.1). NCBI lineage: Eukaryota > Metazoa > Chordata > Amphibia > Caudata > Salamandridae > Lissotriton > Lissotriton helveticus. The sequence continues at coordinate 383,144,305 of NC_136062.1, forward strand.
AGGGTTCTTAAATGGTAATATCACAGATGAATAGCACAGCTCATCAGAAGTTAATGTGTTACTGGCAGAAAAGACTGGGACAACCAAATGAGTACTATTAAAAGTGCATCTGTCATTCTGAAGTGTCAAATTAACTGTGGCTCGGAGGATGCTTAACTACAGGTTTATGCTCCCCAGAAAATCACATGGTAAACTGGCAGAGGTAGCCCATCAACTCACTAGTATCATATCAATTCAAATGAGTTTCTCCCAAAGTAGTTCCGTTGAGAATTCCTCCAATAAAACCTCTACATGCTGAAGAGCTATAACAGACATCCCCTCTATAATGTTCATCCAGCAGAATCAATAGTCTTTTGCAACCAACTAATCAGATAGCAGTCGGCAGAAAGCTGTATTTCAGGATGGTATAGAATGTCCAGAGTAAGTCTGTTTATTAGCTCAGTGATGCTAGTGCTTTGTTTACCTGCTAATTTTTACATGCAGGACCTTCTGGGAGGGAGCAGTTTTTCTAATTGTGTCAGGATGAAATGTAATCCAATACCCTAGGCAGTGAACGTGGGTTTCAGTTTTTTTTTTTTTGCTTTTAACAAAAGTATTGAGTCCTCTAATAAGGAGTGATCCATAAATAAATAGGAGTGTAACAATTTATTTCTTGCAGCATTTAGCTGCAGACAGGAATACGACCAGTGTGGCCATTCAGTGGCCAAGTGCCATTTCGTTTTAAGCAACAGTGGAATGGCTAATAAATGTGTTGGACCTGTAAAGCGCACAGCTGCTCGTGAGCGTCCCGGCACTTGCTTAGGGAACCCGTCCTGGTATTCCCCTGTGAGAAACCCCGGCAGGGTGTCCACAAGGTGAAAGCCAGGCATCCCACCGCGAGGGGCCGTAGTGGAGATTAAGCAAGCTATTGCCCAGAGTCGCAGAGTGTGACCCCGTGAGTTGAGTAGGCACCAGAGCGAGAATTGTCGAGTCCGTGGAATTTTGAGCCCGAGACCCGCCGAGGCGGGGAATCGAACCCTGGTCCACAGTCAATCTCAGCTTCAGGGTCTGCCGCCTCTAACCACTGAGCCACGCTTCTCCACTGTTAAACAACAATAAGCATGGCAACCCAAATAAGAAAATTCCTTTAAGATGCCAAATCTATAGGAAACACAAACTTTCACTAGCTGGACCCAACACTTATCCTGACAATATTTAATTAGAGAGAAAAGGGAAAAACCAAAGTCAGCATTGTGTGATAAAAACTAGAGTTGGCTGCAGCAGCAACATAGAGAGACAATTTAAAATAAAATGTAAGAAGCCCACCTCTGCTTCTTCCTCCTCAGAGTCAACTGCTGGGAAATCCTCCAGTGACTGCTTAGTCCTTTCTGACCCATATGCCCCCAAGGCCGCTTTTCCTTTCCTCTGCTTGGCCTCAATGGGGTTGATTATACCCAAGGAAAGAAACAGTGTTAATAGTGTCTGAACTCCCATGCAACACAACATATGCAAACATTGTCCTTTCCTATGGCCACAGCAGTAACACTAAAGACACATATATTCATGTACATTTGTGGAAGAAGGGTGTCCTAATTGTTGCACAGAGCAGAATGTCCCATATCTGTGGGAACCCATCACCTACACAATAGGCATTGAAGGTTACTTTCACATGGACGGTGTGAAATGCAAGAGTGTTCTTTTTCTCCTTCCAAGCCCACATTAAATACTAACTCTGTCCTTGGTAGGTAGCAGTGAAATAAGATTGAGAAGGATTCTAGGAGTAGCTCTACAGCTGGAAGCAGTGGTAGAAAATCGGTAAGAAGTGGTAGCAATGTACATTACAGCCAGAAACAGCACACAGAAGAAAGAGCTGAGCAACAAGAGGGTACCCATTACTAAGAAGATTCCGGTTCTCAGATGCAAGGGAGTAGTAAACTCAGAAAACCAAGCCGGAGAAGGTTTGGCTTGGTAGCAAAGATGATGTTGATGATCTCATCCTGCTCCGGTAAAACAAATGACTGTGCGTAACAGCTGCAGAAAATAATCTATCCATGGTCAACAGTTTAACTAGCACTGCTGGCCTAAACAATGCTTTATGAGACAACTAGAACCATCTTGAGCTAGCACCAATGGATAACAGGCTTCTACTCCAGTTCACGGAGAATGTATGCAATAGGCTTAACTGGTTATCTAGCTTAAAAATCCAAGCACCCACCTTCCCCACCAGCCTAAGTTTCTTTAACAGTTCAAGTGCTCTGCTTCGAAACTGGACAAAGGACATCGGAGTAACCTCTCTCCTGTCCAGACCCTTACCCTGATCCTTCCAAATCTTTTCCCTAGGGTACTTAAGAGCTCACCTGGGTATAGTTGCCTAGATTCGTTGTGGGATAAGATTAAACCAACACAACTACACTTCTACCATCTGAGCACTCTGGACATCACTGGACTTTGTTTGGGCCTAACTTTGTTTCCCAGTCTGCTGCATCGTCTGTGCACCATACAGGATCCGTGCAGGAACTGTGGAGAATCAAAAGACACTTGAAGGCATCTCCCTTGTAGTGAAGGCGTCACTTCCTAGCATACGCAGGCACCGCACTGCTGACTGGTCTGCTGATCGCGAGCTCATGCGGACTCCGAATGGTTTCACAAAACAGGTGGTGGTTTCCTACGTCTCAAGGCTCGAGCTGCCCTCTCACAGAGTTTGAGCCCAGTATCCCTCCTGGCTGCTGCAATAATTGAACCCCTGTGCACCGCATTCTTTTGCAAGTGCAAAGGCTTGTTGGCAACTTTGCAACAAGTGTGTTGGGATTCAAGTATTCCCAACCACCTGCAACTACTTCCACCAAGATCTTCGGCCACACCGCCTCGTGGGCACCGTGGCCTGCTCCTTTGGTAGGCTGTTCGAGGTCCTCTCGCCACTCCAGTGCCTCCGGCCTGTGGGTCCATTTGAGGGTCACCTTTGTTTCCTTTGGGCTCCCCTGATTGCTTGGGACCTGCCCTGATTCCCTTGCTTGTGGTGAGCCTCCTGGACCTTGGTGGTCCCAACTTTGCACCTTCTTGACTTCCGGCAAGGGCTGCAATGGCGAAGGCTTGCTGGTGCTCCCGCCGGATACCGATCCCTCAGCAGTGAACATCCTTCGTGGGACAGCTCGTATCCAGGTCCTGGTCATCCTCTGCGTCGTCTGGTCCTCGCAGCTGCAGAGTCAATCTCATTGTCATCTTCCCGGAAGCACACAGAGGGCATTCGTCTTGCAAGTCTTCTGGTCATTCCAGAGTGAAATAGACACTGTCCCCTCTGCTTTCATGTGCTCCTCCACAAGAATCAATGTTTGGATTCCCACGCGACACTTTCATGAAGTCTTCCATCAGGTTCGACAGCGGTTTCCGACACTAATTCACCCCTATGCACCAGGCGTCCCTGGTGTAGGTAACGTGGGTACTAGGTAATCCACGGGTAGGGTGGCTCGCCAACCTATTGACTTCCAAGGGGTTTCGTAAGAGCCCGTTGGGAAGGGTCCCTAATCTTTAAAAATCCTACTGAGACTTGCTCATAGACTTGTACAGAGCACGCAGTCGTGTACTCATACTGCACACGCTCTCTGTGGGGACCTTATCGACTTACCTTGGTTGGTTCTGTGGGTCCCCAGCAATTCTACGTCCTCTCGAGATCGTCCTAACTCGAGTCATGGTTCTTATATTACTTTCTTAAAATATGGTTTGGTATCCCGATGGGGTACACTGTGTACATCCTGCTATTTACTATATTTCTAACTTAAGTATTGTGTTTATCTCTGTGTGGGAGATACTTGAACATTCTAGAGAGAATTACATAATAAATACATATTTTGTATAAATACTTGGTGTGGTTCTATTTCACTTAAACTATACAATAGGATTACATTCTGGTAAAACAAGCTGAAGGCTGCTCTCTGCTACTACCACTTAGAGAGCTTTCTAAGGTTGTCCAAGACCTCTTAAATCACCCCAAGGGTTGTCTGGACTGGTGCAATGTGTCCACTTACATAAGTGTACATCATATACCAGGCCAGCTACTCACACTTCCTGTGCTGTACCTAGGCTATAGATACATGGAGTGTTTTTACTGCTCTCAGTTTAACAGCCAAGATCAAGGCTTCAGTTATGGACATTCATAGATCCTCAACACTCACCAATAGAGAACACGTTTTTAGTTGTGCATCTTCAAACATTACCTTGTGCTTTTTTTCCAAGGCCTCTGCCTACAACGTAGCCCATTTTCTGCAGTAGTTTCTGGCCTATTCCTTTTGTGTGTTTCTCCCAGCATCCAAAGTCCGCACTATTTACAATTCAACCAGCGAACACCCGCTGCTGTGAAGGCTTGAAATTTCCACCCTGTGGGAAACAAAAAATGCAGGTGATATAGATTTGACAAGTCCAACTCCTGCTTCCTCACATCTTTCATGGCTAACAGAACATACATCTTAGAAACCAATCTGACCCATATTCAACAGGAATTTACTTATAGGCACAATACGAAGCCATTCCTGTTACACTGGATCTGAAAGGAGAAATAGCAAAAAATACATGCATCCAGTCTGTTGTGGCTCATCACGAGTATATCACGTGGAGTGTTCCATCAGCCAGAGCAATGCATTGCTAACTTATAAAGCCACCACTTCCAAGACTACAAGCAAACATGCTGTCGTCCCATAGACATTTATCATCCCTACAGAGCAATATGGCCCTTCCAATTGCAATTTATCCCTTCAAAAGGCAACATTCTTTTGCGATCTTTCTTAAAACATGCCCAAGGACGTCTACCACCACTCTCCAACTTTCACATGTGCTGTGTAAACTGGAAGCCCAATTTTAACATTTAGATCCTTCAAATATAATTGTGCATGTAGGCAAACCAAACTAACAGAGGCGATAACTCTGTTCTGAGGTGCTCTGGTTCCCTCATCATATCATAAGCCTACATTCTGACCAAGATCTAAACTTCCCCTCCTGTGTTGGACACAACTCTACTAGACCAGTTACAACAGCACCTGGACTGTACGTCCCCATTTTTCTCTCCTTTCTTGCAGCCCTGGGCTCTGTGTACTTTTTATCAGTTTCTACTCCTGCTCCACTTTTTTTAAGTATGAAAGACCTAGTAACCAAACTTCAACATGATACCAGAGAAAGGCAAGATCTCTTCCACTCATTTTTCCCACAATCCCTACAGGTACTGGCATGTCCATCATTCAAGACTCACGCACTAAGGTGTGCCCACGGTATTTAAATTTGGCTCTGGTTTGATTTTGAAAAATTTCAGAATGCCAAAAAAAAAAAACAACATTTGAAAGAGGTGCCTACATTTATCCTGCTCAAGCAACTAATTTTTGTGGTTTCTGAGCTACAAAGTTGATCTCTTTAGTGAGCTCAGCCATGCCTTTTCTAGATTTTTGTGGAACCACTCCTTCACCTTAACAATGCTTTTCGTGCATCATGAAACCAACCAGAACACTGTTCTCTATCCAGCCATTGTGGAAATAGTCACCTTAAAAGTCAGAGCATCTACGGAGATATGACAACTTTGGGTAATCGACTGATTATCTGGAACTTTTTATACCAGAGATCTATAAAGTAAAATTCTGAACCTACCTTCTGGCTAGAATCCACGGTTTACCTACCATTAAAGAATGCCACCTCGCCGTACACTATTTCTGAATAGTGATGGGTTTCTTTTTCGATTTTTGTGTTAAGCTTTTCAATGTCTTATATATTAATAAGGATTCTTACTTGATATTTTTTTCTACAGTGTAATAATTTATTACAGACTTCTATCTGAACTTCTATGAAGCGCTTGGGGGAACTGTGAGGCAGGCACACACTTTATGACACATAATACCAGATTGATGTACCAGCAGCATGACCAAGGCATGTCTGAACTCGACAATGGCGAAATTTGTGCCAAGATGTAACATTCTTCTGCATCTGTTCAATGATGGCAGGGATGGAGACTTTTCTTGCTCTAAACAAACAAGACTGCTACAAATACAGTTTCCCTTTTTCTACATGGAGTTGTCTACAATCTTAGCAAATGCGTTGTACTTTTTGGAAGACAGTGACCTCAACTGTAATACAATTGGAAATAAATCAAAGCTACCCAGAGGATGCGGAGATTTCACTATCCCATCCGTTTGTCTAGCAGTGATGAGCACAACTTAGGGTATTAGCAAACAGGTATGAAGAAAAGACAGAGGTCGAAACTAGTAGGGCCTAGGTATCTAGGTGACAATTACAAGTAAACAAAAAATTTCCGAAGTACCAACAACTAACCATAAGGGCCACATAGTATCATGGAACAGTGAGACAATACAAGTGGTGTTTTTTTCCCCAGAGAGTATCTAAAGAAAGCTGCCTACAGCCTCTGCTCAACTTACAGTTTTTAACTTCTTTGGAGCAAACTCCTTAGGAAAATCTACTAGTTTCACGGGCACAGGAACTTCTTCATCCGAATCAGAGTAGAGCTCTGCCTTGTCCTCAGGTGCTGGTCTCCGTATTCCAGCACTGATAAAATGGACAGGGGCCGTATAATCTCGATCTATGATCACATACAACAAGACAGCTCGTCATGATGCACGGTGCTCGTGTGGGACCACACCTATTTCTATTATGGCCCAGCACAGGGGAGGAACAATAGCAGCCAAGGTGCTAAAGATGACATGGACAAAGACTTCAAGAAACAAGCATTTGCAATGCAATAGGTCTCGCATTAGGAAAGTTTGAGCTATTGGTATTGTAAATGACACATTTTTTATTTATGTGCTTGTTTTGAAAATAGCGAAATTAATAGCTTTATCATTTACAATGCCAATAGTTTTATCTTTCGCAAATGTGACACCTATAACATTTGTAACACAATATGTGTTGTAGCACTGAGTGGTATTTGGAGTGTATGTTGCATTGAGCGTAGTGTAATTATGTGGCATGTAATTATGTGGTACTGAGTGGGATTTGAAGTGTATGTTGCATTGAGTGCTGTGTAATTATGTGGCGTGTAATTATGTGGCACTGAGTGGGATTTGGAGTATGTTGCATTGAGTTTAGTGTAATTATGTGGTGTGTAATTATGTGGCACTGAGTGGCATTTGAAGTGTATGTTGCATTGAGCGCAGTGTAATTATGTGGTGTGTAATTCTATGGCACTGAGTGGTATTTGTAGTGTATGTTGCATTGAGCGTAGTGTAATTATGTGGCGTGTAATTATGTGGCACTGAGTGGGATTTGGAGTGTATGTTGCATTGAGTGCAGTGTAATTATGTGGCGTGCAATTATGTGGCACTAAGTGGTATTTGGAGTGTATGTTGCATTGAGTGCAGTGTAATTATGTGGATTGTAATTATGTGGCACTGAGTGGGATTTGGAGTGTATGCTGCATTGAGTGCTGTGTAATTATGTGGGGTGTAATTATGTGGCACTGAGTGGGATTTGGAGTGTATGTTGCATTGTGCGCAGTGTAATTATGTGGAGTGTAATTATGTGGTCCCCCCAAAACAGTATCCATAGCGATGTAATTCTCTTCCCAATGAATATTGCAGTGAAGTCATAAGCAATACATTCGTTAATTTATACATATATGGGAAACTGTAACTTTAAAAAAGAGAGTGCATATATTTTACGCAATAGATATAAATAAACAACTGGTTTTAACATGACAGTTATCACCTATTCATTTAGAAGGATCAACCTACTGTATGTTTACATAATCAAACTCAATATACAAGGCATATCAAGAAAAAAAAAATTGGGATAAACACAGAGGAGGTGGTAACAGAATGGGTGGTGGAGGGAGAGCCACAGAGAGCTAAAGAAGAGAGCGAGGTATAGAGGAGGGTACAGAGATATAGAAAAGAGCTGAGTGAGGAGGTAAACGAGTGTGGGTGAGGGGGGACCCAAGGATAGACGCAAATAAAGGCAAAAATTGAGGAGGGAATGGTACAAAATGTGGAGGAGTGAGAGGGGAAGGTCCAACGGGAGATGAAGGAAGTGGGGACGGTAAGTGGTCGGGAGGAGTGAGTTAAGAGACAATGGAAACATTATTGAAAGGGGAGGAATGGTAAAAACTGAGGAGAGAAAAAAAGTGAGAGGAGCAAAGAAACAGAGATAACAAAAGACAGGTGCATGTAAAGAAATCAGGAGGGAGCTAAATTGGTTAAGGGGGCAGATGGGAGGAAGAGAAAAGGGGAAGAATGAAAATAAAATGGGAGAGAAAAAATTCGGCTGAATCTACCCCTGAATGCGAGTGTCCAAAAGAGGAGGGAGCCGACGCCTAGACTTGAACCGGTTTCCCAGTTCCAAAGTCGGCAGCTTTTGCCGTTATGCCACATTCTGACTCAAGTAATAGGGCCTGAACACAAACACGAACATTATTGATCAAAATATTCTCTGAAAAGTTGAGTTCTGTTATTTACAGCTCTGCGCTATGTCCGGGTTTAAGAACACGGGAGCTGGAAGACAATTGCCTGTTTCAGACCGACGCCCGTAAGCATCTTCGTTCATGGAGGGGTCGCGAGCTGAGTGGCGGGAGACTAAAGTGCGAGGACGATGACGGCATCTAAAGAGAGGAGGAGCGCCATGTGGGTCGGCGAGGGAGGATGAATGAGCTAAAAATAAAATGCTGTGGGGTTTGAGCGGCACATGACCCAGCCCTGGCATTTCTCCACACACCTGCCCACAGAAGCATTCTGGCCTTTCTAATGTTATTTCTCTGTAATACTGACCAGTTCCTCGCTCGTCAAGTTGCCAGAGCGCAGGGTTCTCAAGCCCTGCCGCCATGTGGCTCTATCCATTTCGGCTCATGAGATGGGGTTGTTAGACCACTCTGACACTATAGTAATTTAAGGCAAACAGACCCTGGAAAATGAAGAATACGAGGCTATTAAAAGAAGCACTGGTAAAGAGAACAGGTCTTGTTTTTATGTGCTAACACATACAGCAGTAGCGCTTTCAAGTGAGGCACACAGCAGGGAGTCCGCAGGAGCGGACAAACGGGGCTGTAGCTGAAGTTTAATTGTAAGGTAGGAGCGGAGGGCTACCAGTAAATATCATTAGGCGATAGGCGAGAGATAAATAATGAGGCCGAGCTAAGACGTGATTAACAAAGTCTCAAACTACTGGCGGAAGAAGGCTCGTGGAAGCAATCCGATGGAGGCAAGGGGCAAAAGTAAATAAAAATAAAAAATAGGAAAAGTTGAGTCAGTGCCCTGGCACAGCTCTGCGTCTCCGAGTGTTTTTGCAGTTTTATATAGCATGAACTCGACGCGATGGTATAGGAGCGCTTTTTACATGAGCACAAGTTGCATTACACAAGAACACATTTTTGTTAGCAACGGAGATTAAGTGATTTGCCCAGAATCACAACAGGATGTTGAGCCGACGCCTAGACTCGAACCCTGTTTCCCAGTTCCAAAGTCGGCAGCTTTTGCCGTTATGCCACATTCTGACTCAAGTAATAGGGCCTGAAGACAAACACGAACATTATTGATCAAAATATTCTCTGAAAAGTTGAGTTCTGTTATTTACAGCTCTGCGCTATGTCCGGGTTTAAGAACACGGGAGCTGGAAGACAATTGCCTGTTTCAGACCGACGCCCGTAAACATCTTCGTTCATAGAGGGGGCGCGAGCTGAGTGGCGGGAGACTGAAGTGCGAGGAGGATGACGGCATCTAAAGAGAGGAGGAGCGCCATGCATGTGGGTCAGCCAGGGAGGATGAATGAGATAACAAGAATGTGGCGTAATGCCCAGAGCTGCAAGCGAAAAGCTAGAAAGCCAGGTACAAGTTAGAATGTCAGCTCACTATACTGTGACTGTGGGAGAATTAGTTAATGTTCCTGCGGCTTTAAGAAGGCAATGTGTTCTTGTACTATGCAACTAGCTCTCATGTAAAAGTGGTGCCGAAGGGTGTGAAGGATGGGGGTGGGCGGGGAGCGTAGGGGTGGCTCGGGCCCGAAGTAATGACAAAGGGTGTGAAGGATGGGGGTGGGCGGGGAGCGTAGGGACGGCTCAGAGGCCTGAGGCAGAGCGCACCATATGGAGAGGGAGGGGGGTGGCAGTGGGAGGGTGATTGATGGGCGGGGCAGTGCTGGGGAAGCCTTTGATGTGGCCTGGCGGCCGTGGAAGCCGGGCCTTTGAAGTGAAGCTAAGCTTCACTTCAAAGGTGTCGGAGGAATGCGGGCGGCTGTGCACGCGCTTTTAAGCTCAATGCGCATGCGCATTGAGCTTAAAAGTCACGGGCACTGCAAGGAATCGTGGCGATTCCTTGCAAGTTAGATAAAGAGTCGATGAGCCCCTATAGTCTCGCTTGCTCGATGCGCATGCGCATCGACAGGCGAGACCTAAAAACAAGATGAGAGGGATAAATGGTGAGAAGACTATAGGCAAATACATGCAACCTCTGGCTTTGATGGAAGGTTATTAGCAGGGCACCCTAGGCCTAGATTGCACAAACATATTAACAGGCTCTTTAAGACAGACAGCACCAAGAGGCTCGAAAAATGGAGTACAATTTGGGATATAAAAATGTAGCAATATAGCATGCTATATTGTGATTTTAGAATTACATGGCTAATAGTGCACTGAAGAGCTGTCCATACACTTGAGCTTTAGTAGAAAAGCATGTAAGAAAGTCACCCTCGTCTCACCAAAATAAATGGGCTGCAACTGCCTTCCAAAAGATTCAGTGCATTTATTTTATTCAGTACTACAGTAGAGCTGCTGAAAATACCTAGCAATTACTGGTCTCCTAAAAAGAGATGGCCAGGACTCACACCTGCAACCACCATCACAGTCCTTATGACCGAGAAATAGTCATTGGTTCTGTATGAATTAGATTAAGCGTTAGTTCATACACAGATTAAAATAACAAGCACAGCAGGACAGTTGGGGGCTTAGAGAACCTTTCTAAGTCGAGGTGTACGTTACACTTGCCTCATCTGCTACCGACATGCAGCAGGTTTGGTTACTGTTAGACGGGGACCCGCAGGGTCGGCCGAGTACTGGGGGAGAAGCCTCCGAGGAGGGCCGTCTCTAGCGATCGTACAGACAAGTCACTTCCCCCCCACTGATAGACACCACACAAGGATGAGATCAACACTCTTTATATAGGGTTTGTAAGGCAAGGTTATCAGCGATACAGGGGATTCAGGACTCGAAGGTCCCCTCAATTCTAGTCTCTGTAAGGAAAGGGGTAGCGGGACAGTCCTGGTACCGGATCGGTACAGGGGGTGGCAAGCGAGAAGCTCACAATCCTCGAGCTTAGGAGTCTGCAAGGTCGGGCCGCGGTAGCGCCAGCCGGCTAGGACGAAGGTCTACAACGAAGGGGGCCGCGGCAGCGCCAGCAGGCCAAGGCGATGGTTCAAGTGGCAGAGGGCCGCGGCAGCGCCAGCAGGCCAAGGCGATGGTTCACGTTGCAGAGGGCCGCGGCAGCGCCAGCAGGCCAAGGTGGTAGTTCACGTTGCAGAGGGCCGTGGTAGCGCCAGCAGGCCAAGGTGGTAGTTCACGTTGCAGAGGGCCGCGGCAGCAGGCCAAGGTGGTAGTTCACGTTGCAGAGGACCGCGGCAGCGCCAGCAGGCCAAGATGATGGTTTCACGAGGGTGGGCCGCGGCAGCAGGCCAAAACGAAGGGTTCACAGGGCAGGGCTGCGGCAGCGCCAGCAGTCCGTCAAGGATGAGTTCTTCTCGGTGTCTCGACTCCAGGATACAACTGCCTTCCTGGTCTGGAGCTGCCCCAATTATAGGTTTGGTCCCCTTTGATGTCCGAACCCTCGCGCCTGGAGGTCGGGAGGTACGGAATGAGGGAGTCCAGACACCCAGCAGGGGGGTGGGGCCAGCGCCCAGGGAGGCCGGGGGTGATCGACACCTGGCGGAGGAGAGCCGTTGACGACTCCTTCTTCCATTGATCTGCCAAGTGGTCTCTTTACCTCCTGTGTGGAGGTTGGTGCCTCGATGTCGGGGCCTGGCCAGGCCCAGGGTTAGGGTCGAGTTGAGGCCACGCGGCCTCGTGCTGTAGTGTCCAAAGATGGCGGCTGGGCCGGGGCCATGGTGCTGATGGGGACCAGGGCCAGCCGGTACGGGAGGGTTCAGGAGCTGGAGTCCCGTTATGGGTTGCCTCGGGGGGTTGCCGGGGTGGTTCTTGCTGGGGATTCAGGGAGAGCCGGGTCCGGGCCCCGTTGTGCGGAGGGGTGACGGCCCAGCTACGAGGCCTGTCCAACAGTTACACTAGAAAACTCACTCAGCTACACATCAGGTTTTATTGGGTATTTCTGAAGGCCCTGCTGGCAGAGACCAAGGCATTAACAGGAAAAAAAATGTAGCACCAAAGAGAGGTTTGCACTGACAGGAGCCTGACAGTAGCTTTAAAGGACTTTTATTTCTAGTGCTAGGTACATACAGCTGGTCACATACACATTCAGAAACACTATACATAGTACACTTATCATACTTTTTGCCTCCAAAGCTGGGTCTCTCATCGTCTGAATCTCTCTCTGCCCAGATCCCATATGTTGTATCTTCCTTGGTTTGAAAGTGACGTCGGCGGTTTGGGTTAAACTCATTCTGCAGATGCCAGTCTGTGATCTCGAAACGTTCAATTTCCACTCCATCGTCGTCATCATCTTTGCCATAAAGATGAGACATCGACATGATTCCCTAGAAAGTAAACAAAACATTTTTACTTTTGATAAATTATCAGTAATACACCTAAGGTAATATTCAAACAAACCATATTTTCTTCATAGCATCTCACAGGATGCCTGCAACAAATACATTCCTAGCCATAGAGGAGTGATAAGGCATAATTCACATTTGAAAGTACGGACGCATTAGAATTAGTTACACATATTAGTTAATGATCAGAAATTAAATTTGTGTTGTGTTGGCTACACTATGGTCAGTGTTTCTTCATTCCCTTGAAAGACGTTTCTTCAACAAACTCTTCCAATACCTAATCGTGAACATTCCAATCCCTAGTTACAAATTTAGGTACATTACACTCTTGCTGACAGCTAGCACTCTGTTCTGAGGCTCCATCAACTACATGCTTATTTCACATAAGTCTTAAATCGACAAATTACAGAGCGACACCGTGAGGTACACGAAAGATACCAATACGTGTTTTACTGATATCCCGTGCCTCCTTTCCCCCACTGCCCCCTTGCTAAGTCCCCTGTCCATCAGCCCCAGTCTCCACGTGTTGGGCTTCACACAGCGCCTCCTCCAATACGAGTGAACCACTTTAAATTTAGATACGGCCTAGCAAGTACAGAGAAAGCCATAATTTGTACACGGGATAAGGTGGAGCCCAAAATGTTTAAGCCTAAGCAAAGAAGAAGGTTAGCCCCTTGTTTCACAGATTCCTTAAAGAATGCATAGTCAGCATGTAGGAAGTTAGAACAGAAATGGAGGTCTTCATAAAAAGCTGATGGCAGAGTTATTTATAAAAAGGCCATCAGGTTTTATCTCAATGACATTAAAACGGCCAAGAAAGCCCACATTTTGAGGAGGAGCTACGCGGCCATCCAATATGGTCGCGTGAGCACAGCGCTCCCCGGACCCGCACCGCCCTTTACGATTATCCTGGCAACATCCTGATTGAGGACGGGCTTTTGTTCGCACATCCTTGCTGATCTTCGAACACTTTGAAAATTCGAATTTGGACGCCGGGTCCACTTTTACACAGTTTCTACTTTTTGGGGCCCACCCAGTGGCGGACCGGGGGCTCGGTTACTTTGCTGGCCGTGGAGCAGTTGATCAACAACGGCTGCAGGGATCCCCCTTTGGTTGACCCCTGCTGACTTTCGGTTTCGCTTTCTGCTCCCGGCTTTGAAGGGCAGGGAGGAAGCCTCTCACCATCTTTGGCTGGCCTGTTGTCTCCTCTGTTAGGTACTGGCACGGCTACCTGCCTGCAACTCGGCTATTTTGTGCCTATTTTTATCAGATTTGGTCTTGTTGACCATCTGGACACTTTGCGCCCGGCCATTTTCACCAGGTCGCAGGGACCCCTTTTTCAAAATGGCCTCCGGACAGCCTCTCGAGAAGCGCAAGACTAAGGCACATCTCCGTGGCGGCCAAAATCAGAATAATATCATGGACCACTATTCGCAGGTCAAGGGGTCACCCAGCGCTGCGGGCAGTGCTTCGGATAACCTCAAGACCCCCGTTTCAGCGTCTTTGGACCCTTCCTTGCACGACGTCATGGGTGCCATCGCCAGCATGCAGGCCTTTATGGGACAGCAGTACGAGGTCTTAGCCTCCAAGATCGATACGGTGGCCGTCGATGTTACGCTGATTAGAGCGGATCTTTCGAAGACCAACGAAAGGGTCGAGTCGTTGAGCCTGAAGACATCTAGTCTTACTGCGGATGTCACAGAGGCCCAGGCTGAGATCAGCAATCTGCGTTCCTCACATGACCAAATGGCTCGCCGTCCCGAGGACTACGAAAATAGGGCTCGTCTTAACAATGTGCGCCTTATTGGTGTCCCGGAGAATCCCGAGACTATGGGGGGGGGGTCGACCTCTTGGTAGAGAACTTGATTGCCAACTATTTTTCTCCCGCTGGACTTAGCAAGTTCTTTGCGGTTGAGCGGGCTCATCCTGTTCCCGGCGGGAAGGCTAAGCCGGGCGCCCCCCCCCCCCAGGCCCATCATTGCCCGGTGTGCCACTTCAGAGACCGGGACGCTGTTCTGCAGGCCTCCCGGGACAAGGGCCCAGTGAACTTTGAAAATGCCTCCGTTTCCTTTTATCCGGATTTTTCGCCGCTTGTCCAAAACCAGCGACTTGGATTTCAGGGAGTTAAGAAGCGACTGCGGGACTTGGGTCTCAAGTACTCTTTGTTGTTCCCTACCAGACTCCGGATTGAATATCGGGAACGTGTATTTTTTGTTCGCCCTGAAAATGTCAGTGACTGGCTCGACTCCCTGCCTATGAGAAATGAACATACTGAGCACCCCGGAGGCGCCGAGGGCGGTGTGGCCGACTGAGGACTTCACCTGTGAATCCCGGCATCTGAACTTTTATGCTGTTTCAGCGGAGTCTGGACTTGGGTCTTTTATTAGGCCTAGATCAGCCTGGGGGTGGCGGGGGTAAATGGGGACTCTTCCTCCTCCTGGGTTCTTTGCGTAGCTTAGTTTAGTAATGGGGCAACAGGCACACTGCAAGTTGGGGTGGCTTATTAGTCTTACGCAGGGGTGCAGGGTGGGGTGTATGTGTTTGTTTACTCACAGGGCATCATATTGTTTTTCTTATTCATATTGATCGTGGGGTTCTGTGTGGGTCCTGCTCTTCCTACTTGGAGGATGGGGGGGGCGGCGAGTTGAGACTGTTATCCTGGAATGTCAATGGGTTAGGGGACAGAATTAAGCGTAGTATTGTTTTGCGATTCCTTAGGCGCCACTCCCCCAACATTGTTCTCCTACAGGAGACGCACCTAGTGGGCAACGCTTGTCAGGCACTGAATAGGCGCGGTTATCGACTGGTGGCCCACTCTGGGTTGACTACTGGGTCCAGGGGGGCTGGTATTCTCATTTGGTCCTCTCTTCCTTTCGCAATCAACGAGGTGAGGCTAGACGATAGGGGGCGCTAAGCTGTGTTCACTGGCAGGTGGGAGGGGAAGACATTGTCCATACTGTCAGTCTATGTCGTCCCCCCCCCCGGGTCTGCAGGCTTTAACTTATGCCGATCTGTGTCGAGTCCTTTTGGACCTTCCCGAGGGGCTTCTGATCCTGGGTGGCGATTTAAACTCGGCTGTCTCTGGCACCTCTGATCGCCACCTTCCCAGGGACCTACCCCGGGCGCAAAGATGGTTGACTGACTTGCTAGAGACCTTCGGGCTTGTGAACGCCTGGCGGCTACTACACCCTGTAGGAGTGGGGTCTGCAATCCCATGGCCACCCCAGATTTTTGCTTCACTGGTTTACGACTTTCCCTGGCTGTGGGCCTGCTAATCAGACCCACAGCCTAGCTGTTCTCTCTCTAAAATTACAACCATGTACCCTAGGTGCATTTACCAATTGGTACTGGGCCACCTTATCAGTCCCTGTATAGTATACCTTAGGTATCCAGGGCATAGGTGTACCCAGGGCCTACCAGGAGCTGAAGCATGCATTATGCCACCCCTGGCTGGCCATCTAAACAGACACAACTGGCTGCACGACAGCTGGGGCAAGGTGGTGTAATCACCCTTTGCTTCAGATATAGTGCTCTATATCTAAACCTAAAATGGACACATATATTCCTATCAGTCACTCCTATGGAAGGCCTTATCAATCCTGAAGGCAGAGTGCTTGGAATTATGTGAGATGGTGCTCTGGCATGAGCTGAGCCCGTTTGCAGCTTGCGGAACCAAGTCCTAATAGCTGTTCCATGATAACCCTAAACCATATACTCTTAAGTGCATTATAATCCTCACGGTTAAATGCTAACTCTGGTATAACATTATCAAAACATGTCGAGTAAGGTGTCATACGAATTGGAATACTACCCCCTCGCCAATTCTGGCGACGGGGGTAGCATTCCACCCTTCTAGAGGGACACGACATGTATGTAACTGTAAACCCCGGTTAAAGTTAACTCGAGCCTTGGCATCACAAAATGGATGCTGCCACCACAGACACAAGTCTGACCTCCTGCTGCTGGGAGTCCTTCCAGCGAGGGAGGCTTGGACAAAGGGTTTCCTGCCTTGGGAGGTGCTAGCACCACCCCAGACAGGATTTTGTGTATTAGGTAGGCCCAGACTGAAAGGAATGAGACATGCCTGGGGCACACAAGGTGCCCTGTGCATACACCGGTTCCAACCAGTTGCTGGGGCACTCCAGCCCCAGCTCGGACGGGAAAATGGACAAAGGATAGGGGGTGTAACCACCCCCCTTCCTGGTCCCACCCAGGGGAGGGACCTAGTCGTAGTGCAGCCCCCTTTAGCTGAATAAAAGGTAGGAGCTGGTCCCATTCCCAGTTAGATTAATCTTGACAACTCCCACGAAGAAACTCTTGAACTACGACCTCCTGAACCTCAGAAGACTGAAGAATCTCCCCTATGGTCAGGGAGTGACCATCCTGCTTCGCAGGCACCATCAAGCTTCTCTGCGGTTTGCTGTAAGTCCTTCCTTCCAGGAATCCGACGACCCAGCTCAACGAGACCCGGACCTCCAGACCTCTACCCACATCCACAGCGCAGCTGGGACCCGTGGGTGCGACGAGCAACGTGGAGACGGCCATCTTGACGAAACCTGCACAACGCTTCCAGCACGACCCCCGAGGGTTCCTTGAGTGAGTGCATTGGGGACTGAGAAGCCCCACACCGACGCAGCTCCTGCACCAAAGACCAGCCCCCCCCCAGCATCCCCGTGATCTGCGTGGGGCCCTTTTGCTTGGTTGCTGCTTTTCCTGTTGTCTGGTCACTTGCCGGCTGGCTAGTGACCTCTGAGACGACGACCCGAAGAATTCGACTCTGCTAGTCTGGTCCCCCAGACTGGCCCTTGCTTCCTTGTGAAGGAGAAGCACCCCGGACCCTCCTGCTCCGCACCAGACGCCATCTTTGTTCCACCGCGTGGCTTAAATTAGCCAAAGCCTGTTGTCCAGATCGACGATCCAACACCGCCAACAGCAGCAGACTACGTGGGACAGCTCGTGCCTCCAGCCTGGTTGTGAAGAGCAGCTCCTGGTCCGCGCAGCTACAGAGAGAAGCGACCCCTCCTTCACCTGAAGGCGTCGACAGCTCCTGGTTACCTCCTGATTCCAGCACCATCACTGGCTAGTGACCAGGAATCTGTCCCCTTCCTTTTCAGGACTTCCTTCTTCCTAGTTCCATCCTTGGAACCACCGGACTCCTCCATCTGGCTGCCTACCAGCAACTTCTTGTTTCAGGCATCACCGGGATCAATGCAACAAACCAGACACCACTTCAGCCCTATGCACCCGCAGCCTGTGGGTTAGGTAACTAAAGCTTCTAGGTGCTGAAGATTGTGTTCACTATTCTAGTGTTCAGGTCCACTGTTTTCCCTCCATCCAGCCGGGTTCGTCCGGAATCCGTAACTTTGTAAACTGTTGCATCCATAGACGTTGGTACGCATCCCGCGTGAGAGTTTCCACTCGGCACGTGAGTCCCGTGGGCCTCCTGCTCCGTACTTACCTAGTTCGTAGCGTAGTCCCAGCGATCCTCCAGCCTCTGGATCTCCTTACAGTACTTTCTTCTCTCGCATTCCATCGTTTTGAGTATATGGTTTGTCGTGCCCCTAAGGCACACGTGTAAATATTGTGCGAACTCGTATTTCTTTTGTAGTATTGTCATGTGCTTAGCCCTCTGACCTCATAAAGAGTCCAGAGGTGTATGTTAGTTAATAAATATCCTTTTATTTTCATAACAACCTGTGTGGTGTCCTTTCATTTGTTATTCAAGGGGTTATATTGTGGTAAAACAGCTGGCTTCACATGCCATTCAGAGTTTAGTCTAAAGACTGCTTTTGTCCACGCTACTAGGATAGCTGGTCTATAAGGTGGACTTTACAACCAATCACCATAAGGGTTGTTTGGACTGATACAAGGTGATCACTAGAACTAGTGAGCATCATATATGAGGCCAACTTCTGACACACCCTACAAAGCTACAGTACACTTTTCACTCTGGGGTACACGGCAGCCTCTCTAGATTGGACTATTTCTTACTGCCAGCCGTCCAGTCCTCTTCCATCTGAGAAATTCGTCACCTCCCTAGGGGTATTTCCGATCACTCCCCTTTGTGGCTCTGATGTGAGGTAGGGGCGGGCGACGAGGGTAGAATAGCTCCTATTAACCCGTGGTACTTTCACAACCCCAAGATCCGCTCCGACCTTGTGAAAGCTATTGATCATTATTTTGAAGACAATGTGGGGTCTGTTTTCTCTGCTGTTTCGTTATGGTAAGCATTTAAAACTGTTGTACGTGGTCAGTCTTTTACCTTGATTGTTGCTGCTAAAAAGGCTGCTAATGTGGAGGTTGTGCGCATTGAATCCGAGATAGCCGCTTTGGAAGACGATCTTCGGTTGGCCGTCTCCAGTACCAAGTTGCACTCCCTTGCTTTGAAACAGGCCGACTACAAGGCTCTTGTAACGTATGCTGCGAAAGTGATGTATAGGGAGCAGCAGGGAAGGCTGTATGATGTGGGTGATAAAGCGGGTAAATTGCTAGCGTGGTTGGATAAGACGGAGAGAGTGAATCGTGTGGTCCGTCATTGAGAGGCTTGATGGTGAATGTGTCACTGACCCTGCTGGGATCGTTCAGTGTTTCGCGGATCACTTTGAGACAGTGTACACCTCCGTTTGTGGCAGGGATGAGGAAGACTCCTGTCTGTTGTTGCGGGACATTGCTTTGCCTCGCCTCTCTGACTCTGACAGACCTTATGGACGCTCCGCTTACAGTAGATGAAATCGCGGTTGCTATTCGTTCTCTCCGCTCGGGTAAGGCGATGGGCCCCAATGGTTTGCCTATTGAATTGTACAAGCTGCGGCCCGACAAAATGGCGCCCTATCTGCGAGACATGTTCCTCGAGGCTCTGGAGTCTGGCTCCCTCCCCATGGACCAACGACTCGCTACCATCGTCGTCATTCCCAAGGAGGGTAAGCCTCGGGATCGTTGTACTTCATACACACCCATCTCTTTACTCAATGCCGACCCTAAAATTTGGGCCAAACTGTTGGCTAATCGTTTGGTAACTGTGATCGCGGACTTGATCCATCCGGATCAATCCAGTTTTATCCCGCACCGCAACACTGCTTTGAATCTGCGCAGACTCCACGGGGTCCTCGCGAGAGCCGAGACGCTTACTGAACCGGCCATTTTGGCTTCTCGATGCCACCATGGCCTTCGACACTATCGAATGGCCCTACCTTTGGGCGGCCCTCTCGAAATTCGGGTTTGGGCCGGGCTTCGTTGCCTGGGTGAAACTTCTTTATGAAAATCCCCTGGCCCAGGTGGATGTTAAATCACAGAGTGTCTCGCGTTTTTACGCTTGGACGGGGCACCCGACAGGGCTGTCCGCTGTCCCCTTTGTTTTTTTACTCTCGCTCTCGAGCCTCTGGCGGAGTGGCTCCGTTGGGACCCTTCTATGCGGGGTATCCGATGGGCTCCTGATTTTGAGGATCGAGTCGTTATATGCAGACGATATCCTCCTATATCTCACCTCCCCTCAAAGGTCCCTTAACGTGCTTTTCGATGTTCTTACCTCTTTCGGTAAGAACTCCGGTCTTGTCATCAATTGGGCTAAATCCTGCGTCTACGTCTTGGCTGGAGATCTCCCTCCACTGCCGCGTAGATTTCCGATTCACGTGGTGGAGACCGGGTTTAAGTGCTTGGGGATTTATGTTTTCTTGGACCCCTCCAGGCGATATGAGCTTAATCTATTGCCCCCCCTTAAGCGGCTCAAGCTTGATGTGGCTCGCTGGCGTGGGTTGCCGCTGTCGCCCCTCGGTAGAGCGGCGCTCTGCAAGATGTCTCTGCCTCGATTTCTTTACGCACTTCAGAATTCCTTTGACCCGATTGCCTCAGGCTATTTTCGTGAAGTGGAGAGCCTGCAGAGACAATTGGTCTGGGATGGGCGTGCCCGTATTTCGCTTTCTAAACTCACGCTCCCTTGGTATGATGGTGGTATAGCCCTCCCGGACATCAGACGTTACTATTGGGCATCCCAGTTAAGTGCGATTAATCATGCGACCTACGCACCGGGCCCTGCCCCGGCGTTCTCCATGGACAGATTTGTTTTGCCTGGGGGGACCTTTAGCAGAGCGTTGTACTCTGGTAGTCTCCGTGGAACACTGACCGGTCCCACTAAGATTGCAGTGAAAGTGTGGCATGATGTGAATGCTGCCTTGGGTTGGTGTGGTAGGTTCACTCGTGCCACCCCTTTGTTTGATTCGGAATGCTTGGGCCATCTGTGGAAAACGAAAGGTTTTGATAAATGGGACATGATAGGTATCAGTAGAGTGGGTGATTTATGGTCGAAGGGTACGGTCAAGTCCTTTGATGTGCTGCGAGTGGAGTATGAGCTTAGTGGCAATGAATTCTTTAGATACGCCCAGATTCGTCATGCTCGGTTGTCTGTGTTTGCTGCGGGTGCTGATATTCCTGAGTCTTCCCCTTTGGAGGACAGCATTTTGGATGGTCATGTGCCCGACAGCACAATCTCCTTGATCTATAAGAAGCTCATTAATAACAGAGCCGACTTGCTAGTCCGCCTCTGGGCTGCATGGGGTGCTGACGGACTTGAATTGGATGATGAAGACTGGCAAACTGCTTTGTCCTCGCCCAAGGAGGTCTCCATTCCTGTCCGATTGAGGTTCGTCCAACTTAAGATTCTTCATCGAGTCCTGTCTGGTTCGAATGGGTTTTTCCTTGGATGGGTTATGTAAGCGTGGCTGTGTGTAACGGGGTGAGGGTGACGGGATCCGAGGAGTGGTGGACACCGGAAATGACTCTATGATCCCTCCTTCCTTGCAGACGGACACTTGGGGAGCAGGTCAGGACGGACTCGCGGAGCAAGAAAACGGCGCCTTTAACTGGAAGTACACAGAGGAGGAAGACACTCCCTCTGCATACGTCAGCGGTACAGGATTGGTTAAAACCCAGGAAGTGCTTTACTCGGCGTGTGACATCACCCCGGAGGAGGCGAGGAGCGGTGTTGGTGAGCGGGCGAGAGAAGTTTGGAGCAGCGAAGGAGTACGAGGAAGGACCGAAGATCATCCCGGAGGAAGAGCTGAAGAGGAGTCCCACGGAGAGCCAGGAGGCCAACGGACCCGTGAGCTGCCGTGCCACTCTCCCGGGGGAGGAGCGTGGCTAGCCCAGGTACGGCAGCGTATGGCAGCTTGGGTGGGAAGCAAGCTTAACTAAAACAGTGCCCACTCGTGGCTTCCCTCGTAAACCCCCCCCCCTTATGTTTCCTTTACCCCGCGTGTACCCCACACTGTCTGTCAACTCCACTTCACTGTACTTAAGATACGAGTCACCGGTGAAACCCCCCCCCTCACTTCACACGGCCCCTTTGGTGCAACCCCCAGTAGACAGGAGAACTAACGGCTCCCTTTTCTGTTGGTCTCTTTTGCATGGGAACCGGAACCAAGCGACTGCCTTCTGACCAGACCGAGGAGCCTCACATCCCTAGGAAGAAGAGACAACCAAATGCCAAAACGGATCAGTGTCAATTTGCTAAAGAGAGACTTACATTTCGAACGAGGAGAACATTAATGTTGAAGTCCCCTCGGGGCATTCCAATAAAAACATCTTTGACCCCAAGACTTGGTGTTACTCTAGTTCCTGACCCACAACCAGGTACTACTGTCACCCCTGTTCCAACAGCCCAGCCCACACTGTGGTATGTCTAGTTCCTTTCTCCACATATTGTGGGAATGCCCAGAGATTGTTAGGTTCTGGTCCCGAGTGCACGAAGTCCTGAACGATGTCACGGGTGTGTCCCTGCTGCCCGAGGCCAGGCGTTGTTTGTTGAATGTCTGGGAGCCTAATGACTACAGCTCAGCACAGATTATATGGGCGACCCTAGGAAATATGCTCGCGAAGCGGGACATTGCCCAGCTCTGGGGATCACATCGACCGCCTACCCTATCCAAGTGGAAAGAAAACATGGACTGGTGCATGTTCCGGGAGAAGACTGTATACCTTTCCCGGGGACGGTCCAGGAAATGGGATAGAATCAGGTCCCAGTGGAATGCCTATCGTGGTAATATGTGTACAACCCCACAAGATGTGGCCATTGATGTGTCTTCGTCCCCCCCTAATTGGCATTCACTCGTCATCTATGGTTAATGATTAGCCTTTGAGCTTTGCCCGCATGGTCTCATGACAATGTACTATTATGTCTCTGCCCTGTGAGGTTTGGTTTGTTTTTTCGTATGTTTGTTTTCAATAAAAATTTTCAACAAAAAAAAAAAAGCCCACATTTTAGATCCAATAGACAATGCTGTTAACTCATCTAAATAATTCCTACAAGTTTCTTAAAGAATTCACTAATCATTTATCCTGTAAAGAATCAATTCATACATCTCTAGCTTTAGTAGAAGAGCTAGCTGTTTTTTTTGTTAACGAACAAATTACCAAACTAGAACTCTTAAGAAAAAGGAAGTACACATGAAATAGTATGAGAGTACTTTTAAGAGGAAACTTTCCATTGCTGTTGGAGCAGCTTAATAGGGTGATACCAGATCAAGTGTACTCCCTTAGAAATCAAATTAAGTTAGGATCTCCTGAAGATTTAACCCCTCCTTACAATATTGCTCCTTGCCTCACTGAGTTATTCAATCGCTCGCTAAACCTGGGTGTGGAAATCAGCAAGGATTACACCCATTCAAAAAAATCCTACAGCAATTTTTTCAAAACAGATTTTGACAGATCACATAAAGGAGCCACAGATCTCTGTACCCCAGAGGTATCTGCGAGATATCAATACATTTGTACAGGAACGCAATCCGTCATATCTTCGTAGTCAAACAAAGGGAACAATCACAGTAAACAAGTCCCCCCACCCAACCCCACCCCCCCCAACTAACCCCACTCCCCCCCGCCCCGATCCCTCCCGCCGCACGGCCTTCGATCGTTCACGTCAATCTCGCACACCCATCCAATCAGCGAGTGCAATCATACGTCAAGATCCGGATCCCGCTCTGTCGGCGGCTCTAGCAAAAGACCCCTGTATTCAGCCCACCTCTTCCATATCTTGTAGTGTTTGCTGGGGCAACCACGGGCCAGGAATATGGGCCTTTCCATCCCCATACAGAAGTCAAGGCCTCTTTTCCAAACAAGGAGTGACGGGGGCTGTGGATCCTACCAGGCCCTCGCTATGTCTCGCTTGGCTATTGTTAGTCCCAAGAGTAGCAAATGTCTTTTGTACAGGTTGCCCCCCACTCCCTCCAGCACATGCAGAAGACCCAAGCATGGCGTGCGCGGGAGCACCCAGCCCAGTGCCTCATCCAATCCATTCCAGATCCCACACCAGAACCTATTCAGTCGCCCACAGCTCCACACTGTATGAAGGAAGGTACCCTCCTCACTCCCACATCTGGTACACTCCGGGGATGCAATGAGTCCCGCCCTCCACAACCTCTGCCGCATATAGTACACTCTATGGAAGTATTTGAATTGAATTGAATCAGCTGGAGCCGGATCGAAATGGCCACGCCTCCAGCGCTCGCCAGCGCCTCATTCCAATCCTCCTTCTCCAGCGGCCCAACATCTACTTCCCATTTCTCCTTAAGGGAGCATAAGTCAGAGGAGCAATGTATGATCAGGGATTGCTAAATGCGGGAAATCTTTTTAGTAGCCAGCTCAATATTTACAATGGTTTGTAGCGATATGCACTCCCTTTTTTTTTAAACAATTTTAATTTTTTCAACAAATTATTTCAACAAATTATTTATTCTGGTGCTAACCCATATCTTGACTAGCTCCTAGTCAAGTTGGTAAATATGAAAAATATCCACAGAAGCCTGTGGTATGGGAAGCACTATGCACTCGTTCACAGTAACGCGATTAGTTCTTCGTGTTTTTCATCATATGTACAATTCAACATAAACATCCCAAATTATACAACCTGTATTTCATCAAAGGTTCAAAACTGAATGTATTCACAGTCTTTTGTTCAAAAATGAAAGCCTTAACCCTTTCAAAAGTAAAAGCTTATGAAACAATAAACGTTCTTTTCTTCAGAGATGATTTTATTCTTCTTGTTCAATGAATACGATAGTATGTTCTTCAAACAACTCTCCAAGAGTTAACAAATGATGCCATATCCCAATGCATTTCGGTATACACCTTCGTCAGGGGAATGCACTATAAATAAAAATTCTTTTTCATATATACATTCGATACATACTTCATTAGCAATCATGTATACAATGGTTTCATAATTTTTACTTAAATGACAACCAGAGGATCTCCTCATGTGATTTTTAAAAAACTGATGTGTATTCAAAAGTCATGCTCACCAAAGTTCACCTATCACCATCTGAGTCAAATGAATCAAGCAAAAGCATAAAAATCAAACCGATAGCAAGTTGTGCAGCCCAAAATCACCGCCACCTCATGCTCAATAGTATAAAACTAGCCAAAAGTGACATCATAGTAGCCAGCTCACCCATAAAGACTCGGGCCTCTAAGGGGCTAAACTCAGGGAGGGACATTAGACCCGCCAGGTCCGGAGCCAGGGCATGTCGGAATTGCAGGTAGCGGAAAAACTGTATGTGGCATGCCATATTCTACTCGTAGCTCCTAAAATGTTTTAAGCGTCGTCCCGGCCATGACATCCCCCAACATAGAAATGCCGACTGCGTCCCATCCCACAAATCCCGCCAAAGGAAGCCAGGCCCGGGAGGCGGCCATTGCGCCAGAGGGGGGTCTCCTCGGTCAGAGTCCGCCACCATCCCATTCGCCTCAGCGCTCGCCGCCAAACGTCGAACACAACCTACGTCGCCGCCGGCAAGGCCCCGCGTATCTTTGGTGCGTATAGCAGCGTGTGTAGTGTGTGCAGTTCCATTAGTAGTCGCTCCAGCGCATAGGCTGGGTCTCCCCTGTCCCCATACCACCAATCATTCAGGACTAGTAAATGGGACGCCTGGTAATAGGAGAGAACGTCCGAGGTCGCCAGCCCCCCTCGGTATGTGGAACAAAAGCACGTGCGCAGCGCCACCCATACAGAGCCACCCTCCCAGAGAAACTGTCCCAGGACCGTGTTCACTCGCTGAAACCATGCGGGTTGGATCGGGTATGGATTCTGCAATTGATATAACAGCCTGGGCAGGGCCACCATCTTGAATATGGCTGATCTGCCATAGATGGTCAGCGGCATAAGGGACCACACCTTAATGTCCGCCTGGGTCCGTTCCCAGACCGGCACCACATTGCGCTCCCAGGCAATGGCTGGGATCTCGGTCAAGAACACCCCTAGATATTTAATTCCGCCAGCGGCCGTCTGGAGCTCTGCAGCCCAGTCTCCGACCGGTGGACCCCTTCCCAGCACCCAGAGAGTAGATTTACGTGGGTTCATGTATAAGCCCGAAGTCTCACCAAAGATCTGTAGGATGCGCATGAGGCGGGGCCCAGACCTATTGAGGTCCGTGAGAAAAAACAGAACATCGTCCGCATAGAGTGCAATGCGGTCAGAACGGTCGCCCGACCATTCAAAGCCCCTCATCTGCACGTCGATTCAGACCCAGGCGGCCAGGGGCTCCATAGCCAGGGCGAATAAGTAGGGCGAGAGGGGCAGCCCTGTCTGGTGCCCCTCCGGATGGGGAAGGTCGATGACACCGCCCCCGCCACCCGAACCCGTAAGGTCGGTATAGAGCAGTTTCACATAGGACAAGAAAACCGGCCCCAAATTCAGCCGCGGCAGTAGGGATAAGAGGTATGCCCAGCTGAGGGAGTCAAACGCTCGGTCCATATCCGCCAGGAACAGCGCCGCCTGCATCCCGGAGGACCGAATCGCCGCAACCGAGACGTTGGCCCGCCGAATATTGTGCCGCGTAGCCCGTTTGGGCATAAAGCCGGCTTGGTCCGGATGTATGAGATCGGAGATGTATGGCAACAATCTATTGGCCAGAGCCTTAGCCAAGACTTTGGCCTCCACATTTAACAAGGAGATCGGGCGATACGATGCGTATTCCTCGGGAGGTCGACCGGGTTTGTGGAAGCCCACCACCTCAGCGTGTCTCCCGTCTTGGGGCATGTAGCCTAGTTCCCGTGCCTCCTCCACCACTGCTCTGTAGTGGGTTCCCAACTGGAGATGAAACTTCTTAAAGAATTCGCTGGGGAAGCCGTTGGGGCCGGGGGCTTTACCAGTGTTCAGTTCCCCAAGAGCGGTCCCCAGCTCGTCCTCCGTCAGAGGTCT
Source organism: Lissotriton helveticus (assembly GCF_964261635.1). Lineage (NCBI taxonomy): Eukaryota > Metazoa > Chordata > Amphibia > Caudata > Salamandridae > Lissotriton > Lissotriton helveticus. The sequence continues at coordinate 383,171,162 of NC_136062.1, forward strand.
GTCCAGGCAATCGCGGGATTCGTCTGAAAGTGCCCGCGGAGATAGATCCGCTATAAACTTGTCAATCAAGTCCTCACCAATGCATTCGTGCTGGAGGTACAGGGCGGCATAATAAGTCGCAAAGCCTTCCGAAAGTGACATGGGATCAGTTATCAGGGCGCCAGACCCATCTAGGATTCTCGGAGGGGTCTGGGTTTGGAACAGGCTCTAGCACAACATCGTCCCAGACTTATCCCCCACTGGTATACCCTGCTGCGGTCGCCAGCCACATCTGCCGCGCCTCATCTAGTAGCAATGAAGCGTAGGACTGTTGCGCTAACAGCAGTTGCTCCAGCGCTCTGCCTTCCCCTTCTGGACCACTTTGCCGCTCTAGATCCCGTATTGCCGCCTCCGCTTGATCGAGTCTCCATGCGGCGCCTCTTGGCTGCCACACACCACGCTATATCTATGCCCCTCAATGTGGGCTTCATGGCTTCCCAGAGCGTCGCCTTAGTCGCCACGGTGCCAGTATTCTCAGCCAGTTATTGTGCTGTGGCTTTTCGCATGTGGGCCTGGTAATCTCCCAACTAACTGTAGGTGCAAAACTGATAAGCGCCAACGAAACTGCTGCTACCTGCGGTCCAAACTAATCGTGGCCGCCACCGGAGAGTGATCAGACAGTCCCCGCGACAAGATATCCGCGGCCTCCACCCTACCCTGAACCGCTATGGGGACGAAGACATAGTCCAACCTCGAGAATGAACGATGGACTGCCGAAAGGAAGGTGTATTCACGCTGTGTGCCTCGTATGTATCTCCATGTGTCCACCCATCCCAGATTCCGGGTCATGTCATGCAATTTGGTATGCCCGGATGCGACTGTCCCCCCCACCCCCAGGCCTGCACCTGTCACGCGCCTGATCCATCACATCATTCCAGTCCCCCCCAATGACAGCCAACCCATTCCGGATATCCGCCCACACTGCTAATATCTTTTCAACCAAGGACTACTGCAAGGGGGGGGTGGGGGGGGGGGGAGCATACACGCAGCCAAACACTACCTCCTCCTCTCAAAGTGTACCCTGAATAAAGATGCATCTGCCCGGTGGGTCTCGCCAGTGAGTGGAGTGTACATAAGAGACCCTGCGGTGCACCAGGACGGCCACACCTCTGGATCCCCTGGCAAAACCAGCGTGAAAAACCTGACTATAGCCAAAGCGCTGGAGGCATAATGCCTTAGTCCCAGGAGAGGAGTTTCCTGCAGCATGACAACATCAGCCCCCACTCTTTTAGCCTGTATCAGAACCGCTCCCCGCTTAATCTTGTCCAACACTCCCCTTACATTCCAGCTAAGGACCCGAAGTGTGGCCCCAGGCCCAACGACCCCTCTATCCATGGTCGACATCAAGGACCTGTCGCAGCCAGCATTCATGACACTCGCTATCTGTGTGTGCTACCAGCCACCATCCCGATCGCATCAGAGCCGTGCAGTCCCCCCCCCCATACCTCATAAAACGATGTAGTACCTGTCGCGGCGCAGCGCGGCTTCTGCCTCCAACGGGAGGCCAACACCCACCCCACCAATGGATCCCCATAACTGTGGTTAACTCGCCCAACATCCACTCCCACCCACCCTTACCTGAAAGGAACCCCCCCCCCGCCCGTTCACTACCCCCCGATCCACAACCGCCCCTCATGCACTCATTTGGTCCCGCATCTGGCTCAAGCACTTCGCTCACCCCACCAACATACACCCCAGATGAGCAAGAAATTAAGTCAATCTGTCCGCAATATGGCACCAGGCGCCCTCACGTGCCCTACTTCTTCTTGGTCATCACAGACACCGTCTCCGAAGCTGTGCTTGACACAGACCGCTATCGGGAGCGGGATCTCCAATTGTCCTTACGTCGGGAGGATCTCGGCTGCGCATCATCATGTGAGGAGTCAGAATCTCGCCACGGAGTGTGCACTTTTACCGGTTTTATTTCATCTGTCCATAGAAATACATCCTCTGGGCGATCAAAGAAGTGCGTAGGAGATTGAAATACAACTCTCAGGCGGGCCGGATAGAGAAGTGCATACTGTATCTTCAGGTCGCGTAGCCGGGCCTAGGCCGCTGTGAAGGACTGGCGCTGCTGTTGCACCAAGCGAGTATAGTCTGGAAAGATCAAAATCGTGTGATTTTCATATCGCAGGGGTTCTTTCACTCTGGCCTGTTTAAGGATCACATCCCTGTCGTGGTAATTGAGAAGCTTCGCAATCACCGGCCGCGGCCTCGCTCCCTCCGGCGGTTTTTGCATCAGGGCCCGATGTGCCCGTTCTATAACAAAGCACCTGGACAAGGCTTCAGGCGGGACCCAGCTCTCAATCCACCGTGTGAGGAAGCCCTCCATATCTCCCTTCTCACAGCCTTCAGGTAGTCCTACAAAGCGGAGGTTGTTGCGCCTGGCGCGTCCTTCTGCGTCCTCCACCCAAAGCGCCAGGCCCTTTTGCGTGGATTCTAGGGCAGCCACTTTGCGTTTGAGGTCACTACATCTTCTACACCAGATATCCGGGTTTCAGCTTCTGTGATGCGGGAGACCGCATTCCGCAGGTCCTGACGAAGGAGCGTAACTTCCGAACCCACCGCCCCAATTTGGGCGTCCAACGCGTCCCGGGATTGGGTGATAGCTGCCATTAGTGCTGCATTGTCTGGCCCGGCTGCCTGGGAGCCGCCCGAGGCCCCCACACTGCCCCCCGGCCCCATATACTTGTCAATGGGTCCCTGCTTAGGGCCTCTTCCGCCGCCTGCCCCGCGGGTCATGATAGGTGTACTGCACCAGAGTCTTAGGCTGCCCCGCGGGCACTGTTGGATCACCGCCCACTATGCCTCCACGCCGGGGGCCCACCGCGGTCCAGACTGACCGCCGAGCAAACGGGCCAGGTATCTCACCACAGTGTCTATTGGCCCCTATTGCGCCCTTCGAGGTCTAGGCCCGGCAGCAGCATGCACACACGGGGCCCCGGAGCCCCCCAGCCAGATCTCTGCCACCGCTGACCTTCCTCTGGCGTGTCGCTGATCCTCCAGCTACTGTCCGGGGGCCCCCCTGTCCCGTACCTGAATTGTTTGGCCGCCGGGACTCCCGCCTCTCAGTCGCTCTGCAGGGCTCTCCGAGTCCATGCCTGGGCCAGTCAGGCCCCACGATGGCGTCCGGCCGGCCTCCTCCGCCGCCAGGCCCCTGGCCGCCTCACCGGCGCGCTGCTGGGCGTCGCGAAAATCGAGGTCCGCTCTAGGCCTCCACACCGCCGATCGACCTCCCAGGATTACCACCACTCCTACACTCAGTCTTTCACCTCACGGGGGCCAAGGAGGAAGGAGGGGCCCACGCTGAGTTGGTCCGCTCCGACAGCTCGTTTGCCATCCTCCAGTCGGGACTCGTTGCTCCACTGTCTCACAGGGTCGCTGCAGCAAGATCAGGGCACCCCAGGTGTAGGCCAAGGCGTCCCCAAGATGCACAGGGCCAGATGCGGCCCTCCGTCGCTGCCGGTCCGCCGCCCGTCAGCCTGGTCCCGCCGCCTCTGCGCGTTGTATCCCGGGGTCGCGAAACTCGAGCGTCCCGGCTTCCAGGGGCCGCCAAGGCCGCACAACGTCCGCCCTCACTCGTCTCCAGGTGCGCTAAATCGTCCCAAAATGCACCGATGTGGGCTCCGCTACTCCTCGCACCAAGCACTACTCTCGGGGCCGTTGTGCGATGCGGAGGAACAGGATATTTCGGCGGATAGTCGGCTGGTGAGTTTGGAGCTCCACTAGGCTGCGTCCGCCATGCTTGCCGTCCAAGCCCCTACAGCCAATTTTTAATGAGTTAGGAAACTTTAGATCTATTTCCTTGCTACCTTTTCTGGGTAAAGCCATGGAAATCTTGGTGATTTCACAACTGACAGCATTTTTGGAAAACCATAATCTCCTTGATCCTTCCCAGTTAGACTTCCGTTCATTATATAGCAATGAGACTGCACTGGTGGAGTTCCTAGACATAAGACTTTCTTTAGATATTGGATACTCCTCCATGTTGTTCCTTCTGGATCGGTCAGCAGTATTTGAAACCATCTCTCTTTGCAGTCTTAATTAAAAGACAGAGAGGTTGGTGTTGGAGGGAACGCCTTGGCATGGCTGAAGTATTTCAGGAATCCTTTGTCCCACGAACCATAGTATTGGATTAGGGAGTGCCACAAGGATCTGTATTAGGTACCACTCTTTCCAATATCTATGTGGCTGGGTTTTTGAGGTGATCTCCTATGCAGATGACACTCAGCTTATCAGAACTATAGGACCTAATCTAGAAGCAACCAAGAAAAGGTTCTGAGACTGTATGAATGATATTGTCACATGGATGCAGCAAAACGGTCTGCAGCTTAACACAAGCAAGATAGAGAACGTTCTTTGTGGTAAATTCCACTCGGTATGGTCGGATGACTGGTGGTCGAATAGCCTGGGTGTAGTCCCAACTCCGTAGGTTGTGGGCAGAAACCTGGACATCATGGTGGATGAGGATCTTTCCATGAAAGTACATATCAATGACATCACTGGCGCTTGCTTTGGACTAATGCGCCCGCTCATAAAACTATTTGAGTGGCTACCACTTCAGTTAAGAGAACCCTTGGTCCAAGCTTTGCAGTACCACATTATGGATCAGGGGAATGGCACTGTCTGTAGTTAAGGTACTATTTGTCTCCATATTTTAATGCTGCTCAAACCTGTATTTATGGTTCATTAACTCAAAGCCTTTATTATTATGGTTAGAGCTCTAAGTGCACTACGGACAGTGGTTCCAGTATAAAAATGTGTAAGAACGTTTTCAAAGTTTAGCATGAGGCTATATAAAATGCTTCCATAATGCTTTGATTGGATGCAAATATTTGCAGAAGCTTGAAAGCAAGACTGATGATACTTTGCGTTCAAAATAAAATATTCATAAAAAAATGACGGACGGACAAAAAAACATTTTGCTAAACTACTGTAAAAGTTCAGGCACCATTTCTCTGCAGCATCATTTAGTAACATGTGTTGCAGCATGCTAGTATTGCCTGAAAATATTCATAATGGAAAATCAGTGTAACCAGTTTGTATAAGATTATTTGAAACAAAAATAAACAAGCATTGGCAAAGCATGTAGGTCTGAAATTGGTGGTCGGATTTTTAATTTTGTCAATGTGTGAATTGTTGTGGCATGGTTTTTGTAAAACCTTACTGGTGAGGGAGCTGCCGGGTCCTCAGCATTATAACAAACACTGGCAATAGCAACAATTGTTTTTGGTCTCAAAAAGCACAGACTGCCACATTAGTTATTGGCAAAGAACAAAACTACATTCTGTGCCGATATACTCCTAGTGAAAGAGCAGAATGCGATCACACAGTGTAGCTAGCCAATACAGAGAGAAACAGACAGAATTTTAATAAACGCAAAAGGTCATGGTCAACATCAGATCAAATTAGCAGCCCAATTATTAAAGAAAGTTTCAAAAGTATATGTCTTTGCATTAAGTACAGCTATATGGCTTTTGTGAATTACCAAGAATTTACATAAGTAGGACAAGAAATAGCACTCCTAGAAAATATTTGTGAACTGCGTTTTAGCATGAACAAATATGAATGTGTAGATTTGCTCATGCGAAAATCTGAGTTTTTACAAGTTCACTTTCCCTTCAACCACTCTTTTCCCAAGTCTGGAAGAATGCTTACGCCTGCCATTGTCAGTAGTAAAGTTCCAACATTTCTCAGTATGGGAAAAGAAAAGAGTTGTTGAAAACCCTTAAAACATGCAAGTTATTAGGTTTGCAGATACTCAAAAGGACATTCTTACCCTGGAACTATTGCTTACCACTACCTTCAGCTCCAGTATGTAGATCTCCGGAAACAAGGCCACATAAGGGGATTGTAAGTATTCAAAAACTACTATGGTATGAGCCCAGGCATAATCAGAGAGGCTACATCAGAGCTTTTATATAATGATATTGCTTCCATAATTTACCACCACACTACATGGTACCAAAGGGACAAGTGGATTTTGTGAAGCAACCTGCCCTATGGACAAGTAGATATTTCATTAAATTCCAAACCCCTGGGTGGGCTGACATTTGAAGTGAACGAGCAGCAACAGCGGTACAGGCACCTCGCAGCTGTACAAACATCCTGCAGTGAAAAATAACTGTAGAGCTCCTAAGATAGTACAGAAGGCTAAACAACCTTAAATTTACTAGCAGGATGTGGTTTGAAGTGCACAAGCACCATGCTATTCAAAAGACGCTACTCAGGTAGTGCATGAAAGACGCTGCTCATGTGCATGTGTGAAATACTGAAATGACACAGCACACGTGCGTGCTAGTCACACGCGCAGTGCCAATACAAGCACAAGTGCACCCGGCGCTCATTAACATTTAAAGGCGTACAGCAGCATTGAAATAAAGGATGATGGCCATTATAATGTCAGGTGGATCTATTTGAGCATGAGGTGAACTGCATCATTGAAATAAGTGACAATAGCCATTATAAAGTCAACTGTAGTTCAACACAATGTCAATTAAACAGATTTAAATCTACTTTAAGGTCAAACTAGACTGAAATTTAAAATTTTAAAAAGGCACATTTTCATATTTTTCTTTTCCCTAAATACAATATCAACTGTAGAAACAAGCAGTGAAGCTACAATAAACACTGAGACAAACAATGATGAGGAGACCATAGCAAATGTATAGAGCATGATTTTCTGAAGGCCTTAAAATGTCTCTTATCAGCAAAATATTGCACAAGGGTGGGAGAAATGGAGAAGATACAAGCATCTTGTAAACGCTACATGTAAATAGCACACAGATAAACAGGCATACGATCTACTGCTCAATTTGGTAGGTGATGTAGAGGATTTGAACAAGAAAAGGCAACAAACAAAGTGCTCATTAAATGTCTTAATGACAGGTTTGATCGGCAAAGGAATTTGGATTTAGAAAATTAAAAAATGTCAGGGTTGCTTTTCAAAATAAGGAGTCGTCCATGGATGAATATGTAAGAAGATTAAGGAAGCTGATCACTATGTGAATTCGAGAAGTTTAACAATGAAGAAGCAATAAGACAGAATAATTCAAGGATGTGCTGTAGAATTCAGGAAAAAGTTGTAGGAAAAACGCCTTGCAGTCGTACAGTGACACAAGCACAAAAGCATATTACCAATATGGAGCAAGGTAGGGTAAATACTGAAGAACAAGGACAACAAATGATACTAATAAAGAATAAGCAGATGGGCAAAATAAAGAAAAAGAGGCAGCGTTATAGATGTGGATTGCAGTTCCCAAATATAAAAGTCTGTCCTGCACTAGCATAGCAGTGCGCAGAACGTGAAAGGTTTAATCATTTTACAAGTTTGTGCAGGTTCAAGAAAGATACAAAAGAAGCATGGAAAAAAACTGAAACAAGCAAAATATGTTTGAGACTAAAAGGAAAGTAGGTGAAGTTAAATATCGAAGGTAAATACAAAGTGTTAAAATTGATTATGAGGATGAAGTAGATAAACTGTCAGAAAAATTATACAGGATGTCTGAAGGAAGAAAATTCAAACAAATAAACATGATCAGAACAGAGGAAACTAAAAAGAAAATGTCTGTACATATCGTAGACGGCTCACAAAAAGTACCTTTTGTGCTAGACAGTCTAGCAATGTGCAATATAATATGTGTCACTGAATATCAGAAGATGGATGAACAACCATCTCTAAGTCCATCACATGTAAATGTTTTTCTAGGGGGAAGCAAAACATCGGAATTTCTGTTTAGGAGGGGTTACAGAACTAGAAAAGCGGGAAGATAAATCAATCACATTAACGAGGCTGTGAAACCTGTGGCGCAAGTTCACATACATTTACAGACAAAAGTAGAAAAAGAGATAAATTTGCGTCTTCAACAAAATATTTTTGAGCCAGTTTCTTGGCCAATGCAATGAATATACGATTATAGCAGTTCTAAACAAGCATTTGCAATGCAATAGGTCTCGCATTAGTAAAGTTTGAGCTATTGGTATTGTAAATGACAATTTTTTTATTTATGTGTTGGTTTTGAAAATAGCTAAATTAATAGCTTTGTCATTTCCAATGCCAATAGTTTTAACTTTCGCAAATGTGACACCTATAACATTTGTAATGCAATATGTGTTGTATTTACGTGACTTAGATGTATTGAAATTACAAATAACAATGGCTTTTTTTTATAATTAATACTTGAATAAAAGTTATTGTAATTTATAATGGCAATAGCTTTCAACTTTTGTAAATAACTTTTGTGAAGATTATGTTAAGTGTATTTTATTGTGACAAAAATCCAAGAACAGAAGTGAAATATTAACATCTTTTTGTGACATTTGTAATAAAGCTTGAAACAGCGAGAGAACATATTTGAACCAGTTGTTGAATGGTTGCACAGATTGATGCTGTGGTGGCGACGATGAGTGATGCTGTGGTGGCGACGATGAGTGATGCTGTGGTGGCGCGATAAGTGATGCTGTGGTGGCGACGATGAGTGATGCTGTGGTGGCGACGATGAGTGATGCTGTGGTGGCGACGATGAGTGATGCTGTGGTGGCGACGATGAGTGATGCTGTGGTGGCGACGATGAGTGATGCTGTGGTGGCGACGATGAGTGATGCTGTGGTGGCGACGATGAGTGATGCTGTGGTGGCGACGATGAGTGATGCTGTGGTGGCGACGATGAGTGATGCTGTGGTGGCGACGATGAGTGATGCTGTGGTGGCGCGATGAGTGATGCTGTGGTGGCGCGATGAGTGATGCTGTGGTGGCGCGAGAGTGATGCTGTGGTGGCGCGAGAGTGATGCTGTGGTGGCGCGATAGTGATGCTGTGGTGGCGCGATAGTGATGCTGTGGTGGCGCGATAGTGATGCTGTGGTGGCGCGATAGTGATGCTGTGGTGGCGCGATAGTGATGCTGTGGTGGCGCGATAGTGATGCTGTGGTGGCGCGATAGTGATGCTGTGGTGGCGCGATAGTGATGCTGTGGTGGCGCGATAGTGATGCTGTGGTGGCGCGATAGTGATGCTGTGGTGGCGCGATAGTGATGCTGTGGTGGCGCGATAGTGATGCTGTGGTGGCGCGATAGTGATGCTGTGGTGGCGCGATAGTGATGCTGTGGTGGCGCGATAGAAAGAGTGAGGGCGATAGAAAGAGTGAGGGCGATAGAAAGAGTGAGGGCGATAGAAAGAGTGAGGGCGATAGAAAGAGTGAGGGCGATAGAAAGAGTGAGGGCGATAGAAAGAGTGAGGGCGATAGAAAGAGTGAGGGCGATAGAAAGAGTGAGGGCGATAGAAAGAGTGAGGGCGATAGAAAGAGTGAGGGCGATAGAAAGAGTGAGGGCGATAGAAAGAGTGAGGGCGATAGAAAGAGTGAGGGCGATAGAGAACTTCGATACAGGAAAATTCCTCCCACTCCTCTACACCAATAAGACGACTTTCAATGGTGCTAATGCCAAAAACACAAAACATTGTAGGCAAGACTTACAATTCCCCAACAAAAACCTTCTTAATCATTCTGAAATGTGAAATATTATTTAAGTTAACAAAGTGTTCTATAGAGTCCTACAGTATCAATTTTGCAACAAAAATATGTTTTTAATTAAAATGTCTAAATAATTAATTTCTTTTGGAGAGACAGGATAAACGTTTTAGGTTTACCCACAAATTGTTAGCGGTCTGGTAACAAACTAACAGGAGGCAACCGTGTGATAGAACAGTCTCTACGTGACCAAAAGAAATGTTATATATATATATATATATATATATATATATTTTAGAAGCCAGGCGAGCTTGCCAGAAGTATACTTTTTTTCCGTTGCTTGAAACATTGCCCGATTTCTGTTGGTCTTGGAACTTACAATTTTTCCATTAAAACGGTCAAAACGCTGCGGACAATCTCAGCAAAGCCACGGGAGAAAGGCAGACTCAGAGAGGTTATTTAAGGACAAATTACAGAAAATGATTTGGCAGGGAAAGACTAGGAAAATACCTTTTAGGGGCAAGACAAGCCATTTTGAGGTGAAAGAAGCAGCGCCCTCCCCTCTTTTACCACAGGCCGAGGAGTCGCATTCGAGTTGAGTGGCTAAGTTAAAACGCGAGAAAAAAAAACAAGCACTGGTCTGAGAAGAGCCCGTGAGTGGTGAGCATGTATTGAAAACATTACCGGAACCTAAAAGCCTTGCAATTGACGTGCTGTGTTAGAATGTGTGAGGGGGTCTATAAAGGGGGATATTATTTAACTCTCTCACTCAGTGTCACAGCGCCCAGAAGCGTTGGTAGCTCACTCGGGGCAGACCCTGAGACAGCGAGGCCTCCACCCTCACAAGTACCTTCGGAGACGGGTAGTGCAGCACCTCACAGTTCAAAAGGCATTTAAACCATGCTCCTAAAAAAAAAAAAAAGGTGTTTAATGCCGGGAACCTTCGACTTTCTTAAAATGTTACGCCTAAAACTAGTTGCGCATTCTAACCCTAAGAAGTTGCTACGAAAATGAGTACATTTGCTCAACAATAACACAAAAGTTAGATAAAAGAGCCAGTCCTTTTTGTGATAACTGCACACTCGGCCAAATATAGTGTGCAAGCAGTCCGAGAGTGCCTTCGCCGCCCCGCAGTTGGGAAGGGAGCGCTATATGAATCTTGCCGATGTCCTTTGCGATTAATCACTTGCGTGCCTGGTATCAAATTGGGGCGAACAATTCACAAAATAATTTGGACCATGACCGCGCAGCTCAGCCCGCAATGCTTAGTTATATGACGGTATTTTGCTGCAAGAAATGAAAGCAGGAACCACGCACATAATCTGTTCATTTTTCTCCCGGGGTCGTACACACGCTTCCTTGACAGATTTGCGTTGCTGATGGATAGAGGTGTCTGGGTGTTTCTAATAGCGCTACAACAGATGGCTGAACGGATACCATTTTAAACGACAAGAAAAAAGTAAAACAAGCTGCTGGCAGAGGACCTCATGAGAACGCTCAGGCCGGACACTTCAGAGAGATGCAGAGTTTAGAAATAGCAGTCAGCATGTGCGGCGCACGCTTGATTTATCACTGGAGCGGGTTCTCAGACTCCAGCTAATGCACCTAGGCCACATCTGGCAGGCGAAAACATCGCCGAAAGAAGCTTTTAGGGGCAGGGGAGCAGATCCCTTTGAAGCACGGCCTCGAGTAATTAGGAGGGGGGAGGAGGAGAAGTGGAGAAGTGAGGACGAGCACGCTGGGGAAGCAACAGATGGCTGATGTGGACGCGCGAGGCAGGCGGATGGAAAGCGCGTGCAGCAGGGGGCGGAGCGGATCGAAGTGAAGCTGCTGGTGGCAATGATGCGAGGCAGGCAGATGGAAGCGCGTGCACAGACACATGCACTCGTCGAAATCCGCCGCCTGGTTTAGCTTTCCTGATCCAACCCTATAATTCTCCCCTATCCATTCCTTGCGGAATGGGATAGGTGAGACCTAAAAAAGATACAGAGGATATAAGAATTTGTGTGGATATGAGAATTCCCAACACAGTGACTGATAGAAAGTCGCATCCAAGACCACATTTTTAAAGGAAATGATAAGTAGCATCAGTGGTGTGCCTCATCTTCTCAAAATTACATTTATATAAGGGATGCCATCAATTAGAAATTGATGATTAGTCTTGTTAAATAACATTTTTGCTGCATTTAGGGCAATTTAGGTACAAAAGATTGGACTTTGACATATGCTCAGCTGCTGAATTTTTCAGAAAACAATAAAGACTGTAAAAAGGCCTGTGAGGAATGCTATAAACTATAGTGACAATATTTTGATATTCAGAAAAACACAGGCAGAATAGGATTGAGCGTTAAGTGAAGTGTGCCAAGTACTTGTGACATCAGGTCTAAAGCTAAACTTAGGAAAGTGTGAGAAACAAATCTGAATTTATATTCTATGGTCACATATTTTCTTGAACAGGTACGAGATCTGATCCCAAAAGTATCATATTTAAACTTGATAGCTATTCCTAAAGTGTGTCTGAACTACTTCCATTTATGGGAAAGGCCAGTCACTGCTCATAGTTCGTAAAAGAATCTGCCACTATAAGAGCACTGCTCTAAGAATTAACAAAGAAAGGTCAAAAATTCATTTGGGATGTGAACTATGAACAAGTGTTTAAACAAATAAAAGATGACATATTGTCTGCAGCTAATTTTAAGCATTTTGATCCACAATTGTGCACAGAGGTAGTAGTGGATGCCAGCATGCATTGGTGCAGCATAAAGCTGGCAGGGAAACTCCTCGGTATGTGATTTCACATGCTAGTAAAAGTTTGTCTGATGTTGAATGCAGGTACTCACAGCCAGATAAACAAAGCCTTGCAGTAGTTTAGGAGTGTGAACATTAATTTGATTTTATATATGGAAAACCCTTTGCTGTAAGCACTAGTTGCAATTTATTGAAACCCAAAAATGACAATGCCTCCACGTACTGAAAGGTGGGAGATGCGACTGATGGATGATGATTTAAAGATCATTTACAAGCGGGGAAAATAATTTAATCCAGCAAATTATTTGTCTAGGCTACCCACAGAAACAGAGATAGAATGGATTGGAAGCAGAAGAAAAAATAGGTTTTATTATCAGGTCTACCGTGCTAGGCATTATATCAGAAAAAGAGCTAATTGATTGACCGAGAAGGATGAAACAATTAAAGAAGTAAAAAAATATATATTTGAAAATAAATACATGTTAAAGAATACTGCAACACGATTCCAAGTGTAATATCACAACGGACCACACAGCTCTAAAGCAGTATCCACAATTATTTACAGGACTAGAAAAGTCGAAAGAAAAAGCAATCACATAAATGAGGCTGGGAAACCTGTGGCGCAAGCTCACAGTAGAGTTACAATACCATACAGGCAAAAGTAGAAAAAGACATACATTCAATTCTTCAGCAAGATATTTTTGAGCCAGTGCAATGGAAATCTCCGATTGTGGTAGTTTTGAAAAAAGATACAGAGGATCTAAGTATTTGTTGGGTTTTGAGAGTCCCCAACACAGTGATTGGCAGTAAGAAGCATCCATGACCACAATTTTAAAGGAAATGATCCGTGCTCAGAGGCTGTAATTAAGCTTACAGACTAACAACACATGTAACGGGAGATGTCGCCATGGGAGGTTACAAAATGAGACAAGGCGGTACTAAGGAGGGACTACTAAACCTATTGACAAATGAACAGCCGCAGTCTACATAGGACAATGGCACAAGCCAATGAAAAATATGGGCGGAGAGTGGGTGGAGCTTTAAGTGCCTACCTGAATACAGCAGGCCTTGCAAGCCAAGTAAAGTCAAATAATTTATATAGCGCGCTACATACCCAGAGGGTCTCAAGGCGCTTGAGGAAGGGTGGGGAATTATTTGTCGAAAATCCAGGTTTTAAGCTGCTTTCTGAAGGCTGGGTGGTTTTGAGTGAGGCGGAGGGAGTTCCAAGTTTTAGCCGCTAGGTAGGAAAAGGATCTTCCCCCCCATGGTGGATTTGTTGATGCGTGGAATCGCAGCGAGGGCTTGGTTGGAGGAACGTAGCTGGCGGGAGGGGGAGTAGAAGAATAATCGCATGTTGAGGCATTCTGGTCCAAGTTCGTAGAGTGCTTTGTGTGCATGAGTGAGGAGGCGGAACATTATCCTCTTATTGACAGGGAGCCAGTGGAGGTCTTTTAGGTGACCGGAAATGTGGTCTTTACGCGGGATGTCTAGTATGAGTCTGGCTGATGCGTTTTGGATGCGTTAGTTTTCTCTGAAGTTTAGCGGTGGTACCGGCGTATAGGGTGTTTCCGTAGTCCAGGCGGCTTGTAACTAGTGCGTGGGTGACCGTTTTTCTAGTTTCGGTGGGGATCCAGCGAAATGTTTTTTTGAGCATGCGGAGGATGTTGAAGCAAGATGAAGAAACTGCGTTGACTTGTCTGGACATTGAGAGGGAGGAGTCCAGGATGACGCCCAGGTTCCGTGCGTGGACCGTTGGAATGGGTGCTTTTCCTAGGGCAGCTGGCCACCAAGAATCGTCCCAGGCAGAAGGGGAAGTACCTAAGATGAGGACTTCTGTTTTGTCTGAGTTCAGTTTAAGACGGCTGTGCTTCATCCACTCGGCTACTTCTTTCATTCCTTCATGTAGGTTGGTTTTAGCGGTGTTTGGGTCTTTGGTGAGGGAGAGGATCAGCTGAGTGTCATCAGCGTAGGAGATGATGTTGAGGTTGTGTTGGCGTGCGTTGGCCGCGAGGGGGCTCATATATACGTTGAAGAGGGTGGGGCTGAGTGAAGAGCCTTGTGGCACGCCGCAGATGATGATTTCGGTGGCCTCCGACTTGAACGGTGGAAGGCGGACTCTGAGTTCTTCCGGCGAGGAACCAGGTGATCCAGTCCATTGCAAAGCAACGCATGTGTTGCCCTGGCTCTACCTAAAAATGAAACACTATGCTGAGAGCAAGAACTCTTTACGAAATTAGAACTACAGTGTAGAAAACTCAGTATTGGTGAAGCAACAGCAAGTAAGAATGTCAGAGTAAGTTCCAAAGCGCTCCTTAGGAAGTTCCAAAATTAATGGGACTCCAATAACAGCCAAAAGTAAAAGCAGAGTAATAACTAGAAATAGTACTATTTTTCAACAAATGTAATCCAAGTGCTAAGTCTCTCCTCTCTTTTGTTTCATTTTACTTTTTCCTCTTTTTGAAAATGAAGGGGGGGGGGGCGGATTGGCACTGCGGGCACGGGCCGAAGGGCCGGTGTCTAAGTGCACTCTGTGGGCCGGTTTTTTCCCCCCCCCCTTTCCCAGTCCACAGAGAGCACTGACAAGGAAAGGAGAGCAGCTACGCTGTGCGACCAGACGTTCAGCGATGATCAGCTGTGGCCTCTCCTTGACCCCCTGCCCTGCCAAGCAATCATGCTGATGGTGGGCTGGGGGAGGGGTTATTGGGTGCCAGAATCGGCCTCCTAGGGGGCCAGGTGTTGAGCCATTTTTACCTTGGCCCCCCTGGGGCCCACACAGCCCAGAAACAGTGTTGCATTAGTCCACACCCACAGCCCTTCTCATTCAGGGCATAGTGGGCGAGGAAGAATGGGTCTCACTATGGGGACCAGGTGATGTGGGGAACTCTCACCATCTTCGCCTTAGCCTCCCCCCCCCAACCCCATGGATGACCCAGTAGCTGTGTTTTGTGCTTTATCCCCTCTCCTGCCAGGCCTTTACCCTGAGGCAGTGAAGAGCTGGGGAGGGCTGAGTAATTTACAAATAGCTGGGGCCTCACTGTTTTTCAGGTGCTCCTGCCCTGGAGGGCTGGGGAATAATTTTTTAATAGAAAAGGGGCCTGTCTGTTTTCAGGTGTTCCTGCGCTGGAGAATAATTTTGTAATAGAAAGGGGCCTCGCTGTTTTCAGATGCTCTTGCGCTGGAGAGCTGGGAATAATTTTTTAAGAGAAAGGGACCTCACTGTAATGTAATGATGTCACAAACTGTGAGATAGTGGAATGCTGGCATTGGAAAGTAGTTGGGAAATTGAATGTATACAGGGGCAGTTGAGAAAAGAGCTGTAGCTAGTGACAAGCACTGTGTTGAGTGTGCTGACTAAAGTCGAAAAAAAAGGCTCTCCTGTTTTGACTCATTAATTCCAGGGATTACAACCCACATATATACAACTTATGACTCAAGCAATAAACCTATAAGCTGTAGTAAACCTTGTGACTAAGGCAGATACTCAGTTACGTGACAATATAAATAAAGCAATAAACTTCAAGTGCAACACGGTACTCATGCATGAGGAGTGTGTTGTGATGACTCGGACACAGGACAGTTTGAATACAGCATTAATCATCAGTAGATCGTGCACAGGGAGCGTGATCCCACCATCGCCAGTCACATTACAAACTGCCGCCGGTGGAATCCACTCACGCAGCACCACAATAGAATGCAACACAGGGTATTTCATACACGCAGGAGCATAAAGCACTGCTATTAGCAAGTGCCACATTACAACAGTGTTGTAGGGCCCTTTATATGGGCAATGAACCTCCAGGCGGAACAAAGCGGTAAACCACCGAAGTTACTTAATGAGGGAACGATACACCATAACTAAGACAACCCCAAAAACACAGAGGATAAAACCCAAGAGGTATAAAGCTGTCTAAAACATTACTGCTAGAAAATTGCTTGCAGCTTGTATTTTGATGCAGCAGGAAACAGTTTTATATAGAGCTCCTGTCGTTACAAACATATCGGGGTGGTTTGTATCAGGGCATCAGCTACATAATTCGAACTATGAGGCAAATAGGACTTAGGAGTAAATAACTAAATACTTGAAAGTTAAGACATGGTTCAATTATTTGCTACGTCATCTAACTTCACTTCCTCACCACAGTTATATAAATCTAAAAAAAAGATATATACGTTTGTAGACGGCACTGATTAAACATACTGAACAGCAATACAACAGAAAAGTATGTAATATATTAGGTTGGCCTGAGAATAGTCTGTGAATTAAAGAAGGGTGATTTAAGTTGGAGGTGAGAGAACCCGGGGCAGAATGTACAAATGGTTCGAAGGGGTATTTATATAGGAGTGAACACAAGAAAGGACAGAAGAAGACTAGAGATGAAAAGGGTAGAGGCAGGAGAGGATGCAGGTGGGCAGAATAAAGACTGAGAGTAAAGTACAGGGCTCTCGGTTTTTTCGGGCTCTTACAAGTGACCAGCGGCAGACTTACTTCAATTTGAGAGCTCCAGCTGCAGGTAAATGCACACCGGATCCCAGGACACTTCCCTCAAATCCGGCTGCTGAACGCGTCGGTGTACGGCACGCGTGAAGGGACAAACTGAGGGCCTTATTTATGAAGGCCTTGCGCCGCCGGTACGTCAGTGACGCAAGGCCTTCATAAATAAGGCCCTGAGTGCGGTACTGCAGTAGAAACTGAAGAAAGGCAAACCAATCTGCTGTGCGTCGGATTCCTACGAAGGAAACAGGAAACGGGAGCGCCATCTTGGAAAAGAAACCCCGGTGAGTTATCCCAGGCATCTTGGTAGGATGTAACCCAAAAGGAAACGTCCTTCATCTACTATCAAAGTAGTGTCAGTGAATTTTCAAGGTTGCACGTACACTGCGCATCAAAGAAAAAACACTGCTGTTTTCCTCATCTTGTAATGCCGATTTATTGAGTTTGGCAGTACAGCTCATGTTCAAGGCGTCACTTCTAAATTCCTAATTGGATCGTGAGAGTACTTACAAGACTGCACCACCTAATTTAGTCACTTTGTGTATTAAGGCACACATATTGCCCACCTCAAGCGACCAGCTGCCACATGGCCACAAATAAAATGCAGTTTAGACAGAAACATGAGAGGCAATACAGTTTATACGTTGATGCTTCAATGTTCTCAAATAGTTCTTTTACTGGTTTGTCATATGCATAGAAAATTATTTATGGAATGAAGTGTGTAGTGTAGGAAAGTGCAGAACAGTGCATTAAAATAGGTTTAGGAAGGCCCTATTGCCTACATTTTATTCATGGAACATGCAAACCTACCAAAACCAAAGTAGTCCCTATTTAGATGCAATGGTCATATAGGGCGTGTGTGTTGTGAGCAAAGGTCGAGATGACGAAAGGAAAAACCTTAGAATCTTAGAGAAGCACTGGAGACAATCTCCATCCACCCCCAACCTGTCTCTTTTACGTTCAGCAAGATCCATATACCACAAACACATCTTCCAGGAAAAAACATCACACTTCAGATCCCTCCTCGATTCAGCAAAAAACAGACCCAAAAAACTTTTCGACCTCATCAAAAACCCAAATTGTTCTCCCCAAACCATCAAGCCTGATGATGCATCAAAGAAAGTAACTGAGTTCGCTATATTCTTCGATCAAAAGGTAAAATCTCTGGTGGAACAGGTCACCCACCCCACCCCCATCGAGGAACGAAAATCCTTAGTCACTTGACAGAACTTTGCCGCCATCTCAGAGGTTGATCTCCTCAAATGCATCCGCGAAACCAAACCCTCCAACCATTCCTCTGACCCCATTCCCAGTGGCATCACCATTGATTTCTAGACTAACACTCTCTCCTAGTGGACCAGGCTTGTCAATCTCTTCCTCAGTCAAGGATCCCTCCCAAGTGTCCTCAAAACAGGACAGGTTACCCCCATTCTAAAAAAAACCTCTGCAGATGCAAATGACCACAATAACTTCCGCCCATCACCAATCTCCCTTTTCTTTCAAAGATCACAGAAAAATGTGTTGCAACATAACTGTCCCAGCACATTATGGACAATAATCTCCTCGACATGTTCCAGTCGGGCTTTATTCAAAACTGCAGCACTGAAACAACCCTGCTGCAAGTGATCGATGATGCGCTGCATATTCTCGATTCACGGGAATCGTGCCTTCTGAGTCTTCTTGACCTCTCTGCAGCTTTTGACACTGGTAATCACAACACCCTCCTTAACATTCTTCAACAGAGAATGGGCTTTGAAGGCACAGTACTCAAATAGTTTGCCTCTTTCCTCACAGACAGATCCGAAATGATCAAGATTGCAAATAGTCTCTCGTCTCCACTGGTGGTTGGTCAAGGCGTTCCTCAAGGTTCTATCCTTGCTCCCACTCTGTTCAATCTCTATCTGGAACCATTAGGGAACCTTCTAAGCAAATCTGGAATCCTCTACCATCTCTATGCGGATGACACCCAAATATACCTCAAGGTGTCTTCCCCTCATGATCGCTCAATACTCAGCTCTACTCTCAACACTATTCACAACTGGATGCTAGTTCACCAACTCATTCTCAATCCCTCCAAAACGGAATTCCTCCTCATATCTAGCTCTCTCTCTCCGCCTCCTGTTAAAGCCTGGATGGATCAATCAAATCTACTCAACAGTAAACCCATCATTGTGAATTGCGCTAAATCCTTAGGTGTCATACTTGACAAAAGACTCAACCTAATCTCACACATCAACTCCATGGCCAAGAGCGCACGTTATAAACTGCAACTTTTATGGGGGATTCGTCGGTTCTTCCCAGAGAATGACCTAAATACCTTGGTCCAATCGCTAGTTCTCTCTAGACTTGACTATTGTATTTCTCTTCTGACTGGCCTTCCCAAATCTCACCTCTCCCCCTTCAAAACCGTTCTCCATTCAGCAGCTTGCTTCATTTCAGGGTCCAAACGAAGTGACCACATCACTCCTATCCTGTCTTCTCTCCGATGGCTTCCCATCGAGGCTAGAGCTATCTACAAAACAGCGTGCATAACCCACAAAGCTTTGCACTCTTCCTCCCCTCTCTATCTGGAGAATAAACTCAAACTGTCTGGAGGCTCAAGACCTTCTCGGAATGCGGAAAAGTTCCTTCTTGAACCCCCCTCCTTCAAAAGAGAAAAACTGTTGGCACAATCGTTCTCAGGTAATGCGGTGAGAACCTGGGACTCGCTTCCTCCTTTGCTCCGTGCCATCTCCTCCATTCAGATCTTCAAAGCGGACCTCAAATCTCTTTTATTCCAAAGACACTTTCAGAACTAATTCCCTCCTTCTCAGACTCTGCCAGGAAGTTCTTTAGTCATTGTAAATTTGTCACATATGTTTATATTTTTGCTTATACACCCTGTGCTTGCTGTGTTTGAAATTGTGTTCCTTTTGCCTGCGTTGTTTTGATGCTATGGCCTGCTATTGTTCGCCAGGAAGTTCTTTAGTCATTGTAAAATTTTGTCATATTTATTCTTACTTTTGCTTGTACAGTCTGTTCATACTATTTTTGTTTTGTACTATTCCTGCAACAGTTTTCTCATGTAACGTAACTGGTTCTATTGTACAGTGCTCTGACACCTTCGGGTAAAGTCTGTTTATTATAAAAATGCATTAAATAAATAAATAAAAAATTGTTAGCCCCTAAGGGGTCCCTCGGCAATTCATCAGAACCGGTTAATTAGGAAAATATCCATACACTTACACCACTGTAAGTCTGGTTTCCGTTGTTCACTCACTCTGTTTCCCGTGAACAGAGCAGGGGTAGGAGAAGGGCTAGTTTCCACACCGCTTCTCTTCAGTGAGTGAACGACGTGCTCTGCTAAACGCTCCCGTCAGCTCAGACCTACCAGTGTGGGGTCACCTAATGTGAGGTAAAAGGTACCTTGTATTAACTTGCAAGGCTGGATACTACAGCATTTCTACTCACCTAGCAGTAGTGTAAGAGTTTGGATATTTTCCTAATTAACCAGTCCTGATGAATTGCTGAGAGATCCCTTAGGGTCTAACAATACAAGAAACAATGTCGATCTATGCTCACAACACCCACGCCCTATAGGAGCATTGCATCCAGATAGGGCCTGTGAGAAGTTGGCCTGATATGCAGTGCTCACTATTCTAGTGAACACTATGTATCAGTCCAAACAACCCTTATTGATGTCTGGTTGTTAGTCAACCTGATAGACCACCTATCCTAGTAGCATGGACACGTGCAGTCTTTAGGCTAAACTCTAGAGGGCGTGTTAAGCCAGCTGTTTTACCATCACATTTACCCCTTGAACACCAAGTGAAAGGACACCACACAAGTTGTTATGAAAATAAACAGATATTTATTTATAACAAGTCTACCCTGAACTCTTTATGAGTCAGGGAGCTAAGCACACAACAAAACTCTTACGAAAATACTTTAAGTCGCACAATTTACACAAATGCCCGAGGGGCACGAAAAACCATATACTAAACAAGTGGAATGCGAATTACTAGCAGGTAAGTAACTATTCTCATAGGCTTTAGAATCGCTAGGGCTAATCCCCTGAACCTTTAGATTGCAAGTGGGAGGCCTAGGGGCGTCGTGTGCAGAGTGGGTACACTCTCACGCGTAAGGCGGGAAAAAGTCTATGGAGGCTAGTAAAAGCAAAGTTAGTGTTCTCGGGCGAACCCGACTAGGTAGAGCTGAAACGACAAAGGATCCTGACACTTAGATAGTAAGACTATGCTGGAGCACCGAAATGCTCAGGTTACCTAGCCCAGGGGCTGCGGCTGCATAGGGCTGAAAAGACGTCGGAGATCCTCGTTGCAGTCTATGGAGACTGAAGAAAGAAGTTGCTGGCAGGCGACCAGTGAAGAAGTTTGTGGTGATCCAAGCCTGGATCAGTGAAGATGGATACCTGTAAGCAGAGGGGACCAAGTTCTGAATCACTAGCCAGTGATTAGATGGGCACCAGGATGGCACCGGGCAAAGTCACCTCGACCAGGTGAGTGGGCGACGCTGGGCTCTACAGTCTCTCGGACCAGGAGGCGTTGTCGGCGACTAGGATGGAGGTGCGAGCTGTCCCACGAAGATATCTGCTGTCGATGTCGCTGGACCCAGGATTGGGGCAACAAGTCTTGGCAAATGCAAGCCCACGCGGTGGACTCAAAATGGCGTCTGGAGTGGACCAGGAGGGTCCGGGGTGCTCCTCCGTTGGAGGGGAGCAAGGGCCAGTCTGGAGCAACCAGACCAGCGGTGTTTGTCGTCGAAGTTCGTCGTCAGAGGGCCACTAGCCAACGGGCAAGTGACCTGGACAACGCGGTGAGCAGCAAAGAGCAGAAGGGCCCCATGCAGATCTCGTGGATGCAAGGGGGCTGAACTTCGGTGCTGGAGCTGCTCAGGGTCGGGGCTTCTCTTACCCCAAAGCACTCGGTCGAGGGTCACTCGGGAGTCGTGCTGGGCAAGCGTCGTGCAGTCTGGAAGATGGCCGGTCCCTCGAGGTCTCGTCGCACCCACGGGTCTCAGCTGGGCTGAAGATGCAGGTAGAGGTCAGAGGTGCCAGGGGAGCCAGTTCTCGTCGACCTGGGCAGTCTTGATCCGGAGGAGAGACTTACAGCAGACCGCGATGCTTGGATGGTGCCTGCTGCTGCAGGGTGACTACTCCTTAGCCACAAGGGAGAAATCTTGAGAAGAGTCTTGAGTTCCTTTCGTGGAAAGTTGGTTCAGGATTCAAAGATGATCTAATTTGGAAGGGGGCCTACTCCTACCTTTATCCTGCAAAAGGGGGCTGGCACGCGACTAAGTCCTGCCCTATGGGGGTGGGACTAGGAGGGGGGTGGTTACACCCCTCTCCTTTGGTGGGCTTTCCCCAGATCAGGGGCTGGAGTGCCCCTGGAACTGGTTCAAGCCGGCCTATGCACAGTGAGCACCTTCCTCTAAAGCCCTGCCTACCTAGAATACACAAAACCCTGTCTGGGACGGTGCTGGCACTGCCCCTGGCAGGAAACCCTTTGTCCTTGCCTCCTGTGCTGGGAGGACTCCCAGCAGCAGGAGTGCAGACTTGTGTCTCGGTGGCAGCATCCATCTTGTGGAGCTCAGGCTATGTCTGACTTTAACCGGGGTTACAGGTTACATACATGTCGTGTCCCTCTAGAAGGGTGGAATGCTAACCCCGTCGCCAGAATTGGCGAGGGGTTAGTATTCCAATTTGTATGACACCTTACTCGACATGTTTTGATAAAGCGATACCAGAGTTGGCATATAACCGCGAGGATTATAATGCACTTAAGAGTATATGGTATGCGTTATCATGGAACAGCTATTAGGACTTGGTTCCGCAAGCTGCAAACGGGCTCAGCTCATGCCAGAGCACCATCTCACATGATTCCAAGCACTCTGCCTTCAGGATTGTTAAGGCCTGCCATAGGAGTGACTGATAGGCATACATTTGTCCATTTTAGGGTTAGATATAGGTATACTATATCTAAAGCAAAGGGTGATTACACCACCTTGCCCCAGCTGTCGTGCAGCCAGTTGTGTCAGATTTGGATGGCCAGCCAGGGGTGGCATAATACATGCTGCAGCCCCTGGTAGGCCCTGGGTACACCTATGCCCTGGGTCCCTAAGGTACACTGTACAGGGACTGATAAGGTGACTCAGTATCCAATTAGATATGTACCTAAGGTACATGGAATCCATTTTACTGAGGAAAATGAAATTTTGCCTGACCAAGATGCCCCCTGCGTGTACCCTATGTTACATATATGTGCATGTCACCCATGCATATTTCTCTCAGTGGCCTGAATCACAAGGCCTCCGCATTTACGTCCTGCATTAGGATGCCAGTCATCAAGTCTCCCATGTAAGAAATATTAAGCTAACATGAAGGCCCATGTATTTGCATTGTGCACTTTTAAATAAATCACGACAAACCCTTTTTGTGGTTCAGTCTGAGCCACTTTCTGAATTAGGGTTTTCATGACTCCTGACGCACTGCAAGCTGCAGTTACGTATCTCTGACCTCGCATACTTCTAGCTCAGCTGAAAGAAGCCCAGCAAAGGGTGCCAAGACAGTGTTTTGCAAAATAGTTATCTGCCTGCTGTACAGAGTCACATTCCTGCCCAGTGAGGAAGGTAAACAGAACCCGTCCGCGGAAGATAAGGCCTAGCCTCTCTGTCTCCATTGAAGTAAATCACAGTGCTTGCATCCATAGAAAGCACGCAATGAACGAAGAAATATATGCTTTTTCTGATTCTTAGCGATGAGCAACCTTTGCTTCAGATAATACATCCCCTGACTTAAGATATCAGTTAGTACCAGACGTGCTGGTCGCCTTGACACTAAAGATCTCTCTACTAGACTGAAAGTCAGCTCTCCTCCCAGTTACACGTCAATTGCACGTCATGCTCAAATTGCGTGCACAAGTAGGGCAAAGTTCCAGCCTGCCATGTAACTCCTCCTCTATGTAGCCACCCACCTATCACCCACCTGTGACTCATCAAGTGTACACCCTCATGCACGCCCACATGCTCTTATCTCTTTCTTTCATGCTCTGCCTGGGGCGCTCCTCCCTATGTACAAGGAAAAATGTATATATGTGTTGTTCTCTGTAAATAATGTTAGAAGACCCTTCCTGAACCTCAGTGGTGATGGAACAGATTCTCCCTTAACTCGAGTTATTGGAATACAGCCCTTTTAACTTGGACACCACAAACTCTCTGCCTCACATTTGATACGTGCTAATTGTTAATGCCTAGAAATTATGCCAGGGTAATATTTTATTTACCACATTAATTTGGCGCCCAAATAGGAACATATCCCTTTCCCCACGAGCCGGAGTTGTAGGTCCAGCTTTGCCCCCTTCTACAGCCGTGACGGACTTTAAAGTGTACACGCCATCAGAATTTCCCGCTACTCCCTCAGGCCCAGGAGGAGGACGGACTGTGACCAGGCATCCATACGAGGCGGTGAGGATTGCGGATCGTCTCAACCAGAGCCCGACTTGTGAGAGAGCAAGGTCCGAGGTTTCCAGAGGTCCACCCGTTCCGAGGCGCATGCGTAGACGTAGACGTAGATGCGTAGAAGTCCGAGGCCTTCAAGTTTCAAGTTTTGCTTCTCGGTGAGTACCACTATGGGGAATGCATAAAGTTTCAAGACGGGTTCATTTTATATGAACACGGTCAAGACGGGTCCACGTTATTCGTGGAAACGGTAAAGACGGGTTCGTTCACACGAGCACAGTCAAGACGGGTCCATGGTAAACGTGGGCACGGTAAAGACGTGTCTCATTTTTGAGACCGGTATGGTTGTACTGTATTCCAGTGCATATAGTTTTTCAAGTACATGTTTAGTTCTCTGTATTGGTTTAGATCATGTTTGTTTTAATGTTATGATGTTTTAGTATCAATGATTGTTGATTGTTTCAGTCTATTTTTGTGTATTGTATTTCCATTGTGTTGGTTTCAACATGCCACTGTTTTCAAAATTGCGTCAGATAGGGACCAGAAAAGGTATACTAGAAGAGTCAGTTAACATCCCGCCTAGAGACACACCTGGTCATTTTATGTATAATATGCATGGATTAGACGCCATCTTGTTTTTAGATTTATGGGTAGACTATACAAAGGACCTGGAGGAAAAGTATAGATGGCCTATCTCAGGAACATGGGATTCAGAATGCATTATGAGAGTAGAGGAAGCGCTATGGAAAAAGAAATCAAGACCCTCTCAGAAAGATGCCATTGAATTGTGGCGCAAAGAGTCACACAGGAGAACAGAGAAAGAATTCAATAAAGCAGTAAGAACTAAACAAGCAGAGGAAAAAGCCAAAGAAAAAGAACTACGGGAGGAGGGGGAACGGGTCAAAACAGAACAGACTGATAGAGAAAGAAACGCCGTCGTTACTGGTATTTATCCCATCCTGGCTGAAGAACTAGCTAGAGTGACCACCTCAGAGAGACCCAGTAGGTCACGAACGCTACCACCTGTACCATATAGAGAAAGTAGAGTAAAGCCGACAGCATCAGAGGTTCATTTCCTCGTATCTAGACGATTCCCTTCCGGACTACGTTAATGCAGGTTTCCCTCCACCCCCATCAGCAGATCAGCTCCAGCAACTTCAGCAGCAGCTAGTAAAAGATGACGTAGGTCCCGGGGCAGTGGGAGGGTTGCCTACTGTAGATGTAGCCATTCCATTTTTTGTATATGATCCAGAACCAGGAAAAGGTTCAATGCTTGTGATTTCACTAAGACTAAGACAAGCCGTCGCATATTTCCCAGGAACATGGGATTCAGAATGCATTATGAGAGTAGAAGAAGCGCTATGGAAAAAGAAATCAAGACCCTCTCAGAAAGATGCCATTGAATTGTGGCGCAAAGAGTCACACAGGAGAACAGAGAAAGAATTCAATAAAGCAGTAAGAACTAAACAAGCAGAGGAAAAAGCCAAAGAAAAAGAACTACGGGAGGAGGGGGAACGGGTCAAAACAGAACAGACTGATAGAGAAAGAAACGCCGTCGTTACTGGTATTTATCCCGTCCTGGCTGAAGAACTAGCTAGAGTGACCACCTCAGAGAGACCCAGTAGGTCACGAACGCTACCACCTGTACCATATAGAGAAAGTAGAGTAAAGCCGACAGCATCAGAGGCGTTCATTTCCTCGTATCTAGACGATTCCCTTCCGGACTACGTTAATGCAGGTTTCCCTCCACCCCCATCAGCAGATCAGCTCCAGCAACTTCAGCAGCAGCTAGTAAAAGATGACGTAGGTCCCGGGGCAGTGGGAGGGTTGCCTACTATAGATGTAGCCATTCCATTTTGTGTATATGATCCAGAACCAGGAAAAGGTTCAATGCTTGGGATTTCACTAAGACTAAGACAAGCCGTCGCATATTTGGACAAATTACCAGACATGAAAGAGCACCTAGATAAAATGTACCGTTTCATTAGAACGGGGGAGGAACCTGATTGTATAGTACAAGCCATGCTACACAGAAAGGTTGGGGTTAAGAATCATATCCTACGTTTTATTATTAACTGCCTGATCAGGGAACAAGACGAAGGAGACGGAGATGTAAAACAAGGTTTGATAGAATGGAGCGAGCACATAGATGCCGGTAGACATGATAAACAGGGACAGATAGATGCCATGTACAAGAAAATACGAAAGGAAATAATAGAAAGACACAGAAAAGAGTCTGACGAGAAGGGCGAGTCATCAGCGGAAGAGGTAGAGGATCATCAGGATCCGAAAGGCAAGATTAATTATGTAGGAAAAGCGCGACAGTTTGACAGACCCAAGTGCCTTGATTACCGTAAACAAGGGCCAGCTATAAAAGAAAGATATTCCCTTGAAAATCTGTTCCAAGCTACTGAACAAGCCCTGAAAAAACGGATAGGGAGTGAGAGACCTCCCACCTCACACGAAATGGAGTTGGCCCGGTCAGCCACCCAGTGGGTGTCTAATTCTAATATATATAGCAGTGATATAGTGGCTCAGACTTTCTTAAGCCTTCCACCGAACGAACAGCGTTTGGCTGGTATTTACATGGTCCAACACTTGATAACGTTGTATGAGAGTCAATATTCTGATCCTGGTCACTTGCATTAATTACTAGACGACATTTTACTAGACAGATGGACAGGTTTAGGTACCGAATTAATTAATGTTATTCTGGATCAACGACATAAGTACATAAATTCTCTGACCACATGTATGCCTCCAACCTCACACCACGGCAGAAATAACTTACACGTAGACAGACAGAACCCCCTACGAGAGGTACATCCCGTCAAAGATGCGGACAATGTGTTGCAACGGGTGTATGTTTACACCCCTTTAACAAAAATAGAAATACTAGAAATGAAAAAGATGCTGCCCTGCCATGATAAAGACCGGGGGGGGTTTCACCGAGAATTAAAAAACATCCTCCGCATAGGAGATTATACGTACGATGACATTCTGAAGTTACTGAAAGTACTGTTGCCTGCTGGTATTTATGAAAAGCTTAAGGAAAAAGACTGGGAGGTAGGCGAGAAAAAGTTAAGCTGGGATGCACTGGAAACGGAAGAAAAAGGTAGGCTCCCAGGGGTTGGTCTTGGGGAAAAAGCTAGAGAACTGCCTGAACTCCTGATACAAGTTTTACCGAGATTATTGATTACTAAAAAGGAAGACTGGGATGCTATTTCAGCCTGTAAACAAAAGCAAGAAGAGGACACAAGTGATTTCTATTCTAGATTTGAGAAATGCTTTACTATTAATAGTGGCCTTAAGCCAGGTAGTGAATCATATCCACACCTTTTTGTGAGCAAATTAGTAGAGAATTCCTTACCCCAGATCAAGAATAGAGTACTGAAGGTTGAGAGTACTTGGCAAGCAAACAGCCCTTCCCAAATGTTACAGATGCTACAATATCATCAGAACAGAATTAGAGAAGAGCAGGATCAGGAAAAGAAACGCATGAAGGAGACAAAAATGAAGGTGCTGGTTGCCCAGACGGTACCAGCAAATAAGAACAGAAATAACACGACACATGTTAAGGGGAACTGTAATTATTGCAAACAACCAGGTCACTATGTAAATGAATGTACTGTCCTGAAACACAATATAGCTACAGGCAAGACAAAAGAACGACAATACACTCCTAGACAGAATAGCACGCAACAGAACACACAACAAACAGTAGCGAATTTTCCTCCACCACCGCCTGTACAGGGAACACCACAAATGTATCAGTACACACAGTCAGACTATCCAGAATATCAACAGTTCTCATGAAACAGCCTCGAGAGGGAAGTAGGCTTGCCCCTTATTGAGGTTCCAGTAGATCAAGAGGGTCCGTATGTGCATAGTCGTGTATTAGGTCAGGACCGAAAATTTCTGATTGACACAGGGGCGAGCAGAACTATCATCAGTCATGACGAGGTTCCAGGGGCACCTTTCTCAGGCTCGCAGAATGTTTCCCTGGGGTTTTCAGGAAAGCCTATTGTTAATGAAGTATCAAAACCAGTTTCCCTAGGGGTTGGTCCACTGTCACGTACCACTGACTTGCTACTTACTAAGTCATGTCCAGAAAACTTACTTGGTATGAAGACATTAAAAGACCTAGGAGCAGATCTGCTGCTCTCCAGAAGGAGTACACCTTTTCTTACGTGATTTTAAGGGACATTATGTGCTGACTGATTTTGACCACAGACTCAATAATGTGCCACAGACTCTATGGGCACAAGGACCGACTGACGTAGGTTACATGGACATAACGCCACACCATGTCACCCTCAAAGCAGAAGTAGTACTTCCACGTATTAGACAATACAAGTTACCACCTGACGCCGAGACAGCCTTATTGAAATTAGTTGACGAACTTATTGCACGAGGAGTAGTGGTAGAGACTGACTCAAATATATGTAACTCGCTTGTCATCCCTATCCTTAAACGATCTGACCCTAGTGTACTGCCAGTGTACCGACTAATTATTGACCTACGAGAATTGAACAAATGTGTAGTACCACAATATCCAGTGGTGCCAGACATTTCTTCATTACTGACTGCCATTGATTCTGAGGCCACGTTCTTCACTGTCATAGACTTGAAGAATGCTTTCTTTAGTGTTCCCATTCATCCAGATAGACAATAACTTTTTGCATTTAGTTTAAAAGGGCGTAGCTTTGTATTTACAAGAGCTCCTCAAGGTTTTACAGAAAGCCCTAGCATTTACAGTCAGGCACTGAAAAGACAGCTAGACAGTGTTCACATGCCTGCCAACACTGCCCTACTCCAGTACGTAGATGACATCCTAATTACAGCACGTTCAGAAAAAGAATGCGAAAATGCATCACTGACAGTTTTACATTTTCTGGCTGACAAGGGGCACAAGGTGTCCCCTTCCAAGTTGCAATTCTGTGAAAAGCAAGTGGTGTACCTTGGACACTTACTTTCCAAGGAGGGTAGGCAACTGACACGAGAACGCATACAACTCATTTCTAACCTTTCACAGCCCAAGACACAGAAAGAAGTACGTGCATTTATTGGCCTCACTTCATACTGTAGGCAATGGATTCCCCAGTATGCCTATCTAGCCAAACCACTCATACAATTGACAACACAGGAGGCAGCCACTTCGACTGTCCTCCCTTGGACACAAGAACACACCTTGGCATTTGAGGAATTAAAAAGAGCATTATGTCAAGCGCCAGTTTTAGCGACTCCAAGCTACAGTAAACCTTTTATGCTTTTCGTAACTGAACGAGATGGAACAGCGTTATCTGTCCTCACACAAGATCAAGCAGGAAAACACAAGCCTTGCGCTTATTTTTCTAGTACCCTAGATCCAGTGGCTCAGGCTCTGCCTGCGTGCCTGAAATCAGTTGCAGCAACAGCCCTAGCCATAAGACAAAGTGACTCGATAGTGCTGGGACACCCTCTGACAGTACAGGTTCCACATGCAGTGGAGGTTCTCTTAAACAGGACACAGACACAACATTTGACTGTAGCAAGACTGACAGGATATGAACTGACATTATTTCAACCACACATAGAGATCAGACGTTGTAATATTCTGAATCCTGCTACACTTTTGCCCTCAAGTACAGTAAATGCACCATCACATGACTGTGTGGAAGTAATGAATATAGTGACGAAACCAAGACAAGACCTGACAGATATTGCACTTCCAGACCCAGACTTAACGCTCTATGTAGATGGATCATGCATGAGAACAAGTGCAGGAGAATTAGTAGCAGCCTATGCTGTGACCACTGCTACTAAAGTCATAGAGACACAGAAAATAGACACACTATCAGCACAAGCAGCAGAGCTCATCACTCTGACACAAGCCTGCATAAGAGCTAAGCACTTGAAAGTAAACATTTATACTGACTCTCAATATGCTTTTGGCGTTGTTCATGATTTCGGGGTACTTTGGAGGGAGAGAGGTTTCTTGACCTCCCATGGGACCAAGATCCAGCACGGCCAGCTCATTCAAGCCCTGTTGGAAGCAATACATTTACCTACAGCCATTTCTATCCTGAAGTGCAAAGCTCACACCAAAGTTACAGAAACCATTTCCCAGGGTAATGACCTGGCAGACCGAACAGCTAAACTTACAGCCCAGACAGCCCAGACACCAACAGACACGACAAGGACAGAGGTACCATTACTGACAACATGTATGACAGCCAGGGATCCCACTCAAGATGTACTCGACATACAGACACATGCCACTGCAGATGAGATAAAGAAATGGACTGAACAAGGAGGGGTCCAGACTGAACAAGGTTGGATGACTAAGGGAAAAGGTACATGGTTTCTTCCAGATTCTATGGTACAAGTAATCATAAACACAGCACATAGTCCAGCACACCTGGGAGAAAAGGCAATGATAGACAGCTTACAGAATATCTGGTTTAACAAGCACATGCGTACAGCAGCGAAGCAGAAAGTACGAACATGTATGATCTGTTGCCAGTTCAATCCAGGTAAAGGCATTCCGGTGGAACAAGGCGGATTTCATCCTCCTGACCACCCTTTTGAGGTCCTCCAGATGGATTATATCCAAATGAACAGATGTAGAGGTTACAAGTATGTCTTGGTAGTTGTGTGTGCACTATCTAGATGGACAGAAGCATATCCAGTTCCAGATTATACTGCTGTGACAACAGCCAGGCAATTAGTGCGCGAGTACTTCCCCAGGTATGGATTGCCTCGGGTCGTATATTCCGATAACGGTCAGCCATTCTCCTCTGAATTAATGAAACAAGTGTCTCTTCTGTTAGGATATACTTGGAAATTCCATTGTGTAAGACACCCTGAAGCAGCAGGCCTTGTAGAAAGACATAATCAGACAATCAAAACAAAACTTGCTAAGATATGTGCAGAAAAAGGCGTGGATTGGATGGTAGCTTTACCGGTTGCCCTCTTTTACATGCGTATGGTAGCTCATTCCAGAACAGGCCTATCCCCGTATGAAGTAGTCTTCGGTAGACCGCCAAATATGTGGGGTACACCTATGCCTAAAAGAATAACTGATGTTGACAGTAACATGCTGACAGATTACCTGGCTTCCTTGATGTCTGCACTACTCTCTTGTCGTTCACAGGTTGCTGCCGCCTTCCCTGACAACACCCAGGTCAAGGAACACGCCATAGTCCCTGGGGACTTCGTTTTTGTGCGGAACTTTGATCGATCAAGCCCCCTTGAGCCACGTTGGAAGACGCCGAAGTTGGTGCTACTGACCACGAGGACCGCAATAAAAGTCGAGAGACGCAAAGGATGGATCCACGCTCAGCATTGTAAACGACACTTTGGACAATCTGGTACTTCAGTAAAAGATACAGACACTAAAAACATTAACTTTGCGCCGCCTGCGCCGCCTTTACTAGAAAAGACTCCACAGCAGGAGTATAGATCTAAGTTAAGATCTAGTAAGTCAGACGTAGTTTAATTGTCTAAGTCCACTCGGTGGTGAATCGGTTAGACTAGATTTCTGACATGTATAAGATCACATACGAGAATAGTAAGAAGAGCAAAATGAGAGAAAAGTACTGCAAGTTATTACGCAGTAGATGTATAGTTACTTTGATCATTCTTTTTATTCTGTGCATTGTTATAATCTGTGTCAGTTTATTACTACATGTTTTCTTTCCTATTTTCTCACATATACACTCTTCCAGTAACAGCACCATAGAGCATACATTTAGTGAACTGCCACCTCATGAATTGTCATATCGACTTGCATTGCGTAACAATACTTTTATTCGAATGTTACACCATTCTCATCAGACCAGCAATGCGACTGATTGCTGGGTATGTGGCCAACTGCCACCTTATCAAAAGGCGAAGGGAGTTCTGCCCTACTATCCCCTGCCGTTCTCACACAATGGTTCATGTGGAGCATGGTTTGCCTTAATGACCTCAATAGATAGAAAGTACATAGCTTATCCAGGTGGCTGGATATATGGAAACCTGAATAAAGTAATGAATGAAGCATGTTTTCCAGACAAAGACGGATTTCCTCAAAGGAAGGGAACCGATCTAGAGAATGAAGAGTACGAGCAGGGAAATGCATCCGTTAATTTTATAATGTTAAATGTTCAGCCCAAGCAAAATACAGGGCCACCGTTTATTTCAGTTCTACCAGCAAAAGGTGATTTATGTGTTAATAAGAAAGGCTCAGTACATATGGGACACAGCGAGTGTAAAGTTGTAGTAGAGTTTAATGATAAAGGACTTTCTTCTTTCAAAACATCACGCCATACCTATTTCATTTGCGCTCAGACAGCCTATGTACATCTGCCCTTAGACTGGGGTGGGACTTGTTATATAGCATTCTTATTGCCACCTGTATTCTTGGCCCCATCCCATTATCATAGAGATTCACGACTAGAACATGTTAGAGTAAGGAGAGAGACAGATGCCTCAGGGATTGATCAGACTGAAACAGCTTGGGAGCAATATACAGATTTCAACAAAGGATTCTTTTTCTTCATAGGTCCCGTCCAAAACAGTAAACTGATACGCAAGTTAACAAGGACTCTTGAGGCAGTAGTGAATGTGACTGCATCTGCCCTGGCGAACTTGACCCAGGAACAGTCTGCTATGAGACTTGTTGTTCTTCAACATCGCCTCTTTCTAGACGTCATCTTGGCGGATAGGGGCGGAGCTTGTAGCGTGATCCGATCTAGTTGTTGTGTTTTCATCCCAAATAACGCGCCATCTGTGTATGCAGCGATAACAAGGCTCCACAAGATTGCTCATGCCATACATCAAGACCCAGGCACATGGACTTGGTCCAGTTGGCTCTGGGGTGTGATATCTGCTTGGGGATGGAAAGTGTTGTCCTTCCTAGGAATGATCCTACTTATGATATTTGGTTGCTGTCTCTGTCTGCAGTGTGGCCCGGCCATTTGCGGCCTGTGTGCAACTGCATGTGTTCCACATCCAAGTATACAAAGGGTTAAGGACGAACAAATGATGCTGTATGATCAACTATACGGTCTCATGAATATAGATGTATCCTAAAGGGTTACGTAGGGGACAAGGAGGGAATGAGGAAAATGAAATTTTGCCTGACCAAGATGCCCCCTGCGTGTACCCTATGTTACATATATGTGCATGTCACCCATGCATATTTCTCTCAGTGGCCTGAATCACAAGGCCTCCGCATTTACGTCCTGCATTAGGATGCCAGTCATCAAGTCTCCCATGTAAGAAATATTAAGCTAACATGAAGGCCCATGTATTTGCATTGTGCACTTTTAAATAAATCACGACAAACCCTTTTTGTGGTTCAGTCTGAGCCACTTTCTGAATTAGGGTTTTCATGACTCCTGACACACTGCAAGCTGCAGTTACGTATCTCTGACCTCGCATACTTCTAGCTCAGCTGAAAGAAGCCCAGCAAAGGGTGCCAAGACAGTGTTTTGCAAAATAGTTATCTGCCTGCTGTACAGAGTCACATTCCTGCCCAGTGAGGAAGGTAAACAGAACCCGTCCGCGTAAGATAAGTCCTAGCCTCTCTGTCTCCATTGAAGTAAATCACAGTGCTTGCATCCATAGAAAGCACGCAATGAACGAAGAAATATATGCTTTTTCTGATTCTTAGCGATGAGCAACCTTTGCTTCAGATAATACATCCCCTGACTTAAGATATCAGTTAGTACCAGACGTGCTGGTCGCCTTGACACTAAAGATCTCTCTACTAGACTGAAAGTCATCTCTCCTCCCAGTTACACGTCAATTGCACGTCATGCTCAAATTGCGTGCACAAGTAGGGCAAAGTTCCAGCCTGCCATGTAACTCCTCCTCTATATAGCCACCCACCTATCACCCACCTGTGACTCATCAAGTGTACACCCTCATGCACGCCCACATGCTCTTATCTCTTTCTTTCATGCTCTGCCTGGGGCGCTCCTCCCTATGTACGAGGAAAAATTTATATATGTGTTGTTCTCTGTAAATAATGTTAGAAGACCCTTCCTGAACCTCAGTGGTGATGGAACAGATTCTCCCTTAACTCGAGTTATTGGAATAAAGCCCTTTTCACTTGGACACCACGGACTCTCTGCCTCTCATTTGATACATGCTAATTGTTAATGCCTAGAAATTATGCCAGGGTAATATTTTATTTACCACATTACAGAGAGAGCAGTAGACCTGGGGTCCTGAATAGCAGGGCCCCAGGTCAACTAAGTCAGAAAACCAGCAAAACACCAGGCAAAAAGTTGGGGGCAACCATAGTCAGGGATCTACCTTCCTACAGGGCCTACTTTGTTTTCAGTTAAGTTAGCAAGTCCCTTGAATACAATTTAGACCACAAAGCCTTCCTAAACCTATTTTAATGCACTGCTCTGCACTTTACTACACTATGCACTCCATTCCACACATCCCCACGGACCATATAGCTTCATCAAAAAGATCAGCCAAAGAGCCCCTTCGCGGGTGCCCATCAGGCATTGCAGCACTGGCCCGACGAGGAGCAGTCCCAAATGATGAAGCATGACACCTTTCTGGGTATGTGAGGGCACAACCTCCAAAAGGAGGATATTCCACAGACCTAAACACTCTCACTTTGTCTTAGGAACTGCACACCATCTTTGCTAGAAATAACTACAGTTCGAAAGTACTTGTGCTGGATCTCCTGGTTCCTCTCGTTTTGAGAATAAATGCCTGTGTGCCAAGCCTAAAATCCACCTCCCTGGTATAAATCAGCCACCCCTCAAGCTGGGTGAACTATACAAGTGGTGAGGGTACAAGTGCATGAGCCCGGTACCCCTACAGTGTCTAAGCCAATTCTTAGACATTGTTTGTGCAGTAATGCCATTAAGAGTATAAGGTGCTGGGAGTTTGTTATTACGAACTTCACAGTACCATAATGGCTTTACTTAAAACTGAGATGTTTGGTATCAGACTTCACAGCACAATAAGCCCACACTGATGCCAGTGTGAGATTTAATTAAAAATGTATATAGAGGGCATCGAAGATAATCCCCCTGAATGACCTGACACTAGTGTCCAGGCTAAGTGGCTGTTCCCCAGCTGCCACCACCAGACATGTTTCTGGACCCCTGGAACAAGAACTTGCTGCTATTGGGGGTCTGAAACAGTGCACATCCTGGGACGAGGTGCCAAGCCTCCTCCCCCAGGATGGGCAAGGGTACATGAAGGGGTAGCTACAAAGGCTTGTCGCCGATTTGAATAGAAACCTGAAAAAGTACAATTGTGCAAAACTGTTTTTACTAACATATTCTCTAGGAAATGGACTTGTGTGATATCTAGGCAGATAACATTGAGTAGAAAAAGTTATCTAAAAAGTAATCTTTACAGTACAAGTAATCTGCACCTTTACTTACCTGTATTTGATACAACTGCACTTTGAACTTGCATTCACTTTTAAACGCTACATAATATTTTGCAAATCATTTACTTCACTTACCTGTGCCAGGCTTGACTTGGTTCTAGAAATAAAATAACTTAATAATATTTGTATACAAACTAAATTGGTCTGAGTTCCATCTTTGGGTGTGTGAGAACATTTGCTGATTGAGTGTGTACAACAATTGCTTATCACTACCCTCTGATACAGCCTTACTGCTCACCCACACCACCTCAAATAGAGAGTAAGGTGCTATTTACTTTTACCTCTGCCTACCTTTGGGGTTCCACTGTACTTTGTGCACACTATACCTCATTTTGGTATAGTATTTACAGAGCCAGCTTCCTACACCTGGGTTTTAAGGAGTTAAGAGGGAATGTTGGTGAGAGTGAAGTTTTCCAGGATTTTGCCCACGGGAGAATCTAGGTTCTCTGATCTAAAGAAAGTGGTGACGGTTAACAAAGGTGTTGTGAAATAGATGTTGGGAAATGGTGCAACAAGGTGACAGACTCAAGGATTGAGTCAGGGTAGAGGTCGAGGAAAACAACAGTCACAAGTCGTTCTATGTCTTCTAGGTCTACCCGTTTGCCATCAAGGTTCCTGGATAACGTTTTTACAGAACTAAGCCTTTTCATGTGGTCAGTTTATTTCCAGCTTCCATATCATGACACTGTGTTTAATTTTAAAATTGTATTTGCTTCTTATATGTATTCTATTTTTGCTATAATTATTATTCTTGGTTTTCAGTGTGAAGGGGAAAGATGTGTTGTGTTGTTCTGTACATTCTTCTGGCGAGAGCTGTTTCTCGCGCAGCAGGAGAATGTATAGAATGTGGTGGGGAGAGATTATGAAAGAGGAATTGGACGGATGGTCTGATAATGTGTTTGTCATGGAGGAAGAGGATTTTTCTAGTCCTGCTGGCTTGAATAAAACTTACCTCTAATACCGACTCTTGCATCTTTTTTTTTTTTTTTTTTGTGTTCCAAGACCTTTATTGTCAGTATGCACTCAAGTTACACAGCTTAGTGCCTACAACCTTAAAAGGAAAGGCCGGCGGCGTGTTGTTGAATCAAATAAACATGAGCAAAATGCATGCATAACATACGTTTAAGTACACAGCAAGTCGCCTACAACCACTTTGGGCCGGCCGCGTTTACAAAATCAGTTGGTCTCAGTTTGTTTTTTTCTAATTTTACTTAAAGAACATATGTCTAACATAACTTGATCAGTCCACTACCGCATTCCAACTCCAGCTCCACATTTCCCTAACTCGATATATGTGTAACCACCATCCAGTAATTCTCATGCTAGCTATCAGCTATTGCTAATGATGTTGTGTGCCCCTTAGTCCTCTATTTGGGCGTTCAAGTATGTAGTTAAATATGACCAGTAGTCTCTGGGTCTAGATCTCGGCGGGAGGGACTCCTCGTATGTCCTAAGCGTATCTTGACAATATGCCATGTCCTGTATCCAATGTTTGCTTTGGGGTGTATATGAGCTATCCCAGCACATGGAGAGTCTGCGCTTGGCTAATAATAATGCTATGACGCAAAATTTACGTCGTGTCGCCTTGACGTTATGTAGTAGGCCCAATAGACAACATGTAACTGTACATGCAATCTGTACTCCCACCATTTCTGTCACTTCCGCCCAGTAAGCCGGTATCTTCACACAGTTCCAGGCCAGGTGTATAAAATCTGCTTGGTCATGACCACATCGTTTACATCGTGCCTCCTTGCGTAGTCCGTATCTAAACAATTGGGCAGGAGTGTAATAGACCTGGTGGAGGTATTTGAAGTGGATTATACGTAGGTTGCCATTTGGCGTTAGCATTTTTGTGAGTGTGCATGTGGTCTCCCATTCTTTGTCTGTGAGAGGTGTGTCCAAAAGCGTATTCCATTTTCCCAGTGCCCTTGTAGCCCTACAGTCTAGTTCTGTCTGTGCCTGAGTATATAGTCGTGAGACCAAATGTGAGGTGTTCGTGGAGGTGATCAATAGTTGTAGGGTGTCCATCGTCTGGGGTTCGTTCGGGAATGTCGGAAAGTGTTGTTTCATCGCTCTTTTAAGTCTGTAGAATGTAAAGCGAAATAGTGTCGTCTGGTTTTGAATAAAGGCTAAGTCCTGATCTGTAAGAAAGACCCCATCTTTATAGACGTCGCCCATTGTACATAATCCCACTTGTGTTAATAGGCTCATGCCCACTTCTTCACCAGTGACAGACAGATTTGGGTGATGATGTAGCGGCAGTGCTGGAGCATAGAGTGGTATTTTATGCATCATGTGGCCCAGAGTTCTCCAGGCAGCGTTGGTAGTGTCTATTGTATTAATATCCTTATTATGGAGCGGAGGTCTTGTATGCGTGATGATAGCGTCCAATGGGATCGGGGCTGCATCGCCTTCCTCTACTGCTACGTGAGTTAGATATGGCGTCGTGTGGTACCAATGTGTGGCAAATTGGGCCTGTGCGCATAGGTAGTATAACCAGAAATCTGGTACACCCCAACCTCCCTTATGAATCGGTAGCGTTAATGTGTCTAGCTTAATGCGTGCTTTTTTACCTGCCCATATCAGCTTCAAGATCATGGACTTGATGCGTTTGAACACCTCCTTCGGCGGTTGTATCGGAATGTTATTGAAAAGGTAAAGCAATTTAGGGAGTACTACCATCTTCACAATCGCCATCCTATCGGCCAGCGACAATGGGAGTTGGATCCATCTTGTTATTTTATCTTCAAGTGTGTCAATCGCCCTACCATAATTGGTTCTAATAACCACCTCTGGGTCTCGGTGGAACCAAATGCCTAGATAACGTGTAGGATCTGTCTGCCACTCCAGTGGGTATTCCGTTGCATGTTGTTGGGTGGAGTCAGTCAATGGAAATATGGAGGATTTGTCCCAATTGATTTGCAGCCCTGAGTACCCACCGAATCGGATCTATACTCTTAGGAGTGGGTCCAGGTTAACCGCCGGGTCTCTGACATATAATAACATGTCGTCTGCATACAAGGATATATGCAGAGGCCTGTTCGGGAATTGAAGTGCAAGGTGGTGATGTTTCTGTCTGACTATGCAGGCTAGAGGTTCCAGCGCCAGTGCAAAGAGAAGAGGGGACAGGGGGCAGCCCTGTCTTGTCCCCCTCTCAATGGCAATGGTCTCTGATATATAACCATTGATTTTAATCCTAGCCACTGGTTTGGTGTAAAGTAGCTGTACCCACTGGATGAAAATCCGAGGAAAGCCCATTCTGTGCAATATCGTTATGAGATACGACCATTCAATAGAGTCGAATGCTTTAGCAGCGTCCAGCATGATCGCTGCTGCCTTGGTGGACGGTGTAAGGTAATGTGCAGTGGCAAATAACGTTCTGGTGTTGTGTGTGGTGTTCCTAGAGGGGATGAATCCCGATTGGTCTGGGAGAACTAGTGTGGCCATAAGTGGTTGTAATCGGGTGGCAAGGACTTTAGCTAATATTTTGGAGTCGACATTTAAGAGCGACAGCGGGCGATAAGAATCGCAAGTTTCGGGGTCTTTACCTGGCTTCAACAATGCCATGATCATAGCCTCTCGTAATGTGGCCGGAAGAATCTGTGCTTCTAGTGCCTCACCGAACATATCAACTAGGTACGGAGATAGTAATTCGCTGAATGTCTTATAGAATTCACAAGTGAATCCATCGGGCCCTGGTGCTTTCCCGTTTGGTAAAGATGCTATAACTTCAGCGATCTCCTCTTTCGTCAGAGGCTGGGCCAAGTATTGTCTCTGGTTATCTGATAACCAGCCAATAGTAATATCATCAAGGTATTGTAGTGTCTCGCGTTGTGTGGCAACGTGTCGTGAGGTATATAGGTCCTGGTAGGTGCGTACAAAACTCTGTAGTATGCCCGTCTGGTCGGTGTGAGTTTGTCTATCATGTCCAACAGTCTTTGTAATTATGTGTTGTTTGTGTCCAGTGCATATTTTAGTAGCTAGAGCTCTTCCTGGTCTGCCACCTTCCCCAAATGCTCTAGCCGCACGTCGTTTGTTTAGATATTTAATTTCGTCAGCGGCGAATTTTTGGTGCTCAGTAAGTGTAGTTCTAATGTCGCTTAGTGTGGTTTGTGTCGGGGTTAATTCGTATTGTCGTTCTAGAACTCGGAGTGTAGATTCACATCTAGCAATTTGTGTTCTGATGTCTTTTAGTATACCAGCTGTTGTGCCTATACAGATCCCCCGAATTGTTGCCTTAAATGCTTCCCATAGAAGTCCCGCGTCTTCCGTGGTGTCTGCATTAAGACTGAAGTAATCTTTAATAGCTTTACTGATGGTATCAATGTATAGTGGGTCTGTAAGTGCGCTAGAATTGAAACGCCAACTGTATGGCGGTGGTATGTAATTTGGGATGTTTAATGACAGTTTGACAGGGTTGTGATCAGACAGTGTCTTGGGCATGTGAGTTACATCATGTGTCCATAGCAAAATGTCGGTTGTCCCCAACCAATAATCTATCCTTGACCAGCTAGCGTGAGGTACCGATGTGTGTGTCGCTTCAGTAATCCCCGGATGTCGTACCCTCCAGACGTCTTGGAGGGATAGATCTCGTATAATGTCTAGTAGTTCAGTTCTAGCACGTGTGTGATGTTCCGTCGTGCCTTCTGATCTGTCGAGGGCATCGGTTAGAGCAATATTGAAATCGCCGCCCCATAATAGTGTTTGATCAGTATCAGTGCTTAAGTAGTGCCAAATTTCACGGAAGTATTCCGGTGTATCCGTGTTTGGACCGTACGTGTTTACTAGTGTTATTTGCCTACCTCGTATGTCACCTTGCACTATGACATATCTCCCGTTGTCGTCTAGTTTTGTTGTGTTCACTGTAAAGTTCGTGCCTTTTTTTACCAATATGGAAACACCTCTAGCATAGGACGAGTATTTCGAACAGTGCATCGATTCAGCCCATCTGCGCCCCACCTGTGTGTGCGAGTGCGGAGATTCATGCGTTTCCTGAAACATAACAATGTCAATGTTCCATCTGTCTAGACAGGCGAATATACGACGAATTTTCTTGGGGTTGGTGTACCCTCTAATATTCCATGAGAGGACATTCAAGCCTCTGGATTGATATACAGGATTACCCATAGTAAGGGTCTTGTACAGGTGTATTTGCCTCCCTTTCCACGCCTAAGGGGGACCACAGTAATTCGCAAATGTAATGCAAGTGGTTTCCGTGCATGTAGTGATGGAAGTGGTATAACTGGTTACAGGCAATGCATCTCAAGTGGTCCGATCTATAAATAACAAGAACATCCCCCCGCCCTCCCTCCACCCCACAACAGCAGCCCAAACCTGCTGAGGCCATACCCGTAATGAACATCCCATTGGTATGTAAACTGTGTTGGGGGTCACCCATGTGGGGGCCCGCCTGGACTACACATCACCGTCCGAGAAAACGGACGTGGACGGTCGCATAAACTTTTAAAGTCACAGGATTCCTGCCATGAATGTAACATTAATGCATATTGACTACCCAACTTCACGGAGTTAACAGTGGTGCAGTAACATACCCACATAGTCCCTCTTAAATGCTAGTAGGTGCATAAACATAACCAAAACATAACATGCTTGTGCCTACGTATCTATCTAACGTAACTATATTAATTTTGCGTTATATGTTTTACCACCTAGTGATGACGCTAGGGAACTCGTTAAGAGCGCCTAGTTTCAATACCGTAGGGAGCGCCTCCATTCAGAACTGATGATGATGTAACGTTTATCCCATTTTTCTCTGGGCTATGCAATCGAAAAACAGTACAGAACAGACTGGTGAGTTATCACCCTGGTGTATAGTATGGAGATCATTAGCATTTAGTACAGTTGTATATCATTAGCGGTCAGTATCTGTTACATCGTCATTATCTACCAAAGGTAAGTTTTTAAGTCCAACTACTGCCCCGCTACGTAGGTGAGTAACATTAGGTCAGTTAACGTACCTTTGCAACATAGAATGCATTAGTCTTAAATGGTGCATACGGACAACATATCTCAATATTTAGTAACGATCTGGCGGTATAACCGTGTTTTATCTTGCGCTCCGACCTTATCACGACATATAGGCAAAGCAGTTCGCATTTTATAACATACCAGGCAGCGGGTGTAGACCAGAGCGTAATAGTCAATAATGTGGTCCAAGTAATCCTTACTCGCCGATGCCATGATCAGTCCTGTCGTTCGGCACCGGAATGGAGCCGTTACCACCACCAACACTTGGTTGCGTCTTACCCAGTAGACCGGTGAGCCAGCTCGACGCATCTCCCCCGTTTTCAGTACCCATCTTGTTCCTGCTGCCGTCGCTGATCATTTTTCCGGTGGCTCGTGATTTTCTTTATGAAGTCGTTTGCCGCTTTAGGCGAGGTGAGCAGTGTGGATTTACCTTCCCAGTTTACTTTCAGCCTCGCTGGGTAGAGCATGGCGTATTCTACCTGGAGTTCTCGCAGTTTCGATTTCGCTCCATTGAATTCCCGTCTGGCCTGCTGGACTGCCTGTGTGTAGTCGGGGTAGAAAGCAAGTTTGTTGGACTGATATTGAAGATCGTTTTGCTCACGTGCCATGCGTAGAATTGCATCTCTTTCGCGGTAGTACAGTATGCGGGCCACTATTGGTCTCGGTGGTGTACCTGGAGGTGGGCGTGGTGCTAGTGTTCTGTGCGCCCTTTCCACGATGAAAACTTGGGACAGTTTATCCTTGCCGAACAGGGATAGGCACATTTCCTCCACATACGTTTCCATATTACCAATGTTTGTTGATTCTGGTATGCCCGCTATGCGTATGTTATTCCGGCGTGACCTTGCTTCTAAATCTTCCGACTTAGATTTAATGACCGCCAGAATCTTCTCAAATCCCGTACATTTAGAGGTGCTTTCACGTGATTCATCTTCCACTGCGGATAGTCTTGTCTCTGCCTCATCCAGC
Source organism: Lissotriton helveticus (assembly GCF_964261635.1). Taxonomy (NCBI): domain Eukaryota; kingdom Metazoa; phylum Chordata; class Amphibia; order Caudata; family Salamandridae; genus Lissotriton; species Lissotriton helveticus. The sequence goes on from NC_136062.1 coordinate 383,213,707, forward strand.
CGCTCTCCATGTCGATCCACTTTGGCCGCCATGTTGTCCAATCGTGTCGTTAGATGGTCCATTTTGCCATGCATATCCTGCAAGCTGTCTTGTATTGCTTTCAACATCTCCTCCATGCCTTTGGGCGGTGTGCGCTCTGATTCAGTCTTTGTATCTGAGTGGGGGTGGGACCCCCTCGCAGTTCGACGTTGTTCAAAGGTAAGTTTTGGTTGTAGCTTGTCTGGTTTCCCCAATTTGCAGGGTTTTCGCTCCTTACAGTGCTGTGATGACGGTATGCTCTACTACTTCTGGCTTGTAGAGCAAGCGTGTGTGGCTATGGCGTTGTGTGGACGTGCAGAGCTGCGATTTGTGTTGCAGACCCAGTGCCGTTTTTGGCGCCAGTAATTATGGTTGGACAGCGCAGTTCGGATTCAGAGGGTGTGGGGGTGACGCACACAGCAGTTAGTGTCTCTTGTAGCAGGGATGTGTGACAGCGGCACGCTGGTATTTGAAGCACTGGTTAGCCATGGTAGATATTACGTTAAGGATCAACCGTTGTGGTGCAAACTTGCGGCGCTAGTCATTGATGCACTGACCTGCGCTTTTTACCCCATCCATGCATCTCAGTCGCCACAGCGATCGTCCCCACCCACCAGTTGTTCAAAGAGCGATACAGCACATTGGTATGCGGCACATTAGCGTCACCTGGCAATGGTAAGTGGACTTCCGTTGTCACCATGCAGCGATTTAGCAGACACAGCACTTGTCCTGCACGATGTCAACTGTGACTCATGTAGTCGGAATTAAGCCACTGGTCACTATAGGCAGGTGCCGGACATATACGGTGGAGATAGCTGTGGGGACCGTGTTAATCCCAGTCGTGCAGCGGAGAGCTGTAGTGCGTGTTATTAAGGCTAGTGTGCTGACCTGCTCACACCGTCCATTGCATTTGCAGCTGCTACACCTGCCGTTACGCTAAATATTATGCAGATCACTTGCATTAACACACTATCAGGGCACACGGGTTTCCATAATTCTCCTGTGTGTGTGCGTCTGCTGCATCCACAATCCGACGCTCCAAGTAGCGAAATGGGGTCAGTATCTTGTTATCCCAGAGCGGGCGCCGTCATTTTGGTTGACTATTTGCGCGCCTGTAGACATATATAGAATTGTTGCACCAGACCAGGTCATGACCGTTTTATCGCCGATTAGCGGCAGTTATGGTAGTGCCTTCCCTCGTAGTGTAGCGTTATACGGAGCCCAGAGACAATACGTTCATGTTGATACACGACATTCACCCATACGGCGGCAGAGAACCGGTGACGAGCACCCGCTAATAACACAAGCAGCGTTCTCGTCGTATTGTAAGCAGTTATTCTGTCTATGGCCGTCTTCTATGCATCATTTTGTCTTAGCTACTCACGGGTCCGTGTCCGGGCTGTTGCGCGGCTCCGTGATGTGCGATTTACACGTCTCCGATGTTCATCGCTCCGACAGTTCACAGACAGTCGCCATCTTGCCAGCCCGGTTCGTGGACCACGGCAGTCTTTGTAAGTCGGAGTTCTTCCTCCCAACAGCTTGCAGGGCGGTGAAAAGTGTATCAATATGCGCCGATCATGCTCCGCTTTCTGATGTTATCGTTTGGCAGCAGGTTCCGTGACTTTATTCATGTTGTTTTTGCAGATAAACGGAACCGTCCGGCGGAGCTGTCTAGCTAGCCAGCCATTCCGCAGTGCGCCCTCTAGCGCCCCTCCGACTCTTGCATCTTAACAGACTACAAGTCCCAGATTTCAAATAATAAACCTCGAAGTGGAACAATACAGCATGCATGCAACTGGGAAATTTGGCCACTATGTACTGTTAACGGTAAAGTATAGGCTTTAAGTGATTTTGAAATTTTTGTACCATTTAGAACAGTAAAATACTGAACATGCCGGTAAAAAATGGCAAGGTGGCGACTGCATGGATGCAATTGTGAAAGAATATGAATTTCCTTTAAGATTACATTAGGCTAATATCACTGGCTGTTTAACATATACCAATGTCATTAATGGAGCTGGCATCCATTCACAGATGGCCCAATAGTTCAACATAGTTTTTTGTGAAAAGTTTGGTAGATTAGGAGACTGGATAGCTATACCCAGTTACTATCCAAAACACACTTTTACCTACAATTGCTGTGAAGTTTTTGCATGATGGTGATATTTAGCTAGTCCTAGTTTTTTTTTAGCCTATAACAGCATACATGCCAACAGATACGATTCTAGTCTGTTCATCAGCGTAGCGTCCTTCCCTACCCTGGTGCATGTGACATACCACGCCAGACACAGAGCTCTCGTTTGCACATCTTTATTCATCAGCATGCAAACCATTGACTGATTGCACTGCATCACAAACTTTACTAACCACACCCAGACTACGTAATACTTGTAAGGAGTCTGCCAAGGTCCTTTAGAGACCTCATACACACAAACACAGGACACAACATCTCCCCCGATGTTAAAGAAAGAGTACAAACAAATATATACACATATACACATAATAACTCCTCAATGAGTCGCTGAGGTGCTTGCTCCTATCTACCAGATCTAATTGTATGAGATATAGGAGGGGTACATTCCTCTGGCATCCCTGGAGAAGAGTTAGATGCTTGACTTGGGCAATCCGGTGTACTAGCCTCACTGGAGCTATGAAACAACGAGGCAAAGGCTTTTAGTGAGACCAGTCTCTGGTTATGGATTTTACAGGTCATTGGGCAGTTACCATATCTCATTTGCTCTCTACAACTCTTTGCGTGTCAGCATCAAACGGAATGTTCATTTTAAATATCTGCTTTTGCTTGACAAGAATTTGGTCTCCTTTGTCGAAGACCATGTCTTGAGCATAACGGCACTAATTGGCATAAGCCTTCATTTTTCATTTGCAAGGAGTGTCAGTGACACGAATCTCATCAGGTACTATTGACTGATCTATTGTGGTATCTTCATTCCAAGCATTCTGCCAATAGGCAAGGTGGCAGGACTTTCTCCGGTCGTGGAATGAGGAATGTAACGGTATGCACACAGTATTGAGCATAAAGCTGACTTGAATTTGATGCCTTCAAAGCGAATCACTCTGAACCAAACTATTCAAAGTACTCATAAATCATTCAACAACGCCATTTGGCTGTGGCCAGAGATTTGTACTTTTCTGATATTTGATGTTCAAGAAAGTGATTAAGACAGTCTTTGAACTCTCTGCTATTGAAGAGGGGGACAGTTGTCAGGTTTGTTAATAGAGGGTACATCCCATATTGTGAAAATGTTGTCTAGTCTCTCAATGACTCTGTGATGTGTGGTTGATGATTAGTATTCCACTAGAGGAAAATATAAGTACTCATCTACAACTACCATGAGATGATGTCCATTATTGAGGGGTGAGAAGTAGTCAACTGCAGTCCTCTCCCAGGCTTGCTTAGGAAGATCAGCTATGCTCAGCGCTTGCTAAGTCTTTTTGGAGACAGATAGTTGCACAGATGACAAGCTTTAAGCTCGCTTTCAACTTGTACAACAAGGCGCGGGAACCACACTCAATCCCTCAGTGCTCTAGTAATTGCGACAATGCTACAATGTCCTTGGTGTGCAAGTTCAATAACTAGATGCCTGATGCTTTCAGGGATAACAATCTTGCCCCTCTTGGTTTGACACCATCATGTGTAACAGAAAGTTCCTCTTGAACATTCTTGAATTACTGGCACTCAGTATATTCTGTAAGAGGTCGAGTTTGTTTCCTCTATGATTGCATTATAATCATTTATTTGAGTTTATGCATGTCTTTGTCAGAATTAATAGCTGTCAGAAACTATTCAATAGAAAGAGCTGCTGGTGCACTTGACTTTACTATGAAATTATGTAGTCCTCTGCCACTGGATAATGTACTATGATGCTGTAGCGGCACTTGCAAAAAGAAGTCTGCAGCGTTTTGCACCTAATAGTCTAATCATACTCCTGCAGATGCATCCCTCACCTTTTGATGCGAGGGGCATCTTGATTTTTGGATTTTTGAAGACGTTGAGTAATGCCTGATGATCCGTCACAATGATTAAATACTTTCCATACAGAAACACATGGAAATGCACATATGCTCATACTACAGGCAAGCTTTCTTTCTCCGGTTGAGTATAGGCACATTAGGCAATGATCACGCCCAACTCACTGGGCTTACATTCATCACAATCTCGTAATGAAATTTCTGATTACAGTAAGCCATTTCAGTTGCATTTTCAATTTTGTGTTTTATTTTCTTGAAACTTCGATCACATTCAGATAACCATTCAAACAAAACATCTTGCTTTGTTAGTTCTCTTTGAGGACCACCTACAGTGGCAAAGTAATGAATGTACCTAGAGTAGTAGCTGGCCATGCTTTGGATTGATCGCAGCATGGTCACATCTTCTAGAGGGCAAGTAGATAACAATGCTATTACCTTTTCGGGGTCAGGAGTCATTCCTTTTTCAGAGGAAATATGCTCAATGAATTTAAGTCTGGTTTTATGAAACACACTTCTCTGCATCTAGTGTAAGACCTTCATCAGCAAGCAGAGGGCACACTTTGTGAGTGCTTTATCATCTTCCTTTTGTATAGCCCCAAACACCAGTATATCATCACTGTAGTTGAAAGCAAGTGTGACAGGCTGATTTATTCGACAAATTACATCTGAAAGATGTCTGCAGCTAACCACATATCAAAATGGAGTCTTTTACATCTGAACATACCAAAATGAGTTGGATAAGTAGTAATGTACTTAGAGTTTTCTTCTAGTTTAATTTTTGGTAGCTATTGTTCAAATCAAGGCAGTATAAAACTTTGGTGCCATTCAGCTGCGTGATCATGTCCACAATGTGTGGACCTGGATGTCTTTCCCTTTTGATTGCTTTGTTGGCCTGTTGCATATCAACACAAATGTGCACTGAACCTCCACTGTCCTTTTTTGATGCCACCACAATGGGTGAAACCCATATTATCGTATCAATAGAGCGCTCGATGATATCATGCTTTAAGAGTGTTTCTAATTCGAAATGTTGTCCTGTAAGTGAAAAGCAATTTGACTGTGTCGCTATGCAACAGGGCAAATAACTTCATTATTGTAAAGCTGCGCCTTTATTGTCTTAAGTATGCCAAGTCCATGAATTAATGTTGTGAATTGACTTACTATTTTAGAATGGGCAATCTACTGGAACTTTCTGGCATCCATCTTATTGTCTCTCTATGACATATTTAGTTTCTTTTTTGCTTTGCAAATGATATAAAGAAGTTTTTTCTCCCTTGCGAGACATTTACCTTCATTTGGAAAGGAGTATCCACAGCGGAAACACAACTTCTTTTTCTTCGAGACAGCACTCTGTGGTCCTCTGCCTGGTGTTTCTGCTTGCTTTTCATGTTCAATGCTGATTCATTTTCGGTTTTCCCAGTTCCATATCAGCGAGTGGGCAATGACCCACTCTATACATTAGATTGATATTTTTTTTGTAGTTTTATATAGTGTGAACTCGGCTCGCAGGCATTGTAGCGATTCATGTGAGCGCTGTGACGTTACTCAAAGCCACAGTCAGTTTTATAGGCATGGGAAGAGTAAGGGGATACGCCCAGAATTACAGGATGTTGAGCCCCCGTCGGGAATTGAACCGGGCTACTAAGTGGGCAGCGCTGGCTGTCACGTCTCATCCTCTCCTCAACCGAGATCAAAGGGGGGGTTGGAGTAGGAGCTGGACTGCAGTGCCATGTCTCATCTTGCAGCTACAGGTGTTGTGTAATACCTGGCATCGCCTGCTCACCTGAGAGGAAACATGACTGTCTGCAGCAGAACAGATGGTGTGAATAGCATCCATTAATGTATGCATCTGCAGTAAAAAAAAAAGTTTAAAAAAGCAGGTGGAGCGGAGTGGAGTTCTACAGAGTTTTTTTCCAACTCCGTGGAACTCCGCGTAGTGGCACTCCACCAACTCCACCCGGGCTTAGACAAAAGACAGCCTGGAACAATTGTTATTTTAGACGTGACTCAAATTACACTTGCAGATCCCTCTTACTCATTGAAAGTAGTGCCTCTTACCATAGACACAAAGAAATATCCTTAGGTGCCACGTGACTGTGCTGTGCTGTGTATTTCCTACCATTGGAATGAAAATAGACCCCCAACTTCCTTGTAGAGGGTTTGCCACCCTTACAGAATGTATGAGTAACCACTAGTTAACTTTATTATGCACTAATTTTTGTCCACAGTCGCTTTACATTCTTTGACTTGAAGCCTTGAACCTTATAGGTGGACGTAATAGTCCCAGAAGGCAAGGTATGTTTGTCTAAAAGAGGAAAAGTTTTATGTATCAAGCAAGAGAAGGTACCACTTGGCTTCTATGAGGGCATCAGTAGAACCTCTGCCTCCAGGCTTTTGGTAAGGATAATGCCTTGAGATCTGTTATTCGAGCCTGAGCACCCTTCTGGCAGCTGTGATCCTACTGCATAAATGCAGACATGTAGTACTGTCTCTCGCTGGCTTAATGTCTTGTTTATGAATATGGGGTCCTGGGCACAAGCATATTTCTGGACCCTTATGTTGAACATAATGGGCAACATATACAAAAAGATTTAATGGGCAACATATACAAAAAGATTTAGCGTCGCAAACGGAGAAACAGGCCATTTGCGACCACTAAAGAGCATTTTGCACTAACCCAATGATGCGACTCTGTAACCGATTATACCAACTCGCAAAATAGGATTTGTGATGCTGTAGAAAGGGGCATGTCAGGGGCGCCCCTTCATAATAGCGAGTCACAGGGGGATGTTTGCATGATTTGCGACCGGAATTCGGTCACAAAACAGTTGCAGTTTATCACCTACTTCAAGTAGTCCTCTGACCCCGTCCTCTTTTTGAATGGTTGCGAAAACGTGTATTAAGAGCAGGCAGTGATCACTGCCTACCCTTCAAAAATAAAACAGATATGGTTCATTTTTCTTTTTGAAATGCATCCTGTTTTCTTTTAAAGAAAATAGGCTGCATTTTTTTTAAACATTGTATTATTTTAAAGCAAACACAGACATGGTGGTCTGCTGTCACAAGCAGGCCACCATCCCTGTGTCAATGGGTCGCACATTGTAACCTTATTCAGGAATATTGGTGAGGAAGGTGAATTGTAACCCCCCATTAGGAATAGCAAAATGGGTCTCAGACACATTAGTACATCGTATTTTATGACTTCCTAATTGGAACTTGTAATTAGTAACTTGCAAAACGTAGCGGTCATAAGCCCAATATGCTTTTGAAACAGTGCTGACTGAAGGTTAATCCTCTACAAAGAAGCCATAGAATCGTATGTCTGTAGATTTGCTGTTTCAAATTTGGTTCAGCAAAATTGTGAGTATATTTCAGCTATATAAGGAACATTTTATGTTTACTGAGCATTTATAAAGTGTTGGTGCTAGTGAGAGAGAAAAATGTGTGTATCTGTGTGTGTGTGTGCATGCGTGTGTGTGTGTGTGTGTGTTGATTGTTGATTGTGGGTTTCTAAAGCGCTAGAATCGACTCCCGAAGGAGTATCTCTGAGCTGTAGACCGCTGGGGAACCCGTCCTGGCTTTCCCTGTGAGATGGTCCCTACTGGGTATTTCCAAGGTGAAACCAGGCATCCCCGGCATATGTGGGGGGCCGTTGTGGAGATGAGGCAAGCTAATGCCCAGAGTTGCCGAGTGTGATCCCTAGTTAGAGTAGGCACCGAGGCGAGAATTATCGAGTCCGTTGACCCTGGTCCAAGACCCTGCCGCGTCGGGAATTGAACCCTGGTCCCGGGCCGTCCTCTGCTCCCGGGTCTGCCGCCTCTAACCAGTGAGCCACACCACTCCTGTGTGTGTGCATGTGCTTGCATGCGTGTGAGTCCCTACATGAGGATCAAGAAGTCCTCCGGTCTCACAAAGTCTGAACAGCTCAGCTATTATACACATATGTTAAGCCGCTAGCAGTGGAGCTGTTGCTCAGGTTACACAGACCTCACAGGCTCAGGCTCTGGACAGGAACCTACGGCTCCTGTCTAGAGCCAGTCCTAGGATCTTACAGGCTGAGGTTTCAGACTAAAAAACTATCTGGTAACAGTAATTGTGCAGGTTTATCGTTTAGATAGTAAGCCTGCTCTGTGGATTACAGGTGTGTGGCAAGATGGGCAGCTAGCAGCAAATCTGTTCTCATGTCACAAAGACATTACAGATTCGTGTGTCTGACAGCACAGCTAACACTGTTATTGTAAATGTCAAACAGGCAAAACCAATAGCAACAGACTTCCCATCAGTATGTGTTGGGCACACAAGTGCCATGGCAGCTCGACAGTTGTTGTGCATGTGCCATACCCTGCCTAATCTCAGGCTTTCCACACTCCTCAAAGGACCTACTTTCTGCCAATCTAGCAAAGTAAAGCAGACTAGAACACCGGTAAGTGCACGAGCCACTATGTAGGATAGAATTGTAGACTCTACTGTTGTGGTACCACAGCCTGCAGGTGCACTCGGCGCTCTCAGTATGAAATTCTTGTATGAGAAAGGCATTTTATGATCACCTAACAGAAGTGTTAGTTGAACTGATGGGTGTATGATATAATAGCATCATCAGCATGGATATCATCTGGCAATAATATTGTGTCCTAAGTAAGATTTACAAAAATATTTCCTCACTGTGTGTGGCATTATTAATTCCACTAGGCTGATTTAAAAAAAAAAAAAAGATTTTTAGGACACAATATTTACTGTATTCTTACAATGATATACTCGTACCATCCGTACCTGGTAACCAAACTTCAAGCTGTTGCATGATGTAATGCAAAAGAACCAGAAAAGAATGTTAATTTAGAGATGTTATTGCGCAGAGCATGCTCCTTTCTTCCCTATGTACATTTCTCCTATTTAGTGGAGTTGTATCCGACCTACTTATTTTGTTGATTGTATCATTGAACAAGCATCAAGTGCCCGAGACAGCACACAGACATCAGCTAGCTCCACTCAGTCTGTATCCCATTCCCATTTACTGTCCGCAGTTTTATTGAACACCCTTGTTCAAATGATTACTGTCTCTGCAAACAAGAGAGGGTGTAGGGAACCACAGGGTACCTGTATTTCTCACACTGTACTGAGTGAGTCACCAGAGTTTGGCAGCGGGATTTGTTCCTCCATTACAAATGTGATGGATATCATCTCTGCCCTTCTGCTGCTGAGCCAAGCTCGAGCAAAGGAAGGCAGAACAAAAGACATCCTTTCACAGGAAGGTGTGACCACCTCCCAGACAGGATTTAGTGTATTGTCACCAGGTGGGTGCGCTTGCCAGCATCACAAAGTAAGCATGAGGGGCACATTTGGTGTCCCTGTGCATAGTCCAGTTCACTAGTCCTGGGAGCCGTTAGCTCCCGCTCTGGCGTGAATCTGGACAAAGGACATGGGAGTAACCACCCCCCTGTCCAGAACCTCCCCTGGGAGTGCCCCCTGAATCATCCCAACCCTTGGGTACTTAAGGGCTTACCTGGGTGTAGGTCCCTAGATTGGTCGTGGGATAAGATTCAGAACTGAAACCACTGTACTTTTACCGTCTGGGCACTCTGGACTTCACTGCACTTCAGTTGGGCCTGACTTCATCCCCCTTCCAGTCTGCTGCATTGTTTGTGCCTGTGCATCATGCAGGAATCTCCAAGGCATGTGAAGCATCAAGGACAACAAAGTAATCTCCCTTGGTGTGAAGGAGTCACTCCCCTGCATTCTCAGGAACCTCAACACTGCTGACTGGTTTGCTGATCTCGAGCTCCTGCGGAATCCAAAGGGTTCAACAACACAGGTGGTGGTTTCCTACGTCTCCTGAGGCCCAAGCTGTCCTCTCACAGAGATAGAGGCCAGAATCTCTTGTGGGTGCTGCATTAACTTTACCCCTGGCACCATGGCGTTTTCTATTTGTTTGAGAGCTTTATTCATATTTTCCACAAAAACAAACAGCACTTAGTCAGTTCATATACAAACATTGTGATAATTACAATATGCGGTTTATAGCATCCTCGACTGAGAAAAGAGACCACATCAAGTGCCAGACCCAATCATCCCTGCTCCTCAACTTCCCTTCTCCTACCACCGTGGGGTTTTTCGACTAATGTATCTTGATCCGCCTGTGAGCCCACAGATGTTTGTCCTAATAAGTTGGATTTATATGTCTAGTGGTCTTGACCTCAGGGGCTGCAATTGGGCGTACAGGCCACTTTTGGTATTACAGTAGGACATGCTAAATAGCCAATCCTTCAACGTTGGCGAATACTTGCTCCCCCATTGTAGGGCTACTTCTCTCTTTGCTGACAGCAACGCTAATGCACAGAAGCGTCGGGAGGACTTGGGGAGGGTCTTCACATATCCCAATAATACCATTAGGGGAGTAGGTGGGATGAGTATTACTACTATTCGTGATAATTCGTCAAACACTCCCATCCAAAATCGGGCTACCCCTCCGCAGTTCCACATCGTGTGTGCATAATCTGCCATCAGGGTGTTACAACGAGGGCTATTATGGGGTTGTGCAGGGTCTATGCGATGCACTCTTGCTGGTGTCATATATGCATGCCCTAGATATTTAAAATGTAATATTTAATGTTTATGATTGTAGGAGACCTTGCATGTTTGTTCACAACAGTAATGCCAAAGTGCCTCTGTTATGATTGTCCTAAGTCTTGTACCCATGCCTGTCACGTTCTGGACGAGAATAGCACAACTGCAGACTTGTACATTCTGGACATTAAATGCTCCCCTCCAGTGTCTGTAATGAGTAAAGTCAGTGGGGAACACTCCGGAGGTTCTATGAGATAACTAGGAATCAGTGTTCTAAGGGCCCTCTGCAGCCTACAAAGCGTGGACTGGTCCTTGAAAGTGGCTTCTCTAAAGCGAGTGTCTTCAGTCCTAGAATAAAGGAGGCCATCTGGAAAAACGTCTCCAAATGTAGTCAAATTGTACTCAGATGAGGAGCGCTGTACCACACTTTCCCGAGTAACAGGCACCCAGATGTTCCCTGGTAGTGGGAGTGATGAGGAATAAGGAAGCTGCACCCTGGTTGTCCGAGTCAGCTGTTTCCAGGTCCAACTAGTTGTAGATAACGTCTGGAGATCTTGCGGATCTCTGGCTATGTCCCACCGGTAGCAGGGCAGACAGGGGAGTAGGATGAGAAAGGTCTGCCTCCGGGTGAAGGTAAGGCACCCAAGATCGCATTGGAACCAATTCCTTGAAAAGCTACATTGGGCGACCAGGAAGTAGACCCGCAAGTTGCTAATCCCAAACCCTCCTGTCTCATAAGGTTGTGTCAGGACATCCCAACTGACCCCAGGCTGATTCCTCCCCCATACCAACCGTATTAGTTGTAAAAAAAAAAACCTCTTATTCAAGGGCATCAGTATATTCTGGAAAATATATAAAAACTGTGGGAGAACAAACATTTTAATTAGGGCAATTCTCCTGGCCATAGTCAGAGGTAATTTTAATTGCTGCTCTACCTTGTCTCTCAAGTTCTCCATTGCGGGCCTGTAATTAAGCTAAAGAATTTGCGCCTGGTCTCTGTGGATGTGTATAACCAAATATTTGACTGAGTCATCACATCACTGTAAGTGGTATTCCGTGAGACATTTGTTGTGGGCGTCAGTCAGAGAGAAAACTTCTGACTTGTTCCAATTAATGTGCAGGCCGGACAGGGCGCTATAGTGGGTGATCTATCGAAGAATCGGGCCAAGATTATTATCCGGGATGCCTCAAATATAGTATGATGTTGTCGGTAAACACTGTGATCAATAACGGACCAGTATTAAATTGTAGCCCCCTATGGGTATGATGATCTTGTTAGTGGTGCACTGGTGGGTACATTGCTAATATGAATAGGAGCGGTAACAAAGGGCACCCTTGACGGTTCCCTCTCAATGGTGTGAAGGCGTCTGTTAGCGATCCATTCACTCTCAAACACACCAAAGGGCGTGTATAAAGCAGGGATATTACCAATATGAAACCGGATCAATGTTGCGCGCAGAATGGCCCACTTCAACGAATCAAAGGCCTTCTTGGAATCCAGTAGCACTGCCGCAGCTGGAAGCGAAGTGTTCATCCTATGCAATGTTGCGAATAGGGTCCGTAAATTCAATGCAATGGATCTACGTGGGTTGAAGCCTGCCAGGGCCGGAGATTCAATTTGATCAACTATTAGAGACAGCCTAGTAGCCATCATTTTGACTAAAATGTTACAGTCAAAATTCAATAAGGAGAGGGGCCTGTATGAGCCACATTGTAGTGGGTCCTTCCCAATCTTAGGGAGGAGAGTTATCACCGCTTCCCGTATTGTCAGCGGAAGTAGGCCCGTCTCTATCGCTTCCTGGTAGACATCAATGAGGTGCGGGGCTAAGTCTTTCTTAAATGCCTTATAAAAACATCCCAAGAACCCATCTTGGTCCGGTGCCTTTGAGCCATCCATATCCTCTATAGTTTGGACTACTTTGTCTACTGTGTAGGGTTCGGCCAAAGATTCCCTGTGTGCGTCCCCTAGCCATACCATGGCCACCTCATTCAAGTAGGCATTACTGGCTGTCATATCTGGGGAGACTGGTGGTATAAATGGTCCTTATAATATGACAATACCCTACCCCGTTGTCTCCTAAGAGACTTGTGATGTACATCTGCCCCCTTTGGGTTGTATAAACCTTGCCAATGTTCGCCTCGGACGCTCACCCTCCCCATACCTCCTGATGTAAATGTATTTGAGCTTGTAAAGCGCACTGCTACCCGTCCGTAGGTTTCCTGGTGCTGTATAACTCTGGGGAACCCGTCCTGGCTTTCCCTGTGGGATGGTCCCTGCTGGGAGTCTCCAAGGTGGAGCCAGGCATCCCCGGAATTGATGGGGCCGTTGTGGGGATTAGGCAAGCTAATGCCCAGAGTTGCCGAGTGGAACCCCTGATTAGAGTAAGCACCGAAGCGAGAATTATCGAGTCCGCTGACCCAAGTCCACGACCCTGCCGCGTCGGGAATTGAACCCTGGTCCCGGGCCGGCTTCTGCTCCCGGGTCTGCCGCCTCTAACCAGTGAGCCACACTACTCCTCCTAGCTGTTGCATATTTCCCCAAGAAGTGGGGTTCCCTCTCTGATGCCTCATGATATTCTGCCAATAGTGTTTCCCTCTGTCGCAGACCCGTAGTGGTCCGTGCAGCCAGTTGATCTGCATCAGCTGCCCCCAACTGTTCTTCAAGCCTGAACAATGGGACCTGGAGCCCGAGCACCACCGGGGCGTGATCTGATAATGTGTGTGGTAAATGCCTGATTACCCCCATCTATGTGGTTACACGAGGGGATAGTAAGCAAAAGTCTAACATGGTCCAAGTATTATAAAGGACCGTATAGTGTATCTGCAGGTGTATCTAGTTGGAGGTGTCACCAAGCGTCCGATAAATGATATGATTCTATCTAGCTAGCTAGTGTCTGTCTGTCCCTTGGTTATGTATCAGTAGTTGTGTCTGCGCTTTCCAATCTCAGGTTGAGCAGGATATTTAAGTCTATCCCTATACAGATATGTTCCGCCCCCATCCTATCTAAGTGGGAATGTAGCTCTACAAAAAAGTCTGAGTCATCCACAAAGGTGCATGGCTTCTTAGACCTCGTTCTTTATGGCTATAGCTTTGAGTACCCGTTCTATCCTCTCTATCCTCTTGTTGGCCTGAGCTGAATGATCTTCCAGGTCGGATATTCTGCCCTCTGCGGTTTCTAATTGCCCTTCATGCTGATCTAGCCTGGCTCTCATTTTATCCAATCTGCCATCCAATGCATCATAGCGAGTGTCCAGCGCTCGGAAGCCAGCCCGCAGTTAAGCTAGCAGCGCTTCATGTCCCTGTGGGGTCACATGGAGTGGTGCAGTGGCATCTCCTCCCTCCGCCATGCTAGTTCCCGTTGTTCCTGCACCTCAACGTAACTTTTCAAACGAGAGCTTCTTTTGTCTAGGGTCACTCTTTTCCATGGCCCTCTGGGTATCACACCCCTGTGTATGTCGCGGTTTGAGGCTATATATGCCGTTTACTGTATTTCTGCGTATTTCTCCAATCTGGGATCTGTATCCTGCAACCTCCTCCTTGTCAATTAGTACTGCGTAAATGAATTTATTATTAGGTGCTGTGTCTGGTGGCTGACTGGTGCCAGTCCCAGTTGGCACTGCACACACAAACCTGGCACGCTGTACGGGAAAGGGAAAGGGATCAAACCACTGTGCAAGTTGTGTCTCTGCTGCTGAGCAGGCATTGGGGTGCTTCAGCTAATTTTGCTTCTTTCCTGTGCCCGGTCTTCCAGCTTCACACAGGACTGTAGGGGCTGCCATGTGTAAATACCTGCCAGGGCCAGGAGATCCTCCTCGTGGGCTGCACCCCACCTTCCGGGCCACACTACATCTCTACAAATCAACTTGCGCTAAGGCAACAAATCAGTCCCTAGACATTCACATCAGGGGTGCTGCGGCTACTGTTCCACTGGAAATGTTGTGCTGTAGCCGCCCGTGGAGCTAATTCACCTCAGGGACTCGGCAGAGCTCCAAAGCTTTGCGGCCATCTTGGTCTGCGGCTTGGCCACGCCCTGCACCGTGTACTTTTGCAAGTGCATATGCTTGTTGGCAACTTTGTGACAAGTGCATTGGGCTGCAAGTAGCCCTGACCTACAGCAACTTCTTCCAACAAGATCTTCAGCCACACTATTTTGTGGGCACCGTGGTCTGCTCCTTTTGGTGAGCTGCTCGAGGTCCTCTTGCGACTCCTGTGCCTCCGGCCTGTGGGTCCATTTGAGGGACACCTTTGTTTTCTTGGGCTCCCCTGATTGCTTGAGACCTGCCCTGACTCCCCTGTTTTTGGTGAGTGTCCTGTACCTTGCTGCTATCAACCATGCACCCTCTTGACTTCCTGCGTCTCTTGTCTTTGCCAAGGCTTGTTGGTGCTCTCGCCGGATGCGGTCCACTCAGAACTCGACATCCTTTGTGGGAGAGACCAGGTCTTGGTCTTCCTCAGCAATGTCTGTCTGGCCCTCACAGCTGCAGAGTCGAGGTCACCATCATCTTTCCTGAACCCGACATCGGAGGACATTCGTCTTCCAAGTGACATAGACTCTGTCCCCTCTGCATTCAGGTACTACACTTCAAGAATCCACATTTGGATTCCCACGGACAATTTCTCCCCTTTCAACAGTTGCAGTTTAACTGAAGTCCTCCACTGGAATCGACGGCGGTTTCCGACACCACTTCACCCCTATGCACCCGGCGTCGGTAACTTGGGTACTAGGGTATGCATGGGCAGGGTGCCTCTCCAACCTTCTAACTTCCAGAGGGTTTCTTCAGGGTCTGTTGGGAAGGGTCCCTAATCTTTACCAATCCAACGGCGGCTTGCACATAGAATTGAATGGAGCATGGGGTTGTGTACTCACTCTGCACACGCTCTCCGTGGAGTCCCTATATACTTACCTTGGGTGGTACTGTGGGTACCCAACAATTCTACGTCCTCTTGACACTGTCTTGACTCGAGTCATGGTACTTATACGACTTTCTTAATATATGGTTTGGTTCCCCCCCCCCTGTGTATTTCGTGCTATTTACGGTGTTTCTTTGCTAAAGTAATGTGGTGTGCACTGTGTTTATCTCCGTGTTGCAGATTCTTGAAAATTCTAGAGAGTATTATATAATAAATATATATTTTTATAAATACTTGGTGTGTTTCTATTTACTTATTCTATACTATAAGATGGCATTCTGGTAAAACAAGCTGCTTTACACTCCTTCTGGACTAGGCCTGTAGGCTGCCCCCCACAGCTACCACTTAGAGAGAATTTGATGGTTATCTAAGACCTCTTAAATCCCCACAAAGGTTGTCTGTAATGGTGATAGGTGCCCACTTACATTAGCAGAAATCATATACCAGGCCAGCCTCTCACATTATGTGCAGCAGTTCGGATTCAAGCCTGCATTGTTTTACCAGATATATATATATATATGAATTACCAAGTGCCCTGAAGCAAAATAAAAATCTGAAAGACCATCTGGTGAGGGCAGCTCTCCCAGGTGCTACACAAGGGAATACACTTGAAACAGCTTGGGGCTTGCCACCCATTGTAGGTCATGCTAAATGTGGAAGATGTAATGTTTGCGACTTCACGGTGGAGGGCACAAAATTCACGCACCAGCACATCACATTTGAAAGACGATCTTTTTCAAATTGTAACACATCAAATGTGATTTATGTTATTGAATGCCCCTGTCCCAAACTCTACATGGGACAAACGACGCAGAAAGTAAAGACCAGAATCTGCCAACACAGAAGCCGCATTAGATGCAGGACTGCTAATGCCCCCCTGGTGGACCACTATAATGCAGTAGGACACACTGAGAATGACATCAAATGGTCCATCCTCAAAGTCGTGAAACTTCCCCCAAGAGGGGGTAATTTGGGTCAGCTACTGAACAAGGAAGAACTAAGAACAATGATCCAATTTGACACCATTCGGAATGGCTTAAATCGCCTAGAGGACTGGACAAGTCTCCTTTGAATGACTATATTAAATGCTGCTTTTCCTGAAATTACCGTCTGAACTACATAGACAAAGAACGATTTATTGCTCTTAAAAGTTATGTATTGGTCAAACAAAATGAGAAGTTTTAAAGAAATGTTTTAAAGAAATGTCACTAAATAGATTGGCACCTGCACTGTAAGTAAGCACCTTTTCACCATTGGAATTATTGGTAATTGCACAAATGTCACCTCTTCCATTGTCCCCGCTATAAGACGCTCAGACTTAACCCATGGGTCCCACTTTCCAAGATGGCGCCCCTTCCCCCTGTCCACCCTCATAGCATGGGACGGCCCCTCAGCCGCACCGCGCACTGACCCACCCTACATGGCGCTCAGTTCCTGCCATATACTCCCATTCCAAGATGGCGCCCGTTGTTGACGTCATCCCACTGACGCTTTGCACGCTTACTTTAGTGCAATGGCCTCCAGTGTACAATCAGCGTTGTACCGGACATTGACTTCCCGCCCGCTGCTCTACTATGTCGACCGAGACATAGCGCGGAAACCACACGCCCTCAGGTAAGATTGCATTAAGTCGGTTACTCCGAGAGGTCCCGGCTTCCCAAAACCTACAACTTGCGCCATTGTTGCTAGTACTATCTCCTGATTAGAATTCGTTTCCCCACAGGGAACGTGAATAACCAACGAGTCCCAGGCTACCCAACGCGGAGCTTGGACCCCACGAGTCCTTAAGGTAATTTGCGCCCCGGAGAATGAGCCACGCACAGCCCCGCCCTTAGCAGCACTCCATGCTAAAAATCCCGTTTATTTTCAGGTGGATGATCCGAATTCTCTCTTCCCCCACCACCACCAACAGGGTCGCTATCCCCGCCGACCCAGGGTAAGCCCATACTGCCCGCCCCTCCGTTCACCCCACAACGGACGTCGACTGCATGTCTTAGCCACTGAGAACAGGTTCACAATAAATGCTCGCGTCAATGTTGATCTTTATTTATTATTCCTTGTTTTCACTACTATACCATTCCCAATAGGTCATTGTACTATAACAATACAAGGAGCTGTTCACAAGTCACTACCATGTCGGTCTATTTTAAACAAACCCACCACGAGTGTATCACATATGTAGGCACGAATAAGTCGAATCCGAGTACAAGAGTTTTTGTTACCGCATGTGATCCAACAGTCTTCAGGTCTAATGAACACTCTCTTCATGTCAAAATTGTTTAATTTCTAAAACAGTTTTCTCTTTCGCTTTTTTCCTCCTTTCATTTCTCTACAGGCGGTAAAAAACTGTAAATAATTTATATTGACAGGCAAATACTGTAAATTTGTCAGTCCTGATGATGGTCCCAATTAACTGAGCACTAGGGATCGAAACGTCGACTATGTAGATTGCCTTCACAACCTAAACCATTGTGTTAAATCTTGTTGTGTTTTGGCAGTTGATTGGCATACCTTGAATGTAACACTGATTTGAAAAGTGGCCAACATTTGCTCTTTCTTTTGCCTGTTTTCCAACACTCTGGAAATTTTTCTTTATTCTTTGTGTTCTCTTCTTTCATGGTACAGGATTGTGCCTTGTTATCCTTTTAAATTACAAGATTTACATTGTTGAAAAATAAAACGTCCTGTCCGGCTGGACAGTGACAAAATATAGTTTCCAATTATGGCCTATATTTCATTAATTTTTTGTTTTATCTAAAATGCTAAGGACCCCTGTTCTTGAATAATAGTATTTACCCACGGTCCGCAGCTAACTGGTTGGGTCACCTTGTTACAAAAAAAGTACCTTAGCGCAATCACTAGATTGCAAGGTTTTCCGGTAGAAACCACCAACCCTCAGCCGAGGGTAGGCAACCCTAGTACAAAAAAACCCCCTTTCACTCTAAACCTGATATGTCCGATCACGCACCATTGTACACGGATGACTACATCAAGCGAATTTGTCAGAGACCCTCTCTTCTTTCTGATAACCCAGACGCTCCTACCACAATCACCAGCTCAATACCAGACCAATTGGAGAAACTTCGCAAAAAGCAAGTCCGACTTCAGTTGATGATTTTGATGTTAACTGACTATTTAAAAGCAAACGTAATTCCCCTAGGCCTCCAAATTCGCAATATCCCTGGTATCTTCACAGACAATCCTAAATATATAAACAACTTTAGTTATATTGGAACAACGTGCTCCCGGCACTGGTTATGTCTAGGGATTGATATAGCAACAGAGACATTAATTTCACTTGAGGCAGAGATTGCCGACCTAGAGAAAAAACTGGGGGAGGCAAACTCTACCACTGAAGTATCTAAACTCCTTGAACAAATAGAGAAAACTATAGCTGATTTTCACAGGATAGAGCAAACTAAAAAGGCTAATAAAGTGAAGAAAGACATCAAATCCTACAATACAGAAAACACCTACCCCTATCTCCAAAAAGATTTCTATATGAATAGAGCCTACTCAAATCCTCGTGGAGATAAACCTTGGGGACGCTACAATTGTAGGCAAAACCTTGTAGGTTTTTCAGACACATCTGCTGAATCATCAGAAAGCTCAGACGCAGGTGAAGGACCTAGTAATTTAAACAGACGTGGTGGAGGACAGCCTAATTTTTTATCCAGAGGCCAGCCAAACACCCCACAACGAGGGAGAGCAAAGAAAAGATGGCACAACCCCCCTGGAGAACGGAAAACCAGGAACAATTTTTACCAATGGTAACTGGCCCCCCAATGAGATTATTCCTATATTTAATCTCTCTAAACATGTTTTATGCGACACTGAAATGGAACTACTTAAAAAAGGTCTCTCTTTTGTGCCCACCACCCGCCCTGATTTCATGGAGCTTCAGACAGAACTGTTGAGATTCTTCAGAACAATACGTCTGAAAGCCTTTTTTCAACTACACCCTAGCCCCAAACAAGATTCATACACACCCTTTAGACCTCCCTCTACTTTTTCGCCCACATCTTCTATGGTACCGGCGGAAATTGTGACTTTTGAAAAACTAGTTTTAAATGACTTGTCACAGATTCAAAATCAGAAACTATTCATCCCTTATAACATATCACTGCCTGAAAAAAATGCTATCAATACCCTAAAAGGCAACAATAACATAATTATCAAAAGTGCAGATAAAGGTGGAGGGATAGTGATTCAGGAAATTGAGGCCTATAAAGAAGAAATCTTGCGTCAACTTAACAATATTGAGCACTACCAAAGGCTCCCTGGCAATCCTACCAGTCGAATACAGGAGACCATTAAGGAGTTAACGTCCCAAGCTTGTGCAGAGGGATATTTAAGTAAGAAAGAATATAATTTTCTTAACATTAAATCCCCACGTGTCCCGGTAATATACACTTTGCCGAAGATCCATAAAAACCTCACCAACCCACCCGGACGCCCAATTGTATCCGCATGTGGTTCCGTGCTAGAACCACTAGGGGCTTATGTTGACTTTTTTATTAAAAGCTTTGTGCCCTCAACAACTTGCTACATCAGAGATAGCATGTCTATGATTACTCTTGTTGAGCATTTGGAATTTGACCCACAGTATGAAACCCTGTGCACCTTAGATGTAGAATCATTATATACAAACATCCCTCAAACTGCAGCCTTGCTAGTCATTCAAAAAATCTTAGATACACGGCCACGTCCACATAGGGTACCCTCCCTATTCATTCTGCAACTACTCGAGCTCTGTTTGACAAAAAACTTTTTCTTCTTTGACAACACCTACTACCAACAGATCAAGGGGACATCTATGGGGGCTATTTTTGCCCCCAATCTGGCCATACTTTTTATGGACCAGTTAGAAACAGGCGCAATCTTGGTGCCAGGCAACCCGTTCCATCCGGGCATAAAACTTTGGCGTCGCTATATAGACGACATTTTTATGATCTGGACTCAGCCTTCTGAGACATTATTACAGTTTCTCCACTGGCTCAATAATAACTGCCTTGGTCTTACCTTTTCCCTTACCCATGACAAGTCTTCAATAGCATTCCTAGACCTCACCATTTACCATGCGGAAGGTGAGCTTCTCACAAAGCTATTTCGTAAACCAACAGAGCGTAACACGCTTCTGAACTATAAAAGCAATCATCCCAGGGCCCTCAGAGATTCACTGCCATACTCGCAATTTCTGAGGATTAGGCGCAACTGCTCTGATAAGAGAGACTATTTCAGAGAAGCAGAGGTATTGTCCACTAAACTCAAAGAAAGAGGCTACCCAAAACGAATAGTGAAACAAGCTTCCAAACGTGCATGGTACTGCCCGCGGGAAGTGCTGTTAACCCCAAAAGAAAGAACCCAGAAAGAGAGAGTAGCGTGTGTTACCACCTTCTCTCCAATATCAAACAAAATCCGAAAATCGATTCTGAAGCATTGGCCTACTTTAAATGTGGGGAGTATCAAGATTGACAAACCCCTCTTCGCATTTCGGAAAAATAAAAATCTGAAAGACCATCTGGTGAGGGCAGCTCTCCCAGGTGCTACACAAGGGAATACACTTGAAACAGCTTGGGGCTTGCCACCCATTGTAGGTCATGCTAAATGTGGAAGATGTAATGTTTGCGACTTCACGGTGGAGGGCACAAAATTCACGCACCAGCACATCACATTTGAAAGACGATCTTTTTCAAATTGTAACACATCAAATGTGATTTATGTTATTGAATGCCCCTGTCCCAAACTCTACGTGGGACAAACGACGCAGAAAGTAAAGACCAGAATCTGCCAACACAGAAGCCGCATTAGATGCAGGACTGCTAATGCCCCCCTGGTGGACCACTATAATGCAGTAGGACACACTGAGAATGACATCAAATGGTCCATCCTCAAAGTCGTGAAACTTCCCCCAAGAGGGGGTAATTTGGGTCAGCTACTGAACAAGGAAGAACTAAGAACAATGATCCAATTTGACACCATTCGGAATGGCTTAAATCGCCTAGAGGACTGGACAAGTCTCCTTTGAATGACTATATTAAATGCTGCTTTTCCTGAAATTACCGTCTGAACTACATAGACAAAGAACGATTTATTGCTCTTAAAAGTTATGTATTGGTCAAACAAAATGAGAAGTTTTAAAGAAATGTTTTAAAGAAATGTCACTAAATAGATTGGTACCTGCACTGTAAGTAAGCACCTTTTCACCATTGGAATTATTGGTAATTGCACAAATGTCACCTCTTCCATTGTCCCCGCTATAAGACGCTCAGACTTAACCCATGGGTCCCACTTTCCAAGATGGCGCCCCTTCCCCCTGTCCACCCTCATAGCATGGGACGGCCCCTCAGCCGCACCGCGCACTGACCCACCCTACATGGCGCTCAGTTCCTGCCATATACTCCCATTCCAAGATGGCGCCCGTTGTTGACGTCATCCCACTGACGCTTTGCACGCTTACTTTAGTGCAATGGCCTCCAGTGTACAATCAGCGTTGTACCGGACATTGACTTCCCGCCCGCTGCTCTACTATGTCGACCGAGACATAGCGCGGAAACCACACGCCCTCAGGTAAGATTGCATTAAGTCGGCTACTCCGAGAGGTCCTGGCTTCCCAAAACCTAAAACTTGCGCCATTGATGCTAGTACTATCTCCTGATTAGAATTCGTTTCCCCACAGGGAACGTGAATAACCAACGAGTCCCAGGCTACCCAACGCGGAGCTTGGACCCCACGAGTCCTTAAGGTAATTTGCGCCCCGGAGAATGAGCCACGCACAGCCCCGCCCTTAGCAGCACTCCATGCTAAAAATCCCGTTTATTTTCAGGTGGATGACCCGAATTCTCTCTTCCCCCACCACCACCAACAGGGTCGCTATCCCCGCCGACCCAGGGTAAGCCCATACTGCCCGCCCCTCCGTTCACCCCACAACGGACGTCGACTGCATGTCTTAGCCACTGAGAACAGGTTCACAATAAATGCTCGCGTCAATGTTGATCTTTATTTATTATTCCATGTTTTCACTACTATACCATTCCCAATAGGTCATTGTACTATAACAATACAAGGAGCTGTTCACAAGTCACTACCACGTCGGTCTATTTTAAACAAACCCACCACGAGTGTATCACATATGTAGGCACGAATAAGTCGAATCCGAGTACAAGAGTTTTTGTTACCGCATGTGATCCAACAGTCTTCAGGTCTAATGAACACTCTCTTCATGTCAAAATTGTTTAATTTCTAAAACAGTTTTCTCTTTCGCTTTTTTCCTCCTTTCATTTCTCTACAGGCGGTAAAAAACTGTAAATAATTTATATTGACAGGCAAATACTGTAAATTTGTCAGTCCTGATGATGGTCCCAATTAACTGAGCACTAGGGATCGAAACGTCGACTATGTAGATTGCCTTCACAACCTAAACCATTGTGTTAAATCTTGTTGTGTTTTGGCAGTTGATTGACATACCTTGAATGTAACACTGAGTGGCCAACATTTGCTCTTTCTTTTGCCTGTTTTCCAACACTCTGGAAATTTTTCTTTATTCTTTGTGTTCTCTTCTTTCATGGTACAGGATTGTGCCTTGTTATCCTTTTAAATTACAAGATTTACATTGTTGAAAAATAAAACGTCCTGTCCGGCTGGACAGTGACAAAATATAGTTTCCAATTATGGCCTATATTTCATCAATTTTTTGTTTTATCTAAAATGCTAAGGACCCCTGTTCTTGAATAACTGAAGCATTAGGAAGCACACAACAGCGCTCTGCACTCCGGCATGATTTTGCAGCCTGCCATCATGTTTCACCTATTGTTCAATTGCCGACCCGTTTCAGGGTATTACAACCCCTTCTTCATGGGCTGCACAAAGGAGGCTCGAGGCTTGCATCATGTGATTAACCGGCATTTATTCATTACAGGCCCCCCAGTGGGCGTATTCTCAGTGCAATGTCACTGGTGATTGTGGGACGTGTAGTCCGTGATGCAAGATTAATTTCCTTTAAGTAAGTTCAAGTCCACCTTTGAATTCGTGCTTTAATTAATTACCTTAAGTAGGCAGCGTTACAATCCAGCAGGTTTTTGTTCGCAAGGAGCGCTGTGCCGCTTTCAGTCCCCAAACAGTTTGTGACTTGCAGCCCAATCCGGATGGAAAAGCATGTCTCTCTCCACCCGGTGATGGTGCCTTCCTCACGGCCGGGCTGCCGTGCGTGTAGATGAATTACCAAGTGCCCTGAAGCATTAGGAAGCACACAACAGCGCTCTGCACTCCGGCATGATTTTGCAGCCTGCCATCATGTTTCACCTATTGTTCAATTGCCGACGCGTTTCAGGGTATTACAACCCCTTCTTCATGGGCTGCACAAAGGAGGCTCGAGGCTTGCATCATGTGATTAACCGGCATTTATTCATTACACATTACAGGCCCCCCAGTGGGCGTATGCTCAGTGCCATGTCACTGGTGATTGTGGGACGTGTAGTCCGTGATGCAAGATTAATTTCCTTTAAGTAAGTTCAAGTCCACCTTTGATTTCGTGCTTTAATTAATTACCTTAAGTAGGCAGCGTTACAATCCAGCAGGTTTTTGTTCGCAAGGAGCGCTGTGCCGCTTTCAGTCCCCAAACAGTTTGTGACTTGCAGCCCAATCCGGCTGGAGAAGCATGTCTCTCTCCACCCGGTGATGGTGCCTTCCTCACGGCCGGGCTGCCGTGCGTGTAGATGAATTACCAAGTGCCCTGAAGCATTAGGAAGCACACAACAGCGCTCTGCACTCCGGCATGATTTTGCAGCCTGCCATCATGTTTCACCTATTGTTCAATTGCCGACGCGTTTCAGGGTATTACAACCCCTTCTTCATGGGCTGCACAAAGGAGGCTCGAGGCTTGCATCATGTGATTAATCGGCATTTATTCATTACAGGCCCCCCAGTGGGCGTATGCTCAGTGCAATGTCACTGGTGATTGTGGGACGTGTAGTCCGTGATGCAAGATTAATTTCCTTTAAGTAAGTTCAAGTCCACCTTTGAATTCGTGCTTTAATTAATTACCTTAAGTAGGCAGCGTTACAATCCAGCAGGTTTTTGTTCGCAAGGAGCGCTGTGCCGCTTTCAGTCCCCAAACAGTTTGTGACTTGCAGCCCAATCCGGCTGGAAAAGCATGTCTCTCTCCACCCGGTGATGGTGCCTTCCTCACGGCCGGGCTGCCGTGCGTGTAGATGAATTACCAAGTGCCCTGTAGCATTAGGAAGCACACAACAGCGCTCTGCACTCCGGCATGATTTTGCAGCCTGCCATCATGTTTCACCTATTGTTCAATTGCCGACGCGTTTCAGGGTATTACAACCCCTTCTTCATGGGCTGCACAAAGGAGGCTCGAGGCTTGCATCATGTGATTAACCGGCATTTATTCATTACAGGCCCCCCAGTGGGCGTATGCTCAGTGCAATGTCACTGGTGATTGTGGGACGTGTAGTCCGTGATGCAAGATTAATTTCCTTTAAGTAAGTTCAAGTCCACCTTTGAATTCGTGCTTTAATTAATTACCTTAAGTAGGCAGCGTTACAATCCAGCAGGTTTTTGTTCGCAAGGAGCGCTGTGCCGCTTTCAGTCCCCAAACAGTTTGTGACTTGCAGCCCAATCCGGCTGGAAAAGCATGTCTCTCTCCACCCGGTGATGGTGCCTTCCTCACGGCCGGGCTGCCGTGCGTGTAGATGAATTACCAAGTGCCCTGAAGCATTAGGAAGCACACAACAGCGCTCTGCACTCCGGCATGATTTTGCAGCCTGCCATCATGTTTCACCTATTGTTCAATTGCCGACGCGTTTCAGGGTATTACAACCCCTTCTTCATGGGCTGCACAAAGGAGGCTCGAGGCTTGCATCATGTGATTAACCGGCATTTATTCATTACAGGCCCCCCAGTGGGCGTATGCTCAGTGCAATGTCACTGGTGATTGTGGGACGTGTAGTCCGTGATGCAAGATTAATTTCCTTTAAGTAAGTTCAAGTCCACCTTTGAATTCGTGCTTTAATTAATTACCTTAAGTAGGCAGCGTTACAATCCAGCAGGTTTTTGTTCGCAAGGAGCGCTGTGCCGCTTTCAGTCCCCAAACAGTTTGTGACTTGCAGCCCAATCCGGCTGGAAAAGCATGTCTCTCTCCACCCGGTGATGGTGCCTTCCTCACGGCCGGGCTGCCGTGCGTGTAGATGAATTACCAAGTGCCTTGAAGCATTAGGAAGCACACAACAGCGCTCTGCACTCCGGCATGATTTTGCAGCCTGCCATCATGTTTCACCTATTGTTCAATTGCCGACGCGTTTCAGGGTATTACAACCCCTTCTTCATGGGCTGCACAAAGGAGGCTCGAGGCTTGCATCATGTGATTAACCGGCATTTATTCACTACAGGCCCCCCAGTGGGCGTATGCTCAGTGCAATGTCACTGGTGATTGTGGGACGTGTAGTCCATGATGCAAGATTAATTTCCTTTAAGTAAGTTCAAGTCCACCTTTGAATTCGTGCTTTAATTAATTACCTTAAGTAGGCAGCGTTACAATCCAGCAGGTTTTTGTTCGCAAGGAGCGCTGTGCCGCTTTCAGTCCCCAAACAGTTTGTGACTTGCAGCTCAATCCGGCTGGAAAAGCATGACTCTCTCCACCCGGTGATGGTGCCTTCCTCACGGCCGGGCTGCCGTGCGTGTAGATGAATTACCAAGTGCCCTGAAGCATTAGGAAGCACACAACAGCGCTCTGCACTCCGGCATGATTTTGCAGCCTGCCATCATGTTTCACCTATTGTTCAATTGCCGACGCGTTTCAGGGTATTACAACCCCTTCCTCATGGACTGCACAAAGGAGGCTCGAGGCTTGCATCATGTGATTAACCGGCATTTATTCATTACAGGCCCCCCAGTGGGCGTATGCTCAGTGCAATGTCACTGGTGATTGTGGGACGTGTAGTCCGTGATGCAAGATTAATTTCCTTTAAGTAAGTTCAAGTCCACCTTTGAATTCGTGCTTTAATTAATTACCTTAAGTAGGCAGCGTTACAATCCAGCAGGTTTTTGTTCGCAAGGAGCGCTGTGCCGCTTTCAGTCCCCAAACAGTTTGTGACTTGCAGCCCAATCCGGCTGGAAAAGCATGTCTCTCTCCACCCGGTGATGGTGCCTTCCTCACGGCCGGGCTGCCGTGCGTGTAGATGAATTACCAAGTGCCCTGAAGCATTAGGAAGCACACAACAGCGCTCTGCACTCCGGCATGATTTTGCAGCCTGCCATCATGTTTCACCTATTGTTCAATTGCCGACGTGTTTCAGGGTATTACAACCCCTTCTTCATGGGCTGCACAAAGGAGGCTCGAGGCTTGCATCATGTGATTAACCGGCATTTATTCATTACAGGCCCCCCAGTGGGCGTATGCTCAGTGCAATGTCACTGGTGATTGTGAGACGTGTAGTCCGTGATGCAAGATTAATTTCCTTTAAGTAAGTTCAAGTCCACCTTTGAATTCGTGCTTTAATTAATTACCTTAAGTAGGCAGCGTTACAATCCAGCAGGTTTTTGTTCGCAAGGAGCGCTGTGCCGCTTTCAGTCCCCAAACAGTTTGTGACTTGCAGCCCAATCCGGCTGGAAAAGCATGTCTCTCTCCACCCGGTGATGGTGCCTTCCTCACGGCCGGGCTGCCGTGCGTGTAGATAAATTACCAAGTGCCCTGAAGCATTAGGAAGCACACAACAGCGCTCTGCACTCCGGCATGATTTTGCAGCCTGCCATCATGTTTCACCTATTGTTCAATTGCCAACGCGTTTCAGGGTATTACAACCCCTTCTTCATGGGCTGCACAAAGGAGGCTCGAGGCTTGCATCATGTGATTAACCGGCATTTATTCATTTCAGGCCCCCCAGTGGGCGTATGCTCAGTGCAATGTCACTGGTGATTGTGGGACGTGTAGTCCGTGATGCAAGATTAATTTCCTTTAAGTAAGTTCAAGTCCACCTTTGAATTCGTGCTTTAATTAATTACCTTAAGTAGGCAGCGTTACAATCCAGCAGGTTTTTGTTCGCAAGGAGCGCTGTGCCGCTTTCAGTCCCCAAACAGTTTGTGACTTGCAGCCCAATCCGGCTGGAAAAGCATGTCTCTCTCCACCCGGTGATGGTGCCTTCCTCGCGGCCGGGCTGCCGTGCGTGTAGATGAATTACCAAGTGCCCTGAAGCATTAGGAAGCACACAACAGCGCTCTGCACTCCGGCATGATTTTGCAGCCTGCCATCATGTTTCACCTATTGTTCAATTGCCGACGCGTTTCAGGGTATTACAACCCCTTCTTCATGGGCTGCACAAAGGAGGCTCGAGGCTTGCCCACTGGGTGGCCTGTAATTAATAAATGCCGGTTAATCACATGATGCAAGCCTCGAGCCTCCTTTGTGCAGCCCATGAAGAAGGGGTTGTAACTATAGGTGTGGCAGGGTATGCTCAGACATGAGTCCCTTGCTCACTGCTCCATCAGGATTCAAGCAAGCCGGGCCGACGAGGCTGAAATGCCAGAAACCGGTCCCCGGTAGCTTGTATCCTTTCTGGTGAAGAATTGGCTTGGTAGTTTGGTCTGCCCTATTCCCATGATGCACTGGGCCAGGGACAGACTAATTTGCATATAGCCAGGTTCTGAGCTGGGATGGGGCAGTGAGCTAAATAACGGTGATGGATCAAGCCCTGATCTTTGGACTGGGTAAGAGTGGTCTGCTTAATTCAGACACTCTGTTCATCACCACCCCCTTTTCTGAATCGTTTTTGGCCACTATAGGTGTGGCAGGGTTTGCTCAGACATGAGTCCCTTGCTCACTGCTCCATCAGGATTCAAGCAAGCCGGGCCGACGAGGCTTAAATGCCAGAAACCGGTCCCCGGTAGCTTGTATCCTTTCTGGTGAAGAATTGGCTTGGTAGTTTAGTCTGCCCTGTTCCCATGATGCACTGGGCCAGGGACAGACTAATTTGCATATAGCCAGGTTCTGAGCTGGGATGGGGCAGTGAGCTAAATAACGGTGATGGATCAAGCCCTGATCTTTGGACTGGGTAAGAGTGGTCTGCTTAATTCAGACACTCTGTTCATCACCACCCCCTTTTCTGAATCGTTTTTGGCCACTATAGGTGTGTCAGGGTATGCTCAGACATGAGTCCCTTGCTCACTGATCCATCAGGATTCAAGCAAGCCGGGCCGACGAGGCTGAAATGCCAGAAACCGGTCCCCGGTAGCTTGTATCCTTTCTGGTGAAGAATTGGCTTGGTAGTTTGGTCTGCCCTGTTCCCATGATGCACTGGGCCAGGGACAGACTAATTTGCATATAGCCAGGTTCTGAGCTGGGATGGGGCAGTGAGCTAAATAACGGTGATGGATCAAGCCCTGATCTTTGGACTGGGTAAGAGTGGTCTGCCTAATTCAGACACTCTGTTCATCACCACCCCCTTTTCTGAATCGTTTTTGGCCACTATAGGTGTGTCAGGGTATGCTCAGACATGAGTCCCTTGCTCACTGCTCCATCAGGATTCAAGCAAGCCGGGCCGACGAGGCTGAAATGCCAGAAACCGGTCCCCGGTAGCTTGTATCCTTTCTGGTGAAGAATTGGCTTGGTAGTTTGGTCTGCCCTGTTCCCATGATGCACTGGGCCAGGGACAGACTAATTTGCATATAGCCAGGTTCTGAGCTGGGATGGGGCAGTGAGCTAAATAACGGTGATGGATCAAGCCCTGATCTTTGGACTGGGTAAGAGTGGTCTGCTTAATTCAGACACTCTGTTCATCACCACCCCCTTTTCTGAATCGTTTTTGGCCACTATAGGTGTGGCAGGGTATGCTCAGACATGAGTCCCTTGCTCACTGCTCCATCAGGATTCAAGCAAGCCGGGCCGACGAGGCTGAAATGCCAGAAACCGGTCCCCGGTAGCTTGTATCCTTTCTGGTGAAGAATTGGCTTGGTAGTTTGGTCTGCCCTGTTCCCATGATGCACTGGGCCAGGGACAGACTAATTTGCATATAGCCAGGTTCTGAGCTGGGATGGGGCAGTGAGCTAAATAACGGTGATGGATCAAGCCCTGATCTTTGGACTGGGTAAGAGTGGTCTGCTTAATTCAGACACTCTGTTCATCACCACCCCCTTTTCTGAATCGTTTTTGGCCACTATAGGTGTGGCAGGGTGTGCTCAGACATGAGTCCCTTGCTCACTGCTCCATCAGGATTCAAGCAAGCCGGGCCGACGAGGCTGAAATGCCAGAAACCGGTCCCCGGTAGCTTGTATCCTTTCTGGTGAAGAATTGGCTTGGTAGTTTGGTCTGCCCTGTTCCCATGATGCACTGGGCCAGGGACAGACTAATTTGCATATAGCCAGGTTCTGAGCTGGGATGGGGCAGTGAGCTAAATAACGGTGATGGATCAAGCCCTGATCTTTGGACTGGGTAAGAGTGGTCTGCTTAATTCAGACACTCTGTTCATCACCACCCCCTTTTCTGAATCGTTTTTGGCCACTATAGGTGTGGCAGGGTATGCTCAGACATGAGTCCCTTGCTCACTGCTCCATCAGGATTCAAGCAAGCCGGGCCGACGAGGCTGAAATGCCAGAAACCGGTCCCCGGTAGCTTGTATCCTTTCTGGTGAAGAATTGGCTTGGTAGTTTGGTCTGCCCTGTTCCCATGATGCACTGGGCCAGGGACATACTAATTTGCATATAGCCAGGTTCTGAGCTGGGATGGGGCAGTGAGCTAAATAACGGTGATGGATCAAGCCCTGATCTTTGGACTGGGTAAGAGTGGTCTGCTTAATTCAGACACTCTGTTCATCACCACCCCCTTTTCTGAATCGTTTTTGGCCACTATAGGTGTGGCAGGGTATGCTCAGACATGAGTCCCTTGCTCACTGCTCCATCAGGATTCAAGCAAGCCGGGCCGACGAGGCTGAAATGCCAGAAACCGGTCCCCGGTAGCTTGTATCCTTTCTGGTGAAGAATTGGCTTGGTAGTTTGGTCTGCCCTGTTCCCATGATGCACTGGGCCAGGGACAGACTAATTTGCATATAGCCAGGTTCTGAGCTGGGATGGGGCAGTGAGCTAAATAACGGTGATGGATCAAGCCCTGATCTTTGGACTGGGTAAGAGTGGTCTGCTTAATTCAGACACTCTGTTCATCACCACCCCCTTTTCTGAATCGTTTTTGGCACTATAGGTGTGGCAGGGTATGCTCAGACATGAGTCCCTTGCTCACTGCTCCATCAGGATTCAAGCAAGCCGGGCCGACGAGGCTGAAATGCCAGAAACCGGTCCCCGGTAGCTTGTATCCTTTCTGGTGAAGAAGTGGCTTGGTAGTTTGGTCTGCCCTGTTCCCATGATGCACTGGGCCAGGGACAGACTAATTTGCATATAGCCAGGTTCTGAGCTGGGATGGGGCTCTGAGCTAAATAACGGTGATGGATCAAGCCCTGATCTTTGGACTGGGTAAGAGTGGTCTGCTTAATTCAGACACTCTGTTCATCACCACCCCCTTTTCTGAATCGTTTTTGGCCACTATAGGTGTGGCAGGGTATGCTCAGACATGAGTCCCTTGCTCACTGCTCCATCAGGATTCAAGCAAGCCGGGCTGACGAGGCTGAAATGCCAGAAACCGGTCCCCGGTAGCTTGTATCCTTTCTGGTGAAGAATTGGCTTGGTAGTTTGGTCTGCCCTGTTCCCATGATGCACTGGGCCAGGGACAGACTAATTTGCATATAGCCAGGTTCTGAGCTGGGATGGGGCAGTGAGCTAAATAACGGTGATGGATCAAGCCCTGATCTTTGGACTGGGTAAGAGTGGTCTGCCTAATTCAGACACTCTGTTCATCACCACCCCCTTTTCTGAATCGTTTTTGGCCACTATAGGTGTGGCAGGGTATGCTCAGACATGAGTCCCTTGCTCACTGCTCCATCAGGATTCAGCAAGCCGGGCCGACGAGGCTGAAATGCCAGAAACCGGTCCCCGGTAGCTTGTATCCTTTCTGGTGAAGAATTGGCTTGGTAGTTTGGTCTGCCCTGTTCCCATGATGCACTGGGCCAGGGACAGACTAATTTGCATATAGCCAGGTTCTGAGCTGGGATGGGGCAGTGAGCTAAATAACGGTGATGGATCAAGCCCTGATCTTTGGACTGGGTAAGAGTGGTCTGCTTAATTCAGACACTCTGTTCATCACCACCCCCTTTTCTGAATCGTTTTTGGCCACTATAGGTGTGGCAGGGTATGCTCAGACATGAGTCCCTTGCTCACTGCTCCATCAGGATTCAAGCAAGCCGGGCCGATGAGGCTGAAATGCCAGAAACCGGTCCCCGGTAGCTTGTATCCTTTCTGGTGAAGAATTGGCTTGGTAGTTTGGTCTGCCCTGTTCCCATGATGCACTGGGCCAGGGACAGACTAATTTGCATATAGCCATGTTCTGAGCTGGGATGAGGCAGTGAGCTAAATAACGGTGATGGATCAAGCCCTGATCTTTGGACTGGGTAAGAGTGGTCTGCTTAATTCAGACACTCTGTTCATCACCACCCCCTTTTCTGAATCGTTTTTGGCCACTATAGGTGTGGCAGGGTATGCTCAGACATGAGTCCCTTGCTCACTGCTCCATCAGGATTCAAGCAAGCCGGGCCGACGAGGCTGAAATGCCAGAAACCGGTCCCCGGTAGCTTGTATCCTTTCTGGTGAAGAATTGGCTTGGTAGTTTGGGCTGCCCTGTTCCCATGATGCACTGGCCCAGGGACAGACTAATTTGCATATAGCCAGGTTCTGAGCTGGGATGGGGCAGTGAGCTAAATAACGGTGATGGATCAAGCCCTGATCTTTGGACTGGGTAAGAGTGGTCTGCTTAATTCAGACACTCTGTTCATCACCACCCCCTTTTCTGAATCGTTTTTGGCCACTATAGGTGTGGCAGGGTATGCTCAGACATGAGTCCCTTGCTCACTGCTCCATCAGGATTCAAGCAAGCCGGGCCGACGAGGCTGAAATGCCAGAAACCGGTCCCCGGTAGCTTGTATCCTTTCTGGTGAAGAATTGGCTTGGTAGTTTGGTCTGCCCTGTTCCCATGATGCACTGGGCCAGGGACAGACTAATTTGCATATAGCCAGGTTCTGAGCTGGGATGGGGCAGTGAGCTAAATAACGGTGATGGATCAAGCCCTGATCTTTGGACTGGGTAAGAGTGGTCTGCTTAATTCAGACACTCGGTTCATCACCACCCCCTTTTCTGAATCGGCCCTGTCCCATTGGGTCGTATGTGCGGACAATCCCATATAGTGGGATAGAAGGTTGCCTCTTGGTAACATCCGCGCAAACAGAGTGTATATTGTCTAGTTCCCATTTTCGCTAAAGTGACCCCCATAAGGTCTGTTCTATGTAGGATTTTTAATTGGGTCAGTCTGAAGAGGTAATAGCTACTTCCCTTGGGTACATCAGTGCTGTTTGCCAGTCATCGTCTTCGTTTTTTGTCCGATATCTGCCTGCCATCTATCTCAGAGATTTCTAAAGGGATATGGTAGGTTGTAGCACAATTTGAGATATGTTAGTGATATGGCTTTGTCTGGAATGGGTGCAGAAAGCAGCCAGTCCTCTAAGGGGGATGATTACGGCAAATTTCCTGAGTCTGGAAGTTCTACTGTGAGTGCATGGCCGATCTGCAGATAGCAAAAAAATCCCCCCATGAGCCAGTTCATATTGCACCTGTAGTTCACTAAATGTAAGGATTTTGCCTTTCTTTACTAGATGGCCCATGGTAGAGAGTCCAATTATATCACACTTATCAAATCCTAATTGATGACACAGGAGCCCTAATTTTTGAGAGGACCACAAGAGTGTAGCCGGAGTCTGCACACCGGTCCACCCCAGACATTTAGTTGCCTGATGACAGATTTCCACCGTTCGAGCCTAGGGCCCAGATACCTCCCGTTCAGGATCTTAGTATATAGGGCTCCCAAGCACCCCTCTCTTTGCATCTGGTATCTGTCTAACATGTATTCTGGGTCTGTTGGGGAATGGTGTAGCCAGTGACTAATTACCACTAATTGTGACGCCCAGTATTAGAGTTGTATATCCGGAAGTGCATTCCCCCCGTTGAAGAACCGGGTCAATCAGAACCGGCGGCGTCAGGGACACGCCCGATGTCTTCGGATTCCCCTGTCCTGGCAAACAGAGACACGGAAGCTTCTAGGTGGCGCCAGAGATCAAAATTATTGGCTGCAGCCAGTAACAGAAGTCCTAGCAGTCATCACGGTATGAGTTCTCAGGAGACTGCTCAACTTTACAAAGCAGGTCATCCCTTTTTATGCCAAACATTGTGCTTCAGGCAAACATTCCTTGTTTACAGTTCAACCAATCACATGTTTCCACAGCAATAAGTATTGCATAACGACAAACCCATTTTACAGTTGTCCGGCCCATGATCAATCACTGAACAAACCCAACATTCTTCTTTAGACAAACCCATAATAAAAGGACCACAACCCATATCATAAATAGACCATAAAAGTAGGAACAGAAAACAGATAGAAGTAAGATAAGGCATGTTTGTGTGCAATAAAGGTTTACATCGTCCTGTGCTCTGATCCTTAATCTAGATCAGCTAAAGGGCAGGAACTGGTTCAACAAGGTCAGCTTCAGGCAACAGAGTCAGTTCACTCAGGTCAAACAGAAGTCAGCACGATCTGCAGCTAAGATGTACGTGTACTTAAAAGACTAGTTCATCCACAGTCATCGGCCTATGTGAGGGCAACCACAAAATGGCTGCCACACACACAAAATGGAACCCAAGGGTTCAAAATGAAATCCCTAAATACATAGTGAATCCATCGGTCTAACATGACGAATACACTCGTACTTGCCGCACTAACTAGTTACGGTACGCTAATATCAAATTCGTAACAAAACCATGCCATTTATAAAACGGGTTCAGAATTCACGGAACCACAGTCCCTCCTTTTGCTCTTACATAGGCAATCACTCAGTCTGCGTCTGAATCAATGTCAATATTCATCAGATCATCAAGATGCTGCTGGAGCATCATCCTATTACTCAGGACTTCTCTCGAGACAGGTCTTCTCACACACGTAGTAGCACAAAGGACACATATGGCGGGGCCACACTGTACACAGAGACAGCATGAGAAGAGAATCGCGAAAACCATCCCAATGATCATCAGAATCTTCCATCCCCAAGTGGATAACAATCCCCAAAACCATCCGGTCAACAACCAACCGTCATTATCCACATGTATAGACTCGGAGATCGTATGTAGTCTGGAAATGGCCTGATATACTGTAGGGGCATTGTCTGGAATAAAAACGCAGCAACTCGATTGGATCACTTTACATACCCCACCTCAGTCCGCAAGTATAACATCTAAAACCATACGATTCTGTAATGTCATAAGGCGATCCGCTTCAAGCTCAGCAGTCAAATTACTAAGGGCACCGGCAGTTTCATTTATGGTGGATTCAACCACTCTCGTTAATTGCTGCAAGTTTTTACTATTTGCCATAGGTCCCCAAAACGGTAGGAAACCCTTAAAGTAGTCTCCCACTTCTTGTCCAGCGGTATCTGCCTGATGGAAGACACCTCTAACAACTCTCGTTCTGTGGTAATCTACAGCAGCAGTATATGTAGGGGGCAACAAATACGCCACATAACATGTGCCCGAAAAATCAGGGGGCAACCATGTATACGCTCTATCATAGCAGACAAAATACGTGCCCTTAGCTGCTAAAAACGGTGGGGAAGTTTGGGATGCAAAAACATACGTCTGAGTACAAACACTCTTCCCTAACTGAGCTCTCGGATTCTTGCCTTTCCCTTGCAGACAAAAATGACCACGATGGGGTACAATCCAAATCGGAGGTGACCTTTTTCGTCTCTGCTTCTCACCCAGACTAATGCTATATCTAGTTGCATTCCAGCCAACATATGCTAATAACTCATCCTTGGGAATAGTCTTATACGTTTCGATATCTCTACTCATATCTGTAATTCCCTTCACCAAGGCTTTGTTACTTGAGTTATCTCTCATGGAACGCAGGGGATAAACTACGACGGTATAAACTAACATCGTCTGATATGCCCATACGGACCCATTGTAACTGAATAGCAGAACCAGATAAGGAATACCTCTATCCATAGTATGCGGCATAAGACCACACACCCAACAGTTAGCGGTGTTTACTACTAACTGGTGTTGATGCAGAAGCTGAACAAAAGAATTATTCACAAATTCCGACCTTCTAATTT
Source organism: Lissotriton helveticus (assembly GCF_964261635.1). Lineage (NCBI taxonomy): Eukaryota > Metazoa > Chordata > Amphibia > Caudata > Salamandridae > Lissotriton > Lissotriton helveticus. Next base: position 383,249,452 of record NC_136062.1, read on the forward strand.
GCTCATGTTCAGGTAAAGTATGAAAAGAATGCAAGGAAGTAATAGTAGGAAAAGACATAGGTTGGGAGGTGGGTTCAGAAGTCAATTGGGAAGAAAAAACAAGATATCCCACTAAGAACATCGTTATGCTAAGTAACATTAAAAGACATGTTATCAAAAAACATTTGCTACTCATTAGTTTACACAGTTTCATTTTCAAGTCCTTTTCCTCGGCAGCTCTCTCAATCTCAAAAAACTCCATCCTCTAACCGATGCCGTTCATGGCGGTTGGTTCCCTTCGCTAAAGAACGCTTCTGACAGCCCAGGGAACTCCCTTAGACCAACCAGAACTGTCGACCTTGTGTCTTCGGCTTGCACTCTCTAGTCTTTTCACCGTGACCCTACAGCTGAGCTCGGATGGCAGCTCGAAAAAGAAAAATAGGCCAAAACAGTTTCTTGGATGAAAGAGTGCCGTTCTCCAAAAACAAAAGGAAAAGTTATACTTTCATTCGTTCATTGTTCCTTGGCCGCAAATTATAACAGTCTTTTCCAGGCTTCGTTTGACTTTGGAATAATAGTTCAGGTTCAGTGGTGTCCAATCTTAGATGCGGAGGCACAGCAGCTTGTAGAACTTCATCATCCTCACGTTCAGACCGTGTCCATATCAAATGAGCATCACTAAATGGAATAAATCTAGGGACCTTCTCACAATCAAAATCAGCTTTACCATCCCTTACCCATGGCAAAGGTAAAGGAACTTTTTTAAAATGGGTGGCATGCACCCAGTTCTTTTTGCCTGCTACTCTAACAGCGGTTCTAGAACCAACACAAAATCATGTAGGGGCCGATCCATCTAGGCTGTAAGTTCTTTGTACGCTGAAAGTTCTTCACAAGTATGTACTGGCCAGGTTCAAGTACGTGGCCTGGATCTGTAGTGGCTGTCGGCAGAGTGTCATAGACCTGTTGGTGGAGAACACGTAATTTAGAAGTCAAGTCATATAAGTAATCCACCAACATAGGGTATTCAATACTGCTGTATTCTTTCGGACGCGGCACACTCCAAACAATCGCTGGACGACCAAACACAACTTCATACGGACTAAGTCCCACTCTAGAATGTACAGTCGTCCTTGTTGACAAAAGAGCCAACGGCAAGGCATCTGGCCATGTAAGACCAGTGCTCGCTTGTACCTTAGCTAATTTCAGCTTAAGCGCACCATTGTAACATTCAATAAGTCCAGCAGACTGGGATTGATTCGCTGCGTGGAACTTTTGGTTAATTCCTAATCCAGAACATACTTTCTTCATGATCTGACCCACAAATTCACTCCCATTGTCCGACCATACGATTCTCGGCAATCCATACCTAGGGAAATACTCTCTCAACAAAACCTTGGCTGTAGACAAGGCAGTATTATCTTTTAGGGGGTAAGCCTCTATCCATCTAGAAAAGGCGTAAACAACCACAAGAACGTATTTTAGGTTGTTGCATCTTTCCATGTGAATATAATCTAACTGTATCACCTCAAACGGATACGTCGGAGGAGCAAAATGTCCAGCTGGAGTTGGAATTCCCTTACCAGGATTATATTGCAGACAAATCATACAATGTTTCACCACGTTCTCTGCACATTTCGGGATTCCAGCATTCTGCCAAACTGGAGCCAACACTTACATATCCCTTTCGAACTTATATGAGCCAATCCATGAGCCATTGTAACAACTGGGAGCACATACGCATCTGGCAGCAACCATCGCTGATGTTCCGACAACTCAATCCAACAACCTGTAGAATCCAACATACCCGTACTCTTTCTCCAAACATTAATTTCCTTTTCTGTAGCTTCAGCCTGAATCATCTTCACACTTTCTATCGTGTCTTCACACATTCCACCAGCCATAACCCATCTCGCTGGTCCAGCAACATACATATGGCTCATCACATCCTTCGCTGTTTCCTTTGCAACTTCATCCGCAAACGCATTCCCTCGACCAACATCGTCCACAACTTTCTTATGCGCACTACATTTCACAATTGCAATCTGCTTTGGGAGAGAGAGAGATTCCAAAAGTTCATTCACTAACTGCCCATGCTGAATTTTAGTACCATGGGAAGTAAGGTACCCTCGTTCTCTCCACAAACGACCAAAACTGTGAGCAACACCAAACGCATACTGACTATCGGTATATACATTCACTCGCTTTCCTTCCGACAACACACACGCTCTAGTCAATGCAATCAGCTCTGCTGCTTGCGCAGAGTTCTGTGGTATGCGTGCTGTCGCAACAACTGTATTTAAAGTTGTGATAGCATACGCTGCAGTCGTTTCACCATTTTGAAGCTTAAAACACGAACCATCAACCCACAGCGTACCATCAACATCATCAAAAGGAGTGTCCCTAAGGTCCACTCTAGCTTTTGTTTCTTCCTCTGTACGAAGAAAACAATCATGCTGTTCTTGAGCATCCGTCTCTGTAGAGATCGGCAACAACGTAGCTGGATTCAGCACGTTACATCTCCTAATATGAACATGGCTAGCCAACAGTGTCAACTCGTAACCTGAAAGACATGCACTAGTAAGGTGCTGTGTCTTAGTCCTGTTTAATAATGTATCCACTGCATGCGGAACCATCACAATCAGCGTATTATCCAATACCAGACCAGCAGACTGTCGGATAGAAACAGCAGCTGTAGCTCTCAAACCACTCGGCAATGCTGTAGCAACTGGGTCTAACGTTGCTGAGAAATACGCGCATGGACGCCTCTTGTCCCCAAAAGATTGTGTTAATACTGACAATGCACATCCTTCTCTCTTGTACACGTATAACATAAAGGGCTTGCTATAGTCTGGAGTACCCAGCACAGGAGCCGAACACAATGCATCACGTAATTCAGAAAAACTTTTCTGGCATTCATCAGACCAGGGAAGAGGATAGGGAGTATCTTTCGTAGTCAATGCTAACAGAGGTTTCGCCAATAGTGAAAAGTTGGGGATCCATTGCCTACAATACGACGTAATACCCAAAAAAGCACAAACTTCTCACTGTGTGGATGGCACACTCATTTGCGCAATCGATTCAATTCTTTCTGGGGTCAATCGCCTTCCCTCCTTCGACAAGAGATGACCTAAGTAGGTTACTTCTTGTCAGCAATATTGCAACTTTGAAGGTGACACTTTATGGTGAAGGTCAGACAAATACCGCAACAACGAAAGAGTAGCCTCTTTACAAATCTTTTCATCATCAGCAGCAATCAACAAATCATCAACGTACTGAATAAGAGTAACACCAGCAGGCAACACAAAACCATCAAGCTGAGTTTACAACGCTTGACTATAAATTGAAGGACTTTCACAATAACCTTGGGGAGCTCTCTTAAACCGGAAGCTTCGTCCTCCTAAAGATAAGCCGAAAATATCCCTACTCTCCTCAGTGATCGGAATGCTAAAGAAAGCATTCTCAAGTCAATGACAGAAAACCAGGCTGCCGAAGCAGGAATCAACGTCAACAATGCAGTGATATCAGGTACCACGGGAAACTGTTGCATGACAATCTTATTCACTTCTCAAAGATCGATAACAAACCGATACACAGGTGGCTTAGAAGCATCAGTACGCTTTAGAACAGGCAAAACAGGACTGTTACACACATTTCCTCTCGTTACTTCAACTACACCCTTCTCAACCAAATCATAGACCAACGCCAAAAGAGCTCTCTCACCATCGCTCGATATTTTATACTGGGGAATATGAGGTAGCTTAGCATTCGTTTTAAGGGTAACAACATACGGTGGAATCTGCAAAAGACCAACATCATTTGGACCCGTAGCCCAAAGCGTATCAGGAAGCGAACGCAATTCCAGTGGTAAACAATCTTTAGACAAATACATTGGAGAAATCACTTTCTTACCAAGAGTGAGCTGTACTCCCGAAGGAGAACAATGCAATGTCACATACAATCTTTTCAACAAATCCAAACCCAACAGATTCTCATTACAACCAGTCGTTAGAATAAGTGGAGCTTCCAATTCACAAGGGCCAATAGAAAGGGAAAAAGGACTAGAAACTGAGTTACGAACTGGGGCGCCTGAAAATCCTACGGAAATATTAGTTAAGCCAGACAAAGGTGCGCCAGGGAGTTTAGATGCATAATAGAACTCTTTGTCGCACCAGTATCCAAAAGAAAAGGCTCTACTACACCTGGTGTAATCACTTCAACATAAGGTCCACTCTGATCTACTGGAACTTACACTACCCACTCTATTTGCCCATGGCTGTCATAGCTATCATTATAGCCAACATTCTCACCTTCGACACAGTAATCCTCACATAATACTGGGCAGACTGTCCACTCGGAGCATTCTGTCTGTCAAAATAATTCGCAGAATTCTGTAGGGAAGAGGAACGCTCATTCTGGGGGATCACACCACGACCTCTAACACTAGGCGCTTGCTGAAAACCACCACGACCTCTCTGACCAGGTGCACCATTCGCACGCTGTAACAAAGCCGGGCAACTATTCTTGAAATGACCTTCTTCTCTACAATAAGCACACTGATTAGGGCCAGGAAAGAATCGCTGAACATATGGCTCAGGTTTCTGTAACAATCTCTGAAATTGCACGAACAACCTTTGACCACCTTCCGTACTCATAGCCTGACCACTGTGATCAATAAACGTCTCTTCAGACCTAGTGAAGAAGTCAGACACACTCTTGTCTTTCTACTGCTTACATGCTGCTAACTTATCCCAATTCACTAGTAGCGCAGGCATCATCGTTTTCATCACAATAATAATTCTACCTGGCAATTCTGAAACTAAAGGTTCAGGTTTAGCACCTCCCTCTTGTCTACCATCTGCAGCAATAATATTCGCCCAAGTATCTCCTAATTCTGCTGCATGTTTCTCATGACGAATCTTCGCCCACAAAGGTTGCGGAACTACGTTACCCATCAACATATCTTTGTCAGCTAAATTCATGATACATGCAACAACTGTCTAAGACAACTCCTTGTAATAACCAGCAGAATTCTTACGAGGGTCAGGTAAGGTCTGCTTAAGAGCCAAGACCTCTGATCTCTTCCAAGGAACATGTACCCATATTCGCTGAAAATGTGGCAGAATAGCTGGATTAGCGTTTGGGTCCCCTTCCTTCCAAACTGGGGGAACTTCTCTCATGGGATACTGTCTCGCTTTTCTCCTAATAGAGGAATCAGGTTCGTACAATGTCTGAGGCAGAAGTCTAGACCTAAAAGCCAGTATCGTCCCTACGGCATCTGTAATATCAGATTCTACTATCATCCCTTTAGCAAAATCCAACTGAACATCAAGTAGTTCCTGCGGGATCAAACCCAAATCATTATCTTCCCATTCCTGACGCAGAAACATACACATCACATTAAAAACATACTTTTGCTTAGGCAGTACCCACTGAAAGAAAACATCCATAACTGCTGGCAAATCATACCTTGAAGCATTTATAATCCATCTACGAGCCAACAAATCCAACACAACCCGTTCCTCGGAACCAGGCAGCGGACTACGACTCTGCTTACGGTCCGAAACAGGGGTCATATTCAGTGACCCAAACAATGGAGACAACAGAGTAGAAACAGTCTCTGTCATTCGTTTTCGAACAGAAGGAGAAGAAGCAGACATAAGAACAGGAGAATAAGTATTTTGAGGCAAAGAAGGTGTAGGCATAAGAACAGTAGGAGTCTCAGATGCAGAAGCGGAAGGCAAAGTAGTTTGAGGCAAAGCTGGTAGCAAAGCTGGTAGCAAAGCTGGCGACCCTAGAGCGGGTTGCACAGGAGGAGGCAAAACCATCTGTGGAGCACCGGGTGGCTGAACAACAGCAGGAGGTTGAACAACAAAGGGTGGAACAACCGGTGGTAATGGAGGCGCAGTAGCACCCTGTACATAAGGAGGTGGCAATCTCAGCAAATGAGAAATTAAAGGATCTTTCTCAAGATCTTCAATCGCTTTTGGAGGAGGAGACGGCAAGGCCGGATAACATTTATCTATGGCCATGCAACGTTGCCTATCTGACACCTCAATTGCTTTATCTTCTTCGTTTTCTTTAAACTGCCTAGCAGCTTGCATTATTGATACATTCTTTTCTCTTTTATCTCTTTTAGCTTGTTTAATTTCTCTCTGTTTGGCTTCTTTACGCCAAAGGCGAAAGGAGTCAAACATTGCCGGCCGGGCTTTCTTCCTAAACAATTTTGTTTCTAGATTATCTAAAATCTCAGTATCAAAACTACCATGTTGGGGCCATCGTAAAACACCATCCTTTTTAGTGTAGCGGATCCATACTTCATTATAAGTAATAGGACCCACTCCGTGTTTTGAATAGAGCTCATAAATCGGAGTTCCAACCGGAGGTATCGGACAAGAGTCCTCTAGTCGGGAATCCTTGTTGCAACCACAACTATAGCATTTTCTAAGTTTGCTAAGACCAGGCATCTTATAGCTCACTAATCTAGCTTCCAACTTCAAGGGGTTATCGACTATCGATACTCTCGCAAATATACGAGCCCCTCGGCTTCGATTGCTGCAGCAGCCGAATCGACCAAGAACCAAACCAAGAACCAAACCAAGAACCAAGAACCAGGGGGAGGAGCCAAGATGGCGACTGGGATGGTAGCGTAGGCCCCCGGCTCCATGAACCTCCACATCCCGCACGGATATCCTGCATGAGATCCTGAGCCTGCGCTACATGCCCGTGATGGTGGTTGAGAGCGGCAACCGATCGTGTGCTCCTGAGGTTTCTGACGGCGGTACCGCCGGAGAAATGTTCATTTGAAGTTTGCGGCCTGTGCAACCCTGGAACCGGGACCTCGGGTGGACAACATGGCCGGGTACTAGTTCAACAACAGCGGCCATTGGTGACTGGGTGGAGTCGGACTACCGGAGCGGTGCGAATATTGGCCTGAATTTCGCTGTGGTCACTCCTACCACTGAGCGGAGCGGATCGAGTGCATCCCCGAGGTGGCAATTCCAAGATGCTTCTGTAATTGCCTGAGCCCTCGCCAGTGAGCTGCTCGGACGCTGCTCGTGACTCGTCCCGATTTTCGCGGGCCACTCCCGAATTGTCCGCTAGTACTGATCCAGGGTGAGGATGGTTTTACCTGTGACCGCACACTGAGCACATATTTTGCCCGCCCCCTGGAATCCTATTTGCAGTAACATGGATTTTGATGCGCTTGTGCCTGAGTCCTGGTCCCAATCTAAGGTGGAACTACCCTACGGCCATCTTGATAGGGTGGAGTCTATCATCCTGTATACTGGGTCCCAGCAAGGTTGGGAGTGCGTGGCTAAGAGGAGCGTAACGGAGCGGGCGCAAGGAACTATGCTGGCGTATGGTGATCTTCTCGCAGCCCTCGGTGCCCTTCATTCCACCCTGGATCACGGCGCCCGAGTGTTGGGGAGAAAGCTTGATGATATTGTGTCAACAGTTGAGGTCGGCCTGTCCCCAGGTACACAAGGATTTGCTTCACTTCACACAGGAGGAGAGTGTCGTGGCCGCCCCTGTGAATAGGGGAAAGCTGGAAATTTTGGACTATGTGGCAACGTGTGGTCGGCTGGCTGTAGGTTTGGACTGTTCCGGAGGTTTTAGATTTGAGCAGAAGATGGTGACTTTGTCCCACGCACAGCCTCCGGCGACCCAGGCGATATTCCGGCAACGGTCGGCTGCTCTGGCTTTTTCCTCCTTCTTAGACCCTGTGCGCTTGGTGTGGAACACGTGTCCTGGGGCAGAACCGGGAAAGATGATACTCCATGATGATGACTGTGTTGGTGTCCAGCGACGTCCAAATTACATGTGTGTGTCGCTTTTTGGTTTCTTTTGGACGCTCCTCTTCCTCGTAACATCAGACATGGCAATGGGTCGACGGGTATGCATTGGTGGATTCGCAAAGAGAGGCCAAGGATAAGGCTGATCCTTCAGGGGTTGTCATTTAATAGGCGGGCAGGCACGGGGGATGTGTGCTCTCACGGCATAACTGATAGTGTAGTAGCTGAATAATGCTCCCCATTTCTCTCTGACATGCTCGATTTTTGTTGTTTACTGTTTACCTTGGGGAGGAATATATTGTGCGGGAGGGAGAAGCCGGGGGCATGTTTGAAGGCCCTCCTCCAGTTTATTAATAATTTTATTATTTAGTGGATTCTTTGTCTTTCTCTTTCCCTCTCCTTTGGGGCAGTTCCTGGGCAACAGGCACGCTGTTAGTGGGGTAGGCCGTAGCCATTACAGTGGTGTAGGGTGGCGGGTGTGGGGGGGGTTTGTTATTTTAGTTTGTTTTGTTCTATGGTCCCTTTCTTCTTTTTCCGTCTGTCTCTGGGAGGGTTCTTTACCTCTTTAGTAGGGTTGGCTGTCTTTCTTTCCCTTTTTCCTTTTCTTATGAGGCTTCTACACTCAACTAGGAGTTTTCAGAATGGTGCTCTGCTATATTGCTTGCTGTTGTATTGTTTTTGCTCTAGGTCCGCCTCGGCGACTGTATTGTTTTGACAACTGTATGGTTCATCAACTGATTCTGTTTGCTCTGCGGGGTACGTCCCCCCCTTACCTCTTCTTATTTTATTATGTGGTGTGACGCCATTGCTCCTGCAGCCGTTCCTACTCTACATAACTTTAAAAAAAACGAAAACCTCATATATCCTTATGCTTTGCAGTGCGCACTCACACATGACGTATCTATGATATTGCCTTTTTCGGCCGTGTTCTTGTTTCTACATCCTGATTCATTTGATACGCTTGCGGCCGGCCCCTGTGGTTGTGGGCTTGCGCATGTAATACTTTGCAAGTTTCAATAAAGGTTTTAAAAAAAAAAAAAAAAAAAAAAGAACCAAGAACCAAGGAGCAAGAACCAAGAACCAAGAACCAAACAAATTTGTGGGAACGACCCACTTATACTTAACCAAAATATCTGTCACGCCACCAGAGCACCGTCTATCGTCTCGCTCTACAAATCATCTATCGAGGGTCCAAGACAGGGCGACAGTCAGGGCAGGAGTCTTTCGTAGCCGCCGGAAAGCGGGAAGCCTCGCAGCAAACACCTTCGGTCCACGTCGACATACAGGGGTCGATGAAGTGGCGGCCTTCCTCCAGAATTTCCTCATGAAGCTCCTCACGATCCTCAGGCTTGGACTGGTACCACTGAAGTCGCTCCACGTTGGGCGCCAACTGAAGAACCGGGTCAATCAGAACCGGCGGCGTCGGGGACACGCCCGATGTCTTCGGATTCCCCTGTCCTGGCAAACAGAGACACGGAAGCTTATAGGTGGCGTTAGCAATCAAATTTATTGGCTGCAGCCAGTAACAGAAGTCCTAGAAGTCATCACGGTATGAGTTCTCAGGAGACTGCTCAACTTTACAAAGCAAGTCATCCCTTTTTATGCCAAACATTTTGCTTCAGGCAAACATTCCTAGTTTACAGTTCAACCAATCACATGTTTCCACAGCAATAAGTATTGCATAACGACAAACCCATTTTTACAGTTGTCCGGCCCATGATCAATCACTGAACAAACCCAACATTCTTCTTTAGACAAACCCATAATAAAAGGACCACAACCCATATCATAAATAGACCATAAAAGTAGGAACAGAAAACAGATAGAAGTAAGATAAGGCATGTTTGTGTGCAATAAAGGTTTACAACGTCCTGTGCTCTGATCGTTAATCTAGATCAGCTAAAGGGCAGGAACTGGTTCAACAAGGTCAGCTTCAGGCAACAGGGTCAGTACACTCAGGTCAAACAGAAGTCAGCACGAACTGCAGCTAAGATGTACGTGTACTTAAAAGACTAGTTCATCCATAGCTATCGGCCTATGTGAGGGCAACCACAAAATGGCTGCCACACACACAAAATGGAACCCAAGGGTTCAAAACGAAATCCCTAAATACATAGTGAATCCTACGGTCTAACATGACGAATACACTCGTACTTGCCGCACTAACTAGATATGGTTTGCTAATATCAAATTCGTAACGAAACCATGCCATTTATAAAACGGGTTCAGAATTCACGGAACCACACCGTCGTACCCCCCTTTGGCCAATTTGTGCACAGCTATGTGAGGCACACCGCCTCTACACAGTTGCTGTCAGACCTTGTCTTCAATGCTTTTAAAATAAGAGTTGGGAATCTTGTATTGGCAGTTCTGAAGGATATACAAAAATCGCGGAAGAGCCAGCATCTTAAACAGGGCAGCTCAGCCTAGCAACGATAGCTGCAGCGATCTCCAATGTTTAACATCAGTCTGTCAAAGGGGCAGCTAAATTTCAGTCATAAAAGAGTTGGGGTCTAGAGTTATAAAACCCCTAGGTAGCGTAATCCATCAAGGGCTACTTCTTACCCAGGATGCCATTGGTTCCAGAATCAGGGAGAAAAGCAGGGGGTAGGGGACCACCCTGTATGGTACCTGCCTAATGTAAATATTCGGGATGTACGATTATTGACCTTCACTTGACCCTGCACTCCTGTGTATAGTTGTCTAATCCATCCCAGGAATCTCGGGCCGAACCCCAGGCTTTCCAGCACTTTGAAAAGTTAAGGCCATTCTATAGAGTCGAATGCCATGGAGGCAACTAGGGAGAGCACCACTGCATCTTCTATATATTGTTTTTTTTTTTGTTTTTTTTTTTTAAACCTTTATTGTACAGGTAATGCTCACAAATACGGGCCTACAACCCAGCGGGCCGGCCACCACAAGTAAGGACCATAGTCAACAATACAGGAACACACACAGAAGATCACAATAAAAATACAGGAAATAAGGGATGAAAGCCATACAGCAGCCCACAGGGGCAGGATAAGAGAAGGTTGATTTTCTAATATAATAACGGGTATGACAGGATAATAACAGGTAGGAAGTCTCGGAGGGCCATGGTGGGCCGCGAATAAGCCGCAGCAAAAAACACAGGATAACTCAGTAGTGCAAACACATAGCGATAAAATCAGAATAAGAGTACCGCCATTAAAACAGTGACGACCTCCGGTCAGCGCCCACCCACCACAACAAAAACATATATCGAACAAAGTCGAAAAGGCCTAACAAGGAAAGCCCTCCGCCACACAACCCCGGGAAAAAGGAAAAACCCCCCCACAAGAGGGGGGAAGAAGGAAGAAGAGAGAGGAAAAAAAGGGGGAACAAAAGGCGAAAGAAAGAACGCTACCCCAAGCACGCGCCCCATGGCAAACGAGGCAAAAAAACACAGATCGGTATACAGCACCAGTAGTAACCGGAAGAAAAGTACGTAGTGAGCCAAAGTCACAGTAGGATCAAACGATTAGAGTATCAAAATAAGCCATCCATAGGGACACATGCTAAGACCACGCCCCGAAAAAGAGGACACACAAGAGCCATAGAACCAAAAGGTTAGGAAAAATGAGGGTTCTATATATTGTTGATGCCCCTAGACATTGTGAATGCAGTGAATTTTCAGTGCCATGTTCCTCCCTGGCATAAAGCCTGATTGGTCAGCATGGACCAACAATGGGATTATTGACACCAGGCGGGATGCCAGGAGCTTTGCCAGAACTGTAGCCTCAACGTTGATGTGGAAATCAGCCCATACGTCCTGCAACTGTCAGCTGGTTTTCCTGGCTTTCCAATGACTACAATCGCAGCCAGACATTGGTATTCTGGCAGGATTCCTTTCTTAAAGCTGTAGTTATACATTTTTATTTAGGTGGGGCGCGACCCTTAGGGCCAAGGCGTTAAGGAATTCAATTGGGACTTTGTTGAGCCCCATCGCCTTTCCTGATTGGATACTATTTATTGCTTTGCAGATTTCATCATGTGTGAGATTTGCTTCCATTATATTTCTATCAGCCTCCGATAGAGTAGGTAAGCGTATATCTGCTAACAATTGCTGGGAGTCCTCAGCCGTATATGATGTGCTCACAAAAGGGTTTTTTTTGTTCAGGGAAATTACTAGGTGCTCGGCTAGCAGTAGACGCAATGGTTTAGAACATAGAAGGGTTGAGGTGTAGTGCAACTGGGTGAGGGGATAAGCCCTATAACCCCCCAATTGTGTGATGGAAACAACCAACACACTGTGAAATTTCAACTAGATACCCATGCACACAACAATTGAGTATAAAAAAGTGTGTCAGTGTAGACACATGTACACTTGAAAGCAAAGCCAACAAAAAATACAATGGGTTTCTTGTGTAGTTTGTAAACAGTTCAGTCTCTTTTAATTCTCAAGCCAGCCGACACGTGTTTCGTAGCATGTGGAATAGTCTTTCTGCGACTCCTATGGGCTGTATCTGAAGTAAAAACAAATTGGATAGTCGCTCAGCCAGTGATAATTCTCGGAAAGCTTCTGTGCCCTCAATAAGTTTCACCAGCGTTGAGCCAGTTGTGGCTCGTTAGTACAAAAACGCAGTATGTGTCTTTATAGTGCGCTGAGCCCCGCAGGATAGGTAAAGAATGCAAACAGGGAGTGGATGACTCCTCGTGTTAATTCAATCTGTATGTTGTAAAATGTATGAGTTTCTCTCCTGCAGGTCACCGTGCTCCTGGTTGTGGTTGGCGCACTATAAAGACACATACTGCGTTTTTGTACTAAAGCGCCACAACTGGCTCATCGCTGTTGAAACTTATTGAGGTCACAGAAGCTTTCCGAGATGTCTAGGACTTAATACTGAGGTTCCCTATTATCCGATTAATTTATCACCCATCTGGCATATTATCACTTGAGTCTCGGGCCCTGCCGGGTCGGAATTTTCACCAGCTGAGCGACTACCCAATTTGTTTTTACTTCAGATACAGCCCTGAGGAGTCGCGGAAAGACTATTCCACATGCAACGAAACACGTGCGAATTAAAAGAGACCGAACTGTTTACAAACTACACTAGAAACCCATTGTATTTTTGTTGGCTTTGCCTTCAAGTGTACACATGTGTCTACACTGAAACACTTTTTTATACTCAATTTTTGTGTGCATGGGTATCTAGTTGAAATTCCTCAGCCGTATATGTAGTTGAGAAGGTATAAACCGGCTCCAGGTGGTCAGCAAATGCCTCCGCAATGTCGCAGTTATTACCAACTAAGTGTGTCTCCTGCACCAAAACCAAATCTGGTGCTTGTCTCTTCAGCTACTCCTCGCACCACTCCTCACTTTATTTTGTCCCTCCAGCCCATTTACATTCCTCATCAGAACGGATAATGTTGTTTCTACTGTACTCCCCATCGCGGTTTATGTGGAAAGATTATGAGGATATCTTTGGGTCTATCGAAAGGGGTAACTGCTTCCTCGGACAACACTGTAGCCAAATTCATAGACATGAAATGATGTTCAACCACATTCTGTGTTAGTAACCACATAATTGCATACCCTGCATTGGAAATGAGGACAGATATAAGACATTGTACACTTTGTGATTTGAGAATGAACAAATAGAACACCCCTTAATACTCTACTCCCCGCCAACCCCCTCCTCCCTGCCCCCCAGCCAGTGGATTTCAAACTACCCACTCCCCAACAAGGCAGAGTGCTTGTCGCCCCACCCCTATTCGAGAGGTACTTGGTTTACAGCCTTATCCCCCCCGCCGTATTTTAAGAATAACTTCAAGGTATACTAAATACTGGGAAAGATTCCGGCCCCCTCTCGTGCCATTGGTGCTGAGGTGGCATATGTCAAGTTCTTCAACCCAGACTTATTATAACCAAGTTACAAATGTCTGCTATGGTTCAGTGGAGAATACCCCACTACGTTTTACTGGAGCCACTGTCCTACCTCAAAGTCACTTTATGTGGCCAGATGTATCCATACCAGCAACAGGAGCGCCCTTTTCTCAGTTGCTTGAATTTGAGGACGTCTCTTTCATGCCAGGATCTCCTCGTTGTCTGGCGTTGTTGTCCAGTCTGCCTGCACGGGGTACTCCATTTCACTCTTTGTGCGATTTCTCCACCTGGCGCCAGCCCTCCAGCCACTCCCATGCATCCTCAGGGGAGGAAAGGTACCATGTTTTGCCCTCTGATTCAATAAGAAGTTTTGCTGGGAAAAGCATGGCTTACTTTATCTCCTTGTTGCACAATACTCGCTTGACCGCCATAAAACTGTGCCATTGAGCTTGCGTTTCTTTGATAAAGTATTGTGTACATTGTGTTTATCCCCGTGTTGGAGAAACTTGAATATTCTAGAGAGTATTATATAATAAATACATATTTTTATAAATTCTTGGTTGGTTCTTTACACTTAATATATACTATAAGGCGGCATTCTGATAAAAAGAAGCTGCCTCACACTCCTAAGGGACTGAGTCTGAAGTTTGCTCTCAACAGCTACCACTAATAAAGCTTTCTATGTTATCTAAGACCTCTTAAATCACCATAAGGGATGTCTGTACTGGTGCAAGGTACCCACTTACATTAGTGGACGTCATATACCCGGCCAGCCTCTCACACCTATGCTGAACATCACACCCTCGCAATATGGTGTATGCATTGGCGCAAGATAGCCTAAGGTACGCCAGCACTAGAAGAGAGAGCAACAGCACCAGTAGATATGGTGCTGTTGTCTGTTCTCCTTTCCATGCTTATCACCTTTTTTCATTTTCACTCACGTAGTTCTACTCAATCGACAATATGTTGATAGAATAGTGAGCACAGAAGGGATCTCTCTTTGTCCTACTGACGAAGCCTGTGAGCTACGAAACATGTTTAAAGCAGTATACCTCTGACCCACTCTTTTAACAGTGGCAGCTCTAAGGAATATTAAAGTTTATAGCCCATAAGAGCCAGGTATTATTTAATACATTTTTCTCACTCACCCCTGACCCTTCCACTCACTTCTCCTACACTACACATAGTTCTGAAAATCAGTGCTCCCACATAGTCATAGGCCGTAGCACGCCCCTTCCCGCAGCGGGACGGGAAGACCCCCATGATGAAACATGACACCAAGGGCCCCTTTTGGTGTGTGGGGGGTATTTAAATAAACACTGTGTGCTTCCTACCATAGTAGGAGACAAATGTGACCTGTGAGTACATTATTCTGAAATCTATGTAAGGGCGTAGAATAGAAGGAAGATTAGAAGGAAGCAGATTGTTTTAGATTGTTTTGGAATCTAGTAGGGCAGATTGTTTTGGATTGGAGTGGGGCATATTGGAGTGGAGCAGGTTGTTTTGGAGTGGGGCAGATTGTTTTGGATTAGAGTGGGTCAGACTGGAGTGGGGCAGATTGGAGTAGAGTCGGTTGAGAGGATTGTAGTGTGGTGGATTGTAGTGGAGTTTATTGGATTGAGTGGTTTGGTTTGGGCTAGGGTGGGTTGGTGTGGGGTGAGGTGAGGTGGGTTGAATTGGTGTGGATTCGAGTGGGACAGATTGGAGTGGGGTGGATTGGGGTGTACTGCACATTTATGTATTAAAGCATCATTTCAGAAATTACACATAAGAAAGATACAATGTCACACTGCAATAAAATAATACTCATCTTTTGAGAAAAGCGCCCACAAGCAAAAACACAAGAAAACATCAGTGCAAAGTGGGAAAAGAAGAATTGTCATAATAAAATAGTTAACTGTAGAATATAAATCTTTGCAATTTTGCATGTCCTATTGGGCGCTTTGGCCAGTCTCTCGCTTTCTGTACACAGGGCACTAACAGTTAAACAGAACAAAATAGTACCTCCATCACGTTAGGAGCAGCAGATAGGAACTGATTAAGTTGAATCAATCAGTGCTTGGTCCCTGCTCCACAGAGAGGAACGTAAATATGGTAGGCCTACCTTTACGAATTACGAGTCTGGTAAAGAAGAGTGTCAGGAAAGCCAACAAAAGGTTTGCAACGGGCGGCCTACAAGTCCTTTTCTGTATGCAAGAGTGTCTCACAGGCGAGACGCATACACAAGCGCAGCATGCTTTTGCAGGCTCGACCCTAAAAACAGCTGTGCTATTGTCAGCTACCCATCTATAACTCTATATGTTCTTATATATAATTCAGCCCGGAGTGTTTATTACTTTGCTATTTATATATGCTGTATGTATTTTCACAGTGTCCAATTAACTGGAGCCTCAGGAGGAAGAAGAGGGTACAGGCCGCCCCCCACTCAAACCATAATAAACAGTAGAAGGCCTGTCGCACTTGACACTCTTGTTTTTATTTTAATTTTTCAAGGGTTATGGCGGTATAAAACTTTTATTACCACCAGCCTAGTATCTTCTAGCTATTCACACCCATACATGTGTCAGAAGCTAACAAGGTACACACACGATACAGATACAATTTGTCGTGATACCATCACCCACCAAAAAGTTTTCGTGGAAAAAAGTGTGGAGAAGAGAGTGAGCCCCTCACAGAAGAACCGCCAATTGGGTTTTCTGGCTAGCAATTGCCAGTATACCCAATTATCATCATCGGTGACTCACTCTCATAACAGTGGAAAATGAAGACGAACACCAGAAAAAGACCGACAATATATAACAGTGCTTCTTCTCAACATCAGCCCCACAATCTGCTGATTGTTCATATCATAGCAAGTCAACATAAATCCTTGCTATTCTCATGTGCACGTATATCAAAGGAAACCCCCCTAGTGGGAAAAGAAAACGTGAATCTCACACAATTAAAATAGAAGAGTTCACTGGCCATTCTGGATTTATTCTGGGCTGTGAATCCTTCCAACTTAAAAATGACTCACACCACGCAAAGTCTCAGGTGAGTCATAGTCGCCAACATGTTTCGTTGCACTTATTTTCCGCAACTTCTTCAGGGCAAATGGGGGGTACCCACTTCAATTGCCACTTTCTTTCAAAACACACATGTGATGGTAAAAACGACAAATTTGCAGGATAAAATGAGCCAGGGGTTCAAGACCCTCACATATCTAATAGCTAGATCAAAGTATGGTACATGGTTATGGTACTCAAATCAAACCGTAACATAATCACCTGGGGTTAGTGTCTCTCACGCATACCTGCTACCCCTCTCAATCGGTATGCCCGTGTCCTCAAGGATCACGTGTTCCTTTCGAAGACCCGCTACCGTCGGGTATTCTGCACACAGAAACAAATACATGTACCAAATTTAATCAATGTACAGCTACATAGCTTTCTATCCTGTACCCTATCTACGTTGACAACGTACACTCAGTCACCCGGATGCAGGATTAAAAATGAATAATGGGCACTCAGTCCTAAGAATGCTCACGCCTACACCAATCCCGTCATTTACTGACCGGGTATCAATCACGCATTCCCAGGTGGGGATACTAGTTCAATAGTCTTACCGCACAGGTAGAGCCGCTTACCCACGCTGGATTACCGGCACTTCTTGATCTCAACCGCGCCCAGCCCAGGCTTCAGAAGCAGAATATCAGAAGCCGTGTCATGACGTGCAGTGCGTCGCGTGTCACATGGCAGTAGTGCGCCTGCCGCGGCGGCCATCTTGCAGTGTATCCAATTTCGCGTGTTTCTATTAAACCGATCAGACTTTTCCTCATATATCTCATATTTCCTCCACCAAATAGGCGTCAGACCCCAGTGTTTGAATTATAGTTACATGTGGTCTAACCCCAATCTACTGGCTTCTTACCAATGATCCTTCATATAGGGGCTAACAAGATGATGGAGGTGTCTGCACTATGTGGCGGACATCTTGGAAAGGGGTAAAGAGGTAGAGAATAGATTGCTACCCTGTATGTAATGCATAGTGTAGCCATGGAGTGCCAGAGCACTACAATATCTGATTATCACATGTGTACCCCTGTTGTGTACAGTCATCGTTTGGTAATCTTATTCCATTCGATAAGATCGTTCAACCCCTCGCGGTCAACCTGTTCTTGGTAGATCCAGCGTGCTTCTTTTCTGGCCAAAATATTTTCAACATTGTGACTCTCACACATTACTCTCTCCAGGACGACCCACTCCAAATCCTTGGGATCATGTCCCATGTCGTTAAAGTATTGCACCAATCTGGTGGTCAGTTTTTTTGCTCTGAGAGTGCTAAGGTGTTCTTGAATGCGGACTTTCACTTTTCTCGATGTGAGTCCAATGTAATGGTGGCCACATTTGCATGTTAATCTGTAGATCACGTTTACAGTATTACAATTACTAAAACTAGTAAGGTGCCAGATTCTGCCATTTCTCAGGGTGACTGCCTTGGTGGGCGTTGTTAGATTACATACTGAACAACTAGTGCAAGGGCGATGGCCCGGTGGCAACCTATATGTATATGAAGGCTGTGAGGTCCGAGTGTGGACCAGTTTGTCCTTCAAATTTGTAGCTCTTTTGAAGGCAAACCGTGGAGGCGGCATCTTTCCAACACTCGTATCAAGAATCGACCAATGTTTCCTCACAATCTGTCTCAATTTGGTAGACAAAGGATCGAAGGTCGTCACCACCGGTATACACTCCTGTTTAGTTCTCACATGTCGTACAAGGAGTGCTTCACGGGGCGTGTTCAATGCACGTTTGCGGGCTTGCTTCACCACCTTCTTAGGATATGCCCTAGCGGACAGTTTCACAGCCAATTCTTCAGACTGCTCCACAAATGACTCTGTAGTGGAGCAGTTGCGCCTATAGCGCAGAAATTGTCCCACGGGAAGGTTGTCACGTAGAGCTCGTGGGTGGAAAGATTTATAGTGGAGCAATGAATTCTTATCAGTCTTTTTATGATGTACAGGTGTCACCAGTTTACGGTCAACTGCCAAGATATCACCATCTAGATAAACTGCTGTAGTTCTGTTGATGGACCAAGTGAACTTTAAGCAATCATCCATCTGATTGAGCCATGTGAGAAATTCCAGGAGGAGGTCCTCTGTACCAGTCCAGATACAGAGGACGTCGTCAATATACCTCCTCCAAAGGGATATATGTTCCCTGAAGGGGTTGTTGTTCCGATGGAGGACCACATTCACCTCAAACTGGCCCACATAAATGCAGGCCAGACTTGGGGCGAATGTGGCCCCCATAGAGGTCCCAGACACTTGCAGGTATAGTTGGTTCTTGTACTCGAAAACATTTTTTGTCTGGAGTCCTCCCCCAGGGAGCAGGTGCTGGACAAGAAAAGAAAACCCAAGCCAAAAACTACAAGAAAAAAAAGAACGACAATTGAGAGGAAAATGCCGTAAACTACAAGCAAAAAACGGAAGGACAATTTAGAGGGAAGGGTATATAACAAGAAGAAAAATCCACTGGATTGCTACAAAAACAGAAAATTTTCATAAAAACAACTAAATTCATTAAATGAAGCCTGCTTCCACCTGAATACGAATGGTTTGGGGGAAGGCACTACAAAGCTCGAAGGCTTAACTCTGGTGTATGCAGTTTTGGAGACCCTGGCAAAATTATACTTTGCCATTTGGCCACTCTCCCTGCATATTAGGGTTATGTCTGAGCTCATTACCAGCAATCAGGAACCCTATTGAGGCAAAATCTTTGTGAATTGGACCAAGTGCCTCAATCAGAGCTGAAACTAATACAGAGAAGTTTAAGTGTATTACTCAGACTTTCCAGAACTCAACTTTTCCAACTAGAGCAAAAGGTAGTAATTGTACTGCGTGGATCAAGGCCATTATACTCCGTAGTTCTTTCCCATCGGTTTGCCTGTCCTCACTCCCAGGTCTAGTCATGAGTGAATGGGAGCCGCATCGTCAGTCTTTGAGGTGTACGCTTTTCTTTCTCTTGGAACTGCAAGTCCCAGGGGGCGTGTGGAGTGATCCCGCACCTGAGCTTGCTTGCGCTGATTTTGCCGATGCCTACATAGCGCCTCGCTGCTCCCGCTTCGCAGGAGCCGCATCGTCAGTCTTTGAGGTGGACGCTTTTCTTTCTCTTGGAACTGCAAGTCCCAGGGGGCGTGTGGAGTGAGCACGCACCTGAGCCTGCTAGCCCTGATTCTGCCAACGCCTACATAGCGCCACGCAAATACCGCTTCTCGGAACGTGCGCTGGCGCGTGCCGGGTGAAGCCCGGGCCGAGGGCGTGCCCGTCTGAGCTCGTCTGAGACCGGACGAGGCCGGGCCGGGGCCCCCCTCTAAACTTGCTTACATCGCAAGGTTAGTTTTGTCAAATTTAATATCCTCAATATTTGAAACCTGCTACCCTTGTTGACTGCTGGGCTTAAACACCAACGATGAATAAGCGTGACGGAAGGAGGTTAGACGCACCCAATGGCGGCAGCATAGCGGGGACACTAGATCAGTTTATAATAAGGGCAACCTCTGTGCTTGAAAAGGAGATAGCGATAACAGAGCGCCGTTTGTCCCTGAATCCGCTACTAACCGAAAGATCGTCTTTAGGTCTAATTGCCACAGCCCTCTCTCTGGTAAATTCTGCCATAAATATAACTACGGCCACGATCAATAATGAAGATAGCGGTTCTGTGTCTACAGCAGCAGGCTTATTGGAGGGCATAGCAAAATCTCCAGTAGTTGTAACAAATACTGTTACCAGTATGCCTCTACGAACGTCAGCCAGATCGTTGCAAAAAGACAAAAATAACACTAACCAATGTATTCCTGACCCTGCAGTCAAAAGGAAGAGAGGAGGTGGCCCTGAGAGGGCAGTAACAGCCAAAGCGCCCAGGATCAATAAAAATGGAGGACGCGCCCCAGCAGATGAGCAAAGTATATTAGGCAATCAAGCTCCAACCGAGATTTCGGAAATATGGGTGGCCATAGCTCGAATTCTAACGAGGTAATGTGGAGAAGGCTAAAAAATCTTCCGTCAACCTTACTATCTCCTATTACTTATAGACTGAGCCGGATCGAAGATCGCCTAACTACTGCTGAATCCTAGGCCTAGTCAAGGTTTTCAGCTCTTGAGGGTCTTTCTGCCCAACTCAAGCCTACCTCTTTGACCTTAACTAGTAAATCAGGGATCACGGTACCAGTCTTGGTTACAGCAAAATCCAAGCCCTTAAGTCTTCAAGCCACCAAACTTTCTGCTCTTGGGGCTCAAATAGATTTAGTTGCAGTAACTCAGAAAAACTTAGTCCCTATGGACAAGCACGATGCAGCATTAGAGAACTTGTCAAGTGAGTTTGCCCAATCGATTTTGAACCCTTCTGGTGATGGCAGAATGGAGGCGGAAAGCGCTCCGAACAAGGATTCTAATTGTGAAACCTGCCTCTTAGCTAGTAATTCTAACGTATCTACTCGCATACAAGGATCTGGAGGTTCAGGACAGATCACTCTGCAAGCCAATTCCTTGACTCTCTACCTTCCCCCGGCAGCTGCCCCCCTAGTGGTTGTTTTGGCGAACGTCTCACGGCTACGGGCAATGCAGACTGAAACAACAGATCAACTTCTGCTAAAAGCTTTGCATTGGTTTAACAACCAGCTTAAGGATGTTGGGATCTAGGCTGAGGGTGTTGATAAGCATATGATTATGGTCAGACGAACCTTGTGAATTGGCTATTCGTGGAAGGAAGGGAATGGTGACTGTGTAATTGTTAATTTTAATAATGTACATATAACTAGATTTCTATTGGATAACCTGAGGGGGATGGAAGGCAGATATACGGATAAGGTGTTCATCTTACCGTTAGGGTTTTTTTATAGACCTGGGCCCTATCCAACAAATGTGCTGAATTCTCACCGGGGGAATAGGCAACACCGGGCACCCCGGAGACAAGCATATAGACCAATAGAGGTCCCCCTGTCTAACAGATACACCCCACTATCTGATTTAGTTCTATGCGATTGACTTCTGCCTTCCACTCTGACTTGGGACGAGCATTCCGATAGTTCATCTACTCCCCCTCTAAGTTCAACCAAGGGACTCCAACAAGTAGAAGCTGAGAGCTGGGTTACCTTGGAATCCGTCCCATGTGCTGTAAAACCTGAGGGTATAACTCCCCCCCCCAAATCTCTCTGCTATCTTGGAACATTGCCAGCCTATTGCCAAAAACTCTGTCATCTGATTGGTCATGTTTTATTGAGGGGTATGATTTAATTGCCCTACAAGAGACATGGTCAGTAGATATGATCTATCGTCCAGGTTTTCTGGCTTTTGGCAAAGCGGCAATTGCAAATAGAAAGGGGAGACCAAACGGGGGACCGATTATATGGGCCACGCAACAGACATTGTTCCAAGTAGAGGAATTTCCAACAGATAGCACAGATATTCTTGCCATCAAAGTTTGTGTTGACGTAGAGCTTGATTTTATATTCTTCAATGTATATGCGAGAGGGATTGTGGGAGGGAAAGCGTCACCAACCATCGCCCACCTGGATACATTTATTAACGATTTAGATGGCCCAAATGTCCCGGTGATTGCAGGTGACCTCAACTGCACATTCGAGCCTCTAGGTTTAGACGACTATTGCCTTACAATCGAGGAAGATCAGAGTTGGGGGATACCATCCCTATCGCTGCCACCAATTAATAAATGGACGGAGGCGGCGTTACAATTAAAAAGCATGTCCCTTGGGAGGGGGTTAAGGGTAGTAAACGGAAGATCTCCTTCAGATATGGAAGGCATTAATACTTTTTCTAATGGGATTAGAAGCAACAGAATAGGCTACATTCTCATTAGTGAAGAGCTTTCGCCTAGACTCGTGGATATGCTGGTACACCATAGACCGGAGAGTGTTCACGACCCGCTGGTACTAACTTTGGTTAGGAAGGGATTGCACCCTACAATAGCAGATAAGGAAATCGCAGTAGGAGAAGTGATCATGTCTCAAGATTGTCGACGGCTGAAATGGGCAGTGGTTTCAGATGATGAAGCCACTGTAGCACAGAATAAGGCAATGGTGAAAGGAACTTTGTTACTTTTTGGCTCATTAGATCCCTCTGATAATTTTTCTATGGCTCACAAGAAGGCACATGAAGAGCTTTTTGTAAAACTGAAATCCCTGTTCACAAAAAACAAGAGACCAGTTAGGCACTGATAAGCATGGCTCAAAACCACCTGAGCAAACTAACCTCACTCAGATATCATTCCCATAAAATAAGCCAGCCAGACAGTGGAGAGGAATTAGAAAATATTTATTAGGCCATTAGTGTCTCTATAGAGAGGCCCCGTCAGGACTGCACCCAAAGAAGTGCACCGAGAGGACTGACAGTTCTCAAAACGACAATACATTATAACACGTTACAGCAACATTAGTCACGCCCCTAATGGAAAAGTACAGGACTGGAGAAATGGTGAACAATGAGCGCACACATGAGGCCCCTGCACCTGCGGGAGGATGGCTCTGTTATCACCCCCAAGGCCACGGAGCCGAGACTCCGCTCCTCCCGGGCATGGGAACATTACTGATAGCAAAGAAACACATTTGTTGTTAGTTTTCTGCCGATACTAACTCAAGACGAGAAACGCTGAGACCAGGGATTTTCTGCTCATAAGGGAGGGGGCATTGCCGTCTGGTCGCGGAGACATGTTCCCAAGATAGCGGCACAGAAGCTAAGCTAAGAAATTGCTAACTGAAACACGAAAATAACCAATTAGTCCTAAATACATATACAATACATCATTCGATTAAACACACTATGCTAACTTATACGTCATCATGTTGAGTGAATTGAAGGGCGGGAAATGCAAAACCTATCAGACCCTCCTTTTAGCATTGTGTGGCTAACATGAGCGCAACCTTTTTTGGCCAATAGGAGTGCCTTTACAATAACTATGGGAGAAGCAACTGGCTAATAATGTCCTCAATCCTCAAAGAGGCTCTCATCAATAGCCATAAGTGATTGTATCTCTTTGTGTATCACATTATTCAAAACTGGATATTGTTGAGATTGATATTTTGAGGAGGTCATAGTATTGGCACAAAGCGAGCAACAAGGAAGAAGGCAATAAACACAAAAACATCAAGTCAAGATAATCCCCAAAATTCCCACTACCCCATCAAAATCTTCCAACCCCAGGAATTGAAAGCACCCCAGAGCCACCCACTCAATGACCAGGTGCCAGTGTCCTGATGTAACTCAGCAGCCAATCGACGAAGCTTTAGTACAGCTAAATTAACAGTGGGAGCGGAATCAGGTATATAAACACAACAGGAGGTCTCGATGACGCGGCAAGCTCCACCCCTATCAGCCAGGATGACGTCAAGAACCATCCTATTTTGTAAAGTGAAAAGTCTCATAGCCTGCATCTCAACGGTCATGTTGGTCACAATGTCAGCTTCTGTAGTGACCACCTTCTCCATAACCCTAGATAGTCTCCTAATAGCCCTACTATTGAACATGGGACCCCAAAATGGTAACAACCCCTGGGTAATGTCCGTCCATTGTTGTAAAGAAGTATCAGTCTGGTCAACGTCATCTGCTTGAAGTTCCCTCCTTCACCTCTGTCCGTGAATCACTGGGGACCAACGATGGATCTTGTGGTAATTAGAAGGAGCCAAATAAACTGGGGGTAGAAGATACGCTAAATGGCAGACAACCCCCCTCCCCTCAGGTAACCAGAAGTATCCATTCTCATCGCAGACAAAATAGATATTCGGTGGAGGGACTAAAGAGGAGCTGATGGATAATCGGATTGAAGAGGTCACATTACAGGAACTGTTACCAACCTTTATAGGTCCCCTTCCTAGAATGCAGAATGGAGATTGAGGACCCACCACAGAAATAGGGACTAAGTGATGACTGCTGCCAATCCCCAAAATCAAAGAAGAGTTCAACTACCGAAAACTCTCTCTAACGAGATCTGTATCATTCAGTGCAGTATACCGTCCCACCTTTCTGTAACATGTACCTACAAAAGTCTGGTCAAAATGTCCGTCATTAAGAAACGGTCCAAATGGGGATTGGTGTATAGGGCGTACTCGCATTGTCAGGGTGGATCCACTATTGGTGAGTCGGGGCTGCAAGAAATCAGGTTGCTTGAAGAATTTCACCAAACTGATCAGGGTGTACCATCCCACACAACTATTCACATACGATAATGGAAGCGCCAGCAACCTATCCTTTTTGTGTACCGCTGAAGGCAATAACCCACAAACCCAACAGTCAGTAACATTGTAGACAGCATGAGCATGATGTAATGTCTTAATGAAAACATTATCCTGGTAGCCCTTACGCAATAATTCTTCTCGATAGTCTAAAGTAACCACATTATGTTCAGGAGTCGCGGTAGTGGTAGACTTGAATTGGTGAACCTGGTACTTTTCATCAAGGAAAAATAGAATACCAAGAACGATTATGAGTACAATGATGATCACCACTATAACTCCAATGTTTGCGTTCCTGGATAATGATGACCAGGGTGAATCAGGTTCAGCTCTGTGAGGAGCCGCAAAGGGCTGCTCCTTCTTGGGAATGGGACAGCCAAAAGGGTACATATTCACCTAGCTATAAGTCCAATAATAAACTAAAAGAAAAGATCAATTCACACTGAGGCCAACCAGAGGGGATCTTCTCCCTGTGTCCGTTAGAACCTCACAGGCAGGCTCCTATTCATACCCTAACTCCCACATCGGAGTTGCACAGTCTCACAACTCAGAGGAGCACTTAATCCGGGCCCAGACGCGACCTAATGTTCTCATAACACTGTCCCGACTAGTGCACCAGGGCTCAATCTACAGTCCTTCACTACTTCTCTCTCTTTAGTCCTTCCCTATTTCCCTCGCTCAGCCCCTCTTCCAGTGCACTGTTTTCCTTTTCTGGACCGCAGATTATAACAAGTGCTCCCTCGCACCTCTGGATCTGTGAGCAAAATGGCGGGGTCAACGGCAAGGGACTTATCCACTGATGTCGAATTAACTCGATCTCGAGAGCCTTGGTTTCTCTCAACTGAGGTCAACCTCTCTTCGTTCTCAGCTAGCTCCTCTCCCTTCAACTGAGCATCAGAGAAGGGCACATACTGAGGAACCGTTTCACTTTCCTGATCAGCGATGCCCTCCCTCACCCACGCATCATAGGGCAATGAAAGTGGAACCTTCTTCACGTGACTGACATGCGTCCACGACTTGTGGCCCTGGATCCTGAGTGCAGTACCCGTTGCCAGTAGTACCAATCGAGGCTCGTTCCACCTCGGCTCCAAGCAAGATTTCCGTTGATATCGACGAACCAATACCCAGTCACCGGGTTGGATGGAATGTCCAGGCCCCTCCGGTTGCGGCTTCAGCGTCTCTGCTACCTGCTGGTGAAGTGAACGGAGATCTTTAGTGAAATCATACAAGTAGTCTGTCAACAGAGGATATTCAATATCAGCAAAACATTTAGGTCTCGGGACACCCCAAACATTAGCTGGGCGACCAAGGACCACCTCATACGGGGAGATACCTGTTGTGGAATTCATTGTCACCCGAGTAGAAAGCAGAGCTAAAGGGAGTGCGTCCGGCCATCGCAGCCTTGTACTCTCTTGGATCTTAGCCAACTTTAACTTCAAAGTCCCATTATATCTCTCTACCAAGCCTGCAGATTGGGGATGTCGTGCTGCATTAAATTTCTGCTGAATGTGCAGTCCCTTACATATCAGTTTCATCAATCTGGCATTAAAGTGTGTCCCATTATCACTCCAGATCACCCAAGGCAATCCGTATCTGCTAAAATATTCCTTAATCAACACCTTTGCTGTTGCCATAGCTGTGTATTCTTTCGTTGGGAAAGCCTCCACCCATCTACTAAAAGAGCACACCACCACCAAAACATACTTAAGGGTGTTGACCCTCTCCATCTCAATATAATCCATCTGGATCACCTCAAAAGAAGGGGGTGCTAAATTACCGGGGAAAACAGGTGTCCCCCTCCCAGGATTGTATCGCAAACAGACCATGCAACGTTGCACTAAATGTGTCGCCACTCTAGAGATATTGTCATTACGCCATACTGGGTCCAGTAATTTACAAATCCCCTTTGCACTAACATGTGCCGGTCCATGAGCCATTGTGACAACAGGAAGAACATATGCGTCAGGGAGCAACCACCTTCGTTTGTCTGATAAGTCTGTCCAACAATCATCCTAGTCCAGTCGCCCCACACTCTCCCTCCATATCTTCAACTCGTCCTCTGTTGCCCCCGCCTGAATATCCCGTACACTCTCCACAGTACTCATAAACATGTCATTGTCTGGTACCCACCTAGCCGGTCCTGTCACAAACATACGTGGGAGTTTTGTCTTAGCAGTTTCTTTAGCTGTCTGATCTTCAAATGCATTACCCCGGCCCACATCATCCACCACTGCTTTGCGTGCACTACATTTGAATACAGCCAGTCTTTTGGGAAGTGTTAATGCGGGAAACATCCTTTACACCGCAACTTTTACAACGCACTACCATTACGACGTAACTTTAACAACGCAGGTATTACAACGCATTGCGCTGGAGGGCGCTCTAGGATAGGGAATAGTTTAATTACTATCCATCACCTTCCCTACTATCCACGGGGACTGGAGTTGGAATAGTAAATTAAACTATTCACTATCCAGCGCCCCCAACGCAATGCGTTGTAACGACTTGCGTCGTAAAAGTTGGTCCGTAATGGCATGCGTTGTAAAAGCATGCGTTGTAACGACATACATCCTGTTAATGCTGTTAACAATCATAGGATCAATGGGCCATGCTGTTTCTTCTGTCCATACGTTGTCAAAAAACCCCTTTCTGTCCACAGTCGCCCATAACTATGAGCCACGCCGAAGGCGTATTGGCTATCAGTATGAATATTCACATCCAGTCCCTCACTCAATTCACACGCTCGTAACAAGGCTACAAACTCCGCACCTTGTGCTGACTGATAAGGGACCCTAGATGTCTCCACAACCTACTGCAATGTTGTTATGGCATAGGCTGCAGTCTTAGTGCCTTTTGGAAGTTTAAAACACGAGCCATCAACATACAATTCCCCTTGGGGTTCAATTAAGGGAGTGTCTGTCATGTCTATCCGTCCCTTCGTTTCTTTCTCAGTCCGAAACAAACAATCATGGACATCATTGTCCTTTTCATCTGAAGGGAGGGGTAGTAACGTGGCTGGATTCAGAGTGGCACATCTTTTAATTGTAATATGAGGGGCAAACAACGTCAACTCATAGCCGGTGAGACGTCCACTCGTTAAATGCTGTGTCTGTGTCTTATTCAATTGGGTGTCCACAGCGTGCGGTACCACTGTGAGATCAGTGCCAAGGACGAGCCCCGCCGATTGTCTAATCGACACCGCAGCAGACGCTGTGTCTCTAAGACAGCTAGGCAACGCTCTTGCCAAATTGTCAAGTGTAGCGGAAAAATACGCACAGGGTCTCTGCTTCCCCCAAAACACTGGGTGAACACCGAGAGCGCGCAACCGTCCGCCTCATGCACATAAAGTACAAAAGGATTCTGGTAATCAGGGTTGCCAAGTACAGGTGCAGAACACAGAGCAGTTTTCAACAACTCAAAAGCTTCCTGGCATGCGGGGTCCAAGGCAAGGGCTCATGCACCTCCTTGGTAGTCAAATGAAGAAGGGGCTTGGTTAGTAAAGCATAGTTAGGTATCCACTGGCGACAATACGATGTTATGCCAAAGAACGCGGGCACCTCTCGTTGGGTCTTAGGAACAGACATATTAGTTATCGCCATAACACGCTCCGGCGTCAACCTCCTCCCCTCCTTCGATAGGAGATGACCTAGGTAGGTAACCTCCTGTCGACAATACTGACACTTAGAGAGTGACACCTAATGCCCAAATGATGCAAAAGTCGGACAGTGGCCTCCTTACAACCTTCCTCCGTGTCCGACGCAATCAACAAGTCATCTACATATTGCAACAACACATTACCCGCAGGGAGTTCCAAATCATCCAATTGCGTTTTCAATGCTTGACTGTAAATACTAGGGCTCTCAGTATAGCCCTGGGGAACTCTACAAAATCTGAAACTACGGCCAGATAATGAGAATCCGAAAAGATGGTGGCTATCAGGATGAAGAGGGATACTAAAAAATGCATTCTTGAGGTCCAAAACAGAAAAATACTTGGCCGTGGGAGGAATCATCGTCAAAATTGTAGTGATATCAGAAACTACTGGATATTGGGGCTCAACTACTTTATTAATCTGCCTCAAATCAATTACAAATCGATAAACATCTTTATGATCACAGCTAGCATCAGCAGAAGTCTTCTTAAGAATCGGAAGAATAGGACTATTGCACATATTGGAAACCGTCTCCTCCACCATCCCGGATTGTATCAAATCGTGAATGATCTGTAAGAGAGCCTTTTCACCCTCCTGTGAAATCTTATACTGGGGGATACGCTGTAAACTAGCTCCCTGCTTGACCTTAATGGAGACTGGTGCAATATTCAATGTACCCACATCAGTGTCACTACTTGCCCACAAAGCTTCTGGCACCTCTTTAAGCTGCAGTGGGAGAGGTTCGTCCTTAGAAAAGCATTGCTGAGCCCGTGCAACAGAGGGGCCCAGGGTAACATAAACACCATCCGGTGAACAGTAAATCGTAGCATGCAATCTCTTCAACAAATCTAGACCTAAAAGATTTTCACCACAATGGGACGTGAGAAGGAACGGAGAATCAACAGTAAAAGGACCAATCGTAAGAGTGAGTGGTTTAGAAATGGGGCTAATCACAGGTGTACCTGAAAACCCAACGGAGATGTTATTCTGGCCAGACAGAGCTGCCCCAGGGACCAGGGATCGCCCCACGGAACTCTTCATAGCCCACGTATCTACTAAAAACTTCTGGTGGTCCCCAGCAAGTCCGCAGTGACATAGGGCCCTCGCTGATCTACCTGCAATGACACTGGTCCCCTACTCTGCCCTACGCTGTCCTAATTGTGAGAAAAACCTGTCACTTCATCTACATCAAAGTCATCTTGATAATACTGTCTGTCTCGCTCCCCGTCACAATCTCCTCGGTAATGCTGTCTGTCCCTGTCACCATCAAAGTAGTTTCCACCTGTCCGCCGTCCCTCACTAGGTTGCCAGTCATCCCTACATACTTCCCTGCGACCTCTACCTCTGCCCCTTTCTCTGTATCCATCCAGCGGCTCCGGACACTCCCGCCACCAGTGACCCTCCTTCTTACAATTAGCACACTGATTTTCCCCTAATGCAAAACTCTTACTTCCTCCACGTCCGTGTCCAACTCCACCTCGCCCGGCCGCAGTGGGCGGGGCCCCATGTCCCCGTCCCCGTCCTCTGGCTACTTGCTGCAAGAACACTCTCGTTTTCAGGTCCTTTGCTTTCTACTCTGCTTTATCTTTACTCTCATTCTCCCTATGCTTGTAGTACTGTGCCATACTCAAAATGCCAGAAGGGGTGGACGTCGTCCACGTACTCTCAGAGGCCTGCAACCGCGCCGATATTTCCGGTAACAAGTTATGTACAAATCTGTTCACAAAAAGCCGCACCCCGCCATCCTGCGACAAATCCTGACCACTGAAATCCAGGAATGCCTCCTCAAAGCGAGTAAAGAAGTCAGACACACCCTCCTCTTTCTACTGACGACATGCAGTCAACTAATCCCAATCCACTTTCTTCGGTGGGAGAAGGGAATGCATGTACTTAATGATACGTCCAGGCAGGGCTAAAATCTCCTGCCTCGGTTTATCCCCCGGCTTCCTTTCCTAATCCCAATCCTTGAACTCCTGCCATGTGCCCCCCAACTCGTCTGCATGATCAGTACCACTCACTTGTCTCCATACATCCACGGGAACCAATAATCCCAAAAATAACTCTATCTCTACAAATGTCATGACCGTTGAAGTAGCCGCCTCTGTCACTTCCTTATAATAGGCAGTCGGATTCTTTCTAGAGTCAGGTAACTGTCCCTACAGTGCCAACACCTCATTCTTCTTCCAGAGGACATAAACCCATTGCTCTTGAAAGCGATATAAAAAAATCGGCCAAATGGTATTACAAGGTTTGTAGAGCTGCAGTAAAGCAACTTTCAAGTGCAATCAAAGATGGGACTTCCCAAGAGGTCAAACAAGAAAGGGCAAACTATAAAAAAAATACAACTAAAGGTAAAGAAGGACTTTGATGAGGATAGGTGGGTGTCCTTAACTAATGCTAGCTATAGGAAAAACTGGGTTAAATTCTGGCAATTAGTAAAGTGGGGCAGTGGTATGATTGGGCCCACTACAGTGAACAACGTACCTCCTGTATTTTGGGTAGAACATTACCACGCCCAATTTGCTTCCTCGCCGAGCGGCGTAATTGTTTATTCTGAGGTCATTACTGAGACAGTTTTAACATTTGATAGAGGTGAGATAGAAAGAGTCCTGGAAGGGGTTCCAGTGGGGAGGGCTCCGGGCCCGGACTGTATCCCGGCTCATATTTTTAAAGAAGACAAGAGGAACTGGACAGAGTATATTTTTATTATTATTAATGCCATTGCCAGGGGCGCGCAGTTACCAGATACCTGGCGTGGGGCGAAAATTATTCCCATATATAAAAAGGGTGACCTAGCAACTATAGGCCTATAAGCCTAATTGACACCATGCAGAAAATAGTTGCTAGACTTGTGCTTGGTAGAATCAACATATGCATAGTGGACCAGGATGTATTATCTACTTATCAAGCGGGCTTTCGACCCCACGTCAGTACCATTGACCAAGTCTTCAGATTTATGCTGATATATTGGAGTACAGTGATTCTTGCGGGGGGAACTCTCTACGCAGCATTTGTTGACCTAAAATCAGCATTTGACTTGGTCCCCCGCCACAAGCTATGGGACGCACTAAAGGAGGCTGGGAAGCGCAATGAAATCTTAAGCTTTGGCATTCGACTGCATGAGGCAAATTATGCCCAAGTTAGGTGGGGACAGCAGGGTGAATTGACAGAACGTTTCCCAGTAAATAAGCGTGTGCGGCAAGGATGTGTCCTTGCCCCTACTCTATTCTCCTTGTTTATAAATAAGGTTATTTCGTATTATACCAACTTTCCAACAGATGCCCCAACCCTCGCCGGTTCAAGGTTCCCTCTTTTAATGTTTGCAGACGACACTCTAATGTTATCTAAAACACAATCTGGTCTGCAGCGTGCCCTTGACAGATTTACAGAGTTTTGCAACGACCATGAACTGGTAGTAAGTGTTGACAAAACCAAGTTCATGGTGCTACACAAACGCAAACTCATCAAAGGCAGAGTAGTAATGAATGAAGTGTTTTTGGAACAAACGGATACCTTTACCTATCTAGGAGTGACTATGGGTAGGAAGACGAACTGGGCCCCGCAGTTAGATGTCCTAGTTCTCAGGCACAACCAGCTAGCAGGTGCCCTACTTAAAGAATGTACACTTTCAAATACTAAACCGGTGGGGCCGGTTTTATCGATTTATAACGGGAACATGAGAGCTTATATAATATATGGTGCAGAACTATGGGGGTTTGAAAATGTATCACACCTAGTCCTTGCGCAAAATAAGTTTCTGAGATCACTGACCGACCTGCCCCAGTCAACCCCCAGCAAGCCCCTGTTGTCTGAATTAGGCTGTCTCTCTATAGATGAGGTTGCGGGATACAGGCCCTCAGCCTACTGGAGGAGGATCTGGACCACACCAGAATTGGCGTCTTACGCCAATGCCCTTATGCATATTAGACAAGCCGACCTGTCCTCAAACATTAAATGGTTGCAGAAGATCAAGAGTAATTTGTTTGATATGGGGTTCCCCCACTTGTGGGGAGATCCAATAGGGAATGTATTTCCCAGTAAAAATGAGTATAAAGAACTATACTGGGTTATGATTACTAGGAAGATCCTGTCGTCGGTGAGCAGTAGTACGCTTAAAGGTATCTTCCTGGAGCTCAAGCTTTTGACGGAAGCAGAAGCCTACTGGAACTTGATTACAAAACCTGGTGATAGGAAACTATACCACCAATTTAGAGTAGGCACTCTACCACTAAGACTTTTTACTACAAAATTAAATAAGGCTTTAGATATCAATTGCCCTTCGTGCCCATTTCAGGAAGAGTCATTAACCCATGTACTCTTTGTGTGCCCAGCTTACAATGGCCCTCGTCGCAGGTGGCTTAAGCCACTGTGTCCAACCTTGGTACCAGATCGTGTATGACAGCCTTGTGTATTCTGGTATCGAACACCCGTACAGACATTGTTATCGCTATGGCGAAATTTCTTAGTTGGTCCTGGGCACTGAGAAGGAAAAACCTGGAGGCTGGTCGGGAATTGCACGTGTTGCTTGATTATGCCCCTAGTAGAGAAGGCTACCCTGATCGAATTTTATGGAATGGTTTTAGTGTGTATAATATAATATATTTATTTATATGGTTCATAATTGTTAGGAACTTTCGATAATGTTGATATTACATTTTGCGAGTATTGCATGTTTTCAGGATGATATATTTTTATATGACACTTTTATGTTGTATTGTGTCTCTTATGATTGTAATTATCTAATAAAGACTAATTGAACTGAGCTGAATGAATTAATGCATGAATGAATTGATGCGTTAATGAATGGATGAATGAATGAATTGATTTGTTAATTAAGTGAAGCCTTACAAAGTTCTACAGTGACCTTGAAATGTGTTCCAGCATTAAGGGGATGTAAAAGGAGTGCCCCCACATGTTTATTCCATGCTCTGGCCTACCCTTCTTCTTGTAGCAGTTTATGTGCACTGTGAAGCCTCATGCATGAATCAGTGCAGGGGGCTGCTATTTCCCAAGTCTGGATGAGGCTGATAGTACATTAATGTTCTGTATAATGTCCTGGCAAAGCAGTTTCCTCTAATCTCATATTCTTTCTAAGGGGGTCTCCTTATTTTGAAGTGAAAAGGGAATCCCACAAGTAGGGGGGCTTTTGCCAATGCCAAGGGAGGTGGGAAAATGCGCTTAATGATGTTGGTGCAGATTTAATATAGCCCAGGCCTCACTATCTGGCACCTGTCCAGTGGAACATCTGCAACTGGACAGGCAACATTTGGATCTGCCGGGCACTCAAGCAGAGAAACTTAATGTGCAACATGAACAAATATTGTCTTAGTTATTCAAACACCTGGAACCAATGAGCACAACTGAATGATGGATGCTGGATCCCTGTAACTGACTATGGGCCCGATTTAGCGGACAGAGTACTCCACTGCAAACGCAACAGCATACCTTTTAGGGTACAGAGAAGACTGCTGCGTCAGCAGTAATTTCTAAATTTGACGGATGGTAGTCCGTCGAGATGGGAGAGGTAATGTCCTCTGCCACCCTGATCAATCAATCAATCAACATATTTATACGGCGCATTGTACACCCGTGAGGGTCTCACAGCGCTGGGAGTGGCGCTGCTACTGCTCGAGCAGCCAGGTCTTGAGGTGTCTCCTGAAGGTCAGTAGGTCGTGGTCTACCATAGGTCAATGGGGAGTGAGTTCCAGGTCTTTGCGGTGAGGTGGGAGAATGATCTGCCGTCGGCGGTCACTATTCGGATGCGTGGGAAGGTGGCGAGGGCGAAGTCAGCGGAATGGAGCTGGCGGTTCGGGGTGTAGAAGGTGAGTCGTGAGGTATGCTGGTGCGGTGTTGTGGAGTGCCTTGTGTGCATGGGTGAGGAGCTTGTAGGTGATCCTCTTGTTGACAGGGAGCCACTGCAGGTCTCTCAGGTGTTCAGGTGTTCTGTGATATGGCTGTGTCAGTGGATGTCGAGGATGAGGCGGGCAGAGACATTCTGTATGCATTGGAGTCGCTTCTGGAGTTTGTCCATTGTTCCCACGTAGAGGGCATTGCCGTAGTCCAGTCTGCTGCTGACGAGGGCCTGGGTGACCGTCCCACTGGTTTCGGTGGGGATCCATCTGTAGATCTTGTGGAGAGTGATGAAGCAGGAGGATGAGACGACGTTGACTTGTTGGGTCATTGATAGTGAGTCTAGGAAGAATTCCAGGTTGTGTGCGTGGTCGGTGGGTGTCCGGGCGACTCCCAGTGTGGCTGGCCACCAGGAGTCATCCCGGGCAGAGGGGGTGGGTCCGAGGATGAGGACCTCCGTCTCGTTTGAGTTCAGCTTCAGGCGGCTGTTCTTAATCTATTCGGCGACGGTTTACATTCCTTCGTGGAGGTTGGTTTTGGGGGTAGTGGGGTCCTTGGTGATGGAGAGGATCAGCTGGCGGTCACGGTGTATAAAAAGATATTGCGGTCGTGCAACCGGACGATGTTGGTGAGAGGTGCCATGTAGCCGTTGTAGCATGTCGGGCTGAGTGATGATCCTTGGGGCACACCGCAGATGATTCTGGTGGCTTCCGAGCGGAAGGGGGAGAGGCAGACACTCTGCGTTCTGCCGGTTAGGAAGGAGGGGGTCCAGTCCAGGGTTTTGTCGCAGATCTCTGCATTGTGTAGACGTACGCATAGGGTGTGGTGGCAGACGGTGTCGAAGGCGGCCGACAAGTCCAGGAGGATGAGGGCTGCTGTTTCGCTTTTGTCACGCAGGGTCCTGATGTCGTCGGTGGCGGCGATGAGAGCGGTTTCGGTGCTGTGGTTACTGCGGAATCCTGATTGGGATGGGACCAGAGCATTGTTCTCTTTGAGAAAGTGTGTCAGTTGCCTGTGAACGGGAGCAAGGATACGGGCCTGAAGTTCTTGAGGTCTTATGATCCGCCTTGGGTTTCTTGAGTAAGGCGTTGATCTCGGCATGCTTCCAGCTCTACGGGAAGGTGGCGGTCTCGTAGGAGGTGTGGATGATCTTCTGGAGGTGAGGTGCGATGGTGGTGCTTGCTTTGTTGCAGATGTGGTGCGGGTAGGGGTCTGTAGGCGAGCCGGAGTGGATGGTGCTCATGGTTTTGATGGTGTGTTGACCTTGGTCCAGGATAGCAGGAGGTCAGTGTGGCTGGGGGTGGTTGTTCTGAGGTGTTGGTGGCTGTCGGGGGGTCTGGTTGTTGAAGCTGTCGTGGATGTCTACGATATAGCGGTGGTAGAAGGTGGCTAGGGAGTTGCAGATGTCTTGCGACGGCAGGATGTCGTTAGAGTTGGAGCTGGGGTTGGAGAGTTCCTTCACAATGTTGAAGAGCTCTTTGCTGTTGTGTGCGTTGTTGTCGATGCGTTCCTAGAAGGAGGTCCTCTTGGCAAGTCGGATGAGTTGATGGTGCCTGCCAATGGCGTTCTTGCGGGCCGTGATTTTATCTGGTGGCTGTTCGTGGTGCCACTTCTCGAGTATTCTGCAGTTCTGTTTGGATACCTAGAGATTGGCGGTGAACCAGGTGGCTTTTCTGTCGGTGTGTCTGTTGGATGGTTTCTTGAGCGGGGCAAGAGTGTTGGGGCAGTCATCGATCCATTGCCTGAGGTTGCGGGCGACAGTGTCAGTGTCGGTATGGTCGGTTGGTGGGTTTCGAGCGAGGGTGACTATTACCTGGTCTTCGGTGACCTTGGTCCAGCTGCGGTGGGGGGTTCGTTGAGGGTGGTGAAATGTGGTGGGTTTCTTGCAGGTGAAGTGGACGCAGCATTGGTCAGTCCAGGGGAGTTCGGTGGTGTGGCTGAAGGTGACATTGTTGCTTGCGGTGAACAGAGTACAGAGTACAGTTTTTCAAACTTGTAATCAGGCACTACATTGCCTATGTGTGTATAGCTGATCGTAGAGTGCAAACTTCACTCAAGAGTAGCGGAGCGCAGACCAATCGCCGTATCCCTGACTTTTGATTAAGGCCCGTTGGTGGTGAACTTTATCTTGTGGAGGTGGGTCAACTGCTGCTTTTTGAACTGAAGAAGGGTTGGGGCACATCTGATGTTAACTGGGGTGTTGTTCTATCTCCTGTAAGCATAGTACAAGAAGGCTTGTCATCTGTTTTTTCTTTTCAACGGTTTTCGGTTTCTGTCTGGTGATGTACAGGCATCTGGTGTAGTGCTGTCCACTGGTTTCTCTGCCCTCTGAAGTTAATTCCTCTGCCCTTGATGATAGTATATTCTAGGAGGGAGACCAGTGTAGTTCTCTCAAGGTTGGACTTCTTTACGCCTTTGATGATATGTATTTGTGCATGCAGGATCCCTTCCAGGGGAGCCAGCACGGTGCCAGGGTGAGAGCAGGGCAGGAAGTTGTCCCCATCTAGTTGTGAGAAGGCTAAGGTTTGGACTGTTGTTTAGAAAAAAGTTTCCGAGACGTAGGGTTTCACTTTCTTCAGTAAAGAGAGTTGTTACCGTGCAGTCTTTATTTTCTTTCAAACGTGTTTCGCTGCAGCTAGTGTCAGGGTTGAGTGGTGGGAGGCAGGGCGGCGGGGTCAGGGTGGATAAGCACGCCAACAAGGTACTACACAAAAAAAAAGAACTTAACTTCAGCCAACTGCCTCACACTTTCTCCTGCCTCTCTGCAAAGTGACTGCCAGAATCCTCTGCAGGCAAGCATGAGAGCAGTGTCGGAGTGGCCTGTGCGCCCTTGTTTTGCACTCCCTTGGAGGCAGGGTACCTGTGCCTGCTGTCTCCAACTCGGCAACGCAGCTGAGGTTGGAGACACCTTCACTGTGCATGACAGTTTGGCACCTACTACTCCCCTACAGTGTCTGTCATTCCCCCTGACCCTGATTCCAAGATTAGGCACACTTAGGATAAATATAAAATGAAAATAAATTGGGTTTAAAACCTGTTTTATTATCGTTTCATTGTTCACGTTTTTGGGAGAGTGCTGGC
The DNA here is from genome assembly GCF_964261635.1 of Lissotriton helveticus. Classification (NCBI taxonomy): domain Eukaryota; kingdom Metazoa; phylum Chordata; class Amphibia; order Caudata; family Salamandridae; genus Lissotriton; species Lissotriton helveticus. Next base: position 383,286,872 of record NC_136062.1, read on the forward strand.
AATGGGGGAGGCGACGCTCCTCCGTTATAGCGGACGAGCCGCCCCTGAGTGTTCTTTGAAGATGAAAATGGTGTCCAGGGAGAGCTAAAGTGATTACTTGTTTGCTATCAGCTGGAGGATGACCTGTCCAAGTTCATCTCAGAGAACTAGTCTTGAGTCTGTGATTGCTACAACTGGTTGGGATGAGTTTGAATGTTTATAGAGCCAGAGACCTGGGAGGCCCCATTTGTAACAGCCTATTGGGCGAGTCAAAGACTGTTTTGGGTACATCCATCCTAGGTTGGGAAGGACTCCATTCCCCATAGGTACATTAATCAATGACAGTTTTGAGTGTGTGCAGGACAAATACTGGTTGCACAACAACTTTCATAATGATGAAAATTTCTCTTTTAGAAAATAATGCACAGTATTTGCAGTCTGGGGCAGAATCTTCACCAGTGCTTCTCTGGTAAGAAACTTGTGATGGAAAATTACAGATTTACAGAACCAATATCACACCAAGCCACTTGAATGAATATAACCTGTGACCTCAGTATAACCTCTAAATCCATTCTATGATTGATTCTAGATCCAGCCTCACCTTCTCTTGAGATTAAGCCCCTGTACCACCACATGGACACTGTTCTCAATGTTTCTAATCACCTCGACACTCTTAGTAAGAATAAGTAACTAAAATGCAGACAATCAACCCAAACTCTTGATCCGTAAATGCCGGCAAATATTGTAAATTATAGCACATGGAATGTGGACACTTGAACACAATATCTTGAAGTCTTCTTACCCGGGAAATGACTATCTTTACCGTGTTTTAATTATATTAGTACTATTTACAATTTCTATTCGCATAAACATGTATACAACAGGAGATACTATATTTATCAAAAGGAAGTAGTATATTATTCAACAGGAAGTAGTATAATAATCAACAGGAAGTAGTATACTATTCAACAGGACATAGTATAATAATCAACAGGAAGTAGTATATTAATCAACAGGAAGTACTATATTAATCAACAGGAAGTAAGCAGTATATTATTCAACAGAAAGTAGTATATTATTCAACAGGACGGAGTATAATAATCAACAGAAAGTAGTGTATTGATCAACAGGACGTACTATAATAATCAACAGGGTGTAGTATATTAATGACCTGACAATAAGTCTAAATAGGTTTAAACTATTAGTCCTAATAGGGTGTGGTGTTTGCTTTTTGTATATGTATTTAACTTCTCTTGCTACACATAAGTTACAGTCAATAGATGTTTCTATTACACTCTGTATAACATGCATGTCAAAAATACCATGCATCAAGGTTTTATGATATTCCTCATACATATAAAATGAATGCCCTAAGCAACACTGACACCTATATACTACTTCAAGATGCTATCTTCCACAACTCCGAAGACGCCTTTGCACAAACCACATTTGACCGACCCTTCCATTCACACCTCCCACCTGTGGTTCCGTGAATACTGAACCCGTTTTATAAATGGCATGGTTTTGTTACGAATTCGATATTAGCGAACCGTAACTAGTTAGTTCGGCAAGTATGAGTGTTTTCGTCATGTTAGACCGATGGATTCACTACGTAATTAGGGATTTCGTTTTGAACTCTTGGGTTCCATTTTGTGTGTGGCAGCCATTTTGTGGTTGCCCTCACATAGGCCGATGACTGTGGATGAACTGGTCTTTTTAAGTACACGTATACTTTAGCTCCAGTTCGTGCTGACTTTTGTTTGACCTGAGTGAACTGACCCTGTTGCCTGAAGCTGACCTTGTTGAACCAGTTCCTGCCCTTTAGCTGATCTAGATTAAGGATCAGAGCACAGGACGTCGTAAAAATTCTATTGCACACAAACATGCATTATCTTACTTCTATCTGTTTTTTGTTCCTACTTTTATGGTCTATTTATGATATGGGTTGTGGTCCTTTTATTATGGGTTTTGTCCGGCTTGTCTAAAGAAGAATGTTGGGTTTGTTCAGTGATTGATCATGGGCCGGACAACTGTAAAATGGGTTTGTCGTTATGCAATACTTATTGCTGTGGAAACATGTGATTGGTTAAACTGTAAACTAGGAATGTTTGCCTGAAGCACAATGTTTTGCATAAAAAGGGATGACTTGCTTTGTAAAATTGAGCAGTCTCCTGAGAACTCATACCGTGATGACTTCTAGGACTTCTGTTACTGGCTGCAGCCAATAAATTTGATCTCTGACGCCACCTAGAAGCATTCCGTGTCTCTGTTTGCCAGGACAGGTGAATCCGAAGACATCGGGCGTGTCCCTGACGCCGCCGGTTCTGATTGACCCGGTTCTTCAGTTGGCGCCCAACGTGGGGCGACTTCAGTGGTACCGGTCCAAGCCCGAGGATCGCGAGGAGCTTCGTGAGGAAATTCTGGAGGAAGGCCGCCACTTCATCGACCCCTGTATGTCGACGTGGATCGAAGGTGTTTGCTGCGAGGCTTCCCGCTTTCCGACGGCTACGTAGGACTGCTGCCCTGACTGTCACCCTGTCTTGCACCCTCGATAGATGATTTGTAGAGCGAGACGATAGACGGTCTTCTGGTGGCGTGACAGATAATTTGGTTAAGTATAAGTGGGTCGCTCCCACGAATTTGTTTGGTTCTTGGTTCTTGGTTCTTGGTTCTTGGTTTGGTTCTTGGTTTGGTTCTTGGTTTTTGGTTCTTGGTTGATGCGGCTGCTGCAGCAATCGAAGCCGAGGGGCTCATATATTAGTATCGACAGTCGATAACCCCTTGAAGTTGGAAGCTAGATTAGTGAGATATAAGATGCCTGGTCTTAGCAAACTTAGAAAATGGTTTAGTTGTGGTTGAAACAAGGATTCCCGACTAGAGGACTCCGGTTAGAACTCCGACTTATGAGCTCTATTCAAAACACGGAGTGGGTCCTATTACTTATAATGAAGTATGGATCCGTTACACTAAAAAGGATGGTGTTTTACGATGGCCGCAACATGGTAGTTTTGATACTGAGATTTTAGAAAATCTAGAAACAAAATTGTTTAGAAAGAAAGCATTGTTTGACTCCTTCCGCCTTTGGCGTAAAGAAGCCAAACAGAGAGAAATTAAACAAGCTAAACGAGATAGGAAAGATAGGAATGTGTCAATTATGCAAGCTGCTAGGCAGTTTAAAGAAAACGAAGAAGATAAAGCAATTGAGGTGTCAGATAGGCAACGTTGCATGGCCATAGATAAATGTTATCCGGCCTTGCCATCTCCTCCTCCAAAAACGATTGAAGATCTTGAGAAAGATCCTTTGATTTCTCACTTGTTGAGATTGCCACCTCCTTATGTACAGGGTGCTACTGCGCCTCGATTACCATCGGTTGTTCCACCCTTTGTTGTTCAGCCTCCTGCTGTTGTTCAGCCACCCTGTGCTCCACAGTTGGTTTTGCCTCTTCCTGCGCAACCCGCTCTAGGGTCGCCAGCTTTGCTACCAGCTTTGCCTCAAACTCCTTTGCCTTCCGCTTCTGCATCTGAGACTCCTACTGTTCTCGTTCCTACACCTTCTTTGCCTCAAAACACTTATTCTCCTGTTCTTATGTCTGCGTCTTCTCCTTCTATTCGAAAAAGAATGACAGAGACTGTTTCTACTCTGTTGTCTCCATTGTTTGGGTCACTGAATATGACCCCTGTTTCGGAACGTAAGCAGAGTCGTAGTCAGCTTCCTGGTTCCGAGGAACGGGCTGTGTTGCATTTGTTGGCTCGTAGATGGATTATTATGCTTCAAGGTATGATTTACCAGCAGTTATGGATATTTTCTTTCAGTGGGAAACGCCTAAGCAAAGGTATGTTTTTAATGTGATGTGTATGTTTCTGCGTCAGGAATGGGAAGATAATGATTTGAGTTTGATCCCGCAGGAACTACTTGATGTTCAGTCGGATTTTGCTAAAGGGATAATAGTGGAATCTGATATTACAGATGCCGTAGAGACGATACTGGCTTTTAGGTCTAGACTTCCGTCTCAGACATTGTACGAACCTGATTCCTCTGTTAGGAGAAAAGCAAGACAGTATCCAATGAGAGAAGTTCCTCCTATATGGAAGGAAGCAGTTAAGGCTAATGTAAATCAGGGTATTGTTGCCGCTCCGGCGCATTTTCAGCGAATATAGGTACATGTTCCTTGGTAGAGAGCAGAGGTCTTGGCTCTTAAGCAGACCTTACCTGACCCTCGTAAGAATCCTGCTGGTTACTATAAGGAGTTGTCTCAGACAGTAGAAGCATGTATCATGAATCTAGCTGATATAGATATGTTGATGGGTAATGTGGTTCTACAACCTTTGTGGGCGAAGATTCGTCATGAGAATCATGCAGCAGAATTAGGGGACACTTGGCGAATATTATTGCTGCAGATGGTAGACAAGAGGGAGGTGCTAAACCTGAACCTTTGGTTTCAGAATTGCCAGGTAGAATTATTACTATGATGAAAACGAAGATGCCTGCGTTACGAGTGAATTGGGATAAGTTAGCAGCATGTAAGCAGAAGAAAGACGAGAGTGTGTCTGACTTCTTCACTAGGTTTGAAGAGACGCTTATTGATCACAGTGGTCAGGATATGAGTACAGAAGGTGGTCAAAGGTTGTTTGTGGATACATTTGTTTTTAAATTGCTTCCCAAACTTTCCAATAAGTTGAAAGATTCTGAGAGTTCATGGGCCGTTTCTACGTCGGCCCAGATATTGGCTACTGCCTAATATTACGAGAATAGGGATAAAGATGAGAAGGATAAAGCGGAGAAGAAAACAAAAGATTTAAAGACGAAAGTTCTTTTGCAGCAAGCTTATCCGCCTCGTCAGAATTAGCCTCAGTTTCAGCAACCTCCGCAATTTCAGAGATTGTTACAGAAACCTGAGCCATATGTTCAGCGATTCTTTCCTGGCCCTAATCAGTGTGCTTACTGTAGAGAAGAAGGCCATTTCAAGAATAGTTGCCCGGCTCTGTTACAGCGTGCGAATGGTGCACCTGGTCAGAGAGGTCGTGGTGGTTTTCAGCAAGTGCCTAGAGGAAGAGGTCGTGGTGTGGTCCCCCAGAATGAGCGTTCCTCTTCCCTACAGAATTCTGTGAATTATTTTGACAGACAGAATGTTCCGAGTGGACAGTCTGCCCAGTATTATGTTGAGGATTACTGTGTCGAAGGTGAGAGTGTTGGTTATAATGATAGCTAGGACAGCCATGGGCAAAGAGAGGGAGTAGTGTCAGTTCCATTAGATCAGAGTGGACCTTATGTTGAAGTGATTACACTTCACAAGTGTTTTTCTTTTTGATACTGGTGCGACAAAGAGTTCTATTATGCATTCTAAACTCCCTGGCGCACCTTTGTCTGGCTTAACCAATGTTTCTGTAGGATTTTCAGGCGCCCCAGTTCGTAACCCAGTTACTAGTCCTTTGTCCCTTTCCATTGGCCCTTGTGAATTGGAAGCTCCACTTATTCTAACAACTGGTTGTAATGAGAATCTGTTGGGATTGGACTTGCTGAAAAGATTGTATGCGACATTGCATTGTTCTCCTTCGGGAGTACAGCTCACTCTTGGTAAGAAAGTGATTTCTCCAATGTATTTGTCTAAAGAGTGTTTGCCACTGGAATTGCGTTCGCTTCCTGATACGCTTTGGGCTACGGGTCCAAATGATGTTGGTCTTTTGCAGATTCCACCGTACGCTTTGGGCTACGGGTCCAAATGTTGTTGGTCTTTTGCAGATTCCACCGTATGTTGTTACTCTTAAAACGAATGCTAAGCTACCTCGTATTCCCCAGTATAAAATATCGAGTGATGGTGAGCGAGCTCTATTGGCGATTGTCTATGATCTGGTTGAGAAGGGTGTAGTTGAAGAAACGAGAGGAAATGTGTGTAACAGTCCTGTTTTGCCTGTTCTTTAGCGTACTGGTGCTACTAAGCCACCTGTGTATCGGTTTGTGATCGACCTTCGAGAGGTCAATAAGATCGTCATGCCACAGTTTCCCGTGGTACCTGATATTACTGCTTTGTTGACGTTGATTCCTGCTTCGGCAGCCTGGTTTTCTGTCATTGACTTGAAGAATGCTTTCTTTAGCATTCCGATCGCTGAGGAGAGTAGGGATATTTTCTGCTTCGCTTTAGGAGGACGAAGCTTCCGGTTTAAGAGAGCTCCCCAAGGTTATTGTGAAAGTCCTTCAATCTATAGTCAAGCGTTGAAAACTCAGCTTGATGGTTTTGTGTTGCATGCTGGTGCTACTCTTATTCAGTACGTTGATGATTTGTTGATTGCTGCTGATGAAGAAAAGATTTGTAAAGAGGCTACTTTTTCGTTGTTGCGGTATTTGTCTGACCTTCACCATAAAGTGTCACCTTCAAAGTTGCAATATTGCCGCCAAGAAGTAACCTACTTAGGTCATCTCTTGTCGAAGGAGGGAAGGCGATTGACCCCAGAAAGAATTCAAGCGATTGCGCAAATGAGTGTGCCATCCACACAGAGAGAAGTTCGTGCTTTTTTGGGTATTACGTCATATTGTAGGCAATGGATCCCCAACTTTTCACTGTTGGCGAAACCTTTGTTAGCATTAACTACGAAAGATACTCCGTATCCTCTTCACTGGTCTGATGAATGCCAGAAAAGTTTTTCTGAATTACGTGATGCATTGTGTTTGGCTACTGTGTTGGGTACTCCAGACTATAGTAAGCCCTTTACATTGTACGTGCACGAGAGAGAAGGATGTGCGTTGTCAGTGTTGACACAATCTTTTGGGGACAAGCAGCGTCCATGCGCGTATTTCTCAGCAACGTTAGACCCAGTTGCTATAGCATTGCCGAGTTGTTTGAGAGCTACAGCCGCAGCTGCCGTTTCTATCCGACAGTCTGCTGGTCTGGTATTGGATAATACGTTGATTGTGATGGTTCCGCATGCAGTGGATACCTTATTAAACAGGACTAAGACACAGCACCTTACTAGTGCACGTCTTTCAGGTTACGAGTTGACACTGTTGGCTAGCCATGTTCATATTAGGAGATGTAACGTGTTGAATTCAGCTACGTTGTTGCCGATCTCTACAGAGACGGATGCTCAAGAACAGCATGATTGTTTTCTTCGTACAGAGGAAGAAACACAAGCTAGAGTAGACCTTAGGGACACTCCTTTTGATAATGTTGATGGTACGCTGTGGGTTGATGGTTCGTGTTTTAAGCTTCCGAATGTTGAAACGACTGCAGCGTATGCTATCACAACTTTAAATACAGTTGTAGAGACAGCACGCATACCACAGAATTCTGCGCAAGCAGCAGAGTTGATTGCACTGACTAGAGCGTGTGTGTTGTCGGAAGGAAAGCGAGTGAATGTATATACTGATAGTCAGTATGCGTTTGGTGTTGCGCACAGTTTTGGGTGTTTGTGGAGAGAGCATGGGCAGTTAGTGAATGAACTTTTGGAATCTCTCACTCTCCCAAAGCAGATTGCAATTATGAAATGTAGTGCGCATAAGAGAGTTGTGGACGATGTTGGTCGAGAGAATGCGTTTGCGGATGAAGTTGCAAAGGAAACAGCGAAGGATGTGATGAGCCGAATGTATGTTGCAGGCCCTGCGAGATGGATTGGTGCTGGTGGAATGTGTGAAAACACAATAGAAAGTGTGAAGATGATTCAGACTGAAGCTACAGAAAAGGAAATGAATGTTTGGAGAGAGAGTACGGGTATGTTGGATACTACAGGTTGTTGGATTGAGTTCGCGGAACACCAGCGATGGTTGTTGCCAGATGCGTATGTGCTCCCAGTGGTAACAATGGCTCATGGATTGGCTCATATAAGTTCAAAAGGGATATGCAAGTTGTTGGCTCCAGTTTGACAGAATGCTGGAATCCCGAAATGTGCAGAGAACGTGGTGAAACATTGTATGATTTGTCTGAAATATATTCCTGGTAAGGGAATTCCAACTCCAGCTGGTTATTTTGCTCCTCCGACGTATCCGTTTGAGGTGATACAGTTGGATTATATTCACATGGAAAGATGCAACAACCTAAAATACATTCTTGTGGTTGTTTGCGCCTTTTCTAGATGGATAGAGGCTTACCCCCTAAAAGATAATACTGCTTTGTCTACAGCCAAAGTTTTGTTGAGAGAGTATTTCCCTAGGTATGGATTGCCGAAAATTGTATGGTCGGACAATGGGAGTGAATTTGTGGGTCAGATCATGAAGAAAGTATGCTCTGGATTAGGAATTAATCAAAAGTTCCATGCAGCGAATCACCCTCAGTCTGCTGGACTTGTCGAATGTTACAATGGTACGCTCAAGTTGAAATTGGCTAAGGTACAAGCGAGCACTGGTCTTACATGGCCAGATGCCTTGCCGTTGGCTCTTTTGTCAACAAGGATGACTGTGCATTCTAGAGTGGGACTTAGTCCATATGAAGTTGTGTTTGGACGTCCAGCGAATGTTTGGAGTGTGCCTCGTCCGAAAGAATACAGCAGTATTGAATACCCTATTTTGGTGGATTACTTACATGACTTGACTGCTAAATTACGTGTTCTCCACCAACAGGTCTATGACACTCTGCCGACAGCCACTACAGATCCAGGCCACGTACTTGAACCTGGCCAGTATGTCTTTGTGATGAACTTTCAGCGTACCAAGAACTTACAGCCTAGATGGACCGGCCCCTATTTGATTTTGCTGGTTACTAGAACCGCTGTTAGGGTAGCAGGCAAAAAGAACTGGGTGCATGCCACCCATTGTAAAAAAGTTCCTTTGCCTCTGCCATATGATCAGTGGGTAAGGGATGGTAAAACTGATTTTGACTATGAGAAGGTCCCTAGATTCATTCCATTTAGTGATGCTCATTTGATATGGACACAGTCTGAACGTGAGGATGATGAGGTTCTACTAGCTGCTATGCCTCCGCATCTAATACTGGACACCACTGAGCCTGAACTATTATTCCAAAGTCAAACGAAGCCTGGAAAAGACTGTTATAATTTGTGACCAAGGAACAATGAATGAATGAAAGTATAATTTTTCCTTTTGTTTTTGGAGAACGGCACTCTTTCATCCAAGAAACTGCTTTGGCCTATTTTTCTTTTTCGAGCTGCCATCCGAGCTCAGCTGTAGGATCACGGTGAAAAGACTAGAGAGTGTAGCCGAAGACGCAAGGTCGGCGGTTCTGGTTGGTCTAAGGGAGTTCCCTGGGCTGACAGAAGCGTTCTTTAGCGAAAGGAACCAACCGCCGTGAACGGCATCGGTTAGAGGATGTAGTTTTTTTGAGATTGAGAGAGCTGCCGAGAAAAATAATTTGAAAGTGAAACTGTGTAAATTAATGAGTAGCAAATGTTTTTTGATAATATGTCTTTTAATGTTATTTAGCAAAACGATGTTCTTAGTGTGATATCTTGTTTTTTCTTCCCAATTGACTTCTGCACCCACCTCCCAACCTATGTCTTTTCCTACTACTACTTCTTTGCATTCTTTTCATACTTTACCTGAACACGAGCAAATTAGAAGGTTGGAATTTGTGAATAATTCTTTTGTACAGCTTCTGCATCAACACCAGTTAGTAGTAAACACCACTAATTGTTGGGTGTGTGGTCTTATGCCACATACTATGGATAGAGGTATTCCTTATCTGGTTCTGCCATACAGTTGCAATGGGTCCGTATGGGCATATCAGACGATGTTCATTTATGCCATCGAAGTTTATCCCCTGCGTTCCATGAGAGATAACTCAAGTAATAAAGCCTTGGTGAAAGGAATTACAGATATGATTAGAGATATCGAAACGTATAAGACCATTACCAAGGATGAGTTATTAGCATATGTTGGCTGGAATGCAACTGGATATAGTATTAGTCTAGGTGAGAAGCAGAGACGAAAAAGGTCACCTCCGATTTGGATTGTACCCCATTGTGGTCATTTTTGTCTGCATGGGAAAGGCAAGAATCCGAGAGCTCAGTTAGGGAAGAGTGTTTGTACTCAGACGTATGTTTTTGCGTCCCAAACTCCCCACCGTTTTTAGCAGCTAAGGGCACGTATTTTGTCTGCTATGATAGAGCGTATACGTGGTTGCCCCCTGATTTTTTGGGCACATGTTATGTGGCGCATTTGTTGCCCCCTACGTATACTGCTGCTGTAGATTACCACAGAACGAGAGGTTTTTTTTTTTTTTTTTTGTGTCCTCATAACCACCATATAGACGAAGTACCAGAAGGAATTAACGTAGAATAACTGTCTCAGTTTATAAAAAACTGGAAGGGATATGAATCTAGCGGGGGCCAACTATCTCTCAGCTTTCAATCGTATTCCAAAAGGCACAGAGTCTAAAATTTACCAAACTATGGCAAGACCTTGGGGTATTTTTTAGCAGCCAGGTGGGGACCGGGCATGAACCGGTTAACGGCTGTTCCATTGGTACCAAATATAGAAGCACCATTGGAGATCAATCATTGGACCCGGGGAAAAAAAAAAAAAACCCGGATAAGTCAATGAAGCCACGAGAGTAGATACCAAAAGGCCCTTTTACTGTGATTACCAGGTCTGGCCAGGTCAATAACTGAGGTCTGCAAAACTGAGTTCTTCCAATCTCCATAAGTAGGAGGTAAAGGGTCTTTCCACTTTCTGCAGATCTCTCTTCTTGCGAGCAGGATGGCGTAAAAGACTAGACATCTGGCGGTATGTTGTAAGTCTTCTAGGACTCCAAATACTATTAGAGGCAAATCTATGGTAACAGGACTTCCCAATGATTCTGTGAGAGAGTTGCTAATATCCTTCCAAAATGTGGTTAATACTGGACACTCAAAAAACATGTGTGTATCTGAAGCCGCAATCAAACCACATTTAGTACAAGATACTGACTGGCCTCCTGCAAACTTAGATAGTCTAAGGGGGGAATAGTATGCCCTATGCAGGGTAAAAACATGATTTCTGCGAAGCCAGGATGGTTTGACAATGTTCCATAGAAGTTCGAACGAAGTCTTCCAAAGATTTTGTAAGTTCTGATACACCAGGGCAGAGCCCCATAATGACTCTGGCAGAACAAAGTCCCCATCTGACTCCTCCAGAATGAAATTATACCATTTAGATATTTCTTTCCTTGCTGGACCGCTGCTTAATAACTCAGTGATAAATGGACTATGCCCTCCGAGTTTAAACTAATTCTTATTGGCAGGAGATGTTTTATAGGCAACAGCCCAGCTATGGAACTGTATATATTTAAAGCGTGAAAAGTTAGGGCCAATCTTAGCTTGCAGGTGTTCCCACGAAAGTAGATTTCCCTCATAGTAGAGGTCGCCCCATACTTCCAGGCCGGCCTCTCTCAGAGGAGTTGCTATAATGCCCTCAAGCCAGGCTGGATTTTCAGGCAAGTCCCATAACGGAGTATTTTCACAGAGATAATTTACTTTTATGGTTTTCATGACTTCTGCCCATGTTCTGGCCAGACCCTGTAGAGTCTTCACTTTAATTTTCTTAAAGAACTTTGGGTTACCACACTTAAAAAGAAAACCAGAATAATTGATTCTTTCCCCATTCAAAATGGCTGCATACATAAGACCCACACCTGAAGCTACGTGACCCTTCAACAGCATTCGTGAGTGAGATAATTAAAAGGCCCAAGCATAGAATCTTAAATCTGGAGCTGCCAAGCCACCCTTATCACGACGCCGTCTTAGTTTTTTCCAGGCGATCCGTGGAAGATGATTATACCAAATAAAGGATGATATATTTGATTGAAACTTGGCTAAGGTTTTTGGATCGAAGTATAAAGGAATAGTGTTAAATAAAAAGGAAATTTTTGGAAGAATAGACATCTTGATAAGATTAGCTCTACCTATTAATGAAAGAGGCAGGTGTGACCATGATACAAGAAGCTTACGGCAATCCTTAATAACTGCAGACAAATTAACTTGGACTATTTTATTAATATCTTTTACTATCGTCAAGCCAAGATATCTCATGGAGCTCCCCGATTGAAATTCTGCTGGAATTCCATACAAGCATTTCAGTTTTGGCTGCGTTGATTTCATATCACGACACTTGTCCAAAGGTATGAGCCAATTTCATGATTGCCGGGAGGGCCGTAGTGACGTGTGATGTAAGGATAAGCACGTCAACGGCATATAATGCCACCTTCCTTGTCCAGCCTTGATAATAAAAGAGTTGGATGGAGGGCTCCTCTCTTAAATATTGCGCAAAAGGCTCGATATAGAAATCAAAAAGTAACGGGGAGAGCGGGCACCCCTGTCGGGTTCCCCTAGTGATGTGAAAAGGGCTCGATAGATCACCATTGACGAGAAGAGATGCAGATGGACTACTATACAACAAGCCAATCGCCCTACGAAACCTTTCCCCAACACCGAACTTGGCCAAGGCCTCCGACAGGTACACACAGTTAACCCTGTCGAAAGCCTTGGTTGCGTCCAACGTAAGGGCCGCCAATGGGAGATTTTTAGTAGTTGCGATATCTATAGCACCAATTAAATCATAAGTTAATTCGTATAATTGTCTGCCCTTCAGAAACCCCTTTTGATCAGAATGAAGAACAGAAGGTGCGATATCAGCCAGTCTTAAGGATAGGACTGTTGTGAAGATTTTATAGTCCACGTTCAGAATGAAGATTGGCCTATACGACCCACACATTTCCTTAGGTTTACCCGGTTTTAAGATAAGGGTAATATAGGCGTTATCCCAAGATGTAGGAGGGGGCATTCCTTCTAAAAGTATTTGGTTAAACAGCTTGGTGAGGAAGGGAACGATCTCTGAGTCCAAGATTTTATATAACTCAGCTGGGAGCCCATCGGGTCCGGACGCCTTCCCCTTCTTGCCACTCTTTATAGCAGATCTCACTTCGTTCTCTGAAATAGGTTTATCTAAGTTTTGGGATTGTTCAAGAGAGAAAGAGGGTAGAGTAATATTATTCAACCAGCTCTTAACCGCCTCGGCCGATATTATTTTGTCTTCTTGATATATTTCTTGAAAGAATTCCCTAAATTCTTTCCTTATTTCATCATCAGAAGAAAGATTGATATTTCCGATTTTTATAGATGCAATGTTGTTCCGGACCTGATCTACTTTAGCCTTCCGAGCCAGTAATTTACCGGCACCCTCACCATATTCGAAGTGCGCCAACTTACTGGCTTCCCATCTCTGTTGAACCCTCAGACTTAGATCCGAAGCCAGACTGCCCTTAAGAATCTGTAGTTGATTATAAAGAGGATCTAAAATGGACCCTGAAGTTGTACTGTTAATATCTATCTCGAGTTGAACACGAGCCATATCTGATTCAATGGAGGAGATTTTTTCGTTATAGTTTTTCCTCCGAAAGGCAGTTTTAGCAACAATCAGCCCTCTCAACGTTGCTTTAAACGAGTCCCAGATTATTCTGTCTGAGGCAGAACCATTATTTAACACAAAGAAGTTACGAGTTTCCGATTTAAGATATGAGATGTCCTCCTCATTAGTGAGGAGAGAGCGATCAAAGGACCACGTAATCGGGGTTTTTTCACTACGAATACCTAACACCAGTTTAACCGCAGAATGATCTGAGATATGCGAGGGAAAGTATTCTATTAATTTGACAGAATCAACCAGTCTTTGAGTGATCAAAATATAATCGATCCTAGATTTATGATGATACTTGAGATTTCGATAGGAGACCCCTTGCTGTTTACCTGACCTTTGTCGCCAGACATCAACAAACCCGTACTGCCTCATAGCATCTAGAAGAAAGGATCTAGTCTTAGACAGAACCAATGATCTATTACTAGGGGACTTGTCCAAGACAGGATCCAGCACGATGTTGAAATCGCCGGCTAAAATAATAGGTCCTGAAATGGAAAGTAACTGGATAAATATTGTTTCTAAAGAAGAAGGGTCATCCTGATTCGGGCCATAATAGCCGACTATTGTAACAGAAAACCCGGCCATAAGAACTGAGGCTATGGCCCATCTGCCGGAGGAATCTACAGCCTGTGAAATTAACTTAGCTTTGATTCCTTTTTTAAAGATAATCGCAACTCCTCTTATGTGAGAAGTTTGAGTAGTGGAAACCATAAAATAAATCCATCTATTCTTTTTAGTAAAGTCAGATAGTTCAGAATGGGTTAAGTGGGTTTCCTGCAACACCATGACCTGCGCATCCGAGTCCTTCAAATATTGAAAAATTCTGTTGGCTCGGGGTTGGTGCGGAGGCCATTGACGTTCCAGGAAAGAAAGCCTACACTACTCATCTATTGATAAATCATGATAAATAAACATTATAGCCATAAGGATATTAATAGCCAAGTTGATAGCTTGCTTCCAGAAACTACTATTTAGGTTGTTGAGGTTATTGAGGACTTTTTTATATATTTGCCACCCCTTCGCACTCACCCCCTCGGAGTGAGAGCCCCCCCGGTGAAGAACCCTTGCATTATCTAACCGGAACAATGTCCAGTAGATAGTGCCCCACCGGTTGATCCCCTGCAGGAAAGTTCAACCGCTAAGTGTTCAGGTGACTAATAAAGAGTGAAAAGTTGCAAAAAAAATTTTTTTTTTCCTTTTTAGTAAAGAAGATAGTTAATTGAAAGTATATGATTTCTTGATTAGTGCATATATAGTGTTTGTATATATTGGTGCATCAGCCTCTCAATTTTCATATTGAGAAAGAAAGAGAAAAAAAAAAGGATTAAATGGAAGGACCTGTCAGGTAGTTAGGGTTTAATACAGGGCCCCTGATGTTAAACCTTACTGGCTCCCTTGCTCAAATCCATTAGTAATTCATCGGCGGCTTGCACAGACCTGATGTTAAACATCTTGTTGTTAAACATTACTTTAAGAGCAGCCGGAAACATGAGCTGAGCTGTTGCTCCTAATTTCCTGAAGGCATCCAAGCGCCTCCCAAATTCCCATTGCTTCTCCAGTGTTGTTCTTGACAGATCCGATCTTATCAAAAAGTGAAGCCTTTCCCTGACAGGGACTTTTATTTTAAGGCCATATTTAAGATGCGTTCCTTCAGGACATATGTGTGAAAGTGGACTAAAATTTTGCGAGGTTTAGACCTCTGAGGGTTCAGTTTGAAGGGATCCCTGTGAACCCTCTGAATGTCAGCCGACAGTTCAGCGGGAGTATATTCTAGAGACAGTGCATCCTTCAATAATGAGACAATATATTGTTTAATATCTGAACCCTCAGACCCTTCTGGGACATTCAAAATACGGATGTTACCCCTTCTCGCATTATTTCAAGAGACTCCATCCTCTCGCTGAGAGCCTGATCCTCCTTTGTGAGCTTCTGTATATCCTCCTTCGCTTGATCCAAGTGGATTGAGTGAATGCCAATAGTCTCTTCTAACACTCCAGTTCTAATAGTGAGGCTTTCAATTTTATTGTCGAGTGATTCACAATAATTTTTAAACTCTAGTTGATTGGCAGATGATTCCGCAAAGCCCTTTCTTATCTCCAGAGTAAGAGCTGAGAACATCTCCAAAACTGAGGCTGCCGTCATGAGGAGAGGAAGAGGAGGAGGAAGTAGAGGTGAAAGGGGCCAACAATGAGTTCGCGTCACATAGGGCATGGATAGCAGAGTCAACTGCTTCTGCATCTACACCCTCAGATGCGCCTCCCAACTTAGTAAAATCTGATTCTTCAGTCTCTACCAAGTTTACTGATGTGCGGAGTTGAGGTGGGCCCTGTTCTTGGATGGATAAAAGCTGAGGTGGAGTTTTAGGCAAAGATTGTTCTAGCAAAGGAACCTGTGCAAATTGCATTAACTGCTCTGTCACTGGAACTGGAACAGGCATTTTTTGTGAGCTTGTTGCTAAATCAACAGATACAACAGTTACAACAGATTTTATTTCTTTTGAAGCCATACCTATATCTTGGTCTGTGACTTCAGGAAGATGTCAAATTTGAGGAGCTACTTTAAAGTAGGAGTGAAGTGAAGGCGTAATTTTTTAGCCTACTGGATAAACTGATTTAGTATCTTTAGTTTTCACCTTGATTTTACTCTTCAAAGTCGTATTTTTGGACATAAGTTCAGTGTTCAAAAAGGAAGAAGATTTTTTCTTAGAGAATTTATTACCTCCTTTCCCAACCTCAATCTCTTCTTCCGGGACTCCTAGTTTGCTTACCCCAGGTTTCTTTTTGCGCCCCACGACCTCGACCTCTTTTAAGCTCGCTTTTAGGAGTATTAAGAGTATTAGCAGTATTAGGAGAGCTACTTGTAGAATTTAGTATGTCGGGGGTGTTGGGAATATTTTTACTGGGAGAAGCTCGTAAATTAACTCCAACATCAATTGCAGAAACAGAATGAATAGGGACGGCTGCTACAGATGAAAGGTCTGTGGAACAACCATTGCCCAATTCATGCGCAGAGTACCCCTCCACTGCGGCTAAGGAAACAGGGAGCTGACCTTGAGAACCTTGTGAATCTTGATTGAGTTTTGCAGTTATAGCTATGCTAGTGGGGTTCTCAAAATTTAATGTGTCTCGAGGGGAAAACAAGTATCTTAATTTGTTGCCCTTCCTTAGCTCCAGCGCGGCTATACAGATCCTCGGGCTGACAGCGGAAATGACTGGTAGCAAAGAAAGGCTTTCCAGAGGGGGAAAGATGTAGGGTAATTGATTGCTCTCTACAAGGACTGGCAAGCTAGTAGGCGCTTTAATATCCAACTCCACCCCTTTAATCAGGGCTCGAGAAAAACAGGCCCCCAAGGTTATTTCACTGAAATCATTGTAATCATTGTAACCACACTTGCCTGCATTGAAGAATTCCACTTGAAACCCCCCCAACATTCGCTACCTCTGTGCTTGCCTCGGCGTCCGGCGTCTTCAATGCTGCTCTCACCTCGTCCGAGGCAGCATGGAGAGAGAAAGAGGACATCGGAGCTCTGGCCGTCGCTCCGAGTAAAACACACCATCCGTTCGTAATTGTCACGGTCAAAATCGGTCAAAAGTTGGAGAACCGCAGAAACCCAGACAGAGAAGCTCGAATCACATACGGAAATCCTCACACACCTCACGGACACATATTCTTCACCTCGGAAGACAATACTGCAGGGAAATCAACGCGGAGCACTGCGGCGAGCTAGCTTGCCGCCGCCATGTTCTTCCCCTAGACCCCCTGTTTCTCAGAACGAGAGTTGTTAGAGGTGTCTTTAATCAGGAAGATACCGCTGGACAAGAAGTGGGAGACGTCTTTAAGGGTTTCCTACCGTTTTGGGGACCTATGGCGAATAGTAGAAACTTGCGGCAATTAATGAGAGTGGTTGAATCCACCATAAATGAAACTGCCGGTGCCCTTAGTAATTTGACCGCTGATCTTCAAGCGGATCGCCTTATGACATTACAGAATCGAATGGTTTTAGATGTCATACTTGCGGACTGAGGTGGAGTATGTAAAGTGATCCAATCGAGTTGCTGCGTTTTTATTCCAGACAATGCTCCTACAGTTTATCAGGCCATTTCCAAGTTACATAAGATCTCCGAGTCTATACATGTGGATAACGACGGTTGGTCGTTGACTGGATGGTTTTGGGGATTGTTATCCACTTGGGGATGGAAGATTTTGATGATCATTGGGATGGTTTTCACGATTTTCTGCTCATGTTGTCTCTGTGTACAGTGTGGCCCTGCCATATGTGGCCTTTGTGCTACTACATGTGTGAAAAAGACCTGTATCGAGAGAAGTCCTGAGTAATAGGATGATGCTCCAGCAGCATCTTGATGATCTGATGAATATTGACATCGACTCAGACACAGACTGAGTGATTGCCTATGTAAGGGCAAAAGGAGGGTCTGTGGTTCTGTGAATTCTGAACCCGTTTTATAAATGGCATGGTTTTGTTACGAATTCGATATTAGCGAACCGTAACTAGTTAGTTCGGCAAGTATGAGTGTTTACGTCATGTTAGACCGATGGATTCACTATGTATTTAGGGATTTCGTTTTGAACCCTTGGGTTCCATTTTGTGTGTGGCAGCCATTTTGTGGTTGCCCTCACATAGGCCGATGACTGTGGATGAACTGGTCTTTTTAAGTACACGTATACTTTAGCTCCAGTTCGTGCTGGCTTTTGTTTGACCTGAGTGAACTGACCCTGTTGCCTGAAGCTGACCTTGTTGAACCAGTTCCTGCCCTTTAGCTGATCTAGATTAAAGATCAGAGCACAGGACGTCGTAAAAATTCTATTGTACACAAACATGCCTTATCTTACTTCTATCTGTTTTCTGTTCCTACTTTTATGGTCTATTTATGATATGGGTTGTGGTTCTTTTATTATGGGTTTTGTCCGGCTTGTCTAAAGAAGAATGTTGGGTTTGTTCAGTGATTGATCATGGGCCGGACAACTGTAAAATGGGTTTGTCGTTATGCAATACTTATTGCTGTGGAAACATGTGATTGGTTAAACTGTAAACTAGGAATGTTTGCCTGAAGCACAATGTTTTGCATAAAAAGGGATGACTTGCTTTGTAAAATTGAGCAGTCTCCTGAGAACTCATACCGTGATGACTTCTAGGACTTCTGTTACTGGCTGCAGCCAATAAATTTGATCTCTGATGCCACCTAGAAGCATTCCGTGTCTCTGTTTGCCAGGACAGGGGAATCCGAAGACATCGGGCGTGTCCCTGACGCCGCCGGTTCTGATTGACCCGGTTCTTCACACCCCACCCTACCACCAGTACAACATGTAACATTACTACCACTCATCTTATGTGGGGCGTCACTTTGGAACACGACATTTAATGTAGTATTACTTTTCACTCCCAGTGCTTAAATTGTTTGAAAAAACAATACCCGCCTGGTCTCTCGGCAGGAGTCCACTGCGGCTTGCACCACACATTGACGCTGCCACAGTGATAGTAAAAATACAACTACTAGCCATCACATATTTTTGGCATTTGGAGTGTATGTTGCACTGAGTGCAGTGTAATTATGTGGCGTGTAATTAAGTGGCATTGAGTGGTTTTCGGAATGTATGTAGCGTTGAGCGCAGTGTAATTATGTGGTGTGTAATTATGTGACACTGAGTGGTATTTGGAGTGTATGTTGCATTGAGTGCAATCTAATTATGTGACGGGTAATTATGTGGCACTGAGTGGTATTTGGAGTGTATGTTGCATTGAGTGCAGTGTTATTATGTGGCGGGTAAATATGTGGCACTGAGTGGTATTTGGAGTGTATGTTGCATTGAGTGCAGTGTTATTATGTGGCGTGTAATTATGTGGCACTGAGTGGTATTTAGAGTATATGTTGCATTGAGTGCAGTGTAATTATGTGTTGTGTAATTATGTGGCACTGAGTGGTATTTAGAGTGTATGTTGCATTGAGTACAGTGTAATTATGTGGTGTGTAATTATGTGGCACTGAGTGTTATTTTGAGTGTATGTTGCATTTTGCGCAGTGTAAATATGTACCATATAATTATGTGGCACTGAGTGGTATTTGGAGTGTATGTTGCATTAAGTGCAGTGTAATTATGTGGCCTCTAATTATGTGGCACTGAGTAGTATTTGGAGTGTATGTTGTGTTGAGCGCAGTGTAATTGTGTGGAGTGTAATTATGTGGCACTGAGTGGTATTATGAGGAGTGTATGTTTAATTCAGTAGAGTGTAATTGTGTGGCGTGTAATTATGTGGCACTGAGCTGTATTGTTTGGAGTGTATGTTGCATTGTAATTATGTAGCATATAATTATGTGGCACTGAGTGGTATTGTGTGGAGTGTATGTTGTATTTAGTAGAGTGTAATTGTGTGTGAGGGTGCAAAGTGTGTGAGGGTGCAGAGTGTGTACGGAGTGTGTGAGGGTGCGGAGTGTGTGAGGGTGCGGAGTGTATGAGGGTGCGGAGTGTGTGAGGGCGCAGTGTGTGAGGGCACAGTGTGTGAGGGCGCAGTGTGTGTGGCCTAAAGTAGTGTGAGGGTGCAGTGTGTGTGCCCTAAAGTAGGTTAAGGGCACAGTGTGTGTGGCCTAAAGTAGTGTCAGGGTGCAGTGTGTGTGTCCTAAAGTAGTGTAAGTATGGGCGCAAAATCCATTCCGCTCGCAGAATTTGCAGATTTTCGACAATTTCACGATCCGCGAATCTCGCGAAATTGCCCAAAAAATCCACAGATCCGCTCGCGGGCGGATTCTTTATTTTTTTTGCACATGCCCGAGTTGAAGCTCAAATTTGAAGAACTGAAATCTTCATTCTCAGGGAATACTTACTAATAAAAAGAACTTGGCACAGAAGCTGAAAATATGAAAAGACATCCTTATTAAATTTAATAAGTGAGTCCACGTCGCACAGAAGCCGTAGCAACTGAATGAGGCAGTCTGAGGAATACAGAGAACAGAGGCCTTTTATATGCTCCCAGGGTTACAAACTTCAGCATACAAGTAAGGAGCAGTCCTAGCTTTTGCAAGCATGCAAAATACCTAACATTCCTTCTTACACAAGCCGGACAAACCCATAATGAAAGGACCACAACCCATATCATAAACAGACCATAAAAGAAGGAATAGAAAACAGATAAGGGGTGTGTGTGTGCATACCAAAAAAATTTCAATGTCCTGTGCTTTGATCCTCAATCTTGATCAGCTAAAGGGCGGGAACTGGTTTAACAAGGTCAGCTTCAGGCAACAGGGTCAGTACACTCAGGTCAAACAGGAGTCAGCACAAACTTAAGCTAAGGTCTACATGTCCTTAAAAGACTAGTTTCAGCCACAATCACGGCCTATGTGAGGGCAACCACAAAATGGCTGCCATACACAAAATGGAACCCACGGGTTCAGAATTCACAGAACCTCAGACCCTCCTTTTGCCCTTACATAGGCAATCACTCAGTCTGTATCTGAATCGATGTCAATATTATCCGTTATTCCCTTCACTAAGGCATTATTACTCGAAGTATCTTTCATGGAACGCAAGGGATAGACTTCGTGGCATAAATAAACATCGTCTGATATGCCCATACAAACCCATTGTAACTAAATGACAGAACCAAATAGGGAATACCTCTTTCTGTAGTATGTGGCATAAACCCACACACCCAACAATTTGTGGTGTTCATTACTAACTGGTGTTGATGCAGAAGCTGTACAAAGGAATTATTCACAAATTCCGACCTTCTAATCTGCTCGTGTTCAGGTAAGATATGAAAAGAATGCAAAGAAGTAGTAGTAGGAAAAGACATAGGTTGGGAGGTGGGTGCAGAAGTCAATTGGGAAGAAAAAACAAGATATCACACTAAGAACATCGTTATGCTAAATAACATTAAAAGACATATTATCAAACAAGCATTGGAAATGCAATAGGTCTCGCATTAGGAAAGTTTGAGCTATTGGTATTGTAAATGACACTTTTTTTTATTTATGTGTTGGTTTTGAAAGTAGCAAAATTAATAGCTTTGTCAGTTACAATGTCAATAGTTTTAACTTTCGCAAATGTGACACCTATAGCATTTGTAATGCAATGTGTGTTGTATTTACGTGACTTAGATGTATTGATATTACAAATAACAATGGCTTTTAATTTTGTAAATAATTAATACTTAAATAAAAGTTTTTGTAATTTATAATGGCAATAGCTTAAACGTTTGTAAATAACTTTTGTGAAGATTATGTTCAGTGTATTTTATTGTGACGAAAATCCAAGAACATTGCATTTGCACCTACACACACACAGAGCCACACACATATAGATGTGGTGGTGGTGGATCTGGGGGATATGGTGGTGGTGGATGTGGTGGTGGTGGTGATGGTGGATGTGGTGGTGATGGTGGTGGATGTGGGGGTGGATGTGGTGGTGGTGGTGGATGTGGTGGATGTGGTGGATGTGGTGGTGATGTGGTGGTGATGTGGTGGTGATGTGGTGGATGTGGTGGTGGTGGATGTGGTGGTGGTGGATGTGGTGGTGGTGGATGTGGTGGTGGTGGATGTGGTGGTTGTGGATGTGGTGAAAGTGGTGGTGGATGAGGTGGTGGATGTGGTGGTGGATGAGGTGGTGGATGCGGTGGTGGATGTGGATGTGGTGGTGGTGGATGCGGTGGAAGTGGTGGTGGATGTGGTGGTGGTGGTGGATGTGGCGGTGGTGGTGGATGTGGCGGTGGTGGATGTGGTGGTGGTGGATGTGGCGGTGGATTTCATGGTGGATGTGGAGGTGATGGTGGATGTGGTGGTGGATGTGGTGGTGGATGTGATGGTGGATGTGGTGGTGGATGTGGTGGTGGTGGATGTGGTGGTGTATGCGGTGGAGGTGGTGGATGCGGTGGTCGTGGTAGTGGTGGATGGGGTGGTGGTTGTAGTGGATGTGGTGGTGGATGTAGTGGTGGTGGGTGTGGTGGTGCTGGTGCATGCGGTGGTGGTGGATGCGGTGGTGGTGGATGTGGTGGTGGTGGATGTGGTGGATGTGGATGTGGTGGATGTGGTGGTGGATGTCATGGTGGATGTGGAGGTGATAGTGGAGATGATGGTGGATGTGGTGGTGGTGGTGGATGTGGTGGTGATGGTGGATGTGGTGGTGATGTGGTGGATGTGGTGGTGGTGGATATGGTGGTTGTGGAAGTGGATGTGGTGGTGGATGTGGATGTGGTGGTGGATGCGGTGGTGGTGGTGGATGAGGTGGTGGTAGATGCGGTGGTGGTGGATGCGGTGGTGGTGGATGTGGCGGTGGTGGTGGATGTGGTGGTGGTGGAGGTGATGGTGGATGTGGTGGATGTGGTGGTGGATGTGGTGGTGGATGTGGTGGTGGATGTGATGGTGGATGTGATGGTGGATGCGGTGGTGGAGGTGGTAGTGGTAGTGGTGGATGGGGTGGTGGTTGTAGTGGATGTGGTGTTGGATGTAGTGGTGGTGGATGCGGTGGAAGTGGTGGTGGATGTGGTGGTGGATGTGGTGGTGGTGGTGTATGTGGTGGTGGATGTGGTGGTGGATGTGGTGGTGTATGTGGTGGTGGTGGATGTGGTGGTGGTGGATGTGGTGGTGGTGGTGGATGTGGCGGTGGATTTCATGGTGGATGTGGAGGTGATGGTGGATGTGGTGGTGGATGTGGTGGTGGATGTGATGGTGGATGTGATGGTGGATATGGTGGATGTGGTGGTGGATGTGGTGGTGGATGCGGTGGAGGAGGTGGATGCGGTGGTGGTGGTAGTGGTGGATGGGGTGGTGGTTGTAGTGGATGTGGTGGTGGATGTAGTGGTGGTGGGTGTGGTGGTGGTGGTGCATGCGGTGGTGGTGGATGCGGTGGTGGTGGATGTGGTGCATGCGGTGGTGGTGGATGTGGTGGATGTGGTGGTGGTGGATGTGGTGGTGGTGGATGTGGTGGATGTGGCGGTGGATGTCATGGTGGATGTGGAGGTGATGGTGGAGATGATGGTGGATGTGATGGTGGATGTGGTGGTGATGGTGGATGTGGTGGTGATGTGGTGGATGTGGTGGTGGTGGATGTGGTGGTTGTGGATGTGGTGGTGGATGTGGTGGTGGTGGTGGATGCGGTGGTGGTGGTGGATGCGGTGGTGGTGGATGCGGTGGTGGTGCATGTGGTGGTGGTGGTGGATGTGGTGGTGGTGGTGGTGGTGGAGGGGATGGTGGATGTGATGGTGGATGTGATGGTGGATGTGATGGTGGATGTGATGGTGGATGTGATGGTGGATGTGATGGTGGATGTGATGGTGGATGCGGTGGAGGATGCGGTGGTGGATGCGGTGGTGGATGCGGTGGTGGATGCGGTGGTGGAGGTGGTAGTGGTAGTGGTGGATGGGGTGGTGGTTGTAGTGGATGTGGTGGTGGGTGTGGTGGTGGTGGTGCATGCGGTGGTGGTGGATGCGGTGGTGGTGGATGTGGTGGATGTGGTGGTGGATGTGGTGGATGCGGCGGTGGATGTGGCGGTGGATGTCATGGTGGATGTGGAGGTGATGGTGGATGTGGTGGTGGTGGTGGTGGATGTGATGGTGGATGTGGTGGTGATGGTGGATGTGGTGGTTGTGGATGTGGTGAAAGTGGTGGTGGATGTGGTGGTGGATGTGGTGGATGTGGTGGTGGTGGATGCGGTGGTGGATGAGGTGGTGGATGAGGTGGTGGATGTGGTGGTGGTGGATGCAGTGGTGTATGTGGTGGTGGATGTGGTGGTGGTGGATGCGGTCGAAGTGGTGGATGTGGTGGTGGATGTGGTGGTGGTGCTGGATGCAGTGGATGCAGTGCTGGTGGTGGATGTGGTGGTGGTGGATGCGGTGGATGTGGTGGTGGTGGATGCGTTGGTGAAGTGGTGGTGGATGTGGTGGTGGTGGGTGTGGTGGTGGTGGTGGATGTGGCGGTGGTGGATGTGGTGGTGGATGTGGTGGTGGATGTGGTGGTGGATGTGGGGGTGGATGTGGCGGTGGATGTGGCGGTGGATGTGATGGTGGATGTGGTGGTGGATGTGGTGGTGGATGTGATGGTGGATGTGGTGGTGATGGTTCCCTTCAGGAAAATGTTGAAGACCTTCCTGTTTCAACAGTAGATTAGAACATCTGCAATAGCCCTTCTTCTTAATTCTTTGTAGAAGCCAAAGGCGCGGAGATACTCCTCCGGGAGTGAAGCCAGCGCGGTACAAACTTGCAAATAAATGGTGGATGTGGTGGTGGATGTGGTGGTGGTGGATGTGGTGGATGCGGTGGTGGTGGTGGATGCGGTGGTGGTGGTAGTGGTGGATGGGGTGGTGGGTGGTGGCTGTAGTGGATGTGGTGGTGGATGTAGTGGTGGTGGGTGTGGTGGTGGTGGATGTGGTGGTGGTGGATGTGGTGGTGGATGTGGCGGTGGATGTCATGGTGGATGTGGAGGTGATGGTGGATGTGATGGTGGATGTGGTGGTGGTGGTGGATGTGATGGTGGATGTGGTGTTGATGGTGGATGTGGTGGTGGATGCGGTGGTGGTGGATGCGGTAAATGTGGTGATGGTGGATGCGGTGGTGGTGGTGGATGGGGTGGTGGATGGGGTGGTGGTTGTGGTGGATGTGGTGGTGGATGTAGTGGTGGTGGATGTAGTGGTGGTGGATGTAGTGGTGGTGGGTGTGGTGGTGGATGCGGTGGTGGTGGATGCGGTGGTGGTGGATGTGGTGGTGGTGGATGTGGCGGTGGATGTCATGGTGGATGTGGAGGTGATGGATGTGGTGGTGGATGCGGTGGTGGTGGATGTGGTGGATGTGGTGATGGTGGATGCGGTGGTGGTGGATGCGGTGGATGCGGTGATGGTGGATGCGGTGGTGGTGGATGGGGTGGTGGTTGTGGTGGATGTGGTGGTGGATGTAGTGGTGGTGGGGGTGGTGGTCCTGTGGGTTCCATAAGGGTTTGTGACAGAGAAAAGATGATCTTATTTCAATAACATTTAAATTCGTGTCTGTATTTGTGTCTAAGACAAATCCAATTCTTCCGGAATTTCGAACAAAGAGTACATTACACAACCAACGGTCGAAGCCATCTCGAAAAAAACCAAGCCTCCTGCTGTGAGTTAGAGGCCATTGAGGACCGTGCTGCAGGGGTGGCCTGGACGTCGCGCTCCATGGAAGGCTGAGAAGGCAGGCCAAGCGCCCAACGGGGCATTGGTGCTGTAGCCTGCAGAGCGTTGAGAGGGGCCATAATAAGAAAGGGTACAGAGAGAGAGAGGAGGTAGGGAGAAGGTCTGAGGGGTGAGAGAGAGGCATGGGAGAAGGTAAGAGAGATGGCAGTGACGACGTGATGGAAAAGAGAGATGTCGCCATAGCACCCA
This sequence comes from Lissotriton helveticus, assembly GCF_964261635.1. NCBI lineage: Eukaryota > Metazoa > Chordata > Amphibia > Caudata > Salamandridae > Lissotriton > Lissotriton helveticus. The sequence goes on from NC_136062.1 coordinate 383,312,541, forward strand.
TCAGCCTGTGCCACCCATAGAGACCCACACACCCATATGTAAAACTGCGCCGCATTACTTAGGAACCTGCAGTAATAAACATGTATGCCTATAATGCTTGCACATATAGAGAGAGCGTTCCATACGAGACCTGGTGTTTGAAAGCACCCTAATAATTTATCAATAAAATAAGCATTGTAAAATAACAGATGTTGCTTTTACCACTCACTTTACCAACCTCAGAAGGATGACAGGCTCGGTTACTGGCTTTGGGAATGCTCGCTTTCTTTCTCTCTCTCATTCATGCCATGTTCATGGAGTGAAGCTAGGTAAGTGTCATGTTTGAACAGTAATTCAGGTTTAGCCATTGCAAAAAAGGTCGCTGAAGTTTGGCAAAAAATATGCGGAAGAAAACAATCGAGTATTGGACATCATGTCCGTGATACATAGGATAGACTTCGAGGGAAAGAGAGGTTTAGTGAATCAGGGAATCACGGCAACTCATGCTTAAGCGTTGGTCCGCTAATCGGGGGATGACAGGTGGGATAAAGGCTGCTAGGTGAAGGGAATTTATAGAAGAGGGAACATATTGTGTAAAAAACACAAAAACGGAGACATTACACAAACAGAAGTAGGAATACAATTGTGGATCCACAGAAGGGCACAGAATAACAATTGACAGAGCCTGCCACCACAGAAAGCACATGCAATGAGCAAATAAAGGGTATACAATAAAACTCTAACACACCGAGTCATCTGTGTTAACTAAATTGCTTTCTGCGTGGGCTGCTACTTAATTCTGCGATGGAACAGAGGGAGGGGAGGGGGCCGAGCGACGGAGGGAAGGCAGAGAAGGGGGGGGGAGAAATGCGACACGGCGGGCAGGGGAGGGGGCGGAGCGGGGAGAGGGTGTGAAAGCAGCAGGGGCCTTTGAAGTGAAGCTAAGCTTCACTTCAAAGGTGCGGCTGAGGGAACAGACGGCGATTTGGTGATGTGCACGCGCATTTTAGGTCAATGCGCAAGCGCATTGACCTAAAAGCCACGGGCACAGCACCAAATCGCCAAGTTCGGTAAAGTCTGTTTAAGCCCCAATAGAGCTTCGCCAGCTAGGCGCATGCGCCCAGCAGGCGAGCCCTAAAAACATTTGCTACTCATTAATTTACACAGTTTCACTTTCAAATTATTTTTCTCGGCAGCTCTCTCAATCTCAAAAAAACTACATCCTCTAACCGATGCCGTTCACGGCGGTTGGTTCCTTTCGCTAAAGAACGCTTCTGTCAGCCCAGGGAACTCCCTTAGACCATCAGAGACAACATCATGCTTAAAAACACTAGAAACACGTTTTTAAGAACATATAGACAACAGGAGAAAGTAATGACCACTATTACAAACAAAATTTATCGTTTTTCACAACCCTAAGCAGAAAGCAAATCCTAAAATTATCTAGTAACATTTTTATGGCTCTATGGCTCCTATGCATTTCAGTAACTTATTATATGTTCAGGTGAAACAGTGGCGAGAGGTGAAAAGGGAATACTCTACCACAGAGAATGGACTTTATTCTGATTTTACTAAACAGAATACTACTTTAAAACAATGCCAGCAAAACAGCAAAAATTAGTCTCCTAAACCCATTATATGCAATCGCACGGAAACCACTTGTGAATCCAACTATGCCCAGAGTCCGTTCAAAAGCCTCTCTGGCAGGCTTCTATTGTCCATCAAATCTTCTTTTGTTGTATTCTTCTGCATGGGCCTCTTCATCAGGCCTTTCATGTAGATGGTGCTTCTCAGTATCCGTTGGAGTGCCGTCCTGGCAAACACTCATAGCTCATTCGAAAGTCTCAATGTCTCAAGGCAGTGCACCAGTATCTCTCCTCTGCGACAGACACTACAGATAGCATGATCTTCATTGATCATGAGCACAAATCATCTCGTGCAGACCCGGGACCATTCTCAGACTACAACACTCATCATTCAGTGTCAGAGGACGCTCAGGCTGCTCTTTCATGGGCACCAGAATGGAGTGCCTTTTGCCAATCTTGGATCCTCCGGTGCACTGCACTTCCGTTGGAGCAAAGGAAAAGGGGGGGGGGGTGTGGCCAACACTCAGGCCAAGGGACTCAAGGGACTGCACACTGTCAGAGGTTACCAGTACATGACAGGCGCTCTTTTGCACTGAAATTCTGGTTCTGTGATGTCCAATGCCGTCTGATGGAGCAAGTGCGATGCTTTAAACAGTTCATTGTATAACAAGGGGACTGAAAACAGGTGGCCTGCAATCTTCAGAGGAGTGGCCATACGCCATGGGACAATTCTGCGTTGAAATACACTGTCATTCTCAAAGGCAATACAAAAACAAAGGCAGTAGGCAAAAAAGTGCCTCTAGGCTCTACAATTGGGTTTCCGTGTGAGAGCATATCCTTCACCATCTAAGGGTAGATAGTGACATGGGAATGCTATCTGAATGGATGTCCTCACACATAGTGGAATTGTCTAATGGGGTAAACACATTTTATCTCAATGATTACATATAGGTGATCCTAAATTCCTTATCTAGAACATCTCAAAAGAAAAATCGCATAATACAGATTATCAGGGAAAACAGTCTGTGTATACAAAAGGGAATTATACATAAGATGGGGGTCCATAGTACATTACTGCAATCTGAAAGTGTGAACCTGAATAATTCACCAACAATAAAGAAATGGGCTAACTGGTGAAAAGAATATGGAAAAGGGAAATGGAACTAGGACACAGCTAAAATCCCAATAACTAGGCACGATGCGCTTGGGTGATAGTCAGGCATGTGACACAGTACCAAGAGTATGGGTGATACACAAAAGGTCAAAATAATACACAAATTTAAACTCTACCACTGGCCGCTACACCATATACGGTAATCTCAGCTAATGTTCCAGTTCCTTCTTCAGGGAAAAATGAAACCTGGTTTCCTTTTAGGTACAAGGCCATACACTACTTAGGAAGCAGAACAAAACTGACTAATGTAATATAGAAATTAGGTCACCATGCACAAAAGTCACAGATCTATAATTTATCCTTGCGTCCAATTCAGGATACATAATTTTAGGGCTGCCTGTTCCTTTAGGGGAGGGGCAGTACATGACTAACAGCATGTGACACACTTTGGTTCTGTATATCTCTTTTTTATTTTCCTTCAAATACCATTAAAGCCAAATTTGACATACACTGATGAAGTGTTGTCCGTTTTTCTGTGAAATTTAGTGTCAAAGCAAATCTATCCAACTGTTTGCAGGATACACATCGTCATGTATATCTCTTCACAACACAGGTAAACTTGTAATAGTATTATAAGCAGCAACATAAAACAAAACATGCAAAAAAAACGTACAAAACGGACATGTCAAGCCATCAGATATACTCACTGTATATCAAGCACAAAAAGCATAGACAAAACAATAGCATATATAAATGAGCAGTGACGCACAACACCAGGTCATGTACTAACAATATTCGGGCCTGCTTAATTTGTCAGCACAAACATTTCTTTTCAAAGAAATTAGGCAAAAACACATCTCTTTTCAACCAACCAAACTCACGTGTCTTGACAGCCTTAAAATCACCCAGAACAATCCATGAATGATCTGTGAGCAGAAGCAAAAAGAATAAATACACAACACACAAAAGAGAGACATTTCTCATGACAAACAGACATCAATTATAACTTTTAATCAGAAGGCAAAACATGATACACATTAACAGACACAAAACAAATTCCATTACTTAACTTTACCATCTTGTCAGTCAGCTTGCTACATGAAGCCCTTTTAACTTTCCAAAAGTAAAATTCTTTCACTGACACTCTGCGTGTCCCGTGCGCCAACACCCTTTGAGGCCCTGCTTTTCCAAGCAATCATTTCTCCATCTGTTTACACTTACTTCTAACTCCCACCTTACTGACCTTAAGGTCAAAATCTGCCTTGCGGGTAACTCAGCCTCTATCTCTTCCTCACTCTTAAGGCTGAAAAAAAGACAAAAAACCTTCCCAACTCTTTCTAACCTGCAATAACCAACCCTATTTAAAACACATGATATATATATATTACTCCTGTTAGGGGCTATAATTTATTTCTATACTTAGATTATTAAAACAGTTACTGTGACTAATTCGCAAAACATAATAACATCACAAACCATCTTTAGAACAGATGTTTGCTATTACCCTATCAAATGGTACTCATTTCAGCAACATTAAATGAATCTCACTGGGCCATTTAAAAAGCAAACCCCAAACGGGGACAGTCTGCAAATTTGTATTACACCTAAATGTGTGCATTTACTGAAGCCTAAAGCACTTTAAAGCTATCATAAATGGCAAGAATGCTGTTTTAAATGGTCTATTTTACCCAAATTTGACTTTGATGTTTGGGGCACTTAAAAATAAATATCCTATACTTGTGATACATATTAATCATCCTCAGAATGTTCTTTACAAATTACAGAGATTTTTAATCAGACATATCCCATGTAAATCTTTCGAAAAATGAGTTTTGTATGCCTGCGCTAAGTGAAATTCCATATGCTAATGTTCTCATTATGTGGTATAGCACAACTTAAATTAAATTTTAATGCAAGGATGTCATAGTATGAGCATTAAGCTTCATGAATAGTAAAAAAAAAAATTGTAGCACTTATTTTTAATAATTATTTTTTATAATTAATAATTTTTTTTAATAAACCCAATTATTTTTGATAATTCCACATATAAGAGCAAGCTGCATCCCTTGCCTATCATTTTTAGACGCATTCATTTATAAGCCCAAGCACAGACGCCTAACTTGAACCATGACAAAATGTTTGCGCCATTTGTTTCTTTCTAAAAAGGACAATTTTATTTAGCAACAGACCCAAGAATATGCTTACAAAATGTTGCTTAATAGACTGAAAACATCAAGAAAAACCACAAACAGACATTGAGCTCATTTCAGACATAAACAGAAAGGGGTCAAAACATTCAGGACACACAATACAGCGCGCTTTAGCCATGCATCTCGTGAATAGCGCCATCGCTATGTACTTACAGAAGTTGCACTAATGGGAAACCCACATAGACATTTAAACACACATTTAACCCACAAATCAATACTCAGTACAGAAACCAAGGACAGCCCACAGACTGTACTTAAACCAAACCATTTGTAAATACTAGTTGTAAGTCATATTTACAAGAAACGCTTCTCAATTGTGTTTCAAAAAGACTGCAAAAACAGCCCAACAGACTGATGTATGTCCAAGAAGCGAAAATACACTCAATTCACTAGCTTTTGCTAGCAGAACACCAAACAAAATCGCTCTGCATATCTTCCTTCATAACATTGCGCAGAACAAAGGATCCTTATATGTATTATGTCATATTTTAATTCCCTGGGGATATAAAATCACCAAGGAAGAAATATGTTTGTTAATCTAAACCTATTTAGATATTCCCTTTAGGGGGGCCGGCTAATTTACTTCACATCACACTATGGTACCTTCCAAAAAAGCAACACATTTTTCCATGTGAGCTTGAGAACAGGCATGCCAAAAAATACTGCGGAATACGCAAGTATTATAATCAAAGTGGTGCTTAAGGTACTTTTCGTACGTGCACCGTTCAACTAAACCAAATGGAGAAATATCTACTCATTACCTGCCTGCCCAAATTGCAATTCGCATATCCAAACCTATACAAATCCAAAGTTGGCAAACACAAATTCCAAAGTGCCAAAGCTACAGTCCCAAATTTGCTAAGATTAGGCATATTATAGCTCACTAATCTAGCTTCAAACTTCAAGCGGTTATCTCTACCAATACACTCGCAAATTTACGAGCCCCTCGGCTTTGGTAATTTGCAATAACCAAATCAAAAACCAAGAATCCAAACCCCTCGGCTTTGGTAATTGCAATAACCAAATCAAAACCATGAAACGAAACAAAGTCGTGGGAGCGACCCACTTGTACTTCTTATTTTTACTAATCAAAAGGTTATCCAAATTCTAACTGTCAAGTTCTACATGACCTAACAGGCTCTTTTAGAATACTCACGCCAAAAAGGTTCTCAGTCAGGAGTGACATCATGTGGAGGATCAAAATCAGGAAGATCAGAAATATACTGGGCTGCAGAATCAAAGAATCTCCAGAATCCCTGTGCACAAAGTACCTCCTTAGTAGAATCCTGTTCTGTCCTCCTCAGTAGATTTCAGTACTCTGACCAGATCACTCCCACAGAAAGTCACTTCTCTGATGAAGCCCACGTTGGCCGCGCCATTTGAAGAACTGAAATCTTCATTCTCAGGGAATACTTACTAATAAAAAGAACTTAGCACAGAAGCTGAAAATATAAAAAGACATCTTTATTAAATTTAATAAGTGAGGCCACGTCACACAGAAGCCGTAGCAACTGAATGAGGCAGTCTGAGGAATACAGGGGAGAGGAGTTGGCCTAACGGCTAGGGCGCTCGACCTCGGAGCTGGGGATCTGGGTTCGAGTCTCGGTAACGACGCCAAAAACACCTCCTGTGATTCTGGGCTAATCACTTAATCTCCCCGTGCCAAAAATGAATGCGTGTCCTCATGTAACGTAACTGGTGCTATGTAAAGCGCTCTGATACCTGATTCGGTTCGGGTCTAGTTCGCGCTATATAAAACTCTGCAAAAAAAAAAAAAAAACAGAGGCCTTTTATATGCTATCAGGGTTACAAACTTCAGCATACAAGTAACATGTGACACTTTATATTGCACACATTTGCTCCTACATTTACTGCTGGTGGTTCATTTGCACAATTTAGCCGCTTTGCAGCCCGTTACCCGCGCTTCCTCCTGAGCCCTGACTTAGAAAGGGTGGGAGGACACTACTTCCTGGTTGGACACCGCTTAGCGGTTAGCGCTCTAGCGGTCACTAGCTCGGGGCTATTTAGGCGGAGCCTGACATCGGCGCGATGCGGGAAGGGTGATTGTGGCAGCGTCACCTCGACCCGCTCGCTCGAGCTTCCAGACATAATATCTATGTTGTGCTGAGTGCGCTTATGTTCTGATGCATTTTAATAACTACTGATTTAAAAGTACGAAATTTTTTAAAACTTATTTGTGACACTTTGTATTGCACACATTTGCTCCTACACTTACTGCTGGTGGTTCATTTGCACAATTTAGCCGCTTTGCAGCCCGTTACCCGCGCTTCCTCCTGAGCCCTGACTTAGAAAGGGTGGGAGGACACCACTTCCTGGTTGGATACCGCTTAGCGGTTAGCGCTCTAGCGGTTCACTAGCTAGGGGCTATTTAGGCGGAGCCTGACATCGGCGCGATGCGGTAAGGGTGATTGTGGCAGCGTCACCTCGACCCGCTCGCTCGCCTGAGCTTCCAGACATAATATCTATGTTGTGCTGAGTGCGCTTATGTTCTGATGCATCTTAATAACTACTGATTTAAAAGTACGAAAAATTTTAAAACTTATTTGTGACACTTTATATTGCATACATTTGCTCCTACACTTACTGCTGGTGGTTCATTTGCACAACTTAGCCGCTTTGCAGCCCGTTACCCGTGCTTCCTCCTGAGCCCTGACTTAGAAAGGGTGGGAGGACACCACTTCCTGGTTGGACACCGCTTAGCGGTTAGCGCTCTAGCGGTTCACTAGCTCGGGGCTATTTAGCCCTCGCCTCTCTCCGTATGCGCAGCGGAGCCGAAGAGTAGCCAAAGAGTGGACCGTCTGTGCCCGTCCGTGCCAGAACAGGGCCAGGGGCCTCTTACTCTGCCCAATTTTTCATGGAGCCCCTGCAAGACACACGACTCAGGTACACCTCCCAAGCTTTATTAGATCTGCTGCCCCAGGGGGTGGAGAGATGTGCCAGTGGCTGTTGGCCAAGTCCAGAAGGACCTTTTTCCATGTGCTATATGTAGGTTTCAGGCTACACATACATTAATTACTGGGGGACATGTCAGGGAGAATACTTCTATGATGAAAGGCTGGAAAAGCTTCCTTCTAAATGTTCGCTCCTTATCGCAACATCACTCACAAATATGGGATCTCATCCGCACCCTTAAACCTGAGGTCAGCTTCCTTACTGAAACATGGCTAAAACCGCACACTACCCCTTCCATCACTCTGGGGATTCCCACGGGGTATAAAATATTAAGACAAGATCGTCTTGATAAAATTGGCGGTGGTATTGCCATTATATACAAAGAACATCTCAAAGTCTCTGTTATAGAACGGATTAATCAGCTTTCTATGGAAGTTATGATGTTTAAAATTTCGATAGGACCTAAGGAGCCCTGGAAGGGTGCCTTAGTTTATCGTCCCCCTGGACCCAATGCTGGCTTCACCTTAGCATTGACGGAAATTCTGGCACAACATATGAAAGCTAAAGAAAAGTTTATTTTATTGGGAGATTTTAACTTTCATGTGGACAATGTAGACCACCCAGAGACAAAGACTCTAATGTCCGATCTGGCCTTATTGGGTCTTGAGCTGCAGAATAGTGGGCCCACTCACAGAGGTGGCCATACATTGGACCTAATATTTGCTAACTGCACTTCTGTATATTGTCACCCTCCTAAAGCAGTTAATTGGTCAGACCACAGTATGCTTGAATTCACCTTCAAGGGTCTAAATAAACCAAATAAGCCCTCTACTGTCCCGACCATTAAACGAAGGCCCTGGCACAAGATCACTTTAGAAACAGTGGAAGAAGTCTGGAATGAGCCTGTAATATTGGATTCTGATGACATTGAGTCAGCTTGGTCTAAATATGATGCCACTCTATTTGACATGATGAATTATCTGGCCCCACAAAAAACGATTAAACAACCCTCTTCGGCCAAGAGAGAGGTATGGTATACAGAATCTTTAAAATTAGAAAAGCAAGGGTGCAGGAAGCTGGAAAAACTCTGGAGGAAAACCCATACCAGTGAAAATAAGACCAACTACCAAAAAGCCATGTCTGCCTATTATAACAAGCATTGGAAATGCAATAGGTCTCGCACCATTAGAGTTAGTGCTTTTAGAATTGTTTATGGGTTTTTTTTGTAAATGTTTAGCATTTTTGTTTCCTGTAGCCAATGCTAAAGTATTACAAATAAAAAAAGCCATAAACATTTCTAAAAGCTCTAACTGAAATGGTCTGAGAACTATTGCACTGTGTGAGGGTGAGGGTGAGTGAGGGTGAGGGTGAGTGAGGGTGAGGGTGAGTGAGGGTGAGTGAGGGTGAGTGAGGGTGAGTGAGGGTGAGTGAGGGTGAGTGAGGGTGAGTGAGGATGAGTGAGGGTGAGTGAGGGTGAGGGGTTGAGGTTGAGGGTGAGGTGTTGAGGGTGAGTGAGGGTGAGGGTGAGGGAGGGTGAGGGGTTGAGGGTGAGTGAGGATGAGTGAGAGTGAGGGTGAGGGGTTGAGGGTGAGGGGTTGAGGGTGAGGGGTTGAGGGTGAGTGAGGGTTTGAGGGTGAGGGGTTGAGGGTGAGTGAGGGTGAGTGAGGGTGAGGGGGAGGGGTTGAGGGGGAGGGGTCGAGGGGGAGGGGTCGAGGGGGAGGGGTTGAGGGTGAGTGAGGGTGAGTGAGTGAGGGTGAGGGGTTGAGGGTGAGTGAGGGTGAGGGTGAGGGGTTGAGGGTGGGTGAGTGAGGGTGAGGGTTTGAGGGTGAGGGGTTGAGAGTGAGTGAGTGAGGGTGAGGGGTTGAGGGTGAGTGAGGATGAGTGAGAGTGAGAGTGAGTGAGGGGTTGAGGGTGAGGGGTTGAGGGTGAGTGAGGGTGAGGGTGAGTGAGGGTGAGGGGTTGAGGGTGAGTGAGGGTGAGTGAGGGTGAGTGAGGGTGAGGGGTTGAGGGTGAGTGAGGATGAGTGAGAGTGAGGGTGAGTGAGGGGTTGAGGGTGAGTGAGGGGTTGAGGGTGAGTGATGGTCAGGGTGAGTGAGGGTGAGGGTGGGTGAGGGGTTGAGGGTGAGTGAGGGTGAGTTTGAGGGGTTGAGGGTGAGGGTGAGGGTGAGTGAGGGTGAGGGGTTGAGGGTGAGTGAGGGTGAGGGTGAGTGAGGGTGAGGGGTTGAGGGTGAGGGGTTGAGGGTGAGGGGTTGAGGGTGAGTGAGTGAGGGTGAGGGGTTGAGGGTGAGTGAGGGTGAGGGGTTGAGGGTGAGTGAGGGTGAGGGGTTGAGGGGGAGGGGCTGAGGGTGAGTGAGGGTGAGGGGTTGAGGGTGAGTGAGGGTGAGGGGTTGAGGGTGAGTGAGGGTGAGGGCGAGTGAGGGTGAGGGGTTGAGGGTGAGGGGTTGAGGGTAAGTGAGTGAGGGTGAGTGAGGGTGAGTGAGGGTGAGGGGTTGAGGGGGAGGGGTTGAGGGTGAGTGAGGGTGAGGGGTTGAGGGTGAGTGAGGGTGAGAGGTTGAGGGTGAGTGAGGGTGAGTGAGGGTGAGGGGTTGAGGGTGAGTGAGGGTGAGGGGTTGAGGGTGAGTGAGGGTGAGGGTGAGTGAGGGTGAGGGGTTGAGGGTGAGTGAGGGTGAGGGGTTGAGGGTGAGTGAGGGTGAGTGAGGGTGAGGGTGAGGCTGAGGGGTTGAGGGTGAGTGAGAGTGAGTGTTGTGAGAGAGGGGTGATGAGGCCTGGTTGTTGTGAGAGAGGGGTGATGAGTCCTGGTTGTTTTGAGGTACAGCTGATGAGGCCTGGTTGTTGTGAAGTATCTGACTTTCTTGTGAAGACAAGTGCGTCATAAGCTTAAACGAGAGCCTTGCATTCTCTGTTCCCGATCCTTGCACCCATGCATGGCTCGGGTCTCAGGGCAGCTACCAGGAGTTCTAACAGCTCTCATCAGGTTTCTACAGCTAGTTCCCCGGTTTTGTGGGCTGGGCATGAATAGTGGGCAAGAAACAGCTAATTATAGAAGGGCCGCTTTTGAATGAATTAATTAATAAACCTTTACACCGCAGATATTCAAAGGTCAAGCCACTGATGAGTTGTGATGTTTTGTTTTGTAAGAGGTGTTAAGCTGACTTGCAGGCGCCGGAGAGAATTCACACGGCAATTTGCCCGCCTCCGTTTCAGTTGCAGACTGTTTATGAGCTCAGCAGCAAGGTTTTGGTTGGTTAATCACAGGAACCCTCAAGAGGTGTAGAATTAAATGTTAAACCTGAGGTAGGATGGGGCCTTCCCACGGCTGCATTTATCCACAGTCCGGCTTCCAGGAAGAGGTGAGGTGAGTGGCACACGTCTGTCTCGTACAGCTTTTCCTTGGGTTGGTGAGCCTGCGGGGGCTCTCGTAAGTCAGGCTGCCCTGTTTGCCTCTGGAGAAAGACAAGCCCTAGCTCGTCTGCAGCGAAAGTGGGGGTGCTGGCTTGTGGCCATGACAGACGGTACACTGAAAAGCAGAGTGGAGGGCGGCCTCTGAATTCCAGCATGCCCTGACGTGTCGGCGGGGACAGAAGTGTATGCAGCCCCTCCTCCCCCCACGCTCAAGGCTGGCAGCCTGAAGGAAGAGACAGCTGGAGCGGTGGGTTATGTGAGGAATCTTTCACTCGAGTGTGCCGGGTCAGAGGCCTACCTCTAGGGTCAGTGAGCAGAGCCTTGTGTAATGTGTGCACCTGCAAACAAACCAGGACAAGCACAAGCGCTAATACACACAGCCCTGTACACACAACGAGTAACGGCTTGAGGAGGTGAGGGAAGGGCTAAAGGCAACAATGTCACCGGGTGAAAAGAAAGAGAAAGCAGGGTAACCTGACCCAGGAGGGGGGAGGAGGGAGGAGAAATGCGTCTCGGCTGGAGCAGGGGGCGGAGCAGGGAGAGCGGGCTTAGAAATGTACTTCACACGGCCGGCCGGTCGTGAAACTGAAAGCATGGCCGGCCGGCCGTGAAAGCCTTTGATGCCGCAGGGGGTGGAGCGGCACCAGCTGGGAGAGTAGGCAAGGCAGGCGGCTGGGGGCATGTGCACGCGCTTTTAAGCTCAATGCGCATGCGCATTGAGCTTAAATTTCTCGTGCACTGCAAGGAATCGCCACGATTCCTTGCAAGTTGGATAAAGAGTGGATAAGCCACCATAGTCTCGCTTGCTCGATGCGCATGCGCATCGACAGGCGAGACCTAAAAACATTAAGCAGGCAAGAAAGAACAGTATTATTGCACAGTTAGCTGAAGCTGGCAATTCCACCAGAGAGCTGTACAAAATCTTGGATACTTTCACTAAACCAATTGCATGTGAAAGTCCAGATGATTTTACACAAACCCGGTGTAATAATATCTCTCAATTTTTCGAGGATAAAATTGAGACAATATATAAAAAAATCACCACTGCTCAATGCCCCAGGGATCTGGAGCATTCAAGCATGACTCACCCCGATACACCTAGAGATACTCTACTTACCTTTCCTGAGGTCAATCACAGTGACATCCAGACACTAATAAATAACATGAAAACAGGATCCCCCCTTGATCTGTTACCAGCTAAGCTAACTGTCACCTTGAACAATATACTTTGCCCGACAATTCAAAAGATTCTAAATCTCTCCTTCAAAGAGGGTTAGGTCCCTCGACAGTGGAAGGAGGCAGTTGTGAACCCAATACGGAAGAACACGGCCCTACCATGGACGGAACTTTCCAACCTCCGCCCCATCTCTCTTTTACCTTTTCTAAGCAAATTGGCCGAGAGGCATGTAAACATCCATGTTTCCAGGTTCATAGAGGCGACAGGGGGCCTGGACCCGTCACAATCTGGGTTCAGACCCAACTACAGCACAGAGTCGGCACTCCTCTCCGTGACAGATAACATCAAGATGTCACAGGATAGAGGAGGTTCGATGATTCTGGTGCTGTTAGACCTGTTGGCTGCTTTTGATACTGTGTCTCATGACATTCTTCTCGGCCGATTGCAGAGAGTGGGTATTGGAGGATTGGCACTGTCCTGGTTGGAGAGTTTTCTCTCCGGCCGCTCACAATCTGTCAGCGTGGGACCCTATCTTTCCATCTCTAGGGTGCTCACTAAGGGGGTGCCACAGGGCTCATGCCTAAGCCCCACATTATTTAATGTGTATGTGGCCCCCCTTGCAGACATTGTGAGAAGGTTTGGGTTCACCCCAGTGTCATACGCTGATGACACCCAGCTGCTCTTTCCCTTCCATTCCCTCACACCCGTTGTGAAGAACAAATTTGCCGAGGGAATGAGGGCAGTGTCCAACTGGATGGCTACCAACTGCCTCCAGTGCAATGTCGGGAAGACCGAGGTAATGCTTTTTGGGAAGGCTAGCATGCTTTGGTCTCCCGACTGGTGGCCTTTAGATCTTGGACCTGTTCCATGCCCAAAGCCAATTGTTAAGAACCTGGGGGTGAAACTTGACCAAAATCTGAGCTTAAAGGAGCATGCCAATTATGTCACAGGAGCTTGTTTTAGAACAATTGGCCAGTTAAGGCGAGTCTTCCCTCTGCTGCCTGACATCCACAGGTAGACTCTTGTACAGGCCCTGGTGATAAGCCGCCTGGACTACTGCAACGGCCTCCTCATATTAGCAAATGAGGAGGCGCTCAACCGTTTGCAGGTAGTCCAAAATACGGCGGCCAGACTAATTTTAAATGCTCCTGCAAGAACCCCGTCCAAACCCCTGCTAAGTTACCTTCACTGGCTGCCCATACGACAACGTGTTAGATTTAAAATCTGCTGCTTAGTGCACAAATGCCTTTATGGACAAGGCCCTAGATACTTGGCACAAAAATGCCACATATACAAACCTGAATGCCTCTTACGTTCTAGCAACCAGTGTTTACTGGAAACTCCCACTATAAAAAAAGTCAGACAAGGTGGACGCGCCTTATCATTTATAGCTCCGACCATGTGGAACAAACTTCCATCCGACCTAAGACACAACACCAACCATTTGTGTTTTAGGAAAGCCTTAAAAACACATCTGTTTCAGGAAACATAACCCACCCTGTGGTACTCCACAGAGGCAACGCATCCCTGTACTTACGCGAGCAAAGCGCGGAGATACCCCATGGGTCGATTCTGGCGCGATACAAGCAATTAAATAAATTAATAAATAAGGGGCAGTCCTAGCTTTTGCAAGCATGCAAAATACCTAACATTCCTTCTTACACAAGCCGGACAAACCCATAATAAAAGGACCACAACCCATATCATAAACAGACCATAAAAGAAGGAACAGAAAACAGATAAGAGGTGTGTGTGTGCATACCAAACTCTACAATGTCCTGTGCTTTGATCCTCAATCTTGATCAGCTAAAGGGCAGGAGCTGGTTTAACAAGGTCAGCTTCAGGCAACAGGGTCAGTTCACTCAGGTCAAACAGGAGTCAGCACAAACTCAAGCTAAGGTCTACATGTCCTTAAAAGACTTGTTTCAGCCACAATCATGGCCTATGTGGGGGCAACCACAAAATGGCTGCCATACAAAAAATGGAACCCACGGGTTCAGAATTCACAGAACCTCAAATTCAGTAACGCATTATAATCAGCCCAAACAACTAGTGAGCACGGTCGAGGCTAGGCAGGTGTGCTTCCTCCCTATATCTACCGTTTACAATTAGATGTAATCCTTGATGGAGGTCTTTGCATCCAAGAGTTTCTCGAGCCCAATCACCGTGTACTACCTCTGACCAGGAGGCAGCTTCCTTCTCATCTGCTGCTCTGATCGGTCTCTGACCCTTTATAAACTAGAGGCATGTGAACTCGCATAGAAGCCTCGCCCGTTTGGCCCCGCCCCACACACACTAGTGTATGCAACGTCTTCGCGCCCTTTCCTCACTATGATGGACAGCTCACTCGAAGGACCTCGGCACCTTTTGGCGCGGTGGCAAAGTGAAAGACACACGTAGTCACTGGAGACAAATCTTCCGGCCCTTTACACAGCTGTAGTGTAGCAAAAGCACTATACATTTACCCAATGAACTAGCACTTACTGAGTAGCCAGTAGAAACAGAACTCTAGTTTATAGTTGTGCAAATCCGCGATTTTCCCGTGAACTCGCGGATTTTTTTGCCATTTCGCGAGATTTCGCGGACCGCAAATCTGCAAAATTCGCCCATACTTAAAGTAGTGTGATGGCGCAGTGTGTGTGGACTAAAGTAGTGTGAGGGTACAGTGTGTGTGGCCTAAGGTAGTGTGTGGGCTCAGTGTGTCTGGCCTAAAATAGTGTGAGTGCGCAGTGTGTGAGTGCGCAGTGTGTGAGTGTGCAGTGTGTGTTGCCTAAAGTAGTGTGAGGGTACAGTGTGTGAGGGCGTAGTGTGTGTGGCCTAAAGTAGTGTGAGGGCGCAGTGTGTGTGGCCTAAAGTAGTGTGAGGGCACAGTGTGTGTGGCCTAAAGTAGTGTGAGGGCACAGTGTGTGTGGTGGTGCTGACGTGGTCTAAACATAGTGATATAATCCGAGCACTCAAATATATACAAGCTCCAGCAGTATGAAATCAATATTGTAATCAAACATCCCGTAGGTAGATGCGGCTGCTGACCAGTAATCCAGGTCACAACTAGAGAAAAAAGGGATTTTGACAAGCTGAGGATAAAAGCTAATGAGAGACTTGGTGAAGGGACTGTCCAGCATGCGTATGTTGGTAAATATGAACATGTGAAAATACCAGCCTCTCTAAAGGTAAAAGGAAACCGAGTACCATTAAACATGGAAAAGCGAAAAACGGGATAAAAGTGGAGAAAATGGAGATGGTGAAACATTACCTGTATGGTAGTGTGGCAACACACTGTGTGGTTGAGGCCAAAAAAGGGTCAGAATTGGCCTCCATAACTAAAGTGAAAGATGGTGAAAGAAGAAGCAAAGGCAGTATAGAGCCTCAGGTGAACTGTACCGGAGAACGAGTGGTTCCTGCGGAGGAGTGAAATGGAGGACACGTTGGAGAAAACCTGTCATCCGTGCAATCATGTTAAAAGGGGAGGGGGAAAAGAATGGCGCTGGCAGAGGCCTACCTTAATGATGCTTCCTCAGGGTCAGAAGGGGGTGGAGAGGAGCCTGTGAGAACTTGCGACGGAGATCAAAGGTAGGGTGGGAGGGACATTGGCGAGCGTACATATGGGGGCGAGGGGGTGTGTAGCTGGGTGAGCTGAATGTGTGTGGCAGCAGAGGCGGAGCGCGGCGCGCGCACAAAGTGTCTGGTGGCTAATGGTAGCTGTGCACAATGCGCTTGGTTGTGCTCACATGCACTGTACCCGATCCACACTTTGGCTGCACTTTTGAAAGCCCTTACTTTAATCTCACCAAAGCATCCCTAACGGGATGGCTTCAGCGAGACCTAAAAATGCGTGTAGGTGCCTGCAGCTGTTTTGGGCCTTCTGAGGAACTGCGTGTCGCAAGGAGCTGGTAGCGTGACTCAACGCGAAGAAGCGTGTCGCCGTCGCTGTGCTTACCGACGCAACTCTGAAGAAGGGTGTCGCCGCTGGAACTGTCGCACTGCACCGCATCGGAGAGAAGCAAGCCACAATGAAGAGGAAGCCTGTCACCGTCGCTGCTGCTGCCTTTGCAACTCCGAAGTAGGGTGTCACCGCTGTAGTTGTCGCACTGCACCGCATCAGGAGAAGAATCTCGCAACGAGGTCGTGGGAGAAGAGCGTCGCCGCTGGAGCTGTTGTCATTGCATCATAAGGATGTCTCGTCTGCAGTCCACGCATTGAACCGAGGCCTTCTCGCATCCCCGAGAAGCGTGCCACCTCTGGAACATCTTCCCGTCTTTATTTCTTTGTATCTGAACTTTGCCCCATTTCCCATCGATGCGACATTGCTTGTCATGGAAGCGCAACGCAACCAAAGGTACATTGACGCAGAGTGTTTCATCTAAGCACTGAACTGAACTAAGTTTAAATCTACAATCTTAAAGTAATCATAGTGTGTATTTTTGTCGTTTATGGTCTTGTGGTAACTCTACATAAAGTTTACTTCTTTTTTATATAAAACCTGTGTGGTGTCCATTTGTAGTGTCGTCACTGGGTTACTGTATGTGGTCTCAACTGCTTAACTAACAACGCCTCTGAAGTAAAGCCCTTCTGCTCGTACCAAGCTACGAAGGGGTTGAGCAGGGGTTATTTTAGGAGTGTAATCCCCTTATCCTGACTAGAGGAGAGGGTCCCTATTTGTCACATGTACCTACCTGTGCCAACTAGAGACCCCCAAATCTAGCAAACACATTGAGGAAAACATAATAAGACACTAAATCCATGACTCACAGTTTGCATGCAGCACATTGATGGACGTAAATAACTCACTGTGCAATGTTAGAAGGATTGTATCTTATGAACTGGAAGTAACTAACTGAGCTCAGTGTCGAAAGTAGCAGCCCACTTACCTATCTACATAAAATACAAATCTGTGATCTGTTGCTTTGCAGCAGACACATTAGTCCTCTATGCAACTCCACGAGTCAAACCTGCTCCTGAACAAAACACAGAACTCTCTCAGAACTGTACTAACCACCAGAGTTTTCTTGTTCCTATTATAATCCCCTCAAAATTGCTGGGAACACCGCTGCAGCAGGTGTCTTACCCCTGTTACATATTTTAAAATGCAGCCTCTTTGTGACCAATTAAGTAAGCTAGAACAGATTTACTGGCACACTTGTCCTTGTTGCCAATTTCTTTGTTGCAGATTTTCTTTAACAGGTAGGTTTACTCTCAGACTCTGCATTGAAGGCTCTGCCCCTCGAGAGTCTGCCCCTTTCCTATGCCACACATTGACCCTCACATTATGTGTTCCTGGAGTAATTTACTACCATTTCTTGCTCTCGGAGTATCCTACCACTGCCAAGAGAGAAGGGAGAGCTAGCGTTGCCATGACGATTTTACATCTTAAAAGTACACTGAATACTGAAACATTACATTCTTTATTTTAAAGATGCATTGTTTGCAGGATAAAAATCAATGTAGTTGTTATTTTTCTTTGAAACAGGCTCTTTGCAATGTTTTAGTTAATTGCTCAAAATGGTAGCCAGACTTATCGGCTTAGTAAATGCTGCTAGTTTCTGTCTGTCTGTGCGGGTTTTTCTTTTTTCTAAAATGATCTAATACAGAATCTCTAAACTCCATCTGTGTCACCCCATCGCTGGTCGTAATTTTGCAACAAAACGTCAAACTAGTCAAATAGATACGAACTATACGAGAAAGGGGAGGAGCCGGGAGCCGAGCGGACGTGGATCGTCTCGGCTCCCGGTTCACGAGCTGCTCGAACCCGGCTCTTGGCTGCTACAGCCCTTCTGTTGATCGCCCACTTTCCCCACATGAAGCGGAGCGAGTGGGGCATTTGCGGAGCAAAAGTGATCGCTCCTAAGTAGGCGGACAGGGCTGATCTCCCGAAGAGAAGGAAGAGAGGGCGGTGGCGCTCAAAATGGCGGGCGGCACCTCGCCGTGGACTCCGCCGACTGCGGCCGCCGCTGGAAGGTAGGATTGCGACCTGCGCTCCCCTGGCTAGCCTAGACTCTCGCCGATGTTCGCAGCAGCTGACGGTCATAGCATCATCTAGCTTTACTTTGACGGCGACCCCCACTGAGGGAATCCTCCTAGCGCCTGCCTGACTCCAAGATGGCGGCCGGCAGCGACTTTCGGATGGCGATCGCCACTTCCTCTGGCTTGCCCCAACTTCTCCCCGGCCTCTTGTTATCCTGCGGCCCTCTCTCAGATTGTCTGGCCTGCCACCCGACCTGCTGCCGATTTGGGGCCACTGCCATTACCGGAATGCCCTGTGGTCCTGCAACACGGGTCGGATCTCCGGATCACTCCCCCCTCACCCCCTGCATGGCACCAATGCTCTGAATGTGTTGTGCAAGGCTGCATTGCTCCCGGAGTCCACACTGCTTGCCCCCCTGCTGGCCCGCTGCCGATCCCCACACATCTTCCAGGGCGATTGAATCCACACGCAACCCACCGGCTGCCGTGGCCGCACCAACAGCGTCAACACGGCCTTCACCACCTTGCGCACTCTCACCCCCACCGAGCCGGATGACCGCTGATCCAGCGCTCTCACCAAAATATTGCACAAATGACACTATCTACTACCACAAAACTTACACTACAACACTAGGCCCATATCAACAATAGAGCGCTTGAATCATGAGGCGATAAGATCTAAGTATAGTTGTTTAAACCATCTGCAATAATCAAGACCAGCTTGTCATTTTAGAAAGTTTATTTTAACACATCTAGAAAAACTTAGGTTTTGGTAATTTATTAAACAAGCATTAGAAAATGTCATAAAGAAAGATTTATTCAGTATTAATAAAAAGAGCATAAATCAAGAATTATTATTCATTAGCAGGAATAAGTAAAATTAAGCATTTTCCAAAATCCTAACTATATCTCTGTCTCTACCCTCATCACCTAGTAATAAAGTAATTAATAAAAACTCCTGTCCTCACGTGTAAAGTCCATCAGCATAACATCGTCCTCCAGAATTCTCGAGCGTAAGCCAACTATGTGTTTTCTGAACCTATTCTTATACCCTAAATTGAGCTGAGATAACTATTTTTCACATTCCAGCAGACGAATTCTAGTTCTTCATTGGCTGAGCCACCTCGTACCACAGTAAACTGTGACACCTCCTTCTTACATGCCCGGGCAAATTCACTAGTCCATTGTTCATTTAGAAGTCTTGGCAGTTCTTCCTTAGTCTGCTACATTTTGTAGCGACAGCTTCCTTTTAACCTTGAGCCTGTCAGCTCTGAACTCCCGTGGCACGTTAGCAAACGTTAGCAAATTTCTCCAAAAAGTCATCTTTTTAGCAGTTCAATCCAAAACCTTTCAAAATAAAAGCTCAGAGGCCTTTTCCAACCTTCTTGGAATTATTTTCACTTGAGCCATTTTCATCATTAGGCCTCTTTCAGAAAGCGTCAATTTCCTGCGCCACTGTCCCTGCGCCACTTTTAAAAGGGTACTAATTTTCCTGCAGCCATCTCTAAGCTTCATTTGTAAAACTATTATATAAACAAACACAAAGAATAATTAATGAAAGAAATACAGTTTGTTCTGTTGCCTCCCATCATTGCTAATAATTAACCCATTAGTCTAAATTACCTAGCAGTAAAGCACAAATAAAGCAGCATTTTATATCTACCAGTCTTCATAAATCCATAAAGCCTTATGTGCACCTAGAATAGTAGAAATGACATCACACAGACAAGGGAAGCAAAATAAGCACATGCCATTATTTTTAAAACAGCTGCTATTAGTTATGACATGACAATAGACAAGATTAATTTATTATTTTCACATACATAAGAATGCAACATAATGCACATTTATGAGCACACATGTTAGTTTCCCACGTGTTCTGTAATGTAATGTAACTTTAAACTAGGTTGAATTAGCATACACATAGCACAAGTTGTTAGCATTATTAATTTATTTATGGAAGTGAGACTTCACGGGTTTAAACAGATTTCTGTTTTCTATCCCGCTCCATCAACTCCCTCATCTGGTGATTAACAAATCACCACACCACCACCCAATATTTTAGCAAAGAATTTATCTAAGATGAACATGATTCAATTTCACCTGTGTTAGTAATTCTAAAGACTTATCTCATCAGTTTATCTACAATTCTCATATTGAGTTTTAAGAAACCCCTCTAGTTCTATTTCTTTCTCTTTGTGTAACATGCAACTAAGCTTCAATAAAAGTGTTGCAAAAACTATAACTAATAAAATGTCAGTATCTTGCTTGTCATATTAACCTTAAACTTCTCTTTGTTAATTTCTAAAGGAAAAGTAAACACCTAAATCAACCAAAACTGAATTATTAGGAGCATATATATCAGAGACATCTTACAACATTTTTAAAATTAAGCATCTTGAGCTTGTTGAATGTATTTTCATTAAGCTTGCAAAGAAAAATAAAACAAAAATTTTAAAAATTTTACCTAAATTTTCTAAAAATTTCTAACACCCCCCTTTTTCAATTTTTTTTTAATTTTTTTTTTATACTCTTTAAACCTTCTAACAGTTTTTCTTCGACCTAATGTCACAAATTAATTTTTCAGCTGACAGATTTACTTCGACCTTGTGTCATCTAACACATTTTCTTCAGCCTTATGCCAAAAACAGAAAACCTAAAATTTAACAGATATGTACTTCAATCATTGTCATTTTTGTTTTCAATCTCTTTTTGACTCTCATCATTTACCTCCACTACAGGTATCACTTCTATTTTCTTTCCTGCCTCACTTTTCTTTACAAAATCTTTTTGACTTGATTTTTCATCAATCTGTTTCTTTGATCTGTATCTCAATTTGAATTTTAGGCCTTCATTTTCTTCTGGCCATTCATCACTTTTTCTTGGTAATTTCTTCTTTTGCTTGGTCACATTACATTCTGTTCTCCAAGCTCCTTTTCTGAATTTTCTTATTTCAGAATCTTCATCATTCTCATCAGTTTCAGTGTCGGAAATTTCAACTTCAGACTCAGGTACTTCTTTACTCGGCAGCTTCACTCCGTTAGGAACGTCATCTTTGTAGCTGGTACTTGGCAATTCATCTTCTTCATTTTCAATTACCTTCAACTTCCCAGTTTCAGAATTCCTGTTCCTGCTTTCAGAGCTACTTTTCTGCTTTTCAATACTCTCCTGGTCTTGAATCACAATCTGATCACATTCTTCTTCTGCTTCTTTTTCTGGCAGATTTCCATCATTTTCTGAGTCTTCAGTCACAACTTTCAAGTCTTCTTCAATCAAGGCTTGTTTTCTCTTCATATTCTCCAGATGTCGACCAACTTGTCGATCTTCAAGATCTGGATTCTCTTCAGGCTCTTCTTCAGAATCTGAATCATCAATTGTGACACTATCCTCATCAGGATTTTCAGGTGTAGTTACACGAAAAGTATGGCCAGTGTCAATCCACTTCTTCAGTCTTTTGCACTTCTTTGCATTTGTCGTGACAAGACTGACTGGCCTCCTCTTCTGCCACCTTTGCACTAGAGTATTTCTTTTAAGACGAACCTTTTTCCTGATTCTTTTTCCTGGTAACAATTCAAGTGCTTGCTCTTTTTCTCTTGTTTGCACTTCAGTTTCATCTTCATCAAACACAGAGATCATTTCATCTGATAAATTCCTGCAGATCTCCAAATTGATGCTATCATTGATAGGCATCATTCTTTTCTCTGGTATAAATGTCTGTCTCATGACCTTGTCCATCATAATCTCACGTGGACTTAAATCTGTCTTTTTATCAGTAGTGTTTCTCAGAAACATCAAAACAAGTGGAAGGACATCTGTCCACTTTGTACCTGCAGCTAGGCACATTTTTGCATCTCTGTCTTTTATAGTAACATTCTCATGCTCCTCAACATCTAAAATTTCTATTCTATCTGTACAATGGAGCAATCTGTTTTCAATATGTTTTCTGTTATTTGATAACTTTGCAACAGTAATTTCATCATCATGTCGCATCTGAAATGTTTCAATCCATTTTGTAATCAAACAGTAAATCACAAAAATGTAGCACAGTTTGTAATGCAGTGACATCTCACAGAAATCTATTTGTAATCCAGTGAATAAATCACTCTCCTGTAATTCTGTTTCCATTCTCATAACTGTTCTCTTAATTGTGTTTACTTGCTGGCAAGCCAGACACCTCTGGTAAAGAAATTCTACAAATCTATGGTACATTCTGTCATTGTCAGTAATCATGCTATTTGGTAAAACTACTCTGTCATCTCTGTGTATCCAAATCTCATCCTCATCTCGCTGTCTAAAATCTGTACTCAACCATGTGTTTTCCTCCTCATGAGTTGCATCATTTTGTAAGCCTTTGACTACCTGCCATGTTTCAACTGCTGTTAGTATTAGTGAACTCAAAGCATGTTCATCATTCATTTTGTGTGCTGCACATATCACGACAGCAAATCTTTCTGCCAATTGAATATCATCAATCAACCTTTTAATTAAATTTGCATTTCTGAAAAGTGAACCTGTAGAAGTCAATGTTTTAATCTGTTGATCAATTGTGTCCTTTACTTTGATGTCTTCACTCAAAAGAACATTATTTTCATTCCAAAATTCTGGAAGTGCATCTATTCTTTTTGGGCTGTTTTCTTGTTCTTTATTTAATCCTGTATCCGTTTTGTCTGTCTGTTCATTAACAAAAATGTGTAATGGCAGTGAAGCCATGTCATTCTGCTGAACCATTACCTGTCGCTGTATTTGTAGCTGTTCATTCAGCTCATTTATCTCAGTTTCTTTTTCATTTAAGCATAATTTTGACTCATCAGGCTGTATCAATTCAATTAGATCAGTATCAGACTTCTCACTTACCAGAACTGAAGTCATCTCTGTTTCTTGTTCGGTTGTAATCCCTACTAATTTAATTTCAAGTACAATAGAATAAACCTTTTCAGTTAATGGGACCTTTAAAACTGCGGAACTAATTTCATCTTTTCCCAGTGTAGGCACTATCTCAGTTTCCATAATTTTCATAGACTCCTTTAAATCATTTGATGAATTTACATAATCAGGAATATTAATTCCAGAAGTACCAAGCATTTCATCATGCTTTTCTGTCGCATCAATTTTAGTAGAAGTCTGAGCTGGCATTTTATCAATCTGATCTGACACTTTTGGCGTTGTATTAACCTGTTCTGGGGGTCTTCTTGAATTTCTGTTCTGATCCATATTTACAACATCAATTGTACACTGATCAGTAATTTCTATTCTGACACTTTTATTATTTATTTTCGCTAATTTTGGAATCTTTAATTTACTCTCGCATTTGGCAACAACCTTTTTCATTTTCTTGTATAAGGAAGACATTTTCTTTCTCTTTATATAATTCGGTAGACGTACTCTCTAAATTTGCCTTGCAGCGCTTGCTGATCAATTAATTAATTAATTAAATACTATCAGGTATAGAAAACCTTATAATTTGGTCAATTTAATATTTCTCCTAATTTACCTGTATCACTAATTATAATTAACCTGTAAAGAAAAATATCAATTTGCAAAAACAGTAGCAACGCAAAATATTTATTTATAACAATACCAACGTATAATTACATGTGTTTTAAATGTACTTATTTTTCACTTACACACCTTCTGCAACATATACCTGTGGGAAAAGAAAACCTAATCTGTTTGCTTTTAAATTTGGGCAGTAAAATATAAACTAATTAAAATTAATAATAGAAGTAATCTAATCAATAAATCAAAATTAAGGACAAATTTTAATAATTTTAAAAATTATTCTCCTTCATGTGCAACTACCTTAGACACAGGTAATCTCTCTAAAACACTCTGTCTAATTTATTAATGGATAGTTCCTACTCTATTGTAAACAAATTAGTTTGATATAATAATCACACTAGTAATACAGCAGCTAACAAAACATTCAGTGATGTTTATTTATTTAATTATGCTGTACCACTCTTTACTCTTTCCCTCAGTTAAACAGCTTAAAACCACAACTGTGATAGTTTTTGCTAAATTCCCAATTAATGTTGCCTCTATTTATTAACCACTTATCACTGCTGTCTCTGCTCTAATTAATTCTGTTGTGTCTATTTATATCACATGTGACTGCACATTACAGCCAGCTCCTCCGTGACTCTTAGGAAAGCCTCACCCAATCCCAGCGCTGCTCACGGAGCCCCACCCAATGGCTCACGAAGCCTTCCTTAACCTCCTAAACAACACTGTTACTGAAATCCAACCTGCTTCTTAATTTTTAAAATCTCCAAACAGCAGGCACATGTGTAACATAATATTTGTACAAAAATAAACAATCTCGAGGCTCACGAAGCCTCAACCAATGAGGTCGCGGCCTTTGTGTGACGCTACGCGTCAACAACCAATGGGTGCACAACCTTTCTAAGCTGCACCGGGAACCAGGGGTGTGCGCGTCACCAACCAATGGGTGCGCGACCTGCTGGGACCTTAACCAATCACAGCGCTACTTCGCTGTGACACCACAGCACTTTTAAACAATCAGGGAGCGGCCTTGACAAGACGCTGCAGCTTCCTAACTAATGGGAGCGCAGTGTTGATCATGACGCGACGGCCGCTTGACGAATGGGAGCGCGGCAGCTTTCAATCACACGGCCGCTGCGGTTCTAGCTCTCTCCTTTTGCGCTCAAAACAATTTTAAGAAGTATTTTAATACAGCGCACGCTCTCTCGCCTACATCAGCTATGACACGAATAATAGCGCGGCTAGGAAAAAAAACGAAAACCATAATATTTATTTCATTATTATTTATGTAATTTTATTTTAGTGTACACTCGCTCATCTGTATCAGCTTATTGTATATTTCTCCTTTTAAACATTAACGCCGAAGAAAAAGGGATTAAAACACTTGTACACAGTTACAGAGCTTTAACCAATAAGGTCGCGGCCCTTGTATGACGCTGCGCGTCAATAGCCAATGGGTGCGCGGCCTTTTCTATGACGCGACGGGACTTCTACAAATGGAAACCCGGCTCCCTCGTGAAGATACTTTCTCTCCTCGCGCTTCAAAAAAGATTCACAATAGCGCGATAAGGACAGAAATCAAAACGGGCACTTAATTTTATTTAGACTGTGTGTTCATTTAAACTTTGGAACACCTGTAAAATATCACGGACAATTAATTTTTGAACAGTAAAACGCTGTCAGCCAATTACAGCGTTACTCTATTATGACACGACGATATTTTATCCAATCAGGAGCGCAGCCTTGTCATGACGCTACGGACACCTTGACCAATAGGAGCGCGGCGGCTGACGTAGACAGCCGCTGCAGCTCGCAGCTCTCCCACTCGCTCCTCACTCAACAAACAGCCCCTCCCTTTAGAATTTAATCGGAAGGCTTTTCACCACGGAGAATACTTTATCGGTATTTTAAAGTTGGGACAATTTAAAATTTACATATAGTGGTGATATATATCAGTTAATTATAACGTGGCTCTTATTGCTAAACACTAACTGCTGGCACTACAGTCCTTGTGTTTTTGCGTTCATGCAACACGCTTCGTTTTTTATTATATCGCAATCCAGGGATGAAATTAAATTGGGGATTTTTAAATTTATAAACAATTTCATTGGATATGGTAACATACATCAATTATTAAAGCGCAATGTTTCTTAATAATTTGAAACTCTTTTCACAGTAATTTAGCTGACGCTCCAGCCCAATCAGAGCACAGCTTTGCTCAGACACTCCTGACACCTTTAACCAATCAGAGCGTCTTCTCCTTATGACGAGCCTTAAGTTTCAGCGAATCAGAGCGCGGTTGTTCTGACGTAAGCAGCTGCTGCAGCTTCTGTCTCTCCCTACACGCTCTCACTCGCAAAACCAGCCCCTCCCTTACTATTTTCGATCGGGGCACTTTTCAATGGTTTTAAAATAGCGCGCAGTGCTTTTAAGTGCAATTAAACAACGCACAACTTTTTAGAAAGTCTTAGAATGGTACAGACTTTACCTAGAACATTCCTAAGTACCTTAGAATTACTTTTGGTACATTTTAGTGAATACATAAAACGAAACTCATCTGTCTGCTTCTCTAATTAGGATAGTTTACATACATTCAAGTATCCACACTTCGGAATAGTCGGCGCTATTCACACTAAGGATAATTTCCATTTGCCAGTAGAGCAACTCTTACCCTACCCTTCTAACACGTAAGAATATGAACTCATTTTCCTCTGAACGCACCGCGAAGTGACAGTATCTAAGAGTTCCACTTGAACATACCTTACAAAACAATCACGCACTTTCACACTGAAAATTCCCTAATTTCAGACACACATGAAATCCGTACAGGACTCTCACCTGTTTATAGAAATCATGCACCGTTAGCAAAATAACACCGTTATCCGTACAGGACTCTAACCTGTTTATAGATATAAAACATGTACCCGTACAGGACTCTAACCTGTTTATAGATAATCATGCACCGACATTACTCTGCCCTTCACTCAAGCTTGAATATAACTAATACTCTTATCACAGTGAGTTTTATGGAAGGCGCTTTGTCCCTATTCTCATGCTGCTCTAATTTCTTAGAAAACCCTCACTATTACAAGATTCACACCTAGCCCTAAAACTGTGTTCCACGGCGACAACACTGTATTGCACGGCGACAATACTTCTGGTACACGGCGATACCAACAGTGATACTCGGCGATATCACAGAAACAGATCAGATATTCTGCATGACTAAATTCTCATCACACAGTTTTTGTACCGGTACACACATAGCACAAAATAAACAAACTCAACATGTGTTAAAACTTAATCCTATGAATTTACCAACATATATGTATCATGCATGTAACATGTATGTCAAAAACAATATATATAAACCGTCCGATGGCTACCAGAAATTGATCCAGCGCTCTCACCAAAATATTGCACAAATGACACTATCTACTACCACAAAACTTACACTACAACACTAGGCCCATATCAACAATAGAGCGCTTGAATCATGAGGCGATAAGATCTAAGTATAGTTGTTTAAACCATCTGCAATAATCAAGACCAGCTTGTCATTTTAGAAAGTTTATTTTAACACATCTAGAAAAACTTAGGTTTTGGTAATTTATTAAACAAGCATTAGAAAATGTCATAAAGAAAGATTTATTCAGTATTAATAAAAAGAGCATAAATCAAGAATTATTATTCATTAGCAGGAATAAGTAAAATTAAGCATTTTCCAAAATCCTAACTATATCTCTGTCTCTACCCTCATCACCTAGTAATAAAGTAATTAATAAAAACTCCTGTCCTCACGTGTAAAGTCCATCAGCATAACATCGTCCTCCAGAATTCTCGAGCGTAAGCCAACTATGTGTTTTCTGAACCTATTCTTATACCCTAAATTGAGCTGAGCTAACTATTTTTCACATTCCAGCAGACGAATTCTAGTTCTTCATTGGCTGAGCCACCTCGTACCACAGTAAACTGTGCCACCTCCTTCTTACATGCCCGGGCAAATTCACTAGTCCATTGTTCATTTAGAAGTCTTGGCAGTTCTTCCTTAGTCTGCTACATTTTGTAGCGACAGCTTCCTTTTAACCTTGAGCCTGTCAGCTCTGAACTCCCGTGGCACGTTAGCAAACGTTAGGAAATTTCTCCAAAAAGTCATCTTTTTAGCAGTTCAATCCAAAACCTTTCAAAATAAAAGCTCAGAGGCCTTTTCCAACCTTCTTGGAATTATTTTCACTTGAGCCATTTTCATCATTAGGCCTCTTTCAGAAAGCGTCAATTTCCTGCGCCACTGTCCCTGCGCCACTTTTAAAAGGGTACTAATTTTCCTGCAGCCATCTCTAAGCTTCATTTGTAAAACTATTATATAAACAAACACAAAGAATAATTAATGAAAGAAATACAGTTTGTTCTGTTGCCTCCCATCATTGCTAATAATTAACCCATTAGTCTAAATTACCTAGCAGTAAAGCACAAATAAAGCAGCATTTTATATCTACCAGTCTTCATAAATCCATAAAGCCTTATGTGCACCTAGAATAGTAGAAATGACATCACACAGACAAGGGAAGCAAAATAAGCACATGCCATTATTTTTAAAACAGCTGCTATTAGTTATGACATGACAATAGACAAGATTAATTTATTATTTTCACATACATAAGAATGCAACATAATGCACATTTATGAGCACACATGTTAGTTTCCCACGTGTTCTGTAATGTAATGTAACTTTAAACTAGGTTGAATTAGCATACACATAGCACAAGTTGTTAGCATTATTAATTTATTTATGGAAGTGAGACTTCACGGGTTTAAACAGATTTCTGTTTTCTCTCCCGCTCCATCACCGCAAGCTCCCCAAGATGGTGACGCACCTGCGGCTGGCCTCCAGCTTCATCTCCCACCTGGGCTCCCACCTTCTCTCCTGGACTTCTTTTCATTTTTGTTCTGTCCTGGCCGACACTTTGCTGCTGATTTCTGACAGTTTCCTCTGGACTCTGGCCCTCCTTCCATTCCCTCGTCCTTTAACCCTTTTCCCCGTTGATGATTCTCAAATGTGTCTTCCCTTTTCTACTTTCCCTTCTCTCCATACCCTTGCATCCCTCCCAACCTCCCTTTGTGCTGTGACTGCATCCACACTTATGGAACTCTGCTTTTTGGTATATTGAAATAACTCTATTCACTGGTATTTGCAGCAGACCTTGTACCATCTACCATTCCTATGTGACTCCTAGAGTACATCCAGTCATATCCCCTCCCTATGTATATAGAGATAACTCTAATCACTAGTATATGCAGTAGACCTTTGTACTCTCTACCATTCCTATGTGACCCTTAGACAGCAGCGGTGCGTCCATTGGGGCGTAGGGGCGTAGCCCCACCAACGCCATGGATCCGCCACCTGCACGTTTAATTAATTGTGACTGTTTAAATTAACCCTGGGCGTAGTGGGCGTAGTGGGGCTCCGCGGAGTGGGCGAGAAGCTACGCCCACTCCCGCACTCCGCGTAGCCCCACTACGCACCTCCCTCCCGCTCTCCCCTAGATACATTATTTAAGCAACTACCCTGAAAAATACAATTATAAAGCACTTACCTTGTCCGGGGCTCGTCCGGGGCTCCCTCTTTGAATAGCGTCCTTTCCTGGATACCAATGCGCATGCGCGGGCGGCCGCGCATGCGCATTTCTCCCGAGAGAGAAAGCCAATAGAAGCCAATAGGATTGGCCGGTCACCGTGCAACCCGGCAGGGCAATCCATCATTGGATGCCGCGCGTGGGTGGCTCACAGTTACTGCACAATGGCCATTGCCAATCACTGTGCCTGACTACTTGTAGTCTGGCAGTGATTGGCCATTTGCGGCGCTGCTGGTGACGACGTGGTTGGTTCCGCCCCTGCTACTCGCCTCGTGGTGTTCTTCTCTACTGCTGTGTGGAGACTGGATTTCTTAGCCAAAGACTGTCTTATCTATTATTATTTTGTAATGCCAAATATATTGTATGCGAGAACTGGCTACCTAGGTCGACCCTCGGACCCTGCCCCAGTCCTGGTCTTTCAGCGGCTCGCTCGTTTGACCTTGGCCTCCTCCGGTCTCATAAGTTTCCGGTGCGCTGAGGCCGACTTCAAACCAACCCATCTGTATTGCAGAGGTCTCATCCCGCCAAGTTACGGACCCCGCCCCAGCCCTACCGGCTGCTTTGATGATACATTCCTGAGATCCACGAAGGTAAGACTGAGCAATGCATGAAGCACTGGGTAAGTTAGGTCTGCTGTAACACTCCTCGGTGTCAGGGGCCATGGCCAAGAGGTATCGGCGCTCGGAGTTAAGTGTTGGGCCCCAGAGCGTAAAAACAGCAAGGTATTCCCAAAACAGAGACGTCCCCATTGCTCCCAGAAACAGGGCAGGGAAGACGAGTGACAGACAGCCAAGGGAGGGGAGGGCGGGAACGAGCCCGGGGTCTGTGTTATTGGGAGCGGAAATGGGAGGATGAGGCGCTTCGTAGAATCTCTAAATATTTAAAACAATCTCAAACTGTTGACGTTGCAGGGTATTAAAAACGACTGTAATTTAGTTTCATTTAAGTTTTTTAAATGTAGCACCCCCTTGATATCGTCCCTTTCCGGTGCTCCAAGTGTCTTGGATACGAAGGCAGAGCAGAGGGCTGACCGGGAGCAGGCGCGAGGCCGTCAACGGGTGAGGCTAGTGTTTTCGAAAAGAATAGGAAATAAACGGTTAGAACGCACATCGATGGGACTCGAATGTAAACATGAAGCAAAGGGCGCCTTAGATGCTGGAATGTCACAGATATAGAAACGGCTAGGATTAACAATTGGTGGGGATAGGGGGCACACATGCCTGTCGGAGACCTATGTTAAGCCCTTTTTTCGAGGGTAGAAAGGAGTGGGCATCAGTGGTGCTGAGCCAGGGGAGCACGCAGTTTCTCTCACAAAGCAGCAGGCTGGCCTAGAGGTAAAATGAGACGGATGAATGAAAGGCCAGTGGGCCTGGGGAGAGGTGCCACAGCCCTGATGGCCTGCGTGTCAGAGGCATCGGCCTGTGCTTATATCTCACATTGGACAAAAGGGCATGGTTCCTCCGATCGAAATCTTCGTGACATTCTTGAGTTGGCAAAAGGTAGAGAATACCTTTCTATATTTGCTGGTGCCCTCTTCTCACGATGCCCACCGGTTCATCCTTTGTACACTATGCACAAGTGAGATTCTTATAATGCCACCCAGTACCAACATCTTATGCTGCCCACCTCTACATATTCATACACTGCCCACTAGTACCACCTTCTTACATTACCAGTAAGTACCTGGTTCTTACACTGTTCACAAGTGCCGACTAGTGACACTGCCCACCAGTACCATCTTCTTACACTACCAGTAAGTACCTGCTTCTTACACGATTCACAAGTGCAGACTAGTGACACTGCCCACCAGTACCATCTTCTTACACTACCAGCGACGACTTCTCTTCGTATCTGACTTCTTTTTTTAGTGAGTAATATGAGTTATTATATATCTTGTGGAGCGGAGGACATATTGTTAAATTAATGTCATGATGAAGTGTTCTTCTGTCTCTGGTGTGCATCGTAAGGCGCGCATAATCATTGCCAAAACTTACACAGCAGCACGAGAAGCGCCATAACTGTTGGGCCTGCTGAGAGAGGCCTTTCCTCCCCCTGTTGGCTGCTGTAGGCTGGACTGACTCAGGTTGGGATGGGCTGCAGGTTTAAGGCCTGGCCTACCCTGCATTACGAGACTCCCAGTTTGGCAACGGAGTCTCGTAATGCAATGGACCGCGTTGCTATTTTTTGGAAGTGTCCGCTCTCCCAGCCGGTGCGGGGGAAGATAGCTTCGAAGAGGTACTGCTTTCCTGAGTCTGCTTAACACCTGCACCAACAAACTAGCACCCCTGCACTGCAGGTGTTAATCAGCACGAGCTTCGTGTGTGCCTATGACTATTTTATACTTCATGCTGCTCGTTAGTAATAACATTTGACATTTGCATAATTGTACCCTTGAATTTGGATTTCAGTCCTCTTTTGTGAACAATTACCTGGTTTATGGCACAGACTATCAGTTTAAGGAGCACCTTCATTTTAAACTCCCACATAAAATACTCGTCAACCAAATTAAAACACGCAAGGCTGCCAAAGGGGATTATGGGTTTTGCAGTCCCGCTGGGAGGAGTAGCAATTACAGGAACCTATGTCAAAATTAAGCACAGCCTGTGCAATCAGAGCCCCGTGGCTTTGTTACAAGCCCACTGTTTTACCCCTTGTCTGTGTCTGTTCCTGCGAGCATTTGGGAGCACAATTTAAATTTCGCTCTGTGTGCCATCAATGTTTAAACTGGACAGGTTTTGTTCTGTTCAAATACGAGGCAATGTGGTAGATGAAAACAAGTATTAACGATGTTGGCAGCACGATTTGTATGCAAAACAGATTTAACTTTTGCAGTTCTTTTTTATATTGTCGGATTTATCATCAGGAAGGCGGCATGTTCTGAGAGTTTTTGCGCCATAATGTTGACAAATATTTATGCACCTCGGCTGGTCATTACGACATTCGTACATTGAGCAGATATTATTTTTACTGTGTATATGTTATGAAAGTGATTTATTTTGCATTGTGTCAGTCAGTCATGTTTTTTATGGCTCTTCGCCACGCGACGCTTTTATCGTTTTCCGGAAAGAGAGGTGTCACGAAGCAAGGACATCTGAGCACTGCGCAATCTCCCCCCCCCCTCTCCCCCTGTTCTTGTTTTGAATATGGTGGGTTCGAGGGGGGTCTCTCCCAGCTAAATTCTGTCTACAAAAGATGTATCTGTCGCCCCATTAGTAAGTGAAGGAACAGAGAGAACTGGGACGACATTTGTCCGATCGGGAATAAAGACATGATGATCCAAAGATGTCTGTTGTTCTGTGTGCCAGGGGGCCGGTTGTTCTGTGTCCCTGGGGTGTTCTGTTGTTCTGTGTACATGGGGTTCTGTTGTTCTGTGTGCCTGGGGGTCTGTTGTTCTGTGTGTTTGGGGGGGTCTGTTGTTCTGTGTGCATGGGGGTCTGTTGTTCTGTGTGTGGGGGGTCTCTTGTTCTGTTTGCCTGGGGTCTGTTGTTCTGTCGGCATGGGGGTCTGCCCGATGGTATGTATGCATGTGGTACTGTAGGTGTATAAGTCTGAGAGTGCATGGATGTTTACATGCATGTATCATCTATGTCGAGTCAACATGTGCTTGGATGGTGTGTATCTGTATTTACTATAAAAGTCAAACACATTTGCTTTGCCAATATTTGGATTTCATCTCACTTCAAAAGCAAATTTAAAGTCTAATTTTACGCCCACTTTACCTCTCAGCCTTGGTCATGGTTCCTCTAGAGAGATAACGGATGCAGAAATCTGACATTAATAGAAACAGAGTGGCTGGCTTTTATCTGGTATAAATTCTATCCCCAAGGCCTGTAAGTATGAGTTTTTATGAAATTGCATTTCTGCATGTTGCCTAGCTGCAGGGAGGAGGTTAATATTGTTGTGTAGATATCTCAGTGCACAGGAGGCTGTGGCAAATTACTCAGGACATAAATACAGTGGGGAGTTCATTGCATTGATTGTAATTCTTTTCCCAAACACATGTAAACTCAAACATACTCACACATGCAAACAGCCAAAAACACCAGCACATGTAAACGCAAACCTGCTCACACATGCAAACAGCCACAAACACCAGCACATGTAAACTCAACTATACTCACACATGCACACAGCCACAAACACCAGAGACCAACAAACAGACAACCACATCCACTCACTTATTCTGATAATGGGAAGTTCCAGGCTCAAGCATGCGTACCGGAGGGCCCTAGAACAGGTGAGGTGCCAAATATATAAAGACAACACTCCTAGCATTACAGAGTAAAGCTCATTCTCTTTCCGGTTTTTCAAAGCTGTTCCGCTTAGAAAAGGGTCAGTTCCTCTTGAGCATTCCACAAGAGTGACTCGCTGAGTAGCTACAGCAAGAGTCACGTGCTGCTTCCTGGGTGTATAGGCCTATGGGGAAGGCATATGAGTCATCAGTCATTGCTTCATAGGTTCCTCGCAGTGACCGTGTGTAGGACCTGTATAATTTGATCATTGAATAGTCCTATTGTATGGCTAAGCAGGCCGCGAACTAGACCTGAGACATCGGGTATCAGAGCGCTTTACATGAGCACCAGTTTCGTTATAGATGAACACCTTCATTTTTTTATTGGTAGGCACGGGGAGATTAAGTGATTTGCCCTGAATCACAGGATGTAGAGTGTTGTTGCTGAGACTCTAACAAGGTTACCCAGCTTCGAAGCCGACCGCTCTAGCCGTAAGGCTACATCCTCTCCCCTTGATTGTTGATTGTAGTCAATTGGTCACAATTATGCAGCTCTCCTGTACGGATCGCTCATAGTGTTCTATTTACTTAATAAAAAATGTTTGGGGAAAACCACAAAAATGTTTGCCCATATAACGTTATTTTGTATTGCACGTTCTTTAAATACCATTGTAGACATCCACCATGCCGCTGTGCTTTTTCCTTGAAGCACATGTCTTTTCAATGCCATCTGAAATTCCTGCAGAGATTGGCTGGGCCACATGTTGGGTGATGTGGAGTTTCAGTGTAGAAGGACAGAGATGTAAAAGTCCCAGAACTAGGAGGCAAACATGGTGGCTTTGGTGTTGTTTGAAGGTTGTGATTGGTGGATCTAAGGTTCTGATCTCGTGTGTAGTATGGTAGAGTGTCAGAGAGGGTGTTGCGAGCCGTGTCATTTGCTGATTTGAAAGTTGTGATTGGTGAATCTAAAGTTCCGAGTTGGTGTGTAGCATGGTAGGGTGTCAGAGAGTAGGTTGAATGCCATATCATTTGCTGATTTGTATGTCCATGCAAGTGGTTTGAATACGGTCCTGTTCTTGAAAGTGAGCCAGTTGGCCTGGTGAAAGGATTCAGTCTGAGCATAATAGGACGGAATGTATGAAGCTCTGTGGTTATACTGAATGAGCAGCTACCTATGTTATGCCATCTATTAATGTAATAACTGCACTTTCACAATTGCTTTATTAACCTTCCTGCTTTCTCAAATTTGCTTGAAAATGCACGATTTTTCTTCTTTTTTTTCAAAATTTTCTTGGGGGGGGTTATCCACCCAAACCTCCCTTTTGGGGTTCGGGCTCGCTCGCTGCGCTCGCTCGCTACGGTGCAGTATGCAAATCACTTTGCGGCCCACCACTTTCAAATGTCACCCACCGCCCCTGCCCTTAGAGTATATCCCGTCATATCCCTTGCTATGTATATAGAGATAACTTTAACGACTAGTCTCCTATGTGACTGTTAGAGTATATCCATGTGTATCCCGTCCCTTTGTATATAGAGATAACTCTAACGACTAGTCTCCTATGTGACTTTTAGAGTATATCCATGTGTATCCCTTCCCTATGTATATAGAGATAACTCTAATCACTAGAATACGCAGTAGTCCGCTATGCTCTCTACCATTCCTATGAGACTCTTAGAGTATATCCATGTGTATCCCCTCCCTATGTAGATAGAGATATCACTAGTATATGCCTAGAGTATATCCATTTGTATCTCCTCCTTGTGTGACTTTATCTCTTGTACATTTGCAATTTTTCCTGTTTGTACCTTTTTTGTAACGCATGTAATCCTAAATCCGTATGTTTTCAACTGGTTCTTATGTAAAGCAAACATTTGCAAATTTTTTTACGCATGTAACCCTTGGTCCTTATGTTCTCAACTGGAGCTTATGTAAAGCATTGTGACACCTTCGGATAAAGTACGCGCTATATAAAATTGCACAAATAAATAAATAAATAAAATAAATAAACTCCAGCTAGCAGAGTCTGTCAGCGTCTTTAACTACTCCTTAATTCCACCAGGTGGCGCCCCTGCACCAGCAAAAAATCAAGGGCAGAGCCAGCAGCTGCAAGCAATAACGTGCTACGAATTTCGAGGGGAAAGAGAGAAGCCAGACCTCGGTTTTTCATGTCGAACAGCCCGGTTCAAGGTCGAGGTTGTGGATGTTTCGGCACAAAGAGCCCATTCAGAAGGAGCAACAGTGTTTTTGCAAGAAAAGAAAAAAAAGCAGGCTCATATTTTTTATGGCAGACATGGAAGCAAATGAGTGTATGAGTGAGTATATTTAGCGTCGGTGCCGGGCGGGTGCAGGTGACTGATCTCTCCCCAAGGACATGGCTTGTAATCTGAAAGGAATGGAAAGGAATCGGTGGCAGACAACATTATTATGTGGAGCCGCAGTGGAAGCGAGAGGTTGCCTTGCTCATTCAATTCGTGGCCTCGTTAAACGAAACAAACAAGGGTCCATGGTTTTAAATTCCATGACAGAAGTCTTGAAATGTGGTTTACAAATAGTGACGCACATGTTAGATGTATTTCTAAATAAAGGCACAGTACAATGAAACCTTAACGGTTCTTTTCAAAACAAAATTGTCATTTATCCCATTGTGACAATTCCCTGTAGCCCCCGGGGCTCCATTTTTCTTTTAAAAAAAAAAGCTCAGATTAAAAACAGTACATGATACACTGTCGTACTTTTGTAGAGTTTATAATTGCCTCCTGGGCACAATGCAGGAAGCCTGAGTGGGATATGGCGACTAGCCAATGAAAAGCCTCCAGGTCGGATTGGTTCAAAGGGAAAAGTTTTGTCAAATGCTATGTTTGCAATATAAAGGTAGGTCTGAGTTATTTATCGTGAAAAAAATGAGTAAAAACTAACAAGCATTTAAAGGCGAACTGCTCACCGCAGTGTGTTAAAGCCTGTAGGCAGGCGTTGTGATACATGGAATCTCACAGATTTCTGTAGTAAGTATTGTATTGTAATTGCATTTGTATAGCGCTTACTACCCCTGACGAGGCGTCGAAGCGCTTTTTCGGCAAGTAGCACGCTACTCCGGGACCCATAGAGGATTAGTGTTGAATTAGTATAGTGAAACATGCAAGTACATTTTAAGTGGTGGATAGGTTAGTCAGTTATTTGGATTCGGAAGGATAGCAGAAAGGATAGAAGAGAAAAGAAGGTTTGTATTTATATAGCACTTCTAATCCCTGATGGAGTGTTGAAGCGCTTTTTTTGGCGAGTAGCACGCTACTCCAGAAATCCATAAAGGATTAGTTGTGAATTAGTATGGTGTAATATGAAAGTAATTTGAGTGGTGGATATCCGTCAGTTATTTGGAGTGAGAAGGATAGCGGAGGGATAGAAGGGAAAGAAAGGTTTGCATTCATATAGCGCCTGTTACCCCTGATGGGTTGTTGAAGTGCTTTTTTGGCGAGTAGCAGGCTACTCCGGAACCCATAAAGGATTACTGTTGAAAATTAGTATAGTGAAATATGATAGTAATTTGAGTGCTGGATATTAGACAGTTATTTGGAGTGAGAAGGATAGCAGAGGGATAGAAGTGAATAAAAGGTTTGCATTTATATAGCACTTGTAACCTTGATGAGGTGTGACACACTTTGTTGGCGAGTAGCACGCTACTCTGGAACCCATAAAGGATTAGTGGTGAATTAGTATGGTGGAATATGGAATTATAGAAGTGAACATGCTCATCTGTTATTTTGATTGAAAAGGATAGTGGCGGAATAGAAGAGTGAAGGATTACTTTTTTTAGGTCATAGCAGTAGGAGGAGGCTTTTGGATGAGTAAAAAGGCTTTTTGGAGGGGAAGAGTCAGAGGGAAGAGTTTAGAAAGGTTTGTTTTGGGGGATCGGTATAGTAAAAGAGGTGTCAAATGATGCAAGGAGGGGTAGAGTAGGAAAGAGTCAAGAAAGGGTTATTTTGGGAAACAGTAGTGGTATGGGGGTTGGGATAAATGAGAGAGTGGGTGTAGAGGATATAATGATAGATGTATAGGGTGAGAGATAGGGTAGTGAATTGGAAAGAGTAGTAGAGAGAAGTTTGAGATGAGTCAGTAAGTTGGGCTTGAAGATATATTGAGAGAAATATAGGCTGAGAAATAGGGTAGTGCATCGGAAATGCTAAATTAGAAGAAAGTGATACATATATAGATCCATAAGTACACTGAAAGTGTATAGATGCATAAAGGAGGTAAATATGGGCAGATTAATGATTACAGATATTGCTAGAAGTAGTGGATGAGAAATAGGGTAGTGCATTGGATATGCTTTTTCAGGAGAAAAGCAACAGACACACAGATCCATGAAGGTACATAGATGCACAATGGTAGCAAGTACATGTAGACCAAAAGGGATTTTTTATTTTTGTTTTTATAACAATATAATTATTGTACATATTTATACAAAGCAATACACAAAGATAGGCACATATCTATAGTGAAAATGTATGCTAAATACAGAGGGACAAATACATAGGGTGGGTATTAATGAATGGGAAAATGGGCAGCATTCCTGGCCCTGGGTCCGACCAGTCTCGAACAAGCTCAAACAGGCACTCGCATGTGTCCTCTCCATCCTTAACAGGCTCAAACAGGCACTCACCCTTGTCCTCGTCACCCTTAACAAGCTCAAACAGGCACTCACTCTTGTCCTCTCCACCCTTAGCTGGGACACCCGGGCTGAGATGCCCTAACCCTAGCCTTTTATAGCCCTAGTAATCAGGTGACCCCTTCAGCCAATGGGAACCCTAGCCCCAAAACTGTCCAATCACAACATTATCCCTAAAATCTAGAACCAATATTAGACCAGGATCTTACAGCCAATCTTAGCCCTAGTCCAAGCACCCAATAAGTTCAATAACCCTGATCTCTACATCCAATAGGGGCCCTAGCCCTACCAGTAGTCCCAACCCATGCCCAAGCAACCAATGGCACTGGAAGCCCTAGTCCCTACTTCCAATAGAAAGCCTAACCCTACTATTAATCCCGCACCTAGTCCAGCAACCAATCACACCAGAAGCCCTAATCGCTACTTCCAATTAAAGGCCTAGCCCTAGTCCCACCATAGTCCCAACAACCAATAACACAGGAATCCCTAGTCCCTACTTCCAATAGAAATCCTCACCCTAGCCCTAGTCCAAACCCTACATTGATTGAATCACAGACTCAGAACACCCAAATACTCAACCAAGGAGGACACTAACCCTAATCCAATAGAAACATCAGATACAACCACCAATCAGTGTATACATGTACCAACCACTAGCAGACAATATTAGGTCCCAGCGACTTCAGACAAGGTTTGCTGGCCAGGGAGTTGGAAGCTGCTACTCCTGTTCAGAATATCCTAGGAGACAGGCTCAATCCACACTTTGGACTTCTTCAGGCAAAGGCCTCACAAACTTGAAATCTAACAATACTGTTTGAATACAAATGTACTCCCTCTCCTGGCCAAAAAACGAAGTGCACAGTCCCTATTAAACACAGTTTAAACAGCTCACAGAAGCACCCTCTGGTGTAGAATATCCCTGTTGCTGGGGGGGGGGCAGGGGGGCTGGTTTCACTGGCTTGTTAACACAAGATGGTGGCTGGGGGTGCATTGTTTAACATACAAGTCTTAGCACAGAGCAAAGGAGACATTTGGAGGGAAAACTGAATAGTCACCAGGAATGAGAGGGAAAAACTGCAGAGTTTGGACTGCAAATCCCACAATTCAACATGTTAAATGGTAGCAATCATGGGAAGAAAAAAACACAAGTTTAAAACACAAAACAGGTGATAAAATCTGCAATCAAAGGCAGGTTAAAACTACTACAATTTTAAACTGTAACAACCATAGACAAAGACAGTTATCACAGAAAGGGAAAATCGTTTTTTTTAACTCTTGTTTTGGGGAAGAGACAGCACTAGTCTGCCTCCTTACCACTTCCTGAACTCTACTCAATGCAATCTGGGAGCACAGTTAGGCTGCAAATCACAAAATGGAGGAGAATGATTTTTGGATGCACTCAGCAAGCCTTAAGTTGCCTGGGCAGGTGTGAGGGGAGGGCTCCGAGTTGCCTGGTAACTGAATAGCCAATCCCCAGTCCTAGGTCTGCAGGCCTGGGGGTGGGGGCTGGGGTGTTGGTCACCCCTGTCTGCCAGACCCTAGTAGTAGAAGATTTAAACTTTAGTGGTCTTTTTATACTAATTTTAGTGGATGACATTGCTTTGCCAGCTGTAATTTTGCACGTAGTGGTTATATCATGAGTAGGTGCCAGACTATTGCACTGTGGGCAAGATGATCTATAATACAGTCGTAATGAGTGACTTATGGTGACGAGGGTTTGGTAAAGCCTGTAGGCCTGGTCGATTCATAGGGAAAGATTATGCAATAGAGCTGATCACTTTATTACGAAAAGTTGGGGCAAAGTTATTCCGCCTGACTTAATTAATATAAAAAAATGTTAAAGTCAGTTCAGTTCAGCAAGCTTTATTCAGTATGTACAACAACCAGAAAAGCAACAACAAATATTAGATACATTTGAATTCTAAAAAAATAAAATCAACCGTACATAAAACAGTCAAATCAATTACATGTAAATCAGTTGACAAGCACAATGCCTTTTCTCACATCAATTGCTTTTGGAATATATAGTGCAACATAAAAACAAATCCCTGGAACATTAAGAGTAACAAATAATTTTTATAGCAGCAACAGTTGTTCTCACTGTTTTTTAAAAAGTGACTTCAGATAAAAACATTTAAAATACGAGTAAAAATTACAAAAAGCATAAAGTGCATGGTGCTCTGTTTAGATTGCTCATCACAAGGGCACAGGCATGTGGGCCACGTTTTCATTATAGGGAAAGCAACTAGGTGACGTGCTATTCCTAGTTTCAATCTTATCAGAACAAAACGATGTGAGGACTTAATGAATGTAGATAAATAGTCTTGAAAACCACTTCTATGTTCAATTGTATTATAAAATATATATGTGGTTTGCTACCCTATAACCCTCATGCGGATCTGTTTTTTATGGGCTATAGAAGTATCCTTTATCTCCTGTTTTGATAAGGTTATCACGGGGTTTTTCGTGGGCCTCAAACTTAAATAAATCACTATATTGATCAATGTTCTATTTTAACCAAGAAATGTGTGTACTTTTGTCCAATTACAAATAATCCTTAATAATTATTTGAGGATATTTAGTTTGCCTCCTTGGACCAGATAGATCACAGATCATTAATGGCCACACAGCGATCAAATCTGATAGGTAATTTATCCCTACTTCTAGGTGCATTATCTCTATAAATGGGGAGGGTGTAGACATAGAAGACGTTGACAAAAATAATGTTTTTCTTGTTGTAAAATCTGGCCACAATTGTGGACCCACACCTCTGTGCCATACGAAGTAATGGGAGCACATCTAGCCTTGTATATATAGATCATATCCTAAATACGGTGATCTCCCAATTTTGTGGCAAATCGGAAGACCCCATGTGCACCGTTTATCATCTTCCAGCGACGTTAGTTAGTTCATGCTTCTAGTTCCCATTGCCTCAATAAATTATTCCCAAATAACAGAAATTATTATCAGTTTCCCCTCTCATGCTATGGATATAAATGGATTTATGTTTCTTGGGGTTAGGGCCACACACCACAGTAAAAGTTTTTGTTTGGTTAATTAACAATGTCCTGCTAGTAATAAAAGTTCTAAACGTGTCCATTAATCGTTGTAGGCCAACCGGGGTTCTGGAGAGAAGCACAGCATCCTCTGCGTAAAGTAGAACCGGTGTAGGACTGCCAGCTATTTGGGGTGATTCCGCCTGCACCGATTGTTGAGCTTTGTCAACCTCATTTATAAATAGTGTAAAAGGCAATTGTGCTAAGACGCAGCCTTGGCGGAAACCTCGTTTGACCTAAAAATTTGGAATGCACTCACCACATTGCTCATACCGAACTTTACATATCAATGTCTCATTTAACCTTGCGAGAAAAAAGATAATAGGTTCAGGAGCGCCAAGGTTAAGCAAAGCTGGCCCAAGGACAGTATGATCAGTGAGATCAAAAGCACTAAAAAGGTCTGCAAAGCAAAAATATAATCTCCTTTGATTTGCACACGTATATTTCCCTAAGTTCTAAATTAATTCATTGCTCTATTGTTCCTAGCCCTTTTCTACAACTATATGGCACTGGGGATAATATCTCATTCTCAGTGGCCCACTCTTCTAATCTCAACAATAACACTTTGCTCATCGCTTTTACTGATGAGTCTAAGAGCGAAATGGGACGATCATTTTTAGCTTCCGATTTATTCCCTATTTTAAAAATGGGGATAATTACAGATTGGCCCCATGTCGGCGAGGTACGCTCTGGCACTGCTAGATTAAAAACTCTGGTAAGGATGGGGCCCCTTAAATATATAGCTACTTTATAAATGTCCAGTGGGACCCCATCTGGGTCTGTGTTTTCCCTCCCGTACTTCTGTTCAGTTCTACCTTAACCTCATTAAGTGTAATATTTAGGGATATTACAGGCCACTTACACTGTGTTGGGTATTGGAGTCTAGATCAGATGGAATGAAAATGCTAGAAAACTGACTGACAAGAAAAATGTGTCACCCATGCTTCACAGCTAACATGAGATAGTAGATCTGGGAATGTGTGACATTTTAAAAATGGTGAAATAACAGTTTCCCAAAATAACTAATTATTGGCTTTGTCGTCTGCCAATGATAACTTGTCCCACACTAGTTCCTGCAGCTCTCTTTTCCGTATTTTAAGGGCAGATTTGTAATTAAGACGTAGATTTTTAATTAATTTAATATTGCTGGGTTTATTATGAAGATTCAGTTTCAGTTGTTTATAGACCTGGGTATAGGTATGATCAAACTATCCCCTGCTTTGTTTAGTTTTTTTCCTAGTGGGATCAGTCAGTATCTCTTCAAAAATGTTATTAATTTTACTAAAATCTGCTATCACCTGGGTGGGGTTAACATCCTCGTTAAGGCAGTAGGAAATCTCTGCACCACATAAATTTAACGTGTTAAACTAA
Organism: Lissotriton helveticus; assembly: GCF_964261635.1. Lineage (NCBI taxonomy): Eukaryota > Metazoa > Chordata > Amphibia > Caudata > Salamandridae > Lissotriton > Lissotriton helveticus. The sequence goes on from NC_136062.1 coordinate 383,355,340, forward strand.
ACGTGTTGAAACCATGAATATGGTACATTGAGAAATATAAAGGAAAACAGCAATGGAATACAAAAAATACCTTTGAAAAAATTCACGAGAGGAAGTGTCTTTATTAAAACCATTAAAAAATTCTTGAAAATCCAGTCGGATACGTAAAGGAGTGACCCAAGGGGGTTGCAACCGAGACAGTTGGAAGCACTCAACAATGCATCACTATTTTGACAACAGCTGGCGGTTTATTTGACATGGGAATCAAAAGCCCCCTTTCGCTCTACCTGCAGGGGAAGGAACTGCCAGTAACCAATATGAAGTAAACCCTTCTATGTAAACGGGATCAGTACACCAGGTTTCTTGTATACAGATTATGTCGTGATTATTAATAAAATCTATCCAACCTAGTGAGTCCTGTTGGCTTACCAGGCTGGCAATGTTCCATGTAGCAATTTTATAACCATTTTCATATATCTTCCCTGATTTATCACTAGAACATTTACATTTACTTGCTTCATCCATACTTTTATATGGGGTCTCTACATGTAAGCTCTTAGCGTTTAGTACTGCATTTGATTCATTTACTAGTAAATTATTAACAACTGGTACCCCAGGCTTCAAGTTTATTTAACCCATCCAATAGAGATATACTACATGGTGTACGAACGGGCATCCCTGTGTCAATCATTATCTTGTAAAGTACTCAGGGCTTGGTATCTGTTTGACACTGGTAATGCGTATTGGGGATGAATTGGCAGAACAAGCTTCGTATCAAAATGACCTTGTTTAGCTTCCCTTTAGTGTGTAAACCTAAAATGCCCGTCACAAAAACCAAGTGGTTGTAATGATATAATATGGTCAAATTGCAATGGTGGTACTGCTCTGTCCAAGGTGTTTCTATCCCCAGCTAGGATTTCTAAAATTAATGATTAAACAATCTCCTATGAGATTCTTGGCTAAGGGGCCGATCCAACTTACTCTTATTATTAGGAGTATCTGACTTGCTCCTGCCACCGCGTATCAACAGGGTGCAGAGTAGAAATATCGCCGCAAAAATATCGTGGGACAGAAATATTGCCGCAAAAATATGGTGGAGAAGAAATATCGAGAACAAAAATATAGTTGACAAGTATATCGACTGACAGGTGAGTAATATCGATTACATAAATATCTTTGTAATAAATATAGTTTACAAAAATATCGATTTATTAATAATGTTATGTATTTTAGTGTTTTTAACGTGAATTGTTTGTTATTATATGTTTTAGAGTTTTACTAGTTATTAATTTATTTTAAGTTTAATTCTGTCTTTTTAGTTCCTTAGCGGGTTATGGGTTTATAGGGCAAAAGGGTGGGAAGTAATTTAATTTTATAAAATGTATTGAATAATTATTGTGTTAATTGATTATTAATATTAGTTTAATAATTAGGTCTTAATTAATTTCAATTAGTCAATTTATAAATAATTAAGGTTAATTGCTTAATTAATTTTAGGTGTGTGTTGTGGTGTGTATATGTGTAAATTGTGTGAAGGGTGGTAATGAATGAAAAAAATTGGTTAATATTAAATACTTTTAAGTTAATGACCATCAATTAATTAGTAATTATTAATTGTAATTCTGTAATCAATTTTAGGTGTGTGTTTTGGTGTTAATATGTGTAAATGGTGTGAAAGGTGGTAAGTAATTATTTTTTTATTGATTGATTAATAAATAATAATACATTAATCTTCATTAAATAATTACTAATTATTAAATGTAAGTGTGTGATAAATTGTAGGTGTGTGTTGTGAATTATAGTGTTAAACATTGGGTATTTTTTTTTAATTATCTTTGTTAATAATATATTTGAATTTATATATTAATTATGTTAATATTGAAAAATTAAATTTGATAAAAATGTTGATGGTTGTATTTTTTATTATTTTGGGATCCAGCGCTTTTCCTACTGTTGCACTCGTTGGAGTGGGAATAGTAATTTTTACCCCTCTGCTATCCAGCGCTTTCCCTACTGTTGCACAATTATTAAAAGCAAACCCGATTTAGCTGAACTATTTGGACCTACAAAGTATTATAAAAATTGTTAAACCAATCCTAGAAAAAAAAAAGTTAAAATAACTTGCTGTTGACACCTGCCGGTTTCAAGTCCTCCTTACTACAGAATGCACAACTTCACCATTATTTTGGTGAGCAGGAACAAAATAGTTAGATAGTCATAAGTGTCTCACTGCTTTTCTGATACCCAGGTACAAAGACCGTATACCAAGGGGGGTGGCACAGCCGGGCCTCTTTGGCCACGCCGGGCGCAGACAGGCCCACGTGTGTCCCAGCGATGTCAGCGGCTCAGAGCTGCTTTTCTCTGGACCCTGACCCGCCATCTTGTCCATTCCCACGTCCTTTACCCTTTTCCCTCGTTTCTCCCTTGACGATCCACAAATGTTTCTTCCCTTTTCTGTTTTGCCTTTTCTCCATACCCTTGTATCCCTCCCACCCTCCCTTCATACTGTGACTTCGTCCCCCTCTGACCCCACTTAATGGAACTCTGCTCTCCTGTTTAAAAAAAAAAAAAAAATCTTTAATTTTATTTTGGGTCCTGACCTGAGAAAATATACTATGTGTATATATATGTATATAGAGATAACTCTAACCACAAGTATATGCAGTAGACCTTTGTAATCTCTACCATTCCTATGTGACTCTTAGAGTATATCCATTTGTATCTCTTCCTTGAGTTACTTCACTACTTGTACATTTGCAATTTTTCTTTCTGTTTGTATCTCTTCCTTGTGTGACTTTACAACTTGTACATGTGTAATTTTTTCTGTTTGTATCTTTTATGTAACGCATGTAATCCTATGTCCTTATGTTTTGTAACTGGCTCTTATGTAAAGCGCTCTGACACCTTTGGGTAAAGTACCCGCTATATAAAATCGTATTAAATAAATAAATAAATAAATAAATATAAACGGTAAAGTAAGCAAGCATTAGGGCTCCAAAGACCCCTGGATGTGTTCCGCACTGCGGGAGAGCTCAACCTGTTTTTAGGCGCCAGGAGGGTGACTTCACTTCCCGCGCCGAAAGCGGAGCCTGCTGGGTGACCGAGTCCCATCCCAGCTTTGTCAGCCGCTCGGGAGGTGTTGTAGCCTGGGACCCCTGGTGAAGGTAAAGTAAGCTAGCGTTGGGGCACCAAAAGCTGGTTGTTAAAGTCAATAGACCTTTATGGGTTTATTAATATTACAATGTGCTAAAGCCTGTTGACAAGCATTATTTTCTAGGACAATAACAGATCCCCATAGGAGGCAAGGGTATTGATGGTCGTTATCCCTTCTTACAATCCCAGGTGGTATAAGATTTGCGCTTTTAGTATACTTATTCTGAATCTGAAAGAGGGGTTGTCTGTTGTTTTGCCAACAATAATTTTGTACACATTTACAATTTTACATTGTATCCCTGACGGTTGTCTATGATCAATTTCGCAGGCCTGAGGATGTTATGACAAATTCATTTAAAAGGCTATGGGCCAGACAGGCTCATAGGAAAGAGTTGTCAAATGCTATAAGTGTCATAGGACTTTTATGTTTAAGATAAAACATGAGTGAAAAAACCTTTATTTAATTATACATCATAATCATAAAAAATAGAAAAAATATAAAACCCCATAAAAACATTAAGAGCAATAAAACATTAAAACCACCATAATGACCCCGGGTCACACTTTCTAAAAGGAAAGAAAAGATGAGAAAGCAGAACACCATATAATTAAAAAAAATGCAGTCTGTTAGAAATTTGGTATGAAGTATAGCAATTAAAGATTTATGATTCGATTTTATTGATATCATAAATCTTTTGAAGTTTTTTATTCCATAACAGAGCACCTTTTAAATAAGAAGAAACTGCCAACATCACTGTGAGTGTGATTTATTGTGGATGGGTAAGTGGATAAATAACTGGTAATAACTGGAGATGTAAAAAGCTGTCCAGAACTGCCAAAAAACCCTCGTTTTAAGAGTGGTATTGGTATTAGATACCTATTAGTCATAAAATCATAAAATCTGCAGAATAAAACCAAATGTATCGCAGTTTTGGGGGAACAGCCATCACAGGGACATGCCAGGATTATATGGGTATCAAACTTGACTGGGGAAAACACGAATACGAATTGAGGCCAAATGGAATTTCATCAACAGTGATCTGGCCCAAGGATGTCTAACTGATGAAAGATAAGGTTCAGTGCCTACAACAGTTCTTAAAAGCAAAATGGATCTATTAGTATATTTCTCAAGGGCTCTGGCTTCCCTCTCATCCTTCAGTTGATTTTTAAAATTGTTCCTTTAAAATCCTCAGATTCCCCCTTTTTAAGTATCCGCAGCCCAAAAAAAGGGCTATTAATTCTAGGGACTGAGCAACAGTTTTTTTTTAATAATTTAGCCACGGTATCGTATGGCCATACATACACCCGAGGCTGCCCACAATAACGTCCCTATTTAAATCCGTTTTCTCACCAAACCATACTGAAATCCATTCTAAAAGTAGGGCCAATTTGACATGATCCTCCACATAGTTAACTTCCAATTCCTCATGGATAAAAAGAGATGCACTATTCATTGTCAAATTCAAAAGTTTCCTGCAAGATCGAACTTTCTACTGCTGAATGACCTTGCAATTTACGTAACTCCAAATTGCCGCACTTTATGTCAGCACAGGGAGGCATTTCATTCTATAGATATTCAGTAGGAGCCAAATTGGTTTACTGCCTATCGATAAAGAAAATCAAAACAGAGCACTAAAGGCATGAGCAAATCGAGATCACCGGTTAGATATACAAGTAAGCCAGTTATTTTGTTGGCCAAAGGAAATTCCCAAATACGGAAAGGTGTCTACCTTAGTGATTATTTGCTCCTTGATACTTTTTGAAAACTTCCTCCCACACACCATTTAGTGGGTCTTGGTGATGTTGGTATCCAATTCCAGGTCCTTTAACAAAAAGATCGACTAACTACTGTAGGTAATTTCCTGTTCTGGACATCAGCACTGCGTCTTCAGCGCAGAGCAGGTAAGGTACACTAACTGACTCTACCGTTGGAAGATCTTTCCCGTTGGCAACCAAATAGGAGTTCAGGCTATTAATGTATAACACAAATAAAATAGGCACCGATACACAGCCCTGACTTACCACCGAGGAAGGCTAAAAGTTGGAGTGCACTCCCCACCCAAACCAAATTTGACGCAAGCATTCACGTCCGTATGCAAGGCTCTGAGGAAGGTAACCAGGTGGGTAGGTAGCCGTAGTGGAGCCAAATTGATATACTTTGTTCCACATTTTTTACAGACTGCATTTCTTTTAATTATATGGTGTTCTGCTATCTCCTCTATTCTTTCCATGATAATTTTAGAAATTGTGATCTGAGGTCATTTTGGTGGTTTTAACGTTTTATTGATCTTATTGTTTTTATTTGGTTTTATATGTTTTCTATCTTTTATAATTATATTATATATCGAATAAAGATTCTTTCACTCGCTTTTAATATGAAACGTTATCACAAAGGCCATAGGTCTAACATACTTTTTATAAAGAGCATATGTTAAAGCCAAAAGGTCTTTCAAGGTGGTTATTATTACATCGTGTCACAGCCTGTAGGTGGATCATTTGTGACATGGAATCTTACAGACTGATTTAGTTGTGATGGGTCTACCCCCTCTGACAAACTCAGAGGTAAAATATATGCACTTTAATTCGATAAAATGCATACATTCATATTTAGACATACATAGAGGGGTTTTAGAGCCGTCTTTTCTTGCCTTTGGCTGTGTATTCTTATTCTCTCTATGACATCACACAGCTTGGGGGCAATGGACCAGCCCATTTCACTAATGGGTGTATTGCTCTTTGCTTGATGGCATTTTGCCTGATGAAATGCATACTTTTATCAATCTAAAAAGGATTGTGCTTCAGTGCCAGGAGTGGTGGGCCATTCCTTTAGTTTCTATTTCCTCCTTTTATAGGGGTTCTTTTATTTCTTTCCTTCTTGTTTTTTTCATTGTCTGCAGCTCGCTAGGTGTTGCTGCTAGAGCGCTTTCTGCTGACTCCAACTTCAGTGTGCGCCATCCTGCACAGCCACTCCTTTCAAACCCAGTGACCATCTTGGTATTGTTCATACTTTTTCATAGTTTACCATTCCAAAATGACCGCCATGTTCAGAAGCATTATGTTTGCCAATAATGATACCCAATTCACAATATAATTCCAAGATGGCTGAACAGTGTGATGTTTACAAAACAGCCATATTGGAATGGTATTTTACATGGTGTTTCATTCTCTTGCTGATCCAAAACGGTTACACCTTCCTTCTAAATATTGGAGCCATGTTGGTACTTTAACAAGTACAGATACACAGTTTGTACAATGCCATTGCAAGAAGGCCGCCAACTGATGCTTAGAATTTTATTTTATATGGCATGCAGATGCCTGGCACGAATATGCAGGGCGATGCTTTCTCTCCACTGTCATTCTTTAATTTATTTTAATTTATTTGCCATATGCTTGTTGAGTTTGTGCGTGTGATTTATTGTGGATGGGTAAGCGAATAAATGCAATTATGAGTCAGAAGGTTAATAAGCGTATGCATGAGTGGAAGGATGAGTGACTACTAAGTGAGTTCCTTAACTCACCAGTGACTGATATGCCATTTTCAGTTATAAGCTAGACCTACTGGCATGGCCAATGCTGATTTTAATTTTTCCATCCAGGTTGCTTTAGTTTTATGCTAGTGGTCCTCGGGTTGAATCTAGACTTTCATTGACTGTGGCGTCACAGAGATTGATTCATGAAGATTGGAATTTGAATGAATATTGCGAGAGTCACTCAATATCCCATTGCACCGGCTTGTCTGAACCAGTAGCTTCTTTGCTAGTTAGGATTTATGAAACATGTTATTCTTTAAAATACACCTTTTGAATATATTGCTCGAATTAGTTTAATTTACAGTTCATTTTTAGATTCTCTGATCAGCTCAGTAACACCTCTAATGTCTTTATTTTTACACTTACATTAAATGTGTGATTGTTCTGCCTGTTAGTGCCAAGGTTTGGGCACTGTATACATGTACATAAAACTGTATAATATAAATTAATATCTTCAAGTACTTTCCTTCCCCGTCTTTGAAAGGTTACTTTAAACAATGGTAACGCAAGGCTTATTGAGCCCAGCAATAAATAATTTTGGAGCCCCCTTCACAGGTATACCTCGACTTTTGGATGTTCCCTTTTTCCTAATAATTAAATTTTAGGCCATGTGTTGCAGGCGAAAGCATGGTACTAATGCATCGAATTCTAAATATTAAACTACAAAATATCGAAGACCAAAGTATTAGAACAAGCAGTATGCATAGGCGAGCGCAGGTTTACTATACACTATTCCACATCAATGTACATTTAAGGGGCCGCGGGTTGCATGAGTGCTCGACTGACTGGCGGACCGAATTCGGTTGATTAGCTGGAATGTGTAGGTATTGTCCACATCATCTAAAGCCATAATGTATGGGCTTACTTAAACATGAGAGTGGCGCAGGTTGCGTTCCTACAAGAGCCACACCTGTCAGACACTTAGCAGGAGGTGGTGGGGGCAACTGTACTGCACTGCCGATTCTGCGTTTGCGAGGGGGTCCCTCATTTAGATTAGACCTGGGGTGCCCTCCAATTAGATAAGGCAGTTATTGAACCACAGGGCTGATATGTCCTAGTAAAGGGATGGTTGGATGGCAGTGATATCACCTTGCTTAATGTCAATGTACAGAATACCGATCAATACATGTATCAACAATATCTCAACTGGATTCAGTAGAAATTAGTATATATGTTTTACAAGACATTACCACGAAAGAGGTGACGGCGCAAGTGACAAGTGAAGAACACAGCGCTAGGCGCGAAGTGAAAAAGTGATCTAAAATATGTACAGGATGATTGGTTCTACACAATGTTTTTTAAAATAAATTAAACACGATTCAGATCAATTCCATGAACCAGAGAAGGATGCGCGCTATAAATTGCACTAGAAAAGATTGGTCGATAGCGTTTCGACCCTTAGTGAGTCAGGATCATCATCAGGAACGGGAAGCCAAAGTCGTGGGTGCTGTAGTGAAGTTGATCAGGATCCAGGAGTGAACCAGTCGTTTTGGAGATGTGGCAGCATTGGAAAACGTCTGCGGTCGGTGGCGGCACACTGGTGTGTGATCCGCTGGTAGTCAGAACGATTCCTGGGCCAGGTGCAGGGTCGGAGCTCCGATCCACTGCTGGAAGGAGCCGGATCTGGATTCCTGTGTTAATTGTGTAGGGTGGACGGATTAATCCAGTCAGTGATTCGCAAACGAGTATATCCAGGCCGCCACAAGCACGTGCGTTGTCCGCGGTGTACATCACTTGTCACTTGCGCCGTCACCTCTTGTCACGAGCACCACGTGCACTAAGTCCTTTAGGGTTGCCTCTGCATTTTTGCTATACAGTGCTGATATAACTGTCATGTTTAGCTCTTATTTCAAAATATAGTCCAGTGAGATATTGAACTCACCCAGATCTCAACGTGGTCTATGGGTTACACTCCTGTGGCGTTTTACCAGAATACCAATCAACATTCATTTCTAAATAGCTTGATGTACCTGCTACCAGCAATGTTGTCCTACACGCGTATAGTGGGAGGAGACTACAACTGCGTGGCGGACATTACTATGGATAGGTTCCGCCCCCATCACGTTTAGCTGTGTCTAAAGCAGCAGATAGCTACTCTGCGTGGGTGCAACATTGGAGCTTGGTGGATTGCTGGAGGATGCAAAACCCTGATGCCCATTCATGCTCCTATCACTCAGGTTTGCATGATTTAGAGGTTCGGTTGGATAAATGGCACCCTCTCAAGACATGTGAGAGGGTGGTGGATGCAGAGTATGTGGCACAGACATACTCCAACCATTCCCCCCTTCTGTGCACTTTCCGGTGGACCCCTGGAAGATCATGTGTTCCTTACCATGCTCAGTGAGTGGATCGCTAATTTTTGGTTTGGCTACAAAGTTGAATAGGAGACCTTCAAGGTTGTGTTGCGTGGTTATTGCATTTCTAATAAAATATGGGTGCACACCCAGCTGCACTCAGACATTCACTGGCAGGAGTTGGTCCTTACTTGGGAGGGATGACTGCGGGCAGAGAGTGCATGCTTACTGAATGGGAGAAATGTGTACACAATAGTAGAATGCATGTGATAATACTATTACATGGCGTATATCACATGGGCTCACGTGGATAGAGACAAATCAAGGAGCATGCCAGCCTGACTCCTTCGGGAGAAGATGTGGGTGCACACTATCCTTTAGGTAAAAGAGACTGTGGGCCAAAACATGTTCGCACAGGAGGACTTTAATGGGGTAATCCTGCACTACTATCATATTAATCAATCAGCATTTGTAGAGTGCGGCAATGTCATCCCTGGGGATATCCGGGTGCTGGGGAGAGAGGTCTCCGTCGTTCACTGTATGCAGGGGGCACGGGGGTAAATAAATTGAACATACTATGTTGCGTGATGGATTCTTCTCCACTGGCCCTGATTCTGGCCATAGCCGAGCGCCTGAGGGCGTGGTTACAGTGCAGGTAGTACAGGGAGCTGTCAAGGAGATAGCCCAGGGCAAGACCCCTGGGTTAGATGTGTTGCCCATAGAATTGTACTCTACTTACTTTGATGTCATTGCCCCTAAACTAGGGGAATTGTGAATTAGAGCATGGCAGCAGGGTTTGCTTCCACCCTCTTTGCGCGAGGCCTTGATTGTGTTGCTATCCAAGAAAGACAAGGATCCACTGCTGGTACCATCCTCAGTGCGGATTAAAAAAGGATTTTGCCACATATGGGCAAATTGATACACCGTGATCAGACAGGTTTTATACAGTCGTGGCTGCTTTCTCTGAGTAGTGGAGCGCTGCCCCCCTTACTTTATTTATGGGCAACGGTACCACAGCATTGGTAATTAAATAATCACATAACACGCTGTGTATTATAATTATTTATGTATTTATTTGTTTGGCTGGTACATTAAACAGGAAACCTACCTGGCAGACAACTGGTGACATTTTATTATTAGCAAATCACACATCTTTTCATGCCTAAAATGAATGTGTCTGTCTGTAATGAAACTGCGGCTCATTTAAAGCGTCGAGGATAGTAGAGGTTATCATAGCACATTCAAAGACGGTGGCACTGCAGCATGTATGAGGCTGCATGATGCGCTAAGAAGTACCACATAAAACCAATCTGTGCATATAACTACATGTAATGGAGTCTTGTATCAATGGCGGCTGCCATTTCCAGGTCAGCTAGAGCAGTTTTACAGTTACAGTGTTAGCCACTTTTGCTAGTTTGCTGAAACAATGACAAATGTTTTTTTTCTCATAACAAATCAATTCAATTCAATTCAATAACAACTTTATTCGGTAGTTTTGTAAAAACACCATAAAAGTTCAAAGAGAGAAAAAGACAATTACAATTTTAAAAAGAAGTTAAAAAAAACTGTTAAATATGCATTTTGTTTAAGAGAAAACTTATTAAAAGTAGCAAGTGCTTGTCAGTTCCATTTGTGCAAGATTTTTTTTCGACTTTTACGATAGCGTACAATTTTCCTATTATCTCAGTTCCTTCATTGATGTGAAATAGCAGTGTTGTTCATACTTATAAATTTGTGCGATGGCGTATGCAGAATTTCAGATAAAATATGATCGCCTTTGCATAGTTTTCATTTTCAAGGTACTGTAATGCTAGGTACGCTGGGCGACATTGTCGAAGACCCCAGAAATTCAAAATAGGCAATATCCAACGTTTACGGGGCTCAGTAAAGAATTTGCAGAATAACATTGTGTGTATCGTTGATTGTGAGGACACCGAGTCACAGGGGCACATAGGAAGTGTAGATGTCCTAACATTTTGCTCTGGGAATGCAACTAGCAAATGGAACAGGTCAAGTCTAAATCGGGTAAGCAGCATTCTTTCAAAATGTGTTATTTTAAAATTCAGGTAAGGTTCAACAGTAAACACAGTCTGGACTAATATGGAGTGTTGAACAGATGGTTTATGGACCTCAGTTAATAAGCGTAGCTGACGTAGGTGAGTTAGACACTCCCTCTTTAGGTTTTTTTTGGGGATTTCCTTTATCAGCGATGGATAATCGAAGTACTTCCTGTATCCGAGATCTGTAAGTAGCGCTTTGACATATGACAGCCATTTGATTTTCTTAGAGTAGTCTAACGTTAAGATGTCTTGAATAATCGTCCTGGTCAGATGCCATTGCTCGGTAACCCATATTCTGCGCCACAGCATTATTGGTTGCAGTTTTATAATATCTGTAATGTAATCAATGCCCAGCTCGGTGTGGCAGGCATAGGTGGAACAAGTTTTAGGCACCGCTAACAAATATCTGAGGAAAGAGTTCTCTATTCTTTGAATTGAATCCACGTTTGTAAAGCCCCAAATCCCCGCCCCATATGTTGCTGTGCTTACACATTTTGAGTTATATATTTGGACTAGTTCTTTAATTGGTCGCTGCCCCAATCTCTGCGAGAAGGTTTTTAGCGAGGATGTCTCTCGAAGGAATACCAATTTTCTTGCGTTAATAGCTGGAGTCCATTTGAATTTTTCGTCAATGACGATCCCTAGGTAGGGGTACGTTTTGGTCCTATCCAGATGTTCACCCTGTGCCAGTAGCTTCCTATTTTTTGCATTTCTTTTCTCCCCTGCGTGCATTGTGTAAGTTTTTTTTGCGTTTAGTTTCAGATTTAGACTTGCCATAAAGTCACAGTATCTATTCAAGGCCATCTGTAGTTCGTTGGGTGTTCTTGCTAAAATGACAGCATCGTCGGCATATAGGAGTGCTGGTATTTGCCGGCGATCTGTTAACGGGAGGTCCTTGCTGCCTTGTAGCATGGCAGCCTCCAAGCCATTCGTATAGAGGGTGAATAGAAAGGGGGCCAGTACGCACCCCTGCCTGACCCCCTTTTCCACCCTAAAGGGATTAGTGAGCTCACCCTTTGTCCCGAATCTTACCCTACCTGTGGTGCCTGTGTACAATTCACGGAGAAAGTCCACAATTGGCGTAGGAGCTCCCATTTTCAAGATTGTACTCCACAGCGTTGAGTGTGTCACACAGTCAAATGCTGCGGAGAGATCGACGTATGCCATGTGGAATGAGGACCCTTTAGCTTCCAAATATTTGCCCGCCAGTAGGGACAGGTTTAGGGCCTGATCAACTGTTCCTAGTCCCTCCCGGAAACCGTATTGTAAGTCTGAAATGATTTTGTGGTCAGTAGCCCACTCCTGGAGGCGGTCAAGGAGTATTCGTCCTGCCATCTTGCCTAATGAATCCAGGAGAGAGATCGGCCTATAGCATGTTGGACTGTTTCGATCTCCTTTCTTAAAAATAGGTACCAACGTTGAAGTTTTCCAAGACTCCAAAATACCTACTTCAGTGGTGGCGTTCAAGACGTTAGTTAGTAAAGGGGTCCAAAGATCTGGGAGGTGTTTAAAAACGTCAACAGGAACACCATCCGGGCCTGGGGCTTTAGCTGATTTTGAGGATTTTAAAGCTTTTTGGACCTCTTCATGGGAAAAGTGAAGATTTATAGGATAGGCAATATGTGACAGAAATTCAAGCTGGTCTGTATCTTCAGTCGGATCTTTCGCAAAGACTTTAGTAAAATGGCTCACCCATTCGTGTTGACTTATAGCTACATCAATTGATGGAGAATTGTTTTTCTCTGTTAGAAATGGGGAACGAACTACCTGCCAGGACAAGGCGCTATTATTTTGTTCCGAGCTTTGGATCAATTTTGACCATAGTTCAGCTTTTACTTCTTTTTTCCTGTTGTTTAAGGCGACTGTATACTCCTTTCTGAGTCTGATGATTTCATCTCTGTCCCTATGATCACTATTCAGAGCTTCCCTTAAGCGTGTAGATGCTTTGGTGCATGCTGAGTTGAACCAACCTTTCTTTGGGTGGGGCCTTTGTTTGTGCCTCCTGGTTAGATCTTTTTGTATACTTGTTGTAATTGTCAGGAAGCTTGCTATGATTTCGCTTGGTTGTATGTTAAAATCCAAGCAATTTATAATATCCGTTTGGTTATTTACGACTATTTTTTTTGTTATTGCTTCTTTGTCAATATTACCCCACTTCAGTGTAAAACCATTCAAAGAACCTAATTCTAAATCGCTTTGATTTAGAGCGATCAGAATGTCATATGGTTTGTTCGTTATTGTTTCAGCAAGAACCATAGTGATGGGGAAATGGTCGCTTAGAGGATTGCTAGGGACCTTGAAGTCTTCTATGGTGAATCCTATAGGTGGTGAAATCAATATAAAATCAATTAGGCTTACTAGACCTCTTCCATTGAACGTGGGCTGGAATTGAACAGGTAGAGTCTTTATTTCATTAGCGAAACTTAGTTCTAGTTCAGCCATGATTTCGTTCATTACTTCCCCCACATTAGAATGCGAAAAGTGCGTAAGGTTTGTATCAGCCTCATCACTAATACCACACTTATTGTTATCGCTATTGCTACATAGATGAAGATTAAAATCTCCTCCCCAGATTATTGTGCATGTCTTTTTAATATGTTTAGTTCGTTGCTCTTGTAGTGTTAAGGAGATCTCTGGGAGTAAAGTACTTATATCAGAGTGAGAGAGGTTATTGTAAAAGTTTATAATGATATATAGTCTTTGTTTAGTGACCTTTACCACTATAATCTGAAAATTCGTGTCTAATCTTAAGGGGATTATCTCATCCACGGGAAGGGTGTTTTTAATATAAGTAGCTAAGCCTCCGCTGTTTCTGCCAGAGGTTGATTTCTTCGCAGGTGACCAGAAGGTTTTAAAGCCCAGTATGTGTATTGGCCTTATAGCCCACGTCTCCTGTAGGCAGATACAACCGCTCAAATTGATCTGACTCAGGAAATCGTGGTCGTTCTTCTTTGCGGGAAGGCCTGCGATGTTCCAAAAAGTAAAATGAATCTGCAGAGTATCTAAAATGGGATCAACAGAGTTGTCTATGTTAGCCAATCGTTCAGCGGCTTCCCGGTTAATTGGGGGCGATGTTACAATTGGCATAACTTCATGATTAATTTTTGAACAATTGAGATTACTGGAAGTTAGAGGCAAGTGCGTTGGAGATGTTTTAAGGGTAGGGCGTGAATTAGATGATGGGGTCAGCTCCGACTTGTCTGATTGTGAGAATTCCCCGATGGAATAGGAATTGGGAAGTCAATCGTTGAAATCTAAGCCGGAGAAGGCATTAAATCTATTAAATGTTGGGATATTAAAAGGAGTAGCTAGTAGAGGGGCTGCTTGTCTCCATCGATTATCTCCGTTCTCTTGCTGCGGGGTTTCAGAGAGATAAGGATGGATAGGTGGTGGTATGGGCGTTTGGCTTTGATGCCACTGTACCGAGCCTGTTGGATATAGGAACTTAGGATTCTGGTAGGAAATGAGAGGGTAGGAAGTGGAAGGGTAAGATCTTTCTGAGAAAGGATTAATAGAGGTAGGCGGAATATTATTGTTTGTATTTAGTAGGTGCCTATAGAAATAGCCCAATGGGAGGAGGGTTGTGTTGAATTCCCATGTGGAGGGTGGGGGTGCCTTAGGTAGTGTCTTTTCGGCCCACTGGGGGTTTCTGAAGGTAATAACTACACAGTCCCCCTCGAATTTTTTACGTAGAGGGCCTATCCAGCCTACTCTTTGCGTATGGGAAATTTCCCCAGCACATTCTAGTGGGAAATTGCAGTTCAAACTTAGCCAATGGAGTACCTTGTTTTTCAGGGATGATGTTGTTTCACTCTGTTCCTGTTTAAGTGTAGGTACATTTGCCAATACAAGGACGTAGGCTCCGCATTCGGGTGGAAGGGTGATGCGTGCCGGGATCTGTCTAGACCTATATGGTTGTTCGTATGGTATCTTTGGTTGCTGAGACTTTGCAGTAAACTGATTAAGTTGTGTGGGTTTCTGTGTTGATTTTTGTGGTCCTTTTTGAGATGGTACGTATATGCTCGCCGGTTGTACATTAGCTAATTGGGTGTTTGTATTAGAAGTAAGTGATATAGTATTGGACATTGAAGAATTGTTTACAGCTATTCTGTTTCGGAAGAGTTATTAGCGTAGGTGTCGTTTTTTTTACTGTGGCTGCCTTAGGATGGGTGGTAATCGTGGGAGCCAAGGACACTAGGGTGGTAATAGGTGGTGTAAGATGACTAGTATTCTTAATTAGTCTTGCCATTTGTTTTTCAATATTGTTTAGGGTTCGCTCTATTGGTGTTAATTGAGTTTTTATAAGGTCCTTAATTACATCTAGTACTTGTGAATTGAGCTCAAGATAATTTGAGTTGGCAGCACCATGACCCCTATGGACGTCGTCAGACGATGCAGCTAAAACAGAGGGGTCATCCGCATTGACCATTGATGAATGACTTGTGTTGTTCCGGTAGTTATTGCAGGGCGTTTTTTTCGACCTTATACGCTTTGGTAAAGTTTTTTGCTTAATCTTATTCTTAACTGCTGATCTTGTGTTGTCTTGGTTAAGAAGGGGGCCCTCCCTTGTCTCCTTGTCGGTTTTTAATGGAGAAACTGCTATTGAAAGTGGGGACTCGGTTAAAGATTGTGACCCAGTCAAGGTTAGCAGGGGAATTTGGGTGATTTGAGTGGGACTAATCACCAAAGTAGGTGTTTTTTCAAGGTCGTCCAGGGTATCTTCTCCAAGTGATAGATGGGTGACAGATAGGTCGACACTCGTTGGAATGGTGTGAAGATCGGCGCGGGTTTCTCGCAATAATGGGACAATTGTTTCCTGATGAGTGGGTGTTTTGGCTAAAGCCAAAAGGCCCATTGAGGATCTTCGTGCTACTGCTAGGTCCTGAGAGACACGTCTTTCTAGGAGTACGATCCCCTGATTGATCGCGTCATTAGCTTTGTTGATAAATTGGTCAATCGGCCCAATTATCGGACCCACTCCTTGCGCCGTCTTGTTTCTCATTGCCCTGGTTGTCATAGTGGGGCTGTAGCACAGATGTAGTCTTAGGTATTATGTTTGAATCGGCACCAAGATGCAATATGGATAGCAATGTGTAGATGAGGATGTAAATGGGTTGGCCCAGACCAGACTTGCCCAGGCTTGAACGGGCCCGCCCTTTGCCCGGGCTTCGCCCCGGGCTGTGACCCGCGCGCGTCCCGCGATGCGCGTTGCTGGCCTCGTTTAAATCAGTATGGAGTGAAAGGGGGCGTGGCACTGGGAGGGGGCGCGGCTCACGCGGGAAGAGGAAACAGCTGATGGACTTGACGCTGTTCCTCGCAGTCCCGGGGCCGCGCCTCTCACCTCCTCTGCGGCCTCGCGAAGGCTTCCTCCTCCCTCTGATGGCACGATGGTTTGGGCAGATGAAAGCTACTCCTGTAGCGTGAAGCAGGTTGCAAGGGAACACTCGGTAAGAGCCTCAATACGAGCGGCACCCCTAACAAATCACTACCCCTTGCAGCGACAAGGTGCACTGCAAGGACCTCCCTATATCAACACTGATTGGCTGATGAGTCATAAATGCCATAAGTCATTGTTTCACTTTCGTGCCTGATGCGCGCTCTTCATAATACCAGCTCTGCATAGTACACTAGTGCAATCTGTGAGTGCAAACTAGAGTTTGGAAGAAACTCGTGTGTGCCACCAGTGGTAAGATGAAAGTGTCTTTGGTGGCAGCTGGCACTTGCCAGTCTTTGTGTCACTGGAGGTTCTTAGCCTTCAGTTGTAGCCACAACAACGCTTCACAGGCAACACAGTGGGTGTGTGGGCAAATCTACCTGGGTGGCAATAAAAAAGGGTACCTGGACAGATCTTGTTTTGAGTAAGTGCTGCTCTACGAATGACACTTTGGGTACTAGGGCAGAGCTCTTGTGATGCTCACACTAGCTTCCAGGTACCTCTTTTACTTTTCTAGTTTAGAGTTTCCCTGCACTTATGGAGCACGATCTTGTAGCCTGTTCAGCAAGAGGGTCATGGTTTCATTCCAGCAGCGACAAATCTATTGATAGTGTGCTGCACACCAGGCCAAGAATCAATTTACAGGAAGACACCTGGTCATGAGACCTTCCTTTCCTTGATGAGGTATGTTCTTACCTCCTCCTCCCCATTTCCAGCATCCTCCTCAGGATGTTTGTGATTTCAAGGAGAACCAGTGGTCGAAGTGGGCAGGATCGGCAGGGAACGCGTGCCCCTACATCTTTAATTTAGTAGAATCCGTTCCCCTACTACTTATTTTTAAGAATGCATCCCAGGACGGCAGGCTATGGCGCTCGAGGATGTTCGAGAACGGCGGGTTGGCAGAGAAGGAAAAGGACACTGCCTTTTCCTTCTTGACCAGAGAAGTCAAGGACAGTGTCCACTTCTCCTGCTCTGCTGCTTTCTTCTTCGTATTCCCTTTCTTTCTGTCTTGCTCCTCCTCACTTGCTGAAAACCGTGACTACTAGAAATTCTACTTACCCTCTTTTCCTGTCCTTTCTTTTATTTGATCCCCTGTGAAATGGATCCAAAAACAGAATAACACTTTTACTTGAAATGTCGTTCCTTCATAACGCACAGTCTCGGGATGAAGAGAAATAAAAGGTTTGATATATGAAAAATAACTACATTAAGCAAGACAGAGTGGTCAGAAAGTGGCCAGAACAACATTGTTTTCCCCGGGTGGGGAAGTGCACCATTCTTAGAGGTACTACAATATGGTAAATGGGTGGATTGGAAAACAAAATGTGTACTGTGCCTCTGTGTTCACGAAAATGGTCTTTTTAAACCATGCTGCTTACATTTTGTAAGGATATAAGGAATAGACATTGAAACTGGTCCCTTCTGGGCCCTGTAGCCATGTCCTTAACTTTTAGAGCAAAGCACTCACTGATTTCTGAATAAGTGTAAAAGCTTTAAGGTAACCATATTGTTTGTTGTTCCTGCTTATATTTCACCATACTTTACCTAATTTTGCATTCCCTATGAGTGTTTGTTTTTTCCAGGATGTTGTTACTTTGCATAATTTTAATTGAGTTGCATCCAGTTATTTATAGCTGACACAATCGGGCTGTAGCTGAGCTGAAGGCGGTCTAAGTTTCTCTCAGTGGGACAGTAATGTGTTCAGTGTGGGAGAGGATGTTGCTCTATGGCCAGAGCTGCCGAATATGGAACTGGTGAACCAGGTTCAGTGTCATGACCAGTCCATAAGACCACTCTCTCGTGTGCCAGCACATTCCAATGCTAGACCTGAGAAGGCCTTGCTAGACCTTAGAAGCTCTGGTGTCTTAGCACCAGCAGGTGGCTCCTAGCCCTTAGCGGTGGCAAGTGTGGGTTCACCTTGAAGACCAGTCCACCACAATCCATACTAGAGTCCACCTCCAGTCTTGGGGGGAAGGCCTACAAAGCAGCACACTCCAGAGCGGCAGTGACTCATTGGGGCCAGTCCGCCTCACCCTTTGGTATCTCCATTGGTCTTGCTTCAGCAGTACTAGTGTAACTCACCAGAAATCGGCAATGCAGGATTTTCACACACCAATTTAAGTTTGCAAAATTCAAGGTCTCTCTGCTTCATGCACAAGCACTTTTACATGTACTACCTACTTTGGGGCCATCGACACTATGCACCAATGGGGGACAAAATTATGCTGCAGTGTTAACTAAATTATGCAGCATAAAAAAGGCTGCAGCGTAATGCGGTATATTTTCTGATACTATATTATTTTGACATTTTTACACATACTAATACTCTCTGCAAAGATTTTGCCTTATTAGAACCAATGCAACATAGAAATACATCAGTGAGAAAGGGGTCCAGTCAACCTTTGGAAAGTGCCATCCACTTTGCAACAATACAAGTCACATTTTTTACTAACATTTGATCCGTTTGAGCTGCAAACCATTTATTAGTTAAAGTTGTCAGATTATGCAGCAGAATATGTATTATGTGGCAAATATGGAAGAGCAATAATTATGTGGAAAACATTTGCAAATTAGGATATTTTGCCATTCATGTTTGTACTGCTCTTGTGGAAAAAGGGAGAAGTGCTGATGACAGAAACTCCATGGCTCAGAAACAAATAGCTTGTGATTCCACTTTTCTGTGCTTCCACATTCTGTGATTGGGAACGTATCCCACTCTGTGGATGTATTGTAATGTCAATAACTCATATTAAACCTTAAATAAACATGTGTATCCATTGGTTGAATTAAATGACGCAGTAAGCTGTAACTGGTCAGTGAAATGCCAAACCAATACTAAAAATTGTGATGTTTTGCTGTTTCAGGCCACACCTCTGACTCCGCCCACTGATCCAATCTTCTGGTTATTCCCGCCCTTTGATTCTCCACCCACAGTGGCCCTATTTTTTTCCCACACTTCGACCATTGTGGAGAACAACTACACACAATACCAGTTCTGAGAAACCAACTCACAAAAACGATGTGCTTGATAGTTTCAAGGTAAATGGCATTTTCTATTTGGTAGAAACCAATTCATAGAAATTCTTATTTTTCGAAACTCTCTTTTACTTTTTTTTCGATTGTAAATGTCATTAAACTTGAATTTTCTACAAACCCTGCATTAACCTTCCTTCCCTTTACTTTTCAGCCTCACTATTTTAAAATTGCTGCTCTGGGATGGATAACTCCTGAGGAAAAGTGTTCGTCTGATCGGCATCATTTGTACCGGGACACCATTGTTTTTTTATTGCCATCTCGTGTCAAACACTTCCACACGACCCACCTGGTCATTTCTGCTGATGCCTGAGGAAATTCTAACTGACACAACAAAAACCATCTTGCAGCCTGCACTTCTGCCCAGGAACTGTCACACACCCAACCCCCCCTGTTCTTTGCAGTTTACCAAAAAGCCACAAGACACTCACACCCTGTGTAAATGATTTGTTTTCCATCTCCTGCTCCCAGGCTGGTAAACAAAACCTTGACACCATGATCAGGTTATCTGGACAATCGTCTGACTGCTGGGCCTTGATCAGGGTGATTAAACAATGACCTGAAAGACCGACCTTTGATCAAGCTGAGTGTACAATGACCTGAAAGACTGAGCCTTGATCAAGCCGAGTGAACAATGATTTGTGTACCAAGCCTTGACCAGGTCACCATCTACAAATGTCGTCTGGATCTGGCTATCAACTGCAAACACTGCCCTGATTGAACAATGAACTAACAGCCAAAAGACCAGAGTGAAAAAGTATAAAAGGCTTGTAAGCTGCGGAGTAAAGCAGCAGCCTCCTCTGTCTTGTTTCTGACGAGCTTGGGACTCTGTTCCATAGCCGGGGCTATTAGAATAAATCTGGGTTTCTCCTGCAGATGCAGGCACCTGTGTCTCCTTTTACTATGTATGAAGGGTATGGAAGGCTTGGGTGATTCCCCCGCCGTCGAGACCCAGTAAGTGGGTTAATCCGGTTCTTCAAATTGCGCCAGAACAGGAACTCCACGAGCACGAAGGTCAGGCCCGGTGGATGTGAGGAGGTTCACGGAGAGACTCCGACGGAGGTACCCTACCCGAGGGATTCTTGCAATCCGGTAAGCCGTACGACTCGCCCGCTGTTCCTCCCCACCCGGTCTGGGCCACATGACCGCGTTCTCGCTGGAGTCCCCTAGTAAATAATTTCTGGAGCAGGACACAGCCCTACGTCTGCAGAAGAGAACTACCCTTGTAAGGTAAAGGTGGAAGATCACCCACCAAGTCTGTATGATTCTGCCATTGACTTCTGCAAAAGCCAAGCTGTTATTTCCTTTTGCAAAAGCCAAGCAAGCGAGGTGGGTTTTTTAATACCCGCTGTTGTCTTTTCTGTATGATTCTGCTGTTATTGACTTTTGCAGAAGCCAAGCAAGCGAGGTGATTTTAAAAAACCCGCTGGTGTCTGTTATCCGTTTTTTTTAAGCATGCCAGTCAGTAGCAAGTTCAAGATATTATGTTGTCATATGTGAACACAGGACTCCCAGCTGGAGGCGGCTTGTCCTATTCCTCCAGAAGGGACCCCTGGCCATACGATGTATGTTAAACATGGCCCTTCTGCCATAGTGTTTTCCTCATTCTGGGTAAAATATACGAAACAAAGTAATAAGGAAATTAAAGTGGCCACTTTATGGCTCCTTTAATTCCCAAGTTCTCGCCAACTTACAGGAACAATTTATGAAAAGAAAAACGCACCTGTCTATGTTTGAATCCGATTTTGGAGGAAAGAGAAAGAGCAGAGAGCTAGAAAGCAGAAGGCTCAAGAAAGAAAACAGGAACATATGTCAATGGCCGGCCACACCAGAGAAAATTTACAAAATAAAATGACAAAGTCAGTAGAAATAGCCAAGCATGGGGCCTGGGTACAAAAATGTTATCCAGCTCGTGAGGGGAAAGGAAAGGGCCATATGGAAGGGGGAGAAGAAGGTGATTCCTTGCTTCATGCCATGCTAGAAAGCCCTCCTGCATATGCCCCAATGTACCCTGCCCTGACGCCTCACACCCGTATGTCCTGCCGCAACAGCCCACTCCTGCCCCCACTGCCCCTCTTACTGTTCTCCCTGTCACCCCAACCCTACCGATTTTTCCTATGACACAGACCACGCCCACTAACCCTGTCCTCGCTACGGGAATGACAACAGGTCTCCATCCGCCCAACCCCTGCGGCTTTACCCCTGCACGCCCTTTTCTTACTTCCCCGTGGTCTACAGTTTAGCAGGATTTATATAAATTGTTGGATTCCCCCCGACTGGCCTCCTTGCGCTCTGCCGTCAGCTTTTTGTCCCTTCGAGAAAATGACCTACAGAGGCAACAGTGTGATTGTTCAGGGAGAGAGGATGTTTGGCGCTATGTCTGCTTTAGTGGCTTATCGTGATATGACCGCTTTTTCCAACACCCCTCTAGAAACAGCTATGCCCATGAGAGAAGCGTACCCTGTTTTTGTTAACGCACTTACTGATGCCCAAAATAATGGCCGAGGGGCTGTTGAGGCACACTGACGCAGACTTTGGGTTCCTTGGAAAAGGTCAGAAGTAATGCAGTTAAAAAGACATTTACCAGATCCCCGGAAGAATCCGGCTGCCTTTTACAGAGAATTATGTCAGATTATATCTGCAGGTACTCTCGTTCTTGAGGATATAGATTTACTTTTTGGTACAGTTCTCCCCACTGAAATTTGGGACGAAAAATTCGACATACTAACCATGAAGTAGCACTGGGTGGTAAATGGGCTGTTCTAGAGGCTATGGAAGAAGCAAGGGTAGGAAGGACTAAACCAGAAGCTGCCATCCTGACTTTGCCCGGTAAAATAATAACGTTTATGTAAACACTTTTGCCGGAAACTGTCATTAACTGTGAT
The DNA here is from genome assembly GCF_964261635.1 of Lissotriton helveticus. Lineage (NCBI taxonomy): Eukaryota > Metazoa > Chordata > Amphibia > Caudata > Salamandridae > Lissotriton > Lissotriton helveticus. Next base: position 383,377,708 of record NC_136062.1, read on the forward strand.
AAAATAAACGCCTGTCGGCAGCGAAAAGATGAGACTGTGGCTGACTTCTTTACCCGTTTCGAGATAGAATACAACGGACATAGTGGTTTGGATCCCCGAACCCCTGGTTCTGGCCCAGTGTTTGTAGATAAGTTTGTCAGCAACTTGCTTCCTGAGATCTCCACCAGGCTTAAGAAAGTTTAAAGTATGTGGTCTGCCCAAACTATGACTGGTATCTTGGCCATTGCACAATATCACGAGAATAGGGAGAATGAAGATAGAGACAAGGAAAGTAAGAAGGTTAGGGATCTTAAGACTAAGGCACTTCTGCAGCAGGATTACCCTCCCCGAGTTCCCGATGCCCCTTGGAATTTCAGACCTCAACCCCAACCCCCTCCGAGGGCTCACCAGTCTACTCCCTCCAGCCCTTAACGTACGGGAGCCCTCCAAACAGATCGGTGTGCTTATTGTAAGGGATACGGCCATTGGATAGATGAGTGTCCTGTGTTAGCTGAAAAATCCGAACAGGGAAGACTCGGCCTCGCGCTCCCAGGGAGGGGAGGCCACCCCATCCACAGGATAAAGAATGGAGGCCCAGGGATGACGCTCCCATCCGGCAGCGTCCGGCCAATAGGTTTGATGGGTACGAAACAACACACACTTATTACAATGACAATTATGATGAAGTTGATGAGACAGGGTCGTACCAAGCATAGGACAGCCAGGAATGGGGTATTACTAGAGTGAAAATTCCAGTGGATCAAAGGTGCCCATATGTTCAAATGTCAGTTGTGGGGAACGATCTGAATTTTCTTTTAGATACTGGGGCCACCAGGTCTTCTATTGCACGTCTGTCAGTCCCGGAGGCAACCCTTTCTGGCCATATGAATATCTCCGTGGGTTTTGTAGGAACACCTGTGACCAGCCCTGTGTCTGAACCCCTCCCTCTCAATATTAGCCCTGCACATGTTGACGCTCCCTTGGTCCTTACTACAGTTTGCAGTGAAAACTTGTTAGGCATGGATTTACTTTAAGCTTTGTATGCGACCAAATCATGTAGTCCCCAAGGTGTATCCCTAACAATTTCTCCCACCGCAGCTTCCTATATGTATCTATCTGGTCCGCAGGTGTGAGCCTTCATAGGCCTAACCTTATACTGTAGACAGTGGATTTCCAATTTTTGGGCCATGGTCAAACCTCTTCTTGCCCTCACCACTAAATACATATCAGTCAGTTCCTTTCCATGGACTAGAGAGCATGTACAGGCCTTCCAAGATTTAAAGAGGGATCTGTGTACTGCTCCAGTCCTCGGTACTCCTGATTATAACAAACAATTTTTTCTGTTTATACATGAGACAGACAGCTGTGCATGCGGTGTCTTGATCCAGATTTTACGGAGGTCACCATCGGCCATGTGCCTATTTTTCAGCCACCTTAGATCCTGTTGCAAGGGCTGTCCCAGGTTGCCTACGGGCGACCGCTGCGGCCACCCTCATGTTCCGTCAGAGTGCGGGGATCGTCATGTACTCCCCTGACTCTGTTGGTCCCCCATTCTGTAGATACCCTCCTTAATAACACCAAGACACAGTACCTCACTAGCGCACGACTCACAAGATATGAACGGACACACTTTGCCAGCCACATTAACATCAAAAGATGTACTGTACTAAACCCCGCCACATTACTCCCACTGGATACTCAGGATGCCTGCTAAGACCCACATGACTGCATATTAAGGACAGAGTAGGAGACGAAGGGACGGGTTGACTTACAGGATACCCTGATAGCAGAACCAGAAGGTACACTGTATGTGGACGGATCATGTCTCAGAGGGTCAGATGGTAACACCTCCGCCGCCTACGCCCTCACGACATTAGGGCGAAAAGTAGAAACAGCTCCGATTCTGCAGTGCTCTACTCAAGCAGCAGAATTAGTGGCCCTCACTAGAGCCTGTGAGTTAAGCAAAGGGATGACGTAAATACTTATACTCACAGCCAATATTCCTTCGGGGTGGCCCACAACTTCGGGAGGTTATGGAAAGAAAGGAATTTCTTTACTTCCCATGGGACCAAGATTCAACATGGCCCCCTAATTCACCGACTGTTAGACTCCCTGACACGCCCCAGAAAAGTGGCCATCATAAAATATAAGGCCCATAAGAAAGTGACAGATGATGTTGGGAAAGACAATGCCCTGGCTGACCAGACGGCCAGACAAACAGCTCTTAGGAAAAGGGAAGGACTGTATGTAGGAGGTCCCGCTAGGTGGGTGGCAGACGAGTGCATGGTTGAAAACACTACAGAGTGTGATTGATATTCAGTCCCATACTACTCCTGAGGAACTAAGGGTGTGGAAGAAGCAATTAGCAAAGGAGGGAATTGATGGTTGTTGGGTCCGCACGACTATGGAAAGACAATTGATGTTACCTGACAGTCACGTGCTACCAGTAGTTACGATGGCCCATGGTCCTGCTCACATCAGTGCAAAAGGGATATATAAACTGTTGGAACCTACATGGTACAACTCTAAGATACCAGCATATTCTGACAAGCTGGTTAAAACATTCATGATTTGCCTAATGTATAACCCAGGAAAAGGCACAGTTACTCCTAAAGGAGGATTCTCTCCTCCTACCTTCCCTTTTGAAGTCCTCCAAATGGATTACATCCAGATGGACCGATGTAACAATTTAAAATATGTTCTAGTGGTGGTCTGTACCTTCAGACAATGGGTGGAGGCCTACCCCGTCAAAGACTACACTGCTATCACTACCGCCAAAGTACTATTAAAAGAGTACCTTCCACGATTCGGTTTGCCCCACTTGGTCTTGAGTGACAACGGGACCCACTTTACGGCTCAAATTATGGAATATGTCTGTACAGCAATGGGTATAAAACAAACATATCATGCAGCTAACCACCCCCAGTCAGCAGGTCTAGTGGAGGTGTACAATGGCATCCTAAAAACAAAAATGGCCAAAATAGTAGCCGAGACAGGTGTCACTTGGGTTGATGCTCTGCCCTTAGCCCTACTGTCCACAAGAGCAAAGGCCCACACCAGAATAGGGCTATCCCCCCATGAAATTGTGTTCGGGAGGCCTGCCAATGTATGGGGTGTCCCACGGCCTAAGAAACTGTTTGACGTTGAATACCCTGTATTAACTGATTATCTATACAGTCTAACTAATACCTTTCGTACTCTTTATCACCAGGTGCACGAGGCCATACCTGACAAAAGCGAGGGCCCAGGACACGTTATCCAACCTGGTGACTGGGTCCTGATCTGGAACTTTCAACTGACTAACAGCCTCGAGCCCCGCTGCACACAGCCCCGTCAGGTGTTGCTGGCCACCCGCATCGCCGTAAAAGTAGAAGGTCGGAAGAATTGGGTGCATTCGTCGCACTGCAGGCGTGTGCCTCTGCCCCTCCCCTATGATCAGTGGGTGAGGGAAGGACAGGGAGACGCAGAAACAGAAACAGTCCCGACGTTTGTCCCATTCAGCGATGCTAGACTGCATTCTACATCTACGGAAGCAGAGAGTGACTGCATACTGAAAGGAAGGATGGAACCCTCCCTTAACTCTGCTCAACACCAAGAACAATAGTTTCCTGAACATACTGTCCCTACTTCCAACCGATATAACTTGTGCCCCCGAGGGAAGGCTTGCCCTTGACTTTGCCAAGTACCTATAGGCTGTAGGGCTGTGATCTTCCCTGCTGAGAGTAGTGCTGGTGTGTCAGACTAAGGTACACCATTGGGCTCCTTGGCACCTGCGCCCAGTGAAGCAACTACCAATCACAGACAGCCACTAGAGGTCCCTGGCTTCGCAGAATGGCTACCGTCTAAAAAACCAGAATCTAGAAACAATATGTTAGTTTACATTTCTTAAAGTATTTGCCACTCAATGGCAAAGGGAGGGTCTGAGGAAAAGTGTTCTTCTGATCGGCATCATTTGTACTGGGACTCCATTGCTTTTTCATTGCCATCTCGTGTCAAACACTTCCACATGACCCACCTGGTCATTTCTGCTGATGCCTGAGGAAATTCTAACTGACACAACAAAAACCATCTTGCTGCCTGCACTTCTTCCCAAGAACTGTCACCCCCCCCCCCCCCTGTTCTTTGCAAATTTACAGAAAGGCACGAGACACTCACACCCTGTGTAAATGATTTATTTTCCATCTCCTGCTCCCAGCCTGGTAAACATCCTTGACACCGTGATCAGGTTATCTGGACAATGGTCTGACTGCTGGGCCTTGATCAGGGTGATTAAACAATGACCTGAAAGACTGGCCTTTGATCAAGCTGAGTGAACAATGACCTGAAAGACTGTGCCTTGATCAAACCGAGTGAACAATGATTTGTGTACCAAGTCTTGACCGGGTCACCATCCACAAACGTCGTCTGGATCTGGTTATCAACTGCAAACACTGCCCTGATTGAGCAAGGAACTAACAGCCAAAAGACCAGAATGAAAAAGTATAAAAGGCTTGTAAGCTGCGGAGTAAAGCAGCAGCCTTCTCTGTCTTGTTTCTTACGAGCTTGGGACTCTGGTCCATAGCCCGGGCTATTTGAATAAATCTGGGTTCCTCCTGCAGACGAAGGCTCCTGTGACTCCTTTTACTACGTATAAAGGGTATGGAAGGCTTGGGCGGTTCCCCCGCCGCCGAGACCCAGTAAGTGGGCTAATCCGGTTCTTCACTCCCCTGAAAACCCTTCCTTCTAGTTTTCCCTCCATTCTCCTCCTCCTTTCATACAATTCCTTGTTTTTAGAGGGGGGTCGCTTGTACATAAGCACACCTCCTCTCATTTTCAAAATGTGTTTATTTTGCCTTCTGTTCTAGACTCCTATTTAATCACTTTTTTGTGGGGGGTGGTGTGCTTCCCTTACCTCATTTCTCCTTTTAACCTTGCTCCAACGCTTCCTTCCTCTACCTATGGCTCCTTGTCTCTCTTTTTTTTTATATATGTTTTTATTAATTGAAGAAAGCAAGAGTGAGAAGTGGACATATCTGGTATCATACAATAAAACACATTACGGAGGGGAACAGGCAGAGAGATTGGAACGATACATATCAGTTAAGCAATCACTAAGACATCAACACTAGCGACAATTTGGCAGGGGCAATGACATAACAATCCACCACCCCGCTAGGCTGAGGCCCTCAGAGCCTGTCCACCCACAAACTCAGGAAACTTAAAAAGGATCTCATGACACCCAGATATGAAAAACAGTGCAGCTCAGGATAATTCACCCACATCTCATATAAGAAGAGAAAAAGGTAGGAAAAGAAAAAGGCCAAAGAAACAAAAATAAGAAAAACAAAAACAACCCTCCCCCCACCCTGCACCCCTGCAGATGGCTACAGCCCAACCCCACTAGCAGTGTGCCTGTCGCCCCAGCTAAATAATCCATAAAAGTAGGAAAAAAGTGGAGGAGGAGCATCTCAATACGGGCCCCCGCCCCCCCTCTCCCCCCACCAGAATCAAACATCCCCATAATAAACACAAACATTTATAGGCAAGCATAGCTAAACATGAAATAGGGGAAACAGTAAACACCACCCTGCCTCCCATCAATGGCGACTGAACCTAGTTCAAAAACCTATGGTGCCAAACCCCGACAGTCAGTCTCAGCCTTGACCCTTCCGGTCAATCATACAGGCTCCTTCTAAACAGACTGTCTCTTCCGCAGGATAGTCAAAATGTGAAAATGGGTCAGCAAAGTTCCATGTGGGTCGAGGCAAAGTTATAAGGTCACTAGAAGTTCCATTGGTGACAACGGTGACCCTCATCGATATAAGCACTCTGCGTTTTTGTCCCTGTAAGGATATTGGAGACTTCGAAGAGGGATAAGACACCGAACCATTCCACAGAAAGTTCCAAGCACGTGCGTCTGGAAGGGGAGCGACAATGAGAACCAGCACGGAAGGCGATGTTGAAGGGCTTGGCGATCCACAAGGCACGTCGAGTACACGATAATCGGCCATCACTTTAGAATGAAGCTCCGACACCTCTCGTGGCACGGGGCCCATCACAGCTACGGGGACTGCCGTGGGTGATATGGACTGATCAGGATATTGAGACGGTGTAGAGTGCGGTCCCACTTGGCCGATGCCGTGTGCAGTTGCAATGGATTTCCGGACAATAGACTCCACCTGGGAATGGAAAGCCCAGAGCGCTGTCAATACAGATCGTATCGACGGTTCAGACTCAGCCCGTCCCACGGAACCTTGTTCCAAGACATCCATGTTTGCGTCCCCCCGACTCCCGGCTTTCCCCGGGGGAATCGAGTAATCCTGGGACGGGCTGTCGCGGAGGGAGACCAGGGACTTACCAAGGTCGCGGTCGAGGTCCCGGCGCCAAGCGGAGACCCCGACCAGGAAAACACCGGCGGGGGCGAGACCGGATCCCCGGGCCAGGGACCCACACCCTCAGCGCACTGTTGTGCCCCGTCAACCCTCCATCGATTGAATGCTAGAGAAACAACCGCCGTCAAAATCGGGCTAGAAATTTTTTTTCCATTTCCAAGGACCGGACCCTGATGATCACCCACAGCCGTTGTTATTCAACTGGAACCCGGCTGGGCCAGTACTCGAGTCCCCGGCTCACAAGCTGGTGTAGGTCCAAAATCAAAACTCGACGTAACTTCGTCCAGGAAGCTGGTAAAAATCCCGGGATTGTACCAAGATGGAACATAACGATTCACACACCCGGAGGCAGGGTGGAAAGTCAGGATTTGTAACAGGATTATCTGGCGGGGGACGGAGGTCGGCGGAGCCGGGAGCCTATGCGGCCATCTAGGTTGCAAGCGTAGCTCCTCCTCCCGCTCCTTGTCTCTTTTGTTCTGCTTTAATATTAAAACTATGGGGTCTATTAGGATGGCGGGTGAACTTTTCCCGCCCACCATCCCCGTGCAAAACGGGACTCCCCGCCATAGGAGCGGCGGTCCCGCCTTGGCCATTAGGATGCGCCCGCCACACTGGCGGGCGCATCCTTTATTTTTACCATTGCGGCGGGCGGTGCTGAAAGCGCCGCCCGCCGCAATGGTAAAAATGCACGTTGTGCATTTCAAAGCACGGTGCCTGCCATGTTGCACTTTAAAATTCGGGGGGTACCATAGGTACCCCCCATATGCACCCCCCACCCCCCGGAGTCCCAGGGGGCTCACAACGGGCCCCCGCAGGAAGTCTCCTCTTGCCTTTCCATGGCGGCATTGCCGCCACGGAAAGGCATGTCTGCAAGCCCATCATAATATGGCTGGCGGTGTCTAATAGACACCGCCACCATATTAAACATTTTCCACCCCGCCGCAAGGCGACTGGGGCGGAAAAGCGGTGGACGGTTTTTCAACCTAATGATAATTTGATTATTTTTATTTCTGAAATAGGTTTCTATAATGTTGCTGTTTATTGAAGTGTCATACTAAATTCTAGTCAAAAAGTATTACACATAGCAGATGAGGCAGCCCCTTATGAGAACCCTACACTCTTGTAGATGCTCCAACTAGTCAATATTTGATTCTGTGGGGGCACCTTGAAGCTCATAATAATTTAAAATATGCAGAAGCACCGTACAGACATAGGAAATCAGAGAGTGCAAAGAAAGAGACAAACTAAAAAGAACAGGGATTCAAGACCAAGGTAAGTCAGCATAGGGAAGAGTAGCACATCTGGACAGGGAACCCGAAGCAGCCCTGGCAGTTTTGTCAGATAAGCCCCTAGTTGGGTTGGCCTTATATTAGGTGCAAGTGACTGGCACTGCTGTTGTAAAACCACCCCCTACTAACAAAACTTGCCCCTACAGCTGAAAACCCGTCCCGCACCCTTCCAGCCACACAGAAAAAACAACCGATGCCCAGTACGGTCAGTCTGGCCCAGGAGAAAAGCCAGCCCTCAGTCACCGTGCAGCCCCAGCAACTACTGAGTCAGGTATGGGTTTCTCACTGGATGGATTAAATGTTGACCTTGTTTTTAAAGTCACGATCCATTCACGGAATTATATAAACCCTCTGCTATTTTCCCCCTCACTCAAACAATGGTGTTGGCATATCTGTGTCTGGGTATAATTAATAGAAAAAGGGTAAACTTTGCAAAGAGAGTATTCAGACTCAGTAACTTCTCACAACTCTGTGAATTGTAGAACATATCTGCACCCCTTACCTTTCCATAATTCTAGATCTGTCGGACGAGGTGAGAGGGGCATTGCAGAGCCTGAGTAGTGGCCTGGTCCCCAGAAGCGTGGCTACCTTAAATTTGAAGATAGAGCCATCTTGCCTTCAGCGAAGACAGAGTGAACAATTGAGACATATAATAATTACAGGACCATCGCAAGATTCTCACCCCTGCAATAACACTAATTGTTTTAAACCCCATTACTCCTTCTCAATGGATCGTACATGTTGATGCATATTGGTGCAATAATGTCAGCATGGTACATAGCAGTGTACCCATGGCCCGAGTGCTGGGCTGCATGTGAATCTAGGTTCTTGACTATTATTTTGGCCCTGGTATCACACTAAGTTAGCATGTCCACAAAGGCCTAGATCTGTCCCTGGCTATGCAAGATCGAGGACCAGCCCTTTGACCTGGAGGGAAGGACCAAGAGTGCTGTCATAGTGGACAGGATTCACTGTCAAAAATATCAATGTAAAAATATCGATGAAAAAATATAGACCACAAAAATATCGACTCCATATACTTAAATAGGTAAGTACAAAAATAATTGACTAAAAATATTGGTGTAAAAAATATAGTTGTACAAAATATTGATTTTGTATATAAAAAATAAATCAATATTGAATACGTTACATAATAAAATTAATTTTAACAAAATAAAATACATTTAATATCCGTTATTTACAAATATAACAAATAAACTTAATTTCAAAAAGTTAAACACACAAACATAATCATTTATATATATATATATATACATATGTATATATAATTACTTTAAGACACTTAATAATCTAATAATTTTAATGTATTTTATAAATTCAAAATTATATAAAAATGTAAAATATATATATATATCAATATTGTTAAATATAAAAAAATTCTATAATAAATTGAAACATTAAACTATTAAAACATATTTAAACTTACATTTCCCAATATAGTCAGTGCAACAATAGGGAAAGCGTTAGATAGCAGAGAGGTAAAATTGTTATTCCTACTCCAATAAGTACATTAGTAGCGAAAGTGTTGGATAACGAAAGGGTAACATTTACTATTCCAACTTCAATGAGTGCCACAGTAGGGTATTTGTTGGATAGCGAAGAGATTAAATTTACTATTCCAACTCCAGTCAGTGCTACAGTAAAGAATGAGTTTGATAGCGGAGGAGTAAAAATTACCATTCCCACTCCAGTGAGTGCAACAGTAGGAAAATAGTTGGTACGTGGAGGCGTAAAAATTGCTATTCCCACTCCAGTGAGTGTAACATTAGGATAAGTGTTGGGTAGCGGAGGGGTCAAAATTACTATTCCCACTCCAATAAGTGCAACAGTCGGGACATTTTTGGATAGCGGAGGGGTAAAAATTACTTTTCCAACTCCAGTGAGTGCATCAGTATGGAAAGTGTTGGATAGCGGAGGTATAAAATTTACTATTTAATCCCCAATCTGTTGGAAAAAAAATGCATATTTAAAAACAAAACTATTATAAACATTACCATTCTAATATATTTAATATAAATAGCTAAAAAATAAAAACATATTATAATATTAATTACATATGACAAAAACCTACTAATATTCTATAAAAGAAAATAAAAAATGTATTTAAAAAAATTAAACAAGTTTACTAGAAAATATTTACAAACAAAAACATTAATTATTGCATGAATTTCTTTATTGTATTTCCTATCCTAGAACATCACACAAACCACAAAACACTCCTAGTTTTTTCATCTTTAACATAATTAAAGCAATAATATTAATTAAAGAAAATAAAACTAAGAAACATTAATTAACTTACCACACTTTTACCCTAGAATCCCCACAACACACACCTAAATTAAACTGTAAATAATAATTTACACAATTAAAGCTTATTTTAAAATTAAAAACAATTGCTATTAAACAACTAATCATAAAGTAAATAAAACATATTTAATACCTACCCTTTACCCCTTTAAAAGTAAAACCACACACAAAAAAATAAACAATTACCCAAAATAAATATCAAATAATGAATGAACATACATTTACTAAACAATTAAACACAAATTACTTCCCAACCTTACAACTATAAATAACACAAGAAACACCTAAAAGTATTTACACAATCTCCATATTTAATTAACAATGAATACATTAATATTAATTAACATCTAATTAATTAATTAAACATAAATTACTTCTCGCCCTTTAACTCTATAAACCCCACAAACCACTCGTAAAATTAATTACACAATTGCCATAATTAATTTTAAATAAATTAATTAATATCTATTGACAAATAATTATTAATTAGTGTAAAATAAATTAGTTTCCACCTTTTACCCCTATAACCCCCAAAACGCACACCTAAAATTAATTACTCAATTACCATAATTAATTACCAATTATTAATATTAACTAACAACCAAGTATCAATGAATCAATCAGATATAAATTACTTCCCACCCTTTACCCATATAAACACCAAAACGCACACCTAAAAAGAATTAAACATTTACCATAATGAATTACCAATTAATTAATTTATATGAATTAACTACCAAACATTAGTGATTTAATAATAAATCACTTTACACATTTAACACTATAATGCCTCGATTAAATAAATATTAATATATAAAAAATAATCATTGATTTAATATAATATAACTACCCACCCTATTCCCCTATTAACCCACACCTACTACGGTACTAAAAAAAGCTAAATCCAATTAAAATAAAATGAATAACTACTAAAAATGTAACCCCTATACTAAGAAATATAAACTATTCATATACAAAAAAATACATCACATACATTTAAAATATATACCGAAATACATAACACTAATTAAGCAATCGATATTTTAAACAACTATATTTTTGCAAATGATAATAAACATTTTTTTATTTTTTTTATCGATATTACTTACCTTCATTTGATATTCTTGACCACGATATTCTCGTTGTCAATATTTCTCACTCATGATATTTATCACTCAATATATCTGTCTGTCGATATTAAAAACTCGATATTTTGTCTGCAGACCAGTTGTTAAATGTGCATCACAGCGAGCGCACAGGTTACTAGTTCTGAACATACCCCGACTGGCGTTCCGTACCGCCATGCTGGAAACTACAACTCCCATTATGCCTTGTGCGTCATGCACGATGTCGCGAGAAGACGGGCAAAGGAGGAAGTAGACCACCAGCCAGTGTTGGAAAATCTTCGTCCCCGGCGGTGGTTATTGCTGCGGTTCCTGGTTCCTGTAGAAGAGGTATGGTAAGGATGCTCAGCACCACCTCTTGTTTCCTTATCCGCCAACCTTTGTTAGAGAGCGTTCTGCTCATGCGGAGGCTGGCTCAGATCTGCCTTTGGTTTTTGGCCGGCATCAACAGCTGGCGGTGGTTTACTTTCTTTTCTGTCCCTCCTCCGTTGGTGAGCGTTCTGCTCGTCCGGAGGCTGGAGTACTTTCCCTGGGTTTTGTTCGGCCTGCATTGTCGGCCGGTGGTGCCTCTGTCCTCCGTTGGTGGGCGTCTCGCTCGTGCGAAGGGTGTTTTTTTTGGTTAACTCCTTATCCTCTGCAAACCCTGCAATCCTGAAGGCATAACTGTTTTATCGTGCTGAGGGCTGTAACCCTACTTCAGGTCTTATATGTGCTTCTTGGTAAACGCCTATTACACAGGGAGTACTTACGCTTTGGCATCATAGGCAATACTGTGTGGATTATATGGTAAAGTAACCAGATCTGTGGGTTCTTTGTACGGGGGGCGTGGCTAGCAGCTGATGCAAGAGGACGCAGCCTAGCGAGGCTCCCGTCCTTTGCCCCAATTATCCGCCAAACTATCCGTAAATCGGCGCAGAATCCCCGTGGATGTCGGGTTGATTCTGCGCTACTCATTGAAGCCTGCCCAGGATTTGTATCGGGCCTGAAAACCGCCCGCACTCGGCGCTGAGAAACCTCCGACTCCGGGGACGACCGAAACAACATGGCGGAGTGAGGATGCGGCGAGCCTTGCACTCGTCGGTGGGGGGACCCGGAGCTCAGCGGTAGGACTCCGACACCGTCGGCAGGACAGGACCGACCTCCGGAGGCGACCTGGTGACCGTGAACTGCGGTGAGGCGGCAGCGGCGCTGTGCAGCGGAGTGCGGACCGGGACCCCGGGGGAGCCTGAAAATCGACGTCCCGGCTTCTGGGCCTGCTCCCCTCTGACGTCGGGGCATCCTACAGCGCGCACCGGAGGCGGGCGGGCGGACCCCTGAGTGGAGCCCGAGAGTGTGGCCGAGCCCAAGTCACGGGCGGTGCGCTACAACGGACCGCCAAAGGTACAGTGAGCATACCGGCGGTGGGAGGCGGGAAGCCCTGAGAGAGTGAGCCTGGCAGCGCAGGGCTGAGCGCACATCCAGCCGTGAGACCGGCCCGCCTCTCCCTGTGGACAGAACTGGAGGGGGGCGCCCCTGATCATACATCTCGGCCCGCCCGTGATACAGCCCAGCACCATTGTCCTACTCCTGGGGGCCTCTACGGGAGTGACCAGCACCCTGAGTACACCCAAAGACACACGTGGCTCAGCGCTAACCGGCGTGGGGGTGCGCCTTCGATGAGAGGAGACAGTGCAGGCGAGCCTACACGCTGAGGGCAGTGCAGACCCAAACGGAGGGAGACAACGGCGGGCCGGCGATCTTTGGCTGGGCGGATATATGCCCTGGTTGGTGACTGGCGACTGGGACTGGCCGCCCCACCGTCGAATCGGCGACCCAGCCCTCCACTAGTGGACCAGCATCGATAGGAGTGCGGGAAAGTGAGTGCAGACGCCCGACACCCAGACCGACCTTTTGGCGACTCATGGTGAGTGGAGGAACGTGGAGGATCAACGCTGGGGCGCAGTGCGGGCACCGGACCTGATCGACCGAAACAAGCGGACCGCTGTGAGGCCACGCTGCAGTAGAGACCGGCCGGGAGCTCCCTCCCCACCCCCGAAGTAGTGGAGGGGGGGACACCTGAGTGCGGCGACAAGACCCCTGGACCACGGCTGCTGCTGCAGGCGGGTGACTCCTGTCCACTCCACCCGCGGACTACCGCCTCGCGAGTACCGGCTTCGCTTGGAAGCAGCAGTCGGACATCCTACTGCAACTCCTATCGTTCACGACCGACTCTGCCTGGCCCAACGGTTGCCGGGAGGAAGCATGGGGAAACCGAAAGGACCGAAAGGTGAGGCAGGAACGGCTGCGGAGGCCCCGGACACTTTGCAACAGCCCCAATCAGACTTGCTGACGATGCAAGACAAAATCCTGGAAGCCATAGCGGCCACAAGGACCGCTCTGCAAGACGACATTGCCCAAGTGTCGACGGGACTGGGGCTCTTGCGGGCTGATCATGGAAAGCTGGCCGACAGGGTCACAGAAACTGAAGTGACTCTGAAAGAAGTTGTGCCGGGGCAAAAAGCTTTGGAAAGTAAACTGACGGACGCCCTGGAGCGCATCCAGACGCTGGAGAGGAGGGCAGAGGATGCGGAAAACCGAAGCCGGCGGAACAACGTGCGTCTGGTGGGCCTTCCGGAGAAAAGTGAGGGGACGGACATACTGGGCTACGTGGACAACTGGCTGCGGACTGTCGTGGCGCCAGAGGGTCTATCCCCATTCTTCACGCTGGAGCGAGCACACCGTGTGCCTGCTCGACCCCCGAAGCCGGGACTCCCCCCGCGACCGGTGGTGATTAAAGTGCTCCACTACAGGGACAGAGACTGGCTCCTACAACGAGCGAGAGAGGCGGGACCCTTCCAGGTGGAAAATAGCAAAGTGACGCTGTTCCCGGACTATACTTTCGAAACTCAAAGGCAACGGGCCTCTTTCCTCTCCATTAAAAAAGAACTGCGTACTGAGGGCCTGCAGTACTCGCTGTTGTTCCCAGCAAGGCTTCGAATCTCGTTGGATGGGAAAGCACTGTTCTTCACATCATCGGCTGATGCCTGGACTTGGTGGGACTCTTATAAGGCTGGAGCGGATGGGGCCCGCCACGGGGCTGCGGAGGATTTCCAACAGAGATCAGTGCGACGATCCAAGCGGCTTCGGAAACGGGGCCAGCACAAGAAACGGCCGACGGAATCGCAGACGGCAGTGGAACGGAAGGCAGCATTGCAAGCGGTGAAAGAAGTCTCTGGGGTGGTAACCCCGCAGCGGAGAGGGGAATCGCTCTCAGAGGGCAAACAAACGGGGTCGGAGACTGAATTATCGGAGGTGGACAGCACGATGGGCCCGACTGTGACGCCTCAAACAGCGGAAGAAGTATTTGGCAGCTGAGGCTCGTGTCTGGGGGGGACTGGAGGCGACAGCCTGGATGGGCTGCGGGCCCGAACACTGGAGCAGACAGATGTGAGACTGGTCAATCGTGAGTTTGGAGGACTATTGTGGGGCGGAAAGGGACAAGGGAGGCGAATCTTGCTGAAGTAGCTGGTTCACGTGCCCAGAGGCCCCTAAGGCCGCCGCAGTACAGACTGCGGAGTAGACAGTTTTGAGAGCACTTTGCTCTATTGTTTGGACGGGGGCGACTCTTTGAGGTTGGGTCCTGTTCTAGGGGGGGTGGATGTCTAGAGATGTTGGGGTGACTCAGGACAGGGTGGGGAGTACGGGGAGAGGGATGGAGCGGAGTAGGGTTGGAGAACGATGGGGAACTGAGACAGAGCAGTTGGGGATGGGGACGGGGAGGGCGTTACTGGTGTCTGGCAACTGTGGGACAGAGTCCTTAGCAAACGAAGTCGAGATTATGGATAGTGTGGGTTCATTAAAATGTGTGTCCTGGAACGTGCGGGGTTTGAACTCAATGACTAAACGACACAAGGTTCATTCTTACCTGGTCCGCAGGGGGGTCCACATTGCCTTCCTGCAGGAAACCCACCTCACCAAAAAGGAAGGGGCCGCGTTACAAAGGAGGTGGAGGGGTCACCTGTTCTACACCACATATTCTGCATTTGCTAGGGGGGTGCTACTTTGGGTCCGGGCGGGGATCCCCTTTAAGGTCACTAGGCATACAGTGGATCCGGAGGGCCGATTTGTAGCTGTCGAGGGGTTACTGAGGGGTCGTCACATAGCGCTCTGCAGCGTTTATGCACCGAACACTGAGCAAGCACCCTACTTCACTAAACTGTCCAAGCATTTAGCAACCTACTTTGCGGGCCCAGTGCTGATGGGAGGGGACTTCAATTCTATTGAGGACACCACATTGGATAGGTCGCATCCACCGCTGCATGCATCCCCGGTGCACAGACTGGCGAAACACAGACTGCAATGGCAGGGGCAATGGGACCTCACTGATGTGTGGCGCGCACAACACCCTGGTGTACGGGACTATTCCTTTTACTCCTGCATGCATGACCTCCATGTCCGTATAGATGCGTTCCTCTGCTCCCAACTAGTATTACCCTTGGTAACCCGGGCGGAGTATCTAACACGCACGATCTCAGACCA
Source organism: Lissotriton helveticus (assembly GCF_964261635.1). Taxonomy (NCBI): domain Eukaryota; kingdom Metazoa; phylum Chordata; class Amphibia; order Caudata; family Salamandridae; genus Lissotriton; species Lissotriton helveticus. Next base: position 383,393,317 of record NC_136062.1, read on the forward strand.
TAACCCCCTGCTACTCACCTTAGCCTGGATGAACGGTAGTACACCAATTCCAACGTGGCGGCTCCGACCGGACACGCTGGATGACCCGCCATTCAGGGCGGACCTAGAACTTAGGGTCACCCAATACTTTGCAGAAAACGAGGAGACCACCGCCTCCAGAGCGGTCGAATGGGACGCATTCAAGGTGGTGGTGAGGGGACACTGTATCGGGAAGTTTGCAGGGGCACGTCGAACACTGGTGGAGGACTTAGACAGAGCGGAACGGACGTTGCGGGATGCGGAGAAATCACGGCCTGGCCATCCCGAGTTGCAGGACAGGGTTAGTGCGGCGCGAGAGGCAGTTGCGGTCGCAATGGAGGGCCTACGCAGCTTCGATTATAAATCTTATTTAACTAAGACTCTCGCTGAGGGGGACAAGACGGGGACGCTCCTAGCCTGGCTGGCCAACCCCCATAAAGGTTCCTCCCCGATACTGACCCTAACGGATCTGAGCGGGGAAGTGCACGACACCCAACCAGGTATAGTGCAATGCTTCACAAACTACTATGGCGCTTTATATAAAAGGGGAACGGGGAACCAACCTGGGGCGACGGAAGCCCTACTGGTGGAATCACGACTACCCCGACTTGACCCGGACATCGCCAAAGCAATCGGTGGCCCGATCGACCTTGCGGAAATTAGAGGAGCCATTGCGAAAATGGCGCGAAACAAAACGCCGGGGATAGATGGGCTGCCAATTGAGTTCTATATGAAGTATATGGAGATACTAGCCCCCAAACTTAGAACGGTGTATAATGAAGCCAAAGAGAAGGGGGAGTTGCCCCAATCGATGCGCGAAGCGATCATGATTCCGTTGCTAAAACCGCGTAGAGATGGCACAGATCCAGCATCATACCGACCGTTATCAATGTTGACGACGGATTACAAAATCCTGAGCACGATTCTGGCGGGGAGACTGGTAGCACATATGAGGGGTTTAATACACGAGGACCAGTCGGGCTTTATCCCCACCAGGAACACGTCCCACAATATACGACGGCTGCTAAGGCTGCTAGCAGACCCACCACAGGCAGCGAGAGGCCCAGTAGTGTTGTCAGTTGACATAGAAAAAGCATTCGACAGTCTGGAATGGGACTACCTCTACGCAGTGATGCGGAGTTTTGGCCTAGGGGATGACTATATAAAATGGACCAAGGTGTTGTATGCGCGGGCAGGAGCGAGGGTAAGAGTGGGAGCGTTAATATCGGACCGCTACGAGGTGGGCAGAGGAACGAGACAGGGCTGTGCCCTGTCGCCTCTGCTGTTCGCTCTGGCTATGGAGCCGTTTGCAATGATGGCTAGGAGAGGGGATGCATACCGTGGCCTCGAAACGAGAGGGGTGCACCATCATATCTCGCTATATGCGGACGATCTCTTGCTATTCTTGGATGACACTGAAGAAGCGGTTAGGGGCGCTGAGGGTCTGCTAATGAGATTCGGGGCACTGTCGGGCTTGAAGGTGAATTGGGCGAAGACTTGCCTTTTCCCACTCCGGAAGGAGGAGAAGCGGCCGACGGCAAGCGTTAACATGCGCTGGGAACCAGATTGCCTGCACTATCTTGGGGTTTACATCTATCACTGTAAAAACAGTTTCAATCGGGTCGGGGACAATCGATATTTGCCCGGCGGTATTGCCTTTGTGACCCTCTAGTTATTTAAATCAATGAAGAGGCAGGCGCTGGAGACTGGAAAGCAGGAAACAAGGTTTTTTATTCTCTCCGGAGGAGAACACAACGAAACGGACAGAAGGTATCGTTCTGAGGTGCTCTAACTGTATTTCTGAGGCCTGGCCTCTTATATCCACATTTATGACTTTATTGCAGATTACACATACATGTTTAAAGCTTTGATGTGCGGAAAAGACATTCTCGGAACTCCCCTTTGGGCCCGTTCCCATACACATTTACAGTTAAAGTCCCCACCCTAGTCACAACAGGTGATGAGCATCGCGCAGCTGGATAATCCGCCGATTCACGGAATGAGGGGAGTCTGATCGGATCTCATGGGGTGGGGGGGCTTTGATCAACCCGGGGATTCTTTGATGGGGGAAGCTTTCTATTGTACGGGGAGGGGCAAGGATGGTATCGGCAGAGCTGGGTGTCGGCTTGGGAACGGGGAGGACAAAACGGGCTCACGGGGAAAAAAGGGGTTTGCATCTAAGGGCCGGAGATCATGAAAGGAAAGCAGGGAGGTGTCGCGCTGGGAACAGGATGAGGGCCGGGGGCAGAGCAGCGCCGAAGAGGGGTTTATGACTCAAGGCAGGTGCAAGCAGGGGGGGGGTGGTCAGCGTGCAGGCTTGGTGAAGGCAAAGGGCTATGTCAGAGGCCAGCGGCATGCAAAAGGGTTTGTTCTGATCGGGACATCTTAAAATGGCGGGCGCGCACGACAAAAGTGTGGCATCAGGGGAAGAGGCAAGATGGCGCAGATAATGTTCACCAAAACGCACTAATTTTCCACAGTCCTCCCTTTAACATATTCAAGACATCTTGCTGGTTCATTTTCTACTCGGGTCTATTGTGGTGGGCATGAGAAAGAAACCGGTAGGAACCCTCGAAAAAGAGTTGTAAACAATACATTTTGAGGTTCCTAGTTTTTAGGAGGTGCACCTATTTGATAAACTTTGATAAATTTGTTCAGCAGGAAAGTCATAGGAATGAAATATAAAAAACGGCGAGCAGCAAGTACATATCATAACGTGAACTGGCAGGTTAATACATATTTCAGATTCGGTTTGGAGCAGGATCAATACAATGGCGGCTGGGAGAGAAATGAGGCAAAAAAACGGTGATTGAGGATGTCAAATGTTCGAAGTTTACGAGTTCTCATTGTTCTTTGTGGTCTTTCGTTGGCGCTGTTGAGCACCGGCGGTGGAGCTACAAGTCCGGCTCTGTTCTAAGTTCTGCGTTGCAGGGCACGACCCTTTCCTCGCGTTTCTGGTCGGAAAGGTCCTTTTCGCCCCGTGTCCTTTGAGGTGATTGTCAGAAAGTTCCGATGGAAGAAGAGCGTTCAAAACAGTCCATAGGGTAGGTCAGAGGAAAAAAAGGGGGATGGAGCAAGGCCAAATTAGGAACAAACTAGGGGAACGAGAGACTTCAAATAGGCGGGCGTGTGACGGAATTCAGAGAGCGGGGGCTTGTCGACAGGCACTGGACGTCGAGCAGGGGCATCAGGTCGACCCTTTCTTTTCATGCTGTCGAAAACAGTGCCTCGTCCTGCAGCTCTTTTCAGTCGTGGTCTCGCCTTGGCTAATGTCGCAGGTGTCCCTTAGTCTGCAGTCGGGCCTCGTGCTCCCACATCCGGTCCTTCTCTCCTCCAACAGCAGTACCCTTAAACAAGTTTGAAAAGACAGTCTTTTAGAAAATTTTCGGATGAAGATAATCAAAAAGTCTATTTCTCTCCCAGCTCCAGGCAAAGAATGAAAATGTCCGTCATTTTTAACGTTCACAACTGGCATATGAATGACCGGTGGCGGACCTGCTGGATTTACTATGACTTTCCTTCATAATCATTTATTACAGGCATGACAGTTCATCTGATGGTAACCCACCTTCGGGAGACAAATCTGGCAAAGATATGCCGTTCTCTAGAGTTTCACATTTACAAAAGGGTACAGTGAGTCGTCAACATGGTACTACACAGGTATTTTACTGAGAGACGAACATGGCTAAACATTTCCTTTCTATCGGTGCATCCTGTTTTTCAACTACTGCGGGGTTCATTTTGATGATTTCTTTACCTTGGTCCAGTCTGTTAACCTTGTAAAACATCATTCTGGGTCCTACGTAACCTTTTACAGCCCGGTTACTTAACTAGGAAGGACAGGGGTTTTATGGGAGACAACCAGGGACATAGACAGGGGAGGTAGCGGGGGTGATCGTTTTTCTGGTTTGGGTATTGCGACGATTCGGGGAGGGTAGGGTCGCGTATTCTGAGGTCCTTGTTTTATACTATAGGAGCCGTTGACATGTAGTTCCCTTATTTCGGGCCAGATTAGGGAACCTCTGTCGTCTTACCTGTCCTTTCCCTTATGGCCCAACCTGGGTTCAGTGACTTCTAGCGGAAAAGGAGAGGTAATGACGCGGCCTCAGGGTGATTGTATTAAAGACAAATGTTTGTGCAAATACTGACGGTATTTGAAGCCAATTAGGTGGTGTGCTAGGGGCGGCAATCTGCCAATTTCGGGGCCAACCACTCGGAAGAGTGGTAGTGCAAAAAAAAAGGGAGAGAGAGTGAGAGAGTGAGAGAGAGAGAGAGAGAGAGAGAGAGAGAGAGAGAGGGAGAGAGAGAGAGAGGGAGAGAGAGAGAGAGAGAGAGAGAGAGAGAGAGAGAGAGGGAGAGAGAGAGAGAGAGGGAGAGGTAGGCTAAATAGTACACGTACAACAGAGAGGGCGGCAGTGCATTCAAGAAAGGCTATTTAGTGCATTACACAGTAAAGGGTATTCACGAGTCCGCGTTAGAATCTTGTAATCACGCAGTTTGAGCATTAGACAGGGTAGAGGGGACGTACTTTGAGGAAAGGAAAGAAGAAAAAGGAGGTACCATTTTGTCGCACTTTCTCGCATTCTCGGTCCTTTGACCAGTTGGGTCAACGCCTCAGTCACACACACACACATTCCCTCACAGTTTCGCATCATACGTAACGTGGGTTCATTCGCCCGGTCTGGTTTAAGGGTGATCACTTTTTATCAGGTTGTGCTAATTTTTCGGGTTTGTTCGATACGTGAGTAGTTTGCAGGCGTGCTTAGACACCACCCCGCGGCGCTAGTCCGTTTCGCGTATTTAGACGTGGCAAGGTCTCAGATCTTCGCCACACCTTGGCTGTAATCTCTGATGTAACCTGCAGAGGGAGGAAAAAAAGGGGGGGGGGGTAGTGTGTTCATGTAGGGCGTGTGCGGGGAAACATAAAAAGGAAACCAGAGGGGCCTAGTGCGAGGTATCTAGTCAAAGGGTATATCTCACTATCGGGATCCTTAAACCTCTTTCAACGCCGTGGCGTTCTAAAGTTCTTCGGTTCTTGGGTCCCTGCTACTTTGGAACGTTGTACTTTACAATATTTACATTATTTCATTTCACCCTCCTTTTACATTCCCTCATTTACACCATTCGTTTTACCCATCCTTGGAAGTCACGGTCTTCCTCTACGCGAGAGTTCATGAGTCAGTCGCGTACTTTTAAGACGGAGTGTCGTGTTGTCGATCCGATCCGTCCTCCAGGGCTGGGCAACCATCTTCCTTTAACCTTAAAGAGAGAGCAGAGTAGGGTGCACAGAAAAAGAACTTTCCTACCCATCCCATATTGTTTTAAAATAAAGCATGCAATACCCGTCCATAGTTTCAAAGACTTTATTTTGCAAATTCATTTCAGCATATGGATTAGGAGGGTGTGGTCGTATTTGGTCGGTCGTGGCAATGGCTAAAGTGCGTACAGTGGGGGGTGTCGTTTGCAACAGTAAAAACATCGGAAAGTTTTACTCATTCATTTGTGAGAGACTAAAACGTCTATTAATTGGCTGGGGGTTCGGGGGCATATATTTTCATAATTTAGAAACATAATCATAACAGTTGTAATCAGATTTCCTATATGCATACCGTACGTATGCATCGTAAATGAGGTTTACATCAGTTATAAAAATATAATACATGGTATATTCGTAGTCAACATTTGTAACGGGGATCTTTTCATACTGTTCGTCGAGTGAGCTCTCCTTGTCTTTTCTAGCCAAGTGTACAAAGGATCACAAAAATCTCAGAACATCAAGTTTATATTAGTGCGAAGGAACACCACGAGGTGTTCGTAAGTTCCGATTGATACCAGCGCCATTTTGGGCGGGGCCGGCACAGTCCGGAAGCAGCATCAGGGGGAAATGTTTCCATTACTGGCAGTTTGGACCAGAGTCCTTTTCGGCAGTTCTAGAATTCACGCTAACAGAAGGTGTGGCAATGTCATGTTTGTTTCGTTGGCGATCGAAGCAGCCGTCCCTTACCGGAAACCTGCAAAGGCCGAAGGCTCCGCCGGGGACCTTTGTATGATCTTCAAGGCTGCGGAGATGCTGCCGGAGATGGGGGCTCGTGCTCCATGGGACAAATGTTCGAGTTGTATGGCTGGCCAAAGTTACTCTAGTGGCCGGGGCCCGCCTTCCAGCGGATCCAGACGCCATTTTGAGGCCCTACAGGGGCCACTCTCGTCGAGTTTGCAAGAATGGAAGAGACCCTTCGGAGTGAAAGGAAGAGGTCCCTGTTTTGTGAGAGCGGGACGTTCAGCTGGGGTGCAGCTGTGATGCCCCCACCTGGGGGGCGAGGGAGACTCGTTCACATCGTCTCCTTCTCCCGGTGCACTCCATGCCGCTCCTTTTCATCGCCCTGCATGAAGGCCTCTCCACATCCGGTGTTCCCCAAGTGTCACCATTGTACGTTCGGTGCTGCGCAAATACTGGGGTGCCACCATTGTGTGTTCGGTGCTGCGCAAGTACTGGGGTGCCACCATGGTGTGTCCGGTGCTGTGGAAGTATGGGCACCATCGCCTGACTGGGGGTGTTCGGCGCCGGGCTGGGGGCTGGGAAACCTCCTACCGGTGGAGGTGGGAGAGGCTCGTCCGCGTCGCCTCTCCCTCCCAGCCCAACTTGGACAAATTGTTGTGGAGGTACGTGCAGGGCATCCCGCCGTCCAGGACTGCTGCGGCTGTGACGGAAGAGAAAAGGAAGAGGTGCCTCGCTCTCCTCTTGACATGTGGCGGGACTACCTTAGTCTTTCCAGGCCCGTTGCGGCCGGCCAAGGAGACATGTGGCGGGACTACCTGCAAATGCCCAGGCTGCGGGCTCCTGCCTCTCCTCCGGCTCCCCCATACGTTAAGATTTCCTGACCAAGAGTTGGCGGCGGGGCTCGCCTTATATGGGTTGCCGTTGGTTGGGCGTAGCCGTAACCCTGCCCTACTTTGGAAGGTTCCAGAATGGGGGGGGGGCGAATGTTCTGTTTGACTTCTACTTTCTACAGTTTATCGTTATTATTCCTTGTTTGTTGTGTTAAATTAAAAGTTCAAGTTTATTAATGTTCTACGGATTTTGTTTTATCATTTCTTTCTTTCCAGGTTGCTTTTATGCTAAGTTTCTGCTAACAGGGGTCGAGTAACACGGAAACACGTGTAGAGGGGTGACGCAGATTTGTACATTACATACACACGAACTCAGACGGGGGACAGTACAAGTACGACATACAAAGACCCAAGACAAATATAAAAACAGTTATCGGTCATAATTATCTCTTTCCGTCTGTGAGTTTTTAAACGAGGCTGGGTTCCCGTCTTGACATTGCCCGACCTAGGAGAACTTGATCATGCCGCTGAGATTTTCCTGGCGAAATCTGTGCCATCGGGCATAATCAAACGTGGTGGTTCTGTCTGGTCTGTCTATGTAAGTCGGGCTCTTCTCTGTCTCGCGCCTTTTCTCGTACTGTCGGTCTGTCGTTCTTGTCGGCCCTTTGCTTTTACTCACGCTCAGTAGAGTCGGGCATTGGGCTTTCCAGTGTCCGACATACCTACAAAAAGCGCATTGGTCTGACCCTAAGTCTGGTCGTCCTTTGTATAGTGTCGGGGGATAAGTTGTGGGTAGCGGTGTCCTGGGGTTGTCCTGTCGGTATATTTCCCTACTTGGTTTATCCTCGTCTTTTCTCTGTCGTTTCGTAGCCTCTCTGCACCACATACCGAGACTGTCGAGCATAATTGGCGTCGTCTTATTATTTCGAAGGGCTATTTCTAACGTTTCTATTTTATCAAGGTCAAAGGATCCTGCCAGTGGCCACTGTTTGTCTTGGCTGTCTTCGGTATACCTGTGCCATAATTTATTATAAGCTATGGTGACTAACCCATAGTTTATGAACATGTCCTTATTAGGGGTGCCTTCTAGTGGAGCCATATGGTCCACCTCTAACACCCGGTCCGGGCTAAACAGGCTATTTATCAATGGGGAGAAGACAGACATGACGGCTCGTAACGAGGGACTAAAAAGTCAGCACTGCCTATCTTATCACTAGGTGCAAAGACTAGACAGAATATTTCTATTCTACGTTGTTTGCAGGCAGTGAATACCTCATGGATCCAAAAAAAACCAATAGACCAACAAAATAACAATGGGGAGAATGAGTAGGACCGCAAAGATCTGCGTTACCTACCCTTTTCACTATCTGCAAAAAGGATGGTCTCTTCCCTGCTTGCAGACAGAGAATCTCCAGGAAACAATAGTTTGTGAACAACAGTTCAGTTTCAAGCAATTATTGAGTGGGGGAGAAAAAGAATAAGCACGGCTGCTACCCTACTTATCCTCCACTGCTTGCAAAGGGAGAGAGAGCCTGTTGCTTCTCCGTTTGCAGACAGTGAATCTCTAAATAAAAATAAACAAGGCAATACTAGTATTTTTGAACAATCAAGCAATCAAAACAAATTCTTTCGCAACTTGTCGTGGCAACACGACCTTACCCGGACCATGTGGACAGTTTCTTGTCTTCCGAATCCAGCGCCCGATCGTCCTCTTTCTCTCGTATTTCTCACGGCACTCCTGATGGTTCCCAGTCAGGACCGTAGATCACTCGAGAGAGGTCTGTTCGGAACTAGTGAAGTTCGGATGATCGGCTGCCAGACGAGGGTCTATTGGGCAAGAGCTCTCCCGATCGTTGCAGTCGTTCACTCTGTCGTCGGGACCTCTCCCACTGGATCCACGAGTCGCTGATGGGCCCCACGCTTGGGACGCCAATTGTAAAAACAGTTTCAATCGGGTCGGGGACAATCGATATTTGCCCGGCGGTATTGCCTTTGTGACCCTCTAGTTATTTAAATCAATGAAGAGGCAGGCGCTGGAGACTGGAAAGCAGGAAACAAGGTTTTTTATTCTCTCCGGAGGAGAACACAACGAAACGGACAGAAGGTATCGTTCTGAGGTGCTCTAACTGTATTTCTGAGGCCTGGCCTCTTATATCCACATTTATGACTTTATTGCAGATTACACATACATGTTTAAAGCTTTGATGTGCGGAAAAGACATTCTCGGAACTCCCCTTTGGGCCCGTTCCCATACACATTTACAGTTAAAGTCCCCACCCTAGTCACAACAGGTGATGAGCATCGCGCAGCTGGATAATCCGCCGATTCACGGAATGAGGGGAGTCTGATCGGATCTCATGGGGTGGGGGGGCTTTGATCAACCCGGGGATTCTTTGATGGGGGAAGCTTTCTATTGTACGGGGAGGGGCAAGGATGGTATCGGCAGAGCTGGGTGTCGGCTTGGGAACGGGGAGGACAAAACGGGCTCACGGGGAAAAAAGGGGTTTGCATCTAAGGGCCGGAGATCATGAAAGGAAAGCAGGGAGGTGTCGCGCTGGGAACAGGATGAGGGCCGGGGGCAGAGCAGCGCCGAAGAGGGGTTTATGACTCAAGGCAGGTGCAAGCAGGGGGGGGTGGTCAGCGTGCAGGCTTGGTGAAGGCAAAGGGCTATGTCAGAGGCCAGCGGCATGCAAAAGGGTTTGTTCTGATCGGGACATCTTAAAATGGCGGGCGCGCACGACAAAAGTGTGGCATCAGGGGAAGAGGCAAGATGGCGCAGATAATGTTCACCAAAACGCACTAATTTTCCACATCACGACCCCGCCAACTTGTTGGACGGGAACATTGGTCGCTGTATTCGAGCGTTGAAGGGCAACATGTCCTTCTGGGCTACCCTTCCCTTATCCATGACGGGACGGGTATCCCTCCTCAAAATGATCGCACTTCCACGTTTATTGTACCTTTTTAGGACCCTTCCGGTATGGATACCGGGAGACGTCTTCAGGCGCTTCAAATCTAACGTGGTGTCATTCCTATGGGGGGAAGGCAGGCGGCGCATAGCGTTGGCGACTCTCATGCGCCCTAAAGACCAGGGGGGGCTTGCGGTCCCAGACTTCGAGCTCTATTATCTGGCGGCGCAACTACAATTCTTCACGCAGGAGGTGGCAAGGGTATATCGGGGTCCTGACCACGAGAGGGACACGGGCACCCCCCGCCACGTGCTGGCGTACGTAGCCCTGCAACAGAGACTGCTCCTGAGAGGGTTGACCCAGGAGGAAAGGACACTGCGGCTATGCTGGAACCGCATGCAACGACGTGCGGGTCCAGGCCACCCTTACGCACCTGAGATTCCTTTAGGGATGTTGACGGCGCTTCCGCACGGAGGGGATTGGTCGAACCTCCAATTGTGGGAAGAAGCGGGTCTTCATATGGTCGGAGACTTGTACACCGACGGGGTGCTAATGGACTTCCAAACTCTGCAAGAACAATATGACCTCCCTCGTGGAGACTATTTATTGCATGCAGCTGTGGCGAGGGCAATTCAGAAACACTGGGGGGAAGGACTGATTGAACCTAAATTGTCCTTGGCGTGTCAATACACGATGATGACAGCGGGCACTTTCAAGGCGGTGACCTGTCTTTACTCCCGAATGAGCACGGAAAACATTCCACCGTTAACGCGCCTCAAGACGCACTGGGAGACGGACCTGCAAAAAGAGATCCCGAACGCGACGTGGTCCCGACTACTTCAGCGAGCTAGGAAAAGTACTAGAAACGCCCGTTTCCAACTAATACACCTTTACATCCTGCATAGGGCCTACCTCACTCCGAGTAAAATAATACAATACTTTGGTGCGATGGACGCAGCATGCCCCAGATGCGCGCTAATAGGTGCGGACTTGCTACATATGCTTAGGGACTGTCCACGATTGCAGGAGTATTGGATGGGAATTGGGGTCACCCTGAATGAGGTCACGGAAAGAACCCTGCATTACGATAGCGCGGTCACCCTCCTACACTGGTTTCCACACACACGCAAAACCAAAACATCGAGCAAATTCATAGACATGGGCCTACTGATTGCAAAGAGGGAGCTCACCAGGGGTTGGAAATCTAAGACAGCACCAACACATCAAAAGTGGTTACACGAATTTCTGAAATGGGCGGCAGCGGAGAGCACACTTAGGTACCAACTGGCCCGGCGCACAGCAAATGAAAAGGCTCAGGAAGTGGCGCTAGCATGGGAGACCCTAGTCCAAGAGCTGAGGGACAGTGCAGACACAAGAGAAGATGACGACGAAATGCTACATGGGGAGCCCTCAGGAGAGACAAGGGCGGACGCCGCACAAACACCGGACACACACACCTAAGCACGGTTTCCAAGATCCTACTTATTCCAACTCGACTGCGATCACGAACATGACACGTTGGCACAGACACCAGGGACACGGGGAGGGAAATGGGAGAAAACAGTTAAAATGAATCGTTACTGCGAAGGGAACTACTACACCACCGCGGGAGGAGGGGATGCAGTGGGAGCAACTCACACAAAAGCGGAGGGGGTTGAATCACTATGGCACCTGTGACTAATGGTTGAACACCATGATACGTGTCTATACGCCGCCCAGCCTCCGGGATGTGGGTTGTAAGGCAGTGTACATAGTGGGTGGAGATACGGACGTGGATTACGACCCTAAGATCTGACTGAAATGTGTGTGAAGTGACCCGAATTACCTCTGCAATAAAAATTATTTTACAAAAAAAAAAAAGTAACCAGATCTGTGGAAGGATACAAAAGAGTGTTTTGTTATTACTTGGATGTTTCAAAGGTCTTGCAATTGTGTTAGTCTGGCTCTGTTTTAACAAGGGTATTACGAGTGGTAGAGGCCTGCGTTCTATCCTGCAGTGGAGTCTAGATAAGGGTAGGTTCTTAGTGATAATCTTATGTGCATTCTTACTGTTGTAGCCAATTCATGTACTCATGGTGAACATACACCATGAGTTATGCTCATGGTGTATGTTTTTCTATGTTCTTTTTCCACTACAGTTATAACAAAGCAAGTAGCGTTCCACACAGAAGGCACCCCCTTTTATTGCAGTACCATGTTCTACGAGTGTTATTCTTTTTGTTACAGGTATAGGAGGTGCCACTCTTCAGGACCGTTGTTGAATACATGTTTTCTATGAATATAGTTAGAAGACAAAGAGGGTATTTACTGTGCTTTTTGTTACAGATCTCCCTCCCGGCTGTTCCCTTCCTTTCCTTCCCCCACCTGAACCTTCCGATGACCTGTGCCATTACGGCTATAAGGCTTGGATAGATCGAGAGGTGGACCATTCCTACAGGCCCGGACTGGCCGTAGCGGGCACCGGGCAATCCCCCGGTGCGCCGCACAGGTGGGGGGCGGTTTTGGGCCCTATGGGCCGATTTTGTTACAGGGCCGGTTTTGCAGCATAGCTGCAAAATCGGCCCTCTAACAAAATCGGCCGAAAACCGGCCCTTGCAAAGAGCTCGGCGGCACCCCCAACCCCGGGAGGGAGGGTGGGGGGGAGCGGCCGAGGACTTTGCCAGGGCTGGTTTTGGTTCCCAGTCCTGCCCTGCATTCCTAGCAACAAACCGATCCTGAGGACTGACTGCTGTAACACCAGTTTTCCTGTCCTGGGTCTAGCACATTCAGCGCTGGTGGCATCATACTTGTTTTTAGACTTAGAGGTAGACCAGATTGTTTTATCTGTGTTAGTTACATTGTGGCCTACTGACCGTTCTTGTGTATATTTCCACTGCTATGTATTACTAAGAACCTTGCGCGTACATCACGTATGTGAGTTGAGTGCATGTGCTAGTACAGTGAGCCTGTGTAGCATGTGTGATAGTGGAATAATGCATCTACGTCTATGTACTTCTCTATACTGCAGCCAGCGAGACCTTCTTTCTTCCTGGCTCTCCCATTTGGCAGATGGTAGGGGAGAACTGTGGGACTGCAATTGCTGTTGTTCAAGGTGAGAAGGGTCCTAAGCCAGGGCAGCCCTTTTCACTTTCCTGATTACTCCTTTAGAAAGGCTTTTGACTGTCATGTGCAGAGATCTCACACTTAATTGTGTTGGAGGCTCCAGCTTGGAGGCAGCCCCAGTGCTACCTGCTATGAGAAGCAACACTTTACACAATGGCTGTGTATGGGAAACACTTTGAGAAGGACAATTAAAAGCGACCCACCCCAAGCCAGTCTCACTAGCATGCCTGCCTGCCTGCCTGCTGGGAGAGGGAAGTAGTGTGCCGGGCTTTACAGGAGTGATGGCCAAGGACCAGAAGCCAATCTTGGTCTCAGTACAGAGCACCCAGATAAAGTGAACGTTGGCAATGAGCGAAGCCAGGTGCGGCCCACATCATGACAAGTTCCCCCCCAAGTCTCTATATACATTTCTTGGTTAAGAACAAACCCAGAGAATATACCTGTATGGGCGACAATGTACCAGATATCAACTGCAGCTGTTTACCATGCGGAATAGCTGCACCTTTCCATTGGATGCTGAATATGCTAGGAGACCTCGCAGGTAAACCACCAAAGAGCAGCTGTCCAATCTTTGGGACTGCCTCCCTAGGTAAGGCAGGACCATGATATCTGGACCCAACTGCAAAAAAAAAGGTGGTGGATAGAATGCTTTGAATCAATCTCAGACACTGGCAGCCGTTTCAGCCTCATCAAATCTATCGTTTTTCACCCACCATGCCATCTCAGTTTGGATCCAGCCACACAAAAATCAGTCTTGTCTCCTCATGGGAACATTACAGCCTGGATTGCCAAGCCAGGTAGATCCAGAATACAAGCAACCTAGGACCAGCTTCTCTCCTTGATATGGGCTTGTCAACCAGACATAGCTAGATTCCACGTCTCACTTTGGTGGCAGTAGAACTTGACACCCTGTTCTTAAATCGGGTAAATTATCTGCACTTTGGAGAGAGGGTGGAGGTCTCCCAGAAAGAAGGATAGTGAAATCCTTGTAAGTTTTGTTAAGGACGAGTTAGAAAACTGTGTGCTAGTGATTAAACTGTGATGGATGGATACCATAATAGGAACCTAGAGATGGAGTGCTGTGAGGTAGGCCTCTCTAAGCCCATTAGCATAGGGTTTACGCAGGCAAACCTGAGTGTGGCTCACCTCCCCCAGTTTCAAGGATACCAGTGTCACCAACTCAAGGAGTTAATCCCTTCTGTTGGTGAAGTCTGACTGAGACTCTGAACTTTAAGTTGGCTCTCCAGACAGCCAAGGATGAGGAGAAAGTCAGGAAGAATAAGAGGAAGAAGTTAAGATTAGCTCACTAGAAGCACGATGCTAGGGGGCAGGAGAGACTGAATGAATGTGTAGAAGGGCTTTCTGTGTGGTGTGAATCTTAGCACTAGGGCCAGTGGGATCCTTTTTGGATGCCTTTAGTTTAGCATGACACAAAAGGGAGAATAAACACAGCTTCCCCAGATAGTGGAAGTGTATTGTCAAAATCCCTGTGGCTAGGGGAATAGAACCCCAGACATTTAATGGTGGAGGATGGAGACAGTGATTCCTATAGAAATTCAATGAATGAATCAATCAATCAATCAGGGTTTTGTAAAGCGCAGCTACTGACCCGCGAGGGTCTCAAGGTGCTAGGGAGGGGCAGATCCGGGGTCATCTGTAGAGCAAGTTCTTGAGGTCTTTCCTGAACTGGAGCAGTGTAGGTCTTTGGCAGAGGTGCGAGGGCAGATCTTTCCAGGTCTTGGCTGCGAGATAGGAGTAGGACTTTCCATCCATTCTGGTCTTGTAGATGCGTGGGTTGGTGGCCAGTGAGGTTGGCTGATCGGAGGTTTCTGTTGGGTACGTGAAAGAAGAGCTGGTGGTTTAGGTTTGCTGGTCCGATGTTGCGGAGGGCCTGGTAGGCGTGCGTGAGGAGCTTGATGGTAATTCTTTTGTTGATGGGGAGCCAGTGGAGCCAGTGAAGGCCATTTTAGTGTGATCACTGCCATATCGTTGATGGTAGACGTGAGTGGTTGGACTGCAGTTTCTGTTGTTTAAGGTGATGAGGTTTCTAGGGAGGACCTGATCTTCTGTCTGTCTCATAGACACTAGTAGTAGTGGTGCGGGTTGCAGCAGCACCCCCAGAATAGCCATGCTCGAGTGCAGATGGTGAATGTGTAATAAAGACGCTTTCAAATTTTTGTTTACATCATGCCACATCTGCTGTGCATCAAAGGCAGCGGTCAAATGTCAGGCTATGTCTTCTGTCAAACTGCTTCTACTTCCTTTAAGATGGAGACTGGTATTTCCTTTTCCTTCTCTGATTTCAAAGTGAGTAGATCTTGTAAAGTGAACTATTTTACAACCTTGTTGGGGTACTGGGAGTGTGAAAAGATAGGTTGTCAGATGGCAATTGTTTTCAAATAACAATAAAATGTAAATCCCTTTACCTGAACTGTACAAATTATTCAAAAAATATCCGCAGTTCGGAAAGCACAAATTAAGCACTTTGCTGAAGTGTGATAGAAACAAAGATTTCAAGTTTGAACAAAACAAATCAAGGCACTTTGTGATGTGCAAATGATAGGATATAGCGGAATGGATTAGCAAATTTAGCGGCACAAATATGGCAATTTAGCAGCATTTTTCCAGCACTTTATTTTACTCATAATCATTAATTTTCAGCCTTATATCAATGGAAACTGTTTTAGCAGAGTATTCCGCTTTGAAATAGGCAACCTGGGATATGGAACAGAGAAAGCAGCCCACAGGTGAAGGCTGTTATTCCTTGGAAATGCAATCCTCCATTTGATTTAGTATAGGTTCTGAGAAGCCCATCAAAGATGGCCTGGTAGCAGACCATCCCGTAGGAAATGGCATTCCAGAACCTACCTTAGTGAAATTAAATATTTGCCAAAGATCACACAATTTCAGCATGGGAGCCACGATTTTCTCCACGTTTTCTGGTTTCACTCTGTACAATAATAGCAAGAAAGTGGGTATCAATTTGTCTTTCCTTATGTTAAGACTTTGTTTTTAGTTTTAACCTCCTAGTGCATTCTTCTGTAGTTTTTTAAATGTTAGCTCCAACTAGACCCGAAAGTATTGACGCTCTTCACATGAGCAACAGTCACACTACACAATTACAACACAAACACATGCATTGTTTATAGACATAGGAAGATTAAGTGACGTTCCCAGAATCACAGGATGACGAGCCACAATTCCCTAGTGTATTAAAGCAAATCTAACTCAGCGACTGTCTAAATTGGTTAACATCCTGGAAGATATGCTCTCTGCCCTGTCTGCCACACAGGGCGGTCTAAAACCTCCTCTGACGCAAGTGCTTCCAGCACACCTGCCCCTATTCCTCCTTGTACATCCAAACTATGCCCTGTTCTTCCACCTGACCCCACTCAAAGCACTTACGATGTCCCAAGTCCACCCAATGTCTTCTGATGACCCAATTCCTCCCCTACCTTCAACTATTCCTCATCTCCCTAAATTATCCCATACCCCTAAACCTCACCATTTCCATAAACATTCCTACCCAGTAGACCCAGGCTATGCCCCCATAAAAGTCTTCAAATCCCCACCCAGGCCCAAAAAGTAGGACTATCATATGCTCTAAGTGTATATAATGCCCTAAGAGGGTACATTAATACAAAGGTGAATTTTGAACGTTTTTTTTAATGGGTAAGTCCGTGGTAAGTTAAAAGAATCACATTACACAACAAACTACAGAATGCAACGGACCATATTATTACTTAGAACATAACCGCCTGAGTCTTCTGTCATTCAAAATACATTTTCTTTCATATTAGGCGATATCCAACATTCTGAAATTTGGTCATGGTGATTTTTCACCTGCCTATTAAGAATCTGTTGTACTTACGCCAAGACAGAAGGCTGAAACCAGATTAGAAAAGGAGGTCTTAGAGTATTATAATCTTCAGGTATGGCCTTCAAACTATCAGTCAGAGTTGAGTGAATCAATCTGAAGCTGATGAATTAATTGTATTCCTAATAAGGAAATCAATATATCAGAACACCTTTACAATATTTGATTTCAGAAAAGTTCGCAATTTCAGATGTTAGCTTCAAATATTTCCAACCAGGAACTTGGTTTAACAATTCATTATTTTATGTTGTTGAGTAGGGTGCATGTGTGCATTCGGTAGTATTGTCTGGTCAGAGTGTCTAGGGTGGCTTGTGAGAGGACAAGTAGTTGTCTAGTGACAGCCATAACTCGCTCTTTTTCCCTGAGTCCCTTTGGCTGTTAGACGTTATGGTGTCGGCTCCCCTTAGGAAAATGACCCAGTTGAACCAGGCCTTAAAGGTGGCTTTTGCTGTGTCCTTCCAGTTATTCAACACCGTCTTGCCACCACCCCCCCGTGCGTTTTTTTTTTTTTTCTTTTTCCTCTTTCCCCATGTGTTCTCCACCCAGTACCATGTAAATATGCTCTTTATTTTCAATAAAAAATTACAGAAATAAAAAAAAAACAATTCATTATTTTATTTTTCACTTTTTCATAATTCCAACCTAGGATATGGCCTAATTTTAATTTGTACAAAAAGGGGGGGTTACATAACGTAATATATATTTATTTTGCCAGATACCAAAGCTGGCTATTCTTGATTTCACTCCATGCCGTTTTCTACTACCTATCTACACTTCCTAGGTCTTTTATCACACTTGTTCTGATTGTTCTTAGTTACCACGGTCTCCTTTTGCCACTGTTTTACCCCGCTGAAGTCTCTGTATTCCTGGGCACTTTTGTAAAAATCACGGACTTTTTACAAAAGTACCGATTTCGCGGCCACTTTTGTAAAAATCGCGGCATTTTTACAAAAGTGCCGATTTCGCGGTTTGCCGCGAAATCGCGAAATCCTGGAGGATCTGAATATATGTGTGACAGTGCACTCCATAGTAGACCACCAGCTATATCCCACGTCTTTACCATAAGTATAGCTCTTTGATACACTAGTTCTTCTTGTTCTTAGAGAGACACTTACATTTTTCACAATCCTTATGAGTTCAGTGAAGTAACATTTATAGCAGCACCCCCCTCTGAAAATTGTTCCAGCGCTAATGGCCTGTCTCTGTATTATTCTACAGGAAGCCTGAGGACAGCCTGGTGCCATTATATTACACCTCATTGTGCCCATTATTTGGACACTCCTTGTAGGCACACCCATTGCTAAATACTGTGAGAGATCTCACTTTGCACAAATGCTGTGTCTAAGGAACAGTGGGGAAATTACATTGAAAGAAAACTAGCCAAAACTGATTTTGAAGGCACAGACTATGGATCAACATCCCATGTCGGGAAAATGTATATAAAAGTGGGAACCAAACCTCCCCACATTGTTCCTGTATCAGGTACATCCTTACCAAGGAAGGGAGTGCACCGCAGAGTACTCTAAGAGCTGCTGTGTAACCAGGGCTGGTGTCTGGCAGACAGTCAATCCCCAAGAGGCGAGGGGACATCACCTGAATCTACACTTTCTGCTGGAGGAGCTGAGAGTCTGCCCAGAGTGCCTGGTAGCCTGCCAGCCTGCTTGAATGGAAGGACTGTGCCTGGCCCTGCAGGAGAAGAAACTGTCCAGGAGGAGAAGCCCAGTGTGTAGGGGGACCAGGCATCCCCGTTTTGCCAGGACGGTCCCCGTTTTTAACCAGCTTTCCCAGCAGATTTCAAGAAATTTAGCTCATGTCCCGGTTTTCTGAGAGGGTCGACTGAAAACGGTGGGAGGTGTTTTTTATGTTTCGCAAAGCAGGGATAGTTAGCAGTTGTTTCAAGAAAGCAATTTAATTCACAGACAAGCTACTGGGTTTAAAAATTACATTCTATGTATGTTCTTACTGCCTGTTCTGTAATTCTATGCTGAGGAGCGCTCTCGTCGCTTGAAGTATAATAGTAGTCCTTCTTCTATTTTTATGAAATGTCCCGGTTTTTGGCTTTAAAATTCTAGTCTCCCTACCAGTGTGTTCCAGGCGTAAGGTGCCACTGCAGAAAGCTGACTGCCACAGAGAGTGAAGCCGGCAGTGAACAGTGAGTCCCCAGATCTCTCTGAGCGGTTCCCATGTGAACTGCACCATGACTGTTGTAAGACCAAGTATCACCGTGCAGTGGCGTTACATAACCCCCCTCCCTGCAGCCCCTGCGGAGGGGGGGCGAGCTCCAGGAAGCCCCCTCAGCACAGTACACTGGGTCTGGGACCATAGTGGTAAGGGGTTGGGCCGGTGTTGGTCTCCATGTACATTGCAGGGGGCCCCCTTAAATATTGATGCTCAACTCTCAAGGTGCTGGGGGGACTCAGCAGAAAAGGAATGCAGCTGCGCTGGCCAATAGGGTGGCCTTCATTCAGCGCTCCCTGTTCCAGCACAAGGTCATCACCGCAGACTTAGAAGATGGCAAGCTGCTGCAGTGAGATCAGGTGTGTGAGGGCACAAGTCCTAAAAAATGAAGTGGGGGGACGCTATCACCGGAAGTGACGTCACGAAATGTGGCTTGCACCATCGGGTTGGGGAAATAAGGGGCAAGATATGGCTGAAGAGAGAGCAACGGACATGGACAGATTTAAAAGGAGAACATAGTCATGAAGCTGTCTAGCTGTGGGTTTATCCACGGAGGTAGGACCTCGGGTTTTCATCCAGATGTTTGTCCCGCAGCCACAATTCTAGACTGTATGTGACTCCTGCCTCAGGCCCTAGCTATGCTGGTTAGCGTGTCCCTGGAGGAAGTGGGATTGTTCCAATAAACGTGCACGGCCACTTGATCAACCTGTATCTATTTTCTTAAAGCACCTCGTCCCAGAGAGGCCAAAGAGTGAAGTCCAGTTGTTTGGCAGGGGGGACGGCGTCCTCCCGGTAAAATAAGTGGGGAGACGCCGTCCACCCGCGTGGTACCCCGACTCGAGCCCTGGCCGCACCCACCGGGCCACTAGCACCACAATGCCAACCAGCAGATACAAGGGCGGGCCAGGCTGTATCTGGAACGGGAGACTAAAGCGTGCAGAAGAGTGTGGTGCAGGGACATGAGCCGCGATTGGCCAAGTGAACGCAAAGGGTAAAAGATCTTATACTTGGTTACACAAATGAGCATTGGGGTACATGCAGTAATCTGCACATGTGCCTAATCAATCCCTATAGCCACAGTATATTGGGGACTGTTGTTATGAGATATCTCATATAGCGAGGAGAGAAAATACTAGCAGGGGAGTGTAGCGCCTTGCCGAGCATTATAACTTAGCTCCCAATAATGCAGTAGCATTGTTTGTAGATTTATATAGCACTACTTATGTCGCGTGACGGTATCCAGAGTTCCATACACTGTCCATCGGAACAGGGAGATTTGCCCAGAATCACACAATGTTGCGGCACTGCAGAGACTCGAACCCAGTTTACCAGCTCCCGAGTTGGCAAAACTGGCCGATACACCACATCCTCCCCCTGCATTCTGATTGACCTGTGTAGTATTTTGTAATGCTGAGAGTTTAAAATACTGTCTAATACCTGAAAGATAAGCACTGGGCTGGACAATACGTTATTGTGTCTTTTGGTTTACTGTTCAGTTCTGAGCTCTTGCCCCCACTCCATCACCCCGGGAAGCCTTTGACTGTTCACCCTGGCTACCCAACAAGTCAAGTGCAGAAAGTGACGCTCTTGGCCTATTCTGCAGAGCCATTGCTCGCAGCCACACCTGATGGAAACCTGGTTAAACATAGATTCTGCAAATGTCATAGCAAGGGCTTCTTGTACTCTAATGTAACTATGGAAAAATGAACCCTTATCCACACGTTGGGTAGTAAAATACCACCATATTTAGGGACGGGATGTTCCCCGAGAGCGCTGGTGCTCTGGTGCCACTGCACCTGGTGCACCATTGATAGCCAGACCACTGACTTCTGCGTAGTTTTGTTGCCATTTATACACTGCAATATTTGTGTTGCCAAAGCTACATGTTGTAACAACCTGCTGAACTATTCTGTATACCTCTAGACAGATTAACAATCATAGACTCTAGAGGTTTGCTCCAGTTCCGATATTGTATGTCTAGATTATGATTATGGCTCCCTGTTTTCCGTTTTTACTAATTTTTACAGATAAATACAGACAGAAGACATTTATTTTCTTGTTGGTATTTATTTTTAAATGTGGGTAAAAATGGAAATTGAGTTGATTTTTGAGTAATTCTAAATACTGACTGCCATGCCAATAACTGTGTGGATTGATAGTTAAGGGGGCTGAAAAAATTCAGTAGATATGCACAAGGTTGATACTAAAATTTACATATTATCTTATAAGCGCATTGCTTTATCTTCTGTTGGTGTTTACAGCATTGAAACCAGGAATGCATTCAAGCATGAGTGCTTTTTAATCGCTTAAATAAATGTGGAAGTATACTAATTTCAGCTTAATTTTTCCATGAAACCCAAAATAAATATGAATAAATACAGATAAAATTTGCAAAAAATAAATATGGATAAATACAGACGGAAATATAAAAAAAAAAATACCATAAAACCGGGAGCCCTAATTATGAACAATTTTGGACGTCCACAACCAATATAAGCTATGAGCGTATTAGTATATTCTTAAAATTATATTGTTTATGAATATAACTACTGTAGTTCTGTTTTTACTCAATATGTAACACGTGTGACTGCTGCACTTCGCAACACCCTAACAACTACCTCAGAGCTGGATATCATTCCCATATCCTACTGTCTACTGCATACGTCTTGTACATAATGTTACCATCTATTTGTATTTTCTCCATGTAATTGTATTTACTACATATGCAACTCGTATAACTGCTTCTTTGCCACTCTGTAAAGTGCTTTGATACCTTTGGGGCTAGTTTACGCTATATAAAACTCGGTAAATAATTGAACACTGATGTGAGGGCTGCAGCTCAATGTGTTCCATCTCAGCAGGGGGCTCGGGCACCCAGGATAAGCGCCCTTGGGCACACGGAGAGCTGGAAGTGGAGGAGCCGGGATTGGCCCTCAGGGAGAGTTAAACAATCAGGGAAGCTCCATTAAGATCAAAGAGACGTTGGCAGCTCCGAGAAGGCACAGCTGGAGGAAAGTGCGCCTCCTCCCTGGCTGGGAACGGGTTAAAGAGCCATCCGTGCCAGAGCTGGAAAGTAAACGGCCGCGCGCCCTGAGAGCCATGTGTGCGCGCCTCGTTTACAAGCGCACCGCCCGGGTATGATCTCATTGGCCGAGCCCACCTCATTTGTAGCTTCCCATAGGCCCCGGCCTGGGCTCATTTGCATATGGGATTTGCACACTGAGCCAAACTCTGGGTGGGAGAAGTTTCCCAGCTCCGGAGCTGCATAGTGGATTGTCTGGGAGCGGATGGGGGAGCGATGCTGGGCTCTGCACAGCTGCATGGAGGGACTTCGGCTGGACTGGACAGGGAGGTAAACTCGGCTCTGGACAGACTTGTTGCAGGAACAGGGAGCGGATTGCTGTTCGGTTTCTGTGGAGCTTGAAGGGGATGCTTTTGGCCCGGATGGGGTGACTAACTACTCCCCTTCTTCGTATGGTTGTTACGACCCTTGTTTTCGCTTGTGTTTTGGGCTGGCAAACTGCAAAAGAGCAGAGAGGTGCATTACTCTGGAATAATGCCCTCTCCGCCCGACTAGAACCCTCATAGCCTGGAGCCCTAGTTAACCAATCATGCAACGCGCTGCAGCCCCAGTTGCAACTTTGCTGGCCTGCCCCATTGATGCTTTTCTGTGAGTCAGGGTTGAGTGTGAAAAGTGGGGGTGCTGGATTGCCCAATGTCTTCTGCTCTGTACCTTACCTTTGGACTCTGGAGAAGCCACTCCTGAGTGGTAGGTCTAGAGTGCCCGTGAAGGAATTGAATGGCCTTTTTTGAGCCCCAGAAGAGGAGCCCAGCCGTGTCCTCCCCCATGGCCGGGATGTATAGCTCTGCTTTGAAGACGCTGGAGGATCTGACCCTGGACTCGGGGTATGGGGCGGAAGATTCCTGCAGGTCGCTCAGCCTGTCATCGTCCAAGTCCAACTCCCAGGCCTTGGCCTCCTCCCAGCACAGGGGTGCCTGGTGGTGCTACTCTGGATCCATGAACAGTCGGAACAACAGTTGGGATACGGTCAACGTCGCAGTCCTGCCTGAAGATCCAGAGGCCTCCGACCTCTTCTCCAGGTGCTCAAAACTTCCAGACCTCGAGGAGTTCCCCTGGACCGATGAAGAGATTGGGAAACTCTTGAGGAAAGGGGAGGTCAGTGGAAGGACCTTCATGAAGGAGGTCAATGGAATGAACTTCTCCCTGGAGGACCAAGACAATACTTCCTCCTTTGAGCACCAAGTCCCGATCTTCTCCGAGGAGGCCACAGGCAAGGCCTTCTCCCAAGACGTCAACGGTAAGATCTTCTCCCAAGAAGCGGTCAGAAGGTTGTCGGCCTTGCTCAAGAGAGCGTTGATCCGCATTGCTCGGGAGGCCCAGCGCCTGAGCGTCATGCACGCCAAGTGCACTCGGTTTGAGATCCAGAGCGCCATCAAACTGATACTGAGTTGGGCCCTGGCTGAGAGTTGCGTTCTGGCATCAGTACGCGCACTCTCACTCTATAGCATGAGCGCTGGTGAGGGTCTGAGGAAGGGCAAGTCGACTCGTTGTGGTCTGAGCCTGTCAGTTGGGCGGTTCTTTCGTTGGATGGTGGACACCCGGATCTCGGTGCGCATCCACGAGTATGCGGCCATCTCATTGAGCGCCTGCATGGAGAACCTGGTGGAAGAGGTCAGGAGCCGGGTGCTTCTGAGTCAGGGTCTTGACGGGGCAGGTGGAGAGATCTCCATGGACTTCCTTGAGTTGGTGATCAACAACGACGCAGAGCTCTGGGGAGTGTTGCAACCTTACGAACACCTGATATGTGGGAAGAACGCCAACGGTAAGTCCCAGATCATGTTATAGCAAACTTCAGCAGTGAGTGTGCTAGTGATGCTTGAATTGCACTACCATGCCCAAATCTGGATCCCTCCCATCAAAAGTGAGAATTTGAGGTCAGGTGAGAACTGTACATTTGCATCAATCTGTTTATTTCATGCCTTTTTTTATTGCATTTAACGATACATGGTCTCAAACTGTGTCCCTGCTTACTACTGTTGTTTCACTATGTCCGCTCCAGCCGCTCACGTTCTTTTACTCTTTTTGACCTCACCCCCTATGCTTGGAGGCTGTGCCTTATGTTTGTTCTTCTCTTCTGGAAACCTCTCTGATATTACTCCTGACCTCTACCCGTCCTATGGTGTCCATTGCAGATACCTGTGCTTGACCCTGTGGTAACAGGCTTGAAACCTGGGGTTTCAACGCAGCCTTTCATCCTTCCGAGGTTGATAATATGAGTACTATTGAGTTAGGTAACAACAGGTGGTCAGTAGTGCCAAGTGACTCTCATGAGGTGAGCAAGCACCTACAAATATGCCTTATGATTTATCCCCCGACTGTAAACTCTTCCCTGGCCGTTATTTTCCACTAAAACATCCCTTCTTTTCTACTTGTGTACTCCATCTAGGAATGAGATTTTTTTCTTGGAAAAGAAATGCCCAACCCTGGTACTGGTTTAATCAGCCTTAAGGTTGAAATGCTAAGTCTATAGAACCAAGCAACCTACAATGTATAGGCAGATTTATACAGCGGGTGTTTTAACCTAGTGTTTGTGAGTTTTGTTTATCAACAAATATCCCCCCTGGGTCCCTCAGCACTCTGATAAATTGTTTTTCCCCTCACTCTGTAATTTTCTCTTTTGCATCGATGTTGTAAATTAGGTTTTCAGCTCTACAAATGGTTGTGCACGTTCTTCTTGTTATGGTAGTTGTAGCCTCTGATGACACCGCGAGGATCACCGTGTTATAGTAAATCTCTTATCCCTGGTGTAACACTTGCGCCTGCATTTACGCTGAAAGGGGATGGGCTCACATATCCGCTTCCAAAGCAAATCAATATTATGGTGCGGGTAATCAGTGGCTGAATCTCGGAGTTGGAGGGGGTGTGTCCATATTAATATACAGCAGATTATTATCACTCTGCTCTAAATATGTTTACTTCACGGGATCTCTGCAGACGAGTTTTTTTATTTTTACCCAAGAATCTCGGATACAAGAAAAAGCTGCGAGTATGCAAATTCTGATTGGAAACGCCCATTTGTATATTCTGGGATTCCAAACAGAGGGTCAGACGGTTTGAAAAGGCTACTTTAAAGTGTTTGGCGGTCTCCGACGTCCATTCGCGTAGTGCGCGGGGGGGGGGGGGGGGGGGGGGGGGGGGACAGACATTTCCTAATCTAGGGGATGGACTAAAGAGGGCTAGGACTACATGACCCTATCTTCTTTTCCCCTACGCGTAACTAGAGTGCAGGCTCCCGTTTTAGAAATGTAGAAATGACCTGTAGAGACTTTTAACCCCCTCACCTCCCACACACACACACACACACACACACCGTCCAATCATGACTCCGACCCCCTCCTCCCCCTTCTCCACCCCATCCCCCACTATCTCTCACGGGATAGCGCAGTCCTGTTCGTAACTGAGTTATTGAGTCCTGGGGAGATGAAAGTGTTTAGCAACAAATATCCCCCCTGGGTCCCGGGGAAGCGGAGAAACCGAGATTAGTAATGTTTTAACTCAAGATCGGCGGTCCAGTGCCTAGATCTCATCTCCTCCCTGTGCCCCGCTCCGGTGGCTCGTGCCTGAGTAAAGCGCGTGCCTGCATTCAGTTGTCCGTCATACATGTCACTCAAAGCAACATATTGTTATAAGCGCTTAGCGACCCCGTCATGGCACTGAAACTATGCATGCATGTTGCAATGTAATACAACACATCGATGGGTTATTTTACGCACACGTATTTACTGCGCAGCAGTTTTCATTGTTAAAACGCCTGCGATGCAAACCCTTCTATGCGCTATACCAATAGTTGTAAAGAGAGGTATAGGATAAACCCAGGCATGCTATTTATGAATTCTTTTTAAAAACTGTATAAACAGTACGTGCATATATAGTTTACTTTCCAAATCATCATTGCCTTGCTTACAATATTATTTCCCCATCAGCTATAGGTCACATTTTAGTAAGATAGGTTAGCTCAGTGGTTTAATGCACATGTTGCAGAGCGTTGCGTATACACTGGAGGACAAAGGATGAAAACGGGTGTCTCCCAGAGTGGACCGTTATCCCAATTTAAAGCAGCGCGACGCACACTGGGGAGAGAATTGTGAAATATTGCTATCCATTTGAACTCGGCGATCACGAGTACTCGGCCTTGCAGCTCCTCCTGGGGTTGGGAGGGGTTGGCTGTGTGCATCATTTGGAGAAAGTCTTCTGTTCCTGGAACGAACACCGGATGTACTCGAGCTCTCAACGCATGCCAGTTGCACCGGCGCCAGCCCCCCTCCTCCACTAATCACGGCGGTGATTGTGGGGCGTCCTCTGAGGCCTTTCTCTGGCCGGCCGAGTCACATTCAGAGAATCGCCGATGTCTGTCTATAGGTGGCAACTTTCAGAACATCTGCTCGGATCATCCTAGCTGATACTGCACGCTTTCATTGCGCCTCCGTACACACATAGCGCCTAAATTGCTTGTTTGGTCAGTCTGTGCATGCATATGTGTGTGTATATTTTCAGCTGCGTATTTTAGCAGATAGGCCCGTCCCACCACGTTGCCTTACTTGACAAGCCCTTGCATGTAAACGACAGCTGATTAGAAAGACAGATAAGGCTGGCTCCGTAAACAGAGCTCCCCTCGAATGTGTGCGCGCTTTGAAAGGTGTTGACAGGCTCAGGGGGGTGAAAGGCTGGGAGGGGAGTGGATAGAATTCAAGCAAATGAGCTGGTGATCGGCTCAGCTCACCGCAGCAGGGACATCAACCGACCGATCTAATGTACCGAGATTCACCCATGTCCTCCCGGGACCGGATGCCCGCGCCCGCAGTCTGTCCTGGAAAGGATGAACGGGTCCCGTATCTCGGAAGGGTAACAACTTTTGGGAAGAGTGTTAGTGGGCAGGCCGCTGACCCTCTCGTAACTGTGCTGTGTATGTGCCTGGAGACCCCTGCCCGAAGCGCTGTAAACACGGTTATTGCATGTCATCCATCCGCCCATATCGCGTCCCTCCCGGCCCGTCCTGCCGGCTTGTGCGGCCTCTGCTCCGGCTCCGGCAGTGTCTGGGGCTGCTCTCGCTCTGACACAGCTTCGATCTGTTTCGACTCCATTAGCGCATTGAAGGCTCCGTATACAGCACCATAGCCCCGCCCCCACTGCATATTGTTTGGGTTTATAAAGTAGTATTACTTTGTTTCAACGCACTTGGAGGGGTAGAGACGTTTTAATGCATGGGATGGGCAAAGTGGGCTATGGCCCTGGGCCCCAGCCTTTCATTGGGCCCCCTGATAGAGCCAGCTCTGTTCTGCATAGATTATTGCCCTGATGACCTTGAATAATTTTAAACAGATTATTTTAAATACTGTTTTCCTTAAATGTGTTTTTAATGTGTGTGATTTGTGAGAATACATTACTGATATTTTGTAATAAAATGTGTTTGTTTCATGCAACATCCATCAAAAATGTTTCTTTTAAATCAAAACAGGACCTCATATATGAGAAATGGGAGGGGGGTCACAGAGATTCTTTGCACCAATATTAGTGAGCTGGTGCCTCGTTACAATATTGAAAACACGTGTCACTTTTATTTAATATTAGAGATAAATACATTTAAAATGTGCACCATTGTGTCTGAGCACTATCAGTGACCTGGCCACAGAGGCCCTGAAATGGATGAAATTGGATCATAATTTCAAAGCTATTCTGAACAGGGGCCCCAAAAATACAATTGGCCCAGGGCCCCCCAAATTCTTAAGATGTCTCTGGGAGGGGGGTGTGTGTGTGTGTAGGGGGAGAGGGGGGGGGGGGTCTGCGTACAGAATTCATGTTAAAATCTGGGTTCCTCGGGGTGGGGGGCCCTGGAAGGTGGGACAATGAAAGTATTGGCGGCGAGGAGGTGTGACAACATCGCTATTGGGAGTTTAGAAAGTGTTTGTTATGTTATGTTAAGGGCCTATTTTTTGAGCGCACGGCTGCCCAAGAGGGCGTCCCGGCGCTTTTGCAAAGAGGCCTGAGATCTACAGACACATAGAGGAGCAGCACAGTTGTCAAAAGAATTACGCAGAAAAGAGGAGAGTCTTCAACTCTTTCCTAAACGCCAGGAGGTTCGTAGCTTTGCGTAGAGGGAGAGGGAGCTCATTCCAACATCGGGCTGCCACAAATTGAAAGGCTCGTTCTCCCATCCGAGCACGCTTAGCCGGAGGCACCTTTCTGAGCACGTCGTAAGCTGATGTCCGTCGCGGTCGGGGTCCTTGTCCGACCCTGGTGGTCCCAGATTAGCCCCCGAGGGCAGGTGCTCGCCACTAGGCACATATTTACAGCTGGCGGCTGAGCTCACAGGCCCAGCAGGGCCAGAGGAAACAGTGGGCGTGAGAAGTCCACCTGCATCGGGGGCGCGTATCACTAGTGCAGGCCGGGGTCACCGCGTGCAAGTGCCCCCAGTGAATTGTGAGGCAGCTGGGCCCGGGGCATGCCCCACCCCAACGCACGGTGAGGTCACAGAGTAGAGGTCTCGCTGTGACATGTGAGGAACCTGAGGGCAGAGTCCTCCAGTGCACTGAGGTCTGAGGTCAGGTCTCTCCAGTGCACTGAGGCAACCGAGGGCAGGTCTCTCCAGTGCACTGAGGTCTGAGGGCAGAGCCCTCCAGTACTGGGTGAGGTCATAGAGTGGGGGCCTGTCCAGTGACCTGTGAGGTAACTGTGGGCAGCCCCTCCAGTGCATGATCAGGTCACAGAGTGGAGGTCTGTCAAGTGGACTCTGAGGCAACTGAGGGCAAGTCCGTCCAATGCACTGAGGCAACTGAGGGTAGGTGCCTCCAGTGTACTGAGGCAACTGAGGGCAGGTCCCTCCAGTGCACTGAGGCAACTGAGGGCAGGTCCCTCCAGTGCACTGACACAACTGAGGGTAGGTGCCTCCAGTGCACTGAGGGCAGGTCCCTCCAGTGCACTGAGGCAACTGAGGGCAGGTCCCTCCAGTGCACTGAGGCAACTGAGGGCAGGTCCCTCCAGTGCACTGACACAACTGAGGGTAGGTGCCTCCAGTGCACTGAGGCAACTGAAGGCAGGTCCCTCCAGTGCACTGAGGCAACTGAAGGCAGGTCCCTCCAGTGCACTGAGGCAACTGAAGGCAGGTCCCTCCAGTGCACTGAGGCAACTGAGGGCAGGTCCCTCCAGTCCACGGAGGCAACTGAGGGTAGGTGCCTCCAGTGCACTGAGGCAACTGAAGGCAGGTCCCTCCAGTGTACTGAGGCAACTGAGGGCAGGTCCCTCCAGTGCACTGAGACAACTGAGGGCAGGTCCCTCCAGTGCACTGAGACAACTGAGGGCAGGTCCCTCCAGTGCACTGAGACAACTGAGGGCAGGTCCCTCCAGTGCACTGAGGCAACTGAGGGCAGGTCCCTCCAGTGCACTGAGGCAACTGTGGGCAGCCCCTCCAGTGCATGATCAGGTCACAGAGTGGAGGTCTGTCAAGTGGACTCTGAGGCAACTGAGGGCAAGTCCGTCCAATGCACTGAGGCAACTGAGGGTAGGTGCCTCCAGTGTACTGAGGCAACTGAGGGCAGGTCCCTCCAGTGCACTGAGGCAACTGAGGGCAGGTCCCTCCAGTGCACTGACACAACTGAGGGTAGGTGCCTCCAGTGCACTGAGGCAACTGAAGGCAGGTCCCTCCAGTGCACTGAGGCAACTGAAGGCAGGTCCCTCCAGTGCACTGAGGCAACTGAGGGCAGGTCCCTCCAGTGCACGGAGGCAACTGAGGGTAGGTGCCTCCAGTGCACTGAGGCAACTGAAGGCAGGTCCCTCCAGTGTACTGAGGCAACTGAGGGCAGGTCCCTCCAGTGCACTGAGATAACTGAGGGCAGGTCCCTCCAGTGCACTGAGGCAACTGAAGGCAGGTCCCTCCAGTGTACTGAGGCAACTGAGGGTAGGTGCCTCCAGTGTACTGAGGCACCTGAGGGCAGGTCCCTCCAGTGCACTGAGACAACTGAGGGCAGGTCCCTCCAGTGCACTGAGACAACTGAGGGCAGGTCCCTCCAGTGCACTGAGACAACTGAGGGCAGGTCCCTCCAGTGCACTGAGGCAACTGAAGGCAGGTCCCTCCAGTGCACTGAGGCAACTGAGGGCAGGTCCCTCCAGTGTACTGAGGCAACTGAGGGTAGGTGCCTCCAGTGCACTGAGGCAACTGAGGGCAGGTCACTCCAGTGCACTGAGATAACTGAGGGCAGGTCCCTCCAGTGCACTGAGATAACTGAGGGCAGTTCCGTCCAATGCACTGAGGTAACTGAGGGTAGGTGCCTCCAGTGCACTGAGGCAACTGAAGGCAGGTCCCTCCAGTGCACTGAGGCAACTGAGGGCAGGTCCCTCCAGTGCACTGAGGCAACCGAGGGCAGGTCCCTACAGTGCACTGAGATAACTGAGGGCAGGTCCCTCCAGTGCACTGAGGCAACTGAAGGCAGGTCCCTCCAGTGTACTGAGGCAACTGAGGGTAGGTGCCTCCAGTGTACTGAGGCAACTGAGGGCAGGTCCCTCCAGTGCACTGAGACAACTGAGGGCAGGTCCCTCCAGTGCACTGAGGCAACTGAGGGCAGGTCCCTCCAGTGCACTGAGGCAACTGAGGGTAGGTGCCTCCAGTGCACTGAGGCAACTGAAGGCAGGTCCCTCCAGTGCACTGAGGTAACTGAGGGCAGGTCCCTCCAGTGCACTGAGGCAACTGAGGGTAGGTGCCTCCAGTGCACTGAGGCAACTGAAGGCAGGTCCCTCCGGTGTACTGAGGCAACTGAGGGCAGGTCCCTCCAGTGCACTGAGGCAACTGAGGGTAGGTGCCTCCAGTGCACTGAGGCAACTGAAGGCAGGTCCCTCCAGTGCAGAGGCAACTGTGGGCAGGTCCCTCCAGTGCACTGAGATAACTGAGGGCAGGTCCCTCCAGTGCACGGAGGCAACTGAAGGCAGGTACCTCCAGTGTACTGAGGTCTGAGGTCAGGTCCCTCCAGTGCACTGAGGCAACTGAGGGCAGGTCCCTCCAGTGCACTGAGGCAACTGAGGGTAGAGCTCTCCAGTACTGGATGAGGTCATAGAGTGGAGGTCTGTCCCGCGACCTGTACAGGTCACTCTAGCTGCCTGCAGCCGCACAGTGCAGGTTACTCTAGCTGCCTGCAGCCGCACAGTGCAGGTTACTCTAGCTGCCTGCAGCCGCAGTGCAGGTCACTCTAGCTGCCTGCAGCCGCACAGTGCAGGTTACTCTAGCTGCCTGCAGCCGCACAGTGCAGGTTACTCTAGCTGCCTGCAGCCGCAGTGCAGGTCACTCTAGCTGCCTGCAGCCGCACAGTGCAGGTCACTCTAGCTGCCTGCAGCCGCACAGTGCAGGTCACTCTAGCTGCCTGCAGCTGCAGTGCAGGTCACTCTAGCTGCCTGCAGCCGCACAGTGCAGGTTACTCTAGCAGACTACAGCCGCACAGTGCAGGTTACTCTAGCAGACTGCAGCCGCAGTGCAGGTCACTCTAGCAGCCTGCAGCTGCACAGTGCAGGTTACTGTAGCAGGCTGCAGCCGCACAAAGCAGGTCACTCCAGCAGAATGGAGCCGCACAGTGCAGGTTACTGTAGCAGGCTGCAGCCGCACAAAGCAGGTCACTCCAGCAGACTTGAGCCGCACAGTGCAGGTTACTGTAGCAGGCTGCAGCCGCACAAAGCAGGTCACTCCAGCAGACTGGAGACGCACAGTGCAGGTTACTGTAGCAGGCTGCAGCCGCACAAAGCAGGTCACTCCAGCAGACTGGAGCCGCACAGTGCAGGTTACTGTAGCAGGCTGCAGCCGCACAAAGCAGGTCACTCCAGCAGACTGGAGCCGCACAAGTACATGTTACTCTTGCAGACTGCAGACGCACAGTGCAGGTCCCTCTAACAGACTGCAGCCGCAGTGCAGGTCACTCTAGCAGAGTACAGCCGCAGTGCAGGTCACTCTAGCAGACTACAGCTGCAGTGCAGGTCACTCTAGCAGCCTGCAGCTGCACAGTGCAGGTTACTGTAGCAGGCTGCAGCCGCACAAAGCAGGTCACTCTAGCAGACTGCAGCCGCAGTGCAGGTCACTCTAGCAGAGTACAGCCGCAGTGCAGGTCACTCTATCAGACTGCAGCCGCAGTGCAGGTCACTCTAGCAGACTACAGCTGCAGTGCAGGTCACTCTAGCAGCCTGAAGCCGCACAGTGCAGGTTACTCTATTGTCTGCAGCCGCACAGTGCAAGTCACTCTAGCTGCCTGCAGCCGCACAGTGCAGGTCACTCTAGCTGCCTGCAGCTGCAGTGCAGGTCACTCTAGCTGCCTGCAGCCGCACAGTGCAGGTTACTCTAGCTGCCTGCAGCCGCACAGTGCAGGTCACTCTAGCTGCCTGCAGCTGCAGTGCAGGTCACTCTAGCTGCCTGCAGCCGCACAGTGTAGGTTACTCTAGCAGACTACAGCCGCAGTGCAGGTCACTCTAGCAGCCTGCAGCTGCACAGTGCAGGTTACTGTAGCAGGCTGCAGCCGCACAAAGCAGGTCACTCCAGCAGACTGGAGCCGCACAGTGCAGGTTACTGTAGCAGGCTGCAGCCGCACAAAGCAGGTCACTCCAGCAGACTGGAGCCGCACAGTGCAGGTTACTGTAGCAGCCTGCAGCCGCACAAAGCAGGTCACTCCAGCAGACTGGAGCCGCACAGTGCAGGTTACTGTAGCAGGCTGCAGCCGCACAAAGCAGGTCACTCTAGCAGACTGCAGCCGCAGTGCAGGTCACTCTAGCAGAGTACAGCTGCAGTGCAGGTCACTCTAGCAGCCTGCAGCCGCACAGTGCAGGTTCCTTCATCTGTAGCAGGCTAAGGCCACATAGTGCAGGCTGAGGCCACATAGTGCAGGCTGAGGCCACATAGTGCAGGCTGAGGCCACATAGTGCAGGCTGAGGCCACATAGTGCAGGCTGAGGCCACATAGGGCAGGCTGAGGCCACATAGGGCAGGCTGAGGCCACATAGTGCAGACTCCTCTGTAGCAGCCAGAGGTCATGTAGTGCAGACCGTCTACAGCAGCCTTAGGTCTCATAGTACAGCAGCCTGAGGTCTCATAGTGTGGGAGAGGTGTGGCGCCGCGGCCAGGGCGACTGACTCTGGAATCTGGGGATCAGGGTTCGATCCCCGGCTCCGGCAGCAGGTTAGTCCAGCACCATGTGACTCTGGGCAATAGCTCGCTTAATCTTCCCGATGGCCCCCAGCGCCTAGAGACCCTTACGGGTGATTGTGCGCTTTACAAATGTGGATTATTATTATTATTATTATTATAGTGCAGTTTCCGCCTACAGCCGCCAGAGGTCTCATAGTGCCGGGCTCACCATGGTGTAATGAGGCCACACAGTACAGGCTACAGCTGCAGGACGATTGACACTCCATTTAGAATGCCAGTTTACAGAAGTTGTGCCATTATTTTCTGTACTCACCTTCCCTCGGTTCCATTATTAGGTCGAGGCTAGCGCCTCACGCATGCGCTGCTCTAGGAGAGGGCCTCTTGGAAACACTCCAGACATTCAGAAAGCTTTCTGAAAACACGTGCGTGTGGTTGTCACATTCTATTGGCCTTTATGTGTGGCTGTCAAAAATGAAAGTACTCAATTGGCCAAAGGTTGGGTGCATGTCCCACCTTTTCTGAAAATGGTCTTTCCCACGGCCTACAGCTGTCGGGAGCGAGAAGCGGCGCGCAGGGTGCCATCTGTTGTGGATCCGGTTTCTAATTAGTGCGGTTGCTTTCCCTTTCACCTCTGCACAGCCGTGCTTGTTTACATGTGCCTTCCTGCACTATATGTACTCACAACGGGTCCCGAACAGGAATAATGATTCTCTTAACCCACATACACATGGCGATTAGTATACCTTTATTTCACTTTTCCCTTAGGTTAGTCTCCTTTCTATGGGAGTGAAAGCATGGTATTTAAAGCACACAAGAATGGCGACTAAGTAGAACGCCGACGGAGTTACTTTAGGTGGCTTCAACAATTGTTCTTGTGAGCTATATTTTTTCAGGCAGTTTTTATCTTTTTATTGACCATTCCTAAGAGACTATTTGATCTTGTTGGTTTCACCAATTCACACCGCCATAGGCATATTGATTTGTGTGGACCCTAATCATTTGCAATACATGTGGCCCCAACAGGAAAACACACATTTCATATTCCCCGCTCCCTTCTGGGGATTAAAGTAAAGTCCACATTTGTAAAACGCACAATCACCCGTAAGGGTCTCTAGGCGCTGGGGGCCGTCGGGAAGATTAAGCGAGCTATTGCCCAGAGTCACATGGTGCTGGGCTAACCTGCCGCCGGAGCCGGGGATCGAACCGTGGTCCCTAGATTCCAGCGTCAGTCGCCCTGGCCGCGGCGCCACACCTCTTCCTCATTTATTCATTACTTCACGGTGGTCACAACTTCATTTGACTTTCTTCCACTGGGATACACAATTCAGACATTCCCTCACATGGCACAGTTTTCAGTGAGCTTGTATTCTTTCATAAAAGCACAACTAACAGAAACACGGAGGTGGTTTCCGACGCTTGCGCTGCAGTACTAAACTATTTCTTGAACCAGAACCAATTAGGCAAATGGATAGTTTTTGTATACTCGGGACGAGACAATTGCTTAGTAATTTCCATAGACTTTCTTGTAAAACATAGCTCCGATAGATGGAGGGCTCCTCCGATCCCCTGGGGTTGATGTTATTCTCGAAGGTAGACAAAATCAACGCCAGTGGGTGCTTTCGAATAGCCGGTGACGAGGCACGGGTCTGGTGCAGCGTGGGTGGCACTTGGGCTGCTCAGGGCTAAGCAATGCTCAGCAGCAGCACAGATGCAACTGGCGGCTCAATGCTTAGTATAACAGCTGATTGCTCTATGCCTGTGTTGAACTGGTACGGATAAATGAACATGTACAGACTATCTGTGTGTTCAAATGTAAAAATGGATAAATAATGCTATAGTGGAACGCACTGCATACTTTGGTCCTCTTTTCCTGGCTAATTCCAGTGGCTCTGATAACCCGCTGTCTTCCAGCTCTAAAGCGCGATTTGCCATCGTACACTATTGTAGCACTATAAAATACATAGTCTGAGTGCACTACTTGAGAGTTGCAAAGGGTATATATGTAATGTAACTGGGGCTCAGTAGATGTTGTAGAACCCAGGATAATTGCTGCATGGATAAAAACTTAAAAGGTTCTTAAGGCGAGACCTATTGGCTATGCCAATGCTTGTTTTCTCTGCGCTCATTCGACCTCAGAGACCCCCATCATCAGAAGCTCAGCCACCATCTCGCTGTTTCTGAGCCCTTCTCCTAGAGTTCTGTCTCATCATGATCCAGGCCCCTTTCATCTCACATACACAAGATCACACATGAAGCAAGAGGTGTGTGCACAGTACATGTGGGGACACACCACCCCTCCCACTACGGAAGTTCTGTTCTTAGCTTTCACATGTGGTTCACTTCATTTTGACACTTAGCCTCCTGGCAAAATAAAAAGCAAAGCTCTCTCTGATGACAAACAGCAAGGCAGAACCAGGGCTTCTCAAAGCAGTAGGAGCCCGAGTTGTTCTGAAAAGGGTTCCCTAAAACCCTGCATAAGAAATTAACCATGACTTATACTTTAAACTTTTCCTCCATTAGTTCTCCTTCTCTTCCAACTACTGCATCTCTCCTGAGTATACAGACTACTTTAGGTTGAATACCTGTCTGCCTTCCTCTCTCTCTCTTTTTCAAATTGTCCTTGCAACCTTACAATATATCTGTTCATTGTATCAACCATTTTCTTCTCACATAGGCCCCTCTATATCCTTATAGCCCTCCGTAGTGGGCTTTACCTGCTATTAAAGGCCCGCCCCAGCATTAAAGGTCTGAGCCGAAGGCGAGGGCCTTTAACAAAGGAGGGGGACTTTAATGACTATTAGAACATATCGCCCCTAGAGGACAGAATGTACAACATTTTAAAACAAATGCCTCGCGCAGCCCGAGGGGGTAGAAATCCCATCGGGCTCTGTGAGTCCTTTGTTAAACATTGGAATGTTGGAGCTCCAGCCTTCTACCAGCGATTAGTGCACGGAGCCCTCCACTGCCCTTTCCATGGAGCGCTCAACATTCCAATGTTCTAATAATGGTTAATGTACCACAAATAGACTGTAGCAAATGCATGTAATGGTATCGGTGAGAGCGCAAGATTAATCTTAATATCAACAAAACCATTGGGCTAACCACTAACATTGGGTTCCGGAGTGGCATGCCGCTTGCCGTAGAGTGCTACAACACCTCGTCAAAGGTAGTAAGCACTATATAAATTCAAATCCAGGTCAGTCCTGTAATGTGACTGTCTCTCTGCAGCACTCTAGAGACCCAGCTGAAAGTGAGCTGGGTAGGTGAGGGTGGGGAGGATGTGGGGGGGGCGGAGTCGGGGTGTTTGGCTTCCATCCCAGAGCTGTGTTTCCAGGTGGCAGCGCGCGCTGTAAGAGCATGTTATCGAAGGCCTAATGGGCTCCATCAGCAGCAGAATCCGGTGCCCTGTGGAGACTGGTGCTCTTAAAAGCTTTACCATGCACTACCCTAGTGCCCTCAGGAGCAGGTTCAGAGGAATGATGCTTTCAGGATGGACGCCTGGCAGGACCTCTCTGCCCGCCTGGCAGGACCTCTCTGCCTGCCTGGCAGAACCTCTCTGCCCTCCTCTTTGCCATCCTCTTAACCTGGGTTCCTGCGAGAATGTTCCGTGGGTTGAGTGCCTGCTGCAGAGATCTGTGTGTACCCTGAGCTTAGTCATGTTTTTTTTTTTCGCAGAGTTTTATAGCGCGAACTAGACCCGAACCGAAACAGGTATCAGAGCGCTTTACATATTTTCCAGTTACGTTACATGAGGACACACTTTCATTTTTAGGCACGGGGAGATTAAGTGATTTGCCCAGAATCACAGGAGGTTTTGGCGTCGTTACCGAGACTCGAACCCAGATCCCCAGGTCCGAGGTCGAGCGCCCTAGCTGTTAGGCCAACTCCTCTCCCTGGCCGTTAGGCTAGGGCACTCGAAACTTTTGAAACCTTTGAGACTGTATATTAAATGCTAACTTTGGCTTAACCAATCAGAGTGTAAGGAATGCCTACACTGTTATGTTTTTTATGCATTCAGACGCTATCCAGGGTCTACCCTCTGCAGTTAGCATGTTTTCTAGGTTCAATGGCAGAGATAAGATGACTAAGACAATATTATTTTTTGCGATATTATTTTGTAATTTTTTACCTTTTTAACACTGTCTGGTCATTGGTTGTACCTCATTACTAACAATTTGACACCCAAATATAGCAATTAGTTACAGAAAGGTGACCAGTCAACCTTTGCAAGGGGCCTTTCACTGCTCTGCTGTATGCGTCGCTGCCTTTCTACTAACTTTTGAACCGTCTGAGTTAGAAACATATACTTTTTTATACTATCTGCAAATTATGCAGCAGATGACGGGGCATGTGGCAGATGCAGCAAATCTACAATGCTGCTATTACGCAAAAATGGCTGTGGCCGCACAATCACATAATTCTAGGGGCCCTAGTGAAAAGTCGATTCACTGATAAACCTGTTCTTTACACCAATCTTTGGTACCCTCGGCTGGCAAAATATAGAAATGCCATATTATTGGGAATACTGGTAAAGGAATCCCTCACCCAGGTGCCACCACCGCACTCAGTATTTCCACACACCGGTTCTGCTACTCGCTGGCTGCCTCGAGGACACACCTAGGTGGAGTCAATGTCGCCTTTCAGAGCTGCGAGCATCCATCCTCGAAGCCTTGGGCTAGTGACTCTGAGGGTAGGCTAGACATCCCACACACTGAGGACTGACCAGGAACTGCACAGAGGGGAAACAACCTTTACAACGCCACTTTTACAACGCACTACCATTACAACGAAACTTTTACAACGCAACATCCATGACAACGCATGCGATTACAACGCAACCATTACAACGCATGACACTACAACGCACACCACTACAACGCATGTCATTACAACTCAGTCATTACAACGCATACCATTACAATGCATAACATTACCATCCAACACTTACCGTACTGTTGCACCCCCTGGAGTTAGAATAGTAATTTTTACCCCTACACTATCCAACACTTACCCTATTGTTGCACCCCCTGGAGTTAGAATAGTAATTTTTACCCCTACACTATTCAACACTTACCCTACTGTTGCACCCCCTGGTGTAAGAATAGTAATTTTTACCCCTACACTATCCAATACTTACCAAACATCCAATGTAATGTTATGCGTTGTAATGGTATGCGTTGTAAAGGTATTATGCGTTGTAATGGAATGCGTTGTAAATGTAGTTTTTAAAATTTCGTTGTAATGGCATGCGTTGTAATTGAATGCCTGCAGCCTGCCTGTGCCTGCAGATCTAGGTGTTCCACAAGGATCCTCCCTCTCCCCCACACTGTTCAACCTCGTCATGGAACCGCTCGCCACCTTGCTCCAAGCCTCTAATGTCCAATTCCATATGTACGCCGACGACACACAACTGTACCTAAAGCTTCAATCTCCGGAAGATATCAAACATCTGAATTCCACGCTTATTAACACTCAATCTTGGCTAGCCGATAATCACCTCAAACTAAATGCTCTGAAAACTGAGTTCCTTCTCATCTCACCCCCGGCGAAAATTTCCACCACCCAAACATGGCTCAACAACCTAACAGCACTCAATGTCCAACCCACCATCGTGGACTCAGCGAAATCCCTAGGCATCACACTGGACGCCAAGCTCAACATGCAGCAACACATCAGCAAAGCCACAAAAGCAGCTAATTTCCAAATCAACACACTAAGGAAAATCAAACCCTTCCTCCCGACTGAAGACTTCCAAACTGCTGTACAAGCGTTAGTCATCCCTCGAATCGACTACGGAATTGTGACCCTCAGCGGACTCCCGCTATCCACAACAGCTCCCTTAAGAGCCTCCCTGAACGCTGCCGCAAGACTCATTACTGGCTCAAGAAAACATTCGCATATTTCCCCAGATTTAAAGTCCCTAAAATGGCTGCCTTTTGAAGCCAGAATACAACTAAAAATTGCAGTTATGACACACGCGGCCGTGCACCACAATGCACCCAACTACCTCGCTCAAAAATTGTTCATATCAGGAGGTTCGAGGTCCAATAGAAGCTCAAAAAATCTACTCCTGAAACCCCGTAGATTCAGGAAAGAGAAAACCTACAAGCGCTCCTTCTCAGGAATGGCACCCAGGATCTGGAATGCGCTCCCGCCTGAAACTAGGCGGATCTCCTCCGCTGCACTCTTCAAGAAAGAGGTGAAAACCATCCTTCTGGCCAAGATCTCCTGAACCTTATAGGTGGTGGATCAGAGACTCTACATTGCCTTGTATCAATGCTCACCTTGTCCTTTGGCACTATACCTCTACTTGATGGTGACACTACTACACTACTTTCTGCCTACCGACCAATATATGAGACACATTGGGTCACTGATTCACCCTCCCGATGCCCTCACTCAGTGCGCTCTCTATACTAAAACACTGGTATAAGCCTGCCACACACCCAAGGTGTACCTGAACACCTCTGTAATGGGATCAATGACTTATGCCGTTATATTACCTGTTTACCTGACTGTATATTGATATGTTTTATGTATTTTATTATTATCCTTTCATGCTAGTGACTACTACATTGCTCCCATTACCTCTGTTCATTCCTACTGCCCCTACCCTGTCATTGTGAAGCGCTCTGATATCTGTAAGGATCTTGTTCGCGCTATATAAAACTTTGAATAAATAAATAAAATAAATAAATAAATGCGTTGTAATGGATGTTGCATTGTAAAAAATGCGTTGTAAAGGTATGCGTTGTAAAAGTGTGCATTGTAACGTCATACATCCGCACAGAGGCCCTAGTATGAGGAAGTCCGTGTGGTAGTTGAATCAGTGAGTTAATGCGCCTGCAACCCTGCTTCGCTGAAGTCTCCCCTGTAGTATGAAGATCACTAAATTAGTTCGCTGTGCTTATTTCTTTTATATTACAGCTGTAAAAGTACAGACCTAATGACAAGCGCCAATAGATCAGGGTATATCGTCAAAATAACCATGAAAATTGGTATAAACAATACAATAACTGTATGACAGATCTAAAAAAGGAACAATATTGAAGATTATAAAAGAAAAAGATGTTGTTTCAAAAAGACAAAATTTGCAAATCTTGTAAAAAAAAGTATAGCAAGGCACAATGTCTAAAATGAAGCAAATCTTACCCGTAAATTGGAAAAGCCAAGTTTAAGAAGTACATTTTTACACCGCAACAATTTTACCTATCTGAAAGATGAAAGGTTGAGTTAGGTCCTGCCCTAATCTGGCCCACTGTCTTCAAATGACACAGATTTCTCGGCTGTGGCTGCTAAACCCACTGAGGCATTGTGTCAGCAACACCCAGGAGACACCGACTCAACCTTTCACCTTCGTGTTATCAATAAAATGATTTACAGCTCCTTCTACAAACTTTGTAAGTTGCTAGCATCTCCATACAGGGAATTCTGCGCTATATATCAAGGGTAAAGTACCCTGTACTGTTACATTATAAAGAACTGTATGCAAGAAAGGAGTTTTTGAAGACATAAAGAAACAAAACCAAAGACTTAGTTCCATTATAAAATCGCAGCTCTTCTAGGGGACTTTAAATATCCTTATAATGTATAAAAGGGGGTATTTTATGTCTTATAATGCAAAGCAGCAACACAACTCGAACCCACTCTGCCTTTGCAATCTTTTTAACTCACGACCTTCTTATGAGACATAAAGTATTGTGGAATTTGTCCCGAGCTGCCTTGCAGGTTACGCCAGTGATGTGGAAATGAACAGGGTAAAATGGAGCATGTAATTTGCAGCAAATATATAGCATAAAATAAGAGATTAATTGTAATCCACCTTCAAAGCTGTTTTCGTGAGCTGAATATGGTAACCTGCAGGAAGTCAGCAGCAGTGCAATAAATATTCACACTATCATAAATAACTCCTTAACAGTCAATATCTGTGAATTTTAAGGGAATCTAATTTCAGAAGCAGGGGAGCTGACAAGACACTCCTCCCTGTAATTGTTTCAGTGGCATCTGTGTCCTGTTCCTGGCCTGCTGTCCACACACTCTGCTGGCTCTAGCATCATAACTCACCTGTAATATATTATTACAGTAGAGTAGTGAAGCTATTTCCAACATCTCAGGTGAGTGGTGATGTCACTACCGGACTAGAAAGTATTTTTAGGTCTCGCTTATGCAGCGCGCATGCGCTGCATAGGAGACCTTTAGCCGTCGTTCAGCTCTTTTTGGCAGCACATACTCGTGCTTGTGGCGGCATACACCTTGCGGGAGCGCGCAGGGGTGTGCCACAAGCACAAGTATGTGCTTCCAAAAAGAGCAAACAGCTGCTGCTTCGCGGGTGGACCCGTTCGGAAATTGTTTGCAAATTGTTGCAACATTGTGTTAGTGATTTGCCCTCTTCTGCGTAATTTTTTTGTATTAATTTCCATTGGCATGGTTTGTGCAATTAATACTTTTGATAAATGGTCAAAATGTATAACTAAGACTTCTTTGTTCATTTTCCCATAGTACGAGTCTCTCTCCGGCATACAAATCAGCATATTGTGTGCAAAACTATTGCAGTTTTTAAGACATGCACACCTAAAATGTTGTAACTTTGCTTCTACGGATTCACGTGGGTTGGTTTTCACCAATCCCCGTTTTTTCTAGCCCTTTCACGTTGACATCTTCCACGCTGTTCTGACGTGAGGCAGTTCCTAGAGTGGCTGCACTATCTCCTGGATGCGCGTGCCCGACGATCCGTGCAGTGCGTGTGGTGACAGATTTTATATGTAAAATTACCGCAGGCCGTCGATCTTGTGCGCATTGGCACCCGACTCCACCTCCCTGCCTCATTTATCTTGCGTGTTTACTAGTGCATAAGCACATAAAAAGATCAAGTGGGTATTTTACAACTATCCCAAAAAGACCACCAACTACTTTTTTTTATGGGCCTGTACCTTTATTTTTATGTTAAACATCTATTTTTTTTATATTGTCGCTCACCTAGGTTAAGTACAAGCAACGAAGGCTGTGTGATTCCTGTCTCTGAATCTGCACTGGAAGGGTAAAGACAGCGCTTCTTCTTTAAATATGACAGTTAAAATAAATGCTGGGAGAGGAGTTGGCCTAACGGCTAGGGTGCTCGACCTCGGACCTTGGGATCTGGGTTCGAGTCTCGATAACGACACCAAAACCTCCTGTGATTCTGGCCAAATCACTTAATCTCCCCGTGCCTAAAATGAATGTGTGTCCGTCCTCATGTAACGTAACTGGTGCTATGTGAAGCGCTCTGATACCTGATTCAGTTCGGGTCTAGTTCGCGCTATATAAAACTCTGCAAAAAAAAAAATGCTACAGAATAAAGTGTGATTTACAGCGACTGCACTTTTGAAAAGCCATTTGCTGATTTATTACTGCAATGCAAAGGTCAGATTTGAGTTTATCACAGTGCACCAAAATGTACATGATGAAAACACTTTCCACAGTCAGAGATTGCACATAATCACTTTCCACGGGAAAACAAATCTCTTAATAGTTCTAGCTCTCTTAATTGTGAGTTTACCATATTCAACCCCTTGCCTCCTGGTTTTGGTTGAATGCCTCTTGTTAAAACAA
This sequence comes from Lissotriton helveticus, assembly GCF_964261635.1. NCBI lineage: Eukaryota > Metazoa > Chordata > Amphibia > Caudata > Salamandridae > Lissotriton > Lissotriton helveticus. Next base: position 383,436,005 of record NC_136062.1, read on the forward strand.
GTACACATGAAAAAAATACCATGGCATACAGCACAGGGGGATCATGAGACATGTGAGGCATGGCCCCTCCCCACACATAACAATGGTAAGAAGCAGCATATTACATTTCTGACACAAATGGATATGTATATGGTGTATATGCAGCATGTATTTAGGAGATGGGTGAATTGAACGTGGGGGTTGTCACATACGAATGCTGCCTTATTGTGATTCTACTTACCTCTTTTTTCCTCACCCTACACTTTCTGTCTCATAATTTCACTGTTGTAGACTATTTTGTATACGTGCTTTCTCCCTTTGTCACTCTTTCCCTATCTTTTTCTTCCTTCTTTCTCCCTGTTAATCCTTCCTCTTTCTTGTTCTGGATCTAATCAGGAACAAGCATTGGCATAGCCAATAGATCCTTTGGGAACTTATAAGTGTTTAGCCATGCAACAGATGTTGTTGCACCAAGGATATTGTGCTGCATAGCTAAATACTTATAAGGTCCCAAAAACGAGAATTATTCCCTATGCCAATGCTTGTTATAACATGCCACAGCTGCATTTTTACTAACACCTCTGTGTTAGTAAAAATGCAGCTGTGGCGTTTTTACTCTAGAAGGCCCAATTAACAAAAGGCAGACAAAGCATTGTGGTTCTGGCTGTGAGGGCCTGTTTGAGAAGGGCCATTAACGCTGCCCCCCTTCGAGTTTCAGCCATTGGTTTTACTGCGGCTGCAGTTTTTGAGGGCTGCACGTGCTCTCAGTGAGGCGAGGGCAGGCCCTGCTGGCTAAGCACAAATGCCCCGCGCCATGCGTGGCAAAGTTACTGGCAGCAATAAATACAGTTTTATTAAAGCAATCTTCGTAAACAGAAACTGTAACACCTAGGAAATAACGTGACGCTTTTATAAACAATTGAATACATTTTGCATACAAATCTAGAGCCGACATTTTTTTTAAATTAAAACAAAGACGATATTTAATTTGCAGATGTGGGGAGACAGCAAACTAGATAGGATAGTTCGGTGGGTTAAGGGACATGCTGCAGACAGCAGTCTGTGCGACTGGTTGAACACAGTTTGGACACAGAACGGTTCAACTCAGAATGTTATCTTTCAGAGGAGGATGAAATGAGTACCCTGGAGATGAGTAGTAGCTGCCTCTGGTATCGCAGTGCCTTGGTATGCCTGCTGGAGGCCACGGTAGACGTGGTTATAAAAGGCAACACGTTGTAACCCTCGCCCTGCGCACACAACTGCCCGGTAGCCAGTCCGGCCCTGCTGACAGCTCCTCCCAGGAGACTGCGGGATGCAGGCGCTTTTATATTACAGACAGGAGCAGCGGGAGAGAGTACTTGAGCAGATGAGAGCGTCACAAGGCAGACAGAAAACGTATTGGAGGCGGGTTGAAGCACGGCAAGAACCGGAGAGAGAGGCAGAGAGGAAGGAGGGGGTCTTGGGAAGGGAGGGGTCTGGGGGTAGAGGGGTTGGGGGGGCAGATACACAGAGCGAGGGGAAAAGCGAAATCGTGGAAAGATCGAGCAAGGTACAGAGGCGAGATGGGTACCGTGTCTGGGCATGGTTCTGGCCCTCTAGGCTTTTAATAAAGGAAATCACAATCCAGGGGACCATATATTTAGGAGTAAATTCCGGGACGGTCCAGATATAAAAGTAGGACTAAAGCCTATAGTCTCACGACTATAGCTGGCCTGTCCCGGTGTTTGCGTGACCGTGTAAATATGGGCCCATATTATATATAGAGATATATATGTAGAGCCATAGGTATCTTTCTATATAGCTACTGATATATATCTAGGTATATATCAGGAGTCTTGTAAATATATGCCTTTACCTTGTGTAAACGTAGCATTGTTTATGTGTGCCTTTAATGCGTGAAGTTCCTTCAGGGAGAGGCCGGGTGGCTGTCTGCACCCCTCCCCACGTTAGGCCTGGACCGGGACCCAGTCTCGAGAGGATCTTCCCCGCTCTCTCCAAGTTCCACACTTGGTCCTTGAGGATCCGATGAGGTTCATGCTGAGGTTTCAGTTGGTTCGATGGGGTCAACCTCTGGTGCAGCCATTGGGTGCTTTCTTGCCCCTCTGCAGAGTTGCTACGCAGTGGTTGGGGATGCAGGTTAAATGACTCCCTGGCCTGCCCCCTGATGCTGCAGGGTGGGGGTGCTGAGTCTGGTGGCGGCTAGTCCGCTTGAGCCCACTCGTCATCCTGTGGGATCTATCTGGTTTGCGCCATCCGTGCTCAGGCCCGTTGTGCATTCTTCAGCCATGGCGTGGTCCAGGCTACAGTCTCTCCAGGGGGTGATGCCGTTACCATGGTTCCTTGGGTCTAGGTGATTCGCCAAGGGTTTCTCTAAAAGGCAGTTCTAAACATGTGACCAGGATGGTGAACCTTGGTGAACACTATACCTCCTTCTTGCACCGTGGGTACCAGGACGCCTCCGCCTGCCTGGCTCTTGCGTTAGTTTCTTGGTGCTTTTCCCTTTGCGGCTTCCTTATCCAGTGTGGCTGGTCATCATCGGTGGCTGGCAGGAATGTTGTCTCCCGCTGGGTGCCTCCTCAGGAGGTCCACTGTGGCCCACCCTGTTGTGCTCTTGGGGGTTTACCCGTACGCGGTTAGAAACCTCTTCAGGCATACCACTAGCCCTTCTCCTTGATCTACTCCAATTCACTGTCTTGTTGAGGGGCCTTATGAATCGCTCTACTTGCCCATTTGCTTGGGGCTATGCTAACGTGACTTTCCAGCGCCTCACTCCGAGGCCCATAAGGGTATCCAAACTCCTGGCTTTGGAATGGAAGTCCATCAGCGGTTTTGATTTCTTCTCCTAGTACGAACAGTGCCAATATCTTTCCAAGTGCTAGATGTACAGCTCTAAATGCCGTGGACTGGGTCACTTCCACCATGGGGTATTTCGAGTGGTCGTTCACAATGACCACAGTGAACCTCTCATCTGGGAAGATACCAAAGTCCATGCTCAATTGTGTCCATGGATGCTAGGAGTTATCTTCTGTGATTATTTGGGTTGGGGCCACTCCACCTCTAGTGATCTGACTGGGTACACATTTATGGACAATCTTGTCCATCCCTGAAAACCAGACTTTTATCCATCAGCCAGCTTTGGTCTTGACTTTTCCTTGGAATCCTTGATGCGCCATAACAACTACCATGGCCTATAGTCCTCGAGGGACCATGAAACGTGAGCTTCTGAGCAAGAGTCCATCAGGGATGTTGCTGAGTTCATGGCGACTCTCCATAACTGGCTTATGTCATCAACAGGCATCACCACAGGTAAGCACCCTGCACCACCATGCTGACAAAGTCTTCTTCCCATTCATCCTCTTTGTTGTCTATCCCAGGTGCCTTCTGGTGTCGTGACAGGAAGTTGGCTGGACGCCCCCAATGGATGGCCAAAACCTCCCTCTCAATTTGGATCCATCCATGTGAGGGCTCTGCTGGCATATGCTATAGGTACTTATGTCTTATGGCATTCTTCTTGCAGCAACACTGCTCTGAGCCCCACCAGGCTGGCGTCAACAACCAGCTCAGTGTGGCAAGGGGGTCGTAGTACACAATTGTTGCATCGATCATGAGCGCTCCTTTCACGTGCCATTATGCCTCTTTGGCCTTGTCGTTCCACTCCCACTTGACATCTGACTTTGTGAGGGCTCGCTGGGGTTCTGACAGGGTTTTCAGATTTTTGATGAACCTCCCACAATATGTGGCCATCTCGAGGAAACTGCTCACTTCTCCTGTGTCCTGGTGCATTATGAATGGCCTCTGCCTTCTTCAGGTCTACCCGCAAGCTGTCTTTAGAAAAGATGAAGCCGAAGAATTCTGTTAATTCTGTTAACTATCCGAAAAATGAGCCTTCTCCCTGTGGAGGGTAAGCACATGTTCTTCCAGGTCGGCTAGGATGGCACAGAGGTGCTTGTGGTGATCTGTCAGGGAATGGAAGTAGATCAGGATATCGTCAATGATATTGATGATGCCGGTGAGGCCAGACAGCACCTCTCTGATCCTGTTCTGGAACTCTACTGCCACTGATGATGCAGAGGGCCCTGGGGCCAATGTGAATAGAAAAGCTGGTTATATACTGACATGGGGGGTCAGTTTGAGCTGGTGGTACCCACGGTCAACTTTAGTTTTGAAAACCACTTTCCCCATTCAAGTCTGAGATTATATCATTCATGGTGGGCATTAGATGATGTTCGGTGTGTATCGCTGTTTTCAGGAGGCGCATGTCCACACAGAGGCAGACGGCACCAGGTAGTTTTGATGTCGGTGGCACTACCAGAGGGGACACCCAGGGTGTGTATCCAGAGTCCTACTCTATTACGTCCATCTGCTCCAATTTTCTCCGCTCCTACTGTGTAAGGGTACGTGCTGGTGGCTCAGTGCCACGGGTGAATTGTGCAGTTTATCTGTGTATCATGCAGACGGCCTAGGCCTAGAAATAGGTTTGGGAAGTCCGTCAGAGTGTCTTCCACTTGGCTGGTGTCGATCTCCCTGGCAATGAAGAGTAGCTCAGGGTTTTCTATGTGGCATCCCACGAGGTTGCCTCTGCCCTCCTAGGCGATGTGGAAGCGGGTGCGCATACTTCGGTATACCTTCATTACTCTCAGTTCGACGGCTCCTGCCAACTGTAACATCTGCTTGCTTCCATACAGAGAGACCTTAGCTTTAGCAACTTCCAGCCATTGGCAGGAATACAGCTTCCTGAACTGGTCATGGTCCATTATGTTGGAAGAAGCCCGCTGTCGATTAGGACAGGTACCGGCTACTCACCACTCAAAGGTGCTCATCTAGGCTGGTTTCCGCTTCCCCCTTCCTGGTTGCATTACGAAGATGTTGCAGACACCATCCCCTTCACTGGCCGGAGCGGTCTTTATCGAATGTGTGGTCGTGCCACCAGCCTCATAGTTGTTGTTATCGAGCTGAGGGTCTTTAGTGACGCCGGTGGTCACGCTCGGACCTTCTTGTCTGCCCCTACAGACGCAGGCGGAGCGGTGGCATGTCTTACCTCTGGCCGGGCAGGTGTCACTCTGGTGTGCCCCATACGGCTCCATACCACCACAGTTTCTACAATTGGATGATGGGGAGGCGGACTGGAGAGGTGCACGGAAAGACACCGCAATAGGGTGCCATTGGTGAGTAGGAGGTTCAGAATCCTCGTCGCCAGTGTAAGGTGGCAGAGTCTTTAGGACATGTGCCAGGCATGAGTTGGTATTATAAAAAAAAGCAGCGGAAAGGAAGCTGACACAGAAAGGACCAAGAGTGAGAGACCGCAGGCTGATGTGGCTAGACAAGACCTTGGTGTTTTGACTGATATTTTTTGTCGTTGAAACACTCTGTGTTTATATGTATTATATTTTTAAATACTTTTCGATTGATATGTTGTGCTAGAAAACTTAAATCTGAAATATAGCTAATCTTGCCTCAATAAAATTATATGACGTAATACATTATTATTTTAATTCCAGTCCTATAATTCTCGGGATAAGATACTTGTCACAGATCATTGGCATATGAGAAGGCCTTTTTTATTCAGTTTTAATGTAACCAACTAGTAGTGTTCCTAAATATTGCGTATTTTTAAGTGCCTTCTTAACATTTGTATAATCCCCGAGCACTTTTGCGATCTGGGCTCCCTTCAAAGCACTGGGATTTTTACTGAATGGCGTGTAAGTGGTCTGTTGAAATGGTTTTGCCTCATTCATTAGGGGCGATTAAAAGACTATCAAGATGTCTGCCACACTAAGTGACGCAACATGTGTGATAGAATATGGTGGCCATCTTGAACGCATGATGTCACGTTTTATTCTATACTTTCAAGATGGCTCCTGTGTTGCGTCACGCCACAATATATTATCCAATGTGGCAATTATCCGGGACTAGTGTTTAATTATTTCTGTCCCTGCTATTGGCTGTGCCAATCTCGGAACTTTTTTAAAGCATCCAGCAGTGGCAAAGCCAATAGGGGGGACTAAAAAGCATTGGCAAAACGGGATCAATTGGTTTGCCCTTGCTTGTTCCTTACGGTATAAATACTGAATCAAGACTTCAGAAATTAATCAATGGACGATCAGAACAATGGTGCGCCATGAATTACACCCCATCACTCAAGCTAAAAAGAGGGATACATTATTCTGTGGGAATTCTTTTTTTTTTTGCTTCTGTATTCATCTTCCACTTGACAGGTTTTAGACGTTCAGCCAGCCATGGCTTCCTAACTCAGATCACTAGCATTCTGACACATGTTGTTCTATTGTTATTTTAGTATCAAATACACGTCAACTACCTGAATGCCTATGCATTCGGAGCTAGGAAAACAAGTTCACATCTGATGTGGGAGATCAGAAACCTTTTATACGCATGGTACTCAACAGACATTTTATACAGGAAATCGAATTGGTATTTTTAGAGGTGCGATTCCGCACAAACTGCTAATTAATCACCTGCAGTGTGTGAGAGGAGTTTGGAAAGGAAGGAATGACCGGTTTACTATGACTGTTGTGTGTTGAAAAGGGGACTTTGCTGGCTCTATGCTCACAGAATGCTGCAGTTGGGTGGGGTTTCTCTGTTTATAAAAAGAGTTTATTAGAATGTATTGTAAGTGGAAGCCTCTTTCACTGTGGTTTTTGGCTGCTGAAATCACAGAGCTGTTTTATATACCATTCTGTCATGCTAAGTGGTATAAAATATATTATGATCTCTATCCACACGGCTAAGGGAGACTATAGAAAAGTACTTTGTCCTGTATGTCCATCCGTACTCTAGCAGAGTAGCACAGGTACCGCGCTCATTCAATGCGTGGCACCACCTCTGAGTGCTAAGATGTGGGTACCTTACAGCCCCTGCCATTGGTCAGTCTTTCTGCTGCATTCAGCTGGTTTCCTACTCTCATTCTGGACTCTGATTCCCAGAGACCTGGGCTTGTGGGTTGTCCGAGTGTGTGCCACACGACTGTAGTTTCTTTTTTGCCGTTTGTCCAGTCTTTTCCCAGAAGGCTGACATGGCCTGGTGAAAATTCCTGTCAGACAATGGGAAAGGGAACTTCTTGCAACTAGAGAACATTTATTTTATGTACCCGCATATCACAAACTTGATATCTACTTCCTCCATTTTACTCAAGGTATTCAGGGTTATGGGTTTCTTTGGTGAAAGGGCTGGTTATTCTCATTCCGTTCCACATTCATTCATTCATTCCGGCTAGCTTGTCTGTCTAAGTCCTGGGAACTGTGCCTTCTGTTAAAGACACCCAATGTGTGATCCTGGTGGTTCGCCTGTAATCGTCAGATCCACTTCTTACCATATTGTGCCATATTAGTTAAAGGGTCTGGTTCCACTGAATTTGAGATTCTGGGGACTCTCTGATACTTAAATGAGAGGAGTCATCTGTATGTTTCTAAAATGTAACTTTATGTTGGGACCAGCTCATATAGAGGTTTCTCAGGAACCTGGTAATTAGCTCCTCCCAGTCTATAGTTCTATCCTAATCTGTCCACCAGCACCTCACACACAGGTTCCAGTTAGCTGCAGTCTCAACGTGATGTCATCACAGACTCATTTCAGTCAGCTCAGCCTTAACTTTCTATGATGACAACACAGACTCTGCTTTCAGTCAGTTACGGCCTCAACATTCTATGAAGACGTTCCAGACTGATATCTTTCAGACAGCTTCAGCATCAACATTCAATAATAACATCACAGACTTGGAGGTTTCAATCAGCTTCAGCATCAACATCCCATACAACATTACAGACTTTGGAGCTTTCACTCAGCTTCAGCATCAATATTCTTGAAAGAAATCACAGACTATGCTTTCAGTCAACACCAGCCTCAACATTCCATAACATCACAGACTATGCTTTCAGTCAGCACCAGCCGTAACATTCCATGATAACATCACACACATTGCTTTGTCAGCACCAGCCTCAATATTCCATGATAATATCACAGACTATGCTTTCAGTCAGCACCAGCCTCAACATTCCATGATAACATCACACAGAGCGCTTTCAGTCAGCACCAGCGTTAACATTCCATGATAACTTCACACACAATGCTTTCAGTCATCACCAGCATCAATATTCTACTATGACATCATACACAGTGCTTTTATTCAGCACCAGCCTCTATATTTCTTGATGACATCACAACCTGCTCGTTGGTTGCACTGCATTTGCACAGACTAATGCTCAGTTCAAATATAACCCCCAAAAAAGCACAACCTCAAAGCTCTAGTGACCCCAACCTCAGTCTAAAGTAATATGAATAGACGCTCCCAATGCAGCCCTACTGTACACCAGCCTATCAGCGCCTTGAGACACATTACCCGAGCGCACACCTTCTATGCGCTACAGGTTCGATATAATTAGAGGCAGACAGAAAGACAGTAGATAGAGAGACCAGCAAGCAGAAACAGACAAATGGATAGCAGGCACAGAGACTGAAAGACAGAGGTGCCTAGACACGCAGATGGCTTGACAGATAGACGGACACAGACAGATACACAGACACATGGCTCATCAGACAGGCAGCTTGCATGCGGTGCACTCTTTTCTGGCGCTGAGTTCGCTCCCAGCTCTCCCCGGAGATGTCTCCAAGAGCGGGGTCCATCAGATAAAACCACAGACAGGGTCTGCATGGAATGTTTACAAAGCGAGGCCATTAGCAGAACGGAGGCAAACACTACCCCCTCCACCCACCTCGCCTGCTTTCCTGGAAGTCACAGGGGCTCACGGAGGGGGGGGGGGGGGTGCACGGGGAGTGTCTAAAAGCACCCGATGCCCTTCTACCCTCTCTGCTGCCTGAGGTCTGATCACACAAGAGCAGACTGACCCCGGCCCAGCCCAGGCTGTGGTACTCCCCATGTCACGAGAAACGTCACTACTGGGCAGACTGACTCCGACCCAGCCCTGGCGCAGTTCTCTCCATGGCACGAGTAACGTCACTACTGGGCAGACTGACCCCGCCCCAGCCCAGGCGCTGTTCTATCCATGGTACAAGAACCGTTACCTGTGGGCAGACTGACCCCGGCCCAGGCGCAGTTCTCTCCATGGTACGAGCACCGTGACTTGTGAGCAGACTGACCCCGACCCAGCCCAGGCTGTGGTACTCCCCTTGGCACGAGAAACGTCACTACTGGGCAGACTGACCCCGAACACCCCAGGTGCTGTTCTCTTCAGACTGACCCGGCCCAGCCCAGGCGCTGTTCCCTCCATGGCACGAGAGGTGTGACCTGTGGGTAGACTGACCCCGCCCCAGCCCAGGCGCTGTTCTCTCCAAGGAATTGTTCTTGCTTCACAGAGGGGATACTAGGCTGGGGCGGCGCCAGTCTGCGCCCAATTAACGGTTCTTGCGTCACAGAGGGGTCGCTGGACTGGGGCAGGGTCAGTCTGCACCCAAGGAATGGTACTTGCGTCACAGAAGGGACATTGGGCTGGGGCGGCGCCAGTCTGTTGCCAAGGCTTGGTTCTTGGGAACAATTTAAACATTATTTTCACCTGCTTCGTCTGAACCAGGGTCCGTGCGCGTGGGGTTACTGGATGCGCGTGGGAAAGGACGTGTTTGGGCTTTTTAGCGCAACGAAGCAACGGGCCACAGAGATCGCCTCTCGGCACTGGCCTGCTCATAGTATAAATAGGGTTTGAGGTTACCGTACACACAGTTTATCTGCGGGAAATCCGCACTAGTTTGTAGGTAAGGGTGAAGTTCTACACACAGCTCACGAAAGGCTTATGGCAGGGAGCGGCTGGAGCGGTCGACCTCCAAGCAGGGGTACCGGGTTCGAGTCCCAGCAGAGTTGCTCAATATCCTGTGATTCAGGGCAAATCACGTAATCTCCCCCTGCCTACCAAAAATGCATGCGTTCCTGCTATATGAACTTCGAAAACAAACAAAACGAATAGCTGGACTACCCTGTTCAATTCAGCATTCAAGCCACAGGATGTTGGAGTGTCCAGACCCGACGCCGTGTCAAATAGCGCTGTTTATTGTGTTTAAAGAGTATCCGCAGTTCGCACATTCATAAAACGCGAGCACGCCGGTAACGCCGTAAACGTGCGGCCTGGCCCATCTGTGGCGCAGATGTGCTTGTTTTGAAGGCTTCGCCTGACCAATGAACGCACAGGGCTTTACGTTCGCCTCGGCACTTGGAATAACACAGGCACTTTTACCAGGATTCACTAAACTCTAACTGGTATTGGAATAAAAATGTTTGTTTTGTGTTTCACCCTTAGAACACTCCCTCGTTTTTGATATAAATGTGGCTGTTTCTTTACTGGCACAAACCCCAGAAAATGCTGATAGGGCGCACCCCATGTGGCGTGCAAAGTGGTGCGTATTGCACAGGTACAAGATGTGTGCACACGAGCTACGTCATTCCTGTAGTGCAAGCAGGTAACTGACTAGAGCAGTCTAGGTTTGACATTATCATTCCTGCTAGAGGCATTGCACCAATCCCAGCATCCTGCTCTTTTTTAGTAATAATAACACTGATCATTTGTGTAAAGCATCACACCAAGGACTGCCTCTCGGCGCTTTACCGTGTAGTGTTGTCGTTTCCGATTCATTGGCATTGATGTCATCGATCCCTGGTGGCTGAAAGTCTGAACAAGCGCTGCTGGGATTTGACGTATAGAACAGGCGCACCAACCCACTGAGCTACCACCAGCCTTCCTCAGGTTTGTTTCCCGTGGGTGATCTTCTGTCGCTCGCCTGGGATGGAGGAGGTTCTGGCTAACCACGTCTATCCACGGCAGGGCCTACCATGGGGTGTAATCCCCCTGTTTTGCAGCGTGAATCTTTCTGGATTCACTATGCTGTGCATTATTCCGCGGTCTTGTGGTTGGGTCCGGATTCGTAGTCTTTTCTTTGTTTTTTTTTTTTTTTTCTTAGCCCAGGTGGGCGTCGGCGTCACACCCCCATGGGTGTATTTCCGGTGACGTCGGCATGCTTCCTGCGGAAGCTCCCACTCTTGGGCGCCATCTTCAGATTCTTTTTTTCCGCGGTCGGGTCTGGATCGTTCCCGTTTGGGCTCCAGACATTTTTGGAGAAAGAAGAAAGAAAATACAGAAAAGACGAGGAGAAGTCATCTGAAGACTCCAGGGGACTTCACCGACGAAAAACAAGCAAGGATAAGGCGTTTTCCATCGAGATCTTCGACGACCGTCGACGAACACGCGACCAGAGAGGCCCTGGACGCTCGAGGATGGACAACACGCCGTTCAAGTTCTGCCGTAACTGCCACCACAAGTACGCGCAGAAGGACCAGCACCCGGTATGCAACCTTTGCCTACCGGTGGACCACGAAAGCGGAGACTGCAACGCCTGTTCCGCCTTCACCCCGAAGACCCTTCGTGTGAGAGAGAGGCAGAGGGTAGCACACGCCGCCCTGCAGGGGAAGGCCCCGACTCCGTCACTCTACGAGCTGGGGATGTCCTCCGAGGAAGAAGAAAACGCTGCCGCCGAAGACGACAGCTACACGGTCGTAGAGACCGATTACACGAAGACTTCTAACAAGGTAGGAGACTCTTCGGCCCCCAAGAACCCGAGAGACTCTGAGTCTAGAAAAATCGAGGGCAAGACCCCGAAAGCGCCAACGCCAAAAAAGGCGGCGTCCGCGACTACTCCCAGGCCCAGCGGATCCTCCGAGAAGGAGTCCCCGGCGCCGAGAGCTGCTGATCAGCAGAAAACGTCGAAAATCGTCCCCGAAAAGGATCGATCGACGAGGGAGAAAGACCCGAAACTGACGACGACGACCAGAGACCCGAAATCCGGTTCGACGTCGAAAACTTCGACTCCGAGAGGCACGGCGACGAGCCATCCGTCGAAGAGAGCGGCCGACCCATCCGACGCAGAACACGCGGCCGAGATGGAAAAGAAAAGAAGGCGCCTCGAGGCAGAAATGGAGAACATCATGCAGCGGAAGAAAGATTTCGACGCAAAGATGAAAGCCTTCACGATCCCTCACAAGACCAAGCCACCAGTGATGGAGGCGGTCGAGGAGGAAGAAGAGGTCGCCGAAGTCACCGAGCAAGACCAGGACGTCGAAGTGATCGACGACCAGGAGGAGTACGAGAATCCCTACGAAAGTTACAGCTATGGGGAGGAAGATGAGGGCAGGACAGACACAGAGTCGGCACCCTCTGACCTTCAGGAGGTAGATTACATCGATGTCGACACCTACAGCCCGGAGGAGGTGGTCGACACCTACCCCTCGAGGCCCTCGCCGCCGGACGACATCGGGGCCTACAACTCGGTGATACAATCTGCCGCAGCAGCTTTCAAGCTCAAGCTCGACGAAGAGAAGCAGAAAGCAGACTTCCTTCTAGAAACATTGCTCCCAACACAAACGAGGAGCCAGTTCCTTCCAATGCTCGAGAGCGTCTTGGCTCAGGGGAAGGAAGCTTTCAGGGAGCCCGCAACATGCAAGGCAGTAACTCCCAGAACTGAGAAGAAGTACAAGCATGCCACAAAGGACCCGGCCTACATTCAGGGCACGGTCTCCGCAGACTCCATTATCACGGCCACAGCAAGGAGGAGGGCTAACGTACCCACTACCTCGGGCCCACCACCGGATAAGGAGAGCAAAAGGATGGATCTGGTGGGCAGAAGGATCGAACGGAATGCCGCGACCCACTGGCGCATGGCTAATTCCAACGCCCTGATAAACAGGCACATGTACCAAATCATGGAGGGACTGGGGCAGTTGGTGAAGGACTTGCCCCAGGATGCCAGGCAGAAGGCCGAAAAGCTGATTGAAGAGGGGAAGAATGCGGCAAATTCTTGCCTTAAGACGGCCCTGGATGGGGCAGACACCGCCAGCAGGCTCATGATGATGGGCGTCACGGAAAGGAGACACGCCTGGCTCAGGATATCCGGTTTCAAACCGGAGGTGCAACACAGCATCCTGAACACACCGTTCAACGGCAGCACGCTTTTCGGACCAACAGTTGATGAACAACTCAGCCAACTGAAGAAAGATAACGAAACAGCAAGGTTCATGGGGGCATTGCAGTTCAGAGGGAACAAGAGGGGCACCCCGTCACGGAGGCCCGGCGGGAGAGGCGGAAACCAGCCAGGTACATCACACCAGGCTTTCCAGCAAACGCACCAGGCAGACTCGCAGACTCAGCAGGGTCATCAGAAGCAGCCCTGGCAGTACCAACAAAGAGGCCAGTCCTTTCGAGGGAGAAATGGACGGGGGCAAAATAGAAGAGGGGGCCAGCAGCCCACCTCCAAGTGACTTCAAAAAACTCCGTGTGCCCGCCCGGAAAACAGACCCCAGGGGGCAGCACGTACAGATGGGTCAAGACAAACTAGACACCTACGACCACAGGACACCAGTGGGAGGAAGATTAAGATACCACCTCCAGGAGTGGAGAGAAATCACATCAGACAAATGGATCCTCAACATTATCCAATTCGGATACTGCATAGAGTTGGAGGGGAGGCCAGCAAGCAAAAAACCAAAAAGAAGGCCACTAGCAAGCAAGCAGCTGCAGTGCCTTCAGGAAGAAGCAAAAGAACTCCTGCAGAAGCAGGCCATAGAACGGGTACCCTTCAAGGAAAGAAACACAGGGGTATACTCAACGTACTTCCTGGTACCAAAAGTAGACGAGACAATGAGACCCATTCTCGATTTAAGGTTCATGAACAAATTCATAAGAACGCAAAAATTAAAAATGACCTCCCTGCAAGAGGTGCTCCCACAATTGCAGATCGGGGACTTCATGGTCACTATAGACCTCAAAGACGCATACCTGCACATCCCAATGAACAGAAAGCACAAACACATGCTCAGGTTCACCGTCGGAGAAAGCCACTACCAGTTCACGACACTGGCCTTCGGTCTAAAATCGGCTCCAAGAGTTTTCACAAAGTGCCTCGCAGCAGTCGCAGCGCACCTAAGAAGGCAAGGAATACACGTATACCCTTACCTGGACGACTGGCTGGTGAAAGCAAACTCATACCAGAAATGCAAGCTGCACGCACATACAGTGACCAGCACGCTCATAAACCTGGGGTTCTCCATCCATTGGAAGAAATCATCAATGGAGCCAGAACAAGTGAAGATCTTCCTGGGAGCACAGATCAACACCTTACAGGGCAAGGTGTTCCCCAGCGAGAAGAGGGCGAGGGCGCTGGTGAAGGAAACTCGCCTCTACCGGAAGGGACAAGCTCGGACAGTGAGGACTGCGAGCAAGATCATGGGGATGATGGCATCATGCATCCACCTGGTACCGAATGTACGACTCCACATGAGACCCATTCAAGAATGGCTACAGGAGCAATGGTCACAAGCTACAGGCAGTTGGGAGGATCTAGTGGTTGTAACGCACGCAGTGCAGAAGGAGATGACATGGTGGACCATGGAGAACATAGCAAGGGGAAAGCCTCTAACGCCCCCAACGCCAACAGTGACCATCACCACAGACGCATCCCTGAAGGGATGGGGCGCTCACATGGAGGAGCTCAAGGTGAGAGGACTGTGGACACCGACGGATGCCACAAAACACATCAATTACTTAGAATTGAAGACAATCTTCCTTGCACTGAAAGCCTTCCAGACAAGACTGTACAATCACAAGGTGTTGATACAAACAGACAATACCACTGCGATGTTCTACATCAACAAGCAGGGGGGCACCCAGTCAGCCCCGCTTTCAACGCTAGCACAGGAGATATGGAGATGGGCAATCCCTCTCAAGATAGACCTGCTGGCCATACATCTGCCAGGGAAGGACAACATACAAGCAGATTGGCTCAGCAGGCAGACTTCGGCATCCCACGAGTGGGAGCTCAATGCTCAGGAGACAAGGCACCTATTCGACAGATGGGGAACTCCATCGTTGGACCTGTTTGCCACACGCCAGAATGCAAAATGCCGAAGCTTCGCATCCAGGCAGCCCGAGGAGGGGTCACTGGGGAATGCCCTATGGATAGATTGGTCAAGGACATTTGCCTACGCCTTTCCCCCGATACCACTGATGCACAGAGTACTGAGCAAGTGCAGAGCGAGCAACATGACACTGATACTGGTCGCACCACAGTGGGCGAGGCAGACATGGTACTCGCAGATCATGGAGATGACACAGTGTGCACCCCACAGATTCAGCAGGAGGAAAGACTTACTCTCCATGCAGAACGGAGAGGTGCTGCACCCAGAGCCAGAGAGCATGAGCCTAGTAGCGTGGCTCCTGAGGACATAGAGTTCGCACATTTAAGATTGCCAGAAAGACTTCACAATAAAATGAAGAGGGACTCCACAGTGCTAAAGTACCTGACGCACTTGCTAGAGAAGAACCTTAGCTCATCCTCCTTGAGGGTTCACTTAGCAGCAATAGTCGCCTACACTAGGGGTGCAACGTGCAGGAGTTTCTTCACATCACAGGTGGTGAAGAGATTCCTAGAAGGGGCGAAAAGGATCGCACCGCCCAAGCGGGTGCCGCCACCTGCATGGAACTTGAACATAGTCCTAACGGAACTCATGAAAGAGCCCTTTGAACCGCTCCAGGTGTCCTTAAAGATGCTGACTATGAAAACAGCTTTCCTGGTTGCAATAACGTCCCTACGCAGAGTAAGCGAGCTTCAGGCTCTGACGCTACAAGAACCCTACATACAAATACACAATGACAGGGTTGTGATGAGGACTGACCCAAACTTCATGCCGAAGGTGGTATCTAAATTCCACATGAACCAGTCTATACAGATACCGAGTTTTTTCCAAAAAACCAACTACTGCCGCTGAGCGAGCTCTGCACACCCTGGACGCCAGAAGGGCAGTCATGCACTACATCGAAAGGACGAAGGGACACAGGAAAACAAAACAGTTCTTTGTGTCATTTGCCAACAGTTACATGGGAAAAGCAGTAACCAAAAAGACAATTGCACGATGGATCGCACAGACAATCCAACTCTGCCACAAGCGTGCAGGACAAGAGCTAGCAGAGGGGACACGTGCCCACTCCACTAGGAAAAAGGGCGCTACAATAGCCTTCCTGGCTAACACACCCATACAAGACATATGCCTGGCGGCAACATGGGCTTCGGTGCACACGTTCACGAAGCACTACTGTGTGGACATACAGATGAACAAGGAAGCTCAAGTTGGACAGAAGGTGCTACAGCACATATTCAATACCCAACGCTCATCTTCCACCCAACCGCCACAGAAATGAGAAACCGCTACAAAATCTATGCACAGCATAGTGAATCCAGAAAGATTCACGCTGCAAAACGAATAGTTTTCTTACCTGTCGGTGTAGTTTTGCAGCTTGAAGATCTTTCTGGATTCACTAGCGAACCCACCCACCTCCGCCAGAAAGATGAGGCTGGAGAGAGAAGAGGTGGTTAACAAAAAAAAGGTTTTTAAAAAAGTACAAAGCGGTAAAATACCAACTAAACAGAACATTGCCATTACTTCGGAAACGAAAAGAAACACGGAAAAAAAAGAACCCGAAGATGGCGCCCAAGAGTGGGAGCTTCCGCAGGAAGCATGCCGACGTCACCGGAAATACACCCATGGGGGTGTGACGCCGACGCCCACCTGGGCTAAGAAAAAAAAAAAAAAACAAAGAAAAGACTACGAATCCGGACCCAACCACAAAACCGCGGAATAATGCACAGCATAGTGAATCCAGAAAGATCTTCAAGCTGCAAAACTACACCGACAGGTAAGAAAACTATTCGTTCCCTCACGATCATCACCACTGTACACCGATCATCACCACTGTACACCGCCAGGAGAATTAACAAGCCAGAGTCTCATCAAACTCCGTTGAACAAGCATTTCCAATGCAATAGGTCTCAAATTTGCGAGCGTTTAAGCTAATGGACAATGCCTTTTATTGATATGTTTTGATTATTAACACATAAATAAAGGGTACTGTCATTTACAATGCCAATAGCTCAGATTCTTGTAAATGCGAGACCTCGTCCGCCATTGTACCGGGCTACTTGGAAAGTGAAAGCGTTCATGGCATGCTGAATGTGCCTGCAGTAGAAGAAACTCATTGAAGAAAATAGTGCTGACAGACTAACTTACTGTGTAACAACAAAAATAAAATGTCCTGTCCTCATGGGCTGTTACAAATGAAGACAAGGCGGTACTAAGGAGGGACTAACAAGGCTATTAACGAATCAGAAGCCAGCATTTATGTAGGACAATGACACAAGCCAATGACAAATATGGGCGGAAAGTGGGCTGAGCTTCAAGTCCATACAGAATACAACATGCCTCACAGACAGCACATGCGCTGCCCAGGCGCGACCTAAAATTGAATAGTACAAGTAACTGAGCCCTACAAGTGCAAGTCAGACAACTTAGTGTAACTTACAGAGTGCCGGGCAATATCTTCTAAGAGGAAACACATAATCACAGGCACGCCACGGTCAAAACTGACTCATGTACACTTGCTCAGCATTGTGGAAATAGACACATGCCCACTGTATACCACTGTAGAAACTGACCTATGCACACTGGCACACCACTGGGGAAACTGACCTATGCACACTGGCACACCATTGTGGAAACTAATCCAGCACATTAGCACACCATTGTGGAAACTCCCCCAAGCACACTGCCATGCCATTGAGGAATCAGACCCGTGCACACTGGCACACAATTGTGAAAACGTACTCATGCACACTGGCACAAAACTATGGAAACTAACCGAGGCACACTAACACGCCATTGTGCAATCAAATACATGCCTCCTAGCGTGTTATAGCACTAACTAACCCATGCACACTGGCACACTATTATGGAAAATGACTCATGCATACCGGCACACCTTTGCTTCATTGGACCTGTACACACTGGCACACCATTGCGGAAACTAACCCATACACACTGGCACGCCATTGCGGAAACTAACCCATACACACTGGCACGCCATTGTGGAAACTTACTGATGCACTCTGGCACGCCATTGTGGAAACTAATCCATGCACACTGGCACGCCATTGTGGAAACTCACTGATGCACACTTGCACGCCATTGTGGAAACTGACCTATGCACACTGGCACACCATTGCGGAAACTGACCCATGCACACTATTGCAGAAACTGACTCATGCACACTGGCACACCATTGCAGAAACTGACTTAGGCACACTGGCACAACATTGTGAAAACTGACCATGCACACTGGCACACCATTGTGGAAACTCACTGCTGCACACTGGCATACCATTGCGGAAACTAACCCATGCATACTGAAATGCCATTGTGGAAACTCACTGATGCACACTGGCACACGATTGTGGAAACTGACCCTCTGCGAAGTGCAAAAACACTCTGCCGCAATACACAGAGCTCCACAAGCGGCGGAGTTAAATAGAAAAAATGCTGTTCGTGTTGATTGCACAGTGCAGGTTGCTTGTCCGTACTGTTCAATCATTGCGAACAGCAACATGCACCGCGCAAGTGGTCCCTGCTTTCATTTTCTGCCGCTCGAGTAGACTTTTACTTGAGCTGCAACTTTCTCAACGCGAACGGGCAGTTTCTCAACGCAAGCTGTCGTGAGCATACACGACCACTCGCAATGAGAAACCTGAGCCCCCTTGTAAAGATATTTGCCGGAATGTTGATTTTCCGCGCTAGCCAACTTGATGTTGCCGATTGCGAACGAGGAAAAATCCCGCCAGGAGTATGATTTTCCTTGCTCATGATCGCCAACTTGATGTTGACAAATGCGAGCGAGGGAGAAACTACACTCCGCTACGTGAGCTGAATTTTTCGGAACTCTGCGAGCGCCGCGTAATGCGGAGTGCGAAAAACTACACAAACTCCGCAAGCAGATCGGAGTTCACCGCCCAGGGTTAGTGTTTTCCCATTTTCACACTACCGTACAGCAACCTGCCTGTGCAGTGTGACAGACACAGCTCTTCAAGGAACACTTTGGTGTGCTGAGTCTCCAAAATCTGTTCTGACTGCTACCTAAAACTGATATTTTGCGGCTGTTATACTGGAAAAATGCTTTAATAAACCAACTCTGTTATCAGCAACAATTTGAAAGTTAACTTAGAAGGTTAATAAATGTTCTACAAACATGTTTGTGCAATTTGTAAATAACAAGTGACAGTCAACGAGGGGCTGGCTCGGTCTATCATTCTTGCGAGGCAAAGAAAACAAACGTGGTCACCTGGACAATAGTGACACCTTGTTTGTGTAGTGCTGGGAAGATATAGGGCTGGTCCACAAAGCGCTGTATGCTAACACGTCATTATCGATTAAATGTCAACTGCGGCATGGCAAGGGTGCCCAGGGCTTCATTGTCAGCCAGCATAGAGACCCTCTACAATTAAAAGATACCCATATTTGGAGTGCAATGTACCTTCACACGTGATACCGGGTGCCACTGCACCTCCTGCACCAATGACAGCTAAGCCCTTGAACTCCGCTGCTTTTTCACTGGAATAAATACATCTAGCAGATGGAGGCCTTTATGGGGCGGTCACTTCCGTGCACGGCATTCCTGGGTTTTACTACGGCCCTTGGGGTTCGTGAACACTACGGCTCTGTGCCAGCCGGTGCCATCTTTGGACTCTGGGGGCCTGCAGTTACGAGCCTCAGTAGTCTGGCCTGCCATTAAACCGCAGCCGCTGGCACGGGTCAGCTTCACAGCAGCCCGGCGGCGCACGCCCCAACGAGGCACCTTTTATGGCGATTGATTGGAACGGAGCCCTCGGGGTAAACATTTGTGAGGGGTCAAGACGCCTGACCTTTCTCTATGACGGAGGATGCGTCCATTTTGTCCCATTTACTGAATCGGTCTCAAACAGTTTAGTCGAGTTTTAGGTCGGCTTTCGGCCCAAGAAAACACACGCGGATACTACTTCAAGATATGTCTGTGAGGGGCAGACATCAGCGGACCCTGGAATAAACATTGCAGCAGATTGTAGGTTTAGCCGTCTTTACAACGCCATTTTTACATCGCAGTGCCTTCATTCCGCATTTATTACCACGCAACTTTACGTATGAGGGTTAAAAGAAGTCCCCCCAAAAGTATTACATTTAAATATATATATAGGTATACATTTATTTAAACATACCTTACCAATCAACCAGGCGGCTTTGTAAAGCGTGACTGCTTACCCATAGGAGTCTCAAGGCGCTGACCTTACTAATACTTATCTTAATTAGACTAAGAATGCGCGGTATTGGCACGCGAAGTAAAAGCAAATGTGTGCTAAAAATGTGAGGTAAACAATGCGTTATAAAGGCATGCGGTGTTTTTACACGCGTTGTTACATCATACAATCGCTAGGCCTTTACCTCGTGTCTTTACCACACATTTAAGGTAAGTATAAGGGACTGAGGGGTCTCTCAAAAAGATCAAAATTAAATATATATTTGAACTTACTTTACTAATACTTACCTAAGTTAGCCTAATATTGTGTGGTTCTGGCATGCAAGGTAAAAACATATGCATGCTAAAAAATGTGGGGTAAAAATGCGTTGTAAAGGCATGCAATGCTTTTACCTGGGTTGTTCCATCATGCAATTTTACTGTGGCAACAGTCTTAAGCATCGGATTTTCAGATTGCAGTGCCTTTACCATGCAAGTTTATACCACGAATAGGCCTTTACTTCGCATGCCTTTACCACGCATTCAAGGTAAGTATAGGAGGCTGAGGGGTCTCCCCCTCCCCGCAAAATATAAAAATGATATATAATACATATATATATGTATATACTTACCTTAGGTGGACTAATAATGTGTGGTAAAGGCATGTGAGGTAAAAGCATTTGCGTGCTATAAAAATACAGGCTCAAACATGCCTTGTAAAGCCATGCGTTGTTTTTCCTGTGCTGTGCAGTCATACAATTGTTTACTGGGCGTTAGGTGTGGGCAGTAGGACTGGGTGGGTAGCGGCCGCACTGGTATGAGAAACTGTGCGTTGACCTAAGGATGGGGTTGAAACAGATCTGCAGGCTGGGTGTCTCCACATCTGGAGGGCTCATCAGTAACTGGCTGGAGTGCGGGTGTGAGCATTGGGTTGTGAATACTTAGAACTGACCTTGGGTCTCTCATTATCTTGCCTGTGGATAAGTTATGAGGAGTGTGGTGTAGGATTGGGAACGTAGGGGTATGAACGCCTGATTACATCCCAAGAGGGGTCTTAAAGTCCCCCACTATTGCCAGTTTTGGAAAACTTCCGGAAGCGGGGTAATGGGGGTGTGACACCACAGAATGGGCCTTCAGGTCCTCAAAGCCTTGCTTGCGTTGAGTACGCTGTGAGGGGCGTGGCCATGGAGCAGCGGCGTAGGGATGGTAGGGTCCGTGGTCCCCGCTGGTATCCTTCTTGAATACTCTAGTAGCAGGGCTGGATTAACCATTAAGCAAAATAAGCACATGCATAGGGCAACAAGGGAAGGGGGGCACCACAGAAATCTTGCATTGCCGTATTTACCCTGGACCATATAGTGCAAATTTGCAATTGTTGCAGTTAGAAAAAGTAAGAGAAAACTTTTTGAATATCAATACAGTGGAAGTATACAAGAATAAACATTATTTCCCATCTTACTGTAAGTTGTATTTCATTTAGAAAAGACATTTTATTTTACGGTTTATTATTGTTTACATTCTGAATTAGATATATAGGGAGTGCTCCACAATCATTTAAGTACTTAGGGATTCTAAAGATTTTAATATGGCCCTAGACTTACTAAGGCAAGCTGTGAGGGGCACACAGCTGCTGGTGCTTGATAACCTCTGGATGGGCCTTGCAGACCGTCAACTATCACCTTGTTGAGTGATCTCACAGGGGTTGTGCTTCACCTCGGGGGGCTAGGGTCATGTATGCTTGGTAACATCTCAGGATGGGACTTTGACATTAACAATATTGCCCACATTGGATGGCCTCTGATGGGCTTGGTATGGGCCAAGCCCATCAGAGGAAGTAAATTCCGGGTCCAGCTAGCCTATGGCATAACCTGGGGAGGGCCCCGAGCCATGGTTGGGCTTACTTGGACACCTTCCGGACTTTATATCCTGCCAGTGGGGTTTTGGAAAGAGCTATTCCCACCTGCAGATATCACCCGCTGAAGAAGTGTGATTTCTATAAAATCTGACTGTAGAACCAACAACGTAGGCTGTATTTCCGGCTATGGCCACTGGAGGTGCCCTTCGCACACTAAAAAATGTTCCTGCCCATAGAGGGTTTATTGATAGGTCAGTTAACCTCGAGGATTTTGCTGTCAGTAGGAGGGTAAAATAGTGGCAGCTGCGACATCTGACTTGGTCTATGGTAACCCACACAATGCTATGTTGTGTTTTGAAGATTTATAGAGCGTACTATGACCTATGAGGGTATTCTGGTGCTGAGCAGGTGTGATTCTAGCCAACCCTGGGTATTAATGGGATTACGCAAAAGCCCATGTCACGACCTTCTTGCGGAATTCAGGCCCTGTGGAAGCTCTTATGTGTTGGACTGATGCAGGAGAAGGCTCTGCCACTGGATCTGGTTTTCCATATGCATGAGATTTGTGCAAGTAGGAGTCTGGACGAGCAAAGGTATCTGGAAGGTTTGTGAAAGCAGTTGCAATTGTTGAGGTATGCTGAGCCAGTGTTATGTAGTGCCTCAAATGTGTGGGTGAGGAGTTTGTATTATGCTCAGTTGTATATAGGTAGCTAGTGGTACTCTTTCAGGTGTGATGTGAATGCAGTGTGGGAGGTTGAGAGTGATTCTGGTTTAAGTGTTCTGAATGCTCGTGAGGCTGCTGGTGAGTTCATTGTTCATCCTGACATAGACAGTGATCCAGTCGTCCAGCTGCTAATGACGAGGGCGTGAGTGACAGTTGTCCGGATGCTGATTGGGAGCCATTTGAAAATGTTACTCAGCAGCTTTAGTGTAGGGTAGCATGAGGCGGTGATGGCAATGACTTAGGTGGTCATGTCAAGTTTGGTCTGTATTACAATCGTGAGGTTCTAGGCGTGGGTGGTGGGGGTGGGCAAAGGCCTTAGCTCTGTTGGCCACCAGGTGCAGCGTCACGTAAAGTGCTCTTCCTATTTCGGTGTTCAGCTACAGACAATTGGTCTTCATCCAGTGGGTGGTTTCAGTCATGCATGAATTCAACTCAATCTGGGTATTGGGTTTCTTGTCCGAGAGTTGCATGTCATCTGCATAGACGTGGTAGAGGAGGTCAATGTCTTGAGATGCTGGCTCGAGGAATCATGTATGTGTTGAAGAGGGTCAGGCTCAGGGAGGTCCTTGCGGGAGTCCGCAGATTAAGTCACAAGTGTCCGGTGACAGGCTTACTTACTGGGTCTTTCCAGTCAGGAAGGAGCAGGTCTATCGTAGTGCATGTCCTTGGATCCCGTTGTTGTTTAGGCGTTAGATTGGGATGGGGTGGTTCACTGCATCAAACGCTGCAAAGGGGAAACAACCTTTACAACGCAACTTTTACAACGCACTACCATTACAACGAAACTTTTACAACGCAAAAACTTTTACAACGCATACCATTACAACGCATGTTTTTACAACGCAAGTACTTTTACAACGCATGCCATTACAACGTAAGTATTGGTAAGTATATAATTATATTTAATATTTTATATGTTTTTTTTTTTTTTAAGTTTTCAGTTTTTGGGTAAAGGGGTATTTTTAGGGTTCAGGGTCAGTTTTCAGTTTTTGGGTAAAGGGGTATTTTTAGGGTTCAGGGTCAGTTTTCAGTTTTTGGGTAAAGGGGTATTTTTAGGGTTCAGGGTCAGTTTTGGGTTTTTGGGGTACAGGGGTATTTTTAGGGTTCAGGGACAGTTTTGGGTTTTTGGGGTACAGGGGTATTTTTAGGGTTCTGGGTTAATTTGGGTTTTTTGAAGTACAGGGGTACAGGGTAAAAAAAAATTAAATTAATTAAATTAAATTACATTAAATTATATTAATTACAATTAATTAAAAAAAAATATATTATATACTTACCAATACTTACGTTGTAATGGCATGCGTTGTAAAAGTACTTGCGTTGTAAAAACATGCGTTGTAATGGTATGCGTTGTAAAAGTTTTTGCGTTGTAAAAAATTAGTTGTAACGGTATGCGTTGTAAAAGTATGCTTTGTAACGTCATACATCCCTGCAAAGAGGTCAAGGAGGATGAGAATCTCTCTTTTTCATCTGTCCAGAGTCGCTTGGATGCCATCCATGGCAGTAATGAGGAAAGTTTCCGTGCTGTGGTTGGGTCTGAAACCAGAATGAGTGGTGTCAAGAAGTTTGTGGTCACTGAGGTATTTGGTGAGGCATCTGTTGTAGTTCTACTCTAAGACCTTGGTCATGAATGTTAGTAGAGAGATCAATCTGTAGTTGTAGAGGTTTGCAAGATTGGCAGAGTATTTTTTATTTTTTTTATTGGATTTTTCCCCCGATTTATATTAAGTAGGGCAGATAGCATGAATACATCAACAAATCCATAAACGAAAAACATGAGACAATTCAACAAAGGTATGTTAAATCTAAAATCGTTCTCATAAGATATTGAAAGAGAACCAAGCAACAGAGCATCACATGATTAAATTACATTGGAATTCATCATCAAAGCATCGAGAGAAAAAAAAAAAAGAAAAGAAAAAAAACAAAAAAAAGGCCAAGAGAGAAGAAAGAGAAGACTCTAAGGTGAAAGAAGAGAAGAAAAGAGAAAAAGAGAAAAGAAGAAAAGACAGAAAAAAACGCCTTTTTTGACAATCTGCTAAGACAACAAACATACAGAGGCAGAGTCAGTCCAATTCCCCTTGAATCCAGTGTTGGAGAGGCGCCCAAATCTTCATACCTAAAGCTCTTTTTTTCCGACCCTTTGTTCTGTAAATAGCTAGGTCTAAATTATACATAGCTAGCAAGCGAGCTCTCCAGGTAAAAAAGGAAGGAGGTTCTGGACTGATCCACTCCTGTGTGATGCATGCTCGCATGATAGCCTAGATATAAAAATTAAATATCTCTTCCCTTCTGGAAATAACGCAGAAGACTGCCCGATCAGAGCTAGTTCCTCTGTCAAGGTAACTGAAACACCTAGCATCGCTGTTAAGAAAGTTTGAATTGCAGACACCAATGAGCTTAGATGAGGACACGAAAAAAACATATGTGCTGTGTCAGCAGCACACAGTCCACAACTACTACATGATGTGCCCACCGTTGTCCCCCATTTAGAGATTTTCAAAGGCGTATAGTATAGATCAAACAAAGCTATATAATGCTGTGTGCGTGATCTGCCAGTTATCAAAATAGTGTTGGCCAAAGCAATAGATTGCTCAAATAAAATAGTGTTGGTACCTAGCTCTTCCGCCCATTTCCCTTGATGAACCGCTATGTCGTCTGGACATGATGAAACTAATAAGTTGTAAAAAAAAACCCTATCCTTTTTTTACTATACATACTATCAATAAGAGGAATCCTATACAGGCCAAGACGTTCCTGAGGTCGTAAAGTGTTAAAGAAATAAAATGATCATTCTGCCATAGATCTCCCACACAATGAATTCCAAAGTTGCGCCATCTGAGCATTATATGATCTCTAAAAATTGGGGGGGAAATACTAGATGATGACAAAGGTGTATATAGCAAAAAATGTTGAATCCCTAGGTGGCGCCTAATTAACTTCCATGCCCGAACGCTGCTTTTAAAATCTTGAACTTGGTTTGTAGTTTGTAGTAGCTGGGTTCCACATTTTTTATAAGGCAGCCACGGGACTCCACTCCCAATGGAAATTCATATATTGATGGTGTATGACTCATTAAAATTCGTGCCTTAGCACCTATTATCAGAGGGGTGATAAACTGTAATACTGAGGCGACGTAGTAATACATGAAGTGTGGTACGCCCCACCCGCCTCTTGCCTTTGGAAGAGTCATCTTCTAATATGATCTGCGCTGGCGTTTGTAGCCCCACAAAATTCTAGCAGCCATCCTCTCTAATTGCTTAAAGCAGCTAGAAGGAAATTCAAGAGGAATTGTTCGGACATATATAAGAATTTCGGAAGTATCATAATTTTCAAAACGTTATTCTGACCGTACAAGGAAAGATGAAGATGATCGAAATGCTCCAATGAAGAAATAGCTTTTTTAAGGACTGGATTTAAATTAAGTTCTGGAATGACAGATACAGGGGTTGTGATTTTAATACCCAGATATGTCGCTACTGGGACAATATTAAAATGTACAGGAGGGTTCTGACCAACGAATAATATTTGGGTTTTAAGCAAGTTTAGTTTATAACTTGAAAAGACCCCGAACTGGGTCGCACGTTCTTCTATCTTTGGTATTGCCCTAGAGTTATTAGTAGTAGTCACAACAATGTCATCTGCGTAAGCGAGAGCTCTATAACTAATATTTGCAACCAGTGCAGGTACTATGTCCACCGCTTGATTCATAGGATTTCTTTAGCAACAGGGGGACAGTTGCATGTTTCCAAGTGTCTGGGATGGTCATGGGAAAATTGGAGGAATTCAGAATGGGTGTGAGCAAGGCACTGATGGGTTGCACACTCATGCACACTTTGCATATTCCCCACCAGGCTGTAATACACAACCTGGTGTGGAATATGCACAGGCCCACACCGCCTGTCTGAGAATGAACCACAGTGCTCAGACCAATCACAATGCTGCATTGCAGCGTTATGATCAGCTAGGGGAGCCTGTTTGTGCTTCCTGCTTAAAACAGGAACAGAAGAGGACGACACAAGGTGAGGCGGCGGTCCGGCAGAAAAGTAAGGATTTTTTAAAATTTTGTGGTGAAGAATTGAGAGAGATTGCTGCAGAAGTCCAACGAGTGAGTAATCTAGTAGTAGGTGGCCACTGGTGAGGTGAAATCCTTCACAATAGTAAAGATTATTTGCTTCTGTTGGCGCTGGCATCGATGCGGACCGCCAGAGCAGGGCGTTTGGTGGTCCGGATCATGTGGTCGTAGCATCTCAGGGCAGACTAGAACGTGGTTCTGTCCGTAATAGAAGGTTTCCCACACACTGCTACTGCCCTTGCTACCACATGTTGCCAATCCACCACAGAGCTCTACAAACCTGGTTCACTCTCTGTACTTTCCACTTTCAAGGACAGTCTCCCACCTCCTGATTCCTGCCGTGTAGAAACCCGATTCAGAGTTTTGTAAAACTGCCCAAAATAAAATGTCCATCTCGCAGGCTCCGATCTCCCCCTCCAAGAATTACCTCTGACAGCTGAGGTTAGCGCTGTGTTTTTAAATCTTGGAGGCGGAGTTTGGAGCATGTGGCAGTCTTACATAGTGCCAATAAGAGCAGAGTATAGAACTATGTTTTTGTTTGCGCTATGCTATTAAATTGACACAAACGAAATGCTGATAGTCCGTCACCATACATACCAAGAGACCCCATTCAGGCAGAATGCCTCTGCTGCAATATTAGTCGGTGGGAAATATATATTCTCCCATGTTTTTTAAAATCTCCCACTTGCCTGCACTGAGATGTTGGCATGTATGCAACCTTTTGATGTCATCAGCAGGCAAAGGGTGTGTGATGAAACCAGCTCTACGCCTGGGTGAATTGACACTCATAATTTACAGACAGAATGGTGACTTTGAAAACTGGGGCGGCTGGTATGAGCACCAGGCTGGCACTCACAAGCGCTGCACCAGAACCTTATCAACCTGATGCGACTGAGTGTGCCCCAGCCCGAAGTGCCTGGCAGAGGTGGCCTGTGGGATACGCTTAAGATTATCCAGAAGCTGGGGCCATGTCTTCTCAGAAGTTCCACCCCACCCCGAAAGGCTTCTCGCGTGTTTGTGATGGAAAAAGACACCAGCCCTGCCAGCTAGGCCCTGCCTAGCCTCATCAGAAGGGCCTGGCTCACAGATTTCTGCTGTTGCCATGGCGCCCAGACTCAGACAGGAAATCTGGGAAGGATGGGACTTGATCCAAAATACACACAAGGGCTCGAAAAAGCTTGAAGGAAAGAAAGGAAAGAAGGGAAAAAAGAAAAAAAATCAATGAGCAAGGAGAAAAGGCCATGTGTTCTGGCGAACAAGCGGCGCAAAGTGAAAAATGCCGTGTTATTCCAAGGCCCGGCCCATGTGCGGTGGCCATTTTGAATCGCTCTATTTTTCCCACACTTTTCTTTCCACATTAAGTCCAATTTGTGAAATTTTTAAGGGTCCTGTCCATTTATAAGACGGTTCAAGCGCCTCGCTTGCCAAGTTCAAATTGCTGGATTAGAAAGAAAGCGTTTGTTTTAGGAGAAAGAATGCGTTCTTTTTACATTTCTCTCCTGTTTACTTCAGGCGCCGAGGCACCGGTGCACCCTGGGCCTTTGCCACCACCAACACCACTCTGAATAGGGGACTTGTGTGGAACTATGAGTGCCAACCGCGGGGCTGTATTCCTCGTATGCGAACGTTTTATTCCAAAATACACGGAAACTATACTTAAGGTTACCAGTTGACTCCATACCACTCGTGACACGATTTTCGAGTTCTAGCATTACATAAAAATTCCACTGCATTGTGGGAAGTGCAATTCTAGAATTATATTTAAATCCCCCAATGCATTGTGGGAGCTGTAGTGTTAGAATTACATGTTAAACTTCAATGCATTGTGGGAGCTGTAGTTCTAGCGGTACATTTAAACCCCTAATGCGTTAATGGAGCTGCTGTGCTCGCATTACATTTTTTTACAAACCCAGTGCATTGTGGGAGTTGTAGTTCTACAATTACATTTTTTTTAAACAATTCCTTTTGGGAGCTGTACTTGACCAACTGGTGTAAACTACCAGTACACAGCCAAGTGTAAAAGGACATTTTAGACAGGTGCTGGTTGTTGCTAATAGCATGAAGCCTAGTGAGGTGGATTATGTATAGGGTGATGTGTCCCAACTGCTCAAGAGTACATGGTGCACTCTTATTGAGTGGGTGCAGACCTCGAGCAGAGTGCCAGATTATGAAATAAATGCGCTGTCCGGAGCACTCGTGCAAACTCTGCTGTTGTGGGGACAGTGCTGCAGTGAAAGGCGGAGCAGTGGATGCAAACTGATCAACAGAGGGAGTGGAGCTGCAGAGTTTAAGAGAGAGCATGGGACACCCCTCTTGCAGCGGGGTGCTGGGTGAGAGCCCACTCACTTTCAGGGACCTGAGTCTCTATTTCCAATTGCCCCTCCTACAAGTCACCCTTGAGGGGAGCACTACCTGCGTGATGTAGGACGCTGGCTCTGAATATACTATACCAACATGTGGTATAGTGTGCGCAGAGTGCAGTGGAACCCCAAAGGTAGGCAGAGGTAAAGGTAGGTAGCATTTACTCTCTATTTGTGGTAGTGTGGGCAAGCAGTAAGGCATTTAAGCATTTGTTGCACACACTCAATCAGCAAATGATGACACACACTCAAAGACTGAACTCAGACCAATTTGATTTGGATAAAAATATTATTTAGTCATCATGGGTACACTAGTTTCTGTGACCATGGGGTTTAGGAAAAGAGCTTAGCATTCTGTTTCAAGACTTGCTTGCAATCAGCCTGCTGTTGGGCAGAGATGGTGCCTGAGTAGACAACAGCATCCACTGACCCAACTTTGGAGCAGTAAGAGACGAGTCAGGGTGAGGTTCACTATTTCTCTCCTGTTCCTCGTCAGTCACCATCAGTAAAGGGATGTCAGCCCTCTCATGGAAAAGCTAAATGCGGTTTACATGGATCACCCTTTTGGGTATTCTGCTTGTGCCCAGATTAACATAGGAGGTGACCTCACTAGGATTTTCGAATATGGGGTAAGGGCCACTCCATCTGTCCCGGAGAACCCTTGGTGTCACTGGCTCGAAAACCCACATCTTTTGCCCAGGTTGAAATTCTACCAGTGCAGCTTTTCGGTCATACCAGTGCTTCTGAAGCTGCTGACTGGCCTCAAGAGTTTGCAAGATTTTCCCATGTACTCAGCCAATCTTAGGCCTAGTACATAGTACACAATGTCCTGCTTTGGTACTTGGAGAAGCCTCTCCCAACCCAAGCTTCCTCCTCGAAGCCAATAACAACACTGCAATGCCGCGTCGTGATTGATCTGAGCGCCATGACATGGTGCTCAGCCAGGGGCAGAAGGGGTGGGATTGTACTCCATGCAGGCTGTTATGCAGCCTGGATGGAGAGGTGTGAAAGTGCGCATGACTTGTTTGGGTTGCCCGAGGGGGCCGACCAAGCAGTTATTGCGCACTGCCTCCCATGCCGTGCTCGCTGAGCAGCCCCACCCACATACCTGACCGCAAAGCAGCACAAACATAAAATGATAATAACTGAAAATTATTATCATTGTATGTTTTTGCTTCTCGCACTGCTTGATAGCAGTGGGGCGACGCTCCTCCGCCATATCGGTGGAGCCACCACTGCTTTCTACATCATCTCTATTTCTGTCTGCCTCTACCTCTATTTCATGTCTCTTGCTATACTCTCTTCCCTTTACATCTTTGTCATACTCTTGCATCTTGTCCGGTCCCATTTCTCTTACTCAGCAGGATCATAGGTGAATGTGTTATAAAGAGTAGAAGAGGGATAAGGCAGAGTAGGACACATTAGAAAAAAAAATCCGATTCTGATCAATGGTACTTCACTATTGCAGCAAGGACACCAGTATTGAGGGTAGATATCTTTCTGTTTACAAATATACTTAAACTCAGGCTTCAATTTGAAGAGTAGAAAGCATATGACTTTTTTTATTTTATGCAGTAATCCACTAAACATCCACCAAGTCATCCGTAGCACGTTTTTCCTACGATTAGACACTAAAATGTTATTTCAGGGAAAAAACTCTACTTTTGATATCCTAGAACAACACTCTGGCACCTTAAAGGGTCTTGTTTGCGCTATATAAAACTCTATAAATCATAAATAAAACTCAAGTAGAAAAGGCTTTGTCAATGCTTGTTTGGGCTTTCTTTTTGTACTATTTGGCTGGTGGACCCCAGGCAGCTTGATTGGTTGGTTGTTCTTTGCTCCTTTGGTTCTGAAAGTTTAACTTGTAATTCAATGTTGTTTGGTACCGCTAGGGGTTGAATGAGTGAACAGGAAAGAGTTAATAAATTCAAAGTTGTTCCACACGGTGTTGTGGAGGAGGGTGTATGGGCACGACACAAAACATCTTTTGTGGCTGTCCCTCAGAGTGCCTCCTGGGAGCCTCATTCACTTCTTTGCCCCTTGGCAAATGTGGCACGGTTGCCCCATATTTCCGCAGGGACACACACCATGCCCCCTGGGAGCACACGTGGGAAATGCTGACCCGCGCAGCTGGTACTGCAGAAGGGACAGATCAGGCATCCACAGCCCGGTCTGTGGAAGTGCAACTGGGGCACAAACGCGTGTTGCATCCCCTGGTGGCTTCTACAGTGCTGTACTTGTAAAACAGTAAGTGCCAGGACCCTGGTCAGGAGGCTACCACAGCTCGCACTACCCATTGCCCCTGCAAGTGCTGCCCATGACAGTACCAACACAACTACCAAGCATCACACTCCTACAAGAGTGACATCTCAGACTATTCTAGGACCCTAAAGCTAAAAGATAGGCTTGTGCAGAAGTTATTAGTCATTGTAAATGTATTGTCATTTAATAAACAACTGTTGTTGTGCTGGTGTCTAATCAGACAAACAGTGCACTTAATTGTCAACACCGGGACTTATGCCATAAGTCCCTGTGCTGACAATTAAGTGCCAGTGCTGAGCACCGGAAACCACCAGCATAAATTAAGCACTGAACCATGGATCCTGGTTATTGGGACTTTGTGGAAAACAGTTTGTAGACTTGTCTAGTTTATCATTTGGAGTAAAGTAGAGAGATGGCAGCAACTCTATGGTTCCTTGTTGCCACTTGGAGGAACACATAGCTGGAATGAGTTTAAACTCTCCCGAGGGTAAGCTCTGGGCCCAGAAGAGGGGTTAAATTGTACTTATCTGGGGTTAAAAACTTCTTGCAGTTACCGGACTACTCCTCTTTTGGGGCAGCCCATCCAAACATTAGGTCCCCTCTCCCAGATTACTACCGTGGAGTAACCGGTAAAAATGTAAATCATTAATACTCGGCATTTATATTGAAAACAAAACCTGAATATAGTTACTACACTCTGCTATAATGGGATCTGACATGTCACTAACTGAGTGAATAAGGCCTTCAGTGGCTCTTGCCTGTTTGAACATCCCAGACACACAGACACACAAACAGAGACAGAAATATATGCATACGCACCCAGACACACACAGACAAAAAAACATGCATGCGCACACAGACACAGACAGAAATACATGCTTGCACCTACAGACACATCACATGCATGCAGGCACAAACACACAGACCGAAATACATGCATGTGCACACAGATAGAAATACATGCATTCTCACACACAGACAAAAATACATGCATGCGCACACAGACACAGACAGAAATACATGCTTGCACCTACAGACACATCACATGCATGCAGGCACAAACACACAGACCGAAATACATGCATGTGCACACAGATAGAAATACATGCACTCTCACACACAGACAAAAATATATGCATGCGCACACTGACACACACAGACAGAAATACATGCATGCACCCACAGACACAGCACATGCATGCAAACAGTAACACACAGACCGAAATACATGCATGTACACACTGACAGAAATACATGCATTCGCACACAGACACACACAGACAAAAATACATCAATGCGCACACAAACTCACACACAGACAGAAATACATGCATGCAGATAGAAACGCACCGACAGAAACACATGCATGCACAAACAGACATTATCAGACACAGACACACACCACACACGTCCTCTCTTTGTCTCTCTCTCTCCCCAGCACAATGGTGGGATTGTGCGCCCACCCCCTACTCTCCTCCAGCGGTGCAAAGACGAGGCCTTTAGCCGCTGAACCGTTTAACCTCCTATAATTGGAGTTTAAAGCTGGTTGTTGTGGGCCTCGTTTGGGATTGTCTGCACCGCCGCCTCTATAAACATGGCGAGGGACCCACTCTGAATACACATTTCCAGGCACCTTCCCCAAGTATTGAGTTATGAATTTATTTACTCTTACTACATCATTTATTTACAAGCGTTCCTTACTTTACAGGCCCCTTCTTCAGCTTGAAAATTACACTATACATTTAAATGATGCTAGCCCCTTCCATCCCACAAATCTTAGTCCATATCCCTTTACAGGACATGTTCTGCAAAGATGTGTGAGACATGGCCCAAGCTGTTGTGACCAAGGACGGCTGCTCGGATCCCACTCAGAAACTGAGGTAGAGTCGACTTCCCATTGTACTCAATCAAGAACCCTTTTGACTGAATCAAGCAAGATACTGGTGATGCTAGCAGCCTAAGGGAATGTGTCTCCATGGGTCTCTGTGGAAACATGACTTACAGACCACTACCTGCGAGCTCTGTCTGCAAAAATGTGCTGGTTGAATATAGCCCCAAAGATGTTGCCTTGGTCCCCACCCACACGAAACCCTGCTTACCAAGAGTCACTAGTGATATTGCGCCAGAGTACAATTATAAAAACACGCTGACATCTGAAATCTGGATAGCTCAAGGTGTTCTCACCGACCGTCAACTATTTAAAATCGATTACTAATTATGACTAAACTTACATTCTAATATGATCTTGGAAATAAACAGTATGGAAGGTATTTGAGTTTGGCCAAAATAGTTCCTGATAGATTTCCTCTAAATAATAACCCAGGAACCTGCTTGTCAACGTATTAAACCCCAAACTGTGATCTGGGCGAAAGCCCCTGGTTTGAAGAGTGTGTCAGATTAGAGTCGCAGGGAAATGAAATGAAACTACAGAGAGACATTGGAAGAGCACTAGAAGGACATCTGACATCTCTAAAAGTCACTAGTTGGCAAACATTATTGAATATATTCTATTTGAAGCTCATCGAGGTTTCTGGGCACCACAAAGCCTTCAAGGTACATCTAGACCAATCAGAAGACTGCTGGAAGACCGAAATTATAGTCCTGCACGCGAAGACATGCTGTCCAAAAGCCGCCACTTGCGTCACAATGGTCACTGACCCTGACAAATACAAACCTGCACAATGCAGGCGAATGCAGCATGGATAAACACTTGGACCAAAAAACCCCAGAAACTAGGACACTTGGCCAAAGTTATCCGCTTCACCCGCAGCAAAGGGGAAAAAGTGAGAATAAGAAGCAGCAAAATATTCAACAAATATATTTTTTCATCGAAAGGTTTTCATTGCTCTCTAAACTAAACCCTTAATACTATAAGTTTCAACTCAACCTCCACTTCAATGCAGTGCCAGCTGATAGAGATATTGAGGCAATGTATGATTACCCAGAACAAGACCGTATAAAGGTAGCACTTGATAAAATAACTTCAAGCAAGAAAAAAAAACAATTCAGGCAAAGATTGAGCAAGAACTGAACTGCAGCAGAAATGAAAGCAAGGTTTGAAATGGGCACATAAAAAGCAGTCTAGGGTGTGCTGCCTGTGTAATCATCTATAGCATAATACAGCATAATGTGGCATTTGTGCACCTGTTTTGTAAACATCAAAGGATTTCGTAGTCACTCCTAGGGCCTTATTTAGATCTTGGTAGATCCCGTAGGATATAATGGGATTTATATTTCAGCGGATAGGGTATCCGTCACCGCTGTACTGGAGTAACACATCTGCCAAAATCGAAATTAGACCCTCATCAACAGAAATTCTGCCCTCTTTCCACTAGTACTTATATCATATTCGATACTTGGTCTCTTTCATAACAGCATGTAGGAGTACGTAAAATAGTACTCCTGTAGTAATACATTCCATACTTCTAAATGCATTTGTGAATCAGCCCCTCAGTTTTTTTGGGTTACGCCCATGAGGCTGCTCAGTTGCCTGCCACACTCTCTTAATTGGCACCCTAACTCTGCTAAATAACACCATATTAAACAATTGGTGCCAAAGCAAATAGATCTGGTGTTGGCTGCCAGCCTCGTGGCTCCATCAGTGCTTGTTTCATCATGGTTCTTGTAAAACTTTTTTGTTGGGCGGAACTGCCAGACCCTCCTCGATGTCAATAGAAATGGGCTAAAAGCAAATATAATTTTTGTTCTCAAAACGCATTCATTTCCATAGCAGTTACTGGCACTGAAAGAACTACTTTGTGTGAGTATGAGCTCCTTATAAAAGAACAGAATGCCATCACGCACTGTGTAGTGAGCTCGCGACCGAAGTTGGCTGCCCCATCGCCGCATGCTATAGTGAGTAGAAGACAAAAGTAAATGACACAGTAACCAACCAGTGGATGAAGAGGGCTGACCCACCGCCGCATGCTGTAGTGAGTGGAAGACAAAAGTAAAGGACACAGGAACAAACCAGTGGATGAAGAGCGCTGACCCACCGCCGCATGCTGTAGTGAGTGGAGGACAAAAGTAAATGACACAAGAACAAACCAGTGGATGAAGAGGGTTGAATCACCGCCGCACGCTGTAGTGAGTGGAAGACAAAAGTAAATGGCACAAGAACAAACCAGTGGATGAAGAGCGCTGACCCACCGCCGCATGCTGTAGTGAGTGGAGGACAAAAGTAAATGAGACAAGAACAAACCAGTGGATGAAGAGGGCTGACCCACCGCCGCATGCTGTAGTGAGTGGAAGACAAAAGTAAATGACACAAGAACAAACCAGTGGATGAAGAGGGCTGACCCACCGCCGCATGCTGTAGTGAGTGGAGGACAAAAGTAAATGAGACAAGTACAAACCAGTGGATGAAGAGGGCTTACCCACCGCCGCATGCTGTAGTGAGTGGAAGACAAAAGTAAAGGACACAGGAACAAACCAGTGGATGAAGAGCGCTGACCTACCGCCGCATGCTGTAGTGAGTGGAAGACAAAAGTAAATGGCACAAGAACAAACCAGTGGATGAAGAGCGCTGACCCACCGCCGCATGCTGTAGTGAGTGGAAGACAAAAGTAAATGGCACAAGAACAAACCAGTGGATGAAGAGGGCTGACCCACCGCCGCATGCTGTAGTGA
Source organism: Lissotriton helveticus (assembly GCF_964261635.1). Taxonomy (NCBI): domain Eukaryota; kingdom Metazoa; phylum Chordata; class Amphibia; order Caudata; family Salamandridae; genus Lissotriton; species Lissotriton helveticus. The sequence continues at coordinate 383,471,988 of NC_136062.1, forward strand.
GTGGAACACAAAAGTAAAGGACACAGGAACAAACCAGTGGATGAAGAGGGCTGACCCACCGCCGCATGCTGTAGTGAGTGGAACACAAAAGTAAATGACACAAGAACAAACCAGTGGATGAAGAGCGCTGACCCACTGCCGCATGCTGTAGTGAGTGGGAGACACAAGTAAAGGACACAGGAACAAACCATTGGATGAAGAGGGCTGACCCACCGCCACATGCTGTAGTGAGTGGGAGACACAAGTAAATGACACAAGAACAAACCAGTGGATGTAGAGAGCTGACCCACCGCCGCATGCTGTAGTGAGTGGAGGACAAAAGTAAATGAGACAAGAACAAACCAGTGGATGAAGAGGGCTTACCCACCGCCGCATGCTGTAGTGAGTGGAAGACAAAAGTAAAGGACACAGGAACAAACTATTGGATGAAGAGCGCTGACCCACCGCCGCATGCTGCAGTGAGTGGAAGACAAAAGTAATTGACACAGGAACAAACCAGTGGATGTAGAGGGCTGACCCACTCCCGCATGCTGTAGTGAGTGGGAGACAAAAGTAAATGACACAAGAACAAACCAGTGTATGAAGAGCGCTGACCCACCGCCGCATGCTGTAGTGAGTGGAAGACAAAAGTAAAGGACACAGGAACAAACCATTGGATGAAGAGGGCTGACCCACCGCCACATGCTGTAGTGAGTGGAAGACAAAAGTAAAGGACACAGGAACAAACCATTGGATGAAGAGGGCTGACCCACCGCCACATGCTGTAGTGAGTGGGAGACAAAAGTAAATGACACAAGAACAAACCAGTGGATGTAGAGGGCTGACCCACCGCCGCACGCTGTAGTGAGTGGAGGACAAAAGTAAATGAGACAAGAACAAACCAGTGTATGAAGAGCGCTGACCCACCGCCGCATGCTGTAGTGAGTGGAAGACAAAAGTAAAGGACACAGGAACAAACCATTGGATGAAGAGGGCTGACCCACCGCCACATGCTGTAGTGAGTGGAAGACAAAAGTAAAGGACACAGGAACAAACCATTGGATGAAGAGGGCTGACCCACCGCCACATGCTGTAGTGAGTGGGAGACAAAAGTAAATGACACAAGAACAAACCAGTGGATGTAGAGGGCTGACCCACCGCCGCACGCTGTAGTGAGTGGAAGACAAAAGTAATTGACACAGGAACCAACCAGTGGTTGAAGAGGGCTGACCCACCCCCGCATGCTGTAGTGAGTGGAAGACAAAAGTAAATGACACAAGAACAAACCAGTGGACGTAGAGGGCTGACCGAGTGCTGCATGCTGTATGCTGTGGTGAGCGGAAGAAATTTGTGAATGACACCACAACACTCCGGTGGATGAAGAGGGCTGGCTATAAGATCATATAACTATATTATATGTAGCAACAGTTCTAAGTACTAAAAATGATGAGATATGGTTATCACACACAAGAAACTTCTACAACTTCTAAGCACCTTTCATCACACAGTGCCGTAGAGGTGGTCTTCGGCCCCAAGTGCAAGGGGCCCTTTGATGAAGAAAAATGTTTAGGTAGCAATGGGCACAGTGTGAAAGATGCCAAAATCAAGGAGTATTTCCGCTCTAGTTATCTTTCCTACATTTGTGCTGCACAGTACAATTAAATGAGATTAAGCACACTTATATTGCACACTAATTTCCTCACTAGACAAGTCTTTTTTTCAACTTTCCAAATTTTCACCCTCTGCAAATTTTCCCAGTTTGCCTTTCAACTTCAAAATAGTTTTTTGCCACATGTAAAGTAGTTTTGACCAAATAGTGAAATTATTTCCGTCTTTACTTAAACCTAGCCAAGTTAAAAAATATATACAGAATATCTCACTGAATGTTTACTTTTCCAAAGCTTTTTTATGTACAATGGCAAATGTTTGCCAAGCTTTTTTCCATAATTTTAAACTTGAAGAACTTTTCTGTGCACGGTGGCTTCGTAGAGCTGAAGAAGCCACCTTAGTGGGGCAACTAGAGCCAAATTCCGGGGGGCGGGGGGCTGAAAAATATTTCGGGGGGGGGCTAATTCTTCCAACCACAGACAGAGTGGCTGTAGCCCAGTGCGCATAATGGGTGTTGCGCCTAGGGCCTATTACGAGTTTGGGTGTCCGCGGACTGCCACAGTCGTGATGACGCATCCAGCCACTGCCGCATCATTGGTAAGAGGCTGACCACCTGAATATGACCTAGGCTATCGGAACGCCCTGGGACCACCAGCTCCACCAGGGAATTGCCGTACCCTGGTGAAGGAGCAGTGCTCCGAGGGTGCAACATGCTTGGCGGGACCGCCATGGTCCTGCCATGCAGAGTACGAGTTTCCTCTTAGTCTGGCTGACAGAGAGGCAGCAAAGGGAGCCCTACAGGGCCCCCCTGGGCCCCAAACATATGTGGATGCACATAGGGGGTCATAGCATGCTCAGTTGCTTGCCACACTCTCTTAATTGGCACCCTAACTCAGCTAAAGAACACCCTATTAAACAATTGGTGCCAAAGCAAATAGATCTGGTGTTGGCTGCCAGCCTGTGGCTCCATCATTGCTTGTTTCATCATGGTTCTTGTAAAACTTTTGTTGGGCGGAGCTGCCAGGCCCTCCTCGGGGCTAAGAGCAAATATAATTTTTGGTCTCAAAACGCATTAATTTCCTATGAAATGCAGATTGTCGGAAGAACCAAGTCTTACGTTTTTTCTTAAAGGCGAAGAGATTCTGCGTAGTGCGTAGCTCCTGAGGTAGTATGTTACTAGTGACCGGCACCAGGTAGGAGAAGGATCTGCTGCCCGTTCTAAGCGGCCAAGTTCTTGCGGCTCTAGCCAAGGGGTCAGAAGAAGAGCGAATAGTTCTGATAGGGACATAGTCATGGTACCTCTCCCTCAGATTACTGGCCCCAAAATGTGCCTTGTACTTCAGAATAGACTGGCCCAACAAAGGCAATACTTCACATCTGTGGTAGAACAGGCATGTTAGCATTCTTATTGAGGGGGTGGTTAGCTAAGTTATTGATGGGTGTCTCAATGTTGGTTATGGTCCTAACCCCTCCCCGCCTCCCTCTCTACTTGTGAGCTTGTTATAAATTTCATAGCAAATGTGTTTCAGAGCATGCCTCGTGGCTAGTTTGATGCCTTTTGATCAATTAACAAAACACACAAGGTGATGGACGGAATGTCGCACATTGGCAAAACATTCACCCCCAGTCACAGATCTGGGTATAATCCATCGTTTTTTTTTTGTTGTTTTTTTTTGGGGAGTTTTATATAGCGCGAACTAGAACCGAACCGAATCAGTTATCAGAGCGCTTTATATAGAACCAGTTACGTTACATGAGGACACACTTTCATTTTTTTTTTAGGCACGGGGAGATTAAGTGATTTGCCCAGAATCACAGGGGGTTATTGGCGTTGTTACCGAGACTCGAATACAGATCCCCAGGTCCGAGGTCGAGCGCCTTAGCCGTTAGGCCAACCCCTCTCCCTATCGTTATTTTGCTCACCACGCCACCCCAGTTCAGACATGGCCATATGCAAATCAGACTTGACCCTGTGCCTCATGGGAACAGTCCAGCCGAACTGCCAAGCCATATCTTCCTTGGACTGGAATCTAGCATCCTAGGACCGGTTTCTGGCTATCTGCAGTCATGACGTACTGAGCACGTGACCCACGTCTGGGCATACCCTTCCCACATAGGGCGAACAGCAAAACACACAAGTTGATGGACAGAATGTTGCACATGGGCAAAACATTCACCCCCAGTCACAGATCTGGGTTTAATCCATTGTTATTTTGCTCACCAAGCCACCCCAGTTCAGACATGGCCATATGCAAATCAGTCTTGACCCTGTGCCTCATGTACTGGGGTGAATGTATGACATTGTTCTGCATTCTGTCCATCAATTGTACTTTTGCATTCGTCACCCCGAGTGGGACAGGCAGGCTCAGACGTGAGTCCCGTGCTCTCCATGCCACTGGAGTCAAGCTATCCTCGCTGATGAGGGCTGAAAGCCTGAAACCCGTCCTAGGATGCTTGTTTCCAGTCCAGGGAGGACCTGGCGTGGCAGTTCAGGCTGGACTGCACCCTTTGGGCGCAGGGTCAAGACTGATTTGCATATGTCTGGGTCCAAACTGGAATGGCATGGTGAGCAAAAAAACGATGGATTTAGGCCCAGATCTCTGTACTGGGGTGAATGTATGACATGGTTCTGCATTCTGTCCATCAATTGTACTTTTTGCTTTTGATCTATTAGGCATAACAGGTGTAAAGTAATATTAACAGATGCTTGCATGCCTGTTGCATGTGTTGGTCTAGAATATTTCCATATGCATACATTTTATCAAGATGTATTTTTACATCATTTATTTGTTACTGATGCGTGTAGCCTGGCATTGTTTGTGAGTATAATGGACTCCAAGCACTTTGCAGAGCTCACAATTGTCTAGATGCGGCCAGCAGGCTATGGTGTTCCGGAGTGTTAATCTCCTATAAACATTTCATAAACCTAATTAAAAAAGTAATTCGTGCTATAGTTTCTGAGAGCGCGTGTAGTTTAGCTGCTGCTGAGGTAAAAGAACTAGATACAGAACACAGCGCATGTATCTTCATTCTTTTTTTAAATATCTTTTTAGATCTTACAGACTACGGTAACTGAGGAAAAGTCAGTTTGACTTGCCTTTTTTTTATCATGTTTCACAATGATACAGTATCTAATTGTATGCCTTGTGTGTCTGTGCTACGGATTCTTTTCAGCATTATTTCTAAGTCTTTTTTTCAATAGCTTGATCAAAAAGTGTTGGCCGGTAGTTTTTAAATCAGTTGTACGCACAAAATAGACCAAAGGTGAACAGAGAATCCACACTCTGTCCACATGGGTGGATGTGGGAATGGTGAGTGGGTTTTCATCTCGACCATTTTTTTGGGGGGGGAAATAAGAGGGATTAAATGGTGTCTTTTTTACAGCATCATTTTCCTGACACAATATCCTAATAGCAATAGGGTGCAAAGGCATTTTTAAAGGGAAACTCTTCAATTATTTTCCACTACCCCGGGATCTGTCAGCAACCACAGTTAATCCTTCTCCACGCCGCCATTGTTGTGTGCGCCTATCCAAAGACTGAGTGTCTGAAACGAACATTTAAAGTCTAGAAGGCAAGTATTTTTGCAGGATACAGTGTGCCACTACTTACCATCTAGTGTAGGTCTTATACCAGGATAAATTACTCTAGTTTCAAATACTGCGACGGCCAGTCGATATAAGACCCATTACCTAGCTAGTTAATTGCTTGAGAAAATAAATGTGCCAGAAATAAAATACCACTAGAACTATTGTACTTATATATCAAGATACTTTAGTAGTGACATCTTGAGTAATGAGAACTCTTCCTCTGCCCACATCTAAAGTATTGTCAGGTTGGAGGCCACACCTGGAGCATTATGAGTTTGTGGCCCTTTCTGTTACCCACCCGTGAAGCATTGTGCCCAGTTGGTAACAACATCTGGAGTATTGCAGTCCCTTCTGTTGCCCACATTTGAGGTATTTTGTTAAAATAGACCTTCTCCAAAATATTGTACCACCCTTTGTTGCCATGTCTGAAAGTTTGTGTGAGGCTGGCGGCCACATCTAGAGTATTGTGAGTATTGTGGTCCTTCTATTGCCCATACTTGAATTATTGTGTCCAATGAAGGCCACAACTGGAGTGTTGTAGTCCTTCCATTAAATGGAGTCTGAAATGTTATGTAGAGTGTAGGGCATGTCTCAAGTGTTTGGAGTATCGTGGCCCCTTCTGTTGCGCATATGTGAAGTGATGTACTAGTGTTGAAGGCTACTACTGGAGTGGTGTTACTCGTTGTGTTGCTCACATGTGAAGATTTGTGGCCTGCTGAAGCTCTTGTGTGCTTTGGCAGCATCTTCTACTGCCCACTACTCAAGTATTGCATACAGTAATGCCACTTCTGACCTCTTAGGAACAGATTACGGCACGTGTCTAAATTATTCTGCCCCGTTCTATAAAGCACATCAATTGATCAATCAAGCAGTATAAATATAGTGCGGCTAATCACCCCGGGGGGTATACAGGTGTTGCAGGTATCAGTTGAAGAGCCAGGTCTTGAGGTGGTACGATGAGGGTGACGCAAGGAAGAGGTGTGAGTTCCAGGCTTTGGCGGTGGTGACCTGGGAGAAGGATCGTCTTCCGGAGTGGCTACGGCAGATGCATGGTGTCTGAGCGAGGGCGAGGTGTGTGGAGCGGAGGTGGAGAGAGTTCCAGGCTTCGGCGGCGAGCTGGGAGTAGGAGGGCGAGGTGTGCGTAGCGGAGGTGGAGGGGGAGGGAGATCAAGGCTTCGGGGGCGAGCTGGGAGTAGGATCGTCTTCAGGAGCGGCTACGGCAGATGCATGGTGTCTGAGCGAGGGCGAGGTGTGCGTAGCGGAGGTGGAGGGGGAGAGAGTTCAAGGCTTCAGCTGCGAGCTGGGAGTAGGATCGTCTTCCGGAGCAGCTACGTCAGATGCATGGTGTCTGAGCGAGGGTGAGGTGTGCGTAGCGGAGGTGGAGGGGGAGAGAGTTCAAGGCTTCAGCTGCGAGCTGGGAGTATGATCGTCTTCAGGAGCAGCTACGGCAGATGCATGGTGTCTGAGCGAGGGTGAGGTGTGCGTAGCGGAGGTGGAGGGGGAGAGAGTTCAAGGCTTCGGGGGCGAGCTGGGAATAGGTTCGTCTTCCGGAGCAGCTACGTCAGATGCATGGTGTCTGAGCGAGGGTGAGGTGTGCGTAGCGGAGGTGGAGGGGGAGAGAGTTCAAGGCTTCAGCTGCGAGCTGGGAGTAGGATCGTCTTCAGGAGCAGCTACGGCAGATGCATGGTGTCTGAGCGAGGGTGAGGTGTGCGTAGCGGAGGTGGAGGGGGAGAGAGTTCAAGGCTTCGGGGGCGAGCTGGGAATAGGTTCGTCTTCAGGAGCAGCTACGGCAGATGCATGGTGTCTGAGCGAGGGCGAGGTGTGCGTAGCGGAGGTGGAGGGGGAGAGAGTTCAAGGCTTCGGGGGCGAGCTGGGAATAGGTTCGTCTTCCGGAGCGGCTACGGCAGATGCATGGTGTCTGAGCGAGGGTGAGGTGTGTGGAGCGGAGGTGGAGGGGGAGAGAGTTCAAGGCTTCAGCTGCGAGCTGGGAGTAGGATCGTCTTCCGGAGCAGCTACGGCAGATGCATGGTGTCTGAGCGAGGGTGAGGTGTGCGTAGCGGAGGTGGAGGGGGAGAGAGTTCAAGGCTTCAGCTGCGAGCTGGGAGTAGGATCGTCTTCCGGAGCAGCTACGTCAGATGCATGGTGTCTGAGCGAGGGTGAGGTGTGCGTAGCGGAGGTGGAGGGGGAGAGAGTTCAAGGCTTCGGGGGCGAGCTGGGAATAGGTTCGTCTTCCGGAGCGGCTACGGCAGATGCATGGTGTCTGAGCGAGGGCGAGGTGTGCGTAGCGGAGGTGGAGGGGGAGAGAGCTCCGGGCTACGGCGGCGAGCTGGGAGTAGGATCGTCTTCCGGAGCGACTATGGCAGATGCATGGTGTCTGAGCGAGTGCGAGGTGTGTAGAGCGGAGGTGGAGAGAGTTCCAGGCTTCGACGGCGGGGAGTAGGATCGTCTACCGGAGCAGCTACGGCAGATGCATGGTGTCTGAGCGAGGGCGAGGTGTGCGTAGCGGAGGTGGAGGGGGAGAGATTTCAAGGCTTCGGCGGCGAGCTGGGAGTAGGAACGTCTTCCGGAGCGGCTACGGCAGATGCATGGTGTCTAAGCGAGGGCGAGGTGTGTGGAGCGGAGGTAGAGAGAGTTCCATGCTACGACGGCGGGGAATAGGATCGTCTTCAGGAGCAGCTACGGCAGATGCATGGTGTCTGAGCGAGGGCGAGGTGTGCGTAGCGGAGGTGGAGGGGGAGAGAGTTCAAGGCTTCAGCTGCGAGCTGGGAGTAGGATCGTCTTCCGGAGCAGCTACGGCAGATGCATGGTGTCTGAGCGAGGGTGAGGTGTGCGTAGCGGAGGTGGAGGGGGAGAGAGTTCAAGGCTTCAGCTGCGAGCTGGGAGTAGGATCGTCTTCCGGAGCAGCTACGTCAGATGCATGGTGTCTGAGCGAGGGTGAGGTGTGCGTAGCGGAGGTGGAGGGGGAGAGAGTTCAAGGCTTCGGGGGCGAGCTGGGAATAGGTTCGTCTTCCGGAGCGACTACGGCAGATGCATGGTGTCTGAGCGAGGGTGAGGTGTGCGTAGCGGAGGTGGAGGGGGAGAGAGTTCAAGGATTCGGGGGCGAGCTGGGAATAGGTTCGTCTTCCGGAGCGACTACGGCAGATGCATGGTGTCTGAGCGAGGGCGAGGTGTGCGTAGCGGAGGTGGAGGGGGAGAGAGCTCCGGGCTACAGCGGCGAGCTGGGAGTAGGATCGTCTTCCGGAGCGACTATGGCAGATGCATGGTGTCTGAGCGAGTGCGAGGTGTGTAGAGCGGAGGTGGAGAGAGTTCCAGGCTTCGACGGCGGGGAGTAGGATCGTCTACCGGAGCAGCTACGGCAGATGCATGGTGTCTGAGCGAGGGCGAGGTGTGCGTAGCGGAGGTGGAGGGGGAGAGATTTCAAGGCTTCGGCGGCGAGCTGGGAGTAGGAACGTCTTCCGGAGCGGCTACGGCAGATGCATGGTGTCTAAGCGAGGGCGAGGTGTGTGGAGCGGAGGTAGAGAGAGTTCCATGCTTCGACGGCGGGGAATAGGATCGTCTTCAGGAGCAGCTACGGCAGATGCATGGTGTCTGAGCGAGGGCGAGGTGTGCGTAGCGGAGGTGGAGGGGGAGAGAGTTCAAGGCTTCAGCTGCGAGCTGGGAGTAGGATCGTCTTCCGGAGCAGCTACGGCAGATGCATGGTGTCTGAGCGAGGGTGAGGTGTGCGGAGCGGAGGTTTCTTGTGGGTTGGGGGAAGGTCATGCCGCGGTTCTTATAGTCTGGTCCTTGGTTGTAGAGGGTTTTGTAGGTGTTTGTCAGGAGTATCTGGAGTAGTGTCTGCAGTTCTGAAGGCCGCACTTTGTTTTCTGCACCCCTTCCTACACGAAAGATCTCATGGACTGTGTCCAGGTCTGAAGTCCACAAACTGAGTGCCCATTCCCGCCCTACAGGATACTTCCGGAAATGTGCTTCCGGTCTGGAGTGCTAATCTGATAATGAAGAGCAAGCTAACACCCTGAGCTCTCTGGCAATGCACCACAAGGCATTCGAGCAGTGGGGTTATGTAAATGTACTTCCGGTGCCAGGAAACATAATACAAATTAGAATTAAATTTACTGAAGAAGGTGAACATTCGTTCTACAAAGAAGAAGAGAGCGCGCCTCGAGGGCGAGGTATGAGGCGCTGGCTCTGAGGACCACCTTTATAAAGGAAGTTGATGAGTTAAGTGAGAACTCGTCACACGTACATGTAGCGCCTAGCAAACCACGACACAATTCATAAGTGCCTGGGACGGTGTAAGGAGAGCAAGGCAAGCCAGGGGAGGGCTGGAGAAGTCCCAGCGTTGAATGCCATTGATGGAATATAAAGGGGAGGCCAGAAGGGTTCTAGTGACGTTTATAGTAAGTTAGGTTCTGTACGGCTAATGCAAACAAACAGTCTTCACCGCAGAGCACTAGGGCACGCAGAGACGTCACTGAGAGGTAATCCAGAGGTCTGCCCATGCGCCTCACACCGTCCCCTCACACAGCCCTCTGTGTGTGCCTCTACAATAGCGCCTCTGTGAGGGGAGCACTTGTCAGGGCTCCGCGTGCCAAAGGCACCCACAAGGCTCGCAGTCATTACCAGGTGAGCGACTAGCACGCGGCTCTCAGGTAGGGGCCAGCCAGAGACACAGAGCTAACCCTGCACCCCACAGCGCTTAAGGGGTTCAAGGCTGACGTGCATCGGTGTCTGCTTGTGCTGTCATGCCCAGGAGACAACGTATGGAAATTATATGGTGAGGCCCATACGGATCTGCATATGGCTGGACCACTTCTGTACTAGCAGAAAGGTGTAAAAACGATGGAATGGAATGCTACTTACAAGGAAATACCAGAGGTTAAGATTCATGTACGTATTGTCTTATACTTCTTTACACAAGCTATGCTGAGAATAGTTGCTTCCAGTTCCAGCATTCCCAATGGGCAGAACTCTGCATCGACGGCTTCTAACTGCGCAATAACAGAGATGTACAATTTGAAGGCAGGTGATGGTCAGCCTAGCTTTATTTTTTTCTCACTTTGCGCTGTTTCTTTCCTATTTCTTCCTCAGTTATACCATGCATACTCTCCGAATAGTGTGACACAAGCCATCTACTATGTACTGTGCGGGAAACATCCTTTACAACGCAACTTTTACTCAGCACTACCATTACGACGCAACTATTACAATGCAAGTCATTACAACAACATGCGCTGGAGGGCGCTCTAGGATAGGGAATAGTTTAATTACTATCCAACACCTTCCCTACTATCCACGGAGACTGGAGTTGGAATAGTAAATTAAACTATTCCCTATCCAGCGCCCCCCAACGCAAGTCGTTGTAACGACTTGCGTTGTAAAAGTTGCGTCGTAATGGCATACGGAGTGAAAGCATGCGTTGTAATGTCATACATCCTACTGTGCCGCATACGAAGCGCCTGTTATGTTATTGGTGCTGTCATTGGTCAGGGCATGACGATGTCAATGCTGCCATTTGTGACCTAACGAGTAGTACGTGAGGGCGTTATTGGTGTTTCGAGTCGTGACCATAGCCCCCATTCAGCTGGAGTTATGTATCACCCTGCCAGATTCAGAATTTAATTATGATGGCGGGAGGCAGGGGTAAGCTATTTTTTTCCCACCCGTTTGCAATAACAGTCCAACAGAAAGTTGTTGTATTCACAGGGTCCCTGCACTTCTGTTTCTAATTATCGAGCTACATATGTGGTCATTAGGACTTCCCTCTCCAAGACCTGTTTTCACTTAAAATGTCAGAGCCTGTGAGAAGCACACACATCCATAGGCCGCTACTTTTATGGTACTTTGTCCAAGGGGGGCATTGTATGACAGGACTCTGAATCCAAGGCATGGGTTTATTTCTTCCTACTTACGTAGCGCTTTGAAGGCCGGCCGCAGAGCACTCAGTGGTGCAAGCGGCCCATTCCATGAGTTGTATTGCAGCCATCTTGGTTGTCTAACCACCAATTCTGTATTTTAGGACTTGTGGTTGTGCCTATCTGGATACCAGTGTCATCCTCCTAGTATTACTGTGCTACGGTCTAGCACGAATGCAAAAAGAACAATTGATGGTCAGAGTGCAGAACAATGTCATACATTGATTCCAGTACAGAGATCTTGGCCGAAAGCCAACGTTTTTTTGCTTCGCATGCCATTCCATTTTTAACCCAGCCATATGCAAGTCAGGCTTGACCCTGCGCCCAATGGGAACAGTTAAGTCCGAACTGCCAGGCCAGGTCCTCCCTGGACTTAAAACAAGCATCGGAGGACCGGTTTCGGGGTTTCACACCTCATCAGCCAGAATAGCTTGACTCTAGTTTCATGGAGAGCAAGGGACCCACGTCTGGGCCTACCAGTCTCACTCGGAGTGACAAATGCAATTGTGTGTCTCTTGAGTAGGAGCACAGCATATCAACCGGAGAAGCGGGCTTGGGCGTTTGAGCTGATAATCCCTGGTTGTAGTCCTTGGACTCAGGGCCGGACTGGGTGTGCTGCCGAGCTGGGGGCTGATTTCGTTGATAGGGACCTGCGTGTGAAAAACGAAATTCGTTTTGCTTTTTTTATTTCAATGCGCACGCAGGTCCCCATCAACAAAATAAGCCCCCACCACAGAGAAATTAGCCCCCAGCCTGGCAGCACACACAACTGCCCGGTAGCCAGTCCGGCCCTGCTTGGACTATAGCTCTGCCTAGTATGAGCCGAATGCTGAGACGGACCCTTTACATTATACGTTTTCTCTTTTCGGCCAACAGTATCTTGAATTTCAGAATGTGTCATTTTGTGTTTCTGATTATATGTATAGTCCACCAAGTCCTGACATGTGAAGCAAAGTTGCCAAAAAGAGCCCGGATAGGCTGACTATATCACACTAGACCTATAGTAACTTGTCTACTCTCCACCACAGCCTCGGGTTACATCGGCAGTAGGACTGTGCAAAGTGTAATTTTAGGTTTTCCAAAATTATGTGTATAAACTGTATAGTTATAGGGACTCTCATCCAGCTCTCTTCATTGGGTAGGCATTTATTGTATCATTCAAATTTTTTCATTCACATTTTTCTTCCGCCCACTACAGCAAACAACAAAGGGCATTGGGTCGTCCCGCAACAGCCACTAGCTAACTTCACTGTGAGTGACAACATTCTGTACTTTTCCAAAGGAAACCCTCCCCCAAATAATCCCCTGTAGTGCCAGGGAATACTATAAAAAGTGTGTTTTTTGTGACCAAAAATGCTTGTCCCTTTAGCCAGTATGTTTATTCAGATCGACCGAGAGCTTCTGCAACAATAAACATTTGGAAAAAGCAAAGAATGACAAAACCGCAGAGAGGTGAAAACTTGGTTATTTAACCTGTAACTGCCTTCCTTTCCTTTTAGTTTGCTCTGTCCCTCATTTGGTTCTAGCGTCCGGAAACCTCCAGGTAGCTGCGCGCTTTATAAACTTAAATATAATAATAATAATAATAAAGCAAGCATTGACCAAGACAAACCTCTGACAGCTAATGCTTGTTTAGTTTGTGGTACATGGATGTGCATCACTGTGCAATGCATCATTTTCACAGTATTCCCATTTGCCTACAACAAATAAAAGAAGAGCTGAAAATGGCAATTTCCCTGTTTACAAGAACTGCTGCAAAGTAAGTAGTTTGGAGAAATGAAGCAGTTATACGCCCATTTGTATAGTCCCCCTACATAGTGAATTTAGGGGATCACTGACAGAATATCGGAAACCAAAATATTGTGTGGACAGTATATTGTGTCAAAAAAATCAAGGACAAGAATATAGTGAAGGTAAGTGCAATTGGTAAGTATAGATGTACTATTCGTGACTGCACATCTACGTACATTGAAGATATATATATTGTCAAGGTACATATATGTGGAGTTATATATAGTAAACCTCTGCTTACCTTTAGAAACTTACCTTCATGATATGTTGTTCTCAGTATTCTTGGTACAGTACGTTGCCCTACAATATTTTTGTTTCCAATATTTTGTCTAAACGCCGGCTTTAGATGCATTATTAGCCCAATTTCAATTTAAGTGGGCTAAAAAGTAGTTTTTCCCTACTTTTCTTAATGCCAGTTATATTGGTCCTATCTTAGGCAGAAAAGAGCCGGGGAAGGCGACATAGGTTTATGTTCTGCGCCTCTGTGTGCATTCACCTCGTGTACCTGCAAGAAGAAATGACATAAACACAGGACCATGGATTATGTTCCCAGAGTTCCTTGTTTATTTAATTACTCCAGACAAACATTTCCTGGTTGACGATTGTCCCAAAAATCGTTAAGAAAATCCGTGGGCCTTACTTAGAGTTTAGTGGCTGGTATGCTCTGCCGAAACGTGGCGGGTAGCTTGCCCGCCATAATGTAAGTACCATAGCGCACAATGCGCATGTAATATGGATTATTCTGAATAAGGCCCTAAGCCTTCTTGAGTTCATTATACTTTCTGCGATTTATGTAGAACTGTTTAGCATTGGTTGATGCCTTGGGTACCTTTCATGTAGAATGGGGAACCTAAGGAAACAACATTCTGCACTGTAAAGATTGCATTGTTGCTGCTCCGGCCTTCCAGTAGCTTGGCCAACTATACGCTTCTTAGATATTGGCGTATCTAATATCACTGTCAGAGCAGCCGCGGCCCGTGGAGGGAGTTCGGTGGGGCAGGGAGGCGGTGCGGGGGAGGGGCAAGGTGGGCATCGCATTTTGCGATGCATGCTGCGCTACGAAATTCGTTTTATTTATTAAATTGTTTACTTACCTGCAATTATCCATATTCCGTTGTTTACCACTGTCCACCCTGCCCCTCCCCCGCACCGCCTCCCTGCCCCACCGAACTCCCTCCACGGGCCGCTGCTGTGTCAGAGCCCTGTGGGATAAGCACACTGGGGTGGAATTGTAGCCCTGTTGGGTTAGCAACAGTATATCAGAATTGACACTCTTGTGATTGTGGGTTTAAGCACATGGATTGTGAGGCTAGTTCTGGAATTGCAGCGTTTATGTCCCACCGTCAGATCAGCGCTATATAGTAATTTTAAGAGTCTCAGATCAATGTTAAGGCTAAGTACTAGAATGGGGCTATCGGGAACTGTTCTCAAATGGTTCTCGTCTTTCCTTCACAACCGGTCTCAGAGGTTCAAGATCGACAATGTACTATCTACACCGGTGCCTGCAGATCTTGGGGTTCCACAAGGATCCACCCTCTCTCCTACACTGTTCAACCTCGTTATGGAACCCCTCGCGACCTTGCTTCAAGCATCCAATGTTCAATTCCATATGTACGCTGATGACACGCAACTCTACCTAAAGTTACAGTCCCCGGAAGATATCAAACAGCTGAATTCCACGCTTATTAACACCCAATCCTGGCTGGCCGATAATCACCTCAAACTAAATGCTCTAAAAACTGAGTTCCTACTCATCTCACCTCCGGCGAAAATCTCCACCACCCAAACCTGGCTCAACAATCTAACAGCACTCAATGTCCAACCTACCATCGTGGACTCGGCGAAATCCCTAGGCATCACACTCGACGCCAAGCTCGACATGCAGCAGCACGTCAGCAAAGCCACAAAAGCAGCTAATTTCCAAATTAACACGCTGAGGAAAATTAAACCCTTCCTCCCTGCCAAAGACTTCCAAACTGCTGTACAAGCTCTAGTCATCCCTCGAATAGACTACGGAATTGCGACCCTCAGCGGTCTCCCGCTATCCACAACAGCACCCTTAAGAGCCTCCCTGAACGCTGCCGCGAGACTCATTACTGGCTCAAGAAAGCACTCGCACATATCCCCAGATCTAAAGTCTCTAAAATGGCTGCCTTTTGAAGCCAGAATACAGCTAAAAATTGCAACTATGACACACGCGGCCGTGCACCACAAGGCACCCTACTACCTCGCTCAAAAGCTGTCTATATCAGGTGGGTCGAGATCCAATAGGAGTACTAAAAATCTACTCCTGAAACCCCGTAGATTTCGGAAAGCGAAAACTTACAAACGCTCCTTCTCAGGAATGGCACCCAGGATCTGGAATGCGCTCCCTCCTGAAACACGGCTAATCACCTCCACTGCACTCTTCAAGAAAGAGGTGAAAACAATGCTTCTGGCCAATATTTCCTGACCGCTACGGATGTTGTGTCAGAGACTCTGCATTGCTTGTATCGCTGCTCTGCCTATCCTCGACTTGTTGGGGGCACTATTACGCTACTCTATTACTACCGACTAAGATATGATACACGTTAGTTTACTGATCCACCTGTACGTCATGGTAGTCGGATCAATGACCTGTGCTGCTATATACTACTCCCGTACCTGATCATATATGGAGTGGTTTTATGTTGTTTTTTTTTCATCCATGTTATTACCATGTTACTTACCATGTTATCACCATGTTATTACCATGTTACTTACCTGATCATATATGGATTGGTGTTATGTCTGTTTTTATCATCCATGTTATTACCTTGTCACTGATTACTATATTGTTCCCATTATCTCTGTTTACTATGTTGCCCCTTCCCTGTCTTTGTGAAGCGCTCTGATATCTGTAAGGATCTTGTTCGCGCTATATAAAACTTTGAATAAATAAATAAATAAATAAATGTTTTCTTTTTAGCTTCATGTGTTCAACTTCTCTACATTTTACGCTGCAGCTGAATGAAATGAAACCACAAGTCACATTTCTGCTTCGAGATGATGTTAGCAGGCTTTGGGAAGCTCTAAATCAAACACAGAGCTTTCCTGATGTTCCTTCTGAGGATTTCGCCTGGCAGGCCTTCCTCTCCTTGGCCATCACTTACAAGTCACGCCAGGAGTTCTTACGTGTGTTGCAACTTCTCTGACCCGGCCCCTGAGTCTCCAGGAGATACCCGCACAGTGGGGCTTTGGCTCCGGTATGTGTGCTTCGGCCACTTAAAAACTAAAACACGTGTGTTTCGGTATGAGGCCGATCCATCATACAAGATTTTTGGTTACAGGTCCGGAGAGGAAGGACATTCCTGTTAAATGGGCCTCAGCGGTAAAGTAGTTCCTACTGTGTGCGTGCTCTGCGCACATACCCCAAGGAGAAAGATTGATTAGAGACGGTCCAGCGGACAGCTACCGTGATGGAGCAACATCAGAAACACAAATCTCATGAAAAGAGAGATGCAAGAACTGGAGCGGTGACCAAGTGATGTGGAAATCCACCTGAGGTATGACCAGAGTAGTGGAAGTGAGCATAGGTTGTTCTAGATCAGAGCTGTCCAACCGGGCCGAAACATGTCAGATATTTAGCATGCGTAATTAAACCACAATGGCTCACAAGGGTATAATTTCAAAATATTGTTTTAATTAAGAGACTCATGAATTGGTGACAATCAGTATAGCAAAGTAGTAGTGGGGACCAAAAATCATAATAGCATTTCACAAAAAGCAATGCATCTATTTATTACCAGTCCTAAAGCCCCTATTATCTATAGCATTTCGACGCTGTATATGGTCATCATCAGGATATAGTATGATATGAGGCTATGAAACAACATATACAAGTTTTAACTTGAAAACATACGTGTAGGGTGCTGGTAGATACTTGATCTTGTCCCTGCCAGGATTAACGCTGACTTTGTACGTGAGTTTAGAGCCTTTTTATGCACATTTGTCCAACGTCGCTATCCTGCAAATCGGGAATGGATCTGGGCCTTCCAGTCCAACGTTGGACACCACCTGCTTTAGATAAAATCAACATATTATATATGGAGTGTTTGTAATGTAGGGCTAATAATTGTAGAAGAAATTGGCGTTGTGATCATATTAGTTACTTTAAAAGTATTTTCTATCTAAACCTCAACGTACTGAGTATCTACTCTGCATACGCATGGCTGAGTAGCACCTAGAAGGGCTCTCCATGTGGCATTAAGGCTTATAGAAAACACCCAAAATAGGCAGGTATGAAACTCGTTGCCTACAGAAGGCCCGCCATGAACGAGAGAGTGGTGTAAGTGAAAAATAGAGAACATTTAGCTGAAATTCCGATGGTGTTGCAGGGGTCTCCTAAAGTAACTGAAGGTCTTGGGTCCTGAGGGCTGTAGCTGTTGGTTTCCAGACCACACTGTCTTGTCCTAGACAGCGGGGCCTGGAGAATGGCTAGCTCTGGAATCTGCAACATTCCGTCCATCATCTTGTGTGTTTTGCTGTTCACCCTATGTGGGAAGGGTATGCCCAGACGTGGGTCCCTTGCTCACTAGGCCACTTCAGTCAAGCTATCCTGGCTGAAGACGGCTGATAGCCAGAAACCGGTCCTAGGAAGCTTGATTCCGGTCCAGGGAAGACATGGCTTGGCAGTTCGGGCTGGACTGTTCCCATGAGTCACAGGGTCAAGACTGGTTTGCATATGGCCATGTCTGAACTGGGGTGGCTTGGTGAGCAAAATAACGATGGATTAAACCCAGATCTGTGACTGGGGGTGAATGTTTTGCCATTGTGCAACATTCCGTCCATCATCTTGTGTGTTTTGCAGCTCTGGAATCTGAGCAGAGCTGGGAACCTCTCAGAACCTGCGCTGCCTCGCCAGACTCCATTGGCCTGCCTTCAGGTCAAGCTGCATACTTTTATCCAATCTCAAATCAGTTGACAAGTACACCCTGTCAATCACCCCATCACGAGACCATACACTCAATGAGAACCCACATTCTGTAGAGTGTTTCCAGTCCCTGGTGTGAGATACACAAAGCCATGTGTGCTGGTTTAAAAGAAATGCATAAATCAAAGTAACTTAATGGCAGGAACTTAAAGCAGACTGTAAAACCTGCCGGCGGGCCTCCTGGTAGTTAATATTAACGCTGCTCAGTGTGTGAACTGTAAGCTCTTTCTGAAGACACTTCTGCACTTCAAACCTTTGAAGACGTTCTCCTCCCCAGAGGGTAAAGTGCTGTGCTGGAGGAGGAAAATGAAAAGAGTGAGAGGCGAGTGTGTAGTTCGATGAGATTAGAGCCCTTGGCAGTACAAATGTAAGTCAAGCACAGACAAAAATGCTTTTAGATTTTCGTTCCCCACTACTCCTTCGTAACACTGATTGTCACCAATTTATGAGTCTCATAATTAAATTAATATTTTGAAATGATACCCTTGTGAGCTATTGTGGTTTAGTGCGCATGCTGAAAATCTGACATCTATCGCCCTCCCTCTATCTATATATCACCCTCCCTCTACCTATCTATCGCCCTCCCTCTATCTATCTATCACCCTCCCTCTACCTATCACCCTCCCTCTATCTATCTATCGCCCTCCCTCTATCTATCGCCCTCCCTCCCTCTATCTATCGCCCTCACTCTATCTATCTATCACCCTCCCTCTACCTATCTATCACCCTCCCTCTATCTATCTATCGCCCTCCCTCTATCTATCTATCGCCCTCCCTCTATCTATCACCCTCCCTCTACCTATCTATCACCCTCCCTCTACCTATCTATCGCCCTCCCTCTATCTATCACCCTCCCTCTACCTATCTATCACCCTCCCTCTACCTATCTATCGCCCTCCCTCTACCTATCTATCACCCTCCCTCTACCTATCTATCACCCTCCCTCTACCTATCTATCGCCCTCCCTCTATCTATCACCCTCCCTCTACCTATCTATCACCCTCCCTCTACCTATCTATCACCCTCCCTCTACCTATCTATCACCCTCCCTCTACCTATCTATCGCCCTCCCTCTATCTATCACCCTCCCTCTACCTATCTATCACCCTCCCTCTACCTATCTATCACCCTCCCTCTACCTATCTATCGCCCTCCCTCTATCTATCACCCTCCCTCTACCTATCTATCACCCTCCCTCTACCTATCTATCACCCTCCCTCTACCTATCACCCTCCCTCTATCTATCTATCACCCTCCCTCTATCTATCGCCCTCACTCTATCTATCTATCACCCTCACTCTATCTATCTATCGCCCTCACTCTATCTATCTATCGCCCTCTATCTATCTATCGCCCTCCCTCTATCTATCACCCTCCCTCTACCTATCTATCGCCCTCCCTCTATCTATCTATCACCCTCCCTCTATCTATCTATCACCCTCCCTCTATCTATCACCCTCCCTCTACCTATCTATCGCCCTCCCTCTATCTATCTATCACCCTCCCTCTATCTATCTATCACCCTCCCTCTACCTATCTATCGCCCTCCCTCTTTCTATCACCCTCCCTCTATCTATCACCCTCCCTCTACCTATCTATCGCCCTCCCTCTATCTATCTATCACCCTCCCTCTATCTATCTATCACCCTCCCTCTACCTATCTATCGCCCTCCCTCTATCTATCACCCTCCCTCTACCTATCTATCACCCTCCCTCTACCTATCTATCGCCCTCCCTCTATCTATCACCCTCCCTCTACCTATCTATCGCCCTCCCTCTACCTATCTATCGCCCTCCCTCTATCTATCTATCACCCTCCCTCTATCTATCTATCGCCCTCCCTCCCTCTATCTATCGCCCTCCCTCTATCTATCACCCTCCCTCTATCTATCTATCGCCCTCCCTCTATCTATCTATCGCCCTCCCTCTATCTATCTATCACCCTCCCTCTACCTATCTATCGCCCTCCCTCTATCTATCGCCCTCCCTCTACCTATCTATCGCCCTCCCTCTACCTATCTATCGCCCTCCCTCTATCTATCGCCCTCCCTCTATCTATCTATCACCCTCCCTCTATCTATCTATCGCCCTCCCTCTATCTATCGCCCTCACTCTATCTATCTATCGCCCTCCCTCTATCTATCTATCACCCTCCCTCTATCTATCTATCGCCCTCCCTCTATCTATCTATCGCCCTCCCTCTATCTATCGCCCTCCCTCTATCTATCTATCGCCCTCCCTCTATCTATCTATCACCCTCCCTCTATCTATCTATCGCCCTCCCTCTATCTATCGCCCTCACTCTATCTATCTATCGCCCTCACTCTATCTATCTATCGCCCTCCCTCTATCTATCTATCGCCCTCCCTCTATCTATCTATCGCCCTCCCTCTATCTATCACCCTCCCTCTATCTATCTATCGCCCTCCCTCTATCTATCTATCACCCTCCCTCTATCTATCGCCCTCACTCTATCTATCTATCGCCCTCACTCTATCTATCTATCGCCCTCACTCTATCTATCTATCGCCCTCCCTCTATCTATATATCACCCTCCCTCTATCTATCGCCCTCCCTCTATCTATCTATCGCCCTCCCTCTATCTATCTATCGCCCTCCCTCTATCTATCTATCACCCTCCCTCTATCTATCTATCGCCCTCCCTCTATCTATCGCCCTCCCTCTATCTATCTATCGCCCTCCCTCTATCTATCGCCCTCCCTCTATCTATCTATCACCCTCCCTCTATCTATCTATCGCCCTCCCTCTATCTATCTATCGCCCTCCCTCTATCTATCACCCTCCCTCTACCTATCTATCGCCCTCCCTCTATCTATCTATCGCCCTCCCTCTATCTATCTATCGCCCTCCCTCTATCTATCACCCTCCCTCTATCTATCTATCGCCCTCCCTCTATCTATCTATCACCCTCCCTCTATCTATCACCCTCCCTCTACCTATCTATCACCCTCCCTCTATCTATCTATCACCCTCCCTCTACCTATCTATCGCCCTCCCTCTATCTATCACCCTCCCTCTACCTATCTATCACCCTCCCTCTATCTATCTATCACCCTCCCTCTACCTATCTATCACCCTCCCTCTATCTATATATCACCCTCCCTCTATCTATCTATCGCCCTCCCTCCCTCTATCTATCGCCCTCCCTCTATCTATCACCCTCCCTCTATCTATCTATCGCCCTCCCTCTATCTATCTATCGCCCTCCCTCTATCTATCTATCACCCTCCCTCTACCTATCTATCGCCCTCCCTCTACCTATCTATCGCCCTCCCTCTATCTATCTATCGCCCTCCCTCTATCTATCACCCTCCCTCTACCTATCTATCACCCTCCCTCTATCTATCTATCGCCCTCCCTCTACCTATCTATCACCCTCCCTCTATCTATCTATCGCCCTCCCTCTATCTATCTATCGCCCTCCCTCTATCTATCTATCGCCCTCCCTCTATCTATCGCCCTCCCTCTATCTATCTATCACCCTCCCTCTATCTATCTATCGCCCTCCCTCTATCTATCTATCGCCCTCCCTCTATCTATCACCCTCCCTCTACCTATCTATCGCCCTCCCTCTATCTATCACCCTCCCTCTATCTATCTATCACCCTCCCTCTATCTATCTATCGCCCTCCCTCTATCTATCTATCGCCCTCCCTCTATCTATCTATCGCCCTCCCTCTATCTATCACCCTCCCTCTACCTATCTATCGCCCTCCCTCTATCTATCGCCCTCCCTCTATCTATCACCCTCTCTCTACCTATCTATCGCCCTCCCTCTATCTATCGCCCTCCCTCTATCTATCACCCTCCCTCTATCTATCTATCGCCCTCCCTCTATCTATCACCCTCCCTCTACCTATCTATCGCCCTCCCTCTATCTATCGCCCTCCCTCTATCTATCACCCTCCCTCTATCTATCTATCGCCCTCCCTCTATCTATCTATCGTCCTCCCTCTATCTATCGCCCTCCCTCCCTCTATCTATCACCCTCCCTCTATCTATCTATCACCCTCCCTCTACCTATCTATCGCCCTCCCTCTATCTATCTATCGCCCTCCCTCTATCTATCTATCGCCCTCCCTCTATCTATCACCCTCCCTCTATCTATCTATCGCCCTCCCTCTATCTATCTATCGCCCTCCCTCTATCTATCTATCGCCCTCCCTCTATCTATCTATCGCCCTCCCTCTATCTATCTATCACCCTCCCTCTATCTATCTATCACCCTCCCTCTATCTATCACCCTCCCTCTACCTATCTATCGCCCTCCCTCTATCTATCTATCGCCCTCCCTCTATCTATCACCCTCCCTCTACCTATCTATCGCCCTCCCTCTATCTATCTATCACCCTCCCTCTATCTATCTATCACCCTCCCTCTATCTATCACCCTCCCTCTATCTATCTATCACCCTCCCTCTACCTATCTATCGCCCTCCCTCTATCTATCACCCTCCCTCTATCTATCTATCACCCTCCCTCTATCTATCTATCGCCCTCCCTCTATCTATCTATCACCCTCCCTCTATCTATCTATCACCCTCCCTCTATCTATCACCCTCCCTCTATCTATCTATCACCCTCCCTCTATCTATCTATCGCCCTCCCTCTATCTATCTATCGCCCTCCCTCTATCTATCACCCTCCCTCCCTCTATCTATCACCCTCCCTCTATCTATCTATCACCCTCCCTCTACCTATCTATCGCCCTCCCTCTATCTATCTATCGCCCTCCCTCTATCTATCTATCGCCCTCCCTCTATCTATCACCCTCCCTCTATCTATCTATCGCCCTCCCTCTATCTATCTATCGCCCTCCCTCTATCTATCTATCGCCCTCCCTCTATCTATCTATCGCCCTCCCTCTATCTATCACCCTCCCTCTATCTATCTATCGCCCTCCCTCTATCTATCTATCGCCCTCCCTCTATCTATCTATCGCCCTCCCTCTATCTATCTATCGCCCTCCCTCTATCTATCGCCCTCCCTCTATCTATCTATCACCCTCCCTCTATCTATCTATCGCCCTCCCTCTATCTATCGCCCTCCCTCTATCTATCACCCTCCCTCTATCTATCTATCGCCCTCCCTCTACCTATCTATCGCCCTCCCTCTATCTATCACCCTCCCTCTACCTATCTATCACCCTTCCTCTACCTATCTATCACCCTCCCTCTATCTATCTATCGCCCTCCCTCTATCTATCTATCGCCCTCCCTCTATCTATCTATCGCCCTCCCTCTATCTATCTATCGCCCTCCCTCTATCTATCTATCGCCCTCCCTCTATCTATCACCCTCCCTCTACCTATCTATCGCCCTCCCTCTATCTATCACCCTCCCTCTACCTATCTATCACCCTCCCTCTATCTATCTATCGCCCTCCCTCTATCTATCTATCGCCCTCCCTCTACCTATCTATCGCCCTCCCTCTACCTATCTATCACCCTCCCTCTACCTATCTATCGCCCTCCCTCTATCTATCACCCTCCCTCTACCTATCTATCACCCTCCCTCTACCTATCTATCGCCCTCCCTCTATCTATCTATCGCCCTCCCTCTATCTATCTATCACCCTCCCTCTATCTATCTATCACCCTCCCTCTACCTATCTATCACCCTCCCTCTATCTATCTATCGCCCTCCCTCTACCTATCTATCACCCTCCCTCTATCTATCTATCGCCCTCCCTCTATCTATCACCCTCCCTCTATCTATCGCTCTCACTCTATCTATCTATCTATCTATCGCCCTCCCTCTATCTATCTATCGCCCTCCCTCTATCTATCTATCGCCCTCCCTCTATCTATCTATCACCCTCCCTCTATCTATCACCCTCCCTCTATCTATCTATCGCCCTCCCTCTATCTATCACCCTCCCTCTATCTATCACCCTCCCTCTACCTATCTATCGCCCTCCCTCTATCTATCTATCGCCCTCCCTCTATCTATCACCCTCCCTCTACCTATCTATCGCCCTCCCTCTATCTATCTATCACCCTCCCTCTATCTATCTATCGCCCTCCCTCTACCTATCTATCGCCCTCCCTCTATCTATCTATCACCCTCCCTCTATCTATCACCCTCCCTCTATCTATCTATCACCCTCCCTCTATCTATCTATCGCCCTCCCTCTATCTATCTATCGCCCTCCCTCTATCTATCTATCGCCCTCCCTCTATCTATCGCCCTCCCTCTATCTATCTATCGCCCTCCCTCTATCTATCGCCCTCCCTCTATCTATCTATCGCCCTCCCTCTACCTATCTATCGCCCTCCCTCTATCTATCTATCGCCCTCCCTCTATCTATCACCCTCCCTCTATCTATCTATCGCCCTCCCTCTATCTATCACCCTCCCTCTACCTATCTATCGCCCTCCCTCTATCTATCTATCGCCCTCCCTCTATCTATCACCCTCCCTCTATCTATCTATCGCCCTCCCTCTATCTATCACCCTCCCTCCCTCTATCTATCACCCTCCCTCTATCTATCTATCACCCTCCCTCTACCTATCTATCGCCCTCCCTCTATCTATCTATCGCCCTCCCTCTATCTATCTATCGCCCTCCCTCTATCTATCGCCCTCCCTCTATCTATCTATCGCCCTCCCTCTATCTATCGCCCTCCCTCCCTCTATCTATCGCCCTCCCTCTATCTATCTATCGCCCTCCCTCCCTCTATCTATCACCCTCCCTCTATCTATCACCCTCCCTCTATCTATCTATCACCCTCCCTCTATCTATCTATCGCCCTCCCTCTACCTATCTATCACCCTCCCTCTATCTATCTATCGCCCTCCCTCTATCTATCTATCGCCCTCCCTCTATCTATCTATCACCCTCCCTCTACCTATCTATCACCCTCCCTCTACCTATCTATCGCCCTCCCTCTATCTATCTATCGCCCTCCCTCTATCTATCGCCCTCCCTCTATCTATCGCCCTCCCTCTACCTATCTATCGCCCTCCCTCTACCTATCTATCGCCCTCCCTCTACCTATCTATCGCCCTCCCTCTACCTATCTATCACCCTCCCTCTACCTATCTATCGCCCTCCCTCTACCTATCTATCGCCCTCCCTCTATCTATCTATCGCCCTCCCTCTACCTATCTATCACCCTCCCTCTACCTATCTATCACCCTCCCTCTACCTATCTATCACCCTCCCTCTACCTATCTATCGCCCTCCCTCTACCTATCTATCGCCCTCCCTCTACCTATCTATCGCCCTCCCTCTACCTATCTATCACCCTCCCTCTACCTATCTATCGCCCTCCCTCTACCTATCTATCGCCCTCCCTCTACCTATCTATCGCCCTCCCTCTACCTATCTATCACCCTCCCTCTACCTATCTATCGCCCTCCCTCTACCTATCTATCGCCCTCCCTCTATCTATCTATCGCCCTCCCTCTATCTATCACCCTCCCTCTACCTATCTATCGCCCTCCCTCTATCTATCTATCGCCCTCCCTCTATCTATCGCCCTCCCTCTACCTATCTATCACCCTCCCTCTACCTATCTATCACCCTCCCTCTACCTATCTATCACCCTCCCTCTACCTATCTATCGCCCTCCCTCTACCTATCTATCGCCCTCCCTCTACCTATCTATCGCCCTCCCTCTACCTATCTATCACCCTCCCTCTACCTATCTATCGCCCTCCCTCTATCTATCTATCGCCCTCCCTCTATCTATCTATCGCCCTCCCTCTATCTATCTATCACCCTCCCTCTACCTATCTATCGCCCTCCCTCTATCTATCTATCACCCTCCCTCTATCTATCACCCTCCCTCTACCTATCTATCACCCTCCCTCTATCTATCTATCGCCCTCCCTCTATCTATCTATCGCCCTCCCTCTACCTATCTAACGCCCTCCCTCTACCTATCTATCGCCCTCCCTCTACCTATCTATCGCCCTCCCTCTATCTATCTATCACCCTCCCTCTACCTATCTATCGCCCTCCCTCTATCTATCACCCTCCCTCTACCTATCTATCGCCCTCCCTCTATCTATCTATCGCCCTCCCTCTATCTATCGCCCTCCCTCTACCTATCTATCACCCTCCCTCTACCTATCTATCACCCTCCCTCTACCTATCTATCACCCTCCCTCTACCTATCTATCGCCCTCCCTCTACCTATCTATCGCCCTCCCTCTACCTATCTATCGCCCTCCCTCTACCTATCTATCACCCTCCCTCTACCTATCTATCGCCCTCCCTCTATCTATCTATCGCCCTCCCTCTATCTATCTATCGCCCTCCCTCTATCTATCTATCACCCTCCCTCTACCTATCTATCGCCCTCCCTCTATCTATCTATCACCCTCCCTCTTTCTATCACCCTCCCTCTACCTATCTATCACCCTCCCTCTATCTATCTATCACCCTCCCTCTATCTATCTATCGCCCTCACTCTATCTATCTATCGCCCTCCCTCTATCTATCTATCGCCCTCCCTCTATCTATCTATCGCCCTCCCTCTATCTATCTATCGCCCTCCCTCTACCTATCACCCTCCCTCTATCCATCTATCACCCTCCCTCTATCTATCTATCGCCCTCCCTCTATCTATCACCCTCCCTCTATCTATCTATCACCCTCCCTCTATCTATCTATCGCCCTCCCTCTATCTATCTATCACCCTCCCTCTACCTATCTATCACCCTCCCTCTATCTATCTATCGCCCTCCCTCTATCTATCTATCGCCCTCCCTCTATCTATCACCCTCCCTCTATCTATCTATCGCCCTCCCTCTATCTATCTATCGCCCTCCCTCTATCTATCTATCGCCCTCACTCTATCTATCTATCGCCCTCCCTCTATCTATATATCACCCTCCCTCTATCTATCGCCCTCCCTCTACCTATCTATCGCCCTCCCTCTATCTATCTATCGCCCTCCCTCTATCTATCACCCTCCCTCTATCTATCTATCGCCCTCACTCTATCTATCTATCGCCCTCCCTCTATCTATCTATCGCCCTCCCTCTATCTATCTATCGCCCTCACTCTATCTACCTTTTGACCCCATGCCTTCAGGTGTGCCATCAGTTCAGTATCGAGTAACAGGCTGTTCCCGGCCTCACTGACCCTGCAGCCGGCAAGAAACCAATGGTCATACGTTCTCAGGCAAGAAACCAATGGTCATACGTTCTCAGGCAAGAAACCAATGGTCATACATTCTTAATATCCCTTTACAGGCCAGAGCTGCCTCTGTTTACTTCTATTACATGCTGAAGCTATGTTAGAATTTTACACTTTTTGCAGAATTTACTACCCATTTCTTGTGATGCCATTAGCGTTCAAGCCTACTATGTTTCAAAGACCCCATGACGTCACTTCCTGTCATCACAGGGGCAGAGTAATGTGTGCTGTCACTTCTGCTGAAGTTATGATTTCGGTGAAACTGTGTCAGGTGCTAAAAAATGTGCGGATGGGCCTCACAGACCTTTAAGCGATCCCCGTCTCTTATTTTTTAATTCCTATATATTTCCCTCTCCTCCCCTTTTCTGAGCTCCTCGAACAGAAAAATAACGCATAACCGAAATGAAACTACCAGTTGACGATCCAAAGCTGAGAAGACACATTATTCCTCCCTCTGGAAGCTGCGAAACAAATTAACTGCAACGTCCCTTGGCGCGCGCCCAAGAACGACAGGGAAGATCCTCCCGGACGCGCCTCGTGCGCAAGACTTCAAAAGTGATTCTTGGCACCAAGTCTTCTCCGGTGCAAATTATAGTTCAAATGAATCCATTAACCGCCTGTTGGAAGAAAAGTACCAGTGCATTGACAGTGGTATTAAGGACAGACAGACAGACACAATCTCTCTCACCCACTCACACTCTGTCTCTCTCTCTCACACACCAGGATTGTTGTATTTAAAATGAGTCAATGTATGAATGCTTGCTGAGAGGAGTGTTTTTTTTACACAAATAAGTGTTGTGGATGTTAACCATAGTCTCACCTGGGGATGCCTCTGCTCCAGCCAATAAGTGCCATATGCTCTGTCCTTTTCCTTGTGCAGTGCTTGTTTATTTAGTTGGCTGGCGATAGAAATACCACAGTCCAGACAGTTTTCACTGATTTGTATGCGCTTGGTCCCTGTGTGCAGTGTCAGAGTGAGCAAAAATACAATGGAGTGGAATACAGCTCAGTGTAATTAACTACCAGTACCCGAGAATAAATTGAGCACTAAAACTAGGAAAAAGAAATTCTGCCAATTTCACACACCCCAAATGCCAGATAGCAGGTAAGTCTCAGACAACTGGAGGTACACGCGCCGCTTTAGGCAAGACAGGAGTACGCAAGTGCTTGGAAGGCCCTTACTAGGAGCCCGAAGCTTAACAACAATTGTTTTTCGAGGTAAGTTTGGTGTCAGTGAGGACTCTTGGAGGCCAGGTTGGGGGGTAACTTCCGGTGAGTCTTTCACGTCACACCTGCTGTAGTAGGTCTTTCACAGCCACCCTTACAACCCGTAAGAATTAGGCGTTGACAACTTGACACCAACCCAGCTCTGGCCCTAGGGCCATTTAGTATTTTTCAAGCGTCAACTATTACAGGGCCCCCTGGTCGGGCTTTTGGGGGCCCTCTCTCCCCCTCCCCTCATACTTGGGCTCCCCCCGCCCCCGTTGGCAGCCTCCCCTCCGAGATGTGATCTTTGCGGTTAATGGCGTCTGTTGATCGCTTCCTCTGGGGAGATGCCTTCCTTCCCTTCCCGTCCGGGGGTGAACTCGTCAGAAGAGATGCCCACAGCTTCAGATTAGAAGCGATTCATAATTGGCCAACGATAGGGCGGACCCCGTGCCAGATTTGACAACCCCCCCCCTACCCATACAAGCTCAATGCGCCCTCTGTGCTCGGGCAGCGCGTGGGGAGGGTAGCTTTGAGGGCGCTTCTGCGCCCCCAGGCCTGGCATCCTGTTGGGCGCGTGCTGGGGGTGGCAGCCACAGACATACACTTGTCTCCTGGCATCACATTAAATAAATATGAAGGAGCGCCTTGCAGTCAGCCTGGAGTTATCCTCAGTGAAGGGCTCCTCCGCCTTTAGGTAAACGAGAAATGTCCAGGCTGCTATCTGATGGTTAGGAGGGCTGGCAAGGCTCGAGTCGGGGTACCACGCGGATGGAGTGTGTCCCCCCACTTATTTTACCGGGACCTCGATAACTGGAGCAAATGGAGCCGCACATTCACTCTTTGGCCTCTCTGGGGGGAGATTTCGTCCCATAGAGGCCAAAGAGTGAATGTGTGGCTCCATTTGCTATGGGGTGAGCGTGGGGAAGGCAATCAGTCTGTTGGTGCAAGCCACCTTCGTGACGTCACTTCCTGTTGTGACATCAGCGTCCCCCCACTTCTTTTTTTACGACTTGTGCACTGAGGGCTGGAGCAGCGTCAGTCAGATGTCAACCATAGTCTCACTTGGGGCTGCCTCTGTACCAGCCACCAAATGCCATATCCTCTGTGCACGCCCTACCACCAGGCCTGACATGAGGCCATTCAATCAATCAGGGAATTTTAAGCGCGCTACTCACCCATGAGGGTCTCTAGGCGCTTAGGGGGGGTCGTAGATCTGCTTAGCTGAAGAGCCAGGTCTTGATGGTCTTCCTGAAGGTGTCTGATGTCTGCCGGTAGCTCGTTCCAGGTCTTGGCTGCAATGTGAGAGAAGGATCTTCCGCCTGCTCTGGCTCTGTGGATGCGTGGCGTTTCGGCCAGTGTGAGGTTGGAAGATCGGAGGTTTCTTTTGGGTACATAGAAGTTGATACTGTCACTTAGGTATTTGGGTCTGTTGTTGCGTAGGCATTGGAAGGCGTGAGTGAGGATTTTGAAAGTGACTCTTTTCTCCACGGGGAGCCAGTGGAGACTTCATAGGTGTTGGCTGATGTGTTTGTGTTAGGGGATGCCGAGGACGCGTCTGGCAGCGGTGTTCTGTATTGTCTGGAGTTTGCGGAGTAGGAACTTGTTGATGCCGGCGTAGAGTGCATTTCCATAGTCCAGTCTGATGGTGATGAGTGTGTGGGTGACTGTCTTTCTTGCCTCAGGCCAGGCCACATTTACCAACCGCTAAGTGTCAAGCCGACTCCCAGTGCTATTTTTACTCTTGCTATTAAACACTATAGTAAAGGGCGGTCTCATATAAGTCCAGAATGACCTAAGCATAGCCAGAGTTTCCTGATATCCACATACGATACATTTGCACCAATAAAAACAAGTGGAACGCATGTACGTAGTCATTGTTTATCCTGACAATTCTACACGAGTACGTCTCTCGCTGGACTACGCTGGACACCCCTGCAGTAGCCCGCCCGTGGCCCTCCATTCATCCCTGCCACACTTCCTTCTTCAGCTCTCTTGTGCTGTAAGGGGGCGCAGGTCATTCTCAAGGGGATGTTTTCTTTGGCACTGAACCCGCATAATGGGACTTCATCATTGTATTCACAACTGCAAGGACCCGGAACCCCATTGTCCTTTCTAATAATGCTAAAAAGCATCCCCGGGGACCCCTCAGGCTGCGGATGGTGGATTGAGTTAAATAAAGCAGCGAATGTAAAGGTCCTGGAACCACTGCCCTATGTACTATGTAATCTACAAATAGCACTGGGAGGGAGAAAGGACGGACCACAAATAAATGGAAACTGTCTGGTAAAAAGAAGTGGAAGTAAACAGCTTCCCGCGGTTGTTTACACGAAGACACACAGATGCAGGTGCTGAATATTCCCATGAAAAGAAAATGGCTGTTTCTCTGTCATTGTGTAGAGTGCATGTAAAACGGGTCTACTTCCTAAGCATGAGTAGTGAGTATCTTAGTCTTCCCTTCTGTCTTTGCTTTCTCACAGCTATCACTTTCCTGCATCTCTCCAGCCAATATTTTCCACTTCCGTGATGCAAATGGAACGCATAGAGTAGCTCAGTAGAACTCGAGAAACCTATGCCAAAACCCAAGCAGACTTCAAACAAAGGAATGTTCTAGAACACGTTTCCTTGGTTAATTGTGACGCGGAACTCGGTAAGAAGTGTCCTGAAGAATGATGTCACGGTAGGATACAAAACCCAAGCAGACATCAAACAAAGGAATGTTCTAGAACACGTTTCCTTGGTGATTGATAGTGATGCAGGGCTCGGTAAAGAGAAGTGTCCTGAAGAATGATGTCACAGTAGGACACAAAACCCAAGCAGACCTCAAACAAAGGAACGTTCTAGAACACGTTTCCTTGGTGATTCATAGTGATGCAGGGCTCGGTAAAAAGTGTCCTGAAGAATGATGTCACAGTAGGATATAAAACCCAAGCAGACTTCAAACAAAGGAATGTTCTAGAACACGTTTCCTTGGTGATTGATAGTGATGCAGGGCTCGGGAAGGAGAAGTGTCCTGAAGAATGATGTCACAGTAGGACACAAAACCCAAGCAGGCATCACACAAAGGAATGTTCTAGAACACGTTTCCTTGGCGATTGACAGTGATGCAGGGCTCGGTAAAGAGAAGTGTCCTGAAAAATGATGTCACAGTAGGATATAAAACCCAGGCAGACATCAAACAAAGGAACGTTCTAGAACACGTTTCCTTGGTGATTGATAGTGATGCAGGGCTCGGGGAGGAGAAGTGTCCTGAAGAATGATGTCACAGTAGGATATAAAACCCAAGGACATCAAACAAAGCAATGTTCTAGAACACGTTTCCTTGGTGATTGATAGTGATAAGGAGACGTGTCCTGAAGAATGATGTCACAGTAGTACACAAAACCCAGGCAGACATCAAACAAAGGAACGTTCTAGAACACGTTTCCTTGGTGATTGATAGTGATGCAGGGCTCAGGAAGGAGAAGTGTCCTGAAGAATGATGTGACAGTAGGACACTAAACCCAGGCAGACTTCAAACAAAGGAATGTTCTAGAACACGTTTCCTTGGTGATTGAAAGTGATGCGGAACTCGGTAAGGACAAGTGTCCTGAAGAATGATGTCACAGTAGGACACAAAACCCAGGCAGACTTCAAACTAAGGAACGTTCTAGAACACGTTTCCTAGGTGATTGATAGTGATGCAGGGCTCGGGAAGGAGAAGTGTCCTGAAGAATGATGTCACAGTAGGACACAAAACCCAGGCAGACTTCAAACAAAGGAACGTTCTAGAACACGTTTCCTAGGTGATTGATAGTGATGCAGGGCTCGGGAAGGAGAAGTGTCCTGAAGAATGATGTCACAGTAGGACACAAAACCCAGGCAGACTTCAAACAAAGGAACGTTCTAGAACACGTTTCCTAGGTGATTGATAGTGATGCAGGGCTCGGTAAGGAGAAGTGTCCTGAAGAATGATGTCACAGTAGGACACAAAACCCAAGCAGACCTCAAACAAAGGAACGTTCTAGAACACGTTTCCTTTGTGATTGATAGTGATGCAGAGCTCGGTAAGGAGAAGTGTCCCGAAGAATGATGTCACAGTAGGATATAAAACCCAAGCAGACTTCAAACAAAGGTTTGTTCTAGAACACGTTTCCTTGGTGATTGATAGTGATGCAGTGCTCGGGAAGGAGAAGTGTCCTGAAGAATGATGTCACAGTAGGACACAAAACCCAAACAGGCATCAAACAAAGGAATGTTCTAGAACACGTTTCCTTGGTGATTGATGGTGATGCAGGGCTCGGTAAGGAGAAGTGTCCTGAAGAATGATGTCACAGTAGGACACAAAACCCAAGCAGACCTCAAACAAAGGAACGTTCTAGAACACGTTTCCTTTGTGATTGATAGTGATGCAGAGCTCGGTAAGGAGAAGTGTCCCGAAGAATGATGTCACAGTAGGATATAAAACCCAAGCAGACTTCAAACAAAGGTTTGTTCTAGAACACGTTTCCTTGGTGATTGATAGTGATGCAGTGCTCGGGAAGGAGAAGTGTCCTGAAGAATGATGTCACAGTAGGACACAAAACCCAAACAGGCATCAAACAAAGGAACGTTCTAGAACATGTTTCCTTGGCGATTGATAGTGATGCAGGGCTCGGTAAGGAGAAGTGTCCTGAAGAATGATGTCACAGTAGGACACAAAATCCAAGCAGACCTCAAACAAAGGAATGTTCTAGAACACGTTTCCTTGGTGATTGATAGTGATGCAGGGCTCGGGAAGGAGAAGTGTCTTGTAGAATGATGTCACAGTAGGATATAAAACCCAAGGACATCAAACAAAGGAATGTTCTAGAACACGTTTCCTTGGTGATTGATAGTGATGCAGGGCTCGGGAAGGAGAAGTGTCCTGAAGAATGATGTCACAGTAGGACACAAAACCCAGGCAGACTTCAAACAAAGGAACGTTCTAGAACACGTTTCCTAGGTGATTGATAGTGATGCAGGGCTCGGTAAGGAGAAGTGTCCTGAAGAATGATGTCACAGTAGGACACAAAACCCAGGCAGACATCAAACAAAGGAATGTTCTAGAACACGTTTCCTTGGTGATTGATAGTGATGCAGAGCTCTGTAAGGAGAAGTGTCCCGAAGAATGATGTCACAGTAGGATATAAAACCCAAGCAGACTTCAAACAAAGGTTTGTTCTAGAACACGTTTCCTTGGTGATTGATAGTGATGCAGTGCTCGGGAAGGAGAAGTGTCCTGAAGAATGATGTCACAGTAGGACACAAAACCCAAACAGGCATCAAACAAAGGAACGTTCTAGAACACGTTTCCTTGGCGATTGATAGTGATGCAGGGCTCGGTAAGGAGAAGTGTCCTGAAGAATGATGTCACAGTAGGACACAAAATCCAAGCAGACCTCAAACAAAGGAATGTTCTAGAACACGTTTCCTTGGTGATTGATAGTGATGCAGGGCTCGGGAAGGAGAAGTGTCTTGTAGAATGATGTCACAGTAGGATATAAAACCCAAGGACATCAAACAAAGGAATGTTCTAGAACACGTTTCCTTGGTGATTGATAGTGATGCAGGGCTCGGGAAGGAGAAGTGTCCTGAAGAATGATGTCACAGTAGGACACTAAACCGAGGCAGACTTCAAACAAAGGAATGTTCTAGAACACGTTTCCTTGGTGATTGATAGTGATGCAGGGCTCGGGAAGGAGAAGTGTCCTGAAGAATGATGTCATATTACGTCTCAAAACCCAACCTCTGTGGACCACCCCTTGCTTATTAATTGGTTTATAGTCCCACCAGGTGCCCTAAATAGGCCCTTTTTGAGCCTTTCTTTCTTTTCTACTACATCTGCGCCCCCCCACTCCACCCCAAAAGAGATGGTGGACACTGTGTGGGCAGTCACTGAGCACAAAAACATCTTCTCACCTCATTTGCGCATAAATGTGCGGGCTGCTGGGTTGTGAATCTGCACATGTGCACATTATCAGTCCGTGCAAACACTTAGTTTATACCTTGTGCAGGTCTCACACCCCTCTCTGGCATCTTCACCCACTCCCCTGCCCCTCACTCCACTGCACAGGGTCAATATAAAGAGATTTGGATCCCATGTGCTTGATGGAGTGATCATATCTCTGATCAGATCATGTCACGAAACAAAACTCTGAGGCCTGCCACCCCCCTTCCCCATTGTTCAGCGCCCCATGGAGTCATTGACTAAGTCAATAGCGATCGAATGTATTTGAGGAGTTGTTTAGTAAAGGGTAAAATAAGACCTCTTTGGCAGGGGTGAAGTCACAGTTGACCCCAGCACTCACTGGAATTCTCGTTCACTCCCTTCTGCCAGTCACCACATACACACTTCTACTTCTCACTCCTTTTTGTGCTGTTCAGGTGTTATTACTTCGTTGATTGTACCGCTCTTATAACTTGTCCTTAAAGTACATTGGAAGAGAGTTGTGTATGTACAACACCACGAAATGAACTGGCACCACAGTTGCCATTCTTGGCATTGATGCCCCGTGGCCCCAGGGTTTGCCGCTACCTTCTGCTACAGGTGTGCTGTACACTCGCCGACTATGCAAGGAAACTTGCACTGCTGTTTCGGTAAGCGCTCCGAGTGCCTCGAAGCGAGTCGCTACTGGAAGTGCTAATTGAATAGAAAAAGTGCTAATTGAAGAAAAAAACGCCCATGCACTGGATGCAGAAGTCACGATAACATGTTCGTCGCTGTAGAGCTGTAAGAAGGCAGCGCGTACAAATCGCGGCGCTAAAATTAGACTTTTGAAGTATAGCAGTATTTTTACTAACAGAATGTGCATAAATTAACACAAAAAGTCACACATTAACGGATCACGTACCCTAGTGAAAGCGACTCGCGCTGCAAAATGCTGAAATTGGGTTTTTGACAGTCTTTAAAGGCGCCATGCCCTTGAAGTCACCTTCACAAAGGGGGTCGCAGGCCTGCATGAAAGTGTACATATAGGTGTGTGTGTGTGTGTGTGTGTGTGTGTGTGTGTGTGTATATATATATATTACCTACTGGTGGTCGCCAGTAGGTAGTTATAGTTAGGATTGATTTCCATAGGGAAGTCGCAACATTCTATTGGGAATAACTGTGGCGCCGGTTGAGGAATCTGCCTGAAATTTTCCTCAAATTTGCCTCGCAGCTCTCCGCTCCTTCCCTGAAAGTTTGGGGGGGATTCGTCAATCGGGGGCCGAGATAAAAGGGGGGTCCCAAAACATATTTTCTCCATATTAATTTCCATAGGGCGGTCGAACTCACTTTTAGCTCGAACGGCTGAATGGATTTTCACCAAACTTGGCAAAATTATAGGGACTGGTAGCCCGATGTGCCTTTGCTATGTCTCAAGATATGTGCTCCAGAGGATTTTGAGTAATTTGGGTTTAAAAATATATATATATCTATAAGCGCGCCCCGGTACGCGCTCCGGGGAGCGCACCGGGCGCGCTACGTGACTTGCGCACGGAAAGCTGATTGGCTCTCGGGTGTCTTAAACATCCGAAACAGTCCGCAGCGGCCGCCATCTTGTGTCTCGGTAGGATCGAGACACAAGAGGTGGCAAAAAACAAAGGGGGAAATGACCAAAAGAGGGCAGGGTACACCCCCCCTGACCCCCTAGGTTTGATGTGGGGGCCATAAAAGGGTCCCGCAGGGCAAAAAATTATTTTAAAAAAATTTCAATTTTCGCGGGGGGAACGCCCGGTACGCGCACCGGGGAGCGTACCGGTACGCGTACCCTGCAGAAAAAAGATTGACAGAGATTCTTTAAAACTATAAGTTTATTTTTATACATTAAAGGTAGTTCTAAAAAGAACTGTTTTTTTATTCTTTTTGTTGTTTTATTTTTTTTTGGAATTTTTTTTATTTTTTTTGGCTTTTCTGAAGTTTTATATTTTTTTTGTATTTTTTAAGGGGAGAAACAAAAAATAGGGAATTCTAAAGGGCTCAACAGGAGCAAAAAAAAGGCGGACAAAATCAATGGTTCTTTGAGCACTTGTGGTTATCCCAAGCAAGGTTAATAAGTGTGTTGCTTTGCTCTCCATAGCATATTGTTTTGCCACAAAAAATACAAACCATTTTAAAATTGGAAAACTTTTTTTGTATGGTGGAGCATATCTCCCTAACTTCCGGTCCCGATGGGTGGAATCATTAGTTTGGGAGGTGCTGGCAAAAGATTGGACAGGGTTTCTGGCCAGTTCCCTGACCTCTGCCCTAGCATAGTTATTTGGATGCCTGCGTAGCATATGCCTGATCATGGTGTGGTTGCCAAAGTAGTACTTTTTGTTGGGATTCCCCCTTGACAGCTCCTGATAACATATTAAGCAGGTTGCCTTAGGCGCATTTACTTTTTTCTTGTCATTGGGGATTGAAAAAAACTGCCAAATGATGTGCTCTTTAGGTTTGTAGGTAATATTGTCCTCTCGGACGAATCTCCTCTCCTCCTCCTCCTCATCCTCCTCCTCTTCTTGATCTCCACCACTGTGAAGTTGTGGTGGTCCTTGTGGTGGTGGTGGTGGTGGTGGTGGTGGACCAGAAGCTCCAGCAGCTGCAGCTAACGTAGCCATTTTCTACTGAAATAACTGCAGGTCTTCCTCTCTCAAAGCACAAAGGTAGAATGAGGAAAAAAGGTGGGTTCTTTTATCATTTGGAAAAGAAAACTGTTCTGAACCAATGAAAAGTGTTATTTTTAGGTCACATGACCTGGCCTTACATCATTAGGAAACCAAAAGTGAAATTAACCAATAAAAAGTTTCATTTTCAGGTCACATGACCCGACGCGCTTACGCTACGCCCCCCGGGGCGCGCCCCGGCCGGGTGCCCGTAGCGTAAGCGCGTCAGGACGATGCGCGATCGTATGCGCTCGCGTGCTTCCGGGTGCGTTTATGCAGTGCGTCATATGACGCATTACGCGGTTACGCGAAACGTCACAATGTTGTTTTCGTTCGCGAGAATAGCGCTAACGGGACGCTCACAGGTACGCGCCCCGGGGCGCGCCAATGCACTGCGCTTACCCGTGCGTTCACCGGTACGCGCCCCGGGAGCGCTCCGGGGCCAAAACAAAAAAATGGCTTTTTATACCTATAGAGATTTTCTATTAAAAAGCCATTGAAATTCACTGAAAAAACCATAGGTTTCACACCAGTTATAGTTAGGAATTAGCATTTAAAAAACCTATTAAATTCACTGAAAAAACCATAGGTTTCATACCAGTTATAGTTAGCTGGAACTTTTACTCGGATAAAACCATTGAAATTCCCACGTTATAGTTAGTTGGACTCACTATAACTTGCGTGTGCAATGCACTGCTGATGACGTCACATATTACATCACTCATGACATGGTCAGTGACATCACTCATGACATCACTGAATGACTCATGACATCACTGAATGTGTGTCTTTCTGAAAAATAAATATGTGTTATATATGTATATGTTATTGAATATCTTAGTGAATACATATATTAGTGAGTAATGTTTAAATATTTAAATATATGGATTAGCGTTTCACTTTGTGTATAAGTGGTTGCATGGGTTGGTGAGTAGCTACATGTGTATGTATATGGGTTATTAGATATTTTTCTTAGTATCAGTATGAGTGTTTGTATGGTTTTGTGGGGGTATTACTTAGCACATAGATGCATGAATGAGTGACTCTCTCTTTGTATGTCTTTTGAAGACAGCATATGTGCAGGTCTATATGGGTGGATGAGTGTGTATATGTGTGTGTGTTAGTGAGTGCATGACTGTTTCACTAGTGTCTTTATCAGTAACTACATATGTTTTAATCTAGTATATGTGAATATTGATGTATATAAGTGAGTACATGTGAGAGTAAGGGATTGTAAGAGTTCCTGTTTAAATAAGTATGTA
The DNA here is from genome assembly GCF_964261635.1 of Lissotriton helveticus. Taxonomy (NCBI): domain Eukaryota; kingdom Metazoa; phylum Chordata; class Amphibia; order Caudata; family Salamandridae; genus Lissotriton; species Lissotriton helveticus. Next base: position 383,510,080 of record NC_136062.1, read on the forward strand.
TTTCTATAAGTGATTGTTTAAGAGAGTAAGTATGTGTAAGTTTCCTTAGAAGTAAGGTGGTAGTGTGTGTATAGCTGCATATGCAAATAATATATGCAAATAAATAGATGTTCTATAGTTTATTTGCATGTGTAAGTATGTGTGAGAGTATCTTTTGGATGACTGTTGGTGTGTAACAGGATGTATAGGTATATGACTACATATGATGAGTGAGTATATGTATGAGTGACTATATACAACTGTTAGTGAATGAGTGGATGTGTATATAGATGGTGGAATTATTGAATTGGTTGTTGTAACTGGTATGGGTACCTCCATTTTTTGGAAAATTTTAGTTTCTATTTTTGAATATGTGTTTCAAGGGTTACATTACAGTGAAAGGAGGTCTGTCACCCTGTCACAAGGATGGTGTCATCAGTGATGTCATGAGTGATGTCACTGACCATGTCATGAGTGATGTAATATTTGACGTCATCAGCAGTGCATTGCACGCCCAAGTTATAGTGAGTCCAACTAACTATAACGTGGGAATTTCAATGGTTTTATGCGAGTACAATTTCCAGCTAACTATAACTGGTGTGAAACCTATGGTTTTTTCAGTGAATTTAATAGGTTTTTTAAATGCTAATTCCTAACTATAACTGGTGTGAAACCTATGGTTTTTTCAGTGAATATATATATAGATAGATAGATAGAAAGATAGAGAGATTAATTAACAGGTTAACACCTACCCCTGCGGAGGGTAAAACACGCAGGCTGTGCTTGATCAGTGTAATATGGGCCTGTATTAATACATGTTGCACCCCTTGCCCTGTCTGTGCCATCCACGGGAGGACTCTTCATGCCCAGGACCTCCTGCCTGCACTCAGTGGGTGCCATCGTCTGGTTGAAGAGGTTCCCTGGCAGGACCAGGCCTGCAGCTGGTTGGCACAGGCCGTCTGAATAAGCTAGGGTAGATGGCAGGGGCATATGGTCTGGGCCCTGTCTGCAAGCCCTGGCAGAGACTGTGCGGTCGCCAGGTGGGCACGCAGCTGTACTGGCCACCGTGGGCTGGCTCACTTCAGTATTCCGACTGATGCTTCTTTCTACGGGGCTGTTTAAGGTGATAATACAAACAGAAAGTGTGTGCAGCTTTACTACACATCGAACGCAGACAATAGTGCAGATTTTCAGCAACAATAATCTAGTTTTGTGTTTGTGAGCAGAAACACAAACTTGGAAACCTGTTTATACTGTTGTTAATCAGCAGCAGTTACACACAGAAATTGAGCAAAAAGCTGCAACAGCAATATATACTACAGTAGTATAGAAACTCGTGAGGTATGACTATCTGGGCAATTGTCTTTTCATGTTCATATTTTTATATAGTGCACTGTATGACGTGCCCAGTTGTTATACAATAAGGATGGAAAGATAGCTGAGCTGGTTGTTGCTGCTGTTGCAGATGCCTAGGCACCTGTAGGCTACAAGTACAAATTCTGGCAGTATTCTGGAGTGAGTTAAATAAATATCCTTTACTTGGGTAATAATATCCCATGTTGTTTAGGGACCCACGGAGCTGCAAGTCTTCGATCAGAAACATGCTAAGTATTTATGGTATATCACAATGCGCCACCCATGACTGCGGCGGAGGTGACTGACCATACCACCAAGATCACATTTGTTACTAACTTAGCCACAGCGTTCCCACATAAGACTGACTCAGCCACAACAACTCTTAAGTGACGGACATTTTACCATCACTCTCGTATGTGTCTGAACGGGACTCAACTTTCTGATATATGTGACCCTACTTCAGGCCTTTTATATTTAATTATTTATTTATTGACAAGCGCAGCATATCATGTCCAGTAGAAATTCTGTACAAATGGACATAAGCGGTACATAACATGATATGCATATAGGGTGAATAAAATAACCAGAAAGGGTGATTGAGGTATTGCTCAAAGACACAGTTTTGTGATTGGGGACAGGAAATCAAAGACAAGTTACAATTGCAAAAGGAAGTGTTAGCTGCAAATATTTGACTGTAGTGCAGGCTTGGATATCAGGGCCCAGTGAGTATAGTGGTGGAGACCTAGAAGGTTGAGAGAGGGGTAACTGGATGATACACAAGGAGTTTTTTTGAGTGACCGGTTGGCGTATCATAAATCCTGCAGAATGTGTAGTAGGTCAGAAAGATGGAAAGGACATCAGTGGAAATGTCATTGACTACATCTTGCCAAGAGCCTTGCTTCTAGCACATAGTAGACTAGCTCTGTGATGAAACAGAGTTTGGCCGCCTGTGCAAACAGGACAAGATTCTCCAGAGGTGAGAATCTTGTGCAGGGCTTTGTATGCGTGGGTCAACATCTTGAACTGATATATCTTCTGAAAAGAAGCTAGAGATGACCCTTGAGTGACCCAAAACTGGAGGCACCCCAATAGGTTGAGAGGCTGGTAGGCATTTCCCAGCCCCAGGAAATGTGAGATGGACACCAGTCAAACCAGAGTTCTTTATGCCAATGTTATGAAGTGAGGAAAGCAATGAGGGGTGTTCTTCGTGGTTAAAGGCTACAGAAAGAACAGGAACAGTGAGGCTAGAAGATAGGGACCATGAGGAGCAGAGGAAATATAGTTGTAGACGTGCGAGAGTGCAGTTTCTGTTGAATGTCTGACACGGAATCCACCCTGATAGGGGTTGAGAATGTCCTTAGAGTTATGTGTAGTAACTTGGTTGAAAACTAAGAGTGTCAGAAGATTTTCGAGAAGAACACGTGGAACAGGAATGATACCCGAATGAGCGAAGTCTAGAACTGGATGAAGGCCAACTGTCTGAAATGTAACACCAAGACAGAAGTCAATGCCTTCAGGAAGTACCCATCTTGTTGGGACTAGTGCCACCCCCACCTCCTAGGTCAAGAACCTCAAAATCATCATAGACAGTACCCTCGATATGGCCACTCAATTTAGCACCGTCAGTGCCGCCTGCTTCCTCACTCTGAAGAGACTGAGGATAATCTTTAAATGGCTCCAGACCAACGACCAACTCTTACAAGAACGTCACACACGCCCGCATCACCAGCAAATTTCATCGCTCCTACAGCTTGGAACGGCCTGCAGATAAACATGAGAGCTGCATCCTCAATTCTTGAATTCTGAAGGTAGCTGAAAACCTTGCTTTTCCAAAAAGGCCCTTCTGCTTGCCCTAGGCGAGACTAGACACACGTGCTCAGCACCAGTATAAGCTCCCGAGGGATTGTGAGCTATATAAATGTACATAGCGTAACAAAAGAAGTTGCTAGCTCAACAATAGTAGTAGAAGAAGGGTGGGTAGTTTTTTCCCACTAAGAATAACAGCAGAACGGAAACATTGCGAGTTCAGACCTGGAATAGAGTGATGAAAAAGTGAGCCCAAGCCAATCCCAGGGCGCTTGTCTCTATTCCAGCTAACTCAAGTGAAGCCACAGCTCTCATAAGTGGCCAACTGTGCCTACTACTTGTATGTAGTAGGTGTGGACCCGTCTCTGTCATATGTGACTGACTGTCTGTACTGACTCTTACTCATCCTCTTATATGTCACTGACTTTGAACTAGTCATCAGATACATGGATGGTATCCCCTAGCAGTCTCATATGTGATTGACTGTGCTTCGGCCTTCTGATACATGAGGTGACTTAATCTCAGGAGTCTAATATGTGGCTGACTCAGTCCGGCCTTCTCTAGTGTGACACACTCTGCCTCAGCTGTCTCATCAAATATGACTGAATCCATCTCAGGCAGTCTCATATGTGACCAGCTCTGTCTTGTCCCTCTTCTATGCGGTTGACTCGGCCCCATCCTTCACGTGTGACTGATATGTTTCACAGGCATTTACCACCTCTCATCCCTTCTGTGTGACTGGCTTTGGTCCATCCATCTAATACATGGCTAGCTCTTTCTCTGCTGTCACATATGTGGCTGACTCTGCCCCATGCCTGACTGATTCTGCTTCAACGTTTTGATATTTGAGTGGTTCTGCCTCAGCCCCCTAATATATGGGGGACTCAGACCCAACCCTCTCAGATGTGACTGACTCTTCCCTCGCTGGCTCATTTGTGGCTGACTGTAGCCCAACCATCTAACAGTTGGTTGACTCGTCTACAGCTCTTTCATCTACGGTTGACTCTGTCCCAGTCCTTCAGGCCTCTCATTCCATCAGAAAGTCCTATTAGTCCTCTCCACTCCATTCTATATGAGTACGGTGAACACGCACTTTTCTTGATGGAGGCTTCATACATCACCCTATGCCAGGGTCTTCACTCTGGGGGGGGATGCTCTTTGGGGGGCTTTAACTGATCCAGGTGGGCCGGAGGGACAAGCAACAGGCTAATAGCAGTGCTTTGTTATAAGCTGAAAACAAATGATTAACAAAAATGTAATGGGCCATCGCTAACAACTTTTGTCATTTATATCTGCCTGGGAGATGGGATTCCAAATATTGTTCAAACCAGCCAGCCCCCATTTCTAATAATCACACTGTGGATACTGCTACACGTTAGTGAGGCCATCCTAACCAAAATAGTATGTTTGGCAATCATGTACTTGATTGCATTTTTAAAATGTAACCGTCTTCTTTATCTTTCAGAGTTGTATATAGCGCGAACTAGACCCGAGACATCTGGTATGAGAGCACCAGTTTACATGAGGACACATTCATTTTTGTTCGGCACGGGGAGATTAAGTGATTTGCCCAGAATCATAGGAGGTTGAGCGTCGTTGCCGAAACTTGAACCCGGTTCCACAGCTCCGAGGTCGACTACTCTAGCTGTAAGGCTACATCCTCTCCCTGTAATATAATGGTTAAAATGAGTCTAGACATATGCAAACATTGCAATTGATTGGATTATTGTGGGCCCTACTGATTTTTTAGGTTTTGCCTGGCGAAAAGATGCGCTCTGCGCATCTTTTTCGCGCAGGCGAAATCCTGATGAGATCTGTAGTGTGGCTTTGGGTCGGCCCTCGTCATTGATTGGCTGGCTCCATAAATGGAGCCTAGCCATTGGACGAGGGGCCTGTCCGTCAATGCCGGACCAGATTCGGGGGCGTTCCCGCGTTTCTTTGGCTTTTGCCGACGTCACGCGACGTCAGCCGAAAGCCGGGAACGCCCCCGAATCTGGTCCGGCATTGCCGGGACCTGCCTTGCCATTGCCTCCCTTGCCGGTCTCCCGTGTTGTGAGGGAGACCGGAGATGCTGCCCGCAGCGAGAAGCCGGCCTGAAGGAAGCAGCCCCCTACCCCCGGCGACATACCTCCGTCCTCCCCGCATCCAGAGCCCTCGCCCCGCTGCCTGTGTCCTCCGCGCTCTGAGCCCGCCGGTCACTCGTGGAGCAGGCTGCAGATGCGGCAGAGAGGTTAACTCTTGCCGTTCCGCGGCGCAGACAATGCTCCAGCCTGAAACAGCTGAGCTCTGGCCAAGGAGGGGCACCCCTCACTTACATGAACCCCAGCCCTGGCCGGCGCAGCATGTCTGAAACAAAGCGGAGAATACAAGCGCTTACTTTAGTACTCTCTGCAACTGCAGAAAAATGTAAATGTATTGTTTTCTGGTTCCCGTGAGTGAACAAAGGGAAACCCTGAGACTGTATGTCGTGCGCACGTAAAGAGAAACCAGGGTACGAGGGTCTGAGTGAGTGAAGCTGGGAGAGACACGGGGCGGTAAACGCGGAGTCGGCAGGGATAAAGTCGGAGGCCCTGTGGAGTTTGTACAACACAGTGGGCTAGTGCCTGTTTTACTGTGCCTGTACGGTACCTTTGTGGGAAGAGATTTCAACACTCAACAGATTTAAACGAGGTTTTGCTTTTAGGTGTCCTGTTAGTGTCACTCTGTAAAAACTTTACTTTCTTTCAATGTCCGCCCCCCCCCTCCCTCCACCCTCCCCCCCCCCTCCCTCCACCCTCCCCACCCCCCACTGAATTAGGGCCCGAGTGGGCTTGTGGTGCCTTATTTGCTTCTATAGGTACGTGTCTGTCCTACAGGAGCGGGATGCAACAGAGCCACCATTAAAGTCAAGTAAACTGTGGGGGTTACTTGTTCGATATTAAACGTGTTCCTCCCGTGTTGTCCGAAATTCTGTGTTTGTCCTGTATTGTTCTATGTTATGTTTTGCAGAGCATTCTAAGCAGCGCATAACATTCAAGAACGCTTCTAAGTCAAGAGAACACCAAACCATTACTTACAGCATAATATGGGGTAATCTTTTTTAGCTGTCTTTTACGTCACCCCATGTTTGATAAAGTTAAAACAAAGCGGAGAATACAAGCGCTTACTTTAGTACTCTCTGCAACTGCAGGAAAATGTAAATGTATTGTTTTCTGATTCCCGTGAGTGAACAAAGGGAAACCCTGAGACTGTATGTCGTGCGCACGTAAAGAGAAACCAGGGTACGAGGGTCTGAGTGAGTGAAGCTGGGAGAGACACGGGGCGGTAAACGCGGAGTCGGCAGGGATAAAGTCGGAGGCCCTGTGGAGTTTGTACAACACAGTGGGCTAGTGCCTGTTTTACTGTGCCTGTACGGTACCTTTGTGGGAAGAGATTTCAACACTCAACAGATTTAAACGAGGTTTTGCTTTTAGGTGTCCTGTTAGTGTCACTCTGTAAAAACTTTACTTTCTTTCAATGTCCGCCCCCCCCCTCCCCCCCCTCCCTCCACCCTCCCCACCCCCCACTGAATTAGGGCCCGAGTGGGCTTGTGGTGCCTTATTTGCTTCTATAGGTACGTGTCTGTCCTACAGGAGCGGGATGCAACAGAGCCACCATTAAAGTCAAGTAAACTGTGGGGGTTACTTGTTCGATATTAAACGTGTTCCTCCCGTGTTGTCCGAAATTCTGTGTTTGTCCTGTATTGTTCTATGTTATGTTTTGCAGAGCATTCTAAGCAGCGCATAACATTCAAGAACGCTTCTAAGTCAAGAGAACACCAAACCATTACTTACAGCATAATATGGGGTAATCTTTTTTAGCTGTCTTTTACGTCACCCCATGTTTGATAAAGTTAAAACAAAGCGGAGAATACAAGCGCTTACTTTAGTACTCTCTGCAACTGCAGGAAAATGTAAATGTATTGTTTTCTGGTTCCCGTGAGTGAACAAAGGGAAACCCTGAGACTTCGGTAAAATGCCCTAATCCATGCCCTATGGAGCTGTTTGGCGACGGAGGAGCAGGGAAGGGGAAGAACTCGCCGCTGCAGCTAGTTACGTCTGAAGGAGGCTTGGCTTCTGCAAGGAAAGTTTGCCTCGCTGAGTTGGGTCTGACTTATGCAACAGGTGAAACATTTTTGTGTTCGAGTGTAAAGTGTTTTTACTGATGTGCCCACTCTGATGTTGTTAGCTTTTTTTTTTAAAAGAAATATTTTTTCACAGATCTCAGAACGTAGACCGACAATAGCGTTCGTATCCCCCTGGGGAAGCCTCGGAGTGCTGAATGAGCCCAGAGCCTGCCGCTTCTCACAGATGCGCAGGGCAGTGGCGTAACGAAAATGTAGCCTCCCGTTCCTACAAAGTACATCCCCCCCCGGCTCCTGACCCAGTCCTGAGCTCTAATGCTAGGGACGTGGTGGTGGTGGGGGGCAGGGGGCAGGGGGCTCCGGAGCTCCGAGCTGCCCGTCCTGCGTTTCAGCTTTTGTTATGCCCCTGGCGCGTGAGCCCCCCCTCCCCCTCCTCTTGCAGGGCCCACAGCTGCCGCTTATGCGCAGGGCAGTGGCTGGTGGTGGGGGTCTGGTGGTGAGGAAGGGTCCAGACACGTGTGTTATGTGCTTTAACTCCCCATCCCTCAGCAGCAGGGGCACCCCTCACTTACATGAACCCCAGCCCTGGCCGGGCGCAACATGTCTGTGATTGTTGAACCTCGTTGAGAGACCTGTGACTGCTACAGCGCCACTGCTCCGATGAGGTCACTCACGGCGTCTTCTCCTAGAAGACCCCTCTGCGAGGGTGTGGGCGCTGAATTTTCTTTTTTCACGTGGGTTGTAAGATCATTTGAAAATACAGTCTGCAACAGGGGGGCTCTGCGGGCCCAGAGTACACACTACGAGGCCTTCCACCCGCCGAGCGGCTCTTCCTGCGTTTTTTGTGAACGTTGCTTGGTTTCTTTTCGGGGTCTGATGGCACATTTTAGGGGCTATCAGGTAAATATGTCATTTTAGGGACGGGTGAGGCCGGTCTTAGTTTATCTTCAGTCAGAACTGTGGGCAGGACAGTCAATGTGGTGAAGTTTCATTGATGTGGTTTGAAGGTCGCACGTGTAGGTCACTCATAGCTGCGTGGGCCGGTGCGCCTGCTGCAGAGACCTGGGATACCAACTTGCACGTGTGTTTGGAGCCGGCGAGCTGGTTGGAAAGGTGTGCGGACCAACATTTGATCCACAGATCAGTGATCTGCCTCGCCATGTGCTTCTCTGCCTCTCTTGTATTCTTTCCTTCACCTGTGTTGCTTCCTCCCTGTCTCCATGTTGCTTTGTCTCGTCGTTTTGTGTTCACTTGTGCTGCTTTGACTTGCCGTGTCCTTCTCTGCCCCTCCATTGCTCGTCTTTCCTTCACCCATGTTGCTACCCCCTGTCCGCATCCTTCATTTTCCTTCTCCGCCCGTATCCCCCGTTCTCTGTTTTGCTTCTGCTCTCAACCCTTGCATTTTTTTTGTAGTCACTGAGCCAACTCGGTGTGTAACAAAAAAAAAGCCTATGTAATTTGTAAGGGTGCGCTTGCAATTGTTATGGCACACATGTCTACCAAATGACACAGCTGTAGGCGTCAAAAGTTTTTTATTTTCAACTCTTTAACATAAGACTTTTGCCCAGTCATCCTGCAGGCCATATTGTAGGAATATGACAAGGCCCTAACATTTACATAGAACTCAAGAACTCATGATCATTTCTCTTATGTTAGTGATTTTATAAAGTGCAACATATACACCAGATGCCCGGACAATAGAAGAACTAACAAAATGTGCTGCTGCTTGAGAGAGAGAGCCCAAACCTCCTGATGACCAGGTGCCATGGGATTAAACGCATAGTTTTCATCATTGCTGGCCCCAAAGCAGACTTTGAGCATGAAGGGTATGCTTGTGTCTTGCTCTTGCTGAGACCTGTATACAGTAAGCAATTGCAAAGACACTTCTCCATAGGATGCAGACCCATTAATAGTTTGAGGAGGGCAATCACATGGAGCCTAAATTATAAAGCCCTGGTGGAGGCTAGTCATCCTTGGACTTGACTATCCAAACATCATATTGTTGTTAGCATCTCTTCTTAACGATACACACGAGGTAGACGTCATGTAAAGGGTGAGCTCCGTGTTCTTTTTAAGAAAGCATTTGATTCCTCTTTGTATTGCATTGGTCGTGGATAATACCTGCTGCATGTGCTTTCCTGTGGTTTCTCTTATTGCTGCTCTCCTGTTCAATATGTTCCAGCCTAACATCAAGTACCAAAGCCACTTTTTCCCAGGACAGTGGCACTCCCTGCAGCTTAAAAGTCCCAAATTCAACAGGCCAGATCAATGAAGAGGGAGCTTGGATGATTTATTAGGGCTGATGCTAATATATGCGAGATTAAGATATTTCTTTCTTATTTTCTACACAGTTTCTTCTTTCTTCTTTATTTCTATATCGCTTTAACTGCTGCTCTTCTCTTTGTCGTTATTCCAAAATACTTGACTGTGCCTCTTAAAAGTGTTCAAATCTTATGGATGCATCTCGTTACATATGGTACCCACAATCACTTCAAGTACGTATGTTGTGATCGGTAGTCTCTGTCACCTGCTATACATTCCACCATACAGTTTAAGATTCTTTTTTGTATTTGTATTCATCCATTTACACCCTTTTACGTTAAAATAGCTATAGCTTTACTGTATAGTTGCTATAAAAGCTTATAATATGGTATAGTGTGCACTTAAAAAAAATCACTCCACTGCAAACAAAAAAGCATGAATAAAAAACATTGCCATTTACGATGCCAGTAGCTCCAACTCCAACAAATGTGAGACCTATTGCAATGTAAATAACAATGCCATTTATTTATCAGTAAAAAAAAAAAAAAGAAATGTCATGAGCAATGCCAATAGCTCTAACTTTTCCAAAGGCGAAACCATTGCATTGTAAATGCTTGTTTAGGTCTCGCGCCTGCGATGCATATGGCGTAGCCATATGCATCGCGCAGGCGCGATACTATAGTTGCGGAGTCTGCTTCCCAGGAGACAGGAGATGTCACGCGCACGCTCTGGAAAGCGATCGGCGCCGGCCGCGCGCGCTCGTTCCCAATCTCCTGTCTCTCTGGGAAGCACACAAGCAAGCCCAGCAAGCCCGCGCCTACCACGAGGACAACGGCAGCAGGGTAATGCTTTTCACTCCAGCGCGCATTCCTTTCTCAGACCCGGTCCCTGTTCCGTCCTGCTGGAGCCCCACGCCTATCCGGGGAGTAGATGCAGACGAGGGGCTGGCGAGAGCTATGGATAATATTTTGTTTACCGAACAGACAAGCACATGGTTTGCGTGCACGTATAAGCTATCGCGGCCGTCACGGCCGCGCGATCGTCTATTGATATTATTTTGTTTACCGTACAGATAAGCACATGGTTTGCGTGCACGTATAAGCTCCATTTAAATATGCCGCTCATGATGAAATTAATTTCGCTCTTTGTGAGGTCTAAATACTATTTTGCTCGCTCAATTATACATACAGTATCACCCATAAAAACTCCCTGGTAGCCCCCTATCGTATTTGCAGACATGATTTCATCTTTGCTGTGTGGCTATTTCAAGGATGTTGGATTTGCTCTTTTGAATGAGTCACGTCATTAAATTAGCAGGAGCTCACGCCTGTGATCGAAGGAAGCAGGCGAGAGCGTTTGTAACGTCGGCGGCCGAAGAAACACGTCTTTTATTTCAGAACCGGAAATTAAAACCTGACAGTAATACGGACTGAACCAGCAAAGGGAAATATTTGGTGTGATGCAAAATGAAAATACAAAATAGATGAAGTATTTTGTATGGGCACGACATCATTGTGCATTCCTCTTAAGAAGGTGTCCGGTTTAGATTGGTAGGCCTTGTATCCGTCAGTACTTTCATGCAGTGCTCAGAGAGGAGCAAATTATGGTGAAGAGGTGACATTTTAATTGGACAAAAACCAATTTTGGGAGCGTGCTCTTTTTAATCCTCTATTGTTTAACTGGTAGCACTAATGCGAAATGGAATACCTCTCCTTTCAGAATGCTGGAGTACTTCTACATTGCACTAAACTACATTGTCAATCAAACAGCATAAAATGTTAAGTCGTCATTGCCCTTTCAAATCCTTTCTACTGGAATTCTCTAATTGTTCCCTCTCTTTATCTCACCACAGCAGTAAGTAAATCAATTAACAAAATAGCTTTTATCGCAGAGAATAACCTTTTAACTGAGGGGATTATCTCTGGTTTATTTTTCATTTCTCTCGCTGAAGATAGCAGTTCATGCCTCATTGATTACTTTGCCGAGAGTGAGTGTGTGCGCAGAGTGAGTGAGTGCAGCAGAGTGAGTGCAGCAGAGTGAGTGCAGCAGAGTGAGTGCGAGTGCAACCACACACATAAGACCACACACACATAAGACCACACACACATAAGACCACACACATAAGACCACACACATAAGACCACACACATAAGACCACACACATAAGACCACACACATAAGACCACACACATAAGACCACACACATAAGACCACACACACTCACCACCACACACTCACCACCACACACTCGCCACCACACACTCACCACCACACACTCACCACCACAAACTCACCACCAGCCGTCACTGCACACTTTCACCGGCACAAACATCACCAGCCGTCAGTGCACGCTTTCACCGGGCAACAACGCCAGACATCAGTGCACGCTTTCACCAGGCACACACACCTCCAGCCGCCTGTGCACGCTTTTACCAGGCACACACACCACCAGCCATCAGTGCACGCTTCCACCAAACACACACACCTCCAGCCGGCAGTGCACGCTTCCACCAAGCACACACACCACCAGCCATCAGTGCACAATTTCTACAGGCACACACACCACCAGCCATCAGTGCACACATCAATTGTTAACGCATCCACAATTAACTATTGTAGCAATCGCAGTATGGTGCACTTTACTTTTAAACATATTCATCTAAAGCGCAGCATGCCACCATTGCTACAATTCCAATCCAACCCACATAATTACACTACACACCACATGCATACACTCCATAACACATGGCTAAAAGACATTGCCATTTACAATGCCATTAGCTCTAACTCAAATAAACCCGAGACCTATTGCATTTCTAATGCTTGTTTTTATAATACTGGGGAAGCGGGGGTGCAGCATTAAATAGTTTGTAGTCCACTGCAGGTCTGTCTCGACAGATGGAACATCCCCATCAGAGGGGTCTCGCATGGACAGCCAGACAGGAACAACTGTTTGAAACGAGATAAAAGGAAGCCCGGGCTGCGTTTAATTTCCTGTGAATTAACCCACTCAGGTTAATCTCCAACCACCGGAAGGAAGACAAAGGAGCGTGTATTCCCTGACTGGTTGCACCCACCCACCCCCTTTGTTTTAAGTGCTTAAATAATAGCCTCTAAAGTCTGCCTCGGTGGCTGACTGCTGAATCTTTCATGCAGAGCAGCTGATGGGCGTCACAGCCGCGAGCTCCTTCCAACCGGAAGTGCAGCTAACGAACATCCGCTAACAGAGCACGCACAATTTGAAGCACTGAGGAACCCTCAGGTCAGGGCTTTAAGTGGACCGGGTCTCACCGGGTCTGAGCACCGGCAGGTTTTTAACACCTTCACTGCGGCGGCTATTCCGCCGCAGTGCTAAGGGTGTGGGGCGGCCGCACGGCAGCCGCATGCTGGTGACGGAACCGCTCCGTCACCAGCGTCGGTTGAGCTGTGCTCGTGACGGAGCGGTTCCGTCACGGCCCGCCCCGCTCAATAGAACCCTCAGCACAGGCGCGGAATTTGCGCCGCGCATCAGCGTTCTATCGAGCTGGGCGGGCCATGACGGAACCGCTCCGTCATCAGCACAGCGCGACCGCGGCTGATGACGGAGCGGTTCCGTCATCAGCACCGAAGGGGTTAAAGGGGGTCTTGAAAAAGGTCTCTATCGGGTTCTGTTTTGTGTCCTGACACAGGCGGTCCTTTTCTTTCAAGCTTTTTAAGGAAAGAGAAATCCTTTAAAGAGAGTCATTTTCTTTCCGGATTTCCCTTCTCTTTATTAAACTCAAGAGAAGCAACATTGTCTTGGTGTCACCAGTGCTGTAAGTGGAAACTTTTTCAATATGACATACAAGCCACAGTTACTAATTATTTATCTTATCTAATAACCATTGACAAAGCCAATAGTCCTGACTTCTTGTAGGTATGATGTTATTTGTTGTATCATATAGCTGGTTGCAGTGACAGAAACAACAAAATACCAGTCGGGTGGCACACTATGCTAAGCACAAATTTTAGCTTACATGTTTTATGCCACGCCCTTAATTACATTGGCCACGCCCCCTTGAGAGACCCCCCCCCCCAGTTTTTTCATCCCACTTAAATCCCTGCCGCAGGTTATAATTCAGTGGTTAAGAAAAGACTTTCTAATGCGGCCCACCTTCTGAGGGTCCCTGGTTTAAACATCGCTGGCGCTGGCTCGCCATACAACACTCCCTAGGTTTTTAAAATGAGCACTGTTGAGCTAGCTAATGATAAAACTGGGCAGGCACAGTCCTTTAGCCTGTACAGGACTGTATTGCCCTGGTAAAAAGAACAATTAATGGACAGAATGTAGAACAATGCCATACATTGACCTCAGTCTAGAGATCTGGGCATAAATCCATCGTTTTGTTGCTCACCATGCCATTAATTTTATTGTACTGGTGCCTTGTGTGGGATACACGAGTCACCTCTTTTATGTCTATATGGGTAAATGAAGGGAGCAAAAATCACGATAGAGAGGTTAGGACGTTCAAGACAACAGTGAAACATTCTGAAACTGATGTACAGCTGACCAATACATTTAATGCTTGATGGCGTTAGTGACTTTTCCCGCCACTTCCCTGGTTTGTCTTGTACAGGTGTGTAGCTCACATGGATACAAGTTAGTTGACAATGTAGGGGAAAAATATTGTACAGTGCGTAAAGTCCACAACTAGGTAGAGCATTATATGTCAATAAATACACAATTGAATAGTTTTTTCATTAAATATTACTTTCAAGTTGAAAAATAACATTGTTTTCAAACGAAATTGAGATAAACTTTAACGTGAAAAATTGTGATAATATTGAACAACAGATAAAAGTACAAAGTGCGCTGAACGAAATAGTAGAAAAAAAGAGTAAAACAATCTAACATTTAGGAGATCTATTACTTACATGTTGGCACGATGAGAAGGTAAGGAAGGTTCGCAAAATTCTCCTGGTCTTAACTTCTGCCCTTCCACATCTTTCCACGTATTGTTGTACTTTATCGCATATAATACTCCCAAGAAGGTGTCACTTAGTCATTAAAATCTGTTCCTCTTCATGTCTCGCTCTGCAGCCCTTCGTCCACTACTCACCCTTTTCCCTCTCTACTCAATATTGCGTCCCAGGCACGACCAACTCCTAACTAATGTGTACTTCCAGTACCCTTACATTACACCTCATATTCGTTTTGAACTATAAAAGGAAATTCCTTTTGATTGAACAAATCCCTTAATATTGTCACGTAACAGCAACTCAACTCTACACAATAGAACAATGTAACTACTTTCCTACATTTTAAATGTTATATATAAGAAAAAGGACCACTCCTGTACATTATAAGGATATTGCAAATCACAGTGGAGCTCTGTGATCACATAGAGAAACGACCGAAAGCTGAGTTCGTTTATAGGATCATGGAACTCTGAGGTGGTCTGACATATACTGTTAGTGTCTGCCATGGGTTACTTTATTCCTTATAATACAAGTACACACCCTCCCCCTTCCCATAAACCTCTTAAATCCCTTGTGTTTTGTTATTTCACATGAAAGAGAAACGATGTTTGCGGACCTGATTAATGAAATAGGAATATCTACTACAAAATTAAACACACCAAAAAGCAGTTAGATATTTGTTGCAAAAAAGATATCAGTTTAATACATGTCAGATAGTTCAAGTTCAGGAATTTGTATAGCGCACTACTCACCGGGGGGTCTCAAGGCGCTTGTGGGAGGGTGGGCGCTTTAGTTATCGAATAGCCAGGTGTTTTTTAGCTGTTTTCTGAAGGAGAGGTGGTTCTGTGTAAGGCGGAGGTGGGTAGGGAGAGAATTCCAGGTTTTGGCCGCTAAGTAGGAGAAGGATCTTCCTCCCATGGTGGTTCTATG
This sequence comes from Lissotriton helveticus, assembly GCF_964261635.1. Taxonomy (NCBI): domain Eukaryota; kingdom Metazoa; phylum Chordata; class Amphibia; order Caudata; family Salamandridae; genus Lissotriton; species Lissotriton helveticus. The sequence goes on from NC_136062.1 coordinate 383,525,453, forward strand.
GATCCGCGGAATTGCGGCGAGGGCTTGATTGGACGATCGTAGTTGGCGGGTGGGTGTGTAGAAGGACAGTCGTGTGTTGAGGCATTCGGGTCCGAGGTCGTAGAGGGCCTTGTGTGCGTGGGTGAGGAGACGGAACGTTATTCTCTTGTTGATGGGGAGCCAGTGGAGGTCTTTCAGGTGGATGGAAATGTGATCTTGACGGGGGATGTCCAGTATGAGTCTGGCTGAGGCATTTTGGATGCGTTGGAGTTTTTTCTGTAGTTTGGCTGTGGTTCCGGCGTACAGGGTATTTCCGTAATCTAGTCGGCTTGTGACCAGTGCGTGGGTGACTGTCTTTCTTGTGTCGGTGGGGATCCAACGGAAGATTTTTTTGAGCATGCGAAGGATGTTGAAGCATGATGATGAGACGGCGTTGACTTGTCTGGTCATCGAGAGGGTGGAGTCTAGGATGAAGCCCCGGTTACGTGCGTGATCAGTAGGTATGGGTGCTGTACCCAGGGCCGGAGGCCACCATGAGTCGTCCCAGGCAGAGGGGGATGATCCTAAGATGAGACTTCCGTTTTGCCCGAGTTGAGTTTTAAACGGCTGTTCTTCATCCACTCGGCTACTTCTTTCATTCCTTCGTGTAGATTGGTTTTGGCGGTGTTTGGGTCTTTGGTGAGGGAGAGGATCAGTTGGGTGTCGTCTGCGTAGGAGATGATGTTGAGATTGTGTTGTCTCGCGATGGATGCGACGGGACTCATGTAAACGTTGAAGAGGGTGGGGCTGAGTGATGATCCTTGTGGTACGCCGCAGAGGACTTCGGTGGCCTTTGATTTGAATGGGGGGAGGCGGACTCTCTGGGTTCTTCCAGCAAGGTACGAGATGATCCAGTCCAAGGCTTTTCCTTGTATTCCGACGTTGCTGAGGCGTTGTATGAGGGTGCTATGACAAACTGTGTTGAAGGCGGCGGATAGGTCAAGTAGGATGAGGGCAGCTGTTTCTCCGTTGTCCAGTAGTGTTCGAATGTCATCTGTTGCTGCGATGAGGGCGGTCTCGGTGCTGTGTTTGGCACGGAAGCCAGACTGTGAGGGGTCAAGGGATTTGTTGGATTCCAGGAAGGCGGCGAGCTGATTGTTGACAGCTTTCTCGATGACTTTGGCAGGGAATGGGAGGAGCGAGATGGGGCGGTAGTTCTTAAGTTCAGAGGGGTCTGCAGTGGGTTTCTTCAGAAGGGCGCTGAGTTCGGCGTGTTTCCAGATTTCCGGGAAGGTAGCGGAGGTGAAGGAACAGTTGATGACATCGCGGAGATGGAGTGCGATGATGGAGTCTGCTTTGTTGAAAATGTGGTGGGGGCATGGGTCGGTTGGCGATCCTGAGTTGATGGAGTTCATCGGGCGGATGGTGTCTTCAGTGGTGATTGGGTTCCAGGCGCAAAGGTAGTTAGGGTGCTGTTTTGGTTCGGAGGTGGGTGGAGTGAACTGGACTTCGGGCTGATTTTTGAAGCTGTTTTGTATGTCGGCGATTTTGTTGTGGAAAAATGAGGATAGAGAATCACAGAGGTCTTGGGAGGGAGCGATGTCGTTGGAGCCTGCGGTGGGGTTGGTAAATTCTATGACGATGTTGAAAAATTCTTTGCTGTTTTGGGCGTTGTTGTCGAGTCGATCTCTGAATGCTGATTTCTTGGTGGATCGGATCAGTTGGTGGTGTTTGCGGGTGGCGTTCTTGAAGGTGGCCAGGTTGTCAGTGTTTGGGTTTTTTCTCCATGTTTTCTCCAGGATGCGGCAGAATTTCTTGGATTTCTTAAGGTCCTCATTAAACAAGGGGGCTTTTTTGGTGCCTTGCTTGATTTGAAGGTTTTTCAATGGTGCTAGTTCGTCTGCGCTGTGGGTGATCCATTGTGTGAGGTTGGTGGCTGCTTGGTTTGGGTCCGATGATTTGGCAGGGGGGTTTAGGTGAAGCGAAGAGGAGAGCTGGGCGGTGGTGATTTTGTTCCAATTTCTTCGGGGAATAGGTTGTGGGGGGTTATGGGTCGTGGTCTTATTGTAGTTGAAGTGGACGCAGCTGTGGTCTGTCCAATGGAGAGCTGTGGTGTAATCGAAGGAGATGTGTTTGCTGGAGGAGAAGATAGGGTCGAGCGTTTGTCCGGCAAGGTGGGTGGGGGTGTCTACAAGTTGTTTGAGTCCGAGATTGGTCAGGTTGTCAAGAAGGGTGGTGGTGTTGTTGTCGTTATTCTTTTCTAGGTGGAAGTTGAGGTCTCCCAGTAGGATGTAGTTCTCGGAGGAGAGGGCATGTGGGCTGATGAAGTCAGTGATGTCTTCGCTGAATTGTGTGAGGGGTCCTGGGGGTCTGTAGATGAGGGTGCCTCTGAGTGTGGTCTTGGGGTCGGTGTGGATCTGGAAGTGAAGATGTTCGGCGGTAGCGAGGTTATCGTCGGAACTGGTCGTGATGCCGATGGTGTTCTTATGGACGATGGCTATGCCTCCTCCAGTTTGGTTGATGCGGTCCTTTCGAATGATCTTGTAGGCGTCCGGGATAGCTATGACGATGTCGGGGGCTGATGAGGCGTTCATCCAGGTTTCCGTAAGGAAGGCGATGTCCGGCGCTGTGGTATCGAGTAGGTTCCAAAGTTCGATGGAGTGTCTGTGGATTGAGCGGGTGTTGAGCAGGATGCATTTTAGGTGGTTAGTGTCGGAGCTCTGTGTGGGGTTAGTGGATTTGGTGTGGGTCCTGATGCAGTCGAACTTGCAGGAGTGGCAGGTGAAGGATCCATGGGTGTGCCCTGGGGCAGCTAGGTAGCAGTTTGGGAGTCGGCCGGGGTTAAGTGCTGAGAGGGTAGCGGAGGCATACGTTATGCGGGGTGGGGGGGTTGTCCGTGGGCCAGGGGGTCGGGTGCTGGGCGCGGTCCAGGCGCGGACGGGCGTAGACGGGCTTACCTTTGGCGCAACTTCGGCACGCAAGCGGCGCGATCGCTGCGCGTGACCGCTGCGCGTAAAAGCATCTGTCATATGTGGATAGTGGAGTGGGGAGGGGCGAGGGAGGATCAGCTGGGAGGCGGTAGCGGGGCGGAGAGACAGTCTGGGGGCACAACAACAACAAAAAATGGCTGCAAGCCAGAAGGCGACCAGGACGAGATTGGGGCACAGGTAGAGCTAATGGCGGTCAAAACGCCAGTGAAATCGGCACAATCAGTCACAAATCGCCAAGCAGGCAAAGGCTGCAATGTGCAATAATTAAATAAACAATGCGCAGTCTAGCGGCACAGCGGCACTATGAGATCGAAAGGCAGAGGCAGCAATGTGTAATTAATAAATAAACAATGCGCAGTCTCGAATTAGTCAATGGCAGTGCGAGGACGATGCTTCCAGGACACAGAGCATAGCAGCTTAACCCAAACGAGTACAGCAGTGGCAGTGCAAGCAGCGCTACGATACCAGGTCAGGGCTGGGAGCAGCGTGGGGAGCGACCGCCTTCGAGGAGCTCAGGACGGTCACAGCGCTTAGAGCGAGGGAACAGGAACGATGCTTACAGTGGGAGGGAGGATCAGCAGGGAGGCGGTAGCGGGGCGGAGAGACGTTCTGGGGGCACAACAACAACAACAAAATGGCTGCAAGCCAGAAGGCTACCAGGACGAGATTGGGGCACAGGTAGAGCTAATGGCGGTCAAAACGCCAGTGAAATCGGCACAATCAGTCACAAATCGCCAAGCAGGCAAAGGCTGCAATGTGCAATAATTAAATAAACAATGCGCAGTCTAGCGGCACAGCGGCACTATGAGATCGAAAGGCAGAGGCAGCAGTGTGTAATTAATAAATAAACAATGCGCAGTCTCGAATTAGTCAATGGCAGTGCGAGGACGATGCTTCCAGGACACAGAGCATAGCAGCTTAACCCAAACGAGTAGAGCAGTGGCAGTGCAAGCAGCGCTACGATACCAGGTCAGGGCTGGGAGCAGCGTGGGGAGCGACCGCCTTCGAGGAGCTCAGGACGGTCTAATAATTATAAAATACTGTATCTAACAATGTGTGAAATGTGCAAAGAGATTCTCTCTTTTATCTAATTACCAGGAGTGTGTGAGAATTAAACATATTGCTATAAATATGTCATTTCTGTTGATCACTGTTCATCTAGACGAGAAACAGCAGGAGTAGAAAAACTCAGGTTTGGTTTTCGCTGTGTAAACTGCAGCTTTAATTATGCTTGGCACCCTGCCTTTCCCCTTGGCTGTTGACTCTGGCAGCAAGCACCGTGACGTCAGAACTCAACTATAGTAAGTTATTACAGAGGAACCTCTACAGCCTTTCTTAGAAACTGGCTTTTATAAAGGGATTACATGCTCCCAGATATTAAATATTTATAATGCTCTTTGTATATCATAATAACACTAGAACACGTTAGGAGGCAACCTTTATATGGTTTTCAGTTCTCTTCCCCCCGCCAGCTTCTCTAACAATCACCACCAATGAGCGCACCAGAATGTTTGTTTGTTTGTTGGGACCTACCAAGGGTTCTGAGATCTGTTGTGACATCTTCATCATATGGTCCCTTAAAAGACATATGGTCCAAGTGGGAGAAATAGAACATGAATACATCAACTATGCTTCCGGAACCCATCGTGTTGTAGGTAGGGCCAAGACGCCCTCCGTTGACAATACAGAAAACGATTGTCATGGACACGGTCAGTCTGCTGAAGGTACTCTCCAGCATTGCTTAACACCATAACCGCGGCGGCAATTCCGCCGTGGTGCGGGCGTTCTAAAGGGTGGGCAGTGCTGCATCGGCCAACGGTCATTCGCAGCACCAGGGAGGGAGTCCTCCCGGCTGACGGGAGAATGGTAAGGGTTAACAGTTTCGATGTTTTTCCCTGTGTGCTACAGTTTTTCTTATAATTGGTACCTGTTAGGGTGCGACCTAAATACCAATGCAGATAAGCACTTATGAAACCAGTGTTTCTGACTTTTAATGTGCCAGCCGTTATAAACACACAAGGCCGGACTGGGAACCACAACCGGCCCTGGCAAAGTGCTCGGCCGCCCCCCCTCCCCACTCGGGGGGCTTGGAGGTGCCGTCAAGCTTTTTGTCGGGGCTGGTTTTCGGCCGATTTTGGTACCAGCCCTGTAACAAAAACGGCCCTAAGGTGCCCTAAATCGGCCCCCACACGTGCGGCGCACCGGGGGATTGTCCGGGGCCCGCTATGACCAGTCCGGCCATGTAAACACAGCCATTCACAGACACTGTTTACATTATTTGCACATAAAAGCCTGAACTATTGGCTTTGCCAGGGCTGGGAAAACAAAGTAGCAAACAGACTTGTGTTCCATGTAGAATGCATGTAGGAGATAAATAAATGAATGTGTAAAAACAAAGTGAGTACTGAGTGTGCTTTGCAAATGTAAAATAGTCCCAATGATACCACCTAGAGGAAGGCACAAAGAAACACTAAATAGCCAATAACATGAGGTGAGAGAACAATACGCTTCTGGGTGTAGCCAAAGCACAATATATTTATTTTAATATAAATTAGTAACAATACATATTGCACACAGATGTTCTATCTAGCCAAACCTAAAAATAATTGCTGCTGACCACAGCTTTATTCTGAGTGGGGTCAAACTAATAGTTGTTGTAAGCGCATAGATTAATTTACACTAATCCATCCGCTTATATTTGAAATGTCTTGCGTCTTTAACTAAAGTGCACCATTCTGAAAAGTGTCTGGAGCATGCCCTAAATGCACAGATATTCTCTAGCGTCATAACCCCCCTTCCTCTCCCCCAGTTATGATGCCAGCGATTTTTAAAAGTTGCTGCATAAAAAGGTAATTATACTGGTACACAACGTTAATTTTAGCAGCAATTATAGTTAATTAAAATAATTATACATAGCTATTAAATTTAAAGAATCTAGTGCAGGTGTCCTCTCTGATTAGCAAGAGGCACTTGCAGAGTGAGCTGCCGAGCTCGGGGGTGATAGTGTTTGAGGCAAGGATTTGAGAATAACTTACAGATGTTGTCGACCACCAGGGTCGACTCAGCATTTCATCCTTTGGAGGTTAATAGAATGAGGAGGGTTATAAAGACCTGCTATTCAGGGTGAGGAATGTGCTCCATGAATCATTCTTATTATGTTATGGGTGCTCCTGTGCTGTCGGCATAAATCTTCATGGGTGTTTGGGTTTTTCTAAGTTCTTCTAATTTTGGAAAAAATAAAATAACTGAGACCGAGGGATACAGAGCAGTGTTGATTTAGAGTTCAAGGGCACAAGACTGTCAGCGCCAACCTCTATCCGAAAGCTGAATTCTAGCCGCGTGCACTTAATTGTGTTGAGAAAGTTGAAAAGAATGAAGCAGGTGAGGAACAACACTAGGCATGCTGGGAGCCAACTACTCACTCTATCTGGCCATCCCGAAGATCACAATAGATCCACTGAGGGTTCAAAAGATCTAAACATTGCCTCTTAAACTCCTCTGGGCATGCCTTAGTTCACTATAGATCCACTGAGGATCCAGAAAGATCTAATAATTGCCTCTGGGCATGGGCATGCCTTAGTTCACAATAGATCCACTGAGGGTTAGGAAATATCTAAACATTGCCTCTTAAACTCCTCTGGGGATGCCTTAGTTCACAATAGATCCACAGAGGCCACTAACATATGTACCACATGCCGGCTAGTACCTCTAGAGCTCAGTGTCATCTTCAGCACTGGAGGCTACAAGACTGAGTGCTGTTGCCCGTTAGAGGCAGTGATCTGCCTGCTTCCTGTACACAAGCCCTCAATGATTCAGAAATCGAAGCTTCCTGTTCAAACTCTGCTTAATCATGTACATGGTCTTGTAAGGGCCCACACGGCCGGACTGGGGCAAATCCACTTGACCGACACCGACCCCACTCTTCCAGTCCACCGGGAAAACACCCAGTGCTCGCTACGGCTAGGCCGGTTCTAAGGAATGATCTGTTGCTGGTACCCTTCAGCATTGACCTGCACCCCTGAAGATCAAAGTGACCACGCCCATTTCTGAAGAGGATCCTTCTGTTGCCAGTATTCTACCACATCAGCCTCCACTCTTCGTAAAGATCAAAGGTGACAAGTACCTGCTTTCACAACGATGCCTTTGTTGCCAGTGCACATCAACAACAAGGCCACCCACCACCCCCCAAAGATCAGAAGTGACCTTAACCTGTGATAACAACCAGCAAACTACAACATCTGCTGCTGGCCTCCTGAGGATAAAAGTAGGCCATAACCTTCTACAACAAGGATACCCTTGTAGACAGTGTTCTACAACATTTACGCCCACCCTTGTCAGATGAAAGGCAACCATTAAAAGCTCCAATAAATATCCCTCTGTTGCCTGTTCTCCTGCATACCTACCTCTGCCCGTCCCCCTGAATTAAAAAACGACCACTACCTGCTCTTACGAGTATTCCTCTTTAACCAATGCCCTTTCAACATCTACCCCCACCTACTCCAGAATATCAGGTGACCACAACCATTTTTAACAATAGTTGTTTAACAAAAGTTGGTGGACGCAGGGTACACCAACTTCTCAAATGCAACATAAACAAGCAACAATGGTTGCCGCTGGGCAACTGAACCATGAACGGCTAGAAGTTTCTTCAATCGTACTGGAAATAAAATTGAACATGTTTTGCTCACGGCCAAAAGAATGACCAACATACCATCCTTTGACCTTTTGCCACGCATCATGATGCTTCGACCACCCAAGACACTAAGCTGAAAAGCCGACCAATCACCATTGACTCCGAAATGACTGTTAATGCTTGACTCACCTTTGTGGTCGGGGCGTCCCACCATCCGTCGGGCTACTGCAGCTCATTCTCCCTTCTACCCCACTGGATGAGGTAGTACCTATGGGAAACAGTGGCTCAATTGATGCGGTGATGGGAAGCACCAACAGATGTTAACTTGACTAAGCCAACTCACTCAACATCAACTTGTCAAACTTGGATTTTATTGGAGAAGTGTGGCTCAGTGGTTAGAGGCGGCAGACCCGGAATCTGAGATCGACCGTGGACCAGGGTTCGATTCCCCGCCTCGGCGGGTCTCGGGCTCATAAAATTCCACGGTCTCGACAATTCTCGCTCCGGTGCCTACTCGACTCACGGGGTCACACTCTGCGACTCTGGGCAATAGCTTGCTTAATCTCCACATCGGCCCCTCGTGGCGGGATGCCTGGCTTTCACCTTGTGGATACCCTGCCGGGGTTTCTCACAGGGGAATACCAGGACGGGTTCCCTAAGCAAGCGCGGAGATGCCCCAGGGTAAGTCCTGCGCTATATAAGTTTCATACATTTACATTTACCACCTCAAAAGCCTGGAAAGTCTGCAGGACATATGGGTGGAAAGCAATCATAGTAACTTCAAACTGATGTGTACTGGGTACAAGACTGCCGGGCATCCTCGGAAGGGAGCTTGGTGGTTTGAGCATCTTACATCCATCCTAAGCACCCTACCTCAGATGTTCCTTGATGCTTATGTGAAGCTCTATCCTCCCCAGCTACCCGCCCTTTGTGTTAAAAGTATTTTCAATGGCCGTTTTCAGCGAAAGATTGTTGATATCTACTGAAACGCAGAAGATATCTGTCTTATGCAGTCAGCAGCACCGTAAATGTCTACTCTGCGGATGGCATATAGTCAATAGCGGCCGCAGGCAGGGGAAATTGGTGAGGTGGTGGGAGGCGGGTAATAGAAAAATAAAACAAACAAAACTTACCTTTTGCCAGACGTCTCGCCGCCTCTATAGCTCTGATACTGGCACATGCGCCCACAGTCCGCTGCACCAATCCAGACACTATTCTCTTGCTGGTATTGCCCAGTATGAGAGAAGCGTAGGGACTGGGCAGAGCAGGCTGTTTCCACACTCCACCAGGGACTGGGAGCCTGTGCTCCTGAGCCTGCCGATATCGCCATGCAATAAACTGGAGATATCAAAGTGCCCTTGTCGGTTTGGCTTGCCGTGGACGGCGGGCCGAAGCCACATGCGCACTGGCAATGCCCTGAGCCCACCCCTCCTCCTGTTGGCCCCACCCTCGAAATGCGGCTGCAGCTTGGGTATGGAGTAAAATAAAATGATAATAAAGAAGTTTTAGAACTGCTTTATTATCGTTTTTTTTTTTTACATACCTCTATCTGGTTTCAGCAGTGGGGCGACACTCCTCCGCCATAACGCAGGGCCACCACTGCAGTTGAAGGTGTATTCCATGTCCAAACGCAGAAGACCGCTTGTGCTTGAATTTCCCACTCCTTACTTCGATTGCCTGCACATAAGCCAATCACAATTGGCAATACAGCTGGTCCTCCAGCAATTCTGACTGGCCACTACCCAAATAAAGGGTTTAGTCCAGGCAGCCAATCAGGTGGCTCTGGCAGCTGAAAGCACGGGCTGTACTACGTGAGGGGCGGGTCAGCTGGGCACCGGAGCTGGAGGCGATCTGTGGGATTCTTATCTATCCCTGCTATGTGTGCGTGTTTTCATTTACATGAACTGGTGTTTTCTCCCGTAAAAGCAGACGGTGAAATATTTCCTCCCACAAAGCATCTGTAAATTCCTTGAGTGAAGTTGGTTTGCACCCTTTCAGCTGCTGGCCTCAGACTGTATTTCTTTCCTTCTCTCTTTGCAGCTTGCACCATCTTTGATGGTTTTTGGCAGGGATTTGAAAACCCTGCTCCTTAAAGAGTCTCTGGGGAAGCTTGCTTTGGGCTTAAAGTAATTTAGTTTCACAGTTGGAAATAAAAAAATTACTACAGATTGCTTTCGATGTTGACACATGTGCCAATGTAAACGGTCTTATTGTTTCTTTTGCATGTTGTAAATATTAAATTTTTATGTGCATTGACAGCTACTCGCAGCACGGTTTGTGCTCCATCAACAACAAAATAAAGAAAAATAAAGCCTGTGTACATTCACCCACTCAACCAGGAGGCACCCTAAACCTAAAGTTTAGTTTGCAAAGCTCTGCTCTATAGTAGAACTCTAAAGATTCAGGTTCAAATGTAATACTTCATCCGCTCCAGTTTGAACTCTTCTGCTAGCAGGCCTGTTCATCCGGCTACATATTCTGAACGTCGAAAAAAAAAACGAGGTTGGATGCTGTACTCAAATATGTAGCTGTAAAACTTAGGAGTTATCAGATACATATATGTATTAACTGCCTAGTTAAGTTAACCCTGATATTATTCTCCTGTAATAAACACCATAATCGTGGTCTTCTAGACCGCCATTCCCGCCACCTTGAATTGGTCCTTGGGATTCTGTTCTCAAGAGGATGGCTTAGCAGCAATTGCCGCCATCTTGACGTGGTCCTTGGGAATCTATGACATAATATCGACAGACAGAATATCTACCTACAAAAATATCGATACAAAAATATCGAAGTCAAAAATATCGGAGTTATATCTTCATAAAGGTAAGTACAAAAATATCAAAATTTTAATATCGTAGTACAAAAATATCGAAAGTAAAAATATTGTTTTTTTAAATGTATTAATAATACTGTAAAAATAGTTTAAAAATACATATAATTTTACAAATATTAAATAAAAACATTAAAACATATTTAGAAAATTATAACTAATACATATACATTTAAAATAAATTAAAAACTAGGGAAAGCGTTGGATAGCGTAGGGGTAAAAATTACTATTCCCACTCCAGAGGGTGCAACAGTAGGGAAAGCGTTGGATAGCGTAGGGGTAAAAATTACTATTCCAACTCCAGAGGGTGCAACAGTAGGGAAAGCGTTGGATAGCGTAGGGGTAAAAATTACTATTCCCACTCCAGAGGGTGCAACAGTAGGGAAAGCGTTGGATAGCGTAGGGGTAAAAATTTCGATATTTTCGATACTAGTAACATACATACCTTAAAAAAAACGATATTCTGTCTCTCGATATTTTGGACATCGATATTCTATACCATCGAAATTAAAACATCGATATTATTGTATATCGATATTTTAATTTCGATATTTTGTCTCACTACCGGTCCTTGGGATTCTGTTCTCAAGAGGATGGCTTAGCAGCCATTGCCGCCATCTTGAAGTGGCCCTTGGGATTCAATTCTCAAGAGGATGGCTTAGCAGCCATTGCTGCCATCTTGACGTGGTCCTTGGGATTCTGTTCTCAAGAGGATGGCTTAGCAGCCATTGCCGCCATCTTGAAGTGGCCCTTGGGATTCAATTCTCAAGAGGATGGCTTAGCAGCCATTGCCGCCATCTTGACGTGGTCCTTGGGATTCTGTTCTCAAGAGGATGGCTCAGCAGCCATTGCCGCCATCTTGAAGTGGCCCTTGGGATTCAATTCTGAAGAGGATGGCTTAGCAGCCATAACCAACATCATGAAGTGGTCCTTGGGGTTGTGTTCGCAACAGGATGGTATAACAGCCATCGCCGCCATCTTTGAGTGATCCTTGGGATTCTATTCTCAAGAGGATGGCTTAGCAGCAGCCATTGCTGTCATCTTGAAGTGGTCCTTGGGATTCTGTTCTCAAGAGGATGGCTTATCAGCAATTTCTGCCATCTTGAATTGGTCCTTGGGATACTGTTCTCAAGAGGATGACTTAGCAGCCATTTCTGCCATCTTGAAGTGGTCCTTGGGATTCTGTTCTCATGATAATGGCTTAGCAGCCATTGCTGCCATCTCGAAGTGGTCCTTGGGATTTTGGTGGTGCCCAGGTCTAGGCCACTAACTACTGAGAACATCTTACTGTTTCTCCCATCCTGCATGTACCTCTAGGATGTAAGTAGTAGGCAGCGAGACAACAGTTGAAGGGACCTCCTAGCAGGGCGTAAATGAATGGGGCACAGGAACACCTGACAATCCGGGATGCAAAAATACTTGACAAAGGGAAGTGAGTGTAGGACAAGGGAGCCTTTCATGTAATCGAGAGGAGACACAGGATCACTGACCATTAGGGAGTGAGAAAAAGGGGTGTTGTAATCACTGCCAAGCAGGAATTGTGAGAAAAGTGCAGGAATTATGTCAAGCATATAATGAAAAAAAGAAATACCAAAAAAAAGAACAAAGTATAAATAAGTAATATAAGGCCATTTGATTCAATGAATGGACAATCCACAAAGAAATATAGTGGATAGTGACAAAATTTGAGTGGGCAGTTCGTGTCCTTCCCTACGATAAAACTTAAAAGGAATGATATTTATCTCCATACCAGTTTAGAGTGAGCGGGTTATCCATATCACCCCAACGGATAGACAAACGTGTGAAATAGTGTGATATGGAATTTTGCTAGTTATAGTGTCTACCATCCTGATGAAGGCATAAACAGTAAGACTGCCGAAACTATTACATCATAGTCATTGTTCAGAAAATGACTAGGAGACATAGAAACTACATGGACCAAATATTCTCCCCCTCACCACACGTTATTAAGTAGAAATGCATGAGAGTGTGCTTGGGCCAGGTTTTAAATTAGGATTTCTGTAAACCCTGTTGCGTTCTATGGAGTTGTGTATCATATAGATCTAGTATGATAATGTATGTATTACATGCTTGAAAAAATTGATGAAATACATTATTTTTGTAATTTGATATATAATCAAAAGATTGTTTTAGCCACTACCTTAATGTCTGTGGCTTTGTGTAATAGAGCTTCGGTATGTGAATTCTAAAGAGACCAACCCGGTATAGTGAATATCAGGATCACTGACCAGCAAGGAGTGAGGGAAAAAGCCTCAAAAATCATTCCCCAATAGGGAGCTAGAGAAAGAGTTGTTTGGAATCACTGACAAGCAGGGAGTTAGACAAAGAGGTTTCACTGATAAGTTAAGGGAAAAGTTTAAGAAAATAGCCAGAAGTACAAGTGGAATTTAGGAGCAGGGATTAGAGAAATTAATGCAGGTGGTAGCAGTAAGTAATAAGAGCGAAAATGATTTAAAAGTCTCATCTCCAGAAGACACGGCATTTCTTGCGTAAACCCTGGATGACATAAAATCACGGATGGTACTATACCACCTTTAATTGAACCCCCAGACAGCAGAGTTCTTTTTGCTCTCCCCTCTACACAGTAGCATCCCAGTCCAAGCCAGGCTGGATGCTTCTACTATGCTTGGTCTCCAGCACTCCTTTGCAGATGCCAAATCATTCGGCTACATCCTGGACACAAATCTGAGCCTGAATTTTCACATAAACTCCCAAACCAAAGGAGCCCATCACAATAGACAGACATTAAGAGGGCAGGGCTATCATTAGTACTTTTCAAGACAGAGCGACAGGAACTCTTTACCTTGAAACCCTTTAACATCCTCGTGGCCTCAATAAAGGCAGCCTCCTTTACAGCAACTTTCCCTTGGTTCAGGCACTTGGATCTCTAAACGCACGCCTCAATCCTGACCATCCTAAAATGGATGCCCTTCAATGCAAGACTTCTATTCAAAATGGCCTACTTTGTCCACAAAACCTTACGTGGCTACCGTGGCCTCAGGACAGTGTTTCCCAAACTGTGGGTCGGAGCTGAGTTTTGGTTGGGTTGGAAAAGTCTGAGCAATATCTAAAGATGCCTTGAAATTCAGTGTTTATCTTGACACATTTACAATGCTTTAATGGCAGAGGTCCACTGTCAGGCTATGTCTTCTAACAAGTTTCCACCTATTGTTTCTACATGGGGTTGGTGCTAACATTTCTTTCTCAGACTGCAAAGTGAGGGGGGTTTTAGTGAATCAAATGGCAGTCTTAGGATGTGGTGTAATAATAATAATAATAATACCGATATTTATATAGCGCGAACAGCTACCTCGCGTGGAGGTGTCCCGGCGCTGAAAAAGAAACCGCAGAACCCAAGAGGAAATGCAGGGAGAGGTACTAGGCTTTCTGTGTAAAGAGCCAGGTCTTTAGGAGTTTCCTAAAGATGGCTTCTGACGAGGCAGATTGGATGGCAGCGGGTAGGGAGTTCCAGAGCTTCGCAGTGCCTACCGAAAAAGATCTGCCTCCGAGTCTCGCCCTTCTCGCTCGTGGTACGGCCAGTAGGATCTGCGAGTTCGAGCGCAGGTGTCTCTCTTGGTGGTAGCGGGGGAGTCGAAGTTTAAGATAATTGGGAGAGTTCCCTTTTTGTGCTCTGTACGCTAGGGTGAGCGCTTTGAATTTTACTCTGCTCGCCACTGGGAGCCAGTGCAGCTCGTGAAGATGCGGAGAGATGTGATGTTTAAAAGGCACGTGTTTTATCAATCTCGCAGCCGCATTCTGCACGCTCTGTAGGCGTTGTGTCAGATATTTCGGGAGGCCAAGATAGAGGCCGTTAGAATAATCCAGTCTGGATGTGACTGTCGCGTGGACCACCGATTTGCGACAGTCAGTTGGTAAAAGGGAGAGGAATTTTCGGAGGTTGCGGAGTTTATAGTGGCAGCTAGAGGTGATATGTTGTATGTGGGATGAGAAAGAAAGCGTCTCGTCCCACCACACACCCAAATTTTTTGCCTTGGTGCCAGGGGTGGGAGCAGGACCCATTTCAGTGGGCCACCAGAGGTCAGGGGAGGGTGGAGTACTTTTCCCAAAGAATAGGACCTCGGTTTTGCTAGCATTCAGTTTTAGCTTGTTAGTGTTCATCCATCTGGCAACGTCACTAAGACATCCTTTTATTTTGCTGAACGCTGCTTCTGACACCTCAGCGTATGGGAAGACTAGTTGTGTATCATCCGCATACGAAATCGCCTTGACCCCCCATTTGGCGATTAAGGTAAAAAGTGGGGCCAAGTAAACATTGAAAAGTAGCGGGCTGAGGGCGGACCCTAGCGGGACGCCACACCACAGTTGTTTAGGTTCAGAGGAAAAGGCGCCCAAAGCTACTTTCTGAGAGCGGTTAGTCAGATAGGAGTGCAACCAACTTAGTGCCGTGTCCTCTAGGCCAGTGTCCTTCAATCTGAGCAGCATTCTACCATGATCCACAGTATCGAAGGCAGCAGATAGATCCAGGAGCACCAGCATAGCCGATGCTCCTGAATCCAGTGACCACCTGATTGACTCAGCCACCTCAATGAGGGCCGTTTCAGTGCTGAAACAGGCCCTAAAACCAGACTGTGTTTCGTGTAGTATGCCTCTTTTTTCGATGAAACTATTGAGTTGGCGTTGGATGAGTTTTTTAAGCATTTTTCCCGGGGCTGCTAGTAGGGAGATGGGTCGGAGATTACTCAGATCATCGGGGCGCCATTAGGTTTTTTTTTCAATGGAAGAAGAGTGGCATGTTTCCAGTAGTCGGGGAACGTGCCAGTCTCGATAGACGTGTTCCAGATGTGTAGGAGTGGCCCTGCCGTGACGTCCGACATCGTTTTCCATAGTTTGGGGGGACAGGAATCATCAGGAGCACCAGATTTGCATTTGAGTAGTTCTTTCACTGCATCCTCGTGGGTGATTGGGAGGAACCGAGTTAAGGGAGGGGTCGCCATCTCAATGATATCATGGTCTGCCATAATTGTAGGTTCGGAGGGGGTGAAGGAGTCATAGACCTTCAGGATTTTTTGGTCAAAGAATTATAATTTCTAACACACAACAAAATGTAAATAGCTGTAAATAAACTATGTGCCATTTTTGGAAAAAGGGGGACCCCTACACACTGTTCCGTTTGCTATTCGTAGGGAGTACGTAAACAAGTAGGAAAGAAGACTGTATAGAAAACCAATTATTGTTATACTGCCCTAATTATATATATACTCATAATTTTGTGCGACCTTGAATAATTATTGACTGAAACAAAATGATATATCAAAATTTAGAGACCATTTTATTTATAATTTTTTTCCTCTTTCTATATTATTTATCATTTTTAACTGTTTTCTTTATATTATTTACATAAATTACATTCAAATACATACATTACATATATTCACATAACAACACAAAAGAGGGAAATGAAAAGTGCTATACGATATATTCGGTCGGTGGAAGATTTGAAGAAGGCAATGCGGTGGAATGAAACTACGCGCGTTTCGGCCAGTGGCCTTCGTCAGGTGACCGTCATTCGCAAGTTAAAGACATGGCAATGTGTAACAAATACCTAAAATAAACAAATATATAAAATACATATATAAATATATCGATCGTTATTGTACAAAAATTCTTACATCTTAAAAAACTAAAGGGTCAGTAATTACATTTCATGGTATATATAGCAGCAATGGACATCATGATTTTGTCAGACTATATTGTCCTTTAATATTTCACTTGTTATTCACATTAGACATTTCCAGTTTCTATAATATCAATTTGTAAACCTACTCGTATCCTTATGATAACTGTCTCTATTGTGTGTATCAAATATACAACACCAGATGTTGTAAGCTAAACGATCAATATCTCACATTTCACAAATTTCTTCACCTTCTAGTTTATAACCTATTTTTTATATATATAGATAGAGTATAGGTTAGAGAGAAGAAAAGAGAAGCATACAACATAGATTTACAGAAGAATGGCACTAAGTTGACTAACTATTACTCACAGATGTGGTATCTAGTGGTGCTTCACTTTAATATTCCCAATACTTATTGTTCTTGATGACAACGTTTCATTTGTACTGTACTGTAAAGAAAAAAGGTGTTTTATTTAAAGAATGGTAATGGTAAAATATTACACGAATTAAAGTTGGTTTCTGACTGTGCTCAAAATGATACCTTGCGGGGATCTTTTACAAGTCCCTGTAGTTAGTGGACATCTGCGTACTGGACAGGATATTGTATCCTTTGAGAAGAGAAACTAAGGATGTTTCCTAATTTAACTGCTGTGTGTCGACCTGAGATGAAAATCAAAAAGATGGACACTTATAGCTGGGAAAAGTACCAAACAGTTCAATTTGTTTAGTCTCTATTTGCTTCTAATGAATAAGTTGGGGGTCGCGTAACTATGCCTCGTTTCACTACTATTCCGCATACGGTGACCGCTTGTGTATTGTCGTTAATTATATACAAGTTTAGACTCAAAGCCAATAGGTAGCCTCCATTTATATATGTGTCGTAAGATATATATGCATTCACGGGTACATTTATTCAAGCCCTCGTGTTAAATTAAAAAACAGATGTAATCACTGGTATATTTATTTAAACCCTTAATTTGAATAACAGATGGAATAATACATTTCTATTGTGGCTCAATTGTATTAAGTGCATAAGTATCCTTGATACAACAACAGTATGTTAATAAAATCTTAGGTCAAAGGTGCAGACTGGAAATTCCTAAACTGGCCGTCGGGGGTAAGGCTAAACTGATTGCAATAGTATATGACTTTTATTATTTATTATTATTATTATTAAAGGGGTTTGTAAAGCGCCTGGTGACGCCTCCCGGCTTTTATACCGACTTCGAATGTAACACTTTAGAGAAATTAAAGCTAATACCTTTCACAGTGCCTTGATTTAACTGCAGAGGACTCGCTCGTTTATGTCAACATTCTTATTTCGTATTCCAAGCCAAAGACATCCGTCTAATTATTTATCGCTCTGAAAAACTACCAACAGTAACGTTTAGTTACATATTTGTCCATATAGGGGTACTTATACTATGTCGTCTAATTGTTCTGACCGATATTACCTGGTATAGGTCTGATAATCAAATGTTCTTTGTTTGTAATCTGTCGGTCGGATTGTCTAAAAAGATAAAGACAATACAAACAGAACGATAATAAGCCTCTGCACTTCTTTTGCAGTGGACAACGTTATATATATCCCAATGAAACCCGACTGTTGCCGATATCTGAACATACCTTCACTTTTTTGTGGCTTTACGTAACATGGGGGTTCTCGTCTGGCATCTACTTGTCTTCACATCCAAATGTTTTAAGTAAGTGTCTCTGTGTTACGGACTACCATCCCGCGCATTTTCGCTAATGTTTGTCTGCTGTTCTATTATTGGCTGGCGCATCTATGTGACGTGTATTCGTTTCGTGGGGTTTGCTGTCAGAGGCGATTCCTAGTCGATCAAACTATAGAAAACGGACTAAGCTGTTGTCGCTTGGTCACATTTTTCACTCCTATAGAGATAGACAGCAGACTCGATGGTTTTACTGGTGATTCCTCACCATGTAGAAACATTTATTTAAATGTAGCACCACATGTGTCAATAACATTTAATTGACTTAGACACCACATATACGAAATTATAATGAAAACTATTAGAGGAGATTCCTACTTGGTCAAACTATAACAGAACGGCCTAGGCCGTTATCGCTTGGTTACATTTGCCACTCCTACAGAGATAAACAACAGACTTGGTGGTTGTATTAGTGATTCCCCACCATGTATAGACACTAATTTAGATATGGCACCGCTCGTGTCAATAATGCTAGGTTGACTATTGCTACCACATATATGACATTCTAGCGGTCGTATTTTTGTAATATAGGGCTGACTAAATGGTCAATCAAACAATTAGTAATTTTCAATCTGAAGACATAATATGTATCAGTATTTCGTCGTTAATATATCAGTTCGGAAACATAAATATGATCATATGGTAGATTTTATCCAAGGAATATCAGAGTTCTACCATAGTCGGTGATATATCCACGAAGGAACTCGAAATGGACCATTATATGATGGCTTGTTCCCAAGGGATTTCAGAATTTAATCCTGATCTTACTGTATCCAGAGTAAATATCCAATATACTTCACGTTTCCGGCGAATTTTATCTACACAGATTCCTGGTTTTACCACAATTTTTTCTAACACTGTCCACCGTCTTTCTTCTGGTGTGTGGTCACATTCCATATAGTGGGCTACTAGCGGGGCATTCATTTTTCTTGTACGAATTGCTGATTTATGCTCAGTGACTCTTGTGTACACTGAGCGAGAGGATTCTCCAACGTAGCCTTTATTGCATGGACAAATTAACAAGTATACAATATTTGTGGTCTTGCAATTTGTCATACAGGTCAGGGAAATAGAGATGCCATTAAACTGTAGGTCTTTAGTCTCAATGGCTTGTGGACAGATCTTACAAATTCCACACTTGTGGTTGCCTATTACCGGAGCCCCGGTAATAATGTTTCTTTGACTTCTTTCCTTCATTGTTGGCATTCGTGATCTGACTACTAAGTCTTTTAGGTTTTTGTTTTTCCTGTATGCAAAGAGGGGTTTCGGGATCATTTCATTACTGGTTTTATTCACATTCAATACATGCCAGTTTGAATACAGGATTTGGCGGATCTGGTTGTTCAACAGGGAATGTCTGGTTACAAAAAAACACCAAACTAGCATCTCGCTTGGTTTTAGTGGTTGTAAGGAGATGTTGTCGGTCATAGTATCTTGCTCTTTTATATGACTCGCGTATTAATCGATGTGGGTAACCCCGTTATTTGAATTTCTCCTTCATTACAGCAGCCTTATCATCGTAGTCAATTAATCTTGTACAATTTCTCCTTAATCTAAGGAATTGACTAAATGGTATACTATCCTTTTGTGATGTTGGATGGGAGCTGCTGTAATGGAGGAGTGTGTTCCGAGCAGTGGGTTTTACGAAGAGATCCATGGCAAGCTGTGTGCATCCAGCAGTTAGGAAAGCAAAAATGAAGGATACTTTTTGTAATTCTGAAGGGAGCTGGAAACATAGTTTTCAATAGGATCAAAACAAATAATGATCTTCTAATTAGTGATGCACAAATGATAAATATTCACAGAACCCCCAATTTACGCAAATTATCATTTGAGTGTTGTATGCTATTTAGTTTTATTTGTAAAGCTGTAAGCCTGTTTAAAGATAGTGTTTTTTTCAAGGAAAATGTGCTGTCTGTAAATGACAATGCGCTACCACATGATGCTTTAATTACATTAAAAAATTGAATATGTGATGTTACAACGCATGCAATTACAATGCATGCTTTTACAACACAGTCTTTACATCATAACTACCATTACATGCTACTACAACGCATTTTTAAAAATGACCATTACAACGCATACCATTACAACGCATACCATTACAACGCATACCATTACAATGTAAACCATTACAAAGCATAATACCTTTTGGGCAACTGTAGGGTAAGTGTTGGATAGTGTAGGGGTAAAAATTAGTATTCCCACTCCAGTAAATGCAACAGTAGGTTAAGTGTTGGATAGTTTAGAGGTAAAAATTGCTATTCCCACTCCAGTGAATGCAACAATAGGGAAATTGCTGGATAGTGTAGGGGTAAAAATTACTGTTCCCATGTACCCCAAACCCACACCCACCCTAATACTAAAAAAATACCTTATAATGCGTTGTAATAGCATGTGTTGTAATGGTATGCGTTGTATTGGCATGCGTTGTAGTGACATGCGTTGTAATAGCATGCATTGTAATGGCAAGCGTTGTAAAGGAAGTTGCGTTTTAACAGTTGCTCTGTAAAAGGTAGGTAATTGTAATAAATGCATTGTAATAGATGTTTCCCTAAAAGATCACCTCTTCTCCTGATGTCCATTAATGGCAGGTGGGACGCGAACGTTCTTCGTTCTAAAAAGTGGGTTGTGGCTCTAAATAGTTTAGGAACCACTGCATTAGGAGCTCTTACACCCTCAGACTCGAACCTCCGCTCTCAAATAAAATGATAAGTCGCAAACTCGCGAAGCGCACCCAAAATGAGGGACTCCAGCCTTCCTGCTCTTAGAACTAACCCTACTTTTATACTTTAAAGCAAGGTCGCAGAGCCATACTCCTCATGTCTGTTTAATTTTTAACTGGATAATTTTCAGCTATTCCAAGACGCAAGGTTGCTTCTTTCTTTCCCAGATTTGTAGAGTGAGTGCACACTCAGCTTCTTGGTGCAGGAGAAGTAATATACCAAGCCAACAGGAAAAGGAGGGAAGTATTACATTTGTTGGTTCAAACCCAGGTTGTGATACCTTTTCTAACCTTGCCTAGCTTGGGTGCTGCTTGGTAGACAGCTGAGAGGAAGTGCATAGTGTTGGGTCCGCAATGGAGGAAGGCCGGCCTGCCCAAATAACCTTTTTATTCTCGCTCATGACACAATGAACAGGAACTGGTGGACAGAGCGTAGGGACTTGTTTGGCTAATGGTGTGAGAATTTAGATATCAGGCGCGCACCCCCTCCCTGAACACCCACAGGAAGACCCTCAAGACCTGGCTCTTCAGCTAAACAGATCTGGGGACAGCCCCCTTCCCCACCTCAGCGCCTTGAGACCCTCACTGTTGAGTAGCGCGCTTACTAATCCCTGATTGATTGATTGATTGAAAAAAGGAGGACTGTGTTGGCATAAAATCTTATGTACAATTGTGAGGATTCTGCTAATATTAATATTTTTTGTAAATTACACCTTATAAAAATTCCTATAAAAGTGTGACTTGTATTGACTTTTACTGTGTTGTGAAGTGCTTAGTTACCATGTGGGTCTAAGTTGTACTATAATACCCAGTGGCTCTCGCCACTGAGTAGTTATAGTTTAGATGCATTTCCATAGGAAATGCCCTTTTTGTGTTGCTTATAACTATGGTGCCTTTAGAGGAATCTACACAAAACTTTCCCAAAAAAGTGCTACTTTTTTACTAGTTGCACGTGAAAAGTTTCAAGGTGATCCGCCAAGTGGATGCCGAGAACAAATGGGGGTCCAAATATTTGTTTTCCCCATTCATTTTTCCATGGGAACTGTAGAGAGCTACAGCCCAAATTTGCCAGAAAGCAGCATCTTGGTCCATAAAGATTGCTATTGTTATTTGGTGTAAATCCGGTCTGTACCTTTTTAGAAATTATTGCTCAAAAACTTTGTATACACACGGCAGAGGATTCGGGGGACCTAACAGTTCTCTTGGAGAGATTTGATTGTCGGCAGCCACCTTAGGACTCCGGATTCAGTTCCGAGTCCTAAAAAATGTGGAAAAAAGATACGAGGTACCCCCTATCTGGAGACAAAAACGTTTGTAAGAAATGCTGCCTCTAATTTGCGGAGGCTCTGCGAATCAGCGCCAATATTTTTTTTAATATACTCCAAACAATGGTTCATGAGTAATATAATGATATCCGCAAGGATCTTGTTCGCGCTATATAAAACCTTCAAAATAAATAAATAAATAAATAATCAGACATAACTAAAATAAATAGAAACAAGCCCACCAAAAAGTAAATGAATACCACAATGGCACAAACAACAAATACATAAGTGAATACTCAAATAAATGTAATATGGAAACACAAGGGCGCACAACCAATTACACTCACAAGAATTACATTTACAAAACATAGACCTATGTGAAATCAAAAGACAGTGGCAGAGACTAATAAACAAATCACAATATACACAATACACAATACAAAAATAATGTGATCTCTGATTTGTGCAATGTACAATGCGTCGACGGCGTTTCAACCTAAAATTCCTTTCAGGGTCATCATCAGGACAAATTAGTTTCAGGAGCAAAAGCGACCACTTGATAGATTTTCTTCACGGTCTTTCAAAACGTTGAAGGGTTCTCCACCTATGCTCAGGGCCAGACTGGGAACCAAACCCGGCCCTGGCAAAGTGCTCGGCCGGCCCCAGCCCCCCTTCTGGGGGTTAGGGGAGCCGCCAAGCTCTTTGCCAGGGCCGGTTTTCGGCCAATTTTGTTACAGGGCCGATTTTGCAGCTATACCGGCCCACACCCGTGCGGCGCACCGGGGGATTGCCCGGTGCCCGCTACGGCCAGTACAGGCCGTAGCCTGGTCTATGGTACCAAATAATTTCCAACAGGGGGACCTGGCAGTTTCTCGAAGTTTCAAAGAAGGCGAATATTCGAAGTAAGAGTTAAAAAGACGATTTGGTGACTCAATTAATGCAGAACATGCTCATCAAAAAGTGGTATGGGCACCACCATGGTGCAGAAAATTCAGAGTTTCATAAATTCAAGGGCATGAGTCTCGCGAACTGTATTCCACCGAAGACATCAGCGTGTCTTAATAAAAGCCCTAGGATGAGCCAAGACACGGGAGGTGGCAACATTTTTTTGTTTTTTGGGTGAAGAGGGGCCCCATACATCGTACCAACACCATGCACTGCTTATTACCTTAAATACTACATCACTCATTATATCGTCTATGACATCACTGACTGTAACATTGATAATAAATATATTTATGCGAACTTAGGGCAGGAGTTAGAGTTACTAGAGCTAACTATAACTGGTGAATTTTAGTGATCTTGTGCATTTAACCCGTGATGTTGTCACTGAAATTCTCAACTAACTCTAATGTTAGTTTAACCTTTGTTGTTTTCAGTGAATACATCTGTAAATAAATAAGTAAACAGGGAGTTAAAGAAAGATGTGGTGGGGCCTGTGACAGGTCTGAGGGGAAGGACTGATAGAAGGGTAGTAGGAGCCATGCGTATTGTAGGCACAGGGAGTGCGGAAATGGGATGCAGGAGGTACTGACAAGCAGAGAGACGGACGAGGAGGCGCCACTGACTTGTCAGGAGGAGAGATGGAGTGAGAAGGGCTCACAGACACTGCGCAGGAGGCAGACGCAGGGAGTGCATGAAGGGTGCGCAGGAACACACCACAAGTCAGTACCTTGGGATGCTGGAGGTACTGACAAGCAGGGAGACGGACGAGGAGGCTGCACTGACTTGTCAGGAGGAGAGATGGAGAGAGAAGGGCTCACAGAGACTGCTCAGGAGGCAGACGCAGGGAGTGCATGAAGGGTGCGCAGGAACACACCACAAGTCAGTACCTTGGGATGCTGGAGGTACTGACAAGCAGAGAGACGGACGAGGAGGCGCCACTGACTTGTCAGGAGGAGAGATGGAGTGAGAAGGGCTCACAGACACTGCGCAGGAGGCAGACGCAGGGAGTGCATGAAGGGTGCGCAGGAACACACCACAAGTCAGTACCTTGGGATGCTGGGGGTACTGACAAGCAGGGAGACGGACGAGGAGGCTGCACTGACTTGTCAGGAGGAGAGATGGAGAGAGAAGGGCTCACAGAGACTGCTCAGGAGGCAGACGCAGGGAGTGCATGAAGGGTGCGCAGGAACACACCACAAGTCAGTACCTTGGGATGCTGGAGGTACTGACAAGCAGAGAGACGGACGAGGAGGCGCCACTGACTTGTCAGGAGGAGAGATGGAGTGAGAAGGGCTCACAGACACTGCGCAGGAGGCAGACGCAGGGAGTGCATGAAGGGTGCGCAGGAACACACCACAAGTCAGTACCTTGGGATGCTGGAGGTACTGACAAGCAGAGAGACGGACGAGGAGGCGCCACTGACTTGTCAGGAAGAGGGATGGAGTGAGAAGGGCTCACAGACACTGCGCAGGAGGCAGACGCAGGGAGTGCATGAAGGGTGCGCAGGAACACACCACAGGTCAGTACCTTGGGTTGCTGGAGGTACTGACAAGCAGAGAGACGGACGAGGAGGCGCCACTGACTTGTCAGGAGGAGGGATGGAGAGAGAAGGGCTCACAGACACTGCGCAGGATGTAGACGCAGGGAGTGCATGAAGGGTGCGCAGGAACACACCACAGGTCAGTACCTTGGGATGCTGGAGGTACTGACAAGCAGAGAGACGGACGAGGAGGCTGCACTGACTTGTCAGGAGGAGGGATGGAGAGAGAAGGGCTCACAGGGACTGCTCAGGATGCAGACGCAGGGAGTGCATGAAGGGTGCGCAGGAACACACCACAAGTCAGTACCTTGGGATGCAGGAGGTACTGGCAAGCAGGGAGACGGACGAGGAGGCAGCACTGACTTGTCAGGAGGAGGGATGGAGAGAGAAGGGCTCACAGAGACTGCTCAGGATGCAGACAGTGCACGAAGAGTGCGCAGGAACACACCACAAGTCAGTACCTGTGAGATGCCAAGTTTGTAATCTTGTTAACGAGGCAGTAAAACAATTAAATATCCTATAGAGCAGCAGTACAGCAGAACGCGAGCAGCTTGCTGGTATATATTTAGAACTCTTACCCAACCAATCACGTTGCGCTATGAGGCCCACACACCTCGCTGGCAGGCGCAGGGGTGATGGTTTGGAAACACATGTGTAAGCAGTGCTAACAACACCGGCAGCGCACAGAACCGGTCTGTTCCGTGTGAATAAAGCGGGTTTCTTTTAATTGGGGAGCCTTGTGCTGAAACGCAGCTATGCTTGCCTTGTGCCTCTGCTCTGGCAGGACGGACCTGCGGCTCGCAAGGGCCTGTCTCTGGCTGTTTTCTGACAGGTGATATGTTTGTATGGCTGCGGGAGTCCGAGGGGGTGTTTAACCCCGGAGCTGTGCCCTTTGAACTCTGGTGTCAAAGGGAAGGAGAGCCCCTCTCCAGGATCACAGGGACAGCTGCTCGTATTCACCTCCCTGGGGTCATTAGAAGCCCTTGGAAGTCCTGGAGGGCCCCATGACTCCCCCCTGGGGTCCTCTTTCTGCAGTCTATTTGCATCCTGTCCGTCTACTTTTATTTTCGTGGGCCCCACTCTCCCTCGTGTCGTGTAGCTGCCAGGCTGTCACGTGTCATGTATGATACATTCTGAAAGTCACCAGCTTCCCAGAGATGCTGGCTGCCTGTGTGTCGTGACAGGGGCAGAGAGCCAGACCCCATTTCTAGCTAACAGCACTATGCATGCTGGGAGATGAAGTTTCACTTTTACTACTTTTGCTCATGATCCTAGAAGTCCCAACATTCTAAGACACTGTTATATGAAAAAAATAACATGACTTACAGAAAGGCTCACTCGTCATAGTTCATATGACATATACCCACATATAATGCTACCTGCTTTGACCATACATTCAACGGTAAAAGTAAACCTACATATCCAGAATGCAATTTGCGGTTGGCTAAAAAGCCGCGTCTGGCTGGAGGTCTTACTCAAAATGACACATTTACGTGCAAGCACGTTTTGTAACAAGATTGTTTACCATATTATGTAGTTCTTACTATAAATAAATATACATATAACATTGTCGTAATGTTTTTTCCCTTCCAATCTGAACCTGAAATCCTTCTACCAGTGCTATGTTCTCTGTGTCTTGTACATACATGTATCTGTGTCACTTGTCTTGTAAAGCGCTCTGATATCCTCGGATCTAACCAGCACTGTATAAAAGTCTCAGAATAAAGGAATAAAGCGCCCATTGGCACTTAAATAACATATTTTATTATCAGCTGTAAAAATAAGTGTATCTGCGGCTTGCACACTACACCGGAGGCTCACAGCAGTCTGTTACCAACAAAGTCATCTTACCAGTTTCTTAGTTTTTTTCCTGAGTAGCATAATGAGTATA
Source organism: Lissotriton helveticus (assembly GCF_964261635.1). Classification (NCBI taxonomy): domain Eukaryota; kingdom Metazoa; phylum Chordata; class Amphibia; order Caudata; family Salamandridae; genus Lissotriton; species Lissotriton helveticus. The sequence goes on from NC_136062.1 coordinate 383,551,628, forward strand.
GCGAACCGTGCCAGCAGGGCCTTGGGGCTAGCACGCGAGGCCTGGGAAACCACCAGGATTGTTGCTTTTAAGTGTAAACAAAGGCATGCACAGTGTAGCTGCTGATAGGGGGTGGCAGGTGAAAGCTGATACTGCAAAAAAACTGTAAGACTCTAACACACAAACTGAAAACATCGTGCCCTTACATGAGCGGGAGAAGGATGCGCCTAGAGGCTAGTGCTGCCAACTCTGGAACCTTGGGAATTCGGCGCTTGACGCAACATCGTGTGATTGTGAGCAAAATGATAAATCACTTCATCAGCCTGTGCCTAAAATCATGTGAAAAGGAATTGTGTAATTCCCACTTGGGGTGCACAGTGATGAGTGTGGGGAATGTAGGAATTATATACAGGCCACATGTCTTGAAGGGAGAATGTGCGAGAGTGGGGTGGCTATATATGTATTGCCTGTTTTCTGAATCCTTCTCTGACACGGTAGCCAATATAATAACTTACCTAGCTCACCACCTTTTACTGTATATAATTTTCCCCAGTTTCTCCCTCTAACTCGCAAATTCGACTTCTGTGTTCTGATTTCTTCAAAAGTAGACATTTGTTGGAGTTTACAGTCTTGAATTTCATAAGAAAACAAGGATATTTACCGACAAGCCAGCACTTATCAACATGGTCAGGTGAGTGAGGACTGTGTGAGTAACTCACTCTGCCGCTGGAACTTGTCCGAAAGACCACTAGATCACCCAGGGTTTACTTGCAACCTTTGTAAAAGAAAACATTACAGGGCGGCTGTACAGGCCAAACCCGAGGCTGGAAGATGGTTTAGCGAGTTAACACTCACCACTGACACATGCAGTGGTCTGGTAGTTAGGATTTCACGTCCCAGTAAGGCCAACTCAGGTTTTTTTCCTTCTGAGGTCAATAATTTGGGTACCAGTAAACTGTTTACCAGTAATGTGATATTTACATCACTTTAAAAAGTCAGATCTGAATGCTGTGCTCTTTTTTGACTGATCAGGGGTTACAATGCCCAACTATTCTGGCCTTCAATTGATTCCACTCATTTGGTATTAAAAAAATATTGACGTTCTGCTGTGATCTTGCAATATTTCAGCACTAATCAAGACTCTATCCTTACCAAAGACTTATTATTAAAAGATGAAGCAGTTAAGCACTGAAGAACCGTCCACTTAATCTATAAATATCGCTAAACGTGTGTTGGCTTGTGTGCTTCTAGCAACACCAGAAGTCCCTTATTTTATCTTGCTATCTTGAGTCCTTTCTGCCATTCAGTCCTCTGTCTGTCTATTCTTACTCTACACAGAGACGTTTAAAGGCATGGGCAAAGTGGGCTCTGGTCCAGGGCCCCAGCCTTTCAGGGGGGCCCCTGATAGAGCCGGCTCTGTTGTGCATAAAGTCTTGTCCTTGTGACCTTGAGTAATTCTTAAACAGATGGTTTTCCTATACATTTCTTTTAATGTGGCTGTTGTGTGAGAGTCTATTATAAATATTTTACTGAGAAATTATTGTTTATATTTCATGCTACATCGATAACAAAGTTTTTTTAGAGCAAGACAGGACCTCACATATGAGAAATAGGAGGGTGTCACAGATTATTTGCAGTAATAGTAACGCGTCACAATTCCTAATATTAGATGTAAACACATTTAGAATGAGTATGAGATTGACTGTGCACTGTCAGTGACCTGGCCAAAGAGTGCACGAAAGAGCTGAAATTAATCATAAATTCAAAGTTATTCTGAGCAGGGGCCCTCAAAATACGTTTGCCCAGGGCCCCCAAAATCATTAAGATGTCCAGGACTCTACAGCTGTTGAAATAAATACTATTTGAAGGGATTTTTTGCTACTCTCTCCCTCTTTCTCTCAATTTTCAGTGACTCACATTATATTTAATTAAGTTGGGACACCGACAATGTTTTTAGACGGGCACTTTAAGCAGCAGCAAAAGAGGGCTCAGTTATGTCGAGTGGCGACGGCGTGGCTCGAACCCTGGCCTGCTGGCTCCACAGCTTGGACCAGTGCTGGAACGCAGCCTTTCTCTTTTGCACTCATGCGTGGCCCTGGCACCAGCTTGCACAGTCCTCGGGTGTGCCACTCACGTGCCAGGCGGGCACCGGCGCACAAAGACCCAAGGGCACATTGCAGACAAGATGGATGAACCTATTGTAGATTTCCTTGCATCCTCCTCCAAGGGTGTGCCCACAAAAATGGGCGAGTGCCTCCCTAAAGCTGTGCCAAGCAACATCTGTCAGAGCGAGCGCAGATTTATGAACCAGGGGAAATGCTCAATTACTCCCGCAGATCAGAGGGCTTATGAAGATGGCACCGGGAGGATGGTGCCCTGGCGAGGAGCCGTGCCTGTCTCCACCGCTGATGGTCTTGTGGTTTCAGGGTGCTGTGGAGCAAATGCAATGCATTCCTTGGTAATCCCCTCAGCAGCCTGACTGCTGGGGAGGGGTATCGGCCCCACTGGTAACCGGTGATAAACAGCTGCTGCAGAGGAGCTACTGTCTGAGTGGCTGGAGAGGTGCCTCTCTGTCGAATAATGTCTGCAGGTGAATAGTTTATGTGTGAGGTTTACTAATAGCATTCAACATCCATGACAGGGCAAGTTAAAAAAAAATAGTATTGGTAAAGCAAATAAGTCTGAATTTGGCAAACCAGCAATGCTGTTTAATTTATCATTTTATTTTGCAAACATATGAATCAAAATGTTAAAGAAATAAAAAGTGAAAATGCAATCCTTGAAAGGTGATGAAATATTAAAAAGTAATAAGAAGTAAATATGCAACACTTTACAGGTGGTGTACATGTTTTTTTTTAAGTTAGGAAATGGCATATCACTAAAATATATTGTAAAAAATGAAGTGAATGCAGAATGAGAGCAGGGGTGGCTCTCCAACTCTTGCACTGAAGTAGACTTCTTTCTAAGAATGTCCATGGACGCCAAAGCAAAATGGCGTCAAGCAATGAAGAGAGCCAATGGCAGAAGGCGGCTACCCCATCCAGCATGTTGTGGTGAGCAAATTATGAATGACACCTGTAGAGACCAAGAGCTGAAGAGGGCCGACCTAAACCTCATGTATGTATACATGTGTGTGCGCTTTTGTTATGATCGTTTTTGAAAAACACGAGGCTCATAAAACAACTAAATCTGTGTTAGGACAAACCCAAAAATGTGTGTGCGGGGGGGGGGGGGGGGGGAGGGTTGTATCAACTAGAAGAATACTGTTCCATAATCACCTACAACCACCTGTTTACCCCTTCTACTGCAGGCGTGCATTAGGAGATGTCACCCTGGAATCTAGAAACAAGCAGAAGATGGGGTAATGCAAAATGCATCTAGCCTTGAAATTTGCATATCCATACCTTAAAATTGTGGTATGATTTGGGGGTAAAAATTGTCAATAAAAGGAGCAAGGAGAGGTTGGTGGAAAGGGTGGATGAGTGTTGGAGCAGAAGACTTTTTAAAAAAAAAAATATTCCGACATAGGGCCCACACCCTCTAACATGAGAGAAAGTGAAGCAACTCAAAAAATATTTCTCTATTTTTGGTTTACCAGGTAGATGTAACGAACTCCCCAATAGGTCCCTTCAGTTTCTTGTACCTAAAATTGGAACGAGGAAGACACCCACGTTTAGCCAATAGCAGAAACACAATTCCATACCAAAATAAGAAACTTTCTTATTTTATGTATTAGTAATAGTAATAGTAATAGTAACACTAATAGCAGTACCTTTCCTCAAATGGAATACCTAAAACTGTCTAAGAACGGTAGGCACTGCAAAGAGCATCTTTACAATGCATTTTATTTTGCATTTAATATGAAGGAAAACTGAGAATTGGATGTGTTTGGTGTCAGGCACGAAGCAGAATTTTAACTCAGTCATTGGAATGTTTGGGCGGTTCAAGTTTAACAAAATAGGAAACAAAAGGGAAATAAAATCTGCGTGATGCTACTGACTGGGTACCATGGAATGTTGGAGAATCCCCCGCCCGGGCACCTCTGGTTCCCCCGAGTCTGCTGCAGCCAGGGCTTGGCAGGGCCACTGATCTGTCTCTGAGTTGCCTCTTCTCAGCCCCTGTTTCTCCTCCCTGGATTAGCTCTGCAGTCACACTGTCTGGGCTCTGGAGCCATAAGAGACTTGGCACTGCGCCTCAGAGATGGCACAGCTCTGTGGGGCTGGAGTCTGACATTTATTCTCAAAATTAAACGCATATTTTACTAAAAAGATATGCGCCTTGGAATCCTTTACGCACGGTTATTTTATGGCCGAGATGCCCAGACGACTACTGTGTTGGTTGTGTGGGGTGTGTAGATGTGATCTCACGTGTATCGGGATTTCGAGGACCTTGTCCCATTTATGATAACTTATCAAGTTATTTACTGTTGTAAAGCGCTCTGATACTTTCGGGTCTTGCTAGCGCTGTATAAAACTCACAAATAAATACACAAAATTAGAGCTTTGCTATATATAGAGTATCCTTCTGCAGATGGAAGTGTACGTTCTGACATTCCCTGAAGGTTCTGTTCAGACTAACCCTGCTATTTGTGCAAACACAGACTGAATGGTGTCTTATAGCTTGAATAACAGGTGTTATAACTGGGAAACAACCTTTACAACGCAACTTTTACAACGCACTACCATTACAACGCAACCTTTACCACGCATGACACTACAACTCATAGAATTACAACTCCTGTCATTACAAAGCATACCATTACAACACATACCATTACAACACATAGTACCATAACACTATCCAACACTTACCCTACTGTTGCACCCCCTGGAGTTAGAATAGTAATTTTTACCCCTACACTATCCAACACTTACCCTACTGTTGCACCCCCTCAAGTTAGAATGGTAATTTTTACCCCTACACTATCCAACACTTACCGTACTGTTGCACCCCCTGGAGTTAGAATAGCAATTTTTACCCCTACACTATCCAACACTTACCCTACTGTTGCACCCCCCTGGAGTTAGAATAGTAATTTTTACCCCTACACTATCCAATACTTACCATACATGCAATGTAATAGTATGTGTTGTAATGGAATGCGCTGTAAAGGTAGTTTTAAAAAATTTGTTGTAATGGCATGCGTTGCAATGGAATGCGTTATAATGAGTGTTGCGTTGTACAAAATGCGTTGTAAAGGTATGCGTTGTAAAAGTATGCGTTGTAATGTCATACATCCGTTATAACTACTCAGCACAGTGGTACACATATTTTTTACCTCAGAAGGTTGAAATGTCACAGAAGCCATTTTTCCGGAAATGTTTACATTTGGTTTGAATCCAAAAAAATCAGACACCCAAGTTTGGTCAGGAGAAGGGGGCTTGGGAAATTCTGTGTATTTTATAAAACATTTTGGTTTGGTAATTTCTGTCACATTTGACTAATTTTTTCCAAACTCTCTCAAAGGGGAGCAGCGGGTGAGTGGGTGGGGGACGTGTGGAGGGTAAGCCAACCAGGGGCTGATATTCTAGGAAGGTAGCAGCACAAGAGAGAGAGACCAAGAATACATATACATTCTCTTGGGGAGCGTAATAAAAAAAGTATTTCCCCAAATGCGAGCAGTGGAAGGAAACAAATCAAAAGCATGCTGAGGAGGCTATGCTCCAGTGGAGGGACAAACACATTAGTGGAATGTGAGCCATCAAATAAACTTGCAAATTAGAGCGACAATAAAGCCCTCAAATGGGAAGAAATGGGCAGACTCTAGGCCAACTCTAAGTTTTTGGTTTGGGCCAGGAAATGCTTGTTGTCTCAATGGCCCCATGAAGTTAACCCGTTGCGTGCTGCCATCGGCCGTTGGCCGACGGCAGCACTACCTCGCTAGTGCTGCTGTCGGCCAACGGCCGACGCGGCCCTACCCACCTTTTAGAACGCCCACACTGCACCGAAATAACGGCCGCGTTAAACTCAGTATCACATCTAGATATTATCCCTTTTCTGTTGAAATTATCTTTTTTTTACAGGTATGCATAGTCAATCAGGAGGCACTGACATTTTACCCACTGGACTCTGGTGCACAAATTTTTTCTAGGGCCTGTAGCGGATGCTGTTGTGGAAGAGTGGCAGGGCTACAAAATAAAAAATAAAAAAACAGCCTGCAGCCGGCTGCGTTGTACTCTTCTGCTCCTCACCTCCATAGGCTACCAAACTCCACCGAGGCCACTCCTGGCAGCGTCGGGATTGGCCTGTGCGCTCTCAATTTGCACTCCCAGTGAGACTTGGAGCCTGAGCCTGATGTCTCCAACCCAACAATGCAGCTCTGGTTGGTGAGGGCTACAGTGCGCAGGAACAGGGCCGGACTGGGAACCGAAACTGTCCCTGGCAAACTGCTCGGCCGCACCCCCTAGGGTGGAGGTGGGGAGCGTTGAGCTGTTTGATATGGCTGGTTTCGGACGATTATGTTACAGGGGACGATATTGACGGAGCCCCAGGGGACCTAAATCAGCCGAAATGGTGGTGTGGCACACCGAAGGTTCAAAGCGTATTCTAATTGGTAATCCAAAAAAGATTTTTAGTGCTTTTATGGGCGCCTCAGGACTGTATCTCTTCCAGCTAGTAGAGACAGACTTGGAAACTATAACGCAGGGGGCGTGGGAGGTCCCACGCGGAATCCTGAGGAGCACCTGAAGGTCTTTGCCTTAAGAATTTCAAACTTTACTCGGGTTTAAATCCGGAGATTTATTGTTCAAGTTTAATCCAAGTGGTTATATATTACAGTTCATATAAACAAACGTGGATATTTCACTTGTTTCAACATATAGGTTTCAAACTGTGGTTGATCCCGTGGTTAATCCCAATGCATTTCGGGGTAGATCACTCCTAGAACGCGTGGTTTCGGATCCCCTGATGAAGGGACGGTGGTCCCGAAATGCATTGGGATTAACCACGGGATCAACCACAGTTTGAAACCTATATGTTGAAACAAAGAGGGTCCTTTATGCAGCAGAAGGCCCAGGTGCTCTCTGTGACTGGGAGCTGTAGATCAGAGAGAGTGGCGGCCATCTCGAAAATAGCAGAAACACTTAGAACACATAGAGAAACCCAGCCTGATGTCCTGAACATCTTCAAGAGAAGCAGTGCCTCAACACTACACGATGTAGTGTTGAGGCCCTGCTACTGGGGGACCTTCAACAAGAGTGCAGGAAGCCACTATGGAGTGCTTCAACCCGCTGGCATGTAAATTGGACTACATATTGGCGGCTACTCAGTAGAACATTGATGGCATCTTGGAGGTGGTACAGGCCAACTGTTTGAAAGCTGTCACCTGCACAGCAAATGTAGTGGGTGTAGATGGTAGAGTGCAGAGTGCAGAGGTGGTCTTGGGCTAGGGTGACCAGACGTCCCGGATTTGCCCGGACCGTCCTCGTTTTTCACCAGCTGTCCGGGCAGATGTCGGCAATTTTGTCTCATGTCCCGGTTTTTAGAAGTGGTCGACTGAAACAGTGATAGGCACTTTATTGGGTGTTCTAAAGCTGTGCTAGTTAGACACTGTTATAAGAAAGCAATTTAATTAATAGGTATGATTTTGATTGTACAAATTACATCGTATTTGCTTTCTTAATGCATCTTCTGTGATCCTATGTTGATGACAGCTGTCATGCTGCGCCATTCCTTGGATGAAAAATTGTAGTCCTTCTTCTATTTTCCCCAAATGTCCCGGTTTTTGGTTCTCAAGATCTGGTCACCCAATCTTGGGCTGTACATACAAAGAGCAAAGAGGGCCTTTACATCAAAGGCGCTGAACACTTACCCCAGGTTAGTGGGGTGTTTGTAGAGGTGTTGCAAAAAGGTGCTCGAGCCCAGAGTATATACTTGCGAGAAATGCCCAAATATGGAGGGATGCTTGAATACGAATACTGACAATTCGGAGTTTTCGTTGGATGGTGGAGCATAGCTGATGGAATTTTAGATTATGGCTCAGAGGGTTTGCAGGAATCGGGTGGATGGCAAACTGCGAAAGGCATGCCTGGTGCAATTTAAAAGGCCCTTGGATCGAACAGTTGGTCCATTTGGTAGGCAGAGGCAAATGCTGGCACTTGAGGTCTATCATTGAAAATAGCCGGTGAGAGAGGTCTGTTCAGAATCCACCTGGATCTTAGTGAGATAAGTGCACTACAGGCCTTAAGAGTGACTGGTCCTGTTTTTTTATGAGAAAACAAAAACCAACACTATCGAAATCATTTGTTTGATGCCCCAGCCCTACAAGCAGAACATTCAGAGGGTTACGTTTAACAAATATTTATACCAATGATCGATGTATTTTGTCCCAGTGCAATCAATAATAGTGATGACATTTTTTTTTTTAATAGTTTGAGCCAAGACTCAATTCCGAGACGTCTGATCTCCAAATCTCGGGAAGGGCGCTTGTCATATGTCTTCCAGATATTTGGGAAACTTCCGGAGCCAGCCTGCTCTGCTGAGAAGCCGGCAGGGCTGGGCGGAGACAGTCACACCTAGAGAAAGGAGTAGGTTTCCACTGCAGGCCGATGTCACTGCATGTCGGGTCGGGCTGGCGGGGTGTCAGTCACATGTGATGCCCTGTGACTGACTCCATCTCAGCGTGAATGGCCCGCCTGCCTCTGCCAAGCCCTATCTCCAAGGCTGGTGGCCAGCCGGCACCCAGGCTCACTCTGAATGCCTCCTTGTTTGCTGCTCGGAGCCGGCCTTCCTCGAGCTGATTAGTCCAAATGTGCGAACAGTGTGGCCTGTTCTGAACAGCACCCCAGGAAGATAGGCCCGTTCTCTATCTAACAGACTCTGCTTTTAAACCAGCAAAACTATCAGCGGCGGCTCTTTGGAAGATAAGTTTCTCCAGACCTCCGAACTTTCTGAGGTTTAATGCGATTAATGTGGGAGCCGTGTTATTGCACAGAACCCGGCGCCAGAGTCAATGTGTTTCTACCGAATTAACTCGGCACGCTGTCATATTTTAAACACGTGTATCTCTTTTAAACATCTCTTGTAATTTTAGTTCTATAAATCTCAGCTCCTTAAACAACGATATAGAGTACTCAATTGGAACTAGGGGGTCGTTTGCTGACGAGGGCGGGCACAATTGAAGACTTGGCGCTGTGAAAGGTTTCTTTAAAACTACACAAGCTTCTCATACATCGGTAAGATGCAAAGGTGTCACTTTTTTTGAACAAGTAGGTTTTGCAGCAAAACCCGGGTGTGATGTTTTGGTTTTGCAAAGTCTGAATATCTTGGCAACCTCCATAGTGTGACATTTTGGAAAATTCATAAATGTTTGCGAGTGAAAGGTAACTGTAAAAACCCAAAAAGCTGGTACAGCTGTGACTAACATCCACCCTGTCAATCACTGTATAGCTCATGTAGAGGGCGGTGCCAGAGACTTCCTGTCTCAAGAAGCTGTGCTGGGCAGCCGTCACTCTTAGAGTGACGCCACTCTGAGGGTGGCCGTCTCACTACATGTCATTTCTGACACTGTCTCCGGTTCTGTACTTCTCGCCTACAAATCACTGATTGCTGCTGGTGTGTTCTTTTGTTAGGTCAAATGTAGCAAAACTAGACTACAACGCCCAGAATGCATTTGCTATCTCCTAAAAGTCCGGGATGGGTAACAGGGTGTCTAATGGCCTGGGTTGAGACAATCACCCAAGCCATTCTGGCCACTGCCCGGCCCATGTTAGAGAAGCCACTTTGGTGAACAGTGTAAAAAGGTACCGTAGGCCTTGGACCGAGTAGTGGTACTGACATTATTGGAGCTGTCGGCGGCTCTCTGGACCATCCCACTCTCCTGGAGTTCCCTCTGGAGAGATACTGAGAGGCCCAGCCCAAGCTGCAGTGCGCAGACGGGGCTATGAGTAACCGGAGGCCCGGCCCAGCGGGGGAGAGCGGCGGATTAAACACTGAAATCTTTCTTTTTAGAACAAAGGCTCTTCGACCTGCCCCGCTGTGACCCGCCTCATCCATCCGCCGTGGGTGAGCCGTGCCTGTTGTGAAACCGGGGAGGGCTTCGCGAACCGGTCGCGAACAGCAGACAGACGCGCGGCCTCCGGGGCTGTACCTGGGTGAGAACCGGCTGGGAGGTCCCTGGAACCAACGCTGGGAACAGACTGGGAAGATAGACCGGCTCCGACAGCGCGGAGGAGTGAGACGGGCGTAGCCACCCAGCTGCTGAGTCCACAGTCACCCAGCTGCTGAGTCCACAGTCACCCAGCTGCTGAGTCCACAGAGCCACCCAGCTGCTGAGTCCACAGAGTCACCCAACTGCTGTGTCCATACAGTCACCCAGCTGCTGAGTCCACAGAGCCACCCAGCTGCTGAGTCTACAGAGTCACCCAGCTGCTGAGTCCACAGTCACCCAGTTGCTGAGTCCACAGTCACCCAGCTGCTGAGTCCACAGAGCCACCCAGCTGCTGAGTCCACAGTCACCCAGTTGCTGAGTCCACAGTCACCCAGCTGCTGAGTCCACAGTCACCCAGCTGCTGAGTCCACAGAGCCACCCAGCTGCTGAGTCTACAGAGTCACCCAGCTGCTGAGTCTACAGAGCCACCCAGCTGCTGAGTCTACAGAGCCACCCAGCTGCTGATTCCAGTCACCCAGCTGCTTATTCCAGTCACCCAGCTGCTGAGTCCAAAGAGCCACCCAGCTGCTGATTTCAGTCACCCAGCTGCTGAGTCCACAGAGCCAGCTGCCGAGTCCACAGAGCCACCCAGCTGCTGAGTCCATACAGTCACCCAGCTGCTGAGTCCAAAGAGCCACCCAGCTGCCGAGTCCACAGAGCCACCCAGCTGCTGAGTCCACAGAGCCAGCTGCCGAGTCCACAGAGCAGCAAACAAAGAGTATTGTACAGAGTTCCCCAGTGGGAGCTAGTGGTTTAGCTCAGTTAGTCTTTTCTCTCATTAGTTATAAAGGGATAAGTGCATGGTGTAGACCCTTTTCAGAATATAAGGATACCTCACACAGGTTACCGACAGGACAACAACTGTTGTCCCAGCCGATGGCCGTCCAGCGTCATCATCGGTATCCTGCTCCTACGGCAGGCTGGCGGTGCAATGCCCGTCGGGATACCGATGATGACGCTGGACGGCCATCGGCTGGGACAACAGTTGTTGTCCTGTCGGTAACCTGTGTGAGGTATCCTTATATTCTGAAAAGGGTCTACACCATGCACTTATCCCTTTATAACTAATGAGAGAAAAGACTAACTGAGCTAAACCACTAGCTCCCACTGGGGAACTCTGTACAATACTCTTTGTTTGCTGCTGCCTAGGACGAGTACATTGGACCCCATTAAAAATCGTCCACTTTTATTCCCCTTGTTTGATACCAATCCCGAGTCCACAGAGCACCCAGCTGCTGAGTCCATACTATCACCCAGCTGCTGAGTCTACAGAGCCACCCAGCTGCTGAGTCCACCGAGCCACCCAGCTGCTGAGTCCATAGTCACCCAGCTGCCGAGTCCACAAGTCACCCAGCTGCCGAGTCCACACAGTCACCCAGCTGCCGAGTCCAAAGAGCCACCCAGCTGCTGAGTCCATACAGTCACCCAGCTGCTGAGTCCACACAGTCACCCAGCTGCTGAGTCCACAGAGCCACCCAGCTGCTGAGTCCACAGTCACCCAGCTGCTGAGTCCACAGTCACCCAGCTGCCGAGCCCACACAGTCACCCAGCTGCCGAGTCCACACAGTCACCCAGCTGCTGAGTCCACAGAGCCACCCAGCAGCTGAGTCCACAGAGTCACCCAGCTGCTGAGTCCACAGAGCCACCCAGCTGCCGAGTCCACACAGTCACCCAGCTGCTGAGTCCACAGAGTCACCCAGATGCAGAGTCCAGAGCCACCCAGCTGCTGAGTCCACAGAGTCACCCAGCTGCTGAGTCCACAGAGCCACCCAGCTGCTGAGTCCACCGAGCCACCCAGCTGCCGAGTCCACAGAGTCACCCGGCTGCTGAGTCCAGAGCCACCCAGCTGCTGAGTCCAAAGAGTCAACCAGCTGCTGAGTCCACAGAGTCACCTAGCTGCCGAGTCCACAGTCACCCGGCTGATGTGTCCACAGAGTCACCCAGCTGCTGAGTCCACAGAGTCACCCAGCTCCACAGAGTCACCCAGCTGCTGAGTCCACAGAGTCACCTAGCTGCCGAGTCCACAGTCACCCGGCCGATGTGTCTACAGAGTCACCCAGCTGCTGAGTCCACAGAGCCACCCAGCTGCTGAGTCCACAGAGTCACCCAGCTGCTGAGTCCACACAGTCACCCAGCTTCTGAGTCCACCGAGCCACCCAGCTGCTGAGTCCACAGTCACCCAGCTGCTGAGTCCACAGAGCCACCCAGCTGCTGGGTCCACAGAGTCACCCAGCTGCTGAGTCCACAGTCACCCAGCTGCTGAGTGCACAGAGTCACCCAGCTGCTGAGTCCACAGTCACCCAGCTGCCGAGTCCACAGAGTCACCCAACTGCTGTGTCCACAGAGCCACCCAGCTGCTGAGTCCACAGAGCACCCAGCTGATGAGTCTACAGAGCCACCCAGCTGCTGATTCCACCGAGCCACCCAGCTGCTGAGTCCACAGTCTCCCAGCTGCTCAGTCCACAGTCTCCCAGCTGCTGAGTCCACAGAGTAAACCAGCTGCTGAGTCCACAGAGTCACCCAGATGGTGAGTCCACACAGTCACCCAGCTGCTGAGTCCACCGAGCCACCCAGCTGCTGAGTCCACAGTCACCCAGCTGCTGAGTCCACAGAGTCACCCAGCTGCTGAGTCCACAGTCACCCAGCTACTGAGTCCACAGAGTCACCCAGCTGCTGAGTCACCCAGCTGCTGAGTCCACAGAGTCACCCAGCTGCTGAGTCCACAGAGTAAACCAGCTGCTGAGTCCACAGAGTAAACCAGCTGCTGAGTCCACACAGTCACCCAGCTGCTGAGTCCACAGAGCCACCCAGCTGCTGGGTCCACAGAGTCACCCAGCTGCTGAGTCCACAGTCACCCAGCTGCTGAGTGCACAGAGTCACCCAGCTACTGAGTCCACAGTCACCCAGCTGCTGAGTGCACAGAGTCACCCAGCTGCCGAGTCCACAGAGTCACCCAGCTGCTGAGTCCACAGAGCACCCAGCTGCTGAGTCCACAGAGTAAACCAGCTGCTGAGTCCACAGAGTAAACCAGCTGCTGAGTCCACAGAGTCACCCAGATGGTGAGTCCACACAGTCACCCAGCTGCTTAGTCCACCGAGCCACCCAGCTGCTGAGTCCACCGAGCCACCCAGCTGCTGAGTCCACCGAGCCACCCAGCTGCTGAGTCCACAGTCACCCAGCTGCTGAGTCCACAGTCACCCAGCTGCTGAGTCCACCGAGCCACCCAGCTGCTGAGTCCACCGAGCCACCCAGCTGCTGAGTCCACAGTCACCCAGCTGCTGAGTCCACAGAGTCACCCAGCTACTGAGTCCACAGTCACCCAGCTGATGAGTGCACAGAGTCACCCAGCTGCTGAGTCCACAGAGTCACCCAGCTGCTGAGTCCACAGTCACCCAGCTGCTGAGTCCACAGAGCCACCCAGCTGCTGAGTCCACAGAGCCACCCAGCTGCTGAGTCCACAGAGTAAACCAGCTGCTGAGTCCACAGAGTAAACCAGCTGCTGAGTCCACAGAGTAAACCAGCTGCTGAGTCCACAGAGTCACCCAGCTGCTGAGTCCACACAGTCACCCAGCTGCTGAGTCTACAGTCACCCAGCTGCCGAGTCCACACAGTCACCCAGCTGCTGAGTCCACAGTCACCCAGCTGCCGAGTCCCCAGAGCCACCCAACTGCTGAGTCTACAGTCACCCAGCTGCCGAGTCCACACAGTCACCCAGCTGTTTTAAGAGTAACTTATGTTCAAGGAAAACCACCCCAGCTTCTAATATTATCAGTGTTGTAATAAGGACCAGATCAGACACAATATCACTTCCCTGAAGTGCCTGGGGTAGCAGAAGTGACCTCACATGCTCCTTCATCTCCATGTACTTGCATACATACACACACTAACACACACACACAAACACACACACACTCTCACACACAAATACACTCACACATATATACACTCACACATATACACTCTCACACATACACTCTCTTACACATATTCCTGGCACAGAATTTGCATCCCTGAGGTCAGAGTACCCAGGGTCGGACTGGGAAACGATACCGGCCCTGGCAAATTGCTCGGCTGGCCCCCCTGGGATGAGAGGGGGTGCAGCTGAGCAGTTTGCGAAGGCCAATTTAGGCCGATTTTGTTACAGGGGGCCGATATTGCCGACCCCCGTTAACAAAAACGGCTGCCATTGGCCCAAAACCGGCCCACTGGGGAAACACCCGGTGCTTGCTATGGCCAGTTCAGCCCTGAGATTACCTTAAGGGAGCAAAAGCAGTACTAAAGGTAGCAGCGGCCAAACCAAGGGCCACAGTTGTGACCCCTGAATGACGCCCATGGTAGCCACCTGTCTAGGATTTGGTAATCATTTGGTAAAGCATTGATCACCGCAGTGCATCAGGCAGGCCTCGCAGACGCAGACGCAATGTAAAATGGCTTATTCAATGTGGAATGCCTTTACATGGGTAATACATACCAGCCACTTCTGCCATGCCCCTGGCAACAAATATCATTCAGTAATGTCTCTCCCAATGCCGCATGAATTCAGGCCCGGACTGGCCATAGCAGGCACCGGGCAATCCCCCGGTGTGCCACACGGGTGTAGGCTGGTTTTGAGCCCCTAGGGGCCATTTTTCTTACAGGGCCGTTTTTGCAGCACAGCTGCAAAATCGGCTATGTACCAAAATCGTCCGAAAACCGGCCCTGGCAAAGAGCTCGGCGGCACCTCCAACCCCCGAGTGGGGAGGGGGGGAGGTGGGTGAGGGGGGGGCTGGCCGAGCATTTTGCCAGGGCTGGTTGTGGTTCCCAGTCCGGCCCTGCATGAATTATCACTTAAATATCCGCTACGAATATATTTTAAACATTCAACCATGTACTCCTAACAAGAGCTTATAAGGCCTAACAATACAATCATTTTCGTCTCAGATGCACTGTTTTCAATTTCACCATAAATTAATTCAACCCATAAAAGCTCTAAATCTCGTAGATTGGAGTGCACACAGGAGAGCTACTCGCAGGTAGCTGGGGAGGTACCAGTCCCTCAGTAGCTAGTCGTTAGAGGAGCCTGCATTAGAGTGTCCTGATCGCAAGTGTGAGTGGCGCCTCTAGTCCACGTTTTCATGTTTCGCCTAGCGAACGCAGCGTATGCGCTGCTTCGCCTTGACAAGACTATTGTTGTGGGTTTGGTGCGCGAAGGAAGACAAATCATGTGCGCGCACGACAGGCCATGTGCACGCGCATGGCGTCTCCTTTCTGGCTCACACTCTCCCACTGCGCGCTTGAAATGTGCGTGCCTGGACAGATGTAAAGTATGCGCATGGTGTCTCCTGGGCTTGCGGCGTCTGAGCAGAATACGTCCACTCTCCTGGCGTCAGCTTGTTTGGGCTGTTCGGGATTAACGTTTTATATGAATAGTGGTCTAAACTCATTTTTACTCATCTGCTGCCTTTCTGTAGTCAAGGTCTGCGCTTGCGTGGATCCTTCCCTGAAGCAGGTGCTTCTTTCTGCAGTGGCTGATACTGTACGCTTCTGCCTTGCATTAAAATTCCCTCTTGGAGTGTCACAACACCCTTTGTGCCCCTTCCTTTCTCCGTGACCACAACTCTAATGTTGGGGAAACACCTGCTCAGATGAGAATGGGTTGATCATTGGGGACACATTGCCTTCAAAGGGAGATGAGGTTTTTAACAAGACCCGGGGCAAAGGTGGTGGTACCCACTGAGGTGAACTTGTGGAAACTGTTCTCATGTGCAGATGGTACCTACCCTCAGACAATACAACCCATTTAAGCAATTAAACAGCCAGTGATCGGGAGCCGAAGCGGTCTGTTCGAGCAATGTAGCCGCGACCCCTGACTACCACCAAATGACGTCCCTGGTTGAAAGCGTAACAGGTGAAATTCCACCTGAGGTACGCAGTCTCACACAACACTAAGTGCTAAAATGAAGGTCGAAAGGAGGATAGATATGACGTTCATTAGAACCTGCTGTTTTTTGCTTGTCGTTTCTGTTCTTCTGTGATGGCTTGCAGTAACACAATTGTAAGCCTCAACTTGGTGCTTGTGATGCTGGCGTTACAGTACATGTTACAGAACAAACAACAATGGTTCAACCAGTCCCTGCCTATGTCAAGAGCTACAATTAATTTTTGCTTTGTGAGACTAAGTGACTTAACATTTTTGGGGTTTTGTGTTTTTATATAAAATATCTTTGTGCATTGTTTAAACCCCTGGCTGATGATTCAATAGAGTATGCTTCTTTTTAAATCGAGAATAGTGTTTTTTGTTTTTCCTAGCTTAGAATCTGTTGTAAAAACTCTGATAGTGTGGGGAATTTTACATTACACTAAGTATAGGGTAGGAATGGTGGTGTTATAAAGGGTGGGTGGGTGGGAGAGGGAAAGGGTGGCATTCAAAAAGCAGTGAATACCTACATTATGTAGGTCGTGTTTCGCCCTGGAAACCACAGAATTAATAAAGTAGCTGTCGATAAGGGACACGTCTTTGTAAAACTTGCAAGATGCCAAATATTTTCAGCATAGTTACAAACTTCTCAATCACTCTGTAACACTACACTGTAGAGCTGTCCTGGGATATGCTTAGCGTGGGCATGTCTGGTTCTGCACACTGCCACCTGTGTGAAAGTATCAGGGAAGTAATGCTGTGTAAGTTTCCTTGAGTTAGTGTTTGTCATTCCATAATGATGTTTGAAGGTAGCTTTACTGTTGTTCGAGATAGGTTGCCCCTTTCTGGTGTTTTTCAGGAAGACTTGTAGCTCCCATGGTGTTGACTGCCATGAGATGATTTAACTAATGAGTAACTTCCTTGTCAGTAAAAGAGGGTGTTTGAGGGTAGTTTCTACTGCTTCAGAAGTTATGTCTCGCACCCAGCGTCCTAGGCTGTTTTCTAATATTTATGTTTTTAGAGCACCAACTTTGGGAGTGCCAAACAAAATAACCACAGATTTTATGTATAAATAATATTCTATATAATTTCATACCTTTCCACATTCTGATTAAGCACCTTTTACCCAAACAGAGGTAGACATTTTTTCTTAACCTAGTATGCTAATTGATGATGATGTCTGATTTTTCAGGTTTTATAGTTGTATGGTACTGACTTTCTGTTTCTAGAGTTGTACTCTGCATTTCGAGCGCCATAAAGCCCCGATGCTGTGGGACTCTTGAAACTATCACTGCTGTTATTTGAGAAACACCTCTGAGTGAACATGCCCTCCCTTTGTCTGTGATGCCTTTCAGCTGCAATGCAATAGGGCTCGCGTTTACGCAAGTTTGAGCTATTGACATTGTAAGTGATGATGCCTTTTATTTATGTTTTGGTTTTTAAAACATAAATAAAACGCATTGTCATTTACAATGCCAATAGCTTAAACTCGTGTAAATGCGAGACCTATTGCATTGCAAACGCTTGTTTCTTTTCATTCTGGTGCGCATCGTCCTGTTTATTCCTCTATAAATTCAGAACTACAAGTACCAAAATTCAGAGTAAAACTTGGACTGAACCAGCTGCTCATGCAGGGAAATACGGGCATTTACAGCTTAATGGATAGAAATAAGGGGTTGGTCCAGTGCTTGATTTGTGAAATAATAAATGCCGGGGCACTCGTCAGGAGGCCACTGCAGATTGCACCAGCCTAAAAGCGCCAGGATACACTCTGGGTAACAATATAGCGCTATATAAGTATGCAAATACATACATACATACATTGCCTATGCCAGCACTGCCTATGGCAACTAAGCAACACACTTCTACAGGTGTGACAAATCAGATTGCTCAAAGCTCCCATAGCTATAAGAATGCCTTCAAAGATAGGTATTGGCCATTTTTAAAGTGTATTGTATACACAAACAACTGTTGTTCTGTGAGTCTCTATATTAGACGAACAGCACCACCTTGTGGTATACTGTCATAAGTGCCGGTTTTACAATTAAGTGCCGGTGCCGAACACCGGTAACCACCGGCTCAAATAAAACACTGGGATAGTCATGGTATTTATATTTTATTTATTTATTGTTTAGTTTTTATGGTGTTAGCTAGACCCGAAGGTATCAGAGTGCTTTACATTTTATGAGAATACGTGTACATTGAATTACATGCAGGGATTTCTACTTGCACTGGTGTTGCTATTCTCTGTGGCAGGCACTGAAAGCTCTAGTTTGTTGATAGATTACTTTTTTAATATAGCGCACGGTACAGGGGCATCTCTAGGCACTCGTTGCATCAGAGGAAGGGTGTACCCACAATAAGGCGGTATTGTTGCGCCTGCCTGCTCAGCACCGCCCCTGCCAAACTCCAGTGTTTTCACATATGATGACTGATCCGTTCCAGCTGGACAACAAAAACACAGCTTCCATCAGCTGTTTCTAGCACAAGCAGGGGCTGGGAGCTGTGCCATTTGAGATCAGGAGTCAGGACTTCCTAAATGCAGCTCTGATGACAAACCTCAGAGTTCCAGACCAGCCAAGCTTCAGGTCCCTGTATGACCGGCCGCTAGGGTCCTGGATTTAAGCCCCCAGGGCGGCGCGTTCATGTGCAGACTAGGAGCAGGTCCCTGTTTTCAGAGTGGAGGTGGCACCCACCTGCACTTTCAAAGGGGATTAGAGATCAGTGACTGCCCCTGCCTGCAAGGGGATGGCTGCGGGGGTTCATGGGACCCCCCCTTTACTGCCTGCAGGGCGCTCACTGATAGTGCCCCACCTTTTGAGGGCTTCTCTGACTCTGCGCCCGCGTCTGTAATATGGCGCGAGTGCAGAGTCAAAGGAATTCCCTCATTTGCATAGGGCACGCCCCAATGTAAATGTTGGAACACCCTCTGATGGTAGCGCTGGTGCATTAAGTGCGCCATCGCTATCGGTATTATAGAAGGGGACGCATAAGCATCTAAGCGCTCTTCTATAATTTCAAACTGCCCTGTGGGTGCGCAAAGCAGGCGCAAACGCCCGTTGCGCTCCCCGGGCCCCTTCTGTAATACAGCACCTGATGTCGCACATGGGTTGGTAATTGTGGCCGTCACCATGTTTGATATGTAACTGTTACATATAGAATTTTTAATCTGGTGACACGTTTAAGTTGCATTGCACTCTATGATGTCAGATTCACAATGCTAAATCTGGTTATTATCTGGTATAGTTAGGTTCCATTTCACTCTCTGATGTTGCAGTCGTAATACTACATTTGGTTATTTTCTGATAGCTTAGGTTCCTTTTCACTTTTATGATGTCATATTCAGAGTGCTAAATCTGGTTATTGTCTGGTATCTTTAAGTAGTATTTCACTATGATATGTATTTATTTATTTGAGAGTTGTATATAGCACTAGCTAGACCCGAACGTATCCGAGCGCTTTACAAGATATCTGAACCTAGGCCAGCCCATCTATTTTGTTTACTTTTCAATACACTCTATGACGTCACGTAATTCTAAGGCTGACTGTCATCTGGTATTTTTCCGCCCAGGACACTGTGTGGTATTATAGGCAGAAGGGACGTGTGACTGGTTTGTATACACCAAGTGACATTCTGTGACATCACAGACAACATGTAGATTGCTGCTATGATATGGTGTCTTATCCTCTCATTACGCACTGTGACGTCACTGATAGACTGTTAAATGTCATCTTCTGTATTTGCATATATAAATCCAATGTTTTCTCTGACTTAACTAGCAATGTGGTGAATATCAAAAATGCCGTAACTTTGCCCCTAACATTGTCAACATGCCAGCCACCTTGGAGCCGATAGATTTGTACATGTCCTCCTACTGCTTTTGGGGAAGTTGTGCCTAAAAGCCAGATGGGCCCCCAAAACTCTTATTTAGACCAGGACTTATTTTGAATCATCAGACTTTGGCACAGACCCCGAGAGAAGAAGGTAGCAAGGAGGGAAGACGTAGCGAGAGAAAGACATACAGACATTGGCAAAGGGGGAAATCAGGGATGAAAAGAACCTGGGAGTGGGAGATAAAAGGGCACAGAGAGAATGAAGAAGCATGAGGTGGAATCCAAAATATATAGCTGTGGCATTCGACTACCCTCACAATTTGCAGTGGCACCGCCAGGCTTCTGAGGAAAAAGAGGACCCTTATTCTTTTACAAATTAACCACTGGATTTCTGCTGTTCACGTATTATAACAACCTACCTCTTGAATTGCTGCCAATGCACTGGTACATGCCGAGTTAAAAACCAACAAAGTAAGTTTGAGAAATAAAGAACACTACCTGGTGATGGTCACAGGATATTTGTGTTCCACCAGAATCCCAGCCCCACCAGGGCATTACGGAAGTCACATTACATCACGTGCTGGGCCTTATTACTCCCATGCCACCAAGGGACCAGAGGAACACTAAAACTCCTCAAGACAAGACTGTACAGCGCATCACACAAACATACAGAAATATTGAAATGAGCCAGGGGCTTCGAGGCAGGCTGGGGGAGACACTTCACAGGTCCAGACCTGTCCTGTGGAAGCTTGCAAGCTGCATCCTGCTCCAAGCCTATCCTGCCAAGCGGAGACTGGTCCTCCCTGACAGGAGCATCTCACAAGTGATAATGGGACATGTGTCTGAGCATCACCGCCCTGTCATCACAGGGATATGAGTGAACCAGAGGCTCAGAACTCACTCGGTGTTTGAGGGTCACTCGGGGATCGCCTCTCGCCCTAGTCTGCACACCACAGCTCTTCTAAGCGCCACTTGTTCAGCGCCGTCTGCAGAGACATTGAAACCTCACTGCTGCTGCCTTAATTAAATGTTTCTAATTTTGCACAAGTCCTTGGAGTGTACTTCCTGGGAGGCAGTGGCTCGTGTGACTCTGAGCACTAACAAGATGTCACATCGCTGTAAAATCCTCTATTCGTCCTTCTCTCTCGCTCTCTCTCTCTTCATCGCTCTCTCTATCTCCGTTTCTCTCTTTCTCTCTAGCGTTCTCTCTCCCTCTCTCCCTCTCCCACTCTGGTGTTGAAAACACAGAGCTGGGATGGAAAGTGTCATCAGAATAAGGTGCTGCTGGTTCACAGTCAAAGGGGAATTTAGGATTAAAAAGTTTTTGTCTGCAGTTTTCCCATCTTACCTCCCCACTCTGCTATTTTTCCCAGATTCATATGTGGTGGGTTGTCCTAGTATAGGATTTTTTATTGCATTCTGGTAACTTGTAGTTTTGAGACCTAGGGTTCCAGACTTAACTGTTTCCAACTAACCCATCAGCACATGGCTTTATGATTGGCGTGTCACCATAATAGAGTCAAGCCCACTGTGTTGAACATAGTGAACCCATAAGGCAGCAATCCGGTGCAGAGGCGTAAAGTAATAGGATCTTTACAATTATAGCTGGCAAAGCATTACAGTGAAAATCGTCCCTCCTTAGAGGGAGTAACCAACTCTAAAATCCTTGCTAACTTACAGTAACGAATAAGATTCCACATAACTAAATACCTGTCCGTGGGTTTACCACAGTGTGATACAATCCTTCTGTGAAGCCCGATTGGCTTTAACATACGAGTTCACTATAAGTAAGGAATGGCTGCTGCCTTTGCCCCAACTGTTCATAACACACAGATGTGGACTATGACATCATGCATTCCTTTTCTTATTGAACCAAAGAAGCGCACGGCTATTGTCTTGTCACCATCCATCCAGCAGTCTGGCATTGAACATTTGATCTTTTTTATGCACATTATGCGCATCGCATCGTCTGCATGAAAATTGCATGTAAGATATGCCATCATATATCGGATCCAGTGTACTGATCATACGATTTCTAAAGTCACACATTGACAGCGGAGCGTGCACGCAACCACGTCACGCATCCTGCACCATGGTTCCCGCAAGACATTTTTTATCTGAGCACCCCTGGGAGTAGAACAACCTGCTAACCCCAGATATTGCACGAGATACAGGTATCCAATAATAAATTGTTATTCAAGATTTTGCTCGGGTAATACAAATTTCACACGTCCCTCATTTTGGGTGGTGCGTCATTGCACAGAATTTATCCCTCTGAGCTAAAGGGGTAATTACAGGGCCAGGGGGAATTTGTTTGCCATTTTACCCCAGTATGGATATTTTGAATTTGTGATGTACTGAAGTAAAGCTAGTGTAATCTGCACTTGATTCCTAATCGGCACAAATGTTAAAACAGACGCAAATCATGTTTGCTCCCACTTTAGCCATGGGTTGAAAATGTCAATGATTGATTTGTAAAAATAAAAATTAATTTAGTTCCAGGCCTAACGCCAGGAATGACTGCTGCTTGCACCATACATTGTCTCTGCCATGCTGCCAATGATGGTAACACAACAACTACTAACCATCACTGCTACAAGTGTGAGAATTCGGACTATTTCAGGCCCCCAAAGCTATAGGAATGGCTTGGGCAGCAGGTAATAGGGAATTTTAAGTATATTGAATTATTAATTAACTGTTGTGTCCATCTCTTCATGGAATGCACCCCAAAAATGTGGCTCTCTAGCTCCCCGGCAAAATACACAAATCTCTCTTCTATTTATTTATTTATTTTATTTTGAAAGTTTTACAGAGCGTGAACCAGACCCTTGTGGATATCAGAGCGCTTTACAGACAGTGAAAGTTAAACATCACAATACCAAATACAAATATACGTGTACATAGTGTGAAAACATAAAAAGAAAACGGTGTGTATACATAAAACAAGCGAGAGAGGTAGATCAAATATGCATGCTACGTTGTGCAAAATAAGCTACAGAGAAAGGAGCGGGCTGAGGGAACATCAGTGTCATGTGGATTGTCTGTTTGCATCTTTATAAGTCATGGTATCTTTCGGTGATGATCATGTGAATTTTTCCATGTGAATCGCCTTTACTTCCTTTTTAGGTCTCGCCTGTCAATGCGCATGCGCATTGAGCAGAGCGAGACTAAAGCGACTTAAACAAACTTTACCCAACTAGTATCCCAACTGGCGATTTGGTGCTGTGCCCGTGCGCTTTTAGGTCAATGCGCAAGCGCATTGACCTAAAATGCGCGTGCACATCATCAAATCGCCATCTGTTCCCCAGCAGCACTCCTCCCACACCTTTGAAGTGAAGCTTAGCTTCACTTCAAAGGCTTAACACCCTGATCGCCACTCTCCCCGCTCGGCCCCCTCCCCTGCCCGCCGTGTCGCATTTCTCCTCCCCCTCCCCTTCTCTGCCTTCCCTCATCGTGATAAGGTCGCTCTCCCCACTCAGCCCCCTCCCCTGCCCGCCGTGTCGCATTTCTCCTCCCCCTCCCCTTCTCTGCCTTCCCTCATCGTGATAAGGTTTCTAGTCTTTGTGTAACGCATTTCTGGTAAGTATATCCTAGCACTTTCGAATGCTGATTTTGTTTTTGCACTATGTTGGGCGTTTCTATGTATGTGTCGCTGTGAATAGGATTTGATCCAGGCGCCACAGCAAACTGCTCCAGGGCTGGGCATGTTTTGATACTTGTGTGAATCATCTGAGTTTTAGATCCATCCATATAACCCGTGCACCCAGCACCGACTATCTCTATTGGGTTTACTGAAAGTGACGGCAATCCCTAGACGAGGGTTTTAACTGTGCGGCACCGGTCAAAATTGTGCGGCACCGCTCTACTCGGGAGCAGAGCTGCTTTGATAGGCTAGCACAATGCAGACATTTGTCGGGTGTAAGCTGCAGCTTTAACGCAGGGGCCTGCCGTGCTCTTTCAGTTCCAAGCGCTTGCACAAAAGGCACTTTGTTGTGTGATACAAATATTCCTGGAATTACCTTTCTAAAAGGGGCCCCGGTGTGCATACCCCCGCTCCAGCCACTTTATAAACATTCATTATTGCTACTGCGCTTTCAGTCATGATTTGCACCATGTCGGCGCTTTACCGTCCAGTTATTATTAGAAAAATATCAGCTCGCGTGGAGCCTGCTAATGGGAACTTTCCTGTCTGAGTGGGCCTGCTTGAGTAGATGGCTTCAATTTACGGAGCCAGTCTGCTTACAGTTCTTATGCAGCCCCACCCCTTTCTAAAACTGGTATTCTTTTTATTTGGGCCAGTCATATAGGTCTCTGTAAATTGAATGGTCGCCTAGCACCTAAACAAAACTAGCTTGTAGTGCGTCCAGCAGCCACAGTGGACTACAATGAGTCGTGGCCTTTGTTCTTCGCCAGCGCACGTAGGCATGCTCTTTTTGGTGTCTGCACAATGGGACCTGCGACAGCTGGGGAGCCTCCTTGGCCCCAGGAGGGCAGCGACGACAAATCCAAGGGGCACTGCGACATCTGCTGGCACGTGGTGTGCACACTAAAGAGCGTCCCTGCGCATGGAAACCCCAACAAGGAACTATTCTGATTGTGTGCAAAGTCAGCTGTACAGTTGCACAGAAGCAGGCCGCAGTTCGACAAATGCCTCTTCACAAAAGACTGCCTACTTTGTGCGCTGTTAACTGTCTGTGGGTTTAAGAGTTCATGTATGATTGCAGCGATTTTAATTTTTAAATCGCTTTTATGCAGTTCTATGTTGACCTATTGACGTACAAGTAATCCCGGTCTGCCCAGTTCCACACAATCAGTTGAATATTATTAATAGCAAGTTGTCATTTACGTGAGAGCGAGTGTCTGTGCACAGTGGCTTGTTTGTATAGTGATACAGTACAGTGGACTCAGTATCAGGGCACTTTAAGAGCTGATTGTGCTCAAATTCGCAGGACGGTACCAAACATTCGACAAACTACACTACATTAGCTACTGCGTTTGAGGTTGTGGAGTTGGGACAAATGCTACGTTTGGTTACTTTATTAGTGCCTGGATTTTTCCAATTAACAGCTGTGATAATTCTCCCATCTGGTAGTTATTGTTTGCTGTTCATTTTTTTGGGGGGTGATGGGCTACGACAGAGTGGACTTCTCTCTCTTTTTTAAGGTATTAAATGAGAAGAAAATGTGTAGAGCAAGAATCGATCATCTAAAGGAATTTTGCTCCAGCCGTGAACAGGAAATGCTAATTACCATACATACCTCCAGAATCCTTTGCGCACAAAACATTGTGTTTATGAGGCTGACCGGTAATAGAGTACAGTTCGGAGTTTTGCTCCTGGTTTCTTATTGCCCATTGACACTGTGGTTTGCACACTCTGTCAATTTGTTTTTTATTCTACCACTGGGCAAAGTACCATTAGATGTGTGCTTAAAAATATCAGCAGTACTTATTCACTCGTGCACGGCTCGCTCTTGGATTTATTTTTATTGGCCATTAACTCTGTGGTTTGCGCACTCTGTCAATTTTTTACAAACAATTTTTTATATACTCCCACTGGGCAAAGTAACATTTGCTGTGGGCTTAAAAATATCAGCATTCGTTAATCACTCGTGCATGGCTTACTTTTTTTGGTATCACTTTCGCTTCCCTTCATTTACTCCATCTCCCCTTATTTATCTCTCTCTTTGACTCCCCTTCATTCACTCTATCTCACCTTTATTCTTTTTCCTCTTGCTCTCTTTTCTCTCAATCATTCCCACACTTGACAGGACCAACAGTGGGCGCTTCTTACATACAGGTACAACAGAGGGCGCATCTCACACAGACAGGAACAGGGGCCACATCTCACACAGACAGGAACAGAGGATGCTTCTCACACAGACAGGAGCAACAGAGGGAGCATCTCACAGACAGGAACAACAGGGGGCGCATCTCACAGACAGGAACAACAGGGGGCGCATCTCACACAGACAGGAACAGGGGCCACATCTCACACAGACAGGAACAGAGGATGCTTCTCACACAGACAGGAGCAACAGAGGGAGCATCTCACAGACAGGAACAACAGGGGGCGCATCTCACAGACAGGAACAACAGGGGGCGCATCTCACACAGACAGGAACAGGGGCCACATCTCACACAGACAGGAACAGAGGATGCTTCTCACACAGACAGGAACAGATGATGCTTCTCACACAGACAGGAGCAACAGAGGGAGCATCTCACAGACAGGAACAACAGGGGGCACATCTCACAGACAGGAACAACAGGGGGCGCATCTCACATAGACAGGAACAGGGGGCGCATCTCACACAGGCAGGAACAGGGGGTACAACTCACACACACAGGACCAACAGCGGGCGCATCTCACAGACAGGAACAACAGACATCTATCTATCGCCCTCACTCTATCTATTTATCTATCGCCCTCACTCTATCTGTCTATCGCCCTCACTCTATCTGTCTATCGCCCTCACTCTATCTGTCTATCGCCCTCACTCTTTCTGTCTATCGCCCTCACTCTATCTATCTATCTATCTATCGCCCTCACTCTATCTGTCTATCGCCCTCACTCTATCTGTCTATCGCCCTCATTCTATCTGTCTATCGCCCTCACTCTATCTGTCTATCGCCCTCACTCTATCTGTCTATCGCCCTCACTCTATCTGTCTATCGCCCTCACTCTTTCTGTCTATCGCCCTCACTCTATCTATCTATCTATCTATCGCCCTCACTCTATCTGTCTATCGCCCTCACTCTATCTGTCTATCGCCCTCATTCTATCTATCTATCGCCCTCACTCTATCTATCTATCGCCACTCTATCTATCTATCTATCTATCTATCTATCTATCTATCTATCTATCTATCTATCGCCACTCACTCTATCTATCTATCTATCTATCTACCTATCTATCTATCTATCTATCTGTCTATCGCCCTCACTCTATCTGTCTATCGCCCTCACTCTATCTATCTATCTATCTATCGCCCTCACTCTATCTATCTATCGCCACTCACTCTATCTATCTATCTATCTATCGCCACTCACTCTATCTATCTATCTATCTATCTATCTATCTATCTATCACCACTCACTCTATCTATCTATCTATCGCCACTCACTCTATCTATCGCCACTCACTCTATCTATCTATCTATCTATCTATCTATCTATCTATCTATCTATCGCCACTCACTCTATCTATCTATCTATCTATCGCCACTCACTCTATCTATCTATCTATCTATCTATCTATCGCCACTCACTCTATCTATCTATATATCTATCGCCACTCACTCTATCTATCGCCACTCACTCTATCTATCTATCTATCTATCTATCTATCTATCTATCGCCACTCACTCTATCTATCGCCACTCACTCTATCTATCTATCTATCTATCTATCTATCTATCTATCGCCACTCACTCTATCTATCGCC
Organism: Lissotriton helveticus; assembly: GCF_964261635.1. Taxonomy (NCBI): domain Eukaryota; kingdom Metazoa; phylum Chordata; class Amphibia; order Caudata; family Salamandridae; genus Lissotriton; species Lissotriton helveticus. The sequence goes on from NC_136062.1 coordinate 383,578,928, forward strand.
ACTCACTCTATCTATCTATCTATCTATCTATCTATCGCCACTCACTCTATCTATCTATCTATCTATCTATCTATCTATCTATCTATCTATCTATCTATCTATCTATCGCCACTCACTCTATCTATCTATCACCCTCACAGCATCACTCTGTGCAACCATTCAACAACAACTGGTTCAAATATGTTCTCTCAATGTTTCAAGCTTTATTACAATTGTCACAAAAATATGTTAATATTTCATCTCTGTTCTTGGATTTTCGTCACAATAAAATACACTGAACATATTCTTCACAAAAGTAATTTACAATATGTTAAGCTATTGCTATTATAAATTACAAGAAATTTTATTTAAGTATTAATTCTTTAAAAAAATTAAAAGCCATTTGTATTTGTAATATGAACACATCTAAGTCACGTACATACAGAACATGTTGCATTACAAATGCTATAGGTGTCACATTTGCAAAAGTTAAAAGTATTGGCATTGTAAATGACAAAGCTATTAATTTTGCTATTTTCAAGACCAACACATAAAAAAAATTGTCATTTACAAAACCAATAGCTCAAACTTTTCTAATGCGAGACCTATTGCATTTTCAATGCTTGTTGCACAATGCAGTAGATGTGGTAAGTTTGGTTTCTGGGGGTAGTGCGTTCCAGATCCTAGGAGCCATCCCTGAGAAGGAGCGTTTGTAAGTTTTCAACTTATTAATTCTGTGCGGCTTCAATAATAGGCTTTCTGCACTTCTAGGGGCTCTCTTGCCCCCAGAGATAGCCAGTTTCTGAGAGAGATAGCTGGGTGTTCTATGGTGAATGGCTTTGTGGGTCATGCAGGCTATTTTTAGGTGAATTCTTGCTGCCCATGGTAGCCAGTTCAGGGCTTTTAATTCCGGGGAGATGTGGGACCTTTTTTTTGAGCCTGTGATGCCTGGCTGCCGCGCTGATGGTGGCTCTTAGCGGTGCTGTTGTAGCTTTGGGGAGGCCGCAAAGAGAGATACTTCCGTTTTCGATCCTGGGGATAACTAGAGCTTGGACTGCCATCTTGAGGTTGTGTTTTGGTAGGAAGGGTCAAAGTTTCCTCAGTATATCAATCTGGAAATTTGCGCCTTTTGTAGCGTTACCAATATGTTTATGCATGTTGAGGTTGCAATCCATGGTAATACCCAGAGATTTAGCTGAGTCAATGACTGTTGGTTGGACGTTGAATGCCGGGAGGTGTCTGAACCAATCCTGGAGGAGGGGAATTAAAAAGGGATTAAAACCCTATTACCAGTGCTCAAAATAACAGCTGCCGAACGCAGTATCCGGAAGGGCCCCCTTGTAATTAATTGATTGTGTCCAAGTGTAATATTGGGACCGGACCACTCAGCTCTGGTCCCACTTTGTATGTCCTGCTGGGGGCAGGGCAGGCCTCTTAATTCTAGGTCTAGCGGGGTCTATTACAAATGCCTCCGGTAAAGGGCCATTAAAACTCATTTTGCAAGGGTCATCGGAGCTGTGAACTGGCTGTAGCCTAACCCTTTGATGCCAATTCCAGCAAAGAAACAAAAGAAAATGGTGCAAAGGTTTACTGGGATTGATTAGAAATGGGTGTATAATAGTTTGTAGGCTATGTGCAGTAATCACCATATTTAAACACAAACCAACACGTGTACACAAGAGCTTTTCTTTGTGAGAAGAAAAGAACGTCTGTAATCAAATGTCATAGTGTATTTGCAATTGCTTAACAATAGTGCAGACAGGGCAGTGCTGAATAAGCGGAGTATAAAAACTCAACAAGAAACACACCCACGGATGTCACATAGAACAAAGCATAGGGCATCCTTTAAAATGTGTCTGTCAACAACGTTTCGACTCAGTGTCTCAATCTGTGGGTCTTATCAGGACATAAGCCATCTATCATCCTTTCTGAAACCATACACTTCTGGAGAACATCTGTCTTAATTGTATCAGTAGCATCTGACCACCGTAGATACAGCGCTGTCTTAGAATTCATGCCTTGTATAGTGTCAGCAGGGCAATGCAAGTCTGCTCTGGCACTAGATACAATCTATGCAGTCTGTCGTCTATGTCTACGTGTACCTATATAAAATATTAACTTTCACGTAGAATCTCGAGCCCACACTGCCCAGTATAAAAATGGGTACAATGTGCGCTTGTCATTACCTGTGTGAACCACTAACAGGTTGTGTTGTGTTATTATATGCTGATTAGTTCATATAGATTTCAAGGTTTCTAGTCGGTCCCACTGTAGCCTTGCACCATGTTCCTTTTACCCTGGTTTCATATGGACTGATGGTTTAGTCTGGCTTTGAATTCTATACGAAATTACGAAAGAATGGGGCGAAAGAGTGAGTTCCAACTCTGAATACCGCGCAGTTTGCGTACAGCTCCTCGATATTGGTGCATAACTCACTGAGCTACATTGGAAGTCTTGTAACTGATGGCAAGCAGGCAACAGAAGGTACTCTGCAGAAATAGCAGTAACCCACTGTACTTGCTATATAAAACACAAACCTGTGACCTGCATGCTATAGGTTGTGCTTTGCAGAAGGCAGATGAACCTTCTGGTCTATTTTATGATGAGCCAGCCTGCCCAGACTGCAAACTATCTCAGCAGGAAGCACTTTAACCGCCAGAGATATCTCACTGCTATTATACATGCAGTATGGAATATGGGTTCAGAGAGAGCTCTGCTGCTGGTGCTTTAACCCCATGGCAGCCTGTCTATAGCTATTTAAGTAGTAAGCGTCACCCCCAATTTATATGATCACGGGGTACATGTTATTACGTTTCCACCATTGCCTACTATTTAAATAATATCTACAAATGAAATTTCACAGCAGACGTTGTCGGTCCTTAGGTTTGAACAGGGTGGACTGAACACCTCTGATTTTTTTCACAAGCATTGTTTGTTTTGGGTTTGTCCAATATATGTCTGGTACATTATAAAAGAATCTGCAAATGATGCCTTGATGTTGTTAATTCCTACTTAACTTCTACTATGTAGGTTTATTACTTCCAGATGTACCATCCATTGAAATATAATGCCTGCCTTGTTTCCTCCTGTGAAGCACTTCAACCCCCCCTGGGTCTGGTACACTCCACATAGAACTGTAAATAAATGAATCAATAACCCACCTACCATCAAGCGCCGAAGGGCTGCTCTATACACGGCTGATAAAAGACAATCACTTCAAGGATGGTAAGATGGAAGGACAGGGAAAGACCACTGCTTGAGATGTGGAGGGGAGAAATGATGCTTACCACCAGCACTAATTCACCCCCAGAACAGAGTGGTACACCCCGTCTGTCTGGAATAATGAAACAAGTGTCTCACACACTCATCTGCGGTCCGGATACTTGTTCTTCGCTTTATATGCTTACGTCATTTCCTTTTCTTCATCTGCTGAAGGTGGTCTTCTTTCTTTCTGGGTTCCAAACCACAAGACAGAGAGGTCAGGCTTAGATGTCCTGACAGCTTCCCCTCCCCCTCCCCTGTTTTGGCTTATAGAAGTTTCCCAGAACATTATTCGTTGCGGCGCTGGTGCCGCCACTAAGTGGTAAAGAACACATTCCAGCAGTGAACACACTGTGGTGATGACTGGGGGTATCTAAAAACAACTAGCAGTCGAGCCCTGAGATCAGCAGATTATCAGCAACTGATGCCGATGAAGCCTGATAACCGGAAGAACAACTTCCGGGAGGCGCTAGCTTCTCACTTGGTGACTGAGGGGTTAAAGGCACAAAGGCTGCCAGAGGCTGGCATAACACTGGCACACAACTTCTCTAGTGAAGACGCATCACTGATGCCACAATGGCTGATCAACTCCACTTTTACATTTTGCAAACCCTACTAATCTATAGGCATATTGGGTCACTAGTGCCTCAAAATGGCCCCAGAATGCAACGGGCTGTCAAATGAAAGCCCCAGGCTGGAGCTCAGACTGCCTGGTTGTGTGGATAGCCATATGGAAACCTTTTTCCAGCGGCAATCAGTTGGCAGGGTTTGCCAAGGTGGCGAGCAGCCTCTGGGCCGGGCGAGTGTTAAACCTCACACCCATAGAGTGAGATGGGAAGGGGGTGTGAGGAATGCCACCGACGTGTCACTGTGTGAGCTGGAGCCCGTCTTTTGAAAGCCTGTGGCAGTTCTGATGTCGGGGTGTCATCCCTACACTCCTGAGAGGAGTCTAGGGAGGAAGGGGTGTTTGGACTGGTGTGCCAAGGCCCTAAAAATAAAATACCGCCATCACGACACCGGAAGTGGTGCGGGCTAGCAGGTAGAAGCTTGCAACACATGGGGTTAGTTTGGGGAGGAGGCGTATTTACTTCAACCCTCTCAGCCAAGTGCTTAATTTGTGATAGGATAAGTGCAGGGGCCCAAGGCGCTGCTCAGAAGCTGGTTCCGGGCGTTATCGCAAGTCAGGGTTCCCAATACCAAGGGTACCAGCTCAAGAATCCACCTCACGCCCCTCTCAGCCACCAGGCCTGCCTCTGTCCCATTATTTCACTCTTCCGGGTTCCTTTTCAGCATTGTCTACTTGTTCGATGTTTTCTTCCTCTTTGTCCTTTTCCCCTTTTATGTATTATCCTCACTTGCTCTGGATGAAAGTCTGACAAGGACCGCGACTCTGAAACTTTGGCTGAATTTATGCATTGCTGGACCACAAGTCCCAGGATGCATTGGGTTGTTAAATGAAAGCTTGGAACTGGAACACGTTGGCCCTGATTTTAAGGACTCGTTTTGGAACCTAGCCTTAATGTATCCACAGAGGGTGTGGGGGGCACCGTGTGATACCTTTCCTTGCCTGCAGGGGGTCCAAGGTACCCCGGCTAGGTCACTGCTGCCCTGCAGCCTCCCAGCATCATTTGTGCTGTAAATATTTGACTGACTGTGCCTCGGCCCTACCGGCCTTTCAGGGGGCCATGCCTATTGAAAAGTCTCCTGACCTCTTGTTTCCATTCAGAACGTGAGTTTAATTTGGACAGGTTCTTCAAAATCCAGAGTGGGCCACTAAATGCCCCAACAATGACGTGAGACTGGCACACCTCTGGCAGGCTGGCACGCGGCCAGGGAGAGGTGAGGGAAGAGACCCCTGCAGTCACCAGCGCGGGGGGCCACGGGGAAGGGATGCGATGAATAGAGGATTGTGCCGGCCTCGGCGCGCGCACAGACCCCCCAGGGACAGGCCGGGATCCAGGGCACGCGGCCGGGCTGGCCTGCTCCAGCTGGGAATCAATAGAGACATAGGGAGAGTGTGCCCCGCCATGTGCTTTAAATAACATTTAACAAGGTAATGCCGTTTAAAGCGTGTTTTCCCTTCCTTGACGGAGATCAGCGCTGAGAGGCGCGGCGTGCTCGGTACTGTGAGGTGCCGGAGGCACTCCTGCCCCCTGCTGGCGGCTGCTGCACTGTGGGGGTGGGGTGGGCAGGCTGGATTAGGCAGCGTCTATCCTGTGGACAGCGCAGAACCTGGCGTTCCTGCAGCTCAAGGGGTGCACACGGAGTGTGCTGGTCTGATGAGTCTCCGCAGAGGCACCAGAGCACTCTGGTGACAGCAGGGAGCGGGGGGGGGGGGGGGGGGATGTGGGTGCCCGTGCTATGTTTGCCCATGGGTACCACAGTGAACGAAGAGGGCCATGGTGAGTAGTGGAGGCCATGCGAACCGTGATGAGCGGTGGAGGCCATGTGGACCATGATGAGCGGTGGAGGCCATGCGGACCATGATAAGCGGTGGTGGCGAGGGGATAATGGTGAGCGGTGGAGGCCATGCGAACCGTGATGAGCGGTGGAGGACATGCGGACCATGATAAGCAGTGGTGGCCGTGCGGACTAATGCTGAGTGGTGGAAACCATGCGAACCGTGGTGAGCAGTGGTGGCCATGCAGACCATGGTGAGTGGTGTGGCGTGCGGTACATGGCGAGCGGTGGAGGCCAAGCGGACCATGGTGAGCAATGGTGGTCAAGCGAACCATGGTGAACGGTGGTGGCTGTGCAGACCATGGTGGAGGCCAAGCAAACCATGGTGAGTGTTGGAGGCCGTGCGGACCATGGTGGACGCCATACAGACCATGATAAGCAGTGGTGGCCGTGCAGACCAATGGTGAGTGGTGGAGGCCATGTGGACCATGATGAGCGGTGGAGGCCATGCGGACCATGATAAGCGGTGGTGGCGAGGGGATAATGGTGAGCGGTGGAGGCCATGCGAACCGTGATGAGCGGTGGAGGACATGCGGACCATGATAAGCAGTGGTGGCCGTGCGGACTAATGCTGAGTGGTGGAAACCATGCGAACCGTGGTGAGCAGTGGTGGCCATGCAGACCATGGTGAGTGGTGTGGCGTGCGGTACATGGCGAGCGGTGGAGGCCAAGCGGACCATGGTGAGCAATGGTGGTCAAGCGAACCATGGTGAACGGTGGTGGCTGTGCAGACCATGGTGGAGGCCAAGCAAACCATGGTGAGTGTTGGAGGCCGTGCGGACCATGGTGGACGCCATACAGACCATGATAAGCAGTGGTGGCCGTGCAGACCAATGGTGAGTGGTGGAGGCCATGTGGACCATGATGAGCGGTGGAGGCCATGCGGACCATGATAAGCGGTGGTGGCGAGGGGATAATGGTGAGCGGTGGAGGCCATGCGAACCGTGATGAGCGGTGGAGGACATGCGGACCATGATAAGCAGTGGTGGCCGTGCGGACTAATGCTGAGTGGTGGAAACCATGCGAACCGTGGTGAGCAGTGGTGGCCATGCAGACCATGGTGAGTGGTGTGGCGTGCGGTACATGGCGAGCGGTGGAGGCCAAGCGGACCATGGTGAGCAATGGTGGTCAAGCGAACCATGGTGAACGGTGGTGGCTGTGCAGACCATGGTGGAGGCCAAGCAAACCATGGTGAGTGTTGGAGGCCGTGCGGACCATGGTGGACGCCATACAGACCATGATAAGCAGTGGTGGCCGTGCAGACCAATGGTGAGTGGTGGAGGCCATGTGGACCATGATGAGCCGTAGTGGCCGTACGGACCGTGGTGAGTGGTGGTGGCCGTACGGATCGTGGTGAGTGGTGGTGGCTGTGCAGACCATGGTGAGCGGATCATGGCGAGTGGTGGAGGCCATGCGTACCATGGTGAGCGGTGGTGGGCGTGCGGACCATGATGAGTGGTGGAGGCCATGCGTACCATGGTGAGCAGTGGTGGGCGTGCGGACCATGATGAGTGGTGGAGGCCATGCGTACCATGGTGAGCAGTGGTGGGCGTGCGGACCGTGACGAGTGGTGGAGGCCATGCAGGCCATGGTGAGTGGTGGAGGCATGGACTACATTGTCAAAGATAGCCATATACACTGTGGTAAACAGTTGTAGTTTGTTGGGCAGCTGCATTGGATGGCCGTGTGCGTAGTGGTTAACAGGGTAGGTATGATAGGCTGGTGCTACGGAAAGCCACCACAGTGAGTAGTGTAGAAATAGAGGTTCTTCTAAGGATGGCTCAGCACACAGTTGGTGGTGTACAGTGCTCTGGCTGTTCACCTCTATTGATGTACAGTGAGAACACTGTAAAACAATGGAGGTCTCTTCTATTGATGTACAGTGCTCTGGCTCTGCGTTTCCATTGATGTACAGTGTAGAGTTACCCTAGTCAGGTGTACTCTGCCCCAGCCCTGCAGGTCTTTCCAATGCACCAGGCTATTGGCTCGTCTCCTGAAAGCCACGTGTTCCAATGCACCCCTGGCTACCCCTGGCATTTCGCTCTCAGTGCTTGAAAACACTCAGCCCCACAGCCTGATATTTCCGAGAGCTGGAAAAGCTCAATGGAAAATAAAGAAATACTGGGAGCCTGGGCCCATCGGCTACTTGAATAATGGCAAAATGACTTCAGCAGACGCAGTAAAGGTCTCTGGGGCTACCGAAAAGCACATAACCTTTCCCTGCTCCCAGGCTTTAAAAGCTAAAAAGCAGAAGGAAGGTCTAATACGCCGCATCAAGACACCGCAGGACTGACCCTCTCACAAATGGGTCTTTTTTCCGTCCTGTGACCCCTGTAACCAGCATGTGTGAGTTTTGCATCAACAAAGAAGAGATGCATGACTTTCATGGGGCGATGGCCGCCATTTTGTTCTAGGAAGTGCTGGATGCATGAAGAGCCTGAGCTGAGGGTTGAAACACACACAGCGCGTGAGGCCCTATGACCTGCTCCACTCCGTGAGATCCCGCCGGCCAAGATGGCATCCAGCAGGGATCATTCACAACCCTCATCTGAAGTTTTCATCGGCGCCTGAGGGCCGGAATCTTTCTGCAGGAGGTCCCGCCTTGCTAAGACGCAGCAAGTTACTAGTCCATGAACTGGAGGTATATGATGGGGACGGGGTAAAGAAAGGCTAGGAGAGTGTTGTTTTTAAAACAGATAAATAAAAGGCATTGCCATTTATAATGCCAAAAGCTTAAACTCTTGCAAATTCGAGACCTATTGTATTGCAAATGCATTTGGCAACCGTGCTATAATATTTCATAAAAAGCGTTAGGAGAGAGCATTTCCTGCCTGACAAAGCTATTTGAGAAACTAGTGCTCGGTAGCTGCAATCAAAGCCCACCGAGCAACAACACACATAACAGGGAGTGTCTCCATGGAAGGTTACAAAATGAGACAAGGCTACTAAGGACAACTTAGCCTATTGACCAATGAACGGCCACAGTTTACAGTGGCCAATTACACAAGTCAATGAAAAATATGGGCTGAGAGTGGGCGGAGCTTCAAGTTCCTACCTGCATACACCATGCCTCGCAGAGGAGCGCATGCGCCTCCCAGCCTCGGCCTAAACAGGATATTGGAACTTGGGGGTAATGGTTTTGAGACATAAACGAGTTAACATAGTAAGCACTCATCACACTGCGAGACCAAAATATAGCACTATAAAGCAAACTGGAAGACGTATTAACCCTCTCACAGCGAAAGTTTAACCTCTTCCATGCTGGTGTCGGAACCGCTCCGTCACCAGCCTCGGTCGCGCTGTGCTGGTGATGGAGCGGTTCCGTCACGGCCCGCTCGGCGCGCCTGCGCGGCGCGTTCTATTGAGCGGGCGGGACCGTGACGGAACCGCTCCGTCACAAGCACAGCGCGCCCGAGGCTCGTGATGGAGCGGTTCAGTCACAAGCATGGGAGCGCCGCGCGGCCCCCCCCTCCCCCTAGCGCTGCGGCGGAATTGCCGCCGCAGCGAAGGGGATATATAAGGGGACTAACGAGGTTAACAAAGAAGGACAGCATAGAGAGTACGTCCAAAAGACCTTCAAGAGACATCCTTAGCCAAGACAAATTTGAGCCCACTGAACTAGACAGAAGGCACCATGAGGCAACTCCATTAAACAGCCTCAAGTGCACACCAGATATAATCTCAGGGTTCATTGATACCAAAGGAAATAAAATAAAATGGAGCTGAAAAGATAAGAGAGCAATGTGCAACGTAACTACATTACAATCCATATCTTTTAACACCTATCCTCACCAACCCTTCTGAAGCGGTGAGACGTTGAGAACGTCACAGACTTACCTGTAGTCCCCAATAACCATCTTTAATAAACAGCTGCCCTAAATGACCTAGTGGCAACCGGTTGGCAAGTTTTAAAGCAAATGTGTGTAGTACTATCCCTGCGAATTCGGACATTGACATACATACATAATCATTTTATACATAATAATATTTCGTAAAGTTAAGTACTCCAGTTTTGGATAGGTTAAAATAGCATCCAGGCTAACCTGGAATAAACAAAAGCTGCTGCTGGTAAGATTTTACTTTCATTTGAGGCCATCACATGAGCAATGTTTTACCCTAGTACACTCAGAACACTGTGCAGTTGTGACACTATAACTCACACGTAGAGTTCTTCTGATCGAGTGATGCATTTTGACGTGAATGACACTTTTTTCCTCTTTAACTTGCCATACATCTGAGGAACAGAAATAGGAATCACATGCAGGAACAGGCATCACATGGGTAGAAACAGGCATCACATGGGTAGAAATAGGCATCATATGGGTAGAAACGGGCATCACATGGGTAGAAACAGGCATCCCATGAGTAGAAACATGCATCACATCGGTAGAAACAGGCATCTCATCGGTAGAAACAGGCATCACATGCGCAGAAACAGGCATCACATGAGTCGAAACAGGCATCACATGGGTAGAAACGAGCATCACATGGGTAGAAACGAGCATCACATGGGTAGAAACAGGCATCACATGTGTAGAAACATGCATCACATGGGTAGAATAGGCATCACGCAAGCAGATATAGGCATCACCGAGGCAGATATAGGCATCACGCAGGGAGATATAGGCATCACGCAGGCAGCCACTAGAGTACTTTTGAACATCTCCGGTGGGTTGCTACAGACGGAGGGGGCTTTTTTGGGCCTCAATGGAATGCCATGAACAGGTCCAAAAAGTGCCTATGTTTGAACGTGACCCATTTTTCCAAACAAGTAAAAATCTCAGAGGAAACACACACACACATTAGAGGGATGCCTAATATCATATGTCATCATCATGTGCCACACATAGATACATCCCACTAGAATGATAGTAGAAACAAGAACCAGGCAGCAACAAGCACCATTATACAATCATGTATCGTACATGTACCCATTGTTTATGACATAAACTGGTCTGGTCAGCTCCAGCTCTGCTTACCCCTCCGATCGCCCCTTCTTCCCATTCGCCCTCACCTTGGTTAAGTCTATCCCTGACTATTGGCAGCCCGTCTTCGTCCATGGGCGCAGCTTTTGATACACAGGAAGCTGCGGATCACTTGAAATAGGCTGCTCACCCAGTGGGCATGTCCAAGCTGCCCTAGTAGTGCGCAAGGAACGAATTGAGATGCTTTACTGTGGCCTGAGAACTAAGCAAAGGAAGGAAATCAAAACTGCATGAGGTACATCGCATGCACCCTGTGGTCGAAGTGCAATAACAAAAGTATGGGAACTGCCATGCTGGGTGAGTGAGCGTGGTCACAGTCGCAGCTTAAAAAAAAATCTAATTCTATAACTTTTTGATCTTTCACCTTCAGACAAAGCAAATCGTGTCGAGTGTGCCCGGCATGCCATGCCCATGTGATTGCAGCACTAGCAGGACTCTGAGGTCTTGTAGTAAGATCTGCTCCAATGCCCTCTCATGGAGCGCAAAGATGTGGTCATTTTCATGCGCATGAACTATCTGCGCAGGCGGAGGCGCTTCATAGGTCGCACGCTTGGAGTCACATTCGGTTTAAAGAAACCCGTGAGTGGTGCGCGCATGACAAGCCAGCAATATTCCTGTGAGGAGCAGGCGCCATCAGAAAGCAGCGTCCCGCGAGTGGTGCGCAGAGAATCCAGCGAGTGGTGTGTGTGCAACAAGGCTGCGAGGAGCGCGCGCCATCGTAAAAGCAGCGTCCCGTGAGTGGCTAAAAGAGACGCCGTATGCGTGCACATCTACTGTCCGGGAGTGCACATCTTCTGTCCTGAAACGCCGAAAGAGACTCCATAAGTGTGCACATCTCCTGTCCGGCCGGTCGTGCACATCTCCTGTCCCCCTTCGTCAACCAAGTCGACAACAATACATCTCGCCAAGGCGGGCAGCGCATGCACTGCATCGATAGGCGAGACCTAAAAATAGAGATTGGAGTATTTTTTACAGACGCCACTGTTGTGGCTCTGTTAGAGAGATTATGGTATCAAGACGGAAAACTACAGCTATTGTAAGGTTATGCATGGACGGAAATTTACCAAAATCCCATAGGTAATAATAATAATAATAATCCACATTTGTAAAGCGCACAATCACCCGTAAGGGTCTCTAGGCGCTGGGGGCCGTCGGGAAGATTAAGCAAGCTATTGCCCAGAGTCACATGGTGCTGGGCTAGCCTGCCGCCGGAGCCGGGGATCGAACCCTGATCCCCAGATTCCAGCGTCAGTCGCCCTGGCCGCGGCGCCACACCTCTGTAACACCTGATGACAATACAGGACTGAATCTTTTCCCCGCCCTCTCCTCAGCAGCCTCCTACTTTTAGCCCAGAAGGACATGTTCATAGCAATAGAGAGTGACCAGCTCTTACTTCTTGCTTTCTGTTTCTTTCGCTGCTTGCATTCCCCTAAAGATGAGTGGCGGCAAGGGCTGGAGCAGTGGTACCAAATGACAAGCCAGAGAGAGCATCAACTGCCCCTGGCTACCAGCTATTGATCTATCACGATGATTCTCAGCTTGGATTGTGTTCAAACTACGCCAGTCAGTGCCACCAACTGGTATGAATGTGTAAAGATTCACATTATTACTGCAATGGGAGTCTATTTTCAAGTTTGGCCTTGGTTTATGACTAGGGTTCCTGGTTTTATGGCATTTATGAGGTATTTTGTCAGAGCAGCTATCTAAATGACCTATTGTTAACAATTCACATAGAGTAGGCTTTGGTTCCACCGTTTCAATAATTGGCCGTCTTCAATCCGTTGCTATCAGCCATTGGCTTAAGAGTGTCAGTCACGTGTTGGCTCAGTCCAATGAAGTATTCATCTCTCACCTAATGTTACTGGCTGTTTAGCTGTATCCTTCCACCTTCACTGAAGCACTTGTATCTTATGCTTTAGGGACTACTTTACGGGTATGGCTAATACTTCTATGCTTCTGCTGACTCCTTTTAATTTGTCTTGCTCTAATGTGGTAACTCTGCCTGCATTAGCACCTATTTGTTGTACAGTGCTACTGCGGTAGACCCATGTGCTTTGCCAGTGCTTGTTTATTTATACTTGCACATTAAACTGACTCACTCTCGAATGGCTGTATGATTTTAATGCATTTTGGTGCCAAATGCCTTAACCTTATAATACCAATGCATGTGTAAATCTGCAAGTATCTAATCTTTATTACACCATCTCTTCAAAATAAAAATGTTAATCTCCCCATATAGACAATATGCACAGCAGTCCTGGCACACAGAAACACCCAAAAAAAGGTCTGGTATCTAATTTTTGAGGTCTTTAAAATATCTACATACAAGGAACTCGATTATTTTCGGTGTGCATTATGTGTAACACTAGTAAAAATGGAATAGTGATGAAATACTATTACATATATATATATATATATCTATTTATGTATATTTACAAATTATCCTCACACTACTTGAATGCAGAGGGTGGCAGTGTAGAAATTCAGATTGTGACAAAATGCGCGCCAATAAAATGCAGTTCTTGCCCCCTCCAGAGATAGAAGGTGCCTTGATGGACAGGCCCGCCTGGAGGGAAGCCCTCTCTGTAATATTACCTGGGGAGTAGAGAAGGACGGTGTTCTGTTCCCTCCGTGACCCATGGCCGCCCCCTGGGACTCTTGATTGGGTTACACCTTGTTCTTCGTTCAAGGCCCATGTATTATTTACTGCGGAACATGTCTTCAGAAGTGCGCCTAGCGTGCAGACCGGCGCTTTCTTCCTGGTCAGTGGCCTTTAGCACACAGAGGTTTGCTTTCTGGTGAACTTGATGCATTTTCCAGTTGAGCTCCTCTGCTAAAACCAATTCTGGCGGTGAAGCTGCTGTGAGATCCGGGCAACCTCCACCATGGTCTTCCGAGCCAGGGCTGTGGTTCTTTCGTTAATTGAAAAAACCTTGGGGCATATTACCAAGCAATAGCGATAATTATCGCTATTGCTTGGTTAGAGACAAAAATTTACAGCTGAAGTGCGGCGATTTTTATCGCAGATAAACCTTCGCAAATGGGATAAAAAACGGCCGCAATGCATGAATATCGCTGAAAAGTCAGCAATATTCAAGCATTACCGAGCTAATGCTCTCAGCCATGTTACCCACCTCCCATTGGATAACATGGCTAAGAACTGCTCAGGGCAGGTGTTAGCTTTTGGAGATATTCGCGCTTAGCGCGAATATCTCCAAAAGTTGGTAATAGGAGATAGCGATGTTAGCGACTGTTTCCAGTCGCTAACATCTTGGCACGCCCACTTTGCATGTCATTAGTGATAAATTTCACTGACATGCAAAGTGGGGCCCAAGATGGTCGCTATCTCCTACTAGCTGTCGCTAACTGGTGTTAGCGACAGCTAGGTAATAGGGAGATAATTTTATCTCCGCTTTCTTGGCTTTTAAAGCCAAAAAAGCGGATATAAACCCCCTTGATAATATGCCCCCTTGTGTTTTTTATAGGAATTTATGGTAGTTGCCTGTTTATAAGTGCCCCCATTTATTTGTCTAGTAAGAAAAGAGAGGCTCCAGGACATAGGTTTGTTCAGCATTAATCATATTGTACAAGCGGATATACCATGATGGATATAACTACAAGGTCATATTCCCTTTCTAGGCTAATACTTTCTGTGTTATAGATAGTAAAAAAAAAACACAAAATAAGAAAAAACACCCCTATAACGTACGGTAAGAAAGAATACCACTATCATTATTTGCACAGTTAATATATCACTAGTTAAGTGTATTCATCTGATAAATGTATGGCTATACAAGTGTCCACAGTGGAGCACCATTTTTAGGTCTCACCTAAGACATCGCTTTCTGTTGTGAGGTATCTTGTTATCTTACAGTGTGATCAGAGCCGCCCATTGCTTAGCGTTGGTTGGCTTCATTGTCACTCTGATTTGCTTCCTTCATATTCATCAGCGTTCCATACTCTTCTTTTGTTTGTCCTTCCCCTGGAGCATGGACACATTACTATATAATTCCACTGTTTGCTTTTTCAGGTGCTACCCTTTTTATTTTTGCTCAAGCACTCTACAAGAGTGCATGTGTTTTCCTGCTTTTTCCCTCTTGGGCTTCTTTCACACTTTAACCACGCTGCCTTCTCATCGTGTGCTCTTTCCCCCACAGTCCCACATTTCTTTTTTTACCTGTTTGATCCCCTCACCTGCGTCACTGTGTTGCCCCACCAACCTGTTTTGTTTCCCCACTGGCTATAAAAGCTTTAATTTCTTTCCCACACCTGCTTCCATAAAAAGAGAATGCTTTTACATGTTTTTTTCCTTTTAGTTATTGATTCAACTCGTTTTCCAACTAAAATAAAATAAAAAGCAGGCAAAAAAGAGTGATAGAAAAGCCAACCTATGGTAAGCAGTGGGCGGGCTTCAAGACCCTGTATGTTCTTGGTAAGCTCACAATATGTCTGCCAACATACATTACTTTTGCTGTGTAGTCGTCGAGACTTAAAAATAAAAAAAATCAAAGCGAGCGGTGTGTTGTATGAAACAGAGGTTGTAGCCTATATGATTTGTGTAATGACTTTCCACATATGTGCAACAACCTACTATTTCACTACACTGAATTTTTGTTTTATATACCGCAAACTAGACCCAAAACATCAGGGGCCTCATTTATGAAAAGTGACGCATCGCTTCGTGAAAACAGCGATGCGTTACTTTGTAAATATGGTGCAACAAGGCACATTTTTTACCCCACTGGTGCGTCACAAAAAGTGACGCACCGGCGGCGTAAAAGTGACGCATGGCTTCATAAATAAGGCCCCAGGTATCAAATCACTTTACACGAGCACCAGTTGCGTTACAGTTGGACACGGGGCGATTAAGTGATTTGCCCAGAATCACAGGATGTTGAGTGTAGTTGCCGAGACTCGAACCCGGTTCCCCAGCTTTGAGGTCGACCTCTCTAGCCATAAGGCTACATCCTCTTCTCATTTAATCCATTAATGCCGGCTCCTAACCACACTGTACCTAAACACAGGACCATGTTGAATAAACGTGCAGTGGCTTGTTCTTTTTCTCATATGAAGCACTTCACACCACATATGCAGTATTGTGGCCGTCTTCAAGGGATGTTACTCTAGCAGCAAGCCACCAACTGGGAGAGAGAGTAGGAAATTCATTCTATATTGAGAACGGACGTAGAGTCTGCTCGGAGATGAACAGATTGAAGGTGATTTAAACCTAGCCGAGGGCAATTGGAAAGTAAAGAGATTCTGAGCTTCTTTCAGTAAATCCCTGTCGGGCTGCTTTATTCTGGAACCAAACATATCCGCCAAGGACACCCATCCATGTCATCTATGAACCTTCACCCCAGTTACTATTTTTTTAGACAACAGCACATCTCGTGCTGGAACTTGAGGGCCAAACTTCTAAAGTAGAATGGAAAACTACAAGTCCCAGAATTCAGAGTCCTGCTGGCTAAATAAAGTGTGCCCTAAGTCACACATTGACATGATATGTCTCTACTTAATAACTATTAATACTCAGAAGATTTATGGTCATGCTGAGTTATTTTACTCTCTAACTGGGGCCCAGCTGAGCGCTGCTAAGCTCAACTAAGCCGAACTGAGCTGAGCTAGTGTCAAGCCGAGCCTGCTGAGACCGAGCTGGACAAGGCAGGTGCTGGCATTACTAGACCGACTGTGGTGGTCCTGGGTTGGTCCAGACTCATCTTTGTTGGGGGCTGTGGGACCGCGTATCTCACTAGTGTACATCGTAGGTCCAGTAGGGCTGGATCTCTGACTGCGTAAATGATTTACATTCTTTGTATGTAAATGTATCTTATGTTGATATCCCTAAAGTCTGGTGTGGGTTCCAGCTCTAAAGAACCCATGGTGACCACCCCTGTTTCCACCTCTTACCATATTTCGAGGGACAATGGGTCTACCTCTTAACTCACTCCACTGGACTGAGTTAAAAAGACATTGGCAATTTCTTAAGCCAATATAGACGAAAGAGGCTGGTCTAAGAATAAAATTGTTCAAATGAGATGTGAAATGCATTTGTGAGGGTGCATAGGTAAATATGAACTGAGGCATTGGGGTGTGTGCTATTGATGAGGTGAGGTATTTGGTCGACTTTTCTACTTGATTTTGGCAGACATCTGTTGCTCAGTGTTCAGCCCTGAATATGTTTGGGGCTGCCAGTAGAATAGTTGCTTTATGTGACTGTAAATAGCTTGCATCTTTTGTACACGTTCACTCAGGGACTATTAGCTGTGCTAAGCAATGTTTATTGAATTGAGGCTGGGGTCTTAGTACCATGGGAAGGCAGAGAGCAAGAACTTGTGTTATAAAATAGAGATTCCAAAACCAGAGACAGGCAAACTCTCAACTTTACATAGATATCTTGCTATAAAACAATCCTACATGCACCTAACAAAATTACCAATAGCTTGCCACCAAATAATGCAAGACAGGAGTAAAAACAGGAATGTAATCCAGTCTTGCAAGATGTGCCAAGTGACCGTAGATGGCTGTATTTAGGCAATTAGGGGCTTATAGAAAGAGATGTACTCCACTGCCCTGGTGGACTACAGCCAGTGGTTAAGAACCCAGCACTTATATTGATAAGTGCTGGGTTCTCGTCAGGAGGCAGCTTTCACCCTCTGTTTCTCCTGCTAGCGCCGCCTATAACAGAACCAACTACTAACCATGAAAGTGGGAGAGGATGTGGTGTATAGGCCAGATCTGGCAACTTCGGCGCTGAGGTACCAGGAACGAGACTCGACCTTGGCTGAACAGCCTGTGATTATGGGCAAATCACTTAAGCTCCCTGTAAATTAATGTGTCCTTAACTGGTCTTTATAAAAAGTGCCGGTGTTGATTAAGTGCCGGTGCTGAGCACCGGAAACCACCAGCTCAAATTAAGCACTGACTACAACCTGTCATCTTTAGAGCCCTCCACCAGGAAAACTGAGATCTGTGTGCCTTCCAAGAAGCTGCCATCACAGTGGCTTCTCTGAAGGCACTGCAGCTTTGGCACATTGAACATGGGTTCAATGTGCCAACACAGAAAATTGACATTCAGAACCAGTCGCAGCTAGCAATGCAAAAATATGGTAGGGTGTGATGGCGCACAACTCAACTTTAAGGCTGGTCCTGCCCGGTGCGCACTTCTCTCCCACGATACGGGTGTCCACAAGCACGAAAGGGAAGAACTTTCTTCCTGCCCAGTGGCTGCTCTCATGCTGGTTTTAGCATGACAGCAGCTCCAGGATTGGTTGTAGTAGGCTAACCCAGTGCTCATGTCGAGGCTGGGACCTGTGCCAGCAATCCACTGGCTGTTTCACAGCCCTGGAATTGCTGGATATAGAGTGTGCATGTCTGGCCTGACGTTGAAAGACAGCCGGACAATTAGACATGTGCACTATAGACCCAGCAGTCATCGGGCAAATTTGCGATACAGCCCTGTCCCCCAACCCCATACTTGCACTGACGAGATGGTGGCAAATTACAATGCTATTACTATGCCAATTCATTTATTTATATGTGTTTGCATGCTGTACTTGCAGCAGGTGGTGTGACGCTCCTCTGGATGCACAGACAAAATATCGAGTTTTTTTTTTAGACCTACCTTAATATCGAGTTTTAAATATCTTAGGGACAGAATATCGACATCAAGAATATCAGTGACCTGAAGGTAAGAAATATTATTTTTTCAATATCAAAGTTAGTAATATTGATAGCTAAAATATCGATGTTAATAATATCGATGTTTATGTTCGTGTTATGTATTTTAATATGTATTTTATATGTATGTGTTCCACATTTTTGTTATGTTTTGTATTTTTTTAATTAAAGATATGTATCAATTGTTTAGAAGTTAGTACATTTTATTTAAAGTAACTTTTGCATTTTAGTTCTGTAGCGGGTTGTGGGTTTATAGGGGAATAGGGTGGGAAGTATTTTATTGGTGTTTATAATTAATTTATTTTTAATTAATTATTAATAGGTAATATTTTTAATTAATTGATTAATTGATAATTATATTAATTGTTACAACTTTTTTATTGAAGCGGGTTATTTTTAATTACATTTTTAATTTTAGTTCTGTAGCGGGTTGTGGGTTTATAGGGGAATAGGGTGGGAAGTATTTTATTGGTATTGATAATTAATTAATTTTTTATTAATTATTAATAGGTAATTTTTTTATTAATTGATTAATTGGTAATTATATTAATTGTATCAACTTTTTTATTGAAGCGGGTTGTGGATTTATAGGGGAATAGGGTAGGAAGTAATGTAATTGTTATTAAGTAAATATTCATTTTTATTTATTGGTATTAATAATTTATTTGCAATTAATGGGTAATTACTTTTTATTAATTGGTAATTATATTAATTTTATTAATTTTTTATTTGAGCGGGTTTTGGGTTTACAGGGGTTTAGGGTGGGAAGTAAATTAATTATAATAAATTAATTAATCATTTTTTCTGGTATTGATAATTGGTTTATTGTTTATTAATTATTAATTGGTAATTTTAAGTAATTAATTGATAAATATATTAAATGTGTTAAGTTAGTTTAGGAGTGGGTTGTGTGTTTATAGGGGAATAGGGTGGGTAGTAATTTATTTTAATGAAGTAATTATTTATTCATATTTATTGGTATTGCTAATTTATTTATTAATTATTATTTGGTAAATCATTTTTATTATTTCATTAACTGATCATTATATTAATTGTGTTAAATTGTATGCAGTGTTGGTTGTGTGTTTATTGGCGAATAGGGTGAGAAGTAATTAAATGTTATTAAAGTAATTTGTAATTTTATTTTATTGGTATTTATAATTAATTTGTTGTTAATCTATCAATAAATCATTATTTAATTATAAAAAGTAATTGATAAGTATGTTATTTTTAACTCCTGCGCTATCCAACACTTTTCATACTGTAGCACTCTTTGGAGTGGGAATGGTAATTTTTACCCCTACGCTATCCAATACTTTCCCTTCTTTTAGAGTGGGAATAGTAATTTTTACCCCTACACTATCCAACACTGTCCCTACTGTTGCACTCTCTGGAATTGGAATAGTAATTTGTACCCCTACTCTATCCTACACTTTCCCTACCATTGCAGTCACTGGAGTGTGAATATTAATTTTTACCCTTTCGCTATCTAACACTTTCCCTACTGTTGCACTCTCTGGAGTGGGAATAGTAATTTTTACCACTGCACTATCCAACACTTTCCCTACTGTTGCACTCTCTGGAGTTCGAATAGTTATTTATACCCCGATGCTATCCAGCACTTTCCCTGCTGTTGCACTCTCTGGAGTGGGAGTAGTCATTTTTACCCCTACGCTATCCTACACTTTCCCTACTGTTGCACTCTCTGGAGTTGGAATAGTAATTTTTTCCCCTACTCTATGCAGTACATTCCCTACTGTTACACTTTCTGGAGTTGGAATAGCAATTATAACCCCTACACTATCCAACACTTACCCTTCTGGTGGATTCTCTGGAGTAGGAATAGTAATTTTTACCTCTATGCTATCCAACACTAACGCTACTGTTGCACTCACTGGAGTGGGAATAGTAATTTTAACCCCTACACTATCCAACACTTACCCTTCTGTTGGATTCTCTGGAGTAGGAATACTAATTTTTACCTCTATGCTATCCAACACTAATGCTACTGTTGCACTCACTGGAGTGGGAATAGTAATTTTTACCCCTACGCTATCCAACGCTTACCCTACTGTTGCAATCTCTAGAGTGCGAATAGTAATTTTAACCCTTTCGCTATACAACACATTCCCTACTGTTGCAATCTCTGGAGCGGGAATAGTAATTTTTACCCCTTCTCTATCCAACACTTTCCCTACTGTAGCACTCTCTGGAGTGGGAATAGCAAATTTTACCCCTATGCTAGCGAACCCTTTCCCTAATGTTGCACTCTCTGGAATTGGAATAGTATTTTTTACCCCTAAACTATCCAACACTTTCCCTACTGTTACACTCTTTGGAGTGGGAATAGTAATTTGTTTCTCTTCGCTGTCCAATATTTTTCTATATTATTTTAGTTAATGTTGTGTATAACTTATTTTAAAAACATTTAAAATATTGTAGTTTTTTAATTTGTGATATAAATTTTTAATATTTTTATTTATATTATTTTTGTATGTGTATATATGTATTTATAAAAAAAACAATTTATAGGTTATTAACATAATTATTTATGAATATTATTAAGTAAGTTTATATATGATATTTTATATGTATGTGTTTAATGTATTTCACCATGTATTAGTTATTATTTTTAAACAATTCTTAATGATTTTAAGTTTATTTTAATTATATGTATTATTTACTTTATTTTATATTATTTTTTAACATTTTTAAAAAACAGATATTTTTTACAACAATATTTTTCACATCGACATTTTTTCTCAATATTATTGTACTTACCATGATGTAGATAGGATGTTGAAATTCCTGACTGCGATATTTTTGTCACAATATTTCTGTACCTCGATATTTTTTATTCGACATTTTGTTAGCAATTCGCTACACTGCCATTTATGAGGAACCACCCCTGTTCAGGCCACCACCTGCAGAACCAGCAGAGGTACCAATGGCAGAAATGGGATGGTTCACTCAAACCTTAATAGAGCATGAGTACTGAGAGTCTGGCAGACAGGGTACGACACCACTTTTTCAGTGGCATTCCCTGTTGGCCAAACTCTCAAAACGGATCAAAATTTATGTAGGGAATTATGTATTTAAGTATTTTGAGTTTGTTTTCGTAGTTTATGAAAACAAGGTCGTACAGATATCATCAGGGTGAGCTAACCCCAGTGGATTATCTTTGTAGCTCAAAAGAAATACAAGCATGCGTTTGACTAAGTGTTCACCATTTCTCATATTGGTTACTGTAGTAAATGGATACTCGTAGAGATGAAGGTAGAGTTTCAATACTTCTGTATTCAAGTTGTAGAGTAAAGCAAGAGCGAACACAACACTGCAGCAGCGACCAGTCAACTGCCACAGAATAGAATATAGCATATAAACCAGCACAGAACACAGAATGTACAGGAGAAAGGTTCCATAAAGACTAGAGAGAAAACCTAGACAATTACTAATGTACTACAGTTACATATGCAGGCTCACTTACATAGGAAATTTATACAATGGATTGGAAAGATTTACACACAGAATTGCTCTAAAGCACAAGTTATGAAGACTGAAACTGAGAATCCATCTAATGTACTTCAGACACAATTCTGGAGTTAGTGACTCCTCGTGGGTGTCCACCGTGACGAAGGCGTTGTTCCTTTTCAGAAATCCCTGCTTCCTTTCTGAACTCTTGTTTTTTGGCCTCGTGGGTTGTCAGTGACAAACTTGCCAAACCACTAACAGCCGTAAAGGCTTGAGCCCATGATGTCCACCTTAAGTGTTCTTCTTTTTAATTTTATATTTATTTTTGCAGTTTTATATAGCACAAACAGTTTTACTAAGCACTTCGCCTAGAAACCAGTGTGATAAAACCACAAATTGTTTCTGAATGTTATCCTCTGAAAAGGACATGTGCCAGAGGAGTGCACAGTGTACTTTTTCTGGGGTCATGAAAGAGGCTGGAAGCAGAGGACCAATGGAGAGAAAAGTGATAACGAATCCCACATCTTGGCCTGTTTCCAGTTACCGATGTTACCAATCCTCCACGCGGGAGTGTCAGATGTGATTCACGTCTTCCGAGTGTAATAGAAAGAGCTCTGATTGGATAATCTAATGCAGATTCACCGAGAGGTGACCTTCTCAAAGGGAGGCTTGGTTTATGCAGAGCTCTGAATTTCAAGTCACATACTCAATGTATTTATGCAAAATTGTGTTAGCGGGCAGAGGTATGGTTTTTGTGTCTCTCTATGTGTGGGTGTTTGGGACATGATGTGTCTGAGTGTGTGTTTATAGTTGTAAGTATCATAACTCATGAGAATGTTCAAATGCGTAACATTCCTAATACTACCATCAGTTGTGGTCACATGTTAACAATGTGCTTTATGGAGGGGGTCTACAACATGTAGAGTTATTTGATGTTCACTTTAGTAATTTCATTGTTGGTGGATGAGAATGCTTGTCTCTGTCTTAGTAGTGTTATTTTTTTTATTCCATTGGTTTCTATGTCATTCCCTTGCAGTACCTACGAGTAGCCATGCTTTGCATGTCATTCCTGGCAGTACCTATGTTCAAGTTTAAGTATCTTTATTTTTGAATAGTTAACTAAAACCATTGCAATATTAACACTTAAAAGAATCACATTTTAAACAGATATTCAATATGATTTCATTCACCTTTGCTGCCTTTTCGGTTGTTGTGATTATAAAAGAAAATCTTCGGATAAGAACAGTTAAAACCCAAAGGTAGAAAATTCTTTACAGTGTAAAATCTAAATTATTTGTGGTTACTAATGAATGTCATTGGATACTGTAAGGTACAGTCTCAGTTTTTTTGCTCGAGCCATGCTTGCCCATTTGTCAAATCATATTGAGTAAGTTGTTCAAAATTGTTTCGACTTATTGCCAGGATTATCCCTGTGCTACTGGTAGTCTATCCTTTAGTGTGGTCCGGCTAAGGCCTCTTCCTGTCTGCTAGACAGCCTGCAGTGACAAAGCTCTATGGTGCATTTTATAGTATTTAAAAAAAGTAATTGATAAGTATGTTATTTTTAACTCCTACGCTATCCAAAACTTTTCATACTGTTCACTCTTTGGAGTGGGAATGGTGATTTTTACCCCAACGCTATCCAACACTTTCCCTGCTGTTGCACTCACTGGAGTGGGAATAGTAATTTTTACCCCTACGCTATCCAACACTTTCCCTACTGTTGCACTCTTTAGAGTGGGAATAGTAATTTTTACCCCTGCACTATACAACACTGTCTCTACTGTTGCACTCTCTGGAATTGGAATAGTAATTTGTACCCCTACTCTATCCAACACTTTCCCTACTATTGCAGTCACTGGAGTGTGAATATTAATTTTAACCCTTTCGCTATCCATTACTTTCCCTACTTTTGCACTCTCTGGAGTGCGAATAGTAATTTTTACACCTACATTATCCAACACTTTCCCTACTGTTGGACTCTCTGGAGTTCGAATTGTAATTTTTACCCCGACGCTATCCAAGTAAGCGCCATACCTGGCCAGGCAGGACTTGTTGTAGAAGACCAAACTTCAGCCTTATTTGAGCAGGTGATGTGTGGGGCAGAAGGCAAAACAGAGTTCTCTGAGTTTTGACCTGCGTGTTGTCCAGATCCTTAGCGTCTCTTCCCCACATTGCCTCGCTTCCATAAGCAATCGCGGGTAGAAGTTTGGCCTGGGCTACCTTCAATAGCGGGGTCAAATTCGGCCCTGTTATTTTATTTGCAAGGTTTTTCATCATTAGATCGATCGACTGACCTTTCCTTCTTATTTGTGTGACTCCATTGGTTTCTGTGTCATTCCCTGGCGGTACCTATGAGTAGCCATGCTTTGTGTGATCCCATTGGTTTCCTATGATGTAATTCCCAGACGGCACCTATGAGTAGCCTTGCTTTGTGTGACTCCATTGGATTATATGATGTCATTCCTTCGCAGTACCTATGAGTAGCCATGCTTTGTGTGACTCCATTGGTGCCTGTTTGGCTTGTAGTACCACTTGAAATGATGTGGGTGTAACTTTTGTGACTTGCGACGGGCGTGAGTTTGCATATGAATGCTCCCCATACTCCGCCCTAGTTTTTCACGTTCTCCTACCACTTAGTAGTTGATAGTCCCCATTTTTCAACAACTCAGTGTAGCTGCTTCCACATTTACACCTACGTCTAGGTTTACATGTGTGAAGTTCTACGCACATAAGAGTTATTGTAGTGTAGGCATAGATCTACACTTGCACCTTTGTCAGTTGCATATGCGTGCATTACGTAGTGCTATAAAAGTGCTCTTACACATGTACATAAATACCTGTGGAATGCCCAGTGGATATTTACAATGCAGTAAAATGGTATAAACCGGTACTATGCCGCAAGAAAGACGCTCCGAGAGAAGAAAGACTATTACTGAAAGTATATTAGTAGTTACTAAATGACATTAGTAACTGCAGACATGCATAAGCTCTCATAGTTTTATTTTTGTTCACTGCTATAACAGAAATATTCACCTTGTTGCAGGGTCTGTATTTTCTGAGAACTAGAAGAATGAATGTGAAAGACTTTCCGTGGAGCCTGCAAGGCTTCCTTCGGGCAAATATGGTTATCCAGCTAGCTTTTAATCTGCAAAATTGTATTACCATGTTTTGTACTGAAATGTCTAACATCAAAAGAAGGTATCAAAGTCACAAAGAAAACAAGCATTGAAAATGCAATAGGTTTCGCCTTTGATTACATTATAGCCATTTGCTATGCTAATGGTATTGTATTGCAAAGCAAATGGCTTTAACTCAATGAAAGTCAAGACCTATTGCATTTTCAATGCTTGTTTTTGTTTCCCCCATCTATACGCAGATGTCTTCATTTGCGGTCGCAGTAATGCGGTCTAATGTAACCCATTCCAAGATGTCCACCTGGAGCAGACCACTAACCCCCTTCCCCTTCCAAGATGACCCTATTTTAGATCTTGAAGGATAACATTTTCTTCCAGCACCGGAGCACGACGGCCATAGTGCCGCGCATATTCTTCCAAAATGTTTTGTTCATATTTTGAGCAGTTGTGGCAGGACCCGGTTCCCCGCACTTTTTGATGCATTAGTTCTGCTCTCGTGCCAGGCACATCTGCTGTTATAGCTGTAATAACTGGAAGCTCCATTCTGCCAGTCTTTCTTGTCTTCCGTCTGGGTATGTAGTACCACGTCCACTCTTTGTCTAGTGCTCTATGTTCGGCCTGCAGCTCTTAGTCCTCTTTCAATAATACATATAGGCGGAATAATGCATGATGTATATTTTTCACGACGTTGCCGACAACTCAACCGCATATGAAAAGAACGCATCATATTTCAATGGACCAGAGTCCATTGAAAGAAACAAACTGCAATGTACTAGTAACTCGACACCGTGACGGTCCTACCGAAAATTGCACTGTATGGATAATTTAACATTTTACAACATGATCCTATTTAAATAATGTAAAAAAAAATGCACACATTGAGTTTTTTACATGTTTTCCTCAAAATCGAGTGAATTTTCATTTAATAGTAATTTGTCGAGCAACGTACATTATGCGCTCGTACACCAGCATAAATGTGACTTTTCAAAATCCATATATTATGTCTACAAATTACAGAACAAACAGCTGTGTCTCTGAGAGAGACAGAGGGAGGGAAAACAAATAGTATGTCCCCAGTAATTAAAGGCCATAGTCTAACGCCGCCCCAGTAATTAAAGGCCATAGTCTAACGCCGCCCATTTTGTTCCAATGGGCGGGGACAAAAGGGGACAGAGTGGCAACAAGGAGGGATTGAAATGCCTCCCGTGCAATCATTGCACTTGCTTTTGCATAATTCGTGAGGCCAAACGACGCGCACAAATGGAAACTGAAGGTGGAGCTGGGACATGGCTACGGAATCCGTATTGTTTCCAAGAAGCCCGTTGCATGGCGAGTGCAGCGCAAGCGCTGCTTTCTCCAGGCCGAGACCTAAAACAGACGAGATCAGAACAGCTCTCACTCACTGGAAACCTTAGTCGCAGAGACCTTCAGTTAATCTTTTGGAAATCATTCGATTTTTGAGGAAGCCTGAAAACTTGGATTCTTAAAATCTTGTGGCAATCACTGACTTCCAAGACATTGATTGGATGTCACTACTTAGTCATAGTCAGGTAGGCCTCTCAGGTCTTCCTATTTACAAGTCCTGAGACAGAAGTAGAAGAAGGCCAGGCAGCGAGGCCGGAGTGCGTTAGTCCCAATCTGGACTCATGGCCAGGCAGGGGTGCGCTAGTCCCAATCTGGACTCATGGCCAGGCAGGAGTGCGCTAGTCCCAATCTGAACTCATGGCCAGGCAGGGGTGTGCTAGTCCCAATCTGGACTCATGGCCAGGCAGGAGTGCGCTAGTCCCAATCTGGACTCATGGCCAGGCAGGAGTGCGCTAGTCCCAATCTGGACTCATGGCCAGGCAGGAGTGCGCTAGTCCCAATCTGAACTCATGGCCAGGCAGGGGTGTGCTAGTCCCAACCTGCAACATGGCCAGGCAGGGGTGTGCTAGTCCCAATCTAGGCACAGGAATCCTAGTTTACAAATCATTACAAATCTGTCCCGCATGTTTACTTCCTTTCATGGGTGCACATTTTTAAATGTCAGGAGTTTACAAACCTTTCAAAGAGTACTAACAGAATGCTGCACCAGTCATCCATAATTATGCATTGTTTACAACTGCAAAAGCACAAATGCCTTCTAGTGACTGCAATGGTATTTTTTTACCCAAGGGGAAAATAGTTTTCCATATGCAGAGACCCGTCTCCTCTAGCACACTAATTCCCATACCCACCTTGCAAATGGATTTTTCTGTGTCCTTGACATGAGTAGTTGTACAACAGTCTCTCAACGCACCGTAACATGGAGACTCCACGACACAGGGATCTGGGACAAGGCCCTCGACAGGATCCACTCTTTCCTCTCTGGCAGACCGCAGCAGGTCTGACTCCCTCCCTTCCTCTCGGACCCTACACCAACCACCTGCGGAGTCCACCAAGGGTCCTCTCTCAGCCCACACAATTCAACGTCTACATGGCTCCGGTAGCCCCCATCGTTAGAACCCACGGACTCAATATTGTTTCATACGCAGATGACACCCAACTCATGCTCTCCCTATCCAATGAACCCAATGCAGCCAAATACAACTTTCAAGAAGGCATAGAAGCTGTCGCCATATGGGTGAATAGCAGCTGCCTACAACTGAACAGGATGTATGACGTTACAACGCATACTTTTACCACGCATACCTTTACAACGCGGTATTTACAACGAATACCGTTACAACGCATAGCGCTTAGAGGTGCTGGATAGTGGTAAGTATAATTTTCTATTCCAACCCCAGTCCCCGTGGACACTAGGGAAGGTGTTGGATAGAAAATTAAACTTATTACTTACCCTAGAGCGCCCCCCAGCGCAATGCGTTGTAATGGTATGCGTGGTAATGCCTGCGTTGTGATGGTAGTGCGTTGTAAAAATTTCATTGTAAACGTTACATACCAACTGAACACTGACAAAACAGTAGTACTCATCATGGGCCCACACCCCAACGCCTGGAATGACACTTGGTGGCTCCCCACCCTCGGTAGCTCACCCACCCCCACAGATCACGCACGCAACCCTAGAATCATCCTGGACTACGAGATCAAAATGGACCGCCAGATCAACTCCGTCACATCCTCCTGCTGCCATACTCTCCGCCTCCTATGCAAGACCTTCGAATGGATCACAGAAAAGACTGTCACTCACGCCCTAGTCACCAGCAGACTCTACTACGGCAACGCACTCTACGCCAGAATGAACATAAACTACACCCGCAACCTACAAAACACCCAGAACAACACTGCCATACTGGTCCTCAACCTGCCAAGACACTGCCACATCTCCCAGCACCTGCGCACACTCCACTGGCTCCCCATCGAGACTAGAATCACCTTCAAGATCCTCACCCACGCACACAACGCCCTCCACAATACTGGCCCAGCATACCGGAACTACAGACACAAATTCCACTCACCCCAAAGGACCCTACGATCAGCCCAGCTCTACTACGCTGTGCTCCCCCGCACCACAAAGACCATATCAGTGGATTGGTGTGGCTCACTGGTTAGAGGTGGCAGACCTGGAAGCAGAGAACAGCCCGGGACCAGGGTTCAATTCCCGACGCGGCAGGGTCGTGGACCAGGGTCAGCGGACTCGATAATTCTCGCCTCGGTGCCTACTCTAACCAGGGATCACACTCGGCAACTCTGGGCATTAAGCTTGCCTCATCTCTACAACGGCCCCCCACAGACGCCGGGGATGCCTGGTTTCACCTTGGAGATACCCAGAAGGGACCATCTCCCAGGGAAAGCCAGGACGGGTTCCCCAGCGGTCTTCAGCGCCAGGACGCTGACGGGCAGCAGTGCGCTTTACAAGTCCCACACATATCAGGAAGCCGCTCCTTCTCCTTCCTCGCGGCCAGAGCCTGGAACGCCCTGCCGCTCCACCTCAGACAGACATCACTCTCCATCTTAACGAGAAACCTTAAAACTTGGCTCTTCGACAGACCCCCTCCTCGATGGACTGGAACCTGCAACTCCCCTCCTCAATCAATCAATCAATCAATCATTACATTTGTAAGCGCGCTACATACCCGTGAGGGTCTCAAGGCGCAGGGGGGGAAGGGAGGGGGGGCTGCTACTGATCGAAAAGCCAGGTCTTTAGAAGTTTTCTGAAGGCCAGCAGGTTCTGGGTCTGTCGTAGGCTGGTAGGGAGAGTGTTCCAGGTCTTGGCGGCGAGGTAGGAGAAGGATATGCTGCCGGCGGTGGTTTTCCGGATACGTGGCACTGTGGCGAGGGCGAGGTTGGTAGAGCGGAGGCTGCGGGTGGGGGTGTAGTAGCTGTGTCGGTCATTGAGGTATGTTGGTCTGGCATTGTATAGGGCTTTATGAGCGTGGATGAGGAGTTTGAAGGTGATCCTGTTGTTGACGGGGAGCCAATGCAGGCCTCTCAGGTGTGGTGTGATGTGGCCGTGTCGGGGGACGTCGCGGATCAGTCGCGCCGAGGCGTTCTGGATGCGTTGGAGCCGTCTCAGGAGCTTGGCTGTTGTTCCTGCGTAGAGGGCGTTCCCCTAGTCCAGTCTGCTGGTGACGAGGACCTGGGTGACGTTTTTTCTCGTGTCGGAGGGGATCCATTTGAAGATCCTGCGGAGCATTCGGAGGGTGTTGAAGCAGGAAGCGGAGACGGCGTTGACCTGCTTTGTCATGGAGAGGGCAGAGTCGAGGATGACCCTCAGGTTGCGTGCGTGGTCGGTGGGTTTTGGGGCTGTTCCTAGCGATGTTGGCCACCAGGAGTTGTCCCATGCTGAGGGGGTGGGGCCGAGGATGAGTACCTCCGTCTTGTCAGAAATCAGCTTCAGCCTGCTGTTCTTCATCCATTTGGCGACGGCCTTCATTCCTCTGTGGAGGTTGGCTTTGGTGGTGTGGGGGTCTTTGGTGAGGGATATGATCAGCTGGGTGTCGTCGGCGTAGGAGATGATGTTGAAGCTATGTTGTCGTGCGACGTGGGCGAGCGGTGCCATGTAGATATTGAACAGCGTCGGGCTGAGGGATGATCCCTGTGGAACACTGCAGATGATCTCAGTGGTCTTGGAGCGGAAGAGTTTGAGGCGGACGCTCTGGGTTCTGGCAGAGAGGAAGGATGTGGTCCAGGCCAGGGCCTTCTCTTGGATTTCGGCGTCATGGAGGCGTGCTGTTAGGGTGCGGTGGCAGACCGTGTGGAAGTCTGCTGATAGGTTCAGAAGGATGAGGGCGGCTGTTTCTCCTTTGTCCATAAGGATCCTGATGTCGTCGGTGGCGGCGATGAGGGCGGTCCTCCTCCCCAGCGCCTTGAGACCCTTACGGGTGAGTAGTCGCGCTTAACAAACACATGTTTGTTTGATTGATTCAACTGTTTTGAGTTTGGGGACGGGTCATGGACAGTTTGAAAATACCTATAAACTTACGAGTCTGGGAATGTTTCTAAACTTTTAAGAGCATCAGCCTGGCACACCCACTCCATGTGCTCAGCTAGGAACCTAACACTAAACCATAATTGGTATAATATTATGTAGGAATAAATCAAGTAAAACTTCATGTCTGGCCAACAGCTTGCACAAATAAATCAAGCCATTTTATAAGTGTACATATCACTCGTGTGCAAATGGCCTTGTGAATCTGCTGTAGAGGGTGGAGTGATGGTCGAAGGTAGACGTTCAAAGGAAAAACAGCCCCTTAGCAAATTCAATATGTATGAAGTTACACAGCTGGAAATAATGTATATTTTTTGCTTTTTCTGGACTCAAAAACATATAAAATGGAAGTATTGGTGAATTCCCAGCACTGAGTCCTTACAGAATATACAGTAAAAGTTTAAAATAGCCCAAACAGTGCATTTGTGTTTTTCCATATTTTTTTTGTTTTAAGGCAGCCACACCTCTATAAGGAATCAAGCGGGCAGTGTAAAATAATGACCTAAAATTAGATTTTTTAGCATTACCGAGGAGGCCTAGAGGAATCAGTGAGTCTGTCATTTGGCACTGAACCTTGAGGTTCCATTGGGATCCTCAAGCAGGGCGTTCCGCACACCGGTAGCCGCACTCGAGAAGGGCTGGCCTCCAACAGCAGGATGTAAAATCTTCTGCCAAAGCAGAGGGATGGACTCACTAGGCTTCTGACCACTGGAAAGCTGGAAACCAACTACAACATATCTCAAAATATCCACATTGTTATGTCTGCCTCATTGTCTAGAACTTTGGGCGTTCTTTTACAGCGGTGTGACATGTACTTCGTAGCTGTGTTCCGGAAAAAAAAATACACCTAAGAACCGTTAGGTTTTGCCCCAAGTCCCAAGGACATTGGTCTAAACCTGAAAGTCCGATGGTCTGAGATATTTTTATAAAAAACTACCCAATTTATATTTTTATTCTAGTTAGTTTAAACTGTATGATGATACATGAATGGACATATCTCTATCGTGCATTTCATGAAGAATAGCATGCTCTGTGGTCTATACCAACATCTTTTGGGTAAGCTATTTGCTGTCATCTCAGGCCAAATAGCACAGCTCCTTTAACTCTCTGCTTCACCACCAGCAATTCTCTTGGTGGGTTTGGTCCAAATTGTCTCAGGTCTGTTTACCTAGATATGGTCAGCTAGTGTGTGGCCTAGTGGTAAGACCGTATTTCCAATCACTGCTTCCCAACTAGGTCAAATGTTGCGCTTTTGACATAACACATTTGATTCATTTTCAAATATCTACGCGTTTTCAATACCATGAGACTTTAGAATTCATCATTGCATAAAAATGGTAATTTATGTAGCTATGGTAGTACAGTTTTCCGAGACTCTGATGCACAATGACGCACTTTGTCTGCAAAAAGTGTGTGTCCTTTCCTCGCGTTCCCCGGCCTCCATCATGGGCTGCCAGCTGGAATGGACCGAGGGGAGGAGGCCAACCTGGGAAGGTTTGTGATGAGTTTAACATTCAGTCATGGTGGTGCCTTTCCAGAAGCTCTAAATGCAATGATCCCAAAATGGAGTCCACATCACTGCAGGCAGATCCAGCACCATCCTCAACCCTAGCTCTCCGGAGCGGGGACCTGGATAGCCGTCTGGACTACTCTGTAGGTCCCTGCCACCCCGATGACAAGTATGGTACTTGTATCTACAGAAGACCGATGCTGATGATGATCCCAGTAAACTTACGTTGATATCTCACACAGGTTTCTCATCCTCAATCCCCACTGTTGCATCTCAGCATCTACTCATACACTTTAGAGAGCCAATCACCCATCAGCCCAACAATGTCACGCGTCCTGGCATTGGTGTCGGAGCCACTATAGGCTGATCTAAGGGGTACAGACATCTCCAGGAGTCGGATGCCGGCTGCATAACAGAATCCATTCAACATATAACTAGGAATGGGTGGGTGCTATATCCGGCAGAGACAACGTAATAATCAGAGACTCGTGGGTGGTTAAAGGTCAGAGAGGGACTTTAAGTCAAGCTGTAAGTTCTGAGAGATACTGCATTATTCAACTGCGCTGCCTAAATTGACCTGTTGTACAATGGATGGACACAGTGTATTGTTTGATGCTTTGGTAACAGAAAAATAACAGTTTTTTATTTTTATTTTTTATTTTAAAAGGGTAGTCTGGCTTTATCATGACTGGAAAAGATCTGTGGTGCCCAGCCCTACACTGTCTGCAAGCCAAGTCATATAGGTTTTAATTCCTCCTTTGGGGGTATCCATTGGTAGATCAGGGCTCTCTAAGCACACTGATACCACGGGTATGTGAAATCACACACTGAACATACCTAACTGAAAAAATATACCCATTAATAAAGCTCACCACAAGATTAACCTTTAATAAATATCTCCCCAAACTAATATCTATATGCTTCAATCCCTATTAGGAAGCTGGTCCCCCAAATTAGTCCAGACTAGAGTTGCCATTTTTATAGCGAGATCTGTACTCATGTATGATTTTTTCAATCCTATGTTCAGGGTGCTATCTTTTTGCAGTATTTTATGGTTTGGCTACACAGTACCACTGTCACCAGACAATTATGTGAGAATCCCCAGGAGAGTGCCTTTGGCTCTGTCCACTTGGTGGGAGCCAGCAGAACATGTTTTGATTGGGCAGAAACTATGTGCTCCCACAAACAAAAAATGCTTGTCCTTCACACTGCTGTGATTATTTTATTTATTTATCTAGCTGCCTGAGCTTGAACTTTCAGGAGCATACATGGTATTGTAGTGCTATTAAAGTATCTTCGATGATTAGATAATGTATGGTGTTCTCTGATAGCAGTACAGATAAGAAGAGGGCAGTCATTGACTTGCGTGTATTTTTAGGGCTGGCTTGGCAGTGCAACAGTCACCCGACCTTTTAACCTACACCTGTATTATTCTACAGTTCTTTGCTTCCACACAAATACATATCCATTACAATGCTATCTACTTGCAGTGCTTCACCCTACCATACAACATTCCTTTAAATCCAGAATTATTAGCAATGCCAATACTTGTTGCTATTTAAGTCTATAGTGTCACATGATCCAGGCATCTTGGAATTAAGAGCAAATAGCCTGCCCCAGATCAAAGCAAATCCAGCAGGATTTAGTGACCTCACCTTTTGTTGAACGGGATTATAACAAGTTTGGAAAAGGTTACAGCATGACAGGATGCAGCATCTAGTATGACAGTATCACAAGGACACTTTCCACTAAAACATTTCGAAGACCGCGTCATCACTTTATCCTCTATTTCACCAGCCTGGGCCCACTGACCTTTGGAGACAGAAGAAACCCAGTGCACCAGCTAGGAAGAGGAGGGGAGTTATTGTTCTTCATTTCTTAACTTCCTGGACTGAAGAGTTGACCAGAATTCC
This sequence comes from Lissotriton helveticus, assembly GCF_964261635.1. Taxonomy (NCBI): domain Eukaryota; kingdom Metazoa; phylum Chordata; class Amphibia; order Caudata; family Salamandridae; genus Lissotriton; species Lissotriton helveticus. The sequence goes on from NC_136062.1 coordinate 383,612,731, forward strand.
TTGGACTCCAGTGGGCCTTTCTGGTAGCTGTACATCCCAACTTACACATGCAAACGACTTGTAATATTACTGCAAATCAGGGTAATATATGCACACAACCTGAATTTGCAACCACAAAGTGATTCAAACATGAATTATAGTAATCCATAGTGATGTCATTTTACCCATGTGGGAATCCTGCTGTAGGGGAATGGAGAGAGTTTGGAAACAACCATGAACGTGTGACTTTGTAGGGGGGTGTTAATGTAATTCTGACCCAAAAAACAAGAAACAGTCAATTGCACCCTCTGCAGTTGTTGTGCGGAACCTGTTCTGTGTTGGACTTTGTGTAGCCCAGTCTTGAGAGCTCTCATACATCATCTAGTTATGACTGCTACTGCAGTCCAACTTCCAACAAGCACTAAAGGTACTTCAACAAAAGCTTTCATAAAGTTTTGAAAACAGGGGGGGACTTTAGGCGCCAGTCCATGGTATGTGGTCTTATGAATCTGCTGACTTTCGAACTTGGGGACCAGGGCTCTCGTCTTGCCCTTCGAATGTGGCAGAAAACGGTGCGATTCTGGACAAATCACTTTACCTTCTTGAGATTACCTTGTACTAGAAGTCATTTGTATAGTGTGAGTGTTTCGCTTTGCAGCACAGTCACTCCTAGACTGTGAGTGTCACACGTTGAAACACAGTCACTCTTAGGCTGTGAGTGTGACATCTATGAGGACAGAGTCACTCCTATGCTGTGTGTGTCACATCTAGGAGGACGGAGTTACTCCTAGGGTATGAGTATGACACTTTGGAGAAGAGTGTCACACCTTGAAATACCTCATCAAGAAGCAGATTGTGATTCATTGGATATAATGTGTGGATCAACGTTTGGAGCAGCCCACCACCGATCAGTCTTAATGGTCCTATTTGCGTCTACATCAAAACACAGAAATGTTAGCTGTGGATACAAAGACTCGTATCCCACTGGTATATTCCACATTGGGACTGTCTGCTGGCCCTTTATTTACTTACATGTCCTCTTCCCTTTCCCTTTGGTTCATCCTTAGAAGCTTGGTGGAGGGAGCGTTCTATGTACCCCTTCACTTTCCCCTTGGTTCATCCTTAGAATGTTGGTGGTGGAAGGGTTCTATGTTCCTCTTCCCTTTCCCCTTGGTTCATCCTTAGAATGTTGGTGGTGGAAGGGTTCTATGTTCCTCTTCCCTTTCCCCTTGGTTCATCCTTAGAATGTTGGTGGTGGAAGGGTTCTATGTTCCACTTCCCTTTCCCTCTGGTTCATCCTAAGAATGTTGTTTGTGGGAGGGTTTTATGTTCCCCTACACTTTCCTCTTGGTTTATTCTTAGAATGTTGGTGGTGGAAGGGTTCTATGTTACTCTTCACTTTCCCATTGGTTTATCCTTAAAATGTTGGTGGTGGGCGGCGGTTCTCCGTTTCCCTCACTTTCCCCTTGGTTCATCTTAGAATGTTTGTGGTGGGAGGGTCCTATGTTCCTCTACACTTTCCTCTTGGTGCTGCTGCAATTTATAATATCAAAAAAACACGTCACTAGCCATTAATATTAAATGCAAACAGATTTAGAATGTGGGCCAGTGTGTCTGTGCACTGGCCAACTACGCATGAAGGAGCTTAAACCGGATCATAAATTCAAAGCTTTTTCGAACAGGGGCTCCGAAAATACCCAGCCCCACTGTCACCCCCGAAATCCTTAAGATAATCTCATGAATTTAATCTTTTTTTGTTTTAATTTCTTTATTCGCATTTTGAGTGTGCGATTACCCCTTTTTTAGGTCGAGCGACCTATCTCAATGCGCATGCGCATTGAGCGGGAGCAAGAAATAAAGGGGCTTAAACAGAGGTTTAACTAGCTGGCGATTTGGTGCTGTGCCCGTGCGCTTTTAGGTCAATGCGCAAGCGCATTGACCTAAAATGCGCGTGCATATCATCAAATCGCCATCTGTTCCACAGCAGCACTCCTCCCACTCCTTTGAAGTGAAGCTTAGCTTCACTTCAAAGGCCCCTGCTGCTTCACACCCTCATCGACGCTCTCCCCGCTCCGCCCCATGTCGCATTTCTCCTCCCCCTCCCCACAGCAATGCCCTCCGTCTTGTTTCCCTTTGCTGTTTTATCTAGCATAAACTCAATACAGAGGCGCTTTACATAAGCATCAGTTACACTACAGGAAGGCACATTCAGCCACATATAAGCTTGGCATGCATTCCTTACATTCTACAGAGGTAGAGTTTGGAAAGTGATTGTAGGTATGTTATGCAAGTATGTCTCATGTAGTTGCACGGTCCATACATTACAACGGGAGCATGAACTTGTGGTCAGGTATAAATTGCATGCATAGTCTTGTATTATTTTTGTTTATTTACATAGACATTATTAGTCTGTTCAGATCCCTGCAATCTGCAGAGCATGCTTTGCAACCACGCCGCCACCGAGGAATGCTTGTTTCTTCTACTAGTTTGTTTGACTCGAATGTAGCGCCATCTGGTGGTCAAGTTGATGCTCCACGTGTTTTACTCGTACCTGTTTTCTACAAGATTTTTGCTCGTCATAAATCCGATTTGCTTCTTCTACAATCAAATTCACCCGATTACTTTGGCAGGGTGTAGTTTAATAACGTATGCGCCCATTGCCATATTAGAAATAATTGCACTAGTGCAAAATATAGAGTAACGCCATTATTTTTCTCTTTGTAATATGATAGAAAACTGCACATACTCAAGACCATAGTACAATAATATATTTTGTACCAGGTCAAAGGGAAGGCTATTGACAGAGTAGGTAGCCACCACATCCACCACCAACAAGTCCACGACAACCACCACCGTGTCCCCCACCACCACATCCACCACCACTACGTCCACCACCACTATGTCCACCACCACCACATCCACCGCATCCACCACCACCACCACCACATCCACCATCACCACCACATCCACCACCACATCCACATCCACCACCACATCCACCGCCACATCCACCGCCACAACCACCGCCACATCCACCGCCGCCACCACCACACCCACGACACCCACCACCACTACATCCACCACCCCATCCACCACCACCACCACCCCATCCACCACCACGACCGCATCCACCATCACCACATCCATCGCATCCACCACCACCACATCCGCCACCACATCCACCACCACATCCACCGCATTCACCACCACATCCACCACATCCACCATCACCTCCACATCCACCATGACATCCACCGCCACATCCACTGCCACATCCACAACCACATCCACCGCCACATCCACCGCCACATCCACATCCACCTCCACATCCACCTCCACATCCACCACCACATCCACCACCACATCCACCACCATATCCACCACCACTTCCACCGCCACATCCACATCCACCTCCACATCCACCTCCACATCCACCACCACATCCACCACCATATCCACCACCATATCCACCACCACATCCACCACCACATCCACCACCACATCCACCGCCACATCCACCGCCACATCCACCGCCACAACCACCGCCACAACCACCACCACATCCACCGCCACCACCACCACACCCACCACATCCACCACACCCACCACGACTACATCCACCACCCCATCCACCACCACCACCGCATCCACCATCACCACATCCATCGCATCCACCACCACCACATCCACCGCATCCACCACCACATCCACCACCACATCCACCACCACATCCACCATCACCTCCACATCCACCATGACATCCACCGCCACATCCACCGCCACTACCACCGCCACATCCACCGCAACATCCACCACCACATCCATCATCACCTCCACACCCACCTCCACACCCACCACCACATCCACCACCACATCCACCACCACATCCACCACCACATCCACCGCCACAACCACCGCCACACCACCACCACTACATCCACCACCCCATCCACCACCACCCCATCCACCACCACCACCGCATCCACCATCACCACATCCATCGCATCCACCGCATCCACCACCACATCCACCGCATCCACCACCACATCCACCGCATCCACCACCACATCCACCCCCACATCCACCATCACATCCACCGCCACATCCACCGCCACATCCACATCCACATCCACCTCCACATCCACCACCACATCCACCACCACATCCACCACCACATCCACCACCACATCCACCGCCACATCCACCGTCACATCCACCGCCACATCCGCCGCCACATCCACCACCACAACCACCGCCACAACCACCGCCACCACACCCACCACATCCACCACACCCACCACCACTACATCCACCACCCCATCCACCACCACCCCATCCACCACCACCACCGCATCCACCATCACCACATCCATCGCATCCACCACCACCACATCCACCGCATCTACTGCATCCACCACCACATCCACCGCATCCACCACCACATCCACCACCACATCCACCATCACCTCCACATCCACCTCCACATCCACCATGACATCCACCGCCACATCCACCGCCACATCCACCGCCACATCCACCGCCACATCCACCACCACAATCATATCCACCACCACCACATCCACCGCATCCACCACCACATCCACCACCACATCCACCACCACATCCACCACCATTTCCACCACCACCGCATCCACCACCACCACCGCATCCACCACCACCACCGCATCCACCACCACCACATCCACCGCCACCAACAAAACACCCACCACCACCACATCCACGACACCCACCACCACTACATCCACCACCCCATCCACCACCACCACCCCATCCACCACCGCATCCACCATCACCACATCCATCGCACCCACTACCACCACATCCACCTGCATCCACCACCACATCCACCACCACATCCACCGCATCCACCACCACATCCACCGCATCCACCACCACATCCACCGTCACCTCCACATCCACCATGACATCCACCGCCACATCCACCACCACATCCACCGCCACATCCACCGCAACATCCACCACCACATCCACCACCACAACCGCATCCACCACCACCGCATCCACCTCCACCACCACATCCACCACCACATCCACCACCACATCCACCACCACATCCACCACCACATCTACCAACACATCTACCACCACATCCACCGTCACATCCACCGCCACAACCACCGCCACAACCACCGCCACATCCACCGCCACCACCACCACACCCACCTCCACCACATCCACCACCACTACATCCACCACCCCATCCACCACCACCACCGCATCCACCATCACCACATCCATCGCATCCACCACCACCACATCACCGCATCCACCACCACATCCACCGCATCCACCACCACATCCACCATCACCTCCACATCCACCATGACATCCACCGCCACATCCACCACCACATCCACCGCCACATCCACCGCAACATCCACCACCACATCCACCGCATCCACCACCGCATCCACCACCACATCCACCACCACATCCAACACATCCACCACCACTTCCACCACCACCGCATCCACCACCACCACCGCATCCACCACCGCATCCACCACAAACACCACCACATCCACCACCACATCCACCACCACATCCACCACCACATCCACCACCATCACCACCACCACCACATCCACCATCACCACCACCACCACATCCACCACCACCATATCCCCCAGATCCACCACCACATCTTTATGTGTGTGTGTGTGTGTGGCTCTGTGTGTGTGTGTAGGTGCAAATGCAATGTTCTTGGATTTTCGTCACAATAAAATACACTGAACATATTCTTCACAAAATGTATTTACAAACGTTTAAGCTATTGCCATTATAAATTACATTTTTAATTAAGTATTAATTATTTACAAAATTAAAAGCCATTGTTATTTGTAATATCAATACATGTAAGTCACGTAAATACAACACACATTGCATTACAAATGCTATAGGTGTCACATTTGCGAAAGTTAAAACTATTGACATTGTAACTGACAAAGCTATTAAATTTGCTACTTTCAAAACCAACAAAAATAAAAAAAAGTGTCATTTACAATACCAATCGCTCAAACTTTCCTAATGCGAGACCTAATGCATTTCCAATGCTTGTTTTTTTTTTTGCTTCAGTGTTATTACTCTCACTACTAAAGATTACGGTTTTCCGGGATTTGGAAATACGACCTGTTGCGATTATCGATTTACGGATTTCAGCTATTGTGGCAGGATTTTATCTTTCCAAATACACTTCGTGTTTTACCATATGTCCAAAGAGGCAGCGGTTTCAAGCAGCTCCTGTGATTTGACACCATGACTGTACCTCTGCCGCTCAACTCAGTGATTCCTTTTCCTGCATCTTTAGATATTCTTGCTCCAGCCCTGAATCCTGCCTCCTGCTGGGCCCCTGTGGCCCTGCACCCGGTGACGCACAGAGGGCTGCTCCCACCGCTGCCCCCTGTTCAGACACAGCACAGAGCTGTGCTATGAGCAGGGGCTGCCGCAGGATCTCCAGGGAGCGGCTGATGATTGTCAGTAAAGTCACAAGTGTGAGAAGATGTTTTCAGTTTTTAATTAATAGGGCATTCTAGGTGTTGATGAGCCTGACCTGGCCTACATACCTGCTGCAGCCTGGGGAGGAGGCAGGGAGCTGTGCAGACACCGAGTCTGACTCACTTCCAGGGAGAGCAGGGCCTTGCTACAGGACTCACAATCATTCGTCACTGTCTATATCATACCCCTCCAGTGCTGAATTTGCACACAAAAAAAAAAGAAAGAAAGCAGTGCCAGGGCCCATGTAAGGAGGCCCCTGCACCACCCATAGAGTTATTGCCAGCAGAGGTGGGTACCTCTGCTGGCAATAACTCTACTAACCTTGACTCTACTACAAGGGTGTCAATTTGGCCTATTCCAGCTTACCACAGCTATAGGAATGGCTTGGGCAGCTGGTAGCAGTAATTTTAAATGTATAAATGATTATTACACAGCTGTTATTGTGCACATACCAAAATCAGACAGATAGCGCCACCATTTGGTGGACTTTCATTAGCACTGGTGCTCACAATTAAAACCACCTGCTCAAATTAAGTACTGTCCTTACCACAATAAGTGGACACACATCAAAATTGTAAATTACAATTACCTAATTGCGAATTCCTGAGAATCGCAATTAGGTCATCGTAATTTACAATGCATGATACTCAAAAAGTTTCAGATTGCGATTCCTAGGGGTTAACAAATCGGTCTACCTCATTAATATTAATGAGGTAGATCTGAATTTGCGACCCCCTAGGAAGCGCAAAAATTACTGGGCTGCTAGCCTGCTGAGGGCAGCAGGTCACCATGTCTGTGATTGCCTTTAACTAAAGCAATATTTTTTTGTAAAGCAGCCTGTTTTCCTTAAAGGAAAACGAGTTGCTTTACAAAACGTAAAATGAAAAGTATTCATTTAATTTTGTTTTGCGACCGCATTCATGTTCACAAAACATTCAAGCATACCGTTAGGATCCGGTATTTGGAAGGGACGCCATAGACTTACCCCTTCCAAATACCGAATTGCAAACCCATTTTTGCAATTCAGTAACCTGTTACCGAATCGCTAAATGGGCTTTGCTCCATCTAAAAAGCATTGTTTGCGTTCCTAAACGGGCCGAATGCGGAGGCAAAAATGCTTGCTGCATGTGCCCCTCAGTGAAGTGACACTTTCTCCTTGCAGTGATGATAGCACACTAGGTTAATGCATCTACTGCAGAGATCTCAGCAACGTCTCAACTACTCTTATATTGTATTTTTCATAACTTTTGCAAAGCCTAGAGCACGTGTTAAACCTTGGTGAAAAGTCTGGTTGGCGAAACCACTACTCTCAATTCCAATCTGACATAAATACTTACATTCAAGTCGAAGAAACATATTTTAACTTGACAAATTCAGCAATGGGTGGTAATAATAACTTGATTTTATGGACTGCTTTGTGGTGGTTGTCCATTTACCCCACAGCACCCCCTCGCCGACCATGCTATAATAGCAGTGGTAGACATGAAAAAAAGACTTTACATTTATCAGAATTTTCAGTTCAAATAAAATATTGTAAAAATCATTCTTATACACACAATATATAGAGAATAGAACCCCGCGGAAGAGGAAGGTAAGAGAAAGGGGCGGGTAAAAGTTATAACACATGATGGAGTGCAGGCATGGATAACAGGTCAAAATAAAGGGGGCCTGGAGGATGAGGGAGGGGTGAAAGTGTGGGGGCGAGTCTGCGGCACTGGGATTGGGGTGGAAGAGAGAGGGCTGAGAGAAGGGAACAGAGATACAACTGTAGTGCTCTGGAAGGAATCTGTGGCATGAGCATTGAAGTCAAAGGCTGGGGAAAAGAGTTTGGGGGAAAAATCGGGCCTTGAGTTTATTCTGTTAAATAAAGACACAATGAGATCACTTAGCACCACGATGATCATCTTGACAATTTTGCTAATTAACGTAAGATGGTCATTCTGTAACAATATGTTCACTATCTTCATCACGAATGATCCAGACCATGCCAGAGTGGTCTAAAAAGGCCACTTGAGTCAATGGTAAAATGTGAGATTCTCTGCACCATCCAAAAAAGGCTTTCTAGAGCGACGAACCTGGCTACATTAAAACACTAGGCCTTACTACGTCCCCGCTAGGAGCCTATAAACCACCATCTTGATCCTCGTCCAACAATGAACCTTCGGACAACAGAAACATGGATGCACATTGATGGGCGTACTGAGCTAGACTGCAGAACTGTTTGCACCTCCACCAAAGAACAGAACTGAACCACCTCTGGTTCCGTAACCCATGCCGATTGATAGTTGGGAGTCTGGAGATCCGCGAATGCCTTGTGACGAAAATGGCAGAACAATTATGGCTAAAGGTCCGCTCCTTGCATCCGATCGGACTTGGCCTACCGCTTAAGCTTCATGTTATTCATATAATGCAGCTGTGTGACCTCGCCCTCTATAGTGACCTCATACCGTACCAAACTATATAACTGTATATATTGAGATGATCTTGCAATGTATATCTAGTACAGACAGAATCTGTTTCTATGTTTGCAATACTTCCTGTTACTTTCTAGGGGCTAGAAAGAATGGAAGAAGTCACATTAAGAGGGTAAACCAGGCAGGAAGTCTAGCACACAATGGGCTTCTCACCATCTCACGTCCTCTGGGTCCGATTCACAGAACTAACTTAGGACAAAATCCTAAACACTACTTTTGGTATTCACAGAAGGCATTTAGGAGTAGTAAAAGTAGAATTTTGTCTTAAATTTTACTTAAGACAGACTTAAGACAAACTTAAGTTAGGAGTTGGTCTTAAGTTTGTCTTAAGCCTGTCTTAAGTCTGTCTGAAGTTTGTCTTGAGTTTGTCTTGAGTTTGTCTTAAGTCTGTCTTAAGTCTGTCTTAAGTCAGTCTTCAGTCTGTCTTAAGTTTGTCTTAAGTCAAACTTAAAACAAAATCCTAACTTTACTACTACTAAATGCCTTCTGTGAATACCAAAAGTAGTACGTTTAGGATTTTATCTACAGTTAGTTCTGTGAAGCGGCCCCTCTGTCTTCATCCACCATCCGCGTCAAAAACATGTACTGTGTTTACCCAGCAGCACTGATCTGCACTTTTTGTCTGAGAGCTTTGAGATACCATTCTAAGGGGCTCCTGACCACAGGAAAACACTGCATGCTGGACTCCCCTGCGGCTAATAAACATTCCAGCTAGATTGCCAAGGTGCCACTGCATATCCTGCCCTCAGCTGCCCACTTCCTACCACTCATTGCACTTGTCTGACTCACAGAAATTGCTGATGTCAGCCAGCAACTCAAGTATACAGAGAGGAGGCCAATATGTGCCCTACAAAGAGTGCAGGCCCCTCCCCCACAGAGGCACCCCCCCCCCTCTGTGCTCTCAGCACACTGGGCAAGGATGCTGCTATGGTGAAAAGATCTCTCTTTTCACTACAGGCCAACTCAACTACTCACAGGAGAGTTTAAGGGTGGGAAGGCGGATCTTATTCTTAGGCCCGCCCACTAGATTGAAAGCATCACTCATTGTGTGTGAGTCCCACGCCTTGGAGCGCTGTCACCCCCTCAGGAAATCTCAGGGGCAAATATGTCACCGGGTGCTCCAGTGCAGCAGGACGCTGGTCCAGTATGTTGTATGGTTGTGGTATACCAAAAGACTCCCCTAGAACATTACACACATCTGCCGCTTCTCATGCACCCATATAATGAACATCTCACTTACACTTTCTCATCATACCATTGGAGCATTGATAATGGTATGGTAAAATACAGCGGTGCGAATACTACTGAATACTTCAGATGTATTTTTAATCATTGTTCGATAAGGGTCAAAATTGGTGCTAACCCTTTGGCACTGAGAATTGTTCCTTCTCTATTTTAAATATTGACAATTGTCTTTTTTTAATAAAACTATATATTTGTAAAGCGCTATATCTGAATCTTAGGGGTTTTATTTTAGGGGGTGTTTATTTAAGAATGATCAATGCTCCTATAGTATGACGAGAAAGTGTAAGTGAGATGTTCATTATATGGATGTATGAGAAACGGTAGATGTGTGTAATGTTCTAGGGGAGTCTTTTGGTTTTCCGCTGTATTCGAGTGCTCGGTCCCCTAGGACAACTGAGCCACCTCTCTCTTTTCTTTATATTGGTTGTAGTATACTCCATTCTGAGTATACTCCAGCCAGAGTACCCTTATGGAGTAACCCGGCGCCAACAGCTAAAAGAGAAGGCAGCGGCAAGTCTCATCCTGGCATTTAGAAAGAGGTGATGCTAAAAAGGCATGTTTTAATATCTTTTTAAAAAGCAGTAAGACACTACAAGAGCGATTGTGAACAGGTAACTAGTTCCAATAGTAAGGCGCAAGAAAGGAGAAAGAAGGACTCCATTACGGGTGGTACGAATTCTACATGAAACATCCCGAGCAGTACCAGAGGGCCTCAAAGCCGTGGCTGGATGGCAGTGCTTAATTTGTAAAATATTAAGTGCCAGGGCTTTGACCAGGAGTCCACTGCAGCTTGCACCACCCATCACCCTTGCTATCACTGCCAAAATAACTCCTAACCATGTCTCTCACATGTAAATGCGCCAGTTCAGATTATTCCAGTTCCCCAAAGCTAAAGGAATGGCTGTGGAGGCAGGTATTGGTACTATTTTAAAGTATATTGTATTCCTAAACAACCATTGTTCTGATCATCTCTAAATTAGACGAGCAGCGCCACCAAGTGGTATACTGTTCTAAGTATGGTGTTGACAATTAGGTGCCGGTGCCCACCACCGAAAACTAATTGAGTGCCGATACTGAGCACCGGAAGGCACTGGCTCAAATTAAGCACTGCTGGATGGTAGAAACTAATACGGCCCGGGATATAATTGGCCTAGCCAGAACAAGGCCTAATGAGAAAGACAGAGAAGTTGAGAAAGACAGAGAAGTTTAAAGATACACCTTTTCCTCACGGGAAGCCAGTGCTAGTAACTAAACACCAGCCATATTCTGGTATCTATAGGTAAATATTATACCAGATGGGCTGCCGAGTTTTGCCCCAGCTGAAGATGAAACGTCAGAGAAGAGTCTATGCCCACCATCAAGCCATCGCCATCATCAGAGGGCTAGTTATCAGTGCCTGAGTCTCTGTCTTTTAAGAGTTTTAAAGGTAGCCATGTAAACACTTAACCTGAGAAGCCGCAGTATGTCAGAACAATTACCTCTTGTGAACCATTTCCAATGTGACCAGATATTTATCAAGGTGCCTCCGGCACAAAGCCGAGTCCATTAACTTCTCGGAAAGAGTCAGATCTGATGAGGTACAACGTCAAAGCATGCGATCAAACACACTTCTGGGGGATTTTTGTTTTACATTTTGTCCTGTGGGACTAATGTGTGAATCCGCTTAAGTATCAAGAATCCCTACGCGCCTTCTCTATTTCACTGGGCGGTGATTAGACCGCAGACCTTGTCACAGTGGTTTGTAGTCAGGCACAGAATACCGAGGGGCTAATGCGTGAATCCCGTGGAGTAAGAAAAATCCCTCCACGACTCCTCCATTTCACAGGGAGGTGATAAGCGTGCAAGCCCTTGCCGTTGGGTTTTTTAACTTTTTTAATTTTTGTTTTAAAAGTTTTATATAGCGCTAGCTTGACTCCTAGGCTTTACATGCACACTGTAAAAACAGAAGAAAATTGACATTGGTCAGGAAAGTATTTGTGAAAAAGGGGTTGCATCTGAGGACTCTAGGGAGAGCTTTCCACATCCTAGGAGCGTTGCCAGAAAACGATCGGTACTGAGTGGTTTTCTTTTTCAGTTTCGGAGGGATAAGAAGGAGTGAGTTGGAGCTTCTCAGATTTCTGGAGTGACCTGCAAGAGCAGTTTGATGTTCAGGTAGTTGGGGCCGGAGAGTGAAGGGTTTTGTGTGTGATGCAGGCCAGCTTAAAAATTCACCTCCCTTCCATGGGAAGCCTGTTGAGGGAGTTGAGAGCTGGAGTGATGTGTTCAAATCTTTTTACTCCAGATATGTGTCGAGCGGCCATGTTCAGCACTGCCCTTCGTGGGGCTAGGTGAGCTTTTGGAGTCCCTGTTAGGATGGCGTTTCCAAAAGTCGATTTTAGAGAGAACTGGGGATTAGACTACTGTCTTGAGATCATCACGGGGAAGACAGACACAGAATACCTTGGGACAAATGTGTGAATCCGCTTAAGTATGAAGTATCTCTCCGCGCCTTCCCCATTTCACAGGGAGCTCCGTTGTGTCCCCTAGGGCTTGTCGCAGTGTTTTGAAGACGGGCACAGAATACCGCTGAGACGGCTGCTTTCTGAGTCTGTTGTGGAGTTAATGAACAGCGCAGGCAAAAACCCAAGGCTTGCAACATCGAAGTAGAAAAATAAAGACCCCCGCATCCCCCACCCAACCTCCCTCATCCGTCCGCCATTTCCTGGGAGTGGAGGAGTCGCTCATCTGGGCCAGATTTCAATTAGATATCACAAGGCCTGGGGGTGGGAGCCAATAATGTGAAAGCTACAAGTGGAAAATAGCTTCCGATGCAGGCCCGAGGAGGGGGGAGACCCTCTGTGGGCTGCAGGGGGAGGGGGAGATGTGTGTGAAACGTGCACTCAGTATATACATTGCGTATTCGGTTTATGAACGTAGGAGGCATATTCAACACTGAATGTATGGAAAGCATACTTCTGAACATAGTGCGCACTACTGTCTGACGTAGGTACTATTTGAAATGCGTGCTTATATAGCATTTTGTTTTATTTATTTTATTTTAAAAGTTTTATATAGCGCTAGCTTGATACGTAGGTATCAGTGCGCTTTACATACACACCGTCAAAACAGAAGGAAATTGCATTACATAGTGAGAAGGCAGTAAGAAAGCAAAACAGAGATTAAAAAAATACAACATGAAAAATAGGCCAACTTGGATATTGAAGTCTGGGTTATTATACTCTCTAACTGAGATGGACTCGCTGTACCATAAATGCATGCTGAATGGATAACAGGCTTACATTAAATGGAACATCCTCGGTCTATTCGGTGTTTGTTGTGGCATAAAACAGGCACTTACTCATTGTTGCTATATGAAGGGCCTGATGATAACAAGAGGCTCAGGCCCTCCGTATGAAACACTGGTGGAATGCGTCCTCACGGGATGTGTGCTCACTGTGAAACATGTACTCACAGTCTGAAGTTTATAGTCAATATATGTCAAGTTTATTGATGGTATGAGAAAGAGAAGAAGAAATGTACTCCTTCTCAAGGTATGGAATGCATGTCCATTGCACGTGTACTCACGATGGAAGGTACTCACGGCTCAGGTGTGAACTCACCGTGTGTAATGTTAACAGATTGTATGAGAAAGAGAGAACATGGCGGCTGGTCAACAGGACGTTTCAACAGGCTTGGTATTAATGACAGGAGCCAGTCCTGGCTGCAGCTTGGGCCATACGCCAGTTTACTGAGAGAGGAACATTGGACCCTTTTGTAAGTTCTCCCAGTGTTGGTGTCTGAAGGAACCGAGCAACGGGAAATACAGACATTTGCCCAGGGTCACGCTATGTGGTCAAGCCGGGAAGCGGGTAATAAAAAGCTCAGTTCTCTTGGAGCATAACTAGTAGGTTAACCACTGGGCCGCATCCCTTCCTGATGGTGTTATTTTTCCAAACCTCATACTGAGAGGCTGTGTGCCCAAGAGACGCACGCACAGGGCACCATTAATGCCACCTTTCTCGCTGCCGCCCTGGCACATCCATTCATGTTGTGCCAACATACGACGGGTCGCCCTCGTCTGTCAGGAGCGGGTTTGTTCCAGAGATTGTTCCACCCCCATCACTCGGCGGGGCTCCAGGTGGGGGCTGGGGCCGGCAGGACGGGCCGCCACTGATAACAGGAGGGGATTGTTCACCCCCTGCGCGGACAGGTTGACAAATGGGCTCTTCTCAGCTTCTATCAGTGCCCCGCGCCTGATAACAGTTTGCAGCCAGACACCGCGTCATGGGAGACTCCGTGGCCGGCCAGACATCTGTCCCCAGAGACCGCACGGACTCGAAGAGATTCCTCTTATCTCCAGACACACAGGGCAGGTTTTCAAGCTGCACATCTGTTGACACCCCCACGGAGCGAATATACCTCACTGAAGATTGCAGATCCATACTACTGGCAAGTGTGCTGTCTCTCAAGAAACAGCGAGTGGTGGGAAACCGGCGTGTGTGTGCTCTGCGCTGTACGGCAGCGCCCAATGGGGTCAACTCAAGATACTGCGAGTGATGGCAAACAGGCGTGTGTGTGCGATGCGCTGTACGGCAGCGCCCAATGGGGTCAACTCAAGATACTGCGAGTGATGGCAAATAGGCGTGTGTGTGCTCTGCGCTGTCCGGCAGCGCCCAATGGGGTCAACTCAAGATACTGCGAGTGATGGCAAACAGGCGTGTGTGTGCTCTGCGCTGTACGGCAGCACCCAATGGGGTCAACTCAAGATACAGCGAGTGATGGCAAACAGACGTGTGTGCTCTGCGCTGTACGGCAGCGCCCAATGGGGTCAACTCAAGATACTGCGAGTGATGGCAAACAGGCGTGTGTGTGCTCTGCGCTGTACGGCAGCACCCAATGGGGTCAACTCAAGATACAGCGAGTGATGGCAAACAGGCGTGTGTGTGCTCTGCGCTGTACGGCAGCACCCAATGGGGTCAACTCAAGATACAGCGAGTGATGGCAAACAGGCGTGTGTGTGCTCTGCGCTGTACGGCAGCACCCAATGGGGTCAACTCAAGATACAGCGAGTGATGGCAAACAGGCGTGTGTGTGCTCTGCGCTGTACGGCAGCACCCAATGGGGTAAACTCAAGATACAGCGAGTGATGGCAAACAGACGTGTGTGCTCTGCGCTGTACCGCAGCACCCAATGGGGTCAACTCAAGATATAGCGAGTGATGGCAAACAGGCGTGTGTGCTCTGCGCTGTACGGCAGCGCCCAATGGGGTCAACTCAAGATACAGCGAGTGATAGCAAACAGAAGTGTGTGTGCTGTGCGCTGTACGGCAGCGCCCAATGGGGTCAACTCAAGATAAGGTATGGGTCAGTGGAGAAGCGTGGCTCAGTGGTTAGAGGCGGCAGACCCGGAAGCTGAGATCAGCCGTGGGCCAGGGTTCGATTCCCCACCTCGGCGGGTCTCAGGCTCAAAATTCCACGGACTCGACAATTCTCGCTCCGGTGCCTACTCGACTCACGGGGTCACACTCTGCGACTCTGGGCAATAGCTTGCTTAATCTCCACTACGGCCCCTCGTGGCGGGATGCCTGGCTTTCACCTTGTGGATACCCTGCCGGGGTATCTCACAGGGGAATACCAGGACGGGTTCCCTAAGCAAGCGCCTTGATACCTTCGGGTGATACGTGCGCTATATAAGTCGCAATTTACATTTACATACTGCGAGTGATGGCAAACAGAAGTGTCTGTGCTCTGCGCTGTACGGCAGCACCCAACAGGGTCATCTCAAGATAAAGATAGTGATGGGTAAACAGGTGTGTGTGTGCTCTGCGCTGTAAAGCAGCACCCCACGGGGTCATCCCAAGATAAAGAACTATCTGTGTGTGTGCTCTGCGCTGTAAAGCAGCACCCAACGGGGTCATCTCAAGATAAAGATAGTGATGGGTAAACAGGCATGTGTGTGCTCTGCGCTGTAAAGCAGCACCCAATGAGGTCATCTCAAGATAAAGATAGTGATGGGTAAACAGGCGTATGTGTGCTCCGCGCTGTAAAGCTGCACCCAATGGGTTCATCTCAAGATACAGCGAGTGATGGCAAACAAGCGTGTGTCTGCTCTGCGCTGTAAAGCAGCACCCAATGGGTTCATCTCAAGATATAGACAGTGATGGGTAAACAGGCGTGTGTGTGCTCTTCGCTGTAAAGCAGCACCCAATGGGTTCATCTCAAGATATAGAAAGTGATGGGTAAACAGGCGTGCGTGTGCTCACCCTGCTAGAGGCGCTATGGCTTCTAAGGCCCTGCTTTTGGGTGAGGGTTTGCATGGGATTTTAGCTGCGGCCAACTGCTCATCAGATTCCGTATTCAAGAAATTCTATTTTAAACCTGTGGCTTGTGCCTTAAGGAATACTATGGTAGTCACTGGTACTCATTTTATCATTCATGCGAAGATGAAACGCTAAGTTAGGTCCTAAATGAATACGGCCCTTCTACCAGTTGCTAGACAGCAGCCGCAGGTGCGTTAACCCAATGAGGCCTATTAGGACTGGTTGTTAGTGCTGGGCTGCTGGCCTTCCCCTGCTCTGGGCAGGATGGAAATGTCGAGCAGACAGTCTTTAGCTACAATCAGCGAGGCGTAAGCAAGAAGCGACCTAATCAATCAATCAATCACTTATCACATCGTCCGACAGCGCATAGCCCTTGGGGTCTGCCAAAGAGCTACTGTGCAAAGCTAATCTAAAAACAAGGCCGATCGGCTGCTGCCTGCTGGAGCGACAGAAAACGTCAAATTACAAAATGGCTGCCGCAACAGTCAGCACGTGGCAAGAGCATTTATCTCCCCCAAGCTTCTCAGGGTGAACACTCGCACCCGACCGCCGCTGTCCCACAGCTCCCTATCTCGTGGACTTTTGCATCTCGTAGTTTTTATTTGAGAGTTTTTGTTGTGGTGCTGCACCCCTAAGAGCGACAGAACTCTTAACAACAAAGGGTGCTAGGGTGAGATGTTACACAACAGCTGCAAGCGTAGGATTAGTGAATTAATAAATACTTAAGTGAGGTAACAAGTGAAGTCCTTAACGTGTGAACGAATTAGTGCCTTTGCTGACAGCCCTGCTCTGAACACCCGTAGTCATCGGTATGAAATGTTGGCGGTCTGAATACCAGGACTGCATAGTCTTGTATCCACCTCCTGCCTCATTAATCCACTACCAGACACCCCCTGCGCCTTTCCTCACTCCTGCAGATTCCTGCTTTCTGTCTTTTGCCCATCTTACTCTTCCTCCTACTTTCCTCTTTGTATACTTTTCTTTATCTTGCTCTGGGTAAGTGTCTGATGAGGAAAAGTAAGTGCCAGTCCATAAAAATGACTGGCAACCACTGGCTCAAATTGAGTATTGGGCAAGTGGGAGCACAATACATATGTGGTTGGCATCATTATTACCCAAAAAATGCATATACATTTGTAGTCGACTGTTAAACATAGATAGAGGTACAATAGTGTGCTTTTGAGGGTAGTTCTATTTGTAATACGCAGCCACTGTATGAAAGTGGTTGGGATGAGAGGGTGGTTAGTACATGAAAAAGACATAGTGACAAGAATTTCGCATACAAAGAGTAGGGGCGTGAATGACCAGATTTATACATCGGCGGTAAATAACTCTGCAAGAGTAGTGCAACAGTGAGACATCTGGATCAAAAGGCATTAACAAAGTGAGCAATGTAAGGGCTGGTCTGTAGCGGAACACTACTGTACCGCCCCTTCTAGGCCACACCATGGTCACCCAAAGAAACCAGATAGCATCACAAACACTCCGCAGTACAGACAAATTGTGACAAATTCCAGACGCAGTGATATCTTGGCACAGACTCAGACAGTTGGTGGAGGCGAGACCGATAGAAGGCCGTGCACATGGCAGACGTGCTCCATATAAATACGGATAACATTAAACAAAGGCAGGATTGTCAATCACTCCACGTCAGTAGAACAACTGGGGTCAGATTCACAAAGAGCCTCTGCAGTGGTGACGATGGCCCTGCACTCATAGCGGAGGTCCCGTAGTTGTGGTGTTGTCCTAGCACTCGTTGCGGAGGACCTGCAGTCGTAGTGTTGTCCTTACACTCGTAGCGGAGGACCCGCAGTCGTGGTGTTGTCCTTGCACTCGTAGCGGAGGACCCGCAGTCGTGTTGTTGTCCTTGCACTCGTAGCGGAGGACCCGCAGTCGTGGTGTTCTCCTTGCACTCGTAGCGGAGGATCCGCAGTCGTGGTGTTGTCCTTGCACTCATAGCGGAGGACCCGCAGTCGTGGTGTCATCCTTGCACTCGTAGCAGAGGACCCGCAGTCGTGGTGTTGTCCTTGCACTCGTAGCGGAGGTTCTGCAGTCGTGGCGTTGTCCTCGCACTCGTAGCAGAGGTCCTGCAGTAGTGTCAGAGGCCCGTGCTGGTAGCGGAGGTCCTGCAGTCGTGTCAGAGGCCCGTGCTGGTAGCGGAGGTCCCGCAGTCGTGTCAAAGACCCACAGTCGTAGCGGAGCTCCCACAGTCATGTCATAGTCCCGCGCTTGTAGTGGAGGTCCTGCAGTTGTAGTGTTGTCCTTGCACTCGTTGCGGAGGTCCCTTAGTCATGGTGTTGTCCTTGCACTCGTAGCAGAGATCCTGTAGTCGTGTCAGAGGCCCGCACTCGTAGGGAGGTCCTGCAGTTGTGTCAGAGGCCCCGCACTCATAGCGGAGGTTCTGCAGTCGTGGTGTTGTCCTTGCACTCGTAGGGAGGTCCTGCAGTTGTGTCAGAGGCCCCGCACTCGTAGCGGAGGTACTAGAGTCATGTCAGAGGCCCGCACTCGTAGGGAGATCCTGCAGTCGTGTCAGAGACCCTGCACTCGTAGCGGAGGTACTATAGTCGTGTCAGAGGCCCGCACTCGTAGGGAGATCATGCAGTCGTGTCTGAGACCCCGCACTCCTAGCGGAGGTCCTACAGTCGTTTCAGAGGCCCGCACTCGTAGCGGAGGTCCTACAGTCGTTTCAGAGGCCCGCACTCGTAGCGGAGGTCCTACAGTCGTTTCAGAGGCCCGCACTCGTAGCGGAGGTCCCGCAGTCCTGGTGGAGGGCCCACATTCCTGGCAGATGTCCTCATTGCAGTTTCTCATTGCGGCACCACGAGTGCGAAGGCCCTTTGTGAATCAGCCCCAAGTTTTCAGTCTTGAACTTTTCTTTAACAAACCAGCGCATTCTGGGTAGGATAGCCTTGGATTGCTCTTTTCAAACAACACAGTGAGATAACCAGAAGGCTACACACATCATTTCACAAATCTACACAATACACATATTAATAAATGACTTTACCTGATAACCATACCTTGTTATAAAGGAAAGGCCTGGGCTGGAAATGGGGTGTCCTGTCAGTATGAGATTGGCCCAGTGCCCAATCTGCACTGATGTTTGCACCTTATGGGCTCCAGTACTACTCTTTCACCATTAAAAGCTGACATTCGAGGAGCCAAGCTCGCGAGCGTAATGGTCGCCTTTTAGCTCGGCTCCGTCAGCCCTCCGGCCTGACTCGTATATCCTGCTGCATATCCTGCCCAGAGACGACACATTTCCGAAGAAATAGAAACGCAACATTTTGCTCTTACTCACCGTTTGTCCTGGAGGCTCCGGCGAGCT
This sequence comes from Lissotriton helveticus, assembly GCF_964261635.1. Lineage (NCBI taxonomy): Eukaryota > Metazoa > Chordata > Amphibia > Caudata > Salamandridae > Lissotriton > Lissotriton helveticus. The sequence continues at coordinate 383,632,592 of NC_136062.1, forward strand.
GTGGATCCGAAGTTGTGCCCCCCTGAAGGTGCCGAGGCCTCCGTGGGGCTGGGACCGGAGCCTCGCCTATGGGATCCGGCCTGGCGTTGTTGTGACCGTCGGCCCCGGCCGAGAGAGTGAGCCGCTGGTGAGAGCCGTTGTGCGAATATCCCGGTGACCCTGATCCGGGCCTGCCTTGGTGGCCGAGAGGCTTGTGAGGGGCGCGGTGCTCCGGGGACCGTTCGTGTGAAGGGGTCCCCCCGCCCCTGCTCCGTCCGGTGACCCTGCACCCTCGCGCTCCGACTCTACTCGTGGGGAGCGCCGGTGATAAATACAGGCGGGCCCCCGCGTTGAGCGGTTCTCCTTTTTGCACCACGGCCGCCATTGTTGGGACCCCCGGGACATCTGTAAAGGCCCGCATTTGTGAACTGTCCCGAGGGTCGCGGAGGGTGGTGAGGAGGCTGAACTTACAAAATGGCTGCCGACGATCTGGGCTGTAGATCTCCTTGTGATGGCGGACTTCGGTTGCTGGACTGCACGGGGGCCCGGACGTGTGCACGTGTATCTACGATTGGAGACGTTCTTGATGCCTTGCTATCCTGGCACGCGTCCTTGGCCCCCGGTGCACCTGGAGACTCGTTGCGATCCGCCGCCATCTTGGCTGGACGCTTCTTCATTGCCCCCTCTTGCCCCGGTGATGCCGCTGCCTCGCCCCCCTCGGTTGCTACGAGGGTTGCTACCGCTGTTCGTCGACGGATTTGTAGGCGGATGGCTTTGGAACCTCCTGCTCTTCGATGGTTGGAGTTTGGGGACCTGGTTATCGTGCGGAGGCCCGATCCTCCCCGGATGCCTGAGAAAAATGGTGGACTGCTGCCTGTTCCCGCCTTGACGAGGTCGCATTTCTATTTTGCAGGAAAACCCCTGCTTTTCCGAACTGTGGAACTGAACTCCTGTCTTTTACTGCCCGTGTTGCTATTGCTGAGACATCCGAACTACTTATTGGAACTTTTGTTCACTTGCAGATTGATTGGCCTCCCTGGTCTACGTCTTGATTGTACTTTCTTTCCAATGTGTGCTTGCCTCGCGCTGTGTTGCTCACTTCACGTTGTCATGTGGTGGGTGGGCATTGTGGTTAGGAAAGGATTGGGATGAGATGCACCACTCCCGGTGGATTATAGATGCACGGATTCGTGGCGCAGTTGTTTATCCTCATGGCGCTGTGGGTGACCACCCCCTGTAAGTTATATGGCGCTTGAGATCTTGTCGTCCTGGGTCACACGTAATATGATTATGGTTAGGCGGAGGCTGTGGCCGACCGTATTTGTTTTTGCCCTCTTGCTCCTCCCTCCCATTTATTTCTTTTGTTTTCATCTCCTTCTTTTTGTCTCTTTATTCCTCTTCTCTCTTTCTCCACTACATTTCGGGTTCCGGTTTAGGGTGACAGGCACGCTGTCTGGAGGGTAGGCCGTAGCCTTCTGCAGGGGTGCAGGGTGGGATGGGTGGGTTGGGTCTTCTTGGATTTTTTATTTTCCTCAGTTCTATGGCCCTTTTGTGTCTCTTTCTTGGAGTGCCGCGTCTGTTCTTGCCTTCCGTGGTGTGATTGGGGTGGGGTCTGTAACGTCGCTGTTCTTCTTCTTGTGGCTCTGCTGCGTTCCATCGCGACTCCCATACCCTCCTCGTTGCTGTTCTTCCTGCTCTCTTCTGTATTCCTCGCTACGGGACGCTTGTTTCGCGCGGCACTCTTCTTTAGTCTGTGTTTTCCTTTCCCTTTCTTCCTTCCCTCTCCTCTTTCTTCCCCCCCCCTTTTTCTTTTCACCCAAGGTCAGTATGACGGGCTAGTCTTGGTGCAGTCGCTATTCCGGACCCTTTGTCCTGGTTCCGATGTGTTATTGGGTGGTGGGTGTCCACAGTTGATAGTAACTGCATATTGATTTGTATTCGCCGCACCTGTTTTTCATACCGATGTAAGCAGTGCTGACACTCCTGAACTGCGGCCTTTTACCCCCTATTTTTGTTGCCAATGGTTTGTTTGGGAATCCGGATCCTTCTATGTTGTCGCTGAGCCTGTCATGCTCCTTATTGCTCTATTATAAAATTAACCTTCTTTGCTCCTGTTGTTGGCCGTCTAGATCTTCTTTCCTCCCACCTTTTTAAGATTGTATTGCTCATGCTCCTTTATTATTGCCTCTGTACTGCTTACTCTGGATTTTTCGACCGCTTTTCGTATTGTGGCCGGCCAGTATGGTTGTAGGCCCAGATTTGTATATCCTTTTTGTACAAATAAAGGTTTTAAAAAAAAAAAAAAAGCTGACATTGAAGAGTTAATAGAGACAGACTTAGAAAGGAGAAAGATCAGGGATGTGCATAGCCTTCAAGTGTTAGAAAAAAGGCAGAGAGTATAGGATGGCGGAAAAAAGAGATATTGTTTGGAATTAAGAATACGTCCTAAACAACCTACTCCTGGTGCCTGGCACAGTCCTTGAAAGTGTACTTACTGCACCGTAAACCCTGGGGTCACGCTATCCCAGCTCTGGAGACTTGCCCTGGGTTCCAGTCTATCACCTGATCACCATGAACATCTGACCAAGATACCTCTAATCATAAAAAACAGGCCAAACACCCTAGATGCAGCTGGCATGCCAACACCAACTTCGAAATTGAAATATTTCTCACAGTCCATGTCTCAAACTTGGTTACTCCACCCTCATCCAGATGTGGAAACTAGAAAACCACATCAGCTACAGAAGAGCCTACAAGAATGAACCCATAGGTAATGTCAATGTTTAAGAAAACCCTTAGCAACCACTAAACCACTGACCGCTGACTCAAAAGACAGGTTAGCACACTTTCGAAAATGAGTATGTTCAGACAACGCATTAGTAAACATACTTGTGTTGATGTATGTGACTGAAATGATCTCGTACGTGATAGGACAATACTACTTATAATTACATGCATGTGAGGAAAAACAAAACAGGCGTTCAAAGTAAAGTATGTTGAAACAAAACTGGAAGAAGCGCCCTCTCTTGCTTCTCACACGCCTGGCAGCAGGAGCAGGGTTGCAGCCACGTGATCAGAGGACATGTCAAGGCATCATGCACCACACCCAATCCTTCCCACACAGGACACACTTCAACCACAAACCTCTCCTGCCAAAAGACACCTCTAGCGGCTTGGCTGCAGCGTCAGCCAACGAAAATGTCAGAAAACAAACTATCAACACCACCAAGTGTCTCCTTCTGCGCTTTCCTTTCCACCAAACAGTGTTTTTGTTGGGTTCGTCCAATAAAAATCAACCAAGACTACAACTCCCAGAATGCATTATGTTGTCAGATGAAAGCCCAGAACTGGATACTTGGGCTGCTGCCTGTAGTGACCTGGCAACTCAATGTCTTGATGACTAGTTGGCGTGCTGTAACCTGGTGCAAGTGATTGGCTTTGCATGACAGCTATAATATGATACCTGATTCAGTTCGGGTCTAGTTCGCGCTATATAAAACTCTGGAAAAAATATATATATGCAAACTATTTTGAAAAAGTCGAGCAAGTCTGTGCACTGCAGAGAGTGAAAAAAACCTAATGTTGTTCTTCCGAATGCGGGGGTCCCCTCACGGCACAAAGGCCCCTGCAAAGAAGTGCCCGGGTCGGCCCAAAGTGGTCGAGTCATCGTGCAGATGGCGCTGTGATTATCCGTGCACGAAATAGTTATTTGTTTCGTCCCTGCGGGTCCATGCTGGACTGATTAGAGCAGCAATCACATGTGTGCAGGGCCAGCGGCTTGTCTCCCACTGAGGAGGGGTCACCTCGCCTGCAGAGGGCAGCCAGGAGTCAGTGGGTGGGCAGGACTGAAGAGAGGCAGTAGCATAAGAGGGGGAGAGAGAGAGAGAGAGAGAGAGAGAGAGAGAGAGAGAGAGAGAGAGAGAGAGAGAGAGAGAGAGAGAGAGAGAGAGAGAGAGAGAGAGAGAGAGAGAGAGAGAGAGAGAGAGAGAGAGAGAGAGAGAGAGAGAGAGAGAGAGAGAGAGAGAGAGAGAGAGAGAGAGAGGAGAGAGAGAGAGAGAGAGAGAGAGAGAGAGAGAGAGAGAGAGAGAGAACGAGAACACGAGAACACGAGAACACGAGAACACGAAGAGACCACGAAGAGACCTCCTAGCAGATCGTGCTTTCCATGGGTACTTTATTTCGGTTTTGTTTTCTTCCATTACCCCAGTTAGATGTAAATCCTTTCAATAGTTTTTGAGAAATTATCACCCTAATAGTGTGTAGGGAATTGATTTTATATACATATGAATGTTCGGTTTGCAAACGTTGGTTTATGAATGGTACGTGACCCTCAATTGCAAAATAAAAATGAAAATGATTGATTAAAAATAGATACGCTTCCTGTTAGACTCTCTGGTGTACTGACACATCAAAAGGTTTTTCCAAATAACAAGAAAGTGGTTTGTTGATGTTGTCTGAAATGTTGCCCCCATGTCCGTTATAGACGTCATATCAGTCCTTAAACCATTTAAATCCTGTATTACATAAAGACTAGATAGGGGGTCTTCTGGAGTGTACCCCCAACGTTCAGGGAGTTTCAGGGGAAGTCCTAAAGGGATGGGAAAAGCCATTTTCCCCAATAAAAAATAATGACGCAGGGTCTGTTGTTTTCTACGAGTTTTGTAAAACCCGTATGCCGCAAATCAATGGAGAGTGTCGCAAATGGCCTTTGTCAGAGGCCATACCCTGTCACCGAGCCCAAGGGTTGCAGCTGAGGACTTACACCATACAAACCAGGGACAACACGACAGGGTGCAGGCCATGGGTGAGGGTCGGTTCCTGGGGGATATGGGGGCTGAGGGGGTCTGGATGCAGGATGTGGCTGAAATGAACACCTCCCATAATTTGTTAAAGGTGGCTGTAGTCTGGGAGGAGTGCGCATGTGGCTCTTGGCGCTGGGCGACTTGGCAAAGCACATGGCAAATGGTCACAGCGCAGGCATAGCCAATGGTTTGGCCAATGTATATTTTGAGAACGAAAATCTTTTGTGAAGAGAAGATATGCTTTTTTTTTTGTTCCCAGTACAAAGCAATGTAATAAAACATAAAACAAATTCTCCTAAAAGTATTCAATTGCAGATATACTATGATTATACAAAACACTGACATTTGAAAGTTATGTAGAGCTGCACCACCGTTACTCCATATAGTGCACTGCTCGTGACTCACACAACATAATAAATTACAGCAAAAATTAGGTCATCGATGACTGCGACATCAATGTTGACATGCTAAGGCTTTCTGCTGCCGAGGGTAGAGCACCCTCACGCCTCCTACAAGACAGGATTGGGTCTGTGATGCTCCCTAGGCAATGGGGTATCGCTATAAATGTCACCAGAGCGCCATAAATGGTGGGGATCCATGACTTCTGGTGGGCACCGTTGGTGTAGATGGACATTGCTAGCATTAGATGGGCATTCCTGACGATGCGGACATTCCAAACATCTGCTGGCCACCACTCTCTACAGTGGGAATCCTTCACTTCCTATCTATCAGCCGCTCATGGCATAAAGTGGCCATCCATGGTAAAAGGTAGACATTCCAGGATTCATGTTATTGACATCTGTTGAGCGCTGCTGGCACAGGATGGCTACTCCTGGAAGAAGTAGGCCAGGCCAGATATTTAGTGACTATCCACGGTATAAGCCGGCAGACCCTTACTTCAGGGTAGAGTTTAGAGTTCTTGGTACACCGTGAGAATCCATGGCATAGGCTTAGCATAAAATGAGAAGGAAATGATAAGCTGCCAACAGAATTAGGATATTAAAATATGTATCTAAGGCAGGTATTTGAGTAAACATTCAGAATGAGCTTTTTATTACGATCATCTTGTTCCTTGGTGCCAGATGGTGCTATGACTATGATTTCATGGCTCATGTAGCGGTAACTGATTGTTTATATCTAGAACCTTGATTAAGTTCAGGGTCTCTGCTGCTGTGAGTCCTCTCCCGCAAGATTGTGGTAGTCTAAGGGATATGTGTTCTAACTGAATCTATACAGCTTCCAAAAACTATGTGGTAGCTGCGTTGCCTGTTTCCATAAGATCTATTTGGTCAGAGGGATACAGTTCTACTATTCAGGCCTTATTATATATCTCTATTCTGAAAATTTAACATTTTTCCCAAGTTTTCTTGATACTCTGAAGATGGTCAAACTTTCATGTTACACAATGAAAGGATTACAATATTTCATTACTGTCACTTCTCTAGTTCAGAATAATTTTATTGAATTTTGTTGAGAATAATCACAATACAAAGACAATACAAAAAATAGTACAAATAGTCGAAAATACCTCAATATCAATATATGACCTACTTCATAGGAAGAAATAACAGTAGGTAAAAATGAGAAAATTCATAAATGTAAATTAACATAAAAGGGGAAGGAAAAAAGGGAAACAAGCAAATGTAAATGTAATTCGATTTATATAGCGCACGAATCACCCAGGGGTCTCAAGGCGCTTGCTTAGGGAACCCGTCCTGGTATTCCCCTGTGAGATACCCCGGCAGGGTATTCACAAGGTGAAAGCCAGGCATCCCGCCGCGAGGGGCCGTAGTGGAGATTAAGCAAGCTATTGCCCAGAGTCGCAGAGTGTGACCCCATGAGTCGAGTAGGCACCGGAGCGAGAATTGTCAAGTCCGTGGAATTTTTGAGCCCGAGACCCGCCAAGGCGGGGAATCGAACCCTGGTCCACGGCTGATCTCAGCTTCCGGGTCTGGCGCCTCTAACCACTGAGCCACGCTTCTCCACTCCACAAATAAGCATTGTAGAGAAACACAAATGAGCTACTATATCCTACAGTATAAAAAGCATTCTTTTAAATTACAAAAACATAAAGCCAATATAGAGATATATACAACATTAAGAAGATAAATAAATATCAACAGGTATCCAGAATGATTGATAAGAGATAGAGTTATGATGAATCCCATTCATGGATAATCGAGCCCCTTTTCTAGTAAAGATAACCCATGACCACCAAGCATGAACAGATAATTTAGTAATATCTTACCAGCAAAAAGTAATAGATTTTAATGCAGCAGAAACAAGAAAATTAAAGAGTTTACTCTCTAACTCATGCAACTCTGGAAAAAGTAATGCAGATTTACATATAATTATAGGAAATGAAATAGTAACATGAATATTCAAAATCTTTTTTATGATAACCCAAACTTCAGACCAAAATTTAAAACCTAATGGGCAATCAAAAAGCATATGTTGAAGGGTACCTGGAAGTAATTTACAATGCCAACAATCAGCAGAGGGTATAAGTTTAGCTTGAAATAATCGTGAAGGAGTCCATAAACGATTAAATAAAATATAAGAATTGGTTTGATATATTGACACAGGTATCCAGCCAGATATACTACTAAGCCAAATAGCTTGCCATACGTCAGCAGATAATGAAATAGAAAGTTCATCATTCCAAAAGTTGGCAATCGTATCAATATTACTACCAAGCGTATCTGATAATTTTTTATATAAAATGGAAACACCATGAGAGGAATGTGCAATTGTTTGGACATTAGAGGGGATAGCTGTTTGGAAGGAATCTAAGATGGAGTTACACAAAAAGTGATATTTAGGAAGATCTGACTTAGTCACACCAAATCTTGATTGTAACAATTCAAAAGAGGTAAAAGTATCATCAGTATATACATCTTTGAGGTAAAAAATACCAGCTTTAATCCATGAAGACCAGTAAGTAACCTTCTTATTTAATTTAATAACAGAACTATACCATAATGAAAGATCTTCAGTAGTATTCATGAGAGAAAGAAAAATTAAATCAAGATCATTAAATATCATTTTTGTAGATTTAATAATAACCGATTTGTTGAGAAATTTATTATTGTTGGACATGGTTAACAAAGTAGGCAAAGGAAATGGATTTACAATAGTTTTCTCAATAAATAGCCACTTAGGGGGATTATTCAACAAAGAGGAATGAAGCCATAATGAACTTTGCTTTAAAATAAAGGCAAAATGATAAAGAAAAAAGTCAGGGATACCAAATCCTGCATTGCGTTTAGGTACTTTTAACATTTTATAACTGATTCGAGGAGCTTTATTACTCCATAAAAACTTCGATAACAGTTTATCCACATCTTTGTAAAACTTTAATGGAAACTGAGTAGGGATCATGGCCAAAGTATAAAATATTTTGGGGGCAATATTCATTTTGATAGAATCTAATCTACCCCATTTAGAGGTTTTATTTTTAATAACATTTATGATAAAATCACAATTTAATGTTATTGTTGATTTGATGGAGGAAGAAAATAAAATATCCAGATATTTTAACTTAGTCTTTTGCCAAATAATTTCATGCATAGCAAGCATATCAGGAGTACAATAAACATTTAAAGGGAAAAATTCAGTTTTATTGGTATTTAGAGTGTATCCGGAGACTGCAGAGTATTGCAATATAATATCCATTAACGGGGGAAAAGAATATATAGGGTCACTAATAAATAATAATACATCATCCGCATAAGCAAGAGTTTTAACAGTGACACCATTAATAGTAATTCCCTGAAAATTGTCACAATTTCTAATAGAGGCAAGAAAAGGTTCAATGCCAAGTAAAAATAAAAGAGGAGAAAGAGGACACCCTTGTCTTGTACCTCTAAAAAGTGAAAAAGGAGAGGAAACTTGCCCATTAATAAATAAACGAGCCATAGGAGCAAAGTATAAAGCTTTAATCATGCGGATAAAAGAATCTCCAAAATTAAATGAGGATAGGACGTGGAATAAAAATTGCCAATGGATTTTATCAAAAGCTTTTTCAGCATCTAAGGCCAAAATACCGGAAGCTAGCGTTAAAGTAGAACTTTGATCAATAATATGTAACAACGTTCTTGTATTATTCGCAGAATACCTATTCTTCATAAAACCAGATTGATCAGGGTGTATAATAGAATCTAAAACAGGGCCTAGCCTAGTAGCAAGAATTTTGGCATATAATTTACAATCTTGGTTAATCAGGGATATAGGACGATAATTAGATACAAGAGTGGGGTCTTTATCTGGTTTCGGGAGAACAATAATTAAGGCTTCAGTAAAAGACCCAGAAGTCGTTCCTGTGGAGCTAAATAAAGTAAAAAGTTGGGATAAAAATGGCAAAAGGTGCGATTGAAATTCTTTATAAAATTCTGCCGGAATTCCATCAGGTCCGGGAGATTTATTCTGTTTCAGAGATTTAATGGCAGATACGATTTCATCTTTAGTAATAGGTGCATCGAGACTGGTTTTGTCTGTATGTGAAATTTTGGGTAACTGACAGTAGTTTAAGAATGAATCCAATACAGAAACATCATTGACATCTGGTTTATTATATAATGTGGAATAAAAATTCAAAAATTCATTAACAATTTCATTATGAGAAATAGCTATATTACCCTGAGTACCATGAATTGATTGGATATGAGTTTTATCTTTTTTGATGCGTAAATAGTTGGCTAGCAATTTACCAGATCTATTAGCATTAAAACTAAATCTAGCTTTAGCATTAGAAATTTGAATGCCTGCCCGTCTACTAAGTAGTGAATTAAATTCATAACGTAATTTTTGTAGTTTGAATTTGTATTGAGGGTTATTAGATGTAATGAAAAGGCGTTCAAATTTTGCAATTTGTTTTGTTAGGTGTGTAGTAGCCGCATGAAATGATTTATTTTCATGAGCCATAATAGAGATTGTTACTCCTCTAATATAAGCCTTAAAGGCATCCCATCTATTAATCATAGAAGTAGAGCCTTCAGGACTGAGAACAAAATATTCTTGCATAGCCGCTAAGAGTTTTGGTTTATTGGACTCATTTAAAACTATACCAGTATTCATTCGCCATCTGGATTGTTTAGTAAAAGTGGAATCCAAGTGTAAAACTAAAGAAATCATGGCATGATCAGAAACGTCAATGTTTCCAATAGTAGGAGAAGAAATCGAGGTAGTGAGGTGTCTAGAAACAAATAAAAAGTTAATTCTGCAGTGAGAATTATGCGGATTGGAAAAAAATGTGAAGCTTTTTGCAGTAGGGTAGTGTAATCTCCAAATATCAACTAATTTAGGGGTTTGAAGAAAGGATTTGAAAGCAAAATTACTCTTAGAAGGATGAAATTTAGTTTGAGAAATTCTATCTAATAAGGGATCATAAATAACATTAAAATCACCTCCAACAATTAAAGGTACATTACCAATTTTAAGAACTTCTGTGGTAAGATTAGACCAAAAATTAGGGTCATCCGCTGTAGGACCATAAACATTTAGCAGAAAAAGAACTGAGTCATGAACCTTAATTTTAACAAGAATGTATCTACCATCGTTGTCAGAAGTTTTACTCAAAATTTGACAGTGAAGTTTCTTTGCAAAAAATATGGCTACACCATTTTTCCTACCATTTGCTGGAGAAGAAACAAGTGTATCTACCCATTTCTTCCTCATATAACTCAAAACTTTATCATCAATATGAGTCTCCTGTATAAAACACACAACAGCTTTGCAACTACTTAAATAATCTAGAATTTTCGTGCGCTTAACTGGATGGCGCAGTCCTTTAACATTTAATAAAACAATTTTAAGCTTATGTGATTTAGCCATAATAGGAGAAAGGATAAAAGAGATCGAGAAGAGGAAGACAGAAGAAGAGGAAATAAATGAAAGGAAGGTAGCTCCAGAACAAGAAAGAAGTAGCTCCAAGAAATAGAAAAAGGGTAGAGAGAAAAGAAGACATATAAAAAAGACAAACACAATACATATATAAGAACTGTGAAACGTACACACGGCTTACAAGCATGGCCAGAACCGCTGAAGCCCAAAAAAATGCAAAGGTTAGTCAAAAACCTGTCAGTAAAAATTAAACAAAAAAGAGTCAGGTAGTAGGGTCATGAGTATCCATCGAATATTGACCGTGCTGATCTAGAAAGAGCCGCAATTCTTCTGGACGATGAAAGGATTTGGAAAAGTTATCTTTCCATATGCGCATTGTAGATGGATCAAAGAGTCCATATTTGAAACCTAGGCTTCTCAATCGTGGACGTAGGGCAGCAAAATCTTTGCGTATAGCAACAGTTTCCTTGGCAAAGTCCTGGTGAATAAAAACTTTATTGCCATTCACCAATAATATAGGAATTTCTCTTGCAGCTTTCCTTATCAAAACAAGATGGTGATGACGAAGGACTTTGAAGATCATTTGCCTAGGCTTAGTATTACGAGGGTTACGATGTGAAGGGATTCTATGAGCTTTATCCACTTCAAATTGTTCTGGAAATTTGATATTTAAAAGGCCAGGATCAAGTTTTCCAAATATAGACGACAATTAGAACCCTCAACTTCTTCAGGCAAATTAAAAATGCGAAGATTGTACTGTCTATTGCCATTTTCCATATCCAAGAGCTGAGATTGCATAGGGAGTATTTTTGCCACCAATGGCGAAAAAGCATCCACTTTGGACTTATTATCTTGAATTTTGATGGAATTATCAGAAATTTTCATAGACAAACAAGCCATTTCTTTACGTACATTTTTTATTTCTGACGCAATAGTGTCAGGATTAACTCGAAGAGCTTGAATTTCTTCCAGAATTAATGAAAGGGAAGGCTCAGAGGATTCCACAGCCTTAGATTTAACTGGGGGAGGTGAAACTTGTTGCTTCCTTTTATTATTGGCTGAGTTTTTATTATCCATTTTGAGGAGAAAAAACCACCCAAAAGCAGAATTAAAAATCAAGTATGTAATAAAGCTGCAGAGAAATGAAGAAAAATGAAGAAAAACAGTGTAAAATCATGAAAGTCACTGGTGCAGCAGCTAAAAAGGACTGTGGGTGTGGGTAGGCCCAAGCCAGGCCCTTTCCTGCTGGTCACTCCGCCCCCTATTCACACAAGTCAGGCAGTACCTGAGACAGAGGCTGGGAGCAGGATCCAGAGAGCCCAAAACAGCACTTCCGGGAGGCAGAACGACAGGAAAACTCCTCTGAAGGTAGGAATCCTGATTATTAGAGAAGCGACCCCATTAGCGCTTCGTTTTTGACAGGAAAATCGTCTTTAAACAGAAAAACGGGCGTCTTTCACGAAGGAGCTCAAGCGGCGGCGGCCATCTTGATTCGCGCGCTCGCGCGTCTCCATTACTGTCACTTCTGAACTGTCTGTAAAACCTGTTAAATTTTAGCCAACCTATTTTATACATGTACTGTAAAATGCACAGTTTGAACTTGTGTGTACCTTCCGCACACACTTTGCACAGTGTTTATTTAGGGCTGCAATTTATACCTCTCCCCATTTTGAAATATCACCAACCACCGCTATAAGGACACCGCGCTCTGTTTCTTTTTATTTTTTAACTTTAACACTGAGCGCATTGTCCTTGAAGCAGGCGCCGCGCTGAGTGTTAAAGTTAAAAACGAAATACTGAAACCGAGCCCGAGGTCCTTGTAGCGGCGCCGCGCTCTGTTTTAAATAAACAAACATAGCGCGGTGTATCTGAAACGGGCACCGCGCTCACTATGAAAGTTTATAGAGCCCGGTGTCCCAGAAGTGGACACCGCGCTCACCATGACAGATAAATAAGATTGAAAATGATCGCGGTGTCCCCAAAGCGGGTGGCACGATTATTATGAAAGTTCCCCAAAAAGCAGCCACCATTTTGCCCATCAGTGACAATAACACAAATAGTACTCACCCCTAGAAAAAAGCAGGCCGTGTAATGAGCCTAGTATAAGGTCTAGTCGTTATGGGCCGTAACATAAGGACTAACAAGCCCATTTACAAATCAGAAGCCACCAATTAAGAAGGACAATGACACAAAGCCAATGACAAATATGGGCGGAGAGTGGGCCGGGTTGCTAGTGCATACCCTAATACAGCATGTCTCGCAGAGGGAGCAACGCATGCGTGCTGCTGATAGGCTCGACCTAAAAAGGTTAGATTACAACAACCAACACCAATGAAAACTTTAAAAACGAAAACCTACAGTGCAAAGAAATAAAAAATAAGGCGCTATTAACTCACTTTTTGTTAAAGATATTCAGCATGCAATACATTAACAAATTCATCACACTCCTCTTGTCTTCTTCAAACCAAATAATACTTAAAAACCTAACAAAACAAAAACGAAAACATTCATTCAAAAAATGCCTAAAGATAACAGCAAAGCAATTGCAAAAAAAGTACATACAAAATAACGGACATCTTCTAACTTAAAACAAAACACAAAATGATGCAAAATGTAAAGCAGTAAATCTCAAGGAACAGAGCAATCACCCAAATATCGAACAGATAAAAAATTACAGAACATTCTCAAAAAAACTTCATATGAACACAAATTGTGCACATCATGACTTTCAAGCGTAATGCAACCCGTTAGAATATTATGATTGGAAGCCAATGTCATTGCTTTACAGCCGGATCTGTTCTTTTATAGGAGCAAATAATCCACGCGGAAAATACAGGAAAACAAGTTTCAACCCAAATGTGTTAAATAAGGTGACTGAGGTACATGGTTGTGTTACAGGCGGTGCTTCGTGTTGTCTTTGCCTAGCATGAGCACTTAACAGCTACTCAGGTTACATAAACATTCCAATGAAACTGTGGAGGCAGGATGTCGGCTTCTCTTTTGTCTGCATTTTTCTAAAAGAGTATTCTACCCCAAGTTTTGGGTGTGGCTGATACTCAGCTGCCTGTATTGTTACCAATTCTTTAAAATCTGCAGGCAGTGAGCTTTGTCTTCACTCAGAGGACCTGCACTCTCTCAACTCCTGCTGTTGTCATCACTCCACCTCCAGTGTTGTGTTTACATTGGAATACATGGGGGGTTATTTGACTTCTTAAATGTACACTGAATCTTGGCGCATTGAATTATCTACCCCATTGTATACGGAACACAATTGTTGCATATGTGTGCTTTTTCCCCTGTGGAAGGCTTTTTACCAAATATCTAAGACTCCAAATACAACCGAGACCTATTGGCTTTGCCAGTGCTTGTTTATCGCCTGGTGACGTCCTTCGCCCATGGTGGGCATTGTTTTTAACCATAAGCAACGCATACTTGGTAGTTACCTAGGTGAAACACGTTCTGTCGCCCAGGTTACTGGGGGCTTCTTGGGTGGGAGAGACTATGTGTGGTGGGGGAGGGGTGTGAAGAGAGCAGGGATTCGGTCCATGATGCTCTAAAATGGACCATGCCAGCTCTGTAACGGAAAGACCGAGTTAGACATGGATTCCATGGTGTGCCAACAAAGAGAGCTCGCTGCTCATATATGCTATCCTGAAGATGTATAGCGCACAGCCCAGCTAGGATGGCGTCATAGCGCTTAAAAACGATCCGGGTGATTCCAGGCGGGCCTGTGGGTGAGGCATGAGTGCTTGTGGCACGTGCAGTGTGGGAAGCGGTCTGTGAAGCCGGTTTTGCTTTGGAAACATTCGCGTTGGGGGCTCTCTGATGCTTTGAAGTCCTGCTGGAAATATGAGCATGCCCAGGGGTCAGTCCTCACCCTCCCCTCCCCATGCCCCCCCGCCGCCGGGTGCACAGAGATGGCGGCCGCAGTAACCCGAGGAGCCGCGTGCATTGTCTCTCCTGCCCTGGGCAGCCGGTGACACCCCCTCCGCCCTCGCTCCATCTTCCTCCTTCTGCACGGGCCCTGCCTGCCGCGTCAGCACCGGGCCTGGCACATGCCCGCAGCCTGACAGATGGCACTGCACCTCTCACCGCAGGAAGCCGCCTGCAGCCTGGCACCGGAGGCGGGAGGAGGTCAAGGGGCGCGCGGGGGTCACTGGTCACCAGGGGGGCACTCCCCCCCAGGAGTGCCGCCCGTGACGCTCTGGAAGGACCCGTGCTGGGCACCAGTGGCGGCCAGGAGGAGCAGGCCTGGCCGCCACTACATGAACGTGACACCAGCTAAGACTCCAGTGCAGCCATTACCTACTGGCATCCTCCTAAAACACTCTGCACTAGTGTGCACAACTGGCCTAGTAGCAAATTCAGGACAGCGAGTGTAAAAATTCAGGACAGAGGGTCTTCAGGCAAGTCCTAAAAAAGAAGTGGGGGGACGCTGATGTCACAACAGGAAGTGACGTCACGAAAGGTGGCATGCACCATCAGACTCATTGCCACACCTCGCTCACCCCTTAGATGCGATTGCATCAGAGAAGCCAGTGCGTGAGCAGTGTTCTGAATGAGCTCCGATCTCGCCCCAGAGAGGCCAAAGAGTGAATGTGTGGCTTGATTTGCTCCAGTAATCGAGCTCCTGGTAAAATAGGTGGGGGGACGCCGTCCACCCGCGTGGTACCCCGACTCGAGCCCTGTCTTCAGGACAAAAACTCATCGAATAAAGTGTGCAATTCAATAGTTTACCTAAGTTCTAGCAGGTAGTGAACCCTTAGCCCTCCCCAACCCTCCAACAGTGTCTTGTTAAAACCTATCCAGTTCAGGCAATTAATTAGCAATCGGGTGTACTTTCAAATGCACCATATTTACTGAAAGTGATTTGGAGGAAAACGTCCCTCCCTACTACCTGATATCGAATTGTCTGCCATTCCTTTGTATTCACCAATGATATAGGCCGAATGTTTTTTAAAATGAGCGATTTTCCCTTCATGTCTCAAAATCATCGGTAGAAAAATCTGCATATTCATGCAAAGGTTCTTTTAAAAATTATATACAATTTTCCCCATTTCTGTTCTCCCAGTTTGCCGTTAAATGCATTGTTTAGCACATTATCTGAAATATGGCACCCTACTACCTAAAGAACATATAGTTAAGCGAGAGTCAGATCTAAAAAAAAAAAAATTCTTTATGGTGCGCGGTCTCATTCTGACCCAGCTGTGAGTAGAGAGATTTGGTTGCACCGACTTGGGGTGGAGTTACTACAGGCCCTTTGGATCACAGAGGTGCGCGAGCCGTCCCCCTGCAGGGAGAGTGAAATAACTCTCAGGCTGCTAGCAGGGAGACAGCTCGCTCTAATGGCCGAAATTACGGACAAACGGCGTCCGTGAAAGAATTCCTCATGGATAATGTACAAGAGGCACAAATAACGGGATATCCTTGGAATGAACGGATGGTTAGTCACCCTACTCTGCATGACGGACCGAAAAGGGCGGTCACGCACTGTCCATCATGTGAGGAATTCTGCGCCTCTATTCAGCTGTTTTTCCTTTTTACCCAGGGTCACACACTTTTCTTCATGAGCAGATGATGGGATTAGAGTGAGATTTCTTAAATCTGCAACTTTGTTATCTGTCAAGAGATAAGCATTTCGACCAAAGACCTGCTGCTGTACAAGGCACAAGCCCGACGGTACAAACAGCCATGTAGGCTTTGAGTGGCAGCAGATATCTTCCATATTGGTGGCATTCTTAGAAGTTGAATGTGGGATAAAATACAGACGGGGCTAAAATTAAGAAGGCAAGCCTCACAACTTGCTAGAACAATCTATCTACATATTTGAAGGACACTATGCATTCCAGCTGACTCAGCAAATCCACTGGGACTTGAGTGCTTTCCACAACATTTGTGGCCGTCAGTTGGCCGCTGGTGGAGAGGCAGATTATTCCAGAGGGAGGGATTAACAGCAGCGAATGTCCATCCTCGCTGCTGAGATCTTTAACAACGTGGGGCAGTCAACAAGAGACGAGGCCCTTGACAAAGAGGACGCTTGAAGATTGTCTGGGAAGAGACTCGTGGATGGTTCTGGGGCCGACACCACCAAAGGCTTTGGATCCAGCTAGAGCTTGGCAACCAGGACGGACCGGAGAGTCCTAGTTGAATCTTATGTAGACAAAGGCGAGCCTGGCCATCCTGTTCTGCACGATGGATAGGTTGGGAGGACCATACAGCAGGCATTGTCATAGTTGAGTTGGTAATGACAGTAGCATTCACAGTCAGAGTTCCCATATTAATTGCAAGTGCCTGATTTTGATCTCGGCAGATGGGATATCCATCACCGTTGTCACGGAGTAACTCGTCCGCCCCGTGGTCTTTGTCCAGAGGTAGTATAGGCTTTTTCCTTTTTCTGATGAAGTACGCACCGCTCCTAGATAGGGGTGAGGATGTCAGGGGATGTATGGCCATAATTTGGTTGACCAGGAAGATTCTCACCACAGCACCAGGACCTCCGTTTTGGAGGCGTTCCCTTTGAGAGCTATTTACTTCATCCAGAGATGCCCTAAAGGTGGTTTGGAAATCAGAAAGCGAAGACATGGATGGAGTGCAGTAAATCTGAGGGTCAATTCCAGAGGCAGATGGTCTGACGTCTTCAAATGTGGCTTAGGGACGATAAGAAGATGTAGTTTGGTCCAGCAAAGATTGTCAGAAGGTACAGGTGTCATAATCGCTTTAAAGATAGGATTTGTCATTTTCTAAGTTGCCCTGTTTTTGCGGGGTTTAGACAGGATATCGAACACTAAAATATTATGTTCAGGAATATCGAGGACAAAAGTATTGTGAAGGTAAGTTTCTATAGGTAAACAAAGTTTTACTATATATAATTCCACATATATGTACCATGACGATATATATATATATTTTTTTTTATTTTTTTTTCTCACTATAAGTAGATGTATGAATAGTAAATCTATACTTATCTATTTTCACTGACCTTCTCCATATATTGGTCATCAATATTATTCACAGGATATTGTGTCCACACAATATTTTTGTTTCCGATATTCTGTTAGTGATCCTTTTTAGGTCGAGCCTGGGCAGCGCATATGCTGCTCTGCTAGGCCTGCTGTATTGTGGTATGGACTTAAAGCTCCATCCACTCTCCACCCATATTTTTTATTGGCTTGTGTGATTGTCCTTTGGAAACTGTGCCTTTTTCATTGGTCAGTAGGCTTCGTTGTCCCTGCATAACCACCTTATCACAATTTGTAACATTCAATTACAACACTCCCTCTTACATGTGTTGTTACTCGGTAGGCTGTAATTACAGCCTCAGAGCACTATTTTAATAAATGGTAAGCTGTCTCTCAATACTTTCTTTTTTTAATTTTAAAGGTCGCCACACCTCTTTCTTTAAACACGGCTCGTGTAAAGAACAGGTGCGGCCGACACTATCGTGAATGCGCGTCATGGGGCACTTTTACAAAAAAAGCATTTCTTTGTCAACTTGACAAACAAATGCTTATTTTGTGCACCCGTTTAAAAAAGGGAAACGCCCCTCGAGCCTGTAGAAAGGAGAGAAAACTAAAAGAAAACTTTACTGGCTCTCCCCCACTCAGCAGGGGAGTTGATACTATAATATTCACTGCACTATGGACACACGCCTCATAAAGCTTTCGGGGGCCCTTTATTAAAACCACATTTTTGCCCATAACTCAGCCTGTGGTGGTCCTAGTATGAATGGACCACCACAAAATAATTCCGCATGGCATGCTTTTTCTTTCCAGGTCTTCATCTGGGTCCTCACCTTAAGTTGGGGAGGATCCCAAAATAATCATCTTTCCCACTGTGAAATGAATTTTAAATCCACTCTGCCATAGTTGAAGCTAATGTTCTACAGCTGGGAGGATGCTTTTAAGGTAGTATTCTTGAAGTCTTACAAGCCCTAAGGCAGAGGTCTGCAAAATGTTTTGAGGTCGGGCCCCCCTACAAAACTTTAAGGCAATGATTGGTGGAGCGGGAGGGACATGGCTGTGTGCAAGGGACAGGCATATGAGATGATTTTAGGAAAACTTTTTCTATAGCTCATAAACCACACTAAGTATTATACTTATAAAACAGCAAATGCATAAAACAAAAACATGTGTGGTCCCAAAAATACTGCTCCCGATTATTGGGTTGTTGTAGCCCCTCACACTCTTGGACCCAAATGCAACTACACCTGCTGTATTATTGATAACAGCAGTCCTGAGTAGCAGGCTATCTCCTCAACATCTTCACCTCTTCCCCACCATGCCTGCCCATCACTCCGATTTTGAATAAGGTTCTCTGTCCCTTTCAGAAAAAACATAAAGCTCCCACACTATGTCTCCTTTTTTTCTGCAAAGGTGCCCTCGGTCCTAATGCTAAAAAGAAAAATAAGCTCCCATGACTCTTTTAAAAGGTACTATTACAAAGCTCCCCCCACTGGAAGGAGACTCCCGGTGCACAGCTAGAAGAAGACAATCCTGTCTTGTGTATATGTTTCAGCTCAAACAAAGTTCAATCAAAGCGAATGCTTGGAAAAGATCCTCAGTGATTTATTCCATGAATCCAAGTTTCAAAAAACATAAATCATCAGTATTTCCAGATGCCTGGAATCGACATCATCCATAAACAATATTATCCATTTGGCATAACTCCCAATGCATTTCGGGCTGAGTTAAAGCCCTTCCTCAGGGGATCGCTCTATAAACATAAAGGAAAACAAAACAGTTTCAATATCATGTGATACCCTATTGTACCCATGACCTTAGCCTCACAACTGTGCCATCTATAGAACATCTGAAATGTCACCCAAAGTGAACAAAGTAATCCTCCGTGCTCGTAAATAACAAAAGTGATAGTCAAAATTACTCTAACCAATGCGCATACAAAACGAGTGAAGCCTGTTACAATGCATCATGAAAGTCAAAGGATATACAAATATCATGCATTGTTATGTGGACATACCGAAAATCGTGAAAGATACATGATGTCTCCCATACCGGAAAGTGCATCAAAGAATAGAAGTGCAAACCTCGTGAGACGACTTAAAGCAGTTGACAAAGTTAAATGTATGCAGTGTATGAACAAAGAATCACAATAAAACAAATTAAAAATTGTATATCCAGAGATCTGGAAATTAATACTATAGAACAGTGGTGAGTCGAAAGATTGTATATAAATGGTATATAAGGCTGTTGTGTATGGCTTCAAGCATGCAGTGTGTCAGGCATCATCACAACTATAATGTACATAGTAATTCAATCAGATATAGCACTGGAATTCCATCCGGTCATTCAAACCGTGTGGCTGCATCGTCGCCATGAAGCGGATCCAAAAGTTCTCTCTCTTTAGCAAAGTGTTTTTGTTGTTATGTGTGACTTTCACTTGCTCCAATATGAGAAATTTTAACTGGGCTACAGTATGTTTCTGTTCTACAAAGTGAGCTGCAACGGATGACTTCATGTTGCCTGTCCTGATGTTGCTCTTGTGTTCCAACAATCGTACTCTGATTTTCCTTTCAGTATGTCCCACATAACTTTTCCCACAGGGACATTTTAGCATGTAGATCACATTGGCCGAATTGCATGTGGCGTTCACTCGTAATTTGATAGGGTGTCCCCGCATGGGGTGATTGGTAACGTTCCCTTGTATGCAATTGTTGCAATTACTGCAGTTGTAGCATGGTCTCAAACCTTTGTAGGTTGTCGCATGATCCTGGTCCTTAGGTTTAGACAAAATCTCTTTAAGATTGCGTCCCCTCGTAAAAGCAAATAAAGGTGGCATCACGAAAGTTCCCTGAAAATCAGGCTCTAGACTCAGTAAAGACCAGTGATTTGCAATGATTTTCCTGAACTGGCTACTCAAAACAGAATACTTGGAAACCACTACCATCCGAGTGTTCTCAATTTTAGGTCGGACCTGTAGAAGGTCTTCTCGATTCATGTTGTTACAAGATATCATTGCCTTATCCAGTATCTCTTGGGGGTACCCACGATCTTGAAACCTGCTGATCATGTTTGCCATCTCTTGTTGGCACTCATCTTCCGAAGATACTATGCGTTTGACACGCATCAACTGCGAGCGGGGTAAATTCTGTTTCAACCGAGGTTGATGAAAACTCTGATGATGCAAAATCGAATTGCGATCCGTTGGTTTCCGAAAAATAGTCGTGGTCACCCTGCCAAATTTTCTTTCGACTTTAACATCGAGAAAGTGCATGCATTCCCTGTCATAGTTCCACGTGAACTGTACTCTGTTGTTCACCAGATTCCAAGAGTTCAAGAATTCTAGGAGCTCACTTTCTGTACCTGCCCAAAGCATAAAAATGTCATCTATGAATCTCGCTATAAACATTGAATTTGTCTATCGTGGATTTATTCAGCTGTGCAAGTCTGCTTCTATTTTTTGTCTTTTAAAAGGTAGACAGTGATAACTGTGATGCAGTCCTTCTGCATCTGCTTAATTATTGATAATCAGCAGTGGCCACTTACAAACTGGCAGCAGTACCTGCTTCACTAATGAATGGCCTTTTTTAAAGAAAAAAAAAGGCCACTTATATTACCGCATTTGCTACGTAATCCTTCATCTGCTGCATAGTACTGCATATCCAATTCTTCAGTGCTGTAAACTAGTACTTACAAACATTCTATTCTGAAGGACAGATTTATGTCTTTTCGATAGTTCTGCTTTATTGTGCAGTACAGAAAGACAAATACATTCTTGTTGGACACTTGTGTTTTTAAGTGAACCTAGTTCTATGTATGTTGCGGTTTATTTTGCTGCACAATTCACTTCTTTTGTGGTCTTCTGCCATGTTTTTTTAAATATGTTGAGCGTGGATTCAGCAGACATTTAATCTCCCAAACATACTTTGGGCTTGGATCACCACGGACACCTTGTTGCTGTTGTCATAAGACCGTTTAAACTCAGGTTAAACAAAAAAAAAATCTGCTTATTGCCGCTCAGATTAATATGTCCTCACAGCACTCAAACAAACATGAACTATTCCCTTGGCCGCTAAACAATTCCCACCCCCTTTAACAATTTCTTCTTTAACTTCATCTTGACAACTTCCGTTAGTGACGAACCCTTTTTCCTTTTCTCCTGACTCCAATATTTCTTTGCACCGAACCAGCCTATCTGCCCCTGAACCAAGCCTACCTTCCTTTTATTCCACCATTCTCCTCTTACTTTCCGTTGCTCTTTTCCCTGTTACCTCTAAACTCGTCCTTGGTGCCTTTTGATGAGCTTGACCTCTATAACTAATACCTCTTTCTCTGACTGTAGCTCTTTCCCAGTGCTCAACCTGTTGCTGAAGTCTATTGTCCCTCTACCAGAGTTGGCTGGTAGGCTCAGTGCTTCCCTAGAGTAACTGCTCGGTTGTGAATTCAGTGCTGTGAAGCAATTACCACTCCCAAATCTCCCGGGGTGAAGAGGCAGTACCTTCCAATCCACCCAGTGCCCTGTAAGTCCCTCCCTGTGTGGTGTGCATTTAAAACTCATAGGAAATAACAATTGAATTTACCAACACTGTTGTTCTGTAATTACCACATTCTTTATAATCATGATTCAAGCAGAAAAAAACTGCTACCACATGATTCGGGACTAAGGAAATTTCTGTGATAAAGGCCTCCGGGCCGGCCTTAGTCCTGATGGCACCCTATGCGACAATGTCTGGTGACGCCCCCCCCCCCAATGACCACCTCGCCACAGATTAGCTCACTACCACCATTTGACAATGCCTCCCAAGTCTCCATTACCACTGTCTTTTAGATTAATTTAGTTTTATGGCGCCACTCATACCACTTTAGAACACGGTACATCACACATACGTTGCACGGAGACAATCATACAATTGTTAATCCGTGTATGGGAAATGTTACAATCATACAAGTGTTAATCCGTGTATGGGAAATGTTACATAAGACAGCGGCCTACAAGTTGTAGGAGTCACATGTCATGCGTACTGGTAGGCAGTATAGTTTAAGAGTCCTTGGTCTGGAAAAGCACAAATTCAGAATTTAAAATGTAACACCATTGTGAGTGGTTTTCTTTAATAAGAAGACTTGATTTCTACCCAAATGAACACTTTTTGCAATACTAGGATAAGGAAAAACTGGACAAAAAAATATGTAGCTGTAATATATTCCTTGCAGTT
Organism: Lissotriton helveticus; assembly: GCF_964261635.1. Taxonomy (NCBI): domain Eukaryota; kingdom Metazoa; phylum Chordata; class Amphibia; order Caudata; family Salamandridae; genus Lissotriton; species Lissotriton helveticus. The sequence goes on from NC_136062.1 coordinate 383,655,383, forward strand.
TGCAAGCAGCTCGTTGATGACAGTTAATAGCACCCAGCTTTATGTTAGTATTTTAACTTTTAAACTGCTAGTAACAAAAAGATCTCTCTGAGAAAAACCATAACCCATTGACCTATTTATAGTGTATGTACTTTGTGATCTGAATCGGACATGTTCTGTGCAGCAGGCATATTAACCTGCTGCGCTCTGATGAGTCAAAAGAAACTTCCACTTCCAGACAAAGCTCCGGTCTCTCCCCAGAACGAACATTAATCACTGGAGTTATCCTGGTATTTGTATTGATACTTTTAAAATAGCTGGGGCAAGGAACGTGGCATCGGATGCTTTGAAAATTATTGATGTTTATACATCATAATAAATACAGCCAGTTGTTAACTCAGTGATATTTAATGGGTTTTGAAGCACTTATTTTGGTACGCTTACTGTTAGCAGGATGTTGGTAAAATACATTCTTGAGCAATCCTCACATAGGTCAGGAATTGAAATGGGGCAAAAATAAAAATACATAAATGTCTTTTGTTTTTAGCAACCTTTTTGACCCTGCCTGTCCTCCGCCCCCATGGCATGCTTATCACCATTCTCACAAGGGCTCGAAGTAAATGAAGACAGCCTGGAAATGCAGCAAATAAACATCTCCGCACTGCCAGGCCATCTTCATTTACATGCAATTGCAGAGGCATTCGCGCCCCCCTGGGAATCCATCTACGCCCCCCCCACCCCCTCCAGGGGGGCACGCCCCGTATATCCTTATTAGTGAGATGTTGTTTTCTAGGAGTTGATTGTATGGTTATGGAGTATTGTTTTTAATGTGTGGTGATATCAATTGAATGCGTCCAGTTGCGTGTTCACCTACATAGCCACTGAAATAAGAACCAAACTGATTGCCTGTTCATTGCCTGAAATGCTTGTTGCAGATTGAAAGCTGATCTAGGGATGCTGGTAGGATGAAGCAGCAGTGTCGTGTATTTCTATAGGTTCTGAATCAGTCCCCCTATTCCTGACCCTATTCTGGTTAAACTAACTATCAAGTTAACTAACAGTCAGCCCATGAGGCAAGAAAACCCCCATGATGCAGATACCGTTATCTGACGCAGTCACACTACGGCACAGGAACGTGTTATCTGATTAGGTCATAACGCTTGAGATCTAATTAGACAAGCGACATTCCTCCAGCCCCTGATAAGGCATACGACGTTCTCATAACAAATCAAACCTATGACAACCTGGATAATCCGTGCGGCCATTGTTCTGATTTCACAGAGAACTTTTGCAAAAGAATGTGCTAACGAGCAAGTCGTATGACATCTTTATTGACGTACCTATGTCCATCCTTACGTCAATCTCGGCACCTTTAAGGTATAAATATTGCCGACCTTGCCCTATGCAAACACACGCGTGGTGACAAGACGGAGCAGCCATACTTGCCGAAGCCGAGAGCAGAAGCAGACCCCGCTGGCAGCAGCCCCGCCTTCCTGACGCGCTGAGAGACGCGCTGCTATCTCAAGCCGAGAGACCCAGCACCGGCGCTTCTGGGCAGCCCTCGCAGGCAGCCTGGAATATCGAGAGCAGAGAAAGAGATACCATTCCTCATTCATCCTAACTTCCAGGTACAGAAGTGAATAACCCCTCACAGAGAATTCTTTAGTTATTCACTTGGCAAAAACAAACTTAACTTAAACTGTAACTTTCTATTCCCGCCCACGCATTAGACTTAGGTCAGGTACACGGGGTAGGCGTATTTAGAAACACCAGTTGAGCACGTTTAGTCAAATGTATATGTGTATGTAAATATATTTTAATCATTTTAAACATCATATGGCTCAGAAACCATATCAATGTTTTTACAGTATTATTTTATACTATTGCTTTTAATGTATGCACTTTACTTAACTATAAGTATTGCAATAATATCGATCCATTTCTCTTGTACGAGAAAAGAGACTGATCAATAAATAACACCTTTTTATTGAACACGCCCGTCTCTTCCTTTTCTCTACATTCTGATGAGACTAAGAATGCACGTACTGACTGAGTAAAATAATTGCCTTGTGCTCACACGACTCTTGAGATTGACTCTTGATTAGGGGAGAGCAAAGTTGTCATGTTCTATGGTTGTCAGAAACTAAATCCCTTCTTGTCTAATCAGGGAAGTTAATCCTTCCTTGAACATTCGAGAAAGTTTCTAGCGAACTCTGAGCTTAGCTGGCAAACCCAAAAATTAAGTCTAGCATCGACAGTAGTAGACCTAGTTAACGTCTGGCCTAGGCCTTTACTGCTGTAGGTACTATTCCAATGCGCAGAGCCTATTGGGAAGATAGGAACTACACTACATGGCGCCCAACGCGTTTGGAAAGGGCGATAAAACTAACGTAAGACATTTAGAGTAACTCAGTCGTGCTTTCTCACTCAGACCCCTTTTCCCAAATACTCCAAAGACGTCTGGAGTGGGCGAAAGGTTATATCCTCCAAAACCTCGCAGGAGGGAACTCCTATGTATGGTTCTTGGTCAAGTCAACGTTGAAGGATAAACAGTTCCAAAATATTGTACATCTAATCTCTGTTTCCATAAAGAAACCTGATCTGCAAACAAACATAATACCATCCTGTCTGTAAAATGGCAGAGAGTGATGATGAAAGAGAGGCAGTTAGATTAGCAACTGAACTCGCAGATGCTGATGCTACCATGCAAGCAGCAGACCCGAATATAACACTCATTCCGGTCATTAAAAGGAGATCTATAACCTTAAAACTTATAGAAAATGGACTGACACCTAGAGGTGGCACAGTCATATTCGTAATCGAGGCACACGAATATCGGCAGACAGAGGTATACTATACATGGATACATTTTCCAGCAGCAAATGCTGTAACAAAGTACTTCCACTATTACAAAGTAGAGGAACCTCCTGAAACGTACACTCCTTTCGAGGAGGTGGAAGTACCACTCAAATTCCAAGAGCATTTGCTCTTATTTGATGGCGCCCTAAAACATAACAATCACATTACAAGGCTCGGTCCTTTAGGAAGACCAGGAGCAACGTGGCCGGTCTTAGCCGGATACACACCACATCCAGACATCGACGAGATGCCTGCCCCACAGCTGTTAATACAGCTAAAACAATTACTAAAAATTCACAGACAATTAGTTCAGTATGTAATGCGGACTTCAACAATTCAGCCAGCGATTAAACTTCCACAGCTGACCCCTCACCAGGGGAACACAAATAAAATTACACCACAGAACATCCGATCCTGCCTAGGTAAAGTTCCAGCTAAACGGGAACAAATACCATTCTGGTTGGCACAGAAAATCACCCAAATAGAGGCGGTGTTTCCTGACACCACCCCATTAGAAAAACACAGGATTCTGACTATATGTCTCCCAATGGGAATCGCACCACACATTGAGGACTGTGACACTTGGGGTACAGTCTTTGCTTCCATCTACACAAAAACGCACGGTGTTCCATCCATTTCGGTGATACCAGATGTGCTAAAACAAATTCAAGATGAATACGGTCCAGAACCTGCTTTAACTCTTGGTATGAAATTACTAAAAGACTTCAAACAGGTTTCGGCTATATTACTAGCCAACATAAAAGGTGAAGCAGCAAACGTGGCGATCCGCCAGAGGTTAAAAGAGACAGATATAGCAGACCAACCAGCTGAAATTGCCAGAATCATAGAAAAATCCTATGAAGAACTAGGCAGAGATAGTCTAGGTGGAATACCAGTAAAACCGCAACTGACTACAAGTCCAGAAAAAATATTTTTTAATAATAATAATTCACCAAAAAAGAACTGGGATGGAAATAAACAATCCAATCCTAAAGAAAAGAAATTCCAGTCCAGAGGAAAGTCTCCGAGGCGAAGAGAGAAATCTCCAAACCAAAGACAGAGGTCACCGCAGAGTGACCCCTCTGGGAATAGATATAACCTTAGAAATAGGGATAATATTAAAAAACCTGATAGATATCAAGACATTGATACACGTCCCTCTCAATCTTTTCAGAATTCCTCGCAGAAATCGGAAAGAAGAGGACGATCAGAAGAGCACGCCAAGTCCAAAGACAAGGAACCTGCTCAGCTAAAAAAGAAATTACAATTTCCAAAAAAGAAGGTAGCCAGTATCAAGGTAGTTAACAATGCCGAGAATACTGAGGACACAACTGAAAAACGGAGAATGGGCTCAGACAATGCTAGACAGCGCAGCAGAGGTGAGCATAGCTCGCAAAGTCCTTATGAATCATCTGGAGACAGTGGACACGAATGAATATCTTCAAGTGGAAACTGCAGACACCAGAGTTAGCAAGCCCCACAAGATATACGAGATAACATTACGTATAGAGGGAGATAAGACTAGGAAAATAAGGGGACTATTTTGGGATAACCTCTCCAAAGGCTATGACATCCTTCTAGCTGAAAAAGACTGGCCACCAGAGTTTGTCAGGGAGTGCCCTCATGGCGAAGAAGTAATTATGCCTGCCTTCTCGAATCAAATACCGATTCATAAAAAATACACACTTGCTAGAAAGTGGGCAGTGGCCTTAGCACCTGCTCTATATAAAAATCATGTAGGATGGGATGAGGACTCCCCTCCTCACAAAATCCAGTTAAAATCACAACCTACTGCACAAAGGCAGTACCCAATTAAGCAAGAAGCTAAAAAACAAGTAAATGAAATACTAGATCAGCTAGAATACCAGGGGGTGATTGAAACTTGCACCTCACAAATGAACAATCCTTTGTTTCCGGTCTCCAAACCAGACAATTCATATCGTCTAGTTTTGGATTACCGACACCTTAACACATGTTGCAAAACTTTTGCAGTGCAAAACTCACACAGTGCTGCACTAATGAATAACATAGTGCGCAAAAAATACAAAACAACCTTGGACATCTCCAATGGATTCTTTTGTCAAAATATAGCACCAGAGAGCAGATATTTAACTGCATTCTCAGTAAATGGCACTCAAAAACAATTCTGTCGGTTAGCCCAGGGGTACAAGAACAGCCCGGGGGTATTCTCGGCGAGAGTAACAGAATTACTACAACTATATGATGATGAAGCGTTATCCTATGTTGATGACATTTACTTAACAGATGATGACTTGGAGACTCACTTGAAAAGGGTGAACACCATAATACTTGGGTTCGCTGCAGAGGGTTACAAATTCAACTTCAAAAAATCCAGAATTGCCCATCTGACGGTCCTATTCTTAGGATATGAGTTATCAAGTGAAGGTAAAAGCCTGGCAGACAATTTCCTAGAGAAATGTGCCGTAATCCAAGCTCCTAAAACACTAAAAAACCTACAGTCAATTCTAGGCTTCCTAAATTTCGGAAGAACATACATTGCAAATTACGCAGAAAGGGTCAAACCCCTTTATGATCTAATTAAACCAGACTTTAAAAGATCCAGTTGGACTCAAACACACACAGAAATTTTGAGATCCTTACAAACAGACATGCTAATTAAAACAAAATTAGAAACCCGTGATAATACACGCAACCTTGTGATCCGAGTAATCCCGGGGAGATGCGGATTCACATACCTAACCTCTAATGAGGGAGATAAGGTACCAATTGCATTCAAATCACACTTGTACACTAAGGCTGAAATGAAATTTAGCCCAACGGAAAAAATTCTTACAGCAACACAGACAGCTATAGCAAAAGAACGAGCCCTGGCACAAGGTAAACGAATAATAATCGTGACACCAATACCAGCCTTAGAGGCGGTAACAAAGGCAAGCATTCCAAATGCTAAAGCACTCCATCCGAGATGGATACAATGGGCTAATTCTCTTGCTGCAACAGACGTGGTGTACGAATTTGATCCTTACTTAAAAACACAAGAATTCCTCCAATATGAATTTGAATGTCCTCCGCCAACCGAAATTCTGCCTCTAGACCAATACGGCTGTATAATATATACAGACGGATCAGCACAACCCGCAGTAGGGGGTAAACAAGCTTACAGTGCTGCGTGCGCGATTGTTAAAGGTCGTTGGCACGAAGGGAAATTTAAACCAACCCTCACTAAAACCCAATCTCTAGGAGATTGCACAGCTCAGCGAGCTGAATTACTAGCATTCAAGATGGCGCTTGAAAATACCGATCGAGAATTCCCCACACTCATAGTGTGCGATTCGTATTATTGCGTTCAATCTTATAATGAATACTTGCAGATCTGGCTTCAAAACGGTTTCAAGGATGCGAAAGGTGGCACAATCAAGCATAAAATGCTATGGGAACAAGTAGCTCTTTTACAAAAAGAACTACCAAAGACTCACGTGATACATACACTGAGTCATCAACGTGATGGCGTTCACGTTGCAGGGAAGTCATTGGCTGATGAGGCCGCGAAGGCAGCTGTGCAAACGGCTTCCGTAGCTGCCGTCACCCTGTCAAAAACAAAAATAGACAGCGAAATATTACAAGCTGTCAGCGCTTCAGAAAAGGATTCGATAGAACCACTCCCTAAAGGCTTTCCAGTAAAATACTCATACATAACTGATGAAAACAATGTTCCTTTTGCTCAAATCCCTGGAGTGGGGGATAGGGCAATTCCAAACATGGAACATAGATTAGGACTAATAATAGCGGCACACGAAGGGCTTGCTTCTACCCATGCTGGCGTCTCAGCCACTGTATCATTATTAAAACAGAGATACTGGTGGCCACAAATGAGAAGACAAACAAGGAACTATGTTCTAGCATGTGAAATATGTCAAAAAATGAAAGTATCAACTGTGAGACGTCCAGCACAGACGCCCCTTCTAATCTCGGATAAACCATTAGCCTGTGTTTATCTAGACCACTGCGGTCCCTTACAAAGGGATGGTAACTATAAATATATCTTGGTCGCAGTGGACTCATGCACGAGATTCATATGGATGTGGCCCCAGCGAACGGCTGACGCCAGAACTGTTATAAAAGATTTGCGGGTCTTCATCGGCACATACGCAATTGGCATTCTGCATTCGGACAATGGTCCTGCTTTTAGCTCTCGGGCTTATAAGGAGGCCATGGTCAGCATGGGCGTGCAATTGCGGTACTCTTGTCCATTTCACCCTGAGGGGAACGGAATTGTTGAAAGAAAAAACCGTGACATAAAGCAATCTATAACGGCAAAGGTATTAGGTTCGGGAGCTGGGTGGGTCAAACATCTAATAAGTGTCCAACGTAGTCTAAATAACTTGCCAAGAAATTCTCTGAAGGGATTCAGTCCGTACGAATTATTATTTGGAACTAGAATGATTATCTCTGACCTTGATAGTCAGACTTCAGTGGTGAAAGAAAAAACCTTTGATGTCAAAGACCGTTTGGCTATTATGCAGGACTTAAACAAAACAAGAAAAGACCTGAGCAACATACAGTTGAAACAACAGCCAACGACCACTGAAGAATCACCACCTGTCCCAGCAAGACCTGTCTGGATTCCAAAAGTCGGGGATCTAGTCAGGGAGAAGATCGCGGTAAAGAAGGAATTTGGGCCTTCTTACAGAAAAGCAGTTCCTGTCTTGTCTGTCAACGGGACAAGATCAGTTGTACTACCGCCACTTGCTGGTAAAAAGGAGAACCGAGTTGTATCCATCGACCTGGTAAAACCACAACATGTGGCCGATAACAAACAGTAGGCCAAGTGGACTCCCAATAAGTAGCAGAACACCAAGGTTTGCTACCAGTACAGAGGTCCTATCAAAGAGGCTCATCACATTCGAAACGCCTACAGAAGAACAACAAGGACTATGCAACAATGCAATAGAACTCAGACCTCTGAAAACCCAAATAAAGACATTTAGCAGAGACACACCAATCTATACTGAAGTACCAAGTGACAATGCAAAAAACAAAAATCCTGAACCAATTGGAACAATTGACAGAACTGCATCTGGTTACTTCATCAACTTCGATGATTCCTCTGAAGGCTTCAGTGAACCAAAGACACAGCCATCATCAAAATCCTTTAAAGACAAAGCTAAGGAACTTTTGAAACAACTGAAAGAAACATATCTGGTTTCTCCATGGATTGAATTTTGGGTGGGTTTTGGTGCATTTATCCTCATACTTTGGCTCATCATGGTATTTACTTTGGGACGCTTCATTGAGGGAAAATATGCTAAAATGGACACAGCAAGTCAGAACATCAACTTGATCCTCAAACCACACACATCTTCACACGTCGAGAAAAGAGAACTTTCTCCAGAACTTTCTTCAGCCAACTTCACAGCCAATCCGATACCTGGTGGGGTAGCCTGGGACAACACTGACTATGAAATTTATGGTCCGGTCGAGATCCTGAAATATCCACACCAAATCAAGATCTCCTTGAGTGATTTTGCAAAACAAAACTCATTTGCTGATGATTGGGACTTCGAAAGCATCAACAATATGATGTCGGACTTAGTAATGTCTGCTAAATTTACAAAACATGATTATTTGCAAGGTTCTACAAATTATGATAGTATGTATTGCTATAACCATTATGGTAACCATTTTTTGCATAAATCTGCACAACCTAGAAATGTTTTAAATTATAATCAATGGGAACATTGTGCTACGCCTCCAAAAGGAAGCTCTAGAACCGTTTACGACAAATATTCATATTTTTCAGGTTTTAACGCAAGTAATGCTGAAACATTTTATTTTAAATTGTCAAACAAGACAGGGATGAAAACCATGATAACCAACACAAAATTGATATATTCAGATTCATTCTTTGAAAAAATGAATACTTTTGGATTTGATTATTGGGACAAAAATGTTGATTTGAAAAGTGTTTGGGGTACAAAAGAATGGCAAGTACAGGGTTTAGAAGCTTTGTTTAGAGCCTGCATGATCCCAGAACAAATGATATTTTTAAATGACACTGTTCAACAAACCACCTGTCTTGGCTTAGCCAAAATCAAAGATTTAAATAACCTGTCTATTCCAAAGCCAACAATGTTTAGCAATAACTCTGATACAGATGAAGAAATAGACATAAACCATATACTTAACCAAAACAGAACACATCCTGATTGGAAACAATGGTTGATCTGGCCCACAGATACAAATAACTGTCAAGATAGATTCCTGAATAAAACACAGGGTTTCAAAATGACCAGGCCAGACCCTAGATATCCCCAAAGACATCACCCAGGGATAATAACAACCTACAGTGTGGGCAAATTATGCCTTCAATGGCTACAGTCTTCCACACTGCCTGAAATTAAGCAACACCTAACTTTACTTACTGATGGTGCTGACTTGCGTGATTTCATACTGGGACCACGCAAACAGCGTCAAAAGCGTTTCATAGCAGCCTCTGTATATGCAGCATACAATGAGGCCTGGAAGGTTACTCAAATTGAGACAGCAGAAAGAATACGGGAAATTGACCGTATCAATTTGGAAAAATCACTTTCTGTAGTGGACAATGGGTTAATGACTCTGTCCTCCAGAATTTTTTCATTGGACAGCATTGTGTCTTCAGCAATCGATATATTATCACAAGACTTACTGTTATTACAACATGGTCAGTCACAATTGCGTTCTATTGTACAGCTTGGCTGGACGTTACAAAATCTGCGTTCAGGCTATGTGCCTTGGCGTTTAATCAACACAACGTCACTATTCCAAATCTTTAACCTTACTGATAGACAAATCGGTATGGCGCAAAAGGGTGCTGATTATACAATCTTGAGCATTGAAAAACTAGAAAGATTACCAATGACAATGTCAGAACGACCTGTCAGTGAATGGATAATCCACGGAATCATAAATATTCCAATCTCAACCTTCAGGTTTCAATACTGCCAAAAATATATACAGGCTGGCATGTACGAGAAATTGGGAAAGGGGTACCTTAAAACAACTTGGAACCTGCCCTATTCACATGCATGTGTCAGTAATAAAGGACAGAAAGTGTTTCTTAGTGGCAACAATTGTGCTATGTCACTAAGCGGCACGCTTCTGTGTAACGGAATTAGTTTGCACGGAGCCTGTGAAGGGAATTCATACAACCTTTCATGTCACCAGCAAGGCGCACCTGCAACAGAAATAGAACCATTCTTTCAAAGACTCTATAATGGGAGTTACATTCTTATTGTAGACCGCAGATGTTGCAGTCTTATGCCCGGGACTCCTTATCTAGTAACTACAACAGCGAAGGTCAAGTGCTGTGGACGTTCTTTGTTCCCCAGCTCCTTTCCAGACAGGGAGGCAAGGGCATGGCCCAGTTTGAAAATTACTTCTATTCGAATAGACACTTTAAGCAGAATGAAAACAGTGCTTCTTCAGACGCCTACAAGGCTCACGTCATCAAAAGAAACGTATGATCTACAAGTCGCAAGGACGACCGCAGAGATACATACATTATTATCAACTAATTCCCCCGTACATTTCGCGGAAATCCTGAGCGAAATCTTAAATATTTCTGATACCACTGGGGTCTCAAAGGTATTTAAGACAGTATTTTCGATGGCATTAACACCATTCAAAGCCATACTGGGTATTTTTCCAGATTTCGTCCATTCGATTTTTGGCGGACTTCCCCTGATCCTGGGACTAATTGCAGGAATCCTATTCCTAGTCCTTATTTTTCGTTATGGCAACCCATGTCACAGATCAAACTCTCGCGACAATGGAAGATACGATCCTAGCCATTGGATACCGGGACCGGATATCAAAAATCCTGGGACTCTCCCGGCTTAGAGACCTGAACATGACTTGGTTTCTATCATTTCGACCAATGTGGCAAAGGTGTGTTTTACCTGTACTAAGGTGTCTGCTATGCGGAGAAGAATGCGTGTTAGACACCTGTCTGACGCTACAATCGGATGCGCCAGTGGATGCAGATACACTGTTGGTTCCTACCAAGGTTCACGCTTTGTGCTGCCCTCAAAGGCTGCCAATCCTGATGACGGCATTCCTGGAATCTTCACCACTACGATTGAAGAGTAGTGAAGTTCAAGATGAAAGCAGCATCGAACAGGTACGACCTTCTGTCAGCAATGCGAATCAGAATGTCAATGGAGACAATCATGCGCATGAATGCATGGTTACCCCTATTTCCGACTTAGTGGAACTTTCCCATGAAGCTGTTGACAGTTTTTTCGAAAGCCTGAATGATATGATGTTCTCTCCAGAACAGAAATAGAGACTTTTGAGTAAACTCGCACACGGCGTTCCCTGAATTCGGCCTTCAACTTTAAAAATAAAGTCACATGAACAATTACAATCCAGTTCACGGACAGCAATTTTTTCAGCATGCCCCTTAAAATATTTTTCTACATATTTTTTCCCGGGACACTGATCTTCTGCTTAAAGTAAGAAACTATTCCTAGAGAACTAAGATTTCTATTTTTAGATACTTTATATAGACTTTAGCTGCCCGCTGGTAGGTTCACAAATATTTTATTATGTGATGAAATGGTCTCGGACTTCCTTTCTGTATAGCCATATTAAGAGCCATTTCATGTGTATTTCTCATATACCAAAAAGCAATAATGCATAACAATGCGTGTTTACTTTTGCATTTAATTCATAGCTTAAGTGCATACAATATATATGACTGCAATTTTTCAGTATATTTGAAAATTTCGAAATGCATTTATGTATTTTGGGGTGGTAAGGTATACACTATACTCTATAGTATGTTGTACTATGTTATACTATGCATAGATTAGTAGATATGACCATAGTTAGCGTGGAGTGGGTGTCGTGTATTTCTATAGGTTCTGAATCAGTCCCCCTATTCCTGACCCTATTCTGGTTAAACTAACTATCAAGTTAACTAACAGTCAGCCCATGAGGCAAGAAAACCCCCATGATGCAGATACCGTTATCTGACGCAGTCACACTACGGCACAGGAACGTGTTATCTGATTAGGTCATAACGCTTGAGATCTAATTAGACAAGCGACATTCCTCCAGCCCCTGATAAGGCATACGACGTTCTCATAACAAATCAAACCTATGACAACCTGGATAATCCGTGCGGCCATTGTTTTGATTTCACAGAGAACTTTTGCAAAAGAATGTGCTAACGAGCAAGTCGTATGACATCTTTATTGACGTACCTATGTCCATCCTTACGTCAATCTCGGCACCTTTAAGGTATAAATATTGCCGACCTTGCCCTATGCAAACACACGCGTGGTGACAAGACGGAGCAGCCATACTTGCCGAAGCCGAGAGCAGAAGCAGACCCCGCTGGCAGCAGCCACGCCTTCCTGACGCGCTGAGAGACGCACTGCTATCTCAAGCCGAGAGACCCAGCACCGGCGCTTCTGGGCAGCCCTCGCAGGCAGCCTGGAATATCGAGAGCAGAGAAAGAGATACCATTCCTCATTCAGCCTAACTTCCAGGTACAGAAGTGAATAACCCCTCACAGAGAATTCTTTAGTTATTCACTTGGCAAAAACAAACTTAACTTAAACTGTAACTTTCTATTCCCGCCCACGCATTAGACTTAGGTCAGGTACACGGGGTAGGCGTATTTAGAAACACCAGTTGAGCACGTTTAGTCAAATGTATATGTGTATGTAAATATATTTTAATCATTTTAAACATCATATGGCTCAGAAACCATATCAATGTTTTTACAGTATTATTTTATACTATTGCTTTTAATGTATGCACTTTACTTAACTATAAGTATTGCAATAATATCGATCCATTTCTCTTGTACGAGAAAAGAGACTGATCAATAAATAACACCTTTTTATTGAACACGCCCGTCTCTTCCTTTTCTCTACATTCTGATGAGACTAAGAATGCACGTACTGACTGAGTAAAATAATTGCCTTGTGCTCACACGACTCTTGAGATTGACTCTTGATTAGGGGAGAGCAAAGTTGTCATGTTCTATGGTTGTCAGAAACTAAATCCCTTCTTGTCTAATCAGGGAAGTTAATCCTTCCTTGAACATTCGAGAAAGTTTCTAGCGAACTCTGAGCTTAGCTGGCAAACCCAAAAATTAAGTCTAGCATCGACAGTAGTAGACCTAGTTAACGTCTGGCCTAGGCCTTTACTGCTGTAGGTACTATTCCAATGCGCAGAGCCTATTGGGAAGATAGGAACTACACTACAGCAGGCTTAGGAATCTTCTAAAGGGCCAGGATAGCTCAGTTTAGTATTTTGAATAGAGGAAGGAACGAGCATGAAAGAAGACCAACTAGCAAGCTGCTTGAGTCCTTCATCCTCTTCAGAAGGAGCGATTTTGTAGAAAAGAAGTACTTGGTATCTGGCAGCTGCGGCTGTGAAAGTGAGGTTGGATTCCAGGCACCAGCAGATTTCGAACTAATGGTGTAGGAGTGAGAGAGTTAGGGGGCAGAGTACGTGAGGACAGCATAGGATATTACAGACTTGAGGGCTAGGACTTAGAAGGGTACTAGATAATTTTCGTGTTGGAAATATATATATATATATTTTAATTTGGGCTATTTGTCTAATGCAAGTTTTTCCCACTACGTAGAACTAAAGTGTACCTGAGCAAAGTCTGATCTTTTAAAAAGTGAAAGCTTTTGCCCCATCCGAGGAACACTGAAAGGCTATAAATTGTACATCAATTATTATAGATGTAGGAATTTTTAAGACTTTATTTAAACTTTGTTTTTCAAACAGAAACACTATAAATATCCATTTGGCACAGTTAGTTACATACCATAATATTTTGAATTCATATATCGATACATAGCTGATATGTTACAGATTTCTTCAAAGTAATAATCACAGTGAAAGCCAGATACCTCTAGTAGGTGAGGATGCATAGGCATGTTGTCGTTGCAAAAAAAAAAAGGTCGCTGGTCCAATCCTTGGTTATGGGCAGAGGACCCCTAGGGCCCCTCATAGCAACCCTGCTGTTGGAAAGAAGCGTCAGTACTGTGTACCGCTTAGTCCTGTGGTCTTCAATCTTTTTAATGCCACAACCCCCCGCCCACAGTGAAAAAATAAAAATGATCTTGCCCCTCAGAATTTTTCACAATTATTTGATTACATTGGCAATGTTTTAATATGTCTAAATGTATTTAATCATGGCAATTAAGTACTGTTACCCCTGTCAAAAATGCAATCAAATACATGATTGCCAAAAATACTTTTCTGGGCAAGCAGACCTTATTAACTTGTAAAAGTATCCACAGTGTGACTATTAGAAATGGGGGAGTGAGTTGGTAGGTATATTTGGAGACCCTCCCATTTTGAAACATACTCTCAGCCAGGATATACGCGATAAAAGATTTTAGTGATAGCCCATTACTGCTACTCATTTTTTTCACTTAAAACAAAGCACTGTTATCAACATAATGCTTCTTTTGGCCAGTGCATGACCCCCACCCCCATAAAATCACTTTCAGCCCCCTAGTTTGAACCCCCCAGGTATGGTCTGTTTGGGGACGTCGTCTAAAAGAGCAGGCAGAGGGGAGGGAGAGAGAAGTAATTTCTGTGAGGGGCGAGTGGGATGTCATCCAGGATAAGTGGCTGCAGGCAGGCTGATACTCTACAGTGGTCCTCTTGGGGGAAGGTAGGGAAGAAGAAAACATTTGTTTGTTATCAGTATTTAAGAGATAGCCAGGGCTTTAAGTGGGCCGGGTCTTGCCTGTGCTCAGCACCCGCAGTTCTAAAACGCAGATGCTGAGACAGGTCCCTGTCAGGCTCTCTATCAGATAGACGCCCGCAATGAATCTTTCACATTGTGACGTTTCATAGGAGTGTGAATTTGTTATATCTGCTTCCACTTCTGCTCAGCTCCTGGGAGGCTCCTATGCATGTTTTAGCGCTATTGATGGGATATCAGACATGAGCAGCAACAGCTGGAACTGACAAGTGCCCACCCTTCCCCAGACGATGAAAAGAAAGCCCCCTACGTGTTGTCTCTGCTCTTCTGGGACCTCCCATTTTTATCCCCTCTTCCATACAGAAGTGCCTTCCCCAGAATCTCCCACACTTGAGTGCACATAACCGAGCAGGCCCATTGCACACCCCAGGCCCTTCACGTGCTGCGCCCTGAGCCTCTGGAAGGCATTCTGAGCCAGATTTATGACCGAGGAAAGCCTTTAAATGGCACTTCAGCTCCAGGGGGGGCGAAGACCCCCACAGAGGTCTCAGGTTTCTACAGAGTGAATGTGTTTATAATTATGAAGCTAGGAGGGGGCGGGGGAACCAGTGGGAATGCAGTCTCATATATGAAGAATTAAATGTACACTTTCGGAACCAGACCTGGCGCCTCCTTTAATTGCAAAAACCTTTCCACTGTTTTATGTGACTAATACATTTCTTTTTTTTTTTTTACTTACCATGTTATGGTAACACTGATAAACGATATTTCTACATAACATTGAAACATTTTTGTACAGCACTTTTTTTGGATGGATAGGGTGTAAACAGAGTATGTCTCAGTGGGCAGTATAATATCACATTCTTTCTGCACTGACGTGAGGGGGAAGTCGACGATTTAGAAAAATAAATATAGAACGAATCTCAGCAAAATTGGTTCAGGGTTCCACATGGCAGGAAATGCAACTTTGTGCTGTTGCTGCCAGGTCTCATGTACGGCAGCATAAGCCAGTCGTTAATTAGCAGATTTGTAGTAAACTGCACTTTGCCTTCTGGGACTTGTAGTTTTACTTTTCCTAGTCCACGTATTTGTCAGAAATTCTGACTGTGCCACGTGCTACTGGTGGAAAAGCCAGGCGTGACGGAAGACGCCAGCACACAGGACAGTGAGTGTAATATTGTTGTACAAAACAAATACATTCCACTCCTGTTGCTTCTTCTAAATTTGCTCTTCACAGATAAGGTCGAAGTAAGTATTTTGCTAAAGGCCATCAAAGATTAACCCTTTTCCATCCTCCCAGCGGATGTCCCGTTCAGTATGGGCACGGTGTCCATCTGCAATTATTCCAATGGTATTCCTACATGTTTCCATAAAGGGAGCCCTCGGAACAGGACTTTGAAGTAATTGCCAAAACTGGTACTTTTGCATTGACCAAACACGTGGAGAATTTTCAACTTTCCCCCACATTTTCAGAGACTGGAATCCCAACAGTAAGTCTGCTGGACGATTTTGGGGGAAGTAGCACTTTCCCCAAATATTCTGGGACTGGAGTTAGAATAGTATATTTGCCCTCCTAATGTATACCTCGTCCTAAAAGTGACGCAGTGATATCTCATAGATTTCCCTGCGTCACTTCTACGGCCCTTTCTTGCGTTGGAACACCCCCACTGCAAATATTATACCTGACGGAGGTATAATGTGACGCAGGGGTTTACATAGTGACGCATCTACCTAGATACGTCACTTTTTAAATATGATGCAACATAGTCCATTTCTTTACACTACTGGTGCATCATAAAAAGTGACGCACTGGCGGC
Source organism: Lissotriton helveticus (assembly GCF_964261635.1). Lineage (NCBI taxonomy): Eukaryota > Metazoa > Chordata > Amphibia > Caudata > Salamandridae > Lissotriton > Lissotriton helveticus. The sequence continues at coordinate 383,671,745 of NC_136062.1, forward strand.
ACAAAAATGACGCAAGGACCCATAAATGAGCCCCTGTGTGCTCAGTGCCACGGTAATGGCAGACTGTGTGCTCTGTGCCACGGTAATGGCAGAATGTGTGCTCAGTGCCACGTTTATGATAGACTGCATGCTCAGTGCCACGTTTATGGCAGACTGCGTGCACAGTGCCACACTAATGGCAGACTGTGTGCTCAGTGTCACGTTTATGGCAGATTGTGTGCTCTGTGCCACGGTAATGGCAGAATGTGTGCTCAGTGCCACGTTTATGGCAGATTGCGTGCTCAGTGCCACGATTATGGCAGACTGCGTGCTCAGTGCCACGTTTATGGCAGACTGCATGCACAGTGCCCAGCTAATGGCAGACTATGTGCACAGTGCCACGTTAATGGCTGACTGCGTGCTCAGTACCACGCTAATGGTAGACTGTGTGCTCAGTGCCACGTTTATGGCAGACTGCGTGCTGCATGCTCAGTGCCACGCTAATGGTAGACTGTGTGCTCAGTGCTATGTTTATGGCAGACTGCATGCTCAGTGCCACGTTTATGGCAGACTGCGTGCACAGTGCCACGCTAATGGCAGACTGCGTGCTCAGTGTCACGTTTATGGCAGACTGCATGCTCAGTGCCTCGTTGATGGCAGACTGCATGCTCAGTGCCACGTTTATGGCAGACTGCGTGCACAGTGCCACGCTAATGGCAGACTGTGTGCTCAGTGTCACGTTTATGGCAGATTGTGTGCTCAGTGCCACGGTAATGGCAGACTGTGTGCTCAGTGCCACGGTACCGTGGCAGACTGCGTGCTCAGTGCCACGTTTATGGCAGACTGCGTGCTGCATGCTCAGTGCCACGCTAATGGTAGACTGTGTGCTCAGTGCTATGTTTATGGCAGACTGCATGCTCAGTGCCACGTTTATGGCAGACTGCGTGCACAGTGCCACGCTAATGGCAGACTGCGTGCTCAGTGTCACGTTTATGGCAGACTGCATGCTCAGTGCCTCGTTGATGGCAGACTGCATGCTCAGTGCCACGTTTATGGCAGACTGCGTGCACAGTGCCACGCTAATGGCAGACTGTGTGCTCAGTGTCACGTTTATGGCAGATTGTGTGCTCAGTGCCACGGTAATGGCAGACTGTGTGCTCAGTGCCACGGTACCGTGGCAGACTGCGTGCTCAGTGCCACGGTAATGGCAGACTGTGTGCTCAGTGCCATGTTTATGGCAGACTGCATGCTTAGTGCCACGGTAATGACAGACTGCGTGCTCAGTGCCACGGTAATGGCAGACTACGTGCTCAGTGCCACGGTAATGGCAGACTACGTGCTCAGTGCCACGGTAATGGCAGACTGCGTGCTCAGTGCCACGTTTATGGCAGACTGCGTGCTCAGTGCCACGGTAATGGCAGACTGTGTGCTCAGTGCCATGTTTATGGCAGACTGCATGCTCAGTGCCACGGTAATGGCAGACTGCGTGCTCAGTGCCATGTTTATGGCAGACTGCGTGCTCAGTGCCACGCTAATGGTAGACTGTGTGCTCAGTGCCACGTTTATGGCAGACAGTGTGCTGCGTGCTCAGTGCCACGCTAATGGTAGACTGTGTGCTCAGTGCTACGTTTATGGCAGACTGCGTGCTCAGTGCCACGTTTATGGCAGACTGCGTGCTCAGTGCCATGTTTATGGCAGACTGCGTGCACAGTGCCACGCTAATGGCAGACTGTGTGCTCAGTGCCACGTTTAAGGCAGACTGCGTGCTCAGTGCCACGCTAATGGCAGACTGTGTGCTCAGTGCCATGTTTATGGCAGACTGCGTGCTCAGTGCCACGTTTATGGCAGACTGCGTGCTCAGTGCCACGTTTATGGCAGACTGCGTGCTCAGTGCCTCGGTAATGGCAGACTGCGTGCTCAGTGCCACGTTTATAGAAGACTGCGTGCTCAGTGCCACGGTAATGGCAGACTGCGTGTTCAGTGCCACGTTTATGGCAGACTGCGTGCTCAGTGCCACGTTTATGGCAGACTGCGTGCTCAGTGCCACATTTATAGAAGACTGCGTGCTCAGTGCCACGGTAATGGCAGCCTGTGTGCTCAGTGCCACGTTTATAGAAGACTGCGTGCTCAGTGCCACGGTAATGGCAGACTGCGTGCTCAGTGCCACGGTAATGGCAGACTGTGTGCTCAGTGCCACGTTTATGGCAGACTGCATGCTCAGTGCCACGTTTATAGAAGACTGCGTGCTCAGTGCCACGTTTATAGAAGACTGCGTGCTCAGTGCCACGTTTATAAAAGACTGCGTGCTCAGTGCCACGTTTATGGCAGACTGCGTGCTCAGTGCCACGGTAATGGCAGACTGCGTGCTCAGTGCCACGGTAATGGCAGACTGCGTGCTTGGTGCCACGTTCATGGCAGACTGCGTGCTCAGTGCCATGTTTATGGCAGACTGCGTGCTCAGTGCCACGTTAATGGTAGACTGTGTGCTCAGTGCCACGGTAATGGCAGACTGTGTGCTCAGTGCCACGGTAATGGCAGACTGCGTGCTCAGTGCCACGGTAATGGCAGACTGCGTGCTCAGTGCCACGTTCATGGCAGACTGCATGCTCAGTGCCATGTTTATGGCAGACTGCGTGCTCAGTGCCACGCTAATGGTAGACTGTGTGCTCAGTGCCACGGTAATGGCAGACTGCGTGCTCAGTGCCACGGTAATGGCAGACTGCGTGCTCAGTGCCACGGTAATGGCAGACTGCGTGCTCAGTGCCACGTTCATGGCAGACTGCGTGCTCAGTGCCATGTTTATGGCAGACTGCGTGCTCAGTGCCACGCTAATAGTAGACTGTGTGCTCAGTGCCACGGTAATGGCAGACTGCGTGCTCAGTGCCACGTTTATAGAAGACTGCGTGCTCAGTGCCACGTTTATGGCAGACTGCGTGCTCAGTGCCACGGTAATGGCAGACTGCGTGCTCAGTGCCACGTTCATGGCAGACTGCGTGCTCAGTGCCACGGTAATGGCAGACTGCGTGCTCAGTGCCACGGTAATGGCAGACTGCGTGCTCAGTGCCACGTTCATGGCAGACTGCGTGCTCAGTGCCATGTTTATGGCAGACTGCGTGCTCAGTGCCACGCTAATAGTAGACTGCGTGCTCAGTGCCACGGTAATGGCAGACTGCGTGCTCAGTGCCACGGTAATGGCAGACTGCGTGCTCGGTGCCACGTTCATGGCAGACTGCGTGCTCAGTGCCATGTTTATGGCAGACTGCGTGCTCAGTGCCACGTTAATGGTAGACTGTGTGCTCAGTGCCATGTTTATGGCAGACTGCGTGCACAGTGCCACGCTAATGGCAGACTGTGTGCTCAGTGCCACGTTTAAGGCAGACTGCGTGCTCAGTGCCACGCTAATGGCAGACTGTGTGCTCAGTGCCATGTTTATGGCAGACTGCGTGCTCAGTGCCACGTTTATGGCAGACTGCGTGCTCAGTGCCACGTTTATGGCAGACTGCGTGCTCAGTGCCTCGGTAATGGCAGACTGCGTGCTCAGTGCCACGTTTATAGAAGACTGCGTGCTCAGTGCCACGGTAATGGCAGACTGCGTGTTCAGTGCCACGTTTATGGCAGACTGCGTGCTCAGTGCCACGTTTATGGCAGACTGCGTGCTCAGTGCCACATTTATAGAAGACTGCGTGCTCAGTGCCACGGTAATGGCAGCCTGTGTGCTCAGTGCCACGTTTATAGAAGACTGCGTGCTCAGTGCCACGGTAATGGCAGACTGCGTGCTCAGTGCCACGGTAATGGCAGACTGTGTGCTCAGTGCCACGTTTATGGCAGACTGCATGCTCAGTGCCACGTTTATAGAAGACTGCGTGCTCAGTGCCACGTTTATAGAAGACTGCGTGCTCAGTGCCACGTTTATAAAAGACTGCGTGCTCAGTGCCACGTTTATGGCAGACTGCGTGCTCAGTGCCACGTTCATGGCAGACTGCATGCTCAGTGCCATGTTTATGGCAGACTGCGTGCTCAGTGCCACGCTAATGGTAGACTGTGTGCTCAGTGCCATGTTCATGGCAGACTGCGTGCTCAGTGCCATGTTTATGGCAGACTGCGTGCTCAGTGCCACGCTAATAGTAGACTGCGTGCTCAGTGCCACGGTAATGGCAGACTGCGTGCTCAGTGCCACGGTAATGGCAGACTGCGTGCTCAGTGCCACGGTAATGGCAGACTGCGTGCTCAGTGCCACGTTCATGGCAGACTGCATGCTCAGTGCCATGTTTATGGCAGACTGCGTGCTCAGTGCCACGCTAATGGTAGACTGTGTGCTCAGTGCCACGGTAATGGCAGACTGCGTGCTCAGTGCCACGGTAATGGCAGACTGCGTGCTCAGTGCCACGGTAATGGCAGACTGCGTGCTCAGTGCCACGTTCATGGCAGACTGCGTGCTCAGTGCCATGTTTATGGCAGACTGCGTGCTCAGTGCCACGCTAATAGTAGACTGTGTGCTCAGTGCCACGGTAATGGCAGACTGCGTGCTCAGTGCCACGTTTATAGAAGACTGCGTGCTCAGTGCCACGTTTATGGCAGACTGCGTGCTCAGTGCCACGGTAATGGCAGACTGCGTTCTCAGTGCCACGTTCATGGCAGACTGCGTGCTCAGTGCCACGGTAATGGCAGACTGCATGCTCAGTGCCACGGTAATGGCAGACTGCGTGCTCAGTGCCACGTTCATGGCAGACTGCGTGCTCAGTGCCATGTTTATGGCAGACTGCGTGCTCAGTGCCACGCTAATAGTAGACTGCGTGCTCAGTGCCACGGTAATAGTAGACTGCGTGCTCAGTGCCACGGTAATGGCAGACTGCGTGCTCAGTGCCACGGTAATGGCAGACTGCGTGCTCAGTGCCACGTTAATGGTAGACTGTGTGCTCAGTGCCACGGTAATGGCAGACTGTGTGCTCAGTGCCACGGTAATGGCAGACTGCGTGCTCAGTGCCACGGTAATGGCAGACTGCGTGCTCAGTGCCACGTTCATGGCAGACTGCATGCTCAGTGCCATGTTTATGGCAGACTGCGTGCTCAGTGCCACGCTAATGGTAGACTGTGTGCTCAGTGCCACGGTAATGGCAGACTGCGTGCTCAGTGCCACGGTAATGGCAGACTGCGTGCTCAGTGCCACGGTAATGGCAGACTGCGTGCTCAGTGCCACGTTCATGGCAGACTGCGTGCTCAGTGCCATGTTTATGGCAGACTGCGTGCTCAGTGCCACGCTAATAGTAGACTGTGTGCTCAGTGCCACGGTAATGGCAGACTGCGTGCTCAGTGCCACGTTTATAGAAGACTGCGTGCTCAGTGCCACGTTTATGGCAGACTGCGTGCTCAGTGCCACGGTAATGGCAGACTGCGTGCTCAGTGCCACGGTAATGGCAGACTGCGTGCTCAGTGCCACGGTAATGGCAGACTGCGTGCTCAGTGCCACGTTTATAGAAGACTGCGTGCTCAGTGCCACGGTAATGGCAGACTGCGTGCTCAGTGCCACGGTAATGGCAGACTGTGTGCTCAGTGCCACGTTTATGGCAGACTGCATGCTCAGTGCCACGTTTATAGAAGACTGCGTGCTCAGTGCCACGTTTATAGAAGACTGCGTGCTCAGTGCCACGTTTATAAAAGACTGCGTGCTCAGTGCCACGTTTATGGCAGACTGCGTGCTCAGTGCCACGGTAATGGCAGACTGCGTGCTCAGTGCCACGGTAATGGCAGACTGCGTGCTCGGTGCCACGTTCATGGCAGACTGCGTGCTCAGTGCCATGTTTATGGCAGACTGCGTGCTCAGTGCCACGTTAATGGTAGACTGTGTGCTCAGTGCCACGGTAATGGCAGACTGTGTGCTCAGTGCCACGGTAATGGCAGACTGCGTGCTCAGTGCCACGGTAATGGCAGACTGCGTGCTCAGTGCCACGTTCATGGCAGACTGCATGCTCAGTGCCATGTTTATGGCAGACTGCGTGCTCAGTGCCACGCTAATGGTAGACTGTGTGCTCAGTGCCACGGTAATGGCAGACTGCGTGCTCAGTGCCACGGTAATGGCAGACTGCGTGCTCAGTGCCACGGTAATGGCAGACTGCGTGCTCAGTGCCACGTTCATGGCAGACTGCGTGCTCAGTGCCATGTTTATGGCAGACTGCGTGCTCAGTGCCACGCTAATAGTAGACTGTGTGCTCAGTGCCACGGTAATGGCAGACTGCGTGCTCAGTGCCACGTTTATAGAAGACTGCGTGCTCAGTGCCACGTTTATGGCAGACTGCGTGCTCAGTGCCACGGTAATGGCAGACTGCGTGCTCAGTGCCACGTTCATGGCAGACTGCGTGCTCAGTGCCACGGTAATGGCAGACTGCGTGCTCAGTGCCACGGTAATGGCAGACTGCGTGCTCAGTGCCACGTTCATGGCAGACTGCGTGCTCAGTGCCATGTTTATGGCAGACTGCGTGCTCAGTGCCACGCTAATAGTAGACTGCGTGCTCAGTGCCACGGTAATGGCAGACTGCGTGCTCAGTGCCACGGTAATGGCAGACTGCGTGCTCGGTGCCACGTTCATGGCAGACTGCGTGCTCAGTGCCATGTTTATGGCAGACTGCGTGCTCAGTGCCACGTTAATGGTAGACTGTGTGCTCAGTGCCACGGTAATGGCAGACTGTGTGCTCAGTGCCACGGTAATGGCAGACTGCGTGCTCAGTGCCACGGTAATGGCAGACTGCGTGCTCAGTGCCACGTTCATGGCAGACTGCATGCTCAGTGCCATGTTTATGGCAGACTGCGTGCTCAGTGCCACGCTAATGGTAGACTGTGTGCTCAGTGCCACGGTAATGGCAGACTGCGTGCTCAGTGCCACGGTAATGGCAGACTGCGTGCTCAGTGCCACGGTAATGGCAGACTGCGTGCTCAGTGCCATGTTTATGGCAGACTGCGTGCTCAGTGCCACGCTAATAGTAGACTGTGTGCTCAGTGCCACGGTAATGGCAGACTGCGTGCTCAGTGCCACGTTTATAGAAGACTGCGTGCTCAGTGCCACGTTTATGGCAGACTGCGTGCTCAGTGCCACGGTAATGGCAGACTGCGTGCTCAGTGCCACGGTAATGGCAGACTGCGTGCTCAGTGCCACGGTAATGGCAGACTGCGTGCTCAGTGCCACGTTCATGGCAGACTGCGTGCTCAGTGCCATGTTTATGGCAGACTGCGTGCTCAGTGCCACGTTAATGGTAGACTGTGTGCTCAGTGCCACGGTAATGGCAGACTGTGTGCTCAGTGCCATGTTTATGGCAGACTGTGTGGTCAGTGCCACGCTAATGGTAGACTGTGTGCTCAGTGCCACGGTAATGGCAGACTGTGTGCTCAGTGCCACGGTAATGGCAGACTGCGTGCTCAGTGCCACGGTAATGGCAGACTGCGTGCTCAGTGCCACGTTCATGGCAGACTGCATGCTCAGTGCCATGTTTATGGCAGACTGCGTGCTTAGTGCCACGCTAATGGTAGACTGTGTGCTCAGTGCCACGGTAATGGCAGACTGCGTGCTCAGTGCCACGGTAATGGCAGACTGCGTGCTCAGTGCCACGGTAATGGCAGACTGCGTGCTCAGTGCCACGTTCATGGCAGACTGCGTGCTCAGTGCCATGTTTATGGCAGACTGCGTGCTCAGTGCCACGCTAATAGTAGACTGTGTGCTCAGTGCCACGGTAATGGCAGACTGCGTGCTCAGTGCCACGTTTATAGAAGACTGCGTGCTCAGTGCCACGTTTATGGCAGACTGCGTGCTCAGTGCCACGGTAATGGCAGACTGCGTGCTCAGTGCCACGTTCATGGCAGACTGCGTGCTCAGTGCCACGTTCATGGCAGACTGCGTGCTCAGTGCCACGGTAATGGCAGACTGCGTGCTCAGTGCCACGTTCATGGCAGACTGCGTGCTCAGTGCCATGTTTATGGCAGACTGCGTGCTCAGTGCCACGCTAATAGTAGACTGCGTGCTCAGTGCCACGGTAATGACAGACTGCGTGCTCAGTGCCACGGTAATGGCAGACTGCGTGCTCGGTGCCACGTTCATGGCAGACTGCGTGCTCAGTGCCATGTTTATGGCAGACTGCGTGCTCAGTGCCACGTTAATGGTAGACTGTGTGCTCAGTGCCACGGTAATGGCAGACTGTGTGCTCAGTGCCACGGTAATGGCAGACTGCGTGCTCAGTGCCACGGTAATGGCAGACTGCGTGCTCAGTGCCACGTTCATGGCAGACTGCATGCTCAGTGCCATGTTTATGGCAGACTGCGTGCTCAGTGCCACGCTAATGGTAGACTGTGTGCTCAGTGCCACGGTAATGGCAGACTGCGTGCTCAGTGCCACGGTAATGGCAGACTGCGTGCTCAGTGCCACGGTAATGGCAGACTGCGTGCTCAGTGCCATGTTTATGGCAGACTGCGTGCTCAGTGCCACGCTAATAGTAGACTGTGTGCTCAGTGCCACGGTAATGGCAGACTGCGTGCTCAGTGCCATGTTTATAGAAGACTGCGTGCTCAGTGCCACGTTTATGGCAGACTGCGTGCTCAGTGCCACGGTAATGGCAGACTGCGTGCTCAGTGCCACGGTAATGGCAGACTGCGTGCTCAGTGCCACGTTCATGGCAGACTGCGTGCTCAGTGCCATGTTTATGGCAGACTGCGTGCTCAGTGCCACGGTAATGGCAGACTGTGTGCTCAGTGCCACGGTAATGGCAGACTGTGTGCTCAGTGCCACGGTAATGGCAGACTGTGTGCTCAGTGCCACGGTAATGGCAGACTGCGTGCTCAGTGCCACGTTCATGGCAGACTGCGTGCTCAGTGCCATGTTTATGGCAGACTGCGTGCTCAGTGCCACGGTAATGGCAGACTGTGTGCTCAGTGCCACGGTAATGGCAGACTGTGTGCTCAGTGCCACGGTAATGGCAGACTGTGTGCTCAGTGCCACGGTAATGGCAGACTGTGTGCTCAGTGCCACGGTAATGGCAGACTGCGTGCTCAGTGCCACGTTTATGGCAGACTGCGTGCTCAGTGCCACGGTAATGGCAGACTGCGTGCTCAGTGCCACGGTAATGGCAGACTGTGTGCTCAGTGCCACGGTAATGGCAGACTGCGTGCTCAGTGCCACGGTAATGGCAGACTGCGTGCTCAGTGCCACGGTAATGTCAGACTGCGTGCTTTTCAAATGCTAATTTCAGAGTCCCCTAGATAATATTGAAGGAGAGTCCTGATTTTAATAAAGTCAAGGGGGTGGAAATATCATGCAGTCTCTCTTCTTGCTTTATTGTGCGCAGCACTCAACAGTCACGACAAGACGAGTAATCCTGCTCCCCTTGGCAGGAAGTATTGGCACAAACCAAGGACACCCCCACCTATAAACAGCACTGGGCTTGTAATAAAATGAGCAATAACTACAATAGTGAATTTGTTTGTGAAAGAAAAATGGTTACACCCATGGAGAGCACAGATCTCGAGTTGTCCAGGTGTGAGTAGTTCACGCAGCCTTCTCTTTGCATTTTGGTACTTACAGATATACATTTGTAATCCGCATTGGAAACTGCACAGCCTGGGGCAGCGGGAGTGAACCCCTAATATCCGAGTCCAGCCCTGGCCAGGTGTTCTAGCCGGGGGAGCGCCCCCTTGCCCTACTCAAGACCCACTTCCATGTGGGCGGGGGCGGCTGTGCATTCGGTTTCTGTCCCATTATAAGTCAATAAATCATGGGTTGGAGATTAGTTTCAGCTGCTCTGCGGTCTGTGGTGGGCTGACTGCCTTTCCTGTGTCTTAAGACAGAATAATGCAGGCTGCTGATATAGATTCAGTTTCTTCCCACGTGCCTTTCTCTAAAAGCCCCGCCCCCCCCCCCCCCCCCCAGCGCCCAAAGTGAACTTTCTATCAAATTTCAAGGGTAATTTTTTTGAGTGAGACCCAGCCTGGGGAGAGTTTATATGTTTTGTGCAGGAGATGTCTGTGACCTCCTCCCCAAGAGCAAAGACTTTGAGAGCGACGACTGAACGATTTTTGGTGTTCCAGGTAAAGTGACATTTTGCCCTTTGGGAGCACCACATCTCCTAGGAGGAAGGCCATTGTTGAAATCTGGCTCCTATTTGCAGCTTCCTATCGTGATGTCATAAGGCAGTGACTCATGTACATCATATATCCTGAGTTTTCAGGCAGTTTGGGGTTTTAATTTGCAGTAATCAGAATTTTCTAAGATATATGAAATCCTGAACTTTCACTATAGACAATATAGGGGACTAGACCAGCTGGCCCTACAACTGTCTCCCCCATTCCCAGCATACTACTAGCACACACACGATTAAACTGTAAAAGTGAGGCAACAGACTTGGACCTGTGACGGAACCTTTGAGAACAGGGCGGTAAGGCGCCCAAACTGAGACAGCACTGTGAGGCCCTACTAATGACAATACATAACTCTTCAAATCTTTGCAACGTAACCAAGCTATATTGCTAAGCACTCCTCTGATGTTTTTCTGTGAAGTCCTTGCCCAACATCTTGTTGCATACAAACGCTTAGGGTTGCCGCCGGTCTCCATGTTGTCGTGATACCATTGGCATAGATAGAGCTTTTTCTGCCCAGGGCGGTGCCAAAGAACGACAGACGACGACAAGGAAAAATAAAATGTAAAAGAATGTATCTCGCACTCACCAAAATTCAACACCCCACCCGCCACCCCGAAAAAAAGTGACGCCCTGGGCTGACCCACCCCCCTAGATCCGGGGGGGAGTTGGGGGATGAAGCTGTGTTTCAATTGCTGTCCTTTCTGTTGCAAGTCATTGTGGGATGTCAGTGGTTGTACTACTAAAAATAGACCCCCCCACATATAGGGAGCTGCACATTTGCTATCCTTTACTCCACATCTACGTACCTTGAAGATATAAATGTACCACAGATGTACAGACATGTGAATTAAGGTATACAAATTCGAGACTGACTTACCTGTTGATGTTTCATGTTCTATATTTTCTCCTCAATGTTGTGCCCCATCTGTATTTTGGTGTCAATATTCGGGGTGTACCCATGGTTAATTTGGTATTTCCCCGGACAGTCCCTGTTTTCTAAGGATTGTCCAGTGTCCCAACGCTTTTACTAATTTTGAAATATATGTCCCTGTTTTTGGAACATAGTCCGAGTCATCATGTAAAGCAGAATAAAAATGCATTCTTGTTTTCACGCGGCGGCTCTGAAGTCTGAAATTAGTTATCTGCTTTTTTCGTGCATTCTGGCGTTTCCCACGTGGAGGTTTCAAATGACATTCAGAATGCCAATCTTATTGTGGAGAACACTCCCTAATTGACAGCTACCCATCTATAATCTTAAATAACAATGCAACAGTGCTGCTGAGCATTATGCTGACGTACTGCATCCCCGCTCTCCTATAGTCCCCCATGCACATTATGTGTTTCAGGAAATCATTTTTCAGCTAGAGTCAGTTGACAGCGCTTGTCTCACTAAGCCATCTTCCCAGATTATTGCAGGCAGAGACCTACCTATCTGGTTCACAGCCATAGATTCATAATATGAATGGATGGATGAATGGATGGATGGATGGTCGGTCGGTTTATGATTACATGCTAGTCCCTTGGTAACTTCTGCTTGGAACGTTCAAGTATGCAGTGTCGCGGGAGCGGTTTTTGACTTGAAGTCCCCCCTTTCCTTCATTATGCATTAATTGCTGGAGAAGGTCTATTTGCCCTGGGGATCTCTGATGGTACTGCAGGGATCTGGAAGATTCTGCTAAGTGGGGACAAGGAAGGACGTGAACCCATCTAGGACCATCCACCATGTCTCTAGGCGGGGCTAGGACAGTAGTGTTCTGTGGCACATCAAAAGCTGCAGAAAAAGTGTCAACTATACAGCAGTTCACAAAGAGGAATATACAATACATAGTCTAGGCTTATGCGTTGCGTCACACAGAAACAAACAAAGAAATATAAACAAATGATGGACGGAATCCTGACAATGCAAACCTTCTCCCCAGTCACAAGATCTGGGTTAAATCCATCGTTCTTTTGCCCACTATGCCACCCCAGTTTGGAGACAGCCATATGCAAATCAGTCTTGACCCTGCTCCCCATGGGAACAGTCCAGACTGTACTGCCAGGCTAGGCCCTCCCTGGACCAGAAACAAGCATCCTAGGACCGGTTTCAGGGTATTACTCTTCTTGAGCCAGGCTAGCTTGAATCCAGTGGCCATACAACAGCCATGGATTAATAGTATGAATTGATGGATGGGTGGATGGGTGGAACAGTGGATGGATGGGTGGATTGGTGGATGGAGGGATGGATGGGTGGATTGGTGGATAGATGGATGGAGGGATGGATGGGTGGATCAGTGGATGGATGGATGGATGGATGGATGGATGGGTGGATTGGTGGATGGATGGAGGGATGAATGGATGGATGGATGGGTGGATGGATGGATGGATGGATGGATGGATGGATGGATGGATGGTCTTTTGTCAATGTTAGTCCCTTGGTAACTTCGGCCCGGAACGTTCAAGTTTGCAGAGTGGCGGGAGGGGTTTTTGACTTGAAGTCCCTCCTTTCCTTCATTATGCATTAATCGCTGAGGAGAGTAGGTCTGTACGCCGTAGGGATCTCTGATGGTACTGCAGGGATCTGGAAGATTCTGCGAGGTTCAGACAAGGAAGGATGCGCACCCATCCAGGACCCTACTTCTAGGTCTCTAGACAAGGCCAGGATAGTAGTGTTCCGTGGTCCAGCACCTCAAAAGCTGCAGAAAGACTGTAAACTATACAGAAGTTCACAAAGAGGAATATACAATACATAGTTTAGGTTTATGCGTTGCGTCATACACAAACAAACAAAGAAATGTAAACAAATGATGGACGGAATCCTGACAATGCAAACCTTCTCCCCAGTCAAAAGATCTGGGTTAAATCCATCGTTCTTTTGCCCACTATGTCATCCCAGTTTGGGCACAGCCATACGCAAATCCCCCTTGGGAACAGTCCAGACCGAACGGCCAGGCTAGACCCTCCCTATACCGAAAACAAGCATCCTGGGACCGGTTTCAGGGTATTACCCTTCTTGAGCCAGGCTTGCTTGAATCCAGTGGCCACACAACAGCCATGGATTAATAGTATGAATTGATGGATGGGTGGATGGGTGGAACAGTGGATGGATGGATGGATGGATGGATTGGTGGATGGATGGATGGAGGGATGGATGGGTGGATCAGTGGATGGATGGATGGATGGGTGGATTGGTGGATGGATGGATGGATGGATGGATGGGTGGATTGGTGGATGGATGGATTGAGGGATGGATGGCTGGATCAGTGGCTGGATGGATGGATGGGTGGATTGGTGGATGGATGGGTGGATTGGTGGGTGGATGGATGGATGGATGGTCTTTTGTCATTGCTAGTCCCTTGGTAACTTCGGCCTGGAACGTTCAAGTTTGCAGAGTGGCGGGAGGGTTTTTTGACTTGAAGTCTCTCCTTTCCTTCATTATGCATTAATCGCTGAGGAGAGTAGGTCTGCACGCCGTAGGGATCTCTGATGGTACTGCAGGGATCTGGAAGATTCTGCGAGGTTCAGACAAGGAAGGATGCACACCCATCCAGGACCATACTTCTAGGTCTCTAGACAAGGCCAGGATAGTAGTGTTCCATGGTCCAGCTGTCAACTATACAGCAGTTCACAAAGAGGAATATACAATATATAGTTTTGGTTTGTGTTTTGCGTCATTCACAAACTGACAAAGTATAAATAATGGATGTATGACATTACAACGCATGCTTTTACCACGCATGCTTTTACATCGCAGTTTTTACAACGCATACCATTACAACGCATAGCGCATTGGCGTGCTGGATAGTGAATAGTTTAATTTACTATTCCAACTCCAGTCCCCGTGGACACTAGGGAAGGTGTTGGATAGTAAATTAAATCTATTCCCTATCCTAGAGGGCCCCCCAGCGCAATGCGTTGTAATGGTTTGCGTTGTAAAAGTTGCAATGTAAAAGCACTGCGTGGTAAAAGTTGCGTTGTAAAGGATGTTTCCCATAAATCATGTATCACTAGGATTATGCTTTGCATCATTCTACTATATAACCTGTACTGGTGGCGGTGCTTTCCTGGTAATGTGCTTAGTAAAGTTATGCTGTACTCATAGACATTAGAGCTAAGAACGCTATTCAGTGTGTGCCATACATCCATACAAAAACCCATTTTTTATACATTTGAGCCCACATTTCGGTCCAAGGTGGCCAGGCTCAGCCCAACCCCAGTGCCACATTGTTCTGTTGTGATGTGCAGGGGCCCAAAGTGTTGCCGAGTGCCGGGAACGGTGAATCCCACAGCTGCCGCGTCTTGGTTCCACCTCATGCCTCTTCCTTCCACTACCCTATGCTTCTTGTCTCTTTATTTCACGGACACAAGTGCTTTTTCACCACTATCGCCCTTTGCAACTTGTTTTATTCCTTCTTCTTTCTTTCCTCCCTTTCTCTCTCTTTCTCTGGGTAAAATCCTGATGACAAAATCAGTCCCAGTCTCCAAAAATAACTGCGGGTGCCCCTGGCACAAATTAAGAACATCACTTAATGTGGGCACCATCTGTAATTGGTTGCCCTTTAGTCTAGGCCCTACTATTAAAAACATGAATGAAGCTGAAAGAAAAGTAAATCACATGATATATGGAAAACGTTTATTTTAATATTATACATTTTACCTATGCTGATGCAGAGCAGTTTGAATTTGGGGAAGACTTTAATGTTATGGAAATGATTTGCCCTACGATTACTCTCATGATTAATTATGCATCCAAATAATTCTATCATAATATAATATAATATCATGATATAAAGTAGATTAGAACCTTGGAATGTCGAGAGCTCCATGAAGACAAAAGTGGCTCCGGGCTTATAATGGCCGGTAGAAGCCCGGAGCTCCAACAGTTGATGTTTGTTTCTCTCCTTTTCCCTTTTTAATTTAGAACATTCTACCTTCGGTTGGTGAAATGTTCTATTAGCCTTATAGCCCTTCTGCCTCAGGCTATACCTGTCATTAAAGGCCCTCAACCTCGTTATAGGGGATCAGGGCCTTTAATAGCGGGCTATAAAGCTAAATTGAGTTTTCAGATTCATAAATGTACCTCTGGCCCACCATGAAATGTATACATTTTCTCCAGCTATAACAATTCACATTGCAAAGTTGGTTACTCGCTGGTTTAATGATATGTTACAATATCAAATGTCCCTTCTGAAAAGGGTCTAGTCCTGTGGTTTGGCCTTTCCCCAAGTAGACTCTCACATCCATCTCTGCCCAGTCACTCTGAGGGCTGAGATCTCGGTTTCAGTGGAGCTGTCACGAAAATGAAGCCACAGAGCAATTTCACTGAAGTTGGAACTTTTAGAGTGAAGGGTACATTCATTTAGGTGTATGCTGCAGGTAAATAAACGGCGTGATCGCTCCGGCAGGGAATAGACGCAGAGTCAGACAGGGTAAAGCTGGTCTTAAAACATGCTAATTAACCCCAGAGATACATGACTTTGAGGAGAACATGTGAGCTGCAGTTTACCAACAAGTGTCTGCAGTAAGCACATTAACCACCTGAGAGATGTCACTTGGTTGGGTGCAGATACATGCCTGCACACAAGGAGCCCCCATCGCAAAGCCTTGGTGATGAATGACGTCAGTAGCCCCGATGTAAAACTTTATAATGTTTGCAATGAATCTAAAAGAGGGCGATGGAGCACAGCACACTGGGAAATGCGAAGGAAGATGGGAGGACATATAGACATCTTTCATCCATGAAGGTAAGAGTAACGTTTTAGAAGTAGATGCCTGCCTTATGATGTTGGTCCGGACTAAATAATGGATTTGTAACAGGAGCAGAAAAGTCTACCTCAAATAAACATATGCAAGAAGTATGCAGGTACAAGTGAGTTACAGCTGGGGCGGGTCATATAGTCTTATCTTAAAAAAAAAAAAGCCCATTTCACGTTGTAGCCGACCCCAGCAGCATTAACCCCTGTCGCTCCCTTGCATTCATCCTTTACCAACGAGGATCCCTTGCCCCCTGTTCTTTTTTTTTGTCTCCAAAAAGACTTACCTTCTGGTTTTTTTCCTTCATGATGGAGCCAGGGGGCTGTCAGTTGCGTTGCTTATACCGGTGGACCCCCTGGCTCAGGGCACAAGTCCTATAAAAAGAAGTGGGGGGACTGACAATATGCAAATGACCTTATGACGTCACGTGCTGAACATGTCCCTGTGTCTGAAAATGACACCGGGACACGTTCTGCATATTTCTGTGGGGCCCAGCTTCTTGGCAGGGGGGACGGCGTCCACCCTGTGAAAAGAGTGGACCTGCGTGTACCCCTGACTCGAGCCCTCCCCCTGCTTGGTGGTGTCTTCCACGTAGCAGGGTAGGATCGCTATCGGCAGTCTTCGGACGGAGTCCGGTGGTGCATCAGTAGCTGGGGCTGTGCTTTCGGGTCGACGTCTCTGATGAGGCAGGGCGCATTTCGGGGTGTTTTTTGATTTTGAAGGACAGTCGGAGCGGGTTTTGTTGCCTGTTTTTCTGTGTTCCTATTGTGGGTATTGCCTGGGAGGATTGTGTTGGTCTCTGGTCAAGGCACTGCCGGCATCCCCACTTTTGTGTTTTTTAATGGGGCTCCATTTAGAATGTGTCGCTGTGGCCTGGCGTTTGTGGTCTGTGACTCTTGCCCTACGGGTTCGGTCTTTCGTCGCTGGCTCGTGCTCATTTTCGAAGATGGCATTGGCACTTCCATTGTTGAAGGTTGGGCCTATGGGCATACCACCCTAAAACCACCTGATCTCATCTGATCTCAGAAGTTGAGCAGGGTCAGGCCTGGTTTGTACATGGATGGGAGACCACTTGGGAATACCAGATGCTTCACGATATTTCATACATCATGTAGCAGTTATACATTTTGTTACGAAGATAATTTAAAATAAAAGGGGAAAAAACAAGAAAAGAAAATTGATGCGAAAAAGGATATGGGATCCAGTCTGCATAATGTATCTCGAGTCCAGGTGTGGGGTTGATGCCCCTTATGTCTGGGATGGAATGCTAGCCTTGGTTTGAGCCGCAGCTGCGTGTGGCCTTCAGACTGTATGTTGATGGTCTATTGTTGTGTCCGCACCCGTGGCTGTTTTTTAGGTCGTGGATCCTTCAGCATTTGGATCCGGATGGCTCCCTCTACTTCCTCTGGGTGCGCAGAAGTGATATGGGTTCCTCTGGTTTCTGTGTTGGGTCACAGAATGTTGTCCTCTCTGTGAGAGTAGAGGTGGTTCTGTGTAGGCTCTTGGCACTCGATTATTGTTGGGCGGTCTGACTCAGTTGTCTGTTTCTATTTTGTTTGCTATGTCCTCATTGTGTAAGTAGGTAGGTGAGGGAGGTAATGCGTCCATTACCTATCGATAATGGAATTACTGCTAGTTCTTCTCCTACGCCTTCCTTCCTGGTCCCTCCCGGTACGGACTAACTGAGTGTCTGGGTTGGCTTGAGGAGGGGGTGAGGGGTGTTTCTATGTTGAAGAGGGAGGGGTCTACTGGAGGCAAGAGAGCCTCATTGGTTAAGTAGGAAGGCGAGGGAGTAGGACTAGGAAGAATGCGAAAACCAGTAAGTAATGGACGCATTATGTCATCAATAGGGAGAAAATATTGGTAAAACACAGAAAAAGCCGGGTGGGTGTGTGTTAAGGTTTCCTACGCCCAAGAATGGTGATAGGAGTTACTGGGCTGAAGTCAAAACCTAATTTGCTGTTGGAGTGCTCCACAATCATTAACAAAAGGCTAGTGTTTCTCGCACTTTGCACCACGTGGCACTTGTGCACAAATGCTACTTCTGCACCAGGCCTTACCTAGGCACTAGCCCTGTACTGTGGAAGAATTGTGCACCGCTGATTAATTAAATGAATGACCGCTATTTGACTATGTAGTGTCCCCACCAAGAAAAGCCTAAAAAATGGACCAGAAGTTTAAAACCCAATGTGCGGCGTCAGCAATATAATTTGCCAGCAGGAAGGGGGCAGGTATTGATACATTTAATGGTTATTGTAAAAAATATTATATAAAAAATTCTCAATCTCATTTACCAAACGCTTCAACAATTTTTTTTAAACTCAAAACACAGAAAACCGCTATTGAGTTGTACTTACTTGATGAGATGTGGTTAAATCTGATGCAAACATATATTTTAAAATCTTAGCTAAAAGTACGAGAATGTATTCACTAAATGGACCTTGTCTAATGCAGCGGGCTGTATTAAAAGCAGACATGTAGTAGAATGTGTGCTCTAAACGGTAAACGTAAGGAAGATGAAAAACTCTGCCTGCTTTCGGGTTTCAATTTCACAGTGCTGTAAAGAACATGTGTTACTAATCCAAATGTTGGCAGAGTAGTCTGTGCCTACCCCACTTTCAGAACCTTCCCAAACAGGAAGTTATGTACCAGGAGGAGGGGATGTTTGGCTTTAAACAAATCAAAACAGGAGCTGACGAAGCAATTATGGCCAGTTGTGGTGATGCCTGACCCACAGCCACCGAGACAAGGTATTCACCTCAAAGTAAAGTCATTGATAGGGGATTTTTTTTCTTTCTAGATTGAGTCAGAGGCGCATAGCGTCTCCAAAAGCTGATATATCAGTGTCTCCTAAAAAACTCTACATTTTCATACACACTAACTACTACAATTATATGGTAATCGCGTACATCCCAACCCCACCCTTTAATCCAAGATTTAGGATGACGGAATACATGTCTGTTTTCAGGATATCCACATAAAAATAAATTTACATAGAAAAAAAAAATTTAAATGCATTTACACAGTCGTTGGTTATCCTCAAAATTGTGCACGGGTGTGCCTTTCCTGGTTCTCTGCTGGGCTAAAGATGCTATCCTGGTCCCCTGCTGGGCTGAAGACCTCTGCTGGGCTAAAGATGCTATTCTGGTCCTATGCTGGGCTGAAGATGCTGTCTTGGTCCTGTTCTGGGATAAAGATGCTATCCTGATCCTCTACTGTGCTGACGATGCTAGCCATGCTGATAGAGGAGCTCAATCCTGATGCCCTCTTTCTGACAGAGACATGGCTCCAGCTAGAAACTGATCCTGTTACAGTATGGGCCACCCCCCAAGGCTACACCCTTAAGCGACTGGACCGCCTGACAGACAGAGGTGGTGGGTTGGCCATCATTTATAGAGATAACTATAGATGTTGTGTCACTTCCTCCACTACGCCAGTCTGTGAGAGTCTACACTTTACTCTCGAATTTTCTCCTACCACCACCTTTTCTGGTATTTTAGTTTATCGACCACCTGGTACCCCTAGCGATTTCGTCACCAATATGACGGATATAGCTGCCAACCTAGTACTAACCTCGGCAAATTTTACCTTGCTGGGCGACTTGAATCTGCATCTTGACGATCCGCTTGATTCAGCAGCTAACAGCCTTCGATCGAACCTCCAGGCCATTGACTTGTCCCAAAAAGGTTTCCACCCAACCCATACCAAGGGACATCTTCTAGACCACATCTATAGCAATCTAGATAGCCTAACTGCCGAGGCACCCATACCACTGCCCTGGACTGACCATTTTTTAATACCCTTTACATGGTCCACAAGCACCCCTCCCACCTTACAAAATCACAATAAACACTGGGGAATAAAATGGACCTCGCTTCCGCTTCCCGAATGGAAATTGGCTCTCACCGAACACCCACCCCAGAAGGTGACTAATCCTAACACAGCCACTGTCAATTTTGACAACTGGATTTCTAGTACCCTTGATCAAGTCCTTCCGAAGGCTCCCCTGCAATCGATAAAACGATCCAAAGTCGCCCCCTGGTACTCTCCTGCTCTTAGAACTATGAAACAATCCTGCTGCAAACTTGAGAGAACCTGGAGACAAGAGCACTCTCAACTAAAGAAGGTAGAGTATAGAGCTGCAATAAAGCTCTATAAAAATGAAATAAAATCTGCACAAGCCCAGTTTTACGAATGCAAAATTAATCTTGCCACAAACTCCCCTAAAGAAATTTTTTAAATTGCTAAATCTTTAATTCCCCCCCCCCCCTGAGCGTCTGTCATCTGACGGCGCACAAACCCGCTGTAACAACTTAGCCACTTTCTTCTCTCAGAAGATCCAGGTCATCTATTCCTCATTTACCACTGGTAGTGGGGACCTGGAATTGACCTCCACAACAGATCCTGAATTTCCCGCCCCCTGTCTGTTGGACAAAATCCCACTCCTTGACTCCATCACATTAGATAGAATGATCCCCAAAGTCACCTCGGGATCTCCGAATGACCCAGCACCTCCGCAGGCTTTAACTAAGGTCTTTGATGCCATTCGCCCGGTCATTCTGGTTGTCCTCAATGCCTCTATCACTTCCAACTCCGTCCCAGCCCCATGGAAGTGTGCGATGGTCAAAGCCTTATTGAAAAAGCCTACCTTGGACCAGAACAACATGGCCAATTTTCGCCCAATCTCCTTGCTTCCCTGGATGAGCAAACTACTTGAGAGGCACGTCAATAACATCTTAGTAGATTATTTAGAATCTAATAATCTGCTACGTGTCTCTCAGACCGGGTTTCGCCCTCAGCACGGCACTGAAACTGCCCTTTTAGCAGTTACGGAAGAAGCTAGAACTGTGCTGGACCGGTGAGGAAAAGCTGCCATTATACTACTCGATCTCAGTGCCGCGTTCGACACGGTTAACCATGCCAGACTATTATATCGTCTGAAGGGCATGGGCGTGTCGGGCGCGGCTCTGGAATGGCTGACCTCCTTCCTGGATGAGCGATTCTTCCAGGTGTGTGAGGGCGAGACAGTCTCCCCCAAGCATCCACTCAGCTGTGGGGTTCCCCAGGGCTCCTCCCTGAGCCCCACTCTTTTTAATGCCTACATGCAACCTCTAGAAAAGATAGTTCATCCCTTCGGTGTGCGTATTGTCACCTACGCCGACGATACCCAACTAGTGGTCTCTCTGGACCATACTGAGGGGTCATCCAACACCCTAGGCCCCTGTCTAGAGGCTGTTGCTGAGTGGATGCAATCTTCTTGTCTCAAACTCAACGGGGAGAGGACGGAGATTATGCTACTGGGCAACCCCCCACTGACCACCTTAGCCTCCATCTGGCCCACATGTCTCGGTCTTCCTCCCCCCCCCCAAAACCCAGATAAAGAGCCTTGGAATCTGGCTCGATAAAGCGCTAGACTGTTCGGTCCAAGCGACCAAAACTGCCTCTACATGTGTCGGGCTAATGAAAATACTCCGTATCAGGGCCTGGACCATGGCTCTCCTCGCCTGGAATGGAAGTAGGGGGAGCCCTACTTCCATTCCAGGCGAGGAGAGTCATGGTCCAGGCCCTGATACTCTCCCGCCTAGATTATGGAAATGCGTTATACATAGGAGCTCTGGCAGCAGTGACCAACAGGCTTCAAGTCACGCAAAACTGTGCCGCCCAATTACTGTTCAATATTCCCCGCTGGCAGTCAGCCAAGAAAGCCCTAAAAGAACTCCACTGGCTTCCAGTGGCCGCCAGAGCACAGTTCAAGGCCATGTGCATTCTGCACAAATCCTTCCACCGAACAGGCCCTACCATCTTGTTCCCCTTAGTTGTGCCCTACGCTCCGACAAGAGCCCTCCGCTCTAGCTCACTGCATCTCGCAACTACTACCAAAATTAACAAAGCCCGATGAGGCGGCCGCTCCTTTTCCCACACCGCCACGAGGCTCTGGAATTCTCTCCCCCTAGTCCTTAGAGAGAATAATAACCGGATGTCATTTAGGAAAGCTCTGAAAACTCATCTATTTGCAAAAACGTGCTGATCCACCCTATAGCTTGCCACAGTAACCAGTCAAAGCGCTGCGAGGCCTCCGGGTAGTTACGCGCTATATAAGTGCAATTTTTCATTTCATTTCATCCTGGTCCTCCGCTGGGCTAAAGATGCTATCCTGGTCCTCTGCCGGGCTACAGTTGCTATACTGGTCCTCTGCCGGGCTACAGTTGCTATCCTGGTCCTCTGCTGGGCTGAAGATGTTATCCTGGTCCCCTGCTGGGCTGAAGATGCTGTCTTGGTCCCCTGCTGGGCTGAAGATGCTATCCTGGTCCTCTGCTGGGCTGAAGATGCTATCCTGGTCATTTTCTGGGATGAAGATGCTATACTGGTCCTCTGCTGGGCTACATATGCTATCCTGGTCCCCTGATGGGCTGAAGATGCTATCCTGGTCCCCTGCTGGGCTGAAGATGCTATCCTGGTCCCCTACTGGGCTGAAGATGCTATCCTGGTCCTTTTCTGGGATGAAGATGCTATACTGGTCCTCTGCTGGGCTACAGATGCTTTCCTGGTCCCCTGCTGGGCTGAAGATGCTATCCTGGTCCCCTGCTGGGCTGAAGATGCTATCTTGGTCCCCTGCTGGGCTGAAGATGCTATCTTGGTCCTCTGCTGGGCTGAAGATGCTATCTTGGTCCTCTGCTGGGCTGAAGATGCTATCCTGGTCCTTTTCTGGGATGAAGATGCTATACTGGTCCTCTGCTGGGCTACAGATGCTTTCCTGGTCCCCTGCTGGGCTGAAGATGCTATCCTGGTCCCCTGCTAGGCTGAAGATGCTATCTTGGTCCCCTGCTGGGCTGAAGATGCTATCTTGGTCCTCTGCTGGGCTGAAGATGCTATCTTGGTCCCCTGCTGGGCTGAAGATGCTATCTTGGTCCCCTGCTGGGCTGAAGATGCTATCCTGGTCCCCTGCTGGGCTGAAGATGCTATCCTGGTTCCCTGCTGGGCTGAAGGTGCTATCTTGGTCCCCTGCTGGGCTGAAGATGCTATCTTGGTCCCCTGCTGGGCTGAAGTTGCTATCTTGGTCCTGTTCTGGGATGAAGATGCTATCCTGGTCCTCTGCTGGGCTAAAGATGCTCTCCTGGTCCTTTTCTGGGATGAAGATGCCACTGAAATCTATATGAATGATCCCACCAACACCTCCTGCTACCACTGTTCCCGATGCAAAGAGCCTGTGGAAAAGCACAGGTGGTGTACTTCAACACAACGGGCCACCTTTCCAGCCTAAACACCAACCCTGATGGAGCAACAGAGGAAAATATCCATTAAAAAAGATGGCCGGCCTCACATTTGGACCTCCAGGGTAGGCAGGCGCCATCTAGGTTGCTCCATCGTAACGTTGGCATACGAAGGCCAAACTTTCTTAGTGTCACCTGGCCAAGATGGACTTGATCCAGGAGGGGGTGTGGTGGTCGTGGCACAATCCCACGTCTTAGAGGGGTGCACTCTTCTCACCCCCACAAATCTTCTGAATGCCTTTCTTTGTTCTAAACTTTGTAGCCCATGATGTTAGCTTGAACCATATGTGCTCTAATGTATGCAGGCACTTCATAAACTGGTTCTTATTTCCTCCCAACATCAACACCTGACGTACCCTGAAAACTAGACGCGTGTTTGGCTTGTAAGCCGAGCTTCGGTCTGCCTACATTCACCTTGACTGCCTTGTTCATGCATAGACGCCTGGCCTGGAAAAAATCCCTTCCAAACTTCATTAATGCTTCAATTTAACGTTAACGCCAATTTCCCCCATCCAGGTATGTTGCGGTGGGCTGTGTCAATGGAAGCCGAACAAGTTGTGAACCTCACTCCATATTTTCCCTCTTTCGGGGCCATAAATTAATTCCATATGTTGTATGGATATGTGAGACATCGACCCTGCTCAGAGAAATTGCGCTTAGTGCACCTCTTCAGTGAATCGTCATTTACCCTGTTTCCGGTAGGCGGGTGTTGAATTTGGGCTGGTGATCAGGGTTTCTACATGTATCGTTTTTCTTCTACACAGAGGCAGAGTGTAAAAACTACTAATTGGCTCATAGATTTTGTAGAGGCAAACTAGAAATATTGTATTATTTCAGCCTTAGAAGGGCTGTTAACACTGCACTATTTGTAGCATCAATGTGCTATAGATATGACACTATATTGATCACAAATTTGGGATTTGGTAGATGCAGAGTGTAAACATTTCATAATTTGTATCAGATCAGACAAAGAAATGCTGTAAACTATGCATTATTTGTGGAATGAATCTATTAATCTGCTTTAGAAACAACACTATATTGATCACAGATTTGGTAGATGCACAGTGTACAATCAACACCATTTGTATAATGCATTTGGTAGAGGCAGATTGAAAAGACCTCTTTGTATCTTGTATTAGGTGGAGGCAGACTGTAAACACTGTATTATTTGTACAGCGGGATAGGTTGATGTGGCTGTGCACATTCCACTATTCGTATCATGCATTTGGTAGAGGCAGACTGTAAAGACCTCTCTTTGTATCATGTATTAGGTTCCGGTATTCTATAGTTATTGCATTATTTGTACAGAGCATTAGGTGTAGGAGGCTGTACACATTGCGCTACTTGCATCATTGATTTGGTAGAGACAGGCTATAAGCTGTTTCCTATCTGTATCATCCATTTGGTAGAGGCAGACTATAAAGACCTCTCTTTGTATCATATATTTGGTGGCAGCAAACTGTAGATATTGCATCATTTGTGCAACGGATTAGGTAGAGGAGCCTGCATGTGTGGCACTATTTGTATCAATGATTTAGCAGAGACAGGCTATAAGCTGTTACCTATTTGTATCATGTATTTAGTAGAGGCAGATTGTAAAGACTTCTCTGTGTATAATAAATGAGGTGGAGACAAACTGTAGACATTGCCATATTTGTACAATGGATTAGGTGAAGGAGCCTGCACACGTGGCACTATTTGTATAATTGATTTGGTAGAGACAGGCTATTAGCTGTTTTCTATTTCTATCTTGCATTTGGTAGAGGCAGGCTGTAAATACCTGCCTTTGTATCATGTATTAGGTGGCGGCGGACTGTAGACATTGCATTATTTGTACAACGGATGAGGTAGAGGAGCCTGCACATGTTGCACTATTTGCATCATTGATTTGTTTGAGACAGGCTATCAACTGATTCCTATTTGCATCGTGCATTTATTAATGGCAGATTGTAAAGGCTCCTTTTGGATCATGTATTACGTGGTGGTAGACTTCAAACGTTGCATTATTTGTACAGCAGATTAGGTGACGAGCCTGCACATATGGCACTATTTGTATCATGCAATTAGTAGAGACAGGCTATATAAGCTGTTACCTATTTGTATCATGCATTTAGTAGAGACAGGCTATATAAGCTGTTACTTATTTGTATTATGCATTTAGTAGAGGCAGGCTATATAAGCTGTTACCTATTTGTATCATGCACTTAGTAGAGGCAGGCTATATAAGCTGTTACCTATTTGTATCATGCATTTAGTAGAGACAGGTTGTTAAGACTCCTCTGTGTATCATAAATGAGGTGGAGACAAACTGTAGACATTGCCATATTTGTACAACAGATTAGGTGACGGAGCCTGCACATGTGGCACTATTTGTATCAGTTAGTAGAGTCAGGCTATAGAGTGTTTTCTATTTCTATCTTGTATTTGGTAGAGGCAGACTGTAAATACCTTCCTTTGTATCATGTATTAGGTGGCGGCGGACTGTAGACATTGCATTATTAGCACAATGGATTAGGTGAGGAAGCCGCACACATTACACTATTGCCACATTGATTTGGTAGAGACAGGCGAGCTGTTTCCTATTTGTATCTTGCATTTGGTAGAGGCAGACTGTAAATACCTTCCTTTGTATCATGTATTAGGTGGCGGCGGACTATAGACATTGCATTATTTGTACAATCGATTAGGTGAGGAAGCCTGCACACATTACACTATTGCCACATTGATTTGATAGAGACAGGCGAGCTGTTTCCTATTTGTATCTTGCATTTGGTAGAGGCAGACTGTAAATGCCTTCCTTTGTATCATGTATTAGGTGGCGGCGGACTGTAGACATTGCATTATTGGCACAATGGATTAGGTGAGGAAGCCTGCACACATTACACTATTGCCACATTGATTTGGTAGAGACAGGCTAGCAGTTTCCTATTTGTATCTTGCATTTGGTAGAAGCAGACTGTGGACAGCGCCCTATTTCTGTCTTGGGTTCGAGACAGGCAGTTTGTAGCATGAGTATGAGACAAGCAGGCTGTGGGCACTGCGCTACTTGTAAAATGGATTTGTTGGAGACTGGCATGAAACATTACAATATTTGTAGACTAAAGTTGACGCAGACAGGTAGCAAGCACAGCTATTTGTATCACACGCATAATGGCCGGAACATACAACGTTCTAGTGCGTGACAAATGCCCCTGTCGGATTACCGCACAAAAGGCTGTCTAAAATCGTTAACAATCTTTTAACCAGACCTGAAAAGCAATAAGGGGTGAGGACTTGGAATCGGAAATGACCCACTACTGAAAACATCACATCACAGGAAGTGGCTTTGTGTGAACTCTGACCTATGCATTGACGTGCCTGCTTCTAGAGATGTGTAGAGTGTACAGTGTGCATTAGTGTAGCTTGTGGTTAACCGTTTAAAAGCTGTGCGTGCCTGGCGCATGTGAGTTCCTTCGTTGTTCTCAATGAGTTCATTTATTGATAACCACTTCACTTCGGATTAATTCAATAATGCTGATACTGGGGCTCTTGTCCACCGCTGCCTGCTGCCACACGAACACTGACTCGAGCGCTGTTTACTAAAACCACAGTTTATATCCCTAACTCTGCCATGTTTTGTTGTACAGAGTACAAACATTTTTTTCGTGGCACAAACAATGGTCAGTCATAAGCTTTTATTCGATATGCAAGATATCTTATAAGCACATTTACAATACAATCAATACAATGTACAAAAAATCATTGCCGCAAGAAGTCAGTATAAAAATATTAAAAGAGATAAGAAGATGTGAAAGACCATTAATAAATTAACTAAAAAGAGAATTAAACAGCTACTGACAATCTCTTACATCGAATAAGCCAAAACTGTTTTAAAAATTTAGCTATTCCGCACACAATAGGAGGGGAAGTGTCCGTGCTTAGGATACGCAAGGCTACTAAGTGACTGCGTGTGCCCATATTCCGGCAGAGTGGTTTCAGCCAGAAACTCCTAGGCCTTGCGTAATCCGGGCATTCAAACAAAACATGCACAATGGACTCAACCTTACTCGGGCAAGATGCACAGTTGGGAGAAGTACGGGCCACAAGAGACCATTTCGATACCAAAGCACCTAGCGGGAGGGAACCAACTCTGAATTTAAAATAAAGTGCTCGGTCAAAGGGGAAAGTAATCAAGTCCAGGTAGGGTTCAAAGGCCACAGTGTCTTTAATTTGTAGAAAGGCGGCAGTGGACCTGCAGTGGTTAGAGGTTGTAATTAGACGCTCCGCAGTCCATTTCCAATAAAGCGCCTTAACAACTTCTTTTGGAGGGGCTGAACGAGATGACCAGCAATCTCCTAGGCCGATGTTCTCCAAAAGCTTTTTGGTGTCACTTAACCATCTTATCTTAGCCCAACCCCCCTGGCTCATTATATCTCCCAGGGCATCAGCATAGGGTTTTAATTCTTCGCTCCTCCAAATCCTTGTCCACAACAGGAGCGGGCGAAGCTGGGCCTGGTCTTTGATGTTTTTACATCCCATGTCCATCCACACTGGTACTGATGGTGTGCTCAATGGAACAGAGATGAAAGATTTTAGAAGCTTGCTCTCTGCTGTCACTAGGGCATCCATTCGGCAGTGGCCCCACAATTCTGCCCCATACAAGGCTGATGTCGCTACTTTGGCCTTGTAGATGTCGAGTACTGGGGTAAGTGATCTCCTGGTTGAGGCCCTGTATTCCCTCATGAGAGCTCCTCCTACTCTCCTATGATTTAGGACCATTTTATCAATGTGGTTAGCCCAAGACATCCTGTCCGTAATCCGGATACCTAGGTAGTCGAATTCGGCTACTTTCTCTAGGGGGATAGAATTAAGTGTAGGTGGGCAGCCCAATTTTTTAGGTGGATTTACAACTAAGTATTTCGTTTTGTCCACATTTATTATTAACCCTTTTGCCTCACAGAACTCCTGGAATCGTGTTAATAATTTCTGCAGGCCTTGTGGGGTCTTCGAGATCAGGAGCGTGTCATCCGCAAAGAGCAGGGTTGGGATGCGAACACCTCCAAGACAGGGGGCGTCGGCTGGTTCTTGTTGAAGATGTTTTACCACCCCATTCAGATATAGCGAGAATAGGGTGGGCGCCAAGACGCAGCCCTGTCTTACGCCCCTGGACACTGGTATCTTATCAGTGAGCTCTCCGTTTTTACCCCAACGGACCTGTGCAAAGGTGTGGGCATGAAGGCTTATGAGAAGGGACAAGATGTAAGGGGGTAATCCCAACTCATAAAGGACCCTCCAGAGCTCTTCCCGGGGAACTAGGTCAAAGGCAGTCTTCAGATCTATAAAGGCTAAGTAAAGACTACCCTTGCCTAGTTCCACCACCTTCCACCCCAAAAGGGACAGCCTAAACACCTGCTCTATAGTCCCCATACCAGCCCGGAAACCTGCCTGAAAGTCTGATAGGATTTTATTCTCCTCCACCCAATGGAGAATCCTACCAAGGATAGCTTTACCAGCTATCTTTTGGGTGGAGTCTATCAGACTTATGGGGCGATAGTTGCCCGGGGTTTCCCTACACCCTTTTTTATAAATGGGTACAACCACCGCCCCTTTCCAGGATTCAGGCACTGCTCCTCCCCTCATAATATCATTTAGGAGAGCTGCTATGATCCTTCCCCAATCCGCTGGGTAAGCCCTCATTAAGTCACCCGGAAGGCCATGCTTATGTGCAGTGTAAAGCAGAGGGAACTCTCTCTAGCGAGCTCTCACTCCAGTGTCACACTGAGGGAACTCTCTCTAGCGAGCTCTCACTCCAGTGTCACACTGACGGAACTCTCTCTAGCGAGCTCTCACTCTACTGTGTCACGCTGAGGGAACTCTCTCTAGCGAGCTCTCACTACACTGTGTCACACTGAGGGAACTCTCTCTAGCGTGCTCTCACTCCAGTGTCACACTGAGGGAACTCTCTCTAGCGAGCTATCACTCCACTGTGTCACGCTGAGAGAACTCTCTCTAGCAAGCTCTCACTCCGCTGTGTAACACTGAAGGAACTCTCTCTAGCAAGCTTTCACTCCGCTGCGTCACACTGAGGGAACTCTCTCTAGCGAGCTCTCGGTCCGCTGTGTCACACTGAGGGAACTCTCTCTAGCGAGCTCTCAGTCCGCTGTATCACACTGAAGGAACTCTCTCTAGCGAGCTCTCACTCTGCTGTGTCACACTGAGGGAACTCTCTCTAGCGAGCTCTCAGTCCGCTGTATCACACTGAAGGAACTCTCTCTAGCGAGCTCTCAGTCCGCTGTGTCACACTGAGGGAACTCTCTCTAGCGAGCTCTCAGTCCGCTGTGTCACACTGAGGGAACTCTCTCTAGTGAGCTCTCACTCCCCTGTCTCACGCTGAGAGAACTCTCTCTAGCGAGCTCTCACTCCGCTGTGTCACACTGAGGGAACTCTCTCTAACGAGCTCTCACTCCGCTGTGTCACGCTGAGGGAACTCTCTCTAGCGAGCTCTCAGTCCACTGTGTCACACTGAAGGAACTCTCTCTAGCGAGCTCTCACTCCACTGTGTCACACTAAGGGGACTCTCTCTAGCGAGCACTCAGTCCACTGTATCACACTGAAGAAACTCTCTCTAGCGAGCTCTCACTCCGCTGTGTCACGCTGAGTGAACTCTCTCTAGCGAGCTCTCAGTCCACTGTGTCACACTGAGGGAACTCTCTCTAGTGAGCTCTCACTCTGCTGTGTCACACTGAGGGAACTTTCTCTAGCGAGCTCTCAGTCCACTGTGTCATACTGAGGGAACTCACTCTAGTGAGCTCTCAGTGCGCTGTGTCACACTGATGGAACTCTCTCTATCGAGCTCTCACTCCGCTGTGTCACACTAAGGAAACTCTCTCTAGCGAGCTCTCAGTTCGCTGTGTCACACTGAAGGAACTCTCTCTAGCGAGCTCTCATTCCACTGTGTCACACTGAAGGAACTCCCTCTAGCAAGCTCTCATTCCACTGTGTCACACTAAGGGAACTCTCACTAGCGAGCTCTCAGTCCGCTGTATCACACTGAAGGAACTCTCTCTAGCGAGCTCTCACTCCGCTGTGTCACGCTGAGGGAACTCTCTCTAGCGAGCTCTCAGTCCGCTGTATCACACTGAAGGAACTCTCTCTAGCGAGCTCTCAGTCCGCTGTGTCACACTGAGGGAACTCTCTCTAGCGAGCTCTCAGTCCACTCTGTCACACTGAAGGAACTTTCGCTAGCAAGCTCTTATTCCACTGTGTCACACTAAGGGAACTCTCTCTAGCGAGCTCTCAGTCCGCTGTATCACACTGAAGGAACTCTCTCTAGCGAGCTCTCACTCCGCTGTGTCACGCTGAGGGAACTCTCTCTAGCGAGCTCTCAGTCCGCTGTATCACACTGAAGGAACTCTCATTAGCGAGCTCTCACTCCACTGTGTCACACTGTGGGAACTCTCTGGAGTGAGTTGTCACTACAGTGTCACACTGAGGGAACTCTCTCTAGTGAGCTCTCACTCCGCAGTGTCACACTTAGGGAACTCTCTCGGAGTAGTCACTCCAGTGTCAGACAGAGGGCACTCTCTCTCTCTCTCTCTCTATCCAGCTCTCCCTGAAGTCCAGTTCTTTTGGTGTTGTATATGGTGTTGTCACTTCTAATGCTCTCTTTCTCTCCTCCGCAGGTGTGCTCTCCCTCCCCGCGTACTTCAGTCCTTACAACGACGGCTCTATGTGCAAGGACGAGCGGGCTGACGCCTACGCCCAGCTGGAGCTGCGCACCCTGGAGCAGTCCCTCCTGGCCACCTGCGTGGGGAGCATCTCCGAGCTGAGTGAGTATGAGGCCGGCGAGCCCCGGGGGGGGGTGGGGCAAAGGAGAGGGCAGTGCTTAATTTGAGCAGGTGCTTTCAGGTGCTCCGCACTTCTTTCACAGGGCCGGGGCTACAATTTCTGACCCTGCAGTTGGTGGTCTCAATGTTAATTGTTCAAATTCAAAATAAAAAGAATAACTTACATTGCATGGTGATAGGCTGGTAAATGTTCATAGACAGGCCAGCATAGGCCTGTCCAGGCAGGCATGATTGTGTATCACCACGTTAGTGATGATGTCATCTTGCCGATCACAAATCTAAGAAGTCAGCGACAAACTATGTCTTGCATTCTATTCCCCGAGTCTGCTGCACCCTGCCACTGCCTGATCCTATGCCTCCCATTGGATAACTGTAGTTGGGGGCTGGCCCATGAAGGAGTTGAGGCAAAGAAGCTGCGAGAGCGCATTTGGAACTTGGGAGTGAGGGCTCTTGAGGAAGAATAAACTAAAGTAGTGTGGACTTTCCACTTGTTGCGTAGCCAGAGTAGCATATCCTGCAGCCGTGCATTGCTGCTATCCTCAACGTGCTCGATGCGGCTGTGGCCCAACACAACTTTTGTGTGCCATGGCGTCGCCTGTAGAATCTGTGCGCTGCACCCCAGCATGGTAATTGCTGAGCGTGCGTGAGTCCAGTTGGCACCACAGCCATACTTACCGGCACTGGCAGCATTACGGCTGGGGACAATGCCTGTGCTGTAGCAGGCAGGGTCACAGCAAGCTTAGCAGGGGATGCCGATGCCGTCGCCATCCCTGGACCTACTAATTACAGGCAGCACTAGCAGTGACTTCACCTGCTGTGCTCGAGCAGCCGTCTGTTCCGCAATAAAGCCAGTGATACTGCACTGATTAATATATGCAAAAAAGCATTTTCATTTGGTGTACATTTTGTTTTTGCACTTTGTGTAGGTAAGAAAGTAACACACATGTCATCTTCCTCTTCTTTAGGAAAGACAACAAGAAAACGCCGAGTACAAAGTAGCAGGGACATGGACATGCTGACGATAGAAGTCACAGGCAGCAGCAGTGTTATAAATGAGAGAGAGAGCAGGAGTAAAGAGGAGAAAGAAACAACAGGAGAGGAGAGAGATAACATGGAGCTAAGTAGAAGAAAAGGAGAGCAAATCAGATACAAAGAGGAAGCAGCCATGATGTGAAGATGAGAGCATGAAGAAGAGAGAAGATAGAATGAAAGGATCTGGAGGACAGGACAGGGGAAAAAAAGCAGACAAATGATAAAACGGAGACACACCTAATCACTGCTAGAAGAGTGATCGTAAAGAGCCAAGATCGAGGGGAGAGAGAGCAGAGCATGGATAAAAGTGAAGAGGAAAAATGGCAGGGCTAGAATGAATAGAGGGCAAATCAGAAATACAGGGAACAAGGTAACACACCAGGTGTGACAAAGATGATCGAAAACAATTAGAGAGGTGAGAGGATAGACGCTTAGAGCAAAGACTTAGGGGACAGAGACTGAGAATAGAGACTGTGGCAGTGAGAGTGTTGAAAGTGGGGTTCACCGGAGGAAGAAGTGAGCTGAGGTCTCCTTGGCAACATTTTCAGCACCTGCACTTCTTTTTTTTACAAATAAAGCACTGGGAGAGGGGGGGTGCAGGCGGGGCAGGAGGAGATGGCAAGAGTGCTTTTGATGGGGACAGGTGGTATGTAGACTCACCTGCCGCATAAGGAGAAAAAAGCTGAGCCCTGAGGGTGGTCCTGCTCTCCACCGGGTGCTCTGTGCCTGCAAGTAGAAAGGTTTCCCTCCCTCCCCACGGCCATGTCTCTTGGAACACGGGACAACATATTCTCGCATGGGCTGCTGTCATTTCTCACAAAAAAAACTCCCTATCTACAGTAGGCATGACTCGTGCTCAGTTAAACTGCGGCCCCTACACTCAGGGAGGTGAGAGGGGCGCGATAGAAGCCACACTGGGCCTGCGTCACAAAGAGCACGTGTGTAAAGTCAATATGTGCCCCCTGTGGTTTCGTCAACATGTGGAACACACTTCCAACTCTTCTGGAACTCAGAAAGAACCCAGGAGTGCTCCAGGAATTCTTTCATTGTCGTTGGTTCTCTTGACTCCTCCAGTGCCAATATTTACGGATGCAGAACCTCCAACGAGTGCAAAACTCTGCATTCAAACCTTGATTCAAAACTCTGTTTACACATTTGAATTGTTGTTCTCTTCTGGGAAAAACGTCCTGATCAAGGAATCCTTACAGTTACACCTATAATAAATATAGGGGTGATCCTGCCCCAATCTGCCCTAGAAACACTTGCTCCACCTCAGACAGGGGTACATTTCCGTGCATTTCTATTGCAGGCGACTTCCAACATGGGGTATGTGAATATGAAATAAATGTAAGAGTTTGTAGGTGTTCACTAACTTTTGCATACTGCTTCACCCAGGAACTCAAAAAATTACACCCAGAAAGCTAAAATTCAGAGTGTATCATTTCTACAACACTAGTGTCATTTCTGCGTTTGCAAGTGCTGCTCAGAAACAGAACATTCCACCAGTCCTGAGTCAGTGACGCGGGCTCACCATTGTAACTGTGTGAAGCGGTACCTCAGGTTCACACCAAAGTGTGCACCTGAGTTTACCATGTGCACAGTAAATGCTTTATGACTCAGAACCAAAAGTTATATGTTCTTGTATTCTTCCTTAGCAGGTCCATTTACATTGTTCATCCATGCACGAGCTCAAATACCCTTATGTTCTTAGCCATGCACCGAAATGTACTATTGTTTCACTGCTCCTTTGTGTTTTCGATCACGACATATGCTGTGCTGTGATGTAAGTGGTGCATTGCACACCCCATAAGTCAAGTGTAAACATGCACAGCAGCAGATCTCCATTATATGAGTTAAAGGACACCCATCAACATCAGCGAGCTCAGGCACCAGCCCAAGTGAGGAGTAGGCCGAGCTCCGCATGTGGCCAGGCGCCTCTCTGGGAGTTTGCAACATCACACACACTCCTAAGTAGAGCCAGGTGTTCAGTGATGCCGCTGACACCATCTTCACAAAACTTGAGGTGTCGTGTCTAACGGCTGGTTTATATTACATGGGTTAAAACACTGGTTCCCTACTTTAGTTACATGCAGCAGTGCCTCATGCAGGTGTTTTAAATAACCCCTCCATAGGCTGGCATCAAACCATCGTTGCTCTCTTCCCCTGTATGGTTTATGATCGGAAGTGATGTTGTTGGGATCAACAATAATTATGTGTCAAATAAGGTGGAAAAAGAAGAGCCTGCTTCCTCTTAGATAATAATGATATTGTTCGGTTGGTACATCTTTTATCATCACAAGAAACAACACACACAGCATCCAAGAGAAAAAGGCATACCCAACAAACACCGCACAGAGGAGAATTATACAGACGCATCACTGTGTACACAACAAACACACACCATCCAAGAGAAAACTGCATTCCCACCCAAAAATAGCACAGAGGAGATTTATACAGTACCGTCACTGTGAACACAACAGCACTAACCACTGAGAAACCACACAAACACACACCATCCAAGAGAAAACTGCATTCCCACCCAACACAGCACAGAGGCGACTTATACAGCAGCATCACTGTGAGCACAACAGCACTAACCACTAAGAAAACACACATACAGCATCTATGAGAAAACTTCATACCCACCCTACATAGCACAGAGGCGACTTATACAGCAGCATCACTGTGAACACAACAGCACTAACTACTAAGAGACCACACTTCACACAGCAACCAATAGAAAACTGCACACCTACTCAACACAGCACAGAGGCGACTAATACAGTAGCATCACTGTGAGCACAACAGCACTTACCACTAAGAAACCGCACAAACACACACCATCCAAGAGAAAACTGCATTCCCACCCGACACAGCACAGAGGCGACTAATACAGTAGCGTCACTATGAGCACAGCAGCAATAACCTCTAAGAAACCACACAAACACACACCATCCAAGAGAAAACTGCATTCCTACCCAACACAGCACAGAGGCGACTTATACAGGAGCATCACTGTGAGCACAACAGCACTTACCACTAAGAAACCGCACATACACACAGCTTCCAAGAGAAATCTGGGTAGCCACCCTACACAACAAAGATGCACCATGCACTTACATATAATGCGCACAATAACACTAACCAGTAATAAACCACACACACAGTAGCCAAGAGAAAGCTGCGAACTCCCGAACACAGTGACAGCACAGAGGCGCCATTGGCTGAGGCATCCCTGCGAGCACTGTAAGAGCTTTATTAAAGAGAGGTCCTAACCCCCATCCCAGCCCATGCCAGGCAGACCAGTAGAGAGAGGTCCAGGCCTCCCTGTCTTCAGGTACCACACTCACGTGCTACAATCAGCGAACAGGGTATGAACAACAACCTAGGCGAGCTGCAAAGGAGTGGAAACCGCTCTGGACAGACTTAACAAACGCCATAATTGAGAACCACTTGTCTTATTAAGGAATAGATGACGTTACATCACCGCAATACCTTCACAACGCAGGCGTTACGACGACTTGCGCTGGAGGGCACTGTACTAAGGAATAGTATGATTTACTATTCCAACGCCAGTCTACGTACAGTAGGGAAGGTGTTGCAATGGTAAATCCCACTATTCCTTAGGTTAGAGCGCCATTCCAGCCCAAGTCATTGTAATGACTTGCGTTGTAATACCCGCGTTGTAAAGGTATTGCGGTGTAATCACTGCGATGTACCCATTGTTTCCCATTATTTAGACATGCAGACAGAAAACGGAAACAGAATATAACTACTGATGCTGCAGTAAAACAGTCAAATCAAACTCCAGTCTGTGATAGAATCCATAAATCCATACCAATGTGTATCACACAAATGACTCTAACCGTAACCCAAACTATGACTGTGATTGGCTACTGTATTCAGAGAGCTGATTTGGTGTGTAGTTTCCTTAGGCCCTGGAGTGAGTTACCATTCCAAACTGACCCCGGAAGGATAGGCCTTGGGTGGTCATCACTGGCTTGACCTCTGCGATGCTGCCACCAGGGTACCATAGATGCTCTGCTGCCCAGGGATACCCACTGTCCTTGCTCTGTTGTTACAGGTTTACCATATGAGTCATACTCTACCTGGCAGATCCCTCGCATTACAGCAGACATGAGGGCGGGCATTACATGGTGATGTGGTGATGTTCTACGCTGGGTTGAATGCCCCACAGATGATCGCTGCTCAGTTACTGCAGGTTTACTATATCAGCAAATTGAGTAGATATGTGCTACAGCGTAGTACTTTCTTATTACAGTATTCACGATCAAGGGTGTAACATTGCTTCAATCTCCCGGCATGTTTAGCCCTGGGTTGAGTGTCCCACAGATGCCCCGTGGTCCATGGCTATACTTTGTGGTTGCTCTGTTGCTGTAGTTGTAATAAATTCAGCAAAATGAGTAGCTGTCAGGCGCTACTGTGTAGATCTTCCTTATTACAGCATTCAGACTGACGGGTGTTACGTAGTTTTAGTACTTAGCCTTGTCAGTGGTAGTCACTAATGCTATGCCCAAAAATACACCTAGACAGAATTAGGAAGTGTATTATTAAACCCTTCCACTGTGAGATCGGTTAATTTCAACAATATTTGCAGCAGTGTAGGAAAGAACAAGCTTTATTATTATTCATAACAATTATAATAGTAATAATAACAATACCGATAATAACAATAATCTAATCATTTTTATTACATACTTATATACACATACACATTCGCATATATATATAGAATTTGACGCGTTTCGGCTACCTGATAGCCTTTGTCCAGTTAGAGTAGCGTACCATAAATCGTAAAGATAAACATTGTAGGTTCATAGACATAGAGAACATATTCACGACATGCCGACAGCCGCGTGAAGAAAATACATCATCAAATTCAGTCACTTTTAAAAGAAAATACACCACCAGGCATCAAAATACAAAATGAAATGAATAATAAAGGGGAAATTAATACAAGAATGGTATGACGTTACAGAAAGAAAATACTATGCCGCCATGTCATAGTGGTACTGCATAGACAATGAATGTGACTGAAATAGATATACACGATCTCTGGTGCATATGTAATCATATGAGGACGCAGCACAGCCACACATAATGTAGTAACCTTCAGTGCCAGGAATTACTATAGCAACATGTGCTTTTGGTGACCCACAAAAAATTAGCTTTTAGCTCCTTTGTTTTGTATTACTTTACATAAAGCTAGAATTGAAAATTCCAGCATTGATACAGGCTAGCAGTTAGATCTAGACCTACTGGCTTACCAGTGCTTGTTTTATTAATATACTTGGTTACAGAGATACACTAGGGCTTAGCACAACTTTCTATATGTCCTCGTAAATGACACAAACAAAAAAACAATCGATTAACTCTCTGCGCATCTTCCCTGTCTGCCTTCCATGCTTTCATCCAATCTGACTGTTTGTCCTACCTCTCTCTCGCACACACGTTTCTCCTATTCATAGTTAGTCAGGCATTAATAGCAGTCTCAGTAGAGAGGCCAAACACTGAAAGGCCATGCAGGTCATAGTCTCCACGGCTGTCAAACAAAATGCATCAACATCGCTTTACACCATATGCTCATAGAAATGTAAAAAACAGACACATTAAGAGTTCCTTTCCGAGCAAGCTCTTGAGTCCCATAAAAGCACCCGTTGCGCGTGTGCCTTTCATTTCACAGTGAAACACAAATAACTAAAACATAACTAGAATAAGTGTATTTATATCAGTCAAGGTTCGTGCTCGAGTATTTTAAATGAAATTGTCATTTGTAACTGTCCCAGTATTTACAGCTTTATATGAAATATTGCACTGGTGTGCTGTTACTCACAGTTGGCCATAAAACTCTGCTCTGCATGCCTGGGCTTGTTAAGGCTGGTGAAAATAAAAGCATTACCATATGTGAAATGGTATCACTCTTACATAGAGGCCGGGCCTCGTGGCTGAGTGGACTATTGCATCCCCTCCCCGAATCTGTGTTTGACCTCATGACGACAAGTGAAAATCCTAATGAGTCTATTCACCCTTTCATCCTTCAAAGGTTGGTTAACAGTAAACATTTATCATTTGCTGGCTTTACCAATACACAGATTTATGTTACGTCAATAAAAGCAATAATTGACCTGCTTTAAATTCATACATTTTTTTAATTTAATACTGCTTACATTTTTTTAAAGTATCTTTTAATGATTAAATTGATCTAAAGTCACTTACCATAGTACTGGGTTAGTTTAATATTCTTACTCCAGACCTCCCATATCTGGGGCAAGTTTTTGGCAGGCGGGTAGGTGAATGTTTACATTTTTGATAGGCTATGGTTTCTCAAGCTACCTACTCAGCACAGCTCAGACTGCTGGGCCAGTCTCCATATGTATCAATGTTCTCACATAGCTATTGAATATCACCTGATCTCTTTGCTGTCCTGAGACTGAAATGTAGGGCTGATCTCAGCTACTGCATAAATGCACCAAAAATCAGAAAAGCAAGTGTGCCGATGTCTACCGCAGCGATAGGCTGCAACGAGCTGCTTGCTCTTGGGCATACACATTTATTGAAGTCAGGGTTTCCTAAAGCGCCACAAGGCTGCATTGGAGCGCTAGGTTGTGAAGTTTTTGACACAGATATCAAAAAGGCTGCAAGAGTCGTCTGAGTGAGTGCGAACGGCTGATCCCCTTTGACACTGTGCCAGGTACCTACCATCTTCAAGAAACAGGCAGTGGCAAAATCAACCCGATTTGCTAATTTTTTTGTATTAATCGCATCCTTAGCAGTGGCGTAGCAAAGACTGCCATAGGTCCTAATGCAGGCAAAGAAATAGCCTTCCCTACAATATTAAGGAGGAAAAACTGCTGTAATGAATGTGCAGTTTGCCCCTTTGACCTTGGTGCCACTGCACCTCCTGCACTAGCAATAGCTACACTCTAGATCCTTGAGGTTCATACTGTACTCTTACTGACCCACAAGTTTGTGCTAAGACCTAAGTAAGCTAACCTTTTTAAGGTCCAAGAAAAACCTCAATCCAAACAAAATGACGCACTTGATCGCACATCTGGGAGTTTCCTGGGCCTTGAATCTGTCCACACTGTAAAATTATGGAAACCCACAATCCCACTCTGGTTAGTGCTTACGACACTCTGGCTCCCTTACAAAGACATATGACCCGAGGACCAAACTCTTCGTAGTTCAAGTCAGAAGAAAAGCCTTGAAAATGAACAGGAAAGCAAAAGCCACAGAGAGGACAACCACAACTGAGCAAGACCAACGCAGTTAGAAAAAAACATATTTTTTTATCCATGTAAGTCCATATAGGCATACAAATGAAGAACCCTATGCACGAAAAAAACTAAAGCTTATGCGCAGAGATTTAGACGTCTGTCTTGAGCACACTTTTACTATTTTATATTCGCAATCATTCCCCGTATTGGTATGCTCGGAGAGCCACACCAGGCAAAAGGACTCCAGGCACACGATCTGGAGTGTGGTATGCCTTTCCCTATAGATTCCTATCCCCCCTGTGGAGAGTTCTTTGTCTTGAAGAATTCCTCACGGGGAATTAAATGGAACCTCCGGTGCAAATGCACATTTAATCTTTCCTTGCGGAGAAGGCCATTCCCACTGCTCGAATGGGATGTGCAGAGAAATGCGCAGTGGTGAGTACATTTATACCCTTCATGAATCCTTTTGGGAAATCTAGGCAGCTCGAAAAAAGCTACAGTCGTAACCTTGTGTTTATGACTGACATTGCCTTTATGAATAGGGCCCACGTGTTTTACTTCTTGGATTCGATTTTACAAGTGACCTCAAGAATGCTTTGAGATTTGCCAAAAATGTTCAGGATGGTCTCAAATCTTCCTGAGCAAACTTTACGCTAAGTTCTAGTATTTCAACTGGGTGTTGCAGCTCAGTTTATGTTGAAATTGAGTGCAGGGAAAAATATTTCCCAAAGATTTGTAAAATATTTCTTGATGTCGTTTTGAGATCCTTTCATTCATTGCAAAAAGTCATAAACCTGCTGCAAATGACGGAGAAAGCCTAATTGAGTAGGTGTCTGTTTTTGTATTTTTATTTTGGGCTTTATGAGGCCAGGCTAGGTATTTTTAAGCACAAATTCTCCACACCTAGAGAACATCTTTCTACTTAGGGGCTGCTCCGAGAAATCATTGTTCCTTTATAGTGCTGTCAAATATAGCTCCAGAGGTCCCACGTCCATGGCACATTTTGGTTACAAACACTAAATAAATGGCATCCATTAATATCTACTACATGTAGGTCTATCGGATGTTGCAGCCTTGAAATTCTGGCCTGTTCATGCGGGACAACTCAGCTGGAGGTCTTACTACAACCACTGAATAACTCTTTAGTTCACTAGCTACGCATGCCTCTTAAAATTCTCCAGAAAGGTGCAATTCTTTGATTCAACTTCAGTAATTAGTTATATTTTATGCTAAATTGAATACAGTACTTGTCTGCAATCTTCGCAGACGATATATTTTGCTTAAAGCACAAAAACACTTGTAAATGCAGTCTAAAAAAAAAATCCATGCATAGACTTCAAAGCTTATTTTTGTAAGTCTCTGCACAACATGGCGAATACAAGCTGAGTGTTCCATGCGAGATTGCAGCAGCTCTCCCACGGGGGCCCCGCCCACCGTCTGCAGACGGCTGCCCATCGAAACCCTTTTGATATTTCCGCTCTGAGCGGGTCACGTGGCCTCGGGAGCCTCCCCGGGGCTCGGGTTCAGCCCAGAGCTGTCTGGGAAGCCCCGAGGATTCTGGGAATTCGGAGGCTCGCGCTGGCGTTCACAGACGCCATGGACCAATGAGAGGTCTAATGAGGGCTTCCTGTTTGCAGACACTCCCTGGCTGTGGTGGGAGCAGGGAGCCCGCAGTGTAAATGTGGTTACTGCTCGCCCCAGACACAAGAAGGGCGGGGAGGGCCCCCAGAGCTCTCACAGACCCGTAGAGGGCCCAAGCGCGCTCACCGACCCCAAGGCATAAGCCACAGAGTCACAATAAGCCGCGAATCATGAGTCAGCGCATTTTACAGGCTAAAAGATGTACTGGATCATGGGCGATGCTTGTTTACGTCTGCCCCAGTTGACCTCACCCTGGGGTCGAACTTTTTGTCATTCTGCTGGGGCTGTGTAGCCCAATGAGATCCTAACTCCCGCTGTCTGACAATTACCATGTATGTGACATCATAAATCCACTCTGCCAGCTGTAATACTGTGGGGTCGTAGTAGGCCCCATGCATAAATAGGCTTCACACAGATATTTTGTTCACTTGTAATGTTCTCATGTATCAGTTCTGTTCCTATTGTGAAGTGCTCTGACACCTTCGGGTAAAGTCCGCGCTATACAAAAACGCACAAATAAATAAATAAACAGTAGTTAGATGGTAGAACTGGCCCAGGGCCTGTGCGCCCGGCCCCTTTTATTGGCTGGGTCACATGTCCAGTGACGCCTGTGCTGGATGGGTGTGGGGAGGTGTGTGAGCCAGCCCTGTAGGAGTGGCTGGTATATTACAACAACTAGAACAGTGACCAGCAGGTCACTACACCAGCTGTAAGTACTAAGAGTAGCCTACTACGCACTCACGAGAAGCACTTGGTGAACTTCTCGAGAGCATGAGGCGCTATACAAACGCTACTACAATACAACAGTACTTATAAGTTGTTTTCCTGGAACGCAGCTTCTGAAAGAAATTTACTGATATTTCCAATTTGGGGTTGCTTGGCGTCGGCACAAAGACATGTAAGCAAATTTAGAACCAATTATGTAGAGGCAGTGAGCCAAGTTTTAAGGAGTGTGCAGGGCCAACTTACTCCTTCCAACGGTACCCATGACATCCAGTCTTTGCCTTACACTAACCAGACCGGCATAAAGTATAATCGAAAACTCTTGGACTAAATGAAACGAACCAGAGGCAACAGATACATATTAAACAAGCATTTGCAATACAATAGGTCTCGCATTTGCGAGAGTTTAAGCTATTGGCATTGTAAATGCCAATGTTTTTTTATTTTTCGGTTATGCTAATTAACACATAAATAAAAGGCATTGTCGTTTACAATGCCAACAGCTCAATCTCTTGTAAATGCGAGACCTATCCAAATAGCAGTTGCCATTGTCTCGGCTGCTCAGAAAGTGAAAGCCCGTATCACACGCTGAATGTTGCAGAAAAGCATGTCCTGCCTGCAGTAGGAGAATCTCATTAAAGAAAAGAGTGCTTACAGACTAAAAAAGACGTACGTGTAATATCCTAAGTAAAACGGTCAGTCCTCATGGGAGGTTACAAATGAAGACAAGGTGATACTAAGGAGGGACTAACAAGCCTATTAACGAATCAGAAGCCAGCATATACGAAGGACAATGACACAAGCCAATGACAAATCCGGGCGGAGAGGTGGCGGGGCTTCTATTCCATACTTCCACACAGCAGGCCGCAGAGCAGCGCATGCGCTGCCTAGGCTTGACCGAAAAACCCAGGAGAAAGAGCTGACCACTACTGAAAGCCGCAGTTGGTATAATGAAGGTTTGAAAAAGGGACACAGCTTCAGCCCTACTACATATAGTAAAATTAGTTATCCACTTGCTGGCAGTGGCAACCATGCCAATGTTTTGCAGGTGGCAAACATGATGTATTCCTTCTTAACTACTTAGAAAGCAACAATTCTTTATTTACTAAGCCAATGCAGGAATCCAGTCCTCCAGTTGCTATAGTCAGGGCCACGGATATTATGCGCAGAGGAGGACCAGATAATGCAGCAACATTGACTAAATTATATGGCACAAAAAGCCAAATAATGCTTAATACTGTGGCACATTTTTTGATATTATTACTTCATATTGTGTCATTATTACACCTGGTAACAGTGTCCGAGAAACTAGTGCACCTAAATTAGTACCAATTTAACACCCAAATACAACAATCAGCAACTGAAAGATGA
Organism: Lissotriton helveticus; assembly: GCF_964261635.1. Taxonomy (NCBI): domain Eukaryota; kingdom Metazoa; phylum Chordata; class Amphibia; order Caudata; family Salamandridae; genus Lissotriton; species Lissotriton helveticus. The sequence goes on from NC_136062.1 coordinate 383,714,672, forward strand.
CCAGTCAACCTTAGCAAAACGCCTTCTGGTGCGCAGGAACCCATATTTTTGGAATTTGAGCTAGAAACAATTTTTTTATTAAAATGTGCAGATTACGCGTTAGAAGATGGTTTATGTGGCCGAAAGTGGTAGATACATAAGTATGCGGAAATCGGCACAGCCGCAGATTCGCATAATTCCAGTGGCCCTGGCTATAGTTTATTCCTTGGCCAGCACATAAACAGACCTCTCTGTACTGAGGAAGTCGAATTCCCGGAATCCTCTTTTGTTCTGCACTTTCTAGCCTCCCCTGAGCCCCATATGTTCCTCAACCATACTCTACATTCCTGTGTGGACCCCAGTCATAGCATTATGCCTAGTGTAAAGCGCATTCTCCTAAAGGTGGAGCAGCGCTTATTGAGTATGGCACAGAAGCGGACGTCCCAATAGAGGGTAGCCAAACTGTAATAGTCATGGGCTGTGCAGCACTTTGACCACTGAGTGATCTACACCTCTCTTTTGGGTCATGGAAGGTGCTGGTGGGGCACCTGGTGTGCTCTCAAGCGTATAGACAAAGCAAGTATAAAACCTTGCACATAACGGTTTTGTAGGATCTGTTAGGTATGCATGAAACTCAAGGGTATCTTGTGATACGAGTATGGGGTGTCCCGTTATTTAACAGGCCTAAAGAACCTGCTGATCAGTTTAAATGTTCTGTATATCTCCGAGTACTCCCGGATCAGGCCTAGATTTAGCAACCCTTCGCACCAGAAAAAACCTTAATGTATACTTTGTGGATAAATAGTCTGTAGATGATATATAAACGTTAGGTGACAAATACTTAACACTAGTACAACTAATTTCTGATATAAAATATCTGTATTTATTCTCATTTAGTACAAAAAGGGACATATCATGATGTTTAAAAACAATAACAATAAAAACATATATATAGTCAGTCAACACAATATTATTCAAATTCACAGCGTCGCCGGATCAGTACGCAGCTTCGGTTCAAGACTGTTAAATAACGGGACACCCCATACTTGTTTGCAAATTCCCCCTGGTCCCTGAAAATTACCAAGTGGGGGCCTCCTAAAACCTTTTGAATTTGTATCTTGTGATACGGAAATCCCATATGTCCTATTTTGCTTACGAATTTGCAAGATCAAAATCAAAAGTCAGTATGGTTATGGTATAAATCCGCTGCATACCAAACCAAACTGGGAATGCCTAATCTGCTTCAGGGTTCTGAAAATATACAATACTACCTGACCATGGTCTACTAGTCTTTGCCCCCCTCTCCCCCCCTCCATCCTGGCAGAGACCTTCCACGGTGTATCGAAGCATAAACTTCAGTACCGCACAAATATATAAAACCTCACATTCAGAACAAAAGCTATATGTGCCTGGAACCCTATACTCTGGTGCTTGGGCGAATTCTGAACACAGCTGTTCATTTCCGTCAGCGTTTCCCTGGCTCCATTAATAAGTAGCCTCTTTCAGCCTCCAGTTTTATTCTAGCTCAATAATTATTCTTCTGTTTCTTCTTCCCAAAGTTTATGGATGCGCAATGCTACCTAAAATCCTACTCTACTGTGTCCAGATTACAATGTTGGGTTTTGCAGTCTTTTTTCACCTTTCTCAACTTCACAAAGTTGCAGAAAACAATAAAAATTCACAGGAAAAGGAGCTTCTTTTTTGCTTTTGAATGCCGAATAAGTGGTAAAGTGATACCCAGAAAAATACTGAGAACTGTTATGGAGAATACCAGCAACATAGAGCAGTTGTGATGTTTGTCACCATCACCAGACTTTACCAGTAAAAGAATAATTTTGCAGACTCCTAGTTGTAACTTTATTTGTTGCGATCAGCTGTGTTACTGTTTAGTGTTACGTTTCAAGATTCAAGCTTATATGTGCCTTTCTGACCTCTTCTGTCGTTTTGTTGGTTCTCTGTTGCAGTTTGCACTTTGACAGATTTCCCGTAGCAGATCCATTAAGAGATCTTGTTTTTCTCCAAGTCCCTTTGAAATTCTGTGGCTAGTTTAAGTGCCTAATATTTCAGGCACACCTTATTTTGAGACATAGGAATGCATTTAAAAGGCTTTCCTATTGCACCCACAGATCCCCAGGGGGTGAGGGACCGAGGGTGGAAGAGGGTCTTTAGTTTTATGTCTTTATAAGAAATGCACTTGAAATACCCACCAAGCTGCACTTTCTTCCCTTCCCTTATTGTCCTAGTTTAGGACACCTGCATGAAAATCATCCATACCCACTAACTTGTTGAGGAACAGAAGAGCAGCAACTACTGTGAATATTAATGACAAGTCACAAAAGTTATCGACTTTTTAAAAAGTTGTTTAAATTTAACTTATTTAATTGCTAAACCTGCAGACAACCACAGAGTGCTCTAGTGTTAAAACGCAATGGGGCACCTACTATAATAGTCTTCTACATGCACTGCACACTCCTTCACATCAGGTGAGAAATTCAAAAGGTAATTTGTGAGCTGCAGTCTTGGCACATGTCATATGGTTGTCCTGTTTGTGTGCTGTGATTACTACCAGGGTAATTTAGCTGCTTTGAAAAATGCTCTTGGCGAAGTATGCCTGAGCGAAACGTGTCAATTGTATCTTTCACACTTATCTTTAAAAAAGAATAATAGTGAGTCTTCATATCATTGTAAACTACCTGTGGGTTACTAATTACATATAGTAAAGAAAAATAACAAGCATGCTGAGCACATCTATTTCCAGCATTTTTACGCACTCTTACCCACACTAACAAAATCTAATCCTGACTTTAACCCTAAATCAAATCGATTATTTACACTAAACCAAACTGTACACCTAACCTTTAAACAGCTGTAGTCTGACCCTAATCACCCAGAGGGGTCTCAAGGGGCTGGGGAGGTCCATCAGGGAGCTTAAGGGAGCTATTGCCCAGAGTCACAGGGGGCTAAGCTTAGCTGCCGCCGGCGCCCAACCCATGAGCCCCGTGCTCCAGATTCAGCTGCTCTGGCTACTGCACCACAGCTCCTGGTACCCATTGCATCCATGCGCCAAAGATCTTGTTTCTTCACCAGTAGATTGTCTAATAACCAGTGGGGCATATTACCAAGGCTGGCGATATGAGATTATCGCCGCTTTAGCGGCGATAATTTTATAGCCCTATTAGCTTGTAGGCGATAGCGAGCGGTTTGGGGCCCACTTTGCATGTCAGCGATATTTATCGCTAATGACATGCAAAGTGGGCGTACCCAACTTGTTAGCGACTGAAAGCAGTCGCTAACATCGCTATCACCTATTATCATCGCAGGCGTAGCGATGGAAATATTCGCGCTAAGCGCGAATATCTCCAAAACCTAACGCCTGCTCAGACCACTTCTTAGCCTGTATATCCAATGGGAGGTGGATATTCAAGCTAAGTCCCTATTAGCGATAATGCCTGAATATCGCTATTTTCCAGCGATATTCACGCATTTCGCCGCTATCACCGGAAATTTTATCGCTTTAGAGATAAATGTTGCTAATAGCACGCTATCTCTGCGATAAAATCCGGTGGTGCGCGGCGATAAGAAAAATGTTGCTAAGCTTATTTAGCGATAAATATCGCTAGTTGTTGATAATATGCCCCAGTGTTCCTATAAGTGCTGCCTTAGATGAAGTGATACAAACGTTACCCACAATTTAACAACGAGTGGTACAGGCTGGGCTAGTCCTTCCTGCACAGTGTAGTAAAATGTACTCCGGTGTTTAGGTTTAGAAACAAATATGAGTAAATCTCCTTTGAAGTGTATGAGATATAAATTTACCTCATGCATATTCATTGTATGCGTCATAGAGTGCTACTAGTTTAATGGTAGCAATCATCGGCGTAGGTGCTGCAGATGTGCAGAGTTTTGGGAGACAAGCAAATATAAATGAAGGTAACTATTTTGATCACCAGGGTGCTCTGCAAGAGAAGTTTTGGTGTAAAACTTAGAGAACAAATGTGATGGTGTTGTCATGGAACGTGTTAAATGGGTTTTAAACTGTGGTTTGTTTTGAATTTTTTACTATATGAATGATTTTCTGAAAATGTTGGCGGTGGCTGAGGAGAAGTGGTGAAGTGTCCTTGGGGTTTACTGGGGTTGACTGATGTTGAGGCAAATTGTCTGGGTTTTATTGGAGTGTCAGTAAAGTTAAGTTTAAGTTTATGAAGCAGTAGTCTTTCCAGAATTCAGGGTGGTCCTGAGAGGGGTTTCCATGGCAGCAGGGCTTTGGCGATACTTGCTGTCAGCCTTCGGAATATATACAGACGCCGGCCCTGATTTACGAATCTACCAGATGCCAAGGATGGAGAATGTTGGCCCTATTAGGACTGGCTCCTAGCCAGATTTTCATGATCACCACTGACCATGTAAGTGATTCCCATTCAGAGTAATTGTTTCTACATTTAGCTTATGTGGAGATCCTGAAAATGTGGCATGGTGCACCCTCATTGATTAGTATTGAATAGCCGTACCTTATGCAGTCCCCTATGCAAAAATGTGTAGGCTTAAGACACATTCTCCTTATATTATAGGGCTATACAGTGAATAGTATCACAATAAACCTCAAACCCAATACTATATGTTTATTCTAGTATGCCTATTGTTGGTGTCTGCTAGAGATGGATGACGGGGTAAAGAGAATTGCGTTTTTTTCTCTGCAGTGCCCTTTTTTGCTGCTATTAAGTGAATTCCACTAAACCACGGGATAGAGTTGATTGTCTAGGTGTTTTCTAAAGTTCTAAACCCCTTTCGCAGCGGGGGTAATTCCTCCGCTGTGCTGGGGGACAGCGCCCCCATGCTCATGATGAGCTCAGCTCGTCATGAGGGACGGTGCTCGTGTGCTCATGACGAGCTGAGCTCGTCATGACCACACCCGTTTCCGTGGAACATTCAGCACAGCAGGGGAATTATCCCCGCATGTGAGTGTTCCAGCTCGTCCTGAGCACCGAGCCTCATGACGAGCCACTTAAGGTGTTAAGTAAGCTAGCCTATGTCCAATCCTGGCTTTTAGCTGCATTATTTTACTTAATGAGAAGAAAAATGCACAGCTAGAAGTAACTGAGTCAGTGCTTAATTTGAGCCCGTGGTTTCCCGTGCTCACCCGTGCTCAGCACCAGCATTTAATTGTCAGCACCAGCACTTCTGACAGTTTGCCACATGATGGCACTGTTTGACTAATTTAGAAATGAAAACAACAATAGTTTTTTAATAATTCAATGTACATTAAAATGACTAAATCCTGCCACCCAATCCGTTCTTATAGCCATGGGGGCTTGGAATAGCACGAATTATCACACTCGTAGGAGTGTGAGGGTTAGTAGTTGTGATGGTATGTCGCTGGCAGCGCTGCCAGTGGCAATAGGTGGTCCAAGCGGCAGTGACCCCTGACAAGCGCCCCGCCACAGATTTTTTTTTTTTTTTTTTACAAATGAAGTACTGCTGAGAGTGCTAGGGTAAAACCAGGGCTGGATGAGTAAGCCACACAAGGCTCTGCTTGAACGCGAGTGTCAGAGGCTACAGCACCTGCTGTAATTGGAGTGTGGTCTCCAGATCTCCCTCACACACCTCCATTTACTGACGAGGACAAGAGGGGCTTGTGTGCCATGTCGTGCCATACAGGCCTTCCCTGTTACTGTCCAGCACGTGGTCTGCCCAGGAAGGCTCGCGCCACAATTAAAGGCGGGAGAGAGCGCCTCGAACCTCCAGACACACTCTAAGCCCAGACCCGCCCGGGGTTCGAGTACAGGGACTTTGGGACCATTCATTCGGCTCGAGCCGGAGCCAGGAGCGGGTATGGAAGCCTCGGAGACGCGCGGAGAGTTTTCCACTCTCTGGGCGAGGCCCGCACGGCTGCGGTGAATGAAATAACTCGACGAGACGCCCGTGTGATTCCTGCCCTGGAAGGACCGGTTCTCACACGGCGGCGCCAGAGTTTGTAATTAATGGCGCAATTCATTCCCAAGTCAAACAGGGCTTGTGCCGATCATTTGTTTATTGGGGTATATAGCTCTTAGGGTGTTAGGCGGCTGCTTCACAGCACTAACCATATATGAGATACATTGATAAAGATAAATGCACGCATCCATTACGACTCTCGATGAAAAAGATTAAAGTATATGCAGTGCTGTGCCCACTATGCATGCTGCAACACCCACTATCTGGGTAGTTAAAAAAAAAACGATGTCATTGTTTTTTTCTCGTTACAAAACTGTACTGGTTCAAAACTAGCGTGTTTTGCAAATGTGGGACACTTTTTCTGATATCTTCGCAAATCCTGCACTTCTTTAATTTGAAAGGGAGAATACCTGCACTTCTCAGCACTGCCACCATGCACATAAATGGGAGAGTACTGGCACTTCTCAGCACTGCCACCATGCACATAAATGGGAAAATAATGCCTACACTTCTCAGCACTGCCACCTTGCACTTAAATGGGAAAATACCTACACTTCTCAGCACTGCCACCATGCACTTAAATGGGAGAGTACTGGCACTTCTCAGCACTGCCACCATGCACTTAAATGGGAGAATAATGCCTACACTTCCCAGCACTGCCACCATGCACTTAAATGGGAGAATACCTGCACTTCTCAGCACTGCCACATGCACTTAAATGGGAGAGTACTGGCACTTCTCAGCACTGCCACCATGCACTTAAATGGGAGAATACCTACACTTCTCAGCACTGCCACCATGCACTTAAATGGGAGAATAATACCTACACTTCTCAGCCCTGCCACCATGCACTTAAATGGGATAATAATACCTACACTTCTCAGCCCTGCTACCATGCACTTAAATGGGATGATAATACCTACACTTCTCAGCCCTGCTACCATGCACTTAAATGGGAGAATAATACCTACACTTCTTAGCACTGCCACCATGCACTTAAGTGGGAGAATAATACCTACACTTCTCAGCACTGCCACCATGCACTTAAATGGGAGAATAATACCTACACTTCTCAGCACTGCCCCAATGCACGGAAATGGGAGAATAATACCTACACTTCTCAGCACTGCCACCATGCACTTAATGGGAGAGTACTGGCACTTCTCAGCACTGCCACCATGCACTTAAATGGGAGAGTACCAGCACTTCTCAGGGGCGAACAGGTACTCCAAAGAGGGAGTACCAGCACTTCTATTTTTTCATTTAAAGCACTGGTTGCATGGACCCAATAGAGAATATGACAGTCTGATAGAGCTTGTCTGTATGTCTATCAGTAAAGCTGGTAGATGCACTACTTTATATTTAAAAGTTACCTGAAGAGTAAAAGGTAGCAAAACATAGCTGACATGGGAACAGAAAACGTTACCTGGGGCTTTTAAACTTAAATCACCTTCAAACACAGAAAAGTATTTTAGGATGGGGTTTCATTTCAGAAAGATAGAGATTGTATACAAAACGTGGTGCGCAGTCTTAACTCTGTATTTTCGTCAATGATTTTTACAGTTTTTAGAGGGCCTCCTGTGGAAAGCACTCACCTTCTCCTTCACTCTACACTGAAATGTGTTCATGCACCCAGGACATTAAAAACGAAATACATTTTAATTATTCCGCCTCTAGTGTCCTGAAGTTATAATGTTTTAGTTGTTTGGTGAAAGTGATTAGATGCAATTGAATGACAAACGCGAGTACTACCCACACAAATCAAAAATAACTTTCTAAACTTGGTAGATTACTTTCAGGTAATCCACAAGTTAACACATTGTTCGGTTGTCCCAAACAAATCACCACAAAACACAACAAGGTGATGGATGGAATGCTTGAAATAATGTCACCCACTGGCGATTGCTCGGGTCCACATGCCAGACCATCGTTTTACACCCACTGGGCCGATCTAGACAGAGACCCGCCTTATGCAAATCTGTCTTGGACCTGCTCCAAAAACAAAACTCCAGCCCGAACTTCCAGGCCGGGTCCAATTTAGAAGGGAACTCAAGAAACTCCAATGCGGTATCGACCTGATTAGATGTCGTCAGTGAGGTATAGCTTAAGTTTTGTGACACAGTAAGCACAGGATCCTTGTCTGGGTTTTCCTGTAACATTTAGGGTGACGGATTTGTCCATATGGCTTTGCGCCTTTGGTATTCCGCACCCTCTGATTAAACCATTGAACCCGGCACTTATTCTGTTAAAAACTAAGTATTGCCAACAAGTTTGCAAAACATTTATTTTATGAGAATCTAAGGTACATCACAATAGAAGGAAGAAGTATCCTGAATGTAATAATTTAACATCAATGTGTCTGTGCAACAAGAGAATAAAACTGGATAATTTGAACTCTGTCTCTATTACACTTCGATCCCTCTTCATGACCTGACTGGTCAACGCTCTCGCCTCCACCTGTTTCAACACCCTCCGTATCCTTCATAAGATCCTCAAATGAATCCCCCCCAAATCAAGGAAGACCGTCACCCACGCACTCATAACCAGAAGACTGGACTACGGAAACGCCCTCAATGCCAGAATCAACTAGTTTCTGCTCCGCAAACACCAGACCATACAGAACACCGCAGCCAGACTCGTCTTTAGCAACTCTCGACATGAACACATCACCCAACACCTGTGAAACCTTCACTGGCTCCCCATCGAGAAGAGAGTAACCTCCAAGATACTCACCCACGTCTATAAATGCTTCCACAACAACGGACCCCAATATCTCAATGATAGAATCTCCTTCCACGTACCCAAGAGAAACCTCCGTTCCGCCGACCTCGCCCTCACCAAACCCCCATGCATCCGCAGAGCAAGAACGGGTGGAAGAACCTTCTCCTACATCGCGGCCAAGACCTGAAACAAGCTCCCCATCGACATCAGGCGCGCCCCCACCCTGCATATCTTCAGGACAACCCTCAAAACCTGGTTCTTCGATTGACCAGGGCTGCTCCCCTCCGACCCCCCCAGCGCCTTTAGAACCTCACGGCTGAGTAGCACGGTACAAAAAACCCTGATTGATTGATTGATTTGGGATCTCTCATGGTGATGATGATTTGTTCACAATTGAAGAAGGTCAGTGCTGTAAGTCTATCAGTCCTTGTAAGGCAACGAAGGTTTTTAAAAATCTTAAAGTGATCTCAGGCTCTCTGGATTCTCTGCTGGGTATATGTACTGGCATTGCCCATAGTCACGTGCACTATAAACAATTCCTTTAGCTATAATTCTTTTCCAAGCACAGAGCCAATGTGTGTTTTAACTCAATTTGGAATCTATGCTTGCCCAACCGTCTAAAATCATATGGTCTCAGGCAAACCTGACCTGCCCTAAAAACGAGAACTCTACCACACGCCTGCAACTGTGGGAAAGGTGATCAAACACACCTGAGAAGAAGAGAAACAACTTAAACTTTGAGAATGGAGAGGAGAGACTGAAATTGGGGACCAAAGAGTTGTAAAAGAAAGCCTTGTGAATTGAAATATAAAAATTGCCGGGGTTATGAAATCCGTACCAGCTTGCAAACTGGGTGTGGATGTTTGGAAAATTCAATCGGCACAGAAAGAAGGTGCACACATCTGGAACATTGATTTAGCTCAGAAAGAGGGTCTGGGATTGGGGAAACTGAATCAGTTCAGAAAGAGGATGTAGGTGTTAGAAAATGTATTTGTGCAGAATTACCTCAAGAAGTGCTGCAGGAAGGGGAATACAGGTCAGCTCAAAAAGAGAACGCAAGCGTTTTGAAAAGTGAGTCAGCTCAGAAAGAGGATGCAGGAAACTCCACCTTTTGTTTTAAGGAATTTTCACTTAATTAGAGGTACCTTTAAAATGTTTCTCTGTCTTTACTCTGTACAATACATAGGTCCAAATGCATACTAAGGCTGTCCTCTTCTCTCCTAACATGTAGGTGACTTAGTTTCGCGAGCCATGCATCACATGCAGTGTTTAAACACGCTCCGCCCTGGCATGAGCCCCATCCGACAGACGCGACAGCAGCAGCCAATCACCTGGTCCCCCGATGCCTTGCACACGCTCTACTACTTCCTGCGATGTCCGCAGATGGAGTCCATGGAGAATCCGAACCTGGATCCCCCGCGCATGGCTCTCAACAACGAAAGGTAGGCGTATACTGGCTTCACCCAGCTGGAGGTTTGTTTCATTTTTTTATGTTTACCCGTACGCTGCTGCCGTCGGCCGTTGGACGTCGCGCGAGCTACCTCCCTGGTGCTGGGCACGTCCAACGGCCGACGCGGCTGCACCCGTTTCTTCGAACGTTCAGCACTGGCGCTGAAACGTTCGCAGCAGCAAACGGGTTAAATATATTGGTGCTGATAGTGAGGATCCGGCTGTTGGAAGCCAGAAAAACCTGGTTTGAATACTCAATGATTAATCAGATTGTTGCACACATGCCCAGTTCCCTACCTTGATCAGCAACATCTTTTTCAACATTCTTCTTCTCCTCTACACTCAACAGGGGTAACATGTTTTGCTGTGTATGGTTTCTCCTGGAAGCCATTATCCATAATAGCAGATTTGAGACCTGATTATTCACTTTTCGGACAACAAAGTTGTGAAAGTTACGTTTAATTTTTCCCGGCTCTGACGATGTACCAATGTTCTGGTGGATGTAGGGCTGCTCTCTCCTCCGGTAGTCCAGAGATCCGAGAGAGGTCGTGTTATGGCATTGGTATTCTACGGCCCCAGCCAACTTCTCCACCTCTTGATTCTCTCCAGACCTCAGAGTGGTGGGAAATGAGGGTGGTGTTCTTGCATCATCTGGCACAACTTTCTCTGCTGGTTGTGGTTCTGCGTAGACCCACTACACGAATGACGAGGGACTGAAGTCCACTGTGATATTGGTTCTCATAGTGCTGCTTGCAGTTTGGCTACCGCGCTTCTCTCTTGCATTGAGAGTAGACTCAGGCATCAGGTAGAAAGTGGAGAGAAGGGTAAGGATGGCCTAGTCTGCTAGGCATTGCATTTGAATAATATTGAGACGGTGTAAGGGAAGTAGTAACTCAGGGTGATGGGTAGGGCTGTGGGAGGGCTCGTATAGGTAAAGAGGGTAGCGAGTATGTTTTTTTAAAAAATATTTGCTCTGGTGATGGAAAAGATACCTGGCCAGAGGGTGACAGGGCTGGACACCAATACTGCTTTGGAGGGTCAGCGGAGTGAAGGACCTTTTGTGTAAAGCTCTCTCGTGACTTTTCTGCCCTGTGCAGCTGGTGAATGTCTTCAATTAAACATTGAAAGAGTATTTGAGTCGAGGGTCTACACACAACAGAAAACTCTAGAAGGGTGGCTGCCATAACAAGGAGTTTCCGACTATTGATCCTAAGTGACATCATATGCAACTTTGCTTTAATTGTCTATTTGCTACTTGTAACCCATGGAAGGAAATCAACCCAGTTATTGACAATTCGTTTTCCTTTCCGGATATATTTTGCTTTAACATTTCAGCATCATCATCTGTGGCATAGTCATCATGAACTTCATAAAAGTGACCATCGTCGGTAGAAGGTGGATTAGAGGACTCACAATATCTCTTTATCTCCGGAGAAGAGCGTCTTGTTGTCGATGTTAGACATCATTTCATAAAGATGCACTAATTCTAATTCCATATTTTTCCATGTTGATCTGGGGAGTGGGCAACTAAAGATTTTATAAATCTAATCTCAGTCTTGAGGGTTGTCTTCGAATCTCAGGGACCCTTCCATTGAGGTCGGATCAATTTGTGCTACAACAAGGTCCACAATTGCGTATCCCATCAGTTCACAGGGAGTTGTTTGGGGCTCTGAAACAAGTTGAAAGTGGAGTTTTAGATTTCACAATTAATGAATAAAGAGTTGTTGTAAACACGCATCACATTTTGTTTGAGGATAATTATATTTTCTGTCTTTGATTATGAAATCCGAAGTCCTCACAATTCTCCCTAATATCATCAACCCCTCCCTCAGTCAAGATGCCTTTCCAGACACTCTCAAAACAGGACACATTGTTTCCCTGTTTCAAAAGCCTATTCAGGAACCAAATGAACAAACCAACCACCCTGGATCACTAAAATCACCACACAAGCTGTTTCCAGGTCCTGAAGGAAGTATCGTAAATAAAGAGTGCCAGTATCACTAAAGTCTGAGTAAAGCAGTCAACCCCCAATGGAAGGAGGAGGTATACTGTAAGGATACTCGAGGGGGCTTGGTCTGGTCGCTTTGGGACGGTTTAGAATCAGCTTATTATAAAGTCACTATAGAGTACAGTGGGCGTGGTTGATGTAAAACGGTACATGTCTGGCTGCACTACTACCACTAAATAATGTTGCATCCTGTTTCCAGAAAAGTGATTTTCATGTCGAGGTCAGGTGTAGGTTACGTATAGTGTGCTCTTGGAAGCTACAGATTTGGAGTCAGAAAATTACCTTCTTAATGCGGAGCATTTTATAATATGGGGTTAATTAAAGCATTTTCTGTAATAAAGCGAGAACATTGTACTACCTCTTAAGAATAGATATCTAGTATCTACTGGGAGGGGGGTTCTTAATTTGAGACAGTGGTTTGTGGTGCTGGGCACCCACACATAATTGTCAACACTGAGACTTGTGAGAGTCTGCCACAAGGTGGCGCTCTGGAAAATTTAGAGATGACCACAACATTTAATTATAAATCAAAAAATATATTTAAAAATTACTATTACCTGCTGCCCAAACCATTCTTATAGCTTTGCGAGCCGGAAATAGTCCGAATTGTCATACTGGTAGGAGTGTGATGGTTAATATTTGTGTTTTTACTATCATTGGCATGGCAATGAGTGGTGCAAGCTGCAGTGGCCTCCTGCCGAGAGCCCTAGCAAGTATTTTTTTTACAAATCAACCACTGGGAAAGGGAAGTAATAGTACATTAAATGTTGTGTTCCAAGATTACGTCACACATAAGATGAGTGGTAGTAATGTTACATGATGTACCGGGGTGGGGGGTGAATGGAAGTGTTGATGAAATGTGGTTTGTGCGTAGGCGTCTTCGGAGTTGTGGAAGATAGCATCTTGCAGTAGTTTATAGGTGGCAGTGTTGCCCAGGTCATTAATTTTATCTCTATGAGAAATATCCTAAAACCTTGACGCATGGTATTTTTGAAATGCAAGTTATATCGTGCTGAGTGTAATAGAAACATCAATGGACTTTAACTCGTGTGTAGCATGAGAAGTTAAATACATATTACAAAAGCAAACACCACACCATATAAGGACTGATGGTTTATACCTACTTAGACTTATTGTCTAAGTGGGAAACAACCTTTACAACGCAACTTTTACAACGAACTACCATTACAACGAAAGTTTTACAACGCAAAAACTTTTACAACGCATACCATTACAACGCAGGATTTTACAACGCAAGTACCTTTACAACGCATACCATTACAACGTAAGTATTGGTAAGTATATAAATATTTTTAAAATATTATATGTTTGGGTTTTTTGGTAAAGGAGTATTTTTAGGGTTTAGGGTCAGTTTTCAGTTTTTGGGTAAAGGGGTATTTTTAGGGTTCAGGGTCAGTTTTCAGTTTTTGGGTAAAGGGGTATTTTTAGGGTTCAGGGTCAGTTTTCAGTTTTTGGGTAAAGGGGTATTTTTAGGGTTCAGGGTCAGTTTTCAGTTTTTGAGTAAAGGGGTATTTTTAGGGTTCAGGGTCAGTTTTCAGTTTTTGGGTAAAGGGGTATTTTTAGGGTTCAGGGTCAGTTTTCAGTTTTTGGGTAAAGGGGTATTTTTAGGGTTCAGGGTCAGTTTTCAGTTTTTGGGTAAAGGGGTATTTTTAGGGTTCAGGGTCAGTTTTCAGTTTTTGGGTAAAGGGGTATTTTTAGGGTTCAGGGTCAGTTTTCAGTTTTTGGGTAAAGGTATTTTTAGGGTTCAGGGTCAGTTTTAGATTTTTGGGCAAAGGGGTATTTTTAGGGTTCAGGGACAGTTTTGGGTTTTTGGGGTACAGGGTTAATTTGTAAAAATAAAATAAAATAATATTTAAATTAAATTAATTAAATGTAATTAAATAAAAATTAATTATATTTTAATAATTTAAATTATTTTAAATTAAAAAAAATATTTTTAGGGTTCAGGGTCAGTTTTGGGTTTTTGGGGTACAGGGTTAATTTGTAAAAATAAATTAAAATTATATTTAAATTAAATTAATTAAATAAAATTAAATAAAATTTAATTATATTTTAATAATTTAAAATAATTTATATTAAAAAAATATTATATACTTACCAATATTTACGTTGTAATGGTATGCGTTGTAAAGGTACTTGCGTTGTAAAATCTTGCGTTGTAATGGTATGCGTTGTAAAAGGTTTTGCGTTGTAAAAAATTCGTTGTAATGGTAGTCGTTGTAAAAGTATGCGTTGTAACGTCATACATCCGTCTAAGTAGGTATCTACTCCGCAAGCTCCAGATGACACAGAAAACCGCCACCAGACTTGTCCTCGGCATCCCACATCAACCAACATCTACGGAATCTCCACTGGTGCCCTGTCAAGAAGAGAGTCACCTTCAAGATACTCACCCACGTCTACAAATGACTCCACAAAACAGGACCCCAATGCCTCAACGAGAGAATCCCCTTCCACGAACCCAAAAGAAACCTACGATCCGCCAACTTCGCCCTTGCCAAAACCCCGAGCATCCACAGAGCCAGACCAGGGGGAAGAGCCTTCTCTTACATTGCGGCCAAGACCTGGAACGAGCTCCCGATCGACATCAAAAAACGCCCCCTCCCTTAACACCTCCAGGAAGGTGCTTAATATCTGGCTCTTCGACTTACAGAACTGCATAACACCTTTTTGCATTTGGGATGATGCGTTCCAAATTCAAAAATACCGGTCGCAAAAGGGCAGATTCTGAGAATCTGCCCCTTTGCGACCAGATTTTCCTTTCATGCATCTGGGCCAATATCTCCGCGATGAACTTGGACAGGTCATTCTCCAGCTTATAGAAACAAGTACTCACTTCGGCCCTCCCTGCACACCAATTTCATCTTCAAAGAACACATATAAGTGGCGGCTCCTCAGCTATGGCGGAGGAACGTCGCACCCCATTGCCAGCACCCTCCCAAAAACGTGAACAATGAAACGATAATAAAACGGCTTTTAAACCCACTTTATCATTTTATATTTCTTCTAAGTGTGCCAAGTCTTGGGGGCAGGGTCAGGGGAGTGACAGCCACTGAGGGGGAGTGGTAGGTGCCAAACTGTCATGCGCTGGGAAGGTGTCTACAACCCGAGCTTCGTTGCCAAGTTGCAGACAGCAGGCACAGCCTCCCAGTCTGCCTGGGAGTGCAAATCCTGGGCGCCCAGGCCAATCCCAATCCTGTTCTCATACTGTGAGAGTAGCGTCAGGATTGTCCGCAGTGGATTCTGGGAGTCTGTCTGCAGAGGAGCAGGAGAGAGTGAGATGCGGCTGGCTGAAGTTACGGCGAGTCATTCTTTTATTTATTTTTATTTTTTGTGTAGTCCCTTGTCGTCTTGCTTATCCGCTACACCCCGCGCCCCTCTGCCTCCCCGCTATTCAACATTGAGCCCAAGATTTGCCGAGGCGGCAATTGAACCCTGGTCCCGGGCCAGACCTCTGCATCAGGGTCTGCCGCTCTAACCATTGAGCCACACTTCTCCAATCATAAGTCAGGGATACAGTGCGTGGTCTGCGCTCCGCTGCTCTTCAGTGAAGTTTGCACTGTTCGATCACCTATACACACATAGGCAAAGTAGTGTCTGATCTCAACTTTGATGTGCTGTACTAAATTGGTCAGGGTGGGAGAGGACATTACCACTGTCATCTGGACAGACTATCATCCGTCAAATTTAGAGATAACTGCTGACGCAGCAGTCCTTTCTGTACCCAGAAGGGAACCGCCTTCTCACCGGTTCCCTTCAAGATACAAAAAGTTTGGTGGACGGCCGCCATTGGTTTTCACGGTCGTCCACTGAACTCTTAGCTGTTACTTTTGTTCAAAAACAAACTCCCAAAATGGGAGTTTGTTTTTGAAAAAGAATAAACGAATGACCCCCCTCCACACCTTGGGAGATTTCCCCTTGGTTGTTGGGGTCATTATTGTTTTCTTGTGTTCCTCACCCCCAGGGTTTTCTTGTCAGTGATGGACAGAACAAATGGACATTAAACATCACAAAAAAAATGGCAGGTGATGTAACGCCGCGCGTCCGACTACCCCTTCTTTGTCGGGCCGTAAGAGAAAGCTCTCTTTCGCAGAGACAATGGGGGCTTCACAACAGAAACCTTACAGTCTGCTGGTCTCTAAATGGGCGGACGGATTGATACTTAGCAGGGCACAAGTCGTAAAAAAAAGAAGTGGGGGGACGCTGTCACCGGAAGTGACGTCACGACAGGAAGTGACGTCACGAAAGGTGCCGAGCTCCTCGTCCCAGAGAGTCCAGCTGTTTGGCAAGGGGGATGGCGTCCCCCCGGTAAAAGAATTGGTACCCCGACTCGAGCCCTGATAATTTGGCAGACAAGGTACGCTATCGTGTTTGCAGTGAAGTACCCTGTCCGCTAAACTCTAAATCTGGCCCATAGTCAGAGATCCAGCATCCATCACTCGGTTGTGCTCATAGCTTCCAGGTGTTTTCATAACTAAGACAATATTTGTTCATGGTGGACATTAAATTTCTCCGCGTGAGTGCGTGGCAGATCCGCATGCTGCCCGTCCAGTTGCAGATGGCCAACTGGACTAGTGCCAGATAGTGAGCACTGGGGATTATTAAATCTGCACCAACGTCATTTAGCGCATTTTCCAACATGCCTTGGCAGTGGCAAAAGACCTCCTACTTCTGGCCTGCCCTTTTCACTTCGAAATTAAGAGACCCCCTTAGAAAGAATATAAGATTAGAGGAAACTGCTTTGCCAGGACATTATACAGAACATTAATGTGCTATCAGCCTCATCCAGACTTGGGAAATAGCAGCCCCCCTGCAATGATTCATGCATGAGGCTTCAAAGTGCACACAAACAGCTACAAGAAGAAGGGTAGGCCAGGGCATGGCGAATAAACATGTGGGGGCACTCCTTTTACACCCCCTTAATGCTGGGATACATTTCAAGGTCAGTGTAGAACTTTGTAAGGCTTCACTTCATTAATCAATTCATTCATCCATTCATGCATTAATTCATTCACTCACGAGCAGACCTGGGAACGAAGACAGTTCAAACCGATGGGGACGAACATCGGGCATAATGGCCTTGATCCACGCGGTACAATTACTAACTTTTGCTCCAGTTGGAAAAGTTGAATTCTGGAAAGTCTGAGTAATACACTTAAACTGCTCAGTATTAGTTTCAGCTCTGATTGAGGCACTGGGTCCAATTCACAAACATGTTGCCTCGAGAGGGTTCCTGATTGCTGTTAATGAGCTCAGACACAACCTTATTATGCAGGGAGAGTGGCCAAATGGGCTCCAAAAACTCCTTGCACCGGGGCTAAGCATGTGAGCTTCGCAGTGCCTTCTCACAAACCATTTGTGTTCAGGTGGAAGCAGGCTTCCCTGTAATGAATCGAGTCCTTTTTGTGAACATTTTTTGTTTTTGTGGTAACCCAGTGGGTTTTGCTTCTGTTTTTTTTTTTTTTGTCCTTCCCTCTAAATTGTCGTTCTGTATTTCTTTTCCTGTAGTTTTTGGCTTGGGTTTTCCTTTCTTGCCCAGCACCTGCCCCCTGGGGAAAGACTCCTGTTTCAGGCGCGCTGTCTGTATAAATAGAGAAACCGAGAAGTACAGATTGGTGGTGGGAGGCGTGCCAGTATCCTAGCCAAGAAAGGCATTCTATACGAGCTGTAGCCCTACAGGAAATTAAACTGCACGGTTTAACTATTTAGAGTCCTCTCACCTGTGGTGCTAAAACAGGACGAGAAGTGCTTCCGAAGTTTAGAGCACTGCTGTGAAGTTTAAAGCTCTGCGGTGAAATGATAACTTACTTTTATGCAGTACTCCATAATATCGTTTTGCTGGTATTTGAGTACCACTGCACTGGGTTATTACCCAGTTCAGTGGTACTCCAATTAAAAGCCTCATAAGGATGAAATGCCCATTAGGACCTGCCGGTCGTTGCCTGCAGGTAGCAGCATGCGCCAGCAGCGAGCGTTGAACTGGGGTGCTGTCCCTCATAGGAGTGTGAAGTGTCGACTGTGTCTACAATCGGCAGAGGTGAACTCTCTGCTGCTTCACAACACTTCATCCATATGGGCTGCCAGGTTGCACAAAGTTTGCACCTGTACGCATGATATGAGACAAATCCAATTAGCATCTTTTAGGCTCCTTCTTTAATGGAGTAAGGAGGAACACAACATTTGGTCCAACATACTATTTTTCAGCAGATTTTCACTTAGTAGCCCTGGCTTTGCCAGTGCTTGTTAGTTGCATACGATAAATAAGGAACACAAATGTCATCTTTATATAAAATAGTTAAAATGCTTCAGTCCTGAAATGATGAAACGGAAAGAAAAGTAACGAGGCTCTTTAAAGACACATGAGAGGCAGTGGAGGGTGGTACTGCTGACAAATTAAGATTCTTTGTTTTCACTCTGAGGGTGAGGGCCATAAAAGAGAGTCCGAAAGGGACGCGTTTCGGTACTTGCTTTTCGGCAGGACCCGGCCCAATTTAAGCCCTAACTCCTATTAATGTCACCTTCCACAAAGAAACTACAGGGCGCAGTTTCCTTCCTTGAAAGCACAAGGCTAATTTTAATAATCCATAACTGCTGGATTAACCACTAAGCTTAACTTCCAGAGTAGCGTTCTACCCGCAATCAAGCGCCTCGGTGGCTTATCAGGGACAGTGGCGCTTTAGAATTACAATTACAATACAATACTTTGTGAATCGGGATTTAGCAGGGCGCCCACGCTTCGTAATCTGTTCTCCACCCGCGCTGAACGCAGAGGCGACAAAAACAGACCTCTCAGCAGCAGATAGCGCCTGGTGCAGCGCTGTGCCCGGGCAGGAACCTGCTGGGAAAGAAGCCCCATGCATTGTTTATTGTTCGTGTCCCATCCGGACCTTTAACGGAGGACATTCAGTAGCGCCAAAATAGTCATGAATGAACAAAGCCGCTTTATTTCCTGTCAGCCGCCCGGGCATGGTGCTGGGCCGACAAAGGCTTGTTTTTCTCCCACAGCTCCAGTTCCTAAATGCACCGATATTGTTTCCTCTCCTCTGTCAATTTTAACAATAATAACTCTTTTTTTCCTTTAACATTTACTGCTATTGGTGATTGTTTCTAAGCACTGTACACAACGGGGAGTATGGCTTTTCCTACCACAGTTTGCTGTTTTTAAGCAGGGTATAGATCAGGGGTTATTATAATCCACATTAAAAGTTCTCAAGTTATCGCAATTGAGAGATGAAAGTCTGAGTGGGCCCTGATGGGTTTTGACTTTATATGTGTGTATCTCTCTATTGATTAATTTAGTGCAACCTTAACTATAAAGCACTGGACAACTCCTGGAACCTGCAGATCACATCCATATGTCGGCCAGATCTTAGTGAGTTAAACCATCGCTGCTGACATCTGCTGTGATGCGCTGGTCTATAGTTTCAATCACAGTAAGGCCACCCCTTTCTTCTGTTCTTCTGGTGTTGCTACATTAAGCACAGTTAAATTGGGGAATAATACCACCTATGTAATAAAGTGTTTTGAAATGGAGGAAGTTGGATATGAAGTTTAAATAAACAAACTGTTTACTGTTACAGATGTTAGTATGAAAAACTCAAGTCACTTATTCTGACTACCATTTTAGAGCCAGGACCAGAAATCAGGACTCTGAAACTGCTCCGTTCGCTGGACAGGGTTGTATGACGTTTCAACGCATGCTTTTACCACGCATTCCTTTACAACACAGGTATTACAACGCAAGTCGTTACAACAACTTGCGTTGTGGGACGCTCAATAGTGGAATAGTTTAATTTTCTATTCCAACTCCAGTCCCCGTGGATAGTAGGGAAGGTGTTGGATAGAAAATTAAACTATTCCCTATCCAACAGCGCCCTCCAGCGCAAGTCGTTGTAACGACTTTCGTTGTAATTCCTGCGTTGTTATGGTAGTGCGTGGTAAAAGTTTTGTTGTAAACGATATTCCCCCTGGACAGCATCTGATCTAACAATAAAGTGAAAGGTGGGCTGGCTGTGAGGAAGGGGGTCATGGAATTCTGCGGCTGCTGTATTTTCCGCACAATTATGCATTTCCCACATTGGTCACATAATACATCACCTGCTACATGATTTGCATTAAAAAAAATGGTCTACCTCAAATGGATCCGACATTTCTAAAATGTAGCAACATGTTGCAGTGCAGTGGAATCCCTTTTGCAAGGGTCGACTAGTAATTTTCAGTCAGTTGCTTATTGCTGTTTTTTGTTTTTAACCTGGTACTACTGAGTGTAACATTTGGCCAAAAATGCCAGAATAGTTAAGTACTACTGTCACTAAATGAGCTGCAATATGCCGCATATTTCCCTTTTCTTGCTACATAATTTAGTCAACTTTGCCGATAATTTGGTCCTGCCATGTCGCATAATTTCAGTGGCTATCATAGGGGAGAGGGGGGAGGGGTTGGCCTAACGGCTAAGGCGCTCGACCTCGGACCTGGGGAACTTGGTTCGAGTCTCGGTAACGACGCCAAAAACCCCCTGTGATTCTGGGCAAATCACTTAATCTCCCCGTGCCTAAAATGAAAGTGTGTCCTCATGTAACGTAACTGGTGCTATGTAAAGAGCTCTGATAACTGATTCGGTTCGGTTCTAGTTCGCGCTATATAAAACTCTGCAAAAAAAAAAAAAATAGGACGGGAGAGTAAGTGTACCACCATTACCTTGGTTAAAGCAGGAGGTAGAGAAAGACTTGTTCAAACCACTTTATCTGGTTAGCCGAATAAAGTGGTTTGAACTGACTTGTTATAGTCTCTCACACAGGACTGATGCTGTAGAAAGACAGTTCGAAGCAGCCACCAATGGTGCCTGAAACTAGAGGGCGCCAGATTGCCCCTCAAACATCAAGTATGTTTGCTCTTTAGGAAGGTAGGTTGCACACTGTGTTTGCTTGTTCAGACCAAAAATTCTACCTACAATCCTAGTTGATAAAGTTCGACCTTAGAGGACCTGGCGTTTTGGTGACAGTTGCCCCACCGTGCACAGGCGCATGCCTACCTCCCGCCTTCTGCTTGTTGTTTGGGCTTTCTTTAGTTCATGGTTTGTGCATTGCTAGGCCAGTAGGGCATAAATGCACAGGAACATCTCATCAGGACGTATCCTAAATGCCTTTGTGGAAATATCTGCGAAAAGAACAATTGATGGACGGAATGCTGAACAATGTCAAACATTCACCCCCCATAACCGAGATCTGGGCCTAAGTCTATTATTTTTTTGAACACCACGCACACCATGCCAGTCGAGTTTAGAGCCAGCCATATGCCAATCAGTCTGGACCCTGCTCCCCTTGGGAACAGATGGGGGTCCTGGGGTCTCCATGCCACTGGAGTCAAACTAGCCTGGCTGATGAGGGGTGAAACCCTGAAATCGGACTCACAATGCTTGTTTCCGGTCCAGGAAGGACCTGACCAGGCAGTTCCGGCCCTACTGTTCACACGGGCTGCAGGGTCAAGACTGATTTGCATATGGCTGGGTCTAAACTGGAATGGCATGGTGAGCAAAAAAACGATGGATTTATGCCCAGATCTCTGTACTGGCGATGAATGAAAGACACTGTTTCAGCATTCTGTCCATCAATTGCTCTATTTGCATTTGTAAAAATATATGGCTCACATATTATTTGCCCCATGGCGCTTCATGCTGATGAAATAATAGGGTGTCTATTTTCTTTTTTCAATCATTCTGTTTTTTAATGTTCCGGTCATTTCTTTTTAGTCTCATGACCCTGTAACAGCATTAAAAGAAGCAACTTTCATTTTTTCTCTTTGAAAATGTACCCTTAAAGTCCTGAAGCGAAAGCGCTCTCTGTTCAGCACTTTGCAGTAGAATCAAATCACACCCTAACTCACCTGCAAGTGCTGTGAGGTGTCCAGGTTGCTGTACCTGATGTTTTGTGTATTTGTATAGCGCACTACTCACCCAGGAGGGTATCCAGGCACTGTATGAACCGTATAATGAATCTCACTCAGTCTTAAGAATGTGATATGACAGGATCGGAGTGGATAGTGTTATTCAGCAAGGAGTTTTCACCGACTGGAAGCTCAGGTGCCTCTAGGCACTTCTGAAGAGTGTAAACCAAATGGACCTTTGTAGTTTGTTTTGTATTGGTATTACAGACACCCCACAACCAGTTCCGGATTACCAAATAGGCAAAGTAGGCACGTACCTATGTGCCCCACTCCTATTAGGGTCCCATGATAATGGATCAAAATACAACTTAAAGTACATAAACCAGAGATATCAGATTCACATAACAGTTTTTCTCTTAAAAGAACATCAACTGGCACCTGTCAGTTTGTAAATAATTCCTGTGAATTGGGTATTAGGCAGTGGCTGCTGCCTCTGTATGGGGATGGAGGCAGGAAGGGGGAAGCATGATATTTAAATAAAATATTGAATTACCTTCTGTGCCGCCTCTGCACGTCTCTCCTGTAGTCCTACAGAGCACCCGTCTCCCGGACTCTACCAGCCAATCACTCAAGACACGTACTGGGATCAATGGCACAGTCCTTAGTTGGTTCACTTCTTACCTGCAACATCGCTCGCAACAAAGAAACTTCAACAACTGTTTCTCAAATGCACGCTAGTTCCTCATGGTGTACCCCAAGGCTCAACTCTATCCCAGGCCCTTTTCAATCTCCTCATGTAACCCCTTACGGTTATCCTGAACCAAGCAGGGGTCAAATAATAGCTATATGCTGATGACACCCAACTCTATTACAAGAATAAAACACCCAGTGACATCCTACATCTGAATACCACACTAATCAATATACATACTTGGCTTAATATAAACCACTTAAAGCTGAATCCCAGCAAAACTGAACTACTGATTTTCTCCCCAAATAACGTGCTACCAATCAAAGTATAAGCAAAGGGGATGTTGGACGGAGTGTTGAACATTGCAAGCACTCACCCCCAGTCAACTGCTCTGGGTTTAATCCATCATCATTCTTTAGCCCACTCCCCCACCCCAGTTCAGACATGGCCATATGCAAATCAGTCTGACCCTGTGCCTCATGGGAACAGTCCAGCCCGAACTGCCAAGCCTTGTATTCCCTGGACCGGAAACAAGCATCCTGGGACCGGTTTCTGGCTAATCAGCCGTCATCAGCCAGGCTAGCTTGAATCCAGTGACAAAGTGAGCAAGGGACCCATTTCTGGGCATACCCTGCCAACTTAGGGTGAACAAAGCAAAAGAAAAGGGGATGATGGACGGAGTGTTGAACATTGCAAGCACTCACCCCCAGTCAACTGATCTGGGTTTAATCCATCACCATTCTTTAGCTCACTCCGCCATCCCAGTTCAGACATGGCCATATGTAAATCAGTCCTACTATGTGCCTCATGGGAACAGTTCAGCCCGAACTGCCAAGCCATATCTACCCTGGACCGGAAACAAGCATCCACCCATCAAAGGATGGCTCAAGAATTTGGATGCTCTAAACTGTCTCTAACGCTGTCCAACTCCAGTAAGTGCTTAGGTATCACCCTAGACAGAATCTTGTCATTGAAAGCCCACATCAACAAAGGAGCACTCTTCACACTAAAACACCTCCAGAAAATGCAACCTCTCATTCCCCCTGAACATTTTAAGACGGTAGTGCAATCACTTGTCCTCTCAAAACTGGATTATGGTTACGCCATCTTCACAGGAACTCCGAAAACTCACCTAGCCCCCTTAAGCTCAGTTCTGAACATTGCAGCCCGGCTAATAACAGGCTGCAATCGGTTTCAGCATATCACACCAGCCCTCAAGGGCCTCATTTGGCTCCCAATCGAAGGAAGATGTTTCTACAAGACCGCTTGCATCACCCACAAAGCACTTCACACATACAACCCCAACTATCTGGAGAACAAACTATCAAAAGCTGGTAGTGCTAGATCTCTAAGGAACTCTAACGCGCTTCTTCTCATACTTCCCATACTGAAAAATAAATCCTCCCCGACACGTTCTTTCTCTGGAAATGCTCCAGCATCTAGCTTTTTGACAACCAGTGGATGTTTATGTAACATAGCGTCAAGGTGGCCTTATGGCCCAATCCTGACAGGTCACCATCTTCAGAGCCTTTGGGCATCCATTAAACAAAGCAGCAATGCATTCTGGGAGCAGCCATCTTGTTTCACAGTTGAAGCAAGAGTTTATCAGAGAACCACATGAAGTGTTTATGTGTTATGGAAAAATCTGGCTCCCAGAATTACTATTATAGTAGTTCTATGGCAGTTTCCTCTCCTCTGAAGAGGCCCAAAACAGATACAGAAAGCAGAGGCATGCAGGTCTATAGAAGGAAAGAGAGAATTTCTGGCAAACTATGCCTCTTAAAGGTCGTGTTACTGTGGGGCTGCCATCCCATTGGTTCGCGTGTAATCTTTGATTTTTGGGTCGCTGTGAGCAGATGCTTATGTTTAACAAGGCTCCCCTCGAAGAGCACCGTCTGCCATTTTGGTGAAGGGTAACTTCCTTTACCAGGCAAAATGACTTCCTCTTTTACTTGAATGTAGGGGGCGATGCATGTTTGGCACGATGACCTGTCAGCCCCCCACCCACTCACCCCCACGGCTTGCCAAGCTCCCAACCGAAACAAGCATTGGCATAGCCAATAGGTCTCGCATTTGGGACCTTATAAGTGTTTAGTCATGCAACAGTTGCATAAAGGATATTCTGCTGCACAACTAAATACTTATAGGGTCCAAAAAGTGAGACCTATTGGCTATGCCAATGCTTGTTTGTTTTTTGTTGCTGTTTTGTTTAAGTTGCCAGATCTACAATAGCTGGACATAGTTTTTGTCAACAGTTCTTTGCAACAAATGAACTTGTTTTCATTAGTCTGAATGTTGTTTCCATTCTGGTTTATAGGAAGCAGTCATTCCTGGAGGTGTGGGGGCTGCCTAGCTGTGCGCATGCGCCGAACTTTGCAATTGAGAAAAAGCCTGGTGCAGGCGCAATTTACAAGTGTGGAGTGAGTGAGCCCCAGGCACCATGACTCACTCACACAGGAGTTCATGCACTGCACCTGCTTACTCAGCATGGTTTAAGGAAACTCGACCCACTCCCTCCCAGGCATCGAACACATATTTACCAAGAAACTCTGAGAAGAGCCTGCCTACTGCACCGACGGCTGGTGGTGTGTGTGCCTGGTAAAAGAGTGCACTGACGGCTGGTGGTGTGTGTGCCCGGTGAATGCTTGCACTGACGGCTGGTGGTGTGTGTGCCCGGTGAAAGCGTGCACTGCCCGCTGGTGATGTGTGTGCCTGGTGGAAGTGTGCACTGATGGCTGATGGTGTGTGTGTGCCTGGTGGAAGCGTGCACTGACGGCTGGTGGTGTGTGTGTGCCCGGTGAAAGCGCGCAACGATGGCTGGTGGTGTGTGTTCCCGGTGAAAGCGTGTACTGATAGCTGGTGGTGTGTGTGCCCGGTGAAAGCGTGCACTGACAACTGGTGGTGTGTGTGCCCGGTGGAAACGTGCACTGATGGCTGGTGGTGTGTGTGCCTGGTGGGAGCGTGCACTGACCGCTGGTGGTGTATGTGCCTGGTGGAAGCGTGCACTGACAGCTGGTGGTGTGTGTGCCTGGTGGGAGCGTGCACTGACCGCTGGTGGTGTGTGTGCCTGGTGGAAGCGTGCACTGACGGCTAGTGGTGTGTGTGCCTGGTGGAAGTGTACACTGACGGCTGGTGGTGTGTGTGTCCAATGAAAGCGTGCACTGATGGCTGGTATTGTGCGTGCCCGGTGAAAGCGTGCACTGACAACTGGTGGTGTGTGTGCCCGGTGAAAGCGTGCACTGACAACTGGTGGTGTGTGTGCCCGGTGGAAACATGCACTAACGGCTGGTGGTGTGTGTGCCTAGTGGAAGCATGCACTGACAGCTGGTTTTGTGTGCCTGGTGGAAGCGTGCACTGACGGCTGGTGGTTTGTGACGGCTGGTAGTGTGTGTGCCTGGTGAAAGCGTGCACTGACGGCTGGTGGTGTGTGTGCCTGGTGGAAGTGTGCATTGACGGCTGGTGGTGTGTGTGTGCCTGGTGGAAGCGTGCACTGGTGGCTGGTGGTGTGTGTGCCCGTTGAAAGCGTGCATTGATGGCTGGTGGTGTGTGTTCCCGGTGAAAGCGTGCACTGATAGCTGGTGGTGTGTGTGCCCAGTGAAAGCGTGCACTGACAACTGGTGGTTTGTGTGCCCGGTGGAAACATGCACTGACGGCTGGTGGTGTGTGTTCCTAGTGGAAGTGTGCACTGACGGCTGGTTTTGTGTGCCTGGTGGAAGCGTACACTGACGGCCGGTATTGTGTGTACCCGCTGGAAGCGTGCACTAACGGCTGGTGGCGTGTGTGCCTGGTGGAAGCGTGCACTGACGTCTGGTGGTGTGTGTGCCTGGTGGAAGGGTGCACTGACGGCTGGTAGTGTGTGTGCCTGGTGAAAGTGTGCACTGACGGCTGGTGGTGCGTGTGCCCGGTGAAAGCATGCACCGACTGCTGGTGGTGTGTGTGCCTGGTGAAAGCATGCACTCACGGCTGGTGGTATGTACCAGGTGGAAGCGTGCACGGCTGGTAGTGTGTGACGGCTGGTAGTGTGTGTGCCTGGTGCACTGACGACTGGTGGTGCGTGTGCCTGGTGGAAGCGTGCACTGACGACTGGTAGTGCGTGTGTCTGGTGAAAGTGTGCACTGACAACTGATGGTGTGTGTGCCTGGTGGAAGCAGGAGCATTCACAGTGATAGTAGATACAAATGAAACTGACAAAGAGGAGGGGGAGGAGGGAGGGGGAGAAGGGAGGGGGAGTGCGAGCAGAGGAGCATGATTCACAGCTAGAAGACACCACAAATGAAGCTAACCAGGAGGAAGGGGGAAAAGGGAGGGGGGTAGTGCAAGCAGAGGAGCCTGATTACAGCAATAAAAATACAGATGGCAGCTGTGCATGCACAAGCTCGTGAATGCAAGCTGTAGGCCAGCAAAAGCCTCTGGTGGCACTTTTAAAAGCCACTTACTAAATGTCTTGAAGAGACAGCACATGCGCTGTCTCAGGCGAGATCAAAAAATGTAGTGACCTGGGAACATGAGCGGTGCCAAAATACCTGAGTCCGCAGGCAATGAAAGACTGTGCAGAAACAGAACCTGGTACTTTCATTTACGCGTTTTTCCTCTCAGTGATTTTCTGTTGTCTTGTATTGTTAGTCTGCAGTTTTAAGTTAAAACTGCTGACTAACAATAAAAGTTTTTACCCCAGTATGTACACGCAGAACGGGCTGCCCCTGCAGTCTCTGCAGGGAACAAGAAGGCTGTCCGTCTCTGGCCCCTGACTCCTCACCAGAGATAATTTATCTTTAATTGGAAATAAGAACAGAGTGAAGAAAAAACTAAAAACAAGCTTTCTTTGCCAAAAATGGTTAGTTCGCATGAGAGGTTCAGGAAAAAAAATGTATCCAAAAGGCGTACTCCTGGAATTTTGTTTTTGCATAAAAATTAAGTCACCTTTCGCTTTGCTATCCTCATTTCATATTTGTCTTAGATCCATTGCCATAATATAATGTAAATAATGGTCGTGTTTCTCCCCCAACCCCACTGGCCTCTCAGGAAATCTCACTCTTTCAGTTGCCCGGTCCATGCCTTACCCGAGACAGGGCACAGCTGCGTTTTACCTTAACATTCAAGAAAGCGTAAATTAAAAAGAGTGAGCACTTTGCAATTTGAGTTATGACCCATAAAAGCAGGAGTTCTTTTTTGTTGGGAAGAAGGTGGGAGAAGGGTTCTCGGCTCTCCATTAACGGCCTGCCTCTTGGAAGAACGAGTGGAGGGCATTACAGCAGGCACGAAGGCTGCCATCTGGAAAGAATCACGGCTTTCCCCCTGACAAGCCGGCTCAAGAGGTGCAAAAAATCCCATTTCAGAGAAATATGTGCGATACCTGATCAGCAACAGATTTAAAGCCGGTTGAATTTGGGGAGTTTGTGAAATTTACTACAGCTATTTCAAATTTGCAGAGTTTCGGTTTTCATCCAGTATTACCCTCCCACTTCCTAACAATCAACATAAGAGGATGAATAACTTTATGGACGGTGCCCTCTGAACATACCTGGATTTTTATATGGCAATAAATGACTCACGGCAGGAACTGCCATTTCCCCCCACCTATTGCTTACTCATGTCTGCCACCGCACCCTAGTACAGCGCCTCAGCAACATCGGAATCCAGGAGAAGGCACTGGAATGGATCACCTCCTTCCTCGACGGAAGAACACAAAGAGTCCGCCTACCACCGTACAAGTCAGAGGCCACCAAAGTCATCTGCGGCGTACCCCAAGGATCCTCGCTGAGCCCAACCCTCTTCAACGTCTACATGAGCCCCCTCGCGGCCATCGCACGCCAACACAACCTGAACATCATCTCCTACGCCGACGACACCCAGCTGATCCTCTCCCTGACCAACGACCCCGCCACCGCCAGAGCCAACCTGCACGAAGGGATGAGAGACGTAGCCGAATGGATGACGACCAGCCGCCTGAAACTGAACTCAGACAAGACGGAGGTCCTCATCCTGGGCTCCACGCCCTCCGCCTGGGACGACTCCTGGTGGCCCCCCGCCCTGGGCACCGCACCCAAACCGACGGACCACGCACGCAACCTGGGCTTCATCCTGGACTCCTCCCTCTCCATGACCAGACAAGTCAACGCCGTCTCCTCGTCATGCTTCAACATCCTGCGCATGCTACGTAAGATCTTCCGGTGGATCCCCACCGAGACGAGGAAGACGGTCACCCAAGCCCTCGTCACCAGCCGACTGGACTACGGCAACGCCCTCTACGCCGGAACCACGGCCAAACTCCAGAAGAGACTCCAGCGGATCCAGAACGCCTCGGCGAGACTCATCCTCGACATCCCCCGACGCAGCCACATCACCGGACACCTGAGAGATCTGCACTGGCTCCCGGTCAGCAAGAGAATCACCTTCCGGCTCCTCACCCACGCGCACAAAGCCCTACACGACCAAGGCCCGAGCTACCTCAACAACCGGATCAGCTTCTACACTCCCAAGCGCCTCCTCAGATCAACCAACCACGCCCTCGCCGCCGTCCCCCGCATCCGAAGAGCGACAACAGGAGGAAGATCCTTCTCCTACCTGGCCGCCAAGACCTGGAACTCACTTCCGACCAATCTGCGCCTGACCCAAGACCACCTCTCCTTCAGGAAGAAGCTCAAGACCTGGCTGTTCGAGCAGTAGCGGCACCCCCCCCCCTCCCAGCGCCTTGAGACCCTACGGGTGAGTAGTGCGCTCTACAAATGACCTGATTGATTGATTGATTGATCATGTTACCAGCCCCAGAAGGATGAAAACCCGAGGCTCCTGGCCGGAGCTCAAATTAATGCCTCTAGTCCTCTACTGTGGTTGGCCAGCCCACTCTCTCATCTCACTTGTAAGTTTTCTACCCTGTTTATTGGTTTACTATTTTGCATCTAGTTTCAATACTCATTGAAAACTATTTCAAAATATAGTTTTTATTTTTTAATGATTAACATGGTAATTACTTCATTTCTTTTAACAGTTAGAATTGTTACTCCGGTGTGTGCAGCAATTCGTAAGTACATATGTGGCCAGTGTGTGGTAGTGTCTTAGAAAATAAAGGTGCGGTCTAAGGGCAGTGTTTGCTCCGACTCTAACACCAGCTTTCCATTTTCACTACATTGTGTGATCTTGAGCATATCTCAATTTTAAGACTGGGTTTTAACAGTTCTACTGTCAAACAGACCTATAGCTTACAATATATGCGTAGTTGGCTACGTAACTACCCTTTTCAACCCTAGGCTTTCTCCTACCAGTTTCTTACAGCTATTGGCTGCCAACTTTGTCAATCACGTCTTAGCTCAGCCCAATGGCATATCCATCTCTTACCTAATGTTATTGACTGCTCTGGTGTATTATTCCGCCCTCAAAGTAACTCTCGCATTCCATGTACTCCATGCGTGTGGGACTGTTTTACCTCTCAATTTATCAGTCTTCCCTCCCATCATCTCTCTTTCTTCTATGCCTTCCTTTACATACCTGAGACCTCAACCGACCTGTTTCTAGTTCTCCCCTACTTAATCCGAAAGAGGACAGTGCGCTGACGCATCGCTCCTTGTATCCATTCATATTGAGCCGCCATGTTTGAGTGTTTCCGTTTAAACACGGATACTGCACTTGGAAACACATTTCTGAAAGAAACACTTACATTTTGTGTTTACTTTGAAATGTATATATGTAAGCTTTTGCGTCACTCAGGGGCATATTTACAAGGAAGTGGCGGAGAGCAGCATTAACTTCCTTGGCTTAATGCCGCACTTTGCCACTTCTGAAACGCAGGGATGCACCGTATTTACAAGAATATGGTGCAGCCTTGCGTTTCCCCCTGCAATGGTCCTAATTTAGTTGCGTAGTGCCAACGCTGGCACCCTTGCACCATGGTGCCAGGGCACCTGCGTTGAGGGGAATATTTGTTTATGTGCATGAAGGTGGCCCTGCCTCCACATTAGCAACCTTAAATGGCGTTTTGAAACTTCTATGTGTGCTGCAGTAAGCTAGTTACAAAACATCATTTTTTTCATGATTGTTTATGATTTCCTGGTCTTAATTTTGGCGCTGCCCCATAGTTACGCCACCCTTGTAAATATGGGGCATTATCAAAACCCATGGGTGTACCGGTGGAACGCCCACCTCAACTCCTATTACCCGCCCCTTTCATGCTAATTATAGCGTGAAAGGGTGCCTTATACACAAGGCGGCGTAAAGCCACATTAAGTGGCTTAACGCCACCTTGTATATAAGGCGAAGCCCCTATCACCGCAAAAACATCTAGAAAAGAGACGTTATGGTGGTAATAGGGGCTTGTCATCTGTCCGTTAGCGATGCTAAGTACAGTACATTACATGTTGTAAGTGTACCTTTTCAAATGTCACTGGCAGAGGTATTTCTTAAACATAAGTAAACCTACCATTGAAACAGATTTTTTGGCTAAGTTGAAAAAGGTGGATTAGGTGCTGGCTTCTAAGGATGGGTTTGTCCTCATAGGGGCTGATGTGCTGTGAATGTGTCTTTAATTATTTGCCTTTTCCTATGCCTAATGGTTTTTGCTTTCTCTCCGTGTGAAAGGGACATCAAGGCTCATGTGTAAGTAAGTATCTCATCTATTTTTGGGTATTTCTTTGCATTCTCGTACTCATAGTCCTCCTGTTCTTAGATTTCTAAATGTAGGGCTGCAGGCACCAGAATGCAAAGTGAGCTACAGCAGCTCTCTGAAAACAGATATTGAATAAGAGAGCTTCATATTAATGGACAAAGACTTTCTTTCCTATCGGCATTTATCAATACACTCTATATAGAGCGTGAGATACCTACCCTATGTGATACTCCTTGCCATATGAGGGCCAACCATGGGCTGCACGAGGACACTTGGGAGATAAAGAAGATGACCAACACTCTTTTCATCCAGTGCTTTATTTGGAAAAAAAAAAATTAAGTGCCATTGCCCAAGGTATTTCACACCGGCCCACTGCAGCTGGCGCTATCCACACGTCACATTAAACTTTAAGTTTACGTCCTAGTTTTATTGCACTTTTAAGATATATTCAGCTGTGGCCGGTCTATTAGAGCACAGGAGCGCTCTGCCACCAGCAGCAAATACTATAATTATAAAACGGGTTTTAAACCCATTTTATTATCGTTTTTTAGGTCGAGCCTAGCGCAGCACACATGCGCTGCTCTAGAAGAAGGAATCAGACTTTTTGCAAACTCATGTGTGTGCTGCTTAATTTTCTATACATTTAAATAGCCTTTGCGTGTGGATTTAAAAATGAAAGCTTGCAATTGGCCAAAGGAGGGTGCATGTCCTACCTTTTCTGAAAATGTTTACTCTCCCAGCTTACGGCGCGCAGCATGCCATCTGTTGTGGATCATGTTTCATTTCAAGACCTTGCAGCCTTCCTTACAAGGTGCGTCCCCTCCACCCCACCGCCACAAGAGCGTACGCTTCTTTTCCATCAGTCACATTCATGACAGTAAGATACTAACAAGGTGCGTCACCTCCACTCCGGCCAAAGGACAGACCCCACCGCCACAAGAGTGTGCGCTTCTTTTGTCAGCACTCGAATTCCATCTATGTCAGCACTTTCTTCCAGCACCATTATCTCTGTACTAGTATTTATTTATTTATTTATTTATTTATTTATTTAAACACTTATAAAGCGCAACGAAGGCCCATGGGCATCTCGGCGCTAAGTATCTGCTCAATTCAGCCTTACAGGAGGATATGATTATTGGTCAAATAGCCAACGTTTTGAGGTGCTTTCGAAAGGACCATAGAGAGGGGCTACTTTTTATGGACAATGGCAGAGTGTTCCAGAGCTTGGGTGCTGAAACAAGAAATCTTCTATCACCCCATGAAACCAGTTTGGTACGGGGTACTTCCAGCTGGAAACGATCGGAGGACCGCAGGGACCTGGTGGGCCGGTAGGGAACAAGTTGTTGAGTGAGAAAGGCTGGTCCCTGGTTATGCAACGCCTTATAGACAATGCAAAGGGCCTTAAACTTAGTTCTATTCCTGATGGAAAGCCAGTGAAATTCTCTGATGGTTCCTGAGACTGATTGATATTTGGGGACATCACCCAGCAGTCTGGCAGCAGCATTTTGAATGGTTTGCAGCTTATTAAGGACTCTTTCTTGAGAGTTCAGGAAGAGGGCATTGCAATAGTCCAAGGTGGACAACACCAGGGACGTGATCAGGGTTTTACCAGCTGAGGCAGGGAGGAAAGGGAGAATTTTTTTAATGATTCGTAACTTATAGAAGGCGGAATCTTATTGTCAAGACATTTGCTGTACTCTGTAGTTGGCCTCTATAGTCACCGCTTTTTCGGTACCATCTTAAAAAGTTACCGTACCTTTTAACATTAGCGTTTTTTCATCACCATGGTGCGCAGTTCCTTTCACACCTCTGTGCAGCTGTGGTGCGTACAACCTTTGACATCTCTGCATAGTGCACAGCTGTGGTTCGTGTTTCCTTTCCCTGCATTAATTTTGGTGCCCGCTCGATCCAGGGGTGTAACGCAAGCCCTTGCTAGGGGCTTAATTTGAGCCGGCATCTGCCGGTGCGCACATAGGCACTTAATTATTAGCACTTGCTTTTTGTGTGCGGTTTGCTGCTACCGGCTGCTAAATAATGCCTCTGCTTAGCGGTGGTGCATGTTACCTTTCACATCTCTGCACAGTGTACAGCTGTGGTGCGTGCTTCCTTTCCCCCATTGCACAATATACAGCTTAAAAATTTACCGCACCTTTTAACATTCACATTTATCAGCACCGTGGTGCCCTCTTCCTTTCACACCTCTGCGCAGCTGTGGTGCGTGCTACCTTTGACATCTCAGCACAGTGCACAGCTGTGGTGCATGGTTCCTTTCCGCCACTGCAATGTACACAGCTTAAAAATGGACCGCCCCTTTTAAATTTGCATTTATTTATCACTGTAGTGCGTGCTTCCTTTCGCATCTCTGCTCAGCTGAGGTGCGTGCTACCTTTGACGTCTCTGCGCAGTGCACAGCTGTGGTGCGTGCTTCCTTTCCCCCATTGCACAGTACACAGCTGTGGCGAGTGCTTTATTTTATCCCAGTGCACAGTAGTGGTGCGTGCTTCCTTTCACCACACTGCACAGTGCAGATATGTGGTGTGTGTCTCCTTTCAGCCCAATTCACAGCTGTGGTGGGTGCTTCCTATCACCTTATTGAACATTTTCTACATGCTGCACAACATTCCCAATGCCCTACAACACATATTGAGAACATTAACAAAGCCAAAACACTTTGTCAGAACACTTATACACTGAGTTTATTTTATTTATTTATTTATTGTCCCCTTACCTCCCTCCTCTGTCCTGCCCCCGCCCCCCTCTCCCCCCCCCCCCCCCCCACACACACACACTTTGGCAGGGGACGAGCTGCTACTGGATATATTAAATGGCTAAATGCTCCACTAATGAACTGTGCTAAAAAAAAAGTGCCTGTGCTGAGCACCACCAAACACCGGCACAAATTAAGCAGTGCTTTCATGACATGGCCCGCTCTATTGCGGAAAATAATAACTTCTCTTCCCACTATTACATGCTGAGTCGCAGCAACCTAAGACAAAGTAAGCACACACTCTGGCCACTGATGTGTTATACTAAAACCCTTCTTACATAGGTCACTCTGTAATTCAGTGCTTTTTAAAGCAGGTGCTCACCCATGGCGCAGTCAGCTACTTGACTGTTAATACGCTTAAGGGCTTTGTCACGGGTATGAAGCACTATATAAGTACAATCTTTTCTCTTCTGTAAACGAATTTCCTCTGTAATTAAACGCAGGCAACTCCTTGTTGTACCTTCTAGGGTGGCCACTTCTCGGCGCTGGCCTGCAGGGGACTAGTGCACGCTGCCTGCTCCTTCCTGGTGACCTTTAGAGTCACAAGGTCATAAGAGACACAACTGCTGATGCAAAGCTGTTCTCTTGTGCTAATGCAAGTGATGAAACAGCAATGGACAAGAAAGTAGCAGCTGCTTTGGAGCTGTCATTGACAGCAGGCGTTTCCATTTGTTGGGGAGCGAAGCCCCACACACAGCTGCTCATTGTTTAATAAATAATATGTCACTGTTCTTCTTCAAAAGCATTCTTTGTGTTTTTTTCAGTAGTCAGTTTAACAGTGTTTGCAGTAAGGGTGGGTAAGCAAAATGAGTTCCCAGATACCCCAGCAGGGGCGCTCCAAAACACGTTTTTACGAGTGGCAAAAACTGTTTAGGTTTATATCTCCATATCAACTAGAGAAGGCACCCCTCCTGAACAGGTACCCCTAAACTTCTCTGGCCCTCGTAGCATGCATCAGAAAGAGTACAGCAATTCTCATCAAACGACCCAAAAAGTTCAACCACAGCAGGAAAACACTGAAGGAGCTCCATTGGTCCCCGCTAGAGGCCTGCATCACCTTCCAGACCAGCTGCATCCCGTACAAGGACACCAGGAAAGAGTTGTTTGATAGAGACACGCATGGACACCACGAAGGGGTTGTTTGATAGAGACACGCATGGACACCAGGCAGGGGTTGTTTGATAGAGACACGCATGGACACCAGGAAAGGGTTGTTTGATAGAGACACGCATGGACACCACGAAGGGGTTGTTTGATAGAGACACGCATGGACACCAGGAAGGGGTTGTTTGATAGAGACACGCATGGACACCAGGCAGGGGTTGTTTGAGAGAGACACGCATGGACACCAGGCAGGGGTTGTTTGATAGAGACACGCATGGACACCAGGAAGGAGTTGTTTGATAGAGACACGCATGGACACCAGGAAGGGGTTGTTTGATAGAGACACGCATGGACACCAGGCAGGGGTTGTTTGATAGAGACACGCATGGACACCAGGAAGGGGTTGTTTGATAGAGACACGCATGGACACCAGGCAGGGGTTGTTTGATAGAGACACGCATGGACACCAGGAAAGGGTTGTTTGATAGAGACACGCATGGACACCACGAAGGGGTTGTTTGATAGAGACACGCATGGACACCAGGAAGGGGTTGTTTGATAGAGACACGCATGGACACCAGGCAGGGGTTGTTTGAGAGAGACACGCATGGACACCAGGCAGGGGTTGTTTGATAGAGACACGCATGGACACCAGGAAGGAGTTGTTTGATAGAGACACGCATGGACACCAGGAAGGGGTTGTTTGATAGAGACACACATGGACACCAGGCAGGGGTTGTTTGATAGAGACACGCATGGACACCAGGAAGGGGTTGTTTGATAGAGACACGCATGGACACCAGGCAGGGGTTGTTTGATAGAGACACGCATGGACACCAGGAAGGGGTTGTTTGATAGAGAAACGCATGGACACCAGGAAGGGGTTGTTTGATAGAGACACACATGGACACCAGGCAGGGGTTGTTTGATAGAGACACGCATGGACACCAGGAAGGGGTTGTTTGATAGAGAAACGCATGGACACCAGGAAGGGGTTGTTTGATAGAGACACGCATGGACACCAGGCAGGGGTTGTTTGATAGAGACACGCATGGACACCAGGAAGGGGTTGTTTGATAGAGAAACGCATGGACACCAGGAAGGGGTTGTTTGATAGAGACACGCATGGACACCAGGCAGGGGTTGTTTCATAGAGACACGCATGGACACCAGGAAGGGGTTGTTTGATAGAGAAACGCATGGACACCAGGAAGGGGTTGTTTGATAGAGACACACATGGACACCAGGCAGGGGTTGTTTGATAGAGACACGCATGGACACCAGGAAGGGGTTGTTTGATAGAGACACGCATGGACACCAGGAAGGGGTTGTTTGATAGAGACACGCATGGACACCAGGCAGGGGTTGTTTGATAGAGACACGCATGGACACCAGGAAGGGGTTGTTTGATAGAGAAACGCATGGACACCAGGAAGGGGTTGTTTGATAGAGACACGCATGGACACCAGGAAGGGGTTGTTTGATAGAGACACACATGGACACCAGGCAGGGGTTGTTTGATAGAGACACGCATGGACACCAGGAAGGGGTTGTTTGATAGAGACACGCATTGACACCAGTCAGGGGTTGTTTGATAGAGACACGCATGGACACCAGGAAGGAGTTGTTTGATAGAGACACGCATGGACACCAGGAAAGGGTTGTTTGATAGAGACACGCATGGACACCAGGAAGGAGTTGTTTGATAGAGACACGCATGGACACCAGGAAAGGGTTGTTTGATAGAGACACGCATGGACACCAGGAAAGGGTTGTTTGATAGAGACACGCATGGACACCAGGAAGGAGTTGTTTGATAGAGACACGCATGGGTACCAGGAAAGGGTTGTTTGATAGAGACACGCATGGACACCAGGAAAGGGTTGTTTGATAGAGACACGCATGGACACCAGGCAGGGGTTGTTTGATAGAGACACGCATGGGTACCAGGAAGGGGTTGTTTGATAGAGACACGCATGGGTACCAGGAAGGAGTTGTTTGATAGAGACACGCATGGACACCAGGAAAGGGTTGTTTGATAGAGACACGCATGGACACCAGGAAAGGGTTGTTTGATAGAGACACGCATGGACACCAGGAAAGGGTTGTTTGATAGAGACACGCATGGACACCAGGAAGGAGTTGTTTGATAGAGACACGCATGGACACCAGGAAGGGGTTGTTTGATAGAGACACGCATTGACACCAGTCAGGGGTTGTTTGATAGAGACACGCATGGACACCAGGAAGGAGTTGTTTGATAGAGACACGCATGGACACCAGGAAGGGGTTGTTTGGTAGAGACACGCATGGACACCAGGCAGGGGTTGTTTGATGATAGAGACACGCATGGACACCAGGCAGGGGTTGTTTGATAGAGACACGCATGGACACCAGGAAGGGGTTGTTTCATAGAGACACGCATGGACACCAGGAAGGGGTTGTTTGATAGAGACACAAATGGACACCATGAAGGGGTTGTTTGATAGAGACACGCATTGACACCAGTCAGGGGTTGTTTGATAGAGACACGCATGGACACCAGGAAGGGGTTGTTTGATAGAGACACGCATGGACACCAGGAAGGGGTTGTTTGATAGAGACACGCATGGACACCAGGCAGGGGTTGTTTGATAGAGACACGCATGGACACCAGGAAGGGGTTGTTTGATAGAGACACGCATGGACACCAGTCAGGGGTTGTTTGATAGAGACACGCATGGACACCAGGAAGGGGTTGTTTGATAGAGACACGCATGGGTACCAGGAAGGGGTTGTTTGATAGAGACACGCATGGACACCAGGAAGGGGTTGTTTGATAGAGACACGCATGGGTACCAGGAAGTGGTTGTTTGATAGAGACACGCATGGACACCAGGAAGGGGTTGTTTGATAGAGACACGCATGGACACCAGGAAGGGGTTGTTTGATCGAGACACGCATGGACACCAGGCAGGGGTTGTTTGATAGAGACACGCATGGGTACCAGGAAGGGGTTGTTTGATAGAGACACGCATGGACACCAGGAAGGAGTTGTTTGATAGAGACACGCATGGACACCAGGAAGGGGTTGTTTGATAGAGACACGCATGGACACCAGGCAGGGGTTGTTTGATAGAGACACGCATGGACACCAGGAAGGGGTTGTTTGATAGAGACACGCATGGACACCAGGCAGGGGTTGTTTGATAGCGACACGCATGGGTACCAGGAAGGGGTTGTTTGATAGAGACACGAATGGACACAAGGACGGGGTTGTTTGATAGAGAAACGCATGGACACCAGGAAGGGGTTGTTTGATAGAGACACGCATGGACACCAGGCAGGGGTTGTTTGATAGAGAAACGCATGGACACCAGGAAGGGGTTGTTTGATAGAGACACGCATGGACACCAGGCAGGGGTTGTTTGATAGAGACACGCATGGACACCAGGAAGGGGTTGTTTGATAGAGACACGCATGGACACCAGGCAGGGGTTGTTTGATAGAGACACGCATGGGTACCAGGAAGGGGTTGTTTGATAGAGACACGCATGGACACCAGGAAGGGGTTGTTTGATAGAGACACGCATGGACACCAGGAAGGGGTTGTTTGATAGAGACACGCATGGACACCAGGCAGGGGTTGTTTGATAGAGACACGCATGGACACCAGGCAGGGGTTGTTTGATAGAGACACGCATGGGTACCAGGAAGTGGTTGTTTGATAGAGACACGCATGGACACCAGGCAGGGGTTGTTTGATAGAGACACGCATGGACACGAGGCAGGGGTTGTTTGATAGAGACACGCATGGACACCAGGAAGGGGTTGTTTGATAGAGACACGCATGGGTATCAGGAAGGGGTTGTTTAATAGAGACACGTATGACTAAACCACGTGTGCCTCTACTATGCTGCCTAAACCATGAATGTGTCTGAACAATGCATTCCTTTACCATGCATGCCTCGACCACAAAATGTTGTGGTTATGCGGTAAAGATCTCACCCTATGCCACCTGCCCATCGCCCTAACAAGGGAAACATCCTTTACAACGCAACTTTTACCATGCAGTGCCTTTACGACGCAACTTTTACAACGCAAACCATTACAACGAATTGCGCTGGGGGGGGCGCTCTAGGATAGGGAATGTGTTTAATGTACTATCCAACACCTTCCCTACTATCCACGGGGACTGGAGTTGGAATAGTAAATTAAACAATTCACTATCCAGCGCCTAAAAGCACTATGCGTTGTAATGGTATGCGTTGTAAAAACAGTGTTGTAAGAGCATGCGATGTAAAAGCATGCGTTGTAATGTCATACATCCCCCTAACAACTACCGCTAGGGTGGGGGCCGGTTTTCGGCTCCTGGGAGGCGTTTTTGTTACTGGGGGTCAGCAATATCGGCCCCTTGTAACAAAATTGGCCCAAACCGGCCGTCGCAACCTGCTGGGCTGCACTCCCCCACACTCCAAGGGGGCCAGCTGAGCAGTTTGGGCCTGTTTCTGTTCCCAGTGTGGCCCTGCCGGCAGCCCTTAATACTCCTCAAGCCGTAAAAACTACCCTGGCCCCCATGCCCCAAAAACTACCAGACCCCCCATGCCCTAAAAACTACCCAGACCCTCCATGCCCTAAAAACGGCCCGCCCGAGCGCTAAATGCAACGCCGACCTCCCAGTCATAAAACCAACCAGCCACCTAGCCCTGGAAAAAACCGACCCCTAGCACTGAGCCCTATAAACTACTCCCAATCCTTAAAACTACCCCACACCCTCAAAACCCAACCCTACTAACCTCACTGCGTCCTCTCCTGATCCTTCCTGTTCCTGGGCCCGTCCATCTCAGCATCTAGACCGCTCATATGCCTTAACCATGCATATGCGTGGTTACGGCAAGCATGGTTGCGCTTACTTTGGAATGGCCTGAACAATGCAGGCAGATCCTTGGATCTGCCTGCATTGTTCAGTCTGTTTCCACCAGGAAGGCTGCCCACCCTCGCGATTCAGTACATCGGAGTGGAAGAAACGCAAGGAAGGTCCCTGCATGCCTGGCTGAGATGACCAACACCCCACAGGCTGCCAACCCAGAAGCCACTACATTGAAAGAAACACAAGGAGGCCAAGACCAGACAGCAGGATTTCTACATTGTGCTTCCATGTAGCGCTTACTGCCACAGTCTAACAGCTTCTTAGAGCTGCAAATACCCTATCTTACCATTAGTGATCCAACGCAGTTTCAGCTTGTTCTTCTGTTTATTTATGTAGCTTTATATCATTTGACAGCAAAAGGTGTGGGGGTCTTGGATGGGGGAGTTTATTCACAGAGATCACTCCTCAGGGCGTTCACGGAGCGAATGAAGACAAGCCAGGCTGTGATGCAGGCAGGCCGTTTGTTCCATAACTTGTGGTCCAGAACAACAAAGCCCCTATCTCAAGAGATCACACATTAAGAGAGTGGGTTGTACCTTGTTTGCAGTAGTGTTTCTAGGACGACAGTACTTTAATGTTTATTCATAGAAATGTGTGGGATAATGGAAGTGACATTACAAAGCTTTTGACCTCGGATAACATCATATCCTTAATACATTGCCTTGCCTTAAAATCCTCAATAGCATTGTCTCGTTTTCTGCTGAGGAGTCAGGCAAAAAGAGAAAACTGCAGAAAGTAGTAACATGCATTGTTAGAGCCCTTTTCGTTCTTTTGTTGTTTTTGAATTTATTATATTATACTACATGGTATACTTACATTTCCGGACTTCAAGCCAGCCCACTCCATCCATTGGTCTGATTTTGTCGTCCACATTTTTGCTTTGATAACTTCACTGTGAGTGATAGCATTTAACCCTTTCACCATGAGCACATCCGCACACAAAGTAGTTCCCTTCGTGCCATGGGCTACTATGGCCATGGGCTTTTTCAAACCAACGTTTTTTATATTGGCAGCTGTGCAGCTTCTCCTCCTACCATAACGTTTTGCCAACATCAAGACAGAACAAAACAAACACTGACAAAGCCACAGCCCACGCCAGACATATTGCATTTCCCAGTGCTAGCCAATTCCTGATCCTCCCTCTCTCTGCCTTTATGAGAACACAACAAGTATCACAGTAAGTGCTTTGGTGTTTGAGAGCAAGCTGGAGTTAGCAGTTGCTACCCCTGGCTACTCCTTGCTTACACCTGTGGGTGCATTGAGGGAAATTATTGGGTTTATGAAGTTCTAAATGTGTTCCCCTGGAACAACGTGATTAAAAAAAACATTTGAAGCCTTTGCTATTTTCGTAAAGTTAATTGAAAAACAAATAGTGGGAGAAAGCCTCTGCTAAAAGTAGCTTTGAGAAACAAAATCTCAGCAAAGTGCCCCACTTAAAGCTGAAATACAAGTAACGTGGTAATTCCCAGACACTTAATACCTGCTAAAACAGGTGTAAAAAATATGCATGAAAATGGCCCCGAATGTGGTAAATTATGCGGAATCGAGTGTTTTAACACCGAGTTCGGAAACGTGTTCTTCCATCCAGATGTAGAACAGAGATTCTACATCTGGAAAAGGGACGTACACAATACATAGTAATATTGAGTTCGGCATTGCCGTGCCTTATTACCAGCCAATGGCTATGGAGGTCTGCAGGCTGCCACAGCGGGGCAGATTCAGTGCCACGTCAGAGCGGCATGCATGCGACAGACTCTGCCCGAGCACCGCAGACCCCGGATGGACCTGGAGGTCAGACCTCTCGGCCTAGCCTCTGCCCAGATGTGACCTCGCAAACATGCAAACACACTGTTTGAAAAATAAAAAACAAGCGCCGCAAGTTTACAGAATGTGAACTCTGACACGTGAGGTCAAACGCCCGCTTCACCTGCTGGTTCCAAAATTCGTGTAATTTTGCAAAGAGTTGTTAAAAGATGTTTCAGAATGGCTGACATTTCCCGAGAGCCGGAGGCCTGGACCCGGTGACCTCTGCGATGGATGATATACAATAACCTGCTTGTCAGGGGCGCGGGAGGTCCGCGTGAAGCCCCCGGGGTCAGGTGCGGGGCTGGTGCCAAGTGAGACCACCCGGCCTAGAGGGTGAGACCCAGGTACCCGGGGTCAGGCGCGGGGTAGAAGCAGCCACCGTCTGCGTGCCATCTCGGGCCGGGGTGCCCACGTGAGAAGCACCCACCCCGGGACATCTCCGGCCGAGGTGTCCACGTGGGGTAGAAGTACCCACCCGTGCTATCTCTAGCCGAGGTGCCCACGTGGGGAGAAGCACACACTGCATGCCATCTCCGGCCGAGGTGCCCACCACCGCGTGCCATCTCAGGAGGAATAGCACTCACACCGGGCCAAATCAGGCCGAGGAGCCCACGAGGAGGAGTAGCACTCACACCGGGCCAAATCAGGCCGAGGACCCCTCGCAGAATAGAAGCGCTCACCTCGGGCCATCTCAGGCCAAGGTGCCCACGCGGGTCTTTAAAATCCAACATCATGGCACAGACACAACCCGGGCTATCTCATGCCGAGGAGCCCACGCAGAGGAGTAACACTCACTCTGGGCCATCTCAGGCCAACAGCCGCGGCCGGTAGTGGGAGTACCGGCCGGGCGGTGACGTGGGGAGGGGGAGGGGCAGGGTGGGGGTTAGTAATGTATGGATTACGGACTTTAACAGGTAAGTAAACATAAAAATAAATAAAAACTAATTTCTTTGCGCGTACTGCATCGCATTTGGTGATGAAGTGCAAGCAACGAAATTCGTACTCCCACTACCGTCCGCGACTGTGGGCCAAGGTGCCCATGCAGGGTCTTTAAATACCAGCGCCACGGCACAGACACCATCTCAGGCCGAGATGTCCGCATGGTATCTTACACACACAGCTTGGGTAGGCACACCTGTGAGCCTCCCTAGGCATTCTGTTCTCAGTAGTCTTTTTGCCATAATTCCTCCGTTCAGTACTGCTCAGCTCTGTGCCACATAGTTATTCTGCAATGCTGCTACTTTTTCAATTTTTGTGGCGAAAAACTGGCCATAAATGCCTGTGTAACTTTCTTATGCCCTATGTTGTGTAATGCGGGGTAGGGCTGCTCTGCCCGCAGAGCAGGGCAGGAGTGGCTGCCCACTCTAAGTGCACAAGATGCAGACTGCCGGCCAAACCATCATGCAAACTGTGCATTACAGCCTGGGTACAGAACATGCCCAGTCTCCCATTACCTGGCTGAGCGCTGAACCACGGCTTTGTGATTGGCTATGGGGAGACTAGGAGCTGGGTGCTTCCTCCCCTGAAAACAGGTGTAGAGGACTGAGTAACGGAGGTGGAAACAGGTTAGTGTTTTAATTTTTTTATTTACTACCTCCTCTTTCCCCCCCCCCCCCACCCCACCCTGTGAACCACCCCCCATTCCAGCACCGCTACCAGCCGCCACCGCTGCCCTTCCTTGCAGGGCATCTCTCCGCCTCTCTGGCACCATCATCCTCCTCCGCTCCACCACTCCTACCATAACAAGAAAGCCCCATTCTATCAACCCTAAACCCCAATTTCCGTGTCCTGCTAATGACGGCTAAGCAGAGGCGGCCAATGAAAGCCCCTTCACCAGGTGCTCATTTCCTGTGTTTATAAATTATAAATCGAGGCCATGTTCTCAGGTCCCCGCCCACTGCGGCCACTTACAAACCATTCAATGGGTCGTTGTTCTAATGACAGACCCTTCAGACTCCACACAAGCTTCTATAGTGGAGTACAGGGCACCCTCTATTGGGGTGGACAG
The DNA here is from genome assembly GCF_964261635.1 of Lissotriton helveticus. Classification (NCBI taxonomy): domain Eukaryota; kingdom Metazoa; phylum Chordata; class Amphibia; order Caudata; family Salamandridae; genus Lissotriton; species Lissotriton helveticus. The sequence continues at coordinate 383,758,547 of NC_136062.1, forward strand.
TGCACTCCTTCTTAGGACCTCTTTGTTTACAAAACTCAGGATCAAACTAATGTTTATACTTTCACATATGTCTTTTAATTACTTTGTAGAATTGCAACACTTATGAAAAAGGCTCCATTGTTTTAATTTCCACTTGTTTTTAGTTATACTCTAAGGTTGAAAACCAGAAAGTATTAACGCAAACCTGGCGCAAAGTGTACTGGTGGGGGTTGCAGTGCAGTCCAAATTGTGTTTGCGTTACTATTCGTTCCATGTTCCCATGGAAGCACCCATGGGTTTTGACACAAATTGCTATCTACAAAAATTGTACACAGGGATTTACGCCGAAATGCTGCGCCTGCCTGATGCTGACGTAAAGAGGGGAAACGCCATTTCTCCTCTTTTTTCCCCATTTGCAAGTGTTCTGCACTGTACGGCACACATTTCACGAGGAAAATGCCTTAAAGCAAAGGTTTTTTTTCTAAGAAGGAGACCCCTGCTGCACAAAAACTATGCTGAGAGCAACGTAGACAACTAGCACTATGAGGAAATTGCACCTAAGTTGGCACGTGGCAGCCAGCGGAGGGAGGGAATAGAAGAGCCCCACATTTTAGTAGATGGGGTGTTGCTCTGCTCTCTCAAATTGACTCAACTCAGCACAGCAACTGTACTTGCTGCGCTGTAGGTGCGCTGTAGAAACTCTTTGAAAATCTGGCCCTAAGTGCCTTAACCTATTGCTTTTTCATCTGTATGTAGCAGAGATTCTGTGTGCCTCCTTTCTTTACAAACGTTATTTGAGTACATTCATACGTATAGTCCTAGGCAGCGCCCTGTAGTTAAGGTAAGGACACACTTGCTACGTTTTTGCCCAATGACAACAGCCTACAATCCAGACCTCTGGTCACAGAGCCGCACCGAATTGTTCCACAATGGCTGAGGGACCCTGAATTTGTTTGTCTCAAGGAATAAGTTGTGCTGAACAGTAATATCCCACTAGCACCTCTCTAGGCAGTGCTTAATTTGTAAAACATTAAGTGCCAGGGCTCTCATGAGTAGACCACTGCAGCTTGCACCACCCATTACCCCCGACAGGACTGCCAATGGCCGTGCCAGCACAACTACTAACCATCACACTCCTGTAAGAGTGACAATTCACACTGCACCAGATGCCCAGCGTTATAAGGATTTAAGGACACTCCTATAAAAGTATCAACCCTCAAACATGTTCTACTGGTAACTTCGTAAATATATGCATGTTTTATATCAAATTGAAACCTGTTCACTTGAACGGTTGTGTGTGTATCTGTGTGAGGAAAGGAGACAAGGGACACAGTGATCATGAAGAGACTACATTACTGTGTCTAGCAAGCTCCTACACGTAGTCCACTGTTTTAGTGTCCTCAACTCAAAACGTGTGTGATAATAGCTAAGAGGCCAAGGAATGAATGGGCACAAAGACTGTACTTCATTGTTAGCGACATATAATTATGACTGGTATTCCACCAGCCAGCGCAAGTGATGCCACCATGGAGAGGCAGTCTATGAATTGTATTTGAGTGTAGATATGTGTTGGTGTGTACGTTCACGTGCGTGCACGGTTACCAGTGCGTCTGCTTGAATTGCTGTGTGTGTGCATGGCCGGGAAGCAATGTAGCACATGGCAGTGCCAGCACTCCCCCTTCCCCCTGCTAGGACAGTGGCCTGTTGTGAGAAAGCTACAGTCTTCTGGACTGCAAGCTGAGCTGTTTGATTGGCTGGCATACTTATTGGGAGGTAGAATCTGGTGGTCGGTATCTAAGTAACCGACATATCCTGTCACTAATCATTTATAGTACTTTTCTGAGAAAATGTGCTTTATTTTTAGTCTAACAGTTGGTAACAGAGCCTAAAGTAGCCAATCTCTCAGCAAGACAACCATTTCTGAGTGACTTGTCGGCGTGTGATTAGGGGCTAGTGAATGATGTACCATTTGCAGTTCCCACCTTGGGGATTTAAACACCTAAAGTTCAAAGTCAGAAGTTTGTGGGATTCAAAAGGGAATGCATTATGACGCGTCAGATTTCTAAACAGTTGTCCTCTTGTGTAACAGTCAAGGGACTATCTAGAGTCTAATTACCATGACAATTTGTCTTAAAATTCCTTCACCGTTCCTCTAGTTAACACGGATTTTACTGCAAAAGCACTGTGTGCCAGTGAGTTAGTCCCAACACAATTTGGTACAAATTGGAGTTTGGAATTCTGATTATCTATACGGATTTCCGAACCATAATTTCAAATTTCCGTTGACTTGTAATTTCCATGCAAAGCAAATTAATATGAATTCAAATTTTAACTACTCACTATTGAAAATCTAATTAGCATTCTGAAATTCCGATTATCTCGTTCACAAATGTTCATTTAAATGTAAATAACTTCATGTGGGTATTAAAACCGGAAATTCATAAGGGATTCCACTTAGATTCCTAACTGCACTGACTTGCCATTGCACTGTAAACACAATGCAGGTCAGCCGGGCGTAAAAAATTCAAACTTCCCGAGTGAGATGCTGAATGAAAAATCAGAATTCCAAATAACTAAAGAAGCTACTGAGTGACAACTTTTGTAGTAACCAAACAGTACTCAGAGTAAGAAACTGGAACAATGTATCACTTTTTTTCTTTCTATTTTATAAATGTTTTTTATTGATCAAATGTGTCTTTATTTCACTTGGACATTGCCCCTAGATCATACATGTCACACTTTGTGGACATTTTTCCCCACTTTTACATATTGCAAACAGGGGCATATTATCAAGAACAGTCGATAAAATTATCGCCGCTTTATCGGCAGGAAACTGCCGCTAAAGCGGCGATAATGGGCTTGATAATAGGCCCTTGTGAATTCCCATAGAAGCCCAGGTTAACACCAGAACCTGGGCTTCTATGGGAATTCACAAGGGCGTATTATCAAGCCCATTATCGCCGCTTTAGCGGCAGTTTCCTGCCTATAAAGCGGCGATAATTGTATCGCCTGTTGTTGATAATATGCCCCACAGTCCGCACAAGGTGACTTATAAATGGCAACAGGGAACATACTTTCAGTTCCAACTACAAACTATGATCCCCAAATATCAATGTATATGTAAATATGGTTTGTCATTTAGTGAAAGTAAACATATTCAAGATAACCATTGTAGATTGGCTAGAAGACAAGTGTTGAGCTACAATATAGTCATAGTTGTGTCTTTATGAAATGGTAATTCGAACAACCATAAAGAATTCTGGATGACCAATCATGAGTCAGAATAATGAGGCAGGAACCAGACTAACCAATCCGAATTCCATCGGACCAGTCAGGATTCTGAATAATAATTATGATCACAGATGACCAGTTGGTTTGGAAGAAACTAAGTGGAATTCCAAATGAACAATTGGAATTCTAATTAATCGATTTGAATTATCAATGACTGGTCTGAATTCAACATGGCTAATTTATCGATTAGCCATGTTTTGATGTCTATATGTATCCAATATAGACTATGTTCAGAGATGTAGATGATGAATATGCTGACCCTTGCTGGGATATTTTCAAGTGTAAGATGTTGGGGCTTATGATAGTCCTTTATCCTGGCCCCCCTCATGGTCGGATCTCACTCTAATGCACCTTGTCTCACTTGTCTCCCCTGTACAGGCCCTTTATGTTGCTGCCGCCACTGATGGAATGGATGCGGGTGGCCATCACCTACGCCGAGCACCGGCGCAGCCTCACCGTCGACAGCGACGACATTCGGCAGACGGCGCGACTACTGCTCCCAGGACTGGACTGCGAGCCCCGACAACTGAAGTACGTTGGGTCTCCCTCTCTTGATTTCTACCCACAGATGCTATTTATTGCAAGTGGAGGTGGCTATGCAGGGAATCAGCAGAATTTTGAGGTGTACCAGCAGAAGCCCTGAGTCGGTTGCTTGTCGGTATCAGCCTGTCTCAGACTTTATCCTATAGACCAGCACGTCTCTTAATAGAAGACAACTGTTTTGTGGGTGTATTTCTTTAACTTAACAATGTATTTTCATTGGTGTTTCAACTAAAGACATCGGGATGCAGATGGCAAGGAGGATATGTGGTGGTGAAAACGTTATTCACTTTGCATTATTGTAGGAAGCTGCATTTCTGTAGCAGTAACTCCCCAACTTTTTGCCAGATTAGTGATGTACTGTGACTTGATGTGCACTGGGTCCCAGCCAATCAGGTTCCCAGGAACTGTGTTGTTTCACAAAACTGTACCTTGTACCCCCAATTGGCCGCTATCTTGCCACATGCCAGTCCCTTGTAAAAGATACTATGGGTACCAAGGGCAGCAGCTCTGATTGTGCCACCCTTAGAGGCTCTGTACCTTTACACATATACACTAAAATTGCAGGTTGCGTGTTTTGTTGCAGAACAAAGTAAAGAGTTGACATGGCCACACTGATGCCAGTTTGGGATTTAATTAAGAATACAATCAGAGGGCATCTTAGAGATGCCCCCTGAAAAACTACCAGTCTCTGGTGGGTTCCCTGACTGGTACAAACCTTCCTGCCACCACAAGACATGTTTCTGGATCCCTGGGGTGGAAGCCTTCGCTCCCTGAGGCCAGAAACAAAGCCTTTCCTGGGCAGAGGTGTTCGCACCTTCCCCCGTTCTGGAAGAGCCATCTGTGGCCAGGTAGCGTCAAAGGCCTTGCCGTCATTGTAATGCAACCCCCAGCCTCTCCTGCTGTCAGGAGCAGGCATACTTCTTGTCTCCCCTCCTTTTTGGCAGGTACACCGGCATGAGAAATTAGCAAAAGAAACAATTGATGGACGAAATGCGGGACAATGCAAATATTCACTCCCAGTCACAAGGATCTAGGTTTAATCCATCATTCTTGTACTCACTACACCACCCGAGTTTGAGACCCAGCCATATGCAAATCAGTCTTGATCCTGTTCCATATGGGAACAGTCGAGCCAGAACTGCCAAGCCTAGTGCTCCCTGGACCGGAAACGAGTGGTTTCAGGGCATCACTCTTCATCAGCCAGGCTAGCTTGAATCCAGTGGTGTAGTGAGAACGGGACCCACGTCTGGGCATACCCTTCCCACTTAGGGAAACATATGCAAAAGAAACAATTGATGAACGGAATGCTGGACAATGCAAACATTCATCCCCAGTCACAAGAATCTGGGTTTAATCCATCATTCTTTTGCTCACCACACCACCCCAGTTAGGACCCAGCCATATGCAGCCCAGAAGGTGTGCCCACCTCTGCCAACCCCACAGCTCAGGTGGGGGAGGCGAGGGGAAGACCAGTCTTCAGTTCCCGCCATCTTGCAGATGGCAGGCACTCTCCAGTCAGGATTAGGGATTGTGCCCACTCCCCACGTGGTGTGAGACATCAAGAGTATAGTCACCCTAAGGTCAGTACCCCCATTGGCTACTGACCTCGAGACCCATACAACACTCCCTAAATACAGTATGTAGGTGAAAGCCCTGAACCAAGAAGACAAATTCCTGCAACCTACGAAGAAGTAGGACAAAAGAAGACACCCAGCAGAGGTGACTGCAGAGAAGAAGTGACTTGGACCTAGCGCTACCAGCTCATCTGCAGTTTCCAGAAATCCTGTGCCAAAAGGTCTCCTTGTCCTGCAGCCAGCTACCACCAGAACCCTGGGAGGACTCACTGCCATCAACAAAGACCGGATCTCCTGTGAACAGCGGCTCTGTTCAAAAGAGACTCCCAAGACAGACTCTGAGTCAGCTGAGGACAAAGAAACCTACTGCCTGTAACCACCACTGCATCCGACGCCTATGGCCCAAATCCGGGTGGCCCACCGGTCCCAGCGAGATCATCCAGCGCTCCAGAGTTCGAGGCCACCATGAGTTGACCCCTTCAGGACTCCTGACGTCGCCTGCTGCCTCTTCACACAGATACCTCCTACGACGAATGGCCAGGTAAGGTGATATCGTACCGCAAAAGACTCCTTGCATCCAGCTGCCCTGCGCCCTGGAGAATTGATCTACGTTCAGTCTTTGAGTGTGTGACATCATTTGCTGATTGAGTGTGTACAACCAATGCTTCTGTTAAAGCCTTACTGCTCAACCACACTACCACAAATAGAGAGTTAGGTGCTATCTACTTTTACCTCTGCCTACCTTGGGGGTTCCACTGTACTCTGTGCACACTATATCTCATTTGGTATAGTATATACAGAGCCAGCTTCCTATAATTATCTTTAAATATTTTGACATAATGGGTGTAGTAATATATGAGGAAAAATCTAATATGGGCACCTAAGATGCCCTACTCCGGGGCTAAAAAGAAAAACTTTTTTTTCAGCCTCGTGGTCTAGTAAAACATTATCAAAACAATGAGAGAGAAAGGGCTAGACAAGATCGCTCTTAGGCCCCTAAGATAAACTGTATCAACCAACCAAAGAGCGACAGGAATATAGAAAATACCAAGAAACCCATAACCCTGTAGCCCACATCCAACTTCAAAAGTGGGGAAACAAGGAGAGGGAAGGCAAAGACAGTAGTGTGAGGAACTGTGAGTTGGAAAATGAACCCTCATACACTAAACAAGTAGATGACCAACTTCATCATTGGGTTCTTTTTCTCAAAAGGGTGTATATAGTAATATCCCAATATTGGTAATGTGATTTAAAAGAAGACACAGCAGTTCCCTAAACCGATTTAAATAGAGGGATAGCCATCCTTCGATAAAAACTTCAGTGAAAAAACGGACACCTAATGGGTTAATCAATTTGAACCCTAGTGTCCTAAATAAACTAACGTGGTCGACATGTTTCTGCTATCATGAGTACTTTCCACTCAGCATTCATCAGGACCAAAATCTACCCCACTCAGGCGTACGCACCCTAAGGCATACCCATACTGTGGCGATAGACAAACAAATTCTCTCCAAACTCACGGATCTCCCGTGTAGAATCTACTTAGATTTGCTACGGTTCTTGTATATTCTGTATAAGATGAGATGAGCAACATGGGCTGGTGGCAGGGGCAACCTTCACGCCCGACGTTATTCAGCCGAACAACTCCCCGCTTGGGACCTACGCGTTCACGTCCACCGCCTGAATGGTGTTGGTTGATACTAGTAAAACATTAGCCACAAGTCTAAATTCCAGCAGGGCAAACAAAGTCTGTTGGTTGTGCAATGGAATTCTTTAGGAAACTTTCAAAAGTTTCCTGCAGGGTATATTGCCTACTGCAGAAGTGTAGCTATTATGTAAAATGTAATGTCATTTTTCTTGCTGCCCAAGGCTGCATTAAGTGGTCATTTCATTAGATTACTGTGCATTTTTAGGTCGAGCGACCTATCTCTATGCGCATGCGCATTGAGCGGGAGCGAGATCTATAGGGGCTTATCGAGAGTTTACCTAACTGGCGATTCCACTGGCGATTTCTTGCAGTGCATGTGAAAGCGCGTGCACAATGCCACCAGCCGCCTGCCTGCCTGCCTCGCATTACCACATCAAAGGCGGCCGCGTCTCAGGCCCCTGCTGCTTCACACACTCATGCCGCTCTCCCCGCTCCGCCCCCTCCCCTGCCCACCGTGTCGCATTTCTCCTCGTACTTTCACTTTGACGGCCGCAGGCCGTCTCTCGTGTTTCTCCTCCCCCCTACCAGTGTTTTTTTTTTTTTAAACTTGTTGTCCTGTTGCTGCAGTCAAGCACCAGCTACTGCACACTGTGGCTCTGCAGTGCTTTGTCTGACTCACAACTCGGTTCAAAGGCTATACACTCGACTCACTGTGTGCTCTCCCTTTCATATTACAGTCTATCGCACTGTGCAGAGCTGTCAGCATGTGATCCTCCTGTCTGACACTCACTCGGCGCAGGTCTTCTCTCACTCCGCACTATTTACAAGTCAATGAGGGCTGATCTCGATGCACTTATTTCGATGGCAGTCCGTATTCCACGCGTTGTATCAGGCGCCCTGCCACATTTTACTCTGTTTATCGTACCGTCTCTCCCGAGCAAGCAGCGCAATTGCTGCGTGCCTTCAGTTGATCACAATGGGTCTAGTTTTTTCTTCTCTAAGCACCTGGTCCATTAGCAGTTGCCCGTGTTTTTCTCAAGATTGATGGGATAGATACCTCAATGCTTTAAACGCTCGAGATTGCACTATGCCGTGGTCTGCGGGTAACGAAATGTTGATCCCAATAAGACAGCTCAGCTTTTCTTTCTTCTTTGGTCAGTGTGCCAAGTAGCAACCCAAGGCCATAGTAACCCCTCCAAATAACGGAGCAAGTGGTTTTTGAAGATAATCCGTTATATTCAAACCGCTGCACCCTGCCGGTGCTTCGGTCTTCTTCCGTGTCTTGCGCGGTGCCAGTCTCTTCTGCTTATCTTGCGTTCTTATTGTGTGTCTCACCTGACGTTTACACCCTGTACGGTCTCAATCTTCGCTGTGCGCCTGGTTTCACGGTCATCAACACACTTGCCTCCTCTGCAATCTCTCTGTATTTTTATTGTGCATTTCTAAATTTCCAGCTTTACTACGGCCCAAGGTCCAATCACAGTTTATTCAACAACTCTTAAATGCAGTCTCCGTCCTCCTTCCAAGTAATTTTCACTTCTGCTGGCAATGGACAGCGTCACCCCTTGTTTGAAGCTTGCCCTTAAAATAGTTAATATGGCCCTGGGACCTCAAATGTTTGCATATGCAAGGTTCCCTAACGCACGTGCAAAATTTACCTCAGAGCGCCCTCGCCATTTTTCTGAAAACAAAAGGCACATTTATAGCAATTGCCTGCCTCTGGGGTAAGAAAAGAGGGCATCCTCTTTAACACAGTGCATGCAAATAAAAAACTTCTCAGCGACTTACAAAGTTGCCCAATTCATTTCAAGTGGCAGTCATTGACCGATATTGAACTAAACGCTGCCCTCTTGCAGTGAGGAGGCATCCAGCTCCAGTGAACGGGTGCATAAATATCTTGAGTTTCCATGAGCTACTCCGCAAACCACATTTGGCTAACATACTGCACTCAGTGGCTCTAGAACTGAAAGGCAAGTTCCCCTTCTTGCCACGGAAGGAATGCTATACATGAAAATTAGGGATATTCCTTGTAGAGATGTACACTTGTCAAAGAAATTAGTTAAAAGTAGTGGGCCAGATCAAAAAACATTTTTCGGCTTGCACGTTTGCATGTCGATGGTGAGTAATAAGGCTAGTGACTAGTGCAAACACCTTTTACCACCTTATTCCTCAATCAGATTATCTTAAGGATTTAATGTGTGACAAGAATATGTATGTATATTTAAGAAGACCAACTATAGTTGCAATACTTCGATAACACAAACCCATATTACAACACCCTTGAATAACCGCACTTTGGCGTAAATAACAAAACAATGCAGCATTGAAACACCGACAAATATTCAATGCAATACAACAATACAGTCGAATGCACCAACAAAATGGAATAACATAAATCAATCACAACAAAAAAACAAGCATTGGCATAGCCAATAGGTCTCGCCTTTGGGACCTTATAAGTGTTCAACCATGCAACAGTTAATGTTGTTGCACCAAGGATATTGTGCTGCATAACTAAATACTTATAAGGTCCCAAATGCGAGACCTATTGGCTATGCCAATGCTTGTTTCTCCTCCATTACATTACAGTACTTACTGAAATTACCGAGACATATGACATAATATCATACACGCACAGTAACTTTCGCAAATGTCACTGGCTGCCTTTTATCTCAGTATGTATAAATTACCGGCTGTAAAGAAATATATTGCTGCGGTTATCCCTCAATTTTATGTCCCAGTTTTTAAATACGATTATAATGGAGACCGGTAATGCTATTAATAATTCATCCATTATCACCATGTATACTTGCCAAGCCTACTGACCGAGTGTAATGTCCATGGCCTTTCGTAATTATATAATTATTAATATTATGAAATGAACTGTAGCTATTGTGATTTATATTTTTTCTTTTAGCACTATCTTGGCTGTTATTATTATAAACATGATTAGAGCTATTGTGATTATTATTATTAATATTATTATTTGTATTACTAGGTAGTAGTGTGTATTGTAATACTATTAGAATTATTATTATTACCTCCTTCATCCCTTCCGTACTGAATTAAGGATTTGTATCTGCAAGTCTTTTCCTCCTTTCTATTTTAAACCGTACCTTTTTGTAAAATTTTATTTTATTTACCTATTATGAGAGCTATAAAACGGATAACCGATCAATGCACTTTCTGGTTTACATTTTTTTGGCCTAATTTATGGGTGAGTAGGGGTAATTACTTTTAATGCCCCAGTACCGTAGGATATTTTCAGACACAGTTGTCCTTGAATTAGTTCCATACTTTATTCCAAAGGTCCAAAAGTGGCTCGTATCAGTGAAAAAAGGTGGGGTTTTCGGGAGGGGGGGGGGGGCGCGATAGATTAAAAAAAAAAAGTACTTACCTGCTGCCCTCCCACATCTTGTAGTACTCTTCTGCTACTCCCCGCTTCCTTGCAGGCAGGCACAGGCTCTAAGGTGCGACCTATCTTGTAGCTACACTCATGACTCAGGATTGGCCTGAGCGCTAATGATTGGCGCTTTAGGGCAGACTGGGAGTCTATGCTTGCTCTCTCTAACCCGGCATTGCAGCTGGGGTTGGAGAGAGCCACACTGCCATGAGACTGCTGAGATGGCTGGCCAAACCCACATGCGCACTGAATTGTAGTGACCAACTCGCCCCTTTCAGGCTATCATCAACCTGGCTCCGCCCCCAAGAGTTGGCATAAGAAAAATAAAACGATATTAGAACGTGTTTTAACCCCGTTTTGTTATCATTTTATTTTTTACTTTTTTAAGGGTGCTGGCAGAGATGGTGAGGCCGCATTAAACAACATGAAAAGGGTGTCCCCAATATATATAAGAGAAGGACAAAAGTACCAAAATGTAGAAAATTACACCCACAGAACAGCTCACTTGAGTTTCATTATTTATTTTTCATTTTATTTTTCATAATATTATTCTCTTTTTTAGAAACGAAGTGGGATAGATATAAAACAGATCACTTACGTAAATATGTTTCCATAAAACATCACAGTGACCAAATCTCCATAATATTTCATAAGACATATGAAGAAAAAAAAGCAACCCATAAATATCAATTTTCAAAAATGTGTAGCTAAAAGTTCACACAATAAGGTACAGCAACCTGGAAATAATCACATAAAAATGGATGGGGAGGAATACACGGCTATAGCAGAGGAGGCGTGATTCTAAAAGAAACTTGAAACAAGAAATTGCTAGTCCTTCTTTATCCCTGGATCCAGTTTCTCGTGAGGAACAAGCCCTACATGCAGCGGATGTTCGAAGAGTTATTTCTGTTTATCTGAAAAGAACATCATCGACACTGCAGCTATTTTTGTTACTCTTAGTTCTTCCAGGAAGTGGACTGAACCTACCATTTCTACCCTCAGTTGTAGCCTTGGACCTGCTATATCCATCGCTTGTTCCACAGAAGTCTCTGTCCTTCCCTCTGGTGTTCAGGGAAGGTCCACTAATGTCACTAGTTGATGTCTGTATGGCGGCCGCCTGGGAAGTAGACCCGCATTTAGTCTTCATTGTAGGTTACGTTAAGGGTCTGGGGATAATTTTGTATTTAGTTAAAAAAAAGTCTAGTTTCCTATAATTGAAGGTGGATGCGTTTTCCGCTTTCTGCCTAACATGCACTGTTTTCCTATATTAGCCTGGTTATTGGCTAGGATTTTATTTCTGGGCACATCATCGGCGAAAAGGAAGTGGCCACAAGAGGTAATGGTTGGATTACTTACCGGTAATATTAATTTCTCCTGGGGTCATCTCAACCACACAATTCCTTAGATTCCCTTCTCTCCCTTCTAATCCTTTGGCTTCTGACCAGGATGCAGCCGGCCTGGGCTCTACAAAAAGTGCTTTGAGTAGAAATCTGCTTCATGGTACTCTCAATGAATAGATATAATTAATAAAAAGAGGATTTTGTAATTATAGAAATGGAAAAATATTCTGGTACATCTATTGAGAAGAGACATTTGCCTCATGTGGTAAGGAAGGAGATGAGGAAGATAGCTCCAGGAGTGATGAAGAAAATGTTTCAGTAATCCAACCATTACCATTAATATCATTGCTATTATAGGTATTATAATTACTATTCCTATTAACATTGTTTACATTATTATTACTGTTTAGTAAATCTGGCAGCAGAGCTATTATCTGGACATCCTTTGTAGGTCTGGCCTAAACATTCAGTCTCACCAGAGTAAAAAATATAAAACCTTAAATCACAGGTACATAACGCATGCACTGCTGGGCTGGCTTTTCAGTGTGTGAGACGGGCCTGTTGCATAGAACCAAAAAAACTATCTCTGACACTGGCCCATCTTGAAGTTCTGACTGCCCTAAAGGCCAGTCCAACTCTGCACATATGCAGACACAGACGGGGATTTCCATCAGCTCCCCTGGAGCAGGGCTTTGTCAGTTCTTGATCTCTTGCTCCCACCCATCACAGCGTCCAGCTTGGGGCAGTGGGTCAGCTCACTTCAGCCATGGCTCTCTTCCACTCAGAGTGATGTTTGTGTGCCTGAGTGCACGCGCACATCCACCTAAAAAGAAACGTGCACGAGTACCACTGCTGGTGAGATAATACTCTGCATTTCCATTCTTAATCCGTTTTAATTTTTCATGTATCCTTCTGTGTTTAAACTACATCTTACAGTAATTTAAATACTTATCTCCCTGTGACATGAGTTAGCATAAAAACTTGTTTTCTGTACCTATTCTAAGTGCACCTGCCAGGTAGGTAGCCCCTACACTGTTCTATTAAAATGATATGTGATGGTTATTTTTCTTTTCAATTTAAAATTCTTCCTGCAGGCGTATGGCCTCCGGTTTTAGGCCGTAGCTTGCTTTCTTTTTTCTTTCTCTTTATTTTTGTGGGATATGCCTGCAATGAAAATACAAAAATAACCATTGCATCAGCTTGCCAAGGCCAGACCTCTTGGCTTTGCCAGTGCTCGTTTCCCACTGTTTCTGAAGCAAATCCGAAGCCCCTTTGAAGTGAAGGCCTAGCAGCCGTACCAGACTGAACTCAGATGTGAAGACAGACCCCGCAGGAAGTGTTTTTGCTCCATCGCTAATCCCCTCGTCAGCCTCATTACACTGAGGTTGAGCAAACTCTTGGAAACCGGCTTTCAAGGCCCCCCCCCCCCCCCCCCCCCCGGCTTAAAGGGCCTGTCCTGAGAGACAGGAACAGTGGAAGGATTCCCGGGGCCGGGGAGAGAGAGTTCCAGAAATGAAATATTGGTGGTTGGCTTTTAAAGTCTGGCAAGACCACCCGTGCACTCTGAGCGCTGCAACATCCCTATATTGGGGTCATGGAACTCAAGAACGGTGGAGAACGTATTTTATCATTTTCGGGCCGGGACCTTGTGAACAATGGTGGACCGAAAATTGTCCATATTGGGGCCACAGGCTCGTGAACAGTGGGGGCGTGGAAACCCCTAACCGTGGCGGCAGGGAGCCTGTCATTGTATCATAAATATTGAATACACAAAATAAATGTTATACAATAATTTGGAAGATTTCAGATAGTTGCAGTAGTCAATCAACAAACTAATAGGTTATTTGGGCTTTTGAGAAATGTAGGAGGCTAAAACTACAAACTGCTTAGTAACAAGTTATTGGAGATTTTTGGGAAATGGGATTGCAGTTAACCATTTTATTAAATAAATTGAGGGATTTAAAAAAAAATTAGGCAATGCAAATGAATAGAAAAGTTGTCACATTTCAATATTGTTACATCCCTATACCGTTTTAGTGCAAGCTGTATTGCAGGAAAACGGCTCTTCCACAAAAATTGGGCCAATAATTTGGTTAATTTCATAATCGTGCATAATTGTGCAAACGTGATGAGGCCACTAAGGTTTTTTAATCAATTTAATAAAATTGCCAGAGGCATAGTTCCCTAATCTCCCTGTTTATCATGCTCTCCTGAATTTGGCTTGTGGGTTGCAGGATTTTCTATCCACTTGGAGTTCTGAACCCTTTGGCAAATCACAGAATGTCTTCCAGCAATCACCTGACCCCTACAGAGAGAAGGTTTAATCTTGGGGATGAATTCCCAGCTGCCGGACACTGAATTCTCACCCCAGCCTCCTGTAGGTTCAAATATTGGGATTATGAACAAATCTTTTACTGAACATCACCTCAGGCAGCAGTGGCGGCACCTCCGTATTGGCCAAGGAGCGTCGACCCACTATTCAGAGTACGTCACAGAAAATAAAAAATGATTTTGAAACAATAATATAATTTTATTTTTCTGTGACGGGCTCTGGCTGATGGTGCGTGCATGCGGGGCGGGGCCTGGCCATGACGGGCAGGAGGGTTGGGGACTAAAAAGAGCGCATGTAAGTTTGGCCGGCCGCCTTACCTCAGATGGCTTTTTGTCAACTTTGGCAGTATCTAGAAACTGAAGCAATCTCAATAGTAGGTGCTATGGAAATAGCTATACATTTACATTACTAAATGTCTGAGTTCTCGCCTACTATGAACTGATTACTGCTGTGTCCCGAAGACTTTTCAGTATCTTGAACCAATATTCCAGTGTCACTATGCTATATTCTTGGCTGCTGTAATAGTGCAATTCTGCCACCGCTACTTTTTGTGCCAAGTTTTGGATGTGCGCCTCACTAACCAAATATACCATCTCCTGTTGTATAATTTGCAGATTTTAACAAAAATACTTTCTAGCCTTTTCCCCGCAGTAGTAGCCTCTTTGCTAAGATTATCATTTCACCTTTCAATTGCTGATTGCTGTATTCAAGAGTTAAACTGAAGCTGTAAGGTTAAAGCTTTGTAGCAGTATTGACATGATAATTAAAAATAGAGAACTAATACGTATCCATACATTCGACATAATTCGGTTCTCCTCTGACACATAGGGGCATATTACCAACAACTAGCGATAATGTTTGTCTCTAACTTGTTTAGAGACAAAAATTATCGCCGCACATCGGCGATTTTTATCGCAGATAAACCTTGCTATTAGCAAGGTTTATCGCAAATGCGACAAAAAACGTCCGCAATGCATGAATATCGCTGAAAAGTCAGCGATATTCATGCATTATCGAGCAAATGCTCTTAGCCATGTTATCCACCTCCCATTCGATAACATGGTGAAGAACTGCTCAGGGCAGGTGTTAGCTTTTGGAGATATTCGCGCTTAGCGCGAATATCTCCAAAAGTTGGTAATAGGAGATAGCGATGTTAGCGACTGTTTCCAGTTGCTAACATCTTGGCACGCCCACTTTGCATGTCATTAGTAATAAATATCACTGACATGCAAAGCGGGGCCCAAGGTGGTCGCTATCTCCTATTAGCTGTCGCTAACTGGTGTTAGCGACAGCTAGGTAATAGGGAGATAATTTTATCTCCGCTTTCTTGGCTTTTAAAGCCAAAAAAGCGGAGATAAACCCCCTTGATAATATGCCCGATAATTCCATCAGCCTTGGCTACAATAAAGAAATATTACATAAAAGTAGGACTCGCATTTTATTACCATAAGTAATGATTGGTGTAGAATTGGTGTTGTCTTCATGACAGTTTTCTCCTTTAGTATTAAAGTCACTTTTTAAAATGTGTCCTTCCAATTGGTAGTTTTCACACAGTAATTGTGACAAGGAGTTTGTAAACAATGCTTAAAAAAATCTAGATTATTTATAATTTTATGCCGAGCACGTGAACTTTTCACTTGCAATCTGTGGTCGTAGTTGTGTTCGGCAGCTACGGTGGATTTTAAAATTGTTACTTAATATAAGAGATCGATGCATACCAGTATTTAATTATAGTCACTGCCACTGGAATTATCTTATTCAGAAAAGGGGGTGGTGATGAACAGAGTGTCTGAATTAAGCAGACCACTCTTACCCAGTCCAAAGATCAGGGCTCGATCCGTTATTTAGCTCACTGCCCCATCCCAGCTCAGAACCTGGCTATATGCAAATTAGTCTGTCCCTGGCCCAGTGCATCATGGGAACAGGGCAGACCAAACTACCAAGCCAATTCTTCACCAGAAAGGAGACAAGCTACCGGGGACCGGTTTCTGCCATTTCAGGCGTCTTCGGCCCGGCTTGCTTGAATCCTGATGGAGCAGTGAGCAAGGGACTCATGTCTGAGTATACCCTTCCACGCTTATGGTGGACAAAATTATTCAGAAAAGGGGGTGGTGATGAACAGAGTGTCTGAATTAAGCAGACCACTCTTACCCAGTCCAAAGATCAGGGCTCGATCCATCACCGTTATTTAGCTCACTGCCCCATCCCCATATGCCAGAAACCGGTCCCCGGAAGCTTGTTTCCTTCCCAGTGTAAGAATTGGCTTTTGTAGTCTGGTCTGCCCTGTTCCCATGATGCACTGGGCCAGGGACAGACTAATTTGCATACAGCCAGGTTCTGAAACTGGGATGGTGCAATGAGCTAAAAAACGGTGTTGGATCTAGCCCTGATCTCTTGACTGGGTGAGAGTACTCTGCTTAATTCAGAGACTCTGTCCATCACCACCCCTTATTGTAAATAATTTTGTCCACCCTAAGCGTGGAAGGGTATACTCAGATGTGAGTCCCTTGCTCATTGCACCATCAGGATTCAAGCAAGCCGGGCCGAAGACGGCTGTAATGCCAGAAACCGGTCCCCGGAAGCTTGTTTCCTTCCCAGTGTAAGAATTGGCTTTTGTAGTCTGGTCTGCCCTGTTCCCATGATGCACTGGGCCAGGGACAGACTAATTTGCATACAGCAAGGTTCTGAAACTGGGATGGTGCAATGAGCTAAAAGACGGTGTTGGATCTAGCCCTGATCTCTTGACTGGGTGAGAGTACTCTGCTCAATTCAGAGACTCTGTCCATCACCACCCCTTGTTGTTAATAATTCTGTCCACCCTAGGCGTGGAAGGGTATACTCAGATGTGAGTCCCTTGCTCATTGCACCATCAGGATTCAAGCAAGCCGGGCCGAAGATGGCTGTAATGCCAGAAACCGGTCCCCGGAAGCTTGTTTCCTTCCCAGTGTAAGAATTGGCTTTTGTAGTCTGGTCTGCCCTGTTCCCATGATGCACTGGGCCAGGGACAGACTAATTTGCATACAGCCAGGTTCTGAAACTGGGATGGTGCAATGAGCTAAAAAACGGTGTTGGATCTAGCCCTGATCTCTTGACTGGGTGAGAGTACTCTGCTTAATTCAGAGACTCTGTCCATCACCACCCCTTGTTGTAAATAATACTGGAATTATCTAGCAGAAGAGGATCAAATTATGCGGCAAGGTTGACTTAATTACGCAGCTAGCACAAGCAAACTGTGTGGCATTATGCGACACATTTGAGCTAGTATTAATTAATTATTTTGTCATTTTCCACTGGTAACTGTGTGTAAGAAAATATTTCAACTAAGTACCAATTTATTACCCAAATACAGCAATAAGTATCTGAAAGATGATCAGTCAATCTTTGTGGAGGGCCTTTTGGTGATCACGAGTTGCCACGTTTTAGTGTCTATTCAACCGTTTGAGCTAGGAACAATTGTAGATTAAGCAACAGATGATGGATTATGTGGCAAATGTGGCAAAGCCATAATTATGCTAAAAACGTTGCGATCTCCCAATTGCAAAATTTCTGTGGCCCTCATTATAGTAGCTTTTTATATATAGCACTACATATAGCACTTCTGCTTTTTCTAAGCGTTGTAAATGACAGTTGTTATTACCCAACTAATAGTATTCAATTTATTGACCTTGCAAAGCTTGGTCTGCCATGCCAGGGTTTGGACTAATAACCTCCTGAATAATGCATTTTTTCATCTTGCGCATTCAGATCATCGGGCCATGCCAGCTGTGGCTACCTAAAGGGTAGAAGCGCTTGAGTGAACATACTCATATGGAGTCGAGTTTATTCACTCAGTCATTCTTGGTTGTAGATTTTCTGAACGGCGTAGACTTTGTCAAGCTCATTCTGTGTCCCTTCCTCCTCAGACCTGAGTGCTGCTTCAGTTCCTTCAGGAGGCTGGACGCCAAGGCTGCCACGGAGAAGTTCCAGCAGGACCTGGGCTTCCGGTTGCTGAACTGTGGCCGGACGGACCTCATAAGCCAAGCGGAAGAGGTGCTGGGCCCAGACGGGGTGAATACCATGGACGACCAGGTAGGCTTTGAGTAGGAAGGACAGGTAGAAGGTTGACGGATGGGTTTGTGAGAGTGGTAGGGAGCAGTCGGTCTACGCTGACACTTAGCACTGGTCAGCAGTAACCCTTCCTAGCAGTATCGCGTATCTGGCACTACACCACATTGAGTTTCTCCAACTGCTGCAAAGATCTTTGTGGACAGTGTAGGAAAATGGACAATGGACAAGTATTTTTACTGGGACAAGGCTGTAAAAGGCAGTTGGGTCTGGGAATGCGTCATACGGCAGGACTGTCGATCAGGTCTCCAGTAACAGGACTAAACCTATCCAGCGAGTCAGACGTGTTCCGAGGCAACTGTGGCCGTCCATTGACGGCATTCATAGCAGCATTGGGACGGCCCAGGTTGGTCTCATAGCAGTTGTTTGACAATGGCTCTTCACAAGGAGGAAGGTGTACCCCACTCTTGGATAGAGGAGGGTATAATGCTTGTAGCAGCCGCGGCCGCTGCAGGTAAGAGCGTTGGGGCAGTCGGTCCGCTGGGGGGGATTTCGAGAGCCGATCAAGAGGGAAAATGTATTATTTATTTAATTTTTCCTTGTGGCCGTTTCTCGAAATTCCCCCAGCCGGCCCCAATGCCCCACCTCTCTTACCTGCAGCGACCGCGGCTGGCATGTAGTGACCAGTGAATGGCTCTACAACGGCTAGAGTATGTTCCTCGCTGTAGCAAATATTGGGCCAACTTGGCGGGATAAGCTCCTGATGAGATGTAGCTTAGTTAGAGGAGACCGAACTGGGTGGAGTAGGAGACCTGGTGGATGGGTGGCGTCTAGCTCTAGGTCCTTATTGGCAGCCGGCTAGCTATATTGTAATCATTTTTCAGACATTTGAGGTATGAGATGTTTGGCTAATCTCAGTTGTTCTATTAGTCTATGGATAACTTACAGAACCCTTAGAGAAATGCCATTTAGCTTTCTAGATAGTGCTTACACTCTTGCTTATAGTTTTTCATCTGGAGACCTCCTCTGGTTTTTTTTCCCTACTTCTTTATTCTCAACTTTTTTAGAGCCCCTTGAATTGTTTCCCCTTGCTCAGTGAACCAAGGGAAGGGACACAGATGTGATTGATTGTGGTTAAAGAGTGCCAAGGACTTGTTGGTCTCGGCTACTATGGTGAACTATTTGTCTGCCAACAGACTGCGGAAGGTGAGGCTGGACCGCTTCATCAACCTCTTGAACAGTGAGTGGTGAGGGAGATGGATGGAGGCGCTTCTTTGGTTCAGTAATGAGTCAATAAGATGCAGAGGCTAAGACGTTGGAGTGCGTGGTTTAGATGAGATCAGACATGCAATTGATAAAGAAACAAGGGCGAAAATGTATGTAGCCAATAGCAGTCTCGCTATTTTGGGTTATATTCGTGAGCATTTGTACTTTGATACGATTACATTGAATCAAATTTTATGTATAATTTAGTCTTTGTTATATTATATTTTGTGTTTGGTTACATTACAGCATATTGCATCATTTGAATCACAAGTACAACGCCCGTGTACATTTGCATTTGCCAAGACTGCTATGGGGAGGCGCTAAGCATCAGCGTAAGGGAATTCGTCCACTTCGTTGGCTTCCACTCTGTCTGTGCCCCTCAGAGCGTTTCACAATCTAGCACAATGCGACAGCGAATGTTGAGACTTTGGTCCGACTCCACTATTTGGATTGTGGCTTATAGGTGATACCTCCCTCATTAATATTCATTTGGCAGGCCACACCTCCTCACTGCATACACCCCTTTAGACCTGCTCCAGATCTTTGAGCATCGGGCAAAGGCTTGGACACCTGACAACACCTCCATATCCTCTATTCGTGCGCCACTGCAAGATGTCCACTAGCACCTTACGTCACGAAGAAGCATATTTATATAAGAGATATGTACCACTGTTTACCGCTAGCTGATCCCTGGTAACCGTGCTCTCACCAGTCTGTAATGTGTCTTGCTGCACCTCCTGGAATCTGGTGGAAGATCATCAAAAATATGAAAAAGTGAGGAAAAGAGGGATAGTTGTGTTTGGAGCCTTAAGTTGACATTGTTTAGGTGAGGAGAAAATATCCTCGGGGTTAATATAAAGTCAATTGGAGGCGAGTTAGGTGTGACTAATTTCTAGGTCACACTTTATCTGTAGCAGGAACTCGGATCTACAGTTTTCCATTCCAGCTCCATAGTATCTTTCGCTGTTACTCATTACTCCTCCACCATCTGTAATACATTCATATTTAATTTTATAATCCGTAATTCCACAATACCTAAGGTCCTTTTTTGCAAACAAATACTAGGTGTGGCCTAGCAAACAGTAATATCGAAATACCTCATCTAAAAATCTTTAACAATCGCTATTTCCATAGTTTACAGCAATACAATAATTATATTTGTGTTCTCTAAATGCCCAAAAGATTTGTTACTTTTTTACAATTACTAAAATATGTTTCAAGACAGCAACAATCGTTAATTTCACAATCACAATTCTACAATTACTAATTCACTATTCAATTGTTTCAAAATAATTAATAGAACAATTTATAATGTGAGCAAAAAATAATTCCCCAATCGCTAATTTGCCAATCATTAGATCATTAAATGCACCGTCGCTAATTTCACAATTACTATGTTCGCATTTTCGGAACATACAAGCACTGGTTTTGTTACGTATCGGGTTGAGCCAGTGTGGAGCTGCGTACACCTTTAAACCCAGGGTCTATGGTTATGTGTTCCGCCCTATTATGATGGCGTGGCGTTCGCCAATAAACCCACAGTCTATAGTTATGTGTTCTGCCCTCTAATGATGCGGTGGTGATCATCTTTAAACCCAGTGTCTAGGGTTATGTGTTCCGCCCTATTAAGATGGGGTAGCGTCTGCCTTTTAACCCTGGTTCTAGGGTAATGTGTTCCATCCTATTATGATGCAGCGCGTTAGCCTTGAAACCAAGGCTGTAGGGAAGCCCTATTATGATGTGGCAGTGATCAGCCTTGAAACCCTTGATCTAGGGATATGTGTTCTGCCCTATTATGATACGGGGCGCCTTGAAACCCTGGGTCTACGGTTATGTGTTCCACCCTATTATTATTATTATTATGATGCGGCGGCTACCGCCTTGATACCCTAGGTCCAGGGATTTGTGTTCCGCCCTATTATGATGCGGAAATAATCGCCTTGAAACCCTGGGTGTCGGGATATGTGTTCCGCCCAATTATGTTGCGGCGGCGATCGCCTTGAAACCCTGGGTCCATTGATATGTGTTCCACCCAATTATGTTGCGGCGATCATCGCCTTAAAACCCTGGAACTCTGGGTCCAGGGTTATATGTTCTGCCCTATTATGATGCGGTGGCGATCTTCTTGAAACCCTGAGTCTAGGGTTATGTGTTCCGCCCTATTATGATGTGGCGGCGATCGCCTTGAAATCCTGGGTCCAGGGATATGTGTTCCGCCCTATTATGATGCAGCAGCAATCGCCTTGTAACCTTGGGTCTAGAGATATGTGTTCCGCCCAATTATGATGCGGCAGTGATCGCCTTGAAACCCTGGAACCCTGGGTCCAGGGTGATGTGTTCCGCCCTATCAGGATGTGACGTCGATGCCTTGATACCCTGGATCTAGGGTTATGTGTTCTGTCCTATTATGATGCGGCAGCGATCGCCTTGAAACTCTGGGCCTAGGGATATGTGTTCTGATCAATTATGATGCGGCGCCAATTGCCTTGAAACCCTGGGTCAAGGAATTTGTGTTCGGCCCTATTATGATGTGGCGGCACTAGCACCATCAGGAGCCTCCTATTTAGGGCGAGCTTTCTGGGTCGCGCTAAAGCACTCACTCGCATTTTGAAACTTGACACGCTGACGCGCTGCTGAACAATCTAAGCACGCTAGCGATCTTAGCTGCACAAACACTGATTTTAAATCGTCGTAGGTACTGTTTGTAAATGAATGAGATTTGCACAGTATAATTTTTAAAATTGTTTGGCACTTAGTAAAATTGTACCTCTGTGTGTTAGGAGACCGCTTACCTCCCCGTTCCACCGCAGCTTGTGCTGTTTGTTGTGGAGGGAGTGGACTAGCGCGGTACAGAGGGAGTACATCACCCTCACTTCCGGGGGCCATTTTAGAGAGGTGACGGTCTAGTGGTTGCACTAGCACCATCAGGAGCCTCCTATTTAGGGCGAGCTTTCTGGGTCGCGCTAAAGCACTCACTCGCATTTTGAAACTTGACACGCTGACGCGCTGCTGAACAATCTAAGCACGCTAGCGATCTTAGCTGTACAAACACTGATTTTAAATCGTCGTAGGTACTGTTTGTAAATGAATGAGATTTGCACAGTATAATTTTTTAAATTGTTTGGCACTTAGTAAAATTGTACCTCTGTGTGTTAGGAGACCGCTTACCTCCCCGTTCCACCGCAGCTTGTGCTGTTTGTTGTGGAGGGAGTGGACTAGCGCGGTACAGAGGGAGTACATCACCCTCACTTCCGGGGGCCATTTTAGAGAGGTGACGGTCTAGTGGTTGCACTAGCACCATCAGGAGCCTCCTATTTAAAGCTCGCATGGGGCTTACGCGCAGCGGACGCGCGCAGCGGGCGCACCGATGGCGCGCCGGAGGTGCGCCAGAGGTAAGCCCGTCTGTGCCCGTCCGTGCCGCGGCCGGGCCTAGGGGCACCCCCCTTAGCCATTCAGACCATGATGTACATATCCCTAGAGATATGATATACACACTACAGACCCAAGATAGTGGCTGCCATAATACACTGCGATCAGACACCTGGCGGGGACCCATATGCTGTAAAAACTGCAAAGTTGAGCTAATCCCGGAGATACAAATCATAAAACCAAATGGCTTTTCTACTCTCCGAGGGGGACTAATAAACGCCAGATCAATGTGTAAAAATGGAGCGCATGTGCATGATCTAATTACGGAAAATGACCTGGATTGTCTGTTCGTCACAGAAACGTGGCTTAAAGCCTGGTGCACCCCTGACGTTGTCTTCACCTTGCCACAAGGGTATCTTATCCAGCGATTGGACAGGCCGATACAACGCGGAGGGGGGGTTGCCATTATCCACCGTGATTCGATCAAATGCACCACGTTTGAACTCCCAGATCTTAGGGGGGCAGAAAGCCTGGGTTTCAATCTTCATATGCATAACACCACCATTTTTACCCTGTCTGGTGTACTGATATATCGACCACCAGGCCCACAGAAAAACTTCCTAGATAGTCTAGCTGAGGTGGTCAGTAATCTTGCACTCAAATTTGCTAATTTTACTGTCCTAGGGGATTTAAATCTTCACCTGGACTCTGACTCAGATTCCAACGCGTCTTGTTTTAAAGAGCTAATAGACGTACTGGGGCTGACCCTATTGACACGGGACCCCACTCACAAGGCAGGACATATATTGGACTGCATATGTACAAACTTAGCATCCTTAAAGGTAAAACCGCCCTGTCCTTTATTTTGGACTGACCACATGTTCATCCCATTTGACCTCTCAGTAGAGGGGAAGGGGCTTAGAAAGGGTGTCCCTAGGGTTGACACCAGCATGAAACATGACTGGAAAAAAATTAGAAATGATCCAGATCTGCAACAAAGAGCCAGGGCACTTAAACCTCTTTTTACGGGTGTCACGGCGGCAGACAATAACAGCTTCAATCATTGGATTAAAGAAATCTGTGGGCCCCCCAAGGCCAAAAACCGGAATAAATTACATCACAATAAAAAAACGGCACCCTGGTTCTCACTCTCCTTGAAAGAGAAACACGTTGAGGTTAGAAGACTGGAGAGAAAATGGAGTCGTCTATACATGGAAGAAGACCTCGGCCATTATAAAGAATCTAGGAGGCAATATCATGCACAGATTAAAACGGCCAAAAAAGACTACTATTTAAAAGCAATTGATTCCTCAAATAATTCACAAAAAGAGATTTTTAAGATAGTCAATGATTTTACGAAACCAAGGTTCCTCCTATCTGAAATCCCTCCCTCCCTTACTTTGTGCAATTCGATTGCAGATTACTTTGAATCAAAAATATCAAACCTTACCAAGGATTTTTCCGAACCACCGGCTGCTAAGGCAGTAGAGGATCTAGAAACTCCCTTGGGAGTAACACAACTCCGCGATTTTCTACCTATTAGTTCAGAAGACTCACGTCAACTGATTTTGTCAACTAAATCGGGTTCTCCCTTTGATCCTTGTCCCCCCTTGCTGATACATGCCCTGGTAGATATGGTTAACCCTACCATAAATAGTATTATAAATTCATCCCTGTCTTCTGCCATGATTCCATTGGAATGGAAACTGGCGGCAGTAAAGCCACTGCAAAAAAAATCACTGCCAGATCCCACAACACTCTCCAACCTCCGCCCTATCTCCTTGCTGCCGCTGCTTTTTAAAATGACTGAATCAGTGGTGAACAAACAGCTGACTAAATTCCTGGAGGACGAGGATATCCTGCACCCTAATCAATCTGGGTTTCGGGCCTCACACTCCACTGAGTCTGCCCTCTTGTACACCATGGAGACATTGAAGACCGCCATGGATCAAGGGAAGAAGGCCGTCCTTGTCTTGCTTGATCTATCGGCGGCCTTCGATACGGTGTCCCACTCAATACTGATCAGTCGTTTGGTAGGAGCAGGGATAGCAGGCACTGTGTTGGATTGGTTGAAGAACTTTCTTGATCACCGTAGACAGGTCACGGTGTTGGGAGAACACTGCTCAGAGGAAAAAATTATACTAACAGGAGTGCCCCAGGGCTCCACTCTGAGCCCGGTACTGTTCAACCTGTATATGACCCCCTTGATTGAGCTGATTTCGTCTTTTAACATCAGTACTATTTCTTATGCTGACGATACTCAGCTCATCCTGGTACTAGACGGGGAAAATGGAAAGGCAGAGGAAAATCTAAAAGACTGCCTCACTGCCACCTTTATTTGGATGCGTGAGAACCATCTCAAATGTAACACCGGGAAGACCAAAATTATTCCTTTCGGCCCGCAAAACCCTTTTTCCCCCAGTCTTTGGTGGCCACTGGATGTGGAGTCCCCTCCAGATACCATTGCTACGGCCCGTAACCTAGGGATCAGGTTTGACAGTGCCCTATCTTTTAAACAGCAGGCAGGGGCAGTGGCTGGGTCTTGTTTTAACACCATCAGAGGACTTAGAAAGTTTTTCGACTTTCTGCCTCTGACTGCCAGGAAGACGGTGACAGTGGCACTTGTAACATCTCGTTTGGACTACTGTAACAGCCTATATGCAGGACTAAATCGATCTGTCCTGCATAGGCTGCAGGTTGTCCAAAATGCCGCTGCCCGTCTGGTCCTGAAATGGCCGAGGAGGTCATCTGCCTCGGCCGCTCTCAAGGCCCTACACTGGCTGCCCATCCACAAACGCATACTGTTCAAAATCCTTGTGATTACCTTCAGAGCCTATCATCGACAAGGACCCAAATACTTTCTCCCTTGGTTCAAACTGTACGCACCTACACGTTCCCTCAGATCAGCCAATATGAATCTATCACAGATCCCCAAATTCAGACTTTCAACAAGAGGAGGTAAATCCCTCGCAACCTTGGGTGCGAAGGCCTGGAATAAACTCCCACCCAATTTGCGTCTGATCTCCATTGAGAAAGACTTCCGCAAGGCCCTGAAAACTTGGATTTTCAACCTCTCAGATACGGTCTGTATGACATTGGTTTAGTTAGAGCGTGTTCAGTATAGACAAGACGGATGCTGCGAGCTGACTTTTCCGGCCTGTCATCTAGGCTACGGGCTATAAGCGCCAAGATACTCCTTGGAGTGACAGCCGCGCTATACAAGTGTATAAAATAAATAAATAAATAAATAAATCGCCTTGAAACCCTGAGTCTAGGGATATGTGTTCTTCCCTATTATGATGCGGCAGCGATTGCCTTAAAATCCAGGGTCTAAGGATATGCGTACCGCCCTATTATGATGCGGCGGCAATCGCCTTGAAACCCAGGTTCTAGGCTAATGTGTTACACCCAATTATGATGCGGCAGCGATCGCCTTGAAACCCACGGTCTAGGGTTATGTGCTCCGACCTATTATGAAGCAGCGGCAATCGCCTCCAAATCCAGGTTATAAAGTTATGTGTTCAGCACTATTATGATGCCGGCAACCGCCTCAAAATCTAGGGTCTAGGGATATGTATTCCGCCCCATTGTGATGCGGCAGTGATTGCCATAAAACCCTGGAACCCTATTATGATGCGGTGGCGATCTTCTTGAAACCTTGAGTCTAGGGTTATGTGTTCGGCCCTATTATGATGCGGCGGCGATCGCCTTGAAATCCTGGGTCAAGGGATATGTGTTCCGCCCTATTATTATGCAGCAGCAATCGCCTTGTAACCTTGGGTCTAGGGATATGTGTTTCGCCCAATTATGATGCGGCAGTGATCGCCTGAAACCCTGGAACCCTGGGTCCAGGGTTATGTGTTCCACCCTATTGTGATGTGGTGGCGATCACCTCCAAACCCAGGGTATAGGGTTATGTGTTCTGCACTATTATGATGCGGCGGCGATCGCCTTGAAACTCTGGGTCTAGGGATATGTGTTCTGACCAATTATGATGCGGCGGTGATCGCCTAGAAACCCTGGAATCCTGGGTCCAGGGATATGTGTTCCGCCGTATTATGATGCCGCAGCAATTGCCTTGATACCCTGTGTCCAGAAATTTGTGTTCAGCCCTATTATGATGTGGCGGCAATCGCCTTGAAACCCTGAAACCCTGAGTCTAGGGATATGTGTTCCGCCCTATTATGATGCTGCGGCATTCGCCTTTAAACCCAAGGTCTAGAGTTATGTGTTCCATCCTATCATGATGCGGCGGCGTTCGCCTTTAAACGAAGGGTCTAGAGTAATGTGTTCCGCACTATTATGATGCGACGGCGATTGCCTAGAAACCCTGGGTCTAGGGATATGTGTTCCTCCTTTATATGATGCGGCGGCAATCGACTTGAAACCCTGGGTGATATGTGTTCCGCCCTATTATGATGCGGCAGTGATCGGCTTGAAACCCAGGGTCTAGGGTTATGTGTTCTGCCCTATTATGATGCAGTGGTGATCGCCTCGAAACTCAGGGTGTAGGGTTATGTGTTCCGCCCTATTATGATGCGGAGGTAATCACCTACATACCCAGGGTCTAGGGATATGTGTTCCACCCTATTATGATGCTGCGGCAATCGCCTCGAAAACCAAGGGTCCAGAGGTATATGTTCCACCCTATTGTGATGTAGTGGTGATCGCCTCCAAACCCAGGGTGTAGGGTTATGTGTTCTGCTCAGTTATGATGCGGCAGTGATCGCCTAGAAACCCTGGAACCCTGGGTCCAGGGATCTGTGTTCCGCCGTATTATGATGCGGCGGTAATTGCCTTGAAACCCTGGGTCCAGGAATTTGTGTTCGGCCCTATTATGATGTGGCGGCGATCGCCTTGAAATCCTGGGTCCAGGGATATGTGTTCCGCCCTATTATGATGCAGCAGCAATCACCTTGTAACCTTGGGTCTAGGGATATGTGTCTTGCCCTATTATGATGCGGCAGTGATCTCCTTCAAACCCGGAACCCTGGGTCCAGGGTTATGTGTTCCGCCCTATTATGATGCGGCGGCGATCGCCTTGAAACTCTGGGTCTAGGGATATGTGTTCTGATCAATTATGATGCGGAGGTGATCGCCTAGAAACCCTGGAACCCTAGGTCCAGGGATATGTGTTCTGCCGTATTATGATGCGGCGGCAATCGCCTTGAAACCCAGGGTCTAGGCTAATGTGTTTCACCCAATTATGATGCGTCAGCGATCACCTTGAAACCCACGGTCTAGGGTTATGTGCTCCGACCTATTATGAAGCAGCAGCAATCGCCTCCAAATCCAGGTTATAGGGTTATGTGTTCAGCCCTATTATGATGCGGCGGCTATCGCCTCAAAATCTAGGGTCTAGGGATATGTATTCCGCCCCATTATGATGCGGCAGTGATTGCCATAAAACCCTGGAACCCTATTATGATTCGGTGGTGATCTTCTTGAAACCCTGAGTCTAGGGTTATGTGTTCCGCCCTATTATGATGCGGCGGCGATCGCCTTGAAATCCTGGGTCCAGGGATATGTGTTCCGCCCTATTATGATGCAGCAGCAATCGCCTTGTAACCTTGGGTCTAGGGATATGTGTTTCGCCCAATTATGATGCGGCAGTGATCGCCTGAAACCCTGGAACCCTGGGTCCAGGGTTATGTGTTCCACCCTATTGTGATGTGGTGGTGATCGGCTCCAAACCCAGGGTATAGGGTTATGTGTTCTGCACTATTATGATGCGGCGTCGATCGCCTTAAAACTCTGGGTCTAGGGATATGTGTTCTGACCAATTATGATGCGGCGGTGATCGCCTAGAAACCCTGGAACCCTGGGTCCAGGGATATGTGTTCCGCCGTATTATGATGCGGCAGCAATTGCCTTGATACCCTTGGTCCAGAAATTTGTGTTCAGCCCTATTATGATGTGGCGGCAATCGCCTTGAAACCCTGAGTCTAGGGATATGTGTTCCGCCCTATTATGATGCGGCGGCATTCGCCTGTAAACCCAAGGTCTAGAGTTATGTGTTCCATCCTATTATGATGCGGCGGCGTTCGCCTTTAAACGAAGGGTCTAGAGTAATGTGTTCCGCACTATTATGATGCGACGGCGATTGCCTAAAAACCCTGGGTCTAGGGATATGTGTTCCTCCTTTATATGATGCGGCGGCAATCGACTTGACACCCTGGGTGATATGTGTTCCGCCCTATTATGATGCGGCAGCGATCGCCTTGAAATCCAGGGTAGTGTTCTGCCCTATTATGATGCGGCAGTTATCGGCTTGAAACCCAGGGTCTAGGGTTATGTGTTCTGCCCTATTATGATGCAGTGGTGTTCGCCTCGAAACCCAGGCTGTAGGGTTATGTGTTCCGCCCTATTATGATGCGGAGGTAATCACCTACATACCCAGGGTCTAGGGATATGTGTTCCGCCCTATTATGATGCTGCGGCAATCGCCTCGAAACCCAGGTCCAGAGGTATATGTTCCACCCTATTGTGATGTGGTGGCGATCGCCTCCAAACTCTGGGTCTAGGGATATGTGTTCTGCCCGTTATGATGCGGCGGCAATTGCCTTGAAACCCTGGGCCCAGGAATTTGTGTTCGGCCCTATTATGATGTGGCGGCGATCGCCTTGAAATCCTGGGTCCAGGGATATGTGTTCCGCCCTAAGATGATGCAGCAGCAATCACCTTGTAACCTTGGGTCTAGGGATATGTGTCTTGCCCAATTATGATGCAGCAGTGATCGCATTGAAACCCTGGAACCCTGGGTCCAGGGTTATGTGTTCCGCCCTATTATGATGCGGCGGTGATCGCCTTGAAACTCTGGGTCTAGGGATATGTGTTCTGATCAATTATGATGCGGAGGTGAACGCCTAGAAACCCTGGAACCCTAGGTCCAGGGATATGTGTTCCGCCGTATTATGATGCGGCGGCAATTGCCTTGAAACCCTGGGTCCAGGAATTTGTGTACGGCCCTATTATGATGTGGCGGCAATCGCCTTGAAACCCTGAGTCTAGGGATATGTGTGCCGCCCTATTATGATGCGTCGGCAATCGCCTTGAAACCCAGGGTCCAGGAATTTGTGTACGGCCCTATTATGATGTGGCGGCGATTGCCTTAAAACCCAGGGTCTAAGGATATGCGTTCCGCCCTATTATGATGCGTCGGCAATCGCCTTGAAACCCAGGGTCTAGGGTAATGTGTTACCCCAAATTATGATGCGGCAGCGATCGCCTTGAATCCCACGGTGTAGGGTTATGTGCTCCGACCTATTATGATGCAGCGGCAATCGCCTCCAAATCCAGGTTATAGGGTTATGTGTTCAGCCCTATTATGATGCGGCAGCGATCGCCTCGAAATCTAGGGTCTAGGGATATGTATTCCGCCCTATTATGATGCGGCAGCGATCGACTCGAAACCGAGGGTCTAGGGTTATATGTTCTGCCCTGTAATGATGTGGCGGCGTTCATCTTTAAACCAAGTGTCTATTGTTATGTGGTCCACCCAAATATGATGCGGCGGCGTTCACCTTTAAATCCAGGGTCTAGGGTTTCGTGTTCCGCCACGATGCGGCGGCGTTCGCCTTTAAACCCAGGGTCTAGGGTTATGTGTTCTGCCCTATCACGATGCTGCTATTTACAACAAGGGGTGGTGATGGACAGAGTCTCTGAATTAAGCAGAGTACTCTCACCCAGTCAAGAGATCAGGGCTAGATCCAACACCGTTTTTTAGCTCATTGCACCATCCCAGTTTCAGAACCTGGCTGTATGCAAATTAGTCTGTCCCTGGCCCAGAGCATCATGGGAACAGGGCAGACCAGACTACAAAAGCCAATTCTTACACTGGGAAGGAAACAAGCTTCCGGGAACCGGTTTCTGGCATTTCAGCCGTCTTCGGCCCGGCTTGCTTGAATCCTGATGGTGCAATGAGCAAGGGACTCACATCTGAGTATACCCTTCCACGCTTAGGGTGGACAAAATTATTTACAACAAGGGGTGGTGATGGACAGAGTCTCTGAATTAAGCAGAGTACTCTCACCCAGTCAAGAGATCAGGGCTAGATCCAACACCGTTTTTTAGCTCATTGCACCATCCCAGTTTCAGAACCTGGCTGTATGCAAATTAGTCTGTCCCTGGCCCAGTGCATCATGGGAACAGGGCAGACCAGACTACAAAAGCCAATTCTTACACTGGGAAGGAAACAAGCTTCCGGGGACCGGTTTCTGGCATATGGGGATGGGGCAGTGAGCTAAATAACGGTGATGGATCGAGCCCTGATCTTTAGACTGGGTAAGAGTGGTCTGCTTAATTCAGACACTCTGTTCATCACCACCCCCTTTTCTGAATAATTTTGTCCACCATAAGCGTGGAAGGGTATACTCAGACATGAGTCCCTTGCTCATTGCACCATCAGGATTCGAGCAAGCCGGGCCGAAGACGGCTGTAATGCCAGAAACCGGTCCCCGGAAGCTTGTTTCCTTCCCAGTGTAAGAATTGGCTTTTGTAGTTTGGTTTGCCCTGTTCCCATCATGCACTGGGACAGGAACAGACTAATTTGCATACAGCCAGGTTCTGAAACTGGGATGGTGCAGTGAGCTAAAAACGGTGTTGGATCTAGCTCTGATCTCTTGACAGGGTGAGAGTATTCTGCTTAATTCAGAGACTCTGTCCCTCACCACCCCTTGTTGTAAATATTTTTGTCCACCCTAAGCGTGGAAGGGCATACTCAGACATGATTCCCTTGCTCATTGCACCATCAGGATTCAAGAAAGCCGGGCCGAAGACGGCTGTAATGCCAGAAACCGGTCCCCGGAAGCTTGTTTCCTTCCCAGTGTAAGAATTGGCTTTTGTAGTTTGGTTTGCCCTGTTCCCATCATGCACTGGGACAGGAACAGACTAATTTGCATACAGCCAGGTTCTGAAACTGGGATGGTGCAGTGAGCTAAAAAACGGTGTTGGATCTAGCCCTGATCTCTTGACAGGGTGAGAGTATTCTGCTTAATTCAGAGACTCTGTCCCTCACCACCCCTTGTTGTAAATATTTTTGTCCACCCTAAGGTTGGAAGGGCATACTCAGACATGAGTCCCTTGCTCATTGCACCATCAGGATTCAAGCAAGCCGGGCCGAAGACGGCTGTAATGCCAGAATCCGGTCCCCAGAAGCTTGTTTCCTTCCCAGTGTAAGAATTGGCTTTTGTAGTTTGGTTTGCCCTGTTCCCATCATGCACTGGGACAGGAACAGACTAATTTGCATACAGCCAGGTTCTGAAACTGGGATGGTGCAGTGAGCTAAAAAACGGTGTTGGATCTAGCCCTGATCTCTTGACAGGGTGAGAGTATTCTGCTTAATTCAGAGACTCTGTCCCTCACCACCCCTTGTTGTAAATATTTTTGTCCACCCTAAGCGTGGAAGGGCATACTCAGACATGAGTCCCTTGCTCATTGCACCATCAGGATTCAAGCAAGCCGGGCCGAAGACGGCTGTAATGCCAGAAACCGGTCCCCGGAAGCTTGTTTCCTTCCCAGTGTAAGAATTGGCTTTTGTAGTTTGGTTTGCCCTGTTCCCATCATGCACTGGGACAGGAACAGACTAATTTGCATACAGCCAGGTTCTGAAACTGGGATGGTGCAGTGAGCTAAAATACGGTGTTGGATCTAGCCCTGATCTCTTGACAGGGTGAGAGTATTCTGCTTAATTCAGAGACTCTGTCCCTCACCACCCCTTGTTGTAAATATTTTTGTCCACCCTAAGCGTGGAAGGGCATACTCAGACATGAGTCCCTTGCTCATTGCACCATCAGGATACAAGCAAGCCGGGCCGAAGACGGCTGTAATGCCAGAAACCGGTCCCCGGAAGCTTGTTTCCTTCCCAGTGTAAGAATTGGCTTTTGTAGTTTGGTTTGCCCTGTTCCCATCATGCACTGGGACAGGAACAGACTAATTTGCATACAGCCAGGTTCTGAAACTGGGATGGTGCAGTGAGCTAAAAAACGGTGTTGGATCTAGCCCTGATCTCTTGACAGGGTGAGAGTATTCTGCTTAATTCAGAGACTCTGTCCCTCACCACCCCTTGTTGTAAATATTTTTGTCCACCCTAAGCGTGGAAGGGCATACTCAGACATGAGTCCCTTGCTCATTGCACCATCAGGATTCAAGCAAGCCGGGCCGAAGACGGCTGTAATGCCAGAAACCGGTCCCCGGAAGCTTGTTTCCTTCCCAGTGTAAGAATTGGCTTTTGTAGTTTGGTTTGCCCTGTTCCCATCATGCACTGGGACAGGAACAGACTAATTTGCATACAGCCAGGTTCTGAAACTGGGATGGTGCAGTGAGCTAAAATACGGTGTTGGATCTAGCCCTGATCTCTTGACAGGGTGAGAGTATTCTGCTTAATTCAGAGACTCTGTCCCTCACCACCCCTTGTTGTAAATATTTTTGTCCACCCTAAGCGTGGAAGGGCATACTCAGACATGAATCCCTTGCTCATTGCACCATCAGGATTCAAGCAAGCCGGGCCGAAGACGGCTGTAATGCCAGAAACCGGTCCCCGGAAGCTTGTTTCCTTCCCAGTGTAAGAATTGGCTTTTGTAGTTTGGTTTGCCCTGTTCCCATCATGCACTGGGACAGGAACAGATTAATTTGCATACAGCCAGGTTCTGAAACTGGGATGGTGCAGTGAGCTAAAAACGGTGTTCGATCTAGCCCTGATCTATTGACAGGGTGAGAGTATTCTGCTTAATTCAGAGACTCTGTCCCTCACCACCCCTTGTTGTAAATATCTATTATGATGCTGCGGCATTTGCCTTTAAGCCCAGGGTCTAGAGTTATGTCTTCTATCCTATTATGATGCGGCGGCGTACACCTTTAAACCCAGGGTCTAGAGTTCTGTGTTCCGCCCTATTATGATCTACAGCGATCATCTTTAAACCCAGGGTCTAGGGTTATGTGTTTCGCCCTATTATGATGCGGCGGCAATCGGCTAGAAACCTTGGGTCTAGGGATATGTGTTCCACACTGTTATGATGCGGCGGCAATCGCCTTGAAACCCTGGGTCTAGAGATATGTGTTCCGCCCTATTATGATGCGGCAGCGATCACCTTGAAACCTTGGGTCTGGGGATAGGTGTTCCACCCAATTATGAAACAGCGGCGATCGCCTTTAATCACTAGGTCTAGGGATATGTGTTCCTTCCTATTATGATGCAGCAGCAATCGCCTTGAAACCCTGTGTCTAGGGTTATATGTCCTGCCCTATTATGATGCGGCAGCGATCGCCTTGAAACCCTGGGACTAGGGTTATGTGTTCTGCCCTATTAAGATGCAGTGGCGATCGCCTTGAAACCCTGGGTGGAGGGATATGTGTTCCGCCCTATTATGATGCAGTGGCGATCGCCTTGAAACCAAGGGTCTAGTGATATATGTTCCACCCTATTATGTTGCGGCAGCGATCGCCTTGAAACCCTGGGTCTAGGATTGTGTGTTCTGCCCTATTATGATGTGGCGGCGATCGCCTTGAAACCCTGAGTCTAGGGATTTGTGTTCTGCCCTATTATGATGCGGCGGCAATCGCCTTGAAACCCAGAGTCTAGGGATATGTGTTCCGCCCTATTATGATGCGGCGGCGATCGCCTTGAAACCCAGGGTCTAGTGTTATGTGTTCCGCCCTATTATGATGCAACGGTGATCGCCTTGAAACCCATAGTCTATTATGATGCAGCAGCGATCACCTAGTAACCCTGGGTCTAGGGATATGTGTTCCGCCCAATCATGATCCAGTGGTAATTGCCATGAAACCATGGAACCCTGGGTCCAGAGTTATGTGTTCTGCCCTATTATGATGCGGTGGCGATCTTCTTGATACCCTGAGTCTAGGGATATGTGTTCCGCCCAATTATAATGCGGCGGTGATCGCATTGAAACCCATAGTCTAGGGTTATGTGTTCCACCCTATTATGATGCAGCGGCGATCGCCTCCAAACCCAGGGTGTAGGGTTATGTATTCCGCCTTATTATGATGCGTCGACGATCGCCTCCAAACCCAGGGTCTAGCATTATGCATTCCGCCCTATTATGATGGGGTCGCAATCACCTTGAAACCCAGGGTCTAGGGATATGTTTTCCTTCGCCTTATTATGATGCGGCTGCATTCGTCTATAAACCCAGGGTCTAGTGTTATGTGTTCCGCCGTATTATGATGCGGCAGCATTCATCTCTAAAACCTGGGTCTAGTGTTATGTGTTCCGCCCGATTATGATGCGGCGGCGTTTGACTTTAAACCTAGGGTCCAGGGTTTTATGTTCCGCCATGATGCGGCGGCGTTTGCCTTTAAACCCATGCTCTAGTGTTATGTGTTCCACCTTATTATGATGCGGAGGCGTTTGCCTCTATACCCGAGGTCTAGTGTTATGTGTTCCATCCTATTATGATGCGACGGCGATCGCCTCCTAACCCGGGGTGTAGGGTTATATGTTCTACCCTATTATGATGGGATCGCAATCGCCTTGAAACCCAGGGTCTAGGGATATGTTTTCCTCCGCATAATTATGATGCTGCTCCATTCGTCTGTAAACCCAGGGTCTAGTGTTATGTGTTCCGCCCTATTATGATGCGGCACCATTCGTCTTTAAAACCCGGGTCTAGTGTTATGTGTTCCGCCCAATTATGATGCGGCGGTGTTTGACTTGAAACCCAGGGTCCAGGGTTTTGTGTTCCGCCATGATGCGGCGTAATTCGCCTTTAAACCAAAGGTCTAGAGTTATGTGTTCCATCCTATTATGATGCGGCGGCGTTCGCCTTTAAACCCAGGGTCTAGAGTTATGTGTTCCGCCCTATTATGATGCGACGGCGATTGCCTAGAAACCCTGGGTCTAGGGATATGTGTTCCTCCCTTATATGATGCGGCGGCAATCAACTTGAAACCCTGGGTGATATGTGTTCCGCCCTATTATGATGCGACGGCGATTGCCTAGAAACCCTGGCCCTTATTTATGAAGTCCTTGCGCCGCCGGTGCGTCACTTTTAACATGGGAAAAAGTGACGCACAGGTGGCGCAAGGCCTTCATAAATGAGGCCCCCTGGGTCTAGGGATATGTGTTCCTCTCTTATATGATGCGGCGGCAATCAACTTGAAACCCTGGGTGATATGTGTTCCGCCCTATTATGATGCGGCGGCGATCGCCTTGAAATCCAGGGTCCAGGGTTTTGTTCTGCCCTATTATGATGCGGCAGTGATCGGCTTGAAACCTAGGGTCTAGGGTTATGTGTTCCGCCCTATTATGATGCGGCAACAATCGCTTTGAAACCCAGAGCCTAGGCATATGTGTTCCACCCTATTATGATGGAGTGGTGATCGCCTCGAAACCCAGGGTGTAGGGTTATGTGTTCCGCCCTATTATGATGCGGAGGCAATCACCTACATACCCAGGGTCTAGGGATATGTGTTCCGCCCTATTTTGATGCTGCGGCAATCGCCTCGAAACCCAGGGTCCAGAGGTATATGTTCCACCCTTTTGTGATGTGGTGGCGATCGCCTCCAAACCCAGGGTGTAGGGTTATGTGTTCTGCACTATAATGATGCGGCAGCGATCGCCTCCAAACCCAGGGTCCAGGTTATGTGTTCCGCCCTATTATGATGTGGCGGCGATCACCACCAAACCCACAGTCTAGGATTATTTGTTCCGCCCTATTATGATACGGCGGCGATCGCCTCCAAACCCAGGGTGTTGGGTTATGTGTTCTGCCCTATTATGATGCGGCTGCGATTGCCTCCAAACTCAAAGTCTACGGTTATGTGTACCGCCATATTATGATGCGGCAGCGATCGCCTTGAAACCCTGTGTCTAGGGATATGTGTTCCGCCCTATTATGATATGGCAGCGATCGCCTCGAAACCCTAGCTCTGGGTTATGTGTTCTGCCATATTATGTTGCGGCAGCGATCGCCTTGATACCCTGGGTCTAGGGATATGTGTTCCGCCCTATTATGATACGGCGGCGATCGTCTCGAAACCCTAGGTCTGGGTTATGTGTTCTGCCCTATTATGATGCGGCAGCATTTGCCTTTAAACCCAGGGTCAAGGGTTATGTGTTCTGCCCTATTATGTTGTGGCGGCGATCACCTAGAACCCCAGGGTGTAGGGATATGTGTTCCTCCCTATTATGATGCGGCGGCGATCGGCTTGAAACCCTGGGTCTAGGGTTATGTGTTCCACCCTATTATGATGCGGCAGCAATCATCTTGAAACCCTAGGTCAAGGTATATATCTTCTGCCCTATTATGATGCGGCGGCAATCGCCTTGAAACCCTGGGTCTAGGTATATGTCTTCTACCCTATTTTGATGCTGTGGCATTGAAACCCAGGGTCGAGGATTGTTCGTTCCATCTTATTATGATGTGGTGGCGATCACCAATAAACCCAGGGTCTAGGGTGATGTGTTCTCCCCCATTATGTTGTGGTGGCGATTGCCTTTAAACCCAGGGTCTAGGGTTATGTGTTCCACCCTATTATGATGAGGGGCGTTCACCTTTAAACCCAGTGACTAGGGTTATGTGTTCCATCCTATTATGAGGCTGTGGCGTTTGCCTTTAAACGCAACGTCTAGGCTCGTATTCTGCCCTATTATGAATCAGTGGCGTACTCTCTCGTACCAGTGTTTAGGTGGCTGGAGAGGGCGCACCACAGACAGTCATTGTGTGTCAAATATTGTCATGCATCTCATGATACCCAGTGTGGACTGTAACTTCACAATACTTCGCTATCAGTAATTTCAAAACTGCATCTGCCTGTTGGTGTGTTGGTGCTTCTGTCTGTGCTTGTTGTCTTAATGTGATCATGCCTATTAGTGTTTTGTGGCTAGGACTGCAAAGTGGGAAAGCTACAACTTTGAATTGCTTTGCAAAGTACAGGATCCATGTTTGATGAAAAGGTGGGTGATGACGAGTTCTGAAAAGGTAGTTCTCATTATCGGAGCTTGGGGATGACTTAGCCAGGAACGAGGGATCTGGAGGCTGATCAGACATTTCTGTTATGACTGTTATTGATCAGGGTGAGTTTAAGGCATGTAGTGGTGTGTGATACAGAGCACCTTCAGCAGATGCAGCATACATACTCTCACCAGTGTATGTGATGGGGAGCTAGACTGAACTGGTATTAATGGAAGATTTAATAGAAAACTGCAGTTGCATCTTGAGGTAGTTGCAATCTTTATTAGCATATATGTAGGGGTGCCAAGGATTCTCATTTGTCACAGTTCCCGGCAGAGGCGCAACTAGAGCCAAATTTCGGGTGGGGGGGGCTAAAAAAAACATTTCGGGGGCCTGAATCTTTCAGCAATATGCAGAGTGGAGCTGCAGGGGATCTTAGAAGGGGTGAAACAACAGCAAGGCCTCATTTACATGCAAATGGTCATTTAAAGGCCTGTGAAGTGCTCAGTGTGGCTGTGTGTGTGCCCGGGAAGCTGTGTCATCCCGGGCACACGACGGGGGGCTGAAGCCCTTTAAGTCCAATGGGTGTTGTGTGCCTTAGTCCCAGTGTCTAGAAGTCATCTGTAGTTACAGTCAGTGAGTTTCAGAAAATAAGCCACAATGACTTTGACAGACTCACTAGAGGAGACCAGCGGTGTGCTCTTTTTTCATATAGCGACAGCGAGTATTAACCACTGTGCTCATTCTAACGCTGGCTCCTTTTGCATCCTCTAGGGAATGACGCCGCTCATGTACGCCTGCGCAGCTGGAGACGAGGCCATGGTTCAGATGCTGATCGACGCAGGAGCCAACTTGGACATTGCGGTAAATATGAAGGAAGAGGTGTTGTGCAGCAGCCAGGGCGGCGAACTCCGGAGCATGGGGGTTCAATCCCCGGCGCCGGAGGCAGGTTAGCCCAGCACCTTGTGTCTCTGGGCAATCAATTGCTTAATCTTTCCGACTGCCCCCAGCAACAGGACACCTCGCCTGAGGTAGCTGTGCGCTTTACAAATCCTGGAATTATTATTATTATAAAGAGTGCAACAGTTGGGTACGGTGCTTTCCTTTGTGGTAAGTATGAAGGCCGCAACAGTTGGGTATGGTGCTTTCCTTTGTAGTAAGTATGAAGGCCGCAACAGTTGGGTATGGTGCTTTCCTTCGTTGTAAGTATGAAGGGCGCAACAGTTGGGTACGGTGCTTTCCTTCGTGGTAAGTATGATTGGCGCAACAGTTGGGTACGGTGCTTTCCTTTGTGGTAAGTATGAAGGGCGCATCAGTTGGGTACGGTGCTTTCCTTCGTGTTAAGTATGAAGGGCGCAACAGTTGGGTACGGTGTTTCCTTTGTGGTAAGTATGAAGGGCGCAACAGTTGGGTACGGTGCTTTCCTTTGTGGTAAGTATGAAGGCCGCAACAGTTGGGTATGATGCTTTCCTTTGTGGTAAGTATGAAGGCCGCAACAGTTGGGTATGGTGCTTTCCTTCGTGCTAAGTATGAAGGGCGCAACAGTTGGGTACGGTGCTTTCCTTCGTGGTAAGTATGAATGGCGCAACAGTTGGGTATGGTGCTTTCCTTTGTGGTAAGTATGAATGGCGCAACAGTTGGGTATGGTGCTTTCCTTTGTGGTAAGTATGAAGGGCGCAACAGTTGGGTACGGTGTTTCCTTTGTGGTAAGTTTGAAGGGCGCAACAGTTGGGTACGGGGTTTTCTTCATGGTAAGTATGAAGGGCGCAACAGTTGGGTACAGGGCTTTCCTTCGTGGTAAGTATGAAGGGCGCAACAGTTGGGCATGGTGCTTTCCTTCTTGGTAAGTATGAAGGGCGCAGCAGTTGGGTACGGGGCTTTCCTTCGTGGTAAGTATGAAGGGCGCAACAGTTGGGTACGGTGCTTTCCTTCGTGGTAAGTATGAAGGGCGCAACAGTTGGGTACGAGGCTTTCCTTCCTGGTAAGTATGAAGGGCGCAACAGTTGGGCATGGTGCTTTCCTTCTTGGTAAGTATGAAGGGCGCAGCAGTTGGGTACGGTGCTTTCCTTCGTGGTAAGTATGAAGGGCGCAACAGTTGGGTACGGGGCTTTCCTTCGTGGTAAGTATGAAGGGCGCAGCATTTGGGTATGGGGCTTTCCTTCGTGGTAAGTATGAAGGGCGCAACAGATGGGTACGGTGCTTTCCTTCGTGGTAAGTATGAAGGGCGCAACAGTTGGGTACGGTGCTTTCCTTCGTGGTAAGTATGAAGGGCGCAACAGTTGGGTATGGTGCTTTCCTCCGTGGTAAGCGTAGCTTGAGCGTCTTTCTCTAAGTTAAATACAAATGTCCTACAATGAAAGCGACAACACTGTAGCTCCAGCATCTGGGTCAATTTGGAGCATTAGTCGTTATTTTCCCTCTTCATCAAAGCTGGAAATACATTTTAGAGCAGCAAGCAAGGGCCTAAGAAGTGTGGTTCTTGGGGAGTAAGGACCACTGAGGCTCCACATGGCTCTCCGTCCCATCGTCTGAAGAAATGGGAACTGAGACGCAGCCAGTGACCTCTGCCCTGCAGACTCCCACCTCCCTTTTGAGGGACCAGGTACCACTAGGCCAGGCGACCAGAATCTGCACCTACTCTTGTCCACCACCCAGTCCTTGCAGACTAGGGCTGCATAGGAGCAGCAGGTCACCTTTGTAGCAGTCAGATAAATAGATGTGACTGTCAATGCTTGCATCTGAAAGAGCAGCTTGGTAGCTTGAAGGAAGACAGATCCCAGTTTATCCAAGGGCCAAAATATAGCTGATCCTGGAGAAATGCTCCCGCGCCCTCCGTGCGGCAGTCGCTTTCAGGGCTCCGCCTTGAAACAGCCTGGAACATTATTAGTGTTCTTTCATAAATATTATAATGATAATCGTTGTGTTCTTCCAACTTTTCCAGGTTCCTGGTGTCTCCCCCAGATACCCGTCTGTGCACCCCGACAGCAGGCACTGGACGGCACTGACATTCGCTGTGTTACACGGTCACATATCTGTGGTGCAGGTAAGTACTCAACCAAGAATGCACAATGTATATGTGATACACACACACACTCTTGCACACACTACACACAGTTGCACGTACACATCCCTCACACACATCATAAATCACACAGGCATGATGCTTACACATAACACACATGTAGCTGCTGCGCAAACACGTTTGCCTCTATTCATGAATACTCATAATGTTCTTCTTAGAAACTTTCACAAACACACACACTCACATTCACAAAAGCATATTCTCACAATCCATTGTTTTTATTCTCTTTTAATTCCTACTCCATATCTCTCTCATCACCTGCCTACTAATGCTCTTTCATTGCACTCGTCCCTCACACACCTTATAATGTTCTTGGG
This sequence comes from Lissotriton helveticus, assembly GCF_964261635.1. NCBI lineage: Eukaryota > Metazoa > Chordata > Amphibia > Caudata > Salamandridae > Lissotriton > Lissotriton helveticus. The sequence continues at coordinate 383,799,647 of NC_136062.1, forward strand.
TTGCACTCTACCTCACACACACCACACACATTCTAATCTAAATGTACACCCTTGTCTCTCACTCTTATATTTCTAACATACACACATGTCTATGTTACACCCCTGCAGCTGCTCTTGGACGCCGGTGCACATGTGGAGGGCTCGGCGGTCAACAGTGGGGAGGACAACTACGCCGAGACCCCGCTTCAGCTGGCATCGGCAGCAGGTGAGGGCAGCATGCAGGAGGTGGCAGTCTATTGGGCTATTCCAGGCTCAAACGAGTACAAGTTTCAGGTACCTAGGATAAAGCGAGCTAGAATGGGCGGACGTTCCTTTTCTTATCTAGCGCCCTCCCTCTACAATTCTCTCCCCCATCACCTTCGCACAGAACCCAGCTACCTCAAATTTCGTAGGGATCTAAAAACGTGGTTGTTTAACCAATAGTCTATACTCTACTCCAGGCCCTGAGTCTCACTTTTGCTAGGTCCTTTTTCATCCTGTCCATAGCGCCGGGAAACCTCCGGGTAGCTGTGCGCTCTATAAATATAAATATAATAATAATAATATAATAATAATAAAAATAATAATAATAATAATAATTCCAGTGTGCGTGGTGCACTCCTAGGTCCCCGGTGGCTCCATGCCATGTGCAACACCCCGAGCCTGCAGCGCTCTGCATGCTGGGTGCTGGGGGTTCATATTTAACACGCAAACAAAGTTACAGACACCAACCCAACACTGGCTCTTTGTGGCACAAAGGACATGATGCCTCTTGATAGTCATGTGCACTATCAGTAATTTATAGACAATTGTTCAGTTCTTGTTAGTAAATGCAAGAACCCGGCAGGTCTGTTGAGTTGTCTAAATGTTTGGGGCATCATTTACAAGAATAGGACACATGGGCATCGGTGCGTCAGTTTCCTTGCCCCTGCGCCAAATGTCCTTGCAACACCATGGATGCGCTGTATTTACAATAAAGGGCTCCCTGGCGCAAGCATTTAACAGATCCATCACAAATTCAGACGCCTTTGTATTTAATAGAGACTCGTTGCTGGAGTTTGTCGTAAAACTGATGCAATTCCAGCAATGCATCAGAACACATAGGCACTCCCATTGTAAAAGCCCTGCGTCAATCCTTACGCCTGGTCTAAGCAGGCGTTAGGATTTTGTTGCAGTCAAGTCGTAGAGTATCGCAAATGTAAGTTTCACTGCACCACTCCTACTTGGCTTTTTGTGTGGGAATGCCTACCCTGGATACATTATATGTGGCGCAGGTATAATGTGCCGCAGTGCTCCATACTGAAGCCTCGGACACAATGCGTCAGTTTATAGATATGGAGCAGTGTGGCGCACTGATTGCACCGCCGCTGTATAAAAAAAAGTGACGCAGCTGCGGCACAAGCAGCTTCGAAATAAACCTCTCAGTTTCTTCAGACAGAACACAAGAGGGTGGTCAAGCATTGGCGTCTGGCAGCATAGCCCAAGTGTGAGTTACACTAGTGCTGTTTATCACCAGTGTATGTGGACTTGTCATGCCTGCTTATATGGCCCCCAGCATGCCTTTAGTCTCTTTGAGGGTAACTTTCATGTTCCCTCCGATAGTTGGCTAATTAGGTTGTTTCAGTCATGGGAGAGAGGCATGGGATTTTCTGTGTGCAGCACTGTACTTTGAGCATGGACTTTCTATGTTGAATAGTCAACTATCATTCTGGACTGGGGCTGCAAGGCCCCTCCCACGACTAAGGCCTGTCTCCACTGTCTAGCCTACTGTAAGACAAATAGTGATCTGTACGTGGGAAACGTCATTTACAACGCAGTCGTTACATCGCGATGCCATTACATCGCGGTTTTTAGAATGCAAGTCGTAACAACGACTTGCGCTGGATGGCGCTCTAGGACAAGGAATAGTATAATTTACTATCCAACATCTTCCCTACTGTATGTAGACTGGAGTTGGAATAGTAAATATACTACTCCTAAGTCCAGCGCCCTCCAACGCAAGTCGTTGTGACGACTTGCGTTGTAAAAGACGTGATGTAATGGGTTGCGATGTATAAGCATGCGTTGTAATGTCATACAACCCTGTACGCGGACACCAAACCTGCAGCCTCGCGTTCAAAGGATATTTGGAGCCCCTTCAAAGCCTATTTAGTGGGCATGAATACCACCCCAACTTCAAAACCCCTGGACTGGCTGGTCCCCACAGGAGGGGGGTGACACACTACAGGGTGGGCATACGCCTCTCAGATGCACCCATTGTTATGTATATTTCATCTGGGGGTGTGCGGGAAACTCAACCTTCTCAGATTACAGATGATTATTGTGGGGTTGGGAAGCATTGTCTGGGTGTTCTGGTTATATAGATAGGCAGTTACCGATGCAAAGCCGGTTGGAGGGTGTGGGAGACAATCTCGGCTAATGTATTCAATGTTCATTGTATGATTCAACGTGGAGTTACCTACTGCGGTGCGGCAGTGTACTACATATGTGAGTGCTGTGACTTTTTGTATTATAGAAATGGAAAATAAGGTTTAAAAAAAACTATCATTCTGGACACTGGACTAACACTGGTTTTTAATCAGTTGTAAGCACCGAGTGTACAGGGGGGTTCAGTGCCTCACCATTCATGTTTCTTAGTTCTTAAGTATGCTTCTGTTTTCTGCCTGCTGTCTTCCAGGCAACTATGAGCTGGTCAGCTTGATCCTGAGCCGAGGAGCCGACCCCCTGCTGAGCACGCTGGACACCAATGGTTTGTCCTCCTCGCTGCACGAAGACATGAACTGCTTCAGCCACTCCGCGGCACACGGACACAGGTGGAGATCTGAGGAATGATGTTAACTCATCCTTTTCACATATCAATCATTATATCGGTTATTTCCACAACAAGCTCAATCTGTTAGTTGTTAGTTAAATGCAAACTAATTAGATAGACAGACAGACAGACAGACAGACAGACAGACAGACAGACAGACAGACAGACAGACAGACAGATAGATAGATAGATAGATAGATAGATAGATAGATAGATAGATAGATAGATAGATAGATAGATAGATAGATAGATAGATAGATAGATAGATAGATAGATAGATAGATAGATAGATAGATAGATAGATAGATAGACAGACAGACAGACAGACAGACAGACAGACAGACAGACAGACAGACAGACAGACAGACAGACAGATAGATGATAGATAGATAGATAGATAGATAGATAGATAGATAGATAGATAGATAGATAGATAGACAGACAGACAGACAGACAGACAGACAGACAGACAGACAGACAGACAGACAGACAGACAGACAGATAGATAGATAGATGATAGATAGATAGATAGATAGATAGATAGATAGATAGATAGATAGATAGATAGATAGATAGATAGATAGATAGATAGATAGATAGATTGATTCTGTATAAAAATAATTCAAGGGTAACTCCGCAAATACCCTGCCTGTACAATTGGGAGACTTATATATTTTAGGAATGAATAAAACACTTGATAAGCCAATGGACGTGAACAGATACGTTAAGTGCCAGGCGGAATCCTCTCGCCTCACGTCTCTTAAGTTTGAGGACCTAAATCGTAGCGCAGGATCATGCAGGTTGGTAAAAGTTTAATTTAAGATCTGGGATAGAAGGTCTCAGGGAGACGGGCAGGGGATAAAACTGTCCATCAGGTTTGAAAGCCCTGCATGCCAACTAGAAGCGATATTATAATAAACCACAGTATTTACATTGCGTGATTCTGGGTTAATTACTTGGGGGCTTATTTATGAGAGGCTTGCACCTCCGAAGCGTCACATTATCTGATACTATGATGCGCCAACCTCTCAACCATATTTACGAGGCCACGGAAAGCCACTCTGCCTTGCTATGAATGGCCTCAGAGATATGGAGTACAGCACAGCAGCACAAGTCACGGCATGGCATTACTCTACACCAGGCAGGCGTTCAATGGGCATTGCGGTGGGTGTTCATAAGCAACACCCATGGATTTTGATGCTGCCCAAGACTGACTTCATTACATAGACATGTAGAATCACCAAAACCATATGCCTCCCCAGAACAGGCGTAATATAAACAAGGAGAAATATTTGTATCTCAGCTATTCCCCTCAGCTATTCTTTTCCCCTCCTTCCTTGTGTGCTATGTTCTGCAGCACACATAGAAAGAGGAAAACCCCTTTTAGGATTATTTCTGTGCAGGAAGGTGACGCTTCCTGCAGAAAAACAATCCTGCCGACAACACACCATGGTGCAAGGGTGCCTCTGTTAGAGCTTGGCTGCCAAACGGTGACAGTGCAGGAAGAAAGGAAAGGAATGCACCGTACGCTTAAATAAGGTACATTGCTGCCCTTTCCCTTTGCCGTAGGGCAAGGCGACGTGCTCCGCTGCCCTACTCCAAAATGCCATAAATGAGGCCCCTAATCTCCCCATGTCTATAAAATGTGTATTGTAATCTATTTGTCTTGTAAAGTGCTCTAATACCCTCGAACCAAGGTTATATCAAACTGCAAAAACGACCTTTACAGTGTGGCTTTTCTCAAATTTTGTCATATCTTCAGGCTACCCTGGACCCGCGGAAACCACCCTCGACCAGCTGTTTCCAGCAGAGGAGGGACAGATCCAAGCCAGATTTTCAGTCTGTCCACATCAGATACATTTATGTACACTGATTTGAAATGTACTTTACACAGACATTGCTTACCTTAAAAATCTGCAGGCGCGGTGCGTCCATTGGGGCGTAGCCCCACTAAGCCCCATGGACCCACCGCGTCGTCACGAAAATACAAATACAACAAATACTGAAATAATCTTGCTCGCTACCTGCCGCCCGGGAATCCAGGAGACACCCGACCTTTCCGTGCGGGGGGGGATGGGCCTGCTGCATCTGCGCAACTTGATTTATGGGCAGAATCATGTTCGCGCATGCGCAGATTGATTCCCTGTGCATTTCCCCCTTAGAGAGAGGACCTGGGGGCGGGCCGCAGCCCCCGGGGTTACACAGGGGGACTGGGCGAGGAGTCATGGTGCCCCCCCAGCCAATCCTGACGGTTAGCGCGGCCGACTTTGGTGCTGGGAAACCAGGTTCGAGCCTCTTATTGTAAATAATCGTGAAATGGGAGGAGAATGTATAGATTTGTGTCAGAAGAATTGGCACATATTTAAACTCGAAGTCTTATTGTTTCATCGTGAAAAGTAGCATTCAATGGGATTAAAAATGTGGCCGGCAGTGAACTGCTTCGGAGAGCAGACGCTTCAGAGAGCAAAGCAATAAAAGAAGTTCAGGTGGAAATCAGACGTATGAATTGAGGCCGGTTATCACTGTCACGCTGTAGTCGGAAGGATGTTCACACTCTTGTCAAAGCCATTTAATTCATTCACCTTGTTACTCTTATTGGACTTTATAAGCAGGAGTCTGTCCGATTTACCAAGACAAATAGGGCTCAGTTTGAGCAAAGATTTACGCTTCAATAAATCACGGAACTTAAAATAAAACAGAAAAAGAATGTGGGTTTCTGAGGAAATAGTAGCATTTACGTCACCCATCTGTATGCGTGAAACTACACGCATACAGATGGGTGGATGCATGAATGAATGATGGATGCAGGATGGATGGATGGATGAATGGATGGGTGAATGGATGCAGGAAAGGATGCAGGGTGGATGGGTGGATGGATGGATGATGGATGCAGGATGGGTGGATGCATGAATGAATGGTGGATGATGGGTGGATGCATGAATGAATGATGGATGCAGGATGGGTGGATGGATGGGTGAATGGATGAATGGATGCAGGATGGATGATGGATGGGTGAATGGATGCAGGAATGGATGCAGGATGGATGATGGATGGGTGGATGAATGGGTGGAAGAATGAATGATGGATGCAGGATGGATGGGTGGGTGGATGGATGGGTGGATGCATGAATGAATGATGGATGCAGAATGGATGGGTGGATGGATGCATGAATGAATGATGGATGCAGGATGGATGAATGGATGGGTGAATGGATGAATGGATGCAGGATGGATGCAGGAATGGATGGATGGGTGGGTGGATGCATGAATGAATGATGGATGGATGGGTGGATGCATGAATGAATGAATGATGTATGGATGCAGGATGGATGGATGGGTGGATGCATGAATGAATGATGGATGCAGGATGGATGCAGGATGGATGGGTGGATGCATGAATGAATGATGGATGCAGAATTGATGGATGGATGGGTGGGTGGATGCATGAATGAATGATGTATGGATGCAGGATGGGTGGGTGGATGGATGGATGGGTGGATGCATGAATGATGTATGGATGGATGCAAGGTGGTTCGGGCTCGCTCGCTGCAATATGCAAATTAGTTTACGCCTCACCACTTTCAAATGTCACCAGCCGCCCCTGAAAATCTGTCATTGTTCTTGCCCTCCTGCGACTATACTGGCCAGCTCTCTCCTTCACCTACCCCCCACCCCCTATCCTCCCCCCCCCCCTCCCAGATCACTTATTAGCAGAGTTTTGTTTTGGTCTCGCAGCCCGCTGAGGAAAAGGCAGCTGCAGGACCAGGAGAAAATTACCCTGAGACGAGGTTCAATAAAAAGTTTTGGTAGTCTGAACCCGTTCCATGTGTAACAACAGTGCCACCTAGCGGCCCTGTTGTAGAAATGAGTCTTTATCAGTTGGGAACAACGTAGAATTTTCGTCACTGGTTGGACTGGAAAAGAGCATTCTCCATAAACTAAGTCCAGCTCACTCTCACGCTCCACAGTAGGTGGGGTGGTTGTGGGGGGAGGAAGGGGAATGTAAAAAAATAAATGTAAAAACCACTAACCTTATTGCCGCGCCTCTGCTCCTTCGCTTCTCCCCGCCGGAACAGGAACCAGGTAGCACGCCCAGGCACCCCTGACCAATAACAACGCTGCAATGCAGAGTTCTGATTGGTAAGCACCCAGGCATCCCTGACAAATCCAAAAGCTGCAATGCAGAGTTGTGATTGGTCTGAGTGCTGTGATTTGGTGCTCAGACGAGGACTGGATGGGAACCATGGAAAATGCACATGACTGGAGTGTCGGTCCCAGAGGGCCGGCCAAAGCGCCATGCGCACTACAGTGTGCCCACCACTCCTCTCCTGCACTGAGAATAGAGCAACCCCGCCAGCTCAAAAAGCAGCTGGAACGAATAAAATGATAATAACATTGTTATTATCATTTTATTAGTCCTTTAGTCACCCCCAAGGGAAGGAGTACCAATAAACAACAAAAAAGACAACTTACCTGCTGCTTAACAAGATCGCCGCATCGCTCTCTCCCAGCCTCCTCTGTTCTGCAAAGCACAGACTCCATTGGCCAATACTGACGCTGCTGACATGCTGCTGGTGGCAGCAAGAAAGCAGCATCAGGATTGGCCTAAGCACTGATAATTTGCGCTCCCAGTGAGACAGGGAGCCTATGCTTGCTCTCTCCAACTGGAAACGCAGCTGGGTTGGAGAGAGCTTCACTGCGCATGACGGTAAGGCCGGTCTGTAGTGTCTGGCCAGACTGTCATTCACACTGAATAGCAGTGGTAAACAACTCCTCTCGTGTCTCCCCCAACTTGGCCCTGCCCTCAAAACTCAGTGGTGGAAACATAAATGAAAAGATAATAAGCGTAGTCTATTTTTGTTTTATTTTTCTTGTTTGAAGCTCCTGGCAGGAAGGGGGGGGGGCGCTTCTCTGCCATAGCAGAGGAGCCGCTGCTGACTGTATCATCACAGGTACGTATCCAGGACAAGTCCCCGCAGTCTTTCATCCTTCTGAGGTTGGCAGATTAAGTACCATTGAGTAACAAACATCTGTTATTCCACTCAGTGCCAAGATACCCTTTCTGGGATGAACATGCCCTTTAGAAAGACACATGTTGTACCATAAGTAGGGGTGGACGGAACTCGTGGAGTTCCATTAAAACTTTGTTGAGTTCCGCGAGTGGATAGAAGTCAGCATTACGTGCTGCTTGCACTGATTTTTAGCACTGGGAGCTTGTTCCGCATTGTAAAACCAATGCGAACGGTACCACGGAAGGCACCAGAGGGTGCTGCTTATTTCTACTGCTTCAGCATATGTTCCACTCGAACCGCAGCTTTCACAACGTGAATGGTTGCGACCTTCCATAACCGCCTGGATTCAGGAATCTCGCTGTTAGTCGTTCTAGCGCCTGAAAATCACACCAGGGGGTGCACATTCTCACTTGCGCTTGCCAGCTTAACATTGGCAAGCCGTGCCTGAGAATAAAATTCCACCACATGGCTGGTGGCAGAGTTTTTCCAGAACTTCACAGTCCAGCAGAAAGTGGAGTGGGCAAAACTCTGCGTACTTGCTAGATGAGAACAATTTCCGCCCTCCCCTAACAATAAGTGCTCTCCACTAGTGTTGGTAAGAGCGTTTGCCACTAGCACAAATTAAGCAAATTACCTAATATTGGTGTTATCCATTATTGCTGGAAAGTTATTGGTTGTGCAATGGTCTAGGGCCTGTTTTTAATTATCCCAATAAAATTGAAACAAAATAAAGACACATGCCATATACTGAAGTCGTTTTTATTTTAAACATTGCTAGTTTTAACTTTGCTGATACAGAGCAGTTTGAATTTGCGGTGGACTTGAACACTCTGTAAAAAAATGCTTTGCTTGATACACCTCCTCTAGTATTACTTTTTTCATTAATCATCAATCCAAATTATTCTATCAAAATAAAAAGCAGATTGAGTTTTCAGATTTATATATGTACCTCTGGCCCACTGTGAAATGTGCACATTTTTTCCACCTATAACAAAGTTAATTACTCGCTGGCTTAATGATATGGAACAATATCTCATTTCTCCTCGAAAATTGGTCCAGCCCTGTGGTTTGGCCTTTCCCCAAGTAGACACTCACATTCATCTCTGCCCAGTCACTCTGAGGGCTGAGCGGGATCTTGCTTTCAGTGGAGCTGTAACGAAAATAAACAAATCACCCATGAACTTTTCTACGTATTTGATAGTAACTTGATGACCTCTACAGAAAAGTTCGCCAGTCTGATGAGAAAAATAAGTCATAGGTCTTGAAATAGTGCCAATGCCCACCACCTAATTAAGCACTAAGGGCCTCATTTATGACATGTTGGCATAGGGCAGTGCAGCACGGCATCTTATTATAGCAATACGTGCATTCCTGTCCTTTGGGCCTGTGATGGCGCCGCTTAGGCAACCCAGCGCCGACGCAGGCTTCCCTGCACCATGGGGCGAAGGTTCCTCTGTTGCAGGCAGGAGTGTTTTTGTGCAGGAAGGGGCGCCTTCTTGCACAAAAGTAATCCAAAGAGGCTTTCTCCTCTTTCTATGTGTGCTGCAGAATGCAGCATAAATGGAAAGGGGAAAAGGAGGAGAAATAAACATATTTCTCCTCATTATGACGCCCCTCGGAAGACGTACGGATTTTGCTCCTCCCCCAGGTCTAGATTGTGTTGTGTGGAAAAATCCACCACAACACCGATGAAAAGTCTTCCAGGCACAGAGTCAGACGACACAGCGATGTTTATGTGGCCACTGAAAGGCATGCAGGGTGGATTTGCGTGGCTTGATAAATCTATATGAGAGCCCTGCGTCACGCATGTATCACTTTACCTGGTACAAAGTGACACTAGGCTCTCATAAATAAGCCTGTGAATGTAGCTGATGCTGGAAAGGTTGTGTGGTGTATGCTCCATAACGTGAATATAGGGCCATGTTTTGAAATTATGTCCATGTGAAACAAAAGAAGAATGGATCTCTGTATTTTAACCCCTTGACCGTGGCGGTAATTCCGCCGTGGTGCTATGGGGGAGGGGCGGCCGCGCGGCTCTGCCATGCTGGTGACGGAACAACTCCGTCACCAGCCACGGGCGCGCTGTGCTTGTGACGGAGTGGTTCCGTCACGGCCCCGCCCGCTCAATAGAACGCTCAGCGCACGCATGAAACCGCTGCCACGCAGGCGTGGCGGTGGGGCCGTGACGGAACCACTCCATCATTAGCACAGCGCGTCCGTGGCTGATGACGGAGTGGTTCCGTCACCAGCACGGAACGGGTTAAATGAGTTAATCCTACTTCCCATTGTTGGCTGCCTTGCAATCATTTGTTTCCAAGCGCTAGTTCTAGACTGCTTGCTAGGAGCCAAGAGGCATTATCATAGTGGTTGTGATTGGCTGAGACCTTGAAAGGCATCGGTGGCATGCTGGCAGGGGATAGGTCAATCTACGCTAAGTAAGAGTGATTATACAGTTTACTAAGCTAAAGGCCATGTCACATGAGGAATGAGGAAACTTTATAGGATCCCAAACGTGGAAAATGGAAACATCCTAATTAGAGCAGCGAGAGACCTCCTACAGGTATACCACATCACTGCGCATAACAGTAGCCCACAGGGGACATCTGGAAGTTATAGAAACAACAAGCATTGTCAACGCCAATGGGTCTGGCTTAAATGTTTGCAAACAGCATTTGTGCATGACTGTGTTGGCATATTAAACCCATACCTATATGATTGCCACTGTTTGTTTAGCATGTGTGTGTAGTGCTATAGTCCTAACTAAAACAATAACAACCCTGCGGAAGAGAATGAACAAAACAAATTTCTGTAAACGATGCATACATGACATAAAGAATTGACAGTGAGATGTCTGATAGGAACGTTCTGCGGAAGCTGCTGACGCAGCCCCAGCACTCCAAGGGAGATGTCCTGTCGCTTGAGGAGATCCTGGCCGAGGGTGTAGAGAGCGACACTTCCAGCACGGGGAGCTGCAACGAGGGACAGGTCCGGCTCAGCAAAGCCAGGATGAAGGCTTTGCAGGAAGCCTCCTACTACAGCGCTGAACACGGTTACATCGACATCACCATGGAGCTCAGGGCACTCGGTGAGTCAGGCTGAGGGTTTGCAAACACTTGGGAGAATATTTATGTAAAAGTAACTTAGTGCAGCAAGGCACCTTGCTGGGCTGCCCGGCTTTAGAGGGAAAGGACAGCAACGCGCCGTATTTATTAGAATATGGCGCACTCCTGCTCTTTCCCGACTCTGGCACACAGTCGGCTGCCTAGCAGCAACGCATTAACAACCACAAGGGCTTGTCCAACAACCCTGAACCAGGGACAATCAGTCAGTACACCTAACAATAGGTTTCCCCTGAACCTATTGTTAGGTGTACTGAGCATCAACGCAGGCACCCTTGCACAAGCATGCTTGCGTTGCATGCAGGATTCGTTTAATGCAGGAAGGAGCATCTACTTGCTCAAAAACAATCTCCTAAGGCATTATCCCTCTATCTATGCGTGCTGCAGACTGCGGCACACCTAGAAAGAGGCAGTAACAAGGAGAAATTAAGATATTGTCCTTGTTACGCCTTACCTGGGGAGGCGTAGCATTTTGGTGCATAAGTATACTGCCTCATGTGCTCTTTTTCCCTTATTTGTGATGTGGAATTTTAGTTATGGTGTAATAATAAAGATATATGTTTTATTCCTTTTAGGAACTGTACTTTATAGATATATGAATTACTAGATTATAAATGATGTGTCGTGCTATTTTGTGAAGAAATACATTTATATTAAATATGATACTGTCAATATGTCTGTGGCACTATAATGAACTGCAGGGTTGTGTGTATGAGATGTGAGTGAGTTCAAGAATTGTATAGTAATTGAAATCCTGCTGCATGTGACCCACGTTGAGGTAGGACACCAAAGTGAATACCGTTTTTACTTTACAGCATTCCCCCGTCTACCATCAATGGTAAAACGGGGAATGCATAAAAATCCATGGAAGTTGAGTGGAACGCCCATAGAAACACATTTTTTGCAGAGCAGAGTAACACATTACAGTGCAGCGATAACGTTGTGTTACTTCTGATTTATCAGGCCACTCAGGTCCACGCATTCTCATTTGTGAGTTGTGTCGCACATGCACCACGTTGCATGGTGCAAAAGCAATGCAACCCCCTTCATAATATAGCCCTTGGTATCTAGAGACATGTTCATGGTAGTAAAATGCTTTTCTGTCATCCATTCTGTTCTTGTCTACAAAAGAAACGCTACCAAATATGTAGCCAGGCCTTGTATTCCATAAAAGCGTTGAGATGTGCGTGCTAGCTCGCAAAGTAGGATTATGTCTAAATATGTGAAAGTAAATGGTCTGGCGGTTTGAAGGGACCACACATATCAGATGAACTGTTGCATATCTACTGGAATTAAGAGGAATATGTACATCAGGTTGGATCTGTGAACAGTCAGAATCCATGACGGGTATTTAGAAGGGACCCACACTCGGCAAACCATAGCAGGTCTAAGGGGTCTACAAGAGACAGAGTCTGTGGCAGATATAAGGAATCCAGAAAAGGTACAGACCAGGAAATCCATAGCAGAACTAAGACATCTAGAAAAGACAAAAATGCAAGTCAGACATAAGGGGTCTACAAAAAACACACGCAATGAAACCAGGGTGGATTCAAGGAGGAGCACTGAGACCTCATAATACATATTTGGATGTAGTAATTCTAGGAACAACACTCAGCAGGCACACATAGCAGATGTGTGGGATTTAGAAGAGATAGACTCCATAGGCGACCTCAAAGGAATACTCATCAGGCAAAGCACTGGAGATGGATGGATCCTGAAGAGTTAGCATCCATTCTATTATGAGAGCTCTAGAATGGACACACCCATCTGAACCAGGACAGATCTAATAGTACCTAGAACAGACAAAATGGCAAGCATAAGAGATCTAGAAGAGACGTACAACCGCCAAACCATAGCAGATCTACGAGGATCTAGAAGAGACACCCAGTGGCAGATATAAGGGCTCTACAAGGGACCGATATCACCAAATCAAGGCATGTGTTAGGGGATCTAGAAGAGACATAATACAAGGCAGATGTAAGGGCACGCTGTTGCATATCTTGTGGAATATTTCAGTATTTAGTGATGTTGGCACCCTACGTAGGCCTTGTTCTTTCAAAGGCCTCTACATTTCTGTTTTTATTCTAATATTTATTAATACTCTGTATTCTGGTTCCTTGGTTCGCGTCTACAGGTATCCCCTGGAAGCTGCACGTCTGGATAGAGTCTCTGAGGACCTCCTTCCATCAGTCCCGGCACTCCGTGATGCAGACCCTGCTGCGGGAGTTCACCACCATCAAAGAGGAGGAGTTCAATGAGGAACTGGCTGAGGACGGGCTGCAGCTGATGTTTAATATCCTTAAAACTAGTAAGGTAAGAAGGGTGGGCGTTGCCTCGGACAGATTGCCGCCACTTGGAAAATAGATTTCATTCCGCCTTGGCTTATGACTAAATTTACAGAATGCCTCTATCCTTCACACCAAGAGGAGTGCCTGAATGTATGTTTGACAATCCAGAAGGATGCAGGGAGGGCCAGTGTGCAAACAGGAGGAGGACTGGCACATGCAAAGAACTGAGGGTGTAAAATATAAGACTGAGGGTGGAATATTTAAATTGATTGAGAAGGTTTTGAGAGGAGGGCTCTTAAGAAGTCAGGAATAAAGAACAAATGCTTGCCAGCAGGCAGCTTTTATTTATGTTAGTAGTTAATATGACATAGATGCATACAGAGATGGTTGGTTGTCTTCCATTTATTAAATAAATTGACGCACTAGAACTACCAAAATTATAGGTGGTTACAATCTCGGATATTAGCACTCACGCACTGCGGACCAGAGCCGGTACCAGGAACAGGAGAGGAGCATTGTAGCACCCCTCCGCAACAGGCGTAGTACCCCTCCACAACAGGCGTAGTACCCCTCCACAACAGGCGTAGTACCCCTCCATAACAGGCGTAGTACCCCTCCACAACAGGTGTGGTACCCCACCACAACAGGATTAGTACCCCTCCACAACAGGCGTGGTACCCCTGAACAACAGGCGTACTACCCCTGAACAACAGGCGTGCTACCATTCCACAACAGGTGTGTACCCCTCCATAACAAGGGAGGTGCCCGTCCACAACATGCATGTACCCTTCCACAACAAGCGTGGTACCCCTCCACAACAGCGTCATACCCCTCCACAACAATAGAGCAAACATCCACCGGGTAGCACCCTGGCTTGCCCCTCACAACCCTAGGTCTGCTCTTTGTGCTTGCTCTCCCTGGTCCAAAAGTTATGAAGGCAGCTGTAGGAACAGGAATTAAGCAGAAAGTGATATCACAGCCACTTATATTAACTGGTTATAGTCTGTGTTAACACCTAGGGAGAATTATTTCTAGTATCCATGTATCTCATGCACTAATTTTCCTGCATCTCCTTTTTGTCAAGTGTTAACATTTGACCCCCTTTAGACATGGTCTGAGCGTGTGCTGCTGAGCCGCGTGTGGGATCTGCAGGTTATAGGGACAGAATTGAAGCCTTGTTCGCTCAGTCTGTTATCCTTTCAGTGACAGGGATATCACTATTATGTTAAACTGGGTAATAATAACAGCATACAGAAGGTAAAGGGCTCTGGAAGAAGGCGATATATGAAGGGTACATCTGTGTTACAGTATATGTTTAATGGGTTTGTTTGCTCCAGCCAGAAAACCCCTCCCTCAACTCATTATAGACACATCCTCACCGCTTGGTGGCCAGTGGAAATAGTGTTCGGAGGATAAGCAGTGGGTGGTCCATTCAACAGACAGACATTAGCTTCCAACCACTTCATCCCTCTACATGTACCCTTTTCAGAGATGCACTGAATCAGTGCTTAATTTGTAAAAAATAAACAAGTTGCTTCAGTTTGCACCACCACCTGCCCCTGCCAGCAACGCCAATGGCAGAACCAACACAACTACTAACGATGATTAGTAGTTGTGTTGGTTCTGCCATTGGCGTTGCTTCCAGGGGCAGGTGGTGGTGCAAACTGAAGCAACTTGTTTATTTTTTACAAATTAAGCACTGATGACACCCTACAGGTGTGACAATTTAAACTATCCCAGCCCACCAAATCTATAAGAATGACTTGGGTGGCAGGTATTAGTCATTATTAAATGTATATTGAATTAATAAACAACTGTTGGGTTTGTCTCTAATTTAGACAAGCAGCGCCACCATATGGCAGACTATCAAAGGTGTCAGTGTCGACAAAAAAGTGCTGGTGCCATGCACCAGAAACCAACGGCTCAAATTAAGCACTTCATTGGATGCAGCCACTGTGAGGCCACAGTGGAGGTGTAAATGGCAGCATAAGATGCTTACAGCTGTAATAGGTTGGCACAGGCTTATGCCATTGCATGGTTCACAATGACACGGGCACTGCCTCCTCTTCTCCTAGAGACACCTTGTCATAGAGTGTGCTATATAATTTGTACTATGTACTTTATATCTTGTTCATTGACCTTTGGCTAGAAGGTGGCAGTGTCCCCTGTGGGATGCCATCCACTTCCGTCCACTATCTGCCAGTCTCCTGATCTGCTGCAGGGGGGTCATCGTTCTGCTGTGACTGCACAGAGGAGGCGGTTATAAAAAATCTGTCACTTCAGGTCACCACGTCCATCTTTCGCAGGCCTGGGCAGAGCTGACCGTGCAGTGCTCACTGGTCCAGCTGTATCCTGCCCTATGGTATTTCTGCCCAAAGATGGCAGCTGTGCATGGGAAGCAGAGATGGCTCACTCGTGCAGAGCACTAGCCAGGCCGGATAAAGGACAGGGTGAGGCCTTTGCGTAGACCCAGATCAGGGAGCAGAACCCTGGCTTCAAACAGCCTTGTCCATCCACACGACCACGCACAGATGTTCAGGAATATAAGAAGCTGCTGAACAGAAAAATTGGGAGCACCGAAGTTTCCTGACAATTAAATATAAACGCATAACCGTGCACCATCACATTTTTCAGCTAATCACGACATCTGTGCCAAACAAAATACTGACTAAGAAATTCTTTTTATTAGAAAAATGAAAATCACAGTTGGGGGAGGAACTGATGCAGTGGTTTAAAACTGGAGTTCAGTTTAGAACAGTGAAACGCTTTAGTATGTACCTGCTATCAACTGTAAGTGTCTTCTTTGCCAACAGAATGATGCCGTCAATCTACAGCTGGCCGCCATCTTCGCCCACTGCTACAGCAGCAGCCCCATCCCCAGCATCCCCGAGATAAAGAAGACGCTACCCGCTCGACTAGGTGAGAACGTGCGTGGCCATCCTTCGTCAGCACACGCACACGGACAGTTTCCATTGGTTGTTCAACCAGCCCTGTTATAGGCCAGTGTTGGGGGTTTGTTGGTCATTTGTGCTTAGAATCTGGGAACTCTGAGGTTCCATTGGCCTGAATTAGTGGTGCCCTTGTTCTTAATACACCAAGAGTTTCCCTGGCCCCCAATAGACGGCGATTCAGTACCTCTGTACCGTTCTCCTGCTGCTCCCACTGATATTCTAATGCCAGGGATTGGGGTGGGTTAGGGGGGAGGTACATGTCGCTGCCCAGGGGGTTTATAGTTTAGGCTATTCGCATATAAATTATACTGTACTTTAAACATTAAAATGCATAGGCGTAGCTAGATCAACATAAGGTAGTAGTGTTTTTTTAGTTCTCACTAATAGACAGCTGTGTTTTGTCATAGTCCTTGTCACCACTGTTTCTGTGACACCAATGCAGTAGTTTTCACCTTATGATGCTAAGGGCAGCTGTACCGAACATAAATACAGATGTATGGCCCACGCTATTATAGCACAACAGTTACCTACACAGGGTTTCCCAGCGCTTGGAGACGGATAAGAGTATCCAGAGCAAACTAGCTCAAAACATCTAGGTATTCAACTGTTTCTGAAACGTGGTCAGAGAGGTACAACTTCTCAAGGATAGCGGGAGGTCGTGCCACAACTTAGGGCCACATAGGCAAAAGACCTTCTTCCCATAGGATTCCATTTAACTCTGAGAACCGAACATAAGGCGAGATCATTGTAACGCAGCACACACGGAAAGAGGGAAAAAAAGAAGAGATAAACATATTTCTCCTTGTTACTCCTCACCTGGGGAGGTGTAATATTTTGACACATTCCCAGGTTTACAAGTCCTTGTAAATGTGGGATTGCATCACAAACCATGAGATTTGCCTAGGAACACCCACCGATACGTGCATGGAACTCTTCCCTAGCGCAGACTAAGGTGATGCAGTGATCTGCACTGCGGTGACATACTACATATCGTTGAGGCCATTCAAAGTCACACAAAGTGACTTTGCGTTGCCTCATGAATATGATTTGGTGGTTTGTGCCACCGTTGCGTCACAAAAAGTAACGCAGCAGCGGTGCAAGGGGTTCGTAAATACGCCCTTAGGAGTCTCCTCCATTTCAGTGAGTGTTGTGATCCTGGGTGACTAACTAACTTTATCCACTGTCCATTTCTAACCTCGCATGGCAAAGTAAGGATAATGGATTTTTTAGTTTTGGGGTAGCTGTTTCCGTCCTCTTTTAGGGCTCACTCCTGCGTTGCAGTGCGCAGCACTGCTCGGGCAGCGAGAGCCCTTTTGTATGGGGTTCTGAAAGCTGTTCACCCGCTCGTGAATGTGATCAGGCTTTCGCCGGCTGCCATTGGGTTTAGCGTGTTTTTTTAATAAAAATAATGCACGCAATTGGGCAAAGGTGGGTGTATGTCCCGCCTTTGCTCCGCCCTTTCCCACCAGTGGCCAACACGCGCAGCAGCGCACGTTCGCTTCGCTGCCGCGCTACCTCCCTCCGCACCACTGTGGTGCGCGCTCACCACTGGCTTCGGAATCTGTACTCGCTCAACTGTGGTTGCGCGCACCACTGGGTCTAAAAGTGTTTTTGAAATGAAAATGAGTGGAATCTGTCTGTGCACGTTTGCTTCTCCCCCCCCCCCCCCAGTTCTTATTGTGTGCCTTTCTCCATTTAATCGCGCTTTGTGTACTTACTGTGTAACCAAAATACTCTTTCACACACCACGCACACCCACTTTCACATTGCCTGAATGCAATGGTACTTTTGTACTGTGCAAGTAACAAGTCGTGATTATTGCAAATAACTTTTCCCCACTTCTGAGACATAACCTGCACTTTCTGTGACGAGAGTCCCACACTTGTTTCTGTAGTCGGCCCTTTAACGTCTCTTCTTTCGATTCCAGACCCTCACTTTCTCAACAATAAAGAGATGTCTGATGTGACTTTCGTGGTGGAAGGGAAGCTGTTCTATGCTCACAAGGTGCTGCTGGTGACGGCCTCCAACAGGTGGGTACAAATGTCAGAGTGCAGCTTTCCTCATTGGTCATGTGCTTCAACCCATTCTACAATATAAAGTGTGCGTCAGGGGCCTGATCAACCTTTTGGAATGCACGTTGTCTTCTGTCATCATCTGGTGTCCAACAGGTTATATGGGCTGTTGGGGAAAACAAAATGTCTCTTTGTAGGTCTACAGTGAATATTTAAAGGGGAGAACATTATTTGTCCTGGTCTCAAATGATGCCCTATATTGAGATCTCTTATTTTCATTTGTGCTGCTGATCTTGTCTCTGAAAGAAGAGCTGCCCTAATTTGGAGACATAGAGGACTCTTGCAGTGTGGCTCCCTCCCCAGCCAATCAGCGCAGAGTTACAACCCCGCTAATCCCTGGTAATCTGATTTGATCACAAATGCAATTTTTAGCCCGAATCAAGGTTACAAAATGTGTTAAAATTTCAGAATCAGTTTTTTCTCCCAATAAATTTTACCTAGAATTCCTGATGAGTTTTGCAGTTCAAAGTGTGGGAAATGTGCTGTACTACCATGTTAACTCTTTGTTCTTACTAAGAAACTGATAAAGGGGAGCGAATGCCACACCCTTACACCTCAGTTTACCAGGTGTGAAACACGGGGGTGAGGGGGTAATTGAGGCTCAGAGTATCCTGCCTCTGTGATCTCTTATCAAAGATGCTCAGCTGCGCATTGTTTCCTTGTACCATAAATTCTGTAATCTTATATAATGCAGAAATGTACAGAAAGATCAAGGGATACTTCACTTAAGAATGTGATGGGAGTAACATGTAGAAGATTAACAATAGAAACAGTATCATTTAGTTTTCCAGAAAATGACAACAAAGTATCAGCGAAGTTGTATCTAAACTGTAAAATATTTTTAGAAAGTACAAGGGAGTGCCAAGGAATTTGAGGATTATTCCTCAGGTCCTGCACTCTTGTCTCTCATTTATCGATTTATTTATTAATCATGATGTAGCAAACACGGCTGAGCTCAAGTAGGCGGGCGCCAGGTGCTGGATCTGTCTCGTGTCTATTTCCCTACAGGATATTATTATTAAAGTGTAAAACAGGTTTCGCCCTATGAAGGGCCCCACTTCAGTGTGTTGACCTGGGCCCCGCTGCAACTTCATGACACCACCAGGAAAGGGTTAAGCCATAGTCCATTGTTTCCTAAATAGGGGGGGCTCCTAGAGAACTCTTCAAACTCATCAGACACTACAGACCACCATAGGTGTCTGTCTTTATGCTAGATCAAAGAGTCACAATGTATTCTTTTCTGGACGAGGCCTTCCAAGTGTAGCCGCTGCAGTGTGACGCGGGCTGGAGACAAGGAGTCACAAAGCTTAAATGTAGCACATTATGTAGCGGTGGTACCATGATGGGTGTAAGGTACACCAGCCAGAACATAGCTGTCATAATCCAGCCTAGGACTGCGGATTAAAGCACAGAGCTCAGGGGGCTCATTTATGAGCCCTTGCGTCACTTTTACGCCGCTGATGCGTCACTTTTTGTGACGCACCAGCGGAGTAAAAAATGTACCTTGTTGCAGCATATTTACAAAGTGACGCATCTAGGTAGATGCGTCACTTTGTAAACCCCTGCGCCACATTATACCTGCCCCAGGTATAATGTATGCAAGGGGGGGCGTTTTGACGCAAGAAAGAGTCATAGAAGTGACGCAGAAAAATCCATAAGATTTCACTGCGCCACTTCTTGGATGATAATGCGTCAAAAACTTACGCCTGCCTCATGGCAGGCATAAGACTGACTCAGGCACTAACAATATGGGACTTGCCCATGTGAAAGTACACATTGCTGGAGTTGCGTCACTTTTGTGACACACTCCAGCAATGCGTCACTTTTGCACCTACAGATACGTCAGAAATACTGACGTATCTGTAACTACTTGCGACATGATGCGTCATACTGTAAATATGACGCATCGTTAATGTCGCAAGGATAGCGCAGTGAAAAGTGACGCATCGCTGTTTACACGCAGCAATGCGTCACTTTTCATAAATGAGGCCCCAGGTCTCCTGGGAAGCCCGCAGTATTCTTGGCTGGTGTTGGGGACTCTAGACCATGGCGTTACTTTGTGAAGCAGAGGCTCATGGATGGCCCCCAGTAATCCTGGTTTGTAATGAGCAGTCTGGCCATGTTGGTAATTTCTGAAGTCAAAATTTATGGAATGCCCGTAATATCCGTTTCTATTGTGCAGCCTTTATCAGTTTTACCCCATACACGTCTCCGTTTGTGATGCTCTTATCGAAGCATCATTTGATATGTAACATGTTCTTGAGCTCTGACAGCAGTGCCTTCCTCCTGACTCTGCAGGTTCAAAGCTCTGATGACCAACAAGACGGAGGCAGATAACCCCGGCAGCAGGACGGTGGAAATCGGTGACACTAGGTACAATATTTTCCAGGTAGGCAAAAGATGCGATGTGCTAACTCTTAATTTGCTCTTGCCAGCCCGCACGGTTCTACGCTCCCAGAGCCAACAGAGGCACTCCTTAGAATAATAAAGAGAAGATGCTGAGCACATGCCTGCAATCTCATTTTTTCCACAGTTCTAATGCTCATCCTCCTGGAAGACTGGGTTTGTGGCAGAGTTACACATCAAATATTCACAAACAGGAAAGATGTGTAGGAGTCCCCTTATAACAGGTTTTACCAGTATATAGTGAGGGGTAAATTCTTCAACTTTATTTTAACAAGCTGGCAATTAAATGAAACCACTCTGAGATAAACTACAACGCCCAGAATTCATTAGGTTGCCAAAGCCAAATAATACCCCCCCCCCCCCATTACAATCAAGTCATCTTGGTACATAACCCCTTTAAAGAGGTACCGTATTTCTCACTGTGGAAAAGTCACTGCCGTACGTGAGACTTGCGAGATTTCCTTGTGCATGTGCATAAGAAGCAAAGTGTATATTTGTTGCATTTCTAAATGGGTGTCAGTTTACCAAAATGCAGGGGTACTGACAGTAACATCAACCACACCATCTGATCTCCTGTTGACATCATGGGTGGAGAGGTGTGGCTCACTGGTTAGAGGCGGCAGACCCGGAAGCAGAGAACGGCCCGGGACCAGGGTTCGATTCCCGACGCGGCAGGGTCGTGGGCCAGGGTCAGCGGACTCGACAATTCTCGCCTCGGTGCCTACTCTAACCAGGGATCACACTCGGCAACTCTGGGCATTAAGCTTGCCTCATCTCTACAATGGCCCCCCACAGACGCCGGGGATGCCTGGTTTCACCTTGGAGATACCCAGAAGGGACCATCTCACAGGGAAAGCCAGGACGGGTTCCCCAGCGGTCTTCAGCGCCGGGACGCTCACGGGCAGCTGTGCGCTTTACAAGTCCAACACATTTACATTTCCACTCCTCAGCACCTCAACACTTTTTTCTTCGCTATTGTAGGCCTAATGAAAAAAATAATTATTGAAGATAAAAAATGCACTTCCTATTGCCCCTCTGCATGAGGTGCATGCACCTCAGTCCCTTGCTCACTTTGCCACTGGATTCAAGCAAGCCGGGCTGAAGACGGCTGGAATGCCAGAAACCGGTCCTCGGAAGCTTGTTTCCGGTCCAGGGAAGACATGGCTTGGCAGTTCGGGCTGGACTGTTCCCATGAGGCACAGGGTCAGACTGATTTGCATATAGCCATGTTTGAACTGGGGTGGCAGAGTGGGCTAAAGAACGGTGATGGATTAAACCCAGATCTTTTGACTGGGTGTGAGTGTTTGATTGATTCAGATGCTCCGTCCATCACCACCCCCTTTTGTACCGCTTTTGGCCGCCATAAGTGTGGCAGGGTATGCTCAGCAGGGCCGGACTGGGAACTGAAAGCAGTCCTGGCAAATTTCAACAGACCAGCCTATGCCCGGCGCGTAGTGAGTGAGCGTAGCGAGCGAGCCCGACCACTACTAGGGGGGTTTGGGGGGGTTCTCCCCCCAGAAAAGTTTGGAAAAAGACTGACCAAAATGGTGAATTTTACAGCACATTTTTCATTACATATTCAATTATATCAACTTTCAAAGCACAATAAATAGTAGATGATAACCTTAAAGAGCACCAGGGTACCCACCCAGTCATATGTACCCAGAGACATTCTTTCAGACTGCACCAAAAATAGACACATGTAGTGAATCAGAGAGAACAAAGTAAAAGTAAGAGCAGACCCCACATGGTGTGTAGCGAGCAAGCGTAGTGAGCAACCACTACTAGGGGAAGTTTGGGGGGTGATCCCCCCAAGAAAATTTTTGAGACAGAAAGACAAAGCATTTTTCAACACATTTTTCATTGCATATTAGATTGTATTAACTTTTAAGGCATAATAAATGAATACATTATGAAGTACCAGGATACCCAGTCATAAATCACAGACATTCCTACAGAGCCTCCAGGTGACTGAGGCCAGAAACAATGGAAATAGCACACATAAGCACCCAGGCTGCCAGAAGGCATGGAAATTTCTCACATGGCACCCTAACCATAAAGCATGACAAAGTCACACAAAGGCACCCAGGCCAGTGGCACTGTAACACTTTTCAGAGTGTGAGTGCTGCCATCAATGTTGCCTGTACATCACTGAAGTCATGGGATTGTGAAAAATGTAAGAATTACACAAAGAACAAATGTAGCAATTCAGCCTTGCCTATTCGGAGACATATAAAACCTAAAAGTATATGCCAAACCATTTAAATACACTGCACGCAGCACTCTGCCTTATGGTAAGGGCTTGCGCTAGTGGTGACATCCTGGTGACATATGTAGTAAAAGGGAATATTTTTAGGCCTGGCAAAAGGTTCCTTTTGCCAGGTTAAAACGGCAGTTTTACAACTGCACAGGCAGACAGCAATGACAGGCCCTGGCCTTGACACATGTTTAAATAGGCTATTTACGTAAGTGGCACAATAAGTGTTGCAGGCCCACTAGCAGCATTTAATGTACAATCCCTGGGTACATGTAGAACCACATTTCTAGGGACTTACAAGTAAATACAATTTGCCAATTCGGTGTAAGCCAATTTGATCACGTTTAAATGAAAGAGCGCAAGCACTTTAGCACTGGTTAGCGGTGGTAAAGATCACTGAGCGCTAAGAGCCAACAAAAAGGGCCTTTATTGATGTAATATAGCATATCAAACCTGAATTTAATTTCACACACACCAGACTGCATGGGACTTTAGACATCAATCCATCCATGGTAATTGGTAAATCAGTCGTGAAGTGACTTCACGACTGTTTTACCAATTACCATGGATCAATGTGTTTTGTGTTGTGTACACCCTGTATGAGTCTTGCCAATTTGATGTCCTATTTAGCAGGGACTATGACTGCTGACAATCTGCACCACTTGCCTACTCTGAAAATTAGCCGCAATGTCACAGTATAAATTGGAGGCAGGGCCCCCTCACAGAGGAGCTGCTGCGACAGCCCGGGCTTTCCCACAGTCTGTGCGCTCCACCAGTGATGCCCCACAAAGCCTTCAGCACCCGACCAATTGTCCAGCTCCCGGCAGGCCGGCCACCACCCACAGACCGGGCGGCCGCACTGTGGCTGACAGACACCTACCAGCCAGCAGCTATTTTCACGTCAGGGGTCACACTCACGGTGAGTGAGAGGGCTCACAAGAACACATGGGGAGGCCATGATCTGCCCCCCAATGTGTCCTAGAGAGGAGAGGATGGACAGAGAGATAGATGGAAGGGTGGGAGCAAAGATGCAAGGGATGGATGGGTGGATGGATGGATGTATTGAGGTATGGATGGGTAGGTGGCTAGATGGATTAGGTAGGTAGTCATGTAGGTAGACAGACAGATGAAGAGACTCCAGGACCACCAATAAAATGTAACTTTAAATGTGGGTAGACACTAATGTTTACATTTAAATGTGGATAGATAGACAGACAGACGGACAGACAGAAAGACAGGCTGACCTGACTCCGTAGAATCCATAGCATGGAAATTACCTTATATGCTTACAACAGAGTATATCGAAGAAAGAACGTGTGAATTCAATATTAAGGTAGAAACAAAAAAAGAGGGAGTAAACAAAGTTAAACGGAATAAAATCAAGTCTCGAGAAATCAATGCATAGAAGTGT
The DNA here is from genome assembly GCF_964261635.1 of Lissotriton helveticus. NCBI lineage: Eukaryota > Metazoa > Chordata > Amphibia > Caudata > Salamandridae > Lissotriton > Lissotriton helveticus. Next base: position 383,823,953 of record NC_136062.1, read on the forward strand.
TACTAGAGAGACAACACAGATCACACGAACAGACCAGCCTCTAACAGAGAGGGAGGCACACAGGACATCTTTATGGAGGTAACTGGGAAAAGATGTGCTCCTAAACAGTCAGGCCCCTGTGTTTGGAAACAGACTAACTGTTGTTTACCCTGAGCACATCTTCAAAGCCGGGAGTGTGACTCAAGCAAGACACATCACATTTAATTAAGGTCATCAAACATATGCCCTTAACACTACAACTAAAGTAGTCCTCCTTGTGGCCTGCTTGGCATGAACACGTGTGCCTTGAGCGCCCGCACCACCCCCAGGGTTTTAAAGCGCTATGTTTTGGTAACGCGATAAGAAATTGTGTTATTTGCATTTCACTAGGTTTTATCCCTTTTTGTTCTCACTTCTCAGGCCCCATTCAAAGTGCAGATAATGGAGTCTGCTTCCTTTGCCCTCACAAAACAACTTCAGGTGTTTCTGCCGTGCGTGCTGCTCGCCTGGTGATCTGACCCAGGTTCTGAGTACTGTACAGACACGGATGGGCACAGACAGCCTTGCCTTTGGCGCCCCTTCAGTACTTCAAAATTTGAAACAGGAAGCAATTGGTGCAGGATTAGAGGCTATATTCCAACTGACTTACAATTGCCACTCACTCCAAATTCCCTCACCATTCTAAAATCCAAAAATCAACCCATATTCATTCTCACTTTTTTACCTTTTCCAGTTAGGCAACATTCCAACAGCAACTCAACTCAAAAATACAATTCTAATCATAAAGATGAAGTGCTTTGGCTCTTGGTTATGCACAGATATGGATTTGGAGCTCAGGCAGGGCTGGAAGATGTTTAAACCAGCTCCAAACTACAGGGGGTCACAACTGTAATTGGGATATGTTGCAGATCATGGGAGCCTAACCTGCTCTGAAAGCAGCCATCTAGTCTGTAGTCTATTTGGAAAATGACAGAGTGGTACTGTGTTCAGCTCAGCCCAGGCTCAGAATGTTAACCTACAGGTCGAGTGTATTTATGAGCACAGTCAGTTCCCTCTAATCTGACGGTGTGAGTGGTCGCCTATACTGTGCTTTTAATCCGCGCAGTGAGCCCGGGGAAGTGAAAACCACACTGGATGCTCTGACTGACAGCCATAAATTACTTCATTAGTCCCTATGTAGTGCAGAGCTGTGATAAAAAATCTGATAGTGTATTTTTTTTCCAGCTAAGTAGTGCACAAGGCATACCTAGTTGATTGGGGAAATAGAGAAGTGGCTGCTGGGGACCCGTTTGTTTATATTGCCATGGCAGCTTTAGTTGGTGATTCTACATTTGGACATGCAAATAGGGTGAATGTGAACACCTGGAGTGAAACACAGTTCCTGACTCAGCTGGAAAGCATCTCCAAATTACTTTAATGGAGTCCAAGCTAGATGCCAGTTTTCAATTAGTAGTGAGTACAGTATGGCAACAATCCAAGCCCAAGCCTCATTAGAAAGCGCAAATATGACGCTGCGGCTTGCTCCAAGTCCGACCTCATAGCCTAGAGCCAGGAGGCCAGGCCAGCCAGTGCAGCCACCACTTTGCCAAACAGTCGCCGGTAGCTTCCTGCAGCCTCGAAATCAGACGGTAGCATGCATCCGTGGATGTGCCTGGAGTCCACAAGAGGTGAAAAGAGGCACTCTTCGGTGTAAAGGAAGAGGATTTTGGACTGAAATACCTTACTAAAACCCCACAGTAAGGCTGTGTAAGGTGCAGGGCGCTCTGAAACATGTACAACACCTTTAACCATAGACTCCCAATGGGTGTTTCATTCAAAAGAAGCCATAATGTAGGGTATTTGGGAGCAAAAAATGCTAATTTGTGAATAATGCATAAGCTGTTGCTTGTGGTTAAATTCGCAGAGTGCACGTGTTGTCCAGTGAGGGGGTGGGGGGACCGAGGGGGGTTTAGGAGTCAAGTGGCCCGTCTAGTGCTGTCTTGAAGACACAGTCCGACACCCTACGACCATCTTCACAACCCCGATGTGCAGACCGGTCTCTGTCATCATATTACACACATAAACATGCTGTAAACCGCATCCAATTGTTTTACTAGTACAGTGAGATAGCTCAGTGTGTTGAGCGTCTGCGGCAGGAATCTGTGCTTAACCTGCGGATTTCCAACGAGGCCGGCCTTCATTCGCCCAAAATTAGCCCCTGCACTGAGTTGTCCAAGTTCACCCATGATTTCTGTTTGTGGGCGCCCGTGTTTGTGGCCTGTATCATATGATCGTTATAACAATCCCCTTGTGTTTTCTCTGATGTACTAATGACTCGACCATCCCATCTGTACCATACACCACTATCTCTCTTTCTGTCATCTTGAAACCATTCTGTGTACTGGGAATAATTTCCAGCATATTGCCTAAGAAGAGGTGAGTGGCTGTCACAATGAGATGCTTTATTAGTTAATGGTAATGAGAGTGATGGAAGACAGACTGTCAAAGGGTTCGAAAATAAATAGAGACAAGGGAAAATCCGCTATCAGACTACCTCAAACTGAGAATAATTGTTAAGAGTGTAATCACCAATACAGGTCTGAAACTTAGACATGCACTATACTTTCACCAATAACTGAGATAAGCCTCTGTCACAGGAATCAGAAAAGAATGATTATTTTTTACTAGAGCAGAATATAGCGTTATGATGTGTATATTAGTGAGCAGGGAATGAGTGGCAACTTTTCTCTGCGGTTAAAGAGAATTACACTGTAGCTGCTGGAAGGGGCTTGGGAGAGGGAACGCAAACAAGCCATACATCTCTATACACCCTCCACAGGAGAAGTTGATTACCTGAAAATCCACTTCAAGGACTTCTTTCACCCAAGCATTTTAGGATATGGAATTATTTATCCTGGCATCTTTATTCGTATTTATAAACATGAAAACATTTGTATTTAGTATCCAGGAACACTAGGAACTTTGGTCAAAGTGTGCTAACAAATAGCCAGATCTATCGATATACGCTGAACACAACTGCCCAAATAGTTTATTGGCCAGGTCACAGCACACTACTGTGATTGCACCGTGGCAGCAATGTGACCTGGTCTATTCTTTGTTCTGTGCCAAATGCATCAATCGGACAGAGTGCAAAGGAAACGGTGACAGGATTCATAGAAAACCTACCCTCATTGATATTCTAGAGGTAAGATATCGTATATATAACTTTATGACCAACTATCATTAAAGAGATGCAGACCTGCGAAGGGACAGCATACCTTCCTCTTTGCATTCACAAAGTGCTGATATTGCAGCAACCATGTCCCTTAACGTGACTGGGATTGCACAACATGAAAGGAATATCCAGAGGAGAATGGAGTAGTCCTTAAGACCACCGTCCGCTCCCCGGATACTCCTAGCTGTCATTCACAATTTATGCAAACAAAACAATCACTCACCTGCGGGCGCCGGGCGGCAGACACACGGGGGCAGGCTAGAAATAATTACGTTATGGGGTGCCTCCAGCCTCTCTTTCTCTGGCGTAGTGGCCGAGGCCTCCTCTCTTTGCCTCGTCGCAGCCACGCGCACCAGACCCCACCCTAAGGGTGAATGTTACGGCGACGGGACAATGACATCACTGCGCACTGCGTGCTGCACGCTGCGCATCAATCATGGTGCGACCAGTCAATAGCCAATAAATAATAGTCTGCCTCCTGGCAGTGGCTAAAAATTAAATTTGGGTGACGTGACATGTCATGCAGCATCACGGACGGCAGCGGCAGCTGCTGCATTTTATGCAGATGAAGGTGCTCGTTTGCTCGTGGGTCACGCTGCAGTGGCTGCACTTAGGGTCCAAATCGGCCCCAGCACCAAAACCGGCCCCCCCCGGTTACAAAACCGGCCCCCCCCGGTTACAAAACCGGCCCCCCCGGTTACAAAACCGGCCCCCACACTATCCAGCCGACCGGGGGATTGCCCGGTGGCCCGACATTACCAGTCTGGCCCTGATGCTCAGACGTGAGTCCCTTGCTCACTTTGCCACTGGATTCAAGCAAGCCGGGCTGAAGATGGCTGGCTGGAATGCCAGAAACCGGTCCTCGGAAGCTTGTTTCCGGTCCAGGGAAGACATGGCTTGGCAGTTCGGGCTGGACTGTTCCCATGAGGCACAGGGTCAGACTGATTTGCATATAGCCATGTCTGAACTGGGGTGGCAGAGTGGGCTAAAGAACGGTGATGGATTAAACCCAGATCTTTTGACTGGGTGTGAGTGTTTGATTGTTTCAGATGCTCCGTCCATCACCACCCCCTTTTGTACCTCAGTACCTGCACCGCATAGACTGCACTGTCCACGCCGTGCAGAAACGTGTTTGTGTGGTCCTGCGGTGGTACAGTTCTAAGGCTCACATATGAGCCTTTGTACTTCACCGCCGTGGGTCTGCCACGCAGAACCACACCACGAAATTATTTGTAATTTGGTGAGCGGTGGTCCTGTTTTGTGGTGTGGGTGCGTGGTGGTGGCGTGGTGGCGTGGCATGGCGGCCTGCTCCAACAACGCCAATCTCGTAATCTGGCCCTAACTCTTTAGTACAGCTCTACATCTGTTAGCCACTTGCTGTTCATTACAACACAGAATTGCTGCTAGCTTCAGTCCCAGATGACAGTGCAACAGGTGTATCATTTACACTGTGCAATATAAACAACAAGTCAACTGCTTTGTAAGTCTTGGTGTAGAAAGTTGTAGATGCTGGAACATCTCTTGTTATCCATTCTTCAAAAAATAACAGTATGTACTGAAAAAGAGCAGGAATTGGGTCAGCCCACTTCTGCAGAAAAATATTATCTAAACTCAAATTTAAAATAATAATTTGTAAATTAGGACCAATATCGAATAACAATTTGAGGATTTTTATGTGGAATTTATTAGCATGGATTTGGTAGAAGTGTTCCAATTTGCATACCGACTTCTCCCACATGGATTTCTATCTTCAAAGCCAATTTATGTATTAGTTCAGTTCAGAAAATACAAAATCGTGGTGGGTCATAGTTCGACCTACCTCATTAATATTCACGAGGTAGGTTGCAAATTGCGCAACACTAAGATTGGCTAGAGTCACAGACATGGTGGTCCCCTGGGGTCACCAGATCACCACGTCTGTGATTGATTTACAATAAAGTATATATATTTTTTTTTTATACAACCCATTTTCCTTTTTTGGTTCCGGATTAGCGTGCTACTCGCCTAAAATAGCTTAAACGCCTCATCAAGGGTAGTAGGCGCTAAATGAATGCAAACATTTTCCCTCTTCTATCCCTCTACTATTCTTCTCCTTACAAATAACAGACTCACATGTCCAATGCTCACATTCATTTAATATTTCATTATACTAATTCACCACTAAACCTACAAGGGCTATGGAGTAGCGTATAACTCGCCGAAAAAACGTATTGATGCCTTGTTAGGAGTAGTAAGCGCTATATAAATGCCAACACAATACAATACAGATTTAACGATTTGGATCCAAATCGTTGAGTCAGCTTTGTACATTTTAAAAAGAGTCTTAGCATTTGTAAACCGGCTAAGTAATCGAATCAGACAGTTTGCCAACATAACATTGTCAGTACATGTGGTCCTCTGATCCTAATTATGACCACTTGTGGCTGTGACAGGTCTGGAATGTGGAGTTATCAGGGAAAGTTTTCTGTAACATACGCTGCATTGCATTGAAAACCACCACAAGTGGTACCCTAAACAAGCTCTAGCCGCTTTCTGCTGCAGTATGGGAAGCTCAGTCCTCTTTTCATTTTTGGCCACTTAAAGTGGTTGGTAATAAAAAAAAATGGCGAGAGTGGAGTGATGTAAATGTTTGAATGAATAGTTCCAACAGAGTAAGTGGAAGGTGAGTTGGAAATTATGGTATTTTATTGGTCTAGAGGGGCACATCTGATCTGAAAGATAAACTTTTTCCTCTTGGGCATTGCTACTGCTTGTGAAGTGCTGAATGCAGATAGTAGTCAGCCTCAAAGCGCCTTAGACGGTATGAGGAAAATGTGGCTAGTTCATGACCATCTGTACCGTCTTTCTTTTCAGATGCTGATGCAGTATTTATATTATGGAGGAACGGACTCAATAGACATTCCCACAGCAGACATCCTAGAGGTAAAACGCTCCGCCATGTGTGATAGTTGGTGTTGCTACGAAAACACATCTCCAGTGCAGGACTTGCTTTTGACAGATCATGATTGTCACAGGTGTTCATCGAATTGTTGTATCGAGGGGAACAAACACTACAACTCCCAGCATGCACTAATTTGTAAATAAAAACCTACTCGGGACTAAAGACATGTACCTCTTCCGACATGAAGCAACCTGGTACCAACAAACAAAGACGGTTATGGTTTAATAATATTTTTAAGGGGTGTACATGCCCTTACCACTTTCATTGGCCTGGCCAGTTGTATTTTTCTTTTTATTTCTGGATAGTTATTATCTAAAATGTTTAAATTATTGAATACTTAATTCATTCATTATGACAGTCATTCTATAGGTTTATGGACTTCCACTAATCCAATACACTATCCAACTAATCCATCAACTACACTTGTGAACAATTTTCCATCACCAATCAAGTAATAATGAACATAACCTTTTACCACATGTTGAACACACAGCACATATGTCAAGCCACCCACATTTGATGGATGTTTTGTTTAGGGTGACATCCATTTTAAACATTCAACGCCCTCCAAAAAAGAGTTCATATTCTACTCACTTTAATGGGAATCACTTTCTTGAAGCGTACGTATGACCTGCAATTTTAAGTCAAGAGGTTGACAGACATCCTTTACTGCCAGGCTCTATGGACAACCCTCTATAGTCTGCTAAAATACACTAAACACATTCCTGAGAAGAGCAAAATGGCTTTAAAACTTAGAGCCATTCTGACCACCCCAGTGTGCGTTAAACCACCCAACCATTCTATATTGTGCAGCAATCTGCAATACCTCAAAATCATCAGTAACGTTTTGAAAATGAACACCCCTGTTACACAGAATTTGTCTACAGGGCTGCATTACAACCATTTAACATGGGCACCTGCTAGATGGTCAGCTGATCAGTTGTCAACAGAAGCTCTGGCTGATATCACTGATTTTTTAACAACAGGCTTTGGCATTAAGCAACAACCTACTTTGAAACATGCCTCAGCAACCCAGATCATGATATCTCAACCTTCTGCACAGTGGAATACTACAAGCACTTAAAACCTTACTGCCTTCTAAACGGTGCACCATATCACTTTCAACATGCATAAACTCACTTGTCTCCCGTACTTTTACACTTTTTTTGAGGTAACTGCACTTTTACTTTCCCCTAGAGTTTACCGTAGGGAAACTCCACTGGTAAGGTGGATGTCTCCCTGTGGTAACGTATCGGGAAAATAAAAAAAAAATTATCAAACTTTAAAACAAATTATTAAAAATATTTGTATGTAAATAGTAATCTAAATTGTATATATTTATTTTCAAAGTAGAATAACATTAAAAATGCTACAGTTCTATTAACTTAATTTTGAACTGATTTCTTAATTTAAATAATTTGCATTAAATTAGATTATTTTTCTGAATCTTACATTAAAAAAATAAAGTAAGAAAATTATGTTTCTCTTATCCATTAACAATAATTATTAACAGTAATGTATAGAATCTCTTAAAAGTAGTTTAACTATATTTTCTAAAACTCAATATTACACTAATTAATAAACGCATTGTGGTTTGCATACGTTTTGTGCAGGAAGGTGGTCCTACCTATACAATATCTATGCTATAATGCATATCTATTTTTTTTGTATGTGCATTTCAAGGCTTTGCACTACCTCTAAGCAATGTGCACTGTATGCTAGTTTTTTGTTGAAAAATTACATTTTACCATATTAGAATGTGTGAAAACAAATGTGTGTACAAGATGATTTTAGTTGTGATGAGGTGAACTGGAAAGGCCTCTCTTGAAATTACTCTTCTCGGAACTGAATCCTGAATTCCTACTGAGGTTATGAGGGTTTCAGCTTCCACGTGCCGGATTACTAATATTGTTCATTTTTGGAGGCAGTTTTAACGAACCTCCTCTACGTTGGTGCGCTTCAGCCTGACCCGTTCCCTGTGTATGTTGAAATATATATGTGTGAATATATGTAAATATATGATACACAACAGAGAGGGTCCTTCTGGGATCGATCTCGTAGTCAGGTGGTGCGTTTAGCCGGCAAAAAACCAATGAGGTACAAAATTTCAATTTTAAACTGTAGAACGCACATTCGGAGGTATGAATGCTGAAAATAAGTTTTAATTCTTTGAACCACTACATTGGATTAAAACTTATTTTCAGCATTCAAACCTCCGAGTGTGCGTTCTATTTTGTGGCCTTTGAAATAGAAATATGTATATATATATCTATATTACATACTGGCGATAGCCAGTAGGTATATATAGTTAGGATTGTTTTCCATAGGGAAATTGCAACATTCTATTGGGAATAACTTTGGCGCCGGTTGAGGAATCTTCCTGAAATTTTCCTTAACTGTGCCTCGCGGCGCTCCGGTCCTTCCCTGAAAGTTTGGGGGGGATTCGTCAAGCGGGGGCCGAGATAAAAGGGGAGTCCCAAAACGTGTTTTCCCCATGTTAATTTCCATAGGGCGGTTGGACTCACTTTTAGCCCGAACGGCTGAATGGTTTTCCACCAAACTTGGTAAAATTGTAGGGACTGGTAGCCCGATGTGCCTTTGCTATGTCTCAAGATATGTGCTCCAGTGGTTTTTACGAAAATTAACTTTGAAAAAATATATATTGGGCTACATTGGGCTATATATATGTTAGAGCCCAAATGTAGCCCAATGTAGCCCGATGTAGCCCAAAGATGGCCACCAGAGACAAAAAAAAACAAATGTAGCCCAAATATCAGCCAGATGTAGCCCAACTATAGCCCAATGACAGAATGTCCCAGAGTGTTCCAAAGAACAACTACAGCGCTAACAGTCTTACTTATGACAAAAGTATGGCACACCTGAAGTCATCTTGATTGGAATAAAGTGTTAACACTTAAAACATTTAATTTGCGAAGGAACAAAATGAGGGGTTCATTTTGCCATAGAAATTATGATTAGTGCTGAAGAAAGAAAAATTAGGGCACATTTTCAGTGACTTCTCAAATCCTCTTATATTTCATTAAAAAAATTCTGATATGCAGTCTCCCAAGATGGACACCAGAGACAAAAGAGCCTGTGCTTAAAAACTCTGTTAGCAAAGCAGGCATTTGAGATTTAAAAAACGTTTTAATATATAAAACCGTTATCCGCTAATAGAATTAGCATTTAAAAAACCTTGCGAATTCAATGAAAAAACCATAGGTTTCAGGCCTTATATAGTTAGGAATTAGCATTTAAAAAACCTTGCGAATTCACTGAAAAAAACAGAGGTTTCAGGCCTTATATAGTTAGGAATTAGCATTTAAAAAACCTTTGAAATTCACTGAAAAAACCATAGGTTTCAGGCCTTATATAGTTAGGAATTAGCATTTAAAAAAACCTTGCAAATTCACTGAAAAAACCATAGGTTTCAGGCCTTATATAGTTAGGAATTAGCATTTAAAAAACCTTTGAAATTCACTGAAAAAAACATAGGTTTCAGGCCTTATATAGTTAGGAATTAGCATTTAAAAAACCTTGCAAATTCACTGAAAAAACCATAGGTTTCAAGCCTTATATAGTTAGGAATTAGCATTTAAAAAACCTTTGAAATTCACTGAAAATACCATAGGTATCAGGAGTTATATAGTTAGGAATTAGCTTTTAAAAAACCTTTGAAATTCACTCAAAAAACTATAAGTTTCAGTGGTGTTATAGTTAGCTGGACATTTTACTCATACAAAACCATTGAAATTGCTCCAATATAGTTAGTTGTACTAACTATATTTCGCGCACCCGCAATCCACTGCTGATGATGTCACATATTAGATCATTCATGACATGGTCAGTGACATCACTGATGACATCTCAAATTACATCACTGATGACATATATATACCGTCCTCTTATGTTGCACTAATGGTGTTGAAAATGAAATGAAAATACCTCAAAATTGAAGAAACTGTCTGGATTCCGTCTGTGCTGTGGTGAATCTGGGCTGCTGACAGGAGCCTCGCTGGGTTCTCTTTTGAAAAAAAAAATATATATATATCTAAATATATATATATGTGTGTGTGTCTATATATATTTACAGTTCATTTTCTTTTGTGTTAAAAAATAGCTGAAATGATTTAAAAAAAGTACCTGTAATGAGTGTAAAAAAAATTGCCTTTGTAGCATGCACATACAGTAGGGGTTTCACTTCACAGCACAAGGGGGCCTGTAGGGGAGAAGCCACACCTGCATAAAGGGGTTCTTTCTCTGTTGAAGCTCCTTCAGATTTTAATTGGCTTCCTCTGTGTTTCTTCGCAGCTACTCTCCGCAGCCAGCCTGTTCCAGCTGGATGCCCTGCAGAGGCACTGTGAGATCCGCTGTGCGCACACCATCACAACAGAGTCCGCGGTACACATCTACAAGTACGCCAAGGTAATGAGGCAGCCTTATGTGTGTGAGGGAAAACACATCACCACCTACACCTGCTTTCAAAGACTCCTTTAAATTAAATTCGAACCAAAAATATTTATGGAGCCTGTAGGTGGTGGCATCTGACGGTGAGAAACTTACATTTAAAACCTGCTGTCACTAGGGTTACCTGAGCCTGAAGAAGGGTTTCTTTGTATCATATATTAGAGCAGGCAGCTGCGAGAGCAGTTACGCCAACCTGTTGTCAGCTAAACCCTGCAGTAGCCTGGGGGATGCAGGAGAACGTTATTGCTTATCTCAGACTGGTTGCTCTCTTCAGTGTAGCTGGTGGCAGGGTGGCGGGCTGGGCAGAAGAGTGCGGCAGTGGGCATAGGATGAAAAAAAAGAACTTGCCTTCAGCCGCATGGCGCTCTTCACTCCCCTGCAGACAGGCTCTCAGAATCCCATGCGGCCAATCCTGACGCTGCTCTCAAAACATGAGAGGAGCATCAGGATTCACCTGAGCAACCTCAATTTGCACTTCCAGGGAGACTGTTTTTGAGGGTGCTGACAGGGGAGGGCAACACTCCTCCAACATAGTGGAGTATCCGCTGCTGGCTGTCTGGTACCTCATACATCAGACCAAATATAGCAAATGAGGATAATCAGACAATGTATTATTAAATCTAAGTGCCATTTTCCTGGGCTAGAAGGAAAACGAAGAAACAAAGAGACGGCTACAAGACAGACCAATAATTCTAAATTTTTGCCGGATCTTGTAAGCCTCTAAGGAGCATATTTATTTACAGTTCACGCAATGCAGTACATTGCAGCAATACAAGTAGCTTTGCATTGCGTCAGTGTGTATAAGCTAAAAAGTACCATATCTACTAAGATATGATGCTCTTCAGCTCTCTTTCTGTGCTTGCTGCCTGGCACCGACGCAGGGACCCTTGCACCCCATAGTGCGAGGGTGCCTGTGTTCAGGCGAGATTGGTTTTGAGCAGCAAAGCCTACTTCCCTTCACAAAACAGTTCTGAGAGGCATTTTCCTCTTTCTATGTGTGCTGCAGAATGTAGCACATGTGGAGAGAGCAAATAACAAGGAGATGTAACGATATCCTTACATGGAAAGGCGCTGCATTTTGAGTCATTCCCAGGTTTACAGGTTTTTGTAAACCAGCGAATGCACCAAAATCCATAGGTAGGAGGATGAGAATGCCCATGTTCCACCCATGGAATGTCTCACAAGTTGAAGTGTAACAACACAGTGCAAGTGTCTGCCTTGTGTTACATTTCTTTACAAAACCATGCAAGGCCACACAAATCAGTGCTTGTGTGGCTTTATAAATATTACTAAAGCCTTTGCGTTGTCCTATCGTTGCCTTGCGTGATGCAAGGACAACACATGGACCTCATAAATGTGGGCCTAAATGTAACTCAACACAATACGTTTTAACATAATCAAAAACTCGAGTGCATCTCATCCACAAACAATAAACTCAACAAAGAACTAGCTAAATAGTGTTTTAGCACACTTGGTATTGTAGCTTCTTTCCTCCAAAGGTTGCTTGGTTTAGGTCTGGCATTAGCAAACACCTTCATATTATGAATATAACTTTAGTAAAATCTACTTACTAATAAAGACTGCCGCCCAGCTGTCCTCGTCTGTTGTTGCATCTTTCATATTTTACTTACACCCATTGCAGCATAAAGCATGGGTCACACATTCAGCCCACTACAGGAATTGGCTTACTTCACTGTGAGTGACGTCATGCTGCCCTTTCACATAGAGTACAACCTGCACATAAACTATCAGTATGGCGATTTGTGACTTCTATGTGTCCTGCGGAATGCAGCACACATAGAAGTAGAAAATCATTATTATTGAATTGCAATCATTAATGGCATTTTGTTATTTCTATGTGTGCTTTATTCTGCAGCACACATAGAGAAAGCAAAAACAATGAGAAATGAAAACAGTTCTCCTTGTTTCGCCATTTTAACACCTGCTCTTGCATGACGTCAGTTTTGGGCGTTTTCTCAGATTTACACATCTTTGTAATTCTGGGGCAGCATCCAAAAGCATTGGGTGTTGCAGTGGAACGCCCACATCAACACCCATTGCACGCCCCTTTCAAGCTAAGTGATGCATGCATAGGGGCATTATTTACAAGGCAGCGTTAAGTCTCAAATAGCCACTCTTTAAATATGGAGAAGGGGATATCACCAGCAGAGCGTCGCTGAAAGTGACGTTCTACTTGTTATATCTCTATGTAAACATGGGTCTTCAATCACTGTCTCCCAATCAGAGTGCTTTACATATATTTTGAGGCTCAATGCAGGTCACATTTCAGATTATCAAGAGATTGATTGCAGTCTGTTTCTTCTTTTCTAGATTCACAACGCCCCAGAACTGGCTCTCTTCTGCGAAGGATACTTTCTGAAGCACATGGGCACTTTGCTGGAGCAGGACTCCTTTAGGCAACTTATCTATGGACGTAACAGTAGGGTGCAAGGGCTGGACACCTTGCAGGACCTGCAGCGAACCCTGGCCACCCGAATACACTCCATTTACATCACCTCCAGAGTGTGAGCTTCCTGCAAGAAGGGCACAAGAGGCGGCCCGTGTTGACCAGGTGCACCGTGGCAATGGTGAACTCCGCGTCCTGTTCATGGCCAACTGGCTGGTGAATCTCCCAACATCCTTTGATGCACTAATGAAGTGGACCTCTTTCACTGGCCAGGTGATGGCATGTTTGCAATTATAGGACAAAAAATGCAATCAGACGTTGTTCTCTTTTGCACAGTCGTGGTGACGTAGTAGCACTACGCATGGACACTGGCGCTTCACTGAAGGATGAGGATTTCCGGAGCATTTTAAAAACCTCAAAATCAATTCTTAGAAAAGTTGGAAAACTAAACATGAACACAAATCATGTGCAGCTAATAGGATTTTTGAGGCAATTATTAAATGCTAGACAGCAGTTCCAAGGGACTTATTTATCTAAAATGAACAGAATAAGAGCTTGATGTCCTATCTGTTCATAGGACGGATGTTGGAAGTGTGAGCTGTACAGTAATGTCATCTCATGGCTATGGACCCATCTTCTCTTGGACTAGTCCAATCAGTACAGAACTAAGAGTCCTGGATACAAGTTTAGAAGATGCGAAATGTCTCAGTGGAGGGTTAGAATAACCTATTTGTAGTTCAACCTAGGCAGCTTATGGCCTAAATTTATATCCATCTTCCGTATCTCCTGGGGTCCAACATTAGTTTCACAGGTAAGGCAAGTGCACTAAACCCCTCATCACAACAAAGACTCATTGAAACTCTTGTTGGCAAAGAAGAAAAGGACTGAATGGGAACATACATCCCAATTGACTTCCCGCTTTAGAATTGATCATAGAAAGGAAGCTTGCATCAGCGCTGTATATTTTGGTCTGTACAGGTGATTAATTAAGGATTTAACCTTCAAGATGCCCCTATATGCATTATATAACTGTCAGTGGTTTTAGAAGCTACAGTGCTATGTGCAAACAACAGCTATGTTAAGTGGAGGGAAAGTGTCATTGGCTCTTACACAACCCATCGGAGGAGAGAGTGGTGCAAATTATAGGGCCATATTTATCAAGATTTGAAAACCCTCGAAATGAGATTGAAGAAGCCACACAAGGCCACCTTGGTGGTGCGGAGTAGCTTGAGAAATCCAGAGTAACACAGAGCAAATTGGTGCATTGAGTTACTCTGCTCCAGGGAGGCGTTCCATGGGTGATGTGTGAGTGATCACAAGCATTCCCAGATTTACATTACTCGTAGACCTGGGAATGCACCAAAATGCTATGCCTTCCCAGGGGAGGTGTAACGAGGAGCATTATCTTTATTTCTCCTCATTGTTTGCTCTTTCTATGGGTGCTGCACACTTCAGCACTACTAGAATGGAAAAGGCCTCAGTGAATTGTTCTTTTGCAGGAAGGTTCCCCTTCCTGCACAAAAACAATCCTCCTTACAGTTCAGGCACCTCTGTAACATGGTGCAAGAGTGCCTACGTTGGCGCTAGGCAGCACATTGTGCACCAGCTCTGGGAAAAGGCAGGGATGCACCGTATTGTGATGATTACGGCACATTCCTGTCCTCTCCTTGAAAGGCACTGTAGCAAGGTGACGCGCTGCGCTGCATTACAATGGATAAGAATGGCCCATGGTCTCTACCTCCTCTCACAGATCATTTATACATAGTTGATCTTATACTCTACACCAAACATGGCTGCCATTTGGCTCCACTCAAAAGTACAGTCTAGTGTATCAGATGTCTATCCGTGGCTGAGTCCTCTACATTGAACATTTCAATGACATACGATCTGCAAATGTCATGCCTTGGATCACAGTGTCCAGCTTGGCCCATCTCAATGGTAATTATGACCTCACGGGAGACTCCTAACTGGAAATCATGATTTTTCTGTGACACTAACACCATTGTGGTTCACAATTCTCAAACCTCTTCTTAGAGGGCCTTGCAAACTCTGCTTTTGTGGCAAATAGTTAACATCTCACTATATGGTTTATTTCACATTTTACAATGGCTACTAGGACCACAGACAAAAACCTTAACCTGAACTTCACTGCCTGCGCACTGCTTCCAGACTTCACAGGACCCACACATCTGTGCGGCTCTTTTGGCGCACAGAAAAGACAAGGTACCGTTGCAATGTACAGTTTGGACTTGAATAACGCATTACTCACTATCCAAATGATCACAGCAAATGTCAGATTAATTTAAAAAAAGGAATATTTCCAATGCTATGTGGAAAAAATTGTAAATATTATACTGTTTATTTTGTGTAGGAGTATTGACCAAATAAACAGATTTCAGAATGTTCCAGAAGCGCTGTCGTTGTTTTGCATAAACCGTGGCAACTGCGGTAGAGGGGGTGGGCCTATGAACAAAGTGTGACTCGCATTGTCAACTGTAGACATGAACATTCATATTTGTAACCCTTCCATTGAGTCCCTCCCTTCTCTGTCCATTGGCTATGTTCACTTCCAGCCTGGCCTTGTTCACTTCCTGTCTGAACGTGTTGTCGAGGCGGAGGAGGGCAAACTGCTTCTGCGCCCTCTCTGGTGAATGAAGGCCACTGGTTATGACATAGGGGCCTAGGAAGTGGCGGTGAGAGGCATTGGCCTCCTTGGCTTAACGCCTCTCATCGCCACTACAGAAACACCAGGCTGCACCATATTCCCAAGGAAATGGTGCAGCCAGGCATTTCCCCCTCCGATGGCACAAAGTCTCATGACTTAACGCCAATGCAGGGATCAGGGAGGTTGGTTTATGTACAGGAAAGTGTCCCTTCCTGTACATAAACAAACCTAGAATGCCATTTTGTAACTTAGATGTGTGCTGCTCCATGCAGCATACATGTTAGTTACAAAATGGCATTTTAAAAAAAGGTATGTGTATGTATAGGAAAGGACACCTACCTGTACATAAACAAACCTTGCCATTTAGCTTTTTCCATGTGTGCTGCACAAGGCAGCACACATGGTAAAAAACAAGGAGGAATGTAGCATTTCTCCTTGTTTCGCCACCTTAAGACCAGGATTTTCCTGTTCTTATGTTTGGCGCTGCCCCCTATTATCGCCTAATGATTGGGTGTTGCGGTGGAACGCACACTGCAACAACCACTGCACACCCCTCTCACGCTAAGTATAGCGTAATAGGGGCACTATTACCTAGGCAGCGTTAAGCCACTGAACATGGCTTTTAGCCACGTTATGTGGTTTAACGCTGCCTTGGTAATAGGGCGCTGACCCTATCGCCACCACAACGTCACAAACAGTGACGTTGTGGGGGCGATATGGGCTTGTTAGTATGCCCTAAGTCCCTGGCGCCCACGGGAAGGCCCACAGGTTATCACCTGGGTTGTAGTGCAAGAGAGTTTCCCAGAGTGTGTGCTCTGCAGAGTGCCCTATGTGTGGTGCCCCCATTAATAAACTTTTGAGATGCTTCTTCCATCGCATAGCGAAAAAGCAAGAAGGCAGAAAATTAACATAGGCAAGTTATTTACACACCAAAGATCAACAAATTCATCACTTAAAGGGCTTAAAGTTTCTAACATCACAATCAAATACCACAACTAAGAAATCAGAGTTGACAAAAATATTAAATGTATTTTGCTAAAACCACTTCAGAACTTAAACATCACTGAAGAAGCAGACCTAATTACTACAACCAACCACACATTGTCCAATACAAAATGACAGCTGATAGAAGTCTCCTTTCATATCTCGAGCTGATTTATTAGAGAAAATGACTCGATAATAAAAATACACAGGTAAATCATAATTGGAGTACAAAGTTTTTTCAAAACTAACAGTGATGCCCAAGGTCAATGTGCAATCGATATTTCAGCTTCAGTATCTTTCACTCTAGATAGCTACTAACACAAACAAACATTGGCAAAACCAATAGGTCTCACCTACACAAGGTATTGACTTTGTTAATATTTTTTTTAGCCAAGTTGTACAGTAGCACAGCTCCTGCACATCTTTAGCTGGAACTTTAAAAATAGAGAGTCACGGCGCAGCCAGTGCTTGCCACTTCATAGTGATGGAGCGAGATTACCAGCTTGGGTTATTTCTAAAACATCATACTCACCTGGGCCCATAAACATTCATACAATAAGCTGGCAACGCCTCCGCTGAAATTCCGGTCTTAGTCTACCTTGAAATATATATTTTCCCCGTACCCCTTTCTTCCAAATTTTAATACCTTAGTGCTTAATTTCCTCTGGTCGATAGATCAGGTTGTTAGCATATTAGGCATAAATAACATTTACTCTGTTCTCTGAATGAACACAGACTCGGGAGAGTTTTAAAATATTTATCTATGCAATATTTTGAGAGTCAAATACCAATACATTTCAATCACCAACTTCTCAAGCAGAAAAATAATGATCAAAGCAAAAATCTTTAAAGATTTAGTAAAGTCTCTAGCAATTGGTACCTGGGAAAGGTGGAAAAGGAAACAGTACAATGACATACGACACAGATTTATATTTACCTAGAATTGTATGAGGATCAACCACTGGCCAAGGGCTGGAAAGAAAGGGCTCCCAACTAATCAGGAGCCAGCACTTCAGGACAGTTGTGCAGGACAGGACACCTCTTCTAAGTGCAACGCCAGCGTTACACACCTTTCTGGTGCTACTCTTTTTCCCCTTCTAGGTGGATTGATTCTTCTTCATCAGCAATCTCCTAATTCTTCTTTCAGAGTGCTCGACCAGCCTTAGGAGCTCTGTGGCATCCGCCGTCTTCTTCCACAGTGTTGGGTCAGTGACAGGCCTATGACAAGTCGGACAATCTAACTGACCTTAGTTATACTATTCTCGGTGTATGTACCACCCCCCAATGTTTAAAAATTCGTGTATGCCCTTCATTCGATTGGTCATTGGAGTGGGGAGAAGTCATCACACCATACTATGTAATGTAATTTTTCTAGGATTCATTTTTCTATGTTCCCTCCCCTAACTTGGTTTTACCATGCTTTATTCCCTCAGCAGCATCACATAATTTCATGTACAATGTATATAATATTTGTTCATTTTTCTTCCTTTCTCCGGGTCAAAAGTAAAGTTCTATGGCACATTGCCTGTAAAACAGTTCTTGGCTGTGATTCAATGTCATTGTCACAGGAGTTTCATGATTTCAGTGCGCATGTGTAGAGTTCAGACACGATGGAGAATTCAGTCACCCTCTAGGCCCAAATATAAACTAATATTAAAGTAAAAGAAGAACATATTAGCTTACGAAAATAAATGAATGCACTGTATACCACTTATTCCTACTCTAATCCCATTAATTAATTTTATCTATTGCATTAGCAGTTAAACAAAACAAACGAAGTTAAGTTTAAGCATAGCCATAAGCATTAGCATGTTAGGTTCAAAGCGGCCATTTTAATGCTACTGCGCAGCTGCAAAGAATGCCCACCAAAAGCAAAGGCCGTCATACTACGTAGTTGCAGTAGATGCATGCGCAAAAGAGTTCCCTTGTTTTCAGCAGCCATTTTAAGACACTCGGATCACTTGTTAGTAAAGCACATAGACAAGCATCCCCTACATAAAGAACACTTTGTGTGGTGCAATTATTAGTAATCACAAAACATGTTGGTTAACTTATTACATGTTATTTCAAGAGGAATGAATCTGAGCAAGTTTCTTTGCGTATGAAACCTTGCTCCATCAATAGTCTTTCTGTTATTGCTGAGAAGGTGGGGCAGGAGGCAACATGGGGACGGGCAACAAGGAGGGCGTTAGGAAAAAAAGCACTATGATGCGGCTAGCAGTGTCCGTGTCTTAATGCTGTTTTTATTTTCATAGTGGGTCGAGGAGCCAACACGGACAACAGAGGGAGGGGTCAGGGCAACATGGATAATGAACAGAGGGAGGAAAGAGGAATGGGGCAAGCTAACACGGACAACAAATGGAGGATAAGCCAAAATAGACACATATACAGGTGTGGAGGACAAGCAAAGAGCCAACAAGTGGAGGAGATGGTGGGAGGGTTGAGGACAGGGGAGGGTTAGGTCAAGGCAACTCTGACATTCAAGCTAACATGCGGGAAGGTAGGGTCAAGCCAATAAGCGCGAGAGAGGGTGGGGTCAAGCCAACACGGACAGGAGAGGACAGGCCAGGTCAATCCAACACGGGCAAAGGAGAGAGGGAGGATGGGATCAAGCCAATGGGGAAAGGAGGGAGGGAGGGTGGGGTCAAGCCAACATGGGCAAAGGAGGGAGAGGTCAAGCCAACACTGGCAAATGAGGGAGGGTGGCTGGGGTCAAGCCAAAATGGGTAAGGAAGGATGGGGGGGTCAAGCCAAAATGGGTAGGGAAGGGTGGGGGGGGGTCAAGCCAAAAGGGGCAAGCGGGGGAGGAAGGGTAGGATTAAGCCAACATGGGCAAGAGGGAGTGGGTGGAGTCAAGCCTACAGGGGCAAGGGATGGTAGGAGGGTGGGGTCAAGCCTACAGGGGCAAGGGATGGTAGGAGGGTGGGGTCAAGCCAACATAGGCAAGAGAGGGAGGGCAGGGTCAAGGCTACACTGACAAGAGAGGGCAGGTGGTGTCAAGCCGGCAAGGGAGGGAAGGAGGTAGGGTGGGGTCAAGCCAACACAGGTAAGAGAGGGAGGGCTGGGTCGGGAGGAAGGGTGGGGTCAAGCCAACACGGGTAAGAGAGATGGCCGGGTCAAGGCACACTGGCAAGGGAGGGAGGATGGGGTCTAGCCAACACTTACAAGAAAGGGCGGGTGGGGTCAAGCCAACAGGGGCAAGAGAGGGAGGGCCGGGTCAAGCCACCATGGGCCAAGGAGGGAGGGTGGGCATCAAGCTAACATGGGCAAGGGAGGGCGAGGTCAATCCAAGACAAGGAACGGAGTGAGGGGGAGGTTAAGTCAACATGGATTAGGGAGGGAGGGATGGAGGACGAGCAAACAGACAACGATTGGAGGAGATGGTGGGAGGGTTAAGGACATGAGAGGGAGGGTGAGGTCAACGCAATGTGTCATTCAAGCCAACCCGCGCAGTGGGAGGGTCAGGTCAAGCCTACATGGGCAAGGGAGGGGAGGGAGAGAGGGTAGAGGCAAGCCAACATTGGCAAGGGAGGGAGGGAGGGAGGGTGGGGTCAAGCCAACACAGGTAAGCGAGGGAGGGCCAGGTGAAGCCAACACGGGTCAAGGAAGGAGGTTGGGGTCAAGCCAACACGGGTCAAGGAGAGACGTTGGGGGTCAAGCCAAAATGGGCATGGGCAGGCGGGTGGGGTCAACCAACATGGGCAAGGGAGGGTGGGTGGGGTCAAGCCAACATGGGCAAGGGAGGGTGGGTGGGGTCAAGCCAACATGGGCAAGGGAGGGTGGGTGGGGTCAAGCCAGCAAGGGCGGGCGGGTGGGGTCAAGTAAACAGGGGCATGGGAGGGAGGGTAGGTGGGTGGGGTCAAGCCAATACTGGCAAGGGAGAGTGGGAGGGCTGGGTCAAGCCAACATGGGCAGGCCCTAGCAGGCACCGGGCATTCCTCCGGTAGGCCGCCAGGGTGGGGGCCAGTTTTCAGCCCCTGGGGGCCGTTTTTGTTACCGGGGTCGGCAATATTTGCCCACTGTAACAAAATCGTTCGAAACCGGCCCTAACAAACAGCTGGGCCGCACCCTCCCTCCCAGAGAGGCCGGCCAAGCAGTGTGCCAGTTTCTGTTCCCAGTCCTGCCCTGAACACTGGCCAAGGAGGGAGGGTGGGGTCAAGCCAACACAGGCAAAGGAGGGAGGGTGGGGTGAAGCCAAAATGGGTAAAGGAGGGAGGGTGGCTAAAGCCAACAGGGACAAGGGAGGGTGGGGTCAAGCCAACACTGGCAAGGGAGAGCAGGTGGGGTCAAGCCAACACTGGCAAGGGAGAGCAGGTGGGGTCAAGCCAACAGTGGCAAGGGAGGTAGGGAGGGTGGGGTCAAGCCAACAGGGGCAAAGGAGGGAGGATGGGTGGGGTAAAGCCAACAGGGGCAAAGGAGGGAGGATGGGTGGGGTAAAGCCAACAGGGACAATTGGGATCAAGCCAACATGGCCAAGGGAAGGAGGGTGGGGGCAAACCAAAATGAGCAAGGGAGGGTGGGGTAAAGCTAACACAGACAAGGGAGAGAGGGTACGGTCAAGCCACCGCAGGCAAAGTAGGATGGGTAAGGTCAAGCCAACATTGGCAAGGGAGAAAGGGTGGGGGTCAAACCAACATTGCCAAGGACGGAGTGTGAGGTCAATCTAAGACAGGTAAGAGAGGGAGGATGGGGTCAAGCCAACACTGGCATGGGAGGGTAGGAGGGCTCGAGCCAATACTGGCAAGGGAGTGAAGGTGGGGTTGAGCCCACACAGGCAAGTGAGGGGGGGGTTTGGGTCATCCTAACATGGGCAAGGGAGGGGGTGGTCAAGTCAACTTGGGCAAGAGAGGGACAGTAGGGTCAGTCCAACCCGGGAAAGGTAGGAAGGTGTCAAGCTAACAGACAGTGAACGGGGTGAGGTTAAGTCAACATGGACAAGGGAGGGAGGGTTGGAGGACAAGCAAATAGACAACGATCGGATGAGATGGTGATAGGGTTGAGTAAATGGAAGGGAGGGTGAGGTCAACGCATTGTGTCATTCAAGCCAACCCGCACAGTGGGAGGGTGAGGTCAAGCCTACGTTTGCAAGTGAGGGGTGGGAGAGAGGGTGTAGGCAAGCCAACATTGGCAAGGGAGGGAGGGTAGGATCACGTCAATATGGGCAAGGGAGGGAGGGAGGGTGGGGTCAAGCCAACAGGGGCAAAGGAGGGAGGATGGGTGGGGTAAAGCCAACAGGGACAATTGGGATCAAGCCAACATGGCCAAGGGAAGGAGGGTGGGGGCAAACCAAAATGAGCAAGGGAGGGTGGGGTAAAGCTAACACAGACAAGGGAGAGAGGGTACGGTCAAGCCACCGCAGGCAAAGTAGGATGGGTAAGGTCAAGCCAACATTGGCAAGGGAGAAAGGGTGGGGGTCAAACCAACATTGCCAAGGACGGAGTGTGAGGTCAATCTAAGACAGGTAAGAGAGGGAGGATGGGGTCAAGCCAACACTGGCATGGGAGGGTAGGAGGGCTCGAGCCAATACTGGCAAGGGAGGGAAGGTGGGGTTGAGCCCACACAGGCAAGTGAGGGGGGGTTTGGGTCATCCTAACATGGGCAAGGGAGGGGGTGGTCAAGTCAACTTGGGCAAGAGAGGGACAGTAGGGTCAGTCCAACCCGGGAAAGGTAGGAAGGTGTCAAGCTAACAGACAGTGAACGGGGTGAGGTTAAGTCAACATGGACAAGGGAGGGAGGGTTGGAGGACAAGCAAATAGACAACGATCGGATGAGATGGTGATAGGGTTGAGTAAATGGAAGGGAGGGTGAGGTCAACGCATTGTGTCATTCAAGCCAACCCGCACAGTGGGAGGGTGAGGTCAAGCCTACGTTTGCAAGTGAGGGGTGGGAGAGAGGGTGTAGGCAAGCCAACATTGGCAAGGGAGGGAGGGTAGGATCACGTCAATATGGGCAAGGGAGGGAGGGGGGGTGGGGTCAAGCCAACACGGGCATTCGAGCCAACACAGGCATGGGAGGATGGCAAGGTAGGTAGGGGTCATTATCTATGTTGGCACAAACAATGAACGGAGTGAGGGTGAGGTTAAGTCAACATGGACAAGAGAGGGAGGGATTGAGGACTAGCAAACAGACAACACTTGGTGGATAGGGTGGACGGGTTGAGGACATGGGTGGGAGGGTGAGGACAACGCAATCTGTCATTCAAGCTATCCCGCGCTGTGGGAGCGTGAGGTCTAGCCTACATGGGCAAGGGAGGGGTTGGGAGGGAGAGAGGTTGGAGGCAAGCTAACACTGGCAAGGGAGGGTGTGATTAAGTCAACATGGGCAAGGGAGGGAGGAGGGTGGGGTCAAGCCAACACGAGCAAGAGAGGGAGGGCCGGGTCAAGCCAACACTGGCAAAGGAGGACGGGTGTGGTCAAGCCAACAGGCGCAAGGGAGGGAGGGAGGGTGGGTTATGCAAAGACAGGCAAGGGAGGGAGGGTGGGATCAAGTCAACAGGGGCAAGGGAGGGAGGGTGGTGTCAAGCAAACATTGGCATGTCGAGCCAACATGGACAAAGGGGGGAGAGTAAGGTCAAGCCACCACCGGGAAGTTAGGAAGGGTCAAGCCAACACCAAAATAGATGGAGGGTGGGGTCAACATACCTGAACAACTGAAGGAGGGAGGGTGGGATGTTTCAAGCATAGAGATGGGGAGGGGCGGAAGGTACAGAAGGGAGACAGCTGAAAAACACACACTCCAGTACAGTGTTTAAATCCAAAGAGTAAAGTAACTAGAAAGTTGAACAGTCAAAGACCACAGGTCCATGCTCCAGGCAAGGGACAGACACACAAAGAGGGAGGTAGTCTACTGCAGCTGACCAGTAACAAGCTAGCAAATGATAGTCTATATGTCCACTGATACAAAACAACAGGTCTTCAAGACACACTGCTTGCGCTCTCTAGGCAAGACCAAAAAAGCCATATACACCCGACAGTCCACCAGGAAAAACGAACTGCTTTTCCATACAATTCGCTTGGCAACTCATCCAAGCGTAAGTGCAAAATAATATCGGCATTAACTGGGGAAATCAATACCCATTATTTAAGCACCAATAATATCTGTAATGTAGCAGATTGGACTCAATTATGGAATTTTCCAAACCCTTTTAAAGAAAATATGCTAGAAATAAAAAATAAAATAAACTACCTTGATTCCCACATCGGAACCAATAACAGTCTGTTCCTGCCTTAATAAAAGGAGATATAAGTAGTGGTGACTCAACAACCCAGCAGAAAGAAAAAGACAAGCTCCTCTTGAGACTAAAGAAGATCTATGCCCATTCATGGAAGACATGCAGTAGAGCACCACTGGAAAAAAAGAAGTGGCTGATTTATCCGACATACATAGTCTGGAAAAGAAAAACACCCTACCGACCAAAAGATCATTAAAACTGTACAACTCATAAACCTGGGGCCTCATTTATGAGGTCTTGCGTGAGTTTTGCGCTACCGATGCGTCACTTTTTGTGACGCATCGGCGGCGTAAAACATGCCTCCTGATGCGCACTATTTACAAAGTGACGCATCTAAGCAGATGCGTCACTTTGTAAACTCCTGCGCTACATTATACCTGCGTCAGGTATAATGTATGCAAAGGGGGCGTTCACACGTAAAAAGCCTCGTAATAGTGACGCAGTGAAATCTATGAGATTTCACTGCGTCACTTCTAGGACACTGTTGCGTCAAAATCTTGCGCCTGCCTCACAGCAGGCGTAAGACTGACACAAGCCCTTTCACATGGGGCTTTCCCCATGTGAAAGGATGCATTGCTGGAGTTGCGTCACTTTTGTGACACACTCCAGCAATGCGTGACTTTTGCGCTTACAGATACGTCAGAAATACTGACGTATCTGTAACTCCTTGCGTCATATTATAAATATGACGCATCAATCATGGCGCAGGGAGAGCGCAGTGAAAAGTGACGCATTGCTGTTTTCACGCAGCGATGCATCACTTTTCATAAATAAGGCCCCTGGTATTCATTACATATAAACATAAGTTACAGAAATACAGCAAAACTGGAAAAATACGCAGGTAAATCAAAGGGCCATATTTATCACTCTTGCAAGCTTTATTAACAAGAAAAAAACCGACAAATCTGACAGAAAAACTGAAACAGTCAGTTCCACGAATCAGCCATGTATGTAAAATCATTAGGCCTTTGAAGAAAATATCACAATATTAAATGATAATCATTCTGAGGAAAAAAAACTATTTCAACGCCTCGCCCTAGAAACATCGCTGGGTGGTCCAAATGTAGGCTAATTGATTGTGAGAAAATAGACTATTAGTGGGGGTGGTTGGGAGACCTCACCAAGTAATAATGTCTCTATTCTGTATCAGGTCCAGTTAGGTTACTTTAATTTCAACCTTAGCTCAATCCTGTATAGCTATGGCATAGAGCAGTCAGACTTAACTCAAAGCAGTGGCGGCTCCTCCTCTAGGGTGGAGGAGCGTTGCCCCACTGCCTCGAGGCAGCAAAAGAAAGGAAAAAGTAAAATGATAACAACTGATGATATTATCATTTTATTTTGTGCTCCTGCTACAGCAGGCAGGGCTTAATAGCAGGATAGGAGGGTACAACCCTCCTAAGTGTGCAATGACTGTCTTTTCGGCCCGCTCAAGTCACCCAAAACAGTAATGCACACTTTCAGTGTTGTCCATGTGGGCAGCTATACAGCTGCATGAAGAGCATGCCAACCCATCCTTCCCCTGCCGGAATTCTGGCCATTGCAGCGCTGTGATTTGCTGCAGGGAGCATGGGAGCCCTGGTGCTTCCTGTTTCTCCCAAGAAGGAAAAGGACACAGGATAGGCGGTGGTGGGCAGCCAGAAGGTAAGTGATATATATATTTTTTTTTATCAGATAGGTGGGCTGGATCTGACAGAAAGCTTGATGATGGTAGGATGCTGCTTAGAGTTTTTCCTGGTGAAATGATCCACAATGAGACTTAGAAACTTTCCTGAAAGTCAAGCTCTTTTCAACAGAGCAAACCAGCAAGATGAATCTGACCGGAGATGTAACGATGGCTGCTGACGTTGGGCAGCGGTCTTGTGATATCCTTTGGTTCTTTTCTGTAAAATTTCAGAAAAAGTTTAAAAGTGTCCACTTTTGAATTCATGAGTGGGAGAGAGTATAATCTAATACAAGCCAAGTTTCTAGGACCTTTTGGTTACCACATGGTGAGATAGGACTTAATCTCCAAGAAGCCAGTAGCAGGGTCCAGTGCATATCCATTTGGAACGGAGGAGCTCATCTCTCCTTTGTTGACGGCTTCTTGCAGCTTTTAAGTTCATAGGGCTTAATAGGAGGCTAGTCAATTCGCCTTTGGAGTACCAACTCTTTAGTTCAGCAGGGGCAGTCCTGCTACTGTTTCCCAAGAGTCCAACAATGTTTTGAGGGAGGTAGCCATTTTTATGTCTGGAACAAGATTGTGGGTGCGACTACCTGACCTACAGGAGTAAAATTAGCACAGACAAACGTAAATCACTTCCCAAAGGTTTGGCACTAAAAAATCCCACAGTGCCTCTCTCTGTCCAACTTCAAGCTGTCTGATTCTTAAATCCATAGGTCATAGCTATCGACACAGCCCTGAGGTGAGTCTAGCAGAATGAGGAACGTCCCCTGAAAACCAGTTCAGGGACAAGGTTCCCCCACTAGGAATGGTGCTTTTTATTAATATTTTTATTTACATTTTCATAAGGAATGGTGCTTTTTAGACAGGAAACATTGTTTACCACTCTACTTAAACAACGCAATCATATTACAATGCGGTTGTTACAACAA
Organism: Lissotriton helveticus; assembly: GCF_964261635.1. Taxonomy (NCBI): domain Eukaryota; kingdom Metazoa; phylum Chordata; class Amphibia; order Caudata; family Salamandridae; genus Lissotriton; species Lissotriton helveticus. Next base: position 383,850,433 of record NC_136062.1, read on the forward strand.
TCGCTTTGTTAGTACGCAATACCTTTACATCGCAATTTATTACAATGACTTGCTTTAGGGGGCGAAAAAAAGGTTCTGGGTATAAAATGCAACACCTTCCCTGCTGTTGAGCAAACTAGAGTAGGAATAGTAAATAATACTATTCCTAAGTCCAGCGCGCCCCCAACAGCAAGTTGTTGTAATCACTTGCGATGTAAAGGTACTGCGTACTAACAACGCAGTCCTTGTAAGGACTGCGTTGCAATAGTATGGGATATATTAGTATGCGTTGTAACATTCTATATTCATTTAGACTATAGTAGGGGCAGGCCCAAGTATGGGTTACACATACCTGTGACAGAGACTGCCCATGGAGCCTCGTACAATTGGTGGACACATTCCTCTAGGCCATCCTGTCAGGAGAAGACATCCAAGGCCCTTTTGTTCGCTTTCCTGAGAGCAATACAAACCTTCCAGCAGGCTGCCAGATGACAGCTGGGGATTATCACAAAATGGGCTACTTGAGGCATTAGGCGGGAAAATAACAACTTTCTGAAGGAGGTATTTTCAAAAAAGTAATTTAAAATCCAGCTTTACAGTCAGATTGGATTTTAAATTCTTATTCAATTGAGTCCTTGAATCATTGTTTTAGCTATTCCCAAATGAAACTATACATTATAAGGTGTAATATTATAGTGCAGTACTTTTCTATGGGAAAGCCAACCATGCCACAGTGAAGAACAACTTGTAGATTTTTCACTGCCAGGGCATATAAAACCTAAGAACACAAGTCCTACCTTTTACCATGCTCCCTTCTATTTGGGTGCTTAGGGCCTATCCTAGCGGTGACCTACAGGTATTAAAGAGAGAGAGTTAGAGGCACCAACCACTCAGAGCTCTCTATCTCCTCAATCCCACCATTGCTCTTCAGTTTGTGAAGTTGCTGTTCCAGTGGAGACAACATCAAATGAGGAAATCTACTCACTTTGGAAACAAAGGGTGAGGCATTAGCTTTACCAATAATTCTGTGGTCAAAATATTTCAACAGCCTTAATCCTTGCTGAACACCTTCAGAAATACTGTGAAAAAGCATTCTGGAGAACTCACCTCGCCAACTACCAGCACCTTGTCCTTGGTATTAGGACTCAAGGTTATCCCCATATCCCTTCGGTGTCTCCCACCCAACAAATTGTCACCACTTCGGGATACATATACTTTCCCCACTGTTATACGCACCGCAAACTGTATCTTCATGACAAGATTACCCAAGACATCTTTCCTCTTGTCACCATAAACCACCAGCTTCATATAGGGGTTTTGCAGTTTTATTTTCTCCGCTCCTAATAATGTAACCCAATTCTTGTCCCCACAGATGGTGTACGGGAACCCCGAATCCGCTAACACAGGTACCTTCTTCCTATCCATTGCTACCACACATTCAGGCATTTCAATCCGATCTGCATCAACCAACCCATCACTTCTCACACTCAACAAGAACATGTTTTCATCATGAACCACCTGATTTACATTCTGATTAGAAACCACACCTCTGCACACACGTGTAGTAGCCCTTTTTGCCACACTTGTTACAGGTAGCGAACCTAGCATTACAGTGTGGGCTGTTAGAGACATGCCCATCACCCCCACAATGAAAACATTTTAACACACTACCTTTGGGATCCTATTGGAGTTGATTTTTCTTTGGGCCAGTCTCCTTGTACTTGTTGTACTCTTTAGGTTTCGCAGAATCATTCCCATTTGCCTCATGTACAGGTGTTTCTAACTGAATATCATCTACCTTCTTCTCTTCCCTCATCTCACGCACCCGCATGCTAGTGTTTTCCTACGCCGCCACTAAGGAGATAGCAACAGTCAAACAAGGGCTCTTTCAAAGCAGTTGTTTCTGAACTTTGAAACTATTGGAACTTCTAACAATTTTGTCCCTCACCAAGGAATCTGATAAATGATCAAACTCACACGTGCGAGCTATGGTTTTCAAGACCGCTTCATAACTACCAATCTTTTCTATATTTCCCTGCACTCTGGTGAAAAATGTGTGTCTCTCTAACACAACATTCAACCGTGATCCAAAATATTTTTCCAGCATTATGATAGTCATGTCATAAATATTACCGTACTCACCTTCCCCCTCCACAATCTCAATCTTAGCCAGACTCTCATAAACATTTTTGTCTACAGTATCTTAGTTCTGTAGTAAAATTGCTTGTGTCCGAGCAACAGAAAATTTCTCACCACCCGAGGCAAAGAGGTAAGAGTCAATAATCAATTTCCTACGTTTCCACCGTAGTACAGGATCACCCTTATCTGAAAGGAAATTAAGAGGTTCAGAAGTAGTGGCAATGTCGAGAACCAGTCGATTGAAGAAATCATGCCCTAGAATTACTTATAAATGGGTAATCAAAGGGAAATAACACACAGTTAGACTGATGAGCAGGGGATGATAATCTGTCAGCACCAACAAAAAATACCTATTAATACCATAAATCAAGTCCTCCAACACTAAATCAGGTATGCCAGTCACCGTAGAACACAAGCGAGGTACTATTGACAGTCACCGTAGATCACACACGCGAGGCAAAAGTTGTGGCTGCCACCTTGTAATCATGCCACAAAGTCATCATGTAGTGCATACGCGCACTGTAAATGTAAATGTACAGGAATTTATATAGCGCAAATCACCAAGCGGTTTCTAAGCGCTTGCTTAGGGAACCCGTCCTGGTATTCCCCTGTGAGATAACCCCGGCAGGGTATCCGCAAGGTGAAAGCCAGGCATCCCACCGCGAGGGAGATTAAGCAAGCTATTGCCCAGAGTCGCAGAGTGTGAACCCGTGAATCGAGTAGGCACTGGAGCGAGAGAATTGTCGAGTCCATGGACATTTTAGGACTCAAGACCCCGCCGAGCCGGGAATTGAACCCTGGTCCCGGGCTGACCTCTGCTTCCAGGTCTGCCTCCTCTAACCAGTGAGCCACACTTCTCCACTGTACCTTAATAGATGCGAGAGAGTCTCAGAACCCTCCTGCGGGATTTGATGGCTGTTTACAGCGCTCCGTTGAACACTGGATAATAAATAAATAAAGGCATACCCGCCAAGCACGCATCAGAGGTGCACTAGCACAAGAGGATTCTGAAATGCCAACGCTGCTGTTTCAGCTGCAAAATTGTAGGGACTCAAAATGCCCGCTGACATACGTAACTACGTATCGACATGCTTCCTAGTGAGGTTGCTGTTATGCCAACTTCACTGCTTCCAAAGAAGGCAATAGGAGCAACCGAGATGGCCACCAACTAGCGTGACGCCGCAGCTGTACGCTTCCTATTGTGAAAACTGGAACTCTGACCCTGCTGGTTCTGGATGGCGAAAAGAAACTCACAAAATCGCCACCAATGCGCGTGACAACGCAGCCGCACGCATTACTTTCCGGCTTTAACATAAGCTCAATGTCATCATTTGCAAAAGTGGTCGTGAAATAGGTAGCTTTGCTGACTTCAACGACTCTGTACCCTTCCTGTACATAAACATTCCTTTAAATCAAGGATATTTTGCATGTCATGCAGCACAAACAGAAGTTGTAAAACGCCATTTCTGATTTTTTTTATGTGCAGGCAGGAAACCCTTCCTGCACATAAACAATCATCCCCATGTTGCAGGCATCCTTGCACCATGGTGCAAGGGGGTCTGTGTCGGCACATGGCAGCGGTTTGCGCACCAGCGCAGGGTGTAGCACAGAGATGCCACATATTATTGTAAGTATGTCACAACCATATGCATATAAGGACTTGCTGCGCTGCATTCGTTTATTGTAAGTGTGCCCCCTTATGTTTATTCTTCAACTTACCCAAAGACGTGGAGTGTGATAAGGATCAGCACTGGGAACAACAGGACTGGGTCTGAAAAACTTCCCTCTGCCATGGACCAATCGCGACATGAGACTACTGGTGCTTGCCGTAGTAGAGTTTGGCTTTGCGTTCCCGGATGGCCTCGGGGTTTATCAAGGCACAGTCACTGTAGGCCTTGGAGTTGTGTGATGAGCCCAGGAACCCTGATGGGGACCCGTCAGAGCCTTTACCTTGTGGCAGTTTCTACAAAGTTTAATTCCTGTTGTTTCCAAAACAGCCTCACAGAGACATGGGATAGCTTTGGATCTGTGTCTGGTGACACAATAAAAATGGAACTGATGCCAGCGCTCATTGGCGGCACTAACATGCGACTCCGCATGTCGTTACTTCCGGAGTAGAATGACGTCAGCACAGAGCCACACAATGCCACTTACCAGCAAACAGGGGTACTGCTAAAGATTTACCGGATCCCGTCTGAAACCTGGGGAAACTCAAAAGGCAAGGAATCAGCAGTAAAAAGGATCTATCAAAAAGATCTTTGGATATGGAATAGAGACCCCCAAACAGGAATTTAGACCTATCTTAGACTTCACTCCAAAAGCTACATCAGGAAAGGAAAGTTTCATATGCTAGCTGTTAATCCGGTGTCCCCATTCCCTGTATATCCGAACTGGCGTTTGGAATTCTAAGAGTAAACAATGTAATAGAATTTGGTGGTGGGAGCTGGGAGGGAGACCACTGGAGGAAGGATGGAGCCCTCAACAGGACCACCTGAGGGGGCTGTAATGTAAGGGCCCATCATGAAATAAAGAACTCACCTCATACCCAAGTGACTCCAGACTCTAGTATCAGGATCCTGCCCTCTAACTATAACATTTTGGTTGCGAGTTATTAAGAACCTGTCTGTGAGGAACAAACTCTGGCGGCTGTTGGGAGCCATCACTTTGAGGAGGCCTGACGCGAGAAGGACGGTGGCCCTGTAACCATGGCGGATTTGCTTGAGGCTACCCATTCCAAGTGGTTTCAGCTCTGGCTACTGGACAGGATGATCCCAGTGAGGATGGTGGACAAGGTCTGGTAAGGACGAGGCACAAGTTGACGGAAGGTGGTGCTAACGCGGGATTTCTGGTCTATTGTTATCCTACCAGATCCCAGTTCAGGTCGACTGAATCGTTGGTACCTGTCATTGAGTAAAAGGCAATCTACTACTAGGTTAATCAAGGAAGAACTTACACCACTCTAAAGAACCACTTACCACTGAAAAAGGTTTAAAAGTTTATTATAAAACCAAAGCTATCTGGAGATACAAGCACCTCAGAATGAGGTTCAAAAGATAAACAAGTGTCAAGATAAACATAAAATCTCTAAATGCTCGTAGTCGACAGAATAGAATTACCAAGATCAGCTCAAAGGTCATTAAAGTTGCGAGAATAGCTACGAGTTGCAACTTGAGAGTCATTTACAGAAAGGAAAAGTTCAGATTAGTCTGTCCCTACACTAGACTAAGTGACATCCCTACTTAACAAGATCTTAACCTAAAAAGGTGTCAGCAGTGGTGACTTCCAAAGAAGATCACACACTTCTCTTAGTCTTCTTGGTGAATCGTTCTCTTGCAGTCAATCTATCTGCCTACCCATCCGCTTTCTTTGGCTTCTCAGATCATCTGCCCTAGCTCCACCCCGGGGTGCTTTCCCTAATACAAAATCACATTTCCAATAGGAACGCCCCTTGAGACGCCCCTCACGTGGTGCAGTTTTGAGCGGCAAATTCCGTGTTGGTGCTCCTCGGGACTCTTCATTAAAGTTGACCTTGCTTCCCAGGCTTCTCTCTGACCAGGCGGTACCCCCTAAAATTCCTGAAGACTCCTACAGGCCTGTGCCTGGCGCCTCTGAACAAGAGCCCATTCATTATTTCTGATTTAAGTCCCCCTTGCACCTGCAAACCGACACTCTCTCGGTAGGCCCCAAATTCCGGCCTCTACCATATCTAGAAGTCATAAAACATCTTGAACAGACCTATCGTTCGTGCTCTGTGCGACCTCTCCTTAACGAGCTCATGCAGATCAAAGTAGCGACTTTATCTATTCAGGCCTACTAGAATTACATGAAACGGGCCTCTGCAATATCCACATTTAATTTCTATGTTTAAACAGTATTCTAACTAACACACATTACTAAAATATAACGCATCTATATAAAACATATACTTTAGTTCTATGCCTAGTAATACATTTGCAGTAAAATGACATTAGAATCCAAGTCACTTAAAAGTGTAGCAGCATCTTTCGTTTCTTGTGAAATGCCATGTGGCCTACACATTTTCATGGTTTGCAGAATTACATTTCGTTTCACTTAGCCGTCTAACGTGTGACTCCAACATCATTTTAACATTTCTACAACCTCTACATTGGTTTTTCACACTTACATATGCATCGCTATTCTAATTAAACACTCATGTATATATTTTCTCTATATAAGTTGACACTCTTGTATATTCCACACTAAACTAATACTACGTGCTTGTAAATATGGTGCACTTCTACATTTTCAGATTTGTGCTCTCTCAATCCCCCCTTTGATGACTTACAGTAGTCATCATCATCACAACACCCTCTCTAAGGTACAGAGTATCAAACTGAAGTCGTTGCAATCTTGCCTCGTTTCATCTCCTCTAGAGCACTCAGACTCCGGTACTGATTCTCCTGCATCGCAGCTAGTTTCCTTCCCTGCTCTCGCATAGATCTTTGCAACCTGTTTGCTCTATACCATTTGTACAGTTTCACCAATCCCCACAAAGCGATTATACAAATCACTATTATGATGATAGGTTTCAATATGTACCAAATGATATTCTTTCCCAGATTGGCAAACCAACCTCCAACTTTACCCATTCCTTGACCTACTTTTTCCCACACTGTTACCTTAGTCAAATCTTCTATCTCATTATGTATTTCAGTAATATTTCGAATGTACTTTTCTAGAGGTTTTGAATTGTCTGGAATGTAAGTGCAACATTCCTGGACCTTCAAAGCCTTACAGACTCCGCCCTCTTTGGCCAACAGAACGTCTAGAGCAAGTCGGTTCTGAAGAACCATTGCCCTTATCGATTGCATCTCTCCCTCCACCAGCATTAAAGATCGAGCAGTACTGGCGGATAGTCTATCTACAACTGTTGCCAATCTTCTTCTCTTAACATCATTTAGTGCTATCCCCAAAATAGGGAACATAGCACCAAATACATCCCCAACTACCTCCTCAGCGCTTACATCCCTTCTTCCTCTAGCTGATGTTTCTCTCTTTTTGGTTTCTAAGTTCTCAGCATGGTATATTTTGGGGAAGACAATTGCTAAGTAACATGATCCATACCAATTATCTGGTAGTTTCACATATGCATTTCTTCCACAGACAAAATATACATTTGGGATCACCTGCCTTTCCTTCAGGAAATCCTTAGAATAGTACTCTAATTGGAAAGCATGTTCACAATGAACTTCTCCTACAAACACATTCTCATAATATGTTCGACTTCTGTGTATACATAGCTCTCCCCTTTTCTCCCGATCTAAAGCTATTGGACCACTGCTACCCTTTCTTTGGTGTTCTCTTTCTTCCCGGGTCCAATCTGTTTTCCATTGTCCCGAAGCTTTTAGGATCTTTTGTCTCCTATATCGATCATCCACCTGCCCTATAAACTTTTTCTCAACTTCTGACACTTTACAAATCAAATTATTTCTTCGGGCATGCGAAGTATCTAATGTCCTCCATGGAATGAAAAACTTCTGTAACCTGTCTTCACACTTATAATAATCCCACTTGTTGAGATGTTTATAATTTGGCACCTCTGGCAATACTGAGTCAAAGTTCGAGAAGTAATACTCGAACCCCTCTCGTTCATAAAATATGCTCAGCAACAAACTACATGAGATTCCATAGGTCAATGGAAGATGATGGTATCTGATGCCTTCATCTACAGAAGCTGGCAACTGCATACAGACGTAGCAGTTCTTCGCCTCCATGACATCAATATATTCATAAAGCAATTTGGCATAAGCATTCGTTTTAAAATTCCCCTGTGACTCATCTGCATGTAATCTTTTTATTTCAGCATCTAACAAAGCTTTCTCTTTCGCTGTATTTTCCCCCTGTTTACCAATCGTAGGAGGCTTCTGTGTTGGTACACTTTTTGCTTCTTTTTCTGCTTTCACATCATTTTCATGTCCCACTATATATGATACAGTAACTACTAAAACTATAAGAGAAATCACTACCCCTAAAAGTGTGCCTATTATGCATTTTGCCCTGCGGTTCGGGTTGCCAGCCTCCATGGTCTCAAAACAGTGTAGTTCTGGTTTTCTTTCCCAGCACAAGTCTCTTTTCTTTGCTTCTCCAATCTTTCGAACCACACCTCCTGGAAACTGAAGAATCCCCTCCGCAAAAACAGTCTCTGAGTTCTGTACCAATAGGCAGCCTTAGTCCTTCTCCATCCTCTAAAATGGAAATCCCTAATTTCTCCTTCTTCTTCTTGGCACTAGGTTATCTCTCAATCTGTATTTACAAAGTTCTTTGCAAAGTCTTTAGTAATCCGAAACTATGCGTGTTCCAAGAAGTTCCACCACTTGCTCGAATATTTCCATACGAAGAAGGATTCCCTCAAGTATTGGACACCTCGAACAACAACATGGAAATTCAACTGTCTCTAGGATCAACTTTCTTATTCCGCTCAGAAGAGGAGGATAGACAATGTTGAGTGTCAGCAATCTTTCAACCTCCGCTCCTGGTATCAAGAACCTTACATCCACTGTGATGATCGGGTCAGTTCTGGTCAGGGTCACTTCCCTCACCCTCCCAGTGCTGCGTCCCGCTGAGGACATCTGTAGAGAGGTAAGTCCACTCAGGAATAGTGTATCTTCTGCAAGGCACTCGCACCCTCCTTGATCTTCTCGGACCTTCCTGCTCTTGTCCTTGTGCACGTTCTTCTGGATCTGAGTCTTCGGATATAGGAGCAAGAGTTTCCTCTCGAGCTGGTTTCAAGCTTGGCCTCCTTTTTCTTTCAGGCCAGGTAGCTGCTCCACGCCTTGTTCCCCTATTTCTTCTCCGTTCACTCAGTTCTTGATCACTCTGAACTTGCTCTGTCTCTGAGTTGGTTTCACAACAGCTTTCTCCTTCAGTGGAAACCACAGTTTCACTGCCGTTCTGTTTTCCTTCTTCTTCTGGGTCTGTGACACTCCCAACTTCTTCAGACACCCCCACAGCTTGACTGATCCCCTCTTGTGATTCTTCCTCCACCACTGGATTTTCGTCTGTGAGAGGAGCTGTTTCTTCCAGGGGTGCTGGAACTCTTCGAGTATGGGAAGCGTGGATCCAATTTGGCAGTCCTCCGCACTTCACGGCGGTGTTCGTGATTAGGACTATCTGATAAGGCCCCTTCCAGCGCACGTTCAAGCAGTTCTTCCGGACGTGCTTCTTCACCAGCACCCAGTCTCCTGGGCACAGGTCGTGGCACTGATTTCTTGAAGCTGGAACTTCTGCGGCCTGTACCTGAAGAGACACAGAATGAATGGCGTCAGATAACCCCTTGCAGTAATCCAGGATCAGGTCATCTGTAATGTTCAGTAATGCAGTTGTGGGGATAGTTGGAAGTCTCATTGCCCTCCCCATCAACACCTCATGTGGAGAGAGACCTGTCCTCCTGTCGGGTGTGCTACGCATGCTCATAAGGACCAAAGGAAGAGCATCAGGCCAACTTAGGGAAGTTGATGAACACACTTTAGCAATTCGACATTTCAACGTCCCATTTATCTGCTCCACGATACCTGAAGCCTCTGGTCGATAGCTACAATGCAATTTCTGATCAATGTTCAATGCAGAGCAAAGCATCTTCACAACTTCGCTGTTAAAATGTGTCCCTCTGTCCGATTCCAGAGAGGCAGGCACCCCGAAGCGCGGTATCAATTCTCTAAGCAACAACTTTGCTACTGTGAGTGTATCGCACCTGCGTGTAGGGTACGCTTCAACCCATCTGGAAAATATACACACTACCACCAGAACATACCTAAGGCGGTTCACCCTTGGCATTTCAATAAAATCCAATTGCATTCTGTTGAAAGGCCCCCCAGACCTCCCAATGTGACTCAGTGTAACTGGTGTTCTTTTCCCTATGTTCAACTGCTGACAAGTAACACATCGCTTACACAATGCTTCTGCTGCAATCCTAAACTTTGGGCAATACCAAGTCTGCCTGAACACCCTCAGCATGGCATCCCTTCCCAAATGCCCTGGACCATGTATCTGTCGTGCCATTGGGCTCGCTAACTCCTCAGGTAACACGGCCCTTCCATCTGCTGAAATCCAAAAATCCATTTCGCTTCTCACACACCCTGCTGTTTCCCACGCCTGCTTCTCAGATTCAGGTGCATTGTCTTGCATTTGTTTCAAATCTTCCCAAGTATCGACTGTTTCTAACATCATGCTCAATTCTGTCCTTTCCTGAGCCCCACTTACTTCCACCTCCGTGAAAGAGTAATCATGCTCCGCACAATAGCGGGCAACTTCATCTGCATATCTGTTTCCCTGTGACACGAAATCTGAATTTTTCGTATGAGCTACACACTTTACAACTGCTATTTCAGCTGGACCCTGTAATGCTTCTAACAACAGCCGCACAAATTCTCCATTTCTGATTGGCGAACCAGAGGAGGTCATGTAACCCCTCTGAGACCACAATTGCCCGAAATCATGAACTACACCGAAACCATATTGGCTATCAGTATAGATGGTGACTCTAATTTTGCTACCTGCTATACAGGCACGTGTTAATGCAACAATTTCTGCTACCTGAGCGGAGTGTACTCCTTCCAGGCAAGTGGCTTCCACAACTCCAGTAATGGTGCAAACAGCATAAGCTGCTCTCAACCGACCAGTATCGTCTCTTAAACATGAACCATCGACAAAGTAAATCTCATCGGGGTCGATCAATGGTTCATCTACAATATCTGGTCTGGGCTTCGTGCATAGTTCAGTCACATCAAGGCAATCGTGATCTTCACAGTCTTCGCTTTCTATGTCATTAGGAAGTGGCATCAGAGTAGCAGGATTCAAGACAGAGCACCTCTTAAGGGTCACGTTCTCTGCAGCAAGAATAACTTGCTCATAGCGCGTGAGCCTACTGTTGGTCAAGTGCTGGGTCTTGGTCCTGGTCATTAACAGTTCCACAGAATGAGGTACATACACCACTAACTGGTGTCCCATCACTATGCTTTCACAACGCTCAATGCTGACACCTGTTGCAGCAACGGATTTGAGACATCCGGGCAACGCTGCGGCTACTGGATCTAAGGTAGCCGAAAAGTATGCAACTGGTCTACGGGCATTCCCATGTACTTGCACTAAGACTGACAAAGCACAGCCCTCCCTTTCGCAGCAATAGAGGGAAAATGGCTTTTCATAATCCGGCATCCCCAGAGCCGGAGCACGACACAAGTCATCTCTCAGCTGCAAGAACGCCATCAAGCACTCGTTGTCCCATGGTACCGGATCACTCACCTCCTTGTGCGTCAGTTTCTGTAAGGGTTTTGCTTTCAGTGAAAAGTTAGCTATCCACTGTTGGCAATAACCAACCATTCCTAGAAACATCCTGACTTCTCTCTGTGTTGTAGGCGAGTTCATCTTCATGATTGCCTCTATTCTATCTGGTGACACCTTACGCTTTCCCTTTTCTATCCGATGACCCAAGTACTGTACTTCTGTCAGACAGTACTGCAATTTACTCGGAGATACCTTGTGTCCATTTTCAGCTAAATGGTTCAGCTAGGCAATGGTGTCTTCCTTGCAAGCTTCTTCTGTTCCTGACGCAACAAGTAGGTCGTCTATATACTGGACCAGAACCGAATTCTGGGGCAGTACCAGACTTTCAAGATTCTTTTTCAGTAACTGATTAAAGATTGATGGGCTATCTGTGAACCCTTGTGGGATTCTACACCATGTTAAGACGCGATTCTCCATTTTAAACGCGAAAAGGTACTGGCTCTCTTCGTCTAATGGGATTGAAAAGAAAGCCTGACAAAGATCTATCACTGTGAACCACTCAGCTTGGACTGGTATCTGAAACAATATCACTGATGGATTCGGTACCACTGGACAACATGAAACAACAATGTTATTAATTTTTCGTAGGTCTTGTACTATTCTAAATTTCCCACTAGGTTTCTGCAAACCCATAATCGGGGAGTTGCATGGACTTCCCACGATTTCTTTCAGTATTCCCTGTTTAATCATAGAGTCGATCACAGGTTTTATTCCTGCAATCGTCTCTTGGGACAGCTTGTATTGTGGCGTTCTTGGATAATCGACATTTGGTTTCACTATGATCTTCACTGGCTCTACCCCTTTGACCAATCCTATCTCTTCTCCTGTAAAATCCCATACTTCTGATGATACTGCCTCGCGTAAGTCCCAAGGAAGATCCTCCACAGTTAGAGTAGGATACAGTTCTATGCATGTTCTGGAGTTCACAATTTTGAAGGTAGCATCATCATCTGTCGTTTCTATCTCTACTCCCTAAGGCGTGCAGTATATGGTACAATTCAGTTTGCACAATAAGTCCCTTCCTAACAAACACACAGGACTTGAATCACATACTACAAACTGATGTTCATTCATGTAATTTCCGATTTTTACTGACACTGGTTCCGTCAAAGGGCTAGTCATTCTCTTATTTGCGACTCCTACCACCTGAATTGTTTCCCCCGACATTGGTAGATCCGGAACCACTGCTGATCTCAAAGTTGATCGAGTAGCTCCAGTATCCACCAAGAATGTCGTAGGACACCCTGCCACTTCAGCCTCAACAAAAGGTCCCCTTTGATCCACTTCCAGTACTGCCCGAGGGTACAGTCCTCTTCTTTGCTTACACGTTGGCCAGTCAATGGATCAATGTAATAACCTTTTTCCTCATCTATGAAAAGAGGCATTTGTCTAAAAACCTTTCCCCCGGTCGAAATCTTTGGTGGCTGCGGAAACTGAGCTCGTGGAGCCGAAGTCCCCTTTTTGGCCACCTTGACCCTTGGCACTGGTACCCCTTGAACTGGAACCTCTGGAACCTCTTCCTCTACTTCTAATTCTCCGTTTTCAGGGTTATAGGGACACTCGTGTCTCCAATGCCCCACCTGATGACACTGGTGGCACTTTGTCGTTCTTTTCAATGTAGCAATGTCAATTCTAGGTCCCACTTTTTCCTCACTGTCCTTGTTCTGATTGCTTGATTTCCGTCTCATTGTCCCTGTACCCTGCTGCTGTCCACCCTTTCCAGCTGACTGCATTTGTACTACCATCAGCTTCTCTTTTAGCTTCTTTGCTTTGGAATCTATTTCGTCACTGCAGTACCTGGCATACCTCAAAATCTCATCTAATGGTATGTTCTGCCAACAAATTAAGTGTTGCTGAATCATCAAACAAATATCAGGTCTCAACCCCAATACAAACTTTGACACAAACTGTCCTATATCCTTGGGGTCCATTACATCGAGTCCACTGTATTGTTTGAATGTTTTCAGCAATCTCTCATAAAACTCATGAACTGTCTCCTTGGGTTCCTGTCTTGTTCGGTCTATTTTGACCCAATCTATGTCTTGTGGTGGGACCTTTTCCTTCAACCAAGTGATTACTCTTTCATATTTCAACATTACAGTTTCAGACGGTCCATTTGTGGCAGCATCCCTTTCGGGTTCTACCGTTGGCCACTCGACACTAGTCTTGCATGCTGTCCACAAATCTCCTGGCACCACAATGTCAAACAAGGTGTCTAAATCAATCCACAATACCTTCGATATTTTCACAAACCTTTCTACCTGCTTATACCACTCAACGGGATTGTCCCTTAACTTCGGAAATGAGTTGGTAAATGCAGCCAAATCTCCTCTACTCCAGGGCACATGTACATAGTTCCCATTCGATATTTCCCTCAAAGGAAATGCCTCCATCTGCATTACCCTTCCTTCCGGAGACATCGCCCTCGTGCTCCGCCTGACAGTACCCCTTTTGGACCACCTCTCTTCCCATTTGTCCAGATCTCTCCACACTCTTATTCCTGCTATCAATTCCCTTATGTGTGTCTTTAATCCTGTAGTTCTCTTCTCGTCTAAGTCTTGGTCTGAATACTGCAACCTATGGTTACTCTGTAATGTCCTCGTTCTGGACAAGTCTACCATATACTTGTCTGCCAGTCCAGACAGTTTCTCATGTATTGCTCTTGCCTTTCGGGTAATATCTTTTGCTATAAACAGTAACTCATCTTGTTCGTACAGGTCAATCCTTTCTAAAGGCAACGTCCCATCTATTATCTCATCCAGGTCAGATTTTAAGCTAGTGACATCGAGTCTTTTGGCCTTTACTGCAGCTCTCAGTATGTTAGTTCTAGGGGGTCCATTCACATCTCTCCCATCCCAGCTCCGAGTCCTACGTCTAGGCTCAGGCGAGTTATGAGGAGTCCTCCCTTGTTCCCATCTCTCCAGGTCCCATGCAGTTCCGTCCTCTCTGGGTGTATGGTGAAACACTTTCCCATTTCTCATAATCCCACCAGTCCCATCCTGCATGATTTCCCTAGATGCATGGTATGACATTCCGTTATTCCCCCTTTCCTCGTCATTTGCCGGTGGTCCCTGATCTCTCGACCCATGGCAAGATCCTTCACTGTTCCCCATGCTCCCACGACTCCAATGCTGTACATTCTCATTAGGTGCATGGTGAGTACATCTAAACCTCTCTCTGTATTCTTGGGTCCGCTGGTCTCCCTCGCTTTGAATGAGACGAGACGTCTCCCCACATCTTGTACTTCTCTCACGTCTCTCCTGCTCATTCCCACCGTCAGTATGACGTATAACTCCTCTACTCTCCGGTCTGTTACCATCCCACTCCTGACTACTTGCACTAGCCCCGCAGTGAGACAATGTTCCGTTGCCTCGGCTTCCCCATTCTGCTTCTGTTCTTGGCCTGCTGGTTGGTGCTTCTGTGGACCCCTCCCATTCTCTCAAATCGGCCCTCAACTCCTTAAAGGATTTCGGCCGTGGTCCCCTCAGGTCCATCGGTCCTCTCTGACCCCCCTGTTCTGCTACGGGACCCACTGCTGGATATAATGGGGTGCTCCACGTCACTGGTCCTGGCAATTGTGTCCAGGCATTTGTCGTGTTATTTCTCCTTTCCATTTCTGCTCTCTCTCTATCTAACCTCATCTGTTCTTCCTCTCTGTCTCTCTCGGGGTTGTAAATCGATACTATAGGTAACGGGTACTTGTAGAGCGTCTGGCAACCCATAGGACTCAACCCTCTCTGTTTCCGGTACCTTCTGCACCACAAACCTTCCGACTACTTTCGGTACTGTACTAGGCTGAGGTGTCTCCTCTCCTTTGGGCGGTGTCCACTCTGATATAGGGAGTGGTACATATCCCTCTATGGCAGGCCCATCATCCCTTGCGAGTCCCCTATCCTCCATTCTTCCAACGTTCGGAGGCGGTCTATCTATTAGCAACCTATTTATCAAGTTGTCCTCCGACTCGCTCTCCTCATCCATGAGCCTCTGTTCTCCTGTCACCTCTCTCACTGGGTATAACTTATCCACCTCAATAGCCTGTACCCTCCATCTCTTGGCGTCCGCATCCCATTGGGCATCTCGCACTGCCCTTACTGATCGCTTCAACCTTTCTTGGCGCCTGTTCAGATTTCTGTCATGTGCCGCCCTAAGCCACGCATTAAGGGCCTCAAACTGGGTTGGTCTAGGCGGAGGATTCAATGAGGACATAATTGATTTCAGCCGATGTAAATGTAAATGTAAATGTAAATGTATTTCGATTTATATAGCGCACGAATCACCCAGGGGTCTCAAGGCGCTTGCTTAGGGAACCCGTCCTGGTATTCCCCTGTGAGATACCCCGGCAGGGTATTCACAAGGTGAAAGCTAGGCATCCCGCCGCGAGGGGCCATAGTGGAGATTAAGCAAGCTATTGCCCAGAGTCGCAGAGTGTGACCCCGTGAGTCGAGTAGGCACCGGAGTGAGAATTGTCGAGTCCGTGGAATTTTTGAGCCCGAGACCCACCGAGGCGGGGAATCGAACCCTGGTCCACGGCTGATCTCAGCTTCCGGGTCTGCCGCCTCTAACCACTGAGCCACGCTTCTCCACATAACGCCTCTAACCTGAACGTTCCATACTAAGGAAACGTCAGTTCTTCATTCCCTTCCGAAATCTTATTCCATTCACTAATCCATAGTATCGTATGCAAGCCAACATTTGTTGCCATATAGTAAGCTGGTGTACCCTCTGGCGGTGCCTCTTGCCCATAATAAGAGTCCTTCTTTTTCTCTTAAAAATCTCTCTCAAACATTTAAAACACTTCATGTTCAAAAACCTACAATATTTCTATTTTCTCCGCGTTTGTTTACTTCCCGATGACAATCCACCAATCTCAGCTCGGTTCTCGCTAACTGGCCTATCAGAACGCGACTTCTCACTGACGTCACCCCAGCCGCCCAATCTCAGTGCGGCTCTTGCCGACGTCACACCAACCGTCCTATCACGTCGCGGCTTCTCACTAACCGGCCTATCTCAGCGCGACTCTCGCTGACGTCACTCGTCCCCCTTCGCAGCGGTACCCCTCCTTTCTCAGCTCGTCTCCGCGGTTATGCATTCGTCCCATTCATACTCTGAAAAATGATTACTTCCGTCCAAGCGATCACTTTTCTTTGACTGTATGCCCACAGTCTATCTGTAATTGTCACCTTAACTGGCGAAATGTCTTTCCGTTTACGTCCAGACAATCGCCTTCTCTGATAGGTTACTTACACACAGTAACTTTCGACCAGCGTCCGTTACTCACACACTCACTCTTACACTCCCCCTATCTCGGTCCTGCGGCGGTCAATGGTACCTCATGACCCCCTTACTCTGGTCGACAATTACTCTGGATGTTCGATACACCCGAACCACTTAAGCTCTACCCCGAACTAAGGTTTAACCAGGTTGCGCGCGCTCACAACCTTCTCACAATCACGCTACAGGCATTCAACTCCGCATGACATTACAATACGAATACAACACAAAACACCGCAATCTGTCCACGCATGACCCTTGTTATACTCACTCTCGTCCGATACTGCTGCTTTTCTCTCTCCGTCAGCGCCTTCTTCGGCAGGCCACCTCTCGAACTCTAGGGACCTTGGGGTAAACTAACCTAGTCTAGATTACCTTCCTCAAGAAGATAACCATCCTCACTCTGCTACCAACTGCTGACGCGGGATTTCTGGTCTATTGTTATCCTACCAGATCCCAGTTCAGGTCAACTGAATCGTTGGTACCTGTCATTGAGTAAAAGGCAATCTACTACTAGGTTAATCAAGGAAGAACTTACACCACTCTAAAGACCCACTTACCACTGAAAAAGGTTTAAAAGTTTATTATAAAACCAAAGCTATCTGGAGATACAAGCACCTCAGAATGAGGTTCAAAAGATAAACAGGTGTCAAGATAAACATAAAATCTCTAAATGCTCGTAGTCGACAGAATAGAATTACCAAGATCAGCTCAAAGGTCATTAAAGTTGCGAGAATAGCTACGAGTTGCAACTTGAGAGTCATTTACAGAAAGGAAAAGTTCAGATTAGTCTGTCCCTACACTAGACTAAGTGACATCCCTACTTAACAAGATCTTAACCTAAAAAGGTGTCAGCAGTGGTGACTTCCAAAGAAGATCACACACTTCTCTTAGTCTTCTTGGTGAATCGTTCTCTTGCAGTCAATCTATCTGCCTACCCATCCGTTTTCTTTGGCTTCTCAGATCATCTGCCCTAGCTCCACCCCGGGGTGCTTTCCCTAATACAAAATCACATTTCCAATAGGAACGCCCCTTGAGACGCCTCTCACGTGGTGCAGTTTTGAGCGGCAAATTCCGTGTTGGTGCTCCTCGGGACTCTTCATTAAAGTTGACCTTGCTTCCCAGGCTTCTCTCCGACCAGGCGGTACCCCCTAAAATTCCTGAAGACTCCTACAGGCCTGTGCCTGGCGCCTCTGAACAAGAGCCCATTCATTATTTCTGATTTAAGTCCCCCTTGCACCTGCAAACAGACACTCTCTCGGTAGGCCCCAAATTCCGGCCTCTACCATATCTAGAAGTCATAAAACATCTTGAACAGACCTATCGTCCGTGCTCTGTGCGACCTCTCCTTAACGAGCTCATGCAGATCAAAGTAGCGACTTTATCTATTCAGGCCTACTAGAATTACATGAAACGGGCCTCTGCAATATGCACATTTAATTTCTATGTTTAAACAGTATTCTAACTAACACACATTACTAAAATATAACACATCTATATAAAACATATACTTCAGTTCTATGCCTAGTAATACATTTGCAGTAAAATGACATTAGAATCCAAGTCACTTAAAAGTGTAGCAGCATCTTTCGTTTCTTGTGAAATGCCATGTGGCCTACACATTTTCATGGTTTGCAGAATTACATTTCGTTTCACTTAGCCGTCTAACGTGTGACTCCAACATCATTTTAACATTTCTACAACCTCTACATTGGTTTTTCACACTTACATATGCATCTCTATTCTAATTAAACACTCATGTATATATTTTCTCTATATAAGTTGACACTCTTGTATATTCCACACTAAACTAATACTACGTGCTTGTAAATATGGTGCACTTCTACATTTTCAGATTTGTGCTCTCTCAGTGGCATGTCGTTGTGTGTACTCCTAAGCCGAAGGACAATTTAAGGGAGACCGAGTTAGTAGGGCAGCACTGAGTAGACAATGCCGTAGAGACCGTAGGAAAAGTTTATAGTCAGCAAACCTTTGAAATAACCATAGAGTTTCAGGCAGTAATACATTCAACAGTGACATAAGTGGAAGCGTTGGCGAGTGTCTAGTATGATTGCTCAATTATGGTAACTATGGCCCAGGTTACTCCATGCCTTAGGAGATTGAGATATTTTATGGCAACCATTGCAGAATGACTACAGGAGGTGGTGCAGCTCCTGCTAGTGGTATGGTCAAATGGTGGACAGATGTCTTGAGACAATACACAGCACAGGGTAAATGGGAACTTTCCACTCAGTTGCGGGTCAATGCTGGAAGAAGGGTGTGTAGTAATCTGAGGGCATAGTAGTGTAACTGGTTCATTAGTGAGCCTCACCAATGTTTAGGATTTCACACCTGGGTGTCAGAGTCGAGGTGCTCTCTATGTAGACTTGGCATTATGAATGAGGGTAGAAAGCGGACTACCCCAGACCACCACAATAATATAGACAGAAAATTAGAATTATCTTCATGGACATTGGAGATAGAAATGACACTGTTGATTGGGAGTATACTGTGCCCAGGAATCATGGGAAGTTGAAACTTCATCAGGTTGGGAACAGTGTAGTTGGCGATTCTTGCATATTAACATGTGCCATATACTACTTATTAGTAATGCATTTCTCAAGTTAGTACATTTCTACGTCAGTTGAAGTCTATTGTTTCGATATTGCAGTTTATGTTAATAGTTGTTGTGCACTGAAAGGGAAAAAGCCTGAACCACGCAGTCAGTACAATGAGTGGCTGAACAACGCAGGTATAACCACAGATGTCTAAGTACGCATATGGCTTTACCACGCATATGCCTGGTTTAGACGTCCGTAGTAGTTAGCGCTCTAGTCTACGGTTCAGAAGTGAGCTAGTTAGTAGGAGATCTGAGCGGAGGGTCAGCAGTGAGCTGGTGAATACGCTTTGTTTTTAGGGTGGAGAGCTGAGGGGGTCGGGGGTAGCTTTGTGGGCTGAGGGGTGGGTCGGGGTAGTTTAGGGCTCGGGACGGGGGCTGAGTTGTTTTTTAAATATGAGGTCAAGGTATTAGAGTTTAAGGCAGTGGAGGCAGTATTCTGGGCTGGGGTGAGTTTGTGGCAGTTTTCTGGGCTTTGCTTTTAGGGTGGGGTCTGAGGGGGTCGGGGTAGTTTTGTGGGCTGCAGTGGGTCAGGGTTGTGGTCTCGGGTTGGGGCGGGGGATGGGATTTTGTGTAAAATACAGTGTCATGAGTTTAGGGCAGGCGTGCTTTTTAGGTCTTGGGTCAAGGATTAAGGGCTCCGGGCAGGAGGGTTAGAACTCAGTGTGGGGTTTTAGGGCTCATGGCACAGGTGGGCTGGGGTGGGATTTGAATTTAAGGCTGGGGTCTAAGAGTTAAGACAGGGGGTTGGGCTATTTTTAGGGCTGGAGTCGATGTAGAACTCGGGCAGGTGACAGGGCTTTAGGACTAAGGGCGGGTGCTAGGGCATAATCTAAACCACGCATATGATTTTACCAATTATACTCTTACCACTAAATTCGTTGTAAAGGCATGCGTGGTGCAGAAGCGGTCATTATTAAGACTGCGTTGTTAAGGCATGCGTGTTTAGGGGAATTCGTGGTTCCGACATACAACCGAAGTAAAGATTAGAAAGTTTAAAATATCCACCTCTTAGTTGTCTGGGAGTATTATGTGAGCATTTTCTCTCGAGTCCATGTGGCCTTTAGTTAGCAATTTGTAGTAGGGGGTGTAGCACCCATTGGTGTGTTGTTATGTGCTGGTTGTGTATGTCCACGTGTTTCGGATATGGGGGTAGGAAAAGTGCCCCATCGAGAGAGATGCAAGTGTATTACTCTTGTGTGTTAGTGTGAATTGTGGAAAGAGAAGTACCCAGTCATTAGAAATTGTAAAGGGGAATACCCCATGATATGCAAAGTTATGGTACTGTCTTGCCCAGTTGTGAGGAGTTGTATGGGGGTGTACCCAGATGTGTGCACCATTGGGGAACAGTAGCACCCTGTCATACCTGTGGAGGTAAAATGTGGGGTAGTTTAGCACACCATGGTAGTGTAACAGCCTCAAGTTTTGCCAGAGTCCTCTTGCTGTATAAATGAGTAGATTTGACCGGTATGTGCTATAGGAGGCAGAGTATGACTGTGATAGTTTGTGCTGTGTTTTATTTCGTTTGCAAATAATTGAGTTTAGCAGTGGTGTTTGAATGGTAGTGTTTTATATAACTCTAGTGTGTAATAAGGGAGTACTACTTTGCCTGCTGACATGGTGTGGTGTCACAGGTTGCAATGCTGGACTGTTCTAATGTTCGATTGTTCCATCAATAATGTTTCAGTATGCTTTGACTGGAGGCTATCATCTTTGTGTTCAGAGGCAATCCAGAGTTCTTCTGGTGCAGTTTCCAGAGGGCATGGTACTAGGTAAAGAATAAGGGGCAGATTTACAATTACTGGCGCATCCCTGCAGGGATGCGCCAGTAATTGTGCGCCGTATCTCCGCCACCCATGATGCGCCGCATTTACAATGCGGCGCACCATTGGGCCAAAACGGCACAAATGCGTCATGCATCTGTGCCGTAAAGGCGGCACATTGCTGGAGCTGTGTCGCAAGCGCGACGCAGCTCCAGCAATGCTCTGGGGGGTCCTATTCTTTCAATGCTGCGTCAATCCTTAGGCCTGCTTCAAGCAGGCGCAGGGTTTTGACGCAGCATGGGCCACAAGTGACTGAGTGAAATCGTGTCACCTAAAGTTTAGGAGGCGTTCCTGCCCAGGAACGCCTCCTTATGGCGTAGGGCTTTACAACGTGACACATCTCCCAGATGCGTCACGTTGTTAATACCCCGCACCATGGCGCATCTTTTGCGCCGCGTCACAAAAGTGACGCAATGGCAGCACAAAAGAGGCGCAGGGGGCTTGTAAATCTGCCCCAGAGTGCTTTCTACGGGCATATTGGTTTGGTCAGCTAGTGTGACGGTGTATGTGGCGTGTTGGGCTGGACTTTGTTTGGTGACAGTGTGTGGGACAGTGTGTGGGACAGAGTGCTGGGTTTCACTTTTTGGTGCCAGTAGTCCTTTTAGGGATGTATGAGCTGCTTATGGAAATGGTGTGAAAGTTTGTTGAGCTGTGTAGTTAAGTAAATTGAGGTGAATGTCTGGTAACATTGTCCATGAGTATACTTGTGATGACAGGTTTTTTTGTCTGTTGAAGGGAATTTTTAATTGAGGTGTTGTATGGTTAAACTATCCATTGGTGTCTTGCTTTGTACCTTGAATGTGTATACTTGGGGATAACAGGGAAAAATGTCTCTAAGGAGCAGGGGGTTCAATGCTGCTGTGTGACTGAGAGCCCGTGACTACATTTCCTGATACAATAAATGATGTGAGGTGTCATTGTGAGTGTACAGACATATGGTAGGGTCTCACGTCCGAGGTAGTCACAGACCTTATGTCATGGACCATGGGGCCTTGGTAGTCACAACCTAGAATTTGTCTCGGGTTATTTGACATGAAGTTTACGAGAGCCTCATGGGTCTGGACCCATCGCAGAATTTCTGACTGCTATTCATTGGGTATTGGAGCATTTCCCTGATGTTTGTGTTAATGTGTACACGAAACACACTGATTGATTGCCCTGGTATGCTATATGCTAGGGAAATCTCTTCATTGGTTTGTGAGAAAGGGAGATGTGCATTGTGTATGTCTAAACTGGTGTCTGGAGTGCACGGAATTAATAATGCAATCGAATTTTGTTGGGACCCCTGGAATGGGGGAGACACTGGGAGGGAGGATAGAGTCTGACACGAACTACCTGCTGTGGCTGTAACCTAATGGCATAAAATGAAACATACCTTACCTCCTACCACCTAAGTGGCTCTAGACCTAGTATGAAGACCTGTCCTCCCCCCGTGACATGTAGATGCTCCGTGCACGTGTCCGCCCTCTGCTCTATACAGTTTCTATACATCTCAACACTCATCCGTGCTACCGTTTGCCCTGCTGAGGACCAAAAGCAAAGAGAAAGTTAGTACAGGGATAATGCCACTGCAGGACATTTGCACTCTTCCAAGGTGTCCCCACAATGCTGGCCTGTTGGTGGGGGTAGGCAGGACAGGTGGCCGGGCAGTCTAGAGCCTGTCTCATTCCTCTTCTTCTGGTCTTTCGGGGGTACCTCATCCCAGAGAGGAAGCTTTCAGCAGCTTTTCTTCTTCTTCACCTGACTTGGTTCATCGCAACACTTCCCTTGCTTGGGTTCATCAGGACACATCTCTCATCCCAGTGGAGGAGTCCGCATGTTGTGGTATGGGAGCCAAATGTTCAAAAGTAAAACTAACCTCAAGTGGCTTCTAGCAATTTTTTTCACACTGAGACCTCGAGTGGAGAGGATGGTGGCAGCAGTATGACACGAAGGGAGTAGGTAAGTGCCATTTTTACAGCAGAACAAATTGAGTTTTATTAAGGTTAATCTATTCTATAAGCCGTATGCTAATTTGTTCTTCATGCTTTAAGCCCATCTTTGACAACGAAGCCTATGGGCTTAGTTGCGCTCTACAAATCCTCCCTCACTCACTCACCTTAGTGATATTATGACCAACCTATATGAAGCGACTATGCAAAACAGGACAGACTACAAGAAATCTGCACATGGTTGAATAACAGATCAGTGGAGATACAATTCACCATGACATCGAGTCAGAATGATATTGACTTCCTAGATTTAAGGATTATAGTAAAGGAAAATATCCTATACACAACACTCTGTAGAAAGTCAATAGAGCATAATACACTACTCAGATATTAGAGCCATCACCCCAGGTAGCTAAGGTACAATTTGCCATACGATCAGCTCCTGAGGCTCCGTAGTAACTGCACACACAGGTAATATTTTTTCAAGGAATCTGACCACCTTATCACGCGACTGAAAGATCATGGCTATCCCAGGGGTCTATTAAAGGGAGCCAGGGAAAGCGCCTGGTATTGCAACAGAGAAATACTATTTAAGGTCAAAGATGACCAGGAAAAAATTAATGATAGGGCAGTCTATGTGTCTACTTTTGTAAATAGGAGCACTGAAATCTAAAAAATCGTTGACCGAAATTGGTCTCTGATCGCGGATGAGATTGGTACCAGAGAACCTCCTATGTTTGCCATTGAGAGGGGTATAATAACAATAATAATCCACATTTGTAAAGCGCGAACAATCACCCATAAGGGTCTCTAGGCGCCGTGGGCCGTCGGGAAGATTAAGCAAGCTATTGCCCAGAGTCACATGGTGCTGGGCTAACCTGCCGCTTGAGCTGGGGAACGAACCGTGATCCCCAGATTCCAGCGTCAGTCGCCCGGGCCCCGGCACCACACCTCTCCCTGGCCGTGGCACCACACCTCCAGGGGCGTAACACAGGCCCCTGCAGCCCCTGCGGTGCGGGGGGGGGGGCTATGTGCTCCAGGGGCCCCCTCACTCATTGGAGCCAGCAAGCCTCTTCAATACTTCATGAATTAAATGGTGCGCACTTGCGCACGCCTGGCCTCCCCTTACATTAAATGGTGCGCAGCCACACACGGCCAGGCGGCCTCTTCAATAACTAAAGGGTTGGTGTGCACACCCAAGGGTTGGTGTGCACACCCGGGCCCTTCTGAGTCTGAGGCTCTTCTGCGCTCCGTTGTTTCCGTTGGAGACCAAACCGACAGGGGAGCTCAGCTAGTTAGAACAAGAGGCTCCTCTTCATGAATTAAATGGTGCGCACGCCTGGCCTCCCCTTACATTAAATGGTGCGCAGCCACACACGGCCAGGCGGCCTCTTCAATAACTAAAGGGTTGGTGTGCACACCCAAGGGTTGGTGTGCACACCCGGGCCCTTCTGAGTCTGAGGCTCTTCTGCGCTCCGTTGTTTCCGTTGGAGACCAAACCGACAGGGGAGCTCAGCTAGTTAGAACAAGAGGCTCCTCTTCATTATTTAAATGGTGTGCTTCGCGGAGATGTCTCTGCGTTTGCACAGTCTTCAAGGTGGGGCATCCTCAGACATGTGTAGTGCAATTAAAAGTGCACGTTTTGAGTGACCAGTGAGGTGACGGTGAGGCATTGCAGGACCCCAGGCCAGGCCTCAGGTGAGTCTGTCCGAGGCTGGAGTGGTCCGACTCCGTCTCCAAGGCGAGCCTCAGAGGTGGTGGGGTGGGATCTGGGATGAGATCATAATGCGGGCATCATGGGGCCCTGAGGCTGCTTGCCGACCGGGAGTAAAAGCAACAAGCATTGGCATAGCCAATAGGTCTCGCCTTTGGGCCATTATAAGTGTTTAGCCATGCAACAGTTGATGTTGCACCAAGAATATTGTGCTGCATAATGAAATACTTACAAGGTCCCAAAGGCGAGACCTATTGGCTGTGCCAATACTTGTTCTTTACTGTGGCTACGTATGGTAGAAGTCAGCAACTGCTGACACCAGTGCTTGATAGAGACAGCTGTGCCCTAGTAAAATGGCACTGTAGTCAGCCTGGTCTTTGTCTATTTTCTTATATTTTCATAAGTTAGCCTGGGACGCATGCAACAAAATGTACCCAGCTACATTCCTAATCATGTCACTGTTTCTAGGTTGCACAGGTTACTCTGAAATCGGCAACAAAGGCAAAGCTGGACTTGCGATAAACTGTAACTCACAGTGGCACACAAAACGGAAAATGCGGCAATGACATTTCACATATAAGAACATTTCAAACACTGAAATGTCACACAAGCGAACTGGAAACTAGGCGACTATGGAAGAAAGAGTTTAGACAGGTGGAGGAAGGAGCGGGGAGGAAGATAGGGAAGAGGAGGAAGGGAGAGGGTAGATAGATGGAGGAGACACGAGATAAGCGGAGACTGGAAATGGGGGAGGAGGCAAACGAGAGAAAAAGAAATGCAGAAAACGTGACAATGGGAGAGTTGAGACACGCTGATGCGGTGAAAAGGGAAAACATTTGCAAGGAGAGGTGGAATTTTTAACGGGCATCAGAAGCAAAAAAAAAAAAAAGACGCTGCGAGGCAAAGAGAGAAAGGGACGCGGGACAGATAGAGAAAAGAAGAAATGGGTAAAACAAGACTGAGGGCATTGCTGGGGGGAGGGGGGAGGAGAAATGCGACACGGCGGGGAGGAGGCTGAGCGGGGAGAGCGGCATGAGGGTGTGAAGCAGCAGGGGCCTGAGACGCGCCGCCTTTGATGTGGTAATGCGAGGCAGGCAGGCAGGCAGGCGGCTGGCATTGTGCATGCGCTTTTTAGGGCTTGCGCTTGCGCAATGACCTAAAAAGCAGATGCACTGCAACAAATTGCCAGTGGAATCGCCAGTTAGGTAAACTCTCGATAAGCCCCTATATATCTCGCTCCCGCTCAATGCGCATGCACATTGAGATAGGTCGCTCGACCTAAAAACGAAATATAGGCCTGGTACTGGGTCTGTGGGACTCGGGAGACAGGTCAAGTCGTTACAACGTGAAGGACAAGTGTGTACATAGTTTGCATTCCTGGATGGCAGTCCACGCGTTCATGAATATTACACTGAACGGTACAATGTGTATCCTTCTGGGCGTGTGTGTAGTTTAAACAGTTGAGAATGAGATGTGTGTAGTTCGTATTATGTCCGGGTGATTTGGGGCTGAGCATATATCTTGTGACTCTCAAGCTCAGGGCTGTGTTTCAGAAACCGATCTAAGCAAATGAAGGGGTTAAGCTTCCTAATATTTTACCATTCTCCCCCCCCCCCAGCAGACAGCTGCTGTGAGATGCTTTTCAGTGGAAAGTGCCAGATTATATTAAATATTTTGTACATCTTCAGAGCTGCTTATAAGGGCCGTCACCACCCATCTCACCCCCTACCCCACCCACACACCCGGGCTGTGCGGTGTTCCTGCCTTTTTCAATATTTTTAGTAGCACTTAGACCACAGGTCCTTCTAGGAGTAAAGAGAAGGCTTGCTGGGGTAAGGGAGTACACAATGAATCTCTATAGAAAATGTTTTCATAGTTTTGTAAGTGTTTTCACCATACGCTGTCCCAGTGCACTGCAATTTGACACTCAGACACACCCCCAGTGCACTGCAATTTGACCCGCAGACACACCCCCAGTGCACTGTAATTTGACCCTCCTGACTCAGTCCAGAACAAATATCTCATTTACATTCGCATACTCGTTTGTACAGCGCACTTTATGTTGGAGATGCATTTAAACAGCCGTCTAGGTTAACTGTGCTCTGATTAGAAGACCTAAAAATGAAAATTGTATTCATGCGTACACTAATGCCTGATTTAATACACACCAGATGATCAATGTCCTTTGACTATTTTTCGTACTTTGTGTTTGGTGTGACTTGCTGCAACTTTTCTAAAATACAAGCCGTCATAAAATTTTAGTAGTATTCAAATGCCAGCTCACTTTACTTCCACCTCAGAGGCGAGTAAGTCTTTAAAAAAGCACCTGTGGAATCGTGGACAATTTATTTTAAGGTTCTGTTTGAGAAAGGGAAACAAAACACCTTTAGCGTGAAGGTCTTCAAACTGTGGGGCGCGCCCCCCTGGGGGTCCGTGGATGGTTTCCAAGCGGGGCGCAAATGCCTCTGCAATTACATGCAAATGAAGATGGCCTGGAGCTGCGGCCTTGTTCATTTGACGCATTTCCAGGCTGTCTTTACTTACACGCAGCCCTTTAAACTGGGACTATAAAATGATTCGGAGTGCCCTGAAGAGAGGTCACCAAGTGTCAAGATGTTGGCAATAAGAAAATAGTCTAAGTATTTTGTAGTTAGCAAATAGCGCCATTGCAGACGTGTGTGAGTCTGAAACCTGAACAACACATTATTGAACCCTAGCTGACACTTTAAGGAACGGTGACCTTTGTACTGATAGTGCTGCGAGGTCTCTGCCTGTGACAGAAAGCACTGTGGATCTTATTATTTTAACCTTGCATTACACACAGTCTAGCATAGGATGCTGCAAAATGATGCAGTGTTCGAGATAAAAACACGTTCCTACAAAATATAATTTTTACTAAAGTAATCACACTGCACCTAGTGCAATTTTTTTTCCAAGTATCTCCATTAGTCCAGAACTCAGCTGACAACACCCCTATATTCACTTAAAAAAAAAAATCTTTGCCACAATGAAGCATTAAGCAGGGCCACTGGAATTATGTGGCAAGAGAGGACCAAATTATGCAGCTCTGTTAACTTAATTATGCAAGAAAAGGTAAATTATGCACCGTATTCCAGCACATTTTGTGGTCAGCTAAACTACATGTTTTTGGTATTTTTACTCATGGTAACACTATCAGGGGAAGTATTATACTGCATTAGTACCAGTTTAGAACCCAAAATAAGCAATTTAGGGGCCTATTAAGCATCTTGCGGGACTCTTGTTTACACTGCGGTAGTGGTCTCCCGACCGCCCTATTACGATTAGAGCAGTTAGACTGCCATTGCCCCGTGACAGCTGCCAGGGAACTGCCATTCCCTGACAGTGGTGCAGCTGTTAGGAGGCATCAATATACTTGGCGGGACCGCCGCAGTCCCGCCGAACCTATCAAGAGTTTCCGCTCTGCCATGGTTTTTTTTTTTTATATATATTTTTATTGATTATAACACAAGAGTAAAAATGTATATATCGGGTGTCATTTGGTAGAACATATTACAGCAGTGAACGGGCAAATGAGTTGAGGAAGTACACTACAATTATAGGCATCTGAAAAATATCAATACCAGCTTAGAGCTGGGGCAAAACAATACAATACAGATAACCGTAAGCAAACATTATCAGAACCCGCCCACCAAGGATACAAAGATTGGACACTCGACACCCGGATATGAGGAACAAAAGGCTCAGGAGAATATGCCACATCTCTTGTGAAAAAGGGAAAAGGGAAATAGAAAGGTCATAGAACAAAATAAAGGAAAAAAAAAAACGCAACCCCCCACCCTGCACCCCTGTAGATGGCTACGACCTAACCCCACTAGCAGCGTGCCTGTCGCCCCCTAAACTACACCCCAAGGAAGGGAAAAGATGGAGGAGGAGATGTATTACAAAACGATACGGGCTCCCGGGCTCCCGGACTCCCCTCCCCCCCGCCAGAAGCAGACATCCCCTACCGTGGTAGTAAGCGAGTAATACACTGCTTTTCTTACTCCTGAGGCTTGAGCCGGGAGGTTGTATTTTTAAAAATTGACCCTGATTTTAAAACTGCTGAATATTTTCCCCGTGTGGCCTTCCACCCTCCCCCTGGCATTAGTGCTTAACACGCAGTGCTTAACTCGAGGCACAAACAACGCAGGGATTTACCTCGCACCGATTTAGGGTGCCAGACAAGGCAAGGCGTGTTAGACCTTACCCGCACTTTCCCGGATAGCTCGGTAGAGTACTTGCCTACCCCCTCAGCATGTGGCCGATTTTAGGGCCGTCATCTGCGGGGACCGGCAGGGAAAAGAGTAGCGGCCATCTTAGTGAGGGCTCGCCTTCTACGTCGCTCGGACGACGGCATAAAAACAGAAGAAGCACTGGGATAGAATTACTGCTTTTCTTTTACTCCTGAGGCTTGAGCCGGGAGGTTGTATTTTTAAAAATTGACCCTGATTTTAAAACTGCTGAATATTTATCCCGTGTGGCCTTCCCCCCTCCCCCTGGCATTAGTGCTTAACACGCAGTGCTTAACTCGAGGCACAAACAACACAGGGATTTACCTCGCACCGATTTAGGGTGCCAGACAAGGCAAGGCGTGTTAGACCTTACCCGCACTTTCCCGGATAGCTCGGTAGAGTACTTGCCTACCCCCTCAGCATGTGGCCGATTTTAGGGCCGTCATCTGCGGGGACCGGCAGGGAAAAGAGTAGCGGCCATCTTAGTGAGGGCTCGCCTTCTACGTCGCTCGGACGACGGCATAAAAACAGAAGAAGCACTGGGATAGAATTACTGCTTTTCTTTTACTCCTGAGGCTTGAGCCGGGAGGTTGTATTTTTAAAAATTGACCCTGATTTTAAAACTGCTGAATATTTTCCCCGTGTGGCCTTCCCCCCTCCCCCTGGCATTAGTGCTTAACACGCAGTGCTTAACTCGAGGCACAAACAACGCAGGGATTTACCTCGCACCGATTTAGGGTGCCAGACAAGGCAAGGCGTGTTAGACATTACCCGCACTTTCCCGGATAGCTCGGTAGAGTACTTGCCTACCCCCTCAGCATGTGGCCGATTTTAGGGCCGTCATCTGCGGGGACCGGCAGGGAAAAGAGTAGCGGCCATCTTAGTGAGGGCTCGCCTTCTACGTCGCTCGGACGACGGCATAAAAACAGAAGAAGCACTGGGATAGAATTACTGCTTTTCTTTTACTCCTGAGGCTTGAGCCGGGAGGTTGTATTTTTAAAAATTGACCCTGATTTTAAAACTGCTGAATATTTTCCCCGTGTGTCCTTCCCCCCTCCCCCTGGCATTAGTGCTTAACACGCAGTGCTTGACTCGAGGCACAAACAACGCAGGGATTTACCTCGCACCGATTTAGGGTGCCAGACAAGGCAAGGCGTGTTAGACCTTACCCGCACTTTCCCTGATAGCTCGGTAGAGTACTTGCCTACCCCCTCAGCGTGTGGCCGATTTTAGGGCCGTCATCTGCGGGGACCGGCAGGGAAAAGAGTAGCGGCCATCTTAGTGAGGGCTCGCCTTCTACGTCGCTCGGACGACGGCATAAAAACAGAAGAAGCACTGGGATAGAATTACTGCTATTCTTTTACTCCTGAGGCTTGAGCCGGGAGGTTGTATTTTTAAAAATTGACCCTGGGGGAGGAGCTACGCCAGCAACCAAGATGGCCGCATAAGCTCCCGGCTCCGCCGACCTCCGCCAGCGGCTTGTATATCCTGCTGTTAATCCTAAATTTGCACCAGATTCCCGGGTTCATGAAGTATTTCTGCTTCTAAAGGCTTTTAGGCTTTTAGGCTTTTAGGCTTCTAGAGGTTTTTATCTTATCGGACTCCGAAGATATGCCGTGTTCCCATTCTCGGCCTAACATTGTGTGGAAGCCGGGGCCTCGATTTCTAGACTATCCGGGTTGGAGTTGATCAACAACGGCCGCTGGACCTGGACTGAGCCCGGTCCCCCCAAGCGTCTCTTAACCTGTTTGTTTTCAGACGGTGGCATCGTGAACGGTCTACACCGTGAACACAACAGCATATCGCGCCGGCTGCCGTGTCTGGGGGTCCGACGCCCGGAGACCCTGCTGACCTCCCGGGGTTGACGGGCCGGGGCCCTCACTATCGGCGTCGGTGTCGATCTTATGAGACGGGGAGCGCCCACTGTGATCACTGGATTTGCTTGACCTGTTGCCCCGGAGAAGCCGGCCTCCGGGGTACGACTCCGCTCTGCCTCTTCGTGAGAGGAGATGGGGCGGACGGAAGGTACGCCATCGCTGCGGGCCGTCATGGCCGCCATTGAGGCGCTCCATTCACAGTTCGCCGTTATATTCCGGACACTGAGTGTGCAAGTGGACCGTATCATGGGACCGGTCTCTGACTCTCCGTTAAGTTCTCATCCACCTGGGATACCAGTGGTGCAATGTACACCTGAGCCCGAGGTCCCCGGGCATAACCCGGATTTACTGTGCTTTTACGACTCCCAATTCACAGTCAGCGAGCCGTGTTTGTCGCTAGTGTTCCCTGCTTGCTCCTGCTGCCGCCTCATTCAGCTATGGACAGTTTTCTGTACTGTTACAAATTCCTCAGTGACTGTTGGAAAGACTTGACATCTCTGGACACTTTCCTTTGCTCGTTTTGTGGAACTCGTGAAATTTTCTCCGTTTGCCGATCCTGCAACACCGAAGTGAACTTTGACGATCGTCTTGCATTTTCGATTGAGATGGTGGTTCGAGTGGACAAGACTTTCATGAAGTACCATACTGGCCAGGGTTGATCTTGAGGGCTTGGGTTCAATAAAAAGCTTGATTCAATGCCGGGATTGTACCTATAACGTGAAGGGAGTTGGGTGGTGCCTTGCTATACCCCCCCCCCGATTGGTTTGTAAATTGCTTATGTCGGTTTGATTGTATTTCGGGGTGATGGCTTCTGGCGGGGAGTACGGGAGACCGGGGGTGTATTTGCTTTGCTTTTTACGATTCTCCTCCTCCATCTTTTCCCTTCCTTGGGGTTAGTTTAGAGGGCGACAGGCACGCTGCTAGTGGGGTTAGGTCGTAGCCATCCGCAGGGGTGCAGGGTGAGGTTTTTTTTTTTTTCCCTTTATTTTGTTCTACGACCTGTCTATTTCCCTTTTTCCTTCTTCACAAGAAATGTGGCATGTTCTCCTGATCATTTAATCCTCATATCCGGGTGTCTAGTTTTGGAGTCTCATATTCTGTATTCTGGCTGGGCGGGATCCGATGATGTTTGCTCAAGGCTATCTGTACCGTATTGCTTTATCTCAGTTCCAATTTATATCGATGTCTTTCAGATGCCTATAACTATTGTGTATTCTTAGACTGCTCTGCCCGTTCACTATTATATGTTCCATCAAATGATGCCCGCTATGTGTATTTCTATTCTTGTGTTATCATTAATAAAAATATATAAATAAAAAAAAAAAATGTACCCTGATTTTAAAACTGCTGAATATTTTCCCCGTGTGTCCTTCCCCCCTCCCCCTGGCATTAGTGCTTAACACGCAGTGCTTAACTCGAGGCACAAACAACGCAGGGATTTACCTCGCACCGATTTAGGGTGCCAGACAAAGCAAGGCGTGTTAGACCTTACCCGCACTTTCCCTGATAGCTCGGTAGAGTACTTGCCTACCCCCTCAGCGTGTGGCCGATTTAAGGGCCGTCATCTGCGGGGACCGGCAGGGAAAAGAGTAGCGGCCATCTTAGTGAGGGCTCGCCCTCTACGTCGCTCGGACGACGGCATAAAAACATACGGTCATGGCTCCGCGCAGCGGACGCGCATTGCGGGCGCGCCGATCGCGCGCCAGATTCAAGCCAGAGTCCTGCCCGCCTGTGCCCGTCCGCGAACGACCGGGGCGCGGGGCAGGACCCTATGGCCCCATCCTTCCAACGGAGGCCCTAAGTAGTAGTAGCCCCCGATTATATTATTCCAAAGCTGATCTCCTTACATTTGGTAAGATGCCGACTCAAAGCTGTTTACATTCTCTAGAACCTGATTATATGCCCTCCCTCTGTAAAATATGTAACCAAGTACTCCCCACGATAAATAAAATACCTAGAAAGGTAGCTAACCTTAAGATGATATTGTTAAATTGTAGGTCTTTGACTAAACACAAAATGGAGATTCACAACTTATTGATAAACAAAGATCTCGATGCCATGTTTCTCACGGAGACATGGCTAGAAGAAACGTCCTCCCCTGACATTCTGGACGCAATACCTCCCAGTTATAGCCTACTGAGAATCGACAGACAAAAACAACGTGGAGGAGGGCTAGCATTAATCTATAAATCAGAGCTAGAATGCACCCTAATGAAAACCACCATAACTAATAGTGAATGTGGCATATTTACAATAAAAATAGAACCGACAAATGCGATCACTGGTCTACTAATATATCGACCCCCGGGAGCCGCGGCGCCTTTCTGCAACCAACTCAATGAGTCGGCAACCCAGCTGGCAGTTAGATATAAAAAACTAATTATTTTAGGCGATCTAAATCTTCATTTTGAAGACATTAACTCCAACGAGGCACAACTTGTAGCTGCCGCACTAAATTCTGTGGAGATAAAACTTCTTTCCACAACCCCCACACACCAGCAGGGTCATCTTCTAGACCCCATTTTTGCGAATTGGGAAGGCATTAACCGCCTGATTCATCAAGCGAAATGCGCTCGCAAAAGGGTCAGATTCTGAGAATCTGGTCCTTTGCGAGTGCAATTTTTGCATTTGGGATTCATCATCCCAAATGCAAAAATCGCTATTTAAGAATTCGCACATTTGCGAAGAATTGAATTTAAGGAATCTCTATTTGAGATTCCTTAAATGCAATTCATGAAGCATTTTAAAATTGCGAAAATGCAATTTTGGGCCGCTATTTACCGAGAGGTCGGACCTCTCGGTAAATAGCAAAGACTTAGAAAAATGCTTTTAAAAGCATTTTTCTAAGTTGCATGTTGCACACAAACTTGTCCTTTGGACATGTGTGTGTGCAACACCTGTTTCAATTTGCATTTAAGGGGTGCTACAGGGTGTCCTTTGGACACCCCTGGCACCCTTTAAATCGCTATCTTATTTGCGATTAGCTAATTGCTAATCGCAAATAAGGAATACTCCCCATTCATTCCTATGGGCCTTTTGGCCCATAGGAATGAATGGGGAGTTTTTCCTTATTTGCGATTAGTAATTTGCTACTCGCAAATAAGGAATGTGTAGGAATCGCTATTTATTTAGCAATTCCTACATGAATACCGTTTTGCGAGTCCTTAATAGCGATTCGCTATGAATCGCTATTAGGGGCTCGCAAAACGGCCCGTTGATGAATAAGGCTGTAAGATCCTACCCCCGATCCCATTGATCTGGTCTGACCACAGCACTGTGCCATTTGAGATACTAATAGAATCTACAGGAAGTATACCTCTAAAGCATCCTCCTCAGAAACGCCGTAATTGGAAAAAATTTACTCCTGAACTCTTTAATAGCATTTTAACAGAGCATCCCCCAACAATAGGTAGTACCTTACAGGAGGTTTGGGACAACTACGAATTATGGATAGCGAAAGCGTTAGATAAGATTGCTCCTTGGACAGCCAAACCTCCAGTAAGGCAATCCAAAACTGCTCTATGGTTCTCGGAGAAACTCAGAACAGCAAAGGCTCAATGTAAATCCACCGAGCGAAGATGGAGAAAAAGCTACGCACCTGAACGCAAAGTGACTTACAAAATTGAACTAAAAAATTATCAGAAACTGGTCAGAGCGGAGAAAACTATTCATTAGAAAAATAGAATTGAGCATGCAGACAACCCCACGAGAGAACTATTTAGTATCTACAAAGAACTCACAATCCCTTCACGGCTAGATGCTCAAGCCACATACTCTGTTGAGATATGTGAGCAAATTGCTGATTTTTTTGTAGAGAAGGTGGATAGAATCCATGCCACCTTTGTAAGCAATATAACTCCCGTAAACACCAACGCGGACACTAGATCCACCCTAATATATAAGTCTCCACTTACCAGTTTTAAAATCCCGGATAGACATGATTTGCTGGAATCATCAATGGCATACAGTCCGGCTCCCCCACCGACGCATGTCCTCCAGACCGGTGTAAGGGAGTTATGGAAAGCACATTACTGGATCACATTAGTCATATGATCACTCTATCATTCCAAGATTGCTATGTTCCAGAAGTTTGGAAAACTGCCCAAGTTCTGCCATTAAAGAAAAAGCCCAACACTCATATTTCCCAGTTCCAAAATCTCCGCCCAATCTCCCTTCTCCCTTTCTGTGCTAAAATCATAGAAAAAAATCGCCAATAAACAACTCATGGAGTTTTTAGAGAAAGAAGCTGTCCTTCACTCCTCCCAGTCAGGATTTAGAACAGGCTACTCGACTGAGTCGGCAGTTCTATATGCGACTGAATGCATTCAGCAGATAGTGGACGAGGGCGAGACGGCGGCGTTGGTCCTACTGGACCTTAGTGCAGCATTTGACACCGTGCTGCACTCAACGCTGCTGTCTCGTCTCTCGGACATAGGAGTAATGGGCTCAGCACTTGCTTGGCTACGCTCCTTTCTGACCGACAGAAGTTTTCAGCTACACTGCCCACCCTTTAGATCATCTCCTCGGAAGGTGAGCCATGGGGTTCCACAGGGCTCAAGCCTTAGCCCTACGTTATTAAACATCTATATGGAACCCCTGGCATACATTGTAGAGGACTTTGGGGTGGGCATTGTCAGCTATGCCGACGACACCCAGCTGGTGTTTAAGCTGACCCCTGACCGAAGAGAATATGCCACCAATTTCTCGGACTGTATGTCGGCAGTAGCGGCCTGGATGAACAACAACTGTCTTCGTCTGAATGGCGATAAGACCGAACTACTGGTGGTCGGGAGAGCTACTTCTGTGTGGTCTCATGCATGGTGGCCTAGCGAACTGGGTAATCTGCCTACCCCCGCATAGGCGGTTAGAAACCTAGGCGTTATGCTGGACTCCGACCTCTCTGGTAAGACCCAAGTCAACAAGGTAACAGGAAGGTGTTTAGGCATACTAAAAGGTTTCCGAAAGGTGTTGGATCTTCTTCCCACCGAAGCCAGGAAAACCATAGTCCATGCTCTGGTGACACCTCATTTGGACTATGGGAATGCCCTCCTGATTGGGCTCAGCCAGAAGGGCTTACATCAATTACAATGCGTGCAGAACGCTGCCGCACGACTGGTGCTCGGACTTCCAAAAAGCACCTCTGTTAAAGCTGCCCTGTCCAAACTCCATTGGCTCCCAGTTAAGGAGAGGATTAAGTTTAAGACCCTTTGTTATGCCCACCACAATGCGCAGGACAAGGGCCCTGAATACTTAAAAAATCTCCTCATTAAACATCGCCCGACCCGGAATTTGAGATCATCTGGCATGATGTTATTCAAACTCCCCCGAATCATCAGAGCCAAAATGGGAGGTAAATCCTTTAGGTATTTAGCCTCTAAACATTGGAATGCGCTCCCGCTCCACTTGCGGATGGAGCCATCCGAACTGAGATTTAGGACAATACTTAAAACTTATCTGTTCTCTAACATGTAATCTCACTCCGAGTTCCTTTGCCATAGCTTCTCTGGATCCCTGTATTGTATTAGCAGTCAGCGCGGGGACACACAGTTTTGTGCAGCCAGGCGCTTTATAAATGCCTTATTATTATTATTATTATTATAGCAGACTAATTGCCAAACCGATAGGGGAGCCACCGACAGAGAAAAGACCGTCCCGCCTAGCCCCCGACACCACAGAGGCAGCAAATCCCTTTTCGAATATAGCCGTCACACCAAACCCTGACAATCAGAATTCCATCTGGCCCTCACTCCCACAGATACAACCCAGCAGAGCCAAAAGAAAGTCACTGTACCGAATTCAAACAGTCAAATTCAGCCCTGGCCCTTACGATCCATTGCACAAACCCCATCCAGTAGGACCAATATAGTAGCAAAAGAGTCAAAACGTTGTTGAAAAAGGAGATCAATATAGCCTGAAAGGGTCAAAAAGGTTACGTCTCGAAGTCTATCAGATACACGAAAGTCAATCCAAAAAGTATTAGTGGAGGTCTCCAGAAGAGAAGGAAGAAATGAGTCCTGTGTGGGCGATAATGTTGCCGATCTTGCTAGTTGTTCAGGGGCTCCGGTAACGTACCGCCATCGTTGTGCGGATACAAATGGCACCAGTTTCCGATTATATTCGGGGTCCTCCTCTCGAGGTAGATCAAGCTTCGCGGGGGTCACCGTCTGTTGCAGGTCTGACACAAGGCTGGAGTCCGGTCTCAAACAGACAATCACGATGCTTACAGTCAAATTGTGGAGAGCAGCCTCCATTTGCAGGCGAAGAGCCCCGATGGCGGCCATTACGGTCCCCAGGGTCGGTACACCCATCGTCCGATCCATCTCCGCGTGAACGATAACAAAGCAAATCTTCAACCCCGGAGGCCGGCTACTCCGGGGAAACCAACAGGCGCAGAGTGGACGGAGGCGACTGGCGACTCACAGGCTTGGCACTCTTTACACCGCTGCCGAGAGCGGGGGCCCCACCTGTGGACCCCGAGGGCTGCAGCAGGGTCCCGGGACCTGGCCCCCCACCCACCGCGGCAACCACGTCTCGTCGCCGTTCGTCTAGTATTCGCCAGGACCAAAGACCACCACCAGGATCGAGAACATGTTCCACTCCGATGAGACCGGACTCCGCCGGGTACCCGCGGCCGATGTTGTTCAACTGAAACCTGGCTGGGTCAGTACTCGAGGCCCCGGCTCGCACAGTGGAGTAGGCCGAAAATGAAAGACGGTGTAACTTCTTCAATAAAAGCGATAAAAACTCCAGGATTGCCCCCCTGGGATCAGCAACGATTCAGACACACGGGAGTCTGGCGGGAGGTCAGGATGAAGGTCAGGATAAGTCCGCCAGCGACGGAGGTCAACGGAGCCGGGAGCCTATGCGGCCATCTTGGTTGCTTGGGTAGCTCCTCCCCTCTGCCATGGTTTTAATGGTGGTTCCTCCTGCATGAAAACCCTGGTGGCTCTACAGGGCCCCCCTTGTGCCTCTGCACCCTGGGGTGCATGCAGGGGGTCACAACATGTGCCCCCTGTATGCATGCATCCTGGTTCCTGCACAGCATGAATTTTTCATTCCATGCAGGAACTGTTTTTGGAGTTTCTATTGCAGTGCCCATTATCAGGGCACCCTGTTGGAACATCAAAATAAAAGCTCACCAGGTACGAGTTACACTTGTGATCTGCCAGGCGGCTTGACCACGGCTTTGGCGGGACGGACCCGGTGCCGCACCGCCAAAAGTCACAATCAGGCTCTTAGTGTGGTTCATAAGCAATAGTAAAAGTACTTCTGAAATGATCTCATAAATCATGCACCCTGCACTCAGCCTTTTCAATCCCGCTCACCCAATTATTGCCGTAAAGTTTTAAAGGGGGGCCTGACTTTAAAAAAAATGTTTTAGGGGGGCTCAGAGCAAAAAAGTTTGAAGACCTCTGCACTAGTGCAATACAGAACATGGACATTTTCGCAGTCATTCTTGGTATTTCTTCATGTGAGCTTGTGGCAATATGAAATAAAATATCCAATGTGAAAACGTGCAGCTGAGCCCTGCAGCCAATCACAAAACAAATGCATGTTGAAGGTCCAAGTATTTACAGTATAGTTAGTTCAAACTCCTCTATAAGTTGTTCATAGGTCTTAAGAGCATCAGGCTTCAGAGTGTCCCCCAGTGTCAATATGCCTATTCGGTCAGTCGTTATGGTGTACCCATCAATAGCGGTAGTTGTTTTGGTCAGCCTGCAATTCAATCCTAGCGCCACTTGCTCTAGGTTCCAGCCAACACCCTCCACAGATCTGGTTAGGAGCAGGTTCTTGGTACCACATAAAATAGTCCTCCCTGCAATGCTCCACTGTTTCACTGTACCATGGTTACTAAGTGTGTTGGCCCCATTCTGCAGGCAAAGTGTGGAGTGGTGCAGCTCACGGTGGTGTGCGGTTCTGTGCAGCCCACCAGGGCAAATTATACTGTCTAAGCTCCAGCCTGATGCTGCTGTTGTCCCCAGAGTCACTTTTGCACAGGTTTTCACTGTAGCTGAGAAGGCAGTTTGGTACTCACACAGGAGCGAGTGCACCCTTGGTCCTTCTGTAATACTGTAACTTGGGTCAGACGGATCTTCAGAGGTAGTTTTTTTTTCTGTATTGGAAACACAAACCTACCACCCAAAGAAAGCAGAGAGTCTACCCTGCGTCATAGCAGTGACCGAATGGTATCATTATCTAAGTATGTGTTGAGCACCAATTTTGAGTTATTGTAGAAGAAATGACTTGGGATCTTATTCAGTAGTACAAAAGTACACCTGGTGTGATTCGGCATTTTCAAATATTGCAGTGAAGCGCAAGTCATTCATTGTGCCTCTTGGGATCACTGTGGAGACACCATGTGTTATGTAATACACAGCGGAAAGGGGAGGTGCATGTTATTTTTCAACCAGAGATGCTGTAATCAATATTGTTACATATGATGTCATCAATGATTTTATGTGTGTTTTCATTTCCAGTGTAAGGGTATCTGGGAATTTTGGTTTGTGCCGAATTTTAATGGTTTTATGCATTTGAGCCAGAACGATAAATCAGGTTTCAACTGTGATTGTTTTAATGAATTTCAGTGGGTTCGTGACAGATATGCCATTAAAATGCAGACATTTCTTCTTTCCTGGAAGGCATTCTGGTACAGTTTTGGGAAAAAATTCAAGGAGACAGGGTTTTCTAAGTATAGACACTCACTAAAGGTCTATATAAGCTGACCCACGACTCACTCTCTGCTACCAAGCTGAGTGGTCGCTCCCCTGCTGATGCTGCTCAGGTATCGTTTCTGCAGCGCTTAAGCCCTGACCTGGTCTGCATTCACAATTACTGCCTGCTGTGTGCCCCCATTACGCTGCTTGCTGGAACTGCCGCTTTGGCATTTTAATCATTGTATTTACTGATTTGCCGATTGTAAGTGCATTTGTGCTAGCGTGACTCATTGTGCATTTGTGCTAGCGTGACTCATTGTGTGTTCACCTCGCCGCTTTTTCTCTTCAGCATTCGTTTGCCCTAGCGCTCCTGCCCCCCTGACCCCCCCACCTCCATTTTGTTGTTGTTGTCGTCGTCCTTTGCCCGCCCCGCCTCCCAGCTGAAGCGCCCTCCCACAGACAACAAACAGCGCGCCCACACCAGGAAGCGCCGTGACTCACTCTCTGCTTCCAAGCTGAGTGGTCGCTCCCCTGCTGATGCTGCTCAGGTATCGTTTCTGCAGCGCTTAAGCCCTGACCTGGTCTGCATTCACAATTACTGCCTGCTGTGTGCCCCCATTACGCTGCTTGCTGGAACTGCCGCTTTGGCATTTTAATCATTGTATTTACTGATTTGCCGATTGTAAGTGCATTTGTGCTAGCGTGACTCATTGTGCATTTGTGCTAGCGTGACTCATTGTGTGTTCACCTCGCCGCTTTTTCTCTTCAGCATTCGTTTGCCCTAGCGCTCCTGCCCCCCTGACCCCCCCACCTCCATTTTGTTGTTGTTGTCGTCGTCCTTTGCCCGCCCCGCCTCCCAGCTGAAGCGCCCTCCCACAGACAACAAACAGCGCGCCCACACCAGGAAGCGCCGTGACTCACTCTCTGCTTCCAAGCTGAGTGGTCGCTCCCCTGCTGATGCTGCTCAGGTATCGTTTCTGCAGCGCTTAAGCCCTGACCTGGTCTGCATTCACAATTACTGCCTGCTGTGTGCCCCCATTACGCTGCTTGCTGGAACTGCCACTTTGGCATTTTAATCATTGTATTTACTGATTTGCCGATTGTAAGTGCATTTGTGCTAGCGTGACTCATTGTGCATTTGTGCTAGCGTGACTCATTGTGTGTTCACCTCGCCGCTTTTTCTCTTCAGCATTCGTTTGCCCTAGCGCTCCTGCCCCCCTGACCCCCCCACCTCCATTTTGTTGTTGTTGTCGTCGTCCTTTGCCCGCCCCGCCTCCCAGCTGAAGCGCCCTCGCCCCTCCCCCCCACCTTCCATTTATGGCCAATGCCCCCACGCGCAGCGTCCACGCGCTTCGGACACGCCGAAGGTGCGCCAAAGGTAAGCCCGTCTACGCCCGTCCGCGCCTGGACCG
The DNA here is from genome assembly GCF_964261635.1 of Lissotriton helveticus. NCBI lineage: Eukaryota > Metazoa > Chordata > Amphibia > Caudata > Salamandridae > Lissotriton > Lissotriton helveticus. The sequence goes on from NC_136062.1 coordinate 383,891,406, forward strand.
CGCCCAGCGCCAGACCCCCCGCCCCTCGCGCTCCCCAGCCCCCCCGCATTACCTACGATGCCGCCGCCCTCCTAGCCCTTAACCCCGGTCGCGCCCCCAACTGCATCCAAGCCGCTCCAGGACGCACCCATGGATCGTTCTCCTGCCTCTCCTGCAAATTCAGCGGCACCGTCAACGTCCCCGCTCCGACCACACCACAGATTCCCGACCCCAACCACCTAGAATGCATCCTTCTCAACACCCGCTCGGTCCACAGACACGCCATTGACCTTTGGAACCTACTAGACACCATCTCTCCAGACGTCGCCTTCCTAACGGAAACATGGATGAACGCCTCCTCCGCACCCGACATCGCCATCGCTATCCCTGACGACTATAAGATTACACGCAAAGACCGCACCGACCAAACAGGAGGAGGAATCGCTATCGTCCACAAGAAATCAATCCGCATCTCAACCAGCTCTGACGCCAACCTCGCCAACTCCGAACACCTCCACTTCCAGATCCACATCGACCCCAAGACCACACTCAGAGGCACCCTCCTCTACAGACCACCAGGACCACGCGCAAAATTCAGTGAAGACATCACGGACTTCATCACTCCACACGCGCTCCCCTCCAAAGAATACATCCTCCTGGGAGATCTGAACTTCCACCTTGAGAAGATCAACGACCACAACACCGCCACCCTCTTAGACAACCTCGCCAACCTCGGACTTAAACAACTGGTCACCTCCCCCACCCACATCGCAGGTCACACACTCGACCCCATCTTCACCTCTAGCAACCATGTCTCTTTCAACCACACTACGGAGCTCCTCTGGACTGACCACAGCTGCGTCCACTTCACCTACAACAAGCCGAAACCCATCATCCACCTCCAACCAACTCTACAAAGAAACTGGAACAAAATCACCACGGAACAGATCTCCTCATCGCTCCTTCAAACCTCCCCAGCCCTCTCTTCTAACGCCAACGAGGCCGCCTCCAACCTCACCCTTTGGTTATCCAACACCGCAAACACCTTAGCACCACTGAAAAAACGCCAACACAAAAGCAAGAAGGCCTCATGGTTCAACGAGGACCTCAAGAAATCCAAGAAACTATGCCGCTCCCTTGAAAAGGCCTGGAAAAAAGACTCATCCACCAGCAACAAAGTCACCTTCAAAAACGCCATCCGTACTCACCACCAACTGATCCGAAAAGCCAAAAAAACAGCATTCAAGGATCGACTCGACAACAACGCCCACAACAGCAAGGAACTTTTCAACATCGTCAAGGAATTCTCCAACCCCTCGGCCAACTCCAACGACATCACCCCCTCTCAAACCCTCTGCGACTCCCTAGCCTCTTTTTTCCACAACAAGATTGCTGACATCCACAACAGCTTTGACAACCAACCCGGAAGCCAACCCACCCCACCATCAGCTGACTCTCTTCCCCCCGTTAACACCCTTAACGCCTGGAACCCAATCACCACTGAGGACACCATCCGCCTGATGAATTCCATCCACTCTGGATCCCCCACAGACCCATGCCCTCACCACATCTTCAACAAAGTAGACTCCGTCATAGCTCCGCACCTCCGAGACGTCATCAACTGCTCCTTCAACTCCGCTACCTTCCCAGAAGACTGGAAACACGCTGAACTCACCGCCCTTCTGAAAAAACCAACAGCAGACCCCACCGAACTCAAAAACTACCGCCCCATCTCACTTCTTCCATTCCCGGCCAAAGTCATCGAGAAAGCTGTCAACAACCAGCTCGCCGCCTTCCTCGAAGCCAACAAATCCCTCGACTCTTCACAATCTGGCTTCCGAGCAAAACACAGCACTGAGACCGCCCTCATCGCAGCAACAGACGACATTCGAACTCTACTGGACAATGGAGACACAGTCGCCCTCATCCTCCTCGACCTCTCTGCAGCCTTCGACACAGTCTGCCACAGCACCCTTTTACAGCGCCTCAGAAACATCGGAATCCAAGGAAAGGCACTGGAATGGATCACCTCGTTCCTCTCCGGAAGAACCCAGAGAGTCCGCCTCCCACCATTCAAGTCCGAGGCCTCTGAAATCATCTGCGGCGTACCACAAGGATCCTCACTTAGCCCCACCCTTTTCAACGTATACATGAGCCCCCTCGCGACCATCGCCCGCCAACACAACCTCAACATCATCTCTTACGCGGATGACACTCAACTGATCCTTTCTCTCACCAAGGACCCCAGCACCGCCAAAACTAACCTACACGAAGGAATGAAAGAAGTCGCCGAATGGATGAAACAAAGCCGTCTGAAACTGAACTCAGACAAAACAGAAGTCCTCATCTTAGGTAAATCCCCCTCTGCATGGGACGACTCCTGGTGGCCGGAAGCCCTCGGAAAAGCACCCATCCCGACAGACCACGCACGGAACCTTGGCGTCATCCTGGACTCTTCACTTTCAATGAACAAACAAGTCAGCGCCGTATCCTCATCCTGCTTCAACATCCTTCGCATGCTCAGAAAAACATTTCGCTGGATCCCCACCGAAACCAGGAAAACAGTCACCCATGCCCTGGTCACGAGCCGACTGGACTACGGAAACACCCTCTACGCAGGTACCACCGCCAAACTCCAGAAGAAACTACAACGAATCCAAAACGCCTCAGCCAGGCTCATACTAGACATCCCACGCAATGAACACATCTCTGGCCACCTTAAAGACCTCCACTGGCTACCCGTCAATAAGAGGATTACTTTCCGACTGCTTACCCACGCACACAAATCACTCTACGACATCGGACCAGATTGCCTCAACTCTCGACTGTCCTTCTACACCCCCTCCCGCCAACTCCGCTCTTCCAGCCAAGCACTCGCCACTGTCCCTCGCATCAACAAAACCACCATGGGAGGCAGATCCTTCTCATACCTGGCTGCCAAAACATGGAACTCACTCCCCGCTTACCTTCGCCTCACCCAGAATCACCTAGCGTTCAGAAAACAACTTAAAACGTGGGTATTTGACAAATAATCCCCCTCCCTAAGGATATCTAGCCCCCCTCCCCTCCCCAAGCGCCTTGAAACCCTCCGGGTATGTAGTGCGCTATATAAATTTTATGACTTGACTTGACTTGACTTGACCCTACGAGACTAATACAAAAACCTATATAATTTGGAAACATATCGAGAGACACACTGACGAGCATACATTCCCATCTCTGTCACACATTGAGTTACATATTCAAAGTCTTGTAGCTGTATTTAAATAATGGGAAATTCATTGAGTAGTTAGACTCCTAAAATTTTTATTGGGTATATCAGAAGTTTCACAGCAGGTGTTTGGCGACCCTATTTTCCACAGTGTGTATTCCTTGTGGGCTTTATTTGAGAAATATAAGAACTGCAGAACAAGAAAACAAGTTACACATGTAAAGAGCCCAAGAACCGACCACCGATCTCAACTGTCTTGCCTGACTGTTCCTCGTCTGTCACTCTCTCAACACTCTAGAACTACCCATTGTTATCCACAGCGTCACCTACTTATACCAACTACACCATAAGGCACCACATAGACGATCAGTTTCCCTGTAAAACAATATACAGAAAACGTAAAATAAAATCATCCCTCAATGTTTTTGCGTTTAAAAACAGAGGTTGAATGAATACGACATACTCACATGTATCAGTATTCTGTGCACTTCATTATATCTATGACAATGTTCCACGAGCTTGTATTTGTGATTTTTTTTTAAATGGCGTTTCTTGCATGAAAACAGAAAATTAATTTAAGGAAATAGTGTCATCATATTGATGTACAGCACTGCGCAGTAAATTAATGTATTTATTGTATAGTTAAAATCATTACAATTGTATCAGTGTGTTCAAACGTTTAATGTGGACTAACAACAGCATACACAAAGATTGTCCTCTATAGCTCATAAAAATTGGCAATTTCCTAAATGATAAATAATTCAATCTTATTGCTTTATTAACCTTCCTGCTTCCTCAAATTTGTTTGAGAATGCACCATTTGTCCACTCTTTTTTCAAAATTTTCCCCCCAAATTCCCCATAGGTTGTTGAGGCTCACTCGCCGCAGTGCAGTATACAGATCATTTTCCGCCTCACCACATTCAAATGTCAACAGCCACCATTGGTAAAATGATAATAAACCAACAGTAGTATCAGTGTGAACAACTAACGAAGGAGGGAAAAATAGGTAAATGGAGTCAGAAATGCAATGTACGGTTCTAACACTTTCCAACTCAATGGTGCTAATGTTATTGACCTGCGTGGCTCTGCGTATACTTGCCTCACTTCTGCCTCGCAATCAGCTACCTTAATGTACCTCTAAACGTTATCGCATAACATGTAAAGCGCTCTGATTCCTTCGGGTCTAGCTGGCGCTAAATAAAACTCAAAATAATAATAAAAAAATGAGACATGCTCAACATTTTGCAGCCTTCTGTAACAAAATGGATGTTCTACAAGGAGTCCCCCTTCTTTGCATTGGAAGGTCACCACATTATGGGGCCGATTCCAATGTCGGATGGACTCGGGTACGTCCGACTTTGGTCAGGAGCAGTAACCCACCGACCTGCTGTCGTGGGTTATGGCCCTGCTAATACGATGCGACCGAACAGGGTTCGGTCGCACTCTTATCGTATACTTCACAATGCAGGCATGCATTCCGAGCGGAATGCATGCCTGCATTGAGAACAGCAGGGTGCAGTTCATCCCTGCAACCTGTGGCCGGCACCCCAAGGTGCCTGCCACCGGGTGCAGGGATCCACGAAGAGGCACCATAGGTGCCCCCAGACTGCCATTCGGCCGCCTTGCACCCCTAAGGGCCCTGCTGGGGGCCCCCAAAGAGAGTTTCCGACTGCCTTTTCGTACCAGACAGACCGGCATGATTAGGCTGTCAAAAACTGCCGTTGTACTCCCTCGGTCGTAAAGAGGTGATTAGGGGAGTACTGAAGGATTGGCCATCCGGAAATACGAGTCGGATTCCATTCCGACCGAGCCCATCGGAATGGCTTGATCGGAATGGAATCCGGCCAGCACTAACTGATTCGGTCGGAAGGGCTCCGAACATGGTTCGTAGCCCTTCCGACCCAAATCGGAATCGGCCCCTATGTGTACCATCAGAAATGCTTATCTCTGATGTGTTTTCAATATATTCACACTCAACCTATCTCTCAGATACCTAACTGGGTTCCAGTGGCATAACAAAAGCCCCCGCAGCCCCAGCGGTGCGGTAGGGCCTGAGCTCTGGGAGGCCCTCTCTGGAACTGGCAGGTCCCTGGCCTGAGAGCGCCAGACTGTGTTCAGAGTGTGGGGGCCCCCAGCATGTACTTTGCAGGGGGGTCCCCTCTAGTTTCGTTACGCCACTGCACACCTCTCCTAGAAAAGGCTGTGATCATGTGATCAACTCATACTTGGTGAACACCCCCGCCTCAGACCTTAGAACTCAGCTACTATTACCACCTTTAGTGGAACACTACAAGTGTGGGCACTCTAAGGCGTGTGACCAGACTGTTGAGCAGGAGGACATTTGCCACCCAGGGAAACACTTCACACTGAAACAACACACCAACTGCAATACGAAATATGTTATTTATATTTTCAAGTGCCCTTCTAGCAATGCTTGTACACCCACTGTTGATCAGCTTAGCTCTCTCCCTGGTATGTAACAATCTTTAATTGACAACCAAAGTTTGGAAAAAGAAGGGAATCAACAACATAGTTGACGCACAATGTTCTTCTACCATCTCTAAAATTGAGCAGTAGTCTGATTCTTGCCACAGGTTACCAAATCTGGCACTGACCTAGAGCTGGTTCCTACACCCCTGACTCGGAGAGAGGAAGAAAAAAAAAAAAAGGTTGAAGAAACATACAAAAGCGTATAGGAGTGTTGCCTTCAGGAATAGCCTTCCTCATGATAGATCAAGTATGGCAGATAAAATTTACGTAATCTTTTCTCGCACACGTTGAGCAAGCAAGCAGGATAACACTTCTCATGAAAACCAAGACTGTTGTCTCAATTTAGTTTTATCTGTAGTAGTGCAATCACAATTAAGGCTGGGAGTGACTGCAGCTCAGGAGCCATCCAGTTTCAGGACACTGGGTGACAGTTTTGTAGCTCAACTAGTACACAAGTGGCCCCTCAAGGGTAGAATTGAATATAGCACCGTCCAAACTTGGGATGGCAAATGAGAATTTCCAACAGTGCCCAGAAGCCCAGCAGATGGATTCAGCGATTAACATAAGTGTAAGCTCACTCATTGCCCCACGTAGTTCAAAGTAGTTCAGCCAGAGCTCCTGCTCTGGTATAGGCATCTATCATTCCATAACTAATGCCAACCACCTTGCCTGCTCCAACCACCCCTTTTTACATTCAGTCATGTCAGACCCAAACACACGTGCATTGCAGTCCACAGCTGAGTCTGCACACAAGTTCTGGCTTCTTCTTTACTCACCCCACTGACACTTTTGGAAAGACCGGCAGGCTCAGCATTCTGGTTTCCCTGGGTTTTCTAGTGCATCACTATTTTTCACGCCGGGTATAGAACAAGGGGCACACATGACTTTTTAAATACAAGCAACATTTTGCTTATATTATCCCATATCTATCAAATAGGAGGCTAAACCTCGGAAGATATAATAATCATACACTTTCGCCTATGCCAAAACTCCCCTGGGTCTGAGGATACTGGAGTTATATGGAAGTTAGCGTTAATAGCGGAGTCAGTCAATAAGACGAAATCGGTCTTCTAAGCATGGGGTATACGCGTTCACATAAATAGAGTCAACCTGGGGAAATATACAGATATTAAGACTAGACAACCCTACGCGACGCAATATGAGCCATGGGCAGTCCACCACCCAATTTTAAAGGGAGCCCTGGGCCCCGTTAACTCCTGTACTAGCTGTTAATGGTACGATGCCTGCCACATTTCGGAAGGGAAATTTCCGAGACTATTAGTTGCCCTCTCCTGCAGAAAAAAAGTAAATTGTAGACTAGAACTAGTTACCGGCAGCATTGGTCTCATCAAACCGTCAATACTCTTTACCAGGTTTATATACGTCCTGAGTTAGACCGAGACTCTGCCTCGTATTCACTCAAAATCATCTACTGGAATATTGCTCGACTGACTAGACTGCAAAGAATCCCAGCCAGTGCCTCATTTATTTTTTTATAATGGAACATTGCTTGCCTTCTAGAAACGTGGGCATTGTACTCAATTCCCTTTACATTTTATGCTGAATTTGCCACAACAGCGACTCTCAGTAGATCCAATGGCAGACCCTCCTGTGGCCTGGTCATTTTTATGTCTACAGTAGTCAAGGCCAGGGACAAGACAACGTCAAGGTCCCTGTAATTCCTTCCAGGCACACTTCATGAGTGAAGTATCGCGAAAACTAAAATCGACCTAGTCCTAATACACGTTTACTCCCTACCTTGCGATATACCATAGGTGTCATCCTTGAACCCAATAATCTAACTTTTACGTCACACCTGTTGCAAATTTGATCAGATCATTTAGCTTCTCTCTGATATCATATGCCGATGAGGCATAGATCATTGTTTCAATATCCAGTGATATGCTTGCAACAAGAGCGATATTTCACTAATGCATGGATGAGGTTGGAAGATGAATGGAACAAAACCATCTGAAATTAAATTCATGGAGGACCAAGGTTCTGCTGTTTGCAAACAAGCCTACCTTTTAGTCCCCCATCTGCTGGCCACCGAATCTGGGAATCATCCTGACTCTGTCCATGTAGGTCAGAAATCGTGGCATCCTATTCTACGATAAACTAAATTTTGGAGCAAAGGTGAGTGCGCGCACTACCTCCACCTTCAAAATCGTAAGAACAACTAAAATATACCTTCCCTTCATTCCACATGTACTCCCAAAAAAATGTGGTTATTTCCTTAGTCCTATCAAAAATCGATTACTGCAATGCCCTTTATCTCAACGTGCAACAAAGACTGCTAAGAAAACTACAGACACTGCAAAGTGAAGCGGCCCAGATGCTGCTTGGGATTTCAAAGTACCAGTAAGCCTCCTGGGCCCCAGACAAACTTCATTGGCTCCCCACAAAAAAATACATCATCTTCAAGGCCCTCTGAATTGCCCACAAGCCCTTCCATGTTGTTGGACCTGAATACTAAAAAAAGACATTCAATGGTATACCTATGCACTATGCTCAGTCAGCCTTAAAATGTCATCATTCCCCGGTGCAAGCTGGTAACATGGGGTGGCAGGAGCATCATTGCTTTCACCTCTAAACTGAGGAGAGGGTTTGGAAAAGGTGGGCACACCTCCCTTCCTCACTTGGGTTTTTCTGCCGATTCTCCCACCCAAAGTAGGGGTCAGGACCGGCAGGAGCCAGTTGCTAGAAGCAGCAAAGGGCTGGGGTAGCTCACAAAAGCGGCAATCCTTTGTAGCTTCTCCTTCGTGGACCCTGCTCATCCTGAGGGAGGAGGCTTGGCACCTCTTCCCAGGATGTGCGTTGTTTCAGACCTCCAAGAGCAGCAGGCTCTCGACCCAGGGGCAGAGAAACATGTCTGGTGGTAGCAGCTGGGGAGCAGCCACTCAGCCTGGACTCTAGTGTTAAACCATTCAAGGGGCATCTCTTAGATGCCATGTGTGTGCATTTTTATCTCCTACACTGGCATCAGTGTGGGTTTAATGGGCTGAGAAGTTTTATACCAAACTTCTCAGTTTTCAGTAAAGTCATTATGATGCTGTGGAGTACGAATTGATAACATCCCAACACTATAAACTCTCAATGTCAAAAAATTGGTTTAGACACTGTAGGGGTACAGGGCTCATGCACCTGCACCATCACAACTGGTATAGTGCCCCCAGCTAGAAGGGTGGCTGACCTATGCCAGGGCACTGGATTTGTGGCATGGCATACAGGGATGTGTGCCGTGTAGATACTTCACTTTGTTCTGCAACAAAACATGCAGCCTTCAATGGCAGTGTGTGTGTGTAATGGTACAGGGCCTCGAAGGGTGGCACAATTCCCTGGTCACAGTGCCCTTGGTACTTATGGTACTATTAACAAGGGACTGACATGTGGCCAAAGTGTGCCAATTGGGTTTTGTCTCAATGCAGCTTAGGGAAAGAATATAGGCTCTGGGTTTTTGGTTGGCAGGAACCCATGGCACAGTCAAAGTACATAAACGGTTTGGCAAAAAGTGGGCGCAACTATGCAAAATAAGAGCACTTTCTAACAGTCACCCTGTGGCCAAAAGTTATCCAATTACTGTTAAACAAAGTGAGCTTGGGTAGTTGTTCAATTTCTCATATACCAGCTAGTGTAATGGATAGAAAATGTTTCACTGCTGAATTAATCTACCTTAAAAGGAAAGTAGACAGGCACAGAAAACTCGCACACAGCAAGGGAACAAATCCATTGCTCCAAGCTCAAACCAGTTGTCAGCAAATGGAATATAGAAGGAACATATGGGAAGCAAAACAGAAACATGTGGACCCAAATGATTGGTCTTGTTTAAGATCTCAAAAGCTAAAGATTATAGCACATTTTGGAACTTTATTAAAAAACTTGATGAAAGTTGCAGCCTAGTGGTTGAAAATGGAGTCGGTTCTGAAATCTCATAACACAATTATATGTTGATTTGGAGCTTAGAGCATCACCCCAGGGAAGCTCCATTAAAAGATTTGGAACCGGAACAAGATTGTGTTGTCAGATAAGTTTATTGCAGCCAACCAGGAGGAAAATCAACAGCCAACATGTTAGCTATGTTCTGGAGCCTGGACGCACGCTCCAGAACACCAAGAACATTCTTGGGCTGCAACTAAATCATTAGATCAAAACATAACATCTCCCGCCGCCAATAAACCAACATTCCTAACACAAAACCGAAAATAATAAACACAAATAAATACATTTAAAAACACTCAAAATCAATTTTCCAAACACTGACTGATACAACCAAAAATGTGATTAAGTGACGTACAACAATTGAAAGAATATAACAGTTAACGTCATAAGATGAAATGTGAGTTAAAATGATTGTCACATAAATGAGAATTAAATACAAATGTGAGAAATAATATCACAAAATCATCAAGCCTTTTTGGAGTTTTAATTTCAAAGCAATCTCTAAAGGTTCTAGATGTGTTTTTCTTACCCACACCGGCTCTGGATGCATTAAACATTTATTAACCATTCAGCATTTCCATACATGAACCCAATCATCTCTCACATAATCACTATCCTTAGCAGCCACACCCTCCAACATCACTAAAGTGCATTCCACTCCTTTAGACATAAATGCCCTGGCCCTACGGCCCCTCATATATTCATATGGTGATTTTCCAGTTACAAAGTGAGGCGTGGTACGGGAAGACCACAACAGCTTCCACTTTGCCACCTTCCAATCCTCCCCTCCAGCCAAAGCCAGTTGAAATACCTCCTTCAACATTCAGTTACACCTCAAGACTATTGCTTTGGGCATACTACATTGATGACAGAACATGCTCTACACCTTGCTCTAGAAAAAATCCTTTAATTAGCTGGGAAAAAAATGGACGCCATTATCAGAAACCAGTACTGCCGGTAATCCTTCTCCCATGAACTCTTTCAAAAACACAATCATAGTTTCTGCAGTAACTTCCCTAGTAATTTTTACTTCAGACCGACGTCAAAAAGAGTCAGTTAGGGGCTACTTTCCAACACATGTAATGGACCCGTAATGTCAATCCTTATTTTCTTCCGTCTGACTTGTCCAATTCCACTGGATCGTAGCTTACAGGTTTCTGAGATTTGTCACTCCATGCACAGACAACAAACACACACACACCCTAATGTTACTCTTCACATTGTGATCTAACACGGGCTACCAATACTCTACCCTTACAATTCTCATTGTAGCACTCATTTCTGTGTGTCCATCACGTGCCAGTTTAACTATTCTTTCCCTTAGTACTGAAGGTACAACCAGTAAATCACCTCTCATCAACACTCTATTAATAATCGCTAATTTTGGACTAACCTGTCGGAAAGACTCTGCATCAAAAAATGCACTCCCCTTTCATTGGCCAGCCGTCACAGAGATATTTTCCAATTTCACTGAACACACTGTATTCTTTCATGGCATCCAACCACTCTTCATGAGATATTCTGCCTTCAGTTATAACATTCACCGCCGCCACCAACCAATCTTCTTCCTCACACAATACATCAGACACAGCCCTTGAAGTCATTCTCAATAGTCAGCCAACAAATTTTTTCATGTGGAAATTGCATTCTAACATTCTCATAGTCCATTTTACAAGTCTCGGAGATGCTCTCCTCCGTCTACTTGTTGCGAACACCTCTATTAATTGTTCTGTCCTTACAGTAAAATTAGTACGAAACACATACGTTCTGAAATTATGGACTACCCATCACACAGCCAAAGCTTCACGCTCTATGGTGCAGTAATTTTTCTCTGAAACCAGCAAAGGAATTGAGGCATAAGGAATTGTTACAGCTATACCATTTCTTCTTTGTAATAGCCCAGCACCCAAACACACAAAGCTGGCATCGGTCTTTACTACAATCGGATCATAGTTGTCAAAAAGTTTCAGTGCTAGCACTATGGCAATGTTTGTTTTTAAATTCTAAAACTCATTTTCACAATTCTCACACCAAACAAATTGTACATTTCTGACCATGAGTCCAAGCATGTGAATGGTCTTGTCTGCAAACATAGGTACAAAATGGGAGTAATATTCAGCCAGTTCTACAAATTACCGTAACTGGTCCTTACTAGTTGGAGACGGAGCTTCCTACATAGCAGAAACCAGTTTCATTTAGGAGCTATTCCATCTCTACCGATCCAGTGCCCTAAATAGTCATTTCTTTTCACCTTAAACCTGCAATTCTCTTTTTGGATTGTTCACCCACTCTCCAGCAGATTTTTTTCTCTCAATGTTTCTTCATGTTCTATTTCATAATTTCCAAATATTAAGACGTCATCTTGAAAGTATGTCACTCTAGGCGTGTCGTACAGTAGATGGTGCATAGCCCTTTGAAACACAGCAGCTGCCAAGGCGAAACTAAAAGGCATACATTTATATCTGAATGCCCCTACCGGATTGACAAACTAGGCTAATGGCCTCGACTTGGGATGCAACGCAATCTAGTGGTTAGCCAAAGAGGGATCTAAAGTTGAAATACCTTTGAACCCTTGATGGTGCTTAACATCACACTTATGTTTGAAAGAGGATGCCTGTCCAGCCAGATTGCCGCATTGAGATCCCTTGAGTCCACACACAACCTAATGTCACCATTGCCCTTCTTAGGCATCACCTCAGAAGCCAACCACTCTGACGATTCGATTTCTTAATTTGTACCACTCACACATAGCCTGCGGAGTTCTGGATGTAAAGGTTCCCCTCATCACTAGTGGTACCCCTCGTGGTTTATGAGTCAAAGGAGACACATCATCCCTCAACACTATCTTATGCATAAACCCTTTGAGAGTCCCTAGCTATTCCTTAAACACTTCCAGATACTCCGAGATGTGAAACTCTCCTGCTTCAACCGCACACACTCCGGTCTGTGACCCCAGCACCTGATCAGGATCCAGGTAAATCCCTAAGTGCCTTTGCTGAGGCCACACCAACAGACAGGAACCCTCATTGGCAAAATACATTTTAGATGACAGCACCCTCTGCTCTAACTCAAGTTGAGCTGCAATAAAACCCAGTAATTTGATAGGTTTGTTTCCATAGACCATCAACCTCACATCAGGAATCCTCAGACCATGTGGAAAATATTTTAAATATTCCTCTCCAATAAGGGTGTACATAGCACCTGAGTCTGCTATCATTCTCACCATAACACAATCAATACGGATGTTGTAAAATGGATCGTCCTCACTAACGTTCCCAATTTGTTGAATCTCCAAGATTACATCCTGTTCTACATCATCATTCTTTGTTCCTTCTATCACATTCACCAAAGATTTTCTATATTCATACTCCGTTTTTCCTCTTCACATTCTTACGAAATGCCATTTACATCTGCACTTCCTGCATACTTGTACCGCGGCTTGACACATCTAATGAGTAGCTACATGACCTGGGCAGCCACACTTGTAGCACACCACATTTTTCTTATATCCTACTCTTTTGCTACAACTGTCCACTTCTATCCTTGGTTTGGATGTCTCTTTCTGGACTGCTACAACCTATTCTTCAGATTTTAACTCCTTCAATCCTTCATCTGTTAACTCCACTGTTTTCATTAAGTCAATAGCCATTCGAAGAGTTAACCTATCAGTGTTTGACAATCTTCTTGTATCTTCATGTTCTCTACTTTCAACACTACTTGATCTCTTAACATCTCATCGTGAAAGCCCTTATAATTACAAGTTGCTGAGAGCGATCTCAAACTTGCAACATAGCTCTCTTCCGATTCACTAGTCAACTGACTTCTTTTCAAAAACCTGAACCTCTACACCACTAAGTTCACCTTTCTGAAATTTCTTCATGGCAGTTTCATTTCATTTTCTTCATCACTGTCCTCTTTGTCTTCATCTACTACCACAGATAAGTTTGGCAAATGCTTCAGATATTTGTCTACCTTCTGCTACCAAGCAATGTTTTAGCAGTGCTAACTTACTAGCCATAGTCCAGATGTCACCCAAATAAACAGCTACACACTGGTAATACAACTACAGGCATGCGCAACTCTGAGGATCTGGTAACGTGCTAAATAGATAGTTCACAAGTGCAATTCCTCTGTCAGAACAGATGGTGGCATTTCCTTGCTTGCTAGGAGACGCGTTGATTCCAAAACTGACGCACACTTCCTTAGTTGAAAACATGCGGTGACGCTTCAGCTATTGTCCCACTTGTACTATTTGTGTTAATTTCTTCAGCTAACCTGAAAGCTTCAACCGAGAGTAATATCTGCCTTAGGAAGCAGGCCCTCACCTTTGACTTCGACCCGGAGTGGGACTGGCGATGGGACGTCTGGAGTATACATAAACAAAGAGATTCTATCAATGTGTAGTGATTTTAAATTTTTTATATTTATTTTTGTGGGTGGTGAAAAAATTAACTCTCTCTTAGGGTGGTAAAGATGAGAGCACAATGTGCTTGTTAAAATACCCCTCACACACTAAAAAAATCCATTAGTGTCATGCTTCATCATTGGGGTCTTCCCGTCCCTCTACGGGGCGGGGCGTGCTACGACCTGACGAACTACGCGGGAGCACTAGTATGGTGACAAGGCTATGTGACAGTGCAAGGTGAGTGGTGTCAGTGAAGTGTAGGGACCTAGTAATGTGTGGGAATTAAAAAAAGCTAAAAATCCTCTGGCTAGTGGGAAAAAAAACAATTTATTCACTTCCCTAGCTGGGGACGTTAAGAAGGGGGTTTTGAGGTAGAGCAATTAGCTACTACCTGGTCTACATGTTTCGTAAGCAGTCCCCTACTGCTTACTCATCAGGACCTTCTAATGGCCCCTACTAGAATAAAGCTCAGTTGCTAAGTATGATAAGCCTATAGTCCTAAAAACTATCAGTAAAAATCCACTGTTAGTTTTAGCTTCAGGGCATGAGCTGGCCCCAGGGAAGCAAAAATATCAAAAAAGATGACCTGAATATGGTCTCTGTAAAGAAAAAAGGGAGAGAAAAGCACAAATTTTTACAATTGTAACTATAATTTGTCTTTAGGCACACCTTATTATTAGCGCCACAAGTCCCACTTGTCATTTTTATTTGCCCGTTTAATAAAGAATATACTTAAGACTTTATGGACAGAGTGATGATTCAATCTGCCATCCCCTGAATGTTCGTTTTTTGCCCGAACATTGTGTTGCCCCACATAATTAGGGCAGGTTTCATCTCAACACACGCACACTCATAACTCGATGCACACATCGGCACCACACAGGGATTAAAACGAGGGACCCGACTCTTTCGTATTTCAATACCAGTAATGGTGTTAGAATCAATCATTAAAATCCCCAATAGGCACACCCAAGTTGTTGGATAGATAGCGATACATACTGCTGTGGCGCATGTGGTATGCCCCATGAGCTGACAATCGGTAGGTAATCACCGCGGTGCTCTGAAAAAGAGAAACCACGCCTATTACTCACAATGTCCGCATAAGCATATTGCCTTACTTCTACCCGTACTGCCGCTCTGAAGAGTAATCGCGATTGACTTTGCCAAAGGTCTCTAAACACTTGGCCTACGAGACAGGGGCTAAGATGTATGCTGTGTGTGTTTTTGTGACGCTAAGAGCGTGGTTTCTCTTTTTCAGAGCGCCGCGGTGATTACCTACCGATTGCCAGCTCATGGGGCATACCACATGCGCCACAGCAGTATGTATCGCTATCCATCCAACAACTTGGGTGTGCCTATTGGGGATTTTAATGATTGATTCTAACACCATTACTGGTATTGAAATACGAAAGAGTCGGGTCCCTCGTTTTAATCCCGGTGTGGTGCCGATGTGTGCATCGAGTTATGAGTGTGCGTGTGTTGAGATGAAACCTGCCCTAATTATGTGGGGCAACACAATGTTCGGGCAAAAAACGAACATTCAGGGGATGGCAGATTGAATCATCACTCTGTCCATAAAGTCTTAAGTATATTCTTAATTAAACGGGCAAATAAAAATTTGTAATAAATTGTTTTTTTTCCACTAGCCAGAGGATTTTGAGCTTTTTTTAATTCCCACACATTACTAGGTCCCTACACTTCACTGACACCACTCACCTTGCACTGTCACATAGCCTTGTCACCATACTAGTGCTCCCGCGTAGTTCGTCAGGTCATAGCACGCCCCGCCCCGTAGAGGGACGGGAAGACCCCATGATGAAGCATGACACTAATGGATTTTTTTTAGTGTGTGAGGGGTATTTTAACAAGCACATTGTGCTCTCATCTTTACCACCCTAAGAGAGAGTTAATTTTTTCACCACCCACAAAAATAAATATTAAAAATTTAAAATCACTACACATTGATAGAATCTCTTTGTTTATGCATATCGAATTGGAGGGTGATTCTGTCAAATACCTCTTCACTTCCTCTATTGTTTTGGAATTACTGGCAGCGTGCAGCTGCGGAAGTCAACAAAAAGATTCAATTCTCCACACCACTTTGTGATTCTGCACTCCACGGTATCTAAAGCAGGGAAGATAGAGGGTTTCCGTTTTTTCTGGCATAAGAATGGCCGACCTGGGCCTCGCATTCACCGAGGATGAGATTTCTAATCTAATGGCCACTCTAGGGACTTTTGAAGGACTGAACTCTGGGTGCCCCTCCACAAAAAATAGTGACTGGGATGAACTGGAGGAACTGAGGAGAACCCAAATAAAAACTGCCATCCATGGGCTACTAATGTCCGAGTACTTGAAGGTCAATACAGCTCCAGCGGGTCTTGTAGTTCGGAACGAACCATTTATATTTCTTGAGGACAAAACTTTCAAAATTGATTGGTCCCAAATTTCGTGGAGATGTACACGAGATTGGATCGTTTTGATCATTAAGACGGCAAGCAGACTAGCAAGTGATTTAAAGGTGGAGATACAAGCAATAGAGATACGTCTCAAGAGCTATGAATCTCCAGCAAATCTAAAGAAATATCTTGATGAACTAAACAAAACATTGAATGACTTTGAAATAACTCTCAAAGAAAGTAAATATGAAAAACTCCAAAAAGACACCAGTAGGTGGAGTAAAGAGAAGATCTACCCCTACATAAAAGACAATTACAAACCATCGAGTGACAATGTTTCCAATGATGATTCATCAGATGCTGGATCTAACAGCTCCAATTCAAGTGGTAACAAAAGCCCCAGATATCAGGGCACACGAAGAAATTTTCGACGACCCAATCATCGTGGCATGCGGGGATGGAACAGCTACCCCCAGCCGATGATGTATCCCCCACAACAGTATGGCCCACCGCCCTTTCAACATCCTAATGGCCCTTTTCCACCATGGGGATTCCAACAAGACTATGGATATTGTGACAATTCGGCTCCTTTTTTAGGGGCACGCCGAGGACAGAACAAGGGGAGGAACCGGAGAGGCAACTCTGTACACTGAAACACCGAAGAAGAAGGAACACCGAGAATGTCAACCAGGAGCATGACAGGGGCATCGAAGAACCAGAAATTAGCCTAGTTGTAAACCTCACGGGCAGTGAGCTATCTGAGTCGCAGAAAAGAGTTCTAGAAAAAGGCTTAGGATATGTCCCTACTGCCAACATGGACAAATTCCACCTCTGTAAAGAAATCCAGGAATTTATAAGGAGACTGAAGCTGCAGGTCTTCTTTAAAGATAAGAAGGATAACTACGAACAAGGAGACACAGGACTCAAGCCACGATCTACCTTCACTCCCATGAACAACACACTCCCCATTGAACTCCTGACCTTCGAAAAGGCGGTCATGAAGGATCTCGAAGCCCTCGATCCAATGCAGAAACGAGTCTTCCAAAATGTTTCCAACGAAGAACGACAAGCGCTTCGTGAATTGAGTAACAACAGAGAAGTGGTCATAAAACCAGCGGATAAGGGGGGTGCAACTGTGCTACTGAACAGAGAACAATATGACAAGGAGTGCACGAGGTTACTACAAGATAAAAGAAACTATGAGATCAATCAATCAATCAATCATAGACATTTATAGAGCGCTCTACTTACCCGGAGGGTCTCAAGGCGCTAGGGGGGGGGGGTGCTGCTACTGCCCGAACAGCCAGGTCTTGAGCTTCTTCCTGAAGGCGAGGTGGTCTTGGGTCAGGCGCAGGTCGGTCGGGAGGGAGTTCCAGGTCTTGGCAGCCAGGTAGGAGAAGGACCTTCCTCCTGTTGTCGTTCTTCGGATGCGGGGGACGGCGGCGAGGGCGTGGCTGGCTGATCGGAGGTGTCGTTTGGGAGCGTAGAAGTTGATGCGGTTGTTGAGGTAGCTCGGGCCTTGATCGTGTAGGGCTTTGTGTGCGTGAGTGAGGAGACGGAAGGTGATTCTCTTGTTGACCGGGAGCCAGTGCAGGTCTCTTAGGTGTCCGGAGATGTGGCTGTGTCGTGGGATGTCGAGGATGAGTCTGGCCGAGGCGTAATGGATCCGTTGGAGTCTCTTCTGGAGCTTGGCGGTGGTTCCGGCGTAGAGGGCGTTGCCGTAGTCCAGTCGGCTGGTGACGAGGGCCTGGGTGACAGTCTTCCTGGTCTCGGTGGGGATCCACCGGAAGATTTTCCGTAGCTTGCGCAGGATGTTGAAGCACGACGAGGAGACTGCGTTGACTTACTTGGTCATGGAGAGGGAGGAGTCCAGGATGAAGCCCAGGTTGCGTGTGTGGTCTGTCGGTTTGGGTGCAGTTCCCAGGGCGGGGGGCCACCAGGAGTCGTCCCAGGCGGAGGGCGAGGATCCCAGGATGAGGACTTCCGTCTTGTCCGAGTTCAGCTTCAGATCCTATTGACAAACCCAACTGAGAGAATAACAATCAAAATCAAAACAATGGTAGAAGAGGCACTGTCCCATAATTGGATCTCTAACAAAGAAGGGGAGTTCCTATGTCAGAAGAACCCTAGAACCCCTTACTTATACATCTTACCAAAGATTCATAAGGACCTTGAGAACCCTCCGGGTAGACCCATCGTATCGGGGATCGGGTCGGTCCTCGAACCAGTCTCTAGATTTGCAGATGCATTTCTAAGACCCATGATACAAAGGACATCAACTTACCTTAGAGACACTAAGGATGTGCTTAATCTACTCGAGGAGGTGTCATTCGATCCAAACACACAGCTGTTAATCAGCTGTGATGTGGAAAGTCTGTATACCAGTTTGCCCCACAATGAAACTCTGGCAATAATCGAAGACGTCCTCTTCGCAGACGACTGGGAGTACCAAACCCCACGAAATGTGGTGATGGAGTGCTGCTCGTTGGCACTAAAGGAGAACTTTTTTGAACACAACGGTACCCTATACCTTCAAAAACATGGGACCAGCATGGGAAGCACATTTGCTCCAAGCATAGCTGGTCTCTATGTTCACCACCTTGAGGAAACAAGGATACGGAGTACCAGCAACCCATTCCGGCTAAAGATCTTGACCTGGAAGAGGTACATCGATGATATCCTTATCATCTGGGATGGAGATGATAAGCCGCTCAGCAGTTCCTTACGTGGCTCAACTACCAAGACGAGTTCCTAAAATTTACCAGTGTCACCACGAAAACCAATCTGGTATTTCTTGACCTGAACATTTTTCCCAAAAATGGCAGACTGATGACAGCAACACACTTTAAAAGCACCTCAAAGAACTGTCTTTTGATGTACCAAAGCTTCCATCCGAGACATCTGAGGGACAATCTACCCTACGGCCAGTTTCTGCGACTTCGTAGGATTTGTACCGCAATTGCCAATTTCAAATCACAGTCCAATGATCTACGGAAGAAGCTACAACGAGGAACTACCCTCTAAGGATCATCGATCAAGCGTACAAAAGAGCCAGGAACAACTGCAGAGAGAGCCTCCTGGAAGAGAAAGTAAAAAAAGTGGAAGTGCAGAGACCTATATGTGTCACCACATATAATACTAACTCAGATCAAGTAACCAAGATCATTAATAAGAATTGGAAGATTCTTAATAGCGGAGGTCTCGAAATTCCAAAACCCATGTTTTCACACAAAAGAGCACAGAGTGTGAGAGATATACTGGTACACACCAGACCCAAGGAAAACAAGGCCAATACCCAAGGTGACTCCAGCTTTGTACAAGGACACTACCCGTGCGGTGGATGTAAGGTATGCTGCCTCACCAAAAAGAGCAAAAAACTAACCTTCAACAATGGGACTACATGGGAGCAGAGAGGCTTCAGCAACTGCAACAGTTCCAATGTCGTCTATCTAATTACCTGTCCCTGTAATCTCGAGTACATTGGCATGACAAGCAGGGCTGTAAAGATAAGAATAGGTGAGCACAAAAGTACAATCAAATGTAAGAAGTCGAGTACAAAATTAACCAACCACTTCCTCGAAAGTGGGCATAAACCTGAGGACATAGCCTGGACAGTAATTGAACAGATTGACAACGAGAAATATCTACTGGAGAAAGAACAAAGATGGGTTTTCCGTGTCCAGTCTAATAAACATGGGTTGAATGATGAAATTCCGTGGGGTCAGCTGTAGATCATATATACCCACTCCCCATTGATAGGCACCCCTTCCCCCATGGGCTATTCACACAAACTCTGTTCACCCTCAAGAGCCCAGCGATGAAAAAAAGTCTGCTATTTGATCACACCATCGTCAATGAAACTATAAAGTTAAATGAGCATTTTGCATATTTGTAACACTGCTGCTAGGCCCATCTAACCTAAAGAGTTAAGTCTGCAATACCTGATATACTTATAAATATATCCCTTTAACATATTTGTAGAATTACTCAGCCCCTTGAGAATATCCGCCACTGACAGTCTTCATACTTTAGACACTGGCAGAATTCTTTAGCGTTCCTGTAACATAGTCTGGGCACAAGCCTCTCGAACCATCAACAGGGGCAACCCAGACTTCATAACAGCCCGTTTTATTCTTTCACTGGTTCTAGTGCGAGTCATTAAACAGAATCAGCACCAAGGTCCGGTAAAGATAATTAACAAGAAGGACTAACAAGCATATATGATAAGATTACGTCTTTTTAAAAATGTTTGGGCCGATAGTTTTTGACAATGTAGTAGATACGGAAGAAAGACTTCCGTAAAAGCACATCCTTGTTCCATCGACGGCGGCCATCTTAGGTTAGCGCGCTAGTCTTGCAAGTAGACTTCTAACGCGACACCGGCGCTCAGTGGAGCTTATATGATCACTCTACTCCAGACGCGATTACTCTTCAGAGCGGCAGTACGGGTAGAAGTAAGGCAATATGCTTATGCGGACATTGTGAGTAATAGACTTTGCCAAAGGTCTCTAAACACTTGGCCTACGAGACAGGGGCTAAGATGTATGCTTTGTGTGTTTTTGTGACGCTAAGGGCGTGGTTTCTCTTTTTCAGAGCACCGCGGTGATTACCTACCGATTGCCAGCTCATGGGGCATACCACATGCGCCACAGCAGTATGTATCGCTATCTATCCAACAACTTGGGTGTGCCTATTGGGGATTTTAATGATTGATTCTAACACCATTACTGGTATTGAAATACGAAAGAGTCGGGTCCCTCGTTTTAATCCCTGTGTGGTGCCGATGTGTGCATCGAGTTATGAGTGTGCGTGTGTTGAGATGAAACCTGCCCTAATTATGTGGGGCAACACAATGTTCGGGCAAAAAACGAACATTCAGGGGATGGCAGATTGAATCATCACTCTGTCCATAAAGTCTTAAGTATATTCTTTATTAAACGGGCAAATAAAAATGACAAGTGGGACTTGTGGCGCTAATAATAAGGTGTGCCTAAAGACAAATTATAGTTACAATTGTAAAAATTTGTGCTTTTTTCTCCCTTTTTTTCCCATTTTCTTTACAGAGACCATATTCAGGTCATCTTTTTTGATATTTTTGCTTTCCTGGGGCCAGCTCATGCCCTGAAGCTAAAACAGTGGATTTTTACTGATAGTTTTTAGGACTATAGGCTTATCATACTTAGCAACTGAGCTTTATTCTAGTAGGGGCCATTAGAAGGTCCTGATGAGTAAGCAGTAGGGGACTGCTTACGAAACATGTAGACCAGGGAGTAGCTAATTGCTCTACCTCAAAACCCCCTTCTTAACGTCCCCAGCTAGGGAAGTGAATAAATTGTTTTTTTTCCACTAGCCAGAGGATTTTTAGCTTTTTTTAATTCCCACACATTACTAGGTCCCTACACTTCACTGACACCACTCACCTTGCACTGTCACATAGCCTTGTCACCATACTAGTGCTCCCGCGTAGTTCGTCAGGTCGTAGCACGCCCCGCCCCGTAGAGGGACGGGAAGACCCCAATGATGAAGCATGACACTAATGGATTTTTTTAGTGTGTGAGGGGTATTTTAACAAGCACATTGTGCTCTCATCTTTACCACCCTAAGAGAGAGTTAATTTTTTCACCACCCACAAAAATAAATATAAAAAATTTAAAATCACTACACATTGATAGAATCTCTTTGTTTATGCATATCGAATTGGAGGGTGATTCTGTCAAATACCTCTTCACTTCCTCTATTTTTTTGGAACGTCTGGAGTATAGGCATATAGAGCTTTGCCTTAGGCGTGTAGATTTTCAAATAGGTTCATATGCAGTTGTCATAGGCTTTGGAGTCTGGAAACTCAAGATTGTAGTGACTCGAGTGATGGGCCTGCATTTTGAGCCACTACACTTGTGCCCACTACAATTCTTATCATGGAAGGATACTTTTCTAGTTGCTATAATGGTCTTAAGGCATGTTAGTGTACTTTAAGCTCTTACTTTGCGAGAACCTTTCTTCCAAGTTCATAATGACAGGGTTGTTCTTAGGACCAACTCAGTGTTTCTTGCTACTGTGGTTTCCTCGTACCACCACAATCATACCATTGAAGTGCTGCTTTTATTTCAACAGCCACAAACGGTGGCAGAGAGGGACCTTCCTGCACTAGAAGTTAAATGGGTCCTCTTATATTATGTTGATAGGGCGACGTCCTTTTGGAAAACCCAATAACGCTTTGTGGCCTTCACCAAACCAGACAAAGGTCTTGCCCCTAGCAAATAAGACACAGCCAGATAACTTGATAGTATACCACTCCATACACGTGCACCAAACACTACTGTGTGTACATGTTAGCAAGGCAGCATGCACAGATGGGCAAAGCTTTGCTAAGAACTGGTTCAGTCCTCTCCTCTGCAACATCCTCAGGCTAGCCACTGATTACAGGATCACTGCTCTACAGTCTATGCAGACATGTGTATTTACAGCTGCCCATGCCACAAACAGAATAAGTTACCCTGTAAGCATCTTTTCGTAGCATGTAGTGCTGTAGAGTCACATGCGCCTCCTATACTCCCAGGAAACCTCTGGTTGTTGCAGACATTAATTTCTCTTTTTCATGGTCATCTATTCTTTTCTTTCATACGCTACATTTTCATCCTTACCCACTGTGTAGAAAACAACAGAACAATGGTACCAATGCTCGTACACATTACACATCATTAAAGGTGTCAATCTCCCTGTGACTGGAAAGACTACTTTGAAGAAAAACACGTTGCACATGTCCAAGCCCAACTCTAGATGGCAGGAGTATGTAGAGCATGCGTATCTGCAGCAACACTTGCCATGAACATATTGTTTCTTCCCAAATTAAATAAAGACAAAAATAACCCACCAGGCAGACCTACTGTATCATCCATAGGGTAATTGTTTCAAAAAGCATCAAAGTATGTTGATACATTTTTAGCACTTCCACTCAAGCAGTTAAAACCTTATATTAGAGACACAACTGACTTATGTCATCTTCAAAACATCTCATGGAATGAGAATTATTACTTGGTAACTATGGATGTTACAGTGTTATACACTAGTATTAAAAATAGCATGGGTAAAAGCGTGTTGAAATACTATATGTGAACAATGGGCCTAGAGGCAAACAGTGAGTTCAAAACCTATGGTCAAGAGGACGCAGTGGCATCTATAGCAATTTGACCACTTCATCAGTACCAATGTTCTCAAAGACTTGAAAAACAAACAAATATTTGAAACTCTTTTAGACAGTGAGTAACTCTGGATCCAAGTCGAAGAGCACGAAAAAAATGTTAATGCCATCAGAGCACTGGGTGGTGTTATGTAGATCTTTCTGCCGTTTAACACTAATAGTTGCAAGATCGCGCCCTCTCCAGTATTTGCTTTCTCTCCAGGCGATGGCTCGTACAGATTTCAGGGTTGGGTCCTAAACAGGCTGACATATCCAAAGCATAAAACCATTATGTACGACCATCACCTTAAACCATTTGACCTTTATGACTTAAGCTGCTGTATCCTATCACCAAATACGTTTATTAATCCTCTTGTCATGAAGAGGACCCTGGTGTAGTAGTTGTGCCAAAATGTTGTTAATTTACACCAGATTAGAAACTATATGCCTCCAATAGATGCCAAGGAAAACCTTTCACTAAACCACCCAGTCGTCTATTTTGTCAATATGTCATTGCACACATGAACAATTTAGTTTGGCCTTTAATTTTTCACTGTGTGATCACTATGACCATATTACATGATATAGTAGTTTTTCTGCTAAAGCACTTTGACAACTGAAAACCTTTTACATATACACTTTGAAGCTGCTTATTTTCTGGACTATCTACTGAAGGAATTATTTCTGCTGAATTACATTTAACTTATGTAACTGGTTTCTATAGCACTCATGTACCATGAGGTATAGCAGCGCTTTATTATATAACCCGAACAGGGATGCTTAGGTCTTCCATTGAATTACATTATGAGAGGGAGAACACAGTAGAAGGTGTGAGATTGTGGAAAAGGGTGGACCAGGAGGACTTCAAGGAAACAAAGAAGTGTGCAGAAAGAGAGCCCAGAAGAAGTAGAACTTGCAGGTAGTGGGAGAGGGAAATAGATAGAGCATCAAAGTATGAACAAGGAGAAGTACAAAGAATGGAAAAGGCGCCAGGTCGGGAAGATCGTGGCATGGGGTTAAGGAAGAAACGAATGGAGTGGGAATTAGTTGGACATCCACAATCAAGAGTCAGAAACAGACTGGAGAGGTGTGCTTTTTGATGCTTGCAGAACAGGAGGGTGCGTTCAGTCCCAAGAAGTGAAGAGTAGTTGCTTGTGAGAAGGGTTGGTGAGTGATGAGTTACAATGTGTAAATGTTATTGCTCAACGTCTTCTTTTCTGGCCTTAACCCTTAGAAAAAGTAGAGCCAGATTCGGCAGGCGCTCTTTTTCTCACAAGCCGCCACCCAATGGAACGCCCTTCCTCTACTTCTCTGTAAGGAATCCAACCGGCTAGCATTTCATTAACTTCTAAAAATGCACCTTTTTAAGAACTGTATTTTACTTATCTCTATTGTCCTTCTGTGTCCCGTCCGCAGCTCTGGGAGGCCTCAGGGTAGCCATCACTCTTTATAAATGTAATTTAATTTCACCAACCACTTCAATAACACTGATGTAAGGCCAAACACAGGGACTCTGCCAGCTTTCCAAAATCAGTTTACCATAATTAGAGAAGTAACCCACCCGTAACATGATTTTTTGTCTTGATGGAACCTCTACCTTTCCATAGATTCACCAACTTTTGAAATATCTCCATGCATCAGACTGCATTTGAACGTTTATTCTAAAACAGGTGTTAGGTGGTATTTTTTTCGAGTCTTGGAGACATCAAAGGTTTCGCGTATGATGTCAGTTCTGCTAATTGCTACTTTGTTTTTAAAAGTATGCAAAAAGTGATGGATGGAATGCTTGATTTAATTTCAGCTACTGGTTATTTCTCTGGG
Organism: Lissotriton helveticus; assembly: GCF_964261635.1. Lineage (NCBI taxonomy): Eukaryota > Metazoa > Chordata > Amphibia > Caudata > Salamandridae > Lissotriton > Lissotriton helveticus. Next base: position 383,916,829 of record NC_136062.1, read on the forward strand.
CCACAACTCAAGGCATCCTTATTTTGCACAGCATGCCACCACAGTATTTTCTTTGGTGCCTTCTGCATAGAGAGTGGACAGTGCAAGGGTCAAAATGGGGTGAGTGTTCCTCCAGCCTGTAAGGGTGAAGAGGAACAGCAACAGCAGTACACCTATTTGTGACAACAGAATGTCTGATGCAACCTTTCAGTACAAGACTGCCTGACGCACACTACCCTATCACCCAAGTACGTGCTGAACGTAGGATGCATACTAACTCACCCTGTAGGCAGCAGATATGGCAACCAAAACGCTGTTTTGAACAGAAAGTGGTTTGTACTATATGAATGCATGGGCTACCAAAGAAAGTCCTATCAAAAATGTTAAAACACAAAGATCCTAAGAACATTTTGGATGGTGGATGGTGAAGGGTTAGAATAGAAAGGTTCAAAGATATTAAGCCATCCACCATGCCCTGACTGAGCCTTTCCTTTGAAAAAATACAGAACACAAGATAGTCTACTCAAAAGCACTTTAGGTCTTCAGCAGGAACACCAAAAGAAAAGCACTTTGAAACTGTAGATGTAGGCAGATTAAGTAGCAGAATACCTATGGACTAGGACAGCCATATCCTCCGAGCGTTCATCCTTCAAGGGTGTGCCTCCGACATGCCCTTCAGTCACTATGCATGCAGAGCTAAGGTTTTCAGGTTGGGAGAGAAGGTCCATCTCAATTGTAGATTAACAGGAGAGGTGTAGCCAATCTACAGGGCCTTTGAGTACCAGGTCCTCCTCTCCTACCCAGAATCAGAGAACGGATGGGCACTGGGGAAAATGTGTTGATGGTGCAGTGCCAGCCAACCAACAGCAAAGCCTGGAAATAGAAACTTCCTCGAGCATAGCGACAGGTATTGCTGTCATGCAAGCATAAGTATCAATGTCTGGTATCCCCACTAGTACAACCCCTTACTGGTTGAGTTACCACGAGTGTGAAGAACCTTTCAACAGGCTTGATGTACTTCAGCTTACGAAACATTGCGATCATTTGTACAGCCTCGATACATGCCTTTTTTGTACCCGTTGAAATGGGGCATGTGTGGTGAACTTACTAAGAGGGAGAAACTATTGTCTAAGTTAGTCATCTTTTCCATACACTTGTACAGTGTTAAAAAAAAAATGGATCTCCAAGCGTAGATAAATATGGCACAATAATTAACAGAAGTCCAGATTGTGACATAAAATATTTTATACTTTGAGGTCGAAGCTAGTAGAAAGTCCAGTCCCGTGTGATGTTAAATCAGGCACATCAAGCTCTAGGTTTCTTCGACACAGTTAATCGATACAACTTATCCAATCGCAACATCTGTAAAATAAAATCAACTGAATTATTTTCCTTTATCTGTACAAGGCAGAAAAATATCCCTCTGACAGCGTAAAAAAAGTCCTTATACACAAGTTCCTAGTTTTTTACTGAAGTCCGTTGACTACATTAATCACTTTCCATGTTTCTGTTTCCTATCTTTATTCTTTTTGAACTTCTTCTGTTGCTTGGATCCGTCTTTTTCAAATTTTTCAAATTTTCTCTTTTTGTCGCTGAAAAGAGCAAGAGGTGTGCCATTAAAGAGGAGTATAATAAACAAGTGAAACAACCTTCCACAAACTGCTTTTTCAGGCAAATAGTAAATACCACGCAATACAAAAGATATAGTCCATTTTCTTTTCTTGTTATCAACAGCATCATTCTGAGAGATTATGAGCCATAGATTAAGGGCAACAAAGACCACACACCTGCAACTAGAAACGCTCAATGGTAATGTCCACCGATTCAAGACAAAGACCATGGCACCTATAAACATACTAAAACATTTGACACCTTCGCTGAGACACTATTTTTTGGTGAAATTTATTTCTGTAAAACAGTGGTCTATTTAGCAGATGAATTTGGTACTAAATAGAGGAACCTGTTAGGGATATACCCATGGATATGGACATGTATGATATACACAATTTAAATAAAACACAAGAGTCATTTCTTTAAGCTTTACTAGTAGGCAGTGAACTCGTTTCAAGTGTAGTAACGTTATAGACCTCTGAAGGATGAATGTCTGAGTGGGCCTTACTTGGATCTGAATCTGCAAACTACAAGTAGATATCTGAAAAAGGCACTGAGGCTCTGTGCTACAGTATGACATTCAAGCTTGAGAGCCCAAACCGGTTTTTTTTGTTTTGGTCTTTTTCGCGCACATGGCTGTTGCAAGGCATACTGTGACTTACCAAAAACAGAGGAACTGAAGGCCGCCCATTGTTTACCACTGGCTGCTTTCCTTATCACTAGTATTTATCTGCTTCTCATTTATGTCTTAGCCTGTCAATCATGCGTTTGTGCCTCCCATGGAGCATTGCGTCTTTACAATCTCAATGATCGGCTAGCATCATTGCTTGCTTTTCAAGTACTACATTTTTCCTATTGTGTGAAGCACTCCATTAGAGTGTGTCTGTTTTTGAGCCGTCTCCCTTGTATACATCTCTCACCCTGTTGCGCTCTGTTGCCCGAATGCTTCTCCCTGCTCTCCTCCATCTTGCACTCATCCATGCACTTCTGCCCACTGCTTCCTCCACCCATGCCCACTGTGTTGCTTTACCCCAAGCCCCTTGTTGCTTTCAAGTCCCCGCAAGCACACCATCTTCTGTTGCTTTGTGGTCTATTCACTCTCATAACAGATGCTGGGTAGCATGGCTAAAAAATGTTGACGACGTCAATAAGTCACAAAGGCAAGGCTTATTGGTTTTGCCAATGGTTGTTCTTTTTTTTACCTTTTTACGCTGATAATAGATGTATTCTGACCGGCTTTCTTCAGCACATCATTCCACTCCTCATCCTCGCCTCGGATCATATACCTAAAAACAGAAAGATAAATACTGAGTGGGAGAGCAGGGAGTTTGCCTCTACACTCCAAGAGAGCAACTTGCGGCACTCGCACTCGAGCAATCGCCACCTTCAAACAGCAACGTTCCTTATAGACGAGACGGCCAATGCCAGTGCCACAGCTGAACAAGCAAAGCTGGCACTGCTGGTGGCTGTGCGGGGCGAGGGAAGCATGCAGCTTGTGCTGCCAAAACCAACCTGGTTGCATGGGAGGGAAGGTAAAACTATACACCCTGTGATGTATGTGTGACAAGTGCCTACCTTCCACGTGCAGGGGGTGGTGGCGGTCAGTGGTTTGGGGCTAGCACACCGCTACTACATGCACTGTACCTATGGTGTGTGTGAGGAGGTCTACACTGTTCTTGCAGATGGTAACGTAGTACTTTATGTGGGGGAAGTCTGATCTCCAGATGTACACACTGCATGGGGTGTAAATGTGTAGTGTTTATACTGCTTATGTGTGAAGGATGCTTGCACTGTCACTAACCAATGTATTGGTAGTGAGTCGGCTGTAAATAACTTATAGCTGCTTTGTGTATACGGAAAGTGTGCCCTGCTACTACACATGGCTCAGTGAAAGGTCATATTGCCATCGCTTACACTATACACGTTGTCTTTGTGTTATGGAGGCGTGCAGCCAACCCATACATGTTGTGACGTGGGTGATGTATTTGCGCATACACAACAATGTTACTAACTGACTTCCACTGCTGTTCCCTGTTTCACCTCCTCATTTTGTGAGGGAAGCTGCATTGTTGCTGCTCATGCTCCACTTGCTGTGTGTGTAACAGTTACACAAAAACTACACACTACTGGTGTGTAAGTGCATCCAAGTGTTATATTAATCACTGGTAAAAAAAAAAGTAGCTTTCAATATGTACTGTAATCCTGCACAATCAAGATATAAAGTGAAAAACAATGTGCTGATAACCGGGAAAATATAACAAACCTACCTAAAATTAACACTATCCATTCTCAAGGGGGTACTAAGGTTATAGGTATTCAAACTATGCTCCTAATAGAATGATATTTGATGTAATTCCCACACATTTAGAACTCTGAAAAGCTGTTTCTTTCCTTCGATACCTTCTTCCTAAACTTTAAAAAAAGATTTGACCTAAAAAGCAACTCTTTGTATTGTTTCTTTATTCTTTGGCAGTTAATAAATGTGCTCCTTATCATAACATTTTCTATCCAAGATACGATTAACCCGTTACTTGCAAATCACTGAATAAAAGAAAGAAAAAAATACACAAAGAGTATTAGTTTCATCAAAGGGTAATCACTGAACTCTGCTCCGGCTGCTGAGCAATGCCAGAGTGGTTTCTTCGCATAAACAAAGTAAGCCTCAAATACGAACCTTTGTTACTTAAGTGGATGGTTACATGCGAGTATTAACAGGTACATCGGATCATTATGCGGCCTACCTGAATCTCTAAATTTCGCCTCTACTACTAACCTAGATATTTCTTTCAATGTCAGTTTTTTTTTTTTTTTTTTTGCACGACCTGCCTGTACCTCTACCTTTCGCTTATAATACCAACTTAGATATCTCTTGCGAAAGAGTCTGTTTCAATATTTAGCAGAATGGACCAACACCAACATATGTATTTTTTCAATATAATGAGGGCCAATTACTGCTGCAGTCATTGTGAGAATACCTAATTGTACCCTGAAGAGCTAATGAAAAATAAATAATTGTGTGTCTTATTCTTTTTTTTACCAAGAGAGAACAACACCTTGTTGCCTTTCTGAACTGAGCGGAATCCCAAATCACAGATTAAAGAAATGCGGTCCCAATGTCTTACAGCGGACAATAACAAATACATGTAGGTTGTCACTGGGTCTATGTCTGCATAGGCACTTATGTAACACTAGTGCAAAACTGTAAAAATTACGACCGAATCAGGGGTCGAGGTTCACAAGACAACCCTAGAGAAACCATGGATCAACTTACTTTCTGCAATGTTGCTTAGTACAGAGGTCTTATGAGAACTCCTTCCCATTGATACACTATATTCATACTTTTTTTTCACTAGTGCCACATGATGCTGCACAACTAAGGGCATCTTAGGGCTTCACTGGATATAAAGTATCAGATAAGGGAAATAAGGTATTCATAGAAGAAGCCACATGCTCTGGTGTAATATGACAGATTTTCACGCAGCCACGGACGCTTAGGACGCAGAGGGAAGGAAATGAACATACATATCAAAGGGAAAAAAACAACACACTTCCTTAAGGGCAGAGGTGAGCGGGCGGTAAGAAATCTGACAATGTGGCCCAAGTCTATTACTCTGAGACAAAGCAGTAGTGCTTGGTGAACTGTACTGATTGTCAAGTCGGTGCACTACAAATGACTTTATAAGTGCTGGGGTCTATCCCTTTCAGCTATTGGCCTTCTTTGCCCCGCCTCTCTCAGTCATTGGCTTGAGACTTTGTGTAACAGTCTTGGCTCACACTTGTGGAGTATTCATCAATGGTATTGACTGAGTGTATCCTTTCCCCTCCTCTCGAGTGTTAGCACTGAAGTATAACAGGGACTACTTTACAACTATCTCCCTCTCTCTGCTCTTGCTAGCTCCCTCCTACGTGTTTCACTCTAATCTGCAAACATTGCATGTGTTCACCCATTACAGCCAGACCTATAGGCTCAGCCAATGCTCAGTACTGGTTAGCAGTGTATCAGTTAACCTACACCTACAGCGCTCGTGAACAATTCCAAAGAACTGATGAGCAAAGATCATCCCTACCTCTCACCATGTAAGAACTCGCCTGCAAACAGGCAGCTTAACCAGTGACTACTTGCTCTCATTTATGCAAAACACCTAGTATTGTAGGATAATGATTGCCTCTCGACTAGTTGTAATGTGATTTGTGTAGGACACTTTTCTTGAGGTGTTTCAAATATCGAAGGCACAATATACAACTATTTTCTGTGTCATTCTTACCCAGGCACATTGGTATGAACCAGAAAGAGCTACCTCTCCGTAGAAAAGTGTATTGCAGAAGTTAATCTGATATTGTACTGGAAGAGGCCGGCCTTTATATTTGTAAGAAAAGAGTTGGCACCAGTAGATTGTACATTCATACATGCTGGAGTGTGAGGGCAGCAACCAGCACCCTATTTTGTCACCTGTGGCACTTAAAAAACTTTACACTTTTGTTTCTTAAGATAATATTTGTAAAAGAGCATCGTAGCTTTGTTGTATCTGATCTCTTCTCTAACAAATTTTCAGGAAATATGCCGGGCTTGGCTGCCCATATTTTGCTCCACCAGATTCTTGCTCTTTTCTTTACACTATAAGAGGCAGAAATGCATATACTTGCAAGGTTTACTGGGATTTACCAGTCTTAGGCGATCCTTATCTATGTCTCTTATATTTTTTGTTCCATACTTTCTTCTGTCTGTGGCCTGGGCACTACTAGTGTATTTCGTAGCCTTTGAATCTTTTTTAATAAAGTGTTCAATTCAACAACTGGAGCCACCATGCTGGTTATCTTTTCTTGGAAGGATGAAATTCTGCCCGTTAGGTGCAAACCACATCTGCCACCTGTTTATTTTCATAACATTCTATTAAAGTTAGAACTGGTTGATTATTTCAACAGCACATCAGTGTTTCTACATATCAGATAAACATTAAGTGACAAAACAAATTTAAAAAGTCGGTAGTAGAAGGAGCAGTCATATACCTACTGCATTTAAATTGCATGATCAGAAATATCATACAGCGAGTCGGTCGTATTCCACACTTTTCCATACGTTTTTCAATAAAGGGAGTAACCCTCAATGGATACCATGTTGCTTTAAAACATATCTCAATAGTTTTTTTGGTAAGACCAATGTTAACGTATCTAATCTAAAAATTCACAATTAACAATTCAAAAGGGGTCAAGTGCTTAAATGTGATCTTACTGAGTGAGGTCCATGCCCTTCAGTTTTGCAGTTTCTTGGTTGTGTTTATCCTGGAATTCCCTGGCAGCTTCCTCCTGGATAAGGGAGAGAATAATAAAAAGAAATCAGGACAACAAGGAAAGGATCCTTGACAGGGGATGGTATGAAGAGGAGATGGATAGACAGGACTAAGGATAGAAAGCACAATTTTACTTCTCTGTAACCATCAGTTTTCAGCTAATATTCAGCTCACATGTTTTGCACTCTATTTGTCTTGTGTTAAGTCGAGCATATTGCACATTGCTTTTTTCACCAGTCTTTTGTTTTGGCTTCAGGAAAGACTACCGATTGCTGTACTAATACTGAAATGCAGTCAACTTACCGCACATAAGACAAGTTTATATCAATACAAGAGCTGTATAAGAGAAAATAAGGTAAAAGCGATGGACACCGAGATAGGTTTGACTGCTGCAGTGAAACAGCCTGAAGGTGCAGAGAAGGTAGTATAGGGGGGTTGTATGATGGGGACGAAAGGGCACGATTGGACATTGTGTACTAATGGGTTGAATCTAACCAGAAGGACAAGTGGATCACCCAGCGAGTTCTTTTGTAGGGGCCTCGTAGCAAACAGTGGTCACTGAGGAGCATTCTGTGTGAAAATGTAATTTTCCATGGGAGTCATAGAGCCAGCAACACGCGTGCATTTCAATTGGGTAACAAAGTTTATTGCTGGTACGTCATTTTTCAGACACAGGAAAGTTGAGCAGGGAGGCCTTTTCAAGGAGTCTACAGGGTTTAAACTCAGACACAAAATGACACAGTAGATATGTAAATGGAAAACCAAGAGGTTCTAGTCTATTATGGAGCAGTGAAACAACTCTCAACATTTTTTTAGCTTTTACATCTCGTTATGCACTACAGAGGTGCTAGACAATAGAATACACTATAGCAAGTTTCAATGGGATCGCTCTTTTGGGGACAACCGGACAACTCAGTGTGTTTGATACCTTGTGGCTGAGTTTTCATAAAATGCTTACAATTCATTCAGCCACAAACAAGAGCCACACTGTAATAAAAATGACTAGTGAATGTTAAGGTGCCAAAACTTACATTTTCATTCCAGGGCACTACAAGGAAAGTGCTAGCCTTTGCTCAGTTATAGCACAGTTCAATTGGGAGCAGATAAAGGTCTCTCAGTTTTTTAAAGGAGGCCGATGCAACAATGGGTCGGCACCCAGAGTTACACCCCCTGCGGCTGCACAGTTTTAGGTAACCATGTCTCAAAAAGGGCCAGCTAGTCACTGCCAATGATTTTCAATGGAGGGGGCACCCGCAGAGCTGGAAGAACTCATCAGCTTCACTAGTGCCAACCTACAACTAGACTTTAAGGTTAGAGCCCAACTACCAGTTAAAACTCTGGAACCCTACCAGTCAGATTAGTTAGAGTTCAAACACTGCAACACTACTAGTCCGATAGAAACAGTGGGACCCTACTAGTCAGATACATACGAGTACCACTTCTGCAACATTTCCAGTGAGACAGATAATTACAACTCTTCTGTACCTGCAAAAATAGCAGCAGCCAAAAGGATATAAGGCAAACTGCAGGGCTGAAAGGTAAAATTACCTGAATGCCTTTGGCCTGATATGACAGATACAGATACTATGACAGTATGGGTCGGTTAGGGACAATGACGATAAACACAAATGCAGGCCAGCATAAGTGTCTCCAACCAGACATTAGCCCAAGGAGCATCTGTGACTCTAGCCAGTTGTGCTACAAGAATCTCTAAGTGACTTTGCAATTCTCTCTTTGACATCCATGGGATCTGTGGTCTACTGAGCCTAATGCAGGTTTTCTGCCTCCAGGGGTCCTATCTCCATCCTGAGCTGCCCAGCTCCTTCTCGCCTGCTCTCTCTCAGCAGAAATTATTCTCTAGGTTTAAAGGCTTATTCCCTCATCATTAAAAGGAGACAGTTAAAGTGAAAAGATAGTCCATATCAAATGTCTGCACTATACTCGAGAGCAGTTTTGTATTAGTTGGGACAGGAACATGCATTGCTGACTGGAGGCAGCCAGTATTTTTTCCACCTTGGAAATACCAGAGGGAAGACTAGCAAGCATGGGTGTGCTCCCTTTAAAATAAAAATCTTCCTCCAATTAGGAGGAGCTGTAACTTTTCCATTTGGCCTGATTTCTATGGGTGCTAGGACAGACAAGTCCAAAATGGGTTGAGGATTAGAACAAGTCACGGGCAATATGTTTATCTGGTCTGTATTCCTTCTCAGCAATGTTGTGATCCCCTTGCAGCTGGAGGTAGTTGTTTCAGAACAATAAGCATTGCACAGCAATCGAGTGTTGCACTTGCGACGAGTCTAGATCTGGTAAAGGGATACTTTTTCCAAGTCATTAATGGCTCTGTATCTGAGAAGTGTCCTAAGTAGCTCAAACTATTTCTCAGCATAACACATACAACTAATGGTGTATAAAGTGTTGTGGCATCTCACATGTGGCAAATAGGGGTCATCAGACAAGGAAGGACAAGTATGATACAGCCCACCCATGACATGGCGGTTAATTGCATTTAGGCTATACTGGTATTCACTTTGCTGTTTGTGGGGAACCAAACACGGTCATGGTCTTGAGCAGCAGAGACAATGGTATCTACCAACATTACCTTCCATCATTATCACCAAAGACACCTGGCTCTTTAGGGCACAAGTTTATTATTTTTTTTTAAAATCTTTTAATTGAAATATAAACATATAAACAAGCAAGGCAAAGAGATATGTTACACGAAGTACCAATTCAAGTGGGGAAGGAAAGACAATACAACAAATTCAGCAATCAGTATATGGAAGGGGAGGGGGGGGGGGGGGGGAAAGACAGGGCCAAATCAATATACATACAAGAAAATAATCAGAATGCAGGGTCAGGGGGGAGGTGGGACATCAGTGTTTTCTATTATGGGTGGTGCGCAGATCTCGCCACGATAACTATTCCAAGGTCCCCACACTCTGCAAGGACACAAGTTTTAAAGTACAAGGCATTATATTGCCTAGAATTAAAGTTACGGGGTATAGTGCCGCAAGACGATATCAATGGCAGAAGGAGTAGTATATAAATGCATCTAATATAACAAATAAAGATCTTGAATCAAGCAATGCTGGATTCTACACTGGCAGTATTGTATACTGATGGAGAGAAAGTGCAAGGATGCGCTATATCCAATCTCCTCTACATTTCCAAACAATAATTGTCAGTTATTAGCAGCTATACAAGTCCTCAACAACAAGACAAAACTGAACTCTAACTCACTCAAAAACTATTCAAATAAATATAGGCTTCCAAAGATTTATAAAACTTTTTTTAAACAAACAATGATGTAGCTTACAAAAGTATGTGACAAGTGGGGTGACATTCAATCGAATTTGACCAGGTCTGTGAGAAATGTTAATTGTGCTGGAGTAGTTTCCTCTCCTGGATCCCACTTTTATATTCAGAACACCTAGCCCGGGTATTGAGGAATACCCGGGATAGGGGGTACTTCTGCACAATTTCATCTCCAACGTGGTACACGGCAGGCTTCTCCTTTAATCTTCACTGTGGTCTATAGCCCCTTGCGGTCTGTCTCAGAGGAGACCCACTCAGGGCACGGAGATGGATCCCTAACTGGGTAGATATAGTTTCACTCTATGCGAATAGCATATTGTTCAATATAGCCAGTCCTGTTCCCAACTTACATAGGATTATGCATATATTCACAATATTTCTCCGCTACTCCGGATATTCTATCAATTATGATAAGTCACTGATTTACATCCTACATGGGAAGGCTCCTACTTTACCCAAAGACTGTGGAGTTAGGAAGACTGTGGAGTTAGGGTGGTTACAGAGGTATAGCGCTACTTCTGGATTTTTGTCACCTGGGATCCGCCAGCCTTTCGCACTCACAATATGGAGACCCTGCTTGCTCGGCTGCGGGCGGATAGCCAATCCTAGAGGACCTTGCCCCTATCCCTCCTAGGAATAACAGCCCTTTTTAGGTCGAGGACCTAAAGGCTGCGCTTGCGCAGTCTGGGGTCGGAGATTTAATGTCTCTTAGTGTGCTGTTTAACCCGCCTCCCTGCCCCGTCTCTCCTCCATTGGCTGGCTTCCTAAACTGAGGCCAGCCATTGGAGGAGAGATGGGGGCGTAAGTTTTGCTGTTCTTTCGCCAGTGACGTCATTCGTCACTCAAAACAACAAATACACGCCCCCGAATCCGAAAATGGTCAGAAGCTTGCGGCCGCCATTTTGGTTCCCTGTTGAGGAGTCCGCATCTCTGCTTTCCTTCCCTCCCCAGTCAGTCCGGGCTCCGGTGCAGTTCAGGGTCATATTTCCGCGCCCCTGTCTCACGTCGGTCCCCCGCGATCGCCCTTCCAAGTTCCCTTCTGCCTTTACCTCTGCGGCTCGAGTGTGCCCTCCCTCCCGAGAGCATGCACGCGAGAAGCACTAGCACTGCTGCGCCGCCATTTCAGCGTGGGTGAGGAACAATTACAAGGTGAGTACTTGTCATGGTTGGCTCTGCTGTTTGAGTGGGGATCTCGGGGGCTGCTGAAGATGAACAGCGCTGCTGCATGCACTTTGCTATCCGTGTATCTCCGAAGACACACGTGTGGTAGGAACGTGACCCCGAATCCTGACTGGCCGATGTTAGGGAGACTATGGGGCGAGCAGCCGATGGAGCAAAGTGCAGCTGCACGCACCTTGTGTGCCCCGGGGTGTACAATCACCTCGTGGTTTGGATCGCAGTGGGATTGGGCAGTGGCAGAAGGCAATGAGTACAGCGGCACCACTGTGCTCTGAGGCGCGGAGATATCACTGTCTTCCCGTGTCCTACTCCAGACACGAGTATGTCTCAGTGGCAGCGGTGTCGGCAGCAGCCATTTTTGTGCAGACTCCCTGTTAATGATAGCAAAAGTCCTTCCTGTAAGTGCTTGTAGTAAATGTTATCCTACAGCAACTCACTGAAGGCTCAAAGTACTTCTATCAATCAGTGCACCTGCCCTGCTCACCGACACTTATTTTATCAACCCCAGACAATGAGAGGCTGAGCGGGAACCTGTCATCAGCAGGACCACAACTAGCTATGCCTCCGTACCCTATATTGTATGATGTGATAGATATGGGTTGAAACACTATAATATGATCTGATCTGAAAAAAGCTTCCTGCCAATGAAGAAAGCGTTGGATTACAAAATAGCGCTTTCTTATGACACCCACATAAAAGTCTGATCCCACCTGTGCTCCCCTTCATTTTAAAATGGCTTTCTTTTTCACAGTGTTAGGTATCAACCATTGGCTTACAAAATGCGTCATTTAGTGGAAATATATATTTACACATTTTATACATGTATGCGCAGGGTTGGAAGGCTGTGCCTGTGCGTTGCAATACTTTGCACACACCACAAGTCACGTAACCTTTTCAAAGGTGCTTGTTTTCCTTACCTCGAGGTGTAGGGGCTGAAAGGATGAGTGGGTTCTGTCAGGGCTCAAAGTGCAGACAGACCAGGCCCACCGGGGACTTGCTGCTTACACAAAACCCTCTTCAGCAAGCGCATTTACCCACTCAGCAGTCTTGCCGCCTACAACCACTTTATGGTTTCACTTTTAAGCAGACGGGATGCTCCGGTGGTTGGCCTCGGATGTGCGTTGCAGAGTCAGCCGGCTCACGACTAACCTGAGCCAAAAGCAACCCTGCTGTCATTAGCATGATATCAGTGTCATGATTCGTCGTGCTTGCTGCCCCCTGTTCCGTTGTGCTTGCTGCTGCCCCCTGTTCCGTTGTGCTTGATGCCCCCTGTTCCGTTGTGCCTTGATGCCTCCTGTTCCGTTGTGCCTTGATGCCCCCTGTTCCGTTGTGCCTTGATGCCCCCTGTTCCGTTGTGCCTTGATGCCCCCTTTTCCGTTGTGCTTGCTGCCCCCTGTTCCGTCGTGCTTGCTGCCCCCTGTTCCGTCGTGCTTGCTGCCCCCTGTTCCGTCGTGCATGCTGCCCCCTGTTCCGTCGTGCATGCTGCCCCCTGTTCGGTCGTGCTTGATGCCCCCTGTTTGGTCGTGCTTGCTGCCCTGCCCCCTGGCTGTGCTTGCTGCCCTGCCCCCTGGCTGTGCTTGCTGCCCTGCCCCCTGGCTGTGCTTGCTGCCCTGCCCCCTGGCTGTGCTTGCTGCCCTGGCCCCTGGCTGTGCTTGCTGCCCTGGCCCCTGGCTGTGCTTGCTGCCCTGGCCCCTGGCTGTGCTTGCTGCCCTGGCCCCTGGCTGTGCTTGCTGCCCTGGCCCCTGGCTGTGCTTGCTGCCCTGCCCCCTGGCTGTGCTTGCTCCCCTGCCCCCTGGCTGTGCTTGCTCCCCTGCATCCTGGCTGTGCTTGCTTCCCTGCCCCCTGCCTGTGCTTGCTTCCCTGCCCCTTGCCTGTGCTTGCTTCCCTGCCCCCTGCCTGTGCTTGCTTCCCTGCCCCCTGCCTGTGCTTGCTTCCCTGCCCCCTGCCTGTGCTTGCTTCCATGCCCCCTGCCTGTGCTTGCTTCCATGCCCCCTGCCTGTGCTTGCTTCCCTGCCCCCTGCCTGTGCTTGCTTCCCTGCCCCCTGCCTGTGCTTGCTTCCCTGCCCCCTGCCTGTGCTTGCTTCCCTGCCCCCTGCCTGTGCTTGCTTCCCTGCCCCCTGGCTGTGCTTGCTTCCCTGCCCCCTGGCTGTGCTTGCTTCCCTGCCCCCTGGCTGTGCTTGCTTCCCTGCCCCCTGGCTGTGCTTGCTTCCCTGCCCCCCTGTTCCGTCGTGTTTGCTGCCCCCTGTTCCGTCGTGCTTGATGCCCCCTGTACCGTCGTGCTTGCTGCCCCCTGTTCCATCGTGCATGCTGCCCCCTGTTCCGTCGTGCATGCTGCCCCCTGTTCCGTCGTGCTTGATGCCCCCTGTTTGATCGTGCTTGCTGCCCTGCCCCCTGGCTGTGCTTGCTCCCCTGCCCCCTGGCTGTGCTTGCTCCCCTGCCCCCTGGCTGTGCTTGCTTCCCTGCCCCCTGGCTGTGCTTGCTTCCCTGCCCCCCGCCTGTGCTTGCTTCCCTGCCCCCTGGCTGTGCTTGCTTCCCTGCCCCCCGCCTGTGCTTGCTTCCCTGCCCCCCGGCTGTGCTTGCTTCCCTGCCCCCCGGCTGTGCTTGCTTCCCTGCCCCCGGCTGTGCTTGCGTCCCTGCCCCCTGGCTGTGCTTGCTCTCCTGTGTGTGTATGTGGCTCTGGGTGTGTGTGTGTGTGGCTCTGGGTGTGTGTGTGTGTGTGGCTCTGGGTGTGTGTGTGTGTGTGGCTCTGGGTGTGTGTGGCTCTGGGTGTGTGTGTGTGGCTCTGGGTGTATGTGGCTCTGGGTGTGTGTGTGTATTAAAGGTAGAGCTATTGGCATTGCTCATGACTTTTTATTTTTATTTTTTAAATCATAAATAAATGGGATTGTCATTTACATTGCCAATAGCTTAATTGTTAAATAAATGGCATTGTCATTTACAATGCCAATAGCTTAATCGCTCGCAAATGCAGGACCTATTGGCAATGTAAATGACAATGCCATTTATTTATGATTTAAAAAAAAATAAAAAATTCAAGAGCAATGCCAATAGCTCTACCTTTAATAATGCTGAGACCATTGCATTGTAAATGCTTGTTATAATGATGGCTTTGTCCAATTTCTCTACTTACTGTCAATTACGCTCTATCCGATCCGCCACTCCTACAGTCCAGGCCGTGGACGCAGAGAACCGGACATTGCTATGGGATGTTTCATAGTTGTTATTACTCATGCACAACGATGGTTAAAATGGGTAGGGTGAATTGTAGACTATGCTCTAAAAACTGTGGTCAGAAAGAGTTATTTTTTTTTACTTTCTCTGAGACTGTCCATCTCTGCAAAGCTATTGGTAAGCAGTGGTTACATGTCTTTACTCAGTTTGTGGTAGTGCTATGACGCCATCGGCTAAGTGGTATCTTCTTAAAATCTGGCCTGAAACAGATCTTACCCAAATGATCCGCAATAGGCTGAAATTGTGCTTGATGGTTGCAAAACAAAATATTGTGAGACTGTGGAGTGCCAAGCAGTCACCCCTTTTGTGAGACCGGAAATAGGACATGGAGTGGTGTATGCAAGCGGAGCAGGTGATCTATGAGGGCAGGGGGCGCCCACAAATGGACTAATATTAGGGTACAGTGGAATGCTTATCGTAGGAATCTATGTGCTCCTATAGTGGGCTCTGGCCGTGGGGTTTTGAACCAGGTGGCTCTGGGTACTGTGTTAACCTTGTGATGTAGGCGGAGTGGACTGCTAGACCACTTTAATGCTTTTGTAAACAATCTTTTGAATCTCTGTGGTTTAACAATATGGTTGTTATTTCTCAGTCACCAAAGTGCTATTTGCTGAATACTTAATAAAAAGAACTTTAAAAAAAATTATGCTGGAGTAATTGGCACAATTTTGATAAATGTGTGAAAAAACGTAGGTGAAACGACTGAGATTAAACCATTATGCCATTGTGCAATTTCGGGGGGAAACGAAAATTTTACTGCTTTGGTAATTTTTTTTTATGCGAGTAGCATTTCATGTCAATTTCTCAATCAAGCTGACAAGTAATTTTTTAGTATAAAACTACAAATCCGAGCTCAAGCAGCAGTGATTTAAATGCGAGTAACCAGAAATAAACTAAACATTAAATTTTCACTGGTAATTTTCTTGTTTGGGTAATTTAAGTACAAGATGCATTTCTCATAATTACGTGTAATTTAGCGCAATTATGCTACAGCAAACCACACGGGTTTCACATATACCTCTAGAATTGACCTGCAAAACCCACAAACTAACTGAACAGTTTACTGGGAAAATATAATCTTCAATACATCTCGTGTGCAAATGAAAACATTTTCACAATCGATAGGGCAAACATTTTTTTTTTTAAAAAGCACGTCTCACCAGATCCTCATTTAAGGATCGCAAGGTTGGCTCCATGACAATCTCCTTAGTTGCCACCATCTGCGCCTCCACTGATTTTTCTAGGATTCGGTTAAACAGCTATGTACAAATGAGATAACAAGTTCATTATTAGGTTTAAACATATCCAGAAAGACATGGCAACAATGGGATAGCAACCCCGAATATCAAATTTTTTAATCTACTGATGATGGCTTAGAATAAGAAATAAACTGAGCAAGATTCAATTAGACCATGTTGTTGCTTGAACAAGTTTTTTTAATATCCCCTCTTTGAGGTTGCCTGGTCAGTGGAGAGAGATCTTTTTGACTCTTTCAGCAAAACATATAGGAGATACATATATACACTTTTTTTTTCTTTTCATTCCTTGCTTCGGCAAGCTGCCAAATCGCCGGTAGTGCTCATATTGTAGCGCTCCGCCACAACTGAGAAATGATCAAAAAAACTCCTGTTTCTTGTATAAGATAAAGAAACCACAGCACTTCAGTGAAGTTTATTCCATTTTCTTTATTATTATTTCGGAAGAAACATCTACGCGTTGTGATGCCCCTGCACATTGGTCACGATGTAGATCTACAGTGCTGTGGTTTCTTTATCGTATATGAAAATATATATATATTCTACAACTATTCACAAAAGTTGCATATACTAGTAACACCTGTGAAGAGATTGCATTAAGTGCACGAGAGAGACCTACATTAATACCGACTTCACCATTAGTTTATTTCCCAAGTAAAATTCTGTATATTGTCTTCCAAATGTTTGTGGACCAGATGACGAATTACAACCAATTTTGTATGTATGGGCAGAAGAATACTTTGACCTCACCCTACCACATACATCCCTCTATGGCGTCAGACTAATTTCCACAACTTTACAGTAAGTAGGGTGTGTGTGAGTGTATATATATATTTTTTTCCAACAGTTTTTATAGTATTTCACAACTTTAAACATTTCCTTCAGCTCTGCTATCCTCTAAATGAGAACTCCACAAGTCTTACAGTGCAGATGCCCATACGATATACAGCAAATTAACCACAAAACCATGTACACAGTAGTGATCCTCAGCCAGTGGGTGGCGGGTTTTCAGGCCCTTGGGCCCTCCAGGAGAGCAGAACATACATTCTCTCATACAGTAGCTGGACCAGCAGTATTTGGAAGGACCCCCACAGAGAGGGGTGGGGATACGTATGGATACTCCCACTTGTCCGTTGATGCCAAAATAACAAATCTGAGTGTTTATTGCTCTTACAGCCCTATACATTTTCTTAGGCAACCACTGGCATATTTTTTTTAACAGTGTTGAAAAAATGACTTTATTTTCATAAAATTGAAAACGCACTCCTAGAAACGAGGTTCTGTGGGCATGCCAACGTTAATGTTACTCATTACAGCGTTTATTTCTATTTCTAATGCCAAAATTCCCAATGGGAGCAAAAATGGAGGAATCCAGTTTTGGGCTGCAGTAATAATTTTACTGACTCTTGACAAATATGCACACAAATGTTTATGATGCAACAATAGTGACTTTTTGGGATAAAGTTTTGAGTACTTTTACAGATTTTTGTGATCTCAGTTACTAATCGCTCCTTATTGGGAATTTAAATTGAAAGCCAACTTTTCAGGCCCCTCCTTTCAGTATAACTAAGTCATCACCACCTGTCCAATATGTAATTAACATTTCGAAATTGGAGGTAAGCACAGCAATTTTTTTCTCGAAATGTCTTGTGAAATCCAACAAAAACACTTTTTGAGCTCAAAGTGGGATCTAACCATAACTACAGTGGTTTCACCACCTTAGTAATAAATAACAATAAAGAGTCTGCCAGGCAGATGTAATTCCATAGCAGATAGCTGTATACCTGAAAAGCTTCTCTTGCTTTCTTTCATGTAGCTACTTTTACTATTATAAGGTTAGAGTGCCGTCAAAATTGGTCCCATTTGGGTACCATTTTTCTCTAAAGTAATTGATTTATTCACATTAAATAATGAAAAATAAAATAAGCATTGAAATAGACCTTTAATGCGGAGCAATTTTCATAGGTGGCGGAGATGAGCATTCCCCAAAAGGCTTTATACCGGTTGTACATCAACATGACTATGTGAGAGTCTATTGAGGCCTTTTAATGTTTTGCTCTTCGTTTAAACCATGAAAGTATGCTTATTCTTGGTACAACAGGATAGGAGGGTTAATGATTTCCTATAAACAGAGTATCCCATGACTTCAACGTTACACAGCTATCATTCTGGAAAGACTACTCATCCATTTCTATGGCTCATAAAAAATAAACCGCTATTCTTAAAGAGCGCGAAAATCATTATGGCAAATAGCGAACACTTGCATCCCGAATCTGAAAAAATGTGCCCAAATGAAACTAAATCCACATAGCATTCTCTGGAAGGCATTATCAAATAGAATATCAGTAACTGTGAGGCCTGAGATGAAACAACCCACAGTTCAATATTTCGGAGCGGTACTGTACCTGGACAAATTTACGTATAATCCTGTTGAACAGCCCCATTAACTGGCTAACCGGAAGCTCGATCTCCTTTTCAAGTTGGTCCATAGTTTTATGCTGCAGTCCAACACCTACAAGAAGAGCCTGGCAAAAAAAAGAAAATGACATTTCTAATGGCATCTAAGCATGTGAAGTTCTAAATACCAACCAACAGCAAATCAAGTATACAAGATACCCCAGCAGCTTTTGAATGCATACTTGCGGCTAAAAAGGTCCCTTTTTAGTTATTTCCTATTGTGCAGAAGTAACTAAGAAGAAGCAGAGCAGGCCATGCTGAATACTTAACAATATCATCATAAGCAAGACATACAGTATGGTCTGGTTGGGAACAGCTTACAGCAAGGAAAAAGGGACTGGATAGGGTGACATCTAACTGACTGTCTTGGAGTATTTTTTATATGACAATGCACATTCTTAGAAAATTAGCCACAGCTGGATAGTATGCTCATTTGACCCCAGTCACCAGGTACACAGGTCTCTTAGAGACTCTATCACACCCTCAGAGGAATGGTACTCCCAAAAAAGAATGACCCCTGACATGATCACATACAGACTGTGCTGGTGATAAGTTCATGTCGCCGAGCTGCTGCAGAAAAAACATCTTTGACAGCACAGGAATGAGGTCCATTATCAGATGATAATCCACCATGTTTCTGGAGTACATCTCTAGACGCTTCAGGTCGTACGGAATGAAGACAGCCTCTAGTTCTGATCGACTAATAACTGAGAAGGGGAAAGGTAAGTGTCTCAATTTAAGTTATACATCTTTTGGCATTCGGATTCCCAAGCAATGACATACACAACTGTACTCAAGTGTTCATGTATAGGGCTCTAGAAAAATACACTGTGAATTTTTTCCACTTGAGTTTCACAAACGTTGAGGAAATATTCGAGATATACTTATAAACAACAGATAGAATACCTCACAAGTATACAACAGTGCAGGTACACTTTCAAGGTGGGAACCACCTTACTAACAGCTACACTCCATTACTTTCAAACTCCATATCTTAGGATGTACCCATCCCAAACAGCTCAGATACTCCACTTTTCAATAAGCTCACAGCAACTGTGCAAACCTGTGTAAACTTGTGCAAACTTCACTGTGCTGCACTGAGAAGTGCAGAGGCAGGTGGGTGTGATGGCTACATGGAAGTAGTCATGCATACAACAGTTCATTCCACAACATAATTAGACTGCCCAACAAAACATGATACAACAGTGAGCACACAGCACAGATTTCATAGAGCTGGGTAACACAATGCTCACAGCAGTATCAAATAAAACAATAAACAATCGGAATTCCAACAGAACACATTAGTCAGAATAAAAAGTGCCCAACTAAGGTCAGGGGCATTATGCATATCTAGACCTGATCAGACACTCTCCAATAAACAATATATTTCTTTGACACCAACCAAACACTGTATAGCTTGACTAATATAAGGAGACACGGTGGACACTATGAAGACACTGCAGACTCAGTTACTGCATACATTTACCGCTAGCCGGACATTGCCTATACCAATCACTCTCACACACACACACTCATTTCTAGAAATCTTTGCATAAACACACCAAAAAACAAAAACTATTGCAATACACTCACAAATACCTACATGAAATAATAAATATATTTAGACTTTAGTTGAAAGTACCCAGTCTACACAATGCTGCAAGGCCATACTAGTGGCGATACAGAACTAATAAAACTATACAAATCTTTAACACAACTATCACCATTGAGGCACAAAATCCACAATTTTTTCCTTTCCCCAGAGATAAACTCACAAGCCTCTTCACATGGAGATGAACGGAATCATTAGATAATTTAAATGTTTAACCTTTTATTGTCAGTTCATTTGTACCACATACGGCTAAAGGAGGTCATAAAAATGTACAAATAACATCTTTATTCAACATCTCGGTAATAAACTTTAAGAAGAGTCTACTGCTAATTCCAAGAATAAGCGGTAGATATGGGCACTCACCGGAAGAAGACGATTTCTTGACATTCTTGTTCTGCAGAATGTTCAGCGCTAGGGCAGGAGAGAAACTACTGAACTGATACGAAAGCAGAGACAGGAACCGCCTCCTGAAGTCTACAAGTAAAACACAGACATGAGATATTTGAGGGTACTTATGAATCACTCAATGAATGAGGCAACCCCAGATTTCTCATGCAGCTATTTAATACAATTCTCTTTTCATTTTGTTCAGATCATGCCCCTGCAATATGTTAACAGTCTCAGAGCAAAGAAGCATTCTTTTCTTCCTTAACAGAAGACAACTTTGTTTGGCAAGTAATTCTCTTAACAAATGTACCACAGAGAAAAGACAACACAGAGGAAAGTTGTATACCCATATGAATAAACAATAGCATTCAGAATTCTGTGCTGGTAAATACTGCAAACCTTTAAAAGTCAAAAGACCGCAATTTGATATATGATTTCTTTTGCAAGATGAAACTCCAACATGGAATTTAGGAAATGCACAGTGCTAATTCTTAACCTGCGGAATCATAAAAGGAATACATATTGTGCACGGCCTTTCAGAGGAGGATGTCCTAGTGGTAGTGGATGAAAAGCCAAGGTGTCTGACAATCACTTTAAAGAGGACAGCAGAATTTCTACTTGCATTTAATGTGGGTCACCGTTCAAAGAACAATTACAGCTAAGTCTCCACGTAAACAGAAACAATGGGTCAGCGTTGCAGGTTGAGCAGGTCAACAACAGTGTTCTCCTCTGAACATGGGTAAATCTTGCCCTTTATTTCAGAATATTGTGTACCAATAGAATTAACGAAAACCACCGAATTACACTTATTACACTAACAACAAGCTTTTTTTAAATAAAAAGTTAAGACAAAGAATAATTTGTGCAAAGTTGGGAAAAAAGTGAAACATTTTGCACTTCATTAATCAAAATTAAATTTCTACGCATGTGTCAGAAACAGGAACAGACATTACAAGTTGATAAAGTATTTTGCAACGGACAGAAGATTCAATTATATGAGGCAGTTGGGACTAGATCTGTGATTTTGCGTTCCACATTCACCAACTCTGCCACTAGCTCACATCCCAATACTTCGCATTTCTTCAAATGCATTGGTAATGTCTTAACTGGTCTGAGGCTTCATAACGGTCAGCCAATTGGAAGTGTGTGGTAAGAATTAATCTGCAGGGGGAGGCAACCTGTGCTTGCCACGTAAACTGGAGCCTAATTTGAAAATAAAGATTTTTGGAAGGCTAATGTTTTTTTTTACTATGTCCCATGAACTTATTAATATTTACTTGCTAGCAAACTCTACATTGCGACATTTTGAGCACACAGAACCACATACCACTCAATGATATTTGACAATCTCTCATGCTGCACAACGGTTATTAGCAGAGTAAGCTAGAACAATAAAATATTAAAATATCATACTGGAATTAAACAAGTGCTCATTTCGGAAGAGCCTTCAAATTCCAAGGGTTGAGCAAAGAATTGCAGAGCCAACCAATGCTAACACTCCGTGTCCAAACATATACATACATGCCTGCACTGATTACCTTTCCAGAAAGCGGTGAGCCAAGGTTCCCGTTCGGTATCCTCGTCCTCGCTCAGCGTCTTCAGCATTATGCACGAGTGCTCACCAGTAAGGTCATTCTGTCGGACACAAGTTACATTTAGACTCTTCATAAGTGTCGAGGACACCTTACATTGATCAAATATATTTGCCAAGTGTACATCATTTGTATTGCAAAAGCATTAGCTCTGGGTAAAAGCAGTCGCTGACCGCTGCCCATGCTCTGGTTGGTTATTTATTGGTCTCAATGGCTGCTGATAATGGAGTTCAACATGCTCCTTTTGGAAATGACCTGGGGGGTTGGCTGAAATGCACGTGTGAAGAACAATTGACTTACGTTCGGTAACGCCTTATCTGCTAGAGATATGATTTAGCAGCAGATTCCTTGCCTTTGAATTTTCCAAGTGTCAGACTAGATCCGGAAGATTGGTCACCGAGCAATACCCCTGTACACCAGTAAATGGCGATGGTCAGATCCATGTGGTGTCGTCCTTGCCGAAAGTGACATCTGTATCACCTATATAGGCGCCATCTCGGTGTACTGAGTTCAGTGACTATCACAACTTTCCACCCCATCCCAGTAGTGATGCATCTGCCACAACTGTGTGGTCCGGTTGGGGGAAGGGAGATTCACCAAATGCTGCCCCCACTGATACTGTAGACCCCACTGCAGAGCCTGCATTTGCCATCTGGCATGTGTCACTAGCAGGATGCAGGAGCCCATGAGA
Source organism: Lissotriton helveticus (assembly GCF_964261635.1). Taxonomy (NCBI): domain Eukaryota; kingdom Metazoa; phylum Chordata; class Amphibia; order Caudata; family Salamandridae; genus Lissotriton; species Lissotriton helveticus. Next base: position 383,939,427 of record NC_136062.1, read on the forward strand.
CCCAGCAGCCTCAGTCATTATCACCAAAATCCAGGATAGAGGCTGAAACATCGGTATCATAGCCTGAATATCCTAGATTCGCTGTTCGGGAGGATAGGCCTGAAACTGCATTATGTCCAGAATAGCTCCAATGAAAGGGTCCATCTGAGAGGGAGTTGGGTGTGAATTCGGCACATTGATAGTGAACCCCAGCAAATGCAGGAGGTGCTCCGTAGTCTGGAGGTGTGAGATGACAGCCTGGCGCAAGTTCTCCTTAAATAGCCAGTGCTATCCCTACACCTTGTGAGATATGAAATGCTTTGAATGTGGTATAGCGCTTAGAGCTACAACACACATCGGGTGTTTGTTTGGTGTGTCCTTATGCTTGGAGTAGTTTGGCTTTTTGTAAACAGACCAATTAGACCAATTAGATATTATGTGTGGGGTATGCTTTGGCTGGTTTCTAATGAGTCTTCTTGACATCTGTTCTGTAAAATACACAATATGGACTCTTTTTTTCAACAAAATAAAGACATAGTAAGTTTTCTTGAAATGTGTGCTGTAAAATGCAAGTTTAAAACACGTTTTGAAATGTTGTTATCACAAGGTGAGACCCCCTCTACCACATTTTAATTCAGGATCACTCTCTGCACGCACTCGTGCAATGTACGCTTGTCCAAACTTTCTTTCCATCCCATTTAAAACGCATCAGCCACCCCTGATTTAAAATACTTTGCAGCACATTTAGTAAAAAAATCAGGAATCCTCCTATTAGATTATTTTAGTAATACAGTATGAAAATGTAAAAAACTAATAGCACTATTAGTAATATTCTAAAATAATTTGTCCATGGCTCTAAACATATTTTACAGTGGACATAATGGACTTACTGGAGTCTGTCTGAGATAAACTGGAACAAACCCTCCACGCTTCCAAAACCTGAAAGAATAAATCAAACACGTTTACGAATTATATTTAAAATTAAGATTAGAATTAAAAATATTTTTTTACAATAGCCTTCCCATAAACCTAAACAAAGTGTTTAAACCAAAGTTAAGTTGGAAATGAAAGACATTGCTAGGAAAAGTATATATTTAAATGTATGTGCTGGCTAGTGAATAGTGTATTTTCTTATGGGGATGTGTGGCTGAGAAAAGGTCTAAAGAGGTGTGAAAGACAAGTCTAAGGTATACTGTCTAGAATGCAGATGGGGACAAAGTTCGAGCCTTTCTTGTGTGGCGTGCTTCTCCGATAGGTGACAGTGATAGAGGACAGAACATAGCCAATGACCATTCACCTGTCCTTGGAGATCTCAGTTATCTCCATAGGAGAGATGAATGGTCAGTAGGCCAGTAGCAGCCTTTGCTATAGGAATAGGTAGTCCGATCCCAAGTATTAACACTTTGGCATTTATCTTTCCCTAAATTAAAGGAACCTTTAATCAAGGGGAAGAAAGTGGATGAACCACATGCTTCCTAGGCATAAGTAATATAGGGAGTGTTAGATTTAAAGTTTGGCTGCCAGTTCTCACAGCTCTGCCTCACCCAGCTTATAATTAAAATTTTATATTTAGTGATTGTTAACAAAGTTTGCAGTTTCTGTAAATAACAGGTGTAACTGTTACTCTATGAAAATGTACTCCAATGTAAAAAAAAGAAAAAACGTACTTCAGAAGTTGTGATGTCAAACCGTATGACACTCCAAGGTAGTCCAGGCTCTCCGCTTGCCTTTCACTTAGTTTGAGAAGTAATGGAGGCAAGTCCTTTCGCGGTGTCACAGCCTCTTCTATCAAACTAACAGCCTGGGGGAAAAAATAGATCAGAATATTGAAGGCCCCTTTCACATAGGATTCAGAGGTTCAAAATACCCTCAACATATAAAGATTCCCTCTCGGCAAACAAAATGTCTATGAGAAAGAGCCACTCCACACCCCCCCCCCCCCAAACAAAAGATTCCAAACAAAAGATTCCATTATTTTTTCTTTAAATTGTTGCTTTTTACAAAAAGAACAAAAAAAGTATAACACCTTGTAGGAAGCTGGCTCTGTATATGATATCTCCACTAGGTTGTGATACCGTGCATAGAGTACAAGGGTTCCCTAAAAGTACACCGGACTCAATGCAAAACCCAACGCTCTCTATCTGTGGTAGGGTGGGCAAGCAGCCTTAGGCCTAACACAGAGAGGGGTGTAAGACACTTATTGCACACACATGATCAATAAAGGACATACCACTCAAGAAGGAAATGCAGAGCAATTTTATAAAATTATACTTTGTACTTTTTTTTAAGACCCAGGGCTTCGTAATAAGGTAAGTGTGTTTATAATTTAAAATACTTTGCACTTACAAAAATCAACCCTTAGAATATTGTCCAAACTGTCGAATGTTATCCTATGAGGAAAAACAATATTGCGGTTTAACAGGTAATTGACCTTAGAAATTCAGTCTTCAAAGCCGAAAGTCAGCAAGGGCCAGGGGTCAGTAAGTACCAAAATCTGCACCACCAGCAGCCCAGGGGTAGTCAGGTGCAGAGATTAAATCGGAGTTCAGCCCAAAGCTTTCCCATGAAGACAGGGGTTGGCTGGAGCCACACTGCTCGCAAGTAAGTAGATCGGTTGCAGGGGCCAAGATTTGGAGGATAGATGAAGCACAGAAGGGACCACAAAGCAGCAACAAACCTACACCACCAGTGGCATAGGAGCAGCCAGTTGCAGGTTGCAAATTTGACGTTGGGCAACCAATGCTTTCCAATGAGGATCTTCTTGACAGAAAATAGGCTGCAGGCGTGGCACCAGAGGTTGCAGGAGGAGGATCAGCAACACCAGAGGTAAGTTGGGATGTAGGGGGTCGTAGCGGTACCCTTGATTTAGCTTTCCTAGGGTGGATCCGCGGATCCGCCTGGAGTCGGTTTCTTCTGTATAGGTACGCTGTCCTCGGGAGATTTAAGTCTTTATTGAAGACAACAGTCCTCCCAGGGGTTTTGGAGGTCGTTGTTGCAAGACTGGTTGCAAGGTTGTAGAAGATGGAGATGGGCGGGTAGGGCTGGGGCTGCAACAGTGGTCTTCTTTCTGCTTAGGTCATCGCAGATCTGAGGGTCAGGTATGGTGGATCCACCTAAATACTTTACTTAGGACGCGTTTTAGGGGGAAGTAACAGGTAGGGCCAATGGGCACCTTACCTCGGGGTGACTACACCCTCCGTTATGCCACCCACATATGGGAGGTGGCATAGACACTAGGCATGATTGGAGGGGTGCCCCCATCTTCAAAAAGGTGTGACTGAAAGTTGTGCTTCACATCACTTCCCCTTCACCTTAAGGGTGGGGTTTGCGGATGTGGGCACACAGCCTATCTTTTCAAATTTTCTTCCTCTGTTTTCCCCTCCCACAGTGGGGGTGTAAATCAGGGGCTGCCACATACAATATGAGCAAATGGTGCCCAATATTGTAGGGGTACATCTGCTCATGTAGATTTGCCCTCACCTGGAGTATAGTGCCACCTGCCTCAGATCTGTGAGGCCTGCTAGAGGGGTAACTTACCTATACTGTCAGGGAGTGCTAGCTGGCAAGGCACCCAGCAGGGTGCCAACCTTTAATCTAGAATCGTGAATTCCTCTTGCCAGCCAAAGCATCAACTGTCAAGCATAGAATCCCCCTCAGGCAAACAAAAAGATAATCAACAGAACAGACAATCAAGAGTACTAAAACATATCTTAAAGGCATAACCCATTACAACAGTCGACTGTATCCAGCCCGGACTGGATATGCCGGGAGGCATTGTATTCATCCAGTATCACTACCTTGGAGTGTGTTCCCATATCTTGTGGTGCAAGGGGCACCATCTTCTGGGCCATGTCCCACAGAGCATGGTTGTAGCAAGCTAGGATGTAAATTGCATTCAGTGATTTAAGTGCCATGCTCCTTGTGAGAAAGTTTCCTTCGCTCAGGCCTCTAGGCATTTCAATTCCCTGTCCAAGGGGACTAACCGGAAGGGACTCACCGACTGTCCGGAAGAACATGATGCCTGGATGACTAAGCTTTCAGGTGAAGTGGATTACTTGGACCAGTCGGTAACGACTAGCCACCAGTCTATTGACCACAGGAGCCCATACTCCCAGGACTGGGCCCAAGATGGGATCAATGAAGGGCAGCATTGGTTCAGCCTAAGGAGTTGTCGGCAGAAGTACCTCAGTGAGTTAGTTGGTTTTTGTCTCTACTATGGGGAGTTGAAGGTCCAACACTTCTATTGCTTTCTTGAATTTTGTATAAATAAAAATCTCCTCTGGAGTATGGGGAAACAGCAGAAAAGTCCATCACTAACTCAGGCGAAGTATCAATCCACTTGTGGAAGATAGCTTTTGAAGGTCACGGCATTGATCAGTCCCATCCCCGCCTCTGTATAAAGGTCTAAGGGGTCCAAATGAGTTCCAAACTGGTCACACATCCTGTTTCTATACTCCTTCTCCTGAAGGATCTTAGCACCTACCTTTCTGCTACGTTCGGTTCCATCTGACTTGGATCGAGGCAAGCACCTCTGATGGTGTTTCAGGGACTGGCTCTAGCAGCGCATGGAGATGGTGGTAGTGCTGATGGAGGAAGTCGCAGCCATGGCATAGGCACCAGTCTGAAGTTCAGAGGTGCTTGCCTCGATCCAAGTCAGATGGAACCGAACGGGGCAGAGGCATAAACATTGCATAACAATATGGCGCGATGGCCCTCAATGGTGTACCAGATGGCTCTGATGCTCTGGAAAATATGGAATATATGACAATCAGGAATGCTATTGGCCAGAAATTCTAGAAGAGATAGTGCCGGGTTTTCTGCTCAGGGGCCCAAAAAGGAAATTGGTGGAGCCAGTGGAGACTGAGACAGTTCCAGGACCTGGTACAGGAGAGTAACTGGTGTGGGCCACTCAGTGAAAGTTTTGGTGGCTCTACAAGGATCAACTCTTGCTCAGAGGAAGAAGATCATGTGGGAGTCACAGGGCATCTGGGTGATTAACTTTATTGCTTCTTGCGTTTTTTGTGCTTCTTGCAATTTGCACTTGAAGACTGTGGAGTAGGGGACCCAGAAAGTGGTCTCGAACTTCAACAACTTCACCTATTGTCTTTGGCACAAGCCATTAAGAGCTTGGATTCATGTTCTTTGATGGCATTAGGGTACATGCTGTGACAGGATGCATAATATCATGCAAGTCATTATCTGTCATTATCTGACCCAAGGCACCAGAGAAAAATGGAGAGGGGGTCCGTAATTGAAAATTGTCCCTCACAATCCCTGCAGATAGCTTGGATGGAGACATCGTACTGCACTATAGAGAATTTTCTGTGAGGAAAATGAATATGCTACTTACCAGTATGCATCTGTTCTTGGTATGTAGGGCTGCTAACATTCATATCTATTGCATAGATCGCCGCCTAGTGTTGGGTCCGGATGATTGCACATTGTTGTCCTGGAAGAGTCTTCGAAGTATCACGAGATAGGTGGCTCCTCCCCTGGACTACAGTGCGCATGGGCATCGACTCCATCCCCAGATTGTTTTTAGCCATTGTGGCAGAGATGGAGTGAAATAGTGTAAAGGATGTCCATGCTAATGATGAATGCAAGAGAGTATCTGCAGCCGCTACGGGCACCGGGGAGGAGGGCGGGCGATATGAATGTTAGCAGCCCTACATGCCAAGAACAGATGCATACTGGTAAGTAGCATATTCAGTTCGAGGCATGTGGGCTGCTAAATTCATATCTATTGCATAGAATACACAGCAGTCCCTCCCCTAAGGGCGGTTGCCCGTGCCAGCTGCAGAAGCTTGAAAAAGTGTTTTGAGAACAGCCTGTCCCACAGCTGCTTGCTGTTTGGAATGCACATCAACACAGTAATGTTTGGTAAATGTGTGTGGTGTAGCCCATGTGGCTGCTCTACAAATGTCTTCTAAAGGAATGTTCCCTAGGAAAGCCATGGAGGCCCCCAACTTGCGTGTGGAGTGCGCCCTTGGGGGTATTGTTAAAGTGCGTTTAGCTTTTTGATAACAGATTTGAATGCACTTAACGATCCATCTGGCTATTCCTGCTTTGGAAATAGGGTTTCCTTTGTGGGCACCCTCCTCTACAGACCACCAGGTCCACGCGCAAAATTCAGTGAATACATCACGGACTTCATCACCCCACACGCGCTCCCCTCCAAAGACTACATCCTTCTGGGAGACCTCAACTTTCACCTTGAAAAGATCAACGACCGCAACACCGCCACCCTCTTAGACAACCTCGACAACCTCGGACTTAAACAACTGGTCACTTCCCCCACCCACATCGCAGGTCACACTCTCGACCCCATCTTCACCTCCAGCAACCATGTCTCCTTCAGCCACACTACGGACCTCCTCTGGACTGACCACAGCTGCGTTCACTTCACCTACAACAAGCCGAAACCCATCATCCACCTCCAACCAACTCTACAAAGAAACTGGAACAAAATCACCACAGAACAGATCTCCACATCGCTCCTTCAAACCTCCCCAGCCCTCTTTTCTAACGCCAACGAAGCCGCCTCCAACCTCACCCTTTGGTTATCCAACACCGCCGACACCTTAGCACCACTGAAAAAACGTCAACACAAACTTGGCATCAAGAAGGCCGCATGGTTCAACGACGACCTCAAGAAGTCCAAGAAACTATGCCGCTCCCTTGAAAAGGCCTGGAAAAAAGACCCATCCACCAGCAACAAGGACACCTTCAAAAGCGCCATCCGTACTCACCACCAACTGATCCGAAAAGCCAAGAAAACAGCATTCAAAGATCGACTTGACAACAACGCCCACAACAGCAAGGAACTTTTCAACATCGTCAAGGAATTTTCCAACCCCTCGGCCAACTCCAACGACATCACCCCCTCTCAAACCCTCTGCGATTCCCTAGCCTCTTTTTTCCACAACAAGATTGCTGACATCCACAACAGCTTTGACAACCAACCCGGAAGCCAACCCACCCTACCATCAGCTGACCATCTTCCCCCCGTTAACACCCTTAACGCCTGGAAGCCAATCTCCACTGAGGACACCATCCGCCTGATGAACTCCATCCACTCTGGATCCCCCACAGACCCATGCCCTCACCACATCTTCAACAAAGCAGACTCCGTCATAGCTCCGCACCTCCGAGACGTCATCAACTGCTCCTTCAACTCCGCTACCTTCCCAGAAGACTGGAAACACGCTGAACTCACCGCCCTTCTGAAAAAACCAACAGCAGACCCCACCGAACTCAAAAACTACCGCCCCATCTCGCTCCTTCCATTCCCGGCCAAAGTCATCGAGAAAGCCGTCAACAACCAACTCGCCGCCTTCCTCGAAGCCAACAAATCCCTCGACCCCTCACAATCTGGCTTCCGAGCCAAACACAGCACTGAGACCGCCCTCATCGCAGCAACAGACGACATTCGAACTCTGCTGGACAATGGAGACACAGTCGCCCTCATCCTCCTCGACCTCTCTGCAGCCTTCGACACAGTCTGCCACAGCACCCTTTTACAACGCCTCAGAAACATCGGAATCCAAGGAAAGGCACTGGAATGGATCACTTCGTTCCTCACCGGAAGAACCCAGAGAGTCCGCCTCCCACCTTTCAAGTCCGAGGCCACCGAAGTCATCTGTGGCGTACCACAAGGATCCTCACTCAGTCCCACCCTCTTCAACGTATACATGAGCCCCCTCGCGGCCATCGCCCGCCAACACAACCTCAACATCATCTCTTACGCGGATGACACTCAACTGATCCTATCTCTCACCAAGGACCCCAGCACCGCCAAAACTAACCTACACGAAGGAATGAAAGAAGTCGCCGAATGGATGAAACAAAGCCGCCTGAAACTGAACTCAGACAAAACAGAAGTCCTCATCTTAGGTAAATCCCCCTCTGCATGGGACGACTCCTGGTGGCCGGAAGCCCTCGGAAATGCACCCATCCCGACAGACCACGCACGGAACCTTGGCGTCATCCTGGATTCTTCAATCTCAATGAACAAACAAGTCAGCGCCGTATCCTCTTCCTGCTTTAACATTCTTCGCATGCTCAGAAAAACATTTCGCTGGATCCCCTCCGAAACAAGGAAAACAGTCACCCACGCTCTAGTCACGAGCCGACTGGACTACGGAAACACCCTCTACGCAGGTACCACCGCTAAACTCCAGAAAAAACTACAACGAATCCAAAACGCCTCAGCCAGGCTCATATTAGACATCCCACGCAACGAACACATCTCTGGTCACCTTAAAGACCTCCACTGGCTACCCGTCAATAAGAGGATTACTTTCCGACTGCTTACCCACGCACACAAATCACTCTACGACATCGGACCAGATTGCCTCAACTCTCGACTGTCCTTTTACACCCCCTCCCGACAACTTCGCTCTTCCAGCCAAGCCTTCGCCACTGTACCTCGCATCAACAAGACCACCATGGGAGGCAGATCCTTCTCATACCTGGCTGCCAAAACATGGAACTCACTCCCCGCTTACCTCCGCCTCACCCAGAATCACCTAGCGTTCAGAAAGCAGCTTAAAACGTGGATATTTGACAAATAATCCTCCTCCCCTTCCTAAGCGCCTTGAAACCCTCTGGGTATGTAGTGCGCTATATAAATGTTATGACTTGACTGACTTGACTTTGTGCTGCGCTGAGAAGGCAACAAAAAGTTGTTGTGTTTTCCTAAAGTGTTGCGTTCTGTCAATGTAGTACATCAACGCCCTCCTAACGTCTAATGTATGAAGCATTCTTTCCGCTACTGTTTGTGGGTTTTGGAAGAATGCGGGTAGGTCAATAGTTTGGTTGATATGAAACTGTGACACCACTTTAGGAAGGAATTTGGGGTTAGTGCGGAGCACCACCCTGTTTGAATGTATTTGGATGAATGGCTCTTGGATTGTGAGCGCTTGCAGCTCACTAACACGTCTGAGCGATGTAATAGCAATGAGAAAAGCCACTTTCCATGTTAGAAATTGAATTTCGCAGGAGTGCAGTGGCTCGAAAGGTGGACCCATCAGCCTAGTGAGGACCACATTGAGGTTCCACACTGGAGCTGGTGGTGTTTTTGGAGGAATGACTCGTTTCAGTCCCTCTAGGAAGGCTTTAATGGCAGGCACCCTGAAAACAGAGAGATGCTGCCTATTCTGGAGATAAGCCGCTATGGCGGATAAGTGTATCCGAATGGAAGCGTACGCCAGATTGCATTTGTAGAGATGTAACAAATAGCAGATGATGTTAGGAATGGATGCATCTAGCGGGTTGATATTGTGGTTTGTGCAGTAAATGACAAACCGCTTCCATTTTGCTGCATAGCAAGCTCTGATAGTGGGCTTCCTTGCCTCCCGTATGATATCCATGCATTCAGGAGGCAGGTTGAGGTAGCCAAACTCTAGGACCTCAGGAGCCAGATCGCCAGGTTGAGCTGTTGCGGATCTGGATGCTGAATGTCTCCATGGTTCTGCGTTAAGAGCCTGGGTGTGAGGCGCAACCTTTGATGCGGTACCACGGAAAGTTCTAGAAACGTGGTGTACCATGGTTGGCGTGCCCATGTTGGAGCAACCAGGATGAGAGTCATCGAGTGTTGCTTTAGCTTTCTTGCCACCAGCGGAATGAGAGGCGCTGGGGGAAAAGCGTACGCAAATTTGCCTGACCATTTCATCCATATCGCATTCCCCTGCGATTCCGGGTGAGGGAACCTGGCGGCAAAGCTTTGGCATTTTGCGTTTTCCCTTGTGGCAAACAGGTCTATCTCTGGATGACCCCACTGTTGGAAGTACGGGTGGAGTACTGATGGATGTATCTCCCACTCGTGCATTTGATGGCTGTATCTGCTGAGCAGATCCGCCATCTGATTGTCCTTGCCTGGGAGGTGTTCTGCCATGAGGAAAATGTTCCTCTGAATGGCCCACTTCCACATGCTCTGAGCCAGATGAGACAGCTGTGGCGAGTGAGTGCCTCCTTGCTTTTGGATGTAGTACATGGCTGTCATGTTGTCTGTCCGGATCAACACGACCTTGTTGCACAGATGTACTTTGAAGGACTTTAGCGCCATGAAGATTGCCATCAATTCCAGGTAGTTGATGTGCAACTTCTGTTGCTGGGCGGACCACAGTCCCTGCACAGTGTAGTGGAGCACATGGGCTCCCCACCCTTGGAGAGATGCGTCCGTCGTTAGGATAATTTGTGGCACCGGCTCTTGGAACGGTCGTCCCTTGCAAAGGTTGTGTGGATTCCACCAATGCAGAGAGTTGTTTGCCCGACCGGTCACCAACACTAGGTCTGTCAGTTGCCCTTGAGCCTGTGTCCACTGATTTGCCAAGCATTCTTGGAGCGGACGCATGTGCAACCTCGCGTGCGGGACTATGAAGATGCAGGAGGCCATCATGCCTATCAACTGCATGAACACTCTCGCTGGTAGGGAGTGTTGCGGTCTGAACCTCTGGATCAGTGATTGAATTGAATTTATCCTGACTGGGCTTGGCTGAGCTATAGCAGTCAGGGTGTTTATCGTCGCGCCCAAGTACTGCCGCACATGAGCCGGTTGAAGGTGCGACTTTGGGTAGTTTAGTGAGAACCCCAGACTGTGAAGGAGGTGAATAGTGTGGGACATGTCCGTGGCGCACTGTTGTTCCGGCTTTGCTTGAACAAGCCAGTCGTCTAGGTACGGGTAGACATGTATGTTCTGCCGTCTGAGGTGCGCCGCAACTGTCGCCAGACACTTCGTAAACACTCTGGGGGCAGTAGTCACCCCGAAGGGTTGGACTTTGAACTGATAGTGCATGTTGTGAATGGTGAACCTGAGGTACTTTCTGTGGGATGGGTGGAGTGGGATGTGGAAATAAGCATCCTTGAGGTCCAAGGTTGCTAGGAAGTCCCCTTGGTTTAGCAGTGGAAGAATTTGCTGCAGTGTTAGCATGTGAAAGTGTTCCGACAGTATATACATGTTGAGAGGGCGTAGATCCAGAATGGGTCTGAGGGATCCGTCCTTTTTTGGGATGAGGAAGTACAGGGAATAGACTCCTGTTCCTTCCTCCTCCACTGGTACGAGCTCGATTGCGCCTTTTTGCAGCATCACCACAACTTCCTGCTGCAATAAGTGCAAGTGCTCTGCTGACATAGGACGGTGTCTTGGGGGAATGTTGGGAGGAGTGGATGTTAACTCCAAACAATAACCGTACTGGATAAGTTTTCTCACCCACCTGTCTGTGGTGATGGACGACCAGACTGGCAGGAACTGCTGGAGTCTCCCCCCGACAGGTGTTGGATGGTCGGGGGGCAGTGACAGAGAGTCACTGTTTGTTTGCGGCAGAGGAACGGGAGTTGTTGTTCCCCCTGCCCCTGCCTTTTGCACTGTTACCTCGGTAACCCCCTCTACCCTGCTTGGGGTAAGAGGATTGTGCACCACTTTTCGCGAATTGTGTTTGTTGACCCAACTGTCCTCTGGTAACACCACGTGCTCCTGAGCGACGAAAAGTGCTTCCCCGGAATTGTTGAGACTGAAGCGCCCCCATGGACTTAGCAGTCTCATTGTCTTTTTTAATTTTCTCTAGGGTGGTGTCAACATCTGGACCAAACAGTCTGTCGGGATTGACGGGCTGGTTGAGTATTGTAGTTTGGATATCGGGTTTAAATCCAGATATGCGAAGCCAAGCTTGTCGCCTTAACATGACGCTAGTGTTAATCCCCCTAGCCGCTGTATCAGCCACATCAAGTGCACACTTTATTGCTGCGTTGGAGATGAGCTTTCCTTCTTGTATGAGCATCTCGGCCCCTTCCTTAAACTGATCAGGGAGGTGTTGAAGGAGCTGTTCTAGGGTGTCGTAATGCGCCCTATCATATCGTGCCAATAGCGCCTGTGTGTTTGCAATACGCCAGATATTGGCAGCCTGCGCAGCCACCCTTTTGCCGGATGCCTCAAGCACTTTCGACTCCTTGTCTGGGGGAGGAGCTTCACCCGTTGTTTGGGAGTTCGCCCTCTTGCGGGCATTGGCGACCACCAACGAATCCAGAGGCAACTGTCCCCGAATATATGCAGGGTCTCCAGGTGCTGGTCTGTACTTCTTTTCGATACGTGGTAGGTTCCTTAAAGATCTCTGGGGCATGTTTCAGGACACCTTTGAGCATAGGAGCATAGGAAGGATTTTAACTGTCCTGTCTGAGACAGAGAAAGTGTCAAACAAAAAATCCTCCTCTACCGGGTCAGCATGCATGTCCACATCATGATTTGCTGCTGCCCGTTCTAACAAAGCATTAAACGCTGCTGAATCCTCTGTTGGTGATGTACGTGCCCCAAACCCCTGTGGATCTTGTACCACTTGATGTCCACTTTGATCCCCAGTATCGCCATACGAGTCCAGTTGAACATCAGGGTCATTGTCAACTGGGAAATTATACTGGTCATCTTGGTCATCATCCTCTCCACCTGATTGGTCGGGGGAAGGTGATGGACTCCTTCTTGGTGGTGGCAAAACTGGTTCAACAAGGGCTGGAATGTCCTGTGCCGGCCTTTTCTTTTTCAGTGGAATGACATATGATTCCAGTGGATGGGAAGTGATTTTCCTTTTATAGGAGTGTCAATTTCCCCGTATGGGCATCGATATAATGCTCTGAGTGGTCTTCAGAGGCGTGACATCGATCCAAGGCTTCGTGCGTGGAAGTGTCCAACGTTACAGAGATCCTCGGCACCGATCTGGGTGCAAACGCCTTCGGTGCCACCTTAGGTGGCAGAGAGTAGAGAAGCTTGCCCGAGGTCTTCTGCGGTGTGTCCACCGATTTCGGAGCCGACGGCGTGGGAGCCGATGGCAAAGCCTTGTCCCGAATACGTTTGAGTGAGTCGGTGACCTGCTTAGTGAAGGAAGCAGAGGGCGTCGAAGGTGACGTCCGATGTTCGGTAGAGTCGGAGTCTCTTGGTGCCAACGAGTTGTCCGTTGACGAATCATCGATACTAACGGCTCGCGGGCAAGGTGCAGTCTTTGGCGCCGACGCCGTTGCTGCCGATCCGGTATCTTTGTGCCGATGCGTACTGGCCCCTGCCTTCGGGTCATGGCTTTTAGTCGATTTTGACTCGACTGTGCGCTTACTGGTAGGCGCCGCAGTGGCGGCTGAAGGCGTTTCAGCAGACTTCGAGGTCCGCGCCGGAGCAACTGTGCTAGCCACTTGATGGACATCCTTCTTAGAGGATGAGTCCTTGAGCACCTTTTGCGGCGCTGTTGATTCGACAGCCTTCTTCGACTTTTGTGGGCCGGAGGTCGACGGAGTCGAGGAAGGAGCAGGCTTCGCTATTTTCTGTTGGACGACGGCCATTTTAGATTTTGTCGATTCCGATGGTTTCGGTTTCGATTTTGACGGGACGTCGGCCATCTTTGGTGCAGTCGAATCCGAAGGTTTCGGTTTCGATACGTGTAATGGCGGCTACGCGTGAGTGTCCGTGGCCGGGCCAGAAGGCGGGGCCGAGGATAGCGGTGCTGGGTCGTGGGTAAGGCCGAGTGGCGATCCCGTGACCTGAGCCTGAGTCATGTAGACTTCGGGGCATAGCTCATCCTCCGAGCTATCTTCCGCGGCCCCATAAACTTCGTCGTCATCCCCTACCTCCTCGACGTATTCAAGGTCCAGGGCCTGTCCTTCGACTTGTTCTTCGGGCTCTGCCTCAACCTCCGTCGATGGTGGAGAAATCTGAAGATGGTGGCTACCGCTTTCTTCAGCGGGGTCGTCGAATATGTCGTCGGGTGCCGGGGCCGCTCGCTGGGCCTCGAGGCGTGCCGCGCGCCGATGCTTGAGCGTCTTCTTTGACCTGAATTTCGAACAGGCCATACAGTTTTCCTCGTTGTGGTCCGGCGAGAGGCATTTATTACAGACCGGATGCACGTCGATATGTGGATATTTGGATCCACAGACGGGGCAGAACTTGAACGGGCTCCGCTCCATGTTAAGTCCGTCGGGGTCTTGCTGCGACGAGAGGGCCTCGATGTCCGAAGAGCTACTCGACTCCGCAGAATTCCGGCTCAGAGAGTCGGAGGATGCTCGAGACCGTACGCAAACAATACCGACGCAGGTAACGAAGGCCTTTTGGCCTTAAGAACAAAGTTTTCGGTTCCGACAGAGAGACGTCGAAACCACATCCGAACCCAATGGCGGAAAAAAACAATCTGGGGATGGAGTCGATGCCCATGCGCACTGTAGTCCAGGGGAGGAGCCACCTATCTCGTGATACTTCGAAGACTCTTCCAGGACAACAATGTGCAATCATCCGGACCCAACACTAGGCGGCGATCTATGCAATAGATATGAATTTAGCAGCCCACATGCCTCGAACCTGACAACTCTACTCTGAAGAGCAAGCACTGATTCTCTGCTGAGGAACAGAAATTGTTGTGCCAGGGTGGGCACTATATGGCTTTGGTGGCGCCATCTCACGCAACTTCCGGTGTCAACACTAAGGCAGTGCCTCCTACCGACGAAGTGAGAACTTTGAAGCTTCCAGATCCAGTTGATTGCCTGGGACTATTCTACAGGTATGGAATATGTAGGTAAAACTATCCAACAGCTTCCTACAAATATCCATGTGCAGTAATGTGTGAGTACCATATCAAAAGTCCCAACTCTGCCACCAGAATATTGTTTCGCCCATGCTCAAGCGTAAACATAAAACAACATAATACTGCAGAATATGGCTCACCTCGCTGCTTATGGTTGATATCTCCTGTGACTTCTGTATAATCTTTTCTTCAAGGCAAGGAAACTTTCCCTCATAGTACATCTGTAACAAATGGAGGGCTCTGCTGCCATAACCCATCTGGAAAACACAAAGAAAGTCTCAGAAAAAGTGGAAAACATAAAATAAGAGATGCATGTAAAATGTTGGGGTACGTGCAGCATTACATATCTTGCTTACAGAGAGTAAGGTCTTTTTACCTAAAATGTACTGGATTCCAGTCCAACAAACGTTGGAAGAATATTGAAAGGAGAACAGGCAAATGAGTCAATAAGACAACAGAAGGGTAACCAAGATGCAGAAACATGGGATGAGACAAAAGACCATCAGCCTCAGGAAGGAGTTGGGGGGTAATGAGAGGTCAGGAACATAGGATTGACCCAATTCAATTCAATTCAAAATTCCTTTATTCGACTGTATGCAGTACAGTCATAAAAGTACAATAAAAGAGCATATATATACATAACAGTAGTAAAAAGACAGTTCATCAAGGGCAAGAAATCACAGAAGAGCATAAAATATCTAAAACAGATATAAGTATACTATTAATCAAAGACATATTTACAGGGGGAGAATAATTCAAATAGCGATTAACCTTCCATACTTTTTCTAAATTTCAGGGCTGTTTTTAAAAAATTACATAAAAACAAGGTACTTTCACAGTGCAGCATTTGGAGATAAAGTAATGCAGGCCTTGTTTGCACAAAATTCAATTGTTTAAAAAGGGGTTTTAAAAACATTTTTCGTGGTATCATATAATAGGAGCATACAAATAAAAAGTGTGCCAGATCTTGCGGAGACTTATTGTCGCAGCCGCAAGCTGGCAACACTTGTCCCCTGTGGGCCCCACTAGGCACAGCTAGCATCAGATGAAATAGGTCGAAGCGGAATCTGGACAACAGGAAGCGCTCATGTCTAGAGATGGGCCAGGATAGGTATGGTTCAATTTGCAGGCATGATTTTGTTAAAACATGCCTCCTCACACTGCCCTTTTTCAGCTCTAGCTCTTCCCTAGCAAGCTGTCGATTCAGCCGAAAAGTGTCCTTCACATAGGTTACGTCATGTTTGGATACCTGCTGTGGTGCTAGGAAAAGATCCAGCCGGCCCAGATCATAAAGACAGTTTCTGATATATTTTAACCAGGGTATCTTAAATTTCCCTTCCCAGTTAAGTGCTTCACGAAGGATATTTTGGGTAAATGGTATTTCATCGTTCAGCCAGCAGTTTAACCAACACAACAAGGGGTTTACAGCAATCTTGTCCCCTAGGTAAGGCACACCCAGTTCCTCGTGAGTAGAAAAATTGGCTGTGCCTTTGGGTAGACATAAAACTTGTTTTAGGAAATTGTTTTCAGTTGTTATAAGGTCGCCCACTGGGACAAAGCCCCAAAGATCACTCCCATAACAAGCCACAGCAGTGCTTTTAGCTTGGTATAATTTCATCATAGCAACCACCGGTGTATTTCCCATTTTACGCGCAAAATCAATCATTGCAGCATTGGTCCTTGCTATTTCACCTTTCTTCTTTTTTACTGCAGGACCCCATGTGAGTTTGTGGTCAAACAATACACCAAGGTATGAAAAAGTCTTAGTTGTTGGAATTTTTTCCCCATTAACAATGAATGGGTAAGACTTTTTAGAATCAGATCCTAACTTCATAACAAATGATTTAGTATTGTTGATGCACAGGCCCCGTGATTTCATAAATAGGAAGAAAGAGTCAAGTAGTATTTGAAGGCCTAGAGCGGTTCTGGAAATAAGGACGGCGTCATCTGCGTAAAGCAGAACAGGTACGCCCTTTCTCCCTATATATGGATAATCAGTTTTTGTTTTTAAAAGATGCTCCTCAAGACCATTGATATATAAATTAAAAAGAAATGGCGCTAAAATACAGCCCTGCCTAACCCCCTGGTTTATCTTGAAATCTCTGGTGACTTTCAGGTCTTTGGTATAACGAACATTTGCTCGCGTATCACTATGGAGGTCGGCTAAAAAGTTAATCAAATTCTTCTCAACCCCCATTTTTAATAGGACAACCCAGAGTCTATTTCTATCAACACAATCAAAGGCCGATGAAAGGTCCATAAAGGCCATATTTAGAGTTCCATTTCTAGCCAAGGTGTACTTGCCACTGATTAAGTATAAATTCAGGCATTGAGTTATTGTTGAGTGCCCTGGTCTAAACCCGTATTGAACGGGCGACATTACATTGTTGTTTTTGGCCCATGTGGTCAGCCTATTTAAAATTATCCCTCCCACTACTTTGGCAACTGAGTTTATCAGGGAGATTGGCCTGTAACAAGTCGCATTGCTTCTGTCACCCTTCTTAAAAACGGGTACTATAGTTGAGGCCCCCCAGGACTTTGGGGTCCCAACTACAACTCCAGCATTGACAACCGCGGTGAGGATTGGGGCCCAAAGTGAGATGTTTGATTTAAATAAATCAGGGGGAAGGCCATCTGGGCCCGGGGCCTTGTTGCTGGTCAAACTACGGATCCCCTTTTCGACTTCATTGACTGTGAATTGCAGGGGTGCTTCTTCTGGAAATTTAGTTACTTGACTCAACTGAGTGTCATCGCTCTTGAAGATTAAACTAAAATGGGAGACCCACTCAGTCTCAGGTATATTAGTTCCAAGGCAAACGGCATTGGAATCATCAAACATCGGCTTGTTAATTATGCTCCAGAACTTGGAGCTATTACCCAGAGTTGATGGGTCAAGCAAAGACTCCCAGATATTTGCTTTTATGTCCTTTTTGCGAGAAGTCAAGGTTGATTTATATTCAGATCGCAAAATTTTAATATGTGCGGAATCCCTTGGCTTTTTCTTGAGAGCCATTTTCAAATTTCGACCAGCTGCTGAACAAGCGTGGTCAAACCATCTTGGCTGATAATCAGTTGGACCTTTTATTGGAACAGATAGCAGTTGGTCGATCCTTTGAGTTACCACAGCAAAAGCAGATATGATAGATTCAGGTGGTGTGGTCTCAGAGACACAAAGATTGAGTTCTTGTTTGCAGCTGGTTTTGACGGACTTATACAGAGTATCACTGTTTACCATGGACCATTTCAACCGGCGATTTCTGCTGACCAATTTTAAAGCGCCCGTGTCCTTTTGATTTTTCCGTATTTCAAAAAGACCCTCTCCTAGTTCCACTGAGATTGGATTGTGGTCACTAAAGATGCTTTCATGTATTTTGAAATTTGAGGCTAAATTTGCCAGATCCACTGAAAGAAGTATATGGTCTATGAAAGAGCCACGCTCAGAGCCTTTATAGGTTGGTACTGCAAAAATAAAGGAGTCATCTTTCAAGGTCATTGCGACACTCAGGTTCAGGTCGTCTATTAAATTATTCACGTTGGTACCTCGCGGACAGTGCGCAAAATGAAGACCTGACCTATTTCCACATCCCAAGGAGTCCAAGGTTGTCTCGGTCGGATTTCCACAGATGTGTGCGTCAAAATCACCAGTGATTATTTTATTCCGTGGCGATTTTACCAAATTGTCTCGCAGGTAGTTGTGGAGCTTGATGATATTGCACTCTCCTAGTGATGTTACTGAGTTATAAAAGTTAATCAAGGTTAGTGCTTTTTTACCCTTCCTAATCTCCAGGATCTGAATGTTCCTGTTATCCAACTGTTTGGTTTTAATCTGAGAGATGAGGGAGAGGCTGATGAATGTTGCCAGGCCCCCTTTTGATCTGCCACTAGACGATGGAGTTGCTGGAACAAAGAAACTCTGCAACCCCTCAATGAAGACATTGTTATCTGTAAGCCACGTTTCCTGGAAACACAGTATAGTAAATTTCCTAACAAATTCCGTCCACGACTGATCGTTTACTTTTGCGGCCAGTCCTGCAATATTCCACGACAGGATTTTTATGATATTAAGTTCATCATGATCATTCGGTAGCTCTTGAGTCGAGTTAGGTAGCGGGTACAGGTTTTGGTTTGAACGACTTATTATGGCTGTTGGTTGATTTCTAGTACTATATAGCAAGTTATGGGCTATGGTAGAAAAAGAGCTGCCCACTTCCAGAGTGGGAGAAGTAGATGCAATTTGTGAGGGGAAATTCTCAAGAGAAGGTGTTACGGACTCTATTGTATTGGTAACTGGTACCACTCTTGGGAGGGCTAAGGTACTTGTTGGTTTATCAGTACTTATTGTATTAGTTTGATCCTTGCAGTTTGACAGGTCAGATAAATTACTAGGGGGCAGGACAGATGTCAGTCAATCCACCTCATCTAAGTAGTCATAGGAGTACAGGGCATCATATCTATTTGATGTTGGAATCTCAAATTGGTTTTGAAACAGGTAGGGATATACATGTTCTCGTTTATATGTATGTTGTACAGGTTCCAGTCTCTCATACATTTCTTGAGGAGGGTGGTTATATAATCTACCTTCCCATGAATGTGCATGTCTTTGCTGTTCTAAGTCTAAGGTCGTCCCCTGATTAGAAACTAGAGGGGGTGCCCATGGTTGTAGGTGGACTTGAGGCTCCAGAGACCCCTCATAACCATGATACGGTTTTATATTTTTACTTTGCCCGTTTGTATTATAGGGGTAGAAATAGCTTAAACCCATCGTGCGGATCAGGCTATTTGTCGAGGGACTCCTCCAGTTGACGATGAATTTCGCCACTGGTCTGTATTTAAAGTTGACTACTATGCAGTCTCCCTCTGTTGATTTAAATCTTGAGCCCACCCAATCTACTCTCTTCACATGAGAAATGGTCCCAATTATGTGAGAGGGAAGTGGCCTGTGTGTGGTTAGCCATTGCATGACCTTATTTTTTAGTTCCACATAGGACTCCCCCCTATTATCAGCCAGTTTGGGGACCCCAATCATGACTATTGTGTATGCATTAGATTCAGGTGGAAGATTTATATGGATAGATCTTTTTGCCGTCATCGGTTTAGGTTGATTTACCCCTGCTGTCTTAGAAGGAATATTCGCAGTTAATAAGGTAGGATTCCTCAATGACTCAGCATTTGCTATAACTGCTTCTAGAGAGTGACCCTCCGCAGCCCATTCACTGTCATCTGTTTCATCACATACCTGTATGATATGTGTGTTATTTGCGGGTGTAGCTACTACCTGCGGTGGGTTGGACACTACCTGTTTGGTTATTACTGGGTAGGTTATGCCTGGAGGTCCCTGTTGCTGAGATGATATCTGTTTAACAGTTTTGTTTGTTGTGGCACTAATATTGTTTACAATTTTAGTGTTATTATCTTTGAGGTTTGTACTTGCTGGAACAAAGGTAGAAGTTATATTGGGCATTTTTAGCAATTTAAGAATGCTAGAGGACACTTCATTTTGTGCTCTCTCGAATTTTCCTAGAGCCTTCTCTATGTTGACAATTCGTTTACTGATGGGCTGTAAGAGAGATTTAACCATAGTTTCTATTTCACTCAGAGAGGGTATTTTCATTATAGATATCGGGTCTGTTTGCCTTGTCTGATCTTTAACCGAAATACTCTCGACGTTGTTATCCTTTTCAATTCGGGATGTATCCGGGTCTTGGGTAGATGTCGGCAAAGACCCAGTTGTGGTTGATGCAGAAGATTACCTCCTGTCTAAGTTTCTGCCACATATCTTTAATTGAATGTTTCGATTTGCCTAATGGACAGTAGGTTTTTTTCGGTAAGTGTTTTATCTTTCGTTTTTTCTTATGGTACTGAATCTTACTTGTTGATTTATGAATTATCGTCGGTGTCAGTTCAGTAGCAGGTATGTGGCTCTCCACTAGTTGAACCTCTAGGTCTAAAGGCAATGTATGCAGGCAGCTTGGATTGCTATCTTGACTAGTCGACACCAGAGGGCTACTCTCCAGGGAGTACCCTGCAAGGCATTTAAGCAGGGGTTTCGATGTATTGTCCTTAATATGCGACCCTGGCAGATCTGTAAACGACTGCATTAATAATGATTCCTGAGAATTAATTGTGTCGTCCAAAATATGTATATTATCAGTGGTGTGCACAGACCGATTTGGAAAACACATATCTGGGGTCAAGGAAAGACGTCTCTCTGTGTCCTGGATAGCGTCCGCCACTACATTGATCGTTTTTTGTAGCATAAGATCTATGACAGTTATAGTGGGTAGTGGTGTGCTCACAGATTTTAATCTCGATGTGGATCTTGTTGCCATCGGAGTTTTCGGAACTTTAGTCATCCTTAAGAAGTAAACGTGTGACTATGCCCCGTGCATCAGGTACATGGGTTACCTTATTACAGGGTATCTTATCAAAAGATGTTGAGGGGGTGGCCCGTCCTGTCCCCTTCAGGCCCCTGAGGGCCACAGAGGGCCCACCCTTAGCCCGGGCTTCGCCCGGCGTCCCGCGAGCCGGTGATGGCGTCGTTTAAATGCGCCTCCTGGCGCTCAGAGATGATGATGCCGCCGACGCGGACCCCAGTAGGGCTGCTGGGATTTGTAATCCCGCCCCTCGCCTGTCTCCTCTCGGCGGCTCCCGCTCCAGTTGGAATACGAGCGGGAGAGCAGCGGGAGACTGGCGGGCGGGTCCGCAGGACGTGCTGTTACTTCGGCAGGGTTAGTGGCAATGTCAATTCACAAGTTCGTCACCCTCAGCATACACACGGGCATTGAAAGGAGATCCCCTATTGAGAAGGTAGAAGGTAGATGGTACGCATTGTCTGTTTTTGGATGACAAAGTCAAGTTTCTAAGTGGGACCCTGCATGCTACCTGCTTAAACATCAGTCTTAATCATAGGCTATAATCAATAATTGTATTCATAATTTTCCTCACACTAAAGTACATAAGAGTTAATCAGAGAAAAATCCCCAGAAATAGTCCCAATGCTAAATGGTACCAGTAAAAATGGGCAGGGAGTTTGGGGGGCAATGAGGCGGAAGGGATTACAGTCACAGTGTGTTTGATAGGATGGTCGTTAAAAGCTACATGCTCTGAGTCCAACTAGTCGTATCTTTGTAATGTAATGCTCAGCCTACTTATGTGTCTGTTAGAATGTTATGAATTAGAATGTTAATGAGCTTAGAGTCAGTTGATCTAAGGGCTGAGCGAGATACAGACTGCTCCTGGTGGGGTTCCTTACTTATATACTTAAGTTTCTTATTTATGTATATTTAAATTCCTGTGACCCTATCTTTAATATATTCACATGAAGATAATCAACAACGAATGGACAATTATTCATAACTTTACATCTGGCGACGTTTTTAAACGGACCTCCGTGTCAATTACAAGAGACTTTAAAAAGGAAAACGAAACGGAACGGAAAGAAGCTATGATTAAAATAATAAAAGACAAGGATCTTTGAAACAAAGAAAACCTTCTAAGCAGCTAAAACGATTGGCACCGAGAACCCCACTAGTGACATCCCACCGGTCGCCCTTCACATCAGATGTGCCAGTCTCTGCTCGGTTTTCCTTCTACTTATCCTGCCACCTTGTGAGTCCCTGCTTAAACAAACGTTTCATTACTTGACCGAAGTATGAAGACGAGTTCCGGTTGCAGAGCAGATTACAAAGAACCCAGATCAGAGAAAGAAATTTTGAACGAGTGACCGGAGGACAAGAGTTTGTATTCCGCTTTCTCCACGACTGATCTACACATCCATGTACTCTCAGTGACATGCTCTGTCTCGTGAAGAAGGGAGATTTACAGTTACCTCAGCTTCAGTGTATCAGGCGTTTACTATGAGCATTTTCTTAATTTTAAAACTTACATTTTACTCTTTCCTGACAACCTACAGTCCACAAGTCTTGTTTCGGACTTGAAGATGGAGTACAGTTCCTGTATGTACCGCACCGCAGGTGAGCCCATCGTGTTTGCAACGTTTATTTGAGTGCTCCCTTTTGTTTGTTTTCGCACCCGTACTGGCGCGACACATTGCAGTGACATTTTGCTTTAATTTTGGTCATTTTCAGCAACCTTTCAATGTGGCCTACCACTTGACTGTTTAACCGCCTTGCCACATTCAAATCCCGCTCGAGCTTATTACTGAGCGCACGCACTCAACGCATGCCACCTCACCTGCTTCCAGTGTCACCGTCATCCTCCTCTATGACGTGAGTCTGCTGTTTGTGTCATTGGAGAGCACGCTATTGACGGGAGCCTCCCGGTATCTCCCACGTTGACAACGACGTGCCGCCATTATGATTAACTCATCGTCTCATGTGCAGTCTACAGTCCATCTACCAAACTGAAATTTCAGTTTTCTTTACAGCGATGGGCACGCTTTGTTATTAATTTACCTATTGCCTGTCAGCATTCTCTACAGCGATAGGCATACTTTGTTTTAGTCTTTTCCAATGCAGTTAAGCATTTTCATCACAGCAATAGGCACGCTGTCACTGTTGCTCCAGACTTCCATTCCACACATTCTCGGCATGTGTTCGCAAAAAAAAAAAATTTGGAGCGCAGATCTTCCACAGATACTGAAATCATTTTCTCGAGAAACTCGTCACGTCGATCTACTGTTTATGAAAGTACAGTACTTTTATTTGTCACAACACTGCCTCCTAATGGTTATTTTCCATCATTACACTTCAATGATGAATTTATATACTTATGTGAATTAGAGATTGATAGTGCAGACGTCAAAAGTTCCATAGTGTTACCTTTACCAAGGAGTTTTATAGTATGCAGATGATATCACTTTTCTCTGCTATAATATTTCTAATATTATTTATTTACAGTTACATTAATAATACGTTTAATGATTTAACTTTTACGGCGTTTAAAAAGTTAAAATACAACGATGTTGTACCACTATTTTACTGTTAAAAAAAAAAAAAAAAAGGAAAAATGCAAAGGCATTCTCTTCTGTGATTTTAACCATACCAATGCAAATGCATTCGTCTGTGCACTGTTCTTAAAATTTATGGTTTATTAGTTGTGGTTTCTAGAAATGCAAATGCATTCTCCTTCGCACTAATGCAAATGCATTCATCTGTGCACTGTTCTTAAAACTCATAGGTTATTACTGAGGGCCCGATGTAGGTAGCCCTTTACCGATCGGAATCGGCCGAAAATACCGATTTTCGGCCGTTTCCGATCGGTAAAGGGCTATGGAGATGTAGGGGCACATTTTCGGTAATTTTACCGAATCGTTATCATTACCGAATCGGTAATATGTACCGATTCGGTAATGATAACGATTCGGTAAAATTACCGAAAATGCAATGTAGGTAGCCTATGTTCCATCAGCACATGGCTTACAGAATCGGTATTTTACCATGGAATACAAATCCATGGTAAAAAACCGATTCCTGTGTACATGCACATCTGTGCATG
Organism: Lissotriton helveticus; assembly: GCF_964261635.1. Classification (NCBI taxonomy): domain Eukaryota; kingdom Metazoa; phylum Chordata; class Amphibia; order Caudata; family Salamandridae; genus Lissotriton; species Lissotriton helveticus. The sequence goes on from NC_136062.1 coordinate 383,963,411, forward strand.
TACACATGTGCCATGTGACAGACAGACGTGCCCTTAGGGCATGTCTGTGTGCCACATTGCACACATGCCCGTTTTGGGGGTGCTAGAGGGTGTCAAAGTGACACCCCCTGCACCCTTGTGAATTCTTTAATTACCGATTCGGTAAATACCGATTCGGTAATGCCTAATCATTCCTATGGGCTTCAAAGCCCATAGGAATGAATGGGCATTACCGATTCGGTATTTACCGAATCGGTAATTAAAGAATTGTTAAGGATTCGGTAACGAATCCAGATGTTGGGACCTACATCCCATTTACCGATTTTGAAATACCGAATCGGTAAAATTCGGTATTTCAAAATCGGTAAATGGGATTTACCTACATCGGGGCCTGAGTCCCTTAAAAATGCAAATGCATTTAACTGTGCACTGTTCTTTAAATTGATGGTATTTATTAAGTGTGCACTGTTCTTTAAATTGATGGTATTTATTACGCGTGGTCCTTTAGAAATACAAATACATTCGTCTGTATACTGTTAACCACACCAAGCTTTTAAGCTCCACTGGTACAAGCTTTTAAACTCCTCAGGTTCTCTGAAATGCAAATGCATTCAACTGCACACTGTTCTTTAAATTAATAGTATTTATTACATGGGGTTCTTTAGAAATGCAAATGCATTCGTATGTGTACTATTAACCTCACCAAGCTTTTAAGCTCCACAGGTACAAGCTTTTAAGCTCCTCAGGTTGTTTGAAATACAAATGTATTTGACTGTACACTTTTCTTTAAGTTGATGGTATTTATTAGGTGTGGTCATTAAGAAATGCAAATGCATTTGTCTTTATACTCTTAACCACACCAAGCTTTTAAGCTCCACTGGTATAAGCTTTTAAGCTCCTCAGGTACATTTCATGTATTGCAATTTATGCACATGTTGTACTGTTTTTATGCTACTTATGTGTGATGTGTCCCCATCTATTTAATATGTTTAACATACATTCATACTGTTACACACATTTCTTTGTGTGTTATATTGTTTTTATGGTGTGTTCCCCACATCATGGTGTGTCCCCACATCTACTTATGTGGTGTGTCCTCATCTGAGTGGTGTGTCCCCACCATAATTTTTCATACTGTTTTATGGTGTCACATCTACATATGTGGTGTGTCCTCATCTATTTAATGCTTTTAACATTTTGTGTGTATATTGTTTCATAGTGTGTCCCCACTTCTACTTATGTGGTGTTTATACGGTGTCATGTTTTCTTTTCAGATTGTACTCTTGTATTATTTCATGTTAGCCCGGCCAGCTTTCATGATCTTTGTACCTGAGTCGCTTCCTGTTCGTATTGTGGGAGTACTTTGGTTGTTTGTTTTTGGAAAAAGAGAGATGAGTGATTGAGTTGTCTTTAGTGCCTTCAGTCCCTCTTAATTAATTTTCCAGTCTTCTTCATTGTTTCCTCCATTCACTATTTTATCTTTTCATCTCAGTTTCTCCTTTTATCATTATAAAAATATTCACTACCTTATCTTCTCATTGAGTTGTCTTTAGTGCCTTCAGTACCTCTTAAATAATTTTCCAGTCTTCTTCATTGTTCCCTCCATTCACTATTTTATCTTCTCATCTCAGTTTCTCCTTTTATCATTATAAAAGGAGAGATAATGTAATGTAATGCTCAGCCTACTTATGTGTCTGTTAGAATGTTATGAATTAGAATGTTAATGAGCTTAGAGTCAGTTGATCTAAGGGCTGAGCGAGATACAGACTGCTCCTGGTGGGGTTCCTTACTTATATACTTAAGTTTCTTATTTATGTATATTTAAATTCCTGTGACCCTATCTTTAATAAATTCACATGAAGATAATCAACAACGAATGGACAATTATTCATAACTTTACAATCTTGCATACACCTGAACACCCACCAAGTGAACAGTGTATGTAGTGAACAGTGTATGTAGTGGACAGTCTTTCTGTGTAGAATTCTGAGAGCACAATTTTAGTAAGACAGGGAAAGGCTGTTACCTGGTGAGACAGGTGAACAATGAAAAACGCACTCACGCAAAAATAAACAGACAAGCAAAGTTGTTAGTCCCCTTCATACAGCAGAACAATCTACAACTTTGCAACAGACAGGAGAGCTATGCCTTGCTCTGCAGATTTAGAACTGGCAATATGCATATGTGTTTATCTATCTACCTCCTCATTCTGTTTGCTATGCTACATCTGTCTGAGGAAACCCAGGAATAGAGAATTTAAAGTAGACAGACTCAAGTAAAGCACAGGGAGCCAAGGAAAAAAATATTTTGTGAAGAAGGACCGAAAACAATAGTTAGTTAGTGGTCACTTACGAATTAAAGACCTTTAAGCATGGGAATCTAAGCAGGTGACACCACTGCAACAGGCGTAATAACTGGCGTGCAGGAGCACCTCAGAGTATCAAGAGATCACTGAGGGTTTTAAAAAAAAAACACCGAAAGCTTCCTCTGAGAAAGACGCTCTCGCCCAATGTTCCAGGAAACCTAGCCGCCATGGCACAAGGATAATAAACCAAAGAACACCAGACACAGGGCAAGTAGAGGGCAGATTTGGGTCAACCACAAGTACACAAGGAACCAAGAATCCTTAGATACTTCGGATCCCAAACCCAATGGACATGGGTGATGTGGACAAGTGTATGACATGAATGCCCCACTGGGATGACCCATAACATAATTATAACACACCGAGGTAGGCTGGAAGGCTCACTTACACTATATCTGATCACTCACATTTACTTAGATGAGTGAAAGGTTGACCCCCACACCGCTACAGAGTAAACCTATAACTGAAGACCATCTGCTTATGAGAACTTAAAGCATTCAGAGGCCGTAGTAACTAGGGAATATTGTGCTAAAAAAAATAAGCAGCATAACACACCGCCTCGTAAATACATCTGTGCTTTTCCTGCCACTCCCACTCCACATTTGACTGACTATTTACCAGCCTGTGAATGAGATTGCTAAAATAAGTACTAAGCACCATTTGGTCGTGGGTTTTCATAAAACTATACCTCAAAAAAATTAATACATACCCCCTGATAGTCCGGGTGAACTGCAATGCGAACAACTCTAGCACCAGAGAGACTGCCAAAATCTGGATCTTGGAACTACACAAAGCAACAGAGCAAATTATTCACAAATAAACGGGCGATCCATATATAATTAATAAAACAAATATATACACGCACATTAATTTACCTGCTCCGATACTGTCCAGGGGATGAGGTCTCCTGAAGCTTTCATTCCCCGTGACAGACTGCTCAGGATAGAGTGACGAGAGATCTCACCCTCTAGACACACCTGTCGGTTATGGGATAATGAAGATGGAAAGCTCATGCATGACGATGGAACAACAAAAGATTGGTTAAAGCATTATACCCTTCTAGACTGCATACTAGGAGCACCCCGCTGGATGGACGCTACTGCTCTGGACCTTGCTGTGTGGCATGATCACTCAGACTGGTATGGGAATTTTGAAAGATGCTTCCTAATCAAGAGTGATGACGAAGGGACAGTGCATTAAAGAGTTTAGATAATAAATAGTGCTGTTCCAATAATGTATTGCATAGAGCCCCAAATGAACCTTAGCAAAGTGCATGCATTTTGTACCTTGGAAAGGAAATGGAATATGGCATATCCATTTATTGCAGAACCCAAGTATCATGTAAAATGCACTACTTCATTGGAGTCCCGCTTTTCCATACGGGCGGCGGGATTCTCCCTGTCCATACATACATACAAGAGACCTTCAAACTTATTTTGCGCCAATCAAAAATGGATACCACTAAATAGCATAGCGTTTTTGTTTTTTTTCCTATTAAACCGCATCTTTCTTATGGTTGAAATAATGCACCAGGAAGTGCAACTATTTCAGCGGTGTAATCAAATTAGTGATTGTTCCCCACAATGGACTTTCCATGCATAGTGTACATTTTTCAGAAGGCAGTTATTGTCTGCACTCTGTAATAAACCAAAGGCACCTACTCTATGAAAAATTAATTGTGCTGACTGTATCAATCTGCATGTATATCACATGCAAGTCACTAGTACCTGAACAACAGCAAGCACTTCAGGAAGGGAATTCTGGGTGGGTGGGACAGGTGGCAACAGGCAAAACAGGTGATGTGCAGGAGCATCTGACAGCAGCTGAAGATCATTAGGAGAATTCTATAGGGACCAAAAAAAAACACTGACGTAAACATCTTGCCCTCTGCTGTTTAAAGTTTAAATTGTGTGAGTACAGACTTTGTTTTATGAATACAACAACTCGGCACTACAGGACTGTATAAAATGTCCTGGATCATTCTAAACAATGAATAACTACAAATGTGCACTCCATTGAAGAGTTTTAGCTTGTCATCGCCTTTACAGACCAGAATCAGCCATATGCAAATAAGTCTATGTTCTATCCCAAAAGGAACAGTCCAGCCAAAACGCCAGGCCCCATGCCCTCCAAACAGCAACATATGGAATCAAAGATGTTTTGAACCTGTTGCGCCTCATCAGTGAAGTACAGCTTCTCGTGAGCCATCCCTCACATTCAAGGTTGCAATCTGATGACCAAAATTATTAGGAATCTACATTTATCTTGATAACAAGGACACCAGGAAACACATTAGGGAAACTAATCACAAAAACACTATCCAAGAGGATTATCCTTGCCAATTATTTACAATTCATTATTAGGAAAAGTAACATCAAGCCAACTGACAAGTACAAACACATTTGACAATATCTACGAGACAACTTTCTTTCATCAGGGACACTGAGCAAATCTGGGTTACTCTGCCTTGCCACTACCCACACTATGGCAGACCTGATCCGTTTATCAAGTACAACTCCATACTCCAATAGTCCAAGTGTCCAGAAACGTTACACTTTTGCACAATGTGCTATTAAAAGTATCACCTTGTGGTCCTTTATTTGTATTACTTACAATTTTGATGTAACCTTGGTCCCAGGTGGAGCACATACAGGCCTACCTTATAGTGAGAAGCCACATAGAGAGCCATGAGTCGTTGAAGAAAAGCTTCTGATGCCTTGTGGTAGCAGAACAGCGTGTCCCGATTTACATAATACCTGAAGGTGACTTGTATTAAGGGCAAACAATGCAGACAAATGGGCACAGGAAAGGTACATTCAAAGACATGTCTCTTATGGAGCACACTCTACCAGGCAGTGAGATGTGCATCTCGAAAACATCAGTCAGTATCCAAGACACAAAATAATAACATTCATTAACTAATCTATGTAAATTACACATATTTGCATGCATTGCATATTCACTTGTTATCTCTTTAGTAATTTCTTAGTCAGTTAGACAGTTAAGAGGTCCTGTCAATTACCTACATTACAATGAAAATCAGGGTAAAAAAAATAATTGGAGGTAATAACCAGCCGATCAAGCCAGGAGCACATCGGGGCAATAATCTACCAGATTTGTTTCTAAAAGAGCATGGTACTGGCTGGAGCAGTTATTATAGCAATGATCAACAAAGGCTGATCAACTAATTCAGCACTGATCATTATAATGGCATCACAATGTAAACTATGATGCAGAACAGCCATGTAGAACTTCATACATACGCATCACAGATCAAAGAGGGGACACATGCCTCTGTAAACTAGCATAAGAAAACAGACTCTAAGAATAAGATTATAGGCTGCTGATAACTGAACAATAATTTGATGTATTCAGTAACAGAAAGATAGGAGTTATAAGACATTTAGACGACAAGAATATAAGAGCCATACTCATAGTAACTCCATCTACTTTTACTTGTTAACTTTATGCTGGCTTTGACCATGTACAGCGCCCCACTGTCTTTTGTAGGTATGAGGTCAAAACATACCATATACAAAGTTAAGAAATGCTGCATCACCTTATTGAAGGAGTCAATTCTAACTACTAAGAATGCACATCAAAGTATTGTAGGTGCTAAAACATGTGTCACAGAAGCTCCACCCGAGCTACAATTGCTGGAAGGATACAAGTCACAGGTCTCCGGCAAGGGGCAGCCAGAGATGATTCTGGTAATGTTCAGGCAATCCAGGCACAACAGCTCATTCAGCCACTTCTCCACCGCGTCGCCTGGAGCATATCGGATCGACTCATGGAGGGAGACCTCGTGCAAAGTTCGAGCTGGTAAAGAATAATATTCAGATTATTTCCCACCGTACAATTTCTGATCCTTCTAAGGCATTCTTAGCTTCAACAACGGAGATGCATTATCAATGGTTCAGTCACAGTACAACCCCAGCAGGCAGCTTATCAAAAAATAAAGTTACTTGACAAATCACTCTGGAGCTGGTTACTCAATACATTGATGCCTTCACGTCAACTTTTTGTACCATCAATCGATACAGTTTAAGTTTAGCAAATTGAAGGTCCCACAACTGAATTGCTTTCCCCATTACTCACATACAGGTACCCAGTAAAAGCCCTGAAGAAAAACCTGATAAATGAGAAAACGGGTTTGGAAACTCGTCGACTGTTTCACGAACTTTTCAACCCCAAAGGGTCACGAACATAACTGTGCACACTCTATTGGTGTATGCACTTAATAAAGTTATACACATAAGAAATATGCCCTTGTGGGAGCAATCCTTGAATATGGATAAATGAACCAGAGCAGGACTGCTAGTAATCAATTACTAGGATACTAGTACAATTGTTTAATTTTGTTTTGTAGACATTGTTTTGTAATTCATCTAATGTGCAATTGTGTTGTGTAAAAAGAGTGTATATATTTGTATGTAAAGAATCATCTTTTATATGTATGGCAATGTATAAACCTCGGACAAATGTTCTAATATACATAAAGTGATGTAACTTACCATGATAAAATAACTTATCAATACCCAAGAATTAAAATTATGGGTATATAATCTGCTGTGAATAAAAGAGCAGCAGAACTCAATCGTGACCGGATGTCTTTGATTATAAATTGACGTCAAGGGAGGTGGGGCTTGGGTAATATTGAAAGTTTATTCAGTACTATCCAATAATACTGCAACAAAGAATGGGGGACATGACAGTAACTAGGAAACGTAAAGGAAGCAACACAGATGGAAGTACCTCAACTACAAGTATTAACGGACTGGGTGTTAAAAAGGAGGAGATACACATGAAGGGCAGGAGTGCAAGAGAAAGTGGAGAAGGAAAGAGGAAAGCAGAGAAAGAATCAGAAAGCATAGAAGAGGCAGCTAATGAAAGGAGGGAGTTGGGGGCCCATAAATTACCTGATGACAGTTTTGTAGTAGTTGTCGACTTGTTTTCGGCTGTCATGCTGACCTGGCTTTGAGCGCTCTGTTGTCTTAGCTGCTGTATCAGCTTTAGTGACAAGGACCGGCCTGTACCCTCGTACCTACGAACAAACAAGAGGCAGTCGGAATTGTGCATATATATCACCGCACAACAACATTTCGATATGGAATTGATTTATTCACAGATCTGTAGGATGAAGCCACACAGCCTCTCTCTGTACAGGAAATCTGGATCAGCAATACAATGTATCTCTTACTACAGTTTCCTTCACCCTATCCATGCTGATGATGGAACCGCTCCATCATCAGCTGCGGTGGCGCTGTACTGATGACGGAGCGGTTCCGTCATGGCCCGGCCGCCGCGCCTGCGCTGGACGTTCCATTGAGCGGGCGGGGCCATGACGGAACCGCTCCGTCATGAGCACAGCTCAACCGCGGCTGGTGACGGAGAGGTTCCGTCACCAGCATGCGTCCGCTGCGTGGCCCCCCCGCCCCCTTAGCGCTGCGGCGAAATAGCCGCCGCAGCGATGTGGTTAACAACATGCTGGTTGTGCAGATTGCTGGTGAGACGCCAGAAGTGCACTGTACAGGACACCCAACACCTTTTAGAATGCACTGTCCAAACATACACTCACAGGTGGAATAGTCAGTACCAGTTTAAAAGATTAGAGTGAACATACACTTTTGAAGGACATACTGCATCTCTGCTTGTATATTCACCTTGCATCTGTTAGTAAGATTAGGGAGTTTAACTCTCGCTGTTAAGGCCTATGTCTAGTGGCAGGCCAAAATTCAAGCAGGGCTGAAAGAACTTTACATCCTTTAAAAGTCTATAAATTGATTACTATTGATTAGTATATCAAGAACACTGGATAATATTGTTATTATTAAAAGTGCTATGGAGTGGCAACAGCTTTGGCAAACACGGCCATTTACAGTTAACAAAATTACCTTTTTTCTTGTCCTATATCTATAGTTTTACATTCAGTGAAAAAAATATCTATAGCAGATCGCAGGAAGTACCTACTAAACTTTTTAAAATATTATTAACTGCCAGAGCTATATAGAGCTCAATATTTATGAGTCTTTAGAAGCTTTCTAAATTTTGTGAAACAATTGCTATCATCCAGCACAAACAAACACCTTTTATGAACCTTCAAGGGAAGATCTGCTCCTAGGAATAGTACTTTAACCTGAGACCTGGGGATTGCATACAGAGGCCTGGGCAATTTATTCACCTACTGGGCTAGTACACAAGATAACTGTTCTTTGGGACAGTCTAGTTCAGAGTTGCAAGTAATAGTTTTCTGATAAACCACTTAAATCATGCTGAAATGCTGTAGAAAATATAGTGTGCCACATTAGCACAGAGATATGTTGTATCGAAAGGTGCCCCAACCTCAGCACAAAGCACCGAAATGTGGAAGCTGTTTAAGTGGAATTCCTGCACACAGTGATGGTAGAGCTCCCAATTATGGTTTATTTTAACAACTTTTCTAGTGTTCATCTTTTCCCTGGCCAACGACGCTTGAACAACAACTTGCTTTTTGTCTATTTATTTCATTTGTGTATTGCTCGCATTGCAATATAAGCAGGGTTACTGGAAATACGCAGCAGGAGAGGCCAAAATTATGGGCAGGATTGACTAAATTATGCAGCAAGAAAAGGTAAATTATGTGGTGTAATGCATAATATTCTGTGATAGTACTACTTCATTATTTTGTCATTTTTACACAGGTTAACGTTATTTTGGCAGAGACTTCAGCTCATCCGAACCAGGTTAACAAAAAAATCTCGCAAGAAGCAATAGAAAGGTGACCAACCTTTGTGAATTGACTTCCACTACATGTCAGCATTTGTCTGTGCATTCTTAGTAACCTTTGATCTGCTTGAGCTATAAACAACTTTTCGTTTAAAATCTGCAGATTGTGCAGCAGTTGATGGACAGTGTGGCAAATCCATAATTATGTGTAAAAGTCCACACCCTAAAAATCGTGTAATTCAGGTGATCGTGCTTATGACTTTTTGCCCATGTGTTTTGAAGGGAAGGCTGAATATGAGACCTATCAGTAGACTCTCAAGCTGACCATGTTAGTGGAAAATAAGAATTTCAAGCCTTTTCTACATTTCCTGATTCTCTTCTCAATGTCAAAGTCGAAGGGAGGGAATTCTAAAGGACTGCAAGTACATGGATTATGGGTGATATACCGGAGGCAAGGGTCGGGCAAATTTGGAAATTTATCATTCCAGACTAGGCACAGATGATTTCACTTCTCTAGCACATTTTGTATTATGACCAAAGAATGCCTGAAGCAGAAGAGTTAAGTCCAAGATTTGCTAAACCAAATAACCCTGCTGGTGCTTTTTGTACTTGAAAGAGTACACTCTCACCAAGTCTGTTACAGAGCAAAGTCCTTCCGACAACTAACCAAAATATTCTTGCGGACAGTCAATACAGACAAAAATAAATAAATAATTCAGTGTGTGAATAGATACAGGTTCAAGTTACTAACTTGGTCCAGTTATTATTGCGTATACAAACAGAGGACAAAGCAGGAGAGCGACAAATGAAATAACAGTATGAAGCTACACCCAGCTCCTGATCTGTTAAAAATGCTTGATGAGTCGCTGCCTCAAAAACTGGGAAAAGTAAGAGCATCCAGCTAGAGGAAATATTTCACTGTTAAATGTCACAAAAACACATAGCAGGATTAAAGAGAACAGTACACCTACATGAGCAAGAAGTATAAGGTGAATCGCATTCCCAGCCTTCCAATCAGAGGTGCTCCGGGTCTATGAGGACGTGCTGCTGCCTACAACCTTCCTTTTTCTTTCCTGCTCGGCACCACAGATAAGTACCGTTTTACTCTGCTCTTCGGGGCGGGTATGGTTTGGTAGATAAATGGTTTTATTTTCACCGAGTAGCTGTTGACTACGCATTTATGCTTTATTGGGGACATGCGCACTTTAACAGCCGAGTGCTTGAGTGCAGTGCCTCTACATTTATTTGCGTATTTTTTCTGTCCATTTTTATGCGCTTTGTCTAATTGTATATTCCTTGCCAGTAATCTTTAACTCCTCACAGGCGGGCCGCGGGAGGCTTCGCGGCTCCACTTGCGGCCCCTCAGAAGGTGCGGTGTGGCGCGGAGGTGTCGGGGCGCGCGTCCGCGTCTCATTGATCCAGGGCCCGCTAGGCGCGACGAGATCAAAGAGCGCAGATCGTTTCCTAAGCCTACATTGCCTTCCTTAGCGCTGGAAGCCTTTACGCCTGCTTAGGCAGGCCAGTATTTAAATAACAAAGTCTCTCCCAGGGCAGGACAGGGAACCAAAACCGGCCCTGGCAAAGTGCTCGGCCGGCCCCCCCTCCCCCGGGGGTTTGGAGGTGCCGCCGAGCTCTTGGCCGTGGCCGGTTTTCGGCCGATTTTGTTACAGAGCCGATTTTGCAGCTATGCTGCAAAACCGCCCTGTAATAAAACCGCCAGCCTCCCACCCGTGTGGCGCACCGGGGGATTACCCGGTGCCCGCAAGGGCCAGTCCGGCCCTGGTCTCTCCTATGCCAGCATCGCGGGTCGGTATGACGGATAGTAAGACCTGGGACAGCCTGAGTGCTGGTGTTAGCGCTAGAAGAGAGACAGCAGTTGATTCGGGTGCCTTTGACCGTCTAAAAAGGTGTTTTTGGCTAGATCTGGTGATGCCTTCCCCCCCCCCCCACCACCTCCAGTAGCCCCGGACCATTCCCCTTTGCCTGTCGAAGATGAGGATTCCTTGGAGGAATCAGCGGACGTAGCCGGCCCTTCCAGGCCTTGGCGTCCCGCAGAATCCTTAGCCACAGACACGCAAGAGAGCGAAGAACAATCTGATATGCTAGTCCTCAAAGCCCTTGTCCACCCCCATTCATCGGAATGGACCCCCTCTTCTAAAGTATCAACCTTCGTGGCGGGACGCTTACGGAAACCTCTTGAAAAGGAGGTGCAAGCTTGTCTTAAAGCGGAGTGTCCACGGCCAGCCCTCCCAGGCAAGGTAGCGTTGACCCCGGAGGTTGACCCTTCCTGCAGAAGTATATCCGCGATCCCAAAAAAGGGATCTGCCGCTCCTGGCGGGCGTGTCAGGACAAACTGCTAGATATCGCAGGCCCCATAACTAAGGTACTGGAGCTTGCAGAGGAAGCCAAAGCCCCAGGTACCCCTCACTCAGCAGACAGAATCTTTAACTGGGCTCAGCGCGCTATAGTCTTCCTGGATGATGCAAATTGTGCCCTCTCTACAGAGAGGAGATGCTAGTTCCTTATCAAAGTAGACCCGAAGTTGGGTGACCTCGCAGCTTCGGAGGCGGAGCAATATCACAGGGCGGTCTGTTCGGAGAGCCCTTTATAAAGGAGTTGACCAAGTTTGTGACCACCTTTACTACGCCTGAAAATGCACAGTCGTTAATAAAGCAAGTGTTTCACCCTAAGGTTTTCGTGGGGGCCGGCCTTGGCAGAGGGCGCTCGACCAGCCGCTTCTACACACAAAGCCCTCAATGAGGTAACAGCAGGAAACAGCAGGAAGCAGCAGGATGCAGGAAGAAAAGAATTTGTACAATCGCTACGTGGCTCCAGAGGCTGCGGTGGAAGAGGAACAGGCAGAAGCAACATGCCTAACTCAGGTGAGACTTCCTACTCTTTCCCCTTATATGGTGGGCAGAAGGTTGGCATACTTCGTAGACAACTGGTAGGCTATTACTGCAGACGCCTGGGTATTACAAACCATCCAGGGGTTTCTTATAGAATTTTACGGTTCCCCGGTTCAAGATGTCGGTCCTCGTCTACTGGTTTTTGAAGAGGATCAGGTCCCCCTCATAGACCAGGTAACCGATTTGTTGCAAAAAGGAGCAGTGCTCCTGACACACCTTCATCCCAGAGAGTTCGTGAGCAACATTTTTATAGTCGACAAAACAGATGGGGACAATGTCCGGTGATCAACCTGAAGGAGTACAACCAGTGGTTGATATACCGATATTTCAAGATGGAGAGCATCCATCTGCTCCAAGATCTCCCCCAACCAGACGATTGGTTGGTTCGCCTAGACTTAAAAGACGCATACTTGGTGGTACCCATTTTTCCCCCTCACCGTCGGTTTCTGCAGTTCATGTAGAAAGACAGAGTGTTCGAATTCCCTTCCCTTCCCTTCGGTCTGTCATCAGCCCCATGTGCCTTACCAAGGTGCTGAAGCCAGTGCTAGAAACACTACGGGCCAGAAGATTTCGCCTCATTATTTACTTGGACGATCTCCTTCTTCTAGAGCAATGTCCAATCAAACTCTCGCAACATTTGCAGGTAACAATAGACCTTCTCCAAAACTTGGGGTTTATCATCAACACCAAGAATTCGAGCCTGACCCCGTCCCAGCAGTTGACTTTTCTGGGGTTTGTGGTGAACTCGATATCGTGTACTCTGAGCTTCCAGCTCGCAAGATATCCAAGATCCGCAGAGAGCTCAGTTGAATGCCTGCACGCCAGTCCACCTTGCTTCACCAGGTGGCGAGTCTGGTGGGACTGTTGAGTTCCTTAATCTAAGCGAACATCTCGGGCCCGCTCCATTACAGAGCGTTGCAACGCCTGAAAGCTTCACATCTGCACAAAGGCCTCCAATATTCGCATCAAGTTCCATTGACCAACGAAGTTTGCATAGAGATGACATGGTGGCTCAACCATATGGAGGCCTAGAATGGGAAGGCCATTTTCAGCTCCGAACCGGACTTGGTAATAGGGAAAATCGGGATGGGGGCCTGCTGCAGGGACTCCTTTACCGGAAGAAAGTGGTCGGAGACGAAGAGCAGCTCCACATCAATTGCTTAGAATTGATGGTGGGGTCCTTTGCAATACAGTGCTGGACAAAGGACAGAGCAGCTTGCAGTGTGCTCTTGAAAATGGACAATGTATCCGCCGTCCGATATATCAATCACTTAGGGGGTACGAAGTCCAAGGCGTTGGCAGACCTAGCCAAGGATTTTTGGACCTTCTGTCTGTCCTACAACATCTCCGTGACGGCGGAATATCTCCCTGGGGAGTCCAATGTAATAACGGATTGGTGCTCCAGGTGTTGGTCAGACATGAGCCTCTGGTAGTTACATCCTCCCACCTTTCAGCGTCTCCACGAAGTCTGGGGTCCATTCTCAGTGGACCTCTTTTGCATCCTGGTTGTACCATCAACTCCCGCACTTCTTCAGCTAGATGCCAGATGCAAGATCACAGGCACAAATATGGTGACAATCACATAGAGATGCTGCAACAAGTGTGGTTTCCAGTTCTTCTGGAACTTTCTTGGGATTCTCCAATCCTTCTACCCCCGAACCTTTTCTCTTGAAAGATCCTCAGGGCAATCCCCCCCTCTAATCCTACAAGGCCGGATGCCCTGGATGGCATGGCGGATTTCGGGCATCGTTGGCGAATTTCTGGCCTGTCGGCAGTGGCTCAAACATTGCTGGAAGCAGCCTGACCAGACAGTACTAGCAAACGCTACAATTTGGCTTGGTCCGTTTGTGTGTTAGAGGCAACCACAATCCCTTGGGGTGCGAAGTGGTGACCGTTATGAATTTCTTAGCCTCGCTGGCCACGCAGGGCTTGGCATACCACTGTTAATTCTTACAGATTGGCGATTTCAGCTGGGCATCTTCTAATGGGGAAACATCTTCTCATTTGCGATCTATTGCGCGGCAGCTGCCTTTCACTTCCCCCGGAACCCAAATACTCCGCTTTGTGGGATGTTAATACGTTTTTGCGATTGTTTCAGTCCGGGTAGCCTAATAAATATCTCTCCCGTAAAGAGCATTCTGCCAAGTTGGCCATGCACCTCTCTTTGGTGTCCTGTTGTCGTGTGTCCGACGTTAGAGCACTGGACATTACTGACCGTGTATTTACTCCAGAGGTAGTTACCTTTCATGTAACACGCGGGACTAAGTCAGATTCCAGGGTAATATCTTATCCTGCTTTTGACAAAGCACCTAAATTGTGAGTTGTGAGATGCCTTAAAGAATACGAGATCATGACAGGAGAGAATCGCCCTGTGGGCGAATGCCAGCTTCTCATTTCCTTAAGGATGCCTTTCAAAGCGGTTTCCCTACCTACAATCGCTTGTAGGGTCAGATGGGTGATGCAAGAAGCGGGCATTAATGTCTTGCAGTATGGAGCACACATTACGAGGAGCGATGGCTTCTAAAGTATTTACGTTAGGCGCCAGATTAGAAGACATTCTTAACACTGCAGACTGGTCTTCAAACTCTATGTTTAAAAGGTCTTATTTTAAACCAGTTATAAATATGGCGTCCTTGGTGGTGGATAAGCTTTGAACGAGCATAATCCTCGCCTCCGGTCCAGACATAAAATGAAAAATGTCCTAATAATCATGACGGAAAGTTTCAATTCTTTTAAGGACGAGGAGGCGAGGATTATGCTGTACTTCAGGTTGTAGGCAGCAGCACATCCTCAGACCAGGAGCACCTCTGATTGGAAGGCAGGGAACGCCTTATGAACTACAAAGATACTGGGACTTGTAGTTTTTTTTTTATAAAGTTCAGGTGTTGAGTTATGGAAATAAAAGAAAGTACAGCATAATCCTCACCTCCGCGACCTTAATGGAATTGAAACTTTCCGTCATGATTATTAGAAAAATTTTCATTAAATGTGGTGGACACCTACCACAGGCATTGGACATAACCAGTTGTCAAGCTGTCGCTCTTTCTAAATAAATTTCTGCAGCTGACTTAGAAACACACTGGCTATTATTTTGGCGGAGTAACGGAGCTCTGCAAATAGGACAAAATGTGTTTCATAATGGCAAAGTCCTTGCTGGACTCTAACAAATGGGCTACGGTTGTACTGCTTTTATGATTTTTCAAACAAAATCTGTGTTCAGGTATATTCACACAAACCTTACAACAAGGAAGCTATGTTAGGTTAGCTGAGTGTAATCAGTAGAGCAAGATGGGAGTAGCAGGACAAGAAAGAAAAGCTACCAAAGCTACCTGTAACACCAGTTCCCCTTCATTATATTTAACAAATATTTTTGAATATATGTATGTAATGTAACAGAAAGTAGCCTCTTGCAGCGGTTGCGAGGCACTGGGATCTCACTATGGTCTTGTTTGCAGATGATACACAGCTGTGGTGGCCCTGGCAGATGGTTCACAACAGATGCCTCAAGGTTTAGTAGTGGCCTGGCTGCCGTTGCAGAATGGATGACAATAAATTGCCTCCAGCTGAACGCTAGCTAAACAGAGGTTCTGTTAGTGGGGGATGAACTCGAGCTTGTGAGTGAGCAATGGTGGCCGAACATTCTTGGTAGTACACCCACCCCTAAGTCAGTGGTTAAGAACCTGGTGGTATGGATGGACTCCTCCCTTAGATTTCAAGACCATACTAAAAAAGTTGCCATCACCTGGTTTGGCCTCCTACGGGGTCTTAAGCCCCTTCTGAAGTTCTTTGATCCACCCACGCGCCAGCTGTTTGTTCAGTCTGCTATTCTATCCAGACTGGACTATGCTAGTCCTCTCTTGCTGGTGGCCAACCAGGCTGAAGTTCTGCGGTTGCAGCGTGTTCAGAACATTTCCGCCAGAGCCTTGCTCGTACTTCCGCAGACCTGGGCACCTCAATTTTACAGCATGGGGACAAACCATGGTTAATTTTGCTTTGAACAAAGTAGACCACAGCAACGCAATAAAGGGTGTATAACCTTCCTGTACAGATGGACTTGCCTTAATAATGTATTTTGTTTACATAAACATTTCCAACTCATTTTAAGTGCAGCAATACAAGCATTTTCAGGTGGCAAACGACACAATATCTGGATACATCTATACAAACAATACTCTGATGAGTAAAGACCACAACTTTCGTCTTGTACAGTCCTGTAGTGCATGACCATTCATATGGTTTCAACTGAAACGCTGAAAAATTGCTTAGAGAATAAAGGTGATCCATGTCTGATCTCTTACCCATTGATTGTAGAAGCCATGAAAATCAGGTAGGGGCCAAGCAGGTTTTTCACCAAGGGGAGTGGAATCGCAGCAGCTTCATCTATCACCACAAGCTCGGCCTGGCCCAGTTTAACTGCATCAGCAGGATGTATGTACTAGGGTGAAACAGAAAGGAATTCATATTTATAAAGGGGCATGGGTCCACTTTCTGTCAATAGTCTCCAACATTCTTTGTGCCTATGTGGTCATTGTACATACACAGGAGCATACAAAGTGGATTACACATTTTTTATGTAGATTTTCCAAATGTTGAATGTACAGTAGGTATTGTGATAATTCATGGCATTTAGCAAAAGCTTAACAGATTTTACTCAATTTGTACGATACACATTGAAAAGTCAGACACAACGACAAGAAAACAGGTACAAATGTTTACTCAGTCGAATATGTGCAGGTACAGCCAACTTGCCACAGGGAGATCAATACGCACAATTTTGCACCTCACATTCGCAATAAAAAAATCTTCATTCCCTTCCAAACTGGCCATAAAAAACAGAAAGCAGGAAAAGAGGACTTAATGAGT
Organism: Lissotriton helveticus; assembly: GCF_964261635.1. Taxonomy (NCBI): domain Eukaryota; kingdom Metazoa; phylum Chordata; class Amphibia; order Caudata; family Salamandridae; genus Lissotriton; species Lissotriton helveticus. Next base: position 383,980,232 of record NC_136062.1, read on the forward strand.
GACAATGATAATCTAGACAAATCTTCAAACATTTTCTGAGTTTTAACTATTCTCGATGATAGCCTTAACAAACTGTTCCCCCAATCCGCTACATAGCCATTCTGAACGATGGTCTTGGTCATGCAAAATCTCCACAGCTTCACTGCAACCATAACCCTAAAAAACTACCAATTCTATAGCGGTGGCATACACTGCCCACAACGAATTCTAGAAAATCTGTTTCCAGGACGTCATCAGCCAAAGACAAAATAATTGCTTAACCAAGCCATTACTACTGAGGCGGTACAGCAATGTTTTGAAATGTTTTATATCAGCATTCCAAAGTTTTGCATTTCTTCGAACACTAAGAGGACACCAGTACCTCTTCCTTCGTCAGCAGTTAACGTCGAAACACATCACTCAAACTCAACCATCTTGCTAGTAGCATTTGCTACAAAACATCATTCTGACCATTTAGAGTAATAATGTAAAATGACCAATGAAAATCTCGATTTCCCTTTCAAATGTTCACAGGTCCATCTATGTCCATCGCCAATTTGATCCACACTCATCCAGGACTGTACTGGTTTTATGAGACTTGTCACAGATCACACATTGAACATAAGCCATAACGAAATTGTTACTTACCAGTAGGAGTAGTTTTGCAGCTTGAAGAGTATTCTGGATTCACATACTGTGTATTATTCCATCTAATGGTTGGGTCGGGACCATGTGTCTTCTTTCTCTCTTTTTTAGGTTTTGCCCTGGCCATAGCACCTGCTTCGCAGGTGCTCCGCCCAGGGCGAAATCTTATGATCCTACAATAGAGGGCTTAGTCCCGCCCCTGTCTTCCATTGGCTAGCTCCATAAATGGAGGCTAGCCATTGGAAGAGATTGGCTGTCAATCACTCTTTCCCCATCGGAACGCGATTCAGGGGCGTTTCCGTGTCTTTTTTTAAGTCCCGCCCCTTTTAGGACGTCAGTGCGGCGGTGGGCGGGGTTTATTTTTTTGGTCGTCGAGGTTTCATTTGCTCATTCCGCGGCCGACCGCCACCGGAAGAAGTCCTGGTGAGTGCTCCCCCCCTCCCGCTGTCCGTGTGCCCGCCCCCCCTCCCGCTGTCCGTGTGCCCGTTAACCCGCCCCCCCCACTCCCGCTGTCCGTGAGACCGTTCACCCGCCCCCCCCTCCCGCTGTCCGTGAGACCGTTCACCCGCCCCCCTCCCGCTGTCCGTGTGCCTGCCCGCCCCCCTCCCGCCGATACGTACAGAGCAGCCACCCTGCATACTGCCCCAGTGCTCGTACTACAGCTTCCCCGCACCCTGCCGTGTGCTCCCACCGAACGCACACGGTGCTGGAGGGTATGTCTTCAAACGCACTGCTGTCTACAGTGGAGCATGTGTTGCCGTCACAGCGCTCCCCCACAGAGCAGCCCACGTTCTTCCCCCGCCGCACACCACCAGTTTCCTCCATTCTATGCCCACCTCACACAGATCCAGAGAGGACGCCCGGCACCCCACCTCTCACACAGCACCTCCGGAGAGCAGCATGTATTGCATTCCCACTCCACACACAGCACACCCACAAACCGCCTGCACGGCACCCGAGCTCACTGAGTACTTTGTTTTCCTTCTCAGACGTGGATTTCACTCATTCCTTTAGCACACGGTTTACTGTTGGTCTGTACGGCTTCTGTGAAAGACGGACAGGAGGAGAGGGGCGCATTGAGAATTCAGAGGAAGATCCTGAACAGGCTATTATTATGCACTCAATGGTAATTTCCAAATCCGCCTCTCCGCAGCGCCAGACCCCCGCCAGGAAGTGCTGTGCTCGTGAACTTGTTGGATTTAAAGGAAATGCGTTCATATTTATTTGTTGCTGTCAGGGTTGAAGCAGATGGCTCGCTGGTTGCTTCTGTAGGGGGAGGGGGCTGGGTGATATGCACCCCCAACTCGGTTCACAGTACAGTACTTCCCACTCACTGCTTGTGGTGCCCCCGGGTTCTTCAGGGTGGAGGCACTGGTGTGCCAGGCAAAAGTGTTTTCTTACCACTTGTTGGCCGGGCACAGTTTGTCCGCTGGCAGCAGGCTGAGGATGAAGTGTGCCCGCCTGGTGATCTAAATAATGCCAAATAGACTGGCACTTTCTATAAGGCTGCTGGAGTGAATGAAGCGCTCGGGGGTACACTGACTCCCCCGATACCAATCAGATTGAGGGTGTTAAGATTGCAGCTCAGGGAGCCGGGTCCACAGGGAGCAAGTCGAGGGCTAGAGGACACCCCACCGCCCCAGTCTTAGAGCACACCGCCCAATATCTCCTTAAATAAACACCGCCTCTCCCACCTTTTCGCATTTAGTGCACATACCCCCCCTCCTTTTATTGGCCGCACGTGCTTCTGTGGATCACATTCGCGTGACCACACCCTCCTCCACAAATCATATCACCCCACACATCCTTCCAAATGCCATGTCACCCTCCATATCTCTCCACATGGGACATACCTCCCGTAGGCAACATGTCCAGCACACCTACTCCCACTGTTCCATCCTAAGCCAAATCTCCTCTCGAATCACATCCTCGCCACAATTGACATCACAACGCACCCCCAGTCCCCCGCCACATCCCTGCTCACAGGCCCCAACCGTTTAACGTGCAAAGCGTGAAAACGCTGGCGGTGACGCGCACTAGTAATATGAAGGACACTGTGACGAGACAGGTATCCAATACAAGCAAATGAGTGAAGTTAGCGCGGTGAACTTTGGACAGACAGCCAAGTGCTTTTATTAACTCTTTGTGTCCCGCAGAGCAGACACTGCTGCTACTCACAGCATGTTCTGAGCACATCATAGGCTGGCCTTAAAACACTGCGAACGCTCTAAGCAGGATCCCAATCTTTCACACCGGGTGGGGTGGGGGGTTTGGAGCGCAGGCAGCACAGGGGTTCTTGGTCTCCCACAGTAACTTGACTTGTGTTGCTAATCATTATTTTAAGCATGACTGCCACCCTTCCCTGACTCCCCCCCGCCCCCTCCATCCCCACCCACCGTACGCCACATGCCTCTGAATGATTAGTAGAGGTGGGGCGAACCCAGTCACATATTGGCAAAGAGGTCTCCAGTGAAGTGTGACCCACACAGTCCGTTCTTGGTCAGGGGGGAGAGTGGACCTTCCAATTCCGGCACGGTGTGTTCTGGCGCTGGTTGTTTGTGTATCCATCTGTCTCTTTCCCTGTACTTTTCTGTTGCCCGTGCCTGCCTGCTAGTGAGAATCTGTGTGGTGTGCCTTTTCTGTGTTTGCTTTTCTGTCTGCGTCCGTCTGCGAGTGTGTGGTTCTGTATGTGTGGGTGCATGTGGCTCTGTGTGTTGCTCTGTGTGGGTGCAAATGCAATAGGTCTCGCATTTGCAAGAGATGAAGCTATTGGCATTGTAAATGACAATGCCGTTTATTTATCTATTTTCAAAACCAACACATAAATACAAATTTTGTCATTTACATTCTAATAGCTCAAACTTTTCCAAAGGCGAAAACATTGCATTGTAAATGCTTGTTTGGGGTGCCAGCAACCATCATTTAGTAGCAAGTATATCCTCTGTAATGTTAGATGTATGTTAGATGGCCCTGTGTATGGTTGCCATCTACAAATGCTTTTTGACTATGTGTGACTTTAGTCATTAGTACGGTTTATTATATCGGCGTGTTTCTGGCTTTGCCTGCTTGACTCTTGTCATTTCTGGGGAGGCGGGTGGGGCGCATGTAAATCCAGAAAACTCTAAAAGCTGCAAAATTACTACTACCAGTAAACAACCATTTTGTTTTGAAGCATGAATCCTCTTACGAATTCACATGATATGCCTTGATTTTTTTTAGCTGTGTGAGTCTCCTGTAGGAGGTCGGCTTGTGATGTGCTCGAGTTTGCAAACAGGTGTTGTAGCAGTCTCTGTCCCACCTGTGCTTCCTGTTTACCTAGATGTCCACACAGTAATGATACTTGAACGTGTCAGTGGATGACAATATGCCACCATGCAAATGTCACTGATTGGAAGTTTGCTAGGAAAGCTAGAGTTGCCCATTTCTTCTTTGTAGAGAGTACCCTAGGCCTTGAAGGCAAATATCTTCCACACTCTGGACACTTAACAGGTCCGAATACTATGTCTGTCTGGCCCACTGGTGAGCGTTAGTAAGAGAGATATGTTTGATTATCTGAACTTATGCAGCACCATTGGGATCAGGGGAATCAGTGGAAAGGTGTATGCTAGTGCACTGAACAAGTTTATTGATGGGGCATTTCCCTTGGACAGGTGATATGGATACTTGGAGGTGAAGTCTTGGCATTTTGCGTTTTCTGGTGTTGTGAACAAGGTTATGCTTGTTGTGCCCCATTGCCAGAAAATGTCGCCCAGCTCCTCTTGTTTCAGCTCCCATTCGCGGGAGAAGTCTGCATGTCTGCTTTACCTGTTGGATTCAATGTTCTGTTTGCCTGGGAGTGATATTGCCACCATAGTTATGTTCTGTTGAATAGCCCATTTCCATATCTCCTGTGCTAGCTTAGAGAGTAGGAATTACTTTACCCACCCACCCCGGTTTGTTGAGGTAGTACAGTGCTGTTGTGTTGTCTGTCTGGATCATATCGTCTGTCCTTTCATGTGTGCTTGGAAGGTCTACAATGCCAGGAAGAACATCTTGAGTTCTAGCATGTTTATATGGGTTACTGCTTCGGAGGGCTTCAGAGGCCCCAGACTATAGAGTGTCCATATGTGCTCCCCACCCCATACAGTCACTGTGGGAGTTGCTCATTTGAAAGGCCTTCCTATAGTTACATTGTTGCATTCCACCAGTTTACTTCCTTCTTAATCTTTGCAGTGACAGACACTAGATCCTCCCAACTCCTCGTGGCTTGTCACAGTTTGTAGCAGAGCCATTCCTGTATGGATCCTATAGGGTTGCACGTGTAGTCTTGCATGCAGTATGAGTGGGATGCAAGATGCTATTATGAATCATGCCCATTACTTTCTTTACAGTCCTCACGGTCAGAGACTGACCCTTCTGGTTAGGTCTAAAGAGACAAAAATGATATACCAAATGCTCACTTTTGTGATAGTGTGGGCAAGCAGAGGATAGTGCTAGGCATTTGTTGCCACAAAAGGAGGCAATAAACGAGACACACTCAAGAATAAATTTGAGACCAATTTTGAAAAATAAGTCGCATTTTATATGTAAATTTTGATATCACGAACTTCGCGATCAATTTCTTTTAAATATGAAATTTTACACGTAACTAAATAGTTTGCTTTAATGCGTCTTTACGCAGCAATACTTCCCTACGCGAAAAAAAGGCATGTAGAAAAATAGCCCTTTTTGACATAGTCACCCCCACTATTTGCCCTGTAACTGATGACTGGAAGTGCATTGGATTCATGCTAACAAGGTCTCCAGTGCTAGAGTTCTATCCCAACACTGTACAACTGTTTCCCCAATTGGCTAAACCTTTTGCACTCTCTGTAAGTCACTAGTAATGGAACCCCTGGTACCTAGGGCCTGAGGTACTAAAGAGAGCCCATAAAGGAAGCAGCACAAATTGTGCCACTGTAAGGGACCCCTCACAAAACACATGCAAGGCTGCCATTCCAGGCTGCATGTCTTGGTACAGACAAAAAGGAAAATACGAGATGTCACATATCCCTGTGTTCCATGTCTCCTACAACTGCATGTGATACTTGTAAATCACGCCTACAGCAGGCCTGACCGCCCTATGGCAGGGTGCTTAGTACTACATGTCAGGATATCATATTTTTACAGGCAAAAAGTGTGGGTGACCATGTCAAAAAAGGTCACTTTCCTACACCTAGGACACCTCTGCTCCCATCGCTCTGGGGCAGGAGAGAAGAGTACCAAATGTGTCCCTACAACCCGGTGCATCCCAAGGCCTGAGACCCCCAGTTGGTTAAGCCCGACTTGCCTCCTAGTCAGGGCCCGCAGCCTCTATTCACAGAGACTGATTCCATAGAATAACATTGGGCACTCAACGCTGTCTTGCACCCTACACCCAGCCACCCTTGTGCCGTTGATGGTGTACGGTTGGTGCTGCCTTGGACCTTGCCCACCTCTCACTTTAACCCCTACCATGCTCATGACAAGGTCAGCTCGTCATGAGGCACACTGGAGCTGTGCTTATGACGAGCTGACCTTGTCATGAACAATGTAAAATCAGACTAGTTAGCACCCAGCGGGAATTGCCTTAGCACCAATGTGGTTAACTCCTGTAGATTGGTCCCATAAGTCGCTGTACTACATAGCCGTTTGCAGAACTTGTTCTACCTCCAATAAGATAACAATGCAGAACTCATGGTCTGTTCACTTATTGAACTGAAAATTATTAATATTTAAAAACGTACTAACCTAAACGATTTCTCTCAGATGCCTAAACATACATAAAAATACTTTCTATTTTTATAAATTAGTGTGGATCTACTTGAGTCGTGTCATTTATTGATCATTGCGTGTATTTGCATTTGTCTTGCACGCCTCTTGGTAAAGCCTAAAGCTGCTCGACCCACTACCCCTAATAGAGCATCTAGGGATTGCTAGAGCAAGCCCCGGTTCACCTATACTATGCAAAGAGTCCAAGGGTTGCCTTATATCAGATTACCAATATATCACATAAAGAGACAGCTTCCTACAAGGCATATGTTGCTTATCGTAGTTGGCGATCAGTTTCTGGGGGTCTCCTTAGGGTCGTAGAGTGCCAAGGCCCAAAGTAGCACCAGCAATGACTCGTTCCCTGCCCTAGGGCATTTGGGTGCAGAGGTGCTGGCGGGGTTGGCTGCTATGCCTACTACACCAGCAGAGAGAGGGGGGGGGGCACCTAAGAAAAGGCTGCAGAAGGGGACTTGGGGACAAGTCTAGGAGCTACCAATGGGTCACAAGGGTCCTGGAAACAAAGGAGAACAACTGGTTTGTCCGTACCTGGGCTGGGACGCTCAGGTGCAGAGTGGAAAGTTGGACTGGGCTCTGTGCATCCTAGGGCCTTGCAGTTCTCTCTCTCTCTTGTTGAGGGCTTAATATCAGGACAGCTGGGCTACTCTGGAGGTGGGTCTCTGTGGTGCCGACGTCCCTTAACGGCTACTTGGCCCCAGTTGAGTCCCGATTGAACTCTCACGGTCTTTGTTTATTTCAAGTGGCAATTGGGCCTGTGCAGCTCTGGTTGGTCCTGATGTCCTTTCACTTGGTGGGGGTTGACGGGGGGAAGATATAGCATTCAGGAGTACAGGTACCTCTTCCTGAGGGACTGCTGCATCTGGCTGGCCGGTGAGCGACAACTCAGTGAACCGGACTTTTTTCTACGATGCTTGCGGACTGCAGGGGAGTAGCTCCTCTACTCCAAGGAAGATTGCGGGGAATTTGCGAATGGCTTATATTCTCCTGAGATTCTTGGAAGCCTCTCAGTTGCAGGATGAGTAGCTGAACACAATTGTTGAGACACTGTGCAGGCAGGCTTGATCCATCGAATCAGAGTTCCTGATGTCAGGGCTGCCACCTAAATACTAAATTTAGGGACGTAGAAGGGAGTGACAAGTAGAAGCCAATGGGCCACTTCCCTTCAGGGTGTCTACACCCTTTATAAGACCACTTCCTGTGGGAAGTGGGAGTGGGCCTGATCCAGAGAGTTTAATTCGTCCAAAACTAAGATGGTGGAATTCTAAAAGTTCCACATCAGGTTGCCCACCTTAGGGGTGGAACTAGCCTGACAGGGAACACACCTCCTTACTAGCTAGTTTTCTCCCTCTCCTAGTACCAATTGGGTCCAGGGAAGGGAGGCGGGAGCAATTACCCAGTCTAGGGAGGAGTTGGGTCGCAAAACAAAGGCTTTAAAGTCTCCTGTCATGATATCCAGAATACTTACCAATCCTGCTCGGAGGAGGTGACTACACCTCTAGCCAAAGCAGGCATTGTTTCTGCCCTAGCAGAACGCAGGCTCTCTCCTGCAGGGGGTCAGAAACCTATCTGTGGTGGTAGGCTGGTCTACACCAGTCAGCCAGAGCACTAGTAGTTGGTAGGTTTTCAGGGGGCACCTCTAAGGTGCCATCTGGGTGCTTGTATTAATTAATCCTTCACTGGAATTAGTGTGGGTTTATTAATACGAAATGTTTGATACTAAACATCTTTAGTTTCAGTGAAGCCATCATGTAGTGGGTAAACTCGTTTTCACCGGTGTACCGCACATGTACTTAAACGGCTCCACTGTTCACTTGCAAATAGGGGCACTTTCCTACAGGGAGCTTGCTATGTTATTGTCTACACTCTTTTGACAATCGAGTAGTTATGTGCCGTCTTTGAGCTGAATAGGTCGAAGGAACACGTTTACCTGTTCGGGTTGCTGGGATTATTTTTCGTGGTGTATGGTGGATCCCAACTAATATAGCGAAGAGATGAATGTGTGTTTGTTCTGTTGACACTTCTGTTTCACACTTGCATTCTGTAGCCAGGCGTCCCGGTATGGGTAGTCCTGGTCTCCTCAGGTGTGCAGCCACTGCCGCCAGTTATTTGTGAACATCCTTGGAGCCAACTGGAACTGGTAGTAGACCTTGTCTATAATGAATCTGAGGTACTGCCTGTGTCTTGGTTTCATTAGTATGGGCAGCTATGCATCCTTTTGGTATATGGTTGCCATGTAGTTCTCTTGTGAAGGGCATGTTGATGACTGATACGTGAACCTTAGCTTTAAAGCTCTCAGCCAAGCGTGTATGGGTTTGCCTTTTGTGATGGCATCAGTGTTTTTCTTGGAGGAAACAGGAGCCCTCACTTTCCTACTTGAGTTGTATTCCATAGGTGACTGCCGCCCTCTAGATGAGGCAGTAATACATGGCAAGGTTATACGGTGGTGAAAGTCTTGAGGGAACCAGTTGAAGCTTTCCTCAGAGATCTGGCATTGTGTTGTTCCTGACCTTTAATTAGAGTGAAATCTTTGTCTAAGAACTCTTGATCCTCTCTATGTGGCTACGGCGTCTAGGGCGGCACGATATTCAGTTGTTGTCTCTCCCTCAGTCTGTTTCGATGGGATGAGAAATCCCTTCAAGAAGTCAAACTTCTTCTTTCTCTGGAGAGTGCCGCTATTTGGACTACAAGCGAACGTTTGTTATGTTCGGCCTTGAGCATTCGTTGCTCGGCAGCCGTCGACATTGCCTATACGAGGTTGGTGGCTTCTTGGCCTTTGGTACTTTATCCTGCATTCCTTCTCGTGAACCTGTCAGTATCAAAGTATGGGCAGAAAGATTGACCTCAATCCATATCCTTTAGTCGGACACGTGCAGCCCTTTTTACTTGAGTCGTTCTATGACAGTCGACAGTTTTGACATCGAGGTCTATGAGGACCACCCTTTTTTTTACCTTCTGGTGCCTATTCTCGGTATCCTTTAACACTTATTTGCAAACTTCAGCTACTTGACGTCGATGATGCTTGCTTTGTCATTCGACTGTCCTACCCTATGCCAGTTACACTTTTAAGACGTTCTCTTCCTACTTCTCTTTGCTGGATAGGTCAAGGTCCTATAAAGACTTGTGCTTTGTTTGGTGGGTCTGCCATGACATGGTGTGCCAAACACTGTCTCAGCCTCATCTTCAGTGTATTCGATGCAAAATTTTCACAGGCCTCGCACTTTTCAGCACTTCCATCGTTCGCGAGGCACACCACCCAGTCCACACCGCGGGGGGTATTTCTGGAAGAACTTGTGAAAGCAATCAGTGCAAATTTTAAAAGGGGTGTTTTCCATTTCCCCTCACTGCCTCACCACTGTGCATTCTCTGCCCACATGGTATTTGATCCCATTGGAGCCCGAGAAGGCTTCCCTCTGCAGTACGACCTTCTGTACACCTGAATCTTACAAGGGCAACCCTACCTGGGAGAACAATATTTGCAACAAAAAAACTGTTCTAATTGGCATCATTAAGCATCACAATGTTAATTGTGTTAGCAATGATAGCTGTAAACAATTAATGTTAGCAAAAGAAAGAAAGTTAATCAGCGCAAATATCATAGTACTCTAAATAAAATAAAAATATAGAAATGCACACGTAGACAACAAACAAGTGCATCGCGTCCAAGTGAAGGCGAACCCCTTCTAGCAGTAATGAACAAACAATTCCAGGTATTAGAAAACAGAAAGTGTTTTCTGAAGAAAGGAAAACAAAAACACAACCAACCAACCATGAGTTGGTGAGTCCTAAGATATAAAAATCCTGAGCCTGTAACTGAGTTTAGGTATGTTAGGTTTCAGCCTGTTACTCAGTTTAGGCTTGCTAGTACTTATGGTGCCAATGGCGTTTCGACCTCGTGTTAAAAGTAGGGTCTCGACAGGACAAGGAGATAGGAGGCAACCTAAAGTTGTAGTAGTGGCTACAATTGTGCAACCATTACACAATGGGAAAATGCCCGTGAGCGACACCGAATGTGGTAGCATATTCATAGTGGTTTTTTTACTCAGGGAACCCCTGTAAGTACTGGTAAGGAGCAGCAATAGCCTCCACCGTGACCACGAAATAAATATTTGTGTGGGGAAAACCAATTGCATCCACATAGCGGTACTCTTGATAGAGAGTTTGTTAGTCGAAGGCCAGCGTTGTTTAGATTCCCACCACAGTTTAAAGGTTTATATTTGATTCTATTAAATCAGGATGCTCTCTTCCTATTTAGAAATGAAGTAAAGTACTAACTCTTCCAACAGTGACAGCTACCCTATGACTGACGCTACCTACCAGAGTCATTTTACAGTGTGCACCTGAGCCTTCCTGTCCATGATGCAATCACTATATGCTAGGAAATGCACTGGTGTGGGCCTACCGGTAACCATATCAAGACTGCTCCAAAACATCATGCTTGTGCATCCAAAGTGTAATCTCCGGGTCGTCCATGAATGGCTCATTTGTTTGAACAAGCTCCTTGTGGCCAACCAGGACTATTGTGCACTATACAAAATTAGCTTTAACAAGAGAAGTAAAAATATAGAAAGAAAGTAATTAACTCTGTACCTGTATGGTCTGCCGGTGCTCCTTGAAGACATTCACTCGGACAACAGCCTTCTCAAACTCGGGATTTAAAGACTGAATAATCTCATAATCCAAATGTTCCTGCAAGGCAAAGAAACATATAAAAAGAGATTTTTAAATATTCCTAAAGTTAGAATGCAGCAATCTGAAATGTAAGATAAGTATAGGAAACCGGATTATTAAACTATGAGGGAGAGATACTGCAGTCTTGTGGTGAGGTGCATTTAGCTCCCACATTGTTTTTCTTCAATTAAAAAAAAAAAAAGTGTATTATCTTTCTACAAAAACAAAGATAAATAAATAATAGGTGCTCATCTGCAAAGGCTGTTTGTGGGTTGGATACAGTTACACAATACACAATAAAGTAATAAAGATCAGTTCACATATCAGGAGAAGGATAGGGCACAGCTATGTTAAATGGCAGCGGCTAAAGGTTTTTCTGGTTCCATAAATACCTACCAATTAGTTCAATATTCTAGTGCCGACTGAAGTGCTGGTATGGGAGGTTACCCTCTTCCCTTTAGTGCTTCTACTGGAAGTCAACGGCTTTGGTGGCGCGAGGACCGCTCAGTCCGTCTTTGGAACAGCCCCTTATGGTCGCCACGTGTGATATTGGCACTTTTTGTAAGACCCCTACTCCTCCCACCCTTTGCAACGGCGCCAAAGGGTGGACTGGTGTTCGTTACAAGAAAAATTGGTCTACGAGGCCAATGGCTGCCCCTTTAAGCATGGTCGAGTTGGAGGGAAATGGTTGGGCCAATTAGCCTATGGTCCCAACTAGAGACAGGAGTGCTGCTTTTGTTTTATGCTATTGTATTGCATCATAGGAGTTCCCAATGCCTTCAGCTAACTCTTTATACCTTTCTCCGACAAGCTACTTGCGTGTCTTATCGTTTTTTTCTGTGCAAAAATCAATAAAATGTGTATGTGAAAAAATATGCTAGTGCCTAGAAGCAAAAGCAGGTTTCTTTGAGAAAGCCTAGGGTTATCCTCAGTATCCAGACAGAAACAGTCAGATGTATCCCAGAGAAAAATGAATGTAAAACGAAAAACACCATTAAATAATAAAGGAAAATAATATAAGGAGTTAAAAGACACAAAAATTAAGAAAATCTAGTTTAGGGATCAGGAGGTAGTGAAAAATACATAAGGTTGCCTTTTTTGGTGTATTTATTTAAGCACACCAGTGTTCTAGAAGTATATCCGTAAACTACTATGGGTGGCAGTGTTATTTGTTTTTGGCAATAAAGAAGCAGCACCTTTGTTCCGATACGCCAGTGAATAGCCATATGGGCTTAATTAAGTAAACACTTTATGCCACAAATGTTCATGTTTCAAAAGAGGCAGCTGAATGCAAACATCGCGAATTTCAGAGGTTGAAACAAAAGTACTCCCTGTTGTCCGGATGCTTCAAATGTCCCCAACTTACTGAGACTGATCCTCTGACAAAACAGTTGTAACTGGGCCTCCTTTCCAATTCCAGGACCTGGTGGATTTCTCCTAGATATTTCAGATGACTCGGTTTCTTTAGACTCTTGCTTCTTTGCAGTCATGAGACATATTTCTCTACAGTACAGTAGAACGCCGCCACTGGATGAATCCAAAACTCATTTCTTCTTGTGAGGTTAAGATCCTTGAAGTACCACATATTGTAGAGTTTGCCAAAGTCGGACCATCCGCAAACCCTCCATAGGAACACTGCCAAACAAGCTGTCTTCTAGTCTTCTCTATTCGAGCAGCAAACACCGCTTGTGATTGGTGAACCCCACACAAACTCCTCACATCTTCCTCAGCAATCCTTAGTATTGTTAGCTGAATTATTCCCGAACAGCATCATGTTCTAGTTTTCAGAGGTGGATATAGATAATCTTAGTTTTGTCAGTAAGAAAAATATTTATTTATAATAGGTGGTCCTTAAATACATTAAAACAACCATACATAGTTAGAATTCACCCTTCCTGTCTTTCAGCTTCACTCTAGGGTCTCTTCCAGATGCCACAAGAACAAAGTGAAAGATACCTGGTTGAGACCTCACCAAAGATCAAGTACTAGAATATATAACTTCCTGGATTCAAACAAATCTACTGGTGGTTTCACTCTTTGGCATGTAGGTGGGCAGGCTTCAAAGTGGGCAAGTATGACTGAGAATCACCCAATTTGCACAGAGTGCGGCCTTGGTTTCACTGCTCTGGACAATCAGTGCTATAATTGGACTGCTACTAAGTTCTCACAAGGATCACAAAATTATTGACAGGACTGGTGGAATAGCAAGCTGCTAAAGTATGGGTGCCTTCCTCTTTTAGCACGCACAAACATAGTTCTATGTTATGTTATGTTAAAAAGTATTTATTGAGCGTGCTGCCACCGATTGGTTTCCTGGCGCTAAGATAGACAGAGAAAGGAACCTGGGGACGTGAGAAGAAGGGGGAATCAGTGATACGCTTGTCTAAAGAGCCATGTTTTTAAAGCTTTCCTAAATGACATGAGATCCGAGCAAGATCTGATCTCGAAGGGGAAGGAGTTCCATAGGCGAGATGCAAGAACAGCAAATCTGCAGCCACCAGAACGTTTGCGTTTGAAGGCAGGTGTCTGGAGGAGGGCTTGGTGAGCAGAACGCAGATTGAGGGAGGGGGTGTGCCTGATGATGAGATTATCTATGAATCTGGGGCTTTTGCAATGGAGAGATTTAAGGATCATGCAGCCAGTTTTGAAGGAACAACGTTGGGCCAAAGGGAGCCAATGAAGGTCCCTGAGCAGAGGGGATGCTGAATGCCATCTAGGTTGCGCTGTGATCAGTCTGGCTGCATGGTTCTGGACCATCTGGAGGCGCTTCAATAGATATAAGGGTAAGCCTATATATGTAGAGTTTGCATAATCCAGGTGGGACAGTACGGTGGTAATCACCACCTGGATCATGGCTTCAGGAGTAAAAAAACGTCGCACCTTTCGGATTTTTCTGAGCTGGACAAAACACTTGGAGACCACTTGACCCACTTGTGTTTTTAAAGAGAGGTCACTGTTCAGGGTCACTCCGAGTGTCTTTGCAGCAGGAGTAGGAGTAGGGGCTTTGCCCATATCAGATGGCCAGTAGTGAGAGCCCCAAAATTTAGCACTATCCCCTGTGAGCACCAACTCGGTTTTTCCAGGGTTTAATTTTAAGTGGTTTTGATTCATCCAGGTTCGGATGAACCGCATGGTAGACTGGAAATGAGAGATGGAGCGCGTGGAGTTTCAACAGTGAAGAGCAGTTGCAGGTCGTCCGCGTAGTTAAACACTGACACCTGCATGTCTCTTAAGGTCTGGAGTAGAGGGAGAATGTAGATGTTAAACAGGTGGGGTGACAGTGATGAGCCCTGAGGGACTCCACAGGTAATGGACCGTTTAGGGCCAACCAGGGTGCCAAGGCGGACCGACTGGGAACGATTCTCCAAAAAGGACTTCAACCAGCAGGCTGCTAGGCCCCTAATGCCAGCCTGGTTGACACGGTCGATCAGTATGTCATGGTCAACCGTGTCAAAAGAGGCCGACAAATCTAGGAGCACCAGGGCCTGAGGAGAATGTCTGTCAGCGCAGTCACGGAGAGAGTCTAGGACCGCAACTACCACTGCCTCTGTTGAGTGGGCAGGGCGAAAGCCTGGCTGATGGGGATCTAGACAGTTTGAGCCCTCCAAAAAATTGGACAGGTGTTTCGCAACATGGGCTTCCAAAACTTTAGCCAAGAAAGGTAGCAAAGAGATTGGCCGATAGTTTGCCATGCAGGAGGGATCAGGCCCGGTTTCTTCAGGAGTGGGATGACTGTTGCCTCCTTAAATGCAAGGGGTACTAAGCCGGATGTGAGAGAAGCGTTCAATAGAGTATAGGCCGGCGTCGGGACAGAGGACAGACACTCTTTGAGGATGTAAGGGGGACATTTATCAGAGGGTGCCCCAGACTTGACTCTTGCCAGTAACTCTAAGAATTGCTCAGGGGTCATAGTAGGAAACCTATTTAATGTGACCTTATTGGTGGAGGTGTAATAAACAGATGGAGCAACACCAGGGGAGCTAGGAATGCTCTCTTTGATGTCCACGATTTTATCAATAAAGTATGTGTTGAGGGCATCACAAAAGGTCATTTAAGATTAAGAAGGTGTCCTTAGGTCTGTCTGCTGAGTTTAGAATACGGGAGGAAAAATACGCAGATTTAGTGGCAAGAATGGCCTTCATGTACTCCTGGCCATGATGAAGTCAGATTTTAAGTCAGGGGAATAACAGCGGCGCCACTTACGCTCAAGTTGGTGCAAGGATAGCTTCTTAGCTTTTAGGTCTTGGGAGAACCAACGTTGAGCGTCAGCTCGCCGGGCCAGTTCAATATCTTTTTAAGGTGCGTGGATATCGCTTGCATTTTGAAGCCAGCCAGCCCGGTTGGATTCGGCAGAATTAATATCAGAATGTGGGAAAGGAACCGTATTATTTAGTGTTTTTATAAATTCTGGTTTGTCAAGTGTTTTCCATTTCCTTGCTCTGCAGCAAGTCAGAGCAGTGGGTAATTTAGTGGAAGACCAGGTGAGTTTAAACTTAAGGAGAAGATGGTCTGACCAAAGGCAAGGAATGGTAACTGGGGTTGTGGTAAGCGGGAAGTTGGACCAAATGTGGTCGAGGATATGGACTTTACAGTGGGTAGGCGAGAGAACTTGTCGGGAAAGGTTCAAGTTTGTGAGGAGCTCAGTGAGCTCACAGGATTGAGGGCCTTCCGAAGGGTCATTGAACCAGTAGTTAAAATCACCTGCCAAAAGGATCTTAGTGTGTTCCATGGCTAGGTTGGTGATTTGTTCACTAAACATAAAAGGGAAGGATGGCATAGAGTTAGGAGGTCTATACAGGAGAACACACAACATAGTAGTGTTGGTGGTTTCAAACGTTAAGGTTAATACAGGTGAGAGTGGTTGTTTTTAAAGAGTAATGGATAATTGCTGCAACCCCTCCGCCAGACCTGCTATCCGCACGATCTGCATGGTTGATGTAGTAGTTTGGGGGAAGTGCAGCTATTATATCGAGCAGGTAATCTGGAGTCAGCCAGGTCTCAGTTAATAATAGGACGTCAGGGTGCTCTGTGATCAGAAAAAGGAAGATATCCTGCTGGTGTTTAACAAGAGAGCGGGTATTTAAGTAGAAGAAGGTCAGGGAGCGAGGTTGGGGAGTAGACTTGGCCCGACTAAAACGGTCAGTGCACGGTGTAAAAGGCATTTCTCCAGGACATGTGCAGTCCACCAAAATCCCTAAGTTCCTAGCTTTATTATGAGTGTCTCTTGATATGTAGCCATGGCCATTATTATATGATAGGAGGTCAGAGCGAGAATAAGGGCAGATCCGGGCAGCATGCCTCGCCCCGGGATCCGGTTGTGCGCGGACGGGCGCAGACGGGGTCGCCTTAGGCGCGCCGCCGGCACGCCCGCTGCGCACGTCCGCTGCGCTTCCTGGGTGGAGGGACCATTTTATGGCTGTGAGGGCGGGAGGGGCCGAGCACTAGACCGCTCGCCTGCTCCTCGCCTAAGATGGCGCCTAAGTTAAATACACCCCGAGCAGCACCTAATCGGCTGCGATGGGGGACAGCAACTAATTATTTTGGCGGGTAAGTTAGCACAGGGAGCGCGATAGCCTCAATAGCCCCAAGTTATTAAAATCAACAGGTGGTGCTGAGTGCAATCGCTAGTGCAAGTGAATTAAAAATACAATAGGAAGTATCCACAAACAGACACACGCTCACATAAAAGTCCCGGCTTCCGCCTCAGGACATCGCGTTCAGCTAGTTCTAGGCTGCATAGTTTCTCTGCCACATATATATCTCAAAAGAGACATTAGCATTGTTAAACAGCATCTTGGAACAGATCTGGGAAAAAGAGTCCACCAGGTTTGCAGGACCATACATCACGATTTACAACTCTCAGTGTGGGCCTAGAAAGGTCTGTTGAGTCTCCTCTCTGACAGCAAGCATCAGACCAACAGAAATGACAAAAAGCAATAGAGGACAGAGCCAGTGTAATTGTGCAGGTTTGTTAATCTCTATCGCCTTTTGTCTGTGAAAATGTCATCAATGAGCCTGCAGTACTCACCTGATACTGCATAGCATCAAATCCTTTAAACACAAACTCAAACAAGGTGTGGAGGTTATCAGGACTCGGGGATGTGACGAAGATGTTGGAGTAACTGTGGCAAAAGGATAACAATAGTCAGTATTGTACCTTATTAAAGTTACCATTCACCTTATCAAGATTGCAGATCATTTAACCACTTATAACATTACTGTCAACAAGAAATGTCTCACTAATAATAAAGTTCCTCTTACTACTGCATATACCCAAAAACAAGGGAAAATACATAAAATTAATAACAAAGTTGTTCGCTAACAATTAGGCCACTGCAAGTATTTTTATGGTTGGTCAATAGTAGTAAGGAAATTCACCTATTGACTCAGAGCTGCTGAATTTAAACATAACTAAAATGGAGAGGAAGGTTGGTATCAGAAAGTAAAACATATTTCAGACAGTGAATAAACAACAAAAAACCCACGACATACTCTTAACATGCCATTCTATAACTGATCAATACCCCATACGTATAGCCTACCTTCCACAGTTAGACAGGAATGCATCACAAAATCTGATGAAATTGTGAGCAGTGATGAAATTATGAAAATTAGATAGAGCGAGAAATTGAGGTTTAAACAAGCAAGGGTATAACATATACTTAAGCTGTTGTCAGCTTGCATATTAATTAGGATGGCCAAGTAACGTCTGTGTTAAACTAATTATGTGGTGGCAGGTAAGCTTCAATAACAAGGGATTTTGAAATTTATATTTTAGGGTATCAAAGGGTAGGGAGTTTCTGAAAGGAAATATTACAGAGTACTACAATGCCACTGTGTACTACACGTCGGCTACTACCCTTTGCGGCAATGTAAAATTATGTGAAAAATTATAATACATTTTCACGTCCAAAAGTCAGGAATAGATTTAGACCATATAAATTTGCCTCTGGCTAAGATAAGAGAGAGACTCAAATTCTATTTTGAAATTTGGTGAATATGCTTGATATTACTTTTGAGGACTAAAGAGTAATATACGGACTCAACATTTGTATGAGGAATTATGGCCTGCTTTCAATGACTGTTTCAAGTGGAAGGAAAGCTTCATCCCTAATTCATACTAATTATATTACAGTATGTGCTTTATCAGAACTGAAGTGTGAACAGTTCTAGTTTTACCTGGTCATTTAAATTTTTTATTTTTTATTATTTTTAAGGAGTGGCTATACAGTATTTCCTCTTAAGTAAGAGTTTTTTTAAAAGCACTGATGTGTTATTTGTCATCAGCTCACGTAATGTTTTCATTTGTATTCAAATGTTCTGTGATAAATGACTTAAGAAAAATCAAATGAAAAGCAACATACCCAAAGGCCACTGCTCCAGCGATTGCCAGTCCCAAAGCAGCTGATTTACCACGGCCTCTGGCAGCAGTCAAGGCCACAGTACTTCTCAGCGTCTTTTCTGAAATAGCTTCAATGAATTTCAGCACTGCCTTGGCCTGGATTTATACAAAAACAGAGAAACAGAAGTTGGGAATAATGTGGAAGGCTTTCCCTTCAACAAGAAAAATATAGCAGCAGAGCTTTACAATCAAGCTGACCTATAAATGCTATGAAAGAAATGCATCTCTCTAGAGCGTCTAAAGAACTTATTATGCATAGATCTGTCCAGACTGGAAGTAAGTTTACCTCCCCATTCCTTTTCCTTGCTCCCAATACTTGCATTTTAGTTTGTAGGAGAGCAGCGGAACTGGAAATATTACTTTTATTCTTTCTCATTTATTTTACATAAATGATCAAAAGTTAGCACATTTTTACATAGGACTTTATGCTGATATCAGTCCACAATTAAGTGCTCCTGATTTCACAGATAAATAAAATAAGAGAGAAGGAACTAAGGCATGGTGCTCTCTATTTGACTGAAGAGGCATTTCTAAAGCTCGGGTTACCCGGGGGCAGCCCAGCGCTGAATGAATGAAGACCAACATGGTTCTTTCACACAGCCTATCTAACTGCCATTAAAAGTTAATGACGTTTAGTTGTCACTGACCTAAACCCTTTACGGAACTGGAGAGCCAGAGATTACTCAGGCCTCTTAATTATGTATGCGCCCACCAGGTCATCCATGTCTCTTTTACTCGCAGAAATGTTACACAAAAGCAGTGAGTAATAATTACTTTGAATAACAAAACATCACCACAATATATTATAGTTTCCTAATATAGTGAAGGTGATATTGAGATCACAAAAGGTCTAGCAGAATTCAATTCAAGTGGTTCAGTAAAAGTGCCCTGAGTTGGTCCTCTTTCAGCATCAGTCTTTTGAAAAATGTTTTGGATCCTTCAACCATCACCACATGCCACTGCCCAATCTTCACCCTTGAGATGGGTGACTGCCCTTCTGTAGACCTGCTTGGTCACAGGTTTCAATCCTGGCTTTGTGGACTCAATTATGCGTTTAATGGGACACTGGTAAAAGGAGTACTACTACTGACATGGATAATAATAAACACCTATCGCCGAGCGCCTACATGCAATTTTTGTGGTGTGAATGAAAAATGGATTAGATCAATGTCTGCTTGATATATGCATTGTATTTCTCTGCTCCAATTACGGATTTGTCACATGCCACTAAGATTTCTGTAATTCTGAGTTGCGTAAATTATTAACCTATTGCTATTATCAGTTAGAATTGGGCAGAGGAGGGAATGGTGGTCATTTTAATTGATTTATCACAGTCTTTCTTTTTGCATAAGCCTACACATGCAAGAATAAAATAAAAAGGTAAAAACCAGGTACGCAAAAATATTTCCATTAAAATAAACCAATAGAGAAAAAAAAGTGGCAAACATCGGGTGCCAGGATCTTTAACAGTATTCATGGGCCGAGAGATACGTTTTTGTAAATCTAGGATTTAAACAGCCACCCAGACTGCCTGTTCCATTGATCAATAACCAGTAAAATACCTTCTAAAACTGGTGAAGCACTAAAATCATAGTGTAAGTGTTGTTTAGAGCATTATTTGCACACCTAGAAGACCTACATTATACAGCTACTGAAAAATATCCTTTGTAATTATTGATTTGAAGCAACTGCCACATAATCCAGACCAGTGACTTGCAGGTTTAGAAAAATCTACCTCAAACAAAAGTAACTAAAAATCCTGAACATGTAGTGCATTGCATATTATGAAACTTTGTACACGTTAACTGGTCATGTATAAATAACCAGTTATCTTTTGAAAAGTGTTATGAACCATTTTTAATGTATATTGCTGCCTTTAGCAGAAAAGATGTGTGAAAATGTGATGTAAAGGTGTTAATATCCTGAAGTGATGGACAGAAAAATAACTCAAACTCGTTCAGGCATCATTGGGACAAAAGGACAACCCATTGAACTACATACTAAGATATATTATTCATTATTTTATCAGTTAATTAATCTTGTGTTGTACTGATTAAAATCATACTCTGGTAAGGCAGTCTAAAAAGAATAACACAAATTAACAGAATATAGATATTACAGATGTCAGAGAAGAGCTTCTTGTTTGCAGAAAACGACCACTTCAACCTGCACATTCACAAAGACAAACACTTTGGTTCACCAAGATTTCTGTGATGTATATCCTTACTAATACAACATGCATAAGGGGAGCATACACTTCTTTTACCCCCTACAATTAGGCCCAATTGTGTCAACAAAATTAATTAGAAATGTCAAAGATCAGCAGAGAGGTGGAACTAGGTTAGGTCTGAAAGTGAATTTCAGGTTAATGACACACCTCTTCCATTCTTTAAACTATTGGCTTCAAAGATAACCTGCATTAAGTCAAATATCTCATTCTTAAAATGTAATTATTTTTTACTCAACTAAAACTATTATTCCCAATTTCTCAAATACCTTCAGGAACCCTGGGTCGGCAATGCCTCTCAATGTCATATTAACAAAAATAAGCCTATTGTGTAGATACCAACCTGGTCCATGGTCTTGCAGCTGTCCACAAGCACGCCAACGGGCTGGGTGTCCTGCAGGCTCTCCTTCAGCTCTTTCAGCTCGATTACGTGGGGTTCAAGCCCATCCTCCTATAAGAAAAAGGTGTAATGAGATTAAATATTTAGGGTTTCAAATAATTCAACAATTTGATAAATTGATACAGACAAGAACTATGCAAAGAAATTACAACGTTATGCACAATATACTGTGCCAGAATGTTCTAGAATAGCAGGCTACGTTTGAGGAAGCAAAAGACATACCATTTATACTTTCCTGCCATTCAATAGAAGCACAAAGTGATTAAGAGAAGTTTCATAACCAATTTTGTCTGTATCCCTTAATGATGGTAAAAAATACAAACACCAGATTTTCTATGGAACTTAACTCATTATGCATGAGTTTGCGAATGTCATTCAATTACTTCACTTTTACTCTGGATAATAATTCTATGGCAATTATTTGAGCACATGCCATTCTTTCTGCCAACATCTCAATTCTATGACCCTGAAACAGCTTGTAAGGTTACCCTTTGGCATCAAATGAATTAGGCATATCTACCATAGACCAAGCAAGAAAAAACACAACAGTTTTTCAGGAAAACCAGAAAAAGAAATATGCTACTTACCTTGTCCCCATCTGTTCGTGTCATGCAGTGCTATAGATTCACAAGTTGTGCATACTCCTCCTAACAAGTGTTGGGCTCGGACGTGTACAATTTGTATTTGTTCGAAGAAGGCTTGTGAATAACAAGGTATAGAGAATTCTCCCTTAGGGAGTATTGCTCATGTACATAGAATCCATAGTTAGTTTATTATCCCGCTTAGCGGGACTACAGATGTAAAGTGAAGCATAAAGATGTTCATGCAGTGCTCTGACAGGCTTCAGGAACGGACTCAAGAGCTGGCTCTTCGACTCTACGCCTGCTGCACAGCAGGCGGTGATAAGCCAAACCTTACAAAACTGATTGATTGATAAGAAAGAGAAAAAGTAAATAAAAATACGGGATCTGCAACAACCAAGAACTTCCGGGGAGAGGGCGGTGCATGTGAATCTATTACATGACATGCCACAAACAGATGTGTACAGAGTAAGTAGCATATTCTGGTCGTGGCATGTGAAGCGGTAGATACACATGCTGTGCATAGACTAGACAGCAATTTCCCCTATAAGGTTGTGGCTCGCCGGAAGATGTTGGGGAACATTGGAAAAGTGTAGGCAAGATAGCTTGTCCCACCTGGGTCTGCTGTTTAACTCGAACATCCACGTAATAGTGTTTAGTAAAAGTGTTTGGTGGGAGACAAATAGCAGCTTTACAAATGTCAGCAACTGAAACCACTTTTATGTGAATAGAATGTGGCCTGGGAGTCTTGAGGAGCAGTCTTTAGGCTTTGGTATAACAGATCTGAATACACTTGAGTAGCCAGCGAGTCATTTCTTTCTTTGAATTAGGAGCCCCTCTACTTGGTTTGGAAAAAGGCACAAATAATTGTAAAATGTTCTGAAATGGCTGTGCCCTATCAATATAGTACATATTAATATTCAGTCCATGAGCACCCACTCTGTTCTGTCATTGGATGTGGAAAGAAAACCAGAAATTCTTTGGTTTGATTAAGGTAAAAAGAAGATACCACCTTGGGTAGGAATTTTGGATTAGTCCTAAGGGCTACTTCTGTCAGATTGTACCTTGAAAAAAGGTACTCCTAAAGTAAACACTTGAATCTCACATGTCTAAGGGAGGTAATTGCGACTAAAAATCACCTTCCAGGAAGGAAATTGAAAAGGACAAGAATGTAGGGGCTCAATAGGGGGCCCCATTTCTTTAGTGAGGATTACATTAAGATTCCAGGATGGGATTTGAGGGATGTAGTTTAGGGAGTGATGACTCGCTACTGCAGCCACATGCAAGTGAATAGATGTGTATACCAGTCCTGAGCGTTACAAGTTAAAAAGGTTTCAGACAATATCCTGTACTTTTGGTTTTAAAGGATTGTTGTTCTTGGGTAGGCAGTAGCGGATACATTTTTCCTACTTTGCAGGATAACAGGCCTTAGTGGTAGGCCAGCAAGCCTCCCTGATATCCTAGCACTCAGGGGGTACATGTAGGTACTAAAACTCTAGGATATCAAGACCCAAATCTTACGGTTGAGATGTGTGGGATTGGGATGTGTTAGATTTCCCTGGTGCTGCATGAGAAGGTCCACCCTGTTGGGGAGCGTCTGGTAGTGAACCACGGTTGTCTGGCCCATGTGGTAGCAACTAGAATATATGTGAGAGAATATATGTGTGCAGTTTCCTGACCACTTGTGGGAGAGGTGGAAATACGTAGGCCAATATTCCTGACCAGTTCATTCATAGTGCATTTCCCTTGGACTGTGAGAACCTGGAGGCGAAGCTTGGGCATTTCACGTCTTTCAGTAGTTACAAACAGGTCTTTGTAGGGCAACCCCCCCTACCCCAAACGTTCGTAGCACAGCAGTAATACTTGGGGGTGGAGTTCCCACTCAGGCTTGTTGCATCCTGCTTAGCAGGTTTGCAAAGTTGTTGTCCACTACTGGTAGACACTCTGCTAGTAGGTTAACCTAGTGGTGTATCGTTCACTGCCAAATGCTTTGGGCTAATGTGGACAGCTGGGATGAGTGTGTGCCCCCTGTTTTTATAAGGTTATACATGGAAGTTATGTAGTCTGTTTTGTTGAGGACTGTCTAGTGACAAATGTGGCAGAAGAATGTTCAGAGTGCCAACTGGAGCAATAACGACTCTAGGAAGTTTGTGTGATATGTTTGGTGGAGGGAGTCCACTTTGAACACTGATGTTCTGGAGTTGTGCTCCCCAATCTGCGAAGGTAGAGTCTCCAGTAATGGTTATTAGCGGACCAGGGTCTAGAAAAAGCCAGCTTGTTGCACATTTGTGCTATTCTACCACTACAGAGAGTGATGTGCTCTGGCCTTTAAAAGCACTAGATCCTCCTACAGACCCTTTGCTTGTGACCACTGCTCTACTAAGCATTCCTGAAGCAGACACGTGTGAAGTCTGGCTTGTGGTACCACAGTGACACTAGAGGCCATCATACCTAACGTATGCAAAAAAAACAATTGATGGACGGAATACTGGACTATGCAAACATTCACCCTCAGTCACAAGTATCTGAATTTAATCCATCTTTCTTTTGCTCACCACACCACCCCACCCCGTACTACGCTAGCTTGAATCTAGTGGTGTAGTGAGCACGGGACCCACGTCTAGGTATACCCTTCCCACTTAGGGTGACATATATAAAAGAAACATCCATGTTATTACCATGTTACTTACCATGTTATTACCATGTTATTACCATGTTACCATGTTACCTACCTGATCATATATGGATTGGTTTTATGTTTGTTTTTATCATCCATGTTATTACCTTGTCACTGATTATTATACTGTTCCCATTATCTCTGTTTACTCTGTTGCCCCTTCCCTGTCTTTGTGAAGCGCTCTGATATCTGTAAGGATCTTGTTCGCGCTATATAAAACTTTGAATAAATAAATAAATAAATAAACAACTGATGGACGGAATGCTGGACAATGCAAACATTCACCCCCAGGCACAAGGATCTGGGTTTAATCCATCATTCTTTTGCTCACCGCACCACCCCAGTCTGGTTTCCGGTCCAGGGAGGACAAAAGGCTGGGTCTAAACTGGGGTGGCATGGTGAGCAAAAGAACAATGGATTTAACCCAGATCTTGACTGGGGAGAATGTTAGCATTGTCAGCATTCCGTCCATCATTTCGCCCTAAGTGGGATGGGTATGCCCAGACGTGGGTCCCTTGCTCACTGTGCCACTGGATTCAAGCTAGCCTGACCGAAGAAGGGTGGCATAACCTGAAACTGGTCCCAGGATGCTTGTTTCCGGTCCAGGGAGGACCTGGCTTGGCAGTTCGGTTTGGACTGTTCCCATGAGGCACAGGGTCCAGACTGATTTGCATATGGCTGGGTTTAAACTGGGGTGGCATGGTGAGCAAAAGAACGATGGATTTAACCCAGATCTTTTGACTAGGGGAGAATGTTTGCATGGTCAGCATTTCGTCATTCATTTGTTTGCTGTAACACCATACCCAACAAGCGCATGACCCAGAGGAGTGCACGCAGACTATTTGGCTAAAAAAGAGGAAGCAGAGACTAAAAACCATTGATTCGAGTGGCACTGGGTTTAGCTTTTGCGATTACTGTGTTTGGGATTTCCCCTAGAAAGGTTTGAATTTGTAATGGCATTAGATAGGATTTGTTTGAGTTTATAGAAGAGCCCAGATTGTGGAGTAAATACAATTTTTGCTGTGTGTTAGCAAGACAATGTTGTTTGCTAAAGCTCTTTATCTACCAGTTGTCTAGGTAAGGAAAGAAGTTGTTGCAGCACCTTAGTAAGTGAGCTACAACCACTGCCAAAACGTTTATTAAAACCCTTGGTGAGGTGGTGACCTCAAAGTGGAGAACTCTGAACTGACAATGCTGGTCACTTACCACAAATCTTAGGTAATGGAAAAGTGCTGGGTGGATTTGGGATGTGAAAATAGGCGTCCCTCCAATTCAGGGAGGTCATGAATTTACCTTGCTTGACGAGCAGTACGACATCTTGGGGAGCAACCTTGTGGAAAGGCTGCGAGTTGATGTATTGTTGAGAGGCCAAAGGTCTAGGATGGGCCTGAGAGCCATCCTTTTTAAGAATCCGTAAATACAGCGAGAATACCCCCATATTTTTGGGGTTGTGGCACTTGCTCTAGAATTCCCTTTTCTAATAGGGCTTTTACTTCCTCATGCAGAAGATGCAGATGAAGGAAGAGGGAGTGTGGTCATGGGGGTATGGTTGGTGGTGTTGCAGTGAGTACAGGCAATAGTGTGTTACACAATAACTAGGACTTGCTGAGCTGCAGTGACATTGCGCCATTGTGGTAAGAGCACCTGTAGTCTTCCCCAGATAGGTGTTGTATGGTCAGGGTGCAGGACAAGGGGGTCACTGTTTGAGTAATATTTCCTCTGTGTGATCCTACTAATGTACCCCGTGGTAGTTTGGGTATCTTTTTTTGTCTTTGATAAGGAGGTGTGAGCCTCTGGGGAGGATGTCTTAGAACGTCCGCAAAACTGTGGGTGACTAAGCTTAGTCCGCAAGCTCCCTTGGCTATGGCAGTGTCTGTTTCCTTTTTAATTTTTTCCAGTATCTGTTCAACTTGAGGGCAGAATAGATGCCTTCCACCAAAAGGTTAGTTGATCAGATGCTGCTGAACATTTGGTTTGAAACTAGAGATTCTAAGCCACGCATGACTCTCAATAAGGATACTTGAATAGAATCCTCTAGCAGCACTGTATACCGCATCAAAAGCACACCTAATAGATGTATTAGAAAGTACCTGCTCTTGTAATATCATTTCTTGCGCGCTTTCTTTGTACTATTCTGGTAAGTGCTGTATAAGCTCTCCGATCTCATCCCACTGGGCACGATCATAACATGCTAAGAGCCCTACTAAACTAATAATATGCCATTGTTTTGCCGATTGTCCTGCAACTCTTTCCTGATGCATCATTTTTTTACTTTTTTTATCTGGGGATGAGGCATCCCCAGTGCCCGGAGTATTTTTTCGTTTATGTGCAGCATGGACCACCGAGTCTGGCAGGAGGTTACCAGTCAGGTATGGGAGAATCGGTAGGGAAAGGCTTGCATTTTTTTGCCCATGCTTGGGAGTATTAGTTACACCTTTCACTTGGTCTTTGAAAATGTTCCTGTGTCAGTGTGAGCATGCCTTTAAGCATTGGCAAGAATTGGGTGGCCCACGGTGTGTGTGTGAGAGGGTTTCTACCAAGACATCCTCTTCTTCCTGCACTGAATGAAGATTAACTTGAATAAAGTTAGCTGTCCTGTTAGCTGAGATGGTGTCACATGGGGGAGAATGCTTTGCCAGGTATAAGTTTGGATTGTTGGGTCCTGGAGGCACCACCTCATAATCCTCACATGGATCATCTTGTGGATCCTGGGTGTATGGAACGTCACACAAATGTGAAGGGGAAGGACGAGTCTCCCCCTTTCCCAGTTGCATTATAATAAGGGCAGGTTCTGTTCTCCTTTTGAGTTAGTCTGTTAGATTCTGATGAACACGGTTCGCAGTACACGTACTGGCCTGCTTGCGAAATTCTTAAGGCCCGCTTTTGGATGCAACTTGATTGGGATTAATGAATACGCAACACAATAATACAATGGCACAGGTGATGTACTAATCACCAGTACCTTCTTACGTATGTGGGAATTAGCTCAAAGATAGGCACTCTTAAAATTCCACGTTCTTATTTGAGACAGACATGCACGTGCCCCATTTGACATTATGCTTAAATAGTTTCTCGTGATATGACCATTTGAATTATACGTTTTCAGCATGTTTTCAGACTGTCATTTTGAGGAGCATCACCAGTGTACAAAGTTGATGGAGGGCATGTTTATACTACGACCTTGACGGCAAGCATTTCGTGTTGCTTGTGATGGTCAGAAGGGGATTTCAACTTTTTGGTTGCAGTCTTCTTAGTTTGTACAAGTAGTTTTTATGAATCCGTATTTCCACGGGATAATCCTTTGATTTATGGTAGAAGACCTGTCTCTGCTCTAAGGAGGTGGTTTCCAAATATTTGTACATTAATGGAACATTTTTTTGAGGCATTTGCTAGTTTACCTGCGGTATGGGAGCCATAAATGCAGGACGCAAAAATGCAGTGACCCACTAAAGGATTTCTTACCTCCTGAGGCGGAAGCCGGGAGAATTGTTTGCTGCTAATTTTTTTTAAATTGTATTGTGTACTCGTAATTTTAAAACTACTTACTTGCACTTTACCCCCTGGCACCACCACGCTGTAGAACCTAACGCTACCGTGGGTCATTGGTTTGGGTTGCCGCCACCCTCGGCACGCTGAGGCCACGCCCACCAACACTTAGGCCACGCCCCCTATTTTACTACTCACACCCTACTTAACATGTGCCTTTTCCGGAAGCGCAGCGGACGAGCGCAGCGGGCGCGCCGTTTGCGCGCCGAAGGTGTGCTTAAGGCAAGCTCGTCTGCGCTCGTCCGCGCCGAGGTAGCGCCATGGGCCTCCCACGCTGCTGGACTCGATCCCACATTTCAGGAGCGTCTCCCTACCGGGCAACCCTATTCTAGAGAGCAACTCATTCAATTGGGACAGCTACACGCAGACAAAGGTATTATTTCTCTAGCTCCCACGTCTTATCCCCGAGCTGATGTAATATGTGACGGCTTTCTGAACTGCGGTCTACTAAACGTTAGGTCCCTGCCTAAACATTGCACGCTTTTAGTGGAATCTCATGAACTAGACATTCTGTTCATGACAGAAACTTGGACCCGGCCAGATTGCTTGGTCGATCCTGGCTTTGCCTGCCCTGACGGGTTTAAATTTCTCCACTCTCCTAGGCTTATTGGCAAGGGGGGGGGGGGTGTGGGAGTGATCTTCAGATCCTCCTGCAACATTAAGGTCCTTAACTTAGACCCAACCCTGGGTACCGAGATGTTGGGGCTTTCTATTTCGACTCGCCCTGGGTCAACTGTCACTGGCTTAGTCTGTTATCGTCCTCCTGGTTCATTTAACCTGTTACAGCAACAAGCGTTAACTACCACCCTGACCAATATCGCCATATCCCATCAAAAGTTACTTATTATTGGGGATTTTAATCTTTGGCGTAATGGTACACTTGACTCAGCTCTTGAAAACCTTCTTCAAACCTGTGTCAGCTGTGGTCTCTCCCAACTGGTGTTTACAGCCACCCACAAAGCTGGCCACCTTTTGGATATGGTCTTTGCGGGACC
This sequence comes from Lissotriton helveticus, assembly GCF_964261635.1. Lineage (NCBI taxonomy): Eukaryota > Metazoa > Chordata > Amphibia > Caudata > Salamandridae > Lissotriton > Lissotriton helveticus. The sequence goes on from NC_136062.1 coordinate 384,009,139, forward strand.
AGATTCGGTGGTCATGGGAGACACCCTGCCAATGAACTGGACAGACCACTCCTTAGTCAAATTCTTCCTATACAAGAAACTGGATTCACATAAGGTACCGGCCCCAACTAGAGAAATCAAATGCAGAGATTGGAAAGCGCTATCACGACTACACTCTTCTGGCGAACTGTTACATCTCGAGCCGCTTTTTGATGTAAACAAAGGTGCGGACGAAAACTATAATTCCTTTTACACCAGTATTTCATCGGTCGTTGACTCTAGTGCTCCTCTAAAAAATCGCATCTTTAGAGGTAGAGACTCTGCTCCTTGGTTCAACAACGATCTCAAAACAGCTAAACTGAACTGTAAACAAACAGAGAGGAAATGGAGACGCGATTATAATGAATCCTCAAAAGAAATATGGAAAACTAAGATCCGTGTCTATAAAAATCTTATTAAAAAATCCAAAGCTGACTACTACTCCTCTTTGATATGTAATACTACCAATAATGCCAGGAGTATCTTTAACATTTTAAACAACGTTACCAATCCGGACGCCTGCAAGAATGTGATTGTCCCCTCCCAAGATCTGTGTGACAATCTTGCCATATTCTTTAAAGAAAAAAATCGATTTGATTCTTAAAGATTTGGACATTCCCCTTGACAGTGATTCCTCCCAGGAATCCGGTCCCGTTCCACCGGTTAACCTGGCACCTAATTCGGCTTTGGAAAGATCTTTGCTCAAGTTCTTGCCGCTCACTTTTGAAAAATTCTCTAATATAGCGAGAGGGATTGTCTCCGGCTCGCCTCTGGACCCGGTCCCCCCAAAAATCTGGAAGGAATCTGCAATCAATCCCTGGTGACTGGCACCGTCCCTGCTCACTGGAAACGGGCGTTAGTTTCCCCCCTGCTAAAAAACCCCTCTTTGGATCCTGAGTGTTCAAAAAACTACCGGCCCATTTCACTGCTGCCGTTTCCCGCCAAGATTGTCAGGGGGGGGTTAGCAATACTCTTTCCACCCACCTGGAACAACTTCTCCTACTTGACGAGGATCAATTCGGCTTTTGGCCGGCCCATGGGACCGAGACTGCTCTCATCACCGCCATGGATGAACTTCAAAGGCGTGCAGACAGAAATCAGGCTTCTTTCTTGATCCTGCTCGATATGTCTGCCGCCTTTGACACAGTTAATCATAAGATCTTGCTGAGGCGGCTGTTTGAGGCAGGGGTGAGAGACTCGGCTCTGAGCTGGTTCCACTCTTTTCAGCAGGACAGGCAGCAGGCGGTTTCAATGCCTCCTTTTCAAGGTTTCAATGCCTCCTTTTCAATCACCTTTCTCCCCGGTCCAGCATGGTGTGCCTCAGGGCTCTGCCATCAGCCCTATTCTTTTTAATGTTTACCTGAGGCCACTAATCTCGCTTATTAAGGGATTCGGCATTCGAATTGTTAACTATGCCGATGACACGCAGATGATCCTCTCCTTTGAAGGAGAGGAGTCCATCTCTGCGGAGGTCCTACATAACTGCCTAAGGACTACGGCAAGCTGGTTAAAGGCAAACTCGCTTCAGTTTAATGCCGGGAAAACTGAAGTGCTCTTTAGTGCTGGAACAAGGATCCCTCGACCGTTTCCCAACAATTTCTGGCCCCCGGAATCCGGCTCCACCGTACGGCCTGCGGACTCTGTCCGCAACCTAGGAGTCATGCTGAACCATGGGCTCAGTATGGACACCCATGTACAGAAAACATCGGCCAGCTGTTTTGCCATCCTTCGCTCACTCAGGAAGGTTCTGCCCCTCTTACCCCCTCATGCCCGTGCACAAGTGGTTAGATGTACCATCTTGAGCAGGTTGGACTACTGTAACGCCCTCCTGCTCGGGTCCCCCGAGTATCTACTGGACAGACTCCAAAGGGTCCAATCTGCGGCGGCTAAATTGGCGTTGGGGCTGCCTAGGAGATCTCATGGACCTTTCGCCCTGGCAAAATTACATTGGCTTCCTCTTAGACAGAGGATCCAATTTAAAGCCCTCTGTATAGTGTTCAGGGCTCTCCACGGATGCGGTCCAGCCCCTTTAAGGTCCAAGTTTGTCTGGTACACTCCCTCCAGACACCTTCGTTCATCGGATGCTAAACTGGTTGTCGTTCCTAGATTTAGGAAGGTCAGAGCTGGTGGCAGATCCTTTCAGGTGACTACCGCCAGACTCTGGAACACTCTCCCCATCGAGATTAGGGCCACCAATGAACTTCTGCAGTTTAGAAAAAAGTTAAAAACCTGGCTTTTCCCTGGCTAGCCTCGTTCCACTGGTTTACTCTGCTGCTTCTGTCTCTATCTGGGTTTGGATTCTATTAGCTCCAGGATGCCTGTAATGGTGACAGTCGCGCTTTACAAGTTCTTAAAATAAACTTAAAATATATGAGTGATGAGGCCCCTGTGGTGATGGTGATGATGGATGAAGAGGACGAGGAAAGTACGTAGCTGTCGAGGTAGAGGGCTTGTGCTCCTATTATGTCTCTTTGTGCTTAGGAGGCAGTGGTGGTTCTATGGTTATTTGTTTTTAAAGGTAAGTTGCCTCTTTCTAGGAAGAGTCTGCAGGACCGGAGGTGGTGGCTCGGTGATGATTATGCTTGGGTGAGGAGGAGCACACAGGCGTCGTTGCAGAAAGTCCAGTAGTTCCTGAAGCCGTTGAAGGATAGGGTGTTGCACCTCGGAGTCCGCTGTTGAGGGGTGACTAAATTGAGTCTAGTGTTTAGGCTTCGTAGTTGGTTTCTAGCCCAATAAACATTTGGGCTCCGAACCTGCTTTCCCCATTAGTAGCTGGGGACTCCAATGGATGCTTCAGCGTCGAGTTCACCCTAAAGCCAGAAGGGGTTTTTGACGTTGATGGCTGCTTCAACTCCGAAGTGCCTTTCGGCCTGCCAAAGTAGAAGAGGTTGTCAACGTCGATGTAGGTTTGCTTTTGGAGTGCCGAGTATGTTCCAGAGCAGGCCACAATGTTGACTCTGAAGCTTTGGATCTGCACCAGCCATGGCTGAAAAGCAGGGTCAGTCCAGTCGACTGGGAGATGGGGCTCAAAACCTGACCTCCACCCGGCACCCCCCACCCGGCACCCCCCCACCCACCACCTCCCCCTCCACCACCTGCAGAGAAACCAGACGCCTGGTACTACCACTGCACCTGTCGCCAACGGCCGAGTTTGAGTAGCCCAGCAAGGTCCCCCAGCACTCCAGAGTCCGAGTACACTGTGAGTGGACCCCTCCAGGACTCCCCAATGTCGCCTACAGCCTCTGCACAGGGATCCCCCTCCCCCCCCCAACCGAGTGGCCCAGTAAGGTGAAATCAGACCTCAAAAGACACCCCTGCATACAGCCGCCCTGCGCACTGGAGAAAAGAACATGAGGCGCACCTATGTCCCCGAGCCCTCCAACTTACCTGCCCAGCTGTTGGTTATCCCGGAAGTCTTCCTGGACCGAGCCTGCAGCTGAAAACCAAAACCGAAAATCCACATTGAAAACAACAGGGCACCCAACGCCAAAACAGCACTTTACACCTACCTGGCCACCCCAGCACCGCTGAGGGTGTACCTTTTTTGCTGGCTTGTTTCCCCATTTGCCCTGAGCTAAAGTCCAGGAACTTTGCTCCCACAGCCAAGTGGCCTGCTAGTCAGCAGCCACCAACCGGAGGCACCCTATCCACGTTTGGATAATATTAGGCCTCAGCACTCTGCACCCGGCTGCCCTAGTGTCACTGAGGGTGTAACAAGAGTGCATCCTTGACCTTAGGGGACCCCTGAGTCTACCCACAGAACCTCAATTCCCACTACCAAATACTTACCTCAAAACCGATAACCATATTTTCCTCCATAGGACAACATTAAATGTTTTTCTGTGAAAAGTTTTTAAGTGTGGAGTTTGAAAACCTAAAGAAATTGTTTAAAATTGTACCGATTAACATAAACGATTTTACTTACCTGTTTGCAGGAGATGTCCCAGTGTGTATCCAGGACTCCGAATCCAGGGGCACTCCCAAAATGTACCACCTTCTCAGCGAGAGTGGCTACTGCTCGCTTGACACAGGTTATATTGCCCGGAAGGAAGGAATTAATTGATCTAATAACATCCTCAATTTGGGCAATAAAGGTTCCATGCCCATTCACTCTTGATCCGAATCCAAAAAGAAGGTTAATGGTGCCTTCTAGATCAATGAGGCTGCTGCACTAAGGCGCTTGTAGTGCAATCCTGGATACTTCAAGAGCGCCTAGCTGGTAATGCAGAAAGGAATCCGTTTCCTTGGGGTAAGGTGTGGTTGAGCCAAGATCAGAAAAGCAAGATTAACCCTTCTTGCTGATACAGTTGCACATAACACAGTTCTCCTTGGTGTCCAGTGGTATACAATAGCTGTCTCAAAGCCAGCTACTCAGAAACACTTTCCCAACAACTAGCTTTACAAGAATTAACAATTGCGAATCAGATTTAGATGGAGGAGATGATGAGAGGTATTTATAGGATTTCTTTTACAGGATACTTAGCAGAAACAAAAGCTATGTGTAAGACATCCACGGTTTACTGAAAGGAAGCTAAACTATATTTCCTTAATGACCTTTCATTTATCAGGTACAGCAGGTCTTATGTTACTTTACATGGGCCTTCTTTCCCTTCACAGTTCTGCATTGTTCATTGAAAGAGTGCCGGTAATCATCAACACTGGGTTGTACAGAAAAGCACTGGTAATTCATAGCTCCATGACAATTGGTTTGAAAAGAGGCCCCAGGAGCTTAAAAAATAAAACAGCTCAAATAAAAAATGGGGAGCTAAAGCGTAATTAAAGGGATGAAGAAAGGCTCCATGGAAGACTCTGTTTTTCTGGAATCATCCCATGATATGTGGAAAATAGAACCGAATATTTGGTTGGTGCACAACATTCTGGGTTTTAGTAGGCAAGCAACCACAAAGTAGGAGGGGTGGGAGGGATTCTTAATTTACCGATCAGATTACATGCTTATATGTTCATCTTCATAATAATACGTGTAGCATATAAAAAGGCAGAGAAAAAACACAAAATAGTAATAGAGTTTTACTATTTAAAAAAAAATAGTTTAAAAACTGTCCATCAAGACCTGCTCCAACAGATGGAACATTATAATGATAATGAATAATGATGTCTCATGATCTGACATGTTTTGCAACATGGCTACGGTTGTTTACCTGTGACTTTGGAGGAACTGGTTTTATGTTAGCTACACTGCTGGAGATGGGCAAAATGTCCAGCTGGTCATCGATCACAATGCAGTTTTTACACGAGGCCAAAGAAAGAATGAACCTGCATCAATGAAGAAACAGAGTCAAAGATTTAGGTTGCAAAGATGTGATAGAACTAGCTGGTTATCTGCAACTCTTGAACAGCATATCAACAACGAAATGCCTTACCTTTCATTGAATCTGCCAACTACGTCTTGATGAGCCTCAGTTCTGTAGCGTGAATGCACATCCTAAAATAAACCATATAAAAACAACAGACAGAAGAAAAATATTCCTTAAAATTAAAAAGGAAGACTATGTACAACGTTATGTTTGCATTACATTATCTACAAAAGGATTGTTGAAACAAGTGGTTACGACAAATACTTCTTACTTTTAATAACCAGAACATAACTAAATAACAGACAAACTAAATATAAATTGTTAAGGGATTGCAGAACTCGCGTCAGGAAAATAACATGCATTTCAGACGCTGCCAGCGTGATACTGAGAAGGCACATGATTTAAACTGCAATTAATGAGTAAATCTTTGACTCAGAGGAATAACAAATTTATATTACAACTACAGCTGAGAAAAAAAAGAAGTCAACAGAACTGGGATTGATGGATATTCCATAAGACATTGTGAACATGGGAAAGGCTTTAGCAAACATGCCAACTATAAAGCAAGAACGACAGAACTGTAAGATGTGAAGGAGGAAACATTCAGATAAACAGTTGCAAAAAAATAAAAACTTCCAGGAAGTAAGTGTGCTGTTCTCCTAGTAATTGCTGAACAATTCACATCTACATCAGTAATAAGAAATCTTGAGGCACAGAAAAGGCTTTGTGAATCAGTTCCCTTGTAAAATAAGTTCAAACCCCTAGTGAAGTGCTTCTGTGCCAGATAAGACATGTATTTAAAAAAAAAATGTTAGAAATGTTTAAAGTTTTATTTACATTCAATTTTAAAGAGAAAAACAAAGTAGATGGAGACACCATTGTCACGCTGAAGGTAAAACCAAGATTAGAGCATATTGTAAAGAATCCAGAACCTAAAGAAATGGCGTTCAGAAGTGTAAACCGCTACAGTGCCATACAATGCTAGCAATGTGCAATACAGATGTTTATAAAATAACATTTTAGAGAGCAAGGATAAAATAGATAATTACAGTCAGCTGTAGGATAAAATAAACCATGAGCACATATTATAGTCTACAAAGCATTAATATAGACCTACTACAAACAGAACAGAAGAAGGGCAAATAGGCAGAAGAAGAGAATGCTTAGAAAGTAGGTGCCAAACCAAATCACTTCAAATGCAGGGAGAGAAGCAGATCTGCAGCATAGGATGTGGTAGCAGAATTGTGACAAACATGAGCCTAAGGCGGAGACAGGTTTTAATCCCCACGCAGAGTATAAAAAGCAGCAAGAATCATGTCAAGACATTCCAGCTTTCCAGGACAAACAAGCAGGAACACAAACAAACACAAGCAGTAACACAAAACAACTGCACTACCTACCATGGTCATGGTGTAGAGCTGCTTCAGTGAGCTCATAGTGCGTAGGAGTATCACAATCATGCCACCCCCTTCCACAGTTTCAATAGTCCTGGCCAAGAGGTTTGGAGTGAGTGCTTCAAAATCCTGTAAAATTAGAACAGGCTGATTAATGTATCAGCAAACTAATGTTGTTAAAATTCCCTAAATTATAGAGCAATTTGGACAGGATTGACAAACATATTGTACAGAAGGCTGGCACCAACCTCTCAAGATGATCAGATTTCAGAAAGTATGATAATCATTTGACTGATTCTTTAGAGTACAATTGACCAACAGCAGTTTTTGCACACTGGCAATGTACAACAGTATTTATGCCATGCATCTGAGCCAATTAATTGCCTTTTGGGTCATTTGCTTGAGTGTCTTATCACAGACTAGGGGTCTCCAATCTTTTCTGTAATAAGAGCTACTGATGTTCAACGAAATAAATCTTTAACTACTATTATTAATAATGTAATAGTGACCACATCAGATAAGATTATATTAGTAGCGACTGTATGCAAGCTACCAGTAGTAATCAAGTCAATGCATCAGGCAGGATTGACAGGGTAATGTAAAAAAAGGCTGCCAATTTGGGGTGCATTGCATGGGTAGGCTAAATAGCCTAGCTTCAATGCCGCTGGCGCTAGGGTGATAATGTTAGTAATAAGTCTACTCATGCCACATGCTTTATAACTCAAACATCAGCTTTAAATATATTTTGAAAATTCAACTATTTTTTTTGCCAAACATCAGTATAGGGGTTCGGGAAATGTATACATTTTATCGCATAAAATGCTTTTCAATTTTGGTACACTATATTAATTTAGCCAAGCAAAATCTTTTAAAGGAGAGCTACTTACAGGTAGCAGGATAGCTACCAGTAACACACAAGCTACTCATTGGAAAAGCATATCACAGACATACCAGGCAGTATGTGATCCTGGCAGGAGCTTTAGTAACATCAGCTATTTTACATAAAAGTGGACATGCCACTCTAAAAGCAAACCAAGCAGAACACACACTGCCCAGTCAACTTGCTACAGTGTATATTATCAACCGATGTGGTTTGTCTCTGAGCCTCAGGCACTTTAAATGTTGTAAGCCACAGAAAAAAAGAAAATTAAAGTCTGAGAATCCAAATCGAAACAAAGCAGCAATCTTCATATGAAAGAAAATCTCCAACTTATCTTCCCACACCACATCTGAAAATGTAGATCACAAGGAAGTAATCTATAATCCAATTAACATGACCAGTCATACACAAGCTGCAGTACCTCAATGTGAAAAATCATAATCAGAGGGAACATTCCTGTGAGGGCTCTGCTTCTCCTTCTGCTTCTCATTGGAGTACAAAAGAAGAGTAAGGCGTGTTCCCTCTCAAATACCACCTTGGAAAAGCACTGACTGCAGCCTGTGCCCTGAATCAAGCGCGGTGTGTTTTGAAGTTGGAAAACCAACTACAAGAGGACTGTGATTACTCACACTCACAAGCGTAGTTGTTCACCTACTTTTACAGCAAGCCTGTTATTATTATTTATTATTATTATTATTTATTTAACTTATAAGGCGCGCAGCTACCTGTAACGGGTTTCCCGGCGCCAATGGACAAATTAAAGAGGGAGAGGAGAGCAGCCGTAGATCATTGCCAAAAGAGCCAGGTCTTAAGTCATTTGCGGAAACGGGAGAGGTTAGTTTCAGTTTTTAAAGCAACAGGCAGGACATTCCATGGCTTAGGACCAAGGTGGGAAAATGATCGGCCGCCCATCTACACCAACCTAAATCTCGGGGTCACAAAATCACCTTTACCTGAAGATCTAAGGGAACGAGTAGGATGATAGGCTAGAATGAGTTCTTGTAGATATTTAGGGGCTGTGACTTGTTTACTCTTAAATACATAGCAGAGAGCCTTAAACTTGATTCGGCTGGCAATCCTAAGCCAGTGGAGATCATAAAGTGATTGAGAAATGGAGGTTCTCCGCGGAACATGACATAAAAGTCATGCAGCCGCATTCTGCACAACCTGAAGTTTTTTTAAGGTTCCTAGATCAGCTCACAAATAAAGAACATTGCCATAGTCCAGGTGAGAAACAACTAACGCCTGGACCACGGTCTTTTGAGTAGTAGCAGGGAGCATCCAGAGAATTTTGTGGAGCCATCTTAAAATGATAAAGCAGACAAAAGCCACCCTCACCACCTGCTGCCGCATAGAGAGATTCTCATCAATGAGAAATCCGAGGTTGCGCACCTGGGCAACAGGTTTGGGGATAGAACCCATTTCTTTAGGCCAATGTTGCGGGCCCCATGGGTTTCTCTCTTTGCCCAAGATGACAACCTCGTTCTTGTCTCCATTAAGTTTTAGAAAGCTACTTCGCATCCACTCAGAAACCTTAATTGCCTTAAACCCGTTATAGCCTATATTTGCATATTGTGCGTATACTTACTAACAAACTATAGTTCCTATATAATTGAAGGAAAGCTGTGGCAATGGGCAGTAATTCCCACAACTGGTTAATTAACTATTCAGTTCAACAGTTTGAGTTGAAAAAGGGTGATAGACGCTTGCTTTCACAAACTTCAGCTGCCATGCACCAAGAAAAGATTACAAAAATGTAAATGCCACTGAACAGCGAGAACACTGGAGAGCAAGGGGTGGGGCAACATAGGAACTGGGAGAGAGGATGTGATAAAATAACAAATTAAAGAAAAATAAATTCATACAATGTAAAGGATGGTAAAGAAGCTATGCTCCAGAGAGGGTTTGAAGGGACATGAAAATCGATTTAATAAGCGAGCGAGACGGACAAGAGAGCCAACCACTGTAAGTATTGGTACTGTCCACAAGAGGCTACACATGTCTGTAGTAGAGATCTAAAAAGGAGTGCTTTACCAATTAGTTGTTGTTAGACCAGGCATCTTTGGTGTGGTTTCCCCTGTCTTTTTGGCCACTACCTCCTGTATTTTTGATGCTGTGCTGGATTTCGTTTTTGCTGGTTTAGATGCTTTGGACACTCTGCCACTGCTGATCAGTGTCAGAGTGTAAGTGCTCCCTGTGTAAATGGTAATGATGATTGGATATACATGATTAGCATATTTGTATAACCAAGAAGTCCCTAGTAAAGTGCACTGAGTGTGCCAGGGCTGGTGATGACACATGCTACTAGTGGGCCTGCAGCACTGATTGTGCCACCCACATGAGTAGCCCCAAAATGGTGTCTCAGGCCTGCCACCACAGTGCTTGTGTGCAGTCTGTGAACTGCCATGTCCTCCTGGTCAGTGTCCCCACTGACCAGGCCTAACCCTTCCCTTTTTGTGCAAATTGGTCAACCCTATGGAAGGTCCAAGGTACCCCCCTGGACAGGGTGCAGTGTATGTGAAAAGTAGAGCATGTACTGGTGCAGGTGACATGCTCTGGTAGTGAATTACAGCCATTTTCGTTTTTCACTATTGTAAGGTTATCTTGCGCCATAGGCTAACATGGGGGAGGCTGGCTACAGTGGCTACCAGCAGATCTTCCCATAGGAACAAGATAGGACATAAAAGTCTGGTATCCCTGAACTCAGAATTTAATAACACATCTTTTAGGAAAGGTTGTTTTTAAATCCTGTGTTTGAGAACTGCACTTTTAGAAAGTTGCTGTTTTCTTGTCTGACCTTTCTGTGTGCCTTGGCCTGTTTGGGATTTGACTGTCTGGTTTGAGAGTGACAGGGGCTGGGAATTCCGCATGAGGCTGGCTGAGTCAGCCCTAGGCTGAATGACAGCATTTGCAACTTGAGTGGTGGGAGGAGCTGGCACCTGGGCCTGAATAGGGCTGTGCCTGCCTTTCACAATGCTGGCTCCACCTCCTGCTGGGCGGCTGACGACTCTGCCCCTCACTCGGAAAGGAGAAGCCAGGAAAACAAAGTGCTCAAAAAACACCCAGAACTGGTTCAGACCAGGCTCAGGGTCCACTTGCATAAAGAGAACAAAGACTTTTAGGGGTATAAGTACATGACCCCTGACAACAGAAAATTAGATCATCCTGGAATTAAGAAGGAACCTCTACCAAGGAGAAAGCTGAAACTGAAGAAGGAAGATTGTCCAGCTGTTGCTCTGCTGGATTGCCCTGCTGTTGCTTTGCTGCCGAGGGGAAGTACTTTGCTTTGTGCTGTGTCCCCTTGCTTGTAGGAATCTCCAAGGGCCTGAGAAGAGATGGCTCCCTGTTTTGAAGTCCAAGGAACAAAAGGACTTCACCCCCAGCTTCCCCTGAGCTATACTGAGAGAGTTCTGTCCTTCCTGGAGTGTGAGGCCCATGTGTGGTGCCTCTGGAAGTTGTACATGTGCTGGGAAGCTGGAAACTAAGCTTTAAAGACTTTGCTACATAAAAGTTGTCACATCGCTCGCTGCGGAGCGCAACCCCGACAGAGCGAGGAAATTCCCGCCGCTAGGAAGGCTGAGATCGTCGCAGCGCCTGTTGCCGCTGTCAGAGCAGTCACATTCTTTGTTAGCGGGACGCACCCGATCGGTGCGGGAAGTCTAACATCGCTGCGAGTGTCGTCGCAGAGCCTGTCGTCGCCGGGTGAGATCGCCGCCCCGCCTGCTTGCAGACCGCAACACGTCGCTGCGAGTGTCATCGCCTAAGCCATGGCATTGAGGAGCTGCGAGAGAGAAGATCACCGCTGCTCCACGTATCGTCGCCCCGGAGATCGTCGCCCCGGAGATCGTCGCAACTCCAAAGATCATCGCATCGTGCTTTTGCGAGAACAAACTTCCTATGGAACCTACGCACCGGAATCCATACAAGTAGCCTTCCTCCATATACAGATCAGATTCGTCGCAACACGCCCACTGCTGCAGCCGGGCTGTCGCAAACGCCTCCCTGGGGTCTCAGGAGCAACGCATCACTTGTTTTCCACCGCACCAGCTTCTGCTTTTGGAACTTTGTCTCCTTTAAAGGTACTGTTGGATCAGTTTAGAATAAATACCTTTATTTTTATAAACTGTTGTGGAGTCAGTTTGTGGTGTTTTCACTGTGTTACTGTGAGTGTTGGTACAAATACTTTACACATTGCCTTCTGATTGGCCTTGACTGCTCGTGCCAAGTTACCTAGAGGGTGAGCAGGGCCTTGACTGCTCGTGCCAAGCTACCTAGAGGGTGAGCAGGGATTATCTCAGTGGGTTTCCTCCTTACCCTGACTAGAAGCAAGGGTCCCTATTTGGACAGTGGTACCTACCGCTGCCAACTAGACTCCCCCAGTTCTAACAGTTGTGATGATGGAGGATTACTGAAGGCCTCTTCTAGATCTGGGATACTTCTCATCCAAGAAATTGCCTGTGGGCAACCTAGTTCACCTAAACATATACACTTATCCACATAATCATACACGTAATCATATCACCAGAACATAACACCAACACCATCAAAGGCCAAGTGCTGAAAAAATACAGAATTTTTTAAAAATAAAACATAAAAAAAGGTTAAAAAGCATTCTTCAGCAAATATATGCAAATAAAATTTAAAAACAAATACTGGGAAAACCTGCAATAAAAATTGTTTCTAATCGACTAAACAGGCAGATACATTTGAACAGATTCATTTTTCTGACATTTGATTTTTGTATAATAAATGTATTCCTGTTCTTGGGATGTCAAACTGTTTTGTCGTTCCCTCAAAAGATGAACTCTTCGTTCATCTTTTAAAGGGCCACCGCCTCCTTAGCCAGGATTCTTCCTGAGTACAGAGGCGGCGTCACCCTGTACGTGATTTCTAAGCATGTACAAGACTGCTAGAATGAGAGTACATCTTTTGAGGGAACGACAAAACAGTTTGACATCCCAAGAACAGGAATACAGAAAGGGGCGTATGATAGAGTTGGTTTATTGACCTTATAGATATATATATATGTGTGTGTGTAGATAGATAGATGGATAGATAGATAGATCGCTCCAATCACCAACTATTATCTGTCGAACAAAAGCAGCAGTTATCGGAGAAAATTCCACCACTATAATAAGGGTTTTTGATTGAGAGTGAGGTTCATCAACCCCTCCATATGTGACTGCAAGGGGATACCCGTAGTTCATTCTGTACAGATACCTTTGTATCAGAACAAATTCTGATTGTGGTTTAGGAGAAATTGTCCTTTGTCCTGAAGAAGGTAGTGTTTAAGCAGTTATACCACCGAAACGCGTTGACACCCATTGTTAATAGGCATACTGTAGACTTCGAGAGACATTTGTTATTATTTGTTACATTTATTATACAAAATGCAAATGTCCGAAAAATGAATTTGGTCTAATGTATCTGCCTGTTTAGCCGATTAGAAACTAATTTTCTTGTAGGTTCTCCCAGTATTGTATTTATTTGTTTTGGTTGTTAAAAAAACTATTCGCATATATTTACTGAACAATGCTTTTTAACCTTTTTTAATGTTTTATTAATAAATAATTCTGTATTTTTTTCAGCACTTTGCCTTTGATGGTGTTGCTGTTATGTTCTGGTGATATGATTACGTGTATGATTATGTGGATAGTATATATGTCTAGGTGAACTAGGTTGCCCAAAGGGGATTTCTTTTTGACTAAGGTCTATCTGGTGTCCTACTTCTTTGGCGATAAAGGGGGCCCCACTCATTCTGTGTGAGATGTAATTCAATATAAAATCTGCTACTGAATAAAGTTGTCCCTCAAACTCGACATAGTGCAGAACTTTGTGCATGCAGAACTTTGTGCTCAGCCCTGAGTTTGTATTGACAATAGTCAGTTCAGCCTCACTCTCTTTAGACTATATAACACCAAGTTCACATGATTAGGTTGGTATTGAATCTGGCACTTGTGTTCGCTGACTGAATCAGTCACCTGCTAGTTGAGTTGTTCACAAATTTCAAACACTTGAATCAATTAACCTTCAACTCCAATATACACGTAATGAAAAAACAAAGTAAAAACGATTCTCTAGAATGAATCCTATAGCAACCTGTTTTGCAACTACCCTAAGTCAAGCACACTTTTACTTTAGCCACACGGACAAGCACAACATATTTACCTGTAGTACACACATGCCATACGTATTTCCAAGTATTTTGTGGGTCTCATTGTAATAGCAGTAGCGGATATTTGTTGCAGCGACAAAGAGTTCAAATGGATCATCATCCTTTATATTGAAACTTCCAGTTTTAATTTTTTTTTGCAGTTTCCGCATTCTTTTCTTGCGGTGGCTGTGGAAAAATAAATTTGATAAATGGTAAACATTGTGCCCAAAAAGAATTAGCTACTTCAATAGAAATTTAATTATTACACATTGTTTTTCCACATTCTTAATATGCATTGTGCAGTGCGCACCCATAACTTGTAAACATCATAACTAATGGGTGAATACTTGTCGAGAGCACGTCACGGTCTTGGAGTGGCTTAAAAATCCGTGAGGAGCTATGCATATATCAATGTTAAGTTACCTAAATTACCTTTAATCCAAGGAGAGCGGTCATGACACTTTCAGAAGTAGCAATGTGTCAAGCTTTCTTAGCACTGCGTCTCTAGAGCAAAGGTTCTTAACCTTACACGCCCACTGAATCACTACTTGAAATCGGAGACCCTTACATAAGTAATTTGTAAGATTTCCACCTTAAAACAATACACAAAAAAGAGATATACGTGTACATCAAACAAATAAACAAATTACGAAATAGTAACTCAATTCCCAGATGAAAACAAACTTAGTCAGAAAGTTTAAGTGTTTGAAAATGTTAGTTGCATTTCTAAAAGACAAAGCAATATGCTGTTCACTGGTGTATCATTTGGTTTTCTTTTTGTTCCAATGCATGCTCTATTTTTGTGTGTGCATAAAAATCCTTCAACTGCAGCAATTTTTTGTTCTTTTACTGTACTCTACTAATCCAGCAAATCAAGACAAGAATACCAATTCATTTTTGGCACCCAATTTCAATTTCCTATAAAAAAAAATTACAGATCTGTTGCTGTTTTATGTATGTAAACTTTATTAATCTGCTATTGTTTAATTTTCTAAACAGCCGTAGACCCCTAAGTAGGGGTCTGCTGACCACAGGGTAAGGAACACTGCTCTAGATCAACACTGGCAGCTCCTAGCTCAAAGCAGTGATCTCCCATACAGCCTTGTGGCACTTGCAAGGACAGTACTTTGATAACGTCACTGACCCCACTCCTTAAGAGTGATCCCCTCTCACTTGCCCCAAATGATTATTATAACAAAAACGAAAATCATTAAATATCTGGAAATATCAGAGCATATAGTGCAAAAGATGCAAAGATTTTAGTGTTATATATGTGAGCTGCATTCTAGACTTTTTTTGTGGTCTACGATGCCCATATGTTAGAGGTACAAATGAGAGAAAATTATAAACTCAACAGGCCAAAATGATTGATCACATCCCATCTGCTGTCACATCTGATTCTCTAAGCAATCATAGCTCCCACCCTAAATTGTCTTCCTGTGCCCCATGGACTACTCTTCTTTTAATCAACTTCTTTAAATACTAAATCTGGATCCCCAAGAGACTCGTTACCTCAACAGGCTTTTGGGTGCCGGGTTCCATCCATTTTAGCAATGATAATGGATCTTTTAAATGCGTCTTTAAAGGACGGGATAATTCCACACAGATGGAAGCATGTGATGGTCCTCCCCCTCCTTAAGAAATCCAATTCTGTTCTCTCTATCTTGGCTAACTTCCAACCCCTATCACTGCTCCCCATTTTTGCGAATATTTTGGAGAAACATGTAAATGGCCAGCTGACCTTTTTTGTGAAACCCAGAAATTTCTTCACACCTCCCATTCAGGTTTTAGAGCTGGTTTCTCAATAGTAACCACTCTGCTGGGGGTGATTGAAATGCTAAGGCATCGTTTTAACGTAGGCGAAACGGCAGCACTTATTTTGTTAGAACTCAGTGCCGCTTTCGATACTATATCCCATCCCATCTTGGAGAAAGCCTAACAGCCGTTAGGCTTGGAGGGAATGGCGTTAGAATGGTTTAGCTCATTTCTAAGGGCACGGACCTTCCAAGTCTCTACAGCCATGCCCTGTTCGAATTCCTATTCTGCCGCTTATGGTGTTCCTCAGGGCTCAGTGCTGAGTTTGCTGCCACTTAATATATACATCCCCCCCACTGGCAGAGGTGGTTGAAAAAGCAGGACTGTCTGTTTTCCTGTGTTGACGACACACAGATGTTCTTCTCGCTCTCTTCTTCTCAAGGACACACACCCTCAGATCTTAACCTAGGACTGTGTAAAGTGGAGTGGTGGATGCAAAATAAACTGCTCAATTAAATAGAGAAAAGACAGAAGCTTTGATCCTGGGCAAAAGACATGACTTTTGGGGCCCTCATCATTGGCCCCTTGAATTAGGTCCTCTTCCCTGGTCATTGAACAGTGTTTGGAACTTGGGCTTCATAATTGATAAACATCTGTCAATGAAACAGCAAGCGACTAAGATTTCTTGTACCTGCTTTGCAGTTTTGTGCTGGCTAACGAAGATTTTACGTATGATTTCTCTCCCAGTCCAGAGAACTGTGGTCCTGGTTCACGTTATTTCAAGACTGGACTATGGTAATGCCCTCTACCTGGGAGCAGAAAAGTCAACCATCCAGAGACTACAATGAGTACAGAATGCAGCTGCAAGACTATTGTTCCGACTGCCTACGTTTTCTTCTGTGTTACGGTGTCTTCATGAATTACACTGGTTAACGGTGTCAAAGCGGTTAAAATTTAAAGCGCTGTGTTATACGTTTAAAATTAAATCAGGTTTGACCCCAAAATACCTACAAGATTTGATATATGATATGATATGATAGGCATTTGTATAGCGCGCTACCACTCCAAGGAGCATCTTGGTGCTTAGATTCATATGCTAAAAGATGGTAGTAGTTGTTGTACTCAGTCATCAGGTAAAGATTTTAAACAAGTGTTTTACAGACTGAGTCCGCCAGGCTATAAATCCATGTTTTAAGGGATTTCCTAAACTCCTGTTCAGAAGTGGTTGCACGAAGTTGATGGGGTAGTTTGTTCCACGCCCTAGCCCCCATTACTGCCAAGGATTTTCCTCCTTTTGTTGCTAATCTGAATTTTGGGACAATCATCAGATTGGCTGTTGCGGATCTAAGTGCTCGAGTGGGAAGGTATCGGTTAAAATTTTTATACAGGTAGCGTGGGCCATGCTTGTGGAAGGCGTTAGGACCTTAAACAAGATGCGTTTCTGAATAGGAAGCCAATGGAGCGTATCCAACGCAGCAGAGGCCGAAGATTTTCTTGGCCATCTCAGTACCAGTCTTGCTGCCGCGTGCTGGACCATCTGCAGTCTATGCAGGGCAGATTTATTTGCCCCTGCATATAGGCTATTGCAATAATCCAGTCTGGATGTGATCAGTGCCACTGCGACAGTGCGTCTGGCTGATAAGGGCAGGAGATCAAAACATTTCCTAAGGCCCTTAATGATGTTAAAGCATGAGTCAGCAACTTCCCTTGCCTGCTCTTTAGAGGGTCTCATCAAATTTTATTCCTAGATTTCGCGCTGCCACGATGGTATTAGGCGGGGCTTCTGCCTCTTTTGGCCAACACGTACGAGGGTAAAAGAGATTGTTTTGACCAAATGGCAAGATTTCCGTTTTGGCAGTATTACATTTAAGAAGATTTTGATGAAGCAGCATTGCCTGCTCTGTCCCTCGTGCTCTACTCAGCAAACTCCCTTTGTTGTTCCCAAAATCAGACAGGCCCACATGAGAGACGGTCACTAGCCTATTTGGGACTGACATTATGGACCGCCTTACCAGCTATTTTGTGAGCTGACACCTTTCTACGCCTTTCACAAGGGCCTGAAAACCTGGCTGGACTTAAATTAGTCTTATTTATAATCTTAATCGCTGGCCTACCTTACTCGGCGCCGGGAAACCCTTCGGGATAGCTGTGGACCCTATAAATTCGAAATAAATAAATATAATAAATAACTATATGCAACAAGAAGCAACGCCTGACTTATTTCTCCTCTTCTAGCTTAGTTGGTGCGATGGACTACAGTTCACAAGCCGAGTACATAGGTCAAGCTCTGGAAGGATACGCCTTACCATTTAGAGTTACAATTCAAACTAATAATTTGTGATGAGAATATATGTAAACTATCTGATCAGTGTCTGCTGCGCTTCCGCGCCATCGGCCCGTTTTCACTGGGGCTAGAGGCAAGTTTTTCGTAGCTAGACCATCTCCTCACCCAAAATGGCGGCGGAGCACGGCACACAGGAAGTGAGTATCTGCAGTCACGCCTCCCTCAACTCAAACAACCCGCTAATGGCTGGGATGGACCGGGGAGGGACTGTCGAAATCTGGCCCCCATAAATGATCTATGAACCGTAAATCTAAGACTAGACCATGGTATAGAGACGAGCTGGCCGATATACGCAAGGTCTGCAAAAGGCTGGAGCAATCATGGAGGAGGGACTTCAACCCCGTCTCAATGGATATCTATTGCAATTCTCGATACTCTCTAGCCTTAAATCTCAGCAGGCCGCTGCAGGGCCGACCATCAAGATCAACGAGCAGTGTGAGGACCGTGCCACCTTCTTTGTTAGGAAGGTGGACAACAACTATAGGTCCTTTCCGGCTGCATCTATCAACCCGCAAGTAGCACGGTGCTGTCAAAGGGATAATACCTTGGATGCCTTTCCTCCAATCCCTGCAGACCAACTCAAGTTCTGCGCTGGAAAATTCAATCAGGTTCCCCTGCAGACCCTCTTAAACCAGACCAACTTAGGAAAATGCTTCCTGCAGACATATCTTCCCTGGGGCAGGTGATAAACATGTCCCTTGCCACGGCAACAGTGCCCAGGGCATGGAAACCGGCCAAGGTGATACCCCTGCTCAAAAAACCATCTCTGGACACGGCCAAACCAGAAAACTACCGCACCTATTTCCCTACTTCCTTGGGCGGCAAAGATCACGGAGCACCGCGATTCACTCGCCCTACTTGCTGTTTGACCAGCGATTCAGTCCTGCCACTGAGTCGATCACTTCTGGATCGGTTCCTTGACCCGCCGGCATCATCCCTATTGGCTTGGTCCTCGGATCTTACGAGACCGGGATCTTCAGACCTACATAGATATTCATTGCTGACGTAAAAATGACTTTACGCCTAAGCTGAAACCCTTGACCACAACAACGAGGCACCCTCGGGGTTCCGGGCAGAACACAGGAGCTCGACTATTACTGCTGATCATTCACCTATCCGGCACTGCACTTTACCCATCTAGTCCTGAAGATGATCCTAAACTGCGCGGATCGAAACGCCGTCGACTTTTCAGCCAGATTTTAGGCGCTTCCTGCATTGCGGTTTTCTGTGAAAATGACAAACAAAATCAATTGTTGAAAGTGTTTAGAAACCTCTATGTTCGAAGTCACTGTAAATATTTTTGCACAGAACACTTTGCGCCGTCCACGCTGATCCCTCTGTCACTTGCGTCGCCGTAGTGCCACTCACCTCCCACTCGTGCACCTTGTACAAACTTGGGTTGTAAAAGAATTTCTGTATCTACAATTGCAGTGCTGATATTAACTGTAATTTTATCTGTCCAATCTTTAAAATGTTGAGTAAACTGATCCTTACGCAGTAGGGCAGCTCGCCTTTGGTACTCACTCACTGTTCATATCCAGGGCCTCAACAACTACCTAGAATTCAGGAAGGCCATTAAAACACACCCAGTTACCTACTCGCGTATCGATCACATCTTTACCTCTCTTGACCTGACCCGGGACACGCTGAAGGTTGCCATCTCGGATATCTCGCTCTCGGACCATGCACATGTGGAACTAATGCTACAGGATCCGTTAGCGCACACCCCCCGGGAGCGACGATGGACCCTCCCACCGAGCGTCCTTCGGGACCCGGAGGATGTTAACAGCATCCGGGAAGCCATAGACTCGTACTTCGCCATTCACGACAACTCGGAAACGTCGTTCCCGGTAGTGTGGGATGCCTTTAAGGCCACCATACGGGGTCACATTACCTCCCTGGCGATAGCGAGGAGACGGGCGGCCTATAAGCTGGAGACTGACCTAGCGGGTGAGATCAAACAGGCGGAGGCGCAGGACAGAGACCGGCCTTCCCTGGCATCCAGGAGAACGTTAGCTAACCTTAGGGGACAGCTTCGACTCCTGCGCACCAACAAGGCGGAACACTCTCTACTAGCATTAAAACAAAAATACTATGAGGGAGGAGATAAGGTGGGGCGCCTGCTGGCAGGAAGGCTGAGGGCGAGAGCAGCCAGAGCTCCTATTGCTAATATACAACGTCAGGACGGCTCTAGAGCCGTCACGGAAAGAGCCAAACAGGACGCCTTTGTGGCCTACTATACCTCCCTGTACGCGGGGGAAGCTACATCAGTGGAAGCACGAGCGGCCGTCCTCGCTGACTATGAGGGCAGTCCGTTACCGCCGGCATGTGCGACAGAGCTGGAAGAGCCCATACTGGAAGATGAGGTCTCTGCAGCTATTAAAGATCTCCCCACGGGGAAAACTCCTGGGCCAGATGGCTTGCCACTGACCTTTTACCGAATCTTTCAGACTCAACTTCGTCCCTACCTACTGAGGCTGTACCACTCTTTTTCGGACGCATCTGGCCCGTCCCCTGATATGGGAATGGCGGAGATTGCATGGATACCGAAACCAGGGAAGAATCCTGCGCTATGTGCCTCCTACCGCCCTATCGCCCTCCTGAACACCGACCTAAAGATCTATACCAAGATACTGGCTAAACGACTCGACCCATACATGCCAGGGTTGGTGAACCCGGACCAGGTGGGGTTCATCCGGGACCGGCAGGGGGCTGACAATGTACTCAGACTGGCGCATCTAGTAGGCAAGGTGAGGCATTGGGACATCCCGGCTTGTCTTCTCTCGCTTGACGCAGAGAAGGCCTTTGATCGGGTAGACTGGGCCTTCCTGAAAGAGGTACTCCAGAAGCTCGGTCTAGGTCCCAAAATGATAGCGAGTATCATGGCCCCCATACCTAGGGCCACAAGCCAGAATCAGAGTAAATGGCCAACTAACGCCGCCGCTAACGATACACAGAGGTACGAGACAGGGGTGCCCACTCTCGCCGCTCTTTTTCACCCTAGCAGTGGAACCACTTGCAGCAATGATAAGGCGCGATCCTAGAATACATGGCATAGCCCATGGGGGGAGAGACAATAAGGTGGCCCTATTCGCTGATGACCTGATCCTCACCCTCACGCGCCCTCGTGAATCCTTACCAGCGGTCCACGAGGTGCTCCGTCTATATGAACAGGCGTCGGGTCTTAAAATAAATCACACTGAATCTTGGGCGCTCAACCTCACTATACCTGCGGAGGAAATCCCAACCCTGAAGAAGGCTGTGCCCTACCAATGGGCAGAGAGTCACATCAAGTACTTGGGCCTTACCCTGACATCCCACTTAGACTCCTGGTCCTCGGTAAACTGGACGGAGTGCCGCAAAGCAGTGCTAGAGGACCTTCGGAAGTGGAAGCCTCTGATGATCTCATGGCTGGGGCGCCTTAACGCGGCTAAAATGTCGATCCTCCCTAGAATTCTATACGTATTCCAATGTCTGCCCACCCCTATTCCGCTCCACTGCATTTGAAGCCTTCAGCGCGAAATCACGTCCTTCATCTGGGGCGGGAAGCGCCCCCGGTTCTCGCAGAAGGTTCTTATGGAGCCACGGGATAGAGAAGGCCTGGCATGCCCAATTTGGTGCACTACTACTGGGCAGCGCACCTCCGCTTCGTGGTGGAGTGGGGCGCACGCGAAAGCGACAAACATTGGTTTATATGGATCGGACGGTCACAGGACGTACCATATGGGACCTACCCTGGCTCCTGCGGACGGCACGCTCCAGAAGTGCGTACATGGCAGTCCCCACAAAAACGGTCTTGGATATCTGGGATAGTGTAGCTGTGTCTAGGGGCTTCCCATCCCCCCACTCCCCGATAGCGGGGAACCCACAGTTCCCCCCGGCTTACCGGTCTCGGGCGTTCGAAAACTGGACGCAAGGGGACTGCAGAGTTATTGGAAACCTTTTCCTCGGGGGCTCGCCCAAAACTTGGAAGGACTGCAGGGAGGAATTTAGGGTACCGCTGACGGCTGGCTTACAGCACGCTCAGCTACGCCACTGGACTACGGGTGACGACATGTACCAAGCGGCCACTCGGGCCTACACGCCCTTTGAGAAGTTAGCGTGTTCCCTTTGGGGGCTGAAGAGGCTAATCTCGCAAATATACTACATACTGCAGCACCCTGCATCGACGCCTGCACACCCCTACCAGAGGCAATGGCAATTAGCGGCAGCCACAGACATTGACCTCTCCCAATGGAACAGACTATGGCGAGATATACCCAAGATATACCGCAGTGTCCCGCAGAGGGAAAACACCTATAAACTGCTCACTCAATGGTACTACACCCCACTGCGCCTTAGCAAGATGTTCCCCAATGCCTCGCCGATGTGCTGGAGATGTGGCTCTGCGACTGGTGACTTTGTGCATATATGGTGGACGTGTCCGACCCTGGCTGTTTTCTGGAAGGAGGTGCTTAGCCACATCAAAGGGGTACTGGGTTTTCCCCTGCCTGAGGCCGTGAGCACGGTTCTACTCTGCATTCGACCTACCACACTCAAGGCACTCACCCGCAGCGACTGGATCCTTGCGCTCCAAATGCTGGGTACAGCTAAAGAACTCATCGCCCTATACTGGAAGCGAACTGAGGCGCCGCCCATAGCTTCCTGGTTTGTGCGCCTTTGGCAGGTCCTAGCAATGGAACTACTCACGGCACGGTTGCAGGCGCGTGACACATGCTTCAAAGCGGTTTGGGAGCCCTTAGTGCGGCACCTCTGCTCCACAGAATATGCGCGCCATATGCCCCCTAGACTCCGCGCTCTACACCTCTTTGAGGACGCAATCGTCCCTGCGGACCCTGCCAGGCTAGACCCTTGAATGCCATACACACTACAGATGCTGCTGCTATCACACGCGCCCCCCTATGCCCTACACCCTGGCATGCCGCGCGTACCCACCACCCTCTCTCCCTTTCTTTGCCTACTTTCAGGCTCCCTTGTCTCACCTACTTCCTTTTTTCCTACTTGCCACTCTGGCCTTCGTCTCTCTGAGACAGTTGTGCCCTGTTGGGCTGTTTGAGACAGTTGGGCTAGTTGCCCGCCATATACCCTCATTGCAAAGCGGATATACGCTCGCTTGCGACAAGCCCCCGCGAAACTCATCCCTAAGCCACGCGGCCGGCCCTCCCTGGAGGGTTGTAGGCAAGGCGCTGTGTTAAAGATCCTCTACAGCCCAAGCTGGCGCAGAACCACAAGAGCTATCACATACGAGGCCGGACTCGACACGAGGTTGTAGGCTTAACGCTGTGTTTAAAATAAAAATAGATTTGAACTAAAACACACCCAGTTTCCTGCAGTGTAGCCCTGGCATCTGCTCCATCCAGACTAGTCAGTTGCTCTGCTGTGAACGCCGGGAAGCCCCTTTCCTGAGGCAGCTGTTGCGCTTTACAAGTTGTGGTAACATTAACATAATTTCTTGCACCAGTTTTGCCATTAAGAAAGAGGATCACGGGGGCGTGGTCAGCAGCCGAAGGGAATGGCCGCACACTAGAGTGGCTCCTAAGCCCTAGTCCAATATACGTTACTAATACGATAACATATGTCGCCCCAGAACCCACGAAACGTATTACCACAGCCCCGGGATAAATGGTAACTAAATCCGCCCACAATCTATTCGGATCGTGCTGTGGAGCTGTGCTGAAGGCCCGCGAGAAGCAAGATGGAGACGACATTACAGAGTAGTATTACGGAGGAACAGCAATTTGGCTGAAGCATGGGTCTGCCAGACTGAGCGGTACAGAGGCCCACGCCGGCTGACGACACCCATTGATTGACGAGTCATTGAAACTGCACCTGGGAGCTCGAGGCATAGGGGCAGTCCAAAGAGGTGGTGTAGCTGGATCCGTGAGCAGTGGATAAACGCTTCTGCACCCGGCCTGGGATTCATTGCCGAGGGAAATAGCCGGGATAAGCAGCGGAAGAGGGGAACGGCGTACGTGCCCAGTGTCGCTGGAGGAACGCAGCGAGGCCTGATGTGTGATAGACAGAGGAGGTGGGAGTGCTCCACTCCTCGGATCACATGGACTACATGCCCCAAGACGATAGTCAACTTCGGAGGACCCGGAGGGGGGCCACATTCAACTCATCATTGACTAAACGTGCGGTGGGGTAAATCAGCTCCCACATGCGCAGTGTCGCCCAGTGGTAGCGGAGTCACCGTGTTGTGGGGCAGAATACAAAGAGGGCCAACAACACCCCACGGGTTGCGATCTCCAACGGCCTGACCTGCACCTCAGTGGGAGGTAGATAGTAGAGTAGGGCTGGCCCCGGAGCCTGGATTCTAGGGACAGAGGAGGCAGTGGCTTGTCGCGGCCGGAACCCATCGAAGGGCAACAGTTGAGGCACCAATGTCAGCGCGATTTACACATAAGTGACTGAGTAGACGGGGAAAATAGCCCACGACTATAACGGCACACCAAGCCAAAGGTGCCCCCGCAGGTGAAAGCGCTGGGCCCCAGAAGCGGTGACCATTCGTCAGACCCCGGATACACAATCCTGGAGACAGGCATAGGTACTGGCTCACCGCGAACGGGGGTGGGGGGTGGGTGGGTGGGTGTTACTCTCCACCACCCTGGCGACTCTGTCGGGGTGTTGCTCGCCCCATGGTTGCCTAAGAAGAAATAAAGAGCAATAGAGTAGCACGAATCCCCGACAGCCTCGTCGTTTTGGGCAAAGAGTTGTCGGCGCTATAACCCACCAAATAGTGGCCAAGGCTGGTATTATATAACCCGACAGGCCGCTGTAGACAGGCAGCCCCAAAGCAGGCGACGAAGTACTGCGCTATATCACCCAAGTATAAACACCACCGAAATAACACAGATTCACTCGCAATTGCAGGCGGCAGGTGTGGCAAGTCGACACTACAAACAAAGCTGGACAAATATGCCTGGACCAAAAATGTAGAGGAACAAGATACACAAAGTAAGCGGACAGGAGTAGCCACAACCCCGCACTAGCCAGGCTGAGTTGACACGCCAAGACATTATGGCCGCCTTCAACAGCGTGTGATCCTACTTGACTTCAGACTCAACACAGTAAATATTGAAATCTCTCATGTGCGAGCAGACCTCAGAAAAATGGACACTAGAGTCAAAGAGGTCGAGGACGTCACCAAAACGATCTCCACCGACACCTAACTCAAGCAACAAGTGCAACAGCTAACTAAAAAAGATACATTTGAGGAGCAACTGGACGGCTATGAAGGTCATGTGCACTGCAATAACGTGCGCATCCTGGGGGTGCCAGAGGTGCAGAGGACCCAGCAACTGACTTTTTAGTCGAGGAGCTAGTCACTAAACACCTAAACCCAAAGGGCCTCTCGCAATATTTTTTAATTGAGCAAGCTCACCGTGTTCCTGGAGGGTGGCTAAACCAGGGGCCCCCTCCTTGACCAATAGTCGCTAGAGTTTTTAATTTCCGAGACCGGGATGCGATGCGCTGCGATCCACCAGTCAAACTTGAAAATAGTGTGGTCTCCTTTTTTCCCCAGACTTCACGATAAAAGTCCCAAAAAAAGACGCAGCTTCCTGGAAGTTAAAAAGTACTCGGGGACCGATACATTACGTATGCCATGATATTCCCTGCGAAACTGCACATTGAAGCAAACGGTAAAAACTGGTTCTTCTCAACGCCAGTAAAGGCATGGGACTGGCTGGAGGGGTGGACACAAGTGTGAAACTCCCGTAAAGAAAGAATCGAACCGGACCATCCCATGAAGCAGCAGACGTCACGGGTCGCGAAGCCGCTGATACGGGACCCGGGTGCTAGACAAAGATGTTCACCTGGCGTTCGTGGAGGTCTACTGTGGAAGATACATTACCTGACTCTTACTCATGCTCCCTCATAAACTAACAGCACGGAGTGAGTAAATATATGCCACTGTATAAAGAATGTGTCTTGCACTTTGGGGCTGTGGTCCGAATCGCACCACTAATAGCCCTGAATTGTTTGGGGAAGGGCAGGGGAGGGCTATGCTGAACCACGGGCACCATTCATTGTTAAAAGGGGGTGGGGCAACAGGCACTCTGTCTTGTTGGGGAAGTGGATAGTACGAAGTCCACTGACAGGGCTGCAGGGAGGGCGGGGGTTAGTTAAGGGTGGTAAGTTAAGGGTGGGGAGGGTTTGTTTTATTCACAACAGGTCATTACACAATCCTTCCAGGATTCACTAAAATCTTGCAGGGACTGCACAGTACACGTGCCTACATCACTACCAAGGGTCAGACAATGGACATACCAAACAACTGCATATGGGATCGCCGGCAGAGCCTTCCTCTGCAGCAGGACGCCGTAAATCATTTTTCACGTCTTACACACACCATACACAAGGACTTTAAAACATTTTGAAACATCTTTAAAAATCATCACATGGAATGTAAATGAACTTGGCGGCCAACTGAAAAGGGGATTGTGCTACAATATCTTAATAGACAGGCCCCTGTGATAGTCTTACTACAAGAGACATACTTGGAGGGCGATAATTGTAAAGCATTGAATAGAATGGGATATAAGCTAGCAGTGCACGCCGGATTCACTTCTGGCTCAAGAGGCACGGGCATCCTAATTCGTAAGAATCAGGCAATAAATATACAACGAACATGGGCTGACCCCCTGGTACATTTTGCGGTTCTAGAGGCCAGCTGGGAGGGACGAGCGGTCAACGTCATGTCGGTCTATGCCCCACTTCCGCTCTGCAGATAAGTCCAAGCGGACTAGGGGAAGATCAATATTGAATTGCCAGTCGGAACATTAATCCTAGGGGGAGATCTTAATATGACACTAGATGACAGTATGCATCGACTGCCGGCACAATAATTAATTAGAGCCACTTCACCCCACCAGAATTTCTCAACGCCATGGGTATGACGGATATATGGCTACATTTTAATCCATGCACGCCTCGATTCACATATTTCTTGTACGCTCACAATAGCCTCTCATGAATGGACTATCTTTTAATGCACTCTGCAAACATAGGCCATTTTAGGGAACCACGTAGTCTCCCGCATGGCATATCGGACTATTATCCAGTCTGGGCTATAGTCACTCTTAATCACTATCACCACAGAACTACAATAACACTGAACCTCAGGGTTCTTAAAATCCTGGACATAAAAGAGAACCTAATACAACAATCGTAAAACTATTTTTAGGAAAACGCGGGCTCAATAGACTCCGCGCAAATATTATGGGATGCCACTAAAAAAGTATTGAAGGCCTTGGCATTAGCACTAAAGATCGGACATGTCAGGAACCAGGAGATAAATTAGAACATCTTGAGATGGTGCTTCATAATAGCGAAGCATGGTATACACAGGCCCCAAACGCAGTAAATAAACATAAATTAAATATTAACCAACTTGAATATAAGGCCTTGGCACAAGAAATGGCCATGGCAAAACACATGGCCACCCAACACAAAATATATGAGCTGGAGGATAGGGTAGGCAGACTACTTGCCTGGCTTGAAAAAAAGGAGCAAGACGAGCGCGGGGTCCCCCGGTAATGCATAAATTACACCCACTTTCTCTCAGACCCGCAAGAGATTGTAGATGCTTTTGCCGGCCGTTATGAGCAGAACTACACCTCGAAAGTCACCGCTATAGCAGAAGACTTGTGTCAATCACTGACAGGTATATCTCTGCTAACCTGTCCCCCAGCGATAGACTCACTGGAAGGAGACATCACCAATGAGGAAAGTTGCTCAGCAATTAGTAACATACAATGAGGGAAGGCTATGGAACCCAACTGTCTCACACTATACAATTGGTATGATAACATGGTCTACAACAGTAACTGAGTACATAAATATAGGTGCTTTGTTGGATTAATTCTTTTAAAAATAAAGAATTACATTTTGTTGCAGAGGATGGACACTCATGTAATCGTTTCTCCTGACACTGTCCATGACCAATTAGTAAATTAAATTAGTAGCAACTCAGGCTGCACCATACATACGAGAAATTTAGCTTGAGAGTAACGGAGGACCGGAGAATGGCCTTGAATGTAGACATACACGAGTAGGGCAGGCCTGCTTATCGGTGCAGGTCCTACCGATTGATCTCTTCAATAAATGCGGATGCTAAAATCCTAGCAAAAATACTAGCCTCCCGAACGGCCCCTATCATCCCCTTGTTAGTGCACGCCGACCAATCTGGCTTTATGCCTGGCCGAAACACGTCTTTAAACACCCGCCGACTCCAGAACGTATTTTGGCAGAAACATATAATTGCAGAGGATGCCGTAATACTTTTCTTAGACGCCAAAATGGCGTCGGATACAATTGAATGGCCATATCTTTTCGAGGTGCTGCTGCAATTGGGTGTCGGCCTGAAATTCATTGGATGGGTTAAACTTCTATACACAGACCTAAGAGGCCAAAGCAAGGTAAATAACCGCACATCAAGAATATTCCCACTGAGGAAGGGTACTAGACAGGGGTGCACCCTGAAGCTATTGATTTTCTTGGTGATGCTTGAACCTCTGGCGACATGGATCAGGGGAGACCAACTGCTTAGAGGACTGAAATGGGCAGAGGAACAGTATATCCCTCTATGCTGATGATATCTTGCTTTATCTCGCATCACCCGCAAAATCGATACAAAGAAGTCTCAACAACTTTACAAACTTTGGCAAATATTCTGGATACGCTAATAAATGATCCAAATCAGTGGTCTATATAATCCATGGGTTGTACCCAAAACTCCTCCAGGGTTGTGAGGTTAAGGTCATAACCCGGGCCCAAATCTCTTCTATATTAAAAATGTTAAGGCTCCCCTGAACAGATTGCGAAATGACATGAATAAAAACCCTAGACATTGCCCCTTTCTCTACTGGGCCGAGCAGCCCTCTACAAAATACTGGCTCTCCCCCGCTTTTTAGGTCTCGCCTGGAAATCGCATCCGAAGGATGCGTCCAGGCTGGAGACTTATAGCGAGCTGACACGGGGGAATGACGGACAAAAAACTGTCACGCGCTTCTCCCCGGCTGGATTCAGCTGCTTGCACGCGCACCAACATTCACGCATGCGCACATCACAGGCATACGCATACACAGCACTCACGCATGCGCACATACACAGGCACACCCCCCGTCGCCGCCGCCGCACCTACACGCATACACAGAGACCCCTCCACACACACCAGCCCCTCTCCTCCCGGCTCCACTCACCGGTGTCTGGCGGGCGCTCCCCGGGTCTCCAGGCTCCTTCCCTTCCTCCGCAGCTGCAGGCTCTCCCCACATCACGGGGGCCCGCTGCTAGACAGAAGGCTTCTCTGTGGCCGGGCGGTGGTAGCGCTCGGCGGGGCTCTCTCTCCACATGGGAGCCCCGCCTCCTCAGTGCGCCCGCTTCGCCCCGCGGGTCTTCACCCGGTCCCCCATCTCGGGACCAGGACTTAAAGGGAAACAGTATCCAGGGCTCCTTCCTGGTCACGGGAGCCCCGGGGCCGCAATGCTCACGCCACTTCCTGCTGCCGGCTCCTCTTCCTGCACGTCAGGTCCGGGCCAGCAGCCAATCAGAGCGCGGCCCGGGAATGACGTCACAGAGGTGTATCGCAGTACCGCCCCCGGCCTGCCTGACTTCTCAATTACTTTATTCAGGTTATTTTTTTATTTTAACTAACTTTGGCCAAAGCTCTTGTCAGTGTAGGCGCCCACGCCTGCTGACTTTCACCTTCTGAATAGTTAAGGTTCCGCCCGACCACTGGCGAAGCTAGGGGGGGGGCGGGTGGGGCGGTCCGCCCCAGGCGGCAGAATTTTGGGGGCGGTGGCATTTACAAGGTGCTCGGGGGCGCGGCGGCCTTTATAATTTAGTTCAGGACACGCAAATTCTATAATAAAATGAATTATAAAGGCCGCCGTCAGTGCCGCGCGGCCCCCGTGTGAAGAGCAAGTGCTGCGTGCGGCGATTACAATTAAAGGCTGGCGCCGCGAGGTGGCGTCACATCCTGCTGCCAACCGCGGGGAGTTTGTTTTGGAAGGAAGCAGCATGGGACTGTTTATCGCCGGAGCCAGCGCTGTAATTATGGCGCTGAGCGCTTCTGCTTGTCCGGCTGGGGCCGTCAAAAATTGCTCCATGGAATTGTTATTATAGGCTGAGTGTGCCTCTAACTCTGATACAGTGAGCCGGCTCCGTGTACCGTCAGGGTTCAGCAACTCATCTGCTGAGTGCGGACTCAGAACCCTGCAGCTGGGATCCTCATGGAGGAGTCCGGCCTCTGCTAGCTCTCTTCTCTGTGAAAGAACTACGGGAGAATCAGCCGAGTCATCCCTGCCTATAGGAAGTGCAAGGTACGGGGCAGGAGAGACGCAGGGAGAAGAGAGCGCAGCCATGGAGGGCACAGCAGCTGACCCTTGAAGTACGTCCTGCCAGA
The DNA here is from genome assembly GCF_964261635.1 of Lissotriton helveticus. Taxonomy (NCBI): domain Eukaryota; kingdom Metazoa; phylum Chordata; class Amphibia; order Caudata; family Salamandridae; genus Lissotriton; species Lissotriton helveticus. The sequence goes on from NC_136062.1 coordinate 384,039,405, forward strand.
TCAAGACTGCGGTAAGAGATCAGTGTGTGTGTCCTTGTCTGTGGGCCACTGACTTCTAAAGTTACTGCAACTGTTCTCTAGTGGCAGGCCGCAGGCACCGGGGACGGCACCTCTGCCAGTCCGACATATCAGCGACACAACGACGAGCACCCATGCAAGTCTATAAAATATAAAAACCCTAGACCTGCCGCTCCTGTAAAGAGCTCCCCTACCTTTATAATGTGGATACAACTTTAGCTTTTCATGAAAATGCATTGTTTTGCATGAATGGATGTCAGCAGGAAACTGATATTTTTACCCACGTCAGATAAATGTTGCATATTAAATGCATAGCATCTGTAAGTTTCTTTTGGTTTCATCTTGTCCTCCGTTAATTATGGCAGCAAATGAGTGCGTCTTGCCTTCTAGGAAAAACTAGGCCGGTTAAGTGAGTGATGTTTAGTTGGCATGATGGGGCTCTGCAAGAGTGACCGCTCGCCCAGCACCGTGTGAACCCCCGCCCCAAACCCCCCTTCACATGAACCATCTGAACGGCTGTATACAACCCCTATTCCATAAAAGTGACTTTATGTTGCTGTAAAAAAAATGCGTCAGAGCTCTCGTCAGGAGACAACAGCATCTTGCACTACACGTTCCCCAGCCATACTGCCAATGAGTAGCAACGCAACTACTGACCATCACACTCAAAGTGTGACAATTCTGGGGCTGAATTCTTTGTGTGTCCAAGAGTTGTCATGCACCAATGAAAATGACAAAATCACTCTTGTGAATAATGGAGTTCTGACTGGAGCAAGAATAACGTTTTGTTTAGTGAGTTTTCACGAAAGAACATGAACCACGCATATTATCAAAACTGTATTTAATGTGGATTAGCTGTCAATTACTGCTTTTTACTAAGTTAGTGCCAATTCATTTCTGGTGCTTTGAGCAGTTTTAGGATTTAGAGTTTTTCGTTGCTCAAATGGTTGCGATAGTTGATATTTATGTTTCCCTTCTCTTCATTTCTTGATTTTGCTCGCGAGAAAATGTCACTCATAGTCATTGAATGTCACTCATAATTACGATGAAATTATGAAAATGACACACATAAGCAATCTGAAACCTTGGCAGCCCAACAATTGATTTACGCCGATGAGGCGAGCAATCTTCGGTACTTTTCCCAGTAGACGTATCGACCACCATGGGTCAGAGTTTGCCGCTTTATCTCGGTGCTTAACAGAATCTGTTCTTCCACTCCCTGGTGAAGAAAGAATGAAGACCTGAACACCTGGCTCTCAGTACTGGTCGTGTCTCACCCCAGACGGAGCGTGGCTTCCACCAGCCTGCGTGGTAGTTACAAGCGTGGGTGTTTTACTGCATTCGGCGACACGTGAGTTTGTGATTCATAATAAAAAATATACAAGGCAAACTTAAAAGTTTACTCAGAATGAGTACATCCAATGAATAAACACAAACGTAAAAGCGCAGACGGTACCAGGGCAAACTTTTAGCCTAATGTGCACGTAAATACAAATGTTGCATTACAAATGCTATAGGTGTCACATTTGCGAAAGTTATAACTATTGGCATTGTAAATGACAAAGCTATTAATTTAGCTATTTTCAAAACCAACACATAAATGAACATTTGGTGAATTACCATTAAAATATTTGACTTTTTTACTAAGATATTATTGTACTCTTTTATGCAAACAAAATTTAGATACTGCATAAATAACTTTAATAAAACATATTTTATATGTAGCTTTTTATGTAAAAAAAAACTATAGCACAAAGCAAAAAACAATTGCCATTTACAATGCTAATAGCTCAAATTTAAATAATGCGAGACCTATTGCATTGCAAATGCTTGTTATATATCCTCCAGAACAGCCCCTTTAAAGTCCCCAAGTCCTACTACCAAAACATAGACAGTGAAATCAGGACATTTCTATGGGATGGGAAGACACCCTGTATAGCTATGCATAAATTAACCAGAAGCTGGTACGACGGGGGGGAATTCCATTCCCCGATATGCGCCTCTACTACTGGGCATCACAACTAGAGGTTGTCAACCACTAGGGGTACCAACACCAGACAGAACCCGCTAACCAACTTGACAGACACCAGATGGGGAGGAAGGGGTATAACGGGGCTCTGTACTCACAAGCAAAGCAAAGCTGTTATTTCGGCCCCACTGCCCTAACCATTGAAGTCTGGTGCCAGGCCAAATAAAAACGTGGCTGGCAAGATATGCCGGCTCTTGCCACGTCATTACGGTTCACCCAGAGCCTCGGGATGCTAGGCAATCACCCGGGATTTGACAGATGTGACACCATCGGTATCTCTAGTATAGGTGACCTATGGGAAAAGGGGAACATTTTAAAATTCCCTGAACTTCAAAAAGAATACAAACTGGACCAGAGGGAGGTGTTTTAATACCTACAAATCCGTCATGTTCTGACTGCTGTAATTCCCACACCATGGGAGATACAGTAGACGTCACCTTTGGAAGATAAGAGTGCGATCACGACCCCTTGGGAAAAATGCCATATCGTTCACTTATAGGAAGCTGATTAACAATTTACCTAACCCACTCCAAGGTCTCAGAGAAAAATGTCAGGCTGAATTTGGGCCCCTTGATGACGAGGAATGGCAAACTGCAATAATGTGGGGTAGATAAAGCAAACACCTTTACGGTTTACTATGCACAACTGTACTCACCCACACGGATGTCTACGGCTGAATCCTTGAAATTGTTGTTGGATATTAATCTCCCCACCCTTTATCATTCAAACAAAACGCTACTAGACCAAGAAATTACAGAAGATGAAATAGTGGAGGCAATTCAAGACTTGTCTTCTGGTAAGGCGCCGCGGCCAGGGCGACCGACTCCGGAATCTGGGGATCACGGTTCGATCCCCGGCACCGGCGGCAGATTAGCCCAGCACCATGTGACTCTGGGCAATAGCTTGCTTAATCTTCCCGACGGACCCCAGCACCTAGAGACCCTTACGGGTGATTGTGCGCTTTACAAATGTGGATTTAAGGGTGTGGGTTCTAATGGACTTCCTATCAAGCTTTATAAGATCACAGGATCCATGATTGCCCCTAATCTCCTTAAAATGTATATTGATAGCTGTGAAAAGGGTTGTTTGTCCAGAGACTGGCCAGTATCATTGGCATTCCCAAGAAGGGCAAACTTCCAGAAGCCTGTGCCTCCTAAATGCACAGGCCTTATCAATGCAGAGGTAAAGATCCTAGCGAAGCTGTTGGCCTCTCAACTGGTATGAGTGGCCATATAATAGATCCATTCGGATCACTCCAGCTTCATGCCATGGCGCAGTACTGCCCTAAATTTGAGGAGCCTTCATGGTGTTGAGTCAGCAGCAAAGATTTGCGAAAACGCCATTGTGCTCTCGCTTGATGCACGCATGGCCTTCAATACTGATGAGTGGCCAGTCATGTTAGAGGTCCTCTGGCGGTTCGGTTTTTGACTGCATTTTCTATCCTGGGTGCATCTCCTTTATGCCGATCCTCTGGCTCAGGTGACCATCAATAGTGGTACGTCCTCGTTATTCCAGCTACTGTGGGGCACAAGCCAGGGATGCTCACTCTCAGCCCCTGATTTTAGCACTGGTCTTGTAGCCCCTTGCGGAGTGAATACGTTGTGACTCCCTAATTGGAGGGCTCAGGTGGACAGAGCAGTGGGAGGAGAGGAACTCATCTATGCGGATGACAACTTGCTTTATGTTGGTGATCCTACCCACAACCTTGACAGAATAATCCATGTGTTTACTCTATTCCATCAATACTCAGGATATACTATCAAGTCCCTGATTTACCTCCTCCACGGGGGTGCCCGTCAGGTCTGCCACCCGTATCACTGTGGAGGGGTTCCATTATTTGGGAATATATATCACTACAGAACCAAGTGTATTCCACACTAATAATCTATAGACCCCAGGAGTAGGTCTTTGGAGGGATGTTGAGCACTGGAGGTGTCTACTCTTATCGCTTTTGGGAAGGGCCGCCTAATTCAAAATTATGGAATTGCCCTGTTTCCTATAAGCACTCCATAATACGCCGTACCCGAATCTAGCTTCCAATTTTCAAGCTATCGACCAAGAATTTCTCACATTCTTCTGGGATTGGAACCCACATGTATAGCTACCAAGAAACGAACGAGGGGCTGGTACAATGGATGCATAGCTCTGCCGGATATATGGATTTATTACCAAACGGCACAGCTCACAACCATCAACAATTGGGTTCATCCTTCTGACTCGAAGCCGGCCTACCGTTTGGATCGGTATGCCATGGAACCGGAAGGCTATGTATTGCCATATGTTTAACACTGTGTGGAGGGACTGTCCCACATCGTTCCCCGCCCCCACAGCAGTTACTCTAGCATTTTGGAATGACACACTACAATCCTTGGGCTTGCGGGGTAGGATTACTCAGGCCATTCCCATATGGGACACTGTGAAACTGGGTACTCAACCAGGATTCCATAAGTGGAATCTAATTGGAATCGTAAGGGTGGGTGAACTGTGGATGTGGGACGGGGCTGTCCCATTCGCAGTTTGCAGGCAGATTATAAGCTTTCACCAACTAAGGCTTATCGATACCCTAAAAACTGTCATGCCCTATGTAAGGCACTGCCAAATGGAGCAGAACTCCCGTAATCATCTCCACTGAGGATAGATTACTAACTGACTATATGTCCAAGAAAGCAGTTTTCCTCACATATTGCAAGCTCCTTAACCACTCACCTGACACTGTTGAGCCAAAAGGAACATAGGGAGCATGACCTTGGTGGATGACGAGTGGCCAGAGGCCCCGTCATCCCCACTGGAAGTAGCCATATGCTCAAGATACTGTCTACTGCAATTGAAATTTCTACATAGCTGTTATTATGCATGGACTACCCTTATGAAGCTGGGCAGAACGACTAGATTTTTTTAAAAGAAATTATGTCACTGCTTCAGCTATGAAGTCTAATTATAATTCAGGCTCACAGTTTTCTATTTTATTGATTTTTACAGATAAATACAGAGAGAAAACAATGTGTTTCTTATCTGTATTTATTTTTAAAGGTGGAAAAATACTGACAATTGTGCTTTCTTCTAAAATGCGGGCAAATAGGTACGTTTTAGCAAAAATGATATGGAGATGCCGAGATATAGAGCGATACTGGGGTTTAGTGGCGACTTTTTTAAATAATTTTTGTGGCAGCAATGTTGAACATCCCCCAAAATGGTGTTTGTTAAACATATGGCAATACATATACCTCACCCACATGGACCAGACCTGGATGACCCTCAGGTTATTGGTGGCTAAATGTAATAATGCTCATGCTGTGAAAGCTGAAAAGACGCCGGAACGGTTTGATTGGTAGCTGGATATAGACTGGTGAGTGTTAGCGAAAGGCTGGGAAATGAGAGTAGAGGCTGTCCAGCTAAGTTTACTCAAATCTGGGCGAAATTAGCGACCACCGAAGGGGGGTGGCGGGGGGGGCGACAAGGGCCTGGGGGGGCTAATGTGTGTTCCTCCTGGACTTATGGGAGCAGATGTAAACGGCCAGATACAAGCAGACGCTACTAATTGTTTGCGATTTGGGCGGATGTAAGTGGGGTCATGAACCTACTGGGAGGAGTGATATTGATTAATTGTGTCTTAATGCTGCACACTTTGATGTTGCAATGTTCTGTTTTTTTATTATTTTTACTCACAATAATAAGATTTTTTTTAAAGAAATTATGTCACTGCTTCAGCTATGAAGTCTAATTATAATTCAGGCTCACAGTTTTCTATTTTATTGATTTTTACAGATAAATACAGAGAGAAAACAATGTGTTTCTTATCTGTATTTATTTTTAAAGGTGGAAAAATACTGACAATTGTGCTTATTGTGAGGGACTTTCCATGCTGTCCTTTGTGAATTCCAGTCAAACAGCTGAGCAGGTAGGTAGCATTGGGAGGTAAAAAGCAGGATGAGATAAGTGCATGTTTATTAATTAAATAGTTGTGGAAATATACTATTTTACAACTCAATTGTTCCTCAAAACACAGAATAAATATGGATATATATACACCAATAAGACAGCTAAAAAGTAAATATGGATAAATACAGATGGAAATGTTGAAAAAAAAATACCATAAAACTGGCAGCCCTAAATCTAATGCAAGTATTTAACCAATCTTGCTTTATAGTTGTTGCATACCTCGAAACTAACATTATGAAATCACCCTAATAATTGAAGTTCTTTGACATATGTAAATGCAGGGAAATAGAAAACAAGTTATACCTGCTGAAGCCCAACTCTTTCTTGTAACACCATAAAACAGTGGGTCTGGCCTTTACTGATGCTTTAGATAACATGTGATGGAGGATGACGACCTGTCAAAGTTGAAAAGTGAAGCAAAAAGTAGACAAAGCAAATATATCATGAATTCATTTAAGGTGAGTGCCAAGGCATAAGGCAATGTGCATAATCATGACGACTTAGCAGCCCCACTTTCTAATCTTGATTTATCATTGGTGATGTTAATGTACCTGCACCTATACAATTCTCTGAATGGTCTTTAAGTGCTAGAAAAACTGAGTTTTAAATAAGTACATGCAAACTTCTTCCTTAACTGCCTATGTATTTCCTATTTTGTCTCCAACGCCATCAGTGCATGTGCAAGTAGAGAGACCCACTTCATGCACTGATATAAGGAGGGGTAATCTAGATATTATCCCATCTATACAGACAGCGAGAATTTGGGAAGTTTACTGGACTCCTATGCCCCAAACGCCTAAAACGTAGCTGTCAGTCCCCAACTGGACTGCCTATTAGCTTCTATAAATCAAAGTTTATTACTCTAGGGGCACAACGCGACAGTAAAACCAATAGTTTTCTCTAGCCACATCGATTACAACTGCCTATACAAGACTTTGTATGACCTACATTGTCCTTCAGGCTGTACATAACTATTTGACAAGACTCACAAAATCTTTGAGATATCACTTTGTTTGAAATATGGTTTTCAGCACATTGTTACCACTAAAATCATCACATTTTACAAAATGGTCTAAACATTGCCCACAAAGCACTGTACACAAAATGGATGTTGATCTGACTGTCATGCTATTCCTCTCAGACACCCAAGAAGCCAGAGCCATGCTACTAGTCTGCCGTAGAAACAGAAATGCGTGTCTGGTGGTAAACCCTTAAAAGCAGGCAGTGCAGCAGTAACTAATGGGTCTGGAGCAATGGCAGACTGTCAGCATAACCAATCACATTGTACAGATTCCCATTCAGATGAAATATATGTAAATATACCGTAGGTAGCTGCTGTGAAAACTGGCATGATTTGAGTAGCTCTGGAGCAACCTTGGTTGGCTCCTCATTAAAATATATGTCCTGTCCTCAGATGACAGATCTCACCTCCTACATTCACTGAGGCAGTAAATACTTGTTGGCCCTTTGGAAATTACTTATAAAACCCACCTTTTTATTCAAACATATGGTTCCACCACCATGAAAGCAATGTGTTAGACGACCGCTAATATTCCACCTATCTTGCCCTACACTGTCTCGTCTGATGCAACGTCTGTGGCTACTAATCCTCCACTATGACCATGCACAAGAAACTATCCGATGTTACTCAACTAGGTCATTGCAATGTGGTAAGAAAGTAAGATAGTAAGAAGTAATTTAGTTAGGTTTTCCTCCAGTAGGGCAACAGTTTAATAGTGATTTTTTAATATTTAAAAAACCTTGCTGTAGCAATTGCCAATCTTGTTCATAAAAATGAAGGCAAAATATTCCTTTCGACAGCACATAGAAGGATCAGCACAATTTTTTATTAACTTCTACTAATCGTTACTGACAAAAATGTGGTACTAATAAAACTATTAAGAACTCAACTAGGCTAGATTTAACTTTAACTGGACTTTGGGGCATCAAATGCATCATATGTACATAGCTTCTTGTATTATAACAGTGCCCATTGTTTAACACAACCATCTTTGGGTGCACCATAAATATTCCTATGCTTCATCAGGTTTGACACAATATCTTACTCTCACAAATCCCCATATCAATAATGAGTAATCGCAAACTCCAACAAATTTAAACCATCGAAAATATCGGAGCCTCGTATCATAACCCAGCTTTTCCGGCCCTTTAATCCGGCTAGCATTTGTTTTTCTCAGACATTTTTCAAAATTTTAAATAGGCTTTCAAATTAAGTGCCGGCACCTGATCTTTCCCACGGTCCCCCACGATGACAAACATTGTCCTCTGTCGCTCAGCCACTCCATTCTCGATCAGCACCCGGATCCGATTGTCGATCTTCTTGCGTTGCATGGTGGTTCAACAGAATATATCTGAATTAAAAAAAATCTAAGTATTGTTATTAAAGAAAGAATTTACGGCATCAGATGTAGCTCATCTTAACATTATCCATACCAGTATTAAAATTCATTATTGTAACTTGAGAGCATATAGCATTATAGAGGGCTAGCTTTCAACAGCTGGGACATTTTCTGCTGAGGGGGCCCAAGTGACATCAAGTAAATAACGAGAGTAAAGCCTGAATATTCTGTCACTTGGAAACGCCCACATGATAACATCTTAGTTATTAAAAACTATCTATCTACAGTTTATGTTAGGTATGTGTACCCCGTATCATCGAAAGATATACAGGGAAGTTGTGCACAAAATTACCTCACTTTATTCAGACACCTTCCCCTAACTTTATATGAAAATAGCATATTCCTCTGGTCATGCCACCCACTTCCATTGCCCTCATTAGTGCCCTCCCCTCTTCATGGGCTCGTACTACCATACCACACAAGCCACTGCAGCATTCCTCATCTTCCTCCTCCTCACCCAAGGCTACCTGCTCTGCTTCTTATAAGAGCAAAGCACCTCAACTGCACTAGCAGGCTTAATGAGAGCTGTGCCTGTGCAGCTTTACATTCCCTGTTCGTGTGGCAAAGGCAATCGGCATAAGTAGAAAGTCATCAAATAATAGAAAACTCCCATTCGGAATACGGATTCCACGAAACAGAGGTTTCTATCGAAGAACCTACTTCCTTCCATCAATACATCTTTTTAAAGCAGAATTATCTAGAAATTCTTACTAACAGAACAAAATAGTTGTGTAACGGAAGATAAACTAATAAAGGAGAGTACGCAGTGGAAGACAGTATAACACGTCGAGTATGATGAGGAGCTTTAAAATAGGTAGCTAGACACACTGGTGATAAAAATATTTTGAACGATAAGACTAAAGACAAATATTGAGAAATTCAACACTATAAGAAAATATACAGTAAATATACTATCGAATTTCAAGTTAATAAAAAAAAAATCTTACATGCCCAAAGAGAAGACAAAATGCACTGATGCCACATACAGAATGAACAAAGAAGTTTAGAAACAGCAGAAACTCTACATGAGTACATGATGTAAAGAACATAAACTGGAAAAGCCGATATTATACTTCTCTTTTACACATACACACACAAACGTACACACACGCACACAAAAAGCTGACTTTACAACCAGTAGCCATTAAACACCTTGGTAAAGTTCTCAAATGCCACCACCTAAAAGAACATTGTATTTTCCCATCTTATCAAACCCTTCTCCACATATTACATTTATCTTATCCCCAACATAATACATCACTAGACACTGGAACCTACCTTTGCTGTGCTATTAAAAAAAAAAAATTATCGGTACCACTTGTGTAGAAACTCAACATGGATCCAATGAATTGGTCAACTCTCACCCAGTCGGTCAAGTATTTTCTTCATGAGATAATACCTGAAAGAGCAATCTGGCTCAAATTGACCACATAATTCCCACAAAGGCTACCCATCTAAAAACATTCAATTGTAGTCCTATCGTGTAATGATAATGGATACCAACACTTACTAATCCTCCTAATAGACTATCCCTGCCTTCAGATCCCACAGCTCAACCACATGTTCGGGAATTATGTACCTCATACCAGTCACAGGAACATACAGGGAATCAAAGATATTCCTCACCTGTATGCACAACATTCATTTGCTGAATCCCACAAGGTCCATTCAATCTCCTACTATCTTTAATCTATTCATGGAGATTTGCTATGAATACCGCAACACACAGCTTTACCTGGAGACTTAATGAGCTGTAGATATCTAACACTCAATATACCTCGTCTAGATCCAATTTAGACTTGGGTGACCACAATCTATCTTGCGGCCAATTCCACTAACACTGAATCAGTCCTAATAACAGAGGCACACAGACCATCAGTCTGTGAGCCTGTGTAGCTCTCTGACCTATGCTTTTTTAACTGAAGCACTGTACATTCTCTATGTTTTATTATTGACTCAAAGTTGTCACTCATACCAAAGAAGCACATACCAACATCTCAACTACATCTGCTTAAATGAAATTCAAACTCTTACTCCCACTGCTCAACTTCAAGCTAAATAGAAACAGCAATGCCCTCTCAGCAGACCTCCAAAACACCAACCACTCGTCTAAGGTTAGTATTCCATTACTTTATTCTCGAAGTACCAAAAGTGTTAAAAGATTTCATCCCATTACTGTCATGCTGAGCAACCTACATGGGCCCTGCCTTACCAAGAAACATTTCATTCAAAACATATTGATTAAGTTACAAGGTAGTCACTGCCAATAAACTATTTAGAATAAAAAACACTTACTTCCCAAACTCCACACTATTATCCACTACTTTGCTACAACCTGAGTAGTGGCTCTTTTTTGTAAATGATCTAAGAGTCATCAACTGACCCTTCATCAATAAAATTATATTAAATTAAGACACTTAAAACTGGATTCAAAGTCTTTTATTTTGCCATTTTGCCTGTAAAGTGCCTCAACAACATGCCGTTTCTCTGAAAAAACAATTATCTCTCACTGGAACCATAGCTGCGCTATAAATATGAATACCCACATAAAGTAAAAAATATTTCCTTTACACCTATACCAAGTAACATACATATCTCCAATATCTACATCAGTCAACAGTAATAAGACTAACATCTATATTAGAAGCTTCCAAAACTGTAAAAGCCTACAACAATTATGTCATTAATAACTAAAGAAGAAACAATGAGGACCACAATACCTGTACCTGGTTACGTTATGGTCAATATCTCCACTGAAAAACCCCACTAATTAATGTTTTATCAATATTGGAAATATTGAAACCAGGAAGAATTAGAAATTACATATGTAAATATAATAAACATTTACAAAAAATATCACAGATGACAAGCATGTACACCAGTTTGCACCAAATAACATAATCTACACCAAGTACAACAGTGGTTTTAGCAGCCTGACAACTATGTAGTTTTGTGTTAGTTCACAAGAAAGGTGTGGACATGCAGCTGCCAACAAACTACGAATCACCAAACTGCAGTATTCCGGACAAAAGGGAAAAACTAGATATTAGTCTGGCCCTAGTACAATGCCATCCACAGCATAGTAAGGTTGTACCTGGGTGAAGAGATACTGCACATTAAGTTATTGCCGAAAAAACCTGTGCATTAGGCTAGTGAGGCAGAAGGATGCAGTGATAAAGTGCCTCTTTTTGCAAGTTTTGCCCACACTTTTTGTCTGGTTTTGAGGTGGTTTCAATTGTAGTGCACAGAGTCCATGCCAACCAGGTCCCCTGTGCCAGAGCTTCTTCCCCAAAACATATCCACAATTAGTCCTTCGGACCTTTATAAGTGCCTAGTGAAATGGTGCCCTGGGTAATTAGGGCCTGGGAGCTGAAGAGGATGCCCTGTGCCCCCCTCACTGAGACCATGCCACTGCCCTTGCTGCTTGCATGGAACTCTGAGGAAGTAAACAACAAAGTTGACATGGCACCCTGCCTGGGTGCCATTCCAGCCAGCACTGCCTGTAGGTATAGGCGAGTCATCCGTCTAACAGACCTCACAGTACTAAGGCAGAGTGCACTATACCACAGGTGAGGGCAAATCTGCCCCTACAATATTAGGGTCCATGCCTTAAAAGTGTAAGTGCCAGTGAAGCTATAAAAAGTATATGGGCTGAAAAATTGACACCGTGACTTCCACAGCACCATGATGGCTACACTGAACAAGGGAGTGTTTGGTACCAAACTGCTCTCAATAAATCGACACTGATGTCCGTGTGAGATTTGTTGTTATAAATACTCAAAGAGGGAACCTCAGAGGTGCTCCACCCTGAAAACCTACCAACCCTGGTGTGGTGTCTGACCGGCTGTAGTCAGCCAGCACCATCAGATATATTTATGGACCCCTGGGTAGAGCTCTCTGGGACGAGAGAAACAATACACATTCTGAGCAGAGGGGTCATACCTCCTTCCCCAGGATGGGCCAGTGTTAGAAGGGAAAGCTTTAAACCCTCAGCCTTTGCTGCTAGAAACAGATGGCAGCCCCCGGTTTCACCCCCACTGTGGGATAGAAAAGTTAGAAAGGCTGAGGTGTGCCCACCTTTTCCAACTCCACCCCTATGGGGGAGGAGGCGAAGTTGAGCACATTTTTCAGTCACCTTCATCTTGAAGTTGAGGGGACCCCTCCGATCAGGGCTAGGTCTTTGACGCCCCCCCCTCCTCCCACAGGTAGGCTCATTGGCTAGACCAGGAAACTAGATCTGCAATGACCCAAGAAGACATCCCTGCAGAGAAGACTGAAGACTGATTGCCATGGCCCAATATTAGCTATTTCTGTTACAGATAAGCATAGTAAGACCCTTCCCTTGCAACAATACCACATACAGGAAACAGGCCCAGCTAGAGTGCCCTAGGAACAATGCTGTATTACACATGAGCTCTAGACTCCCAGCTTACCACAAGTGCAAGACACCTTTCAGGGCCTAGTGTAAGGGGACTAATCATGTTGGCCGATTTCTACCTGATTAGGCTGCTCTCCCCCACCGGGGCTCCCAGGGACCTTTCACCGAGGCCGGGCTTGGCTCCGCCCCTCCCGTACACTGGACGACCGGCCGGGCTTGGCTCCGCCGGTCTAGCTACAGACTACATCCCCCAGCATCCTTAGGGGCGTGACGACGACGACGTGAGCAGGAGCGCGCCTGGAGGCGCATAAAGACTGGACAGGGGCCGAGTCCCCTGGTGTCCTGCTGGCCGATTTCTACCTGATTGGGCTGCTCTCCCCCACCGGGGCTCCCAGGGACCTTTCACCGAGGCCGGGCTTGGCTCCGCCCCTCCCGTACACTGGACGACCGGCCGGGCTTGGCTCCGCCGGTCTAGCTACAAACTACATCCCCCAGCATCCTTAGGGGCGTGACGACGACTACGTGAGCAGGAGCGCGCCTGGAGGCGCATAAAGACTGGAAAGGTCCCTCGCCCCGCGAGGACGCGAGCGGGACGCGCCGGGCGAAGACCGGGCAAAGGCCGGGCCCTCTGTGGCCCGAGAGGGACGGGACGGGCCACCCCCCCTGGGTCCTACTGAACACGGTACAGTGAAACTTTGACCCACATCTCTGCATATACTGCAGAGACACCAGGATTTCCATAGACTTTTTATTTCGCGGGACTCTGTCTGCTGCACCGTTGCCATGTTTTTAAGGGGGCTTCCAAACTATGTACTCTCCCAGGTGACTCTAGTAGGGGGAGGTTAGACTGTTATATAAACAGGGCTTTATCACCCGTGATTCATGATTTGGAAGATCTAGAAACCCGTTTGCCCCCACATACGGGGACTGCAAACATCCCGAGGCGCAGCTAGTCGATATAGCATCAAGTCTGTCCTGGTTGGAGGATTTGAACGCCCTATGTCACATTCGATATGTACCAGTTGCACCAGTTGAAACCATACCAGTCACACCCCAAGTCCTATCCAGCCCAACACTTCCCGCACTTTCGCTGCCGGACTCTCTATTGATCGCAAATGATAACATTCTGGCTGCCCCACTCCTTTCCCCGTTAGTGAAAGTAACACTAAACAACTAGGGAACCCTAAAACCCCTATGGTCACAAGAAAGCGCCCCGGGGACAACAGTATGGGGAGGGAAGCTAATCTGCTTAAGCCTTGCATAAGTTCCATATCGTCCGTCAGCGCCCCACCCACAGCTTTCCAGGCCCGCGATAATCTTGAATCCTTTGTACCCCCCTACCAGGCCGCTCTTCTGGACCAGATTGAACGCTTGGTTACTTCTCTAATATCCCCTTTGACTGCAAAAATCAACTCCTTAGTGGATAGGTTACGGGATATAGAGACCTCATTCAGGGCATCGACTCAACTTGACAAGAGCCTGGCAGGATTGAGCCAACCACAGCCCTTACCCGCTACCGTGGTTTCTAAGTTAGCTCCTCAAAGAAGTAGCAACCCCCTTAACAGACCCACGGTCCCACAGAACCTCCCATGCATCTCCTCGTCATCCGATACCGAGCCCATTACCACCAAGAGTATCTTTACTGATGTAGGGGTGCCAAATGTCTTTCCTCCTTATGAGGAGAAAACTATTAATCTAGATTATACCAAACACATACATCTGCCCCCAATTGCCGCCCCCTTCGTCTGTGTCCTCACTGGTGTCTCACCAATCACAAAGGGAAAAACCGAGAGACCAGATGATTTAAAACACAAGGTCATCTATTGGCTGTCTAGGAATAGACCCTTGCCAGCGAACATTGATGGTGCCATTCGAAGTGTTAGAAGGGTGGGATGGCTCGGCCCCCTTCCAAAAGATCTCCCAGGTGACCTGGTGTTAGTTAGATTCTGGAGCGATCGGGTGGTGCCTTATCTACAAACTTGGTCTTCACAATCAGGGGATGGCCCGATCTCTGTCTGGGGGCTCCATGATTTCTACCCTAGGTCCCGCTACCCTCGGCCCTTAAAAATAAGACCAGAGAGAAAACACTATTTTACTAATTACCGGCCGGACCGGAGTGTGTATCTACAGAATGGCTTCATCAACCCCATCCCAAATTACTTTTCATGTATTGCTTTTTTGGTAGTGGTATATTGTATTGAAAAGGTTCCTAATGAGGTGTATATAATGAGTGTTATTTTTATGATTTTTATGGGTATTGTAAATATTGTTTTATAGGATGAATTCGTCAGTTAGTATGCTAAATTTAATAACATTTTAACCATTGTACATGCTTAGTTATGTGTAGTTCTTTATTTACAATTGTGTGATGTTTAATGATTAAATGTTTTTGTGCTTTTATGACATAACTGTCGAATAAAGCTTATTTGATGATGACTAATCATGAGGAATACTCCCTGTTTATTATAACCTTAGCTGGGATTGCTTACACTAAGTGATATTAAATCACGCCAAGAGCACCAGTTCAAGGCATCTGATCAAGAAACAATAATTGCCAAGGTAAAGAGTCCTGCAGTCATCTATTCTTCCCAGGGAATCCAACACCATAAACTTCCTTGTTCTGCCCAATGTTTTCCAAATATCTGTGTTGCTGTGAGTGTGACATCAGTGCATTCTAAGTTTTAATTTGAGGCATGTGATTTTAGTCTGATTAACATGAAATTCAACTGCATATTTAAATTACATTTTCTTCCTTATAGAGTTGCATTTTTTAATATTTCTTTTTAGTGCGATTCTTAAAAATATTATTGTGTTTATAGCAAGTTCTTACTAAACTCGGATCACACTTGATGTAGGTTTCACATTTCTTCTAACAAACACCTCTCTCTATGATCTGACAAAAGAAAAAATAAGACTGAAATGTTTTTAAAGAGGCTATAACATAGGCACAGTAACAAGAAACAGAGGCACGCATAGTGCAAACAGATAGATCTGGGTTTGTCAGAGGAAATAACTCCTCATAAAAGTTTGGCAATGGGCATTACATATTACAGACAAAGCCAAAAAAGGTATGAAGTTTATCAATATACATAATGTATACAGTCATAAGTAAGGTTCAACAGTGATGTCATGAGATCTTGAGGGTCAGACTCAAGTTGAGCGGTGTTACTAATAAGGCACTCGCTTGGTTCACATCATTCTTAAACAAGCATTTACAATGCAATGGTTTTGCCTTTGTTAAAGTTAGAGCTATTGGCATTGCTCTTGACATTTTTTTTATTTATGTTTTTTTAACATAAATAAATGGCATTGTCATTTACAATAGCAGGGCAGGGCACAGGGAAGGGGGGCGAGGAGAGACGAAGGAGAGCTGCGGGCTCAGGGAAGGGGGGGCGAGGAGAGACGAAGGAGAGCTGCGGGCTCTTGTTGTAATGCTTGCATGGATGAGTTGATGGATGCATGCATGGGTGCATGCATGGATGGGTGTATGGATAGATGCATGGACTGGTGGATGGGTGGATGGATAGATGCATATATACAGCCAATCCCTCAATTTATGCAATCCACCAACCCATCCAACCAACAACCCATCCATGCATCCACCCATACATCATGCATACATCCATCCACCCACTGTGTCCCACTCCGACCCCTCTAAATATAACTCATTTTTTCTGTATATAGAGATGACTGTATTCACTAGTATATGCAGTAGACCTTTCTACTCTAACATTCCTATGTGACTCTTGCAGTACATCTATTCATATCCCTTCCATATGTATATAGAACTATAACGAGAATCAACAGTCTCTTCTTTGTGTGACTACATCTAGTACATTTCAATTGTTTTCCTGTTTGTATCTTTTACTTAACGCATGTAAATCAAAGTCCTTAGGTTTGGCAACTGGTTCTTATGTAAACCGCTCTGACACCTTCGGGTAAAGTTTGCGCTACATAAAATCACATTGAATAAAACTTTACCCCACAAATGCAACCATTTATTTATTTATTTACAAATTTGTACCGCGCTAGGAATCGACTCCCGAAGGAGTATCTCCGCGCCTTTTAGCACCTTCAGCGAACAAAAGAGACACTAGCTGTGTATTGTCCTAACCTCGGAGTGGAATTTTATTTCTGAAAGAGAAAGGTTTTCAATTTTTTCCTAAAAGGAAGGCGTTCCCTGCACTGTCTGATAGATAAGGGAAGGCCATTCCACAATGTTGGACCTGCCACAGATAAAGCTCTAGACCCCTGTCTTGCCTTCCTAGCCATAGGTACGCATAACAGAGCCTGTTCGCTAGACCTGAGAGATCGTGTGGGAACATACGGGATGAATTTGTTGGCCAAATAGGCCGGGCCTTTCCCAGTGAGACATTTGTGCCTAGGCTTACATTTTACGGCCTCGAAGCACACAGAGAAGGGACAGTTTACTAAGTCGAGGCTTTGTAGGGTGCATGGCAGGGGACAGTTTTAGGCGCCAAGGGAGGGTAGGGAGCAGAGTCAGAGTACTTCACGGAGGTAGGGGGCAGTTTTGTATTGTTCAGGGCAGGGGGCTGCGGTACTTTTTGGAGCATGGCCTTATTTTAAAGGGCTCAGTTCAGGTGGAGGAACGGCACAAAACACGAGGCAGACAGAGGGCAGAAGGACACAAAAACGAGGGGAAACAATTATAACTGAGGGCAGATTGGCCCAAAAAAAACAGGCAGAGGGAAGAAGGACACAAAAACGAGGGGGGGGATGATTGTAAAGGAGGCCAGAATGGCACAAATCACGAGGCAGACAGGGCAGAAGGACTCAGCAAGAGTTCTAAACACACAAAGCTATTGAGGCTTTCATCAAGTTACAGGAACCCCCATCCATACACCACTGCCAAGCACAGAAAAGCAGCTAATAGAAGGTAGAACTGGTGGCAGAAGGCTAGATGTCATTCTTGCTGATAAGTACTCGAGCACGAGCTCTGCTGTGTGCAGGGTGAACCCCCGAAGTTACTGGGGGCAACAGCACCTCTAAGGGAGCCCCTCTGAAGTCCTCCATTAAACGGGTAGAGCTGCTTTGATGCATCGGGATACTGCTCCCCAAACTGCCAGCCTTGACTACCTTGTTATTCTAATAATTCGACATTTAAATGTTATCATTTAAATGATGTCAATTCCTCGCCATTGAGGTTAAAGGTTGTGTGACATCACTCCTTGTCTTGTAAAATGTTAATTCATTCTAACTTCTAAGAACTTTCTAAAATGAAGAACAAAGGGGTGCCTGACAGAGAATATGAAGAGGGGGGGCTGAAACGCAGCAGGTCTGTACTGAGAAAGAGAAGGGAGGGGATGCAGACAGGAAAGAGGACGGGAAACCAATAGAGGAGGAGCGGGAGTCGCTGATTCAAGGCTGGGTTTAGAGGACTCCAGGGCACGAACCTACTAGATGCCATAAACCATGGGCCAGGGCGGGTTTTGGGGCTATGGGAGGGGGCCCTTTTGAGGAGGTGTCAGAGCTGGGAGTCCTTCATAGGTAATGCAGCAGAAGCTCCGGCGAATGCATGATACGCACATAAACCAATGTATTCTTCTGAACACACTCTTCAATAGAAAAGAATTCTGGGAGGAGCCGCAGTGGGTGCTATGAAGCCGACCTAACGCACACTGATGTACATGATTTATTGTTTGGGTTGAGTCCGATAGCAGCACGACATGTTGATACACTTGGATCTACGGGAGTTCGTATGCAGATTCAGTAGACGGACTATATGTAAAATATGAATCTAATGCAGGCTGAAAATGATTTGAGCTCATATTTTTGAGGAATGAGAAGGAACCATAATGGACTGTAGGGATAAAAATTAGTCAAAACAAATTGATATGACAAAGCATTCGATTTGTATTTAAAAAACACACACAAACAAATTAGGCCTCATTATGGGTGCAAACGTGCAGTGGCATTAAGACACAGTAAAGCATTCAGTGACTAGGTGGTGGGGGAGGTCTCAGCGCATCTGGTCCTGGGTCGAAAGGTGCAAACAGTAAGTGGGGTAAGTAGCCTTACCCAGCACCGTGTGAAATGCACGAGGGATGGAGGTCACAGGGGTAGTGGAGGGGACAGCAGCGCTGTTCACCCCGGTGGGGCTGAGACTGAAACCAAACGCCACCATTTTAGGACTTTGTGCACTGAATGTTGAACGGATCGGAGGCTGTGTCCGGCTGGTTACACATAGCTCTGCCGCGAGCACTTAAGACAACGCAAGTCTTGGGTGGGAATTCACAGGCTGGGCTGCTGCGTCCCAAGGTCATTTGGCGCCTAAAGCATTGGAGCCCACCTCTCAGAGCTACTTTCACAGTCTCTGCCCTGGATGGGCATGCCCTCGGATGCCGACTGTTCTCTGTCTGAGTCTTTCTACTTTAGCTACGCGACCGCTCTGTCTCCTGGGGCAGTGCTGCCCCCTTCCCCCCAGCACTGGTAAATTGCACTAATGACAGCCCTACTGACTACATTCAGCCATTCACGCTGCAGCTTCTGCCCATGCTCAGCACTGGGCGCCTAAACCACTGGGTGCTAAAGTAAAGCACCTCTCTTTGACCATCTGTCCCCCTATTCACAACAGGGCAGCGCTGCATTTCTTAAAAGGCGAATGCTGTGTTCACCTATGTAACCCCTGGAAAGTACCCCCCATCTCCCACCCCCAGGGAGGCTTTAAGTAGCCGCAGGAATGCCAGGGTCACGGAAGGTACACATGAGGCCATGTTTGCAGTAATTGCTTCCACTACCCCTGCACACAGCACATGGACCAGCTTTGCCTTTCACAAAGCCTGGTGGGAAGATGCCTGTGTACAGGTGTACCGAGTCAGCAGAATTCGACCTTAAGACGCGGCTGAGACTCAGCAGCTCACCTTCGCAGTACCTAGGAAAAGAGAGAAATAGTGAGAAATGGAGAGAAATGGAGAGAGAGGGGAGCCGAGAATAAAAAGAGAGGAAGGGGAGAAGGACGGAGAGCGAAAGGGGAGAGAGAAAAAGAGAGGGAATGAGAATAATAAACAGAGAGAGACGAGGATAGAGGAGAGAGAATGCGGGGGACAAAGAGTGGGAGGGAGAATGAGAAAAAAAGCGAGATAGCACGGGATTGGGAGGGGGTTTGGGGTAGAGTCAGGAGTTCAAAATGCTTGGCGCCTTTTCTAGAGGTGAGGGGGCAGGACTCATTCCAAGCAGATGACGCCAGGAGCTGGCTTCACACCAACTCTAAAGGCACACTCAAGATGAAGCCACTGACAAATGTCTGGTGATGCCGAGCGAACAAAAGCAACAGAAAGCCAACATCTGGGCACTGGAGCTACTCACCAGACTGGCAATGCCTGCTACAACCCCACAACAGTGCTGGCACGTTCCCTCTGCCATCAGCTCTTGGATAAAACAGCATTGATAGACAAAAAACATGAAGCAAGCGCCACCCCTTCATCTGGGGAAGACACGACCTGGTCTGTTTCTGTATGTGTACGATTTTAAGATGTAGTTTACCATCATTCTGTGCATCCGTCAGACGGCAATGGCGCCCCGTTCGCACAATACGACACAAAACAGCAAGAATTGTACACAAAGCAACACACGCACAGCAGGGTATGTGAGAGGAAAGGTGCCGTGTTATGTACAGTGGGATACCGCAGCGAGTACAATGCTGCAGTCAGCTGTTCCTCACAAAAGCAGCCGCCATAATCTGTTTGGGTTTCAAGGACCCCGTTCTGCATGTAAATGGGATAATAATCTGGGGTGAATCCAGGGATTGTGCGCAGTGAGAAAGCGTGCTTCACTGGCCTTGGTGCCCGCCATGAGTGATTGATCGGATTCACAGCACAGAACACGACACGAAGGGAGCCATCACGGGCCAGTCCCTGGCAGGGGAGAACCGCAGATGAGAGAGGAGAAGCGCCTAAGATCTGAAACTGCGTCTGCAGGGGAGCGTGTAAAACAAGCATCTCAATATATTGCCAAACAAGGCACTCACCGGGTCGCTTAATTTTTCATCTGGATTTAAATGCATCGAAAGCTATATGTTGGCAGCGAACAAAACCTTAGTACAAAATATTTACGAAAGTTAGTTTACCACCTTTACTCCTCAAACACACAAATCAGGTGCTTAACACAAACATAGCACATTGAACTCCATGGGGTTCTGCCTAATACAGTAATAACTACAAATGATGTCCAGATATTTAGGGTTCACGAAATGCAAATTAGAAAAATAAGGTGAACACCTTTGGCCAAGTATTTGCCTGTCAAATGGTTACCCTGTTACCCGCTTGTTTCACTTCACTTCCTTCCACTTCCCTACCCCCACATTAATACGTCCTCCCCTAAATTCCCCTCACTTTCCTTCACTACCACACCCTTTGCTTACATCCCTGTTTCTGCATCACCCCGTTTTCTTCTTCTCTGCCTTGTATCCCTTCCCTCCATGAAGCAAGATCCACTATACCTACGCCTTCCTTCCTGCCCCTCCTACGCCATTTGACAGCCCTTCTAGCGCTGTCTCTTACCTCTCAAGCTCGCCCACCACATCGGCCGCCGCCTTTTCAAATGACCCTCCTCCTGCGTTTTCTCACCTGTGTTGTTGCTCAGCCCTATTGAATTCCTCGGCGAATTCTCTCGAAGCTCAGTAACGCCCCTCTCCGGTTTCCCGCCTGGTCATTGGTGAATTTCACACCAAAGAAACAAAAAGAGGACACACGGCGCGAACCCTTGAAGACGGTAACAAAATAGAACGGGCATCTTGGAAGGGCGCGCGGTAAAATAATTGTTGACATTATCAGTAAGAGGAAAATACGTTCTTCCCTAGACTGACAACAATTTTGTATCGCTATCACAGTTCTCTTTTAACGTTAAAAAAAATAATAATATTTCAAAAAGAAAAAAACGCACGTTATTCAGCTAAACGATGATTTGTTTTCTTGTTTAAAAATTGTATGCTCGGTTCGTTGCTTCAATTTTAAATTGTACACAAGGATGAAAAAAGTATCCTCGCTATATGGAACGCCGTAAAATGTAATCCTTATTATTCAGGACGAGGCTGCGACGTAAACAATGTAAACGAGCAGGAAGGCGGGTGCCGGCTCAATGCCGGACCAGATTCGGGGGCGTTCCCTGACGTCACCAAAAGGGAAAAATTCTCGGGAACGCCCCCGAATCTGGTCTGGGATTGACAGACAGAGCCCTCTACCAATGGCTAGCCTCCATTTATGGAGCTAGCCAATGGGAAGAGGGGGCAGATACCCGACCCCACATAGAGATATCATTAGATTTTGCTAGCGCATGCGTACTTCGTACGCATTGCCAGCAAAACCTAAAAACAGGCGGAACATTGTGACCCTTGGCGGCCACAAATCCTCAGAAAAGCAGCTATCAGCAGGTGTACCGCAGGGCTCATCTTTGAGCCTGACATTGTTTAATTTATATATGACCATTACTTACTCTAATTGATTCCTTTGAAGTAGAAGCTATTACATATGCAGACGACACCCAGATCATTCTTACATTAAATAAAAATTCCACTACCACTGAAGAGAAATTCGACCACTGCCTAACGGCAGTTAAAACTGGATGGAACTTAATCATCTAAAGTATAACAGTCAGAAAACGGAAATCATGCTGTTCGGGAAGGTTTAGCCCTTCACACCCAGTCAGTGGTGGCCGGCCAACACAGTCCCACCACCAAACACGGCAGTTACAGCACGTAACCTAGGAATTAAGGGGCCTATTACGATTGCGGTTTTTCCGCATCCTCCGGGCCGGCGGAAGCCACCGCCGGCCCAGAGGATACGGAAAAACCGCAGCGGACCCACCAAAGACCCACCGCCACATTAGGATGGCTGGTGGGTCCTGGTTTCCGTCCGCAGCGGTTGGCTTACGACCGCGGCGGAAAAGCTCTAATATGGTGGCGGTGTCTCTCAGACACCGTCCACCATATTAGGAAGGGCTTTAAAAGATGCTTTTCCGCGGCGGGTTTTCCGCCGTGGAAAAGCATGTGTAACTTCACTGCGGGGGCCCGTTGCGGGCCCCCTAGGTGAAGGGGGGGTACCTATGGTACCCCCCTGCATTTGTATGCAGAAATCGGCAGGCACCGCACGGTGCCTGCCGCTTTCTGCATACAAATGCAATCTATGCATTTTTACCATTGCGGCGGATGCAGCTTGAAGCCGCACCCGCCGCAATGGTAAAAATAGAGGATGTGACCGCCAGGGTGGCGGTCACATCCTAATTGCACAGGAGGGAACTCCGCAGGCAATGCGGAGGTTCCCTCCTGCTCTATGGTGGCGGACGGACTCAGGTCCGTCCGCCATCATAATCGGCCCCTTAGTTTGATCCAACCTTATCCTTTCACAACCAAGCACTTGCAGTGGCTGGTATGTGCTTTCACACTATACAAATACTGAGAGTTTTTAGATCTTCTCCCACTGAATGCAAGGAAAACAGTAGCCGTTGCATTGATCTTGTCTCGTTTGGACTACTGCAACAGCCTCTATGTAGGGACAAACAAAGCTGTTCTGAAAAACAGTACGCTATAGCTAGATTGCTACTTCATCTTCCGAGAGGATCTTCATCAGAGGCAGCACTCAAACGGTTGCATTGGTTGCCGATACACAAAAGGATCCTATTTAAAGTCCTAGTAATTATGTTTAAAGCCCTAAAGGCTACAGGGCCGGCCTATCTAAGGCGAAGAATACATCCCTATATTACGCTACGTCTGCTGCGGTCAACTTCAGGCAATCTCTTAGCAGCCCCAAGCTATTGCCTGAAAACAAAAGGGGGTGAATCCATTGCGGTACTAGGAACCAAGGCCTGGAATACGCTGCCACTTAAGTTGAGATTGAAACATTGAGCACCTCTTTTCAGGAAGCTTCTAAATACATGGAGGTTTTCCATAATGGACAAATTGGTACTCTCCCACATATGAGCTTCCTTCCTTGCTATGCCCACATGGTGCTCTCAGACCACACACCTTACATGCCAGCGCCAAGATACACCGTGGAGTGAACGCCGCACTTTATTAATACCTACATTTATTCCTTCATGTCACAGATTTAGTGATAGAGTCACAATAAAAAAATAAACACTGGCAATAAAGAACGAGGGACTTTCGATTTCTTAACTGTGGACAGTATAATAATAATAAGAATATCAAGGGAGGTACAGCTGCAAATCTACAAACTAGTTAAAAACTAAATATTAATCAAAGACCAACTTGTGATACTAACTTTTTCCTTTACTATCTACAGTGCCCATGTTGACTATCTTAGCACAAGAGCACCATTAAAACATATACTCTACAATCGGATTTCACAAAATATTTTGAGAATAATTCTCATAGTTTTAAACAGTTTTCAAGTCATGGAAGTAACTCCAGAATTCACAGGTGGTGGTGCTAGATCCAAGATCTCACAGCAGAGAAATGTATTGGATAAAACGTCGTTGTACACTATGGAAAGATAAGTAGGAACTGTGTTGTTTTCAGTAAACAAGAGACAGAGTACATACAAAATAAAACGAGCTGCGATGATTTCTTTAAATGCTTAGAAGCAAGGGTATAATCAATAAACATATCTGTTCAACAGCAGTAATCTAAAGCAGGGTGCCATTTAAATACAGTTACAGGAAAGGATAGTTACAACTAGGCAGCAATTACTTACAAACAGAACAAAATAGTTGTGTAACGGAAGATATACTAATAAAGGAGAGTAAGCACAGGAAGACACTGAAACACGTAGAGTGTGATGAGGAGCTTTAAAAAAATGTTGTTAAACACACTGACTAAAGGCAACTATTGTGGAATTCTACACTATAAGAAGATATACATCAAATATATCATCGATTTTCAAGTTAATAAAAAAAATCTTACATGCCCAAAGAGAAGACAGAATGCACTGATGCCACAAACAGAATGAACAAGAAGTTAAGAAACAGCATTAACACTACATGAGTACATGATGTAAAGAACACAACAACCGGTTGTACAACCACACTGTACAAATGGTATGATAACACGGACTACAACAGTAACAGGGAGTACATAAATATAGGTGCTTGTTGGACTGATTCTTTTAAAATAAAGAATGTAATTTTGATGCTCGAATATGGACACTCATTTAATCGTTTCTCCTGACACTGTCCATATACAATGGATTCATTGGAACGGAATTTAAGATTGAACAACCGCTTTCGCCAATGCTTAAGATGTTGCTAACAGGAATAATTCATGTTTCATGATTTAAATGTTTCCGGATTTCTTCTCTATATGAACATAACCCTTTGTTACATGTTTTGAATGTGAATTGCAATTTAGAACTTGTAAGTTCTTTGTACTACATGACTTATTTGTATTTCAGCTGCGATTTGCCAAAAACAAACCATGAGAAAAAACTCCAGATAGCTTGAATTCATGCGGGATAAAATGAAATGATGTTTCAAAAGGTGGTGGAATAAAATAGTTTCCTCATGGAATATAGAAAATTGAAAGAAAAATAAATAAAGTACTAAAGGAAAACATGTTTAATAAGAACATTCTGTGTTGAATCTTTTAAGAAATAAGTGTTCTACATAGTGATGGCCTGTAAAATGATTTGCTAGTAATAATTCGCTTATATTGAATAATGGACTTGATAACAACTTGAATAAGAGTTTTGTGAAGATCGCGTAGCAGCAGAGGAATCTTTCTGAGAAAGATAAGATGATGAAATAAACAAGTGGCAGCAACTTTAGTGATATGACCTGAAAACGAAAGTGCATTATCAAAAAGGACACAGAGGGTATGTGCAAAGGCAGGAAGGGGGTGTCTAACTCAGAAGACCAGTTGCCTAAACACCATGAACTTCACAACATTCCTAGGAGTGGTTCAATTTTGTGAACTGTAATGACAAGTCGACTTGGGATTTACTGCATATATTCTTTATATGTAGTACTTAAAGTACCTAATATCAGTGTTATCAGTTGCATTGCCATCTGAATCAACTACCCGTTAAAGGACAGAAAAATTAACCTAAGCAGGAGTGCCTGCTTAACGGAAAAAATATTTCTTGCCCAGGTGTTAGATAATGGCGATTCCTATTTGTGACTGTTTGTGCCTGAAACGTGTCAAGGACAAAAACACTCATCCTGCACACCCCTGACCTCCAAATGAATACTTAAATTTCCCCCTGCACACATCAAGTGCATGTTTTGATCAATAGAAACATACAGGTACCACTCACACATAAAATGGATGGAGAACATACTTCACCTCCTTTACTAAGGCACTCTTCTAGCACATCATGCCACAAACATAACAGCACACACCTATTTGATGGATTGTTCAGACACCAGCTCAAACCTGCCCCCTCAGGCATTCTTAAAACACTTATCTTCAAAGGTAGCCACTAGAAAAGAAGAATGAGCAAGTGCAGTAAGTAGTATGGGCTAGAGTGACATACTCTTATTCGCTAAATTTAAGACGGACATTTTCTGCAAGTGTATCCCACACAAAAAAAGAGTGTTGCAGGTGGTATTACATGTCATCTACGTATTTCAGTGGCATTCCCTTTTCCAACAAATAGACCACCCAGTACTTCAACATTGGCACACTGGCACACATTTGCATGGCACCCTGTTAAACAAATCTACACATGGGTACACAAGTAAGAGACTGCAGGACAAATAAGCTGTAAAGAAGCTAGAAACCTTTGCATCAATCTATGTGGTCTCAAGGTAGGAGGCTCTGGTTCAGGTGTCTCCAACGAGTGGCTCGTGAGCTACCAGCAGCTCTCTAGCTACCGGTGAGTAGCTCACTCGTGTGCATCTAAGACTACCAACAGTAAAGCCTTTGCTTGGTGATATCATTATTTGTACGCAAAAATGAAAAAGCATTTATTTGAGCAAAATGCATGTGTTTCCATAACTCATAAGCTGATGATTGAATAAAATTGGTCCAATTTCCGAAATAAATGTAAAGCTTTGATTTGAGTTGGACACATTTATTACTCATATCATTACCTTGGTGCCGGGGAATAGCAGCTATGGCTGTTAGGCATTACCCATGTATATGCACTCCAAATTAATCGTGCTTTTTTACTTTACTGCTGGCAACCCTACCTAATGCAGTGATGTGATACTCTACTTTTGAAATAAATATATAAACTGCTTACAGTCTTGAATGGACTATCACAACACTAACAGTAGCTCGGGATAATTTTCATTGAACAGCACTAGCTCTTATTACATAAAAGGTTGCAGACCTATTTTAACAAATTAACTGTTATACAGCCTCCAGTCCGGATATAGTTAATGGACTAAAAAGTATGGGGCAGATTTACAATAACTGGCGCATCCCTGCATATCAGCAGGGATACGCCAGTTATTGTAAGTCACGGCACGCCACCATGGATGCGCCACATTTACAATATGGGGAAAAATGGACAGTTGCGTGACACATCTGCCTCCGTAAAGGCGGAACTTTGCTGGAGTTGCATCGCAAGCACGACGCAGCTCCAGCAAGGCTTGGGGTGCCCTAACCTGAAAATGCTGCGTCAATCCTTACGCCTGCTTCAAGCTGGCGCAGGGTTTAGATGCAGCATGGCCTTAAAAGTGACTGAGTAAAATCTTGTAGATTTCACTCAGCCACTTTTAGGAGGCGTATCTGTGTCGGAACGCCCCCCCCCTGCGCCGGAACACCTACATGTGGTGCAGGACTTAACAACATGACGCATCTCTCAGATGCGTCACGTTGTAAATACTCCACAGCATGGGGCAGGCTTTGCGCAGCCGCTGCGTCACAAACAAAACATGTCGCAACTGCTATGTAAAAGAGGCGCAAGGGGCTTGTAAATCTGCCCCTAACTGTTGAGACTCAAATAGGAGCAGCTCTACTCCAGGGTAATAGAGGAAACATGTAAGGCCTTCTACAATATATTGGCATGTCAATTGCAAACACTTACCCATTTTCTCATTTAGTGTTTCTAATGCCTAACAGAAGAGGCAGAATAGTTCACGAGGTGCCTTGAACTGTCATGCTGCAAAATACTTATTCACACCATCCCAGAGCCGTAGTTTAGTCACAAAAAGTTAACATTTTCTGGCTTCCTGCATCCAGAAACAAGACTGCCGCTTTTCCACCGGTGAACTACTCCATCTAGCCAGTGGTTCAGATGGATTCAATTGTTTGATGGTTGTCACATAGATGGGCGTTATATCTAAGGTTTCTACCTCACATCTTCCCTGTTTCTGTCTAAACATCTAAGAAGAAGAATCGCATCATCTTAACATATCCAAGTCTTCTGGAACTCTTTATTAGGATACAACAATGGGCCGCTATGGTGCAACAACTACTACATTATTTCTTAGGCTCATTTTCAGAATCCCCTGGAAACCCCGTGGCCTTTTATCCGGCACTTTCTGAACATGCTTTTGTAAAATACACGACTATCCATTTTCGTTGACAAGGGGCTGTAAATTACACCACTTACCATTTTTATGCACACGATTTGCCCCTAGGAGGACTCTCTCCCACCCCCGTGTCCCCCTCCACCCTCAAGTCACTGCTCCCCGCGCACCCCTTACCATTCATCACCCCTGTAACTTAAGCTCAATCGCTGTGCTAGCTCTGAACCCAGGCCGGCAAATGCGATTAAATATCAACATGTGGACATTTTTCCGAAAAGTCGGCAATCCAGGGCTCCCCTCACTTGTTACCGGCGCCTGATCAGCCCTCACCTGTCACCTGCAGACCCGTGGTGTCCGGTGCTTGTGCAGCAGGAGGTTGTGGATACTGTGCAGACTGTGCCTGCACTGGACTCACATGGGGAGCTGGGCGCCGCCATAGACATCAAAAGCGGACTGCTGTCTCTACAAGCAGCGAGTGCAGCTACCAATCAGTAATAACTACCCGCCATCTTGGAATGGCTGCGAATACAGGAACTTTATAAATAGAGGAGCATAACATCAGCCACGTTACAAGTTTCATTGAAGTGGCATAAGGGAACAATTGAAGTGTATGTGTTACAAAACGTTTTACCGATAAATGGAAAGTATAAAAATATAGTCGTCATTATGAATTACAGGCTTTTATGTTTCAGTAATAGTGATTTTCGAAGCATGTACATGTACTTCTTTCAATTCAAAGTGCAAAAATATGTTATTAAAAATTACAGACTTGTATGATTCAGTAATAGTGATTTGCGAATCACTTATTTCATTCCATTTGCTTAAGAATTGTAAGATAATAGGTGCTTCTTAATATTTTGAATCTTCTTCAGTAAATAACCTAGAGGCTGGGCCTTATTACTACTGCCACGTTGAAGAGCCAGAAAACCCATCCATTTAAGCAGAGAGGATAATAGCAACAGATAATCGAAAAATGTATAGCATTTGTAAACATTATTTCTCAATTATGTTAATGAGAGGAAAAGCCCTGTGAAGTTAACCAGGTACATGTGGGTTATGGTGCCTCAGGCCAGGTATTTAATTTTGTTTTATTTCTGGGACTTGTAGTCGTGTTTATCCCACTTTACAACTGGACTACAAATCCCAGATTTCATAGAAAAAAACCTGTCCTTGGCCACCACATCACTCATGAAACTGAGAAACTTGGCAGCTCTGCATGGAGGCAAGGATTGAGCATATGCTTTCTTGATTTAATTGAATAGAAGCCATGTCACATCTAGTCTAAGCAAATATGCATTAATGTAACTTTAAAGTATAACAATATTCAACCAGATGGGCTAAACCTCACCTTTGTGCCCTTAATAGAATTGAAAATTCTTGTGTAAAAATAGTATAAAATATTTTATTCTATGGCAGAACCAGAGGCTTTGCATTGTGCTCAATACCAATTCCATTCCAACAGAAAACATATTACTTGCTGGTTTATAAAATAATTGTTTGAAAATAAAATTTCCTGTATTTCTTATTCCTTCCCGCCCTTCTGTTATCTGTGTTGCTTATTTCCTCCCATCCTCCTGTCGTCTGCGTTGTCCCCCTTCTACCGTTGGAAAATTAAGATCTAATTGGCAGCCTTTGTCCCTTTGCCTGTTCCCTCCCATAGTTAATTTGCCCCTTACCTGTTGACATCCCTTCCGTTATCTGTGTTGTCACCAATCACCTGCCACATGGAAAAATTTGCTTAATGTTAGATCTGTAAGCAAGCATAAGTGGGAGATTAAATGCCTGCTTCAAACGACTAGCTCGGATTTAACCTTCCTCACAGAAACATGAGCTACCCCCACCTCTGAACCTGACTGGGTGGTGGCATTGCCTCCAGGCTATACCATTGCCTCTGTCCCCAGAGTGGACAATATAGGTGGAGGAATAGCAATAATCTATAGAACAGAATACAAATTGAAATTTGAGTCAATACCCCTTGCAGGTGCTGAAGCCATGTCATTTAATATCAAAATTAATAATAAGATACATTTTTACTGGTTTGCTTCTCTATAGACAACCAGGTCCCAAACTTCCATTCTTACAAGGTCTTTTTCATTTTATGGAGTCCTCTACAGACACGCCCTCCTTTACTGTACTCAGGGATTTCAATTTTCACCTTGATCTCCTCACGGATTCTATGACCCTGTCATTATTAGAAAGATTTTAAGCCCTTGGTTTACTTCAGCGAGTGGTTAGCACCACTCAAAATGCATTACACACACTGGATGGAATTTTTACTTACTATCCCGCAATCCAGATCAATAAGATTCTGCCACTGACTTGGACAGACCGTAGGGCAATCATATTTATTCTCCTTGGGTAAACCACTCCTCTTTCTCCTGCACAACGTCCACCTACAATGTTTGCACGTTCTTGGCGTAAATTTAATCTTGAGACCCTCACTGAGAGGCTAACTAATACTGTTCCCATGCTTAATTCTAATTCTAATTTGGATGCAGTTAATTACAACAATTGGATTAGAGATGCAATAGTCCAACCAACTCCTTTAAGATCTGTTTCCCAATGCAGACACAAACCTACTGCCCCTTGGTATATTGCCGAGCTAAAAGACTTGAAATCAAAATGCAGGCGCATTGAACGTGAATGGAGGCTGCATTATACCATAGAAGGCAAGCTTAGCTATAATAAGTCTCTTACAGAGTACAAAGTAGCTATTTGTAGAGCCAAAACTGAGTTTTATACTTGAATGATAGATAAGGCAAAGAATTCTACCAGAGAACCCTTTAAGACCGTTTCCTCCCTATCGAAGCTCCAACCAGGAGACTTGTTCTACCCCAACCAATATTTATGTGACCAAATGGCCGGGTTCTTTCAGTCAAAAGTGCAAACAATTTACAACGAACTGGAGGGATCGGATTCTGGCCCCATACTCCACCTGCTCAGGATGGTGAGGAGGGGTCAATACATTCTAACCATCCATCTAGTTTCTCCCAAGTTACACAGGACTCAGTAAATGATCTCCCTCTGTCCAATCAAGTCTGGCTCACCAGAAGAACCCTGTCCACAGAATATAATTCATGAGGTCTCTAGACTAACAAGCTCTCTCCTGACCCCCCTCTTAGACACCATTATGTGATCTGGGGATTTTCCTACAATTTGGAAGAAAACTTGTATTAGGCCCATTTTAAAGAAGCCCTCCATTGACCCTAGGGATGTTAGGAGCTATAGACCTATCCGTGGCTTCCTTTGGTGGCCAAGGTTTTGGAGACAACCATTAACCAGGAACTAAATGACTTTCTCATCTCCAATAACACTCTGGATACCTCACTACATGGTTTCCGTGCAGACCACTCTACAGAGACCGCACTGGTTATGGCCACGGAAGAATTACATATGCAAATTGACAGTGGTGGAAGGGCGGTCCTGATCCTACTTGACCTGTCGGCCACATTTAACACGGTGAATCATCTAATTATTACGCAATAGCTGAAGGCAAGTGGGATCAGGGACAAGGCGCTGGCTCTTCTCTCATCATTCCTGACAAACAGAGAACATAAGGTTTGTTGGGACAACCTACAATCGGATATATTTCATCTCCCTTGTGGAGTCCATAAGGGTCAGCGCTTTCACACACCCTTTTCAATATTTTTGTGTCGCCGCTGGCAAAACTAGTCAAAGCTTTGGCTTTTCCCTTGTGTCATATGCCGACGACACTCAAATCATAGTCTCAATATCTTTAGATTAGCTCAGATTAATCAAGTTACTACTGCCTGTTATTTTATATTAAAGATCCTATGTAAGATCCTACCATTTCTTTCAATGGAGCTGAGGAAAACTGGGGTGGCTGCTCTTGTATCGTCTCACATTGATCATTGTAATGCCCTCTATTTAGGGGTTGACAAATGGCAGCTTACTAAGATGCAACCCATTCAGAATACTGCTGCTCGGACATTACTCAACATACCTAAATTCAATCATATTTCCGGGGCCATTAGGAGCCTTCAACGGCTCCCTGTAAAGCAGTGTATTGAATTCAAGGCTCTTTGCCTCATCCACAAAACTGTGCATGGTGACGGTCATTTGGCGTACCGCTACTTATTTCAATTGTATTGAAAAATAATTTATCAGGACATGCTAGTCTGCTTTTCCCTACAAATGTTGACTTTTATAAATGCCTAATTTTTTAACTGTATTGATCACATCTTGGTCCCCCACACAACTAGGGATAAGTACAGCATAGGTATACAGAAAGCTGAGCCTTACAGAACTTCTGTACCGTCAGCAAGGTTACACAGTTGTCTTGATCGCATCAGACAATCGTTGCACACCAACTATTTGAAAAGAAATACACAGATGAACGAAATCATGGAGTTTGGCAATAGCCCTCCAATGAGGAACACAGCCTGGTGGTTAACGGGGGCAGTAGAGTGTCCGTCACCTGTGGACAAGATGAGAAATCTGGGTGTGGTCTGGGACACATAGCTTAATTTCTCTGTATTGTCCAGGGCGTTTACTACGGTCGGCCAATCAGGCCTTGGCTAGAATCCCGAAATGGAGGAAGGCCAGATGGGGTGGAGAAGCCTTTTATACTTGGCTCCTAAACTCTGGAATAGGCTGCCTTTGGACATCATCATCAGCTATTTCCAAATTCCATGGCCTATTAAAAACCTGGCTTTTCCAAGTATAGCAGTGGGTCTTGTACCTGTGAACTTACCCTTCTTTCTATGTTTCTCCAGTGCCAAGACGCCTCGGCAATCGAGCGCTATATAAAACCCCTACTTACTTACCCTCTAGTGGGAAGAGGGCATGAGCCACTCTCTAATTGGCTGGGTCTCTTCATCTTCAAGATGAAGGGGACTGAGATCTGTGCTTCACCTCGTCTCCCCCACCTTAGGGATGGGGTTGGCAAATATGGACGCACCTCTCTTCCTAACTTGGTTTTCCTGCCGATTCTCCCACCCAAAGTGCGGGTCAGTACTGGTGGGAGTAAGATGCTCAGGGCCGCAAAAACCAGGGACACCTAATCTCTACTTATGGGTCCAGGAACCTGTCTGGTGGTGGCAAATGGCGGGCAGCCATTCAGGAACCATACCAGGGCTGTTCGTTTTTCAGGGGGCATTTCTAAGATGCCCTCAAGTGCATTTTACATTAAATCCCACACTATCATCAGTGTGGGTTTAATGTACTCCTTCCTCGCCTCCCTCCTAAGAATTCTTGCAACATTATTTATGTGTACTGTACCTTACTATGCTCTTGTAACTGATGTAACTTTTAATGCAACACTCCTACTGTAAAGCGCTCTGATACCCTCTTGGGTCAAGTACATTCTATATAAAACTTTACAAATAAAAAAAAACATAATGTGCTGAGATGTTTTCTACTAAACTTCCCAGGAATTATGGAGTTGTGGGTTTGTGATGACCAAGTCCCAGATCATATACTCTTTACATCTTTACTGCACTTACCACATCAAAGAATGGACTTAGACACTTTAGAGGTACAGTTCTCATGCAACTGTACCCTCAACTGGGGGCTAGTGCACCCTGCTAGAGGGGTGACTTACCTTGGCCTTAGGCAGTGGGTTGCAGGCATTGCTCACACAGATGTGTGCCAAGACGTCTGATTCACTTTTCTTCGCTCCAAAACCAGCAGCCTGCAATGGCAGTGTGTGGGTGTTAAGGTGTAGGGTCTCTTAGGGTGGCACAATAGGTGCTACACAAGAGTGAGGCCCTTACTCCACCCTGTAAGCATCTGTTTGTGGCATACAGTGCTGTAGATACACATGCTATGCATACTCCTGCAATATAGTGTTGTGTCTGGATGTGTGCAAGTTGTTTTTCTTCAAAGAAGTCTTTCAAAGTCACAAGATAATTTGACTCTTACTCTTGTTGCTAATGTACATGGGCATCACCTATATTTTTAGATTGTTTTCATGCACAACGGGTAGGGATGTAGATGGAGTGAAGCGATGTACAGAGAGAGATGTCCTTGCCAAAGAGAAAGAGAAAATACTAGGAAAGAGTGTAAACCGCAACAGCTACAGACATCCAGAAAGGAAGGTGACCATCATTGGCTCGTTGGCGGGCCAGCATATCCACAAACTTTGTGTAGGTGTGTGGTGAGGACCATGTAGCTGCTTTGCAGATGTCATCTACGGGAATATTTCCCAGGAAAGACATAGAGATTTCCTATTTACGTGTAGAGTGGGCTCTCAACCACATAGGGAAGAACCTTTGTAGCCATGCTTCAACAGGTGTTGTGTGATCGGGGGAAGAAGAGGTAAGTAAGGGACTAGTGGAGTCACCTTTGCCTCTACCGTTAGGGTTATTGCCCTGGGAGGACGCCCTATAATAGCCTTTAGGGGAGGGTTGCTGTGATTGTGGGTGCTGAAAAGTCATGGAGAGGTGGTCATCGAGCCTCCATGATAGGGTGTGCGATGAAAGGTCTCTAGAACTTTCTTTATCTTTTCCGGCATTTGGTCAAACTGATGCTAGAACAGGAGTTGGCCGTCGAAAGGCATGGTGTGCAGGTGTTGCTGGACGTACGCTTGAAGCTGGAGATACGGAATCAAGCGTGTCTACGAAGGAGAATATTTGAGTTGACGCACCTGGCTGTGGTGTCAGCAACTTCAAGGGCACACCGTATGGTTGTGTGTGAGATACGTTTTCCCTCCTATATTATATGTATGTTTAGAAGTCTATCACCACGTTTGCAACTGGGAGGCCTTGGAGCGAGGTCTGGAGGAAGAGATTCTTTTCAGTCATGCTGACAGATGCCCGGGCTAAGGAGCGTTTATCAACAGTGAAGAGAGACTATTGTTTGCAAGAACGCGCCCCAGATTCCTGTGGGAGACATAGTGTGGACTCTGAGGCTTCGTCCGAGGTTTGCTCTTCCCCCTCCTAAGGGGCTACCGCTGACTGTTCTAACCGCTCGCCGCACCCGCTCCGCGGGTGCCGCTTCGCGCGGTCAGCGAGGGGCAAGCCGGCACTGAAGGAATAGCGAGGAGGTTACGGGAGGCGGAGCAGTCAGTGATTGGAACTATACTGACCAGAAGGCTCAGCGCAGCGCCACGAGTTGCCGCCGTGCCCACTGGACACCACGCCCCCCGCCCGGCCAGGTCCAGAAAAGCCGGTACTCCTCAGCATTCAAGCGGGACACCGTACCTGTGGGAAACATAGTGTGGACTCTGAGGCTTCGTCCGAGGTTTGCTCTTCCCCCTCCTAAGGGGCTACCGCTGACTGTTCTAACCGCTCGCCACACCCGCTCCGCGGGTGCCGCTACGCGCGGTCAGCGAGGGGCAAGCCGGCACTGAAGGAACAGCGAGGAGGTTACGGGAGGCGGAGCAGTCAGTGATTGGAACTATACTGACCAGAAGGCTCAGCACAGCGCCACAAGTTGCCGTCGCGCCCACTGGACACCACGCCCCCCGCCCGGCCAGGTCCAGAAAAGCCGGTACTCCTCAGCATTCAAGCGGGACACCGTACCTGTGGGAAACATAGTGTGGACTCTGAGGCTTCGTCCGAGGTTTGCTCTTCCCCCTCCTAAGGGGCTACAGCTGACTGTTCTAACCGCTCGCCACACCCGCTCCGCGGGTGCCGCTACGCGCAGTCAGCGAGGGGCAAGCCGGCACTGAAGGAACAGCGAGGAGGTTACGGGAGGCGGAGAAGTCAGTGATTGGAACTATACTGACCAGAAGGCTCAGCACAGCGCCACGAGTTGCCGCCGCGCCCACTGGACACCACGCCCCCCGCCCGGCCAGGTCCAGAAAAGCCGGTACTCCTCAGCATTCAAGCGGGACACCGTACCTATGGGAGACATAGTGTGGACTCTGAGGCTTCGTCCGAGGTTTGCTCTTCCCCCTCCTAAGGGGCTACCGCTGACTGTTCTAACCGCTCGCCCTTCGCGCGGTCAGCGAGGGGCAAGCCGGCACTGCAGGAACAGCGAGGAGGTTACGGGAGGCGGAGCAGTCAGTGATTGGAACTATACTGACCAGAAGGCTCAGCACAGCGCCACGAGTTGCCGCCGTGCCCACTGGACACCACGCCCCCCGCCCGGCCAGGTCCAGAAAAGCCGGTACTCCTCAGCATTCAAGCGGGACACCGTACCTGTGGGAGACATAGTGTGGACTCTGAGGCTTCGTCCGAGGTTTGCTCTTCCCCCTCCTAAGGGGCTACCGCTGACTGTTCTAACCGCTCGCCGCACCCACTCCGCGGGTACCACTTCGCGCGGTCAGCGAGGGGCAAGCCGGCACTGAAGGAACAGCGAGGAGGTTACGGGAGGCGGAGCAGTCAGTGATTGGAACTATACTGACCAGAAGGCTCAGCACAGCGCCACGAGTTGCCACCGCGCCCACTGGACACCACGCCCCCCGCCCGCAACGCCCTTCATGACAGCCGCGTAGCGGGACGCGAGCGGGACGCCGAGCGAAGCCCGAGCAAAGGGCGGGTAGTCTGTGGCAGTCAGGGGCTGACAGTGGCTGGGCTGGCCCAGGTCCCTAACTTCATCCACACTGGTCCTGAAAGGTACTGTGACATTGCCAGAGGGCAAAACCCCAACCATGTCTACTCGCTCTGGGAAATTGCTCAGAGCTGGGTGCGAAGGGGCTGGGGGGAATTCAACGATAGGAACTATGGATAGGTTTATAACTAGAGTAGTGGCAGTCATAGAGAAGGAGATTGCGATGACGGAACGTCGCCTCTCCGGGGATCTCCTACCAGCTAGACGATCCTCTCTTGGTTCTGCGGCCAAAGCCTTGTCACCTCTCCGAACTATGGCTCCACCCCCACTCTCTTTAGGAGTGCCTAATCAACCCAGGTTGTCTGAAATAGGTGAGGGTATAGACAGGTTAGAGAACCTAGTAGTACAGTTAACACCAGGTGTTGCCAGTGACGAGACTGTGGGAGGGTGCGTTGTACCTTTTCCTTCCCCTGCTATTAGTCAAAATTCCCCGTTGTCAAACCCTGCTCCTCCTGTGGGTCTTTCATTGCCTTGTGTGTTCCAGGGTGCTTCGAAACAAATCAAAAGGAAAAGGGTTGTGAGTACACACTAAGGTAGACATCCCATATTTTACAAGCGCTCCAGGAAGCAAGGGCTGAGGGCCACGGGTGCAAAATTAGGTAATGGCCCGAGCACTGAGTATCTGGATGGGTCGGGAGAGCTTCCGTCCCAGGAAATGGGACGTGATATTAACGACAAGCCACCCCCTATCCAGGTCCGAGTTTCTCTGGACCAAATTATTGATGTGCTTAATCACACTCTGATTCCGCTTATAGACCAAATTAAGAGGGTGGAGGCTAGAGTAAATAGTCTCGAGCAGTCGACTATTGACAACTTCTTTTCACTCAAAACTTTGATTAAACATCAGACTAGGAGTAGTGAGGTCTCCACATGTGGCAGTTTGGGAAAAGGAACAGCACTTGTTGCTGCTCCGGTGCAAGATCCAGTCCCGCCAAAGGCGGTCTCCCCAACGGCACCAAGTGTGGCTCCAATTCTTACTATCACTGCCCCATCTATGTCCAAAGCAGGCCCCGCTCTACATTCCATCCTAACTCAAGGGAACACCATTATGGTTTCTAAAGTGCATAAGAAACCAAAGCAACCAAAGGCCCCAGTGGGTGGGTGTAATTTTAAACTTAAGCAATCACCCCTAGACAGTGCCAAGACCAAGGGAGACGGGGCAGCTTTGCCAGATAATTCTGCTAAAAGCCACTCGGCAGTACCTCTTCTAGCTGCACCCGCCTTGAAGAAAGCGTCTCGTATTCCCTATGCTGATCTCCCCCCAGACTGTCATCCTTATGTCGTTGTGCTGGTTAAGGTCCCACCCTTGATAGATAACCAACTAGAGACCTACCAGGCCCTAAAAAATAAAAGCCTTCACTGGTTAAAAACAAATAAACCACTCCCTGCTGGCGTAGACGGATTAGTCCTTGGCGTCCGCAGGGTGGGTTGGATTGGAAAGGGCAGGTAGCAGTTGGAGGGAGACTGCGTTATTATCAACTTCCAGGACAGCAGAGTAGCTAGATCGATCTGTACCCAAGATCAAGCGGTGGGTGGCCCCGGAATTAGCGCAGTGGATCTGACCTACTTTTACCCGCGGGCTGCTAACCACGCTATCTTTAGGCCTATTATGGGGGAAACTAGCAAGGGTGCTATCGGTGGAACACGTAGTATGTTTGAGCCCCTCTTCTATCCCCAGACCGGGTGGTCAGGCCAAAATTGTGGCCCAAGGACCTACTGACTTGAGGTAACGGCAGGACTGGATAGGGGGGAATTGGGAGAGTTTTTACACGGCACTGCAGCGTCACCTATTTCTCCCTCCCCTAATAAAATCCAAACTATACCATTGGTTACCTTGGACCCTTTGGGGGACCTGGTTTCTATCGGCCGTAGGGGATCACTGCCATGCTTGGATAGAGTGGCTCCACGTCAAGAGATAGTTTCCCCATGCGCTCCAGCTGTGACGGACCAAGTCTTGAAGGTCTTCAGCTGGATCGTTGCTGGAATAGCCAGAAAACTGGCATTGCCCGACTGGATTGCATTAGTGGAAGAGTATTCCATATGCATTTTCCAGGAGACATGGAGTAGGGAGCCAGTACACAGGGTGGGGTACTCTGCTTATGCCATCCCAGCTGTCTGCCCAGATTCGGGTAGGGGACGACCTTTGGGGGGACTCCTTATCTGGGTAGCTTCATCCCTAAATTGTAGGGTAGTGGAAACCAAGACTAATAGCCCTGATTTGCTTAATATTATACTGAAGGATGCCAGGGGTTGTGTCATTTTGAATATATTTAATGTCTATGCCCGAGGCACGAAGGGGGGGAGGCAGTCTCCCACAATCGCACTGTTGGAGGACTTGTTAGGGGCAACTCCATACAAAGGCCACACCCTGGTTGCAGGTGATGTTAACTGTACGTTCGAGCCCTTGGGCTCGGATGTCACCCAGGACCAGGATGAGGAGGATGGCAGGAGGGGGATACCAGTTCTAGAGCTGCCCCCGATCAAAAAGTGGTCAGAGGTGGCACTGCAGCTAAATGCCCTTAGTATAGAGCATGGCCTGAGGGCTCTTAATGGAAGGACTAGCTCGGATAAGGGGGGTGCCCATACATACAATAGGCCCAATCACACATCAAGAATTGATTACATCTTGCTTGATGTGTGTCTATGGAGCTCAGTGAGGGATATGGTAATAGTACCCTCAGTCGAAAGTGACCACAACTTGCTGTCCCTCCCTCTAGCTCCCTGGTGGTCTGTTTGGAGTGGGGGCCCTGTACCTAGTCCCACGGTTGACTTGGGTGAGCCGGAGGTATCCCTTTGTGGTAGGCGACTGAAGTGGTCAAAACTTCTCTTGTCTGCCGGAAAACTGGAGGCTGTGTCCCAACTTCTGGCCTTAGCCCATCATAACTTAGGCACAGTCAGTGGAGGCCTGGGGGAGGTTTGTGAAGTATTTTGCAACCTAACTGGTGCCCTGACACATCTGTTCACTGTGCGTCAGAGGCATATTGGGGCGGGAGAAAGGGCCAAGAAAAGTGAGGGCTGGTATACTCACAATTGTAGGAGGGCGAAAAAAAAATTAGTTGAGGCAGTAAAAGCAAAATCCCAAGTCAGGACAAGGGAGGCTAGGAAGGTCTACTCCAAGTCTATCCAGATAGCAAAGAAGGAATGGGAGGAGACATTTTGGGCGGATTTACTGGCTGCCAGCAAAGGCAAAGACGCCAGGGTGTTTTGGAAATTGATAGGTTCCTGTAATAGACCCGATGATACCCTGAGGACCTGTACTATTCCACCTCAGAGCTGGTTCCATCATTTCGGGGCCTTATACTCAGCGATAGAAGGGCCCCTAAATGAGCCAGTTGTATTCCCCTCTTTGTTGGAGGTCAGCACCCTTGACCTGTTTACACCGCGGGAGGTTGAGAATGCCATCAAGACTGTGGTCCCATTGAAAGCTGCTGGCCCGGATGGGCTTCCAGGGGATTTACTGCGTGCCTACTCATCTGACTGGGGTCTTATGATTTCGGCCCTCTTGAATGCCATCTTGGAGGGCGGCCCGATCCCAGAGCCGTGGAGAGGGGCAGTGGTGGTCCCCATTTACAAAAAGGGTAGTAGAGACATCCCAGGGAATTATAGGCCAATAAGCCTGATTGACTCTACACAAAAAGTAGCCGGAAAAGTCATTCTGGGGAGAATCCTTCAGTGGGTGGATGAGAACCATGCTCTATTGGACTTCCAAGCAGGTTTCCGCTCAGGAACAGGCACAATTGAGCAGGTCTTTAGGTTAACACTCCTGTACTGGAAGGTGGTGGAACTGGGCAAGGGCAGTCTCTATTTGGCCTTCATCGACTTGAAGGCTGCCTTTGACCTAGTTCCCAGGGAGGAACTCTGGAGGGTTCTCCACGGACTGGGTTTGCCCCCGTACATTTTGTCTCTCCTCACCAAACTTCACACGAACAACTTTGCCCAGGTTCGTTGGGGGAGAAACGGCGAAACAACAGATAGGATCCCGGTCTGTAGGGGTGTCAGACAGGGTTGCGTCTTAGCGCCCACACTCTTTTCTCTATATGTAAATGGTGTGGTGGAGCATCTGCTACAGGAACCTGCGGACGCACCCAGCCTGGGGGGTGTGCGGATCCCAACATTGTTGTTCGCGGACGACACTCTGCTTATCTCAAAGACCCCCCAGGGGCTCCAGAAGTTGTTGACCCGTTTTCAGGACTTTTGCGTATCCAGAGGGCTGGTGATAAACGTAGAAAAAACGAAATATTTGATACTACACCCGCCAAGGAAACTAGGTCGTCCTCCCACTTTGTACTCGGTCCCTCTGGAGAAAGTGTCCGAATTTGATTATTTGGGTCTACGTTTGAATGACAAAATGAGTTGGTCTTCCCATATCGACAAGATGGTTCTCTGCCACAAAAGGGTAGGGGGTGCCTTACTTAAGGAATATCATGCATCCTCCGAATCCTCAGTGGCGCCTGCAATTGAGATCTACAAGGCAAGGGGGGTCACTTCTGCCCTGTATGGCGCGGAGCTATGGGGTCATTGCAATTTGGATTCTCTATCCAAGGCCGAAAATAAACTGCTGAAGGACCTCCTAGCTTTCCCTTCGAGCACCCCCACAGTCCCGGTGCTATTGGACTTGGGCTGCAGAAGTATAAAAGACCATGCCCGTCTTCGCCCATTGCTCTTATGGTCCCGCATATGGAGGGTCCCGGAATTAAAATCCTATGCCGATGGCTTATCAGAAGTAATGAGCATGGGGGGCTGGAACAAGATCAAGTGGCTGAGGGACACAAAAATCCTTTTGGTGGAATTGGGTCTAGGAGATTGCTGGAACACAAAATCTGCTCCTCCTAAGGCAGTCCTTAAAAAACTATACTGGGACTGGGTCTCTTGCCAACTAATTGGGAATCCACATCACTGCAATTTGACTACAGCGTTCCTCAGAATAAAGGATGTGGTACTATACGAACCCTACATGGACTTAATTACTATGCCAATGGATAAGGTCCTTTATTTCAAGTTTAGAGTTGGCACTCTCCCGTTAGGAGTAACTGTATCTAAGTGGAAGTCCCATGCTCATTTATCCCCCTTTTGCGCATGCTGCCCAGCCAGGCCCGAGACGGTGGCACATGTACTTTTTGAGTGCCCAGACTATATCCACCCAAGGAGATACTGGTTGAAACCCCTCTTCAAACTTCTGGGAACACGTATCCATTCGGTGGCTCTCCGCATTTTACTGACTGATACCTCCCCTCTTATAGTCTGTGGTGTCTCCAACTTTTTAAAACTTTTTGGGTTGATTCGTTGCAATAGATTGTCTATTTGGGTTTAATCCTTTTTTAGCTAATTTATTCCAGGGGGACCCTTATAATTTTATCTTTTTAAAATGTGTGACATACCTGTAGTTTTTTGTAATGTTGTTTTTATAATGTATGTTATGCTTGTAAGATGTCTTTGCATATCGAATAAAGATCTCAACCAACCAACCAACAAAACCTTAAAGTACGTGAATTGTGTCGCCTTGTTTACCACTACTTGAGGAGCAAAACACTTTATACCACCACGTTACTCACTTCACACATTTTTAACAGAAATCGTGAAGGCAGTTTTAAGGCCTTTCTAGTAATGCATGCAGCCTATTTTAAAGGGAAACGAAGCACGAGGTACTTTTAAAGGGGGATTCTAATTAGCTCTAGTGCTAGGGACTTTTTCTATATTAGATGCATCAAATTTGACATAAAAACGAGAGATAGCCTTAATTAGCTTTCCCAAGCTAAACACGTTACAGAAGTTGTGACGTCGCTTTCAGAGGCCTTTCTTAAATCGCCTTTTTTTTTTTTTTTTAGTTCAAGTGTTTTTATTAAAATATAAAGTGTACAAATCAAACGTTATATATACAGTACATAATGAAACGCGGCGCCTTGTCTTCAGAGAAGAGAAAAGGAGAGAGGAAAGAAGAAAGGGGGTGGGGGTCTATGCCTCGCCCCTTTGCCGCGTGTCCGGGGGTTGCGTCAGGTGTGCGTCGAGTAGTTCCCACATCTCCTCCTTTGGGTTGTGTTCCTTTTAGAACTTACCGATTATATTGTCTGCTCCTCTGAGAAAGGTAACCCAGTTCATCCAGGTCTTAAAGTTTGCTATGGCAGTGTTTTTCCAGTTTGTCAGGATTATTTTTAGGGCAGCTGTAAGCAGTATGTCCAATAGGTCTCTTTCTGCTTTACTGTTTAGGTCTGCTGTCATGTATTCTGAAAGACCGGGGGGGGGGCCATAACCTAACGAACTTCTTAAATCACTTGATCCCACATTTGCACAGTAAGATGACATTGATTTACAGGCCTTTTCTGAGAAGTAAGATTTTAAAAATACCCCGCCACTAAGGATAGATGGCTTCCTATGTAGAATAGATGCCAAATTACTTAATGTTAGAAGGGTGACTTTCACGCAGTACTAGTTTTATTTCTGACATAACACTGCGCACAGAGATATCTTTAATTTTACTTTCCCTTTTATATGTATAGGCCTAGAG
The DNA here is from genome assembly GCF_964261635.1 of Lissotriton helveticus. Taxonomy (NCBI): domain Eukaryota; kingdom Metazoa; phylum Chordata; class Amphibia; order Caudata; family Salamandridae; genus Lissotriton; species Lissotriton helveticus. Next base: position 384,082,595 of record NC_136062.1, read on the forward strand.
AATCTACTGTGCTTGGCTGAACTGGCACCACATGGATGCCACCATTATGACATGGAGGCACACGAAATGTATGCTCCTAATGACTAACATAAGGAATTAATCTTATTTATATATTTAACTGGAATAAAAAATGGTAAACTGATTTTACTGCGTTCTTTATTGGCCAATACTGATTCCTTCGAAATTAGAAACTGACGGCTTGTTTACTACAGGCTCATAAAATTTTATCTGTGCTCTATAACAATTAAACTCTGCAAACTCTGTTCGCCTGTTTGTCTCTCCCTTGTATTACTCTGTCTGTATCATCCACTCTGCACAAATTGCCTATGAAGGTCTCTCTCCTATTGTCCTCTTTGCATATGTATGTGAAACGCTCTGATATCTGTTAAGGATCTTGTGCGCGCTATACAAACCTCTGAAAATAAATAAATAAATATAAGAGGTGAGGTCTTTAGTCACATCCTGTAATTACCCCCTGCGCTAAGATTTGCACCAGTTGTTAAATTCCAGAAGGTCAGAATTTAACAGAGAATAAGGCCCAGTATGTATTGTGACATGCAGAGTTTGATATGGAAAACACTGAAGGCCACATGCTATTCTCTACAAAGTCAGAATACGTGCAGTTTTATTGTGTTGGATTGAATTAGCGGCAAACAATGTCAACGTTCCTTCTGGAGCACTCATGATCATGCCATTGGACACTCAAACACTTCTATAAACATACTTTTGTTGTCACGTAATTGCTTTTAGGTTGACTTACCCTCCATTCAAAATTTTTCCTGTTAACCTCCAAGATGTTTTGCTCTTGATGCTGGCACTACCGAACTCCATGGTTGTAAAATTGCAACTTTTTGTTGTATTTCTTCCTGCACCTGCATTTTATTTACTTAATGTAATTTATGTAAAGGGTTCTGTCACCCTTGTATCTTATCTGTATTATAGAAATCGGCTAAATAAATAAACCAGACACTACCTTTAAAATCTTAAAGTTGTTATACACCAAATGTTGTTAAGCTGGAGCACAGAAAGATTCTGAGGCTTTTGGACAAACAGTGTCAGAATTCAGAGAATTACAGGTGCCTCAATTTGTTTCTGTCTCAACATTGTGGAAAAGTAAATTTTGCCATGTTCTGTGTCCCTACGTGTCATCCATCATAAGTTATCTGTGCATGATTAATATGCATATGTATTCCCTATGTTCGATTAAAGACGCAATTACAGTTGTGTCCACCTCTAGTATGTCAGTTTCCAGTTCTCGTGAATACTACGAATATCAGGCCTATGTAAAGTTACGTTGCCACGTTTCTCAGTGTGCACGTTATTCCATTGTAAAGTCCTCGTTTCTAGGCCTCAGAAGGGCCTGGATACCAGATTCAGCTCCTGTCTCCTGTCTCCTGAAGCCTCGCTGAGGAGCGATACAGCCCCCACCTGTATCCTCGACCCTTCACTTACTTCCTGCCTCGCAGTGCCCGGCTCAGCCTGGCTCTGCCTCTGAGTCTGCCAAGAGTATGTTATGATTCCAGTTATCAGTTCAGTCCTCCTTCTCTGCATTCCTAAAGCTACTGATTGGCATCAATAGTTTCCGTCATTGTCTAGCCTTTACGTCTCCATGTAAGAGAAATACTGCATTTAATGGTCATTTAATATTCTTCATCACGCACTACATATAGAATAATGCATGCTCCAGTCTTAGAGTCCGTTAGCCTCTCCCCTCCTGACTCTTAGTTCATATCAACATGTTCCCTAAACATCAGATACTAGATACTGCTTAGGTACATGTCGTCCTGACTCTCCAGACTTCAGTCTCTGCTCCTAGCACAGAGTTCGAAGCCCCCAGCTTCTCCTAGTAATACGTCATTGCCAGTTTGCGCGCACCATCAGGTTAGAGGTCCCGGCTCCTCAGGTAGCCCCCTCCATGGTTTCCGCCCCATTCATGACATATTCTGTTACGTTTGCATCACATGTCTATGTATACGCCTCTGTTACACCCACTTCCACCCTTATCTTTCGCGACTGCTATTGACCACACCCACTGCTCCGCCTATCGTATGTATTGTAATGCAACTGTTTTAGTATATATGATCGTGTATTGTTATTAAATGCTAGCGCGCTCATCCCAGATCCAGCCCCAGCAGCTGCTGGGCCCTGCCATCCTATTCCTATGCAGGTTGTCCTGTTCCTGTCCTTATGCTGTATTAAACCTGCAAAACTCCTACTACCTCGAATCTTGACTCTTATTTATTGAGCTATCTGTTATTCATTTATTCATTCAAAAATAGATCCGGTATTATTTATTTATATACCACATAATGGCGCCCGAATAGGGACTTGCCCTTTCCCCACGCGTCGGTGAAGCCACGCCGACCCCCTAACCCTCTGCAGCCGTGACGGAACCATACCGTGCACGTGCAGATATTTCTGCTTCAAGTATCCCTCAGGCCCACGGAGGAGACGGAGGAGGCGGTCCAGCATCCAGACGAGACGGTGGAGGAACGCGACGAGTCCCGACCAGAGCCCAAGCCGAGAGTCCAAGGTCCGAGGTATCCGGAGGCCCACCCGTAACAGAAGTCCGAAGTTCGTCCGTCCGGCGTCGAAGCAGTCCAGTCCAGTCCGAGGCCTTCCGTTCTTGCTGCCCGGTGAGTACCGTTACTGGGGTAGTATCTAGACAGGGTCAATTTAATTGACTCTGGTCCGTGGGTTGGTGGTACACAGTCCCACAAACGAAGTGTCCACTTCGGTGGATGCGGGTCCTGACGTGTCTCTGTATGAGACCGGTAAGTTTCGTACTGTTTCAGCAGTGCATCTAGTTTCTGTTCCAGTCAGTTCTGTTCCCGAGAAAATTCATGTATTCTGTGTTCCGTATTCCAGGTAGTATTCTGTCCGAACTGTTATTTTAAATGTTCTTCATGTATTTTAATGTCGTGGTATGAATGGGGAATAAGTATCGTGTTCATTGTGTATTGTATTGTGTCTAGATTACAGTCCAGTCATGCCCTTGTTTTCTAAGTTACGTCAGTTAAAAACTAGAAAGGGTCTGCTGGAAGCAGCAGTTCCAGTTCCGCCTAGGGACAGTCCAGGTCATTTTATGTATCAGAAGCATGGCATAAGTGCCATATTATATCTAGATTTATGGGTAGAGTATACCAAACAGTTAGAAGAAAAGTATAGATGGCCCGTATCGGGTACATGGGATGCCGAGTGCATCATGCGAGTAGAAGAAGCATTATGGAAAAAGAAAGCCAGACAGTCACAGAAAGATGCCATCGAGTTATGGCGCAAAGAAGCTCATAAAAGAACCGAAAAAGAAATCAGAAAGTCAGAATTAAGTAGAGAATCCTTGGAACGAGCCCAAGAAAGGGAATTAATCGAGATTGGTGAACGAGTTAAAACCGAACAGTCAGACAGACAGAGGCATGCTCTTATTAAGGGTATGTATCCTCTTCTTGCCGAGGGCCTGCCAAAAGCGACCCCAGAGGCATCCAGTAATTTCCCGCCACCATTAGTTCCGACCAAGCTACGTCACAAACCGACCGCAGCTGATATTTTTATTTCGTCCTATTTGGACGACACAGTCCCAGAATATGCAAATCCTGTTCGCGCTCCGCCAGTCCCTGTAAATCAGGCACTTCCCGCTCCTCCAGACACCGGAGTACCTGTTACGGTACCCCCGGTCCAGCCCGCCATACAAGTCCAGCCTGCATTTCCATTTCCCACTCTGCCAGGACGAAGAGGATCAGTCGATGATTCTAGTTTAGGGGCCGCAGGAGGAGGTCCTCCTCAGACCCCGCCGCCACATAAGCGTTTAACGTCAGCCGAATTACATGCACAAGCGTCACAGCGTACGCCCAGGTATCAGTCTGTTGCAGAAATAAGAAAAGCCCTTAACGAATGTGGCTATGATCCAGTCCCAGGCGAGGATAGTATGGTTTTATATTCATTACGCGTAAGAAAGGTGACCGAGTATCTAGTCACCCTACCAGATATGAAAGAAGATCTAGACAGAATATATCGTTTCATCCGTACAGGGAATGATCCAGAAAGTATTGGTGATGTCATGTGCCAAAGAAAAGCTGAAGTCCAGCTCATGATACTAAAGTTTTTGATTAATTGTTTAATAAGAGAACAAGATTACCCGTCCAAAGATCAAGCCGAAATGAGAACCCTGACAAAGTGGAGTGATAATATAGCCGAGGGTAAGCACAGGACCATCAGTGCTATGGAAAGTATGTACAAGAAAATCCGTAAAGAAATAATAAGGCTACACGAACAACGTAAAGCAGCACAAGTAAGCGAGAAAGAAAGTAACTCTGATACGGAAGAGGTAGAGGACGAGAATCCCGACAGAATAGCGTATGTAGGAAAATCTAGATTTCCAGATCGCCATTTACACAAGTCAACTTTCCATCATCCAGCACCAGAAAAAGGTTCTCTAGAACAAGTATTCCAAGCTACCGATCACATTCTGAAATCACGAATCGGTTATAGCGAGTTAAGTACCATGCATGAACAAGAACTAGTCCGATCAGCAGTCCGATGGACTACTGATTCTACCACTTTTCCAGACGAAATAGTGGCACAAATGTTTCTGAAAATGCCCCCAGCCGAGCAACGACTGGCGGGTATGTATATGATTCAGCACCTCATTACATTGTATGAGGGTCAGCACTCTGATCCAGGCCCGTTACATGATATCCTGAACGAGTTACTCCAGTATAGATGGAAAGGTTTAGGTACCGATTTAATTAGTGTCATTCTAGAACAGCGTCACAAATATAGAACGTTTTTGAACCCGCATTTTGTTCATGCCTCACCCCCAGAAAGTAAACCATTTTACATGGACAGACAGAATCCGTTACGAGAAGTCCACCCAGTTAGAGGAACGGGTGGCGAACTAGAACGAGTGTTTGTTTACACTCCGATTACAAAGATGGAACTCCTAGAGATGAAAAAATTAATCCCCTGTCATGATAAAGATCCAGCAGGGTTCCATCGAGAATTAAAAGACATGCTCCGTATGGGAGAATACACGTATCCAGATATAATTAAAATGTTAAAGGTTCTGTTGCCCGCAGGGGTGTATGAAAAGCTCAAGGAAAAAGAATGGGAGGTGGGAGAGAAAAAGATCGATTGGGCAGTTCTAGAAGCTGAAGATAAGGCACGAGTACCAGGTACCGGTCTTGGAGCAAAATGTAAAGAATTACCTGAATTATTGATTCAAGTTTTACCCAGATTGTTGACAACTAGAAAAGAAGACTGGGATGCAATCTCAGCCTGTAAACAGAAACAAGACGAAGACATTAGTGATTTTTATTCTAGATTTGAGAAATGTTTTAGCATCAACAGTGGCCTCAAGACAAGCAGTGAGTCATACCCTCATCTTTTTGTTACTAAATTAGTCGAGAATTCAAGTCCACAAATTAAAAATCGAGTTTTGAAAGTCGAAAGTACCTGGCAAGCTAATACCCCGTCCCAGATGTTACAGATGCTCCAATACCACCAGAATAGAATCAGGGAAGAACAAGAACACGAGAGAAAGCGTATGAAAGACACGAAAATGAAAGTACTAGTTGCACAATCCGTTCCTCAAGACAGTCAGAAGAGGGGTCCGAATCAAGCCAGTCATCCTGCAGCTCCCGTTAAAGGGAACTGCAATTATTGTAAACAACCAGGTCATTTTATAAACGAGTGTGCAGTTCTGAAACACAACATAGCTACCGGTAAGACTAAAGAAAGACCACGTCCGCCTAGACAAGAACAAGTTTCACAGATTCCTCAGCCACAGAATGCACCACAGACAGTTACAGCACCGCAGCCCATCGCTGCAACACAGCACGTTACACAGCAGATGTACCAGTATGCACAGTCCGAGTATCCAGAGTATCAGCCATATTCATGAAACAGCCTAGAGAGGGAGGTAGGCTTGCCTCTCATCGAGATACCTGTAGATCAAGAAGGTCCCTATGTTCACAGTCAAGTATTAGGGAAAGACAGAAAGTTTTTGATTGATACAGGGGCAAGTAGGACCACAATTAGCCACGCCGAAGTTCCAGGGGCTCCGCTCTCAGGCTCAAGAAATGTTTCCCTTGGATTTTCAGGAAAACCTATCGTAAACGAGATATCAAAGCCAGTTACTCTAGAAGTAGGTCCATTGTCCCGCACTACTGATCTGTTACTTACTAAGTCATGTCCAGAAAATCTATTAGGTATTAAAACACTGAAAGAATTAGGTGCAGTTATATGCTGTTCCCCAGAGGGAATACGATTGTTCCTACGTGACTTCAAGGGTCACTATGTATTACGAGATTTTGATCCCAGATTGTCCAATGTTCCGCAGCATCTATGGGCGCAAGGTCCGACTGATGTCGGCTTTATGCAAATCACACCCCATCGTGTGACTCTCAAGCCAGGTGTAGTCCTGCCACGAATCAGACAGTACAGATTGCCACCAGAGGCTGTAGCAGCCTTATCCAAAATTATTGACGAGTTCATGGCTCAAGGAGTGGTTGTAGAAACTGACTCCAATGTATGCAATTCTCCGATCATTCCAGTCATGAAACGTACTGATCCAAATGCACCCCCAGTATATCGATTAGTGATTGACCTACGAGAGCTTAATAAATGTATTATTCCTCAGTACCCAGTTGTCCCAGACATCTCTTCCCTATTGACAGCCATCGATTCCGAAGCCACGTTCTTTACTGTAATTGACCTCAAGAACGCGTTTTTCAGTGTTCCCATTCATCCAGACAGCCAGTTTCTTTTCGGATTTTGTTTAAATGGAAGGAGCTATATGTTCACACGAGCTCCTCAAGGTTTCACAGAAAGTCCTAGTATTTACAGTCAAGCATTTAAGAGACAACTAGACAACATTCACATGCCAACTGACACTGCCCTGCTCCAATATGTCGATGATCTACTGATCACAGCCCGTTCTGAACGTGCTTGCGAGCGAGCATCCCTTACAGTCTTGTATTTCCTAGCCGAGATGGGACACAAGGTGTCCCCTTCGAAGCTTCAATTCTGTGTCCAGCAAGTGGTCTACTTAGGACACTTACTGTCCAAGTGGGGTAGGCAGTTGACACCTGACCGTATTCAATTAATAGCGAGTCTTCCTCAGCCCAAGACCCAGAAGGAGGTATGTGCTTTTATCGGCCTCACTTCTTATTGCAGACAATGGATTCCTCAGTATGCATTTCTAGCCAAGCCACTGATACAGTTAACGACACAGGAGGCAGCCGTATCGACTGTCCTCCCTTGGACATCTGAACATACACTCAGTTTCAATGAGTTAAAGAAAGCCCTATGTCAAGCTCCAGTTCTAGCTACACCGAACTACAGTAAGCCTTTTACACTTTTCGTCACAGAACGTGAAGGTACAGCATTATCTGTTCTCACACAAGATCAAGCAGGACAGTACAAGCCTTGTGCTTATTTTTCGAGCACATTAGATCCTGTAGCCCAGGCTCTGCCTGCGTGCCTCAAGTCAGTTGCAGCCACAGCACTAGCTATCAGACAAAGTGATTCCATAGTATTAGGACACTCCCTGACAGTACAGGTTCCACACTCCGTGAAAGTTCTTTTAAACCGAACACAAACTCAGCACTTGACAATTGCACGTTTGACAGGTTATGAATTGACACTGTTTCAGCCACACATAGAAATCAGACGCTGCAACATCCTGAACCCTGCTACACTGTTACCATCAGTTACTTCGAATTCTGCCACACACGACTGTGTGGAAATAGTTAACATTACGACAAAGCCAAGACAAGATCTGACAGATATTCCGTTACCAGATCCCGACCTGACACTTTATGTGGATGGTTCATGTATGAGAACAAGTACAGGAGAACTAGTCGCCGCATATGCAGTGACTACTGATACTGAAGTTATTGAGACACACCGTATTGACACCCTGTCCGCTCAAGCAGCAGAGCTAGTTGCTCTGACTCAAGCCTGCATACACGCCAAGAACCTGAAAGTTAATGTTTACACAGATTCGCGCTACGCATTTGGAGTTGTACACGACTTCGGAGTGCTCTGGCAAGAGAGAGGTTTCATGACTTCTCATGGAACCAAGATTCAGCATGGTCTCCTTATTCAAGCTCTGTTAGATGCCATACATTTACCGACATCCATTGCTATCATGAAATGCAAAGCACACACGAAAGTTACTGACATTATTTCCCAGGGTAATGATCTAGCAGATCGCACCGCCAAGCTTACAGCACAGACTCCAGATATTCCAGCTAACATGACACACACTCCAGATCCAACTACATGTATGACAGTTAAAGACCCTACTCAAGATGTCATAGATATCCAGTTACATGCTACTCCCGAAGAAATCAAGAAATGGTCCGAACAAGGAGGGGTACAGACGGATCAGGGATGGGTGACGAAGGGAAAAGCCACTTGGTTTCTCCCCGACTCTATGGTTCAAGTCATTATTAATACCGCACATAGTCCAGCACATTTAGGAGAAAAAGCTATGATAGACAGTATCCAGAACATTTGGTTCAACAAGCATTTACGAGCTGCCGCCAAGCAGAAAGTCCGTACCTGTATGATATGTTGCCAGTTTAATCCAGGTAAAAGTGTCCCGGTGGAACGAGGGGGATTCCAACCTCCTGACCACCCTTTTGAAGTCCTCCAGATGGATTATATTCAGATGGAGCGATGTCGAGGTTTCAAGTATGTCCTTGTAGTTGTATGCGCTTTGTCCAGGTGGACAGAAGCATATCCAGTTCCAGATTACACAGCCGCGACCACTGCCAAGCAGTTGGTTCGTGAGTTCTTCCCCCGTTATGGACTCCCTAGGGTCGTATATTCTGATAACGGCCAGCCATTCTCCTCAGAGTTAATGAAACATGTTTCCCTTTTGTTAGGGTACCAGTGGAAGTTCCATTGTGTACGCCATCCTGAAGCAGCCGGTCTCGTAGAGAGACATAACCAGACATTGAAAATCCGTATCGCAAAAGTTTGTCAAGAGAAAGGTGTAGACTGGCTAGTAGCTCTGCCAGTTGCTCTGTTCTACATGCGCATGGTCGCACATTCCAGATCAGGTCTGTCCCCGTATGAGGTCGTATTCGGCCGCCCCCCTAACATGTGGGGTACACCCAGACCCCGAAGTATTACCGATGTTTCAAGTAATATGTTGACAGATTACCTAGCTTCCTTGATGTCTGCCCTCAATTCTTGTCGTTCACAGGTTGCCGCCGCATTTCCAGACAATACCGAGGTGGCACCGCATGAAATCGTTCCAGGATCCATGGTCCTGGTGCGAAATTTTGACCGCTCAAGTCCGCTAGAGCCTCGCTGGAAGGAGCCCCGACAGGTCCTCCTCGCCACCCGTACAGCCGTGAAGTTGGAGGGACGCAAAGGCTGGGTGCACCTTTCACATATAAAGAAGTTTTATGGACTGAAACCAGTCTCAAAGAACATTGCCCAGGATTCAAAGGATTACCAAAGTACTATTCTCAAGGACTGTCCCGCAAAGAACAATGATACTGCACCCTCCCCGTTAGAGAAAACACCGCAACAGGAGTATAAGTTGAAACTCCGGTCTAGTAAAATAAGTCAGCCAGTTTGATTGTCTAAGTCCTCCCCTAGGTGAAACGGTTAGACTGTTTCTGACATGTATAAAATAGACCCCCATAGTGAGAGAGTTAGTCAAAACTCAATCCGATGTATCGTTTTTCTATGTTTCATATTATTTCTCAGCATTATGATTTCCTGCACCAGTTATGCATTTTATCTGTATTTTTCAGTTTCTCATGTAAATAAGTCTGCTAATGCTACAGTAGAACACACGTTTAGTGATCTGCCTCCTCATGAACTCTCTTACCGCCTCGCTATGCGAAATAATTCTTTCATCCGCATGTTACATTATTCACACCAGACCAGCAATGCCACAGATTGTTGGGTGTGTGGTCGACTCCCCCCTTTCCAGACACCGAAGGGAGTTCTGCCACTCTTTCCTTATCCATTTTCACATAATGGTTCGTGTGGAGCATGGTCCACGTTAACGTCATCCTCAACAGATATGTCTTTTCTTAACAGTACATGTTTTCCAGACAAGCAAGGTCTTCCCCACAGAACAGGGTTAGATCTAGAAAATGAAGTGTACAATTTAGGTAATTATTCTTCGAATTTCATGGTCCTGAATGTTCAGTCTGATACTACTCCAGACTTACCTGCTATTTCAGTACTACCAGTCAAAGGCGAATTATGTGTTAGAAATAATGGTTCCGTACATGTAGGACATAGTGATTGTACTACTATTGTCAAGTATAGTGACAGTGGGAAATCTATTTTCAAAGCTTCACGTCATTCTTATTTTATTTGTGGTCAGACCGCATATGTTCGTCTGCCCCTCGATTGGGAGGGAACCTGTTACATTGCCTTCCTACTGCCACCAGTTTTCCTAGCCCCATCTGATTATCATAGAAATACACATCTAGTACACATTAGACATAGAAGGGAGTCCCCCATTGTCGATTATACTGAAACTGCCCTAGAACAGTATACAGATTTCAATAGAGGTTTCTTCTTCTTTATAGGACCTATCCAGAATAGTAAGCTAATCCGTAGGTTAACCAGAACCCTTGAAGTAGTAGTCAATGAGACTGCCTCTGCTCTAGGTAACTTAACCGAAGAGCAATCTGCTATGAGATTTGTCGTTTTACAGAATCGTCTCGTCCTTGACGTCATACTGGCCGATAGGGGCGGGGCCTGTAGAGTCATCGGATCTAGTTGCTGCATTTTCATTCCAAATAACGCGCCGTCTGTTTATTCAGCTATAACCAGACTCCATAAAATTGCCCATCTGTTACACCAAGATCCAGGCACCTGGACATGGTCCGGTTGGTTCTGGAATATAATTTCCGCCTGGGGATGGAAAGTCTTGTCTTTTCTAGGTATTGCAGTAGCGATCATATTCAGCTGCTGCCTCTGTATACAATGTGGCCCTGCGATTTGCGGCATTTGTGCTACATCATGTATTCCTAGTCCCAAGCCTCGTTCTAGATCCCGTTCCAGGATAATTCGAGACGAGCAAATGATACTGTATGAAATGATAGATGGTATCATGAATATTGATGTTTCCTGATGGAAACGTAGTGACAAGGAGGGAATGTGGAAAAGTAAATTTTGCCATGTTCTGTGTCCCTACGTGTCATCCATCATAAGTTATCTGTGCATGATTAATATGCATATGTATTCCCTATGTTCGATTAAAGACGCAATTACAGTTGTGTCCACCTCTAGTATGTCAGTTTCCAGTTCTCGTGAATACTACGAATATCAGGCCTATGTAAAGTTACGTTGCACGTTATTCCATTGTAAAGTCCTCGTTTCTAGGCCTCAGAAGGGCCTGGATACCAGATTCAGCTCCTGTCTCCTGTCTCCTGAAGCCTCGCTGAGGAGCGATACAGCCCCCACCTGTATCCTCGACCCTTCACTTACTTCCTGCCTCGCAGTGCCCGGCTCAGCCTGGCTCTGCCTCTGAGTCTGCCAAGAGTATGTTATGATTCCAGTTATCAGTTCAGTCCTCCTTCTCTGCATTCCTAAAGCTACTGAATCGCATCAATAGTTTCCGTCATTGTCTAGCCTTTACGTCTCCATGTAAGAGAAATACTGCATTTAATGGTCATTTAATATTCTTCATCACGCACTACATATAGAATAATGCATGCTCCAGTCTTAGAGTCCGTTAGCCTCTCCCCTCCTGACTCTTAGTTCATATCAACATGTTCCCTAAACATCAGATACTAGATACTGCTTAGGTACATGTCGCCCTGACTCTCCAGACTTCAGTCTCTGCTCCTAGCACAGAGTTCGAAGCCCCCAGCTTCTCCTAGTAATACGTCATTGCCAGTTTGCGCGCACCATCAGGTTAGAGGTCCCGGCTCCTCAGGTAGCCCCCTCCATGGTTTCCGCCCCATTCATGACATATTCTGTTACGTTTGCATCACATGTCTATGTATACGCCTCTGTTACACCCACTTCCACCCTTATCTTTCGCGACTGCTATTGACCACACCCACTGCTCCGCCTATCGTATGTATTGTAATGCAACTGTTTTAGTATATATGATCGTGTATTGTTATTAAATGCTAGCGCGCTCATCCCAGATCCAGCCCCAGCAGCTGCTGGGCCCTGCCATCCTATTCCTATGCAGGTTGTCCTGTTCCTGTCCTTATGCTGTATTAAACCTGCAAAACTCCTACTACCTCGAATCTTGACTCTTATTTATTGAGCTATCTGTTATTCATTTATTCATTCAAAAATAGATCCGGTATTATTTATTTATATACCACAACATGCAGAATGGACTGATGGATACAACGGATATTTCAAGGGAGATACTATAATGTCAAGTAATTTTGTCAACAGCAACAATTAGATATGAGAATATTCAGTAGTCTTAAAATCAAAGGACGGGACTGAAATATAGCTCTCCTTTTATCATGTGTTCATTTAGTTCTGAACCATGTGTTGTTTTGTGTTTGTATCCACTTTTGTATTGCCTGCATCAATTTTCAGATGAATGCCCAAGAGAGACACAGCCAACTTCCATTGGCTATGTTGGGAGCATGTTGTCTTCTCTTCTTATTCACGGTGCACTGAAGAATATTTGCAGTAGTCTTAATGCCCAGAACAATTTGTTTGGTTTCTTTTTGTACCCCAGTCCTATCTAATAGAAGATGGTTTAATGAACTTACAAACAGGAAAGACAAGTACCACGGATATCTTACCTGAATGTGCAGGTTACATTTAGGCTCTGCACAGAGACTCCTAATCAAATGTTGATTGACTTTTCCTAATTATGCAGACTTGGGCCAACTCGGTTCATTCATTTTCTCTGGCTTCTGATTCCCACACGCCGTCATATGGAGCCACTCTGATGCAGGGCCATTTTTTGGCTAAAGCAAGACTCAACACAGTTCAGTTGCATTATTGATACACTTCTAAAGGTATGTCTCCCTCTTTTAATTTAAAGATGATCTCTTGTTCATAGTGTATCATCTATGTTTGTCAATCTTGAAACCGGAATCGTCTCTTAGGTAGGTACCCACCTATAATAGTGAAGTGGAAAACAATTCAATATCACGGAAAAAGCATAGTTCTGTAGGGCTTGTGTTTATTTTCTGTTACATGTAGCTTTCAGTTTCCATTTTAGTACATGAAGCCGTAGTCAGAACTTTTTGTCTCTTACATTGCGACTGCCTACCTTGCACAAACACATAGTTTGTATACCTGTGGGGGGATGTACAGGGGCATACAGTATTTATTGTAAAGATCTTTTTTATTGATCAGGTGTAATGCGGAACTAAAGCTTGTTAGGAGTGTGGCTGGGCAAAATAATTCTCAGCCTACTACAATGCTTCATAAATTATCAGTGTATCTTTGTCCCGGGGCAGTGGGCCTTGTGCAGGGCAGGGGAATTGATACATACTTAGTTCTCTTGTCAGTGTTACCCTTCTTTAAGTAGAGTGACCACAACCAATAGGCCAGTTTGGCCTGTGGTGAGTTTGAAATTGCTATCTTAAATATTTATCTGACAGTATTGCAAGTGGGGATAGAAGTCCACTTTATTCCAGAGACCCTCAGAAGGCAATGGGACCTCATCCACCAACAGCAGTGCACCAAGAGGTGCGTTTGCAGAGTGATGGAGAAAGGAGGCATGGCCTCAGACCACCTCTCAGCAATCACACTGTGTGGGGCATACTGGAGGTAACAGGTGGCCTTGCTGGCCCCTTAGGACCCTCACCAGCGAAGAGGCCTTCATCCCCCAAACAGCAGCGTGCCAGAAGGTGCATTTCCAGAGTGGTGGAGAAAGGCGGCTGGGCCTTCAGCAAGTTGCCACTTTTTCTCCCCTAAATTTTTTAGCAAGGGTGGGCCTCCTGGCCCCCCTTTTTTGGGCTGTTTTGGGATCAGGGGACCTTCATTTTTTTTTTAATTAAAAGTAGCGGGCCATGTTGCTCCCATTCCCTGGCCGATTTTGGCCCTAGTGACCCAATCCCCCATGGCTAGCCTTTTGTATTCTTCAAAAGGAGTGGGGCCATCAGCCCCCCTCCTGGGCCATTCTCATCCCTGGGGACCCCATCTCCTGGGGCTGTGCCACTTCGTTGGAGACCGCAGAGGGGCCTTAAGACCTGCGTGGACCCTGCCGGCTCCCGCCTCCGGCGGGGGCTGGCATTGCTTTTACATGCAAGGAACAGCTGACATGCAGCTCCCTGTGTGTAAAAGCAAAGTGTTCTCCATTTTGTACAAGCGAGAGCAAAATGCTCTCACTTGCTCAAAGTGAAGCACACTGTTTGCTATGGCATGGCGGGAGCAGTGCTCCCGCCATGCCATAGAACTGCAATGATCCAGAGGTGGGCACCCTGGCACATTGCTTGAGCCGGCCCTGAGGGGCGAAGGTCACCACGAACATCAATGGCTCGGAGGGGGGGGGAGGGGGGGCCCAAGGCCTGAGAGTCCGCAACGGACACCCTTCATTGGTATCATTTTGTGTCCTTTGGAGGTGGCAGTCCCAGGGGATGTGGGGGAGGCTACATTATTTTAATATAATATTTGTGCCCTGGGAGGGTGGCGGTCCCCAGGACATTGGGGAGCCACAAGGCTCCCCCACATATAGTTATATGACTGCTCTGGAGAGGGCGGACCTATGTGCCCCGCCTATAATTTAACAATGTCCCTCGGACCTTGCTCACCAGGGGGCCAAAATGAAGTCCGAGACTCCACGCTTTATGTTTTTTAAACATTTTTGGCAGGAGTCACGAATTTAATACAACTCTCACTGACATTTTTTTTAAAGAAAGTTTTTTTTGGGCCGGTGGGGTCTCTGTGGGACCTCCGTCCCCCCATGAGTCCTAGGGGGTCAGGTTGTTTCTATCCTGCCCTCTTTTCTTTATAAATAAAAAAAAAAACTTGTGACTTAGTTCATCTGAGTCACAAGATGGCTGCCAAAACGTCCTGGTTTGAAGTGTTGTTAGCCAATCAGATCTCGGGAACGAGATCTGGAGGGGTCATGGATCCACCGCGGCGTCAGTTCTATATCTGAGAAATCTTTAAATTTCACAGCAACTTCTGAATGATTTACACCATTTAACAAGAATTGGACGTTCTGGACCAAGAGCTACCTTTCTGCCAAATGTGGTGTAATTCCGTTCAGCAGTTCGGGCTGTAGCTGCGTCTAAAGTTTCCTAAAGAAATTAACATGGAGAAAAAGTGTTTTGTGACACCCCCTTTTTCTTGGCTTCGCTTGACGGATCACCCCGAAATATTCGGCACAGCAGCTGAATTGACTCACCAATAATTTAGAAAATTTTGTGAGAATTCGTCAAACGACGCCAAAGTTATTGACAAATGAAAAAACGCTCTTCCTATGGAAACTACATCCTAAATATAGATACATACTGGTGACCGCCAGTGGGTAATAGATATATATATATATATATCTATATATATATATATCTATATATATATATAATACAAGCTCCTCATCGGATTTCACAGCGTTTTAGCAGCAACACACACCGGCAAACGAGGGAGACGGACCACAGGAATCAGCAAAGGTGATTTATTGTTGCAACCACACAGAGAACAGTTACGCGTTTCAGGCTAACTCGCCCTTGTTCACTATATATATATTATGCTCAAGGTTTTTAGGTGTGGAATTAGTAAATCTATACTTACCTATTTTCAGTTGCCTTTTCGCTATTTTGGGCCTCGATATTTTGGTAGTATAATGTTTTTGTAGTCAGTATTCCAACATACAACCTACCAGGAATCCTCCTCCTTCTCTGTGCAAACTGGAGCAGTCTTTATCGTGGGTAAAGATAGAGCATTTGCCAGTGGCTTGTGAGTAAACCATGATATGACACAACAGGGAACTTTGAGGTAAATGCAATTCTTCTTTCAAGGCAGCCCTAAGTCTGACCTATCTCAGAGGCATGTGATAGCGCAGACAACTCCAATGGGACAGGGTTGTGCTAGTGGGTCTGTTTCAGGGTAGAAGAAAGAGGAGGCTAGGAAAACTCATAAATGTTGTATCTACCCAAGAAATACCATGCAGTTGTCTGTGCGTAATTGAAACAAACATAATTTGCACTGAGCTCTGCTGTCTCTTGGGTGGAATAGTTTATTAACTTGGCTCAGCTAGCTTCAAGTCTACACCCCCCCCCTTTTGTTAAATGGTTCTTCTAATCAACTCTCTCAAATACTAAAATCCTTCTCTCACACGCTCATGCATCTAGTATTCTACTTTGACCAAAACTGGCTGATGTCCATGTACATTTTACTCCATGATACTTTTGCAGAAACTCTTCCAAATTGACAGTGTGCTATAACATGCCACATGTAAATGAACACACACATGCATATTAAGGCAAAGTAGACTTTCTTCTGTCTTCTGGATAGTGGTTCTCATGGCCGCAGGATCTGTGTGTTTCCACAAGAGATGTGACATGATGTATGTATGTGTGTATTTATATGTTATTTATATAGGGTTAATCTAGCCAAAAGGCACTGGAGCACTGTACATGGTCAAAACAAGCATAACCTCAATGGGTACATAGAGCTGGAGCAGGTTTGAAGGTCGTTAATGTATAGTGATGCGTACATTGATGCTGTACAAGAACCAGTCTGATGGCTGTGCAGAAATTTACCGTAGATGGTGCGTTTGGCTGCTGTATAAGTGGGGTTGCTGGTAGTCATAGCTTTGTCAATGATACAGCTGGTTTTGAAGATGGTGCAGGACTAGCAAAGGGAGCCAATGGAGTTCCAACTGAATGAGGGTAATGTGATAATATTTTCTCACGCTCCAGGATGAAACGTGTTGCAGCATATAGGATTCCCATAAAGGGTGTCTGCATAGCATCTGGCAGGTAATGGTATCAACGCTGAGTAAGTAGTGGCTCCCATTAAGAGTGCTGTCATACAGACAGCCAGCTGCCTCTCATAGAGATCTTCATAATGAGCAGCATAAACTATCTCCATTTTCAACATTATATTAGTTTACATATGCAGTAATCTATATCATGCCCTTTTGTTTTGTGCTCATCTGGAAGCTTTTGGAGGAGCTGGGCACGGGCATAATGGGACAGCAAACCCATCAAACTGCAGATGCGCCAATTAGCTGACAGCGAAGCAACTTTTTTGCCTACGGCATCAATTCATTTACTCTCCTTATCCTGTGAAGGAGGGGTGTCACCAGTGCCCTGAGAGCTCACCAGCTTGCAAGAGGTGTACACCACCACGAGCCAGGGAGTAGGCTTCCTCGAATGTAGATCGGGTCAGTAGGGGGCACTTTGTACTTTTTATCCATCAGGGGAGTGATAACCCTGGCTCTGACTGGGTCCTGAAAGATGTCAGGAGCTGGGCGTAGCATGCTCTTGAGCATAGGCAAATATTGCTTGGAGCGGTGGGTGGTGGAGAGGGTATCAAAAAGGAAAACCTCATCTATGAGATTGACATGCATAGCGACCTTATGGTACAAGGCTGTCCTGGCTACCTGCTCATTGTAAGATGTGGAGTCATCAAGAAGGAATGGGCTGGCTGGGTACAAGTCAGGATCAGTGTCACCTAGAGGGTTTACATCTTATGAGTCCCAGGCATCACCGTGCGGGTTGTATCTTGAGAATTCCCCCATAATCACATGTTCCCCTGTATCTGAGTGCAGTGATCCCTGAGGTAGATATGAGAGGGGGAAAGCAAACACAAGGAGATGTTGGACGGAGCGCTGAAACTTTTCAGACACTCACCCCCAGTCACAGATCTGGGTTGAATCCATCATTGTTCTCCAGCTCAATTCGCCACCCCAGTTCAGACCCAGCCATATTGAAATCAATCTTGACCCTGCGCCTCATGATAACAGGCCAGACCAAACTGCCAAACCAGTTCTTCCCTGGACCGGAAACAAGCATCCTGGGACCGGTTTCGAGGTAACACCCCTCATCAGCCAGGCTAGCTTGAATCCAGTGGCAAAGATAGCAAGGGTCCCACGTCTGGGCATACCCAGCCAACTTAGGGTGACCAAAGCAAAGACAAGGAGATGATGGACGGAGTGCTGAAACTTTGCAGACATTCACCCCCAGTAACAGATCTGGGTTGAATCCATCATCGTTCCTTAGCTCACTTCGACACTCCAGTTTAGACCCAGCCATATGCAAATCAGTCTTGAACCTGTGCCTCCTAGGATCAGTTTGCAGTTAGACAGATTATCTACTAGAAAGAGCATTACTGAAAATAAGAAACTCTTTCCTCTGATAGATACTTCTGATGGAGCAAGAATTTGCGTATAAGCAACTTGCTTGATGAATCCTCTCCTTTAATAATAATAAAGTATTACTAATTGTTTGTCATACTAATTTACATAAATTTCGTGCACAAAGTAGAAGTAGGGGTAGCTTGCCTATGTGTTTTACTAACAAGTAACCCAAGTGCAACTCAAAATGGCTGATAAACGTGGGGAAATATACTGCGCATGCATCAATGGCTTGATGTCATAACGCTTGAAGGGAAAGCTTTGCTGCTGCGCACTAATGTCCAAAATGGCCGCTTCAGAACTCACATCTGCTTTGCTCAAAACTAAACTGCGTTTATATTAAGTGCTAATGCATAAAGAATTATTTTGAGTAAATGGGATAAGAGTAGACATAAGTGGTATACAGTGAAACCGTTTTATTTGAGTCTAACATCTTATCTTTTTGACTTCTCTATTTCGTAGTTCGTAATTGGGCCTAAACTGAGAGACGAGGCTCAAACTCACGTGGGTAACGTGCGCAGACTCAGTAAACAACAGTCCCGGCGTCATGATCTCAAGCTTTGGAACATGGTCAAGGTTGATCTTTTCTCATAAAGAGAGCTGACTGAACATCCTGAAGACTCAATGAACAAATGTACAAATGAAATACAATGTTTATTTTCAATGAAGAAATGGGTGGGAATAAAGCTTGGGAAAACAAATTAAATGGGCGGGAATATAAGACAATACTCTTTAGAAAAGTAATACATTTAGTATGGTGTGATGATCATCTCCCTAGGCATGTCCAATCAGAAAACACAATTTACACCAGTTTGAAACATTTAGGGGTGGAACATGCCACCAGTAGGTATAATTGGGAAAGTTAGCAAAATAGAATATGCTTAATCGCTGTCAGAACGCTGAGAGATAGACATGCTGTCCGATTGCTGATTGACTACCCCAAGCACACTTAGTAAATTTTAAATAAAATTTAGGAACGAGAGTACGGAAGAGGATCGAGGAGGTGAGGGACTAGGAACGAGGTGCTGTAGAATTGTCGAGGAGAGAACTAGTATCTGAGAGGGGTTTGATTCTGGCGTTGAATCCAGAAGAGGTACCGTCCTGTCTAAACCGGTCCTGAACCGATACCTGGTAATTCGTGGGGTCCAAACTCTTGGCCAGAGGGGTCTGCTCTCATACCATCCTAGGTAAATATAAATGTATTGTGTCAATGTGCCTTATCTGTCCTCTCTTCTTGATGTACTCGTCATTAAAGTTTATTAGATTAAGTAAAGCAATTGAAATTCTACCTTTCCAGAATGATGGAGTTAACACTGTAATTTGTATTTGATTCACTAAAATATTTTCCCATAACATTTTAAAACTAGAACTGAGTCTGTGGTTATTCATTGAATAAATAAATAAATGTTTTAAAGCCATTAATTACCACCTCTAATTCAATTAAATATGATCCATGAGTAAGGAAGGGATTAGTAATTAAATAGGTTAAAATATCTTTAGGCTAACGAACATATAGAAAAGCCCTAAATTGATTTCCAGCGGAGTTATCATCAATAGGATACCGTAAGTGAGTGTGGTTAATGGGCTCGAGTGTGTGTGACTTAGTGATAATTGTCCGCATGTCAGTGTCCCGCTGGATGATTTTGATGGTAGCAGAGGATGGTTTTTATTGATTAGTTTGGTGATTATTGGTTATAGATTTAAATATTAACAATTTTGTTTGTGTACTGTTTAATGCTGTCTGGAAAGTCCCAGGAAATGTATAGCGGGTGATGAATGTAAATCACACTGCAGTGAGGTTACATGTTGATTTTTAGAAATTAGTTAAGAAACAGTGAGAGTAATTGATAGTGAAGAGTTCACTGTTGAAATGTTCGTGTTATATCACCTAGAAAGGGTAACACTGGTTGAGTAGCAGGTACTTCTGAGCTTGTGTGAAGAGTAAACAGAAGAGATTTGCTCGTAGTGTTTGTAGAGTACGGAGAAGGTTTTACTTGCAGTAAAAGAAACTAGATATTAGATTTGTAAAATCAACAGAGTAGCGAATGTATCTATGTTGTCATATAATATAAAACACTTTGTAAAAGGTGAAAGAAAGTAAGTTTCGTATTACCTTGTGAAGGAAGGATCAGTTACCGGAGTGGCGCTGACATCACAAAGTACCGGCCTGGGATTGGACAGCAGGTGTGAGTGAGATAACAGAGAATTGTAAAGGAGGGGTTGGTTGCTGCGCTGACCTCATCAGGTGCCGCGATGGGATGGATCAAGAAAGCAGGCGTGTGAGTTACGAAGGATTTTGTAAAGGAGGGGTCTGTAGTGAGGAGTGAATACTGACGTGTGGCTAAAAGCTGCGCTTGCAATGGTCAGAGAGGTTTGTTAACTTAAATCTGATTGGACTAAAAGAATAAAAGCGCTAACATGATTGGAAGAAGAGGTATAAACAAGGGTACAAATAAATTAGAAGAAAAAGTAAATGTATGTGGAGACTTGATCCAGCTTTAATAGGGAATCGTCCGGATAGAAGAGATTTAGGTTTTGCAAGACAAAAATTTATTAGGAAAAGTTCTTATAATATGTACAGTGAAATAGGAAAAATGTCCTTTACGCAGAAAATAAAGGATTATTTCAAAAAAGATAAACCTATTAAAACTAGAGCAGGAATTCTTATCCCACCACCCCAGACACCAGCTTCATTCATGATGATGGAAAAAGTATATCATACTTGTGCATGGTTAGAAAATTGGATTGAATACACAAAAGGTAATGGAATATTGGCTTTTACAGAACATGGTAAATTCGATGGCAGAATACTTTATAATTTGAGAAATAGAATGAATGAACTAGAACCGAGACCTAGATTAACCCAGTATGTAGCACTAGAGGAATGGGAGATGGAGGCATTTGACCGAGACAGAACTAGGAGTACTAGGAGTTTTGTATCCCAAAACATTACATGTGAAACAAGAAGATCAGATGAAACAGTGGAGACAAGTAATGGTTGCACAAGGATTGTATCCTGAATTAATGTCAGATGAACAATTGGGAACCAAGTGTGCAAGGAAAACTACACATATGACAGGTTGTGGTGAATCTGAGGATGAGTTTATGGAAGATATTTTAACAAAGAAAGCTACGCCATGAGAGTGGTAGGATCTGCCTTTGAATGGATTAAATCTTTTCTTGAAAACAGGAGTTTTCAAATGCATTGTCCTCCATTCAAATCCTCCCCCAGGAAGCTGAGACATGGGGTTCCACAGGGCTCCAGTTTGAGCCCTACCTTGTTCAATCTCTATATGAAACCCCTGGCCCACATTATGCAATCTTTCGGAGTGGATATTGTCACGTATGCTGACGATACCCAACTCATGATTAAACTCACGCACAATCAGGAAGATGCCACCAATTTCTCCAACTGCCTTCTGTCAGTAGCAGGTTGGATGAATAACAACTGCCTACGCCTTAATGGCGACAAGACAGAGCTTTTAGTCATCGGTAAATCCTTTTGTGACTGGTCACCTGAGTGGTGGCCAACTGAACTGGGCGCAATTCCTTCTCCATCGGAATCAGTCAGGAACCTCGGAGTTATGCTTGATGCTGATCTCTCTTTTAAACACCAGGTCAGCAAAGTCACGGGTAGATGCTACAGCATACTCAAAACTCTTCGCAAAATCCTCGACCTTCTTCCCATCAACGCTAGGAGAAGCCTCATCCACGCATTAGTCACACCTCATCTTGACTACGGTAATGCCCTGCTTTTAGGTTTAAGTAAGAAAGGCTTACACCAACTTCAGTGTGTACAAAACGCTGCGGCACGCCTGGTTCTCAATCTGTCCCGCAGAGCATCTGGGAAGTTGGCTCTGTCAAGACTTCACTGGCTCCCCATAAGGGAGCGTATTAAGTTCAAAGCGCTTTGCCCACCACATTGCCCAAGGAAAGGGCCCAAGATACCTGCAAAAGCTCCTTACCGTCCATCGCCCCATCCGAAACCTGAGATCGGCCGGAGCAATGCTGTTTACACTCCCTCGCATTCGCAAGGCTAGGTTGGGAGGCCGTTCCTTTAGGTTTTTGGCAAGTAAACACTGGAACGAACTGCCCATAGATCTTCGTATGGAGCCCTCAGAAACAAGATTCCGTTCAAAACTGAAAACCCATCTTTTCCCTGCCAATTACAATTAGTGTTTCTAGCTTAATTTTCCCCCTCCCTCCGGTCTTCTGCCTTCTAGGGTCTTACAGCAATTTATAGCGCGGGGACACACTGTTTTAGTGTAACCAGGCGCTCTAGAAATGGCTATATTATTATTATTATTATTTCATATCAGGAAAGACCCAATGGAGGTATACCAAGTGCACCAGCTTTAGAGATTCCTTTGGTTCCGCAAGTATTGCACGATTCATTAAATGATGAATATTACAGGAAAAGGAAAGGGAAGCTATTAAAAAGAAAACAAAAAATTAATACAGAAAAAACCGAATTGAGTGTAAATACAGAGGCATTAACTATACCAGTGACTATAGGTCCATTTGTCCCATTATAATGGGATAAAATAGCTTGTCCTGATCCACCAGTTATGACCACTTTTGTAAAAGAGCCAAGAAAAGAAAATATAATAATTGAAGAACAAGTAAGTGAATGTGAGTCAGTAATATCATTAATGAACTTACAAATTAGGGAACAAGTAAATAAAACCCCAAAGAGAGTTACCTCAAATTGTTCACGAGAAATACAAATTGAGACTTACACAGGAATTAGAAGCGCTACCCTAGTATCACCAGAAGAATTAGAAAGATGGGCACAGGGGGTGGATAAAACAGTATCATCACCACAGATTCTGGATATTTATAGATTAAAAATAGAATTAAAAGAAATGATAGCTGAAAATGTGGGAATAGACGATTCCTCACCTTTTGAAAACATACCAAAGCTGTACCTCCCAGGGGGTGGGTCTGTCCAATGTCTCAAATCAAATATCCCAGCAATGCTCATCTCGACAGACCAAGCTGTCCAGACAGTAGTGCTTTGTGAATGTATGAG
The DNA here is from genome assembly GCF_964261635.1 of Lissotriton helveticus. NCBI lineage: Eukaryota > Metazoa > Chordata > Amphibia > Caudata > Salamandridae > Lissotriton > Lissotriton helveticus. Next base: position 384,105,901 of record NC_136062.1, read on the forward strand.
TGCTGCCCATGTAGCAGCCTGACAAATGTCCAGGACCTGCAATCGAGTGCTGACGCAGTAATATCAGCCTTTACACTGGTGGAATGAGACGCAAACCTTCCAGGGGGTGCTTCTTCTCTAATGGGTATCAGATATTACAGTAAAGCATGATCGATGGGGAGATGGTCCTCTTTTGCACTGTCTTGACCTTCTGCACTTCAGCGAATCCCACAAATAGCTGATCACCCACATAATATTCCCTGGTATGACTGATGTAAAAGCTAGGAGCCCTTTTAAGATTCAGCAGATGTCTCCTTTGAGGGGTTCAGAGGAGCAAAGAATGTCCGTAGGGTGATATTTTGCCGGACGTTAAAAAGAGTCACCACTTCCAGAAAGAAAGAAACCATGGATTCTCAGGATCAGCTTGCCTGGGAAGAAAGTAGTGTGAGGCGGGTTGATGGAGAGGACTTGCTGCTCACTAACCTGCCCCACCGTTGTTAAGACTGTGAAAAACACTGTCTTGAGGATAAGTAGCATAAGTAGCCACAGTGGACAGCTGTGCAGTGCTTCGAAAGAAGTACACATTAGGAAGATGAGGACCAAGTTAAGTACCCACTTGGGAACGATAAAGGGAGAAAGTGGAAACAAATGTAGCAATAACTCAAAAAAAGCATCACAATGTGTGATTTCAACAAAGAAGCTGATATGGCAGCTGGAAAAAGACTACAGAACAGATAGGTATCCCTTAATTGTCCCCAAAGCAAGTTCTTGCTGGGCTAGAAACAACACAGAGAGCTACACTTCAGATAGCTTGGTTTGAGGTAGGTAAGCACTAAACCACAAATTTGTCCCAACGGCTGGAGAACACAGTTTTTCTCAAGGTAAGATTAGATTAAGATTAAGTCTCCATGTTTTCCGTTTTTACAGATTTTTACAGATAAATACAGACAGAAAACATTTATTTTCTTGTCTGTATTTAGTTGTAAATGTGGTTAAAATTGAAAATTGGGTTGATTTGGTAGTAATTCTAAACACTTTCTGCCATGACTGCAAAGCCATAGCTGTGTGAATTGCTAGGTGAAGGGGTTAAAATAGAAAGGAATTTTAGTATAGAGGCTTTAACACCAGTAGATCTACACAAGGTTGATACTGAAATGTGCATATTTTCATATGAGTGCATTGATGCATCTTCTGTGGGTGTTCATATCACTGAAATCTGGCAGGCATTCAAGCATGAGTGCATATATATTGGTTAAATAAACGTAGAAATATACTAATTTCAGCTTCATTTTTCCACAAAATCCAAACTAAATATAAATAAATACAGATAAAATTAGAAAAAAAAAATATGGATAAATACAGACAAAAATGACAAAAAAATAAATACCATAAAACCAGGAGCCCTAATTAAGATTATGGGAGATTTGTAGAGTGCATAGCTGCCCAAGGGGTTCCAGCACTAGGAGACGGATACCAGACAAAGAATAGAAGGGGATTGCCAATACTGATGAAAGAGTCAGGTTTTAATCACTTTCCGGAGGTTGCTTCTGTTTCCATAAGTCTAGATACAAGCGAGAGAGAATTCCACAGATTAGGAGCCAGATGAGCGAAGGATCTGCCTCCCCATCTAGCTCTCCTATGCATATGAGGCTTCTGTTTGGGACATAGAGGGTCAAAAGGTCTTTGATTTTACTTGGGCCCTTATTGTGTAAGGCTCTGTGTGTCAGACAGAGTACCTTGAACTTGAATCCGGCCTCAATCGGGAGCCAATGAAGGGCCTTTAGATGCTTTCCAGCAGTCTTACTGCGGCATACTGGACCACTATGAGTCTTCTGAAGACATATTTTGGTGCCCATAGGAAGAGTGAATATCTATAGTCCAAGCGTGATGTGACCAAGGAATGGACTACTGTCTTTCAAAGCTGTGCGGGGATAGGTTCAAATTTTGCAGAGCATTTCTTAGTAGTTCAAAACATGTACCTGCAAATTTCTTGGCTTGGATCTCCAGTGTTAGTTCCTTATCGAGCCAAAATTCAGGGTTTTTGATAGTCGCATTTGGCGGTTAGGCCAGCTGATCAAAGGCCTGTGAACTGCATTGTTTCTGAGGACCGGCATCTCCGTCTTATCCCCGTTCAGCTACAGACGGGTTGCTAAGCTGTCAGAGTTCCCATTAGATCTGGGATCAACGGAGACCAACATCTGTGTGTCATCTACATAGGAAATCATTGAGACATCAAACTCTTGAGCTATCCGTTCTAGAGGTCCCATATAGACATTAAACAATGTTGGACTAAGCGAGGAGCCCTGCGCACTCTGCAAGTCAGTAGCATCATCTTAGAAAAAAGGTTAGCTTCCATAACTTGTAAAGTTTTGCCCTCCAGAAAAGGTGACAGCCACTGTAGAGCTTTGTCTTGGATGCCAATTTCCAGCAGTCTATTTCACAAAGTTTGGTGGTCGACGGATTTGAATGCTGTGCTAAAGTCAAGTAGTAGCATAGCGCTGACCTTCCTTGGTCCAGCGTCGTTTTTAGTTCTTCTACCACTGCCAAGAATGCTGAATCCGTGCTGTGCGCGGAAACGCATCTGGGTGGGATGGAGGCATTGGTTAGTTGCCAAATACTCTGTCAGCACTCCATTTACATGTTTGTCTAAGAGTTTACCAACAAATGGCAGGAGTGAGATGGGACGATAGGTCCCTAGTTGGGCTGGGTCTAAGGACGTTTTCTTTAACAGTGGTAATGATCCAGCGGAAGGTCAGGGATGCACACTTCACAATCAAAAGAGAAATTTCAATGGGGCCCATATACACATTTAATTTCCCTGGCTGTTATTTCCGCTGTAGGAATCAAGTTTTTTTTTAATAATATCACTTTGATTCTGATTAGTTGACCTACTGTAAACTCAATATCATTGAGTACCTTTAATGTCCAACTTATCTTCACAGATCAACACTCTTCCTTTGGTCAATGGACCATTATTTGAGTAGTTCATGATGATATGAACAATAAACTAACTAATAGTTACCCAAAAGTGATAACGGAAAACCAACTCTCTGGCCAAAAGGCCTTGTGGTGGTCCCCTGATAAAGAATCAGGTGACAAAGGCTATAGGACAGGATCAGGACAGGGCAATACTTACTAAACTACTCTACAGACCTGACGCACCAGAGCGCATCCCTCTCTCACACTCTCCCCCTCCTCAAATTCTTCCAGAAACTTCTATCTAATCAGGATGTCATTCAGGGATGAATCTTCCCAGTCTGCTCTCAAAAGTTCTCTCTCTCTTCTAATCTTTAAGTCATTCTAGTCATAGTCTTTATTTCTGCATGTCCCACCCTCAAATATGTGATTTTCACTGTTCACCACCCATTTCTACTCTATCCCATGTTATTATCGCTTTCTTTAAGCAAAAGCATTAGCAGCAACAGCGCTCTTTAAATTCAGGCAAGCATACGTCGGGCATAAGGTGCCTCAAGACCTAATGTTAGTAATTATTGCGCATGCGTGAGAGTATTCCCTCTCAGACCGGGTAAGTCACCTTACTGTTTACGCAATCTTAGTTCGCACATGCGCAAAAGGGGTTTCCAGTTTAAAGCGTGTTTTAGTTGAGTTGCACTTTATTCTTCGTTATTTAAGCATGCATAAAGCTCTCTGCCTTTTCTCTACTATTTCTACTGATTAGTACTAGTGAATGAGGGATTGCTCCGAGCAAGTTTTGTTTTCTTGAATTCTTGCTCCATCAGTATGATTATTGCATGTTTCCATGCACTTGGTACTTTACCCGACTCTAGTGAGAGGTTCATGATTTTAGCTAGTGTCGGGAGTAGAATCTTTGTAACCTTTTTTAGAACATAAGGTGGGGCAGATTCTAAAGGCGAGCCTGATTTCACCTTATGCATTAGTAATCTTACATCCTCTGTGTAATCTGGCGTGACGCTAGTGAGAGTAGACATAGACAGGATTTGTGCCTGAATTCTTTCCTGGCTCAAGGATATCTCCCTCCCAGTCATGAAGGAGCTATAAATATCCATAACTTTATTGTGGAAGTAGGTGGCTAGATGGTTGCATCTTTCCTACGTAACCTCAGCGGTGTGGTTGTCGTGTGTTAGAGAGGTTAGAGATTTGACCACTGAGAAGAATTCCCTCTAGGAATTTTGAGCCTGTTTAATCTTTAGTTCATAGAATTTTGCCTGTGCCGCTTTCATACTATTGTGGTGCAGTCTAATCGTTGCCTTATACTTGGCTTTTAGTTGTAAGTCATAAGTATTCCTCCATACCCTTTTGATTTTTTTGCAGTTTTTCTTTCAAGATACTATTTGAGTGTTAAACCATGGAGCCTTTTTAGGCGTGGATTTTGGTTTAGTAGTCATTTTTGGGGCCATTTTATCCAGTAAAAGTAATCCAACTTTCCCAGTTGGAGTTTGCTACTTCAGCCTTATCCTGTGTCTTCGTGGCTAGTAAAGTTAGGAGATCCCCCCATGTGCCTGTGTTCAGCTTAGACCAGTGTCTTGTCTTCGTAGCTACCGGAGGTAGATACTTTTCCTTTCCGACTTTCCTGTTGTGTAGTGCAAACGGGATGAAAAAGTGGTCTGACCATGATACTGGTGTTGGAGAGGCGACTGAGATATTTGGGAAGTTTGAAATTAATGAATAAAGTATATGACCCTTGATATGTGCGGCAGGTGTAATAAGCTGATATAGTTGTAGTCCATCAAGATCTAGCAACAACCTCTTGACACTAGGAAGATTCTGGTCCTCAAAATGAAGGATTAAGTCTCCTAAAATGGTTATGTGGGCTTTTTTCACCAAAAAGCTGTCTCAAGTATCGGTCAGGCTGTCTAAGAACTCCCCATAAGGGCAAGGCGGCCTGTATATTAGTAGTCGAAAAAGTTTGTTGGTGAAAATTCAATGGTAAATTGGCAGTTTTCACAGCTGAGAATGGAGAGGGGGTTAACGACACATTTAGATTTGTTTTTTATCAGGACGGCAAGTCCACCCCCCACCTGCCCTATGCGGTCCAATTTATAGATTTGAAATCCTGGAAGGGAGGGCCATTAATATATCTGGGGTGGAGCTGTCGTTAAGCTAACTTTCGGCAATAAACAAGGCGTCGAGTTTTACCTCCTCTTTTAACAAGCAGATTTCGATTTTGTGTTTAGGGAGGGATCAGCTGTTAATTAGGCCTAGCTTCCAGGCCTTCAACTCCGTGAGTGGGAAGTGAGCGTTCATTTTACACTCGACAGGAGCTATTTTCTCATAATTACAGTGCCTGCATACCTGATCTCTCGCTAGCCCACTATTGTATTTCCGGCCCTCCTCCCACCAAGGTATATGAGGAGGCCTCAGACTGCGTAGCTGGTTACTGGAATATATAGCCAGAGGCAACTGAATTAGGGCAGGGTTCCCCCTGGACAGGTTCGGGAGCAGACGGGCTTGCCTCTGACGCGCCAGCTGCGCGTGTCCGCTACGCATCCGCTGCTCAGCCTTCATGTTAGGCATCTGAAGTCTAGAAACTAGACTACTGTTCTCTGACGCCGAGTGCACTCTGTGGTAGAGAGGGGCAACTACCTCTCTACGGAGGCTGCCTGCCTGCTGGAACAAGGACGTTTGGTTGCCAAGATCTACAACTTAAGAAAGGCGGTCGATAAAAGTAATTTGTTGCTGCTGAAGTCATTTAGCATGGAGTCATTTAGCATGGAGGTAAAGATTGTGCATTGGTGCAGGACCCTACTCAGCTGCTGCAACAGATGATCCTTCTGAGGTGGCAGCCTAATTGGAGGATAAATACTGGAATTCTGGATACCACACTCTCCGTGCCCAATCTGGTGCCATTAGGAGGTCTTAGGATCGGTCATTCCTGAACTTCTGGAGAACTCCGGGGCAATAGAGATATCAGTGGAAAGGCATACAGTAGCTTTTAGCCCAATGAGCATTGCACACTTATCTAGAGCTGCAGTAATCCGGTGTTGAAGGACAAGAACACGCTCATGGTTGTTCGCTCAAAGTTTGGCCACTGTTGTGGTATGTCCCATGGGTGACAAGTAGTGCTCTATAAATCTTCTATCATTGATTCATGATCCTCTCTGCATGCCAGGCGACATCCATTCAGGCCTAGGAGATGCTGTGTGGCAATTGGAGAACTAGTGAATTTCCCATGGTTGCTATATTTCCACAAAGTAGGAAAACTGATTCTCCAATTGTATGGCCACTCCCCTACGCTTACAGACTGCAACATGGCCTTTTTATCGAAGTTCAGCGGCAGCTAATTTGTATATACTATTTTGTACACCACCTCCTACCAGAGAGAAATTCAATTTTTGACGCAAGGACTAGTAAATTTAGAGGGATGACGGAAGTGGATACCATGAAGTGTTGCTGTAACTGGACTTGCATAAAATCGCGGTTTAGTGGCAATCCATTAATGTTAACATTTGTTGAATTAGAAACATTTAACCCCGGAGAACCCATGAACTGGGGATTAAGGAGTGGTAGAAGAAAGGGGGATTCACGAGGGGTGGACTCGTGAAAAGAGGAGTCCGACAGTCAACCAATACTTTCCCTTTTTGTACAGTGCGCAAAGAAATTGTCAATAAGGAATAATGTGACAGTAAATCTGTTCTAGCTTACTTAGTTTATAAAGTATTGACATTTAAAATATATTACCAGGTTAAGATACCTGCTGCACAGTGCTTGAAATGCAAATATAGAACTGCAGGTACTCCTTGTCCCAGATTATCTGTTTGCTGCTGTGATACTTTGTCCATACTTTCCCATTAATAGTATTGGAGCAGTGCACAGGAGTGGTAGAACTCTCCCTTCTAAGTTAAAGTAGTGCAGGTACTGAGTACCTTATAGTCCCTGCTCATTTAGAGAGCTACTGATGCAGAGATCTCGGTGTCCCCAGCAATTTTAATGGGATTAAAATAGCATAAGATAACTCTTGTGGTAAATGCAGTTCCAGGAGAGGTCTGTGTTTTGTTCAGTCACAGTTTTGACTCAAAGTAGCTGTAGGAAGGTAGGATCCTTCTGCATGGTTACCCCTACTTTTTGCCTGGTTTCAGTGTGTTTTTGACAAGTCTGACTGGGATCCTGCTCATCAGGACCACAGTCACTGTGAATCCTCCCTAAATTTGAAATGGTAAGTACTTCTCTACCGCCGTAATTCGCTACTCGTGTACCCCTGTAAGTCCTTACTATATGGTACTTAGGTACTCAGGAGCATAGGTATAGCAGGGGTCTCCCATGGGCTGCAGCATGTATTGTGCCACCCATGACAGACTACTCGTACTATGAGTAGAGGCCTGCCATTGCAGCCTGTATTAGGTGGCGCTTGCACCTCTAACAACAGATATAGTTTTCTGATAGCTGAGGTCACTGCACTTAAAACCTATAAGACACCTCTATGGCATGGTTTTCAATCCTGAAGGCAGGGTGGTTGGTTATAAGTGTGAGAGTGCTACTGCATGAGTATCCTGATAACAAACACATGTGCAGACATTGTTATTGCCACAGCGCAATTCTTAAGTTGGTCCTGGGCACTGAGGAGGAAACAATTGGAGATCGAGGAGGAATTAAATTCAGCACCTGAGTGACCCTTTGCAATTTGGTCTTGCTCCAGAGACTAAATGTAGAAAAATATTATATTTGACTAATTTAATTTATTTTAACTATTACTGATTAGTTAGGATTTCGGTATTGTGGGTTTAATTTTGTATTAAATGTATGTTTTTAGGGTCTCACCATTTTTTTATTAACACTTATGTATGAACTGTGTCTTTCATGATTGTAAACTATAGAATAAAGACTAACTGAACTGAAACTGAGTAGGACACCCCAACAAACCACAGAGTTGAATCTCCAGGCTTTGAAAGTGGGGTCAACCATTTGAAAACATATAGCAGTCATCAGTCATAATGAGATGTCTAACTATATAGTGCCAGCACCGTACCGGTTCATGTTTGATATCAAACATGTTTGAATCACACCCCAACACCATTTACAGTGTTGGAAATATGATCCCATGTACTGGGGGGTTCCTTTGGGGTACGCCCCTGTACTAACTGTAACAGCCTTTCAGGGTCTGACAGCAAGTTAGTGCTTCTGCCAACCACAGACACGATTCTGCCGTTCTGCTGCTGATCGTAGCTTGAGCAGGGGAAGGTAGAACTATAGGTTTCCTGTCACAGGGAGGTGTGACCTCCTCCCAGACCGGATTTAGTGTATTGGTCTGGTGTGGGGGCGCTTGCCAGTGTCACTAGGCTGCTATGTCGGGCACCTTTGGTGCTATCCTAACGTACTCCAGTTTGAACCAGTTCAGGGAGTCCTTGGATCTCGCTCTGGCACAAACCTGGACAAAGGGCCTGTCTCTCTCTTGGTTCACAGATTATGTGTGATCCACACTGCAACATTGTATGCACATGTATGATAGAAACAGAGGATTCATGGTGTCTATTGTATATATTGTATGTATTAATGCACTAACTTTAGTAATGCGTCGTCTGCTCTTTCTTGGTATTAAGTGGTACTGTAATCTGTATATATGTATATGTATATATATATATATATATATATATATATATATATATATTGTAGAATACATAACAGCAACGGAATCTTTCTCAGTCTGAGTGTTTTTGCATATGCAATCTAAGTGTGATCTGATCACTGGCCTGCTGAAATAATACACTTATTGCTGGTTACCCCAGGCTACTGCAGGGAAGTGACCTATACAATAGAATAATAATAATAATCCACATTTGTATAGCGCACAATCACCCGTTAGGGTCTCTAGGCGCTGGGGGCCGTCGGGAAGATTAAGCAAGCTATTGTCCAGAGTCGCATGGTGCTGGGCTAACCTGCCGACAGAGCCGGGATCGAACCGTGATCCCCGGATTCCAACGTCAGTCGCCCTGGCCGCGGCGCCACACCTCTCCCTAGAAAGAGACACACGTGGACTCGATTTACATAGCTATTTACTGTCCCTAGTTTCTGTGGGCATATAGGGTTGTCCTTATGCGATAATACATACTGAACACAAAGCAGAAAACGGGCAGGTGCTGCTGAACTGTGTCCCGGCGTTAGGAAATTACACTAGGACAATTCAGCACTTTTCACTGGGTAAAAAATAGCTGCAACCGAGATCCCCCTCATTTGCTGCACTACCTGTACCCTTTAAAATCTTTGACATCAGCTGCGCCCCCTACTAGTCTATAACCAAACTGCGCCCTGGCTGGTACTGGATCCCATGCACCCACATGGAAACGGGTACAGAGAGCCCTTACACCCCAAACTGCAACATTTACTTCCATTGCATAGGGTGCTATTGTGAGGGTATTTGGGTGACTATTGGATAATTGTTAATGGAAACCCAACAGCTCGGGTTTCAGTGCACTCTCCCATTTGCAACTAGAGATTATATGAATAGAACATATACCGTAGGGACTCCTACCCTACCCTGAGTAAGTAGGTCTGATACCTCTGTCCCAAAAACTGAGACAGTGCTTACAATCACTGCAGTATCCCAGACCAGACGTGAACCTCGCCCGCTAGGATAACTGGGGCCACAAATCTAAAATCTTGTGGGTTAACGCTATAAATATGCTTGGAGATAGTATCTCGGCCATTGAAGGCCTTAATATCTTTTAGCTTTGACTGTATAATTGAATTTCAACAGTTCGTTCTAGTAGCTTACTAATAGTGTTTGTTTGAAGATATGGGACTGACTGCAGTCATATAAACCCAGTACACTCTAACTTGCATTTATTATACCTCTCCTATGTCTGACTGTATATAGAAGCTTAGTTTGTAGATACTACCACTCCTGAGTAAGCCTTAACTACTTGAAGCCAATACCTTAGGGTACCCCAGGGCACATAGGGAGTAACTTAGACATCCTGCGGAAGTTGTCCTGAGTCGACTGCGGTAAATACCCCTGCGAATCCACAGATACTTCCTTCCCACCCACTACTCCACGGTGGACATCAAAAAGAAGGATCCACCATGTTTATACTCAACAGAGGAAGTACAGTACTGGGGGCCATGTCTGCATGTCAGTCTTCTGCGTAGGGAAGGAGCACAGGCTTCAGATCTCTCTCAAGGCTCCAAAGATCCCACTCATGTAAGGTCAAAGGGTTACATCACAAGTCAATGCTCCATCCAAGTACACCTTCTGCAATCAACAACAAACCATAAATGCTGCAAGATATCGTTTTTATAAACAGGATTTTATTTGGCTTTTATACCCTTTGATCCATCATTCACCTCCTCTACATGGGACTGTGTGATGCAAAGACATTAGGCATCACTGTTCAGGAACAAATAAAAACAATTGCACGCATTCAGATCCTAGTAAAAATATGGCAGGTGCGGAAAAGCAGTGCCTGGGAACAGAAAGGTGCCAGTTTCAAGAACTACGGGGTAGCTTGGGCTATGAGTTACTAGTGACAGAATGTACAAGGAAGGGCACATATTGGTTTTCCTGCCCTTATAGAAGTTACTGGAAAGAGTTAAAAGTGCTTCAAAAACAGCTGGATGACCTTCACATTATACTTGCCACGTGATGCGTCCATCGCCAAGAGATTGCTACCAATCAGAGCAGTGTTTCTGCTTCCCTAACAAAGTATATATTAACAGCAACCAGCAATTACATTTATGGGCCTTTACTACAAAAGCGTGTGCCTGGACTGGGGATGGAAAAAAGAAATAAAATACATTGGGAAAGGCAAGGTCATTGGGTCTACGAAATGGCGCGCAACCTGTTACTGCAAGGGGCAAATGCGACATCTGGGGTTGTCTAGTTGACTAGGGTCGCATTCTAACTAAGCAACCATATTTCACAAGCCCTTTAAATGCTAATGACAAGGGTAACTCGTCATGGAGTGCCCATTCATTTCAATGGAAATTACATGGCAACGATCAAATAGGCCTTAGCATCCAAGTGGTTAAACATGTGATGGCTAATTACCAGCACCCACAGAGAGTATGCTGCACACTTTTTGCATTGAAAGTCTAGTGCATGTTCAGTGCTTCCTTTCACATAAATTGTTGAGGCTACCGATTACTACGTGGTGATCAGAATGAACACCACCCAGCTCAAGCTCAAAATGAATGGAGAGGATTTTAACATACAGAATAAAATAACATATCCGTCCATTTCAGTAAGCAGTTCACAAAAGTAGTCTTAATCAGGGCAATGAGAACAGTCTTCATAATAAACTGTCTGATGGGGAGAACAAAGGGTCCTTCTGGTAAATTTGCTGAGCTAGACATTGGCCAAAGTTTTCTTCTCATCTACTGCCATGAGATCCTTTAGTTCACTTGCTGAGCACTCATCAGATGCATCCCTCGGTTGGGTCTTGGGGGACCACCACGCCCTGCAAAATAAAACATATGTCTTAAATGTATTTCTTTTTATTGAATAATAATCCTTCAACTGTGTTTGGGGGACATATTTTTGTGTACAATTTTTAATGCTTCTCACATGTTCTAAACGAACCAGGCAGCATATTTAGGATACTTCTGACACAATTTAAGTTCAAGGCATGGTTCAAAACATTTTCATAAATATCTTTCATATTTATAAATTAATTACTATTTTTTCTACAAATACGCCAAATGTATTATTGCTATTTTTAAATATGTATAAGTAAAAATAATATCTAGTGTAACAAGCAGGTTCCACTCAACTGACATTGGAGGATGTGGTATTGCAAACAAGAGAGAGTAGACATGTTTCAGCTTCTGTTTGTGCACATGGGTAGTCTTCCTCAGATACTTCGGCGTAACAGTCTGTGTTTTGGCACAATTAAGGAAACAGTGGAATCACTTTTACTGAGATTGTGTTACTCCGGAAGAAAAGTTAGCTCCTCACATAGCTACAGTGATAACGGAAACACTAGCGTTGTAGGAAGATTACAGATGTACAGCACGGAAACATTAGGGCAAGAACAGGGGCACCAAGATACAGTGGAACCTTCACTATGGAACATCTGTATTGATGTAGCAACAAAGGTCCCACACTCAGGTAAAGGCTACTGATTGAGTTGCGCTTATGGAAGTACATTTTTTTCCATTCCACAATTTCTGCACAAACCGCATTGGAATGGATGGATGAATGATGCGCATTACATTTGTAGGAGAGAATGGAAATTGAGCAGTTTGCTTTAAAAATGTTCCAGAGAAAATATTTGCAATGATTAAGTCATTCATCACCGATTCAGCCCAGAAGAGCAAGCGCACACCTTTGTAATGTGGACAGCCACCATGGTGCAATCACAGAGCAGGAATAGCTGTAAATCCTGTAATAAGGTAGATGGACATCCAAGTAAGTTGGGCAGGGAAAAAATAGAACATCATGTGAGTGTTAATGGCTATTAGTTGGAGGAAGGGGCTATCCTATGGAAGGAACTCTGAGCAAGGTCATAAAAACTGCATATGGACAAGAAGAAAACCTGAGGCCAGTCAGACGAATACCTTAGCATAGGATGGATGAAATATACTATTGTCTCTAAGGAGTTGAGTAGGATTTCTCCCTTGCATCCTGCTACGAACATGGATTCGCAGCACAGTAGTCTAAGACTGGAGTCAGTTTAGTGCCTCTGAGACATAAACATGGGTCTTACTATATTGATTCTGGTCTTGTTTTGTTCTTTATGAAGCAGACACTTTTTTGTAGATATTATTCCTATTTTTCATATGAAAACCTGAAAATAATACAATAATGCTGTTGTAAGATATTCAGGACTCCTAGATGTCTGCAAACCAAACATTTGTTGCACGTGTCCACATGAGAGTTGGTAAATGAGTTGTCTGTCAATGAAAAGAAGACAACCCTGAAGCTACAGCCCATGACAGGCTCGTTGGCAAACTTTGAGGGAGTAAACAGAAAGGCGCTCAGCCAGTTCTGAGAGAACAGACGCACAGAGTACCAGCACAATATTTATCTATTTTACTTCTGAAGATATTTATACAGAATATGAAAATTGGGCGTTTTGTCCTAAATTGACTCTCAAAACATGTCTACAAGTTCATCTACTCCATACCTGAAACAGTAACTGGTACGGAATGCTCCTGCCCTAGTCAACCACCCTAGATATATAAACAGAGGCTTAGAGATGTAGATTCTCCACTATGACTTTATTTGTAAAGGTTTATGAAGCCGCTATCACTCATAAACAGTCTCCTATCTCCTATTGTGGAAAATGACAATGTATATGTATATAAGCGGCGTTCATTTGTGTTCACCCTCACCCCTGTCGAAGACAAAGTGAAAGTCACTGCACTGTGGCCCCGCCATCTTGTCCCCTTTCAGGCCCCATCACCAACCTAGATAGTAGCCATTTTGTGTGGCATGACCTCTCTGCCCACTGCCAATAGCCTGCGTCTCTCTCCCTCTCCCCAGCCCCGCGAGTATTCCCCCCCCGCGCCCTGACAGCCCCCGGTCTCTCCTATGCAGGCCATAAACGCACCTCTAAACACGACCCTGCCTCCGTGCAGAACCCCTGCCCCCTCGCCTCTCTCACCCCACCCATAGAACAGACCCTTTCGGCAACCTCTTCCTCCCTGCCCGATTGTCCGGCCTGATCCCAGGCCATCACCTAGCCCAATAGATGTAGTTTATTGCCTCCTACAGTAGGACCTCACCCCACATCAAAGAAGCGGTGATTAACAAAGGCCTTCACACCCCTAGATCTGACCGACACCCCTGCATTCCTCCCAGGAACACCCTTCCTCTCTTCTGATGACCCCCCCCCCCCCCCCCGGCTACACCTGGTCTCTCGACTCAGTCCCAAGTCATAAAACTAGGTCTCGTGGATGTACCCCCCCCCCGGCCCCGCATAGCAAACGTGATCTTATCGCCTGCCCAGCCTTAGATCAGACTACCCCCTCCTGCCCTCGTGTCCTGTTGGAATGTCCGGCTACAGATTGCAATCGCACGTTACATTTGGGAGGGGAAAACAACATCAGAGCGGCCGGTATTGGAATAGGCCTGGAGCTGGGATCCCAAACATGCCCTTTTTGTACTTCAAAGTGTCTTTATTGCCATAAGGAATGTTTGTGCATTATAAACCTGTGTATAAAAGACGGAGCTGTAGAGAAACTTGAGAGAGCACCTCGAGAAGATACCCTGTTGTCTGATTTGACGTGTTCTGTTCCGTCGGAAATAAACTCCTGTTTCCCGCTTTCCAGTCTCCAGCGCCTGCCTCTTTATTTGGTTAAAACGTGAGTTGGGTTAGAAGCGGCTAACGCCGGGCAAACCTAGGAAAGGGGTAAAGACGACCAGATCTGCCTGAACCCTTTTTCATCAATTGGCGTCCCAAGCGTTGGGCCCATCAGCGACACGTGGATCCAGTGAGAGAGGTCCCAACGACAGAGTGAACGACTGCAACGATCGGGAAGAGCTCCTGCCCGATAGACCCTTGTCTGGCAGCCGATCATCCGAACTTCACTGGTTCCGAACAGACCTCTCTCGAGTGATCTACGGTCCTGACTGGGAACCATCAGGAGTGCCACAGCAATTACGGAGAATAGAGGACAATCGGGCGCTGGAAACGGAAGACGAGAAACTGTCCATACGGTCCGGGTAAGGTCGTGTAAACACGACAAATTGCGAATTGATTGTTTGATCGTCCTTGGAAAATACTAGTATTACGCATTTTGATTGTTTTATCCTGAGAGATTCTCTGCCTACAAACGGAGAAGGAAAGGAGTATTCTCCCTTTGCAGATAGTGAAGGGTGGGTAGCGCAGGCTTTTGCCCCCGTTGTAACCCGTCGCGCCTACTTCCCTCTCCATTTGATTGATTGTTATCCAAGCATTTACTGTTTTGGAATTGGTTCTTTTTGGATCATTCTCTATTTGCAAACAAGCACAGAATCGCCATACTCTGTTTAGTCTTTGCAGATAGTGAAGGATAGGTAACGCAGGCTTTTGCCCCCGTTGTAATCCGTCGTGCCTATTTTTATCCCCCACTGATTGATTGTTTGACCGAACATTGATTGTTCGGAATTGGTTCTCGGAAAGGATCTTCGCTGCCTACAAACAGAGAGGAACAGGAATCTCTCTCTTTGCAGATAGTGAAGGGTAGGTAGCGCAGGCTTTTGCCCCCGTTGTAACCCGTCGCGCCTATTTTATTCCTCATTTGATTGATTGATTGTTTGTCCGAACTTGACTGTTTGGAATTGGTTCTCTCTTTGGGTATTCCCTATTTGCGAATACTGTAGAATAGAAATATTCTACCTAGTCTCCGCAAAGTAGCGAAGGATAGGTAGTGCTGACTTTTGTCGCCGTTGTAACCCGTCATGCCTATCTTCCCCCCATTGCTCAGTAGTTGGTTCAACCCGGACCGTTTATTAGAGGTAGACCACCTGGCTCCACTGGAGGACATCCCTAATAAAAAGGACATATATAAAGAAAATGCGGATTAGCCGCTGTATTGTGCTAGCAAATAAAAGAACATAAAACTCGTTAAGAAAAACAAAAGGAATCGAGTAAAATCAGTAGGCCACTGATGAGATCTCTTTTCGACCTCACTGAAATGGAAACATTAGGAACAACCCCACAGGAAATATGGAACTAGTGAGAAGAGCCGAACTCAACGCCATGACTGCAAGACAGCTCGGCTCCACCGATCACCCCGCCCAATTAACGACAAACCCTAGGCAAATATTAGAAATATACAACACGATAGCGAAGTAACAGGTTAAAACGTTTTTATTTGAACAAAAAATATATTAAACAACTAGTTACATGACAAACGGCCGCAGCAACCAATCCACAATGCATTTCGCCGTCTGCTTGACGCCTTTCCTGTCCCTCCTTCCCCAAAGTGGCAGTGTTGGGCTACGTTGGGCTGCTTTCTAGTAGGGTTTTTGGGCGTCAGGAAAGTCTACAAAAGCAGTCGACGACGGCCTGGGGTGGAGAACCATTACGCGAATAGTCCGGAGGCGACACCACGCACCAAGGCCTGTCCCCAGGATGAACCAAGGGACCCGTTCCTGGGGCCGTGGCAGGGAGCGGCCGGCCGCCATCGGCCGGAGAAGGCATGGGCCCGACCCGAGAGGTACTGGTCTTCCCATTCCCTTCCTCTTTCGGCGCCTTGCAGGCCACAAGGGGGGGATGTCTTGCATATGCCTCTGACCCCCCCCTCTTCTTCATCGCCTGGTCCGGCCATAACAAATGTCAGCGAGACGCCGTGGGGTGCGCTGGGAGGGAGAGGCGGCGCGGACGAGCCTCTCCCGCCTCCCCAGGTGGAAGCCCCTCAGCTGCACCCCCAACACTCCATGCGCCCAGCACAGGGTTCGTCCACTCTTGCGGTGCAGGGACGCTCCACGTGCCCGGAAAAAGGATTCGTCCACTCTGGCAGTATAGAGACGCTTCATGCACCCGGCAGGGTCTCGTCCACTGTGGCGGTACTGCGACACCTCACCCGTCAGGCTGGAGTCCGTCTGCCCATTTGACTCAGTGACTGCCGGTGGCTGCAGAACTTCTAAAAAGGGCGGTCGACTCGGCAGGAATGACCCTGGCGTGCAAGGATGGCCTGGTCGCTGGCCAGCTAGAAAACGAGTCCCCCGTCCAGAGGCGTTCTCCTCAGCTTTGAAGATTCTATGAGAACTGCGGGAGCCCTCGACCTCCGCGGGCCCCCGACCGCCCCCCGATGGGAAAGAACTTCCATGATTGCCCACAGAACGACCAAGATGTAGCCACGAGACGTTGGCGCCCTCACGCTGACGCCAGCCTCAGTTGGAATGACCAAAAATCCTGCAGACTACTGATTTGATCAGTTCCGGTGGAACATCAGTATGACCCGGTAGGAAAGATTGTTGCCCCTCCCTTTTCTCTGATTGATGGTCCATATCACCGGTCCCTTCTGCTGCCTTAGCGGAATTTCTGGACTGCCGAAAGAGGTTCTGGTCCGACCACGAGCTGATGGAGACATTTTGACTATACTTGGACCCACCTGACCCCACCCAAAATGGCGCCAGTACAAACGAAAACTCGCAATGCCCCGTTGTGTTCCGGATGCTCAGACTTGATATCATGAGATATGTATGTAGTTTTTTTAAGCACATGGCAGGAGGGGATGAGTATTGCTTGAACGTTCGGACAATGAATTGACATTAAGTTATGACGCAGTATGTGATTACAGTATTATCGAAAGTTCGAATTTTCCTAACCCCGACGGTACTCGCCCAAAATGAATTTTCTGATATGATTTTATTGTACTTATCGTACCTTGATGAAATAAAACGACCACCGACTCAGTTCTGCTACGTGGCTGGCCCACGTGGTTGTAGGCCTGCATTTGTGCATCGTAAATTTTTAATAAAGATTTCGTGAAAACAGAATATAGTTGTAGCTCTTGATTTGTTAAGTTCGAATACATAGCCATTGTTTCCGATCTACGTAGCATACAGGCGAAATAAAGCAAGTTGGTTACTAAAAAGTAAAAAGAAAAAGGTAAAGTACCCAGAAATAGTGAAATTATGAACGGTCCAAGCTTGATGCGTGTGTTTTTTTATTTTTGTGCAACATAAGGCAATCGAAAAAGGTCCCGGTGTTCTGTTTTACTCTATATGCCACGTATTTCACAGCTCATCAATGATTATGCCTCTCGCACTATCAGTCCCTCTGGGCTTAAAATGCCGAGATTGAAGGGACTGCACCCCGAGGAGATAGGTCGAGTACGTGGTGAGTAAAAGCCTCTTTGAGTTTATACGCGCGGATGTACTTTAAACGCTGCCCCACCCCCTTCTTTTTCCACTTCTAAACTGCAGGTCACAACGGAACATCAATCAAAATATGGAGAAGACCTAAGCAACGCGCCATGGTTCCGCGGGGACAAATGATACAGTATCCACGGGGACTGCCCCTGAGGACACGACGACTTTGGGTGATATGAATGCATGCGTGTATGACCAGATGTGTGTAACTCGACTGGATATACGACTCACGCGTTGACTTGATAAGAGAGATGCCTTTGTACGATAACGGAAACTTGACGAGTTACGGCAGTATGAAGCAGCCCAGAATGACGTGCACCTACGAGTAGGCCCATAGGACAACTAAATTGGGAAAGGTTCAGGGCTATTCCAAGGTGAGGTATACCCATGTACCCTCCTCCTGGAAGATTAAGAATATTTTAGGTATGAAACTAGAAGACGCCCATTGTTCCCCCGACTGACACCCCCCGTTGCCTCAGCCTGAATACCCATCCACTAATAACGATTCAAAAATCCCACCGTAAGTACTAGCCCGATCAGGTTAGCTCCCGAACAATTGACGAATGTGTAAAAATATGTAACAGAGGTCAACAGCAGAAGACAGCTAAACAAATTAAATAGGATACTAAGGATGCGCAGCATGCAGGAGGAAATATCTTTGGCCAAGTACTATACTATGTGTTGTCTTGAGTTCTGTATATAATACATGTACCCCCCGCTTGAATTCGTGTGTACGTAATATATGATTTACGTTGTCCCTTAGTCTGTGTCTCTATATAACACGACCCCTACTGTTTTGTGTTGTGTGCGCATAAAAAAATGGCCTATTATTGTACACGTTTCTCTTTTTCCCTCTCTTCATGTGGTACGTGTACCGAATAGTTCATTTAGATTGCGGACGACTCTCCCTCCGAGGGTCCCCCTTGTTACCCCTCCCTTTGCACGGTAACGTTGTGCCCCACCGGCACGAGGCTAATTGGTTTTCGAACACAAAGGTGTTCGACAAATTGACAGAAGCTAAACCAATTATAATTTGCCATATTACTGCCTCTCCTTTCCGTAAAATTATGAAACTTGAATTGGCAATGAAGGAAAGGACAGGTTAGACGACTGAGGTCTCCTAATTTGCCCGTCTTACAGGAGGACTATAAGTCAGTGGCTTTCTGTTCTCAGCTCGTTAGAAACAACGCCCAGATTGCCCCGCCCCTCTGCGCCCAAGCATGGATGTCCAAACGTCTCGATTGACCCCAGCTCCACACCCGGAGGTATAACTGATGACCCTGGTTAACTATTGCTCCCCGAGAAAAGAATGTTTAGCCTCTATCCCTCTCCCATGACCTTCACTATGGGCTTGTGCCAGAAAACCGAGTCTCTACCGTAGAATCCGATTTCGAGGTTGATGAAATAATAAGAGTCTGTTTTCTCTCCAATATACGTCGTGAATGAACGCCAACAGGCTTAGAACAAACTCAGTAAAAATGCCTGCATACCCACTTCATAATGATAACTTCTGACTGTGACCGATGAAAGTTTCCCCAACTACTTCAGGTTGAGGGTGGTATTGAAATGTATAAATGTATCTCCTGCCAGTTCTCTAAAGCTTGTTTTGTACCCATCCAAAGATACACAATCACCGAAGGAGAGGGGCCGGACGTGACGCACAGCCTGGCCGCAGATCGCGAAGCACATGTGACCTCGACCAAAGGTGGAGCTGCAGAACAGCGAGACGCGGGACGAGGCACCACTCTTAAACGTGGTAAATGAAAGGATGGAGAGCTGCTTTGAAGCCCTCTGCTCGCCGACCCACACGTGCCAGAAGTCCCCGCCCCTTTTAGCCCGATCGATGGGCCTGCCTGCTCGTTATCCTTTGCTCCCTTGGTCTGTCTTAAAGATCTGATCTCACTCCGCCCTCTCCTCCCTCGATTATCCGACGAAATTCCTTTTTCCTTTCCATGTGGATTTTGACTCCGAGAAAGAAATGCAGGTGCCCAGCATGAGGCACCCTTGAAAGACACTAGTTAGGAAACAGGACTGTGGCCTAAACGGCAAAGGACAGATCACACCCTGCAACGCGTAACGAAGGACCCGAGCTGTACCTATAGCTCCACCGCCGGTGCTCAACAGCGCCAACGAAGGAAAACGAACTATCAGTGCTTACCACGTGATGGCTTGCTACGGAACTTTCTACACCCCTTGACTAAATTGTTCGCATTGGACTAAACCCCCCTCGACTATATTTTTGCCTGGAAAATGTTTCATCGGTCACTTTCTAAATACGACAAATGTAAATTTATATGTATTCCACCTTGTATGTTGCATCCACTGCACACGGTTATATGCAAATCCACCAGTATTGACAAATGCTATTTCCATTGACAACACACGACTATACGTACACCCTGTCAGCTATGATAATCACACAAATGACTTAGCTTATGTAAAAAGCGGCGACTGTGGAAAATGACAAAGTATATGTATATAAGCGGCGTTCATTTGTGTTCACCGTCACCCCTGTCGAAGACAAAGTGAAAGTCACTGCACTGTGGCCCCGCCATCTTGTCCCCTTTTAGGCCCCATCACCAACCTAGATAGTAGCCATTTTGTGTGGCATGACCTCTCTGCCCACTGCCAATAGCCTGCGTCTCTCTCCCTCTCCCCAGCCCCGCGAGTATTCCCCCCCCCGCGCCCTGACAGCCCCCGGTCTCTCCTATGCAGGCCATAAACGCACCTCTAAACACGACCCTGCCTCCGTGCAGAACCCCTGCCCCCTCGCCTCTCTCACCCCACCCATAGAACAGACCCTTTCGGCAACCTCTTCCTCCCTGCCCGATTGTCCGGCCTGATCCCAGGCCATCACCTAGCCCAACAGATGTAGTTTATTGCCTCCTACAGTAGGACCTCACCCCACATCAAAGAAGCGGTGATTAACAAAGGCCTTCACACCCCTAGATCTGACCGACACCCCTGCATTCCTCCCAGGAACACCCTTCCTCTCTTCTGATGACCCCCCCCCCCCCGGCTACACCTGGTCTCTCGACTCAGTCCCAAGTCATAAAACTAGGTCTCGTGGATGTACCCCCCCGGCCCCGCATAGCAAACGTGATCTTATCGCCTGCCCAGCCTTAGATCAGACTACCCCCTCCTGCCCTCGTGTCCTGTTGGAATGTCCGGCTACAGATTGCAATCGCACGTTACATTTGGGAGGGGAAACCAACATCAGAGCGGCCGGTATGGGAATAGGCCTGGAGCTGGGATCCCAAACATGCCCTTTTTGTACTTCAAAGTGTCTTTATTGCCATAAGGAATGTTTGTGCATTATAAACCTGTGTACAAAAGACGGAGCTGTAGAGAAACTTGAGAGAGCACCTCGAGAAGATACCCTGTTGTCTGATTTGACGTGTTCTGTTCCGTCGGAAATAAACTCCTGTTTCCCGCTTTCCAGTCTCCAGCGCCTGCCTCTTTATTTGGTTAAAACGTGAGTTGGGTTAGAAGCGGCTAACGCCGGGCAAACCTAGGAAAGGGGTAAAGACGACCAGATCTGCCTGAACCCTTTTTCATCACTATCACTACTGAACTGAGCCGGCTTTAAGTTGTAGAATTGCTTAGTATACTGTATTATCATCATCCAGTCTGCATAGACTACACGTTTTGAAAACAGTGACTATGATAAAGTAGGACAATTTAAAATCCGGTGTGGGAAAAGCTGGATTTAGGGCTCTAACAATATGGGAGTTGGGTTACAGTTGAGAGTCAAGGATAATACCTGAATTCCAGATGGCTATTACAGGTTTTTGGACATTAGCATAGCGCGTAAGACCACAATACATTATCCTGTATACTACGTTTATTGTTTAGGGCAGATAAGAAGAAAATTGTGACTTTAGAGGTTCAGCTTTAAAAAGTTCTGCCAACCATCTTTGTGTGTCATCCATGGCACGGGATAAGTTAGAAGTTGATCAATCTAGTAGTTGGTGCAATAACCAAAAATAAATGGAGTGTTGATTCCATACAAATTGGCTTTTACACGACACCTCTCTAGCTGAAGTGCTATTGGTAAAGATTAAACTATCATGGGGACATTATGCAACAGTGGGGCACGCTTCATCATAGAGGTTTGAGTAACGAACAATTGGATCCCAATCGAATCACTTGCGATCTTCCTGCCAGATATGAGGAAAGCCATGACAGGACTGTTCCCATAGTAGCTAAAGGAAGAAGCAAGTGGTCAATGGTGTCAAAAGCAGCGGAGAGATCCAGTAATATGAGTACTCCTCATTCACCATCGTCCAAAAGGCATCCATTGAGAACTGTGTTGCAAGCAAGGCAGAGAGCCATCTTCGTACAATCTGGTGCCCAGACAACCTATAGGTATGATTATGGTTCATTGACATTTGTTAATTGTTAGCATGGTTCGTAGTATAATGAGAAAAAACAGATTAAGGATCTTGAATTGTAAATTTATTAAATAACAGAGTGGAATATGAGTCAAGTGATACAGGAAATAGTTGAGGCTCTCAATCGATTACATGCAGGGTGATTAAAGATAACGCTATCGCAACCAGGTACTGATTAGTAACGGAAGAAAAAACACTTGTATTATTCCGTTTTGTCTAACTTGCATAAGAAGTTTTGTGCGCTAAAAATGTTTCAGACCACTTGCTAATACATGAGTGAAGAGGGTACATGTGGTTCTATAGTTACATTAACATAATACTTCTGCAGTCAGTTTACAATGCAGTCGTTTTTGTGCCAACTAATGCTGCCGGACAGTCTTACTACAGTGAAAAGAGAAGACTGTATTACCACAAATAATGTCTACGTAACCCCAGTCGGTTCCTGGTACCGCTTAGGAACCTTGCAGTAAGTAGTAGCATAAGGTATTTGTACTCAGCACTGAGGTCTCTTCCTCAGTGCTATTGGATAGTAAAAAAAAAAAGGATTGATTTAATATATTCTCTTTACGTTTCTTTACTTATACACAACTTTAACTCCTTCTGCACCTGATTTCCCATCAGCTCTACCGCCTCTGGTGTTTCCAGACATCTTCTAGTTTGTCTTCTACCCCAAGGCCGGTCCCTTGCCTTCGGCCTCCCAGTTCTAGGCAGAGAATTCTGAAACTTTCAATGTCCTCAGTGTCTCCCAGGGGTGGGTCTTGTCCCTGCTCCACAGCAACCTCTACCATTCACATGTCTACCTCTGGCTTTTTGCCTCTCCACAGCCTTTGACTTCTAACTGTCACCCCATGGTTTCTCTCAGTGATAGACCTCTACTAGGGTCAGACTGGGGCAGAAAATAGACCCAGGCACCAAAATAAAAGTGCCCCCCATTAGCCAATCGGATAGCAAACAAAAGTGTCCCAAATAGGGGATTTTCGAACTGTAAAGACGTGTTTTATGTGTGTTTTTGTGCTTGCTTTAGGCAATGTTTGTGGTAATATCAGGAAAATCAAAAGTAAAAAAAAACAAAAAACAATACTATCCCACATGCTGACCTACCAGACCAGCCATTCAGACACAGCCGGATTGCCCCATGGACCAGTCCGACCCGGACCTCTTCCTTGGACCGCAGATCATGGTCAGTGCAGTAAGCCAGAGTCGGACCCCTGGTCCACTTCTCCCTATATTGTCCCCATACAAAAAGTTCCCATAGATAAACTCAGGGGCATAATATAACATGTATATGGCACCCTGACAACCTGTGCGGTTGGTTATGGTTGTAGAACTAAGGTAGCCGAGGTTGTACCCGGCATGAGAACTGACAGTGCTTTCAAATTCCACTGGGTTCTTTTCAATAGGTCTCATACGGGTCCTTTCCAAAGCGTCCCCAGCCAGGTCACTCATATATTTACTGAATTACTCATTCACTCACCCTTGGTGACAGGATGTTGTAATATTGGGCAAAAACAGAACAAGTCAAATGCCTCCGACTGATCACCATGTTAGCTCAGTACAGGAAAGCTTCAGGCTTTAAGATCAACCCATGTCTGGATTATGGGAGATATGGAGACTCCTTTCTGACAATCTAATCTCTGTATTCGCAAACTCACAAATCCTGGTCTTGAATGACTGACTCCATGGTGGTTATGATAAAGCATTCAAGGTCAAATTCTCCCTAGTTAGTTGAAACAATATCCTGGGCTACATATATGGTGACCATATCCCAAACTCTCTCCCAGAGGTAACCACAGTGACCATTCTGTATTGGTGTTCTGTAGTATGCTGGGTGGAATGGGATAAAATACCCACTCTTGAGATGCCATTATAGCATGGCACATGGCTTCTGCACAGTGTTGTATGGTCTGCTTTCAGGGGCTGGGACCTTTTTGGGATTTCTACGTGAGGAGACGTCTGGCAAGGAAGCGAGTAAAATAGTTTCAACAAGGGGTGGTGATGGACAGAGTTTCTGAATTAAGCAGAATACTCTCACCCAGTCAAGAGATCAGGGCTAGATCCAACACCGTTTTTTAGCTCACTGCACCATCCCAGTTCAGAACCTGGCTATATGCAAATAAGTCTGTTCCTGTCCCAGTGCATGATGGGAACAGGGCAAACCAAACTACCAAGCCTATTCTTACACTGGGAAGGAAACAAGCTTCCGGGGACCGGTTTCTGCCATTTCAGGCGTCGTCGGCCCGGCTTGCTTGAATCCTGATGGTGCAATGAGCAAGGGACTCACATCTGAGTATACCCTTCCACGCTTAGGGTGGACAAAATATTTAACAACAAGGGGTGGTGATGGACAGAGTTTCTGAATTTAGCAGAATACTCTCACCCAGTCAAGAGATCAGGGCTAGATCCAACACCGTTTTTTAGCTCACTGCACCATCCCAGTTCAGAACCAGGCTATATGCAAATTAGTCTGTTCCTGTCCCAGTGCATGATGGGAACAGGGCAAACCAAACTACCAAGCCAATTCTTACACTGGGAAGGAAACAAGCTTCCGGGGACCGGTTTCTGCCATTTCAGGCGTCGTCGGCCCGGCTTGCTTGAATCCTGATGGTGCAATGAGCAAGGGACTCACATCTGAGTATACCCTTCCACGCTTAGGGTGGACAAAATATTTAACAACAAGGGGTGGTGATGGACAGAGTTTCTGAATTAAGCAGAATACTCTCACCCAGTCAAGAGATCAGGGCTAGATCCAACACCGTTTTTTAGCTCACTGCACCATCCCAGTTCAGAACCTGGCTATATGCAAATTAGTCTGTTCCTGTCCCAGTGCATGATGGGAACAGGGCAAACCAAACTACCAAGCCAATTCTTACGCTGGGAAGGAAACAAGCTTCCGGGGACCGGTTTCTGCCATTTCAGGCGTCGTCGGCCCGCTTGCTTGAATCCTGATGGTGCAATGAGCAAGGGACTCACATCTGAGTATACCCTTCCACGCTTAGGGTGGACAAAATATTTAACAACAAGGGGTGGTGATGGACAGAGTTTCTGAATTAAGCAGAATACTCTCACCCAGTCAAGAGATCAGGGCTAGATCCAACACCGTTCATCACCACCCCCTTTTCTGAATCGTTTTTGGCCACTATAGGTGTGGCAGGGTATACTCAGACATGAGTCCCTTGCTCACTGCTCCATCAGGATTCAAGCAAGCCGGGCCGACGACGGCTGAAATGCCAGAAACCGGTCCCCGGAAGCTTGTCTCCTTTCTGGTGAAGAATTGGCTTGGTAGTTTGGTCTGCCCTGTTCCCATGATACACTGGACCAGGGACAGACTAATTTGCATATAGCCAGGTTCTGAGCTGGGATGGGGCAGTGAGCTAAATAACGGTGATGGATCAAGCCCTGATCTTTGGACTGGGTAAGAGTGGTCTGCTTAATTCAGACACTCTGTTCATCACCACCCCCTTTTCTGAATCGTTTTTGGCCACTATAGGTGTGGCAGGGTATACTCAGACATGAGTCCCTTGCTCACTGCTCCATCAGGATTCAAGCAAGCCGGGCCGACGACGGCTGAAATGCCAGAAACCGGTCCCCGGAAGCTTGTCTCCTTTCTGGTGAAGAATTGGCTTGGTAGTTTGGTCTGCCCTGTTCCCATGATGCACTGGGCCAGGGACAGACTAATTTGCATATAGCCAGGTTCTGAGCTGGGATGGGGCAGTGAGCTAAATAACGGTGATGGATCAAGCCCTGATCTTTGGACTGGGTAAGAGTGGTCTGCTTAATTCAGACACTCTGTTCATCACCACCCCCTTTTCTGAATCGTAAAATAGTTTCAAGGCATCCAAACCAAATCTGACCTGCAATAGACCCAATTCTATAAATTGGTAGCACCTGCACACAGTGGCATCTCATCAGGCTTCCTTATTTGACCCTTCAGAATATAGCCTGTTAGAAGCCAAGATCATTTTTGGCTCACTGCAAGTTGAGTCTCATGCATATATTAACGAGCAGGAATTGTTCGCGACGCACAAAGAAAATTGAGACGCCAAGGTGGGCCCCTGGAGGAATGTGATTGTAGAGACACGAAAATAGGTCTACACGAACGTGTGATTTCGTCTTGGCAGCGGCTCATGCTGCTAAATTATCTACACGTTTCATTACTCCTAAGAAATTATGGCATGCTGGCAAGATCTCTTCACCATCACATTTTCATTGTTGAAAGAATCTGACAGTGATTTCTTCCATATGGGTTTCAAACTGCCCCCATCAAAGCAGAGGGAGAGAATAGTTGGCCTAATGGCTAGGGCGGTCGACCTCGAATTGGGGGCCGGGTTCGATTCTCGGAAATGATTAAGAACATCCTGTGAGTCTGGGCAAATCATTTAATCTCCCTGAGCCTAACAAAAAAAGAGGAATGCGTCCTCATGTAACACAAATGGTGCTATGTAAAGTGCTCTGATACCTATACCTACGGGTAAAGTTTGAGCTATATAAAACTCCGGAAAAAATAATAATACTATATTGGTGTTAGATACTTACCACTCTCTCTAGATTAATATACAGACCTGTAGTACACACTCTTTGCATTGCCCTCTTGTGTATCCTAGAAGATGTATAAGTGATGGCTAGTCAGATAAGACTCAGCTACTGATTGATCCTACAATTGTGGCACGTACTCCGCCCATGCAGTAAAGAATAACCGCATAAAGTCTAATGGTGAATTAAATTAGCATCAGGGTCTGAAACCGGTTCCATCACCTGTTCAGGACGCCCATAAACTGGGTACCTTATCTAATACCTTCAGTTACACGTTATCTGGGAAAGACAGGAGCTAGCCACAGATTCCGTACCTTTGAATTATTCCCAGGCGCCAGAGTAGATCTGGAAATTATTTTTGCAGAAGTACCTATGCACATCAGTAGAGGGCGTTGAGCAGCTCTGTAGCGGTTGTCCAACGGAAGTGACATTGACAGAGTACATATAAGCCCTCCCCTGACGTGATGACGTCCGTTTCAGTCGTGACTATTTTTCGTGCTAAATACACGGAGCCACTTTTAGAAACTGGTTATGGAAACAGTGTGCCCAAAAAGAATCATCTTTTTGTCAAAAGATTTCTTTTTTTATTTTCAGACCTAATGAGAGGCATGAGAGTGCTCAGGAAGTGATCTGGGAGACAAAAGGATAAACTAATTCACAGAGCAAGGAGGATGAATGGTCAGTAAGGAATCTGCAGCTAGGTTCTGTCTCTACCAGATAAGGCGTTACTCAAGGTTAGTAACGTGTTCATCTGACAGAGACAGCTACCCGAGCATTCCTCACCTCTAAATTTGAGACCCAAGTTGGAGCAGGGTCTGCAAACTGATCCCACTAAAGAACGCTGAATAGGACTAGCCAGTCTGTTATAGGAGACAAAGTGACGGGGTTGTCTAGGAATGTAGGTGAGGAAAAAAATACATTCCACCAGAAGGATTGTGGGAAACCCATAGGAAACTGAAATCTGTAATCATGGAAAAGCATGGGGAAATGACACCCATGACAGTGGAATAAAGAAGTGCTAGAAAAGGACACGTCATATAATCATAATACTACATAGCCCCCGAGGGGGCTATGTCGTATGACCATGAATGGATGGGGCTGGAGGCCAGGGACAACAGCCAATCCCACTGAGCCAGATCTCCTTGCCGTAGAAACAAGCATGTGAGCCAAACCTGCCCATAGATATGCAGAAGCAAGGAGTGTGGGGGGAGGTCTCAGAACACATCCACAATGTAGAAAACACTAATCCATGCTACGAAAAAAGCACAGTAAAACAATAACAACAAGTATTGGCATAGACCACGCATGGTTAGAGAAAACACTTTGAGAAAGAAGTAAGCCCTCTAAGACTATCTAACGTGGAAACCACACAGGAGTAAGGGTAAGCAATTGCATAATCAATGACCAAGTGAAGGTCCCACTAGGACACAAGGAAAGGCGCAGCGACGTTAGCATACACGTATGCCCTCCTAAGAAAGTCAGGATAGAATGACTTGCAATATAGACACATATACAAATAGACGCAGAACAAAAAGCCTTTATTATACCACGACTATGGAGGAGAAAAGACCCCATATCTTCCAAAAGAAAAAAAGGAAGAGAAAAAAATCAACAATCGAAATGAATCTCCATTTTCCAAGGGGCGACCTGTACCTATTAAAAAAATCCTCTCACATTTTATGAGTGAAGATCTTGGCTTCACCCAAGATTGTTATTGTCCTTACTCATTAGTTAAAGCTTACCGAACCCTCAAGGGTTGTAACCTTATCACAACCTGTGAGGATTGATAGAAACTCTCAGGAAAAGAAACGAAAGGATCACTAAACCTCTTTACAAACCAAAACTATGAGAGATGGTGATCAAGAAACACATGTTCAAGAAGAAGCGTAAGTTGAATACCAGCCATGAACCATGAATGAGTGTAGAAGGAGATAGCTGAAGAACAGCCAGTACAGTACCTAAATGTTTTGGTTGGTATCTGAAGTGTCATAGAAAGCAGTTCCCATAAGCGAAAATAAAATAACAGCTGCACACACAGTAAAAGCAGATTAAAGACGGCAAAGGCAGTGGTACAGGAAAGAAAGGGTCAGAAGAGTAATCCACCCATAGCCAAGATACAGACCAGGTACTTCCACAAGGAACCCTGAGCGAAAGAAGTGGCAGGAGCTCTTCTTGCCAATGCATAGCAGTAGCTAGCACCAAAAAGAAGCGCTAACACCCCGAAAAAGAACCTACAAGGGAACACTGAAAAGGAATTGAGGACAATGTGCCGCCGGCCAAAGACTATACCCCTTCCCCTATGACTGCTAGGAAAGAAAGGAAACCGGATAGAGTGAAGTGAAATGTACCCAACAAAACAGGGGGCCCTTGCACTATCTTACCAAAAACACATACTTTGAAGTCCCCTATAAGGGGTACTAAAGTGCCAGAAACATATATAGGAATGCCTATAAGGCATACAGATGATGGTCCCTGTAGGACAGGGGACATGGCATCCATATAATGCAAGATAAAGTCTCTATAGAAAATCAGACCTTGGGTAGAAAATACCATCTTCAGAAAAAAAGTACAACCTTGCATCAACAGGCATTGAAACCCAATAGGGCCACAAAATAATATGCGTCCCAAATAACGGGTACCATTGCCTGTAATTGACAGTTTAGGATGTAATAAAAAACAATTTGTGCAGAGGAAAGGAGCACCACCCGTCTGTCCCAAAAAGCTGTAAGACGGAATCAGCGTGAGCACCGAGCAGATGTACACCATCGAAAGACATGTTCACCAAGGTGTATTGAACAACCTCTGAAAAAACAGAGTTGCGTAGCCAGGCACAATGACGGAATGCCACTGAAAGAGCCATGGCTCGCCCGACCGAATCTGTGGTATCCATGCCACATCGAGACAGCAATTTAGCTGGTTGTTGGCCATCATGGAGTAACTGGGTAAGATTGTTCCAGATCTCATCCGGAAGAGAGAGGAGCAGGTGCGAGCCCGAAT
Source organism: Lissotriton helveticus (assembly GCF_964261635.1). NCBI lineage: Eukaryota > Metazoa > Chordata > Amphibia > Caudata > Salamandridae > Lissotriton > Lissotriton helveticus. The sequence goes on from NC_136062.1 coordinate 384,135,517, forward strand.
CCCACAACACGTAAGAATACCGGCTCAGAAGACAAGCTGGATTAAGTGACCGCAAGGTTAAATTGGTAGCAGAAAACATTTGCGGACCAAAAGTATCAAGAATCCTAGATTCCCTGTCCAGAGGGAGGTTAGGAAGGGCGCTGATGTCAGGAGAGGATGTAGCAGCCTTGTAAGAAAGTGCTATCTTTCTTTCATTGGTATGCTCCCAATTTTTGCTGAATTGCTGATGTGCTTTGACTGAGTATGCCGTGGGCTCCTGCCAATCAGGTGCCCAGGGTCGGTGTTGCTTCCCTAAAACTGCATTAAAGCTGAAACCCAATTGGCACCACTGGCCACATGTCAGACCCTGGTAAATGGTGGCATTGGGACCAGAGAAGACCCTTAAGGGCTGCAGCACTTATTGTGCCACCCTTAGGGACCCTGCACCCTGACACCCACACACTCCCTTTGCAGACTGAGTGGCCTGGTGCAGAACTACACAAAGAGTCCACATGGCACACATCCCTGTGTGCCATGCCCACACATCCACTGCCCTGGCATACATCAGTCACCCCTGTAGCTGGGTGCCCTATGCCAGTGGTGTGGGCGCAGGTGCATGAGCCCTGTGCCCCTACAGTACCCAGGGCCATTCCTGGGCACTGTAAGTGCAGTGATGCCATTAAGAGTATATGGTGCTGGGAGGTGGTCATTACGTACTTCACACTACCATAATGGCTACACTAAAGACTGACAAGTTTGATATCAAACTTCTCAGCACATTATACCCACACTGATGACAGTGTGGGATTTAATGTAAAATGTACTGCAGAGGGCATCTTAGAGATGCCCCCTGATACCTAACCTACAATCCAAGTCTTCCTGAGAGGCTGCCCCACAGCAGACTGATTGCTGGACCTCTGGGTGGAGAGCACCCGCTTTCCTGGGCCTGCAACAATGCACTTCCTGGGCGAGGTGCTTGGCCTCCATCCCCAGGATAGACAGGGGGTAGCTACAAAGGCATACCGCCTTTGTGAGCTTCTCCAGCCCACCTGCTGTACTCAGCAACTGGCCCCAACCAGTTCTGACCCCTACTCTGGCGGGAAAACCTACGTGAGGAAAGGGAGTGTGCCAGCCTGTGCCAATTCCACCCGCAGGTGGTAGAGGCAAGGTGAAGCACAACTCCGGGCCCTGGCCATCTTGAGGATGGGGAACCCTGCCCAACTAGAGATAGGCTCCTGCCCCCTCCCACTGGAGAGGAGCAGGATAGGGCGTGTACTCACCCCAGGACAGGGACCTATTGTTCTCTGCCCTTCCCCTACCTGTAACGCCCCTAATACGCCCCTAATTGTAGTATTTAGGGGCACCCTGTACCTTCCTTCCTCAGATCCCGATTTCGAAACAAGAAAGAAGACCAAGAAGAAGGAGACCTGCCGTGCAGCTGCTAACAAGAGGATGACACCAACTGACTTGGCCCCAGCCCTACAGGCCTGTCGATCCTTGAACCTGCTCCTGCTAAATCCAGGCGTCTCCTGCGGCCAGCAACTTTATGAACCCCTGCCTGCCTTGACCCTCTTAGGGACTGGGACTCCCACGAGCAGTGGCTCTGCTCAAACAGCAACACCCCTGGTGCCAGCCAGGACCCGAATCCAGCCCACTCTGCACCCGCCGAGCCCGGCCTGTGCCCGAATGGATAAAGTCCCTGCGGATGCCCCCCCCCCCCCGGCGATTCTGACCTGGAATGCAGTGCCCAAGGACCCTCCTCGATGACCCAGATGATGCCTGCAGACTCAGATCCAGGGACCCCTCCAACCGTAACCAGCAGAGGGTAAGATTTCCCGACGTCCAAAGACACCCCTGCACCTGGCGCCCCCGGCATTCTATGCCCAACTCCGGGTGCCTACCTACCCTACAAGATCCCAACTTACCCCTCGAAATGTTGGTCGCTCCAGAAGATCCTCCTTCCCTGAGCCTACAACCTATGTTCCCCTTTTAAGATCTCCATTGTATAACCTTAAGCGCCCGAAGGCTCAAAAGCACCCTGCAACCAGCCGCCCGAGTGCCCCTGGCAGTGCAACCTTTGTCCTATCCTACTTCCCCATTTGCCCTGAGAAAGTGACCAGGAGCCAGCTCCCACAGCCGCATGGCCTACTAGCCAGCAGCCACCAACCGAAGGCCCCCTGTCTCTCATTGGATAACATTGGGCCTAACTACCTATGCACCCGGCTGCCCGTGTGACGCTGAAGGTGTACCAACTGTACCTACCTGACCCTGGGAGACCCCTGAGTCTATGCCCAGTACCTTAAATCTGCCAGTCGAGTTCTTACCTAAAAGCCGATAACTCACTTTTCTTCCATAGGCTAACATTGACTGGTTTCCCTTGGAAATTCTTCTGTGTGTGTAGTTTTGGAACTTTAAAATATTCACCTAAAATCAGCCGAACAACGAATTTACTCACCTGTTAGCAGGAGAGACCTCATTGCTGCACCTTTTAGCCCAGCACCAACCCTAAAAAATAATTCTAACCGTACTTACCAGTAACCTGAATTTTCGTCCATAGGAAACCATTGACAGTTTTTCTGTGAAATTTCTTCCAAGTGTCGATTTTTGCAAACTACAAATATTCTTTAAAAATCGTACCGACTACCAAAACATAATTACTTACCTGTTTTAGATAGCGGGCCCAGTGCTGAACCTAGGAGTACAGTACTGGATTACAAAAGTAACGTGAGCCTACTTTACCTGCAAATTGAATTTCCTTCCGTAGGATCACATTGGTAATGTAAACTGAAAAAGTTTCTGAGTGTCAACTTTTAAAATACAATAATATTCCTTAAAATTCACTACTGTAACCAAACCACTTTTACTGAACTGTTTGCAGCTCATGTCCCGGGACTGAATCTAGGATCAAGTCCTGTGGTTAGAAATGTAATCTACAAAGTAACTCATCCTGAGAAAGTATATTTTGATACTTTGTTGGTTCTAAAATAAAACAACTATATCTTTTGATACAAAACAATAGGCCTAGAGTACAGTTCTTGAGTGTCTGAGACAATTTGCTGACTGTGTACAACAAATGCTTTACATAACCCCCTGATACTGCCTTACTGCTCGGCCAAGCTACCACTTTAGAGAGTAAGGTAATATATAACTTTAGCCACTGCCAAACCTCTGGGGACTCTATACATACTGTACCCTACTTTGGTCCAGCATATGTAGAGCCACTTTCCTACAAGCCTGTACCGCAAAGCTGCATGGAGTAAGCTGCCGAAGTAGGCAGGCCAGGTCCCCGTGGGCAGGATGATGTAGCGGGCTTAGCCCAAGATCCCAACAAAATGTCATATAGAGCTTCACTGTAGGAGAGCACAGGCTCAACCCCCGTTTGGCCCTCCTGAGGCACACCAATTAATGGATCGATGGCCACCTCCATAGCAGGGGGCTGCAGCTACAGAACAACAGTTGGCCTCCTAAGAAGCTCAGCAAAGGCAGAGCTTACCTCTGAATCAAGGCCAGGTGAAGAAAAAAGGCCAGAGGATGGTGAGGAGTCAAGGCTACAAGCCTCACCCAGCTTAGTTAGCTAACTGACCTCCAGAGGAGGCTGGACAGTATCAGTCATGGGGTAAATAAACCCTATTTCTTCTTCTCCATCAAAAACTTGTACTCCTGGAGGAAAAACTATAGGGTGCTCCTCAGAAGAAGGACGAAAGATGTTCGAGATGTACTGCACCACTGGTACTGCCCCCGACACCGTCCGGCTTTGATGTGGTGGTGCCGTCCTGACTTGGAGAGAGGAAGTAGCGCCAATTGACGCCAGTGACAACGGAGAGGCTGATCGGACACTGGCGTCGCAGATGGGAAGCCTGAAGAGTTGTGCAATGATCCAACATGGATACTACTACGGATCCAGAGAGCCTAACTGAAGTCAAGGGAGCCCCCGTAGGCATGGATTCAGTCAAGGCGCCACTCACCTCTTTGGGACTGCAAAGTGCACCAGAGGGAGGTGGAGACCCAAAGATGGCATGATGGGAGGAATAATATTCCTGCATCTGGTACGGAGTTGCTCAGACTTCAGGGAATACTGGGAGATGCGAGGTAGACTCTCGGCTCAACTCCTCAACCGGAGGACGGGGAGGGGCATTAGAGACTGCGCGAATGCAGCGCAGTAGGGGAATGCTGCAACTTTGACCGCTTACGTCGCAACTTGCCTGTCGATGTACGCTCACTGGTAGAACTTCAGGAGCGGGCTAACGAGCGTTCTCTAGAATGAGAATAAGACCGCAAATGATGTGGAACTTGCGACAACCGTACCACCAAGAACTTCATGCGACGTTCCACAGAAGTCACACTCCTCAGCATCATGGTGCTCGCCAAGGCACCACATACAAATATTATGAGGGTCTGTGGCCGACATCTGACGTTCACAACACCCAAAGGGTTTGAACCTCGAGGACATTAGAAAAAGACACACTGTTCTGCTGATAAAAACTACGAAATAGGCCAAAAAACGGCCTGAGGAACTGTATTCCGGATCAGTGTCCGAGGTGCAGAAAAAAAGAAAACTGATGTCAGAGGAGGGCTTATATGGACTCTGATGACGTCACTTCCTGTGGACGTCTCCGCTATGGAGTCCATCGATGCCCTCTATTGACGCGCAGAGGTACTGAAGAAAAAAAAAAACAGGATCCAGTCTGGCGCCTGGGGATAATTCATAGGTGAGGAATCTGAGGCTAGATGTATCTATCAGAGCTATCTATTTTTTTCCCATGTTCAAGCAGGGGTCAAATCAGCTTATCACTTTCAAAAAAGAGGTGACTCGCTCTCAGCTCTCGAGCCGAGTGGTCGCTCCCCTGCTATTGGTATCGTTGTGCTCTCATTGCCTGCATTCTGCCTCGCCTGCCGCTTTTCATTTTGCTAATTTTAAAGGCGCCGCTTTTGCTCTGTTTAGATAGCACTACATTGTACCTGTGTAACTTTGTCAGTGGTAGCGCGTTAGCCCCCAGCGCTCCGCTGCCATTTTGTTTGTTGTTGTGCTGCTCTATGTAAACGCGCCCCGCCTCCCAGCTGAGCCGACCTCCCACAGACTACTTCCAGCGCTCCAACCCCACTTAGCGCTGTGACTCGCTCTCAGCTCTCGAGCCGAGTGGTCGCTCCCCTGCTATTGGTATCGTTGTGCTCTCATTGCCTGCATTCTGCCTCGCCTGCCGCTTTTCATTTTGCTAATTTTAAAAGCGCCGCTTTTGCTCTGTTTAGATAGCACTACATTGTACCTGTGTAACTTTGTCAGTGGTAGCGCGTTAGCCCCCAGCGCTCCGCTGCCATTTTGTTTGTTGTTGTGCTGCTCTTTGTAAACGCGCCCCGCCTCCCAGCTGAGCCGACCTCGCCCCTCCCCCCCCCATCCATATATGACAGGAGTTCCCGCGCGCAGCGTCTACGCGCAGCGACCGCGCCCAATCCGCGCCGAAGGTGCGCCAAAGGTAAGCCCGTCTACGCCCGTCCGCGCCTGGACCGCGCCCAGTGCCAGACCCCCTGTCCCTCGCGCTGCCCAGCCCTCCCGCATTACCTACGATGCCGCCACCCTCCTAGCCCTTGACCCCGGTCGCGCCCCCAACTGCGTCCAAGCCGCTCCTGGACACACCCATGGACCTTTCTCTTGCTACTCCTGCAAATTCATCGGCACCGTCAACATCTCCGCTACGACCACACCACAGATCCCCGACCCCAATCACCTACAATGCATCCTTCTCAACACCCGATCAGTCCACAGACACGCCATTGACCTATGGAATCTACTAGACACCATTTCTCCGGACATCGCCTTCCTTACAGAAACATGGATGAATGCTTCCTCCGCACCAGACATCACCATTGCCATCCCTGAAGACTATAAGATCACCCGCAAAGACCGCACCAGCCACACAGGAGGAGGAATCGCTATCGTCCATAAAAAATCTATCCGCATCTCAACCAGCTCCGACGCCAACCTCGCCAACTCCGAACACCTTCACTTCCAGATCCACATCGACCCCAAAACCACACTCAGAGGCACTCTCCTCTACAGACCACCAGGACCCCGCGCAAAATTCAGTGAAGACATCACGGACTTCATCACTCCACACGCGCTCCCCTCCAAAGACTACATCCTTCTGGGAGACCTCAACTTTCACCTTGAAAAGAACAACGACCGCAACACCACCACCCTCTTGGACAACCTCGCCAACCTCGGACTTAAACAACTAGTCACTTCCCCCACCCACATCGCAGGTCACACACTCGACCCCATCTTCACATCCAGCAATCATGTCTCCTTCAGCCACACTACGGATCTCCTCTGGACTGACCACAGCTGCGTTCACTTCACCTACAACAAGCCGAAATCCATCAACCACTCCCAACCTACCCTGCAAAGAAACTGGAACAAAATCACCACGGACCAAATCTCCGCATCGCTCCTTCGAAACTCCCCAGCCCTCTCTTCTAACGCCAACGAAGCCGCCGCCAACCTCACCCTATGGTTATCCAACACCGCTGACACCTTAGCTCCACTGAAAAAACGTCAAAGCAAACCTGGCAGCAAGAAAGCCTCATGGTTCAGCGATGATCTCAAGAAGTCCAAGAAACTCTGCCGCTCCCTTGAAAAGGCCTGGAAAAAAGACCCAACCACCAGCACCAAGGACGCCTTCAAAAACTCCACCCGCACTCACCATCAACTGACCCGAAAAGCCAAGAAAACAGCATTCAAGGATCGACTTGACAACAACGCCCACAACAGCAAGGAACTTTTCAACATCGTCAAGGAATTTTCCAATCCCTCGGCCAACTCCAACGACATCACCCCCCCTCAAACCCTCTGCGACTCCCTAGCCTCTTTCTTCCACAACAAGATTGCAGACATCCACAACAGCTTTGACAACCAACCCGGAAACCAACCCACCCTACCATCTGCTGACCATCTTCCCCCCGTAAACACCCTTAACACCTGGAACCCAATCTCCACTGAGGACACCATCTGCCTGATGAATTCCATCCACTCAGGATCCCCCACAGACCCATGCCCTCACCACATCTTCAACAAAGCAGACTCCGTCATAGCACCGCACCTCCGAGACGTCATCAACTGCTCCTTCAACTCCGCCACCTTCCCAGAAGACTGGAAACACGCTGAACTCACCGCCCTTCTGAAAAAACCAACAGCGGACCCCACCGAACTCAAAAATTACCGCCCCATCTCGCTTCTTCCATTCCCGGCCAAAGTCATCGAGAAAGCCGTCAACAACCAGCTCGCCGCCTTCCTCGAAGCCAACAAATCCCTCGACCCCTCACAATCTGGCTTCCGAGCAAAACACAGCACTGAGACCGCCCTCATCGCAGCAACAGACGACATTCGAACTCTACTGGACAATGGAGACACAGTCGCCCTCATCCTCCTCGACCTCTCTGCAGCATTCGACACAGTTTGTCACAGCACCCTGTTACAACGCCTCAATAACATCGGAATCCAAGGAAAAGCACTTGAATAGATCACCTCGTTCCTCACCGGAAGAACCCAGAGAGTCCGCCCTCCTCCATTCAAGTCCGAGGCCTCTGAAGTCATCTGCGGCGTACCTCAAGGATCATCACTCAGTCCCACCCTCTTCAACGTATACATGAGCCCCCTCGCGGCCATCGCACGCCAACACAACCTCAACATCATCTCTTACGCGGACGACACTCAACTGATCCTTTCTCTCACCAATGACCCCAGCACCGCCAAAACTAACCTACACGAAGGAATGAAAGAAGTTGCTGAATGGATGAAACTCAGCCGTCTGAAACTGAACTCAGATAAAACAGAAGTCCTCATCCTAGGTACCTCCCCCTCCGCATGGGACGACTCTTGGTGGCCGGAAGCCCTCGGAAAAGCACCCATTCCGACAGACCACGCACGGAACCTTGGCGTCATCCTGGATTCTTCACTCTCAATGAACAGACAAGTCAGCGCCGTATCCTCTTCCTGCTTCAACATTCTTCGCATGCTCAGAAAAACATTTCGCTGGATCCCCTCCGAAACAAGGAAAACAGTCACCCACGCTCTGGTCACGAGCCGACTGGACTACGGAAACACCCTCTACGCGGGCACTACCGCAAAACTCCAGAAGAAACTCCAACGAATCCAAAACGCCTCAGCCAGGCTCATATTAGACATCCCACGCAACGAACACATCTCTGGTCACCTTAAAGACCTCCACTGGCTACCCGTCAATAAGAGGATCACTTTCCGACTGCTTACCCACGCACACAAATCACTCTACGACATCGGACCAGATTGCCTCAACTCACGATTGTCCTTCTACACCCCCTCCCGCCAACTACGTTCTTCCAACCAAGCCCTCGCCACTGTACCTCGCATCAACAAGACCACCATGGGAGGCAGATCCTTTTCATACCTGGCTGCTAAAACATGGAACTCACTCCCCGTTTACCTTCGCCTCACCCAGAACCACCTAGCGTTCAGAAAGCAGCTTAAAACGTGGATATTTGACAAGTAATCCTCCTCCCCTTCCTAAGCGCCTTGAAACCCTCTGGGTATGTAGTGCGCTATACAAATGTTATGACTTGACTTGACATTATAAAAAACATTCTTCACCTTCTGCTGATCAGTTTAAATTCTTAAAGACATTTGTATGACCTGGAATCAACAACTCAATCGATGTGTACCTCTGGGCTCTACCATAATGGTAGTCCATAGGCATGAATTACCTTGCAGTAATTTGGAGTTGTCCTCTAGGTAAAAACAGAAATCCTACAACGGAATCAACATCAGCTGAGATCATATACCATAAAACCATCTGAAAATAAAGTCTTTTGGACAATCAGTGACAAAACCAGAACAGTGCCTAATCTAGGGGAACTGACAAGACACTGCTGTCGAGGGAAATGTATTTAATTAGGCACCCTCAAGGCTTTTTTTCAAATCCAAGATGTTGTCTTGACCACCAACTCAAGGGGACACATGCATCAGCCAACGCTCCACCCGGCAAAGCCACGACAATGGAGTCTACTGTAGTTATAAGAGGAGCGACGTGCTCAGAGATGGTTTGAATATTGTAACAGTATGTTACATTATGTGCATTTACGTAGCACTTACGACACGTGGTGAGGCAGTGAGTATCATGCTACTTTTAAAACCAAGATAAGCAGTTAGTAGATTTTGTTGATCTCTTGTGCATTTGGTGTGCTAGGTTTGTGCTCTTGATTGCAAGTGTGTTTATTAGAGTCTGAGATAGGGATAGAAGGATAGAAATAGATTTGAAAAGCGGAGTTTATAGTAGGCACGGAATAATAAGAATGGATTTGAAAAGGGGAAGTGGTTCATTTTGTAAGTAATAGTCGTGTGTGCTTGTTAGTTGGGTAGTATGGCTAAAAAAGGAGTGAAAATTTGATTGGAAGTTCATAGTCAAAGGTTTGGGATGAGAGAGAGGAGGTATTGGAGGGACAGAAGTTTTTTTGTTACAGCAGAATGTAAATAATTTATACATACATAAAGTCTCACAATTGATAAAGTTGTCTTTTCTTGATTAAACCCTCTTTATAAATATGTACATTGGAGCAGCAATATTTACACGGTCTGCTGTCCACATCTATTTGTACATTTGTTATAGTTACACGATTGATAAAGTAATGTTTGCTTGTTTAAACCCTCTATATAAATATGTACATTGGAGTAGCAATATTTACACCTGTCTGCTGTACATATCTCTGTTTATGATTTCAAATAACTGTAATTAACTTATACATACATAATTATATACATATAATTTATTGCAGTTATTAGTGGCAGGCAGAACCTTCTATATATATCCACCTATATGTACATAAAAGCAGCAATGCTGACTGAGTTACAAATATGTGGTGTAATACATAGTTTTTGCCACATATAAATGTATCTGCTTATAAACAGGAGGCATAGCTCATTGTACAATGACCCTTACTTATATAACGGTACAAAAGGGAGTGGTGATGGACGGAGCATCTGAACCAATCAAACACTTACACCTGTCAAAAGATCTGGGTTGGATCCATCACCGTTCTTTAGCCCAATCTGCCACCCCAGTTCAGACATGGCCATATGCAAATCAGTCTGACCCTGTGCCTCATGGGAACAGTCGAGCCCGAACTGCCAAGCCATGCCTTCCCTGGACCGGAAACAAGCTTCCGAGGACTGGTTTCTGGCATTACAGCCGTCTTCAGCCCGGCTTGCTTGAATCCAGTGGCAAAGTGAGCAAGGGACTCACGTCTGAGCATACCCTGCCACACTTATGGTGGCCAAAGCGGTACAAAAGGGGGTGGTGATGGACGGAGCATCTGAACCAATCAAACACTCACACCCAGTCAAAAGATCTGGGTTGCATCCATCACCGTTCTTTAGCCCACTCTGCCACCCCAGTTAAGACATGGCCATATGCAAATCAGTCTGACCCTGTCCCTCATGGGAACAGTCCAGCCCGAACTGCCAAGCCATGCCTTCCCTCAAACGCTCCGTCCATCATCCCCTTTTGTATCGCTTTGTTCGCCCTAAGTGTGGCAAGGTATGCTCAGACGTGAGTCCCTTGCTCACTTGGCCACTGGATTCAAGATAGCCTGGCTGATGAGGATTATGAATCCGAAACCGGTCCCAGGATGCATGTTTCCGGTCCAGGGAAGACATGGCTTGGTAGTTCGAGCTGGACTGTTCCCATGAGGCACAGGGTCAGACTGATTTGCATATGGCCATGTCTGAACTGGGGTGGCTGAGTGAGCTAAAGAATGGTGATGGATTAAACCCAGATCAGTTGACTGGGGGTGAGTGTTTGATTTGCTCAAATGCTCCGTCCATCATCCCCTTTTGTACCCCTTACTTATATAACAGCAGCTCTGTGAGAAGTATAGTAAGTCATGCCCGTGTATAATGCTGTGGCGTATTCTTGAGTTGTGAGTATAGTCGCCATGCTGCTCAAGGTATTGTAATGCTGATGTCTTATGGTTATGAAATGATGCTAAATGTTGTGGGAATCAGGTGTTGGAAAGCTGTCGAGCTGAGAATAGCTAACCTCGGACTACAACTCAACACTTATTAATGAAGTAGCAGTCTTCAAACTAGATTCTTTCCCCACCAAATGTCTTCCTTCAGTTTTTGTCAATTTCACCCTCATTTTCAAGGGTCATTTAATGAACTTGGAAATATTACAGAAGAAAGGTTTAATCCTGACAGACTTGCTTGGCACCCTGCTGCAGGCATCCTCTGTTCCAATTCCCTCTGACCAGTCAGTAGCTATTGAATTCAATTTTGTCGAGTTAGGTTATGTGTACTTGTAAAACGCAGATCTCACTTGGGAGGGTGTCCTAGCGCTGAAGAGAACTTGGGGTTGTTTGCCTCCTTTTCAGGTCTTCAGTGAAGAGACACGTTTTCAGTTTCTTCCTGCTCTTTAGCACAAAGCTGCTGACCCTAGTGTGAAAAGGGGAGTATGTTACAGTCTTTAGGAGCCAGGTATAAGAACGCTTTACCGGCAGCTCTGGCTCTTTGGATGCAGGTGACAGTGGAGAGCGAGTGGTATGCTGAGAGGAGGTATCTGATGGGGGTGTGGAAACAAATCCGGTTGTTCAGGTAAGTGGGGCCTAAATTGTATAGGGCTTTGCATGTCCATTTGTGTATGGGGAACCAATGTAGGTTTCTTAGCTGGGGGGAGATGTCAGAAAGTAGAGGGAGGATGTATGTGTGTATAGCTGCTGAATTGTTTATGGTCGGGAGCACGTGGTGAGTTAGGCAAGTATTCCTGCGTAGAGTACATTTCTGCAGTCTAGCTTGCTGGTGATGAGTGCTTGGGTGATTGTTCGGGTTTATATCAGTGAGCAACCCAATATACCCTTGAGGGCTTGGGTGAAAATATATGGAAGGGTAAAGAGTGCCTTCAAGGGAATTTGTTTTCACAAATAGCTTTTTGAAATGATTTAAAGAAGCTTATAAGGACAATTCAATGATCCTCTAATGGACTGAATCCAAACTAGTACTTTTCCATGGGTGATTGTTCAGCAGGTGTGCAAAGGAAACCTGAGGATCTTGAGGTAACTTCTGGTAGATTGTTCTGGACCACAATCCCCAGGTTCCTGGCTTGGCTGGTAGGGGTTAGGGTGGGACCAAGTTCTGATGGCCACCAGGCAGAGGACAATGGAGTTGTGTCTTTACTGAAGAGCACTACTTAAGTCTTATCAGAGTTGAGTTTGGGGCAGTTCGACTTCATCCACATAGTGACTTCTGACATACAGTCAATGAAAAATGCTTGGGTGTTGGTATTGTCCTTGGATAGGAAGATTAGTTCTGTCTCGTCGGCAAATGATGTGATGTTGATACCTTTGCACAATCTTACCGAAACGTGCCATGTGGACGTTGAAGAGCTGAGGGACCCAGTAGACCAGCTCGGGGGCTTCGGAAGTATAAGTAGGTAAGATGACATTCTATGGGCGTTCTGTTAACTGAATAACTGAAAACTGTTGCATGAATTCCCAACTTGATACTTCAGTACCATTTTCAACTATGTAGAGAATCACAAAATAACTATGTTCCTACTGTTTTGCATAGCAGATTGGTGTTGGTTTGCTGCTGTACCTCACCTGAAGTCTAAGGTAAGTCTACTCTTCTCCTACACATTTCGATTGCCTTCTCAAAATCAAAAATACATTTGCCACCTTTAGTATAGGGTACCTGTACTGTAATTACAGCACAGAAGAACAAGTTACTAACCTACAGTATTGCTCTTTCTGGTAGAGACTAGCTGCAGATCCCTAACCATTTGAATATACCCCAGGTGTCAGAATAGATTTGTAAGCTTTTCAGCAGTACCGCTGCGTGTCAGAAGATGGTGCCTTGTGGCTCCTCACTGACGCCATTCCACACCAGAAATGACGTGCAGTCCTATATAGGTTCTACTCGTGGACGCTGTCAGTTACTTTTGAGACTGTCTGTGCCCCAGACGTGGATCCCCAAAAGCAAATTGGTAGATAATATACAGATTCCTAGACTTGGTATCTTATTAATGGATAGTTTAATGACAGAACAGGGAAGATCAATGAGAAATCTGCGGCTAGTCCCTCTAGCAGAGAGTTACCAAAGGCCAGTAACTTGTACTGCCAATAGAAACATCTAGCCGCAGATTCGTCACCTTTTGAGACGACACCAAAGCATTACCTATTCGGAAGCGACTCTGTGAATGGACTCATACTAGAAAGTCCAGCACGATTTGAGCTCAAAATGCCCTTGTTGGCGAACCTGACTGTCCAGGCAATAGTGCTTCATTAACGCCCACAAAGCCGCCTGGCAAATGTCTAGGAGAGGGACTGAGTGTGACAATGCAGGGGTAGCAGCTGGGGTCCAGGTGGAATAGGCCACGCAGTCCATCCAGAGGCTGTTTTTAATGCACAGCACGATCCAGTGGGAGATGGTTGTACGCCCTTTTTTGTTACAGAAAACTACATAAAGAGCTGAATGTACACACAGTATTACCAGTGTAGAAACTTTTTGGGGTCCCAGCGTTGGAGTTTCTTCTCATAAGAAGGGCGAGTCTGAGCATAAAACGCTAGCAGGATGATGGTTTGCTCGACGTGGAACAGCGTTACATCTTTCGGCAGGAAGGATGCCAGAGTTTGCAGTACCAGTTTGTCTCGGAAGAAGGAAGTGTATGGTGGATGGACACAAAAAGCCTGAAGTTCACTCAAATAACGTACCGAGAGTGTTGAGAAACAGTCTGGACGCTAAGGAGATGTAGAGGACCGTGGGTAGCAGCTAGACAAGAGTGCACATCAGATACGTCAAGACCAGATTGATCTCATTAGGGCATAAAGGGAGGAAACGTTGAACCACTTTCAAAAATTGCATCACAACTAGTGACTTAAACAATGAGGGCTGATCTGGCAACTGTAAGAAGGCTGAAAGATTACCCATAACTATGCAACTGCCACAGAAAGAAAAGAACTGACGTCAGTGCACTGGGATGGTGCTATGTAAGTGACGCATATGTCACTACGGTGCAAATGCTGCCAACGTCACATGGAGCCAACCAATGTATCGTACCAGCACACAGGAGTATTTCTCAAAGAAGAATCATCTGGATCCAGTCTGACGCCTGGCAAATTCAAGGGTAACATATCTGCGGCTAAATGTCTCTATCAGATATTCAAGGTCATAAGTGAGCACGTTCGACCTGTCTGTGAGCACCTGTACTAGCCTCCCCTTGATGGACAGAAAGTCTTTCACGGCCAAGTGGATGGCTCTCACCTCCAGAATATTGTTGTGGAGCTGGGACTCGGCTGGAGACCAAAAGCCTCTGATCTCTACCTCTCTCAGTTGGCCGCCCCAACCCAGAATCTACTCATCTGTAACCACTGTCAGCTCTGGATGGAGAACAGAGAAGGGTCAGCCACTGACACAATCGCGGTACAGCAACCACCACTGCATATCATTCACAGTCTCCTCTAAAATGAGAATGTGATCGGAGAAAAGGTCACCTTGATGTTGGGCCTACTAGGACTTCAGATCCCACTGCTGAGTTTGTATATGCCACCTGGCGTGCTCGGCCAGCATGATGCAGGATGCCATCAGTGCCAGCAGCCTCAGAGATCACCACTCTCAAATCCAGGGCAGAGGCTGCACGATTGGAACCAGAGCCTTAATTTCCTGAGGAAGAGGAGCGTCTGAGGAGGATTGAAGTGACACTTTGGCACATAGACTGTGAATTCCAACAATGACGGGGGTCCCTGCAGCCTGGAGGTGGCTGACTACTGACTGCGGCGATCACACCTACAACAATCAGTTGTTGAGCTAGGGAAATACTGGGACCCTTATCCTCTAAACGTGAGCTGCCACCATCACATTCATGATACCCTAAAGGTACTGGTGAGATCAAATGAGAACACAGCATACTGAAAATGGTCCTACCCCACCCCGTGCCGCAGGTAGCACCAATGGGCCGGCAGGAAGTGAATATGGAAATGCAGGTCCAATACTACCATCCTCACTCCAGGGTCGGGGCAATCAAAAACTATGCCAGAGTGAACATCTTGAATTTCTGCTTCAAGTGGAAGCAGTTGAGAGGGCGCAGGTCTAGAAAAGGAAGAATACCTTCATTTTTCCTTGGCACCAGAAAGTACACCCTACTTCTGGCACCAGCGCCTCTAAATAGCACCTTTTGTCAAAAGGGCTTACACTACCTGCTGCAAAATGGAAAGATGCTCCTCTGTCTGACGCTGAGGGGGCACTGGAAGGTGCGGCAGCGAAGAGAGAAAGTGCAAGGCAACACTTGTAGACCATCTATATGTTCCACATGTCTGATGTGATTGCTTGGTAGCCTAGTAGGAATCAGAGGATCTTGCCTCTCACCAGGTGGCTGTGTCCCTGCGAAGGCACGCTAAAGTGGTCTGGCAGTTAGGGCAGACGGTAGGCTGGGCAGGAAGCTGACCTTGACTAGAAGGGTGGTAGGGAAAGGCCTAGAGTGTTAGAAGTAGTCCTGCGGTCTTTAAAGTGTTCAAAAGCAGAATCAGCTTTTTTCCACCAAATAGGTGAATCCCATCAAAGGGTGTATGAAATTAGGTTTTTGTTGCATTCTCCCACTACCCCCTCCCCAACACACACACTTTGTGTTGCAACTTTGAAGAGTACTGAGTCCTTGCTAACCAGTTTCCCAGAACCAGTATTCTTTCCCTACAAGCTGTACAATTGTTCCCCCTGTAGTGTAGTTCCTATATTCCCAATAGGCTCTGCGGATTGGAATAGTGTATCCTGTAGTTTAGACGTAGGACTGAAGTTAACTAGGTCTCAACCGAATATACTAAACTTAATTGTGTGTGTGCCAGCTAGCTCCGAGGTCACTAGAAACTTTCGCGAATAAACAAGAAGGAATTAGTTTCTGACAACTGCTCAAAACATGACAACTTTGATTCCCAAGAATAAGAAATATATCTCTAGAGTCGCGGAAACAATAGATAGTTATTTCACTCAGACAATTGTGAATGCTTCGTTTCACCAGAGGTGCAGAGAAATAGAGAGATGGGTGTTTTCAATAAAAAGGTATTTATTGAACAGTCTTCTTTCTCAAGCATAAGAAATGAACTGCTGCAATCGTAATACTTGCTGAAAAGTACAGAGCATATAATACGAAGAGTATTATAAAATAGTACTGTAAAAGCATGATTTAGTTTCTAAGCCATAAGATACCTAAAATACATACAGTGATAAATAATGACTAAAAGTACTCAACTGGTGCTACTAAAATACGCCTACCCCGGTGTACCTAACCTAGGTCTAGTACAAGGGAAGTAGTAAGTGAGGTGTAGCTTAGTTTCAGTATTATTTGCCAAGAATCTATTCCAAGAATTCTCTTAGGGTCTAATCATCTTCGTACCTTGGTTTTAGAATGTAGGAGGTCTTGTATCTCTCTCAGGACTCGATTTTCCAGCAACCCGCAAGGGTAGCCTGGAAACACTGGAGCTGTTTTTCTCGGCAGGAGAAAGTACAGCTTCTCTCAGTGCGTCAGCTGGAGGGTCGGCTTCCTACGGCACTTGCTGCAGCAGGGCACATCGGTCCCTGACTGCTGACGGCGGGTTTTCCCAAGAAATCGTTGTAATTTTCAGAAGTAGCCAAGACGGCTTGGCTACTTCCACTAGTTCCGGAAGTAGGACTACTTGAGCAATGTCTTACTATGGTTATGATTTCTATGCCTATATAAGGATACGATATTTTATACCTATATAAGGGCATGAATCGGGAAAATTACACTAGGGTCCTAAAACGCTATACAACACCCACTCCACGTATTATGTCTAATATTACTAAATCTATAAGCAGAAGAAACATAACTAAAGCATGTGTTCATAATCCCACCCAAAATACATGAAATGCATGAAACATGGTTTATACACATACATGAGTATGTTTTGTACGCATTTTACAAGCAATCACTGACATTAAAAATGTTATCTAAATGAAACATGAAGTGACAGTCGTGAAATAGCTCTAAATTTGCAGAAGAAAAAGGTCGAGATCATTCCATAGCATAATATATAAACAGTTAAAGTTTTCATGAGATAATGCCAAATATTTGTCTATAGGTAGTATCAAATGAATCTCTTGTTCTCTAAGAATAGCTCTACTTTAAGCAGATTACTTTGTGCCAAGTGAAAAAAGGATCTATTCTGGCATGAAGAGAAAAAAGTTTTCAAATGTAGATTGTAGAAACAGAGTTTCCCGTTAGAGTGTTTGTTTTGAAAAACCGAAGGCCGAATTTCAGAGTTCATGCAACGCTGTGTGTACTTTCAAAAGTTATTCTCGGTGTGGGGAGGAAACTTCAAATCATCGAAGCTGGCAAAGAAACAGTCTACCATAGTTGGTGAAAGTGGAACTACTTCATCAAGTAGATCAAATGTGCATAGATGTGAAGCATCTCCGTCAGTCGCATTAGCAATGTTCGATGTAGATGGTACCTGTGTGCCTGTTCCACGTACCTCACCAAGAGCTGGATTCGCTGGTGAGATCTCAATGAATGCAGTCATCAGGATTGGCAGCCGTTGGGGGCAACACGATGCATGAGTTGTAACCGGACCTACAAGGCGTCAACATCCGTTGGCAGTGCTGATGGAAGTTTAAGACAGATGTCTAACACGCGTGCTTCTCCGCAAAGCAGGCATCGTAGAACAGGTAAAATGCAATCATGCCAGATTGGTCTGAATGAAAGGAACCAAGTGGTATTCAGATCTCTTAAACGAGAGAAGCCAAGAATCTGTGTAATTCTGTCACGATACCGCATGGCTAGGAGTGCTTGTTCCATGGTAGTCTGGGTATCGTTGGTGACTGCATTTGCCATATCGGAGCAGGAGATATAAAAAATAGAATTCTTGCTACGAGTTCCAAAATGAGAGGCAGACCGATGAACACAGAGTGCACGAAATTTGGAAAAATGCTGAGGACTGCTTCGAACTGAAGGACTGGACTATTTAAGGCCCAGCGGTGCCAGGGAACAACACCTAAAACCTTCGTGGGATACCTGTTCTGGCGCACTAAAGACAGAGACACGGGAGACTTCCTTCGGCGTCAAAGGTCAGCGTTTATTACTGCAGGGATGCAAAAGTCATGAGAAGTACAACAGAGTGTAGGTTCCAAGAGTCTGCTTCAAATTGCATTTGTGGGTCGCTCTCTTTTATACAAGATCTTGTCATTGCACAATATGTAAGCAAAAGGTTACAGCTCAGTTCCCACAGTAAAATTCAAAAGGATCGCTTTCATGTATTCAGAACCCCGGAACATAATTACATTAACATCACCAGTTCCAACTGTAAAAGCACATCTTCCCACCATTAGGTACATTCCACTTGAGTTGTAAATAAGCAAGAGAAAGAGGCAAGAACAGCAGCAGGGAAGTCAGACAACAGGGAGGAGAGAGTGTGAGGATAATATTGGATGCGTAATCGTAGCTTAAAAGGGCTTGATCCCAGCACGTGCGAGGCTGAAACAATAGACCGGCACGGCAGAATCACCTTCGAGCGGAGGCAACTGCTTTAGCAGTGTCCTCCCCCTACTCATAAAAGACGCATGAAAAGGCATATGCTTCTTCCGTGAAGCTTGGGAACAAAAGGTCACGATGCGGACAGTTGCCTGTTCGCTGACTACGTGAGGGCAAGAAACAAAATGGATGCCGTATCTAAAATGGAACCCGAGGGTTCAGTGGAAAAACCTGTAAATGAGACAAACTCTTCTGAGTAGCATGGCGATACCGCGTACACTTACTAAACTCGTCATTTACGGTTCATAGATACCACACTCGTCCATATTCGGCGATGCCCAAAACGTCGTAACGATTTTCACGGAACCTCAGAATGGTGTTAACAGTCCCGAAAAGATAGTCTTAAATACATGCGCGATGCCACTGGTATCATACATGTTAAGAATTGACCTAACATTTCTGCGAAATGTACTGGGCAGTTTGTTGATAATAAGGCATGTATCTCTGCAGAAGTACTTGCAACTTGCAGATCATAAGTTTCTCCAGACGAGGTCAGTGGCACAGTTTTTTGTAAAAGAATGGCTTTCATTCTGCTTAAAGTATCAATTCGTATAGAAGAGATATTCAGTGAAGGCCATAACGCCGTCTCCCTGTCTGTAGTACTCTTTGGATACAATACTTGCATACAACAAGTGACCCTGGCTGATACTAACCAGATAGGCTCTACCTGGCAACATGCCACAACAGCTGTGATCGTTGAGCATTACGTAGCTCCCATTGGAAAGCTGCCTAAAAACTGGTTCTATCACGGCCGCTGGAGTACCGTGCATGTGGCAAGAAAGGTTATTTAAAGAACCTACGCAGGCTCCATGTAAATTAATACCTTCACATAAATGTGTACCGCTTAGTGAGTTTTTACAGTTCTCTGTACTAAAAAATACCTCCTTTCCCCCACTCCAACATTTGTGTGTATATGGTAAGTTCCAGGTTAACTTAATGTATCCTTTACCCAACCTTTCATACAGGCCTGGTATGTGTTGTAGACAATACTGAAATTGGAAAATCATCACTGGTATTGAGATGGTGCCATGTATTATTCATTCAATGACAGGTTTCTCAGAAACTGTCAATGGTAATCTTTCCAGTTTTTCAATGCTCAGCACCGTATAGTCTGCTCCTCTTTGTGCCAAAGAGATTTGTTTATCTGTAAGGTTAAGGACAGTAAACAATGACGTGGTATTGATTAGACGCCATGACACATAGCCTGAACGGAGATTTTGCAACGACCAGCTTAGTAGCATTATAGAACGCAATTGAGACTGGCCATGTTATAACATTAGCAAATCCTGTTCTATTATGTCAATGGCAGATGATACAATGCTGTCCAAAGAATAAATTCTAGAGGACAGAGTCGTTAACCCATTTTCCACTACAGAGAGTGCTTTCTCTAAATTAATACAATCAATTTCTTGTATTTTTTCTGCAGTTTCCATTTGCGTTATTTTCCAAGCTTCGTTGTACGCAGCGTATATACTGGCGTATATGAAACGTTTTTGTCGTTGTTTGCGAGGCCAGAGTAAGAAGTCTCGCAAGTCAACGCCTTCTTTAAGTAAAGTCAAGTGTTGTTTAATTTCTGGGAGTGTGGATATCTGTAGCCAATCAAGGCATAGTTTTCCTACACTGTATGTGGTGACTATCCCTGGTTGTTGTCTCTGGGCGTACCTTGGGTCTGGGCTATTCATTTTGAACCCTTCTGTTTTGTTCATGAATCTATCTTGACAGTTATTCGTGTCATTTGGCCAGATTAACCATTGTTTCAAATCAGAATTGGCTCTGTTTTGTTTTAAAATCTGTTTTATGTCTACCTCCTCATCTGCAGTGCCATTACTGTCAGGTGTGCCCTTAGGTATGGACGTTTTGTTTAAATCTTTTATCTTAGCTAAGCCAAGACATGATGTTTGTTGAACGGTGTTGTTCAAAAATATGATTTGTTCTGGTATAATGCAGGCTGTGAACAACGCTTCTAAACCCTGCACCTGCCATTCTTTTGTGCCCCAGACAGTTTGTCTCAATGTTGTCTTTCCAAAAGTTAAAACCTAATGTAGACAGCTGAGCATAAAAGTTTGCAGAATAAATTTGTTTAGTATTGGTCAAAATCGTTTTCATTCCTGTCTTATTCACATTTTTGAAATAAAACGTTTCTGGGTTTGTCACATTAAAACCTGTAAAGTATGGTAAATTTCTTATAAAATGTTTTAGAGCTACCTTTTGGTGGCAATGGACAATGTTCCCATTGATTATAAGTAAAAACATTTCTAGGATTTACAGATATGTGCAAATAATGGTGACCAAAATGATTATAACAATACAGTTCTTCATAAATTGTTGAACCTTCTAAGTGTTCATCTTTTTGAAATTGTGCTGACATTTCCAAGTCTGACATCATATTATTAACAGTTTCAAAGTCCCAATCATCTGAAAAGGTGCTTGATGAAACAAAATCACTTAAAGAGACCTTGAACTGGTGTAGAATTTTCAACAGTTCCACTGGGCCCAAAATGTCATAGTCAGTTGAGTCCCATGCTATACGACCAGGTATAGGAACGGCTGTGATGTTTACTGATGACAGGTCTCTACGCTCCCGATGAGATGATTTGTAAGGCTGCAGGAGTAAGTTGATGTTCTTACTTGCTGTGTCCATTGTACTGTATTTTCCATCTATTTTTTGTCCCAAACTCAAAACAAGAATGAGCCATAGTAGTAGAAAAAGTACACCTAATCCTAACCAAAATTCAACCCATGGTGAAACCAGATATGTTTTCTCAAGTTGATGAGAGTTCTGGTATTTTTATTTTGAAAGTTTTATTAACTGGCGCGTTTTCAGGTACACTGGGATCCTCAGAAAAGTTATCGAAGTTGATAAAATAGCCAGAGTCAGTTCTGTCAATTGTTTGTATCGCATCCGAATTCTTTAAAATCACTGGAGTTGCTTCCTTCTTTGACATGTTTGTATAGTCAGATGCTACATCATTGTAGACAGGAGTTTCTTGACGAACTGATATTTGGGTATCAAGAGGGACGAGTTCCATAGCTTTGTTGCTTAGTCCTTCGAGGCAGAGGGATTTAAAGCCTGTAGTTCTTTTCTTGCTGTAGGTTTATCAAAGGTGATAAGTCTTTCAGTTTGAACCTCTTAAATAGTAGCCAAATTTGGTTGTCTGCTACTACTTGGGAGTCCACTGGGCCTACTACTTATTATCGGCCACATGTTGTGGTTTTACCAGGTCAATTGATACTGGTCTGTTCTCCCTTTTACCAACAAGCGGCGGTAGTAACACTGATATTGTTTCAAGTATTGCTAAGACAGGTACTGCTATTCTATAAGAAGGCCCAAATTCCTTTTTTACCGCGATCTTTCCCCTGACTAGATCCCCAATCTTTGGAATCCAGACAGGTCTTGCTGGGACAGGTGGCTTTTCTTCAGTGGTATTGTGTTACTCAAACTTCTTATTTCATTTAAGTCCTGTAAAACAGCAAAACAGTCTTTGATATCATAGGGTTTCTGTTCCACCACTGAAGTGTGACAATCAAGGTCCTGGATAAGCATTCTAGTACCAAATAATAATTCATATGGAGTGATTCCCCCCCACAGAATTTCTTGGCAGATTATTAAGACTTCTTTGGACACTATTTAGATGTTTGACCCACCCGTCACCTGAACCTAATACCCTAGCTGTTATAGATTGCTTTATGTCACAGTTTTTTCTTTCCACTACCGCATTTCCCTCAGGATGGAAGGGACTCGAAAACCGCAATGCAACGCCCAAGAGGGCCATGGCCTCCTTGTAAGCTCGAGAGCTAAACGCAGGACCCTGGTCAGAATGTAGTGTGCCGATTGCGTATGTGCCGATAAAGACTCGCAAATCTTTTATAACAGTTTTGGCATCAGCCTAGCGCTGGGGCCACATCCAAATGAATCTTGTCTTAATATTTGTGGGACTGCGTACGTCTATGGCGACGTCTGCGTGTAGAAAGCCTGATGCTGTCTAACAATGGTGTCTGGACTGGGCTGGCGATAATGTAGTCAGGTACCTGGTGGTTTTTGAAGCTATGATCTTAGTAACAGGTGTCACAGTTAATTCCGAATTTGTAAACTTCGACGCTCATTCCCGGCCACCAGTACATCTCTTCTAATTCTATTAGAGATTCTAAGATCCCTCGATGTCTAAGACCCTCTCCCATATGTGCTTCGTGAACCAAAGCACCTCTCTGGTTCCTGTTTGGGATTACTCTGTCCCCCACTCCAGGGATTCAAGCAAAAGGGAACGGAGTTTGTATCAATTATGTATGTATTACCGAGTGGATAGTTTAGAGGTAACGCTGCATAGCTACGATCCATTGAGGCTTTGACTGCTAGCATTGTTTCACCATCTATTTTTGTTTTTGAACAAGTGATTGCAGCTACAAAAGCCGTTTGCACAGCTGCCTTTGCGGCTTTATCAGCCAATGAATTCCCTTCAACATGAACGCCATCACGCTGATGACTCAGTGTATGAATCACTTGAGTCTTTTGTAGTTATTTTTGCAAAAGAACTTCTTGTTCCCAAAGTTTTTTATGCTTTATTGTGCCACCTTTTGTATTTTTGAAACCATTTTGAACCCAGGTCTGCAGATATTCATTAATAATTCCTGACGCAGTTATACGAATCGCACACTATGAGTGTGGGGAATTCACGATCGGTATTTTCAAACACCATCTTGAAAGCCTGTAGTTCAGCTCGCTGAGCTGTACAGTCTCCGAGTGATTGAGTTTTAGCGACCATAGGTCTGAATTTACCTTCGTGCCAGCGACCTTTAACAATCGCGCATGCAGCACTATAGGCTTCTTTACCCCCAATTGCGGGTTGTGCTGATCCGTCAGTATATATTATACAGCTGACTTTTTTAAATCGCGGTACTTTTAATAGGCACACCGAAGTAGAGCGGAGTGCTCTGGTTGGGATGCACCAGTCAAACATGGCTTGCAGAGAGCTGGGCCCAAGTCCCTGCAAGGCTTTGAAAACGAGGCAGAGGGATTTAAAGGCCGCACGCTGTTTCAACGGGAGCCAGTGGAGTTCGGCCATCGCCGCTGTGGCCGATGATCTCCTAGGTCAGCCAAGGGCCAATTTGGCAGCGGCAGATTGAACTCTTTGGAGTCTGTCTAACAGCATAGCTGGAGGCTCGAGTAGCAACGCATTAGAATAGTCTAGGCGACTTAAAATAGTACACCTGACTATTAAGGCCCGGGCCTGTAAGGGAAGTAGTGGCAGGATCTTGCGGAGGGAGCGAATGAGGGCCGAACAGGTGGACACTGTTTTCGCAACCTGGGCTTCCAATGTAGTTTTATATTTTTTGCGCACCATGTTATTCATCTGTGCTGCACTATGTGCGTTTTGTACTGCAAAAGTTTTGCAACAAGAATTTAGATGTCTGTAATCCAAAACTAGACGATATGAATTGTCTGGTTTGGAGACAGGGAACAAAGGATTGTTCATTGATGAGGTGCATGTTTCAATCACCCCTTGGTATTCAAGTTGATTTAAAATCTCCCCGGCCTGTTTTTTAGCTTCCTGTTCTACAGGATATTGCCTTTGCATTGTTGGTTGAGTTTTCAACTGGATTTTATGGTGAGGGGAATCCTCATCATATCCTACATGATTTTTGTATAGTGCTGGGGCCTGGGCCACAGCCCATTTCCTAGCATATGTGTATTTTTTATGAATTGGAGTGTGATTTGAGAAGGCTGGCATAATTATATCTTCGCCATGTGGGCACTCCCTGACAAATTCAGATGGCCAGTCTTGTTCAGCTAGTAGGATGTCATAACCCTTAGAAAGCTTCTCCCAAGAGAGTGCTCTAATTGTTTTTGGTTTGTCCCCCTCCATCCGGAGTGTTACTTCATATAACATATGGGGTACACTAACCCTGGTATCTGCAGTTTCAACTTGGATGCTTTCATTCAAGTCCACGGTCTCCAGATGATCCTTCAGGATCTTGCGAGCTATGGTTACCTCTGCTGCGCTGTCTAGCATTGTTTGGGCCCACTCCCCGTTCTTGAGTTGTGTCCTCAAGATCCTCGGCATGTCTGATCTTTAGACTTGCTACCTTCTTTTTTGGAAATTGGGTATTCTTATTTTTTGGAACGTGCAGTTCGTCTTTGGACTTAACTCGTTCTTTTTGTTCTGAACGTCCTCTTCTTTCGGATTTCTGTGAGGCCGTCTGAAAGGTACGAGAGGAACGTGTATCATTATCTTGATATCTATCAGGTTTTCTCAAATTATCCCTATTTCTAAGGTTGTACCTTTTTTCGGAGGGTTCCTGCTGAGGAGACCTTCCTCTAGACTGGGAACCCAAACAAACTACCTTCACAAGCTCAGATTTCCTTAACACTTATGGCATACTATCAGACGATGTGTCGGATTGCAGAAGAGCAGGGCATTAGTTATGATCTATTGAATTTCCTTATATTTCGATTTCCACTTCTGAGTCAGTGCGCATAACACATTTAAAAAAAAAACAAATTGTTCCTTAAAATCACGTGATATTATGGATAATCGTAAATGCTGAAGAGGGAACACACGGGAACATAGAACTAGACTCGTATGTTACAACCTTAACATTTAGTTTGACACTATACTAGCCATTAGTGCAGTTAAACAGGGTAAAGCTCCGGGCCCAGATAGAATACCTGGCGATCTCTGGAAACATGAGAACCTCTTGTGGGCTCCGTATATTAATCTGCTCAGTAATGACATTTTAAGGGGGCCCCAATTTCGGAAAATTGGCGGACGCCGAAATTGTAACCATCTTTAAGAAGGGAGATAGACTTAACCCATCCCATTACAGACCAATCAGTCTGATAGATGAGCTCCAAAAGATTTTTGCACGCCAACTTTTAAGCAAGTTAAATGCCTGGATCGAGGATAATTCCATTTGAACAAAATATCAGGCAGGGTTTAGAGTTCGTATTAGTACGGTAGACCAAGTTTTTAGATTTTTATGTCTAATTTGGAAACATATTAATATAAGGAACTCACGCCTATATGTAGCTTTTGTGGACCTCAGGGCCGCCTTTGATTTGGTCGCGAGGGGGGAAACTATGGAAATCACTAAGGGACATGGGAGTCCCCGCGGACAACAACTAATCAGGCTGCATGAGGGGAATTATGCAAGGGTGAGGTGGGGACCTAACGGAGAGTTAAAAGGAAAAAATAGATATAAAGAGAGGTGTAAGGCAAGGCTACGTTATGGCGCCAAGCCTTTTCTCTCTTTATGTAAATGACATCCCAGACACCCTCTTGGGCTGCGAGCATGACTCTCCCAAGTTGTGTGATCAAGCCGTTCCGGCACTACTATTTGCGGATGACACGATTTTAATCTCCCAGACCCCTAAAGGACTACAGAATTTGTTGAACAAATTTCATTCGTACTGTTTGGACAAAAGACTTGAATTTAACTCTTCCAAAACCAAGGTTATGTCAATCAGTCCACACAAGGGTTTTAACAAAGTTTTTAGTGTAAATAACGAGAACATCGAACAGGTCCAAAACTTTAAATACTTTTTTTTTTTAACTTTATTTTTGAAGTTTTCCAAAGGAACAACTAAAATGGTGCATTCATATTCACACATTACAGTAAATAGTTAGCAATACGCACATGTAGCTGGAGCAACAGTGAATTATAAATTGCATGTCAATAAACATCATCGAGTCAGTAAAATATGCCTCCGTTAGCGGAGCATTGTCTGAGGTACCATATAGAGGCCCAATGTAAATAAACAGTACTTTGGATCACACATTGTTGCAGGCCAGCCAGAGCAGTGCCATGCCCACTCGCTCATACAAGAGGGGACACTAGGGGGGAGCAATCAGTTGGAGTGAACCACGCCCCGTAGGCTAGTCAGTATGTTCTGTAGTGTATCATCAGTTAGCTAGGGGTCAGGGCAGAAATTCCCCCCTGGCTCCCGTGTGTTAAATTCAGTGCGGGTGTTCAGAGGGTCTGTCAAAATGGGCCTCCGACTTGCGAGGCAGGTGGTGTGTCTGCATTATGGGGGCCATCATTCTCCAATAGATAACACTGCAATGGGGTACACAGCAATCTGTTCCTGACAATATGCGAGATCGTGTATTCAGTTCTAAAATTTAGGGGCCCTGCCTCTGCTCCATCTGCAGGCCACCCTCCTTTTGGCCACCAAAAAGGCTAGCGCAATAAACTTACGGTGTGCCGCCGGTACCTTCTCCACACACCCCAACAAAGCGAGTAATGGAGAGGGCGCCATGTCTGAATGTATCATTTTGGACACCGCCACAAATACCTGCTGCCAGTATTTCTGCACTCCCTCACATTCCCATGCCAAATGTAGAAAGTCTGCCCCAGGGGCGTTGCATCTGTCGCAAGTGTCGGTGTCTCGCAAGTTAAATCTGTACATACGGGCAGGGGTATAATAAAGTCTATGTACGAATTTGTAATGTAGGATTCTGAATCTGCTGCTCGATGACACTCATTCAGGTTGTTGTAGGCAGAATTCCCATTGTTTGTCCGTAATTACAATGCCTAATTCCCGATCACAGTGTGCCTTGGCCGAAAGTGGTGGCGTGTCTCTTAGTGTATGTACAGTTCTGTAGATCGTGGAAACTAGCTTCTTAGGTGTTTCTGTTTGCAGTATATGCTGTAGTGGCTCAAAGGCTGGAGGCTCACACGGAAAGTCAGGCGTAACTGCCTTCAATCCCTGTTGCAGTCTTATATATAGGAAAGTGTCAAGAGGAGATGGGGGACCGTCGGACCCCAGGCTATCTAGTGTGCGAAAATTACCTGCGATATACAGGTCAACCCATGTTTCAATCTGCAAGCTCTTAATCAATTTACGAAAAAGTGTCTACTGTAACAAGGGCATGTCTGGGTGATAGGCAAGCGGTAGCAAAGGTGAGTACAGCATGGGGGCATGCAACATAGCCCCTAATCGAGCCCATGCATTCACAGTGCTCATTACGGTAGACCGCATTCGATCTTTACTTTGCAAGGTAGTATATAGTGCCCCTTCTATTGGGATGGGATGGGCAAGCCAGTGCTCCGCCCCAATTTGGGGCATGTACCGGGGTTGGTGTATCCAAAAGTAAGCATAGTGCGCCTGTGCAGAATAATAATATAATTCAAAATTGGGAATGCCGAATCCTCCCCGGCTGTATGGTCTAACGAGGACATCCCATCGCAGTCGAGCCGTTTTGCCACCCCATACCAAACAAATGAGCTCCAAATGGAGGCGTTGGAAAAAATATCTTCCAGGGTAGTACGGGAGATTTAGGAACAGGTAAAGCAACTGTGGCAGTACAACCATTTTTTGAGAGATGCTCTGCCCGCCATAGACAGCGGGAGGGTGATCCATCTTGTAATGTTGTCAGTTATACGGGACATAGTCGTGCCACAGTTAATCCGCAGTAATTCCTTCCTATTTCTAGCCACCTGGATCCCCAGGTATCTGTAGTCCTCCTCGCACCAAGCAATAGGGTAGTCTAAATTGAATTTTACCGTGGCCGGCGTGAGGGGAAACTAGCATGATTTCCCCCAATTTATTTGGATTCCGGAGAGTTCGCCAAAGCAAATAAATTCCCTAAGGATAGGGTTCAAATTATGCCTAGGGTCACGGACGTATAGGGTGATATCGTCTGCGTACAGCGATATCAAAATCTGTCGCTGGTTACATTGTAATGCCTGTCATTATGACGTTACCGCAGTCTCGCCGCTAACGGCTCAGTAGCAATGGCAAACACTAGGGGGGACAGTGGGCAACCCTGTCTTGTGCCTCTCATGATGGGGAATTCCTGTGACAGTCTGCCATTAATAGTCACTTTGGCTACAGTCTTCTCATATAACAGTTTGATCCAAGCTATAAATATATTTGGGAAGCCCATGCACTCCAATACTTGGAAAACGTAATCCCATTCCAGGGAATCAAAGGCCTTGGTGGCGTCCCAAAAAATGGCCGCCATAGGTAAGTCTTCATGAACATTATTCATAATTGTAAAAAAGGTTCGTAGGTTATGCGACGTCGCCCTGCCAGGGACAAAGAACGATTGATTGGGCAAAATCAAATTTGGTAAAATCAGGCTAATGCGTGTAGCTATGAGTTTAGCAAGTATCTTCACATTGCAGTTTAAAAGCGACAGCGGCCTATAGGAATCACAGCTAGCCGCCAGCTTCCCGGGTTTAAGCAATGATGTAATAAGAGCTATACGCATGGAAGGTGGGAAATGTCCGACTTCCAATGCATTCTCGTAAACCTCCCGAAGCACTGGTGCCATAAAATCAATATACGTTTTATAGAACTCCATCGGAATCCCATCTAGGCCAGTAGCCTTGCCGGATTGCATATGCATGATAGCCTCACGCACTTCATCTATTTCATATGGGGGGCTGAGAAAGGTTCTCTGAGCGTCGCTTAGCCATCCCAAGGTTATGTCCTGCAAGTAGTCATGTAACTGCAGTTTCGTCGTTTTGGTGGTTGTGTATAATGTGGTATAGTGTGCGACAAAAGTATTAAGTATCTGCGTTGTGTCCTTGTATACTAGCCCATCTGGCCCATCAATCTCCAGTATGGTAGTTGGCTGTCGTGTCAACCTTATTGTCGCAGCAAGCGCCTTCCCTGGCCATCCACCCTCGCCATATCTCCGAGCCGTCCAATGTCGGCCTCTAAACTTGGACTCTCTCATGGCCTCATCTGTGTATGCCGTAAGTTTTTCCCCTTATTTGCGCCATTGTCACTCCTTCTGGGCAGTCAGCGAGCGACCTTTCAAGCGTTTTGAGCTCAGTTTCTAATGTAGTCAGTGTGGACAATATACTTTTAAGTACCCCCGATCCTTTTGCTATGCAGATCTCTCTCAGGGTCACCTTAAAGGCGTCCCAAATTGTCTCTACATCTTTAACAGAGTCTTTGTTACGTTTTAAGAAGTCTAATACCTCTACTCGCAACTCCTCCTGAAATACAGCGTCAAGGAGCATCGTAGGCTGTAAGCGCCAGGGAGGCCTCGATGGACCCAGGTCCTCACCTCTCAGCGTTATTTTTACAGGTGAATGATCTGAGTAAGTCCTGGCTAGGTGCTGCGCTCGAATCATAGCAGGGCAGAGCAGGGGGAAAGGTAGATGTAATCTAGTCTAGCGCAAGACCTAGCCTGCGCTGGGAAGTGGGTGCCTTCTCGCGCAGTAGCGTTAAGGTGTCTCCACGCGTCAATCAGGGTATATTCTGTGATCAGGGTATGTAGTGCAGCCCTAGCTTTAGTGTAGTGATGGGGGGCCGGGTGCGACCGGTCGACGGCCGGGTCGTGCGTTACGTTAAAATCACCGCCCCATATTATACGATCCGGACCGGTGTCCACAACAGTAGCCCACAGCTCATTAAAATAGTTAGGGTCATCAGTATTGGGTCCATAACTACATATCATGGTAATAGCCATGTGTCCCAGCCTTCCCCATAGGATACAATACCGTCCTGGAGTGTCTTGTTTGGTGCCCATCAAATTAAATGGTGTGCCTTTTTTAATAAGGCTTGCGGTACCTCTAGCATAGGACGAATAAGAGGAGAAGGCTGTATGAGACGCCTATCTACTAGCAAAAGTGTGGTTGGTGTTGGGTTTGAAATGAGTTTCCTGCAGAAAGGCAACGTGCACACCATGTCTGTCTAAGTATGAGACCACCTGTCGCCGCTTCCGCGGGTCTCCCAACCCCCGAACATTCCATGTAATAATGTTCAATCAGTGCCTGCCATGAGTCACAAATGTCAAAGTAATAAGGGAGCCTGCTCGCCTGGCCTGCCAATGATAAGTGCCTGGTCGTGGCACGACCTACAGTATAATCTAGTAGTGGTATATAAGTGTTGTTGTGTCCCAGTGTCCATGTACTGCAATTAGTACAGAAATAAGCAGTACTCAAGTGTGTATGTTCCGAATGCACCATAAAAACAACTAGCACCCCCACCCCCTCCCAGTTTGATCCACAGTCCCTTCCCAATCAGCTTAGCAGATAACCATGTGTCGTAATCCGCTTGCAGCACATTGCTCTCGATTCCACCCCCCTCCCACTGAAGCATCCCCAACTTGCCACCATACTTTGCCCACCCACCTCCCTTATTTCCAGATAATGGAACGACCATATTACAAAACAATACCAAAAGTATTTCCCCTAGTAGTACAGAAACAATATCGGGGAACATCTGTAGGGGGGACAATCTAGAGAGCGACACCAACACTGCCCCTCCCCAAGCCCAAGGTCCTGTGCGTGCGGCAGGCTCTTACGAGGGAGGGCAGTGGGGCCTGGAATACGTTACCACTGGATGAACAGCTTGCAGACAGTCTTAACAAGCAACATGTAGTCCCAGCCCCAGCATAACACCAATGTCCCTGATGTAGCCCAGTGCATTTACATAGGCCGGCAATGGACCAGTCCCAGAGATCAATCTTCTTCATCGTCGGCGAGAGCCGCATCTCGTCGTGCCTCGTCGCGTCCATTACCTCCCCGTTGCGATCTCTTGAGTGAGTGTAGATAATCCTCGGCGTGCTGTGGGTCTGTAAAAAATCTTTGCTTTCCCTGGTGCGTCACACGGAGTCTAGCTGGATACAATAACGCATAGTCAACCTGTGCTGCGCGCAACTTTTTCTTAACGTCAATGAATTTTCGTCTTTCCTCCTGCACCATTGGAGTGAAATCCGGAAAAGATTGAAAAGGACACTCCATTGTACACCAGGTTTTGTTTGGTGCGTGCTGCGCGCAGTGCCACGTCGCGGTCACGATAATTTAATAGCCTTGCGATGATGGGCCTGGGAGGTGCGCCTGGCCTGGGCCGGGGTCCAAGAGATCGGAGTGCGCGTTCCACTATCAGATGCGTGGAGAAAGCCTCAGCACCAATAGATGTCAGAAGCAACTTTTCAATGTAGTCCTCCATACGTCCGGTGTCGGTGGATTCCGGCACACCCGTGACGCGGATGTTATTGCGCCTACTGCGGGCTTCCAAATCCTCGTTCTTTGAAGCAATAACACGCAGCAAATTTTCCATTCGCGCCAATTGGGTTGTATGGCTCGCAGTGGTGTCTTCGTTCTCAGAGACACGCCGCTCGGCTTTCGTAAGCTGCTCCTCATGTTTATCTACTTTGTGCACAATTGCATCTAGCCTTGAGGACATAAGGTCTACCTTATCAACGACTGTGGCGAATCCCGGTCTCATTTCCTGCAGGATTTGCTTCATATCTAGGTCCGCGGACAGTTCGTCGGGGCCCAGTCTGTTAGTTCCCTCTGCTTCTGCCTCTCCTGTGCTCGCCTTAGGTCCTTTTTTCCCCGTAGAGTCAAAGTTGAGTTTAGGCTGTCTGGTTTCCCCATGGTATCGCCACCACATGATATCTACGGGTAATGGTACACAGCCCGTCTGCAGTCTTCAACAAGAGAGTATAGGCAATGCACTAAATTTCTACAAGTGCATCCGGGATCAGGTCCCCTTCACAGGGCCCCAGAGCAGCAGTTCTAGTCGTGCTCTCTTATTGGCATAAATGCCCACGTCGCCAGCACGTGGTCGCGCTGGTATGTCCGTCTCCACAGATGGTGGCCTTGTAAATAGCGCCGCAGGTGCGCTTAGTTGCGCAATGTACTGTTTCTCTCAGGGCTCAGGAATGACCAGTCTCTAATATAGAAGGCCCCTGTCTCGATAGGCAAAGTGCAATTAGACTGGGTAGCTGGCGCCAGAAGTATGTGGTTGCAGTGCCAGCCGATGGATCCACACTCGACTTTATTTTCCAGTCTGCCTCTGTCCCAGCGCTGGACTCATTGCGCTCCACAGCACTGCACGGCAGCGAGCAATGTAGAAGCGGCACAGTCTGTAACCGCCAGCAGCTTTCTCCTCATTTAGTTCACAGCAGCGCTCCAGTGACTGTTTCAGTGGTAGCGCTGGGTACCGTTAGTCAGCCGGCTCACCTCCCCCAGTGCAGGCCGATCAAACGCTGGTACGGGAGTAGCCAATGCCGCCTTTGCATGTATTGTATGTGATGCGGTGAATATGTGTAGCGGCAAAGGCCGCCTTACCGCGTTCCTCTCGCAGGCTCCTCCTCAGCCACAGCAGTCACAGACAGCGCGGCCCGCACTCGCGTGGTAATCCCCGGTCTCGCCCGCCCCAGCCAGCCACCCCTCGCGAGCCGTGGAGAACCAGGGTCAGTCCCGGCAGCAGGTTCTGATGCACGTAGCTCCTGAGTTCAGGACAGCACACACCTCAAATTTATAACGGAGCTAGGCAATCCCGTACTGCACACCTGTGTGCATTTAGCTGCGTGTTCCTTCAGTATGAGAGGATAATTAAACGAATTTTAGATCCCAGGCAGCAGGAGCCTCGTGCGCCCCCAGGTCGAAAACTTTAAATACTTGGGTATTAGCCTCGATTCTAAAATGAATTGGAAATCGCAAATAGAAAAATCGAGGTTAACTTTAATACAAAACCAAGCCCCTATAATAAGGAAGCATAAAAACAGTTATTTTAAGGCAGTATCACCAGCAATTGAGCTATTCAAGTATAAAGCTCAATCGGTTACCTTGTATGGGGCAGAATTGTAGGGCCATGTAGTTAGATACTCTTTTTCAGTACAGGAAAACAGCTTTTTCAGACAACTTTTAGCTGTTCCAGGTTGTACTCATTTAATTCCTTTATTTTGGGACTAAAACATACGTCGTTCTGACGACTATGCTTCCCTACGTCCGCTACTCTATTGGGTTCGTCTGTGGTCCACTGACGAGTTAGTGGACTATAGAGCAGCACTAAAAGAAATTATACAGATAAAGAATATTACTAGAGTGACCTGGTTAATGCACATCGAAAAATGGTTTTTAAAATTGGGCCTATATAGTTTTTGGACAGATCCTGATTCCCTTACTCATCGCTCAAAAAAGTTATTGAAGGCACGGTATTGGGAATTTATCCACAGTTACCCCCTTCAAAACTCAAAAATTGGGAAATTGACAAATTCTTTGATGTTAAAACCGATTGTAAATTCGAATATTTTATGGACGAAATCTTGCCTTCAATGGCAAAGTCATTGTATTTAAAGTATCGCTATGGCATCCTACAACTAAAAACTAGTACTTCAAAGTGGGCGTATAACACAGGCCCTATGAGAGAATCCAAAACTGATTTGTGTGAATTATGTCACATGGGCGTTAAGGAGGACGAGGCCCATGTTTTATTCATATGTCCTGTATACTTGCAAGCAAGGAGAAAGTGGATTAAGCCCATTTGCCTTCTTTTAGGTTTTCAGAAAATCAAAGAAGGGGAAAGAGTATTCAAGGGGAATACTGCACAGGCTATAGTATTTAGTCTGAGTCGTTTCCTGCTTGCCGTGGTAATAGTTAGGAAAAGATATGGTCTAAAAATGTAACAGTACTCTTAAGACTTGTACCGACTAACAGTATCTTAAATTAAATGGATGGGTACTATATTTATTTTTACATATTAAAGTCCTAATTGTTCCTTGTATAATGGTTCCAGACTTTTTATGATCTAAACACTTGTTAGTTCTACTTTTATAATACTTGCCCCTGGTATTTCCCAAAAATCTTTCTTAAAAATATTTATTGTATTTTATTTTTTAACTATGTATTACCTCGACTGATGGATTTATAGAAATTTCTCCTGAGGCTGAAGCCGGGAGTAGGCTACACATTTTAATATTTGAGTGTCACTTTCATTACCTGCTTTTAATTCTCCTGCACTCCTCTTCTGAACCCTGCTCTGCGCTCACACGCTCGGGACACAAACCGCACAGTTGATCTAAGCGCTGCTTGCAGGTCAAACCGCTAATCCCAGGGACGCCTTTCCCGCCGCGGACACAGGCCATGCCCCTTTTTCGAGAGGCCACGTCCCCCGCCGGAATATCTCCCTCACTATAAAAAAATGTGCATCTTCCGGTCGCGCCGTTTGCGCGCCAAAGGCGCGCCTAAGGCAAGCCCGTCTGCGCCAGTCATCTCCAGGACATCGCCTCTCGCCTGCCCCCATGCCCAAATTACACAGTTTGCTTTTCGCTACGACAGGGAACATCTCCTCGCTCTAAATACAACTTTGAGATGCGATAAACTAGAAGGCTGCCTCGGACAGACTTGCCTGCAATGTAAGTCGTGTAACTTTGCCACACCCAAACCCTCTTTATCTGAGCACAGAACCATTGTGCCAAAAAAGACCGCCATTACGGTCCTCCAACTGAATGTCAGGTCCCTCGTTAAACACCATTCTGAAGTCAACACTCTCTTAACTGATGAGAACCCTGACATTCTGTTTCTTTGTGAAACCTGGCTCCATGACGACCTGACCAGCATTCAGAACCTCACGCTGCCTGGGGGCTTCTCTATGAAATCTATCAATAGAGACACTAGGGGAGGTGGTATAGCGGTAATATTCCGAACGGCATACACCCGCTCTTTCACGAAGGAAGATATTAAGGGGTGCGAAAGTGCTCGCTTCAAGATCACTACGAGCCCTCAGTTTGCCCTCTCTGGGCTTTACATCTATCGTCCCCCGGGTCCCACCTCTAAGTTCATTGAAGACCTTTTAGATGTGGCCCACGCCCTCGTAGTGTCCTCAGCTAACTTCACTATACTAGGAGACCTTAACCTCCATTTTGACTCTACCATTGACCCTACCATCAAAAGTCTTTTGGCGGATCTTACAGCCCTACAGTTAAATTCTCTTATCCATACCTCCACACATTCCACTGGCCACCTATTAGACCCCGTCTTTACCAATATCCCTGAGGTCGTGGCCGACCCACCCAAGCCCATGGGGTGGACCGACCACTTCCTCATCAGATTTACGATGAAAACCAGAGAATCGCCCGCTAAAGAAATACCCACCTCCTGTCTCAAGAGGCCATGGCATAAACTACTAGCTGGTGACCTTATCACCAACTTAGGAGAATCTTACCCCACAGTTACTAAAGACATCAATACGTCCTACGATACCTTCAAGGACTGGATTACTAAAGGGCTCGATACCCTAATACCAGCCAAATGGACCAAAGGACGCAGCTCCCCCTCCAACCCATGGTATAATGAAACTCTTAAAGCCATGTGCAAAGAGTGTAAAATAGCTGAGCGCAGTTGGAGAAAGGAATACAAAGACAGTGATAAAGCTCTTTACCTGTCTAAGTTAAGACTCTACCATAAAGCCATACGAACTGCGCGTGCGTCCTTTTATGCTAAAGAAATTAATTCTAGCACCAACCCTACCAAAACTATATTTAAATTGGTGCAAAAACTTCAAAATAGTGGCAATCCAGTTTCCAGCATCACTTCTACCCAACAGTGTGAGGACCTCGCCTCCTTCATAGAAAAAGTGAGGAAAATTTATAATACCTTTCCACAGGACTCCTCCGACCTCTGTAACCCCCCTTATCCCCCTGCCGAGTACTCTAGGCTGTCATTTATACCCGAAATCTCCCACGACGACCTAGCCAAACTTTGCAGAAAGGTTAAGTCCGGCTCCCCTACAGATCCCATGAGACCAGCCCAATTTCTTGAATCCTTGGATTTCTTCCTCCCCTCATTGGCCGCACTACTTAATCTCTCCTTCTCCTCGGCTGTGTTCCCTACGTGCTGGAAACAAGCATGGGTCTCCCCTATTATCAAAAAACCTACTTTAGACCCCACAAAGCTGGAAATCTTTAGACCTATTTCACTGCTTCCATGGATGTCTAAACTAGCTGAAGCCCATGTCCAAAACAATATCCTGGACCCTTCCCAGAATGGCTTTAGGCCTGGAAACAGTACAGAATCTGCCCTTCTGACTACCACCGAGCACCTCCGGAGTATACTAGACGACGGTCAGAGTGCTGCGCTGATTCTACTTGATCTCAGCGCAGCCTTCGATACGGTCTCCCACTACATCCTTCTAAAACGTCTCGAGGCTATAGGAATCGGTGATCTTGCCCTTGAGTGGTTCCGTCCTTTCCTGCAGGACAGGTCCTTCCAGGTCTCAGCCCCTCCTTTTATCTCCAAGTCCCACTCCATCGGCCAAGGAGTTCCCCAGGGCTCTGCGCTTAGTCCATTGCTTTTTAACCTGTATGTACAGCCTCTCTCAGCAGTAGCAAAGGAATGGGGCCTCACGCTGGTGTCGTACGCTGACGACACCCAGCTGGTCATCACTCTCACTGAGGGCACATCAATCTCAGCTGCGAGATTTAGGGATGGCCTAGCCGCAGTTGCCCGATGGATGACGCACAACTGCCTTCAATTGAATGTCGGGAAAACAGAGGTGCTGCTTCTCGGTAAAAACCCCTGCCACTGGAGTGATCACTGGTGGCCTTCCTTGTTCGGCCCCATCCCCTCACCAAAAACTCTGGTAAAAAACTTGGGCGTCTGGCTGGACTCCGCACTAAACTTCCAGACCCACACGAAGAAAGTGGCAGCTACTTGTGTGGGCCTGCTGAGGAGCCTCAACCCGATACTCTGTTTTTTCGACTCTAAAACACGCCAGCTAATTGTTCAATCCACTATCCTTTCTCGGTTGGACTATGCCAGTGTTTTATTTCTAGGCGCAAATAAAGCAGAGATAACACGGCTGCAACGAGTTCAAAACTCAGCGGCAAGGGCCGTGGTGGGCCTGCCCCGCAGATGCTCCGTTAGAACTACCATTCAAAGACTTCATTGGCTGCCAATCGAATCTCGGATTCAATTTAAGGCACTTACCACTGCTTTTAAAATTCTTAAATCTGAATGTCCTGAACTCCTTCGCCCACTCTTGGTACCCTACACTCCTCAGCGTAATTTGCGCTCTTCAGGTCAACACCTTGTATCGGTTCCTCGAACTAAGCTCTGCCGAATGGGTGGCCGCTCCTTCGAAGTTTTGGGGGCCAAACTTTGGAACTCTCTGCCACTGCACATTCGCTCCCTGAATAACTTGCTTGCCTTCCGTAAGGCAATTAAAACTCATCTGTTCCCTATGTCCTAGGCCTCTCGCTGCTCCTTCCCTTCCCCCTCAGCTGTTATTTCATGGTTTAGCGCTGGGACGCCCCGTTGCTGGGGCAGCTGTTTGCGCTCTAACAAAATTTTAACATAACATAACATTCTGTTATAACAATTTCTAATCTCCCAATAAATTTGGTCCCTCTTTCCAGCCAATTCCTATTGCACAAATGTTTTAAGTATGCAGGTATGCTCTAAATATACTCTCATTCGGTATACCAGTATATGATGATGTTTTAAATATTGTATTGTATTCTTTTATGGTTACTTAACCGAAATAAAGATTTTGATGATGATGATGATCTTAAATGCCTAAACTCAGATTCCTGGGTAAATTTCAAACATGTACAACTTTTATTAGTACCCATTTTGTAGGCCTAATGTGACAGTATAGCTCTTTGAGTCGTAAGGGTCTCGATTCTTGGGTGGAGAAACAGCAGGCTGTTTATTTAAAAAAAATGATAACAGTAGGTTATGCAGACATCTGCACGGTCTTGAATGGAAGGCAGAGACTAAGAGCTCCAAACAGGAGTGTCCTCTTATCGACGAGGAGTTCTTTGTTATGGCCAAAGTAGGTGAAGAACCAGTGATTTGGAACAGAGAGCCAACTCCTCCCCCACTTCTCCTATTCACAGAGATTAATTTGGACTCTCCATACTGTAATCTCCATGTGTAACTACACCAGTTTCAGGCCCAAAGACTTTGAATTATAAGCAAGCATCATAATTAACTGAATTCTAGCAGTAAAGAATATCAGTTTCTTCCCGTATTCATTACTCTTGCTAATTCCATTCCTTCGCGACAGAAGTGTGGTTCTGCAGATAGGATGTAATTAGTTCTTTTTGACTCATCAGCTTTCACTTGACAGCCAAACAAAGGTGCTGCCTACCCTTAGGTCATCAGATCCAAAAACACACAAAATGATACATTGGACCAATCAAAACAATTCCCTGATAGGTACCCATTAAAATCCCATATAGTCTTGCAGTAGGGTGGAAATGGAGAGCAGGCAAACAAAGAGGTCACACCGCTCATGATATTTTCGATTTACAAATATGTTTCTTGTCAGGACATTAAAACAGAGCTCACGCAGAGGCAATATTTTATCTTGAAAGAAAAGATTGCCGTATCAATTTAACATGAGGGAGTATGTTTTTTTATCAACTGCGGGCGGATGAGTCAATAATGAAAAAAAGCTGATAAGAAGCGGAAGAGGGAGAGGGCAGTGAAAGAACACATTAGTAATATTTCTCGCCGAAAGACGGCGCAGCAACAGCAAATTAGCTGTAGATTTAAGCCCCAGCACACAAACCAAGTGCGCAGTGAGAGCATGTGATGCAGAGAGGAGACGCCAGGCGTGTGCACATCGCCTGTCCATGCGGGCACATGGTTTGTCTTCCTTCGCGCACCAAACCGACAACTAGTCTCGCCAAGTGCGAAGCAGCGCAAGCGCTGCATGCGCTAGGTGAGACCTAAAAATACAAGATAGGGTAGCTTTCCCAAGCAATGCAGACAGCAGCAGTAATAATAACATAGAGTCTGAAACACTTTGCAGCAACCAATAGCAGGTCTATCAATCTAAATGAAAGAGGCATAATTTATTTGAAAGCTTGGGCAATCAGAGGCTAAGCCAATTAGATTAATTTTCAAGGTGACTCTTGAGTCCTCTCCGAAACTGCCAATGCACGAGGACATAGACTTTTCTATAGATTGTTGTTTTTCCATTGAAGTGAGCAAGGAAAATGCTACTTACCAGTATGTATCTGTTCTTGGCATGTAGAGCTGCAGATTCTTACTCTGTGCAGTAGATAGCCACCTGGTGTTGGGCTCGGATGATTGCATGTTGTTGTCGTCTTGGAAGAAGTCTTTGTAGTCACGAGATAGGTGACTCCTCCCTTGGACGATAGTGCGCATGGGCATTGGCTCCATCCTTAGATTGTTTTTCGACACGATGGGAAATGATGGAGTTTGTAGAAAGAAGAAAGGATGTCCATGCGTGTATATCTAATTAAGATAGAACTGGAACAGATACAGGCACCGGGGAGGTGGGAGGGCGTGTAAGAATCTGCAGCTTTACATGCCAAGAACAGATGTATACTGGTAAGTAGCATTTTCCGTTCGAGGCCTATGAGCTGCATATCTTACACTGTATATCAATTGTACAGCAGTGTCTCCCCTAGCAGTGGTCACCTGTATCTTTTGCAGTAGTTTTAAAGAGGGTTTTGAGGACAGCTTGGCCTACTGCAGCTTGCTGCTTAGCTTGCACATAAACACAATAGCGTTTAGTGAAGGTGTGTGTTGTAGACCATGTTGCTGCCTTGCAGATGTCTTCTAGGGGAATGCTCCCTAAGAAAGCCATGGAGGCTCCTAGTTTGCGTGTGGAGTGCGCTCTAGGAGGAACTGTTAATGTGCGTTTTGCCTTGTGATAGCATATTTGTATACAGTTAACAATCCACCTTGCAATTCCTGATTTTGAAATGGGGTTGCCTTTGTGTGGTGGACAGAAAGCTACAAACAGTTGCTCTGTTTTACGAAAAGATTTGGTCCTATCAATGTAATGGAGAAGAGCTCTTTTTACTTCTAGTGTGTGTAGAGCTCTTTCTGCTACATAGTCTGGGTTTTGAAAAAACACTGGTAAGCTCTACTGATTGATTTAGATGAAAAGGAGTAATTACTTTAGGAAGGAATTTTGGATTAGTTCGTAGAACCACGTTGTTACGGTGTAATTGTAAAAATGGTTCTTGTACAGTGAAAGCTTGAATCTCACTAACTCTAAAAGAGGTAATAGCAATAAGGAAAGCTGTTTTCCATGTGAGAAATTGCAGTTCACACTTATGTAAAGGTTCAAAAGGGGGCCCCATGAGCCTTGTAAGCACAATGTTTAGGTTCCACACTGGAGTTGGTGGTAACCTAGGAGGAATAATTCTTTTTAATCCTTCCATAAAAGCTTTGATTGCAGGTACTCTAAATAATGACATATGTGGTCTGTTTTGTAGATATGCTGCAAGGGCTGCAAGATGTAAACGTATAGATGAATATGCCAGATTACATCTTGGTAAATGGAGAAGGTAACAGATGACATTTTGGTTGGAAGCATCCACAGGAACAATTTGATTGTTAGTGCAGTAAATGGCAAATCTCTTCCATTTTGCAGCATAGCAAGCTCTAGTAGTAGGTCTTCTGGCTTCTTTAATGATATTCATATAGTCTGGTGGTAGGTTAGGGTAACCAAACTCTAAGACTTCAGGAGCCAGATCGCCAGAATCAGTTGACTTGGATCTGGATGCCAGATGTCACCATGGTTCTGCGTTAGCATTGATGGTGTCAGAGACAGTCACAGACAGAGAGAGTTCTAGCAGTGTGGTGAACCACGGTTGGCGTGCCCATGTGGGAGCTACCAGGAACAGTTTGAGAGACTGTTGTCTGAGCTTGCGTACTACTAGTGGTATTAGTTGGGTTGGTGGAAAAGCGTACGCAAATCTGCCTGACCAGTTCATCCATATCGTATTGCCCATGGACAACGGGTGTGGAAACCTGGCGGCGAAGGTTGGGCATTTTGCATTTTCGTTTGTGGCAAACAGGTCTATGTCTGGATGACCCCACTTGTAAAAGAATGGTTGAAGAACTTGCAGATGTAGTTCCCATTCGTGAATCTGTTGTGTCTGTCGACTTAACAGATCGGCTATCTGATTGTGAACTACTGGAAGGTATTCTGCTAGCAGATATAGGTTTTGTGGAATGGCCCATCTCCAAATGTTTTGTGCGAGCTGGGACAGTTGCAGGGAGTGTGTGCCTCCTTGTTTCTGTATCTAGTACATGGCTGTCATGTTGTCCGTCCGGTTTAAGACAGCTTTGTATTGTAGGTGTACTTGGAAGGACTTTAGTGCCAGGAAAATCGCTAGCAACTCTAGGTGGTTGCCGTAAAGCACCCTCTGTTGAGCAGTCCATCTTCCCATCTAGCGTGGTGGAGCAGATGTACTCCGCATCCTGTCAGGGATGCGTCTGTTGTCAGTGTTATTTGTGGAACAGGCTCTAGGAACGGCCACCCTCTGGACAAGTTTTTGGTGTTGCACTACTGCGGAGAGCGTTGTGTGTGGCTGTCCACCAACACCAGGTCTGTTAGTTGTCCTTGTGCCTCATTCTACTGATGTGCTAGTCATTCCTGCAATGGACGCATTTGCAGTCTAGCATATTGTACAATAAAAATGCAAGATGCCATCATGCCTATTAGTTGCATGAACACTCTGGCTGGGAGAGAGTGTTGGTTTTGAAACCTTGTAATTAAGGCTTGAATGCTCTGTATCCTGCCTGGACTGGGATAATCTAGAGCTGTATTGGTGTTTATGGTAGCACCTAGGTATTGATGTACATGAGAGGGCTGTAGATGTGACTTGGTCCAGTTTGTTGTAAACCCCAAGTTGTGCAGTGTCTGAATTGTGCGAGATGGGTGTTGAACACACTGGTTGAATTACTTGGCGTTTATGAGCCAATCATCTAAGTATGGGAAGAGATGGATCTGTTCTCTTCTGAGATGTGCTGCTACTACTGCTAAGCACTTTGTGAACACTCTGGGTGCTGTTACCCCGAATGGAAGGACTTTGAATTGATAGTGTTGTCCTTCTAGCACAAACCTGAGATACTTCCTGTGAGAAGGATGTATGGGAATGTGAAAGTAGGCGTTTGAGGTCTAATGTAATGAAGAAATCGCCTTGTTGCAATAATGGGAGCACTTGTTGTAAAGTGATCATGTGAAAATGATCTGGGTGTATATAGAGATTGAGAGGCCTCAGATCTAGAATTGGTCTTAGTGTCCCTTCCTTTTTGGGTATTAGGAAGTAGAGTGAGTAGACCCCTGTTCCTTGATGTTGCAATGGAACTAGCTCTATTGCATCTTTTTGTAGCAATGAGAGAACCTCTTGTTGGAGCAGCGTTAGATGTTCTGTGGACATTGGACGCTGTCTGGGTGGCATATTTGGAGGGGTAGCTGTAAGCTCTAGGCAGTAACCATATTGGATAATCTGTCTAACCCACTTGTCTGTTGTGATGGAATTCCAGACAGGTAGGAACTGTATTAATCTCCCCCTACAGGAGTGGTAAGCTGTTGGGGAGCTGAAGGAAGTCACTGTTTAGTGGTGGAAAAGGATCGATTGTTGTTACCTCCTCTATAGTATCCTTTATTAGAGGATGCTTGTGAATAAGTTTTAAAGGAAGCTGAATGGTCTGCTCCAGCTGGTTTGAAGCCTCCTCTGTAAAAGGAGCGACAAAAGGTTCCTCTTGCTTGGGTGGACTGCAAAGCTCCTATAGACTGGGCTGTATCAGTGTCTTTTTTCATTTTTTCCATAGCTGTGCCTACTTCTGGACCAAACAACTGTTGGTTGAATGGTTTATTTAAGATACCTCTTGCTTAAATCCTGAAATACGTAGCCACGCGTGACGTCTAATAAAGACACTGGTGTTTATTGCCCTAGATGCATTGTCTG
This sequence comes from Lissotriton helveticus, assembly GCF_964261635.1. NCBI lineage: Eukaryota > Metazoa > Chordata > Amphibia > Caudata > Salamandridae > Lissotriton > Lissotriton helveticus. The sequence continues at coordinate 384,178,484 of NC_136062.1, forward strand.
CTACATCTAGTGCGCATTTAATGGAGGCAATAGATATAAGCTTACCCTCTTGTATGAGGTCATCTGCTTGTGCCTTACATTGATCAGGTAGATGTTGTAAGAGCTCCTCTAGCTGATCATAGTGAGCCCTTTTATATCTTGCTAGGAGAGCCTGCATTACTAGCTTGGGCAGCTATTCTTTTCCCTGAAGCATCTATGATTTTGGACACTATCAGGAGGTGGTGCTTCTCCTGATGTTTGTGAGTTTGCCCTTTTCGTAGCATTTGAAACTACTAGGGAGTCTAAGGGTACCTGTCCCTTAATGTAAGCAGGATCCACAGGAGCTGCTCTGTACTACTTTTCTATCCTTGGGTTTATGATTCTAGCCCGTACAGGATCTTTAAACACTTCTGGGGCATGTTTAATAACTCCTTTAATCATTGGCAGTATTTGCACAGATTTTTGGGAATGTTCAAAAGTGTCTAATAAAAAATCCTCTTCTGCCTCCTCTGAATGCATGGTGACATTGTGATAAATGGCAGCCCTATGAATTAAGTGTCCAAACCCAATATTGTCTTCTGGGGGAGAAGGTTTAGATGGATATATATGTGGGTCAGGAATATCTGGTATATCCTGTGGGTTTGGATACTCCCAGTCTGGTGATCCTGTTGGGTAGGGAAAAGGGCCATCTGGGTCTTTCCCTCCCCCCATGCTATACTGATCATCATCAGCATACTGAGGAGGTATATGTTGCGGAGAATGAAGAGGAGAATTTTGAGGTGAAATGTTTAAAGGGAGAGCAGGAGAGGGAGATACAGGAGAAGAAGGGTGCATAGGAGATGTGGCAGAGTACTACTTGACAGGCACTGTAGGTGTAGGTGCTGTATCTGACTTCCTCTTCCTGTGTGGTGTGGTGTGGTGGAAACATGTCCTGTTTCTGGGTCTATGTATATCCTTTTTTGCAGAGGATCAGGTCTGAAAAGCTCTTCTTCAGAAAATGCTTTTGGCGCCGATTTTTTCGGCTCTGGGCCTGATTTTTGTTTGTGTTTAGCCATAGGAGTTGTTGTATAGTCCTGTGGCGTACTTTTCGTCACCGAAGGCATCTTCTTCAGAGTCGAGGCCTGGTTCGAGGGCTTGGAGGCATCGGAAGCAGGTTTTGTGTGTTTCGTCACCGAAGATTTTGGGGTGGAAGCAGGTTTCATTGGTTTCAGTGCCCTATTGTCTTTAGGAGTCGACAGTTTCTGGGTCTTTTTCGTCACCAGGACTTCTTTCCGTCTCAATGCCGAGGGAGCTGGTCGTATCGGCACGTGCTGAGCTACCGGAAGGCTTTAATATTTTCTTTGGTGCCGGGCTTGATGGCGGGGCTTTCGTAGCAATGTCTCGGTCTCGACTGGGTCCCGAAGGTGGAGTTTTGACCTTAGCCTTTGGTTTAGGTGGTTGGGCTGGGGTAGGGGCAATCGTACTTACGCGTTGACCTGATGGTATGAAGTCATCGAAGTAGTCTGCCTCAGATACGATCTGGATCCTCGGAATCTTCCTTGGGGACACATGGACCTTCGAAGATATCCACCGGTTCCGGAGCTAATCTATCCATGTCGCGTCGACGGGCCCTCCGATCTCGAATGGTCTTCTTGGATCGAAATGATGCACAAGCTGTGCAGCTCGACTCATCATGTTCAGGTGATAAACACAGGTTACACACCTTGTGATGCTCGCTGTGTGGAAATTTTGCTCCACACCCGGGGCATTTTTTTGAATGGTTTCCTTTCCATGAGGTGTAGGCCTCACCGCGTGGGTAGGCCAGACGGCCTGCGTCGACGACCGGAATCGAAGTGATGGGGTTGAATCTATGTATATTGAAGTTTCTTTTCATAAAGTTTTGCGCGTCGAAGTCTTCGAAAAGTCGATTTTCGAACCGGAGCGGGAAAGTTGCATCCGAAAAAAACAATCCAAGGATGGAGCCGATGCCCATGCACACTATCGTCCAAGGGAGGAGTCACCTATCTCGTGACTACAAAGACTTCTTCCAAGACGACGACAACATGCAATCATCCGAGCCCAACACGAGGTGGGGTTCTAATGCAGTGTAAGATCTGCAGCGCATATGCCTCGAACAAGTATGTTCAGTGTTGCAATGCAGGACCTTCTAAGTGTATTGTGAATCTGATTTGCCAGATAAGTACCAGCTCAGAGATCATTTCATGAACCTGCATTTGACTGTGGTTGCGGTAGGCTTTGTTTGTTACTGTGCGGTTCCCAAGAAAGGTTACATTTGTTGGGTGACATTTTTTGGCATTCATCACAAAGCCAAAATATGGAAGAATGGCACTGCTTTTGATTGTGAGGCATTGCTGTCGGATGCTGCTCTATACTAGCCAGTCACAGTATGGAGAGACCTGAATTGCGGCAAAGGTGAACTGCAATCACTTTGTGAACACATGTAGAGCTGTGGCCCAAAAGGATGCATTTCAAATTGATAATGGTTTACACTTAGCACAAACCTTTATTTTATTTATTCATTCAGAGTTTTATATAGCGCGAACAAGATCCTTACAGATATCAGAGCGCTTCACAAAGACAGGGTAGTGGCAGTAGGAGTGAACAGAGACAATGGGAGCAATATAGTAGTCACTAACATGGTGGGGTACTAATAACATACATGAAAACATATCAAAATACAGTCAGGTAAACAGATAATATCGGACGGCACAAGTCATTTATCCCACTACAGGGGTGTTCATGTGTACCTTGGGTGTGTGGATGGCTTATATCAAAGACTTAGTGTAGCGAGAACACTGAGTGGGAGCATCTGAAGAGTGTAACGTGTAACATATATTGGTAGTGACAGCATCATGTTAGGAGCATAGTGCCGGAGGACAAGGTGAGCGGTGATACAAGCAATGCAGTCTCTCTGATCCAGCACCAATCATGTTCAGGATATCTTGGCCAGAAGGATGTTTTTCACCTCTTTCTTGAAGAGTGCAGTGGAGGAGATCAGCCTAGTTTCAGGCGGGAGTGCGTTCCAGATCCTGGGTGCCATTCCAGAGAAGGAGCGCTTGTATGTTTTCTCTTTCCGGAACCTACGAGGTTTCAGGAGTAGCTTTTTTGTGCTTCTATTGGACCTCGAACCTCCTGAGATAGACAACTTTAGAGCGAGGTAGTTGGGTGAATTGTGGTGCACGGCCGCGTGTGTCATAACTGCAATTTTTAGCTGTATTCTGGCTTCAAAAGGCAGCCATTTTAGAGACTTTAAGTCTGGGGAGATATGCGAATGTTTTCTTGAGCCAGTAATGAGTCTCGCGGCAGCATTCAGGGAGGCTCTTAAGGGTGCTGTTGTGGATAGCGGGAGTCCGCTGAGGGCCACAATTCCGTAGTCTATTCGAGGGATGACTAGAGCTTGTACAGCAGTTTGGAAGTCTTCGGCAGGGAGGAAAGGTTTGATTTTCCTCAATGTGTTGATTTAGAAATTAGCTGCTTTTGTGGCTTTGCTAACGTGCTGCTGCATGTTGAGCTTGGCGTCGAGAGTGATGCCTAGGGATTTCGCCGAGTCCACGATGGTAGGTTGGACATTGAGTGCTGTTAGATTATTGAGCCATGTTTGGGTGGTGGATGTTTTCGTCGGTGGCGAGATGAGTAGGAACTCTGTTTTCAGAGCATTTAGTTTGAGGTGATTATCTGCCAGCCACGATTGAGTGTTAATAAGCGTGGAGTTCAGATGTTTGATATCTTCAGGAGATTGTAGCTTTAGGTAGAGTTGTGTGTCGTCGGCGTACATATGGAATTGGACATTGGAAGCTTGGAGCAAGGTGGCGAGCGGTTCCATGACGAGGTTGAACAGTGTGGGGGAGAGGGAGGATCCTTGTGGGACACCTAGATCTGCAGGCACAGGAGTGGATAGCACATTGTCGATCTTGAACTTCTGTGACCGATTGTGAAGGAAGGACGAAAACCACTTGAGAACAGTTCCCGAAAGACCCATTCTAGTGCTTAGCAGCTCCAGCAGGTTCTCATGTTTGACCGTGTCAAATGCAGACGAGAGGTCAAGAAGGATGAGGAGGCAGGACTCATTGCGATCAAGAATTTGGAGGGCGTCATCAATTATGTGTGTCATAGCTGTTTCCGTGCTATGTTTCGCTCGGAAGCCTGATTGATGAGGGTTGAGGAGGTCAAATTGGTCAATGTGTTTAGTGAGTTGTAGTTGGACACATTTTTCCAGCAGTTTGGCCAGGGTGGGGATATTGGTGATGGGCTGGTAGTTGTTTAGGTCAGACGGATCAGCTGTAGGTTTCTTGAGTATAGGCGTGACTTGCCCCACCTTGAGGGAGTCCGGAATGAGGCCTTGTTGCAGGGAGCTGTTGATGATTTTGGTCCAGAGAGGGAGGAGCAAGGGGATGAAGTCTTTTACCGCATTAGCAGGTAGAGGGTCTGTGAGGTGATTAGAGGGCTTCAAAGTGCAGAGCAGTTTGCGGATTGCTTCTTCCGAGTAGGTATCGAAGTACAGCCAAGATGCCTTGTTTTTAGGTTGAGTGTAAGACATTCTGGTGTTGTTGGGGAATCGACTTACATCCAAGATGAGGTCATTTCTTATGCTGTCAGTCTTTAGCTTAAAGAAAGCAGAGAAGGCTTCACAGTGTGGGGTGTCGCTTGTTGTGCTGTTTGATTGTAGGGGTTGAGTCTTTGTTTGGGTCTTGATTAGTTCGAACAGCTTTCTTGGCCTGTTTTTTGCTTGGTCCAACTGACGGCTAAAAAAGTCCGCCTTTGTGCGCTTTATTTTCCTGAAGTAGGCGTTTCTTTTGTTCTTAAGCCTTTTGAGGTGCAGTGCTGAAGGGTCCGATCTCCAGGTGCGCTCTGCCATTCGCATAGTACGCCTGTCTTCATTGAGTCTATCATCATACCAGGGGTTAGAAGTTTTGGTGGAGACTCTCTTCAGTTGAAGTGGGGCGACTTCATTGACTACTGTGTTCATAGAGTCAAGGTAGTGGTCCATCAGTGTTTGAACATCAGAGGCACCTGAAGGGGGAAGGAGGAGATTGCCGATGTGGGGAGGCAGGGTAGAGGGGTTAAGGTTCTTCATGTCCCTTTTCCATGTTTTGGATTTGATTGGTTGAGCTGGGATAGGCTTCACTTTTTGATTGATAAAGAAGGTGATAATGTGGTGGTCAGACCAGTCGCAGGGTTGAATCGCCTCCAGTTGTGTTGAGTTCTCTTTGGCAATGATGAGATCGAGTATCGAGCCTTTGTCATGTGTTGGTCTATCGCATATTTGGGTGAGGTCAAGCGCATTAAGGAAAGTTTTGAGACTATTCACCACTGTGTCTTTCTGATCGTTCCAGTGAAGATTGAAGTCACCCAGGTAGACTTGGGTTGTCTGCCGCCCGGCATTGGAGGTGATCATGTCCATGAGTTGTTGGGTGAATATGAGGTTGTCACCAGGCGGGTGATAGATGAGATTTAAAGCACAAGCATGTTTGCCCTCGCTGGTGATGTCGAGGCAGAGGAGTTCACTGGAGGGGAAGGCGGGAGGGGTGATTTTAGTAACGGAGAGGTTGCTCCTAAACATGCATGCAATTCCCCCGCCCGTCTTGCCAGGGGACCTGTCCAGCCTGATGATGTGATAATTGGGGGGGACTAGTATGTCCAAAATCGGGGTAGAGGCTTCAGTAAGCCACGTTTCCGTTAAAATGGCTAGGTCCAGATCCCTAGCTAAGACGATATCAGCGATGTCGGATGAGTGTCTCTGGGCCGATCTGCAATTGAGTAGGATGCATTTGAGTTTGGGAGAGAGAAGGGTGGTCGAGCTTTCTAGTGTGAGGGGGACTTTTCTGAGGTTGTTAGGGACGGAACCTCTATTATTGAGTGTTGGGAGCCTCAGAGGGTTTGTAAGAATTGTGGGTATGGGGATGTGTACGTTGGATATGTGTTTTTCCAGACCAGGGCCATAAGAGCGTAGTAGAGAGCATAATTCACGGTCCGACAATGGGTTGAGGGCACGCCGGGGGCGGTGGGCGTTAGTGCGAGCAGGGATAGTCGGCCAGCGAGGGTGTCGTTGGAGGCGAGGGTATGTAGGGAGGGTGCGTCGTTTGTAGGGTAGGGGGATGGTGGGAGGTAGACTGAGCTGTGAGGAGAGAAGCTCTTTGATTGCGTGGACATCTTTTTTGATTTGTAGAATATCCTCTTTGACTTGCTGGAGGGTGGATAAAGTCTGGTCAGGGGGTGAATTGGGGATGGGGTTAGTGATGAGAGCCATTGGAGAATCGTTGAGTAGTGAGTTGGAGAGCAGGCAGGGTATCGAGGGGGTGGATATGCTAGCGTTGTTGGAGGGTTCTGCAGTGCTAAAGAGTGGGATGGCATTCAAAGTGGGGGCCTTTTTGTGGGCGAGGGGTGTGGGTGAAGTAGGAGAAATGGGCGGTAGGCGGGAGGCATAGGTAGTGACGTCAGTGGGAGACGGTGTCGGTGGGTAAAAGAGTGAGTGAAGGCTGAAGACAGTGGGGGAGACAGGAGTGTAGTGGGGGCTGAGAATAGGAGGTGGGAGAGAGGGGGATGCTAAGGTAAAGGAGGCGGCATGTTCTGTATCTTTTGTTGGGAGGGTGAGAGTGTCTTTGGTGGGAGTGGGGAGGGAGCTGGGGAGGGAGAGGTGTCCGCCGTGGGGGGGATGGGAGTGGGGGGTGGATAAACTCCAAATGGTGGTGTGTTCAGATGGTGGCGTGTGGGTGAGAGTTATTGTGTCAGGTGTAAGAGGCTCGTGGGTGGGAGTGGAGAGGGAGCTGGGGAGGGGGCTGGGGAGGGAGAGGGGTCTGCCGTGGGGGGGAAGGGAGGAGGGGGTGGATAAGCCCCGGGCGTTGGTGTGTTCAGATGGTGGCGTGTTGAGAGTGGGAGTTGTTAAGTTAAGTGGGAGAGGTATGGAGGGGGTGTAAGAGGGGGTACGAGGGGTCCTGTTAGAGGGGCGGCTAGTATATGAGGTGGAGACGTTTGTGACTGTTCTTGGGGAGTGTGGGGCGTTAACCGCAGGTGGGTCGTTTACTGGGGTGCTAGGGGTATAGGTGTTGTAGGTGGGGGCTGCGACGTCAGGGGTGGTAGTGCTGGTGGAGTTCTGGGTGGGGGTCCGCAGCTTGGAGAGGTGTTCTTTGCACTTGGGGAACAGGTTGTCTAGCAGTTCCAGGTTCTTATCCGTGGATTGAATTAGGACAATCCCGTTATTGTAGATAGTGATGGTAGTCCTGCCAGGGAAGAGGCGGGAAGGTGTGGTAGAGAGAGTTAGGCCATGAGTTGTTTTCCTGGTGGTGGAGACGGTGAGTAGGGATAGGAACACTTTTCTCCATTGGGCTCTGCGTGAGGTGTGGAAGATGATATCAGTATTCAGGGCTCCATTGCCCGGAGAGAAGTAGGTGTCGGCAAAGGGTGTTTCAGGGTGCGATCTCAAGAAGTTATGTTTAAAACGTTTAGTGGCTTTTTTGGTGAGTGTGGGAGGGTAGATAATTCTAAAAGTGTGCGTGCCGTTGGGCTCCATTATAGAAAGGCTGTGATGTTGGGTATAGGAGAAAGGACAACAATAAAACTGTCAGCCGCTAGTTACAGTGCAAAGGAGAGACACTTGAGGGTGACCAATGTGTAAGAGGTAGAAGTCAGTGCAGTCCAAGAACAACAGTGCGTAGGTGCAGCTTACATAATGTATCTTGTATGCGAGGTAGCAGTCAGCTTACACCATGTACATAATATGAGAGGTAGAACCGGTTAGGTGGAATCAGATTTACACATCAGAATGTCCGAGGAAATAGTGGTGTAGTTGAGGTGTAGAAGGTGGCTGGGTGCAGCTTACATGACTAGACGAAGTGAATGAGGTAGTAATAGTAATCAGTGCAACATCGTGAGGTATCTTACATCGAAGAACCAACACATAAATGAGGTAGCGAACAGTGAGTGATAGGGATAAGGGAGATATAGGTGCAGCTTACCGCATATACAGTATGAGAATAGCGCTAGATTATTAATGAGCTACTGAGTCCGATATATGTGCAAACAATTTACAGCAATAGCAAATACGACAGTAGAATATGAGGTAGCAATCAGTGCACTGTCAGCGAGTAAAAGTGAAGATGGGTGTATGTTGCCCAAGATATAGGGTACCAGTGGTAGTATAATACTGCACTAAAAGGCGGATCCTTAAGCACATCAGGAGCTCTAGGTTACATAAAATGTAAAATACAATAGTAATAAATGCCGTAGTAAAAGACAGACACTTATTAATACAAAATAAAAGCCGCAGTAAAAGACAGATACTTAGGAACACATAGATTTAGCATTAATAGGGATAAGGAAGTAGGTGTACTTGAGAAAGAGGGTCACCACTAAGCCTAACAGAGCAGCAAAAAGATACATTGTTATCATCTTAAAGTATGAAGTGTAGTAAAGTGCCCCTTTTAGGTCTCGCCTGAGTCAATATGCTTGCGCATTGCTCTGGCGAGATTATAGTAAGCGGAAAAGAAAAGTTTACCGTAACGGCTGCGGATCGCATGCAGTTCATGTGATCTATGCGTATGCACGCCATCGCCAGCCACATAAAACACCACCATTTGTCTGTGCCTCGGCATCAGACTTCAAAGGGTGCAGCTCCCACACCCCCTCCGCGTGCACATCGTGCACCACCATTTGTCTGTGCCTCAGCATCAGACTTCAAAGGCTGCCGCTTTCCCGCCCCCGCCACGCCGAGAGCTTGTTTCTGGACGAAAGTGAAAGCCTACTGTGCTTGTTTACAGTAGCCTTGCTCCTCAAATGCTGTTGCTGTGTTGCCATCTCTCTAGGGACACTCAGCTTGAAAACACTACTTGCTAGCTGCAATGCTACATCCGCTATGCTTTGCCTCTAGACACGTTGATCCCTCGCAGACTGTGCTGACTCTGCCCCTCCTGATTCTGAAACTAACCAACGCCATGCCACCATTTACTTTGGACCCTCACCCTCACACCTCCTCACACTCACACACCCTCACCACCATCACCCCCGTCACCCTCACCCTTACACACCCTCACTCACCTACTCACACCCCTCACCCTCACAACCCTCTCACCACATCACTCAGGAACACCACCACATCACTCAGGAACACCACCACATCACTCGGGGAACACCACCACATCACTCGGGGAACACCACCACATCACTCGGGGAACACCACCACATCACTCGGGGAACACCACCACATCACTCGGGGAACACCACCACATCACTCGGGGAACACCACCACATCACTCGGGGAACGCCACCACATCACTCGGGGAACGCCACCACATCACTCGGGGAACGCCACCACATCACTCGGGAAACGCCACCACATCACTCGGGGACACCACCACATCACTCGGGGACACCACCACATCACTCGGGGACACCACCACATCACTCGGGGACACGACCACATCACTCTAGGACACCACCACATCACTCTGGGATACCATCATATCACTCAGCCCAACCACATCCACACTCAGCACCACAACAGCACTGTCCTTGCTTGCTACCAACAAGCATTGCCATAGCCAATAGGACTCGCATTAGGAGAGAGTAAGCTATTGGCTTTGTGAATAACAATGCTATTAATTTATATATTTTCAAAGCCAACACATTAAAAAAAATTGTCATTTACAATACCAATAGCTCACACTTTCCTAATGCGAGATCTATTGCATTACAAATGCTTGTTGACATGGTCACCCCCACTTAATGGCTAGCATTTGATGTGATTTTGACTGGAAGTGCACTGGGTTTCTGATTACCAGGTCTCCAGTCCCAGAGCTCTTTTCCAAAACTATACAATTGTTTCCTCAACTGGCAATATACCTTTAGTACTCCCTGTAAGGACTTAGTAAATGGTATCCCGAATACCTAGAGCAAGCAGGCTAAAGAGGATTATAAAGGTCAGCAGCACAAAATGGCTACATGAAAGGACTCCTCACTAAACACATACAGAGTGCCAATGCAGGCTGTGTGTCTTGGTGCAAAGAACAGTGCAGACCAGATGCCGCCAAGCATCACTGCACTTGAGCCCCCCAGCCCGAGTCATAGTGGGCCAGTGGTGACAACGTGGTCACGAAGCCCTCAAGAGACAGAGTTCACCTTGGCCTCACCCCCATGAACTCTAACGTCACTTGTAGCCTCTGTGCTCAGGCACCAGCAAACACAAGTGCTCCTGGATGAAGAAACCAGATGCCTCAATGGCCCTCTGCACCCAGTCCAAAGAGTCACCTGTTGGTCCTTGGCACTATTGAAAAGGAAAATGCTACTAAGCAGTATGCATCTGTTCTTGGCATGTAGAGCTGCAGAGTTGTACACTTTTGCAATAGATCGCCACCTGGTGTTGGGCTCAGATGACTGCAGGTTGTTGTCTTCTTGGAAGAAGTCTTTGTAGTCACAAGATAGGGGACTCCTCCCTTGGACAATACTGCGCATGGTCATCGACTCCATCCTCAGATTGTTTTTCGCCATGATGGGAAATGATGGAGTTAGTAGAAGTAAAGAGAAAGGATGTCCATGCATGTGCATCTAAGTAAGATGAGTTCTGGAACGGATACAAGTCCTGGGGAGGCGGGAGGGCGTGTACGACTGAAGCTCTACATGCCAAGAACAGTTGCATACTGGTAAGTAGCATTTTCCGTTCGAGGCATATGAGCTGCAGATCGTACACTTTTGCATCGATTGTGCAGCAGTGTCTCCCCTAGCGGTGGTTGCTTGTATCCATTGCAGTATTTTGAAAAAGTGTCCAAGGACAGCTTGGCCTACTGCAGCTTGCTGCTTGGCCTGCACATCAACACAATAGTGTTTAGTGAAGGTGTGTATCGTAGACCATGTTGCTGCCTTGCTTATGTTCTCTAGTGGTATATTTCCTAAGAAAGCCATAGAGGTTCCTAGTTTACGAGTGGAGTGTGCTCTAGGAGGAACCGTTCGTGTACGTTTAGCTTTCTGATAGCATATCTGTATACACTTCACAATCCACCTGGCAATTCCCCCCTTAGAGATGGGGTTGCATTTGTAGGGGTGAGAGAAAGATACGAGTAATTGTTTTGTATTTCTGAAGGACTTAGTCCTATCTGTGTAGTATAACAGGGCTCTTCTAACATCTAAGGTGTGTAAAGCCCTTTCTGCAACAGAGTCTGGGTTTTGGAAAAACACAGGTAGCTCTACTGATTGGTTAAGATGAAAAGGAGTGATAACCTTTGGCAGGAATTTTGGATTCTGCCGAAGAACCATTTTGTTCGGATGTATTTGGAAAAAATGGTTCTTGTATTGTGAATGCTTGTATTTCACTAACTCTTCTGAGAGAGGTGATGGCAACAAGGAAGGCAGTTTTCCATGGTAGGAATTGCAATTCACACTTGTGTCAAGGCTCGAAAGGGGGTCCCATAAGTCTTGTAAGGACATCGTTCAGGTTCCATACCGGAGCAGGTGGTAACCTAGGTGGGATTATTCTTTTTAATCCTTCCATAAATGCTTTGATTGCAGGTACTCTGAAGAGAGATAGATGAAGTCTATTCTGTAAATAGGCTGCAATTGCTGCCAGATGCAGGCGTATGGAGGAATAAGCTAGATTGGACCTTTGTAGGTGTAGAAGGTAACAAATGATATTTTGGATGGAAGCATCAGGTGGATCAATGTGATTATTGTTACAATATATTGCAAATCTTTTCCACTTAGCGGCATAACATGCTCCGGTTGTGGGTTTTCTAGCTTCTTTAATTATGTTCACGCAGTCTGGTGGCAGGTTTAAGTAACCAAACTCTAAGACTACAGGAGCCAGATCGCCAAATTCAGTTGGCTTGGATCTGGGTGTCTTATTTCTCCATGGTTCTGTGTTGACAGGGAGGGCGTGAGTCGTAATGTTTGGTGTAGAGCCAGTGAGAGATCTAGTAGTGTGGTGAACCACAGCTGACGTGCCCATGTGGGAGCTACTAGTATTAGTTTGTGAGACTGTTGTCTGAGTTTGCGCACTAGTAGTAGAATGAGTGGGAGAGGCGGAAAAGCGTACGCAAATCTGCCTGACCAGTTCATCCATATCGCATTCCCCTCCGACCGTGGGTGTGGAAACCTGGCGGCGAAGGTTGGGCATTTTGCATTTTCGTGGGTGGCAAACAGATCTATCTGTGGATGCCCCCACATTTGGAAGAATGGTTGAAGAACTTGTGGATGTATTTCCCATTCGTGAATCTGTTGCGACTGTCAACTTAACAGATCTGCTATCTGATTGTGAATTCCTGGAAGGTGTTCTACAGTCAGGTGTATGTTTTGAGGAATGGCCCCTCTCCAAATGTTCTGCGCGAACTGGGACAGTTGTAGAGAGTGTCCCCCCCCTTTTTTGTATGTAGTACATGGCTGTGATATTGTCCGTCCGGATTAAGACAGCTTTGTTTTGTACTTGCAATTGAAACGTCTTGAGTGCTAGGAAAATTGCTAGCAGCTCTAGATAGTTGATATGGAAACATTTTTGTTGGTTGTTCCATTGGCCTTTTGTCGTATAGTGTAAGAGATGGGCTCCCCATCCCGTAAGGGATGCGTCTTTTGTGAGCACCACCTATGGAACAGGCTCTAGGAACGGCCGTTTTTGGTGTTCCGCCTTTGCAGAGAGCGATATGTACGGCTGTCTACCAACAACAGGTCTGTGAGCTGACCTTCAGCCTGATTCCACTGTTGTGCTAGACATTCTTGTAGTGGGCGCATTTGCAGTCTTGCATGTGGAACTATGAAGATGCAAGACGCCATCATGCCTATTAGTCTCATGAACACTCTGGCTTGGAGAGACTGCTGGTGTTGAAAAACTGAGACTAAGGTCTGAATGCTCTGTATCCTGGCTGGACTGGGATACGCTAGAGCTGTAGATGTGTCTATGGTAGCTCCTAGATACTGATGAACGTGCGAAGGCTCTAGGTGCGACTTGGTGTAGTTTATGGTAAACCCTAAGTCGTGCAGTGTTGAACAAGTTACTTACCTTCGGTAACGATATATCTGTAAGAAACAGTAGTTAGTATTAGATTCCTTACCTTAGAATATCCCCAGGCGTCAGTCTGGATCCGGAAACTTTTGCGTAGCAGTACCCCTGCGCGTCGGTAGGCGTCGTCTGCAGGCGTCCCCTGCAGCTCCGCGTCGTCGGCGTCGTGCGCCGTGATGACGTCGCTGGAGTATATAGACGCCACCTCCGCGCGCTGACGTCAGTTCTTTGCACACAGCTTTTCCGCGCCAGAACACGCAGAGCCATGTGAGAACTAACACTGGTGCCATTTGAAACTAGGGCCCTGAAAGGGATGACCTTAACCCTAGGTATCAGTTCGCAGAACGGGGAGGACGGGTGGGGCGGTAAGGAATCTAATACTAACTACTGTTTCTTACAGATATATCGTTACCGAAGGTAAGTAACTTGTTCATCTGAAAGAAACAGGTTAGTATTAGATTCCTTACCTTAGAATAGATACCCCAGCAATACCATTGCGAACCAATACAAACCTACACCAGAAAGTCCTGGAGGACCGAACGGCCAAAGAAGCCATCCCTCCAGACTTGACTGTCCAGGCAGTAGTGCCTCGCAAAGGTGTGCAGCGAGGCCCACGTAGCCGCCTGGCAAATGTCCTGCAAAGGGACTCCCCGGCCCATGGCAGTAGTAGCCGCCATGGCCCGAGTGGAATGGGCCCTCAGCCCAACAGGAGGCTCCTTCCGAGCCAAAGAGTAGCATGCTTTGATGCACAGGACGACCCACCGAGAGATGGTTCGTTTCTGTACCGCCCTTCCCTTCTTCTCACCCACGTAGCCAACAAACAGTTGGTCATCCACCCGGATCTGGCGTGTGCGATCCATGTAAAATGAAAGCGCACGTTTTGGGTCCAGACGATGGAGCCGCTCTTCATCCTTTGAAGGATGCGGAGGCGGGAAGAAGGAGGGTAAGGTGATGGACTGCCCGATGTGAAAAGCAGAAACTACTTTGGGCAGGAAAGAAGGCCTAGTCCTAAGAACCACCTTGTCAGGATGGACGGACAAGAAAGGAGGTTTAACAGAAAGAGCCTGGAGCTCACTCACTCTCCTGGCAGAGGTGATGGCAACCAGGAAGGCCGTCTTTAAAGTGAGAAGACGGAGAGGACAGGAATGAAGCGGCTCAAAGGGAGCGCACATCAAGAATGTCAGAACCAGGTTCAAGTCCCACTGAGGCATCACGAACGGAACAGGAGGATACATGTGCGTGATGCCTTTCAAGAATCTCAGTACAATAGGGGACTTGAATAAAGATGGCTGATCAGGTAGCCTTAAGAAGGCGGAAAGGGCAGAAAGGTAGCCCTTGATAGTGCCCAGAGCAGAGCCCTGCTGGGCAAGAGAAAGAAGGAAGAGGAGAACCTCGGAAAGAGGGGCAGAAGGGGGATCCACAGCCTTTGCTGTGCACCATGCCAAAAATCTTTTCCACCGGCAGGCGTATACCGACTTTGTGGAGGGACGCCTGGCTGCCAGAATCACATCACAGACTTCAGGAGGCAAGTCGAATGGCCTCAACTGTCGCCGCTCAATCTCCACGCATGGAGGTGGAGGCTGGACAGGTTCGGGTGGAGGACCGTCCCCTGCTGCTGCGACAGAAGGTCCTCCTGAAGGGGCAGGCGGATCGAGGGACCGACTGACATGCTGAGTAGCTCGGGATACCAGTATCTTCGAGCCCAGTCCGGAGCCACAAGGATAACTTGGGCCCGGTCGCGCCTGATCTTCTTCAGCACTCTGGGCAGAAGTGGTATAGGCAGAAAGGCGTACAACAGACCGCAGCTCCACTCGCGCCGAAAGGCGTTGCCGAGCGAGTGCCGTCTTGGAAACTCCAACGCGCAGGACTGATGACATTGCGCGTTCTCTTCTGTGGCGAATAGATCTAACCAAGGCTCTCCCCATTGCTGAAAGAGGCCGTTCGCCACGTCCGAGTTCAGACGCCATTCGTGATCCACCGAGCACCGACGGCTGAGTTCGTCCGCCCTGGCGTTCAGAGAACCTGCCAGGTGTTGAACCGTCAGAGTCACGCCCTGACGTTCCAGCCATTGCCAGAGGCGCAGAGCCTCCTGGCAAAGGGTCCACGACCCCACACCGCCCTGTTTGTTGCAGTACCACATGGCGGTGGTGTTGTCCGTGAACACCTGCACTACACTCCCGTTGACAAAGGGGAGGAATGCCTTCAGTGCTAGGCGAATCGCCCGCAGCTCCAACATGTTGATATGGAGCCAGGACTCCGCCGGAGACCAGATGCCTCTGATCTCCGCCTCTCCCAAGTGGCCACCCCAGCCCTGGAGGGACGCGTCCGTCACAACCACGTGCTCCGGTTGGGGAAGGGAGAGGGATCTGCCTCTGACCCAATCGCGGTCCGTAAGCCACCACTGCAACTGTCTCGCAGTGCCCTCCGAGATCAGGACATGGTCGGACAGGTTGCCCTGATGCTGGGCCCACTGAAACTTCAGGTCCCACTGCAGAGCCCGCATCCGCCACCTGGCGTGATGCACCAGAAGGATGCAGGAGGCCATCAGCCCCAGAAGCCGCAGCGTCAACCTGACCGAAATCCGGGACAACGGCTGAAAGATGGGAATCAGAGCCTGAATATCCCGGACCCGCCGTTCCGGAGGATAAACCCGAAACTGCGCCGAGTCGAGAACCGCTCCGATGAAAAGGAGCTTTTGAGAGGGACACAGGTGTGATTTCGGCACATTGATGGAAAACCCCAGCTCGTGCAGGAGGTCTGCCGTCATCTGAAGGTGGTGGACGACTGTTTGGGGCGAGCCCGCCTTCAACAACCAGTCGTCGAGGTAGGGGAAGACTGAAACCCCTAACCGGCGCAGATGAGCTGCGAGCACCGCCATCACTTTCGTGAACACCCGTGGGGCGCTGGTAAGGCCGAATGGGAGCACGATAAACTGAAAGTGCTCGTGGCCTACCGTGAACCGCAGGTAACGCCGGTGGGCCGGCAGGACGGGGATGTGAAAATACGCATCCTGCAAGTCCAACGCTACCATCCAGTCTTGTGGGTCTAGAGCAGCCAAGACCTGAGCCAAAGTCAACATCTTGAACTTCTCCTTCCGGAGGAAGCCGTTGACGTTCCGTAGGTCCAAGATAGGACAAAGGCCCCCTTTGTCCTTCTTGGGCACCAGAAAGTAGTGGGAGTAGCAACCACACCCTACTTCTGTCCCAGGAACGCGCTCGATGGCCCCCTTGGCCAAGAGGGCCGTAACTTCCTCCTGCAGAAGTGTCAAGTGGTCCCCCGACACACGGTGGTTCTGCGGTGGCATGGCTGGAGGAGTGGACTCGAAGGGGAGGGAGTAGCCCCTTCGGACGAGCTGCAGCACCCACCTGTCCGATGTAATCGTGCGCCAGTGGGAGTGGTGATGACGAACCCTGCCACCCACTGGCGTCACATGGGCCCGAAAGCTCGGACTAGGAAGATTTGGAGGCTGCAGCGGGGGGAGGTGTGGACTGACCTCGCCGCTGCCCTCTACCGCCACCACGGCGGAATCCACGGCCGCCACCGCGCTGGGGAGCGTTCTGCGGCGCGTGGCTGGCAGCACGCGTGGGACCGCCCCTTCCTTGGCCACGAAAGGGTCGAAACGAACCCTGCTGCTGGCGCTGGGTCGAAAGACCCAAGGACTTGGCCGTGACCCTGGAGTCCTTGAAGCGCTCAAGCGCGTTGTCCGCCTTGTCACCGAACAGGCGACTGCCATCGAAAGGCATGTCCATGAGGGCAGTCTGGACATCCGGCGAGAAGTTGGCGGATCTCAGCCAAGCATGGCGACGAATCGCCACCGTCGTGGACATAGCCCGTCCCAGCGAGTCGGTCGTGTCAAGACCACACCTAATCGAATACCTCGCCGCGTCCCGGCCTTCAACCAAGGCCTGGTTGAGCTTGTCCCGCACCTCCTGCGGGCACTGCGGCAGACACTCCGCGACCGTGTCCCACAGAGAGTGGGTGTAGCGGCCCAAGAGGCATGCGGTATTACAAGACCGCAGTCCAGCACTCAAAGACGAAAAGACCTTCTTGCCAAATTGGTCATATCGCTTCGATTCCCGATCGGGCGGAGCCGACGGGAATGCGGACTGGGAAGTGGAGGCCTGGATCACCAGACTCTCCGGGGAGGGATGGGTGGAAAGGAAGGCAGGGTCGTCGGAACACGGACGGTGACGCCTGGCAACGTTCCGGTCAACCGGTGCACCGGAAGCGGGCCTGGACCAGGTGCCCAAAAGGACATCCGTCAGGGCCTCATTAAATGGCAGCAGAGGCTCCTGTGGGCACGACTGCGGTTTAAATACTTCGGTGAGGATGTTAGGTTTCACCTTAGCGACGGGGAGCTCAACGCGCAAAGCCTTGGCAGCCCTCATCAGGACCACCGAATAGGCAGCCCCCGCCTCCGACGCCACAGGGGAAGGCGAGACAAACCCAGGGTTGGGCGACTCGTCTAGACCACTGGCCTCACCTAAGTCACCTACCCAGTCCACGTCATACTGGCAGGCTCGTGACAAAGGGTCCTCAGACCCCTCCCAACCCTCTCCATATTCGTCCTCATCGCCATAGGACGAGTCGACGATATAAACCGGCTCCTCGGAGCCAATGGGCCCCAACGGCGCCGGACTCGGCGTCGGACGACGCCGGTCCGACTCCGCGTCAGGAGTCAGAGAGGTATCGGGGGTGGCGCCGCGCGGCGCCGGGGACCCGACGCCGGCCGGAACCGACGGCGGAGCCACGGCGCCGCGCGGAGGCGGCACCACGGGTTGCCCCAATTGAATCGGCGCCGGGGAGGCCGGAGGACCAGCCGGCGACGACCCTGAAGGGCCCAGCGGCGCCAGGGCCGGAGCCGCCGGCGGCGCCAGGGCCGGAGCACTCGGCGGCGTCGGGGCAGGTGCACCCGAACCGCTCGGGCTCCCAGACGGGACCGACGGGCCCGCAGGCGCCGTAGGCCCCGCCGGAGGAGACATCGCCCTCATAGCCATGAGGAACTCCTCAATCTCCTCGCGCGACGCGCCTTCCCCAGGGACCGACAGGTATGGGGCAGACGGCGTCGGCGACCCACGCGGGGCCGCGGGGGTGGGGCCACCCGAACCCCCGGCCGCATCACGCGGGCGTCGGGGGGAGTCGGGGGTACGATGATGACGCCCCGACCTCTTGTGACGCTTACCTGATGAACCGGAGGAATGGTGGCGACTCCCGGAGCGCTCATGGCGGCTCCGCGATCGCTCCCTCGACCGCTCCCTCGACCTCCGACCGGACCGGGACCGCTCTCGACGCGGGGCCGACACTCGGAGTTCGAGCAGCTTGCGGGACCGCTCCCGTCTAGCTTTACCTGTCAAGGCCCGGCAGTCGACGCAAGACTCGACGTCGTGGTCCGCGCCCAGACACCGGAGGCAGAGTCGATGGTGGTCGGTGACCGACATCATTCGGTCGCACCCGTCGCAACTCTTAAACCCGGGCATCCTACCGGCACCTTGAAGAAAGAGTTAAAGTTAACAAAACTAGGTCAAAAGACCGGAGTACTGCTCTTCGGATCTGCGCTAACTGGCGTGGAAAAAAGAAGAACTGACGTCAGCGCGCGGAGGCGGCGTCTATATACTCCAGCGACGTCATCACGGCGCCGACGACGCGGAGCCGCAGGGGACGCCTGCAGACGACGCCTACCGACGCGCAGGGGTACTGCTACGCAAAAGTTTCCGGATCCAGACTGACGCCTGGGGATATTCTAAGGTAAGGAATCTAATACTAACCTGTTTCTTTCAGATTGAATTGTTTGCTTTGTGTTTTGGACACATTGAGTGAATGATTTTGCTTTTATGAGTCAGTCGTCGAGATAAGGGAAGTTATGTATCGGTTGTCTTCTGAGATGTGCCGCTACTACTGCTAAGCACTTTGAACACTCGAGGTGCTGTTGTGACCCCGAATGGAAGTACTTTGAACTGATAGTGCTGTCCTTGTATGACAAACCTTAAAAACTTCCTGTGAGCAGGATATATAGGAATGTGAAAGTAGGCGTCCTTTACGTCTAGTGTTGAAAGAAAATCGCCTTGTTGTAGTAGCGGGAGTACTTGTTGCAGAGTGATCATGTGAAAATGATCTGATTGTATGTAATGGTTGAGGGGCCTGAGGTCGAGAATTGGTCGCAGTGTCCCGTCCTTCTTGGGGATTTGGAAGTACAGGGAGTGAACTCCTGTTCCCTGTTCCTCCTAAGGAACTACTTGAATAGCATCCTTTTGTAGAAGTGCTAGAACTTCCTGTTGAAGCAGTCATATGGTCTGTAGACATTGGACGCTGCCAGGGTGGTATGTTTGGGGGGTTGCTGTGAGTTCTAGGCAGTAGCCATGTTGGATAATCTGTCTCACCCACCTGTTTGTTGTGATGGAATTCCAGACAGGTAGGAACTGTGATAATCTGCCCCCAACAGGAGTGGAATGCTGTAGGGGAGGCAGAGGGAAGTCACTGTTTGGGAGTGGAAGAGGAGCGGTTGTTGTCGTTACCTCTACCTCTTCCCTTATTATTATTGCCTCTGTATCCTCCTACCTCTTCCCTTATTATTATTGTCTCTGTATCCTCCTCTAAAGTAGCCTTTGTTAGAGGAGGTCTGTGTGTGCGTCTTGAAAGATGATGTTGTATCTGCACCGGTTTGCTGAGAGCCTCCTCTATAAAGGAGCGGCGAAAAGAACTTCTAGTCTGAGTGGACTGTAATGCACTCATAGACTTAGCTGTGTCTGTTTTCATTTTTTCTAGTGTATTATCTACTTCCGGCCCAAACAATTGGTTCTGATTGAAGGGCTGGTTCAAGATGGTAGTCTGTACCTCCGTTTTAAACCCTGAAATACGTAACCACTGCTCTGGATGCTGTGTCAGCTACATCTAGTGCACATTTAATTGAGGCATTAGATATTAATTTGCCTTCTTGTATGAGCTCTGTTGCCTGATCTTTGTATTGATCTGGGAGGTGCTCCATGAGTTTTTCTAATTGGTCATGAGTAGTATTTGTGTAGACCTTTGTGACTGCTCAAATGTATCGAGTAAAAAATCCTCATCAATGGCATCAGAGTGCATTGAAACCTGTGGTAAAGGGCAGCTCTATTTAAGAGATTATTAAACCCAATACTGTCTTCTGGAGGGGAAGGTTTTGTAGGGTAAGACTGAGGATCAGGAATGACGGGCACATTGTGTTGTGGAAACCATATATATCTTCATCTCTAGGGTATTCTGGATTGACATCTTCATCTACAGGGTATGCATGTGGCTCTGGTATGTCATTTCCCCCACCGAGATCATACTCCTCATCAGTGTGGTGTGATGATGCCGGAGATTTAACAGGAGACACTGTAGGTTCAATGTAAGGAGGGATAGGAGAGGAAGAAGGTGAAGGAGAGGAAGGGTGCATTGTAGAAGTTGCACAATCCTTTTTGGCAGGGACCACAGGTAGAAGTGTGTCTGCTGGTCTCTACTTGTAAGAAATAGCTTCAACATGTCCAGTTTTTGGATTGATATGGACTTTCCTTTGCTTAGGATCTGGTCTAAACAGTTCTTCTTCTACAACCTTCTTTGGCGTCGATTTTTTCGGTGCCGATAGGGGTTATTTTGTGGTTTTTGCTGTAGGATGTGTTACCGAGTCCCGCGGCAAATTTTTCGGTGCCGAAGATGGTTTCGGCTTGGTAGGCTTGTTAGAGGGCTTAGGTGTCTCTGAATCAGGCCTTGGAATCTTTGGTACCGAGGTTGGAGATTTTGGAGTGGAGACAGGTCTCGTTGGCCTCGAGGCGTCGGACTCTGGCTTTCCATCTTTATTTTTGGAACCGGAAGGTTTTGGAGCTGGAGCTTTCTGCAGATCCGGTACAGTCTTTGTCTTTGGGCACCGAATGGCGTTTTAGCTTCGATGTCGAAGAATCCTTCGGTGTCGAAGGATGAGTGTGCTTGGAATGGTAGAGGTGGGATTGGCACATGTGGTTTTGTCGGTGCCGAGGCACCGGAAGGCGATCTATTGTAAAAGTGTACGATCTGCAGCTCATATGCCACAAACAAATCCTTTTGGAGTCATCTGCGGTCCAAGAATGATTAAAGACAGACCAATTGTCCTATGTGAAACAACCAAGTTTAAATTATCATAATGAAGATGTCAGAAGATACAACAAGCAGATGTGTATCAGCCCAAAGAGAGTAATCCTCAGAACACTAAGGCAAAGCATAAATGCCTAGCACGGGCTTCATCCACAGTCAGAAGATCCCTGTGGGACTATTGGTCTGCCATATGTGCCAACTGAGCTGGTCCGCCCTGTAGTTCATGGTGTGGCGCCGGGGCTAGGGCGACTGACTCCGGAATCTGGGGATCACGGTCCGATCCCCGGCACCGGCAGCAGATTAGCCCAGCACCATGTGACTCTGGGCAATAGCTTGCTTAATCTTCCCGATGGCTCCCAGCGCCTAGAGACCCTCACGGGTGAGTGTGCGCTTTATAAATGTGGATTATTATTATGGAACCCAAAGGAGGTACAAGATCAGGCATATGCCCTGATGCTCCAGCCAATTCCAGAGGCGAAGAATCCATTCCATGTGGATTGTTGCATTACCACTGAGACTGCCCAGACACCTTTCAATAGCCACTTATCAAGGCAGGGGAAAACTGGTAAGCCCAAACTCCGAAGAGGGGTGGTGACCACCACCACCAATTTTGTGAACATCCGAGGGGCACATGCCGAAGGGGAGCAGGGCAAACTGAAAATGCTCCTGGCCTACCTTGAACTGCAGATGAGGTCTGTGGGACAGAACAGTTATTTGAAAATACACACCCTGCAGCTGCAGGGCCACCATCCAGTCACCTGGGCCCAGGGCAGATAGAAAACGGGACAGCATGAACATTTTGAATTTGCCCTACCGCAGGAAGGCATTAAATAGGCAAATATCCAAGATAGGCTAGAGCCCCCTCTACCCTTTTTGGGAACAAGGAAATAGCTAGATTAACAGATTATCCCTATTCCTGAGCTGGTACCCTCTCCATGGCGTGTCCCTATTCTTGAGCTGGTACCCTCTCCATGGCTTGCACCTCCTGCAGTAGAATGAACAGGTGCCCCCCTGAAAGCCACTCTAGTGTTGGAGGGAGGTGCCGTGGGGCAGAAAAAATGTTTGGGAACAACCATGCTGAACAAGAGGACTCTTCTGTTAAATGTGATGGATCGCCAAAATAGGAGAAAGTATTGAAGTCTGACTCCCGCAGGGTGGTTATGCATCACTAAAGCCAAGCTGAAGTGGCTTGGAGGCGACTGCTGCAGGGGAGGACGACTGATGCCCAGGATACCCTGTGTGCAGTCTGCCACAGCCAAGTCTTCAGCCATGAAAGGACTGGGATGACTGCAGAGGAGGCGGAAGAGAATGGCGCTGCTGGAAGACCAACTCCCTGTAGTGGTGTTGGAATTTCCCTGGACTGGTGAGGAAACACACTGGGAGAGGCCGAAAGACCTTTTGAGCTTGCAGTGACCCTACTTTCCTTGAAGCATTCTAAGCGGTGCTTAATTTGAACCAGTGGGTGGAACCAAAACTTTTGGGGGCTGGCACTTTTCTGCATCTGAAATAAAGTGAGCAGAGAAAAGAGGGACGGAGAGAAAGATGGAAAAACAGCTATTAAGAGAGAAAGTAGGATTTTGCAAGAGTGAATTAAAGGGGCAGAGTGTGTCTGGTAGTGGATTAAAGAGGCATAGATGGAGTGAAGGTAAAGCAGCCTTGTTCTGGTCGTGGCCTTCAGTGCAGAGCTGTGGGGACCAGCAGTCATTTTACAAATGATCCACTGGTTTGAAGATTGAATCAGCCTTTTCACCGAATAAACGTGAGCTATTAAACAGCATATCTAGAAGGGAGGCCATACGTTTCTAGTGAAACCTGTAAATACATCCACACAGTGGCTGAATACCACACTTGTGCCAACCGCCCATCCCAGACTATCAGTAGCACAAATTACGTATTTGGTACGGAACAATGGTGTTTATATCTGGCTCTGGGACTTCTGGGGGCAGATCAAATCCTATACAGAGCAGCATGGCGCCGCCTAGTGGTACACGAGCGCACAGCTATCAAAAGTTTCTGAATGTAGTCTGGCTCCTGGCGAATATTCAAAAGTAAAGAATCTGCAAATCGAAGTATCAATTACAAATGCTTTCTTTATAACATACATAGTAAGTCTTTCTTGAAACCAATCATTTATACTGTATAATACAAAGCACGTCCATGTGAACTACAAAAATAACAAAGTTATTGGTAAAGTGCACGTTCATCCGTAGGTATCTTGGCGCTGAGTAACAGTTGTTTATTGTTACCCAACTCAATGGTACTCATTTTATCGACCTCAGATGGATGAAAGGCTCAGTGGACCAGCAGGTATTTGAACCTGGGACCATGAGGTCGAACACAGTCCCCTGCAGTGGAAGCATTAGTTCATTGAGCCACCAGACCCGCAAAAATCACTCAACTCTAGTTGGTAAATATAAACCCTGGGTATCATGGAAAATGAATTCGAAAATGCAGAGACCCTAAGTGTAGTCTAATTGGAACATGCATTTCACTTCAAAAGCAACAAACATTTCATTGATATGCTACAAACTTTAGCTAAGGGCCACAGACAAAAGATCAGATACTTTGATAGAGTAAAAGACTAGTAAATTGAATGAGAATTGTTTTTATAGTATATCCTGCACTCATGTGGGGCTACTATTCTTTTGCCATCTTTGACACCAAGTAGGTTTTTTACGAAGCTCTCTAGAAGCCTTAAAATGTTTCAGAATCATGGAGATTAAGGAGGTTAACTGAGGGTTAGTACTTAGAGAAAGAGCAACAGAAAGCAAGAAATGATAGGTACATAAAGTCTGTGGAAAGGTGACAGACAAGGTCACATTTCAGGCGCAAAAACCACGTCTGTGACATGCATTACATGAAGTAACCTAAGCCAGCGTTTCACAAGAATTCTCATAGAATGAGAAAATACAACTACTGCCATTATTCTTTACAAACATGTCAAAATGCCTGAAAAACTCCCTTAGATGTGGAGAAACCCCAACTAGCTCTTGACTGATCCATTGGTATGTAGAGGTTATCAACCACATCACCATGGCTCAGCTCCTGTAATTCAAGAGTGAATGCACTCAACAAGTGGTCTTCTACAACTGGTTCATTGCTGGACTCCCAACACTACTTTCACCTCCCACCAGAGATCATTTCATGTAATTTTGTCTCTAGGCTGCTAGATCTTGGCCAAAGCACAAGTCTCCACTCATACTCTTGGGGCGACTGCTATTTGGGCAATGCTAGTGGCACACTAAGCAGTGCTCTGGTGGGATAAGACCAGTATACAGACTATTCATTGAAGATTCGGATCAATAATACATATGTGGGTAAAATCAGCCTCTGCTGTGAGCTTGATATCATGTGAGCCAGGGTACTGCAAGGTAGTACATTGGCGCGCTTCCTTATTAAAACCACTTCCATGCTAATGACAAGGCCAGCTCGTCATGCAGTACACTGGAGCTGTGCTTATGACGAGCTGACCTTGTCATGAACAATGTGACTTCAAGATGTTCAGCACCTAGCGGGAATTGCCTTAGCATCGAAGGCGTTAATATACTGATCCTCCCCGTTTTAAGGGCTGCTGTTGTCACCTCGCACAGCCGCCCTACAGTAGTCAGCTAGGGAATTGCAAAGGAGGAGGATTTGGCCATTCCACTCAGGCACAAAATAAGGGTTGCCCTAGTTACCATTCTTTGGGGGGGATGCGTTGGCTGCAAAAGAGCCCATTGCAAGCCCCCTCCGAACGATCCAGGGCCATTCCAAAGCCAGTGTTAAAGGAGCACCTATGGACCATCTAATTCGAAGGGAAGCAGTTCAACGCAGCAAGCAACCCTGCTCAGTGGTTATGGTACTGGATAAGAAGCACAGGTCCGGACCCCTTAAAAAGCGGAGAGGATTAGAATCTACTGATTAAGACTCTTCTGAAGATCTGTTTACGGAGAAATAATGCTGCTGCAATTCGCCCATCAGTCCAAAGATGAAGATAGCTAGCTATTCCGACCTTACCATCTATGAGAAGGTGATGTAGCACCTGTTTGTTCCAGGTGAAATAAGTCACCACTAGTGATTTCAACAACTGTCATCTCCATTTTAGGATTGAGTTGAATCACCTCTGGTATGACGTTCATCGGGAAAGCGACATGCTGGCAAGACTGCTTCAACAAACTCTTGGCAGCTGCAGTGACCGCAATTCAGTTAAACAATGTAAAGACATGATGTTCATTTCTCACGAAGTCCACAGTAAGAGAGTACATCTGCATGGCCAGAACTTCTTTGAGGGTCAGGATTTAAGATGAACATGGACAAATTGGCCTTGCCTGGACAGGGCAGTGATCCTTTAGCCTCCTGCATGAATTCTTTATTTCCTGGACAAAGATCCTAGAGTTTTAGATGGTTTCCAATCTAAGCAACGTAGTGGTAGACATCCTTTAGTGGTCGGATCACAAAAGGATGGAATGTCAAAAAACATTTTGAAGTGCATGGGGTTGGATTTATCAATCAGATGATTGCATTTCTGGCTGAAAACATGATAGGAGAAAATCTCTATGGGTGATAAGTGTTCCTGGGAGGAAACCGCCATACTACGTATGGGGTACCTTGCAATCAAATGTGTTAGCCACAGATAAGGTTTGGAGACATTCTCCTTTACATGGTAAATGTTTCAACAGAGCTACATAACTCCAGGTGAAGAATTTGAACAGAAATTGGGAAGGAATTCTGGCATCATTAACTGGATCAACTAAATTCAGTCCCGGCAGAATAGCTCTCGTTCTTGCCCACTGTAGTGGTAGATTAAAGTTCCATGTATTACTGTGATGAGCAATTGGCCAGAGGCGAGTTTTACCGTGATTAAAGTGCAGACGTGGTCCTTAGATCAGCAAACTGATCTATGACAAATGAATTACTTTTGGATTTTTTCAGTATGAAGCCAGATACACGAGCTAAGGACACCATGAAGATGACTGTTCCTGGCCCCTGGCCTGCATTGCTGTGAAATGGACATCACCAGTGTGTTTTCAAGCAGCTCTGGTACTTTCCTCTGACTTGTTTATCCTACTTCCTCGGGTTCCACATATTATGCGCTGTTCAATGGGAGAACTTCAGCCTTTGGATAAGGAAGAGTCACAGACTGTTGACCTGGAGAGGTCTCTGTCTAGATGGGTGGTCACAGGATTTGAAATAAATGTCCTTCTTCCTAAAGTATTCATAGATGTGAATAACTATAATGAGATATAGGCCTACTTGGCCAACTTGCAACCGCTATTATCTTCAGATTGAAAGTTAGAGTACCTAGGTCAGAGGATGCTAGCACGTAGGCAATTTCAGATGTGCATGGTATGGTGCACCTATAGCAGATAAAGCCATGATTGATACATTCAGAAGATCTTAAAGGAAAATATTGTATTGGTGATATTGACAAGGACCTTGGGTTATTGGAGGAGTGACCCAATAATGGTGGCCTCATCAGAAAAGCCTGATCTGGAACGAAGGGATAGCGCTTTGCCTAGTTTCTTGTAATTGGGTCTCAATTATGAGGGCTTAATGTTCTAACTGCCAGATCATTCACTCAAGGAGGCGTGATATATTCCAGGTCTCCAAAAGGAGGAAGCATCTTACTTTTATCCATCTGTAGTGTTCAGAACACACAAAACCTTCAGCTCAGTGTGTGAGGGAGTACAAGGACTCTACAATACAACTGAGATAGGATTGTATGGTTCTGATTTTCATTCTTTTGAGAACTTTTGCTCCTGTTTCAATCTCAGCCTTGGTAGGTGGGCCAGACTGCAGGTACAAGGAACATCTGCACTTTTTCTTTTGGGGCTCATCTACGGAGTGATGGCATTCAAAGCTTTCCTACAGTGTAACTAGAAGAGGCATTTTCTGTGCAATATCATTAGTGGTAATCTTATGTATTTTGGAGTTAGATATTGGTTGGTTACGGCAGTTTTTCAAACTGATGTTATTGCAGGTCATAGCCTTTTATCACTGCAGCCCTCAAATTGGCTGCCTGTATTTCAGGTACGGATATGAAGTAAAGGAATTCTCTTATCTGATTTTCTGCTAGAGAATCTAGCCTTCTCCTAAGAAGAATGAGGGCGGTGAGGCACATGAGATGCTCTACAATGAAGGACTGTACCGTTGGTTATTCTGGTGACACCGTTTTGGTTAACAATTGTATTCTTGCTGCTGCGAGTCATTTAAAGGATAACCTCAAACTCGCTGAATTTAACCCATGTGTTCTTTTAAGTAAGCTTTTGTTTTTAAATAAAGAAGTCCGATGAAAAACAAGTTTATCTGACTGATACTTGAGGATGCAACGCGATGTTCTGGAGATTGTGGGCCATTACCAACTAAACTAGCCTTCTCACTTCAAATAACTGACTAATATCCACCACTCAAACTACTTTCAAATTTCAAACTAATTCACCACTAATTCTTTATGGGTTTCCGGCCTAAGAGATAAAGGTTACACAGTCACATTTGAGAAAAAATAAATGCAGCATATTACAAGCTATTGCTTTATTTTGACACAAATGTTACACTTATAAGGGCAAACTAAACCTGGAGACACAAAGTAAACTTGGAGGAAGAAACGTAAAATCATATTTAAAATTCAGGAGAGGGAATAACGATAGTGGTCTTTAAAATGATTTATGTTAGAAATGTCCAATGACTCTCCTAAACTTTTAAATTCACAAACATGCTTTCGGGTTATATGGAACAGATGCACTATAGTGGTAGACCATCCTATGAGCACCTTTATGTCTTTGCCTTTTCACAGGCTCAAGTACCTGAAATAAGTTGACAGAAAGCCAGAAGCAAACACAAAAGTAGACCGAAAAAACAGACTTTGCAACAGGCTGCAGGTAACGCAACACATCTTTATTGAAACTCAGGAAGCAACATCAATATACAAATTTTGAAATAACGGGAGCTTTAAAAAGGCAGAAAAGGAAAGATACAGCTTTCAAAATGCTAGTAAATCTCATCTGCAAAAAAGTGTTTGTACTCCCAGGCGGGACAGCAGCGGCGGCAGCACTGAGATGGTATTAAAATGTCACATAATATAAATTAAAAGAATTTCAAGTTTTCAGGACTGCATCTTAATTTAGTAGAAAGGCAATTTCACAATCCTGACAAATGTTTTCTGCTGAGCTTTTGGGTGGAAATTACTGGTCTCCTTAAAAAATAAAAATAAAAAAAATGCAGGATTAGTCGATTCGAGAGCCAACTAGAAGGAAGAACTCCAACAGAAAAGTTCTGGGCAAACTGTGTTCTTGGATGGAGGCCTAGTTCATAGTCGTAAGTAACAAGTGTTCTTTACAATCCTTAACCCTCAAGAGCAGGTAAGAGTCTCCTGGTGAGCAGAATTAGGTACGCATCACTTGAGCATTACCTCGCGGTGCTCCTCGAGGTCCAGCCTGTCCAGTACCACGTTTAAAATTTGGTTGATATCCATCCTAACGGGGAAAAAAACAAAAAAACAAATAGTCAAGTATACACAAGAAAAATACATTTGACTACTTGGAGAGTGAAAATATTAGTCTACGAAAAGGTATTTTTAACATGAAGTATTCTTCATAAAGCAGGAGACTACTGAGACAGCCAGGGGCTCAGATTCAGACAACACAATCAATAGTTGGCATAACTCTACGACAGTAAAGAAACCAGATCAAAAGGACAGCAACCCTTATACTCCAACGGAAAAGACTCTAAAGACTGGATCAGACTTGGTAGACTATTGCTTTTAATAGTCAGTCAGATGATCAATGGTCTCAATCAGCTTCACAGACACTATTAATCTTAAGTAACCCAACAAGACTCGGTTGACAGATATATTTAATTAACTATTAGGGGCCAGCCTCCAAATATTGACCGGAATTCATAGAAAACCTGTCTGCAAAGAATACAAAGATATTTTGAGCAATTTAAAAGTAAAAAGGAAAACTGATTAAAAGCATGCAACTGTTTTTAAACACGAGGCCAATGATCTAAAGTCAAGTTCTATAAATGATATAAACACCTTGTTCGTTCTAAAAGAAATGTTGACATTTTAATGTCAAGATTATTTCCATCAGGTGGACTCAACAAGCAAGGCAGGATACACGGAAAAAGAGTAGGATATGGAGATCAGAAGTTAGGAGACAGTGGAGGGAAATCAAACATGCAACAGAGTAAATGGATAAACACTGAAGGAAAATGTGTGCGATATTAACTAGTTATGCAGGTTCTATTTTCACTTAATACAGCTACTAGAACAAAATAGCACGTCAGCGAATGTACTGATTACAAACAAAACTATAAATGCTAATTTTTCAACTGAACTACTTTAAGGTCCAGTACAGAACCCAAAGTTTTGGGGAATTATCGTGTATAACTATGTGCTTCCACTTCTGCCAAATGTTCCAAGTAATTTCTCTCTATTTAACCCCCCCCCCCACCCCCCCAAAAAAAACCGGAGTATTTTCATTATACTGCCCTACATTTTGTATATTACCTCGAATATCAACTCGTTTCAAAGCAATAGACAGTCCACATAATGGAGGGCATCCAAAGAGGAAAATACTTCAGAAGGGACTAGCCAATAAATCCTAATATGGATCACGCCCTGTTACAAACTGAATGATATATAAACCTACCTGGCACTAAATACATCAGGATCAGAAATTAGCACCCAACACCACTATCTTTGGAGCTCATTATGAAGATATTTTGATAGCAGTTGTGATAAAGACCGAATATGTAGTATGTACAAAGGATCCTACAGCTAGCTCAAGTTATTACTTTATGTATGGCTTCCACTGGGAGCCTTTAGCATGAATTACTAGATTCTCCGCATGATAATTTCCACATGTGCTATGCCATAGGAGTGAAACAAAAGTGGCTTCCTACTGCTGCTACATCGAACAAATTACTTACCTTAGGTAACTCTCCTGCCAGTCATATTCTATCTGCATATTCCTTAACTTGTGACTATTTCCCAGGCACACTGGTAGGTGACGTCATATGGGTCTGCGCCAATATCTTTCCCCTCCAAATTTGACATGCATTGCTGCACATAACCGCAACTCCAGCAGAGGCAGTCTATCCGCAGTTTAGCATGTTCAGTGTGCAGATCTAGGCCCTTTTTCAAGCTGCAAAAGAGCCTGAAAAAGCATTACTGAAGGCACGAGACTTGCTCTAATGTATACTCCCAACTGCAGATTCCTTGCCTTATGAACAGATACCATAGCTGTGTCTCCCCAGGTGGCGGGTCTTTGTACGGACTCAAACCAAAAACAAAACGTTCTGAAGAATGGACAGGCCTTTATATCCCTCGTCACACCTGACGGGAGTGGGCTCTCGTAGCTGCCTGAAGTACGTCCAGTACAGGTAATCTGCATGGCAGTGAAGTGGCAGAGTGGTAGAGTTTTAGCTCTAGTGGAATGAGCCTGTAAGGTCCCCTGGAGGTTGTTTCTTCAGTGCATAGCAGATCATTGTACATAGAACAATCCTACTGGAAAATGAGCTGCTTTTGCACTGCCTTGCGCGCACCCATGTGATCATACATTCAATGTGCCATGGTGAGAGCAGTATCAAAGCTTACTGCACTTTGGGGGTCTCTTCCTTCTTACAGGGAAGTGTGCCAAAGAATAGTGATAGGGACCACTCCCATAGAAAGGAAGCGTGGGTCCTTAATACCAACTTATCTGGGAAGAAAGTGGTATAATGTGTTCCACAGAGCCTGCAGCCCGCTCTCACGCCTTGCCAATGTTATGATGTGAAAGAAAGACCAGTTTCAAAGACAGGAATATTAATAGACAACAGTGCAGCTCAAACACACAAAAGTATGGACATTTGATGTTCTCTGCAGGGGCGATAAGATAGAGATAGGGTTCTCATTTACGAAAGTTGTCCTGTGTCCCCTTCAGGTGCTAGTACCAATCGTGACTTTACGAAGTTCCTCCGCCCTGGCGTTTACAGATCCTGCCAGATGGTTCACAACCAGAGGAATCACCAATCCCAGCCAATCCCAGAGGCACAGCGTCTCCTGATGCTGGTTCCAATACCCCACCCAGCTTGTTGCAGTACCACATGGGAGTGGTGTTGTCTATGAGCATCTGCAGCAACTTTCCTCTGATAGTGTGGCGGAATGCCTTTAGCACCCAGGGAATCGCTCTAAACGACAACAAAATGTGGAGTTGATTATCCAACAGAAACCAGTGGCCTCTGATCTTCACCTCTCTCACATTGTCTCTCCAACCCAGAAGCAATGCACTGCCAACTGAAAGTGCTCCAGGCTCCATGAACTAAATACCGCTTGTCAGGTGGAAGGTATGCCTGGGTGGAGTGCATATGTGGTACCCTTTTACATCATTGTACTTTTAATTGTATTATGTTTTGCTTTTATGGCTTTTAGTGGCCGAATAAAGTATTCCTGGAATTCAGTGAAATTGAAGGACGTAGTCGCGTAGTACAACTGGGAGAACCTACTTGTCTATAGTGATGGCTGGCCATCCCCTGGAGGAAATATTGGATCCAACGAGGGTCTGTGTGCTCGTTGTGGACACAGGAGGGTGGGGGCGGAGTGTCAGGTTCCTGAGTCATGGGCATTATGTTTGTAAACCGCAGCCTCTGCCATCTGCTGGTCTGGTGGAGGGGCTGTGGCAAAGGAAATATTGAAAGCCTGGACTCCAATTTGCTGGAGGAATTGTCTGGTGGGGACCCAAAGCCCAAGAAACATGTTGTGGCCCTACTTCCTTTAAGCTGTTACAGGGCTGAATCTGCTTTGTTGCCCGGGTGGCAACAACCATCAAATGGCATGTCCACTAAGGATGCCTGGACATCCCCAGAAAAGCCCACAGACCCCATCCAAACATGGCATCGTATTGCCACATCTGTACCCATCACAGGCAGTCAGACATGCTAGCCGAAGTGGAAGCCAAATTTGTCTGCATTGCAGCCTTCCTCGATTTGCTTGAGTTAGAGATGCCTAATGGGCACCGGAACTGCCGGTAAAAACATGGGCCATCTTGTCTCATAGGGCATGGAAGTAGGAGCCTAGAACACAGCTGGTAATCACTGGGTGTCGAGCAAGTCTCCTAGAGGTAAAAATAAGCTTGCCAACAGTTTCTATTCATTTAATCGTAATCAAGTTGTGTTGTAGAGCAGGGGTCAGATAAACTTCAGTGGAGTACGCTTGCACCACCAATCTCTGGTGTAGGATGCTGTGAAATAAAGGCTGGTTTGCCTGGTGCTGGACAAGGACATAGTAAAACCTCCCTATTAGCTGGTGGTGCCAAACAATGGTTCAGCCAAGTGACCAAAAGGGTGTCCCTGAGGGCCGTATTACATGCTAATAGAGCTTCTGTAGGTGCTTGGCCAGGCTAGAGTAGCCCTGTCAGAACTGTAGTCTACAATTGCACAGCTGGAGGATGTAGGTCTAATACTTTTGCCAACCTTCGCATTATAAGAAATATAAAAGGTTATGGATGGTTATGTGAAAGTTATGGAAACAAGTTTAGTCATTGGTAATTACCCGAGGCTGCAACACAGACCATCATTATTTTGTGCACTATGCCACCTCAGTTAGGACCCAGCCATATACAAATCAATCCTTGACCCTGCTCCAATTAGAACAATACAGCCCGAATTGCCAAACCAGGTGCTCCCTACACCTGAAGACAAGCAATCCAGAACTGGTGTCACCCTGATTCGGGCTCATCATGCAGGAACAGTTTGGTTCTAGTGGGAGTAGATCGGAACTCACATACCTGGCTGATGAGTCATAAATACCCTATAAATGTGCCCAAAGTAAAGTCTTGACAGGCGAAAGAGAAAACTAACAACTGAACGCAAGATAACTTGGCCTTGAGGGGGGTCAAGCTGGCGTGTGCCGCACCTAACCCCAAATTGGGCTCAACATTATGGTATACAGTTTTGGTCAAGGGATACTAGACGGCCGAGATGACATTAACCAGCTCTAGCTGTTAGCAAGGTGTTAGGCTGTCGCCGCTCAATCTCTATGTATTAAGGTGGAGAGTGCCAAAGCCAGGGTACAGAACCCTGCACTGTTGCTGTGATAACAGGTTCTCATGGAGGAGCAGCCTGATCAGAGAACAGAAGCGTAAATCCAGTAGTTCTAAAGACCATTCTCTCCAGATCCAATACAGTGATGCTAGCATGACTCTGGCCCGGTCAGTCCTGACCCTCAGCACACAGGGCAGTAGAGGTATCAGTGGTAAAGCATAAAGGAGTCCCACTCTAGGCAGAACGTGTTTCCTAGCAAGAGACTCCAGGGAAACTCCCACACACATAAGTGCTGCCTTTTACACATTCTCGGCAGTGGCAAATACATTGAGCTATGGTTCTCTCCATTCGTAGGAGAGAACTTGCGCCACCTGCTAAACGGTCACTCGTCGCTTCTACATGTCGATGGCAGAGTTTGTCTACCCTGGAATTCAAAGATAATATCGGGTGGTTCAGCACTTGGAAGATCCCATGGTGGTCCAGTCCTTTTCAGAGGCATTGTGCCCCCCTGATACAGGACTCCACTCTGTGCAGCTTGCGGTTTCTGCAAGCACTTGTACCAGCCTCCCCTTGAAGGATGGAAGGAAGGCAGGCTCTAAACACCAAGTGGATGGCCCGCAGCTCAAGGAGATCATATAGTGCCAGACCTCCAAGCTCTATTTTCCCAGACTGCCAACCCAGAAGGGACACATTTGTCACCACTGTCACTCTGGGTGGGGTAGGGAGAGGTGGTCTGCCTTGTCCTTATCCCTTCTAGAATAAAATCTAAAAAGACCCAATCACGTGCATTCTCTGGTAATGCTCCTACGATTTGGAATTCACTCCCCAAAGACCTTCGCTGCAACCCCTCTTCCCCTCTCTACAAAAAAAGACTCAAAGTACTTCTCCTCAATAAATATTGGGGTTCTTAATGTTACTGACTTTGACCCTGCTCATTACCTCTGCTCTGATTCGCTCTTTTACCCAACCCCTCTCCCCGTTTCCACTCACTCTCCCTCACTTCACCCCCTTCTCTCTCTCTCTAATTTCAACTCCCCTTGTCCCTTCTATTATCCCTCTGTTCCTTTGCCCCCTTCACTCATTTAACGCAATGTTTTTCTCTTTTTTTGAATTTTTCTTCTCATTGTCAATTGTATATTGTATCTTAATATGTTTATGTACCATGTAAAGCGCTCTGATACTCTTGGGTCCAGCAGCGCTATATAAAACCTTTTAAATAAATAAATGGGAGTTGCGGCCCAGAAAGCCGCTATCATTCACAGATCTGATGGCCAGGTTGGTGGAAGAAAGGTAATACCCTCTTCCCAAAGATCTCCACTCCTTTTGACTACGGGGGAAGGGGGGGGGGGGGGGGGGGGGGGAGAGTAGTTGGAAAGGAATTCAGGCTTGTCTGACTTATAGAGGTAATTGCAAACACAACAGTGATGGACAGAATGTGGATCAATGTCACACATTCAACCCAGTCCAAAGATCTGGGCCCAAATCCATCGTTTTTCCACTCCACACCACCCTGGGTTAGACAATGGCGATATGCAAATCAGCGCTGACCCTGTGCCCCATGGGAACAGTCCAGTCCGAACTACAAAAGCCATGTCCTTCCCAGAACGGAAACAAGCATCCGAGGACCGGCCCGGTTTCGAGGTAACACCTCTCATCAGCCCGGCTAGCTTGATTCCAGTGGTGTGGAGTGCCTGGGACTCACGTCTGAGCATCCCCAGTACACTTAGAGCGGTAATTGCAAACACAACAGTGATGGACAGAATGTGGATCAATGTCACACATTCACCCCAGTCCGAAGATCTGGGCCCAAATCCATCGTTTTTCCACTCCACACCACCCTGGGTTAGACAATGGCGATATGCAAATCAGCGCTGACCCTGTGCCCCATGGGAACAGTCCAGTCCGAACTACAAAAGCCATGTCCTTCCCAGAACGGAAACAAGCATCCGAGGACCGGCCCGGTTTCGAGGTAACACCTCTCATCAGCCCGGCTAGCTTGATTCCAGTGGTGTGGAGTGCCTGGGACTCACGTCTGAGCATCCCCAGTACACTTAGAGCGGTAATTGCAAACACAACAGTGATGGACAGAATGTGGATCAATGTCACACATTCACCCCAGTCCAAAGATCTGGGCCCAAATCCATCGTTTTCCACCAGGGTGGTGTGGTGTGCAAAAAAACGATGGATTTGGGCCCAGATCTTTTGACTGGGGGAGTGTGTGACATTGATCCACATTCAGTCCATCACTTGTTGTTTTTGCAATTGCCGCCCTAAGTGCGCTGGGGATGCCCAGACGTGGGTCCCAGGCACTCCACACCACTGGAATCAAGCTAGCCGGGCTGAAGAGAGGTGTTACCTCGAAACCGGTCCGGTCCTCGGATGCTTGATTCCGTTCTGGGAAGGACATGGCTTTTGTAGTTCGGACTGGACTGTTCCCATGGGGCAACAGGGTCAGAGCTGATTTGCATATCGCCATTGTCTAACCCAGGGTGGTGTGGTGTGCAAAAAAACGATGGATTTGGGCCCAGATCTTTTGACTGGGGGAGTGTGTGACATTGATCCACATTCAGTCCATCACTTGTTGTTTTTGCAATTGCCGCCCTAAGTGCGCTGGGGATGCCCAGACTTGGGTCCCAGGCACTCCACACCACTGGAATCAAGCTAGCCGGGCTGAAGAGAGGTGTTACCTCGAAACCGGTCCGGTCCTCGGATGCTTGATTCCGTTCTGGGAAGGACATGGCTTTTGTAGTTCGGACTGGACTGTTCCCATGGGGCAACAGGGTCAGAGCTGATTTGCATATCGCCATTGTCTAACCCAGGGTGGTGTGGTGTGCAAAAAAACGATGGATTTGGGCCCAGATCTTTTGACTGGGGGAGTGTGTGACATTGATCCACATTCAGTCCATCACTTGTTGTTTTTGCAATTGCCGCCCTAAGTGCGCTGGGGATGCCCAGACGTGGGTCCCAGGCACTCCACACCACTGGAATCAAGCTAGCCGGGCTGAAGAGAGGTGTTACCTCGAAACCGGTCCGGTCCTCGGATGCTTGATTCCGTTCTGGGAAGGACATGGCTTTTGTAGTTCGGACTGGACTGTTCCCATGGGGCACAGGGTCAGCGCTGATTTGCATATCGCCATTGTCTAACCCAGGGTGGTGTGGTGTGCAAAAAAACGATGGATTTGGGCCCAGATCTTTTGACTGGGGGAGTGTGTGACATTGATCCACATTCAGTCCATCACTTGTTGTTTTTGCAATTGTCTGACTTATAGACGCCGGCGCCACAGACCTTTCAGTAAAGGGGTGCCGGTTCAAGGGGAAAGCATCCAGGACACCAACCTCTTAAAGGTCTTCATACCAATTTTTTTGTTATATGGTTACCCAATTTTATCAACTGCATCATTATTGTTTGAATCCATGCCTAATAAGGAAGGCAACATATGAGTCATTCCTTGTGGAGATGGCAAGTAAAGTGGGGGGAGACGCATGTTCATCAAAGTCAAAAGCGACACCAGCTGAGGTGGAGGCAGCGTAAACTAAGCATCCAACATCCTCCTCATCTTACAGCATCGATGGAGTTGGCTTTGGCATTTGAATTCCAGGAACCAGTGCGGCACCGGATTCATTACAGGAGGCCCAGTGGTCGATTCGGAGAGTCCAACTGACGCGGAGGGCCAACCAGACAGTGGTACTCCAGATGTAGAACCACTCCACAACTTTGGCATGAAGGCATACCACAGGGAGCAGGTAGGGATCCGAAGAGTCAGAGCATGGCCTCTGTGATGCCTAAGTATCATAGATGGCCCTGAATCTCTGGTAGTGCCTTGCAAGTAGTTGCGAGATCGGCTCTAAGAATAGACTGACTTCGGGAGTGAGATCGAGGCATCATAATACTTTCTCGCCTTCCGAAGAGTACTGAGTGTAAGGAAGGGGCACACTACAGCTTAGAATTTGTGTTCTTTTTTTCCCGACTTACCCAAAGGCTTTGGGTTTGACGATGATGGACTTTGGGGACTTTTCTTAATGAACTTCAGGAAAAATAAGAATGCCATATTATCCTTTAAAGCCCCCATAACTCATACAACCTGGAGCCTAAAGAAACGTCCGGTCCAGGTTCAAATCTCTAGTTGAAAGTGGGTCTTTCGATGTTGTGGATGGCGAAACAATGTGAGGAATCTTTGTCTGGAGCATTGTGTTTTTCTAGACTGGATCAGAAAGTATTTTAAACTATCTACAACTTGCAACTATACCCGCACAGCAGCATATGGCAAGAACGTGTGATCTACAACAGCACATACTACAAATCTGAAAACAATTTACCTAAAAATCGTACATCAATTCGACTATCTTGGACTTTTTCTAAAACACCTGTGATATATTACACAGAATAACTATAAAGACAAGATACTTTTCACATGAGCAATGATGAAGAGCCACATACGTTCCCAGCCCCAATCATATTTATGAACACCACCCCTTACCCGTTGATAGTTGTTGGAGTAGTCACGAGGAGCGTTAAATTGGGGCTGGGTGTAACCACTGTTTGGAGTGTTTGAAAATGTAGGACGATAATCATATCCACCTAAAAAATATATATACACATAGATTACCGAAACGCACACATCCAACACACGTGAAGCTAACAAGGTAGCATTGCTAGCATGGAGGTGTAGTATGTCAACACATTAAATTGAAATTGTTTATATGGTGATTTGCGTCCAAGACACTTAATTGACAGAACAACTCAAACAGCAATGTCAATCTGGGAGAAAAAAATGTAAACACCAGCACACAAATTGTTACAGTTGGGGAGGACAAAGCAAGCTCCTCTTAAGATGGTCCTTTCTTTCCCTAGTAATAATGCCACAAGATACCAACAACATGTTTTATGCCTGTAAGCAGTTCAACAGCAAAGTACTGGATAGATTGTATCTTATCACTAAGGGAAGGTCATTGCCTTGGTGACATCATAGGCCTTTTCCATTTTGGTATATGAAAACAGAGTAGATTCTGCACTTGTGGTTAATGATTAACATTTCAAAGTTTACCAGTTCACAGGTCCTGAGCCCCGTTTGTTACAAAAGTCTAGTATACTGGGTTTACATTCATTCAAAGTG
This sequence comes from Lissotriton helveticus, assembly GCF_964261635.1. NCBI lineage: Eukaryota > Metazoa > Chordata > Amphibia > Caudata > Salamandridae > Lissotriton > Lissotriton helveticus. The sequence goes on from NC_136062.1 coordinate 384,216,632, forward strand.
AAAAGTAAATTCAGTTCACAAACCTGTAATGGAGGCAGCAAGTCTAAGCCGCAATGGATGAAGATCAGGCACAAATGTAAATGAGGCTATGGCAATGCGGATAATTAAGCTTTTAAGATTAAATCTGTACATGCAATTGTGACACTGACGCTACTGCATAGCATGAATGCCTACGTACAGACTCGTTCCAAACTTGAACAGATTTCCTAACCTCCAAGCATTACAATGTGAGAGCAGCCATTGCCAACAATTAACAATTTTCCCATGAGGAAAACATATTTCTTAGAATTCTTTTAACAGCACCTCGATGAAACCTAATGTTAATCATAACACCAAAAGAATGTTCATCAGCTCTTACATGTAGAACCTACCACAGAACCCAACACATGCTGCTCCTAAATCATAGCGTAGTAAAAAGTATTAAATACGCAATTGACTTCAAAATATATGCTACATTGTCACAGCTGCACAGAAAGTGTACGATTATTTATTATTTGGGTTGGACATGTATCCAACTCAGAGGATAAGGCCACCACCTACTAGATGTCACATTAATTAACTCAAATAAACTTGTGCTTAATCCCTGTGTAGGAAGCTGGCTCTGTATATGGTATCACCACTAGGTGGTCATACTGTGCACGGAGTCCAGGGGTTCCCCAAAAGTGTGCAGGATTCAATGTAAAATGCAGAGTGCTCTATTAGTGGTAGTGTGGGCGCGCAGCCTTAGGCCTAACACAGAGGAGTGGAAGAAATAATTTACTATTAAACATTGACCAATAATGACAACTCAAGGAGGAGATCCACATCAATTTTAGAAAAATATACTTTGTATTTTATTTTAAGCCCAATATCTTCACAATAAGCTAACTAGTTTTTTAAATATAAATACTTTTCCCTTTGGAAAATCAACACTTTGAAAACAGTTCAATGTTAAACTATGGGGAAAACAATAGTGTGGTTAAACAGGTTAGGAACACATTTATAGTTCCAGTCTTTGGGATCAAAGGTCAGCAAGGGGCAAGAGTCAAGACTCAAGCGAGTACCAAAACTGCACCATCAGTGGCACAGGGGCGGCTGGGTGCAGAGGTCAAATTCGGCCCAATGCTTTTAATTGGAGACTGAGGGTGCCTGGAGCCACACTGCTTGCAGGTAAGTAGAACTGTTGCAGGGGCCAAGCTTTGGGGTTAGCACTAGTACAGGGGAGGCAACAACGCAGTAACACCACAATAATCAGGAGCACAGAGGTGGCCAGGAGCAAAATCATCAGTCGCCAATGCTTCTCATTGGGCAACTGTTGACAGGCAGCAGTAAGTCCTTTTAGGTTTCTTTTGTTGTCGACTGGTTCCCCATTTGGTGCTTCCTGTAACGTAATACGCCCTCCCTCGAAAGCTCCTACTCTTTGGTCGCCATCTTAAGATTTTTTTTTCTTCTTTTGTGTTTTCTGCTTCCATCTTCTAGGTAGAGGTGGGTGGGTCGCTTGTCAATCCAGACAATTCTACAAGCTGCAAAAGGATTATGCAACTTACTCAGTAAGCCTCTGTTCTTGGCATGTTGAGCTGTAAATTCACATGCTTTGCATACTACTGCCATCTAGTGTTGGGTCCAGATGTTTAAAAGTTATTTTTCTATGAAGATGTCTTCCCTAGTTACGAGGTAATATGACTCCTTTGTTAGTTGATAATACACATGGGCATCAACTCCATTGTTAGATTGTTTTCCCGCAGGAGGGCCAGAATGGAGTAAGTAAGTGTAGTACAGAGATGTCCATGCGCATGTAATTGAATATGCTACTTACCAGTATGCATCTGTTCTTGGCATGTAGGGCTGCTAACATTCATATCTTAGCATTAGATCGCCGCCTAGTGTTGGGCTCGGATGATTGCACATTGTTGTCCTGGAAGAGTCTTCGAAGTATCCTGAGATAGGTGGCTCCTCCCCTGGACTACAGTGCGCATGGGCATCGGCTCCATCCCCAGATTGTTTTTCACCATTGTGGCAGAAGATGGAGTGAAAGTGTAAAGGATGTCCATGCTAATGAATAAATACAATAGTATATCTGCAGCTGCGACAGGCACCGGGGAGGAGGGCGGGCGATATGAATGTTAGCAGCCCTACATGCCAAGAACAGATGCATACTGGTAAGTAGCATATTCAGTTCGAGGCATGTGGGCTGCTAAATTCATATCTTAGCATAGAATACATAGCAGTCCCTCCATCAGCGGCGGTTGCCCGTGCCAGCTGCAGAAACCTGAAAAAGTGTTTTGAGAACAGCCTGTCCTACAGCAGCTTGCTGTTTGGAATGCACATCAACACAGTAGTGTTTTGTAAAGGTATGTGGTGTAACCCACGTGGCTGCTCTGCAAATGTCCTCTAAAGGAATGTTCCCTAGGAAAGCCATGGATGCCCCCAGTTTGCGCGTGGAGTGCGCCCTGGGGGGTATTGTTAATGTGCGCTTCGCTTTCTGATAACATATCTGGATGCACTTAACAATCCACCTGGCTATCCCTGCCTTGGAGATTGGGTTGCCTTTGTGTTGTGGTGCGAAGGCAACAAAGAGTTGCTTTGTCTTTCGAAAGTGTTGTGTCCTGTCTATGTAGTACATCAACGCCCTTCGTACATCTAAGGTATGGAGCATCCTTTCCGCCACCGTTTGCGGGTTTTGAAAGAATGCTGGTAAGTCAATGGTCTGATTTAGATGAAACTGTGACACCACCTTAGGAAGGAATTTAGGGTTAGTGCGTAGCACTACCCTATTCGGGTGAATTTGAATGAATGGCTCTTGTATTGTGAGCGCTTGCAGCTCACTGACACGCCTCAGAGACGTAATAGCTATAAGAAAAGCCACCTTCCACGTAAGGAATTGGAGCTCACACGAGTGTAGTGGCTCAAATGGTGGTCCCATCAGTCTGGTGAGAACGACGTTGAGGTTCCACACCGGAGCTGGTGGCGTCCTTGGGGGAATGACTCTCTTCAGACCTTCAAGGAAGGCTTTAATGGCGGGCACTCTGAAGACAGAGAGGTGCTGCCTGTTTTGAAGATAAGCCGCTATGGCTGATAGATGTATCCTAATGGAAGTGTACGCCAGATTGCACTTGTAGAGATGTAGCAGATAGCAGATGATGTTGGGGATAGATGCATCTAGTGGGTTGATGTCATTGGACGTACAGTAGATGACAAAACGCTTCCATTTAGCAGCATAGCATGCTCTAGTAGTTGGTTTCCTCGCCTCCTTGATGATACTCATGCATTCCGGAGGCAGGTTAAGGTATCCAAACTCTAGGACTTCAGGAGCCAGATCGCCAGGTTGAGCTGTCGTGGATCTGGATGCTGAATGTCTCCATGGTTCTGCGTCAAAAGACTGGGCGTGAGGCGCAGTCTTTGATGCGGCACCACTGAGAGTTCGAGGAACGTGGTGTACCAAGCCTGGCGTGCCCACGTCGGAGCAACCAGGATGAGAGTCATGGAGTGCTGCCTTAGCTTTCTTGCGACCAGCGGTATTAGAGGGGCTGGCGGAAAAGCGTACGCAAATTTGCCTGACCAGTTCATCCATATCGCATTCCCCTGCGACTGTGGGTGAGGGAACCTGGCGGCAAAGAGTCGGCATTTTGCGTTCTCCTTTGTGGCAAACAGGTCTATCTCCGGATGACCCCACTGCTGGAAGTACGGGTGGAGAACAGAAGGGTGTATCTCCCACTCGTGCATTTGATGGCTGTATCTGCTGAGCAGATCCGCCATCTGATTGTCCTTTCCTGGGAGGTGTTCTGCCATGAGGAAAATGTTCCTCTGAATGGCCCACTTCCACATGCTCTGAGCCAGATGAGACAGCTGTGGCGAGTGGGTGCCTCCCTGCTTTTGAATGTAGTACATTGCGGTCATGTTGTCCGTCCGGACTAGCACGACCTTGTTGCTCAGATGTACAATGAAGGACTTGAGCGCCATGAAGATTGCCATCAGTTCCAGATAGTTGATGTGCATCTTTTGTTGCTGCGTCGTCCATAGTCCCTGCACTGTGTAAGTGAGCACATGAGCTCCCCATCCCTGGAGAGACGCGTCCGTTGTCAGGATAATCTGCGGCACAGGCTCTTGGAACAGTCGGCCCTTGCAAAGGTTGTGTGGAGTCCACCAATGCAGAGAGTCGTATGCCCGACTGGTAACCAACACTAGGTCTGTCAATTGCCCACGAGCCTGTGTCCACTGATTCGCTAAGCACTCCTGGAGCGGGCGCATATGCAACCGTGCGTGAGGGACTATGAAGATGCAGGAGGCCATCATGCCTATCAACTGCATGAACACTCTCGCTGGCAGGGAGTGTCGTGGTCTGAATCGTTGGATCAGCGACTGAATGCTGTCGATTCTGACTTGGTTTGGCTGAGCCATGGCTGTCAGGGTGTTGATCGTAGCACCCAGGAACTGCCGGACATGCGCCGGCTGAAGATGCGATTTTGGGTAGTTCAGGGAGAAACCCAGATCGTGAAGCTGGCGAATTGTAGTCGACATGTCTGCGGCGCACTGTTGCTCCGACTTGGCTTGTACGAGCCAGTCGTCTAGGTAGGGGTAGACATGGATATTCTGCCTCCTGAGGTGCGCCGCCACTGTCGCTAGACACTTGGTGAACACCCTCGGGGCTGTTGTGACTCCGAAGGGTAGGACTTTGAACTGGTAGTGCCTGCCTTGAATAGTGAACCTGAGGTATTTCCTGTGTGACGGGTGTAGTGGAATATGGAAATAAGCATCCTTGAGATCTAAGGTTGCTAAGAAGTCTCCCTGGTTTAGCAAGGGAAGAATCTGCTGCAGTGTAAGCATGTGGAAATGTTCCGATAGTATGTACAGGTTGAGGGGACGTAGATCGAGAATGGGCCTGAGAGAACCGTCCTTCTTTGGAATAAGGAAGTACAGGGAATATACCCCTGTGCCTTCCTCCCCCACCGGCACGAGCTCGATTGCGCCTTTTTGCAGCATCGCCACTACTTCCTGCTGCAATAAGTGCAAGTGCTCTGCGGACATAGGCCTTTGCCTTGGTGGGATGTTGGGTGGAGTGGATTTCAACTCTAGGCAATAACCATACTGAACTAGTTGTCGCACCCACCTGTCTGTGGTGATGTTTCTCCAGACGGGCAGGAACTGCTGCAGTCTCCCCCCGACAGGTGTTAGGTGGTCGGGGGGCAGTGACAGAGAGTCACTGTTTGCTTGGAGTAGAGGTGCGGGAGCTGTTGTTTCCTCTGCCGCGACCTCTGTTGCTGTTATTCCTGTAACCTCCCTTGTTCTGTTTAGTGAACGAGGATTGCGCCCCACTTTTGGAGAACTGGGATTGTTGGCCCATCTGTCCTCTGGTGACGCCACGTGCACCTGAGCGACGAAAATTGCTGCCACGAAACTGTTGGGACTGTAGGGCCCCCATAGACTTAGCAGTTTCTGTGTCTTTCTTTATTTTCTCTAGGGTGGTGTCAACATCCGGACCAAACAGACTATCAGGATTGACTGGCTGATTAAGAATTGTAGTCTGAATATCCTGCTTAAACCCTGAGATGCGGAGCCACGCTTGTCTTCTCAGCATAACGCTAGTGTTGATAGCCCTAGCAGCTGTGTCCGCAGCGTCAAGTGCACACTTGATGGCTGCGTTTGATATTAGCTTTCCTTCCTCAATAAGCATTTTTGTGCCTTCTTGGAACTGTGGGGGCAGGTGTTGTATAACCTGTTCTAGGGTGTCGTAGTGCGCCCTATCGTAACGCGCCAGGAGCGCCTGTGTATTGGCGATGCGCCAAAAGTTCGCTGCCTGCGCAGCCACTCTTTTGCCCCCTGCCTCTAGCACTTTGGACTCCTTATCCGGGGGAGGAGCTTCACCCGTCGTCTGTGAGTTGGCACGTTTCCTGGCATTGGCAACCACAAGAGAGTCCAGTGGCAGTTGTCCCCGGATGTAGGCGGGGTCCGCAGGAGCAGGCCTGTACTTCTTTTCAATGCGAGGGTTGACCACTCTCGCCCTCGTAGGCTCCTTAAAAATGTCCCCAGCATGTTTGAGGACACCTTTCAGCATAGGAAGTGTTTTCACTGTCCTTTCAGATATTGCAAATGTGTCGAAAAGGAAGTCTTCCTCAACCGGGTCGGCATGCATGTCCACATCATGATTGGCCGCCGCCCTTTCAATTAGTGCATGAAATCCTGCTGAGTCCTCAGTCGGGGATGCACGTGCATTAAAGGTCTGCGGGTCTTGGCCCACACCTTGGGTGGTCTGGTCACCAGTGTCATCGTATGAATCCGGTTGTACATCAGGTTCATCGATAGGAAAATTGTACTGCTCATCCTCATCATACCCCTCACCCACAGAGTGTTCTGGGGAGGGAGTGGGGCTCCGTCTTGGAGGAGGCTGGATCGGTTCCGTGAGGCCCGAGGCGTCAAGGGGCACCCTCTTCTTCTTCAGTGGGATGATGTAGGAGTCCACCGGCTCAGAAGTGATCTTCCTTTTATAGAGTGTCAGCTTGCCGGTGGTAGCATCGATGACACGCTCTGAATCGTCTTCCGAATCGAGTACACGACGTGGAAGAGGGTCAGCCAGCGAGGAACCCTGTTTCGGAGCCGATTTCGTCGAAAACGCTCTCGGCGCCTCCTTAGGTGGCAAGAGAAAGAGGAGTTTTCCAGAAGGCTTTGCCGGAGTGTCCTTTTGCGGCTGCGGTGATGGTTTTGGAGCCGAAGGAGCAAAGGCTTTCTCCCTGATCCACTGCAGTGACTCCGCAATGGGGGACGGTACACTGTCAGTAGGTTTCGACGCCGACAAGGATGCATGGAGCGGTCCCTCGGATCCGACTTCTTCGTGGGCCTTGTGCGGTTTGGGCGCGGAAACCGTCTTCGGCACCTCCGATACTTGAGGCCGGGGCGCAGACTTCTTGTGCGTAGCCTCTTTGGAGCCGACCTTGGCGGGCTTAGACGGCGCCGTAGCCGCTGATCCGTGCCGACCGTCTTTCTTGGAGGCCCCTTCCTCGGGCGTCGGTTTCGATTTCGGAGCATCGGAATCGACAGACTTCCTCGGCTTCTGCGAACCGGAGGTCGACGGAGCCGATGGGGCGACGGGCACCGATTTCTTCACCGGCACGGCAGCCATCTTAGGGACACTCGAGTCCTTAGGTTTCAGTTTCGATTTCGGGTCGGCCATTTTAGGTGTCGACGACCCCGATGGTTTCAGTTTCGGTTTCGAAACAGCGTGCCCAGCAAGTGAGTCCGTAGCCGGGCCTGAAGGCGGGGCTGTGGCTTGCGGCAACGGGTCCTGGGTAAGGCCGACAGGCGATCCCGTGTCCCGGTCGGTATCTTCGTAACCGTCAGGGCAGAGCTCGTCCCCCGAGCTGTCTGCCGCGGCCCCATAAATCTCATCGTCGTCTCCTACCTCTTCGACGAATTCGAGGACCTGACCCGCGACTCCGTCGTCGTCTCCCGGATCCGCCTCGACCTCCGTCTGTGATGGGGAGATTTGTAGACGGTGACCCTGGACCTCTTCTTCCTGGTCGCCGAAGATGTTCTCCGGATCCGGGGCCGCTTGCCTAGCTTCCAAGCGCACCGCGCGCCGAAGCTTGAGAGTTTTCTTGGAGCGGAACTGTGCACAGGCCTTGCACTTGCCGTCGTCGTGGTCCGGCGAAAGGCACTTGTTACACACGGGGTGTAGATCGATGTGTGGGTACTTGGACCCACAGAGCGGGCAGTACTTAAACGGGCTCCGCTCCATGTCCGTAAAGTCTTGCAGTCGTGTCGCGATGAGAAGGCCTCAAAGTTCAGAGAGCGAAGAAAACTCCGCTTTTTCCGGCTCCAAGAGACGGAAGACTCGAGACCGTGCGCAGACAATACCGACGCAAGAAAATCGAGGCCTTTTGGCCGCTAAAAGGTAGTTTTACTTGGTTCCGACAGTAAGACGTCGAGACCACATCCGAACCCAATGGCGGAAAAAAACAATCTGGGGATGGAGCCGATGCCCATGCGCACTGTAGTCCAGGGGAGGAGCCACCTATCTCAGGATACTTCGAAGACTCTTCCAGGACAACAATGTGCAATCATCCGAGCCCAACACTAGGCGGCGATCTAATGCTAAGATATGAATTTAGCAGCCCACATGCCTCGAACATAAATAATGCAAAACTGCTACAGCTACAGGTACCCAGGGAGGTGGGAGGGCGCATGTGAATCTACAGCTCAACATGCCAAGAACAGATCCTTACTCAGTAAGTAGCATAATCCGTTTGAGGCATGGGTGCTGTAGATACACATGCTTTGCATAGACTATATAGCAGTATTCTCCCAAATCAGTGGCTAACCAGTAGATGCTGCAGCTGTTGAAAAAGTGTTTTTAGCACGTCTTGGCCTACATTGGCTTGTTGCGTGCCAACACATCCACACAGTAATGTTTGGTAATAGTGTATGGTGTGGGCCATGTTGCTGCTTTACTCATGTCAAATATAAGGATGTTACCTAAAAAGGCCATAGATTCCCCTATTTTACTAGTAAAATGCGCTCTAAGAGGTATAAAGTTAGTTTGCTTTAGTGTAGCAGGTTTGAAAGCATTAAACAATCCATCTTGCAATCCCAGATTTAGAAATGGGATTGCAGTTGTTTTGCGAAAATCTTTTGTTCTTTCAATGTAGTGCAATAGCGCTCTTTTGACATCAAGAGTACAAAGAGCTCGTTCTGCTCCCGCATCAGGTAGAGGAAAGATCACGGGCAACTTGACTGAATGGTTGATATGTGTAGGAAGCAGGCTCTGTATATACTATACCAAAATGTGTTAGAGTGCAGAGTCCAGTGGTAACCCAAAGGTAGGCAGAAGTAAAAGTATATAGCACCTTACTCTCTATTTGTAGTAGTGTGGTTGAGAAGTAAGGCTTTATCAGAGGGTAGTAAGTATTTGTTGTACACACTCAGCAAATAATGTCACACTCAAAGACCGAACTCAGACCAATTTGATTTGTAAAAAAATATTTAATTGCATTTATTTTCTAGAACATAGCAAGTTCTCATACAAAACCAACTCCACACAAGAATTTAAGAAAAGCAGTCTATGTAATCATATGGAAGGAAATTGAATTACCAGTTTACAGGTAAGTAGTTATTTGTAGGAGTTGGTACTTTGGAGTTAGAACCAGGGTTCCCCCAGGGTCAAGGGTGCACTCTAGGATCACCCTCAGCTGCACTAGGGATGCCGGTGCAGAGGATGCCGGTGCAGAGTGAAGAGGCCCAGTGTTATACAATGGGGGATAAGGGACCTCCAGTTGGTGGCTGTTCACGAGCAGGCTACTGGTTTGTGGGACCATAGCTCCTGGTGTTGGGCTCAGGGCAAAGGAGGATCCGAGTTAGCACCCAAATTACACCCGCCATTGCGTAGGGGACGGCTGAGTGCAGGGTACTGTTTTGGTGCCGCCTGCACTGTTGATTTCAATGGGAGTTCTCCGGCTGCAACACAGTCTGCACGCTCTGGGACGTAGATCTTCTGGAGGTGGCCACCAGTTAGAGAGGTAAGCTGGGATGCCTGGGGATGCTAGGACACAGTCATTTGGGCCATCCAAGGCCGTGGGACGTCTGGTGCAGGGGTGTCTTTAGGTGTCAGGTTTTTTTTACCAGCTCCGGTTGCAGTCCAGGTGTCAGGTTTTCTTACCAGCTCCGGTTGCAGTCCAGGATATCCACCAGAAAGGGGCTGCAACTTGCGCTTGGAGATTCAAGGCGTGTCAGATCACCAGATCTCAGGTCAGGATCGCAGAGAGAACCTCCTTGTGGTGTTGGGCCACTTGAAAAAAACAAGTTACTTACCTTTAACCTTGGTTCCCCAGTATTGGTAACTTTCATAGATTCCCATGCTTTGTATCATTCCCCGTCGTCGGAATGGGAGCCTCGGTAATATAAAAAATACCATAGCAGTAGGTACAAAAGAGGAAGAAAGGCCTAGGCCTCATCTTATTTTGTAGCACAGCCACCTCTGTGTAAAAGAGACCAAAAAATTGCAACAATCAGAGAAGCCTCACCCCATAGAACCCTCCTGAGAGCCTCAGCCTCGTAGCTGTTGTGTAAAAGCAACCACATCTGTAAAAGGCTGAGCTTTCCCAGGGGAGGAGGGTGGGCGCATGGGAATCTATGAAAGTTACCAATACTGGGGAACCAAAGTTACAGGTAAGTAACTTATTTTCTTGCCCCAGTATTGGAACTTTCATAGATTCCCATGCTTTGTATCAGAGTAGCTAGCAGTAAGCCATAAAAGCACATTTTGTTACATGAAAATCACTACATGTTATCATACTTGTCATAGAAAACAAATCATAAAATGTTACTATAGAAAAGAATACAATAACTGACACAAAATGTGCAACACAGGAAGGAGGGATTGTAGGGAGAGCTCACCTCATTGAAAAAGATTTCTCAGGACTGCCTGTCCAAAAGCTGCTTCGTTTTTCATGGAAGCATCCAAGCAGTAATGCTTCGTGAAAGTGTGGGTACTGCTCCACGTAGCTGCTCTACAAATGTCCTTGATAGGGACACCTGAGAATAGAGCCACCGATGATGAAACTGATCTCATTGAATGAGCACGAACTCGTCTTTCCAGCAGTTTGCCCGCTTCTTGATGGCAAAACTGAATTGTATTAGAGATCCAACGAGAAATACTTTGCTTTGATGTGGAAATCCCTTCCATGGGGTACTATAAGAGATAAAGAGCTGAGAAGATTTCCTGAAGGGTTTTGTCCGTTCCAGATAGAATTTCAGACATCTTTGAACATCCAAGGAATGCAGCGACCTCTCCGCTGGTGTAGTAGGTCGAGGGAAAAAAGATTTTAGAACCACAGGTTCATTCAAATGGAAGTCGGATGGTACTTTTGGGATACATTTTGGATTTGTCCTTAGAATTAAAATGTCCTTTTTGAACTGCAGAAAAGGTTCCACGATTGTGAGCGCTTGGAGCTCAATAATCCTCCTAGCTGATGTTAGAGCTAAAAGAAGAGCCAGCTTCCATGATAGAAATTTAAGATCTGCTCTGTGAATAGGCTCAAACGGGGTTCTCATAAGATGAGCCAAAACCAAGTTAAACTGCCAGACTGGTGGCGGAGGCCGGACTGGAGGGAAAACCCTGAAGAGGCCCTTTAGAAATTGTTTGATAATCCTTGCAGACCAAAGAGAAGGACCTGAAGATGTCCGCCTGAATCTAGAGATAGCTGCCAGATGCACTTTGACTGAGGAATGAGCCAGACCTGATTTAGCTAGAGAAAGAATGTAAGGCAAAATCTGATGTGGAGCTGAAGTGTATGAGTGGAGATTCTGCCGGTGGCACCACAGACAGGATCTTTTCCATTTCGCCCGGTAAGTCTTGTTTGTACTCGGAGCACGGGCCTGAGACAAGATTTCTTTACGCTCCTTAGTGAGGTTCAAATTCTGGAATTCTCTGTACTCAGGAGCCACACTGTCAATTGGAGTGGGCTCGTATCTGGATGTAGCACTTGACCGAGAGACATTGTTAATAGAGACGGAATGGGCCGCAGGTGAATTGGCTGATCTTGAGAGAGTAGGAGAAGTTCCGTGTACCAGAACTGTCGGGGCCACGCCGGTGCGATCAAAATCATTCTGCAATCATTCTGCCTTGAGTTTCCTGATTAGTCTCGGAATCAGGGGTATTGGTGGAAAGGCGTAAACAAATGCGCCGGACCAGGCTATCGAAAGAGCATTCCCCAGTGACCTTAGATTGTGATCCCTGCTTGCGTAAAACTGGCATTTCTTTTTTTCTGGGGTTGCAAACAGGTCTATGGTCTGAGTACCCCAGACTGAGAAGATGTCCTCGAGAATGTCTGGATCTAACTCCCACTCGTGACTGATGGACTTTTGACGACTCAGTGCATCCACTGTTATATTGAGTGACCCTGCGAGGTGTCCGCAGTCAGAAAAAATTTGTGGAGAATTACCCAGTTCCAAATTTCCTGAGCTTCCCTTGAAAGAACCTGGGATCTTGTTCCGCCTTGTTTGTTGATATAGTGCATGGCCGTCATATTACCGGTGCGAACCAGCACTGTGCGATTCTGAATTCACAGAAGGAAAGCTTGTAAAGCTAGGTGAATTGCTCTGAGTTCTAGCAGATTGATGTGGAACTTGCGCTGTTCTGGCGTCCAATGACCGCTCACGTGCAACTTATGTAACACTGCTCCCCAGCCTTCCAGTGATGCGTCCGTGGTTAGAACCATGGGAGATGGAAAAAGCTTGAAAGTTAGACCCCTTGAGATGTTGTCCTTCATCAACCACCAGTTGCATGCTTTTCTCATTACTGGTGTTACTCTTATTCTGTCGTCGAATGAACCTTTCGACTGGCACCATTGGTTGTCCAGTTGCTCTTGTAGTGGACGCATTCGAAGCCTGCAGTGCGGAATTAATGGAATGCAAGAGGAGATCGTTCCTAGTAGGGATTTGTACAGACGGACTGAAAGAGATTTTGTTTTTTGTAAAAGTCGAGCCGATAGAATACGTTTTCTGTCGTTCCTCCGAAGGGAAAGCCTTGCAGTGGTTCGTATCCAGGATGGGACCCAGAAATCCTTCCGACCTGGATGGGCAAAGGACCGATTTGGACTTGTTGAGTTGAAGACCCAACTGGTTGAAAAGCTGAATGCAGCATTTGACTGCCTTGGAAGCTGCCTGAAAGGATTGGGCTTTTATTAACCAATCGTCTAGGTAGGGAAAGACCTCTAGGGATTGCTTTCTGAGAAACGCCGCCACTGGGGCAAGTACTTTTGTAAATATCCGTGGTGCGGATCTGAGCCCAAATGGAAGCACCTTGAATTGAAAGTGGCTCTTGGCTACTGTGAAGCGAAGGTATTGCCTGTGAGCTGGATGGATCGGTACAGGGAAGTATGCATCCCCTAGATCCAGAGTCGCCATCTACTCCTCTGGATTTAGTAGACGTAGAATGTCCTGAAGGGTGACCATTCTGAATGACAGCTTTATGAGATAGGCGTTGAGCTCCCTTAGATCTAATATTGGACGCCACTTCTCCTCCGTCTTGCGAACCAGGAAGAACCTGGAGTAAAAACCTATTCCTCTTTGAGAGTGAGGTACAGGTTCTATAGCACCCTTGATGAATAGCTGGTGGGCTTCGAGACGTAGAAGTTGCAGATGTTTTGTCTCGGTGGCGCGAGGAGCTCTGGAAGGAAGAAGCTGTTGAAATTCCAGCGTATGGCCAAATCGAATGATATTCAGGACCCACTGGTCTGATGTAATGATCCCCCAGCTGCGTAGACAATGAGAAATCCTGCCCCCCACTGATGTTACCAGAGGGGAAGGGACAGTAGAAAGAGCCAGAAGGTCGCTATTGTCGTTTTGATGACTCTCTGCATTGGCGACCTTGACGGCCCCTTGCTGGTTGTCTAGAGAAAGAAGCAGATTGGCCCTGCCTTTGTGAATATTGTGGCCTGTAGGTTTGAGATGACTGAGAATACGAGGAATAACGTTGTTGGTATCCTCCCCTATTGGAATAACGCTTGCCTTTCGCTCCTCAGAATGGTACCTGGCTGTATCAGTGTCCTTTTTGATATCCTGTAAGGCATCATCTATGTGTTTTCTGAAAAGCATATCACCGTCAAAAGGCAAATCCAATATTTTATTTTGCACTTCGGGTCGAAACCAGGTAGCCAGAAGCCAGCCTTGTCTTCTGAGGACAGCCGAACCTGCTAGAGCTCTAAAAGAAGTTGTGGCGATGTCCATGGTGCAGTCAATTATTTCCGCGGAAGATCGCTCCCCTTCTTCCAAGATCTTTGTGCATCCGCCTTAGCACTCTCCGGTAACTGGTCTACAAACGGAGACATATCGTACCACATCTGGTGATCGTATCGTCCTAAAATTGCAAGCGCATTGGAAGCACGAACAAGGAGGCTTGACATTGACTAGAACCTTTTGCCGACATTGTCCAGGCGTCTACCCTCTTTATCCGGTGGAGAGGCCAGAGGGGCTGAAGGGTTCTTTTACTTCCTTTGTGCAGCCTGAGAGATCACGGAGTCCGGCTTCGGTTGGCCACCCAGGCACGCGGGACTACCATCAGGGGCCCTGTACTTCTTCTCCAGCCGCGGTAGAACGGGAATGACGGTTGCTGACGACTGCATAACTTTCACACCCTCAGACCACACATGCTCTATGATGGGAATAGAGCGGATGGATTTTCTGTATGGCTCTTTAAAATCGTAAAGAAAACAGTCCGATTGAACTGTTGGAACTGGCAGGCCAAACCGTTTTGAAGCTCGTTCCATGAGGTTATGGAAACCACCGATGTCAGCCGGTGGCGAATCTACTGGATCTGGTGAAGGAGAAGGTGGATCTGGAATTATGTACGCATCCCATTCTCTATCCGGATTCGGGACCTCCGTTACATTCCCTCCATCATCCGAGGAATTATCATCATCATTGTCTCCACTTGACCTGATGTTATCGCTTAACGAACCTCCGCAGGTTCTTGATCCCTTGGCTGTACCTCAGCTGGAGTGGAAGGTGGTAGAGGTGGAGGTGGAGGTGGAGGAGGCGTCTGACTAGTTTCAGGAGTTTGGGAAGGAAAGCTTCTCCTGTAGTCCATTAACATCATTTGCAGGTCAGTTATCAGCAAAGAGGGCATCGAAACCATACCCTGTTGAGATTGCTCTTGAATCCCTCTCTGGGAGGAAGTTGACGCACTTCTTCATAGTAGCCATCTGAATCAGAATCCTGGTATTTTACCTGGAGCTGCGATGGACTGTAAGCATCTCCAAATGGTCCATCGTCGTCATCATCCTCTTCTGAATAATCCTCCTCTAAAAGTAAGGCAGGTGGTAAGGGTGTCACCCTTCGTGGGGACGTCATCTCCGGTGTTATTCGGCGCCTTCTTATGGAAATCCGTACCTTTTGCACCGTCGATGGGGTGACCGTCGACGGGTTCGTCGTCGACATAGTCGGCGATGAGGTACAACGAGAGCACCGTCGACAGAGAGCAAACCATCGTCGACGGAGGTAAATGTAAATGTAAATGTGCTGGACTTGTAAAGTGCACAGCTGCCCGTGAGCGTCCCGGCGCTTGCTTAGGGAACCCGTCCTGGTATTCCCCTGAGAGAAACCCCGGCAGGGTGTCCACAAGGTGAAAGCCAGGCATCCCGCCGCGAGGGGCCGTAGTGGAGATTAAGCAAGCTATTGCCCAGAGTCGCAGAGTGTGACCCCGTGAGTTGAGTAGGCACCAGAGCAAGAAATTTCGAGTCCGTGGAATTTTGAGCCCGAGACCCGCCGAGGCGGGGAATCGAACCCTGGTCCACGGTCGATCTCAGCTTCCGGGTCTGCTGCCTCTAACCACTGAGCCACGCTTCTCCACACAGGTGTTATCGTCAACGGCATCGTCGACGAGCTCGTCGTCAGAATCAAAGCAGTCGTCGTCATTGCCATCGTCGCAGTCTTCGATACCACAGTCGGCGTCATCGAGGATACCAATCTCGTCGACGATTAAGATAATGATGGTCCAGTCGGCGAGGCTGTCGTCATCAACGCCGACATAGACAGCCCCCTCGACGAGGCAAAAATGGATATTTGATGGATTTGTCGTCGTCGACGTACCTTAAGATGTCACCGTCGACAAGCGGGTTTTCTTGTCAGATTTCGAATCCTGAGGCAGAGAAACAGTTTTTTTTTAAAACCTTTTGGTTTCCCTGAAGGTGGAGAGTTAACAGAAGGCACTTGTGAACCTTTCTGAGAAGAAACCACCTCAGCACACAACCCCACTTTCTCCTTTGCACCTCGGTGAGGAGATTTTCGGGGACTAGACCTACCAGACCTATCAGAGGCCTTTTGAGATGTCTTAGAAGGAGGCACAGCAGATGTTGAAGGGGAAGACCTACCCCTCTTTTTAGATCTTCTTGAAGAGGAAGCTGAAGAGGAATCTTCGCTGTCGCTGGAAATAACCTCCTTTCTAGACTTCATCTTTTGCAGCCAGGTCAGAAGTCTTCTTTCTCTGTCCCTCAATGTTTTAGTAGAGAAGGTCCTGCAGATTTGCATTCTGTAGCATTTTGATTGAGATGGCAAGCAGAGATTACTTTGGAAAGGAATTTTTGATTTGTTCTGAGAAATACCTTGTTATGGTGTAATTGTAAGAAAGGTTCTTGTATGGTTAAAGCCTGGATCTCACTTAATCTCCTGAGAGAGGTGATGGCGACTAGAAAAGCTACTGTCCATGTTAGGAATTGCGATTCGCAATTGTGTAAAGGTTCAAATGGAGGGCCTGTAAGAAAGTGGCTCTGTATATACTGCACCATAGTAAGGTACAGTGAAAACAGTCCACAGAGGTTTGGCAGAGGAGCTCACAAAGGCGGCATGCCTTTGATGCTTACCCTGCCCATCCTGGGGGAGGAGGCCTAGCACCTCGCCCCAGGATGTGCATTGTTGCAGGCCCACAAGAGCGGATGGCTCTCTACCCAGGGGTCCAGCAACTTGTCTGCTGGGTGGCAGCCTAAACAGCCTCTCAGTCAGGACACTGGTTGTGGGTTAGTGTTAGGGGGCAACTCTGAGTTGCCCTCTGTCGTGCACTTTACATTAAATCCCACACTGGCATTAGTGTGGATTTAATGTGATGATACCAAACTTCTCAGTCTTCAGTATAGCCATCATGGTGCTGTGGAGTTCGTGATGGCGATCTCCCAGCACCATATACTCTTAATGGCAGCACTACACTTAATTGAATGAGCGGGAGTGGCGGAAAACCGTACGCAAATCTGCCTGACCAATTGATCCATATCACATTGTCTTTGGACAATGGGTGTGGATACCTGGCGGTAAAGGTTGGGCATTTTGTGTTTGAGGTGAACAGATCTACGTCTGGGTAGCCCCACATACGAAAAAATGGAGTGTGGAACTTGAGGATGAAGTTTCCATTTGTATATCTGCTGTGTCTGACGACTGAGCAGATCCGCAATTTGCTTGTGTACGCCTGGAAGATGTTCTGCTAGAAGGTGTATCCTTTGTGGGATGGCCCATCTCCATATGTTCTGCGCTAGTTGAGAAAGCAGCAGAGAATGTGTCCCCCCCTTGTTTATGTATCTAATACATTGCTGTCATATTGTACATATGGACAAGGCCAGTTTTGTTCATAAGATGTGTCTGGAAGGATTTCAATGCCAGAAATATTGCTAGCAATTCGAGGTGATTGATGTGGAGCACTTTTTGTTGAGGGGTCCACCTGCCCTGAATTGTATGGTTTAAGAGATGGGCTCCCCAGCCGTTGAGCAATGCGTCTGCTGTTAGCACCATCTGTGGAACTGGCTCTAGGAACTGCCGCCGTTTGGAAAGGTGTAGTGTGTTCCACCACTGCAAAAAGCGATGTGTCCGGCTGTCTACCAACACCAGATCTGAAAGTTGACCTTCAAACTGGTTTCACGGACGTGCTAAGCATTCTTGTAAAGGGCGAATCTGTAGTCTTGCATGAGGTACTGTGAAAATGCAAGAGGCCATCTTCCCAATTAGCTGCATAAATACCCGCGCTGGTAGTGAATGTTGGGGCTGGAATTTTGTTATGAGGTTTAGTATACTGGCTATCCTGACTGGATTGGGGTATGCCAGGTATTTTGAAGTGTCTAATGTGGCCCCTAGATACTGAGGTTTGTGTGACTGCTGGAGATGTGATTTGGTGAGGTTTACGGTGAATCCCAAGTTGTGAAGCAGATGAATTTTTCTGCAAGTCTGAACAGACTGGTTCTATGACTTGGCTTTTATTAGCCAGTCATCTAGGTATGGAAACACAAATTTGTTTTCTTCGCAAGTGGGCAGCTACTAATGCCAAACATTTTGTGAAGACTAAGTGCTGTGGTCACGCCAAATGGGAGTGCCTTGAATTGATAGTGTTGACCGTCCACTACTAACCTTAGATATTTCCTGTGAGCAGGGTATATAGGAATATGGAAGTAGGTGTCCTTGAGGTCTAGAGTGGCAAGGAAGTCGCCTTGTTGGAGTAGTGGGAGGACCTGTTAAAGAGTGATCGTGTGAAAATGATCTGATTGTATGTTGAGGATGAGTGGTCTGAGGTCCAGTATTGGTCTGAGAGTACAGTCGTCCTTTGGGACGAGAAAGTAAAGGGAGTAAACCCCTCTGCCTTGATTTTGGAGGGGAACTGGTTCAATTGCATGCTTTTGAAGTAGTGATAGAACTTCTTGTTTGAGAAGCGTTAGATGTTCTTTGGACATTGGACGTCTGGGTGGTATAAGTTGGGGGGAGTTGCAGTTAGTTTGAGGCAGTAACCATACTGGATAATTTGTCTTACCCACTTGCCTTTAGTGATGGAGTACCAGACAGGTAGGAACTGTGATAGTTTTCCTGGAGGGAGCGGAGGGAAGTCCTTGCTTGGTAGTAGGGGTGGTTTGGTTGTTGTTCCCACCACCTCTCCCTTTTTTCATTTCCTCTGTACTCCCCCCTAAAATATCCTCTGTTGGGGGATGTTTGTGTAGAAGTCTTGTAGGAGGATGAAGTAGTGTCTGTGCCAATGTTCTTGGATCCACCCCTATAGAAGGAGCAACAAAAGGAACCTTTTATGTGCTGAAACTAATGCTCCCATAGGTTTTGCAGTGTTATTTTTCATTTTTTGTAAAGTTGTGTCCACAGCTGGGCCAAACAGGTGTTCTTGATCGAACAGCTGATTTAAAATAGTTGGTTTCACTTCCTGTTTAAACCCGGAAATGCGTAACCATGCATGTCTACAAAGTAAGGCCCTGGTGTTAATAGATATAGATGCAGTGTCTGCTGCATCAAGGGCACAATTGATGGATGCATTTGTTATTAACTAGCCCTCTTGGACCAGATCGTTGGCGTTGGCCTTGTACTGGTTAGGGAAGTGTTGGATAAGATTTACAAGGTCGTCGTAGTGAGCCCTGTCATATCTGGCAAGTAGAGCTTGCACGTTCGCTATCCTCCAGTGATTGGCTGCTTGGGAGGCAACTCCTATCCCTGATGCATCCAGCAGTTTATACGTTTTCTTGCATTGGACAATACTAAAGAATCTAAGGAGAGTTGTACTTTGATGTATACTGGTTCTTTAGGGGCAGGCTTATATTCTTTATCCATCCAAGGATTGAGAATCCTGGTCCTGACAGGGTCTTTAAATATGGCTGGTGCATGTTTAAAGACACCTTTGAGGATTGGCAATGTGTGTATTGCTTTTTGTGACTGGGCAAAAGTGTCCAGTAGGAAGTCTTCCATGAGGTCAGAATGTAGTGCCATGCCATGATATTACGCAGCTCTATTAATGAACTGACTAAATGCTATACTATCATCCGTTGGGATGGCTTAGTTGGGTATGGGTCTGGATAAGGAAGGTCTGGAGGATGTGTGGGATGATCGTAATCATCCCATGTATTCTGTGGTGGGGTAGTGTTCTCATCAGGGTCATCTAAGGGATCCTTATTGTGTCCACCCCATCCCCTAAATCATCCTCACCCTGTGATGGTAAGGGTGAGTATGGAGAAAATCTTGGAGAGGGTATAGGAAAGTTTATAGGAGACAAAGGTTTAGTAGGAAGGATAGGAGAAGAGGGTCCTATGGGTGAAGTTGCAAGGTCTCTCTTCTTTGCAAGTATCTTAGGTCTGGATGAGGTATCAGATTTCCTCCTCTTTGTTGGAGGACTGACAATATGGCCTTTTTAGGGTCCACAAGTAATGTTTTTGTTTCAGATCGAGAGGATCTGGTCAAAACAGTTCTTTCTGCTTGTCTTCTTTCGGTACCGATTTTTTCAGTTCCGAGCTTGACTTTGATTTGGTCTCTATAGCTTTAGGAGGAGCTTTGTGCTACTTTGGCTTCGAAGTCTGAACTTTTCTTTGGATCAGAGGATTTTTTGGGTGTTTTTCCAGTTCCGAGGCCTTATGGTATTTCGGTGCCGAAGGGTTCAGCGGCGAGGCATTTTTGGGCGTAATGGAGATATGTATCCCCGATTTCGGCGCGAAAAGCGTTTTCTGGGTACTGATTTGCAGCATGAGCAGTCCCGAGCTGTCAGAATGCTTTTGTTTTGTTTTCGGGGCAGGGCCTGGAGGCGGGGCTTCTGAACTTTTCTTTCGGTCTCGACTAAGGCCTTTAGGGGAAGTTTTTACCGGAGCCTTCAGTTTTTCAGGTGGGGCAGGGACATTTGTACTTATTCGTTGACCTGGAGTGATGTGGTCATCGGAGTCGTGTTGTCCGCTTCAGAGACTATCTTGAGCTCTTCCGAATCCTCTGCCTCTGGAACATCGGGGCCTTCAACGAAAATGTATTCTGGCACCGGTGCAGCCTCTTGTGCCATAAAGTGTCATCGAGCCCGGATGGTTTTCTTCGTGCTCAGGTGTTAGACATAGGTTGCAGACCTTGTGGTGGTCACTGTGTGGAAATGTAGCTCCACACTGGGAGTATTTGTTAAATGGAGTCCTTTCCATTAGCTATAGGCCGGAACGGCGCAGATAGGCCCAGCGGCCCGCATTGACGACCAGAATAGAGGGTTTGGGAGTCAGCGCGTCGAAATGGCAGGCTAACGGAACAATACCAGTGAGTGTGATAGGTTGTGGGTCAAAAGAAGTTTGGACACAGGGTACCGAACCGGAGCGCAGCAAGTCAAATCCGAACACAATGGCAGAAAAAAACTATCTGGGTATGCAGTTTATACCCATGCGCACTATTGTCCAAGGGATGAGTCACCTAACTCATTACAACAAAGACTTATTCCAAGACCATAAAAAACTGCAAACATCCAAGCCCAACACCAGATGGCGATCTAGGCACATGTATGTATTCTGCAGCTCATATGACTCGAACATGAGCTTCCCTTTTTGAACTAGCTCTTGTGGCTTTTTTTGTGTTCTTCCAAGAGTTACTGTAGGAGACCTTCCATATCCCAGTGTGCACTGTCATACCTAGCTAGTAGGCCCTGCGTGTTGGCAATGCACAAGTGATTAATTATCAGCTTACCTTTTACCCGATGCGTCAATTAGCTTCAATTCTTTATCTGGAGGAGGAGCATCTCCAGATGTTTACGAGCGTTGTAAACTACCAGTGAACCTAGAGGGAGCTGTCCTTTAATGAAAACTGGATCAGAGGGTGATTGTTTATATTTATCATCAACTCTAGGTGTTAAAATTTGTGCATGAACAGGGTCCTTAAAAAAGTCATCTACATATCTCATCATGCCTTTTAACATAGGGAGACTGGCTTAATGTGTGAAGACACTAGTGTCCCAAATACAAAATGGTCACCTAAGGACTCTTTATGCAGTGTAACCCCATGATATGCTGCTGCTCTGGAAATTAGCTCTAGATAGGACACATTATCATCTGGAGATGAAGGTTTTGCAGGGTATAGGTTTGGATCGTTTTCAATAGGTGGAACAATATCATTCCGCGGATCTGTAGGTAAAGGAACATTGTGATCGTCATCATTATCCTCATCGCCTAAATCAGGTTGTGTGTGAGGAGAGCCCTGTGATGTTATGTGTAATGGATTAGAGCCTGGCAGTACTGGTAAAGGTGAAGATGGTGGTAGTGGTGGAGGGGATGGAAAAGTTAGATGGATAGGATTTGTAGCAAGGTGCTACTTCTTAAGGGGGATCTCATATCCATTCCCCTTTGAACGGTCTTTCCTTTCGGAAGAATTTTTGGCTGATATATATGTCCAGTGTCTGGATTGATATAAAGCTTTTTCCGCTTTGGATCCACTCGGTCTTTCATAATGTCTAAAATTGGTTCTAGGGAATCTGAAATATCCTTTCGATGTAGGTGCTGTACCAGACTTGTCCTTGGAAGTGGAAGGTTTCGGCCCGAAACGGACTCTTGTTTCGAAACTGAGGATGTGGCTCCGTACTAGATTTGTCTTTCAGAGCAGAATGTTTTGAGTCCGAAGACGATCTGTTCGGCTCTATCCGGAGCCAGAAGGCATGACTACTTGTATCGGTGCTAGGACAGAGGGCCGGGCATCAAACATCATCTCGGTGCTGACCAAGGGCCGAAGGCAGAGGTAGTGCTGTAGCCTTATGTTTAGTGGAAGATAGCTTATGGGGTACAGGGGTTTTAGTACTCACGCCCACCTGTCCCGTTGGAATGGCTTCGGACTCCAATTCAATCTCAGAATAGATCAGAGGTAATAGTAGAGGTTAAATTAGATAGCACCTTACTCTCTATTTGTGGTAGTGTGGGCGAGCAGTACGGCTTTATCAGAGGGAGTGTTCAGCATTTATTGTACATAAACAGGCAAGAATTGATGTCACACAAATCAAACTGGTCTGAGTTCAGTCCTTGGACCAATTTGATTTGTATAAAAATATTTAGTTATATTTATTTCCTAGAACAAAGCTAGACTGCCACAGGTAAGTGTAAACGGTACTTTTCAAAGCAGGTTGAACAATACAAGCAAGCTGAATGAAAGTTACAGCTTTGTAAATACTTTGAATACAGTTGAAATTACTGTTAGATTACTTCTGACTGCTTTGCAGATTACTTTATATATTACCTTTTCTACTCAATGTGATATGCCGAGATAATACACTAGGACATTTCCTAGAGAAAAGGTAAGTAAAGCAGGTTTTGTATCTTTGCAGTTTCTTAGAGTTCCATCCAAATCAACTTGACACTTAGAACAATTTTCAAATAAAAGCAGTCAATGCAATCCTATGGGAGAAATTTGAGTTATCGGTTTATAGGTGAGCACTTGGTTGTGGGAGTTGGGTTTCTGGGTTTAGAACCAGGGTTCTCCCAGGGTCGAGAGTGCACTCTCAAAGCACCATATCAGTGCTGTGTACTGACGTCCAATGTTATTGGAAGGGAGGGGAAGGGGTGGGGGGTTGTGGAGGCCTGCTTGTGAGGAGCCACCAATCGAAGGCCCACTATCCCCCATTGGATAACATTAGGCCTCAGCACACTGCACCAGGCAGCCCTAGAGCCGCTGTAGGTGCTCTTGGAGAGCATACTTGACCCTGGGTGAAACCCTGTTCTAACCGGTGGTATTCTGCTGGTGCTGCCTTGGACCTCTTCCACCACTCACCTTAACTACTGTAGAAGGGTCCCATAAGTCGTTGACAAGAATCTATAAACCGCATACATTTTTCCTCCCATAGATTAACACTGCAGAACGTACTTACCTGAACTATTTTCTCCTGATGCCTAAATATATAAAGATACTTGCTATTAGTATAAATTGGTGTGGATCTCCTTTTTTAGTCGTGTCTCATTTATTGAAAATTGTGTGTATTTTCAGATGTCTTGCACTCCTCCGTGTTAAGCCTAAGGCTGCTCGACCACACTACCCCCTAACAGAGGACTTTGGGATTGCCATAACATGTCCCTGTCCACTCATAAGGGAACCACTGGATTCTATACAAGGTATAGAGTACAGTATAGAGTACAGTATTATCTGTTCGATCCCTTCGATTGTTTGTATTACTTGTATTGTTGATTTACCTGGCGGTCTATGCCTTCACCTATTTGTACCACTTGCATTATTGATGTAACTGTTTTACTATGCTCCCTCCTATGCTTACCCCACCCCACTTATTACCCACAAGTACGCCATATCTAATGGCCTGTTATGTATGCTCTGTAAAGCGCTCTGATATCTGCAAAGATCTGGTTCGCGCTATATAAAACTTTCAAAATAAATAAAATAAATAAAGTATATCAGATTTTTTAACGGGCTGATGCAGTAAATTATCGGGCCCATCTGCCTGTTAACCTTCCCCGGATCATCCCCACTGCAGCAGATTAGACGCTGCCTGGGGGACCGCCATCTTAGGTGAGGAGCAGGAGCAGGGATAGCAGTCTAGTGCTAGGCCCCTCCCGCACTTGTCACTATAAAATGGAGCCTTTATCCCGGAGGCGCAGCGGGCGCGCCAGCGGCGCGCCAATGGCAAGCAAGTCTGCGCCCGTCCGCACCAGTCCGGGCCTAGGGGCCAGGAACTCTGGTAAATTCATCACTTACCCAGCGAAGGTGCTCAGAGAGTTGCAGTCATCGGACATCTCGCTACCTCCATGCACACATGAGCGTATCATACATCTGGCTATTTCTCGGAATGCGCTGAGCCCATGTGTCAGGAGTGACTATGGAGCTATCCGTCCTCCTCCGAAAGAAAACATCTTTACAGGTATTAAGCAATGACACATAGCTTCGGGTGCTCTATCTTAACACTCGCTCCATGGTGAAACACCAGTTAGACTTATTTATCCTGCTTACTACGGATAAACCAGATGTCCTGCTACTAACTGAGACATGGCTTACCCCTGACTCCCATCCGGACGTCTTGGCGGCCCTCCCTCCGGATTATTATATCTTTAACGTGAATCGACCATCTAGTCGCCCCGGAGGAGGAGTAGCAGCCATTATACCCAAAAATTTTAAATTTCTTACCACTGCGTCGTTAACATTGCCTGGGGTAGATAATATAGTCATCAGTTTGGAAACCGATGGTGGTGTCCTCGCTCTTGTATTACTTTATCGCCCCCCCCCCCAGTCGATGCCTTCGTTCCCCATCTCTGAGTGAACAGGTAGCTGACCTGCTCACTCACCACACTAGAATCGCTGTATTTGGTGATTTTAACTACTGGTTCGACAACGATCAAGCCGGACCACATGCCATGGAACTATTTGAAATTCTGACTAGTCTTAATCGGACGCAGCATATTACTGTACCCACCCACACTAAGGGTCATATTCTCGACCATATTTGGACTCATAATCTAGTCTTATCCTGTCCGATCATCTCCCCTTGCCTCTGGTCGGACCACCACCTGATAGAGGTCACTATCACAATTGAAGGGAGGGTTAAGGCCCCTATTTTAGCTGGTGGATTATCCCGCAAATGGAATTCCTATGACTCCCAAGGGTTCCTTGATTTTGTGGCCAACACTTGCCCCACTATCGACCCTGAATCAGGCATTGACTCTATGGAGGGTGGGATAGCTAGCTGGCTGCAAACAGCTAGTGACAGGTTTGCCCCTCTCACTAAATTTGCACATACCAGACACGGCAATTCCCATCGATGGTTCTCTGAGGAACTTAAAGCATTAAAACTGAAGCTACGCCAATTAGAACGTAACTGGAGGCGTGGCTACTCCCAACGCGGACCGATCATTGTTCGTGAGGGCCCGCAAAGAATACAAACATGCAATCGTTAGAGCAAAGGCCTCACATATCTCTGAAAGAATTTCTTCAGCCCGCAAAAAATCTAAAGTCTTCAAAATTATGAATGACTTCTCATCAGATCACAGAGTTCTCCCCACCCAGGCCCCGACCCAAGAAACCTGTAATGTGCTTAATACCTTTTTTATTCAGAAAATTGCGGATATTAAGAATACCATTTCTTCTCCCATCCCTGCCAGTCTGTTAGATTCCCTCTCTCTTAATCCCTGCTCCTTCACCCAATTCTCAGTCATAACCCCCAGCATTCTTTCGGAGCTTACTACCCGTATTAAATCGGGATCTCCCAAGGATTGCTGTCCCTCTTCAGTCCTTAGAGCGTTTTTTTCCTCCTTATCTGACAGTATTCTCCCCCTTCTGAACGCCTCTGAGTACTGGTATGGTCCCCAGTGCGTTCAAGGAGGCCATATTAGTTACCCTCTTGAAAAAACCGGGAGCCGACCCCGCTAACCCTGCCAACTACCGGCCTATTTCCCTCTTTACCTACATGTCTAAACTTCTGGAGGCTCATGTGACCACATGCCTGTCGGCATTCATAGAGAGCTCCGGCTTTCTGGAACCCAACCAAGCTGGCTTCAGGCCAGCGCATTCCACTGAAGCGGTCATCCTGAAGGTCTTGGATGCCCTTCGGGGGAATGCAGACAGGGGGTCCCCACAGGCACTAGTACTCCTGGACTTGTCGGCCGCGTTCAACACGGTGGATCATAACATTCTTCTCCATCGTGTCGGACAGGCGGGTATCCAGGGCCCTGCCCGGGAGTGGATTAAGTCCTTCCTCTCGGGCAGAGGGCAAACGGTCCACCTAGGCCCTTTCACAGCAACTCAGGTATCCACAACTTGTGGAGTTCCGCAGAGATCCTCCCTCTCACCTTTATTGTTTAACTTGTACCTTCGGCCATTAATCCATTCATTGAGAAACTGGAAATGCACTGTCCTCAACTATGCTGAGGACATGCAGATCATCTTCCCCCTGGACTCCACTGATGCCGTATCTGATTTTCAGGCAGTTGAGCTTCACATTCAGCAATGGATGATCCATAACCAGCTTAAATTAAATCCGGAGAAAACGGAACTCATCCTGTCTGGCAACAGTGCGGCTCACTGGGGCCAACAGTTCTGGCCAATAGAGCTAGGTACGCCTTCCAGCCCTTCGGGCTCGGTTAAGAGCCTGGGCGTTACCATTGATACCGACCTCTCTCTTAAAACCCATGTCGGAGCTATTATTTTGGCCAGTATGTTCCAGTTACGAAACATTCGTAAAATCTCTCATCTACTCTCGCATGATGCATTGGTGCTAGTTGTCATCTCCCTTGTTCTCTCCCGCCTTGACTTTTCTAATTCTCTTTACTGGGGTCTTCCAAAGTTCCTACTTCATCGTCTTCTGATTGTTCAGAACCAGGCAGCAAGGCTTATTCATAAAGTCCCAAAATGGCAGTCAGCAAGACCCTTATTGTCCAAACTGCACTGGCTGCCAATTGAACAGAGGGCCGCTTTCAAGATTGGCTGTCTAATTTACAAGGCCCGTCAGTGCAAGTGTCCTGATTTTTTGAAGTCACTCATTGCCACGTACTGCCCGGCCCGCAATCTTCGCTCAGTCCATCTTCACCTTCTGGTTACTCCGGTGGTTAAACTTAAAAAGCTGGGTGGCCGCAGATTCAGTTATTTGGCACCCAAGTTGTGGAATTCCCTCCCCCTGGTAATCAAGACCTCTGACACCCTGCTGAGCTACAGGAAGAGTCTAAAAACGTGGCTCTTCTCTAAGTCCAACTATGCTTTCTGTCACCACCTCACAAACATTATTTTAGCGCCAGGAAACTTATGGTGTCAGTGCGCTTTATAAGTTTAGCTTCACATTAACATTAACACATATAGAGCCAGCTTCCTACAGTCCTCATGTAGGCCAGGTTGTCTGGGGCAGCCTTATTTCTTTTGGATATGCGTGGTAATAAGACTGAGCATGTCCGGATCACAGAAATTGCCTAACTGATCTTCACCAAACTCCTTGATCTCTTGGTCTTAACAAGGAACTAATTCTCCTCCTCTATCATGTGGAGCTTAACCTTGCGGTATTGCGCCACCCTCTGTATAACTACAAGGTTGGCAGAAGTGGCATTTGGCTCTGCCGGCCTTGACCGGGTAGGGCTGAAGGTCATGGTCTTCACTGCAACTGCTAGGACAACCCTACCAAGGGTCATCCAACATCCCCATATGTGACCGAGGGGGAGGGTGTGAACGTTCTAGGGGTAGGAGATAGTGGTGGCAGACTAATAGCCTTGTCCCTGAACAGCCTATAGTTTAGAAAGGCCTGTTCCTTTAAGGGGATCCTACTCTATTTAGGAATGCGGAGTTAGTCCTGTAGGGGTTAGCCTCTACAGGACCATGATTTTCTGCTCTGCTAATAGTGATTGTATAGCAGTAAATTTGCAAATGTAAATTTTTTGCTAGGTGAAGGACCCTAAATGTGTATGGAAACCTGAACAAATTGCCACTTTACAGATAAAGACAACAATTTGCAGAGAAATGTGTTCCAAGTTCAGGTTCTGAAATGAGAGGAAGTAAAAGCGATACTGATTTAAACAAGACCCCTAGGTAAACAGAAATATTGGGGCAGACAATTACAATAATGTGGCCTGCTCTCAAGCACAGTATTCAAACTAGAAAATCTGCGAAAACTGGGAGGTGTCTGGATTAGGTGCATGCACCTCCTAAACAATCTCACTCAAAGTATTAAAAAAAAACTGAACATACTATTTAATCATACTGTAAATAGGCATTTAGAAATCAAACTCGGGAGTGGACATTATAATTGTGATCTGGTGGATAAATCAGAAAGTAGGTAGTCTACTGAACTTATCAAACTTTACCTCTGAAGCCATTGGAAGGTCCCCTGTAGCCATTGATTATACCACGTGGATTGCGCACACCACCACGAGAGACTCCTCGGTTGTTATAGTAAGGCTGATTGTTGCGTGGGAAACCAGTGTTCTGTTGCTGCGGCTGCTGGTGGTTACCGGTCACCTGATGGGACTGGTCTGGTGAAGAATGGTATGCACCAACTACTGCAACAGAAAACAATTACATTTCATTCCACAGGAAACAATGTGAGAATGTAGTTACATAATTTATCACTTCACTAAACCATTAGTTTCTTGTAAAGGGTTCTATTGCAAGAGTGTACCACTTGTTGGTGCCTAGGCGCTGTAAAGCACAATCACTATAACTAGTTATGACTTAATCTTTGTACAGGGTTTAATATTGCTAGCTTCCAGGGCTGTACTACTATGGAGAGGGAGATGGGAGACCTAAAAGAATGTCCACTTGGGGTTTCTTAATATTACTTCTAAGTGTCCTGTTGGTGTGTTTATGTCATTTGCTGGTCACATCCCAAAAATCTAAATTAATGTAATTTAGCAACCACAGGACATTTGATTATTCCTGATAACTTTTTTCGCCCATATTTTAATACATGCCCCCTCACCATTGGCAGATAGTCCAGTTCTGAATCATTAAATTATCTATTGCCATTCTATGACTTAAGATTTTATTTAAAGTACAACTTATACAAATCCACATTTGTAACTGAAAAAAAAAAATTTGAGGACTTTATGAATTTAAATCAGAAATTCAGAATCACAGGGGCTCACTTCAGGTAGCACATCACCACCCTTGACTTGCAAATGCACTTCAGAATCCATAGACCCGCCTTCTGGCTGATTTCACACATTCTGTGGCAAAATCTGGCAAGCTTACATCTGTTTAGAGGGCATTAACTGCAAGTGGCCACTTTGCAATGTCAACAGCCAACTTGACTAATAGTCATATCCGTGCTCCCCATTTCTCGGCTTATACACATATCGACGCTGAAAAAGCATGGGATTCATAAACCAACTTACATTTTCTATAACCGTTTGAAATAGTTATGGCAAACAAGGGTCATGTATGATATTGCCATGGTTGTTAATTTTCAAAATTGGATCATAGGGTTAATATTTAACAAACCCATCACTTTCTATCACTTTGAAAAGTGGTCAAATTTTGGAAGGCCATCAATGATGTGGACCACTCTATTTTCAACTGCATGCAGTCTCTTCATCTGGATTTTTATTAGAGTCGACAGATTGTGAAACAATATAACAAACAATTGCATCCACTAATACAGTTGTGTGTCCATATGGAGCATCTGCACGATTTGGTAACTGAGTAGATTTGCGAAGGATAAGCCGTTAAAACTTCACAGAGTTGTCACAGACATGGGGCTGAAAGCTTCTACCGTCAGATTTATGATTTTTTGGTAAACATTAAAAGCACACCGGATGTTGGTTGTTGGATGTAAATTTTAATGGCAGTTTGGACAGAATTTCTCAATGGATCTTGAAATATCCACCCTGGAAAGAAGCAATACTGGTCAGCAGAAAGCAAAGTGGAAGCGCATGGGGAATTTTATGCTGTGAAACAAAAAGCACACACCAAAGGATCTAGAATATATAGTCAAAGTGAAGAAAGATTCACTGAAGGCATACACTGGCAGGCAGTAACTGCCCGAAAACAAGCCAAGTGATGGATTTGTAACTCGACAACCTGTGTTTGCTTGCACTGGTAGTAAAGTATGGCACCTATGTAAAGGTGATGCAAGGGCAGAGTCTATAGAGGTTAATATTCCCTGTGCCTGAAGAAGCTTGAACCATAAAATAGCAGGCAAATGAATTGCGAAAAGCCCCCCATTGGATGATGCAAGACAATGCACCTTAGTGCCAGAAGACGTAATCCTAGAGCAAAAGAAAATAGAAAGACGGACAGAAAGTATAAACGGTAAAAGATGCCCGCAGGACTTCGTGCAACTAATTGAACTGAGTTTTTAGTTTCCCAATTTGCAGCCGTC
Organism: Lissotriton helveticus; assembly: GCF_964261635.1. Taxonomy (NCBI): domain Eukaryota; kingdom Metazoa; phylum Chordata; class Amphibia; order Caudata; family Salamandridae; genus Lissotriton; species Lissotriton helveticus. The sequence goes on from NC_136062.1 coordinate 384,246,633, forward strand.
ACCGGTCAGCACATGTACATGCGTCGTACCATGCATGGTCCATCCCTTCACAAGTGTATCATCTCGCCAGAGGATTTTTGCTACACAGATTAATTACCGCTTAAAAAAATATTTTGCCTTGATTTGCTGTTGGTATACATTGTCCATATGTAGAATGATATATATACAATTACATTGTCTTTTCAGCCATGTTCAACTTTATATAAACCTAAAGATTTTTTTTCTCTTCAAGCTACAAAGACACCTTCAATGTTCAGTTTCACCTGCTTCACCATATGACCGATAAAACTACGGTCCGGTGGAAACTCCGTAGACATGCCGGAAAATAAAGACCTAGTGCATGCTGATAAATACAGAGTGCAGAATTTGGCTGTAAACAACTGAATGCTGCAATTCTATTTAAAAAAAATGTTTTGTTTTCCCTTTTCTCACATCTTGAGCTATATAGGTTTTCTTATCACTGGCACAGTTTTTTGCCTTTCATACCAAGCGACGGTGTGAGAAATTGGATTCCTATTCTCTTTCTGTTGCCTGTTTAGAAATCATATAAAAATCCTAAATACTTTTCAGCTGATCAGTTACATGAAAAGTAGTCTTCCATTCTGTGATTCACCGATTTGTTTTTTTTTAGTGATCCAAGCGTAGCGTGCCGACCTTGTGCTGTGTACTGCGAACCAGAGGTATGGTAAATCAGAACAACCCACAACGCTGATGAAACAAGACCTCGGAGTGCCCTATTGCTCCAAGACTCTTCTGCGACTGTCAATTGTGTGAGGACGTGAGATCTGCAAACTGGTGTGATTCTGACTTTTGCGGTGTATAACCAAAATGAAGTAGCACATCCTGTAAGGTGAAGCAGTTCTTGCCTTTGGCTCGGCTGTAATCAGTAACAAGCATTGGAATAGACGATAGGTCTCGCCTATGGCTTATATGACATAGTAAAAGCACAATTTGTGCCAACAGATAGACAGTTGGCAATCCAACCGCTTAAATAAGGAAGAAAGAGTTGATATTAGACAGATGGTTCACAAACCCCACATTCAGTTAGTCCTCCCTATTGCTAAAGTACAGACCAGTTGCTGCTGGCTTGGACGTGAAAACGCCTTAAACACTGAAGCCTACCCAAAAAACAAATGATTCGGATACAGCGAAAACACCCATCAACGTCACAATAGAGCCAAAGAGGCAACAAATGTTCGCATGCTATGCAGTGGCTCATCAAATGTGTGGTGACGTGATCTTTCTTAGCGCAGCACGTCCTATCAACAACTACCATAATAAAGAGAGCCTCTCTTTCTTCCACAGCCCCATCTCCCAAGACCAGTTCCTTATTTAGAGCGTGTTTGTGGGCTGTGCCTTCAATTAAACAGATCGGCAATACTTGCTGACAGTTAAAAATATAACCAGGGAAACAGGGGGGAAGAAAGTGTTAACCGCCTGTACATGCCGCAGCAGCTGTCGAAGTAAACAGAGGTAGGCAGCGGGAGAGTGCTGGAGGGGGATTCACAGTGTGAGGCCACTGCCGTGAGAAAACCGTAGCTGTGTGTGTTCTTGGACGGTTCTGAGCGCGAGGAGGAACAGGATTGGTAAACAACGCAATCTTCTATCACCCGCTGCCCTGCCCATAGGAATGCAGCTGCCACCCTGTGCGTTGCTGCTCGTTCCGGAGAGCAAAATGCTATGGGAGTGAACATTAAAAAAGAGGTGGGACATGCGCCCGCCTTTAGCAAGTTGCGTGTTTTTATTATTGAAAGACACACGCAAAACCCAATCCTATCTGTGGGGTCAGACCCACAGGTTGTGAACACAAGAAGCCTCGCAGAGCAGCGCATGAGCGCTGTCTTGTTCCACCATCAAGTGCGGCCCGCTCAAGTTTTCGACTGCAAACGGAGTTACGCCTCTACAGCACTAATCCCGTCTAGGTTTGAAGTGGGTATGACCAACGCCTACCTGGGGTAGAAGTGTTGAATATGCTACTTACCAGTATGCATCTGTTCTTGGCATGTAGGGCTGCTAACATTCATATCTTAGCATTAGATCGCCGCCTAGTGTTGGGTCCGGATGATCGCACATTGTTGTCCTGGAAGAGTCTTCGAAGTATCCTGAGATGGGTGGCTCCTCCCCTGGACTACAGTGCGCATGGGCATCGGCTCAATCCCCAGATTGTTTTTCGCCATTGTGCCAGAAGATGGAGTGAAAAGTGTAAAGGATGTCCATGCTAATGAATAAATACAATAGTATATCTGCAGCTGCGACAGGCACCGGGGAGGAGGGCGGGCGATATGAATGTTAGCAGCCCTACATGCCAAGAACAGATGCATACTGGTAAGTAGCATATTCAGTTCGAGGCATGTGGGCTGCTAAATTCATATCTTAGCATAGAATACATAGCAGTCCCTCCATCAGCGGCGGTTGCCCGTGCCAGCTGCAGAAACCTGAAAAAGTGTTTTTAGAACAGCCTGTCCTACAGCAGCTTGCTGCTTGGAATGTACATCAACACAGTAGTGTTTTGTAAAGGTATGTGGTGTAACCCACGTGGCTGCTCTGCAAATATCCTCCAAAGGAATGTTCCCTAGGAAAGCCATGGATGCCCCCATTTTGCGTGTGGAGTGCGCCCTTGGGGGTATCGTTAAAGTGCGCTTGGCCTTTTGATAACATATCTGGATGCACTTAACAATCCATCTGGCTATCCCTGCTTTGGAAATCGGGTTGCCTTTGTGTTGTGGTGCGAAGGCAACAAAAAGTTGTTTTGTCTTTCTAAAGGGTTGTGTTCTGTCTATGTAGTACATCAACGCCCTCCGTACGTCTAAGGTGTGGAGCATTCTTTCTGCCACCGTTTGCGGGTTTTGAAAGAATGCTGGTAAGTCAATAGTTTGGTTGAGATGAAACTGTGACACCACCTTCGGAAGGAATTTGGGGTTAGTGCGTAGCACCACCCTATTTGGATGAATCTGAATGAATGGCTCCTGGATTGTGAGCGCTTGCAGCTCACTGACACGCCTGAGAGACGTAATAGCTACTAGGAAAGCTACTTTCCACGTAAGGAACTGGAGTTCACACGAGTGCAGTGGCTCAAATGGTGGTCCCATCAGTCTGGTGAGGACCACATTGAGGTTCCACACCGGTGCTGGTGGTGTTCTTGGGGGAATGACTCGTTTCAGGCCTTCAAGAAAGGCTTTAATGGCAGGCACTCTGAAGACAGAGAGGTGCTGCCTGTTTTGAAGGTAAGCCGCTATGGCGGATAGATGTATCCGAATGGAAGTGTACGCTAGATTGCACTTGTAAAGATGCAACAGGTAGCAAATGATGTCAGGGATAGATGCATCTAGCGGGTTGATGTCATTGGTAGTACAGTAAATGACAAAACGCTTCCATTTCGCAGCATAGCATGCTCTGGTAGTTGGCTTCCTTGCCTCCTTGATGATGTCCATGCATTCTGGAGGTAGGTTAAGGTATCCAAACTCTAGGACTTCAGGAGCCAGATCGCCAGGTTGAGCTGTTGCGGATCTGGATGCTGAATTTCTCCATGGTTCTGCGTTAAAAGACTGGGCGTGAGGCGCAGTCTTTGATGCGGCACCACTGAGAGTTCGAGGAACGTGGTGTACCATGCTTGGCGCGCCCACGTTGGAGCAACTAGGATGAGAGTCATCGCGTGCTGCCTTAGCTTTCTTGCCACTAGCGGTATCAGAGGGGCTGGCGGAAAAGCGTACGCAAATTTGCCTGACCAGTTCATCCATATCGCATTCCCCTGCGACTGTGGGTGAGGGAACCTGGCGGCAAAGTGTTGGCATTTTGCGTTTTCTTTAGTGGCAAACAGGTCTATCTCCGGATGACCCCACTGCTGGAAGTACGGGTGGAGGACAGATGGGTGTATCTCCCACTCGTGCATTTGATGGCTGTACCTGCTGAGCAGATCCGCCATCTGGTTGTCCTTCCCTGGGAGGTGTTCTGCCATGAGGAAAATGTTCCTCTGAATGGCCCACTTCCACATGCTCTGAGCCAGATGAGACAGCTGTGGCGAGTGGGTGCCTCCCTGCTTTTGAATGTAGTACATCGCGGTCATGTTGTCCGTCCGGACTAACACTACCTTGTTGCACAGATGTACAATGAAGGACTTTATTGCCATGAAGATTGCCATCAGTTCCAGATAGTTGATGTGCATCTTCTGTTGCTGCGTCGTCCATAGTCCCTGCACTGTGTAATCGAGCAGATGAGCTCCCCATCCCTGGAGAGATGCGTCCGTTGTCAGGGTAATCTGCGGCACAGGCTCTTGGAACAGTCGGCCCTTGCAAAGGTTGTGTGGAGTCCACCAATGCAGAGAGTCGTATGCCCGACTGGTAACCAACACTAGGTCTGTCAATTGCCCTTGAGCCTGTGTCCACTGATTCGCTAAGCACTCCTGGAGCGGGCGCATATGTAACCGTGCGTGCGGGACTATGAAGATGCAGGAGGCCATCATGCCTATCAACTGCATGAACACTCTCGCTGGAAGCGAGTGTTGTGGTCTGAACTTTTGGATCAGAGACTGCATGCTGTCTATCCTGATTTGGTTCGGCTGAGCCATGGCCGTCAGGGTGTTGATCGTCGCACCTAGGAACTGCCGGACATGTGCTGGTTGTAGATGCGACTTTGGGTAGTTCAGCGAAAAACCCAGATTGTGAAGAAGGTGAATTGTAGTCGACATGTCCGCGGCGCACTGTTGCTCCGACTTGGCTTGCACGAGCCAGTCGTCCAGGTAGGGGTAGACATGGATGTTCTGCCTCCTGAGGTGCGCTGCTACTGTCGCCAGACACTTGGTAAACACCCTTGGGGCTGTGGTGACTCCGAAGGGTAGTACCTTGAACTGGTAATGCTCGCCTTGAATAGTGAACCTGAGGTATTTCCTGTGGGACGGGTGTAGTGGAATGTGGAAATAAGCATCCTTGAGATCTAAGGTTGCTAAGAAGTCCCCTTGGTTTAGCAAGGGGAGAATCTGTTGGAGAGTGAGCATGTGGAAATGTTCTGATAGTATATACAGGTTGAGGGGACGTAGATCTAGAATGGGTCTGAGAGATCCGTCCTTCTTCGGAATAAGGAAGTACAGGGAATACACCCCTGTACCTTCCTCTACCACCGGCACGAGCTCGATTGCGCCTTTTTGCAGCATCACCACTACCTCCTGCTGCAATAAGAGCAAGTGCTCTGCGGACATAGGTCTTTGCCTTGGCGGGATGTTGGGTGGAGTGGATTTCAACTCTAGGCAATAACCATACTGGATTAGTTGTCGCACCCACCTGTCTGTGGTGATGTTTCTCCAGACGGGCAGGAACTGCTGCAGTCTCCCCCCGACAGGTGTTAAGTGGTCGGGGGGCAGTGACAGAGTCACTGTTTGCTTGGGGTAGAGGAGCGGGAGCTGTTGTTTCCTCTGCCGCGACCTCTGTTGCTGTTGTTTCTGTAACCTCCCTTGTTCTGTTTCGTGAACGAGGATTGTGCTCCTCCTATTGAGAACTGAGATTGTTGACCCATTTGTCCTCTGGTGACTCCACGTGCACCTGAGCGACGAAAATTGCTGCCACGAAACTGTTGTGACTGTAGGGCCCCCATGGACTTAGCAGTCTCTGTGTCCTTTTTTATTTTCTCTAGGGTGGTGTCAACATCTGGACCAAACAGACTATCAGGATTGACTGGCTGATTAAGAATTGTTGTCTGAATATCCTGTTTAAACCCTGAGATGCGTAGCCACGCCTGACGTCTCAGCATAACGCTAGTGTTGATAGCTCTAGCAGCTGTGTCTGCTGCGTCAAGGGCACACTTGATGGCTGCGTTTGAGATTAGCTTCCCCTCCTCAATAAGCAGTTTAGTGCCTTCTTGGAACTGTGGAGGCAGGTGTTGTATAATCTGTTCTAGGGTGTCGTAGTGCGCCCTATCGTAACGCGCTAAGAGTGCCTGTGTATTGGCAATGCGCCAAAAGTTTGATGCCTGCGCAGCTACTCTTTTGCCCCCTGCCTCTAGCACTTTAGACTCCTTATCCGGGGGAGGAGCTTCACCCGTGGTTTGGGAGTTGGCACGTTTCCTGGCATTGGCGACCACAAGAGAGTCCAGTGGCAACTGTCCCCGAATGTATGCGGGGTCTGCAGGTGCAGGTCTGTACTTCTTTTCAATACGTGGATTGACCACTCTTGCTCTTGTAGGCTCCTTAAATATGTCCCCAGCATGCTTGAGGACTCCTTTAAGCATAGGCAGAGTCTTTACTGTCCTTTCAGAGACTGAAAATGTGTCGAAAAGGAAGTCTTCCTCAACCGGGTCGGCATGCATGTCCACATCATGATTGGCTGCTGCCCTTTCGAGTAGTGCATGAAAACCTGCTGAATCCTCAGTTGGGGATGCACGTGCATTAAAGAGCTGCAGGTCCTGCCCCACACTTTGGGTGCCTTGGTCACCAGTGTCATCATATGAATCCTGTTGCGCATCAGGTTCGTTGATAGGGAAATTGTATTGCTCGTCCTCATCATACCCCTCACCCGCAGAGTGTTCTGGTGAGGGAGTAGGGCTCCGTCTCGGAGGAGGCTGGACTGGTTCCATGAGGCCTGAAGTATCAAGGGGCACCCTCTTCTTTTTCAGTGGGATGACATATGAGTCCACTGACTCCGAAGTGATCTTCCTCTTATAGAGGGTCAGTTTCCCAGTGTCAGCGTCGATGAAATGCTCTGAATCATCCTCAGATTCGAGTACCCGACGTGGAAGAGGGCCAGCCGGTGAAGAAATCACCTGTTTCGGCGCCGATTTGGTGGAAAAGGCTTTCGGCGCCTCCTTCGGCGGCAAAATAAAGAGAAGCTTCCCAGAAGGTTTTGCTGGATTGTCCTTTTGCGGCTGCGGCGATGGTATCGGAGCCGACGGAGCAGAGGCCTTCTCCCTGATTCGCTGTAGTGATTCGGCGATGAGGGACGTCTCACTCACAGTTTGTTTTGGCGCCGTCGAGGATGTTCTGATCTTTCCCTCGGATCCGACGTCTTTGTGGGCCTTGTGCGCGGATCCCGTCGTCCCCGACCCCGATTCCTGGGACCGGGGCGTAGACGTGCCAGTCTTCGATCCGTGCGCTTGCGCAGCCTCCTTGGAGCCGGCTTTGGCGTGCTTGGAAGGCGGCGCAGTTGTCGATCCGTGCCGACCATCTTTCTTAGAGGACCCCTCCTCTGGCATCGATTTCGATTTTGCAGCAGCGGAATCGACTGACTTTTTCGACTTCTGCGGACCGGAGGTCGACGGAGTCGATGGAGTAGCGGGCACAGTCGTTTTCGCCGGTACGGCAGCCATCTTAGGGACACTCGAGTCCTTAAGTTTTGGTTTCGTTTTCGGGTCGGCCATTTTAGGTGTAGACGATCCCGATGGTTTCGGTTTCGGAACAGTCTGCTCGGCAAGTAAGTCCGTGGCCGGGCCAGAAGGCGGGGCCGTGGCTTGCGGCAACGGGTCTTGGGTAAGGCCAACAGGCGATCCCGTGACCCGGTCGGTATCCTCGTAACCTTCGGGGCAGAGCTCGTCCCCCGAGCTATCTGCCGCGGCCCCATAAATCTCATCGTCGTCTCCTACCTCGTCGACGTATTCAAGGCCTTGACCCACGACTCCGTCATCGTCTCCCGGATCCGCCTCGACCTCCGTCTCGGGTGGGGAGATTTGAAGATGATGACCCTGGTCCTCTTCTTCTTGGTCTCCGAAGATGTTTTCCGGATCCGGGGCCGCTTGTCTAGCTTCCAAGCGCACCGCGCGCCGAAGCTTGAGAGTCTTCTTTGAGCGGAACTGTGCGCAGGCCTTGCACTTCCTGTCGTCGTGGTCAGGCGACAGGCATTTGTTACAGACGGGGTGTAGATCGATGTGTGGGTACTTGGACCCACAGAGCGGGCAGTACTTAAACGGGCTCCGCTCCATGTCTGAAAAGTTTTGCAGTCGTGTCGCGATGAGAAGGCCTCAAAGTTCAGAAAGCGAAAGAAAAGTCCGCTTATTCCGGCTCCAAGAGACGGAAGACTCGAGACCGTGCGCAGACAATACCGACGCAAAAAAATCGAGGCCTTTTGGCCGCTAAAAGTAAGTTTTTCTCGGTTTCGACAGAAAGACGTCGAGACCACATCCGAACCCAATGGCGGAAAAAAACAATCTGGGGATGGAGCCGATGCCCATGCGCACTGTAGTCCAGGGGAGGAGCCACCCATCTCAGGATACTTCGAAGACTCTTCCAGGACAACAATGTGCGATCATCCGGACCCAACACTAGGCGGCGATCTAATGCTAAGATATGAATTTAGCAGCCCACATGCCTCGAACATTAGTGTACCACCGATGGTACCCTCTATCAATCAACGCCTGGGGGTAAACACAAGACCGCTCTCAGCAGATATTCCAAGTGGGCTCCTAGATGCACCACTGGCATATCAGTAAGGCATTTAAACTGCTACTACCTCACTTTTAAGTTTCACCGAGTTTCTCTTTCAAATCACCAACTGCCGAGTAGACCGATCTGAGCAATACAGACAAGGTCACCTTCTGCTCCACACTTGTCGACTGCAGGTCACTAGAGGCACTCAAAATCAATACTTTTGATTTGGAAGGGTTTGCTCCTACCCAAGCACAGATGTCTCTAGCCTGTATTCCAACAAGTGCCTTGTACAGGTAAAACACGATTCTTTTTACTCAGGGTCTTATTTTTGAGAGATCATGGTAAACATAGGAGTCATCAATTGCATTCACCTCACTGTTCTCAAAAGGGGAATGCTCTGCAATGGCATTTTTCTACAATCACTTGAGATCACGAGGAACAGACTGTCTTACCCTTCAGTATGCCCTACAACAAACCAATCTTTCCGCAGGCTTCATAAACACCCAGTTTTACTTGACAGAGCACTAAAGGTCCAGGAACAATTTGATTCAGGCCGATGTTCTCTTTGTGGTCTTCAGCACTCACAACCACCACTCAGTACTTGTAGGTGTCTAGCCTGTATGACTACCCTCTCCTGGCCAACTCCCCTCTACCACTCATGTGTCTAACAAAGGGATGGAAGGATTACTTGAATATCCCAGCTACTGGCGGGCACCTCATTGAGGCCTACTGTTTTTTAATCCACTGTCATATTAGTAAGAGACCAGCCATATACATTTCACTCTCGGTCCTGCTCTAATATTAACAGTTCAATTAAATTGCTAGGCAGTCTCTTCTAGATGGTAAAACAAAAAACCCTAGACCAGTTTCAGCCTGCTTAGGCCTGATCATGGTAGTACAATTCGAGTCCTGTGGCACAGTGAGGATGACACCTATTTCGGTCACATTTAGGGAGTTTCACTTCAGCAAAGTATAGTACTTTACCATATTTCATCTCTGCAGGTCCGAAGCTGCAACATTCCAGACTCTATAGTTCCAGAGACTCTCTTCAGACTTCATTTCAGCATAGGAATGAAAGAATCCCGCTTCAGATATGTCATTTAATTAGCCCACAGTCATTCAATCTGCCTGCTGCGAACCTGATAAAGTGTAGGAAGCAGGGTTTCCGTTGTAATAACCCCCCACTTTTTGCCCGACTACTGGTGCACTTTGACTTTGTGTACCTTGGGTCCCTGACAATCAGGTCCAGGATGTGTTTTCTTTCCCCAAACTGTACCTTGTACCCCCAATTGCCACCTCTTTGACCACGTCAGAACATTGTAAAAAGGCACCATGGGTACCAAGGCCACTGTGGCCAGGGAAGGCCTCTAGTTACTGCAGTACTTATTGTGCCACCATTAGTGGCTTTGTACCTTTACATACACATACTACCAGTGAAGGCTGCGTGTTTTGGTGCAGAACAGAGTGAAGAGTCAACATGGCACACATCCCTGTGCCATGCAAACAACCCACTGCCCTGGCATATGTCAGCCACCTCTCTAGCTGGGTGCACTATACCAGTGGTGAGGGTACAGGTGCATGAGTGTAGGAAAGTGGCTCTATATAAACGGGACCAAAGTAAGGTACAGTGTGTATAGAGAACCTTACTCTCTAAAGTAGTAGCTTGGTCGAGCAGTAAGGCAGTATCAGAGGACAGTGTAAAGCATTTGTTGTACACACTAGTCAGCAAATGGTCGCACACACTTAAGAGCTGAAGTCTAGGACAATTGTTTTGTATCAAAAGATATAGTTGTTTTATTTTAGAACCAACAAGGTATCAAAATATACTTTCTCAGGATGAGTTACTTAAGTTAAATACTTTTCAAATAGGCAATAGACTTTTTGAGTTCAATAGTTACAGTTTGTTGCAGTAGGCAACACAAGTTCAAACACAATGTAACCTTGAGCTCAATGGGAATTTCTAATTAAATGCAATTAGTTACTTTGTAGATTACTTTTCTAACCATAGGACTGGATACTGGATTCAGTCCCGGTACATGAGCTGTAAACAGTTAAGTAAAAGCATTTTGGTTACAGTAGGGGAGAGGAGCTGACCTAACGGCTAAAGCGCTCGACCTCGGACCTGGGGATCTGGGTTCGAGTCTCGGTAACGACGCCAAAACCTCCTGTGATTCTGAGCAAATCATTCAATCTCCCCGTGCCTTAAAAAAAACAAACAAAAAATGAAAGTATGTCCTCATGTAAAAAAAACCCGTAACTTGTGCTATGTAAAGCGCTCCGATGCCTGATTCGGTTCGGGTCTAGTTCGCGCTATATAAAACTCCCCCCCAAAAAAAAAGTAGCGATTTTTAAGGAATATTATTGGATTTTAAAAGTTGACACTTAAAAGTTTTTCAGTTGAAATTACCAATGTTATCCTATGGAAGGAAATTCAAATTGCAGGTAAAGTATGTTCACGTTACTTTTGTAATCCAGGACTGGACTCCTAGGTTCAGCAGTGGGACCTTTATCTAAAACCGGTAATTATTTACGTTTTGGTAGTTGGTACGATTTTTAGAGAATATTTGTAGTTTGCAAAGAATCGACACTTAAAAGAAATTTCACAGAAAAAAGTCAATGATTTCCTATGGAAGAAAATTCAATTTGTAGGTAAAGTATGGATTAGTTACTTACCTGTAATCCTAGTTCTCTTCCAGGGGTATCCTCAAAGTCATAAGCACTGAATATTCCCGCCCATGTGCGGGGACCCAGGAAATAATACAAAAATTGTATATGAAACTCACATATATACAGCTCTACATATATGTATGTACATATATCATTTTCTCATAATGCAGCTCCCCATAGGAGGCTAAACAATGGAAATACCCATATAAAGATTATTTGCAAACATATAAAAAACACATGAGGGCAAGTAACACTTGAACTCTGGTTTTTAATGAGCACAACACGGATATATCATGAATACTGCAAATAAAGTAGACATTGTTTGCCTACAGGCTGCATTGGAAACCAAAAGCAGAGACAATGAAAGCATTTTCAACAAAACTGGCACCGTGCCTTTAAGGTAGCCATGACCCTGGGCTTCCCATCATGCCACAGGGGTGACAGGTCAGTTGTTCTTTGCATAACCCTGAAAGTAAGAGCTCAACATTATCCATTAACACTAAGACAATGTCTCATTTACCTGGGGAGGCGGGTGAGTTGCTTATTGTGAGAAGTTGGCCTGATGTGCAGTGCTCACTATTCTAGTGATCACTATATATCAGTCCAAACAACCCTTATTGATGATTGGTTGTAAGTCAACCTTATAGACCAGCTATCCTAGTAGCATGGATACGAGCAGTCTAAGGCTAAGACTCTAGAGGGCGTGTTAAGCCAGCTGTTTTACCATCACATTACCCCTTGAACACCCAGTGAAAGGACACCACACAAGTGTTATGAAAATAAACAGTGTATTTATTAGAATCACAACAACCCTGTACTCTTTATGAGGACAGGGTGCTAGGCACACAACAAAACTCTTACGAAAATACTTAAGTTAGCACGTTATACACAAATGCCCGAGGGGCACGAAAAACCATATACTTTAAAAGTGGAATGCGAAATTACTAGCAGGTAAGTACAGTACTAATAGGCTTTGGAATCGCTAGGACTTGACTATAGAATCGTTAGATTACTTCTAGGAGACCTAGGGGACTCGGGTGCAGAGTGTGCACTCTCACGCGGGATGCGGGACAAAGTCTATGGAGGCTAGTAAAGGCAAAGTTAGTGTTCACGGGCGAACCCGACCTGGTAGGGAGAAAATGACAGTGGATCCTGACCCTTGGATAGTGAGGCTATGCTGGGACACCGGAGTGCCGAAGTTACCTAGCCCAGGGGCTGCAGCTGCATAGGTCTGAAAAGACGTCGGGGATCTCGTTGCCGGACCAGGAGCCTGGAAGGAAGAAGTTGCTGGCAGGCGACCAGTGAAGGAAAGTTCGATGGATCCAAGCCTGGATCAAGGAAGAAGAAAACCTGAAAGCAGAGGGGACCAAGTTCTTGAATCACTAGCCAGTGATTAAGTGGGCACCAGGATGGCACCGGGCGAAGTCACCGCAGTCAGGTGAGTGGGCACTGCTGGGCTCTGCAGTCTCTCGGACCAGGAGGCGTTGTCGGCGACCAGGATGGAGGTGCGAGCTGTCCCACGAAGGATGAAGTTGTTGGCGTCGAAGTTACCCAGGATTGGGCAACAAGCCTTGGCTAATTCAAGCCCACGCGGTGGACTCAAAATGGCGTCTTGAGTGGACCAGGAGGGTCCAGGGTGCTCCTCTTCTGGAAGGGAGCAAGGGCCAGTCTGGAGCAACCAGACCAGCAGCAGAAATGTCGTCGGGCGTCGTCAGGAAGGCCACAAGCCAACGGGCTAGTAGCCAAACAACGCGGTGAGCAGCGGAAAGCAGAAGGGCCCCACGCAGATCGTGGAGATGCTGGGGGGCTGCACTTCGGAGCTGGAGCTGCTCAGAGTCGGGGCTTCTCGGACCCCAAAGCACTCACCAGTAGATTACTCGGCGGGCTTGCTGGAAAGAAGTCGTGCAGTCTTGCAGATGGCCGGTCCCTTGAGGTCTCGTCGCACCCACGGTTCTCAGCTGGGCTGTAGAGGTGGGTAGAGGTCAGAGGTGCCAGGGAAGCCGGTTCTCGTCGAGCTGGGCAGTCGGATTCCGGAGGAAGGACTTACAGCAGACCGCAGTGTTCTTTAGATGGTGCCTGCGGATGCAGGGTGACTACTCCTTAGTCACAAGGGAGAAATCTTAGGAAGAAGTCTTGAGTTCCTTTCGCAGAAAGTAGTTTCAGGATTCAAAGATGATCTGATTTGGAAGGGGGCCAGTTCCTACCTTTATCCTGTAAAAAGGGGCTGGCACGCGACTAAGTCCTGCCCTAGGGGTGGGACTAGGAGGGGGGTGGTTACACCCACTTCCTTGGCGGGCTTTTCCCCAGCACAGGGTCTGGAGTGACCCTGGAACTGGTTCCAGCCAGCCTATGCACAGTGAGCACCGGGGTGCCACGTGCAGTCACCTTCCTCTAAAGCCCTGCCTACCTACAATACACAAAACCCTGTCTGGGACGGTGCTGGCACCGCCCCTGGCAGGAAACCCTTTGTCCTTATCTCCTGCTCTGGGAGGACTCCCAGCAGCAGGAGGGCAGACTTGTGTCTCGGTGGCAGCATCCATTTTGTGGAGCTGAGGCTCTGTTTGACTTTAACCGGGGTTAGGGGTTACATACATGTCGTGTCCCTCTAGAAGGGTGGAATGCTAACCCCGTCGCCAGAATTGGCGAGGGGTTAGTATTCCAATTCGTATGACACCTTACTCGACATGTTTTGATAAAGCGATACCAGAGTTGGCATATAACCGCGAGGATTATAATGCACTTAAGAGTATATGGTATGCGATATCATGGAAACGGCTAAGGGATGGATCCCGAAAGCCGCAGACAGGCTCAGCTCATGCCAGAGCACCATCTCACACGATTCCAAGCACTCTGCCTTCAGGATTGTTAAGGCCTGCCATAGGAGTGACTGATAGGAGATCTGTGTGTCCATTTTTAGGGTTAGATATAGGTATACTATATCTAAAGCAAAGGGTGAGTATACCACCTTGCCCCAGCTGTCGTGCAGCCAGTTGTGTCAGATTTGGATGGCCAGCCAGGGGTGGCATAATACATGCTGCAGCCCCTGGTAGGCCCTGGGTACACCTATGCCCTGGGTACCTAAGGTACACTGTACAGGGACTGATAAGGTGACTCAGTATCCAATTTAGATATGTACCTAAGGTACATGGAATCCATTTTACAGAGAGAGCAGTAGGCCTGAGGTCCTGAACAGCAGGGCCTCAGGTCAACTAAGTCAGAAAACCAGCAAAACACCAGGCAAAAAAGTTGGGGGCAACCATAGTCAGGGATCTACCTTCCTACACTTATGACTTTGATGAGGATACCCCTAGAAGAGAACTAAGGAAGAGAACTAGGATTATAGCTAAGTAACTAATCCTTCTCTTCCAGGGGATCCTCATCAATAGTCATAAGCACTGAATAGAATAGCAAGGCCATTAACCACCTGCAGGTGAATGAAAAAAAAACATGACCCAACAAAATGCAACAGCCGAAATCAGCTGTTGAACAGATTCCGCTAGGAGGCCTGGCCTACTTGTGTATCTGCTCTGGTGTCTGACTCCAGACAACAGTGTCTTTTAAATGTATGGACGGACCTCCAGGTCGCCGCCTTACAGATTTCAGACATGGGCACATTCTGGAAAAAAACTGTAGTAGCCGCTTTTCCTCTGGTGAAATGTGCTTTGGGAGAAAAAAACCAGGGGCTCTTACGCCAATTGGTAAGCAAGCTTGATACATGAAACTGTCCATCGGGAAATGGAACGTTTCGAAGCTGCAAAACCAGATCTGACCGATCCATAGTTGACAAACAGTAGATCAGATTTTATTATAGTTTTGGACCGATCTAGATCGAATTTTAAAACCCTTTTCAGGTCCAAAGAATGCAAAGCCCTCTCAGCTGGAGTAGAGGTAATGGGGAAAAAGGTGGGTAGAGAGATGGACTGGTTCACATGAAAATCTGACACCACCTTAGGAAGAAACTAGGGATGTGTCCTCAACACTACCCTATTTAGATGGAAAACTGTATAGGGCTCTTTGGAACAGAGTGCCTGTATCTCGCTCACTCTGCGAGCTGACTTAATTGCTACCAAAAAAGCAGCCTTCCAAGAAATATGTTGCAAGGTTGCTTTGTGTATGCGCTCGACAGGTGGACCCATCAATTTCGATAGCACCAGGTGTAGCTCCCAGGGTGGCGACGGCAGTCGCACCGGAGGGTAGACTTTTTTCAAACCCTGCAGAAAATCCTTAACTTGCAATTGGAAAAAAAAGGGTTGAGAGGGTGAGCGTCTATAAGCAGTTATAGCTGCCAAATGCACCTTAGTGGAATTAAACCTCAACCCTGCTTTCGCTAGATAAAGTAGGTAAGTGAGAATGACCTCTTCCTGACCCTTGATTGGATTACAATTGTTTTGTATACACCACAAGTAAAAGTGCTTCCACTTGCATGTATAAAAATGCCTCATGGAAGGTCATCTAGCCTCTTTCAAGATGGACATGCAGTCCTGCGGCAGTCCTAGGTGGCCGTCCTTGGACCTCAGGAGCCATACCGCAAAGTTCAGTGAGGGAAGGTTGGGATGATGAATCCTGCCGTTCATCTTGGATATCAGGTCCGGCCTGCACGGCAGCTGCCTGTGAAGACACTCTGACAGATGTAAAATGTCGGGTACCACCACTGTCTCGGCCAGTCTGGGGCAATGAGAATCATCCTCGTGTACGAATGAGCTAGCTAATTCACCACCTTCGGGATCAGCGGAAGGGGTGGAAATGCGTATACAAATGCCCCTTCGGAGTCTATCAAAAGGGTGCTACCTTTTCATCCTGGTTGGTAGAACCGTGAGGCGAAGTTTCGGTATTTTGTGGTTTGGTCGTCTGCGAAGAGATCTATGGTGGGACGACCCCATGACTGGAAGTTGTCTTCGACGACCTCATTATTGAGAACCCAGTCCTCTGTCTTCGAAATGTCGGCTGAGAGTGTCCGCTCTCACGTTCTGCTCTCCTGGCAGATGGACTGCTGTGACTGACAGATTCTGAGCCACGAGCCAATACCACAGATTTTGTGCCTCCAGGCGAAGGGTGCGTGAACGTGTTCCTCCCTGTTTGTTCAAGTAGTACATTGTGGTGGTTTTGTCCGTTTGTACTAACACTGATGTTGCTTGAATCAAGGGTAGGAAAGCTTTGAGGGCTAGATGGACTGCCCTCAGCTCCAACATGTTGATGTAGTAGGAGCGCTCTTTGGGAGACCACAGTCCTTGTGTCTGGAGATATCTCATGTGTGCCCCCCCCCCCCCCCCCCCAACAAGCCTTGTAGCGAGGCATCTGTGATCAGTACCTGGGCAGGCGGAAGTTGATGGAACGGAATTCCGACTTGCATAGTTCGTCTTTTCATCTACCAAGGTATGGACTCTCGAGCTGCGTTTTACAAAGTTATTTTGTCGTCCCAGCGAGCTGACTGCTGGTCTCACTTGTCCTCCAGATCCTGCTGGAGAGGACGCATCCGTATTCTGGCACTGGGGACCAGGAAGATGCAGGATCCCATCGACCCTAGCAGGGAGGCAAATTATTGCACCGGCAACTCCTTGTTTGGCAGAACCAGTTGGCATTTGTGAATGATGGAACACTGTCTCTCCTCTGAAGGAAACACTTTTCCTACCTCAGAGTCTAACAGAGCTCCTAAGAAATGTATTTTCTGTGTCTGCTGTGTAGTTGACTTGTTGAAATTCACATGTGGACCCAGCCGGTAACATAGGTCGATGCATCCCATGAAGTGGTTCCTAACACTGCCCGGGGAAGGACCCTTCAACAGCCATTCGTCCAATTATGGGTACACGTAGACACCCCGGCGGCGCAGAATGGCTGTCACCACAGCTATGCACTTCATGAACACTCGTGCGGCTGATTTCAACCTGAATGGGAGGACTTTGAACTGGTAATTAGCAGATCCCACCCAGAACCGCAGGAATGGTCTGTGACTGTGGGTGATCAGGACATGAAAGTATGCATCTTGTAGATCCAACAAACACATCCAATCCACCTGCCTGAGATGTGGATATATTTGATAAAGCGCTAACATGCAAAACATTTCCTTCTTGATGTACAGGTTGAGTGTCCGCAAATCCAGAATGGGTCTGTACTCTGCTTTTTGGCCCTTTTTCTTGACCAGGAAGTATCTTGAATAAACTCATTTCCCTCTGAGATACTGGTACCCTCTCGATGGCTGACTTTTTGAGAAGGGTGGCCACTTCTTTTTGCAGGAGCTTTAACTGGTGACCAGATGTTGGCATTGGAGGGATGGAAGGAGGTCGATGTTGAAAACGAAGAGAGTATCCATTCTGAAGCGTAGTTAATACCCAGCGATCTTTTGTGATAGCTCGCCACTCTTCAATATGATCTGTGATGCTTCCCCCCACTGGAGTGGTCAACGGCGCTGGGGGAAGGGAGAACCATTGTTTGGATTGCATCTTGTCGAAGTTGTTGCCTTGACGCTGATTTCCTCCACCTCTTGAGGAGCGCCTGCCTCTGTATTGTGACATTTATTGCCCCTGTTTATCTTGATTCTTCTGCCACGGAGGGGTTTGAACCTTCTGTTGGGAAGATCGCCGATTGTAGGGGCGGAATCTCTTACGGAGCGATTTTTCTTTTCCAGGCCAACAGCCTTTAGTGTGTCCAGTTCCATTTTCATATGTTGCATTTCCTCGTCAGTGTGTAAACCAAACAAAAATGACCCAGAGAAAGGCAGGTCGAGGATACGTGACTGCGCTTCTGGTTTTAACGCGGTGAGTCGCAACCAAGATGATCTCCGTGCGCATCCCCTATGAGCATATCCATGCGCCATAGGGTAGCTCCGTCAGCTGCAGTGCTAATTATCTGATTGGAAACCTGGCTGCCCTCCATAAGGATTTCTTCAAAATCCCTGCGATCCTCCCGAGGAAGCTTCTCAGTGAAGCATTGTAGAGAATCGCACAGGGAACTATTGTTGTGTAGCGTTTTAGGAGCCAAGCATAATTTACAGATTCATACCCTTATATAGATATAATTCACCATGCCCTTATCTAGGCATAGAAATCACAACCATATTTAGACATAGCCCATCCAGTCCAAATACAGGCATGGCTACTTCCACTGGTTCCAAAAATCCACAACGATTTCTTGGAAAACTCTGCTTCAGCAGTCAGGGACTTCCCCTTTCTTGAATATTGATTTGTCCTAGAAATCATGGAGTTTTCAAATAACTACCATTCCCTTGGGGTTCTTTGGTGACGTTATTATGTCCGACTTTACGTCAAACCAGGCACCTTCAAGGTATAAATATGCCTACACTTGCCCTAGCAAACACACGGTGGTTCGGAGCAGCTCGACTATCTACTTGCCCAACTCAGCTCGCGCCAGCAAGTACCGAAGGAAGCAGACCCTCCAGCTGACGCACTGACAGAGGCTGCTTTTCTCTCGCTGAGAATCCAGCTCCAGTGTTTCCAAGCTTCCCTTCGGGGTGTTGGGAAATCGAGTCCCGAGACAGATATCCAGACCTCCTTCATTCTAAAACCAAGGTACGGAGCTGATTAGACCCTAAGAGAAATCTTGGATAGATTCTTGGCAAAGAAACTAAACCTATGCTACACCTCACTTCTTCCCTCGTACTAGACTTAGGTTAGGTACATTGGGGTAGACATATTTTAGAAGTACCAGTTGAGTACCTTTTAGTTTTTGTTATTTATGTATGTATTTTATGGCTTAGAAACCATACCATGCTTTTACAGTATTATTTTATAATACTCTTCTTACTGTACGCATTATACTATGCAACCAATATTACGATTGTAGCAGTTAATTTCTTTTGCATGAGAAAGAAGACTGTTCAATAAATCCTTTTATTGAAAACACCCGTCTCTCTAATTCTCTGCACCTCTGTTAAAACGAAGCATACACGAATGACTGAGTAAAATATCTATCTATTGTTTCCACGACACTGAAGATACGTTTTATTTTGGGGAAACAAAGTTGTCATGTTAATGCGGTTGTCACAAACTAATCCCTTCTTGTTTATTCAAGAAAGTTTCTAGTGACCTCTGAGCTAGCTGGCACTCACAATTAAGTCGAATATATTCGATAGAGACCTAGTCGACCTAAGTACTATGTCAAATCTGTAGGATATGTTATTCCAATGCGCAGAGTCTATTGGGAATATAGGAACCACACTACATGGCGCCCAACGTTTGGTAAGGCACTCATTTAACACTAGATACTAGAGTACCTCAGTCGTGCTTTTTACAGAGACCCCTTTTCCCCGTAAAATACTCCAATAGACGTCTGGAGTGGGTTAAAGGATAAAATATCTGCCATAACGGAGTAGGACGAAAATCCTATGTATTAGTTTTTGGTTTGTTAAACGTTGAAGGATACAATGTTCCAAAATATTGTGCACCTTATCTTTGTTTCCTTGAAACTTGCTCTGCAAAACTTTCAGTCAACAAAATGACTGAAAGCGAGAACGGAGGGGCTGCATTAAATCCAGCACCCTTTGACATTACCGGTTTCCAAGAAACCGACCCGAATGCTATAATCATCCCGGAAAATTTAAGGAAAACCATCACTATAAAGCTTATAACAAATGGCCTATCATCAAGAGGTGGTAGGGTAATTTTTGCTATAGAGGCACATGAATATCGGCAGACAGAGGTATTCTATTCATGGATTGTTTTCCCTGAAGCAAATCAAGTAACACATGTGTTCCACTTCTACAAAGTAGAGGAACCTCCAGCGGAATATACTCCTTTCGAGGATGTTGAAATTCCATTAACATACTAAGAGCATGCGCTCTGGTTTAAGGGCGCCCTACAACTTCAAGAACAACAAATTCCATTCTGGATAGCTCAAAAGATAACTCAAATCGAGGCAGTATTTCCTGACAGTACACCTCATGAGAAACACAGGATTTTTAACAATCTGTTTACTAATGGGGATCGCACAACATCTGGAGGACTGCGACACCTGGGGTACAGTCTTTGCTGCAATCTACACAAAAACACATGTTGTTCCGTCTATGGCGGTCATATCAGACGTCCTGAAACCGATTCAAAATGAATACGGGGCAGAGCCTGCTTTAAATCTGGATATGAAATTTCAGAAAGATTTCAAACAGGTCTCAGCTATAATATTAGCGAATATTATAGGTGAAGCAGCATCTCTGACGATCCATCAAAAATTAAGGGAATTTGATGTAACAGAGCAACCATATGAACTGGCCAGAATAATAGAAAAATCCTATGAAGAATTGGGTAGAGATAGTTTGGGCGGGAAACCAGTTAAACCCCAACAGAAAGTCCTGAAAAGGTCTTTAGTAAATAAAACACAAGAGGTTTTTAGGAGTAGTGAGAGTGTTTTTAATAAACTATAATGTTCCAATTATAAAACAACCAAGGCTACAAACAAGATGAACCTAACAAATAATTTGCAACTTGGTTTACTAATGCATTGTTTTCAGAATGGTGGTGGTATGAATTTTTTTAAGATCATGCTTGAAAATTATCACTGCTAATAAATGTCTCACAATGCAGTGATATAATCTGATCTCATAAGGGAAAATGCACATGCATGTTATTAAAATTAACCCTGGGCGTAGTTCGCGTAGTAGCGCTACGCGAAGTGCATTACGCACTATGCGAACTGCGTAGTGCACTGTGCAAAATGCTGTTCGCACTGATTGCCCAGTGCGGACAAGCATCCGGCAGTGTGCAATCAGTGGAAACTGCATCTTGCACAGTGCAAGCGGTCGTTTTCTGCCGCTCTAGTAGATTTCTACTCGAGCGGTAGCTTTCTCAACGCGGACTGGTAATTTCTCATCGCGTGCGGTCGCGAGCATACGTAACCACTAGCAATGAGAAACCTGACCTCCCCGCGTTAAGAATCTCGCCGTGAGGTTTATTTTCCACACTCGCGATCGGCAACTTGATGTTGCTGATCAAAACGAGGAAAAAGTCTCGCCAGCATGTCATTATGCTCGCTCGCTGTCGCCAACATGACATTGAGGACCACGAGCATGCAAAAACTGACCGCTACGCGTGTTTGCACTATTCTACGTGCAATTCGCGTAGTGCGAAGTAGCGCAAACTTCGCAAACAAATAGTTTACCTGTCGGTGTAGTTTTGCAGCTTGAAGATCTTTCTGGATTCACTATGCTGTGCATTATTCCGCGGTTTAGTGGTTGGGTCCGGAATCGTAGTCTTTTTTTTCGGTAGCCCAGGTGGGTGTCGACGTCCCACCTTTTGGTGTCCTTCCTGTGATGTCGGCATGCTTCCTGCGGAAGCACCCACCCTTGGGCGCCATCTTCGGATTCTTTTTTTCCCCCGTTTGTGTTTTGTTTACGAATAGTATGGCAATGTTTGAATATTTGTTTCACCGCTTTTTTTCTTCAAAGTCTGTTTAAGTATTTTTGCCCGTTTTTACCACCTCTTTCTCCAGTCTCATCTTTCTGGCGGAGGTGGGTGGGTTCGCTAGTGAATCCAGAAAGATCTTCAAGATGCAAAACTACACCGACAGGTAAGAAACTATTCGTTTTGCAGCGTGAATCTTTCTGGATTCACTATGCTGTGCATTGACTTTGTAGCGGTTTGTTATCATTTTGGCGGCTGGGTGGAAAATGAGCCTTGATTTTTGAATATGTGTTGAAGCACCTTCTGTCCTACTGGTGCTTCTCTTTGTTCATTTGTATGTTCACACAGTGGTGTCTTGTGAACGTGTGCACTGAAGCCCATATTGGCGCCAGGCATATGTCCTGAATGGGAATGTGAGCCAGGAAGGCTATTGTTGCTCCCTTTTTCCTGGTTGAATGGGCCCGTGGCCCCTCTGCTAGTTCTTGCCCGGCTTGTTTGTGGCAGAATTGTATTGCTTGCGCGATCCATCGTGCAAGTGTCCCCTTGGTAACTGCTTTTCCCATGAAACTGTCTGCGAATGACACAAAAAATTGTTTTATTTTTCTGTGATCCTTAGTTCGCTCTATGTAGTGCATGACTGCTCGTCTGGCGTCCAGAGTGTGCAGTGCCCTTTCTGTGTTTGTCGTTGGTTTCTGGAAGAAAATAGGTATTTGAATAGTTTGGTTGATGTGGAACTTAGACACCACCTTTGGCATAAAGTGTGAGTCCGTTCTCATCACCACCCTATCGTTGTGAATTTGTATGTAGGTTTCTTGTAGCGTTAACGCCTGTAGCTCGCTCACCCTGCGCAGCGAGGTGATTGCCACCAGGAAAGCTGTTATCGAAGTTAGCATTTGTAGGGAGGCCTTATGGATCGGTTTAAAGGGCGCTTTCATGAGTTCCGTCAGTACTAGGTTGAGGTTCCACGCTGGTGCTGGTAACCTCTTTGGCGGTGTGTACCTCTTTGCACCTTCCAGAATCTTTTTACAATTAGTGAAGTAAAGAAGCTTTTCCCTGTCTCTCCTCTAGTGTAAGCGACTATGGCTGCCAGGTGTACCCTTAGCGAGGATGAGCTCAGATTAGCCTCGAGCAGGTGCGTGAGATATTTAAGCACTGTTGAGTCTCTTGTCATCTTGTTGTGCAGTTTTTCCTTTCTGCACCATAGTGTGAACTGAACCTCTTCCATTTGGCCACGTAGCACTTCCACGTGCTAGGTGATCTTGCCTCTCGAAGTACCTTCAGGGTGCTTTCAGGTAATTTAAGGTGTGCGAACTCTATGTCCTCAGGAACCAGGCTGAGGCTTTCCGGCTCTGGATGCAACACCTCTCTGTTTTGCATGGAGAGTAGGTCTTTCCTTCTCCCAAATCTGTGTGGTGCACTCTGTGTCATCTCCATAATCTGCGAGTACCAGGTCTGTCTGGTCCACTGTGGTGTCACCAGTATCAGGGTCATGTTGCTCGTTCTGCACTTGCTGAGTACCTTGTGTATCAGGGGGATCGGCAGAAAAGCGTAAGCAAATGTCTTTGACCAGCTTATCCATAGGGCATTCCCCAGTGACCCTTCCCCTGGTTGCCTGGATGCGAAGTGCTGGCATTTTGCATTCTGGCGTGTTGCAAACAGGTCCATCGATGGTGTTTCCCACCTGTCGAACAGTCTCTTTATCTCTTGGGCATTGAGCTCCCATTCGTGTGAAGCCGATGTCTGTCTGCTGAGCCAGTCCGCTTCCACGTTGTCCTTCCCTGGCAGATGAATCACCAGTAGATCTATTTTTAGTGGGATGGCCCATCTCCATATTTCCTGCGCTAGTTCTGACAGCGGGGGGTGATTGTGTTCCTCCCTGCTTGTTTATGTAGAACATCGCTGTTGTGTTGTCTGTCTAGATCAACACTGTGTGGTTGTACAGCTTCGTCTGTAATGCCTTTAGTGCGAGGAAAACGGTCTTTACTTCCAGGTAATTGATATGTTTGACCGCATGCGCTGGTGTCCACAGACCCCTCACTCTGAGTTTGTTCATGAGTGCTCCCCATCCCTTCTGGGATGAGACTGTGGTGATGGTCACAGTTGATGTTGGTGGTGTTTGAGGCTTCCCTTTTGTTAGGTTTCCTTTGTTCCACCATGATCTCTCCTCGTGCACTGCGTGCGTTACAACCACTAGGTCTTCCCAACAACCTGTCGCTTGTGACCATTGGTCCTGTAGCCACTCCTGGAGTGGTCTCATGTGTAGTCGTACATTCGGCACTATGTGTATGCATGAGGCCATCATGCCCATCATCTTGCTCGCCGTCCTCACTGTCAGAGCTCGTCCCTTCTGGAAGAGGCGTGCCTCCTTCAACAGTGCCAGCGTTCTCTTCATGCTGGGGAACACCTTCTCCTATATGGTGTTGATCTGCGCACTCAGGAAATGTTTTACTTGTTCTGGATTCATTGAGGATTTTCCCCAGTGGATGGAGAAACCCAGGACCATCAGTGTATCTGTCACTCGCTGTGCGTGCCGTTTGCATGTCTTGTATGATCTTGCCTGTATTAGCCAGTCGTCCAGGTAAGGGTATACGTGGATCCCTTCCCTCCTTAAGTGTGCTGCGACTGCTGCAAAGCACTTTGTAAATACCCTTGGTGCTGATTTCAGTCTGAATGCCAGTGCTGTGAATGGATAGTGATCTGTGTTGATGACAAATCTTAGCAGATGTTTGTGCCGCCTGTTCATTGGGATGTGCAGGTAGGCATCTTTGAGGTCTATGGTGACCATGAAGTCCCCGCCTTGTATCTGTGGAAGGACCTCTTGCAGGGACGACATTTTGAATTTTTAGGTTTTTATGTATTTGTTGAGGAACCATAGGTCCAGGATGGGTCTCATTGTTTCGTCTACCTTTGGTACCAGGAAGTACATAGAGTACACCCCCTTGTTCCTCTCTACGGGAGGTACAGGCTCGATAGCCTCCTTCTGCAGGAGTTCTTGTGCTTCCCTTTGAAGTAGCTCTAGTTCCTTCTTTGCTGGTGCTCTTCTTTTTGGTTTTCTGTTTGGTGGTATTTTTTCCAATATGTAGTATCCGTACTGTATGGTGTTGAGAATCTAACTCAACTGCCGAGCCCTCGAGAAAGCCTGGCGCAGAGACCCAACACCAGACAACATGACCACCCTCAAGATCGCCACTCGAGAACACCACCAACTGATCCATACCACCAAGAAAACCGCATTCAAGGAGCGACTGGACAACAACGCACACAACAGCAAGGAACTCTTCAACATCGTCAAGGAGCTCTCCAACCCCAACGCCGGAAACAACAACATCACCCCATCACAGGACCTCTGCAACTCCCTCGACTCCTACTTCCACAACAAGATCGCAGACATACACAACAGCTTCACCACACAGCCAACGCACCCCACGACCGTACCTGCACCCCCCACCACCACCCTCCGCGCCTGGACCCCGATCAACACCGAAGAAACCCGACTCACGATGAACTCCATCCACTCCGGATCTCCAACCGACCCCTGCCCGCACCACGTCTTCAACAAGGCCGACGCTGTCATCGCACCCCACCTGCGGGACATCATCAACACCTCCTTCGACACCGCTACCTTCCCAGAGAGCTGGAAGCACGCCGAACTCAGCGCTCTACTGAAGAAACCATCAGCGGACCCCACCGAACTCACAAACTACCGCCCCATCTCGCTCCTCCAGTTTCCGGCCAAAGTCATCGAGAAGACCGTCAACAAGCAGCTGGCCGCCTTCCTCGAGACGAATGGATCCCTCGACCGCTCGCAGTCTGGCTTCCGGGCCAACCACAGCACCGAGACCGCCCTCATCGCAGCCACTGATGACATCCGAGCCCTGCTCGACAACGGGGAAACAGCGGCCCTCATCCTCTTGGACCTCTCCGCGGCTTTCGACACGGTCTGCCACCGCACCCTAGTGCAGCGCCTCTGCAACGTCGGAATCCAAGAGAAGGCACTTGAATGGATCATCTCCTTCCTCGCCGGAAGGACACAGAAGAGTCCGCCTCCCCCTGTTCAGATCAGAAGCCACCGTAGTCATTTGCGGCGTTCAAGGCTCCTCGCACAGCCCCACCCTCTTCAATGTCTACATGAGCCCCCTTGAGGCCATCGCACGCCAACACAACCTCAACATCATCTCTTATGCCGACGACACCCAGCTGATCCTCTCCCTCACCAACGACCCCGCCACCGCCAGAGCCAACCTACACGAAGGGATGACAGACATAGCCAAGTGGATGATGAACAGCCGCCTGAAACGGAGGTCCTCATCCTGGGCACCTCGCCCTCCGCCTGGGATGAATCCTGGTGGCCCCCTGCCCTGGGCAGCGCACCCAAACCAACAGACAAGGCACGCAACCTGGGCTTCATCCTGGACTCCTCCCTCTCCATGACCAGACAAGTCAACGCCGTCTCCTCGTCGTGCTTCAACATCCTGCGCATGCTACGTAAGATCTTCAGGTGGATCCCCACCGAGACCAGGAAGACTGTTACCCAGGCCCTCGTCACCAGTCGACTGGACTACGGCAACTCCCTCTACGCCGGAACCACTGCCAAACTCCAGAAGAGACTCCAGCGGATCCAGAACGCCTCAGCAAGACTTATCCTCGACATCCCCCGACACAGCCACATCTCCGGACACCTGAGAGACCTGCACTGGCTCCCGGTCAACAAGAGAATCACCTTCCGTCTCCTCACCCACGCACACAAAGCCCTGCACAACCAAGGCCCAGGATACCTCAACAGCCGCCTCAACTTCTACACTCCAACACGCCAGCTTCGATCGACCAGCCACGTCCTCGCTGCCGTCCCCCGCATCCGAAGAGCCACCACAGGAGGAAGGTGCTTCTCCTACCTGGCCGCCAAGACTTGGAACTCCCTCCCGACCCGCCTCCGCCTGACCCAAGACCACCTCGCCTTCAGGAAGCAGCTCAAGAACTGAGTGTTCGAGCAGTAGCGGACCCCCCTCGCCAAGCACCTTGAGACCCTCCGGGTGAGTAGTGTGCTATATAAATGCTTTGATTGATTGATTGATCGGTCTGTAGTTATTTTCTTCCACTCCTGGAAGAAAAAGTTCAGTCTTCTTCCCACTGTGTTACGTGCTCTTGCATGTTTAGTCCGAGCCACTCCTCTTTGTTGTATCTGTGCTCCACCCCTGGAGTTTTTGAAAGGGTGTGCACTAGTAGCGTGGCAGAGTCACTTGGAGGTGGGTTGTTGTCCACCTCTTCTGTTTCCACGGCCATTCCCCTTCCCGCGAAACGACTGGCCCCTCTGTTGGTATTGCCAGTGTTGTTTTTGCTGGCCTTTTTGCGTCTGGATGTCGCCCTGGTGGAAAGTCTGGTGCGGCGTTCCCGGCTGGTTTACCCCTCTCCAGTTTGATCTCCGTGACGGGGTCCCTCTGAATTGCAAGGCCCCCATAGATCTTGCGGTGTCGTTGTCCTTTTTCAGCTGGGTAAGCTTTTCGTCCACTGGAGCTCCGAATAGTGTTTCGCCGTTGAACGGGGTGTTCAGGATGTTGTGTTGCACCTCCGGTTTAAAGCCTGATATTCTGAGCCAGGCTGGTCTCCTTTCCCTGATGTCCAGCATCATAAGTCTGCTGGCTGTGTCTGCACCGTCCAGTGCTGTTTTTAGGCAAGAATTTGCCACGTTCTTCCCCTCCTCTACCAGGTGCATAGCTCTTTGCTGGTATTATTGTGAGAGGTGTTTGACTAACTGGTCCAGGTCGTCCAGGATCTGGTGTTGGTGTCTGTTCAGCAGGGCGTTGGAAGAGGCCATGCGCCAGTGCGTTGCGGCATTCCTCTCGATCTTTCTCCCTGTCAGGTCCATCCTTCTGCTCTCCTTGTCTGGAGGTGGTCCTGACGTTGTCGGGACATTCGCCGTTTTCCTTGCTGTTGCCAAAATGATGGAGTCTGCAGTGACCGTTCCCTGGATGTAGGGTGGGTTCTTGGGGGAGTGCTTGTACTTCTTCTCCGTCCTGGGTGTGACGGGTTTACAAGTCGCAGGCTCCTTGAAGGCCTCTCTCCCTTGTCCTTTGATGCTTTCGAGCATTGGCAGGTACTGGCTCCTAGTTTGTATTGGGAGCAGTGTTCCCATGAGGAAATCCGCCTTCGGCTGTTCCTCCTAGAGTTTTACTTTGAACGCTGCTGCTGCGTTCTTGACGACTTCATTGAAAAGTCCAATGTCGTCAGGCGGCGAGGGCCGCGCCGGATATGTGTCTACTTCCTCTTCTGGACACTCGGCTTCGAGGTCCGGCCACTCTAGGTCCTGTGTGTCCGAGTATGACGAGCCCTGAAAAGTCCTCTGGTCGTCATCTTCCTCCTCCTCTTAGTAGGGGGTCTCTTCTTCCCGATATTCCAGACCTTCCTAGCTTTCCGACAGTCCTTCGACCTCGAACTCCTCTTCTTCCTCGACGAACTCTACCACCGGTGGCTTTGGCTTAGACGGAATTGTATACCCTTTCATCCTTTCGTCGAAATCTTTCTTTCGCTGTAGGATGTTCTCCATCTCTGCCTCGAGTCTTCTCTTCTTTCTTTCCATCTCGCCAGCCTGTTCGGCGTCGATTGGTTGTGCCAGTCTCTTTGTCTGGCTTGATGGCGCCGAGACCGGTTTCGGCGTCGAGACTGGTTTCGGCATAGAGAGTGGTCTTGTGTCCTTCGTCGACGTCGAAGAGGTCTTCGGCCTCGAGCGTGCCTTTTCGTGGATGCTTTGACGACCTTGGTTGGTCGCCGCCCTTCGGCGCCTAGGAGTCGTCCTGTGAGGATCCGCTGGCCCTGGGTGTTGCTGCGGACGCGGGAGCTTTCGGCGTCGGCGCTTGCGGGCCTTTTTGGGACGTCGAGTCTCCTACCTTTTCTGGAGTCTTCGTATTATCGGTCTCTACGACCGTGTAGCCATCGTCTTCTTCGGCGACGTAATACTCCTCGTCGGTCGAGAGTCCCAGGTCTCGAAGGGACGGTGGTTGGCCCTTGCCCTGCATGGCGAAATTAGCTCTTCTTTGCCTCTCTCACTCGCAGGGTCTTTGGCATAAAGGTGGAGCAGGTGTTGCAGTTCCTGCTGTCGTGGTCTACTGTCAGGCAGAGGTTGCAAACTGGGTGTTGGTCTTTCTGCGCGTACTTGTGGTGGCAGTTCGGCAGAATTTGAATGGTGTGTGGTCCATCTCTTGCGTTTAGGGGGCCCCCTGATTGCGCATTCTCTTCTGGACGTCGAAGTTCCTCGAAGATACTCTTCCTTCGTCGACCCCTTTGATGCTGTAGTCTCACTTCGTCATCTCAAACTTTTCTTCCCAAAAACTTGGCTTTGGCTTCTCTTTTCTCCAAATCTCTGGAGCCCTCTCGGGAACGATCCAGACCCAACGGCGGAAAAAAGAATCTGAAGATGGCGCCCAAGGGTGGGAGTTTCTGCAGGAAGCATGCCGTCGTCACAGGACGGACACCAAAAGGTGGGACGTAGACGCCCACCTGGGCTACGAAAAACACCAAAAAAAAAAAAAAAAAAAAGAAAAGACTACGATTCCAGACCCAACCACTAGAACGTGGAATAATGCACAGCATAGTGAATCCAGAAAGATTCACACTGCAAAACTACGCGAGCGAAGCGTAGTACTTTGCCCAGGGATAATTAAAATCTACTTTTTTGAAGATTGCAGAGAGTTTATCATGTTTTTACATGTTTAGTGCAATATATCTTTAACACTAAAGTGTTCCTAAAGATAAGTTGTCTAGGACACCTACTGCTCTTCTTCACCCTTACTGCCGGTCTGTTTCACAGCTTTGAGTGTTCCTGCTCCATCATGTGAACAGCAGCCCTGTGCTGCTGTTCACTAGGGGGTCGCGATTAAAGGTCAGGTCGGCTGCATGCGTCCCCCGGACCGCAGTTTAAGTATCCCTGCTATAACATGACAATTGAACATCAGCACTGAATAGGATCATATAGAAGTAGTTTGACTGTCCCAGAACTTGAGCTGAACATCTGAACTGATGATGGAAAAATAACAGCCTGAGGCAGTCATCCTGGAGTGCTCTGGGCTTAAGAGAGGAGCACAATATAAAGGTCAAAGAATTTTTTGTAGTGAAATAGATTGCCAACATTCAAAGTCAACGCTAGATGGCGGATAAATGAAATGCTGGAAAAGAGGTGGAAATGTTTAAAAGTGAGAAATATGTATTTTGGTAACTAGCATTGCTTCAGCATTAGTGGCCAGAGGAGTATACATGTGGCACTCTGTACAAGCATAAAGATGTGTCAATCTGCAAATGTTTTTGTGTAGATCCTAAACCAATTTCGTATTGTGATGAATGTTAATTTCAAAATGTTGCCTTTGTATACCAATGTTTGTAGAAACACTGCTTTTCTTTTGAGTCTATGGTGATAATTTAAAATATAGTTGCAGCAAATTACCTTAACAAAACATTTTTATATTTATTTTATTAACTTTTGAGTCTATGGTGATAATTTAAAATATAGTTGCAGCAAATTACCTTAACAAAACATTTTTATATTTTATTAACTTTTTCAAGCATACATGTTGATATGAGCCAGACATTTGCAATAATTTTTTTGCTAATTTGTAAATCAAGACAGTCGAAAAAGGTACAGAGGTACTACAAATAAAAGGGGGAAGAAAATAGAGACTGACAAAAGTGGGGGAAAAAGGATGACAAAAAGGAACCTCGCAATCCCTTGTGAGGGCGGCAGGATACATTTAAGGGGCTGCTCAAAAGATAGCTTTTTTCCACATGAGTGGCGAAAATATTTAGTTTAATGATTCTGAAGTTGAGAATGTTTGTTTTAAGGGTTCAATCCACCCCTCTTTTTACCCATGCCCCTCAACCTGAATCTAAATAGGACCTTTCTTCCAGTATTTCACAAGCCTCCAATCACGAAACACACAAATCCCTACCCGTTTGGAGCTGTTCTTGTTGAAGTTCCGACGGTTCTACTTGGAGAGGCTGGTTGGAGAATGTCTGGTTGTAATTGGCTTGGTACTGTGCTTGTGGTTTTAGGTTTTCAGGCTCACTCGCAGGAGGAACAGGCGCATTCATATTGAATACCTATAAATCCCAAGCACATATATATTTATATAAACAATGTGTGGGTCACACTTGTGGTGACTTCTGCAAGAGAAAGTAGAGAACAGGGCAATAAAAATGTTCTAGGTTTAATATTTGAATACCTAACAAAAAATAGCTATGAAGTGTTCATTAAAGTGACCACTTACTGTTTGCATGGACTGGAATGGGGCTGCATTCACATTTATTCCACTACTATGCAGTGGTTTGCTTGAACCAGCCTGGAACACCTGTGGCTGAGTTGCAGCAGGAAGAGCGGAAGGTGTCGGCGTCTGGTCTGGACTTAAAGATAGCGATGCCTAAAGAGAAATACAAAATGCAGGTGAGGATAAAGGTGCAAATAAAAATGAAGCCACATAAAAATGAATTCATTTAAATTTTTGTGAATCAGAAGTCACTCAAATGTACAAAGACAAAAACTGATGTGCCCAGACATTAGAAATCTGAATAAACTAAGGAAACTCCAATAAAGCAGAAGACGTTTTGGCAAAAAAAATAACTTTTTTAAATCCTCAACAGATGAATAGGAATGGTTTCTTACCTGTAATCCTACTTCTTTCTCAGGGGAATCTCCATTAAAATCATTAGCACTGAATAGTACCCCCGCGTGCGGGAATCCTGGAGCACTTCTTAACAATACACCTTAAGTGTAGATGTTGCCCATTCTTCATTAAGGGCTGGAAAGACACTTAAGACAGTAATGTTCTGCAGTGTATAGGATGGTTATATTGGCCAACTGCCTTAGATTGCATTTGAAAAAGGGTTATATACACATAAAAAAAAAATAAGAAAAATTAACTGGAGTTGCAGTATTTAAATATGTAAATCTATTTCACAAACTCTTTTTTAAAAGGAAAAAGATGGAAGTGACAATGTGGCCCTATTGTTAGCAACTGTGCAGATATGCATAGAGACAGTGCCTTTAAGGGCTCGCAGTGCACCAGTAAGCCATCTTGCCCAGCAGGTGGCCGTTGCATGTAGAGAAAGTGAATGTTCATTAATTAGCTCCGTCTCTTCCACTGGTAAGGAGGGCGTGTAGCTTATGATTTCAACTGAGATTCCCCAGAGAGAGAAGGAATATTCTACTTACCAGTATGCATCTGTTCTTGGCATGTAGGGCTGCTGACATTTATATCTATGCATAGATCGCCGCCTAGTGTTGGGTCAGGATGATTGCACATTGTTGTCCTGGAAGAGTCTTCGAAGTATCACGAGATAGGTGGCTCCTCCCCTGGACTACAGTGCGCATGGGCATCCCCTCCATGCTCAGATTGTTTTTCGCCATTGTGGCAGAGATGGAGTATGATACAGTAAGTGATGACCATGCCTGAGAATAAAACTGAGTGCGACAGGCACCGGGGAGGAGGGTGGGCGATATAAATGTCAGCAGCCCTACATGCCAAGAACAGATGCATACTGGTAAGTAGCATATTTCGTTCGAGGCATGTGGGCTGCTGAATTTATATCTATGCATAGAATAAATAGTAGTACCCTCCTTAGCGGCGGTTGCCCGTGCCAGCTGCAGCAGTCTGAAAAAGAGTTCTTAGAACAGCTTGACCTACCGCAGCTTGCTGTTTTGAGTGTACATCCAAACAGTAGTGTTTGGTGAATGTGTGGATGGTGGTCCATGTGGCTGCTGTACAAATGTCCTCTAGAGGAATGTTACCCAGGAAAGCCATGGATGCCCCTAACTTGCGTGTGTAATGCGCTCGTGGGGGAACTGTTAATGTGCGTTTAGCCTTTTGATAACAGATCTGTATGCACTTAACAATCCATCTGGCTATACCTGACTTTGAAATTGGGTTGCCTTGTGCTGTGGAAAGAAGGCAACAAACAGTTGTTTAGTTTTCCTGAATTCTTTAGTCCTGTCTATGTAATACAGGAGAGCCCTCTTAACAACTAGTGTGTGTAGTGCTCTGTCTGCTACTGAATCAGGACTTGGGAAAAATACTGGTAGTTCAATAGTTTGGTTAATGTGGAACTGTGACACCACCTTGGGCATAAATTTAGGGTTGGTACGCAGCACCACCCTATTAGCATGAATTTGAATGAAAGGCTCTTGAATAGTGAGTGCTTGCAGCTCACTAACCCGTCTGAGCGACGTGATCGCCACCAGAAAAGCCACTTTCCATGTGAGAAATTGTATCTCACAAGAGTGAAGAAGTTCAAATGGTGGACCCATGAGCCTGGTGAGGACTATATTGAGGTTCCAGACAGGCGAAGGTGGGTGTCTTGGGGGAATGACTCTTTTGAGTCCTTCCATGAAAGCTTTAATGGCTGGTACTCTGAAAAGGGAGAGGTGCTGTCTATTTTGAAGATATGCGGCCATTGCAGCCAAGTGTATCCTGATGGAACTATACGCTAGATTGCATTTGTATAGGTGCAGCAAGTAACATATGACTTTTTACGTGGAAGCATCCAGTGGATTAATGTTATTATTGGAACAGTAGATGACAAAACGCTTCCATTTTGCCGCATAGCATGCCCTGGTGGTAGGCCGTCTAGCCTCCTTGATGATGTCCATACAGTCAGGGGGCAGGTTTAGATAGCCAAACTCTATGACCTCAGGAGCCAGATTGCAAGGTTCAACTGCTGCGGATCTGGGTGCTGAATGTCTCCATGGCTCTGAGTGAGGAGACTGGGTGTGAGTTTTAGTCGCTGGTGGGGCACCACTGAAAGTTCTAGAAACGTGGTGTAAGAAAACAAGTTACTTACCTGTAACTACAGTTATCCAGTATTGGTATCTTTCATAGATTCACATGCCTGAATCATTCCCCGTCGTCGAGGCGGGAGTCCCACGGTAAATTATATATATATAGCAGTGCCTAAAAACCATTAGTAGTAGGCTAGAAAAGGATATAGGCCCAACTAGGCCCAAAACTTAGCAGCCTATCTACATCATTATGTAAAAAGAACTGAAAATGTAGCCTCAGCCAATCAGCTAACCTCACCCTCTAGAACCTTCCCAGCCCAGGCAGTTCTCCTCAGATTTTCCCAGCACAAGTGAGAAGTAGTATCCATAATAAGAACTGCCCAGTCGGGGAGGAGGGTGGGTGCATGTGAATCTATGAAAGATACCAATACTGGATAACTGTAGTTACAGGTAAGTAACTTGTTTTCTTATCCAGTATTGGGGTATCTTTCATAGATTCACATGCCTGAATCAGAATAGCAAGCAGTAATAACCATAACTGTCGGTAGAGGAAGGTGGGAGACAATCCAAACCATATATCCCCACACAACCTGGAAGGTACTAGAGCAAGAACATATTTCAGTACATATGCATAATCATGACAATACCTTCATATACCATATATATAGAGCATTAAAACAGTATGTTAGCACAAATGTAACAATAGAAAACAAGAAAACCATAAAAGGCTGACCTCAGTGAAGAAGATGCTGCAACACTGCTTCTCCCACTGACGTATCTTCATGTAGCACCGGCTGCAGGCAATAGTGCTTGGTAAAAGTATGCACACTTTTCCATGTAGCAGCACGGCAGATGTTTTCCAGGGTCACCCCTGCAAATA
The DNA here is from genome assembly GCF_964261635.1 of Lissotriton helveticus. Taxonomy (NCBI): domain Eukaryota; kingdom Metazoa; phylum Chordata; class Amphibia; order Caudata; family Salamandridae; genus Lissotriton; species Lissotriton helveticus. The sequence goes on from NC_136062.1 coordinate 384,280,625, forward strand.
GGGCTGTAGACGCTGACATCATCCTGGTGGAATGCGCCTTAACCGTTCTTGTCAGGGGCTTGTTCGCTTTCTCATGACAGAAGACAATGACAGAGGAAAGCCATCTGGCAATAGTTGCTTTCGTCACAGCCTGACCACGTGTAGCTTGGCCATAAGCTACAAACAGCTGGGTAGATTTGCGCAAATCTTTTGTCTTTTGTAAATAGAATTTGAGGCATCTTTGGACATCCAAGGAATGCAGCATCCTTTCAGCTGGAGTCTTGGGGTCTGGAAAGAAAGTTTTGAGTTTCACCGGTTGATTGATGTGAAACTGGGTTGGAACTTTGGGAATAAACTTAGGATGAGTTCTAAGTGTCACACAATCTTTTGAGAAATGTAGGAAAGGTTCCGATATAGTGAACGCTTGTATCTCACTTACTCTCCGGGCTGAAGTGAGGGCCAACAAAATAGCCACTTTCCAAGTCAAGAATTTAAGTTCTGATTTATGAATTGGTTCAAAAGGCCTTTTCAGCAATTGAGATAACACAATATTGAGATCCCACTCAGGAGGAGGAGGCCGCACTGGAGGGAAAACTCGAAATAACCCTTTAAGGAACTGTTTAATTAAAGAGGAAGAGCACAAAGATGGTTTGTTGTAACTCTTTCTGAATCTGGATATGGCAGCAAGGTGAACTTTGATAGAAGAAAAAGCGAGACCTGATCTGGCTAGAGACAGCAGATAAGGCAGAATCTTCTCTGGAGGAGCTTGTAGTGGATGGACATCACGCTCTCCGCACCATAAACAGAATCTCTTCCATTTGAAGCGATAGGTTCTGATGGTAGACTGTGCACGAGCCTGAGATAGAACAGCTCTACAGTCTGGAGAAATCTCCAGGTCCTTAAACTCTAGGAAGTCAGGAGCCAGGCGTGCAAGTGCAGCGACTGAGGATCTGGATGAAGTATTTGTCCTTCCTCCCTTGTCAGCATTGAAAGTGTCGGCTTGAGGCGCAGTGGAGGTTGATGGGAGAGTATCAGAATCTCCTGGAACCAATACTGTCTCGGCCAGCGAGGAGCAATTAGGATTAGAGAGCAACGTTCTCTCTTCATTTTCTGTAGAACCTTTGGGATGAGAGGAATTGGAGGGAAGGCATACGCAAAGATTCCGGTCCACCTCATCAACAGGGCATTTCCTCTCGATCCTTGCTGGTGGAACCTGCTGGCAAAGTATATGCATTTGCTGTTCTGTTGCGTGGCAAACAGGTCCAGCGTTGGTGTGCCCCAGAGCTGGAAAATTGTTTCCACTTGGCTTTGTTCGAGTTCCCACTCGTGACATCCTGTGAACGATCTGCTGAGATCGTCGGCCAGAGAATTCTGAATTCCCTGAACATGTTCCGCTCTGAGGGAAATTTTGTGATGGAGTAACCATTCCCACATTTCTTGTGCTTGAAGAGACAGGGCTAGAGATTTCATGCCCCCTTGCTTGTTTACGTAAAACATGCTGGTGGTGTTGTCCGTGCGCACCAGCACTGCAGAGCCCGCAATTCTTGGCAGGAAGGCTCGCAAGGACAGAAAAATGGCCCTCAACTCGAGGCAGTTGATGTGTTTGTGCTTGTACTGATGGGACCACCGTCCCTGCACTTGAAGGTCTTGAAGATGGCCTCCCCAACCCTCCATGGAGGCATCTGTCGTCAGAGTAAATTCCGGTAGGGTCTGAAGAAAAGTGAGCCCCGGAGACAAATTGTTCTTTGCCGCCCACCATAGAAGAGCTTGTTTCATCTTGGGCGTGACCTTGATTCGGTCCTCGAAAGATCCGTCTATCTGCCGCCACTGTCGATGCAATTCCTCTTGTAGAGGCCTCATTCTGAGTCGAGCCAGTGGGACTAGATGGAGTGCAGAGGAACACATCCCTAGCAGGGAAACAAACTGTCGGACCGAAAGAGACTTTTTTGACCGTATTTGACTTGCCAGCTTTGTGATTTTGTCCTGACGAATTTGGGTAAAGAAGGCCTTGCACTGAGAAGTGTCCAGTACTGCTCCTAGGAACGTCAGAATTCGTTTGGGTTGCAGTTGTGATTTTTTGACGTTGAGGGTCAGGCCCAGATTCGAGAACATTGATAGAGCACTTGTGACCGATTGCCTTGTTGAAGTTTTTGTCGGACTCTTTATTAACCAATCGTCGAGGTACGGGAATACTTGGATTCCCTGTGACCTCAACGCAGCTGCAACCGGAACTAGAGTCTTGGTAAAGATTCTCGGTGCAGATTTCAGGCCGAAAGGGAGGACCTTGAATTGAAAATGGACACCAGCCACTGTGAATCTCAGATACTTGCGGTGGTTTGGATGAATGGGAATGTGGAAGTAAGCGTCTTCCATATCCAAGGAAGCCATGAAATCGCCTTCCATGAGGCAATTGAGGACATCCGTGAGCGTCACCATGCGGAAACTCTGCTTTTTCAGATATTTGTTTAAGTTTCGTAGATCCAAAATTGGACGCCACTCTCCTGAAACCTTTTCCACAAGGAAGAAGCGAGAGTAAAACCCCTGATTTTTCTGGGATGTTGGAACTTTTTCTATCGCATTTTTGTGTAGCATCTTCATGGCTTCCATGTATAACAAATGAAGACGAGGAGGGGAGGGACCCCTGGGCGGTGACGTTGGAGGTTTCTGCAAGAACTCCAGAGTGTGTCCGTGTTTGACTATGTCCAGAACCCACTGATCTGAAGTTATCTTCCGCCACTGTTGATAAAAGGCGGAGATCTTGGCGCCCACGGGGAGGGAAGGAAGGGAGGATGGTGTCCGGCAAAACTCACTGGCGTTTATTTGAATCGCGTCCCTGGTAGTTAGAACGTCGTTTCCCTCCTTGACGAGAGAAACCCGCTGACGATGACTGTCGATAGGACTGTTGGTAGTACGGCTTATTCTGAGGTTGATACTGGCGGTTTTGCTGATTTTGATAATGTCCTCTGGAAGGAAAACCACGGCCTCTTGCTCCTCTGAAAAAACCTCGCTTATACTGTAGTGTACCAAGCGATTTGGCCGTATCAGTATCCGTTTTGATCGCAAGCAATGCTTCATCTATGTGTTTGCCAAACAATAACTCGCCATCATAGGCCATGTCAAGTATTTTGGTCTGGACTTCAGGTCTGAAAGAAGTCGCCTTGAGCCATCCGTGCCGTCTAAGAACTGCCGCTCCGGCCAATTGCCTAAAGGCTGTATTAGAGACATCGAGGGCGCAGTCGATAATCTCAGAAGCTGCCCGCTCGCCTTCCATGACAACCTTCCTGACCTCTTCAACACGGTCTTGGGGAACCAGGTTGATGAATTCCGACAGATCTGACCACATTTGTCTGTCATAACGTGCTAAAATTGCCAAAGAATTAGCAATCTTAACAGTAGCAGCGGCATTAGTTGAGAACTTCTTCCCAATCGCATCCAACCTCCTGCCCTCTTTGTCTGGAGGTGTTGAAATTGGTGCTGCCGGATTCTTGGATCGTTGTTGAGCCGCTTGTAAAATCACTGAGTCAGGTCGTGGATGACCGATCAAACATGAAGGAGTATCCGGTGGTGCTCGGTACTTCTTGTCGACTCTTGGAAGAACCGCCGGGATGGACGCTGGCGTCTTCATTATATTAATCCCTTCTTTCCAAATGTATTCAATGATAGGGATAGATCTGGATACCCTTCTATACCCTTCTTTGAAATCATGAAGAAAACAGTCAGTCTGCTCAACCGAAACTGTAATTGCAAATCGAGCAGCTGCCCGATGCATGATGTTATGAAAACCTCCTATGTCTTCTGGCGGAGAATCTGAAGGTTGTGGCAAATTAGGAGAAGGCATAGGAATGATGTAATCATTCCATGGTTCCGTAGGCGTAGTATCCGGAAGTTCACCATCCTCACTTTCATCCTCATCTGGAGAGGAGACGTCAACATCATGACCTCCAGTCCCGGGGTCAACATCCTGCCTTGGCGAGTGCGAAGGATGTGGCGGGGAATTTGTCGGCATGTCTACTGGCACAGGATTTGGAGCAGGCAGAGTTGGTGGAAACCTCTGACGATAATCAGCCAGCATGGCCTGCAAATCATGAATTAGAGAAGACGGAAGATGAGTCGTGTCTTCTGCGTGTTGTTGCTCCTGATAAGGAGTAGCTAAATTTTCCTGGTAGTAATGAACGTCATCATCATCTTCATCCTCTTGATATTTGATGTGTAACTGGGAAGGGTGATGGGCCACTCCAAAAGGCTCGTCATCATCCCCTTCATCATCAGAATCTGCCTCCACGTAGTTTTCCAAAATATGCGAAGGCAAGAGGGGAGACAAATGAGAGTAACTCTGTCTCTGAAATGATTTCATCTGGAAATGGGTATACTGTACCCTTACCGGAGATGTGGGCAATAAATGCGTAGACGGCACATTCAAAGATGCCAGCGCTGCTGTCGACGGTAGAAGTGAAACAGATGTGTGAGTTGCCGGCATTGTCGTTGACGGTATCGTCATCGGTGTTGGAATCGTCGACGAGGACTTTTTTGAAGGCGTCCTAGTAGACGGACCCGTCGACGGACTCTTCGTCGTCGATGGAGCTGAAACCTTCGTCGACGGGCTCGTCGTCGACGGACTCGTCGTCGACGGGCTCGTCGTCGACGGACTCGTCGTCGACGGGGTCTTCGTCGACGGACTCGTCGTCGACGGGGTCTTCGTCGACGGACTCGTCGTCGACGGGGTCTTCGTCGACGGACTCGTCGTCGACGGGGTCTTCGTCGACGAGGCCTTCGTCGACGTCGACGATCTTCGTCGACGGGATCTTCGTCGACGGGATAGTGGAAACCTTCGTCGACGGGGTAGCCGTCGACGGAAGCGTCGACGGAAGCGATGACGAATGCTTCGTAGATGGTGATTTGGTCGTCGACGGAAGGCTCGTCGACGACGAGCTTTTCTTCGATGATTTTTTCTCAGAAGAAGAAACCATGACGGACATCACAGGAGAAGTAATTGCTGAGGTGGTAACAGTACTTGAAGACGTAGAGGACGTAGAATAGGTGGTGACAGTGAGAGAGGACACCAAAGAGACAGCTTTAGTGCGGACTGTACTCACAGTAGCAGGCTCTGTTGACGCAGCACTCTTCGTGGACTCAGAGGGTTTATGAGAGAGTTTAGGTTTTTTCAGTCTCTCAGGAGAACACCTCTCTTTGGAACTGGCTCTCTTACTTGAGGTAGAGGCTCTGTCCTCATCATCTGTGGCAGACGACTTCAGCCACAACAGAACTCTTGCCTCTCTATCCCTGATGGTCTTAGGAGGGAAGGTTCGACATATCCTGCAATCCTTCACAACATGTGAAGGATGCAAACAATAAATACAATCAGAGTGCTGGTCGTCCACATGTACCCTCTTCTTTAAACAGGAACCACAAGCCTTGAATAGAGCCTTCTTTTCAGACATCTTGAGAGAATAGAAGAAATTTTGAAGAAATTTTGAAGAAAAACTGAGTAGGCACTCAGGGAGACTCCCTTACACACGAAGTGCGGTGAAAATCTGAGGAGAACTGCCTGGGCTGGGAAGGTTCTAGAGGGTGAGGTTAGCTGATTGGCTGAGGCTACATTTTCAGTTCTTTTTACATAATGATGTAGATAGGCTGCTAAGTTTTGGGCCTAGTTGGGCCTATATCCTTTTCTAGCCTACTACTAATGGTTTTTAGGCACTGCTATATATATATAATTTACCGTGGGACTCCCGCCTCGACGACGGGGAATGATTCAGGCATGTGAATCTATGAAAGATACCCCAATACTGGATAACAGGCTTGCCTTGCCCACGTCGGAGCAACTAGGATGAGTGTCATGGAGTGCTGCCTCAGTTTGCGTGCCACCAGCGGTATGAGTGGTGCTGGAGGAAAGGCGTACGCAAATTTGTTCGACCAGTTCATCCATATGGCATTGCCCTGAGACTGCGGGTGTGGGAACCTGGCGGCGAAGGTGGGGCATTTTGCGTTTTCTTGTGTGGCGAAGAGGTCTATCTCTGGATGACCCCACTGCTGGAAATATGGTTGGAGCACTGAGGGATGCATCTCCCACTCGTGCATCTGATGGCTGTGTCTGCTGAGCAGGTCCGCCATCTGGTTGTCCCTGCCTGGGAGGTGTTCCACCATGAGGAACATGTTCCTTTGAATGGCCCACTTCCACATGCACTGTGCTAAGTGTGACAATTGTGGAGAGTGTGTCCCTCCCTGCTTCTGAATGTAATACATTGCAGTCATGTTGTCTGTCCGTATGAGCACGACTTTGTTGCAGAGATGCAACTTGAATGCTTTCATCGCCATGAAGATTGCCATCAATTCCAGGAGGTTGATGTGCAACCGCTTTTACTGTGTGGTCCACAGTGCCTGCACAGTATGATGGAGGACATGAGCTCCCCAGCCCTGGAGAGATGCGTCCGCTGTCAGCACCACCTGTGGTACAGGCTCCTGGAACGGTCGTCCCTTGCAAAGGTTTTGTGTGTTCCACCAATGCAGAGAGTTGTATGCACGACCGGTCACCAACACTAGGTCTCTCAGTTGTCCCTGAGCCTGGTTCCACTGGCGTGCCAAGCATTCTTGAAGCGGACGCATTTGCAGCCTCGCGTGAGGGACTATAAAGATGCAGGAGGCCATCATGCCTATTAGTTGCATGAACACTTGCGCTGGGAGTGAGTGTTGTGGTCTAAATTTTTGAATCAGCACCTGCATGCTGTGGACTCTCGCTGAGTTTGGTCGCGCTGTGGCAGTGAGAGTGTTGATTTCCGCGCCTAGGTACTGTTGTACAGGGGCGGGTTGAAGATGAGACTTCGGGTAATTTAGTGAAAATCCTAGACTGTGTAGGAGGTGAATTGTGCGGGACATATGGCTGGCACACTGCTGGGCAGATTTTGCTTGGACAAGCCAGTCGTCTAGATACGGATAGACATGGATAGACATGGATGTGCTGTCTCCGAAGATGCGCGGCCACTGTCGCCAAGCATTTTGTAAACACTATGGGGGCAGTAGTGACCCCGAAAGGCAGGACCTTGAACTGGTAATGCTGGTTGTTGATGGTGAACCCGAGATACTTCCTCTTACTGGGGTGCATGGGAATGTGGAAGTAGGCATCCTTCAGATCTAGGGTTTCTAGGAAATCTCCCTGACTGAGCAGTGGCAGAACTTGCTGTAAAGTGATCATGTGAAAGTGTTCTGACAGGATGTATTGGTTTACGGGTCCGAGGTCTAGAATGGGCCTTAGAGACCCGTCTTTTTTGGGGATTAGGAAGTACAGTGAATACACCCCTGTACCCTGTTGGTCTAAAGGCACGAGTTCTATGGCCGCTTTTTGCAGCATGGAGATGACTTCTTGCTGCAATAAGTGCATGTGCTCTGTGGACATAGGACGGTGCCTTGGGGGTATGTTGGGTGGAGTGGACGTTAACTCTAGACAAAAGCCGTGACGTATAAGTTGTCTCACCAACTGTTCGTGGTAATGCTTTCCCAGACTAGCAGAAACTGCTGAAGTCTCCCCCGACTGGCGTGGTATGGTCGGGGGGCAGTGACAAGACGTCACTGTTTGTTAGTGGCGGAGGATCTGGTATTATTATTTCCACGTCCTCTGCCTTTGGTGCTGTTCCCACGGTATCCACCCCTATTGTTCTTGTTATAGGTCGATTGTGTGCCTCCCTTGGTGTATTGGGCTTGATGCGATGCTTGACCTCTAGAAGCTCCCCTGTTACCGGAGCGACGAAAGGAACTGCCCCTGAATTGTTGAGACTGCAGAGCACCCATGCATTTTGCAGTTTGTGTCCTTTTTAATCTTTTCTAGAGTGGTGTCTACCTCAGGACCAAACAGGAAGTTAGGGTTAACTGGCTGATTAAGTAGAGTGGTTTGGATTTCCGACTTGAAACCAGGGATGCGGAGCCAGGCATGCCGTCTAAGCATTACGCTAGTGTTTATGGCCCTAGCTGCAGTGTCAGCTGCATCCAACGCACACTTAATGGACGCGTTGGAGATCAACTTCCCTTGTATAAGCATTTCTGCTCCCTCCTTATAAGCATCTGGCAGGTGTTGAAGTAGCTGCTCTCACGTGTCATAATGGGCCCTGTCTTTTCTTGCTAACAGGGCTTGTGTATTGGAGATCCTCCAAATATTAGCTGCTTGAGCCGCTACACGTTTCCCAGAAGCTACAAAGATCTTGGACTCTTTGTCCGGAGGAGGAGCATCACCAGTTGTTTGAGAGTTTGCTCTTTTGCGAGCATTAGCCAACACTAAGGATTCCAAGGGGAGTTGGCCCTGGATATACGTAGGGTCCACTGGCGCAGGCCGGTACTTCCTTTCAATTCTGGGGTTCACCACCCTCGCTTTAGGGGGCTCTTTGAAAATGTCGCTAGCATGTTTGAGCACACCCTTGAGCATAGGCAGAGTTTTTACAGATCTTTCGGACGTTGAGAACGTATCAAAAAGAAAGTCTTCCTCCACAGGGTCAGCGTGCATGTCGACATCGTGGTTAAGGGCTGCCCTTTCAATGAGTGCGTTAAACGCAGCAGTGTCTTCAGTAGGCAAAGTTTTGACTGCATATGACTGAGTGTCAGGGGTGGTGTGTGGTTCATCAGGGTCAACAGTGTCAGCCCATGGCTGGGACTCATCCTGATCTGTGTCAATGGGATAGTTAAACTGGTCCTCATTGTCCCCTTCCTCCACATCCTCAGTGACTGGTGTGGGTGAGTAGGTAAATTCTTGCCCATACGGGTGTATGGGTTCAAAAAGGATAGGAGAGGTAGTAGAGTCTCTCTTTTTCTTTAGTGGTATCCTGTAAGGCTCCATAGGAGTTTCAGGCCTGATTTTCCGTTTGTAAACAGTGAGTCTGCCTGATTCGGAGTCGATGTATAATTTCGACTGTTCGTCGTAGGTCGGTGGCTGGAACTGAACGTCTTCGGTTCGAGGCTGAGCGGGTGCAGCTACCGATGGTGACTTGGATGAGTCTGTAGCTTTTGGGAGTTGGACAGCCTTAGGTCTTGCCGCCGGGGGCTGGCCGTATTTGATCGGCCACCTCACATTGGGTGGGTGTATATCCGGATGTCATTGGAATACACCTTCTTTGTTAAAATACCCCTCACACACCAAAAGGGCCCTTGGTGTCATGCTTCATCATCGGGGTCTTCCCGTCCCGCTGCGGGGCGGGGCAGTGCTGCGACAAGCGGATACGCCAGAGCACCTTTAGGTGGAGGTGCTGTGTGTTGGGAGTGAGTGTCAGTGGGGTCAGGAGTGATATGATTGTGAGTTGTTAAAAAATACCTGGCCTAGTGGAAAAAGAAAATTTTATTAAACACTGGCTGGTATTATTAAAAGAAAAGTGAAGCGGAGAGATGGAGCTGATTAATGGGCTCTCTCTCCTATGTGGGTCAACATGTTTCGAGGCACAAGGCCTCTTCGTCAGGACCTTGGGGGAGATCCCCCTGTCACTCACTAGTGTTTTCTCCACAGAGGTAGAAAAAGTGTATATACAAAAAAAGTGAAAAAAGACTGTGTAACTACAATTAATAATTACAACACTTTTATGCTACCACACTAATAATGTAGTATGCTTATCAATAGAGGGATCAATGCCTCATCAGCCAGCTTAAGACAGAAGGGTATGGTTGGGTCCCAATGAGCCCCTCGCACGCTCGTGCTTCCTCCTTCGTCTGCTGCTTCCGTGGGTACCCACGGAAGCAGCAGACGAAGGAGGAAGCACGAGCGTACTAATAAGCATACTACATTATTAGTGTGGTAGCATAAAAGTGTTGTAATTGTTGTAATTATTAATTGTAGTTACACACAGTCTTTTTTCACTTTTTTTGTATATACACTTTTTCTACCTCTGTGGAGAAAACACTAGTGAGTGACAGGGGGATCTCCCCCAAGGTCCTGACGAAGAGGCCTTGTGCCTCGAAACATGTTGACCCACATAGGAGAGAGAGCCCATTAATCAGCTCCATCTCTCCGCTTCACTTTTCTTTTAATAATACCAGCCAGTGTTTAATAAAATTTTCTTTTTCCACTAGGCCAGGTATTTTTTAACAACTCACAATCATATCACTCCTGACCCCACTGACACTCACTCCCAACACATAGCACCTCCACCTAAAGGTGCTCCGGCGTATCCGCTTGTCGCAGCACTGCCCCGCCCCGCAGCGGGACGGGAAGACCCCGATGATGAAGCATGACACCAAGGGCCCTTTTGGTGTGTGAGGGGTATTTTAACAAAGAAGGTGTATTCCAATGACATCCGGATATACACCCACCCAATGTGAGGTGGCCCTTGTTTGATTGACCTGAATCCCTGTTAAGAGGAGGACGTGCCCACCTCGGTGCCCATCGGCACCACCTCTTCACTCCCCTTTTTTGATTTCCTTAGTATTTGATCGGCGCCAAAAGCATCAGTGATGGACCGACCTGCTTTGAAGACTTCGATCCGACCGACTCCGACTGGTCAGTGTGCTTGTGGGTTTTTGTCGACTCGATCCGTTGCTGCGCAGCAGGTACGCTTGCGGTCTTCGAGGAGGTTTGTTCCTTCGTGCCGAGGGTGGTTTTCGGCTCGAAGGCCTTGACTAGTTGCGGCTTCTGAATCTTCGGATCAACGGCTTTTTGGGCCTTGAGTCCTTTGGAAGAGTCGCCATCTTTGGAGCCGGGCTTCGACGTCGACGTGAGCGTGACGTGTTTAACAGCAGACACAGGCTTTGTCGCTCCGATCTTTGGGTCGACGCCCCCTGTCGACCCCGAGGGGTCGAGCACACGTTTTGACTTGGTAGGCTCCGAAGTCTTTCGAGCCGATGGTTGTTGTCAACACTTTCAGTTTCGATTTAGTGTCTTTATGTTTCGGTTTCGATTGCTGCACTGATTGCGGCCGCTCGACCGATGGCTCTTTGGAAATGTTCTTAGTCGGGCCTTGAAGCGGGACTAGAGAACGTGGATGAAGATCTTGGCTAAGGCCTTCCGGCGATGCCTCAACCTGAGCCGTGGAAGAGTCTGTATGGGGCCCCGCTACTGCGGTTGGGCCTAGCTCCTCGCTTGCATCGTCGTCGACAGCTCCGAGAGGTTGTGCGTCGTCTCCTACCTCGATGATGTCTTCATCATGGACGTAGAGTTCTCCCTCGTCCTCTTCGTAATGGGAGTCTTGCTCCGATGCGGGATCCGAGTGCTGAGCAGGATCCTCTTCTCGTACACCCTCCTCGTCGTCACCCCCGAAGATGTTTTCTGGATCGGGTGCCGAGTCCCGCGCCGACTGTCGTGCAGCGCCTCGAAGACGAAGAGTTTTTTTCTATCTGAATTTCGAACAGGCCATGCAGCTGGCCTCGTCGTGGTCCGGTGAGAGACATTTATTGCACACCGGGTGCACATCGATGTGAGGGTATTTCGAGTTGCAAACGGGGCAGCGCTTGAACGAACTTAGTTCCATCGTCGATGGGGCCTCTCATCGAAAGGCAATCCGTCGTCGACGACTTGTGGAAACAAGTGTAAGGCACCGTACGAAAGACAATACCGACGCCCCGAAGGCCTTGAGAAAGAGTATTTATATATATTCCTAACTTGAGCTAAGAAAGTACATCCGAACCGATGGCGGAAAAAAACAATCTGAGCATGGAGGGGATGCCCAGGCGCACTGTAATCCAGGGGAGGAGCCACCTATCTTGTGATACTTCGAAGACTCTTCCAGGACAACAATGTGCAATCATCCGGACCCAACACTAGGCGGCGATCTATGCATAGATATAAATTCAGCAGCCCACATGCCTCGAACCTAGGATTACAGGTAACAAAACACTCCTTTCTTAGGAGATCTCCATTGATAATCAAGCAATTTTACAAATCAAAAAAGACATTCACGCAATCAAAGACCTTCTCTCCTCACAGCCCAGTCTACCTCCCACCATCCCATTACCCTACAAACGACGCACCCTTCCTACATACACTCGCCCCCGACGACACCAGCAATGGTCCACTATCCCAGTTCGCAATAACTTCCACCGCCCCCGTCGTGTTCTCAGCCCCTTGTCGGACCTCGACCTTTGCTCTCTCCTACGCTCTTATGGCCCAGGTCCGGTAAAAGGTTTTTCCAATTCGCACATCCCCATACCCACAATTCCCACAAACGCTCTGAGGCTCCCAACACTCAACAACAGAGGCTCCGTCCCTAACAACCTCAGGAAAGTTCCCCTCACACTAGAAAGCTCGACCACCCTTCTCTCTCCCAAACTCAAATGCATCCTACTAAACTGCAGATCGGCCCAGAGACATTCCTCCGACATCGCGGATCTTGTCTCAAATAGGGAGCTAGACCTAGCCTTTCTAACGGAAACGTGGCTCACTGAAGCCTCTACCCCGATTATGGACATACTAGTCCCCCCCAATTATCACATCATTAGGCTGGACAGGTCTCCTGGCAAGACGGGCGGGGGAATTGCATGCATTGTTAAGAGCAACCTCTCCGTTACTCAAGTCACCTCCCCCTCCCTTTCCTCCTGTGAACTCCTCTGCCTAGACATCATCAGTGAGGGCAAACAAGTATGTACTTTACATCTCATTTATCACCCGCCTGGTGACAATCTCATATTCACCCAACAAGTCATGGACCTGATCACTTCCAACGCCGGTCGGCAGACCACTCAAGTCTACCTGGGTGACTTCAATCTCCACTGGAACGATCAGAAAGACACTGCAGTGAATAGTCTAAAAACTTTCCTCAATGCGCTTGACCTCACCCAATTATGCGATAAACCAACACACGACAAAGGTGCGATACTCGATCTCATCATTGCCAAAGAGAACGCTATTCAACTGGAAGCGATTCTACCCTGCGATTGGTCAGATCACCACATTATCACCTTCTTTATCAACGAAAAAGTTAAACCTAACCCTACTCAACCAATCAAATCCAAAACATGGAAAAGGGATTTGAAGAATCTTAACCCCTCCACCCTACCTCCCCACATCGGCAACCTCCTCCTTCCCCCTTCAGGTGCCTCAGATGTTCAATCACTGACTGACCACTACCTTGACTCTATGAATACAATAGTCAATGAAGTCGCCCCTCTGCAACTGAAGTCTCCACCAAAATTTCTAACCCCTGGTATGATGACAGTCTCAATGACGAAAGGCGTAATATGCGAATGGCAGAGCGCACCTGGAGATCGGACCCTTCAGCACTGCATCTCAAAAAGCTCAAGAACAAGAGAAATGCCTACTTTAGGAAAATAAAGCGCACAAAGTCGGACTTCCTCAGCCGCCAGTTGGACCAAGCGAAGAATAGGCCAAGAAAACTGTTCGAGCTAATCAAGACCCAAACAAAGGCACAACCCACACAATCAAATAGCACAACAAATGACACTCCACACTGTGAAGCCTTCTCTGCTTTCTTTAAACATAAGACTGACAACATAAGAAATGACCTCATAATGGATGTAAATCGATACTCCAACTACACCAGAATGGCTGACACTCAACCTAAAAACAAGGCATCCTGGCAGTACTTCGACACCTACTCGGAAGAAGCTATACACAAACTGCTCTGCACTTTGAAGCCCTCTAATCACCTCACAGACCCTCTACCTGCTAATGCGGTAAAAGACTTTATCCCCTTGCTCCTCCCTCTCTGGACCAAGATCATTAACAGCTCTTTGCAACAAGGACACATTCCAGACTCCCTTAAGGTGGGGCAAGTCACGCCTATACTCAAGAAACCTACAGCTGATCCGTCTGACCTAAACAATTATCGGCCCATCACCAATATCCCCACCCTGGCCAAACTGTTGGAGAAATGTGTCCAACTCCAACTAACAAAACACATTGATAAATTTGACCTCCTCAACCCTCATCAATCAGGTTTCAGAGCGAAACATAGCACGGAAACAGCTATGACACACATAATTGATGACGCCCTCCAAATTCTGGATCGTAATGAGTCCTGCCTCCTCATCCTTCTTGATCTCTCGTCAGCATTTGACACGGTCAAACATGAGAACTTGTTGGACCTGCTAAGTACTAGGATGGGGCTATCGGGAACTGTTCTCAAATGGTTTTCGTCTTTCCTTCACAACCGGTCTCAGAGGTTCAAGATCGACAATGTACTATCTACACCGGTGCCTGCAGATCTTGGGGTTCCACAAGGATCCACCCTCTCTCCTACACTGTTCAACCTCATTATGGAACCCCTCGCCACCTTGCTTCAAGCATCCAATGTTCAATTCCATATGTACGCTGATGACACACAACTCTACCTAAAGTTACAGTCCCCGGAAGATATCAAACAGCTGAATTCCACGCTTATTAACACCCAATCCTGGCTGGCCGATAATCACCTCAAACTAAATGCTCTAAAAACTGAGTTCCTACTCATCTCACCTCCGGCGAAAATCTCCACCACCCAAACCTGGCTCAACAACCTAACAGCACTCAATGTCCAACCTACCATCGTGGACTCGGCGAAATCCCTAGGCATCACACTCGACGCCAAGCTCGACATGCAGCAGCACGTCAGCAAAGCCACAAAAGCAGCTAATTTCCAAATTAACACGCTGAGGAAAATTAAACCCTTCCTCCCGGCCAAAGACTTCCAAACTGCTGTACAAGCTCTAGTCATCCCTCGAATAGACTACGGAATTGCGACCCTCAGCGGTCTCCCGCTATCCACAACAGCACCCTTAAGAGCCTCCCTGAACGCTGCCGCGAGACTCATTACTGGCTCTAGAAAGCACTCGCACATATCCCCAGACCTAAAGTCTCTAAAATGGCTGCCTTTTGAAGCCAGAATACAGCTAAAAATTGCAACTATGACAGACGCGGCCGTGCACCACAAGGCACCCAACTACCTCGCTCAAAAGCTGTCTATATCAGGAGGTTCGAGATCCAATAGGAGTACTAAAAATCTACTCCTGAAACCTCGTAGATTTCGGAAAGCGAAAACTTACAAACGCTCCTTCTCAGGAATGGCACCCAGGATCTGAAATGCGCTCCCTCCTGAAACAAGGCTAATCACCTCCACTGCACTCTTCAAGAAAGAGGTGAAAACAATGCTTCTGGCCAAGATCTCCTGATCGCTACAGATGTTGGGTCAGAGACTCTGCATTGCTTGTACCGCTGCTCTGCCTATCCCCTGGCACTATACTCGACTTGTTGGGGGCACTATTACGCTACTCTCTTACTACCGACCAAGATATGATACACGTTGGTTTACTGATCCACCTGTACGCCATTGTAGTGGGATCAATGACCTGTGCTGCTCTATACTACTCCCTTACCTGATCATATATGGATTGGTTTTATGTTTGTTTTTATCATCCATGTTATTACCATGTCACTGACTATTATACTGTTCCCATTATCTCTGTTTACTCCTATTGCCCCTTCCCTGTCTTTGTGAAGCGCTCTGATATCTGTAAGGATCCTGTTCGCGCTATATAAAACTTTGAATAAATAAATTAAATAAATAAATAAGCACTGAAAAGAGTAGCAACCTCATCTCTACAACTGCGGTGGAAAAGAAGAGATGACCCCTAGACCAGATTCAGCTAATCAATTCCTCGTAGACCTGTTCTACTTGTGCATCTGTTGTAGCATCTGAGTCCAAACAATAGTCTTTGGTATAGCTGTGCACATATCTCCACATATCTTCTTTACATACTACAGCTGGGGATATTCCTCACTAAAGCAGCTGCGGCTTCGTCAGCAGAGGTGCTTTCAAAGGTTTCTACGGTTGTGTAATAGGTGCTAAAGGAGTTGGTAAAGGAGGAGAAGGTGTAGGAGAATTCAGAAAAAAAGTGGGCGATGGAGAATATGCAATGGAATATTCAAGAGTTAGACGTGGATGGTAAACATCTTGATTTTTTTACTTTTCCACAGTTCTGAATTGTCTCGACACAGAGAGACTTCAAGATGTTGAACTTCTCCTGGGTCTCAATGTTGTGGTGTCCTTAGACATAGACCATTGTCTTGATGTTGATGGCCCACATGTAGGCACTGTACCTTGTCTCAACGCCCATGTCCTCGACAACGAGGTGGAACAGATTAGTCTTTGATGGTTGGTTCTTTATTTGGCTCTCCCTTGCCTGGAGTCCACAGATGAAGATGGCAAAGCCCTGGTTAGAACTGATGTCCCACCTTAAGACTACTATTGCTGCCTCGGCCACTTTGGTGTCTCACAAAAGCAAATTTTCTCCCTGTTCTTCAGTGTGCATCTGCAAAAGGCTCTGCATTGTAGACATCTGTCAGGTACATGACTCTCAGAAGAGAAAATGATACAAACGTCACGTGGGTCTGTATTAGCCTTCTTTCTTCCAAAGGCAGGACACTTGTCAAATAAGGATGACAGTTAATTGACTAAGGGGCAAACTGCCAGAAAATGAGAGAAAAAACCTTGAACAGATGAAATCTTTCGAGTAAAGTAGTTGTCAAAAAATCTTCAGTGAGAGGTAAAAGAAGCCAAAAATGCTGAGCTCAGTGCTACAAGATAATGTTACCAGGAGTGGGGAAACAAGAACTGACTCAACTACAAACTGCAGGGCATGACTGGATACTGGTGGACTGTGAGCCCTTAAAGCCACTGTCTCTTTGCATATCTGCACAGTTTCAGCCTTTAATGCTACATTACACCCTCCAACTTTTTCCATTACAAAAATCGTTTTGTAAGAAATTTACTTTGTCAAATAACGCAACTCCAGCTAATTTACCTATTGTTTCACACAAATGCATTTTACCATTTTTCAAATGCAAACTTTATTTGCCAATATAGCCTCCTTATAGACTACAAAATCTTACTGTCTTAATTGTCTCTCCAGGGATAACTGAAGAAAGGCGAACATCTTCACTTAAAAAGACACATTGTAAAGAAGTGCTCCAAGAATCCCAATCTTTTCAGCGCTTGTGATTATCAATTGAGATCCCCTGAGAAAGAAACTAGTTACTTACCTATAACATAACATTTTTGCCGCAAACACATCTAGATTTCCATGCTGTGCATTATTACACCTTCTTGTGGTTGGGTCTTGAGACGTTTCTTGAATAGTTTCAGCTGTGATCATAGGCATAATAAATAAGCTTGAAAATAAACCTAAAATGCAACAATATGTTGACGCCATTATCACATTACTTGCTCTTCATTATATAAATGATTAATCTTCTATGACTTCCTCCTCTCCATCAGAGGGAGAGAGGGGAGGGGTGGAACGATCATGTGAATCTTGAACAATTTCGAGCTGCAAAGGGCAGTGTGTGTGTGTGTGGCAGGGTACAGGGCCTCTAAAGGTGGCACTATAAGTGCTGCAGCCCTTAGAGGTCTTCTCTGGTCACAAGGCCCCAGGTACCAAAGGTACCATTTACCGGGGGCTGACATTTGCCCAGAGATGCCAATTGGGTTTAGGCTTTCTGTGCAGGTTTTAGGAAGGAACACAGGCCCTGGGGAGTGGGGTAGTAACCCCTTTCGTTTGGTCACCCCCAGTGATTGACCTTATCACCCTAGTCTTAGACCTAGTTATCTGCCTTCTTTCCTAATTCTTGGCGATGCTGATGTAACTTCATTTGCGCAATTACTTAAAATATGTTACTTCATGAACAAATTGTAAAGTCCAGGAAAGTCATGCATATTGTGTCCAGTTAACCAACCATCTAGTGTCTTTACCGAGTAGTCTACAAAATCAATCCAGGACTGGTTCTGGGTTTTGTGAGCCCTCCTGAATCTAATTCTTTACTCCTCAGTGGTGAGTCCAAATCCCCAATCAGAGTTCTCTTCATGAGGTCATAGGACCCTGCATCTGGCCCAGAGAGGGTCAGTATCATGTTTCTGCAGTTACCAAAGAACAGTTCCTACAGGAGTGCCCCCAGAGAGGTTTCTTCACCTTTCTCATGTCACAGGACCTCTCATAGGCTGTGTACCATTTGGTGATGTCATCACCTTCAAATTTAGGGACACTCCCTTTGGAGATTTTAGGATCATAAGATTGCTCTTTATCTTTATTATTTGGATTCCTGCCACCATTGATGGGTGCTAACCCCATCTCATTTCTTTCTTTTTCTAGAGTCAGGAGTCTGGACTCTAGATCCAATTGTAAGAAAGTGGCTCTATATATATATATATATATATATATTGGATCAAAGTAAGGTACAGTGTGTATAGAGTCCCCAGTCTCCAGAGGTATAACAGAGGTGAAAGTCAGATATGACCTTACTCTCTAAAGTGGTAGCTTGGTCGAGCAGTAAGGCAGTATCAGAGGACAGTGTAAAGCATTTGCTGTACACACTCAGTCAGCAAAAGGTTTCAAACACTCAGGAACTGAACTCTAGGCCAATTGTTTTATATCGAAATATATAGTTGTTTTATTTTAGAACCAACAGGTATTAAAATATACTTTTATAAATGTGAGTGACTTTAGGTAATTACTTTGCAAGAAGGCAATCGACTTTTTAAGAACAATAGCTACAGTGGTTGCAATAGGCAACACAATTTCAAACACAATTGAACATTGAGCTCAATGGGTTTTTCTACATAAATACAGTTGATTACTTTAAGGATTACTTTTCTACTCACAGGACTGGATCCTGGATTCAGTCCCCGGAACATAAGCTGTAAACAGTTAAGTAAAAGCGTTTTGGGGTCAGTTGTGATTTTTAAAGAATATGAATGTATTTTCAAAGTTGACACTTAGAAACTTTTCAGTGAAAACCCACCACTGTTATCCTATAGGAGGAAATTCAAGTCACAGGTAAAGTATGTTCGTTACTTTTGTAATCCAGTACTGGACTCCTTAGTTCAGCACTGGGATCTCTACCTAAGAAAGGTCAGTAATTACATGTTAGTAGTTGGTATGACTTTTAAGGAATATTTCTAGTTTGCAAAAATCGACACTTAGAAGAAATTTCAGAGAAAAACAGTCAATGGTTTCCTATGGAAGAAAATTCAAGTTACTGGTAAGTACAGTTCGGATTACTTTTGCGGTACAGTACTGGGCCTAAAAGGTACAGTACTGGCTTCTCTCCTGGTCACAGGTGAGTATTTCGGGAATTCTTCATTCAGCTGATTTTAGATGAATATTTTAAAGTTTTAAAATTCCACACAGAAGAAATTTCAAGTGAAAACCAGTCAATGTTAACCTATGGAGGGAAAGTGAGTTATCGGTTATTAGGTAAGTACTCGACTGGTAGAGTTAAGGTTCTGGGCATAGACTCAGGTGTCTCCCTGGGTCGGAAAGGAACCGTTTTTACACCCTCAGCGGCACAGGGCCAGCCGGGTGCAGAGAGAGTAGGCCCAATGCAATCCAGCGGAGGGTAGGGGGCCTGTGGTTGGTGGCTGCAAGCAAGCAGACACGCGGCTGTGGGAGCTGAGCTCCTGGTCATTTACTCAGGGCACATGGGGAAGTAGAGAAGGGTAGTAGTTGCACTGCCAGCGGCACTCGGGCGGCTGGGTGCAGGGTGCTTTTAAGCCGTCGGGTGCTCAATGTTATCCAATGGGAAAGTTGAAAAGTGAACAAAGGCTGCAGGCTCGGGGACAGAGATTCTTCAGGTGCGACCACCACTTCGAGAGGAAAGATGGGATCTTGGAGAAGAGGTAGGTACCCCAAAGGAAGGCAGAGGGGGCCGTGGGGCGATGGAAGCAGGGGTGTCTTTTGGCATCACGAATTCTTACCCTCAGCTGGTCGCGGTTGGAGGGGCTCCCTGGTTCGGAGCCTGCAGGCGTCTGAGTCATCGAGGAGGTTCTTTGGGCACTGGACTTTTGGTCCCAGTCGCCAGGGGGACGTCCTCGTGGTCTTGGATCACCCAGGCACAGGCCAGGCTTGGCGGGTGCAAAATGGGCTGGATTCGCAGTTCCTAACTGGCACCAGGGGTTTTTCTGTTTGGGCAAAACTACTGCTCGTGGGAGTGTCTTCTGGAAGGTTCAAGGCAGGAAGGTCCTCCGGGTTTTTCGTGGTTGCTGTCTGCAGGAGACACCAGAGTTTCGCAGGAGGAGGTTCAAGGTCCAACAGGCCTGTAGGGTTCTGGGGCCAAGTCAGTGGGCGTCGTCCTTTTGTTAGCAGCTGCACAGCTTGTTTCTTGTTGCAATCAAGATCTGAGGAAGGAAGGTTCAGGGTGCCAACTAAATTTTGGGGGTGTTACAGGTAGGGCAAAGGCAGGGCCCAATGGTTCCCTGTCCTGGGGTGGGTACACCCCCTAGCCTGTTCCTCTCCTGTGGGAGGGGGGCATGAGCCTAGTTGTGATTGGGCAGGCCTCCCCATCTCCAAGATGGCCGGAGCCCGGAGTTGTGCTTCACCTCGCCTCCCCCACCTGAGGGATGGGGTTGGCATAGGCTGGTTTTCCGCCGTTTTTCCCGACAGAGTGGGGGTCAGTACCGGAGGGGCCAGTTGCTGAGTACAGCAAGTGACCTGGAGAAGCAACAACAATTTCAAAAAGCTTTTTTTTTTTATAAACTTTATTTTTGACATTTTCAGGTACATTACATTGTTAAAGAGTGCATTGATTCGTACACAGTTCACAATCCACAGAGCATGCATGTATCAGTTGACCCATATTATAGAACGTTGTAAATAAAAAACCATCAGAAGAACAGCAACTAGTCCTGTAGTATATGCGGTAGTTGCGCATAATATATTCCAGCTTTTCATACTGACAACTCATTGCCCCCAATGGAGACTTGGCATCAGTGAACAGGTCCGATGGCTGATGCCTGTCGCACTCCCCTCCAGGTCACACACCCCAGTATAACAGTGAAATCAACACCTGCTTCTGCGGTATGCAGTTTCATTTGCCTAGGAAAAGGGCATTCCGGTGTCTCATGCAACCAATAAGACTCACATGGTCAATCCCTACTTACAACTCCGCACACCAGGGGAAAACCCAAAAAAGACTCCCCCATAAAGCTTCAAGTGGTCATCCCATCCGAGGCGTCATCATGCACCTGAGCTAAGTAGCACTGTAGTGGGGCCCATATGTCCCTGGGCCGTGAGGCAAGTGGTAGCAGCTCAGAGTATGTATGAAGCTGTTCCTGGCAATATGTAAGATCGTGAATCCAATCCTTGAACTTGGGTGCCCTGCCCCATCGACATGCCACTCTACGTTTGGCCATCAAGAGGGCTAGAGCAATAAATTTGCGGCATGTTGCTTGTAGGGGCTCCACATATCCCAACAAAGCTAAGACAGGGGAGGGGTCTAGTTCAACATGAATCATTTTAGATAAAGCTGTGAATACTTGACCCCAGTACCGCTGCACCTCCCCGCATCCCCACGCTAAATGCAGAAAATCAGCTCCTGGGGCGTTGCATCTATCACAGGTGTCAGTAGCACGAAGACGGAATCTATGCATTCGGACCGGGGTGTAGTATAGTCGGTGTATGTATTGATAATGGAGGATCCTAAACCTGCTGCTGGCAGAAATGCGCTCCGTCTGCTGGAGACAGAATCCCCATTGTTCGTCTGTTAGTGGAGTGTCTAATTCTTGATCCCATCTCAGTTTAGCAGCTAAAGCTGGGTAGTCTATGTGCGCGTGTACTGATCTATAGAGCCTAGATACAAGTTTACAAGGGGTGTCATTTTGTAGCAAGAGCTGCAGTGGAGGGAACGTCGGGGGCGCATGTGGAAAGTCAGGTGTGAGGACTTTGAGACCCTGACGAAGTCTAATGTATAGGAAGACATCCAGCGGGGTCGGTTGTATGCTCTCATATAGATGATCCATAGATCGGAATATGCCATTATGGTATAGGTCCCCCCATGTTGTAACGTGTATATTATATAGCAGTTTGCGAAACCAGCTTCTTGTAGCAGGGGCAATCGCGGGTGGTGCAGCAAAGGCGCATATAGCATCACTGCCTCCATCTTAGAAGTAAGTCGAGACCACGCTGTTACTGTGCTCATTACTGTCGTAGGTGTCTTATCTCTACCTGGTACCAGGGCGTAGAGTGCCCCTTCTATGGGAATAGGATGGGCCAGCCAGTGCTCCACAGCTAGTTGGGGCATATAACGAGGCTGGTGCACCCAGAAATAGGCATAATGAGCTTGAGCTGCTTGGTAATACAATTCGAAATCTGGTACGCCAAACCCACCCTGAGCATAGGGCCTAATCAACGTTTCCCATTTTAGGCGAGGCGACTTCCCTCCCCACACAAGTCTGATGAGTTCCGTCCGAAGTTGCTGGAAGAAATATCTACCAGGGTAGAATGGGATATTTAAAAATAGGTATAATAATTGGGGGAGAATCACCATTTTGATTAAGGACGTCCTACCAGCTAAAGAAAGGGGTAACGTGATCCACCTCGTTATGTTATCAGTGATACGCATCATAGTGGTGCCATAATTAGCTCTAAGTAATTCATCCCTATTCTTCTCAATGCCGATGCCCAGATATTTAAAGTCTCCTACGCACCAAGCAATGGGGTAGTCAAGCCCGAACTTAACCGTGGACGCCGTGAGTGGGAATATGCACGATTTACCCCATTTAATCTGAATTCCAGAGAGTCTACCAAACCTTATAAACTCTTAGGACGGGGTTTAAGTTTTCGCACGGGTTGCGCACATATAAGGTTTTGTCGTCCGCATACATTGATATCAGCAGTTGACGCTGAAAACAAACGTAGGCCATTGTCTTTGTGATGTTGCCGCAATTTTGCAGCCAGGGGCTCTGTCGCTATGGCAAATAGAAGCGGCGACAGGGGGCACCCCTGTTTAGTTCCCCTGGTAACTGGGAATCCCGAAGACAGTTTGACATTAATAAGAACTCTAGCTACCGGCCGTTCATACAGGAGCCGAATCCATGAGATGAATATCGCTGGAAAACCCTTCCTCTCAAGGACACGGAATACATAGTCCCACTCCAGGGAATCAAAGGCCTTAGTGGCATCAAGAAATATGGCAGCCATAGGTAGGTCCACATGGACCGAGTCCAAGACAGAAAAAAAGGTACGTAAATTATGCGAAGTGGCTCTGCCAGGTACAAAACCAGACTGGTCAGGTAAGATTAGGGTAGGGAGCACGAGGCTGATGCGAGTGGCTATTAGTTTTGCAAGTATTTTCACATCGCAGTTCAGGAGGGAGAGGGGCCGATAAGAGTCACATTTAGTCGCAGGTTTCCCGCGCTTTAGTAGTGATGTTATAAGCGCGACACGCATAGAGGGCGGTAAGTGGCCGACCTCAAGAGCGTCCTCGTATACATCCTTCAGTACAGGGGCCATAAAGTCTATGTAAGTCTTGTAAAATTCTATTGGGATTCAGTCTAGTCCCGTAGCTTTCCCGGACTGCATGCTCATGATGGCATCACGCACTTCATCCACCTCGAAAGGGGCACTTAAGAACGCTCTTTGTGCATCACTAAGCCACCCAAGGGAAACGTCAGCCAGATAGTCTTGTAAGCAGAGGCTACCAGTTCTAGTGGAGGTGTATAATGAGCTATAGTGCTCCACAAAGGCATTGAGGATCAGAGTCGTGTCTATACACACTTCTCCGGTTGGGTCCTCGAGTTCTAGGATAACATTAGGTGTTCTGGCCAGTTTCATCGTCGCAGCCAAGGCCTTACCTGGCCTCTCGCCCTCGCCATAGCGCCTAGCAGTAATCTCTCTGCTTGCCTTTCCGGAATATTTTCCTGGTTGTCGGGTACGCGGCTCAAACTTAATGGAGCAAAAACGGAGATTATGCTCCTGGGTCATCATTTTACATCTCTTCCAAAAACCGCCTGGCCCCCATGTTTGGGGGAACCACCTACACCAAAGGATAAAATTAAAAGCTTAGGGGTGTGGTTCGAGCCTGACCTTACCTTTAAGACGCAGGCACAGAGGGTTGCAGGCATCTGCTTTGGCCTGATGCGATCAGTGCAGAAATCCTCCCTCTCCTCCCCTCTCAGTCCAGGATACTGCTGATCCAGGGAGTAATACTGTCTAGACTGGATTATAGCAACGCCCTATTTCTAGCGGCCCCTGAAGCTACCATCAATATCCTTCAACGGGTGCAGAATGCTGCAGCCAGGTTGCTTGCGGGTGCCTCAAGAAGAGCCTCGGCCAGACCATTCTTGAGAGCACTTCACTGGCTGCCAATACGCGAAAGAGTCATCTTTAAATCACTTTGCATCACCCATAAGGCTCTTCAGGATAAAGGACCGCCGGCTCTTAGGGGCCTGATCTGCCCTTACAAATCGTCTCGGGCTCTCCGGTCGGACCTTGGAAATCTTGCCAAGGTTCCAAGAGTTAGGAAGGCACGAACAGGGGGTCGCCGCTTCTCCGTAAATGCGGCAAAAAATTGGAATTCTCTTCCCAGTCAGATTCGCACTGAACCCTGCTATTTTAAGTTTCGAAAGGCCCTTAAAACTTTCCTTTTTCCCCAAGGACTCCTAAGTTTTCGGTATTCTCCTCAGTTGGCTTTTTTGTTCCTGTTGTTAGCGCTGGGACGCTCTTGGGCAGCCATGCGCTTTATAAATTAAATTTCATTTCATTTCAGCCCAGTATTTGCCTCTAAATTTCGTTTCTCTGGCAGCCTCCTCAGTATATTCAGAGACCTTTTCGCGGATAGTCAAGAGGGTAGCATCGTCGGCGTTCCTAGCCAATGACGCCTCAAGGCGTGTAAGATCTGCCTCAAGCGACCTCAAACGTGTCAAGATGCTCCTTAAAACTCCGGAGCCCTTGGCAATGCAAAGCCCTCTCAAAGTTACTTTAAACGCGTCCCAGATTGTTTCAACGTCATTGACCGAGTGTTTATTTCTCTGAAAAAAATCTAGGCATTCACACCGTAATTCTTCCTGGAATACCGCGTCAAGCAGCATCGTAGTTTGCATCCGCCATGCAGTTGTGGGGGGGCCTAGATCCGCTGAGCGTAACGTGATTTTCACGGGGGAGTGGTCAGAATACGTCCTGGGGAGGTGCAGTGCTTTAGTAAGTGAAGTAGAAATTTGTGGCGTCAAAAATATGTAGTTAAGCCGCGCCCAAGAGCGTGCGTGTGCCGTGAAGTGTGTACCTTCCCTGGAGCCCGCGTTTAAATGCCTCCAAGCATCCACTAGACTATTCTGTGAGTACCGATCGTAGTGTCACCCTTGCCTTAGTGTAATGGTGCGGGGAAGGATGAGACCTATCCACGGTAGGGTCTAGAGTAGTGTTGAAGTCACCCCCCCAAATAATGTGTTGAGGACCTGTTCCCACGACTGTTGCCCATAGCTCCGTGAAAAAGTGCGGGTCATCAATGTTGGGGCCGTAGCAACATACCAGTGTCATAGCAATGTGCCCCAATCTACCCCACATTATACAATAGCGCCCCTGGCTATCTACTCTCACACCGGTCATGGCAAAGGGCGTACCTTTTTTTACAAGTATCGCTGTACCCCTAGCATAGTTAGAGAAGGACGAGAACACCGTGTGTACTGCCCATCGGGAGGCGAAAGTGTGGGAGGTGTGTGCCTTGAGGTGGGTTTCCTAGAGACGGGCGACGTGCACCGAGTGACGATCTAAGTATGACAGGATGTGACGTCGCTTCCTAGGGTTCCCCCAACCCCAGCACATTCCACGTTAATACATTTAAACCAGTGTCCCCCATGGAAAGGCAATGTTTCAACAGTTAGCAATCGATGCGCTAGAAGCCAATGGGTCGTCAGACCAGGCCGTGAATGAATATACATGCCACTAGAGGCCTGTGGGGTAATGCTGGTGTGTACACAATGCCTTGCGAGAGAACATTCCCGCAGATAATCCGCATAAAGTCCTGACAGAATAAAACGTAAGAACTCTTTGAAAGCTTGGTCAGTTAACCACGTACTCCAACTCGTAAACATCCCTCTCAACTTGCCCCGCCTAGGGATCGTCATCACCATGCTAAAGTAAAACAGTTCAAGCATTTGAGTAAAAACAATGCGGAGGTGATAAAACTTCTCCCTGTGCACACTGGTCCCCACCCTCCCCGCCTCCCACTGAAGCAACCCAAACTTGCCAGAAGTCCCGTCCCACCCACCTCCCACACCAACGAGTAACCATCCCAACAGCTGCAAGGCAGCAAACACATCCAAGGGGGTACACTCTATGGGGGTCATCAAGGGAGGCACAGAGCCACCCCCCACAACCTTGCCCTTCGTCCTGTACGGCCTGAAGCGGGCACGGTCAAGGAAGGGGGGTGGTGCCTGAAGTACAGTACCACCAGCATACCAACACTCGTCTGTGTGTCGGTTGATAGCAGTGTACATTGTGATTGAAAGCAGTTCACCAGTTCTAGGATGGCAGCAGCGGATCAGCAAGGCATCCAGGCGATCGAGCCCGGCATTTATCCATCACCATTCAGCGATTGGGCATCCTCCTGCAGCACATCATCAGCACCCCTGCGACTGGAGCGTGCATGGCGCAGAGTTTTCAAAAAATCGCTCACTTGTTGTGGAGTTGTAAAAAAATGTTGCTTGGCTTGGTGAGCCACCCGTAACTTGGCCGGGTACAACAATGCATAATCAATTTGCAGGTCTCGCAGTTTCCGTTTGACATCAAGGAATTTACGACGTTCTTGCACCACAGGTGTGAAATCTGGGTAAATCGAGAAGTTGACACCCTCATATGACAAGGTGCGGTTGGTGCGTGCTGCCCTCAGTGCTGTGTCTCGATCTCGGTAGTTGAGAAGCTGCGCAATGATGGGTCGCGGGGGAGCTCCAGGTTTGGGCTGCGGGCCCAATGAGCGATGCGCTCTTTCTACCATAAATTGCTTGGAAAATGCGTCAGGACCTACAGCCGCCAGAAGCATCCTCTCCACGTACTTCTCCATGCGCCCTGTGTTGGTGGATTCTGGCACGCCCACCACGCGAATGTTCTTTCGACGGCTTCGGGCTTCCAATTCCTCGTTCTTAGCCGCAATAACTCTAAGGACATTATCCATCCTGGAGAGTTGCGCCGTGTGAGAAGCTGTGTCGTCAGTAGTAGATATACGCCTCTCCGCTTCCGTGATGCGTTCCTCATGAACGTCTATTTTCTGCGCGATGGCGTCCATCCTGGAGGAGTTCCGGTCTACTTTATCCACTATTGTGGCAAACCCTTGTCGCATCTCCTGCATCAGTTGATGCATATCCGCCGGCGCAGAGTTGGAGCCAGTTCCAGATGTCGCAGCGCCGTGGGGTTCCCCCGCATCCGACGCATTTTTCAGTCCTTTCTTGGGGGTTGCAGAGTCGAAGGACAGCTTAGATTGTTTGTTATGGGGCTTCCCCATGGCGGAGTGTGGCGTGCGCACGTAGGTGTTAGCACAATCACTTCCTGGAGCGGCGATAGGCAATTGCGTCTGAGCACAGCACAAAGCAACAGGATCTCCTTACAAGCGCTGTGAAGAGGGGTTCAGGCCAGGTACAGCCAGTGCAAAACGTCAGCGCTGAAGGATGGAAAGCTGTGTATGTACATGCAGGGAGGCTCAGTCAGTCACAGCTATGTGAGGTGCAGAACAATATCAGTAGTCAGAGGAAACCATTGGGACAATATGCAATATGTGTCTCGATGAGGCAGGTAGCAATGGAGTCCCCAGAAGTGCAGGTTCAGGCTTCGGAGGGTCGGTAAGGTCAAACTCGGCTGGCACCTGCAGTAGCCGTGTACCACGCACACGAATATGAGGGGAGTGTGGGACAATTACCGCAGGCCAAGAGGGTCAGCGCGAGCCTCCAGCAGGCAACACCACCTCCAATAATAGGGACCGGCGTCTAGGCGCCTCCGATAGTGAAAGTCAAGTATGCACCCTTCAAGAGCACCAGGTCTCATGCGAGCCGCATCCGTGAGATAGGTCAGGGCAAGTATGCCGGTCCGCTGCGTAGCCCAACCAAGATGTTGAGGGCCCAAGGACAGAACCCATGCAGCCCACAGCAGTGTAGAAGCAATAGCCCTGTCAGTCTATGCAGGCACCGCCACAGTCTTCAAAGTGCAGTGGGTAAGCACTGAGCAGGGAACTGCAAGCTGGCACTCTTCAATGGGCAAGGCAAGGGGTCTCGTCAGGGACGCGATGTGGCAGCCATGTTTCCCCCGCCAGTAGCGCGAAGGGCGCACATTTAGCCCCCACTCCTTACCGCCCATGCACAGATCCGCGGTCCGCCGCCGATGCCCCCTCCGCAAAACGTGCCAGGGCGAGCAGGGTCTGCAGACGTCCGCCACCTCCAGAAGAAGCCCCCGCCAGCAGGGCAAAGATCGCAGGCAGCCGACATGAGCCGGTCTGGGAGAAGGCGCCAAGATACTCTCGCCACTGGGTAAGTCCGCTATGGGGGGGGAGTGGGGTCTTTCCGACGACAGCCAGCGGGTCCCCAGATATATAACGGTCCTCTGCGGGTCACTGTCCGTCCGCTCCTCCCTCCCGTATATGGTGCTCCACTGTACACAGGGCCTCACCAGCAGGCAGAGCGGCCACGTAGCTCGCTGTCCAGCGTGTATGCCTGCCGCCTCCGACGACAGTAGGGCACAAGGCTGCCCAGGAGTCCAGTCAGGCCGCCCGGGTCTGGGGGCGAGGCATAGCAAGGATCACCGTCGCCTGTCGGCCGGCGAGGCCCACACGCCTCGTGGGCAGCCGCGGACTCACGTAATCACGGGCTCCGGGCAGCGCAGGCAGACAAGCTCCAGCCCAGCTCCCGGTGCAGGGTTGTCACGGCTGTAGCTCCAAGCCAGAGCCTCCGATCGTCGTCAGCTTTTCACCGAGTCTGCTCGACAGGATACCTCACAAGCTTCTTGCAGTTTTAAGAGTTTAAGCGCTGGAGGTAAAGGATTAATATAGGATCATGCAGTCAGGCAGCAGGAGCCTCACTACAGTGCGGCCATTCTGCTTGTGCGCCCCCTAGCGCCTTACAATTTCAAAAAGCTTTATTTGACAGCATGTCATAAAAGCAAATTATACATCCTATCACAACCATTATACATTAACATTATAAATACTAAATAACGAGAAAAAAATACAATGTTAAAAAGTTATTAAATCTTTATAGCTGTCATTTATGAATTAAAAACACTTTTTTTAAAAGGATATTTTAAAATAGCTAAACTTATACATAAAAGAAGATCAGTCATATTTTTTAAGTGTCTTAGAGTTAATTAGCTAGCTTCTATAGAGTTTAAAGTGCGAGTGTGTATAATCCAAGCCCACCTTAGACCTGGAGAAGCTCACAAAGGCAGTATGCCTTTGTAGCTTCCCCTGTCCATCCTGGGGAGGAGGCTTGGCACCTCGTCCCAGGAGGTGCATTGTTTAAGGCCCCCCGAGAGCAGCAGGCTCTCGACCCAGGGGTCCAGAAACATGTATGGTGGTGGTAGCATAGGTAGCCACACAGTTAGGACACTGGGAGTTGGTTAGGCTTCATGGCGCATCTCTAAGATGCCCTCAGTCCTGCATTTTACATTAAACCCCACACTGGCATCAGTGCGGGCTTAATGTGCTGAGAAGTTTGATGTCAAACTTCTCAGTCTTAAGTGAAGCCGTTATGGTGCTGTGAAGTTCGTAATGACAACCTCCCAGCACCATATACTCTTAATGGGGGCACTGCACTTAGTGCCCAGGAATGGTACTGTAGGGGCACAGGGCTCATGCACCTGTGCCCACACCACTGGCATAGGGCACCCAGCTAGAAGGGTGACTGATGGATGCCAGGGCAGTGAGCTTGTGCGCATGGCACACAAGGATGTGTGCCAGGTTGACTGTTTAGTTCTGTACTTAGGCACTCAGCCTGCAAAGGCAGGGTGAGTGTGCCATGGCACAGGGCCCACTATGGGTGGCACAATAAGTGCTGCAGCCCTTAAAAGTCCTCTCTGGTCACCATGCCCTGGGTACCATTTACTAGGGGCTGACAGGTGGCCAGTTTAGTTTTAACACAGTTTTAGGGAAGGAACACCGGCCCATGACACCTGGTTGGCAGGAGCCCAGGGCACGCTCAGTCAAAGAACATTATCAATTCAGCAAAATGTGGGGGCCTACCTATGAAAGAAAGAAGGCACTTTCTCACACCAATCTTTTGGCCAGCCTTGCTAAAAAGCAGTCGTCCTCATTGCAGCTGTCCTCAATGCCCTCACCAGAACCTGTACCACCTGTGTGGCCTCTAGGTCCCTAGTGGTTAACTCTTGGAATCAAGGGTACAGAGACCCTTTCTTCCTTGGAAGTAATGGAGTGGATACCTATCTTCAACCTCCTCTTCTGGTTGGTCATCACCATTCTCAGAAGGGTGGGCCTGAGCATACTCAGCCAACAGCTTATGGAGCTTTTGTTTGGTTGGATGTTGGCCCATGGCTATGTTTTTAATTTTGCATAAGAACCGTAACTCCTTAAAAGACAGGTAAAGGTAAGGGGCAAGCTCCTCAACCATGTCATGTATGCCATCTTAGTTATCTTAATTAGTAGCTGGGTTCTGTTTGTGAGACAGCAAGTACTAACCCCTCTACCCTTGACTATAGTGACTTTTTGTTTCTAAAATTCTAAAGGGGCTTAAGCAAGGCCCTAACACGACTTAGTAGTTTGGAAAAAATGCCAATTAAAAAAAAAAAAAAAAACAGAATTCTAAAGGTAATTTAAGAGTTCTGTTGTGTGATCAGGTGGTAACCAAGTAGTCCAACAAATGCAAGTTGTGTATCCCACCGCTGATCCACTAATGTAAGAAACTGGCTCTATATATACACCACAATGAGGTATAGTGTGTTTATATTCCAAGTGTCCCCAGAGGTAGGCAGGGGTTAAAGTTAGATAGAACCGTACTTTCCAATAGTGGTAGGTTGGTCGAGCAGTAAGGCAGTATCAGGGGTCAGTGTTAAACATTTGATGTACACACTCAGTCAGCAAATGAATTCACACACTCAAGAAATGAACTATAGGCCAATTGTTTTGGTATAAAAATATAGTAGTTTATTTTTAGAACCAAGCAAGCCTGGTACAGGTAAACATTTATTACTTTTCAGTAATAAGTTACTGGATATAGAACGGTTTGCAAATGCAATAGAAATTGTACTTTGTTTGATTTACAGGGGAGGAGTAGTATGCACCACTTCTCAAATACTGTACTCTGGAATAAATAGGCTTTTTCAATAAATTTCAGGTTAATTACTTTTACGTTACTTTTTGTAATTCAGTGCTGGATGCCCAGATTCAGCACTCGGACATTTCCTGTAAACAGGTGAGTAAATGCATTTTTGTTATTCGTGCGATTTTTAAAGAATCTTTGGTTTTCAAAACTCCACACCTAGTCGTTTTTTGGGAGGGAAAATTGTCAATGTTATCCTATGGAGGGAAACAGGTTAACAGTTTGCAGGTAAGTAAACGACTGTGGGAGTTTAGGTGCTGGGGTAAGACTTAGGGGTCTCCCAGGGTCAGTGATGCATTGCTGCACCCTCAACGGCACTAGGGCGCCGGGTGCAGAGTGTTGACATTTTGGTTAGAACAGCAACAAATCAATTTCTTCCATTGGGCTGGATAAGAAACTCTAGTTGTAGGTTTATGTGTTTCCTTAAGAATAGTCATGCATTATGGTGAAAATGTAGGTACCTGAATTCTATGAATTCAGAGGCTAATTCATGAAACGGGGTGACGTACAGAGATCTTGCTCTCCCAAACGGAAAAAACCTGAACTTGTAGGAAAAATGCCAGCATAAGGTGTGAAAGGATATAGAAGTAGGTGGCTCCTTAAAAAGCAGTGTATGTTTAGTGTTTACATTACATACAATCTATATTCGTTCTGGATAATTCGAGACACTGAGGAAGAGTTGGGTGCCCACTTTGCATAACATCACTAGTACAAGAAAAAAAAAAGCAGGAGGAGGCCAGACTTTCAATGGGAAAGTTCCAGGGATTTTTTTTGTGGCCTTAGTATTTTGTCAACTAGCATACATGAGCTATAACAATTGATGGGAAGTGGTAAGCTTTGCTCTTTTACTTGGATGCAGGAGTGACTGTATTGTAGGAGGCTGGTTTGCAGCAGGATTAACCATTTGGAGAAAAAACTTGATTTATCTTCCAAATAGTGAATAATTTACCTCATACCTCAAGCCAGACTCTTCCAAAACAAGCATTGGCCTAGACAATAGGTCTTGCCATAGGGACCTTATAAGTATTTAGCCATGCAGCACATCACCCACCGGGCAGATTTCTGTAATTTAAAGTAGTATTTTACTGGAGTGTATTTCCTTTTTTTTGCCCCCAGCATAAAAAAAGGCTGACGCTTTCCATTTACAGTAGAACTCCTCAAACATTTTCGGCTACACGACTAAACTTTCCCTTAGCAAAGATGGCCATGCTTAAGAACCAGTTAGGAAACGTAAAAAGAGGGATAACACCACCAAATTGTTACAGTTACACTGTGCATAGCAGTTACTACACGGCAGCAACATTTTTGCGACTCAACTCCGCCTACACCGTTAGTCCGAATAGGCTCTTAACTCTACCGTAGGAACTCGATTTACATAATATATCATAATGTACCGACTATAAAGCACTCCAGAGAAATTCTCAAAATGACTTAAGAACTATTGAGTGTTTTTTTCAGGCTTAATGTAATCAGTCCGAGGTACAAACATCCAGTAGCTGTAGGCCCAAGAGTGTTCGGTAATTAGGTATGTAAATATCCGCGCACATAGAAACCCTCTGGCATGAATGGTCCCGCCCCTTTCGCGTCTCTGGCCCGGGCCTGAACTCTGCCGGGCAGTCAATCACTCTCTAAGAGATGGGGTGAGTGAATGCTGCCGCCGGGACAGCTGGAGAGGGTGGAGGCTCGGGGGTGGGAGGTCGCTTGAGAGAAAGCGTTTACCATAGAGCTTCGTAGGGACGCTAACAATAGCTAGAAAGAGGGCTGGGCTAGAGCAATTGGCGATGGGTTTGGCAGCAGGTCTCTGATAGGGAGGGAGAGGAAGGAAAGTGTGCGAAACAGAATAGTGGGAGGAGAGAAACAAGATGGCAACTGGGAGCAATTAATCAGATGCATTGTTTGGGTCTATTTTGGATAATGCACTCACGTTCTATGGCCTGCTCCCCCCCTCCCAGCAGAATTGGTTCAAACAAATTGCCAATGAGGCAACGACAGTGCAGACCGATAAAGAAAGCAAGGGTTAAAGCAAGAGGCAAGGCAATCTAGAGACTGTCTCCTGCAGTATCTGTAATAAACCATCAGAACAAATTAGTCATAACAGAACAAATTATAAAATCAACAAGGAGAACGTGCACATATTCTGCCCTAGAGGCATTCCCCCTTGCAGGTGAAAAAGAATGGACTAGACAGACTTGAAACTGACACCTTTCACTATGGCCGAGCAACCCAGCGCCAGGCTCCATCTACACCGTTGGTTAAAGATTATGCATAGAGGGATCTGTCTCGCATAATTAAGGTTTTTGTGTTTGCAGCGCACTCGAGGGAACAGATTTAGGCAGTGGCCTCGACATCACTCAATAGTTCGGATTTAGGATTGTGAAGTCTCCAAATCTCACAGATGTGGCGCGGAGGAAGCAGTTGGCTATATGTAGCCTATTAGACAACTTGGACGACGCAGGCTATAGTGTTTACACGCGCTCCCTGGGATACTAAGAACCCTGCATAGCCAAGTACACTTACCCCACCACCAGCCAAGAATCGCCGCCAGACCTTACAAATGCATTACAAGCCTGGTACCTTTCGCCTCTACTGCCTTCTTACAAGGGCCCTACCCTTGTTGAATTACGCGCCCCACACTTAGCTCTGCCTTACGGACACACTTTGTGGGTAACTTTCATTCCCTTCTTCTCTTTGGCATCGGAGAAGTCGGAGAAAAATAGAATAATGGACCCTGCGACAAGCGCAGCAGCTACAAGAAGCTTCATGTTCTTTGCCAAGGCTGGTCGCATCACCAAGGACTCACGGGTGCTGTCGGGAATAAAAGGTACTGGAACTGGAGCCGGAAGTGACGCGCACAGAATTGGCCCAGGCTGTACTATAGAGTGGGGTTCGGGGTGCATTGCCGCTTACCTGATACTTTCCGTGATGCAAGACAAAAGTGACAAAGAAGCAAATATGTCATTTTAAATGTGTACCGATTCAACGAATAGTTCTAAATACTTTCCAATATGTTCTTAAAACAAGATACCCGTCATGGCAATGGAATAGCCGCCCCACAAACCTCTATTCCACGGGCGCGAAAGTACAACCACAGCTTTTACCTTACGGGAGCGAGCAGCTGCGGGCACGATAATCGTAAATAGATGGCGCTGCTGCTCGCTCCCGCAAGGTAAACACCGTACATGCACGAGGGCTCATAGGAAACAGTGCAAAAAATGCACAGGTTTCCAATAAATCCCGGAGTGATTCCAAGCGGTCACTCCAAAGTAGCGCTTGCGCACTGCGTAGGTGAGACCTAAAGACGACTCATTACCACACAACTAAGCGTAATCATTGCTAAACTTATTTTCAAGCTATTTTACAATACCAGGTATAGCACCAGACTCTGGTGTAACTAGTGTTCCAACTGTTCTGAGCATTCTTGTAGGATGGCAAGGATTTTAACCAAAGGTTCTGCTATTTAGTCCTCTAAAGGGTGACGAACTTTGGTAAGTTGCATCTTTCAATGGTACCTTACAAATTCAATTTCCTTAGACGACTTACTGTGTCTAGACGAATGTCACTTCTGCCTTTGTGGGAACCAGTGTTTTCATTATGTAGCAATGAACTTTACGGTTTAGCTAGAAATCATGGCTAAAAATGGAGTCAGCGAAAAAAATTAGAACTTAAAAATAGATATGCTTGTACCTGTGTAGTCTCTGGCTGCAATGGAACTTGGTTAGGCTGCGGAAGTCTGGATTCTGCATGCACTGAAAATGAAGTAATTGGACATTTCAATTCCAAATTATCATACAAGGTTAATTAAAACATTTGATGATAATGTAACATCAAAAGGTATTCTGCAGTCAGCTCACACTGATTGTAGTGCTGCATTATCTTTATACAAATAGTAAGACAACTTACTATACAAGCTTTAAGGACCACAATATCTGACTTAGTAAGAAAGGAAACGTGGATTGCCGGCAACATGCTCTCAAATGTAGTCTATGCACTTGCTGCCATCTAGCCTTGGGTTTATAGTACTACAAAACGCTCTTTGGGGTGGGCAGTATAGTTTATGCACTTTGGTTTAGTGTAGGAAGGTGGCTCTCTATATAGTGGACCACAAAGAGGTACACTGTGTAGAGTCCAGGCGACCCTTTTTGGTTTATAGGGGTTGGCTTTAATAATCTCAAGGTGCTCTATTTTGTGGTAGTGTGTTTTAGCAGATCAGGGCGGTCTCGGTGCTGTAGTTATCAGAGGGTCGTGTTGAGCATTTGTTGTACACGCCGAGTCAATAAATGAGACCCACTCAGGGAAAAATTTGGAACAAATTAATGTAGACACAAAGATCACTACAATCAGATAAGAACTTTGAGTTTGCAATTTTAGAAGATATCTTAATTACAGCTGTCAGACTGGAGGCATGCGCCCTAAAAGCAAGAATTTTATCCTATGGGAGAAACAGACTGCATAGGTATACTTGCAATCAACTGACAGGACTATTCTGTTGGACTTAAGGGAAATAGCAGTTTCGGTTTACCTACCCTGGTGTGTCTGGGTGCAGAGGTGATGGTTGCAAGAGTTGCCTTGAACGCTACACTTCTAGTCAATGGGGAAAAGTACCTGTAAAAATAGAGGCTGCAAGAGGTGAACTGAGTACATGTCCGTCAGAATCAAAAGGAGGGCCTGGTTCTTGAGGGTCTCAGGGACAAGGGAGGACTGTTGGTTGGGCGGGATTGGGCTGGGGGGCTTGGGTGGTGTTTTGTCTGGCAGGTCGCTTGCGTTGGAGCCTCTCACTTTTGATGTCGATCTGGAGATGGGAATAAAACAGGACAACTGGGCCACACTCAATTCAGGCCTCTGGAGTGGACGTCTGTCGGTCTTGGTGGTGTTGGTCTGCAGATTGTACATCTAAAATGCCTTGGCTGCTACAAGGGCTCCGGTTCACTATTTATTGGTGCTGGAGGGTCTAGAGTCTCTAAACTCGCTGGGGAGACGGGGCTAACCTCTGGCAGATTTAGGAACCTACTCCTGGGCTGCTGCATCGGTGGACCTGGTGGTCAGCAAATCAGTGAACTGAACTTTGCAGTGGGTTCCTGCAGGCAACTGGCTCCTCCAATTTAAGGGGATGCGGACTGGTTGGTGAAGTGCCTGCAGCCCTCCAAGGCTTTAGGCGGATGCACAGCTGCAGGACGAGTCGGGTCTTTGTAACTGTCTAGACAACAGCAGGCAGGCAGGGTTTGGCACCAAATTCGGTGCTGGTACACAGTGAGTTTTCAGCTCTTCTTCGTCAGAGTCAGACGAATCTCAGTTCATGGTGTCAGGGGGCCACCTAAATACTGAATTTAGGGGCTTAAGGAGAGTGTAAAGTAGTGGCAAATGGGCTACTTACCTCTGGGGTCACAACACCTCCCTATAGGACATTTTGTTTGGAGTGGGCATAATCCTGTCCCAGAGTTTCTAAATCCACTAAGCACAAGCTGGTGGAATACTGCATTCTATGTTGACTCCAGATAGCCCACCTTAGGGGTGTTATTAGCCTGGCAGTGAACACGCATATGGACTAGCTAATGCTACTGCCTGTCCTGGTGCGAAATGGGCCTGGGGTCGCATATCAAAGGCAGCAAGGGCTTTGAAGCCCCTGATAGGATCTCACCTGCGGGGGTCAGAAACCTGCATGTGCTGGCTGGTCGACAACAGCCAAAACACAGGAGGGTGGTAGGTTTTATGGGGATACTGCTAAGGTGCCCACTGGGTGCATGTATCAATAAGTACACCACTGGAATCAGTGTGGGTTTAGTAACACAATGTGTTGGATACTGTAGGAAGCTGGCTCTGTATATGGTACTAAGTGGTTATAACATGCACAAAGTTAGGGGCTTCCTTAAAGTGTACGGGCTAAATGTGAAACCCAAAGTGCTCTATTAGTGGTAGTGTGGATGAGCAGCCGTGGGCCGAACAGAGGGTCGCTGTCCTCAGGAGATCTGGTCTTTGTTAAAGAGCAGGCAGGTTTACTCGGGATTCTGAAAGTCGATGGACAGGCGTCTTCTTTTTTACAGAGTCTTTAAAGCTAGAGACTGGCTGGTACGGCTGGGACCAGGTAGTAGTCTTCAGTCTTGGATGCATGGCGTCTTCATCCTCCTTCGTTGATCATAGGAATCTAGTTTTTAGGTCTGGGGAGCCCTCTCACTGCTAAATTTAGGAGGTGTTTTAGGAGAGTAGCAGGTAGGGCCAATAAGCACCTCACCTGGGGTGACTACACCACTATTTTGCCACCCTCCTGTGTGATGGTGCATAGACCTAGCGCTGATTTGAGGAGTCCCCTCATCTTCAAGATGGAGGAGACTGGAAAATGTTCTTAACTTCGCCTACTCCACCTGAA
Source organism: Lissotriton helveticus (assembly GCF_964261635.1). Lineage (NCBI taxonomy): Eukaryota > Metazoa > Chordata > Amphibia > Caudata > Salamandridae > Lissotriton > Lissotriton helveticus. The sequence continues at coordinate 384,317,939 of NC_136062.1, forward strand.
AGGTGGAGTTGGCAAAGGTGGGAACACCTCCTCGAATCTGAGTTCTCTATCCGGTTTTCCTGCCCAAAGGGGGAGTGTAAACAGAGAGCTGCCATCTACTGGTAGCAGCAGAGGCTGAGGGTCATATTACAAAGGCGGCAGGCCGTTGAAGCTTCTCCTGCCCCCAGCCTGAAGGAGGTGTGACATCTGCCCAGGATGTGCATTGTTTGTGGTCCAAGAGAACAGAGGAACTCCGCCCAGGGTCCAGAAACATGTCTGAGGCAGGCTGCCTAAAGCCAGTCAGTGCCCACACCAGGGTAGGTAGATTGTCAGAGGTGCTCTCTGAATAAGTTTTAATAAATCTCACACTGGCATCCGTGTGGATTTATCACAAGGAGCTGTTTGGTACTCAACACTCTTGGTTTCCGTGTAGCGATCATGGTGCTGGGGAACTCTAGTTGTCAAGTTTCCAGCCCATGTACTCCTTATAGCCTCCTTGGCACGAACATGATTTAATAATTTACTTAAGAAATGTAGGAGCATATCTTCTCATACAGATATGCCCCCACTTGGGGTACAGTACACCTGCCTTAGCGCTGTAAGACCAGCACGAGGGATGGCTTACCTATACCTACAGGCAGCGCTGGCTGGCATGACACACAGGTAGGGTGCCATGTAGACTGTCATTTTTCCCTCACAAGGACATACAAGGACAGTTGCATGGTATTAGTGAAGGGTTGTTACCAGGCGGCCATCTACAGGTTTGAGGCCCTAGGTACCCAGGGTACCACTTACTAGGGCCTTACAGGAGCAGAATGACCAATTGTGGATATGTTTTAGAGAAGAAGCACTGGCACAGGTGAGCAGGTTGGCAGGGACACTGTGCACTACAATAGTAACTACAAATACCTAAGCAAAAAAAGTGGAGGCTTATGTCAAATGAGGCGCTTTCTTTCTTACAGATAAACAATAGATATTCAGTGAAGCCATCATGTAGCTGTTGAACTACTTTTACTAGTATCCAGCAAGTGAAAGAAAGTGTCCTCTTTTTGCATAGTTGCCCTCACTTTTTACCAAACTGCTGATGTGCTTTGACTGAGTGTGCCCTGGATTCCTGCCAAACAGGTATCCAGGGCATATGTTCTTTTTCTAAACTGCATTGCGACAAAACCTAATTGGCACTCTTTGGACACACGTCACTACCTTGTAAATGGTACCACATGTACTACGGGCACTGTGGCCATGGAAGTCCTCTAAGGGCTGCAGCAGTTATTGAGCCATCCTTAGAGTTCATGTACCTTTACACACACACACACAGCCATTGCAGGCTGCGTGTTTTGGTGCAGAAAAAAGTGAAGTCGACATGGCACACATTGTGCCATGCCAACCCACTGCCCTAGCACAGGTCAGCTACCTCTCTAGCTGGGTGCACTACACCAGTGGCGAGGGTTTAGGTGCATAAGCCCTGTACCCCTACAGTGGCTAAGCCAATTCTTAGACATTGTAAGTGCAGTAATGCCATTAAGAGTATATGATGCAGGGAGTTACGTACTCCACAGCATCATAATGGATTTACAGCAATCTGGGACGTTTGGCGTCAAAGTTTTCAGCACATTAAACCCACACAGAGGCCAGTGTGGGATTAAATGAAAAATGCACTCCGAATGTATTTTATTGTAATTGCATTCATATAGCGCTTACTACCTCTGACGAGGCGGCGAATCGCTTTTTCTGCGAGTAGCACGCTACTGCGGGACCCATAGAGGATTAGTGTTGAATTAGTATAGTGAAACATGCATGTACATTTTATGTGGTGGATAGGTTAGTCAGTTATTTGGATTTGTAATGACAGCAGAAGGATAGAGGAGGAGAAAGGCTTGTATTTATATAGCGCTTGTTACCCCTGATGGGGTGTTGACGCACACTATTCAGGAAGCCCATAAAAGGATAGCGGTGAATTAATATGGTGAAATAATGAAGTAATTTCAGTGGTCGATATTAGTCAGTTATTTGGAGTGAGAAGGATAGCGGAGGGATAAAAGGGGAAGAAAGGTTTGCATTCATATAGCACTGGTTACCCCTGCTGGGTGTTGAAGCGTTTTTCTGGCGCGTAGCATGCCACTGCAAACCACAAAAGGATTAGTGGTGAATTAGTATAGTTGAATATGGAATTTGAGAAGTGAACATGTTAGTCTGTTACTTTTGGTTGAAAAGGATAGTTGAGGGATAAAAGAGTGAAAGATGGTTTTTTTAGCAGTAGGAGGAGGCTCTTGGATGAATAAAAGGGAGTTGGGGGGGGGGGGGGGGGGGGGGAGTCCGAGGGAACAGTTTAGAAAGGTTTGTTTTAGGGGGTCGGTTTGTTTTAAGGTGTCAGATGATGCAAGGAGGGGTAGAGTAGGATAAAGTCTAAAAAGGGTTATTTTGGGAACATAGGTATGGGGTTTGGGATAAATGAGTGTGGATGTAGAGGATAGATTGATAAATGTACAGGATGTGAGATAGGGTAGTGCATTGGAAATGCTAAATTAGAAGAAAGTGATAAATATATAGAACCATAAATACCATAAGTTTGTGGATGGTGTGGGCTGGGTATTGCTAAATGGGTTAATGGGCAGCATTTCTGGCCCTGGTACTGGTCAGTCTCGAACAGGCACAAACAGGCAACTGCCCTTGTCCTCTCCGCCCTTAGCCTCCTACGCCAGGACTGAGACGCCCTAACCCTGGCCTTTTATAGCCCTAGTAATCAGGTGATCCCTTAAGCCAATGAAAATCCTAGCCCTAACACTATACAATCACAACACTAGCCCTAAAATCTAGAACCAATAGGAGAAGAGGACATTGCCACCAATCTTAGCCCTAGTCAAAGCCCCGAATCAGTTAAAAAACCCTGATCTCCACGTCCAATAGAGGCCCTAGCCCTACCAGTAGTCCCAACCCAAGTCCAAGCAACCAATGGCACAGGAATCCCTAGTCCCTACTTCCAATTAAAGGTCTAACCCTAGCCCCACCCTATTCCCAACAACTAATAACATAGGGAGCTCTAGTCCCTACTTCCAGTAGAATCCTAACCCTAGCCTTAGTCCCAACCCTACATTGATTGAATCACAGACCCAGAAACCAATCAGAACCCTCAAATGCTCAAACAATGAGTACACTAACCTTAATCCAATAGAAACACCAGATACAACCACCAATCAGGGTACAAATGTACCAACCACTAGCAGACCATATTAGGTCCTAGCGACCTTAGACAAGGTTTGCTGGCCAGGGAGTTGGCAGCTGCTACTCCTGTTCAGAATCTCCTAGGAGACAGACAGGCACAATCCACACTTTGGACTACTGCAGGTAAAGGTCTCACTAACTTAAAATCTAACAATACTGTTTGAATTAAAACTTTACTCCCTCTTATTTTATTTTTATTTATTTTGAAAGTTTTATATAGCGCGAACAAGATCTTTGCAGATATCAGAGCGCTTTACAGAACAGGGAATACCAAACAAGAGAATGAATACGTGAGGGAACATAATAGTACAGGTGAATCAATAATGCGAGTAATTTGTCATAATAGTAGGTGAAACAACAATAAAGGTAAAACACATTCGTATATATGCAGAATAATACAGGAAAAACACAATGTCATCGGGATTGAGCTGGGTAAAATAGGTCGGTGCCGATACTTTATAGATTCAAGTTGAACGCTCAAGTGTATTTGGCCATGAGAAGAGCTTTTACTTCTTTCTTAAAAAGTGTGATTGAGGAGATGCGCCTTGTTTCAGGAGGGAGTGAGTTCCAGATCCTGGGTGCTATTCCTGAGAAAGAGCGCTTATACGTTTTTTCCTTCCTGAATCTTCGAGGTTTTAGCAGCAGATTGTTTGTGCCTCTAGTGTATCTAGAGCCGCCAGAGATTGACGGCTTCTGAGTGAGGTATCCGGGAGAGCTCAGGTGTACAGCCTTGTGCGTCATGCAGGCGATTTTCAGATGTATTCTGGCTTCAAAAGGCAGCCAGTTCAGGGCTTTCAAGTCAGGGGAGATATGAGAGTGTTTTTTTGACCCAGTGATGAATCTTGCTGTAGCGTTTAGAGAGGCTCTTAGGGGTGCAGTAGTGGTTAATGGGAGACCGCAGAGGGCGATGCTGCCGTATTCAATTTGCGGGATTACTAGTGCTTGTACCGCAGTTTGGAAGTCTTTGGCTGGTAGGAAGGGTTTCAGTTTCCTCAGTGTATTGATTTGGAAGTTCGCACCCTCAGTAGCCTTGCTGATATGATGCTGCATGTTGAGATTGGAGTCGAGAGTTATGCCCAGAGATTTTGCTGAGTCCACGATGGTGGGTAGGACATTGAGTGCAGTTAGCTGTTTAAGCCACGTTTGGGTGGTAGAGATCTTCGCGGGAGGTGAGATCAGAAGGAACTCTGTTTTCAGGGCATTAAGTTTGAGATGATTATTGGCAAGCCAGGATTGGGTGCTTCTGATTGTTGAGTTCAGGAGTAAGATGTCATTGGGAGATTGTAGTTTGAGATATAATTGGTTGTCATCTGCGTACATGTGAAAAAGTACATTGGATGCTTGTAGCAAGGTGGTGAGGGGTTCCATAACTAGGTTGAACAAAGTTGGTGAAAGGGAGGATCCTTGAGGGACACCTAACGTAACAGGTATTGGCGAGGACATTAGGTTGTTACTCTTGAATTTCTGCGACCTGTTGTGTAAGAAGGAGGTGAACCACTTGAGAACAGTCCCAGATAGACCCATTCTTGTGTTCAAAAGTTCGAGTAAGTTCTCATGTTTAACGGTGTCGAATGCTGATGAGAGATCAAGAAGGAGGAGGAGGCAGGTATCATTTTGGTCTAGCATTTGTAGCGCGTCAACAATTATGTGGGTCATAGCACTTTCAGTACTGTGTCCTGCTCGGAAGCCTGATTGATGAGCGTGGAGGAGATCAAACTGATCGATGTGTTTAGTTAGCTGCAGTTGTGCACATTTTTCCAATAGTTTGGCGAGAGTGGGAATATTGGTAATGGGACGGTAGTTGTTTAGGTCGGATGGGTCGGCGGTAGGTTTCTTTAGTAAAGGTGTGACTTGTCCGACTTTGAGGGAATCAGGGATGGATCCTTGTTGTAGCGAGCTGTTGATAATTTTAGTCCACAGTGGGAGGAGCCATGGGGTGAAGTTGTCATATAGCTCCTGTATATCCTTATATCGTGTTAAGTTAGCGTAGGTACATTTGAGGTTTAAACGCCATTTTTCTTTCTTGCAACTTCTGCACACGACACTTAATTGTTGACTTAGCTTTCAACCTAGTAGATTGCCGTGGTGTATGTGAGAATAATATGTTATTGCTCTGATATCAGCTTTGCTTAATAAACTATGTCTGCACGAAGAGTGCTGAAGTTTCAGGAACAACACGATATGGAATTGTTATGAGGTCTGATCTCCACGCCTTCATAGTCATAACACAAGTGCAGCCTTTGCCAACTCTGGCTTCAGGCGGGATTGATATTGCTTTGCACGAGGCACATAGAACACACTTGATGCGGTGCACATGCAGAGAGAGCTGGTGTATGCTGATGTGATTCCTTTCATGCTAGGACACTAAGGTATGTCCTAATTCGCCGAGGTTCCACTCCTCTGTGCACAGTTCTGTGTGAGAACAGAAACCCTGCGACATGGCTCAGTCGGTAGAGCATGAAACTCTTAATCTCAGGGTCGTGGGTTCGAGCCCCACGTTGGGCGCCATGTCGCAGGGTTTCTGTTCTCACACAAAACTGTGCACAGAGGAGTGGAACCTCGGCGAATTAGGGTGACCCAAAACACACCTGTGAGAAGTTGGCCTGATGTGCAGTGTTCACTATTCTAGTGATCACTATATATCAGTCCAAACAACCCTTATTGATGATTGGTTGTAAGTCAACCTTATAGACCAGCTATCCTAGTAGCATGGCTACGAGCAGTCTAAGGCTAAGACTCTAGAGGGCGTGTTAAGCCAGCTGTTTTACCATCACATTACCCCTTGAACACCCAGTGAAAGGACACCACACAAGTGTTATGAAAATAAACAGTGTATTTATTAGAATCACAACGGCCCTGTACTCTTTATGAGGACAGGGTGCTAGGCACACAACAAAACTCTTACGAAAATACTTAAGTTAGCACGTTATACACAAATGCCCGAGGGGCACGAAAAACCATATACTTTAAAAGTGGAATGCGAAATTACTAGCAGGTAAGTACAGTACTAATAGGCTTTGGAATCGCTAGGACTTGACTATAGAATCGTTAGATTACTTCTAGGAGACCTAGGGGACTCGGGTGCAGAGTGTGCACTCTCACGCGGGATGCGGGACAAAGTCTATGGAAGCTAGTAAAGGCAAAGTTAGTGTTCACGGGCGAACCCGACCTGGTAGGAAGAAAACGACAGTGGATCCTGACCCTAGGATAGTGAGGCTATGCTGGGACACCGAAGTGCCGAAGTTACCTAGCCCAGGGGCTGCAGCTGCATAGGTCTGAAAGGACGTCGGGAATCTCGTTGCCGGACCAGGAGCCTGGAAGAAGGAAGTTGCTGGCAGGCGACCAGTGAAGAAAAGTTCGATGGATCCAAGCCTGGATCAAGGAAGAAGAAAACCTGAAAGCAGAGGGGACCAAGTTCTTGAATCACTAGCCAGTGATTAAGTGGGCACCAGGATGGCACCGGGCGAAGTCACCTCGACTAGGTGAGTGGGCGACGCTGGCTCTGCAGATCTCACGGACCAGGAGGCGTTGTCGGCGACCAGGATGGAGAGGCGAGCTGTCCCACGATGGATGAAGCTGTCGGCGTCGAAGTTACCCAGGATTGGGCAACAAGCCTTGGCTAATTCAAGCCCACGCGGTGGACTAAAAATGGCGTCTTGAGTGGACCAGGAGGGTCCGGAGTGCTCCTCTTCTGGAAGGGAGCAAGGGCCAGTCTGGAGCAACCAGACTAGCAGCAGTGATGTCGTCGGGCGTCGTTCAGAAGGCCACAAGCCAGCGGGCTAGTAGCCAAACAACGCGGTGAGCAGCAAAAAGCAGAAGGGCCCCACGCAGATCGTGGAGATGCTGGGAGGCTGCACTTCGGTGCTGGAGCTGCTCAGGGTCGGGGCTTCTCGGACCCCAAAGCACTCACCAGGAAATTACTCGGCGGGCTTGCTGTGCAGAAGTCGTGCAGTCTTGAAGATGGCCGGTCCCTCGAGGTCTCGTCACACCCACGAATCTCAGCGTGACTGATGATGTAGGTAGAGGTCAGAGGTGCCAGGGAAGCCGGTTCTCATCGAGCTGGGCAGTCTTGATCCGGAGGAGAGACGTGCAGCAGACCGCAGTGTTCTTAAGATGGTGCCTGCGGATGCAGGGTGACTACTCCTTAGTCACAAGGGAGAAATCTTAGGAAGAAGTCTTGAGTTCCTTTCGTGGAAAGTAGTTTCAGGATTCAAAGATGATCTGATTTGGAAGGGGGCCAGTTCCTACCTTTATCCTGTAAAAAGGGGCTGGCACGCGACTAAGTCCTGCCCTAGGGGTGGGACTAGGAGGGGGGTGGTTACACCCACTTCCTTGGCGGGCTTTTCCCCAGCACAGGGTCTGGAGTGACCCTGGAACTGGTTCCAGCCAGCCTATGCACAGTGAGCACCGGGGTGCCACGTGCAGTCACCTTCCTCTAAAGCCCTGCCTACCTACAATACACAAAACCCTGTCTGGGACGGTGCTGGCACCGCCCCTGGCAGGAAACCCTTTGTCCTTATCTCCTGCTCTGGGAGGACTCCCAGCAGCAGGAGGGCAGACTTGTGTCTCGGTGGCAGCATCCATTTTGTGGAGCTGAGGCTCTGTTTGACTTTAACCGGGGTTAGGGGTTACATACATGTCGTGTCCCTCTAGAAGGGTGGAATGCTAACCCCGTCGCCAGAATTGGCGAGGGGTTAGTATTCCAATTCGTATGACACCTTACTCGACATGTTTTGATAAAGCGATACCAGAGTTGGCATATAACCGCGAGGATTATAATGCACTTAAGAGTATATGGTATGCGATATCATGGAAACGGCCAAGGGATGGATCCCGAAAGCCGCAGACAGGCTCAGCTCATGCCAGAGCACCATCTCACACGATTCCAAGCACTCTGCCTTCAGGATTGTTAAGGCCTGCCATAGGAGTGACTGATAGGAGATCTGTGTGTCCATTTTAGGGTTAGATATAGGTATACTATATCTACAGCAAAGGGTGAGTACACCACCTTGCCCCAGCTGTCGTGCAGCCAGTTGTGTCAGTTTAGTTAGTCAGCCCAGGGGTGGCATAATACATGCTTCAGCCCCTGGGAGACTTCTGGGTACACCTCAGCCCTGGGTACAGGGACTTGGAGAGGGCCCAGTGCCAATTCAGTACTTGAGTACAATTTGGATAGAGAGAACAGCTAGGCTGTGGGTCTGATTAGCAGGCCCACAGCCAGGGAAAGTCGTAAACCAGTGCAGCAAAAAGCAAAAATATGGGTGATCATAGGATTACAGACCCTACTCTCCTACATGACCCCCCCCCCCCAAACTTTGGGACAATAAACTAACCTTGACCAGGTGAGTCTTCTTGCTCTAAGTGGAAATACCTGGAGAGCCCATCAGCATTGCTGTGATCAGTACCAGGTCTATGCTCCACTGTAAAATCCATCCCCTGTAGGGAAATGGACCACCTAAGCAGTTTGGGGTTTTCACCCTTCATCTGATTTAGCCACAAGAGGGGCTTATGGTCTGTCTGAATGGTGAAGTGAGTGCCAAACAAGTAGGCCCTCAGCTTCTTCAGGGCCCAGACCACAGCAAAGGCCTCCCTCTCAATAGCTGACCAATTTTTCTCTCTGGGTGTCAACCTCCTACTAATGAAAGCAATAGGCTGATCATTACCATCAAAATTCAGTTGAGACAGAACAGCCCCCACACCCAACTCAGAAGCATCTGTTTGGACAATGAATGGCTTGGAGTAATCTGGACTCTTGAGGATAGGTGCTGTGCACATGGCCTGCTTTAGGTCATTGAATGCTTTCTGACAGCTTGCTGTCCACTGAACTTTCTTTGGCATCTTTTTGCTTGTCAGGTCATTAAGAGGGGTCACTATGGACCCATAATTTCTGACAAACTTCCTATAGTACCCAGTCAGGCCCAAGAAAGCTCAAACCTGAGTCTGGGTGATTGGAGGAGTCCAGTCCTTGATGGCCTGTATCTTACTCTCCAGTGGCTGAACCTGGCCTCCACCTACAAGGTGGCCCAGGTACACAACCTGTGTCTGCCCTATCTGGCACTTTGTGGCCTTGATAGTGAGGCCTGCCTTTTGCAGGGCCTCTAACACTTTCCTCAGGTGGACCAGGTGATCCTCCCAGGTGGAGCTAAAGACAGCAATATCGTCTAGATATGCTGCACAGAAGTCATCCAGCCCAGTGAGGACTTGATTCACCAACCTTTGGAAGGTGGCAGGTGCATTTTTCAGTCCAAAGGGCATTACCACAAATTGATAATGCCCTCCAGGGGTAGAAAATGCTGTCTTGGGTTTGGCCTCCTCAGCTAACCTGATTTGCCAATACCCAGTTTCAGTTTATAACTTTATTCGAATGTTTAAAAAACATCATAAAAGTATACAGTTAAAAAAAACATTACATGTACATGATTCATAAAAAGATGAACAGGGATAACCTTGTCACAAGGTGTGCGGGTTGCTGCACATAAATTTACGCGAAAACCATACTAAGTCTAGCTCTAATAGATTTCAAAATAAAAGTGGCAGTAAAAAAACATATATCAGGGCTTGAGAGTGAGAAAAGAAGCCTCAAGGCGTTACCTGTAGTATACATGGAATATTTAAGAAACATAGGCTTGAGGTAGCAAATACGCTGCGCTTTTTACAAAGGACATTGTAGTAAAAAGTGCGATGTGCTTTGTTTGGTAAAACCGTCACATGGACAAGGAGTAACTGGATGAGATTTCATTGTTGGGAAGGCAACCAGGTTATGTACTATACCTAATCTCAATCTTGAGAGGACAAACTGGTGAGACTGTCTGTGGATAACATTGAGGTACATAGGAATACCACAACTATCATCTTTCAATGAAAAGTGAAAAATATGTGTGGAATATTCTCTGGTAGCATACCTTCGCACATCTGATTTCACCCTAAGATAGACATTTTTTTGTTCCTGTTTACTGAGTTCAGACAGGTGGGGTCATTACATAAGTCCATGTCAAACAAGTCCTTGACAGTCGCAACTACATATTTTAACCATGGTATACTTAAAACTTTATCCAAGAGTAAGCAGTCCTTGATGATGTCTTTGGTAAAGGCAGTTTCCATCTTGGTAAAAATGGATTTCCATACCAGCAGTGGCCTTAGTCCGGTAAGATCGGACAGGTAATCCAAATCTAGTTCCAAATTAGTTAAAACAGTAGATGCCGAGGAGGGAAGACAAAGCAGCCGTTTGATGAACTTGTTTTCTTCGGTTTGCAGGGCCCTGGCATTGCAGTGTCCCCACACCCCCGAGCCATACAATGCTATCGAGGTACATCTGTGGTTGAATATAGTCAGCATATCAGCAATACGGCGGCTTCCTACTTTAGAGGCAAAGCGGAAGACGCCTAAGGAGGCTTTCCCCATTCTGGCTTTGACATTAATCTCCTCTGGGGCCCACGATCCTCTATCATTAAAAGTAACACCCAAATAACAAAAATTAGTAACAATTTCAATATGGTTTTCCTTAAAACAGAAGGGTTTAAAAAGTTTCAGCTTTTTCCCACACACCATGACAAACGTTTTGGAATTATTGACTTTAAGTTTCCTTCTCTGTATAAAATCATAGAACCCGTCCATCAGTTTTTGGAGGCCTATAGGTGTCCTGGACAATAGAACCGTATCGTCGGCATAGAGTAGTACCGGTATAGGGGTGCCTCCTGCTTGTGGGGCATCGGCATGGATTTGCTTTAATTCTTGCTCAACCGAGTTAATGAAGAGCGAAAAAAGCAACGGGGCCAATACACATCCCTGCCGGATGCCAGATCTTACTCTAATCTTTCGGGTGCACTCCCCCTCTGGACCATAGCGGATTTGGGCAGATAAGTTTGAGTAAAGTGTTGCTAAAAAATGAATAATATCAGGGGGGGCTCCCATACCCAATAAAGTTGTCCATAACAGGGCATGATCGACCAGATCGAAAGCGCTTGAAAGATCTGCGAAACACAAAAATAGTGATCCCGGCTTGGCCTTGGTATACTTCCCAATTAAAAGGTTCAAGTTGATACATTGTTCAATCGTACCAAGGCCCTTTCTGAAGCCATATTGGGATGGGGCAAGAATATGGTTGTCTAAGGCCCAATCTTCCAGACGTGCTAACAGGACCCTACTCAAGATCTTTAGTGAGGAATCCAGAAGGGAGATAGGGCGGTAGTTTTTAGCCTCTCCTCTATCCCCCTTCTTGTAAATTGGGATAATAATGGATTCACCCCAAGTAGAGGGAGTCCTGTTATCCATAGCAGCATTAAAAGCTATGGTCAATAACGGGCTCCAGAGAGCTGGATCAAATTTGTATAGGTCGATTGGTACCCCATCTGGGCCTGGAGCCTTTCCCCCTTTACTATTCATTATTGCCATATCCACCTCATGGATCGTAATTCTCGGAGTTTGAACTGGGGTAATACAGATAGAATTAAAAATGTCATTGGGCTCTCCAGTAGGATCAAAGATCCCTGAGAAGTGGGACACCCAACCATCTTCACTAACTTGGGCAGTGAGGACAGGGAATCCCTCTTTTTGCAGGAAGGGGCTGTTGATGGTACTCCAGAATAGTTTGCTGTCCCGGAGAGCTGCAGCTTTGCTCAGATCTTCCCAGGCTATTTCTCTTAGTTCTGGTTTCCTGATTTTGAGCTCATTTTTATAATTGGCCCTCAGAGATATAACCGCTTCCCTGTCTCTCGGAGTTGTGGAGAGGGCAAGTTTAAGGGCTTTTAGTGCCCTTGTACATGCTTGGTTGAACCAACCCTGTGTATCCCGTCTAGTTTTAGCCTTCCTTGTAGTGAGGGTTTGCTTAATTATGGCACCCAACTTCTCAAAGTTATTTACAGATTGGTCTGGGGGGGCTTCCGTATCAAGGCAACTAAGTATCGTATTTAGGCCAGCTTTCACCACCCTACAATGTAGATTCTCTGCTTTTTCCCCACACCACTTGATGCGAGTCCCATTTGGTCTGCATGGGATAATGTCGTCAACAACCCTGCCGGAAAATACATCCCTATGGTGCTCACAGTATATGATCATAGTAAGAGCATTATGGTCACTCAGACCAAGGTCTAAGATCTGTGGGACCAAACAATGGGGAGCTACCCGGTTGGAGATGATCAAACAATCAATAATAGAGGTTGTGTTTCTCCCCGTGAAGGTTGGCGGCAGGTTACCCTCATTGTCAGGGGCATGTTGGTGGATGATTACATCAAGTTTTAGCATCAGGTTGTTAAGGGAAGTGCCATATGGAGAGTGTAAAAAGTGTAGTAAGTTCTCCCCATTTTCACCATCGTATCCACATGTAGTTGAGTATGAGAGGGGGCAAGTTCTGATGTTAAAATCTCCCCCCCAAACAATGTCATACGATACCGCAAAATTGCAAAGAATAGGGTCCAGAACAGATTCGAGTTCGTCTACTACAGTGGTACTAGAAGGGTCAAAGGTGTTATTGTAATGATTAATCAGCAATAGATTTCTATCCCTGCCTACTAATATTTCCAAAATTTGCGAATGGGACCCCACTATGTGGCTTTTCCTTACATGTATGGGGAGGTGTACAGACAATAAAATCAGTAATCCCCCTTTGGCCCTCCCCATTGCAGATTCTACCGCATTACAGTTGTATGAAACAAAACCATCATAAAAAATATCTTCCACTGACCACGTTTCTTGCAGACATAAAATGTCAAAGTCCACAATATGTTCCCTCCAACCCAGGGCTGAGACTTTTTGCCGCCACCCAGCAATGTTCCAGCTCGCCAATAAAAATCCCTTTAGCCTTTGGTCCTGTACTGTATTAAAGTGGGTAGTTGGGATAAAAGGTGTGGTATGGGTCGTATCTGGTGGGATCAGGTCCGGTTCAGTGGGGATAACTGGGGTAGGAGTGATGGGAATGGTTACCGAGCATTGAATAGTAGGGATTGTAACAGGTGGAATCTGGGCCAATTTGGTGGGGATAGCTGGGATAGGGGTTGGTAAATGAACCGTATGTAAGACATCAAAATTTACTAGAACATGGGTCTGCTCCAAGGAGGGGGAGACGGAGGAGGAAGAGACGGGGTGTAGTCAGTCGACTCCCTCTAGGCCATCCAAACAACCAAAGCGGTTATGATCCGTGAAGGGGTGGAATTGGGGTGCGTATTGAGGTTGTCTAGGTGGTCCAGCATCGTATGCTCGTTGCCTACGCCTCCGTTCCACAACGGTCCAATCCCCTCTTCTCGGCTGGTAGCGGGTATCAGTTGGTGGAAAGAAATAGGAAACAGGGAGGGTCTGGATGGTTGAATCAAAGGATCTATTGAAACCTGCACATATATGAGATACTGTGCGGGGGTCTCTGAAACTAACGGTTAGGCAGTCCCCATTGATGTTTTTAGGGGTCTTGCCTATCCAGGAAACCCTCCTGGCCATAATAATTTCATTGTGTAAGTGGCCCGGGAGTGGTCTGTTCCAGTTGAGCCATTTTATTATTTTATTTTTCAGGGAGCTAAAGGTTTCCGATTCCCCTGTTTCTAGTGGTGGTACTCCGGCTAGAATGACAGTAAGCCGATTAGCCTCCGGTGGAAGATCAGGCCATCTAGGTCTAGGGGTTGAATATGCTACTTACCAGTATGCATCTGTTCTTGGCATGTAGGGCTGCTAACATTCATATCTTAGCATTAGATCGCCGCCTAGTGTTGGGCTCGGATGATCGCACATTGTTGTCCTGGAAGAGTCTTCGAAGTATCCTGAGATAGGTGGCTCCTCCCCTGGACTACAGTGCGCATGGGCATCGGCTCCATCCCCAGATTGTTTTTCGCCATTGTGGCAGAAGATGGAGTGAAAAGTGTAAAGGATGTCCATGCTAATGAATAAATACAATAGTATATCTGCAGCTGCGACAGGCACCGGGGAGGAGGGCGGGCGATATGAATGTTAGCAGCCCTACATGCCAAGAACAGATGCATACTGGTAAGTAGCATATTCAGTTCGAGGCATGTGGGCTGCTAAATTCATATCTTAGCATAGAATACATAGCAGTCCCTCCATCAGCGGCGGTTGCCCGTGCCAGCTGCAGAAACCTGAAAAAGTGTCTTCAGAACAGCCTGTCCTACAGCAGCTTGCTGCTTGGAATGCACATCAACACAGTAGTGTTTTGTAAAGGTATGTGGTGTAACCCACGTGGCTGCTCTGCAAATATCCTCTAAAGGAATGTTCCCTAGGAAAGCCATGGATGCCCCCAGTTTGCGTGTGGAGTGCGCTCTGGGGGGTATTGTTAAAGTGCGCTTGGCTTTTTGATAACATATCTGGATGCACTTAACAATCCATCTGGCTATCCCTGCCTTGGAAATCGGGTTGCCTTTGTGTTGTGGTGCGAAGGCAACAAAGAGTTGTTTTGTTTTTCTAAAGGGTTGTGTTCTGTCTATGTAGTACATCAACGCCCTCCGTACATCTAAGGTATGGAGCATTATTTCCGCCACCGTTTGCGGGTTTTTAAAGAATGCTGGTAAGTCAATAGTTTGGTTTAGATGAAACTGTGACACCACCTTCGGAAGGAATTTGGGGTTAGTGCGTAGCACTACCCTATTTGGATGAATTTGAATGAATGGCTCTTGGATTGTGAGCGCCTGCAGCTCACTGACACGCCTCAGAGACGTAATAGCTACAAGGAAAGCTACTTTCCACGTAAGGAACTGGAGTTCACACGAGTGCAGTGGCTCAAATGGCGGTCCCATCAGTCTGGTGAGAACGACATTGAGGTTCCACACCGGAGCTGGCGGTGTTCTTGGGGGAATGACTCGTTTCAGACCTTCAAGGAAGGCTTTAATGGCAGGCACTCTGAAGACAGAGAGGTGCTGCCTGTTCTGGAGATAAGCCGCTATGGCGGATAGATGTATCCGAATGGAAGTGTACGCTAGATTGCACTTGTAAAGATGCAACAGATAGCAGATGATGTTGGGGATAGATGCATCTAGCGGGTTGATGTCATTGGCTGTACAGTAAATGACAAAACGCTTCCACTTTGCAGCATAGCATGCTCTAGTAGTTGGTTTCCTCGCCTCCTTGATGATGTTCATGCACTCCGGAGGTAGGTTAAGGTATCCAAACTCTAGGACTTCAGGAGCCAGATCGCCAGGGTGAGCTGTTGCGGATCTGGATGCTGAATGTCTCCATGGTTCTGCGTCAAAAGACTGGGCGTGAGGCGCAGTCTTTGATGCGGCACCACTGAGAGTTCGAGGAACGTGGTGTACCAAGCCTGGCGCGCCCACGTTGGAGCAACTAGGATGAGAGTCATCTCGTGCTGCCTTAGCTTTCTTGCGACCAGCGGTATTAGAGGGGCTGGCGGAAAAGCGTACGCAAATTTGCCTGACCAGTTCATCCATATCGCATTCCCCTGCGACTGTGGGTGAGGGAACCTGGCGGCAAAGAGTTGGCATTTTGCGTTCTCTTTTGTGGCAAACAGGTCTATCTCCGGATGACCCCACTGCTGGAAGTACGGGTGGAGAACAGATGGGTGTATCTCCCACTCGTGCATTTGATGGCTGTATCTGCTGAGCAGATCCGCCATCTGATTGTCCTTTCCTGGGAGGTGTTCTGCCATGAGGAAAATGTTCCTCTGAATGGCCCACTTCCACATGCTCTGAGCCAGATGAGACAGCTGTGGCGAGTGGGTGCCTCCCTGCTTTTGAATGTAGTACATCGCGGTCATGTTGTCCGTCCGGACTAGCACGACTTTGTTGCACAGATGTACAATGAAGGACTTGAGCGCCATGAAGATTGCCATCAGTTCCAGATAGTTGATGTGCATCTTCTGTTGCTGCGTCGTCCATAGTCCCTGCACTGTGTAAGTGAGCACATGAGCTCCCCATCCCTGGAGAGATGCGTCCGTTGTCAGGACAATCTGCGGCACGGGCTCTTGGAACAGTCGGCCCTTGCAAAGGTTGTGTGGAGTCCACCAATGCAGAGAGTCGTATGCCCGACTGGTAACCAACACTAGGTCTGTCAATTGCCCACGAGCCTGTGTCCACTGATTCGCTAAGCACTCCTGGAGCGGGCGCATATGTAGCCGTGCGTGAGGGACTATGAAGATGCAGGAGGCCATCATGCCTATCAACTGCATGAACACTCTCGCTGGAAGCGAGTGTTGTGGCCTGAACTTTTGGATCAGAGCCTGCATGCTGTCTATCCTGACTTGGTTTGGCTGAGCCATGGCCGTCAGGGTGTTGATCGTTGCACCTAGGAAGTGCCGGACATGCGCCGGCTGAAGATGCGATTTTGGGTAGTTCAGGGAGAAACCCAGATCGTGAAGAAGGTGAATTGTAGTCGACATGTCTGCGGCGCACTGTTGCTCTGACTTGGCTTGCACGAGCCAGTCGTCTAGGTAGGGGTAGACATGGATGTTCTGCCTCCTGAGGTGCGCCGCTACTGTCGCCAGACACTTGGTGAACACCCTCGGGGCTGTTGTGACTCCGAAGGGTAGGACTTTGAACTGGTAGTGCCTGCCTTGAATAGTGAACCGGAGGTATTTCCTGTGTGACGGGTGTAGTGGAATGTGGAAATAAGCATCCTTGAGATCTAAGGTTGCTAAGAAGTCTCCCTGGTTTAGCAAGGGAAGAATCTGTTGCAGTGTAAGCATGTGGAAATGTTCTGATAGTATGTACAGGTTGAGGGGACGTAGATCTAGAATGGGCCTGAGAGATCCGTCCTTCTTTGGAATAAGGAAGTACAGGGAATATACCCCCGTGCCTTCCTCCCCCACCGGCACGAGCTCGATTGCTCCCTTTTGCAGCATCACCACTACTTCCTGCTGCAATAAGAGCAAGTGCTCTGCGGACATAGGCCGTTGCCTTGGCGGGATGTTGGGTGGAGTGGACTTCAACTCTAGGCAATAACCATACTGGACTAGTTGTCGCACCCACCTGTCTGTGGTGATGTTTCTCCAGACGGGCAGGAACTGCTGCAGTCTCCCCCCGACAGGTGTTAGGTGGT
Source organism: Lissotriton helveticus (assembly GCF_964261635.1). Classification (NCBI taxonomy): domain Eukaryota; kingdom Metazoa; phylum Chordata; class Amphibia; order Caudata; family Salamandridae; genus Lissotriton; species Lissotriton helveticus. The sequence goes on from NC_136062.1 coordinate 384,335,123, forward strand.
CGGGGGGCAGTGACAGAGAGTCACTGTTTGCTTGGAGTAGAGGTGCGGGAGCTGTTGTTTCCTCTGCCGCGACCTCTGTTGCTGTTATTCCTGTAACCTCCCTTGTTCTGTTTAGTGAACGAGGATTGTGCCCCACCTTTTGAGAACTGGGATTGTTGACCCATTTGTCCTCTGGTGACTCCACGTGCACCTGTGCGACGAAAATTGCTGCCACGAAACTGTTGTGACTGTAGGGCCCCCATAGACTTAGCAGTTTCTGTGTCTTTCTTTATTTTCTCTAGGGTGGTGTCAACATCCGGACCAAACAGACTATCAGGATTGACTGGCTGATTAAGAATTGTTGTCTGAATATCCGGTTTAAACCCTGAGATGCGGAGCCACGCTTGTCGTCTCAGCATAACGCTAGTGTTGATAGCTCTAGCAGCTGTGTCCGCAGCGTCAAGTGCACACTTGATGGCTGCGTTTGAGATTAGCTTTCCTTCCTCAATAAGCAGTTTGGTGCCCTCTTGGAACTGTGGAGGCAGGTGTTGTACAATCTGTTCTAGGGTGTCGTAGTGCGCCCTATCGTAACGCGCCAAGAGCGCCTGTGTATTGGCGATGCGCCAAAAGTTTGATGCCTGTGCAGCTACTCTTTTGCCCCCTGCCTCTAGCACTTTGGATTCCTTATCCGGGGGAGGAGCTTCACCCGTAGTCTGGGAGTTGGCACGTTTCCTGGCATTGGCGACCACAAGAGAGTCCAGTGGCAATTGTCCCCGAATGTATGCGGGGTCTGCAGGTGCAGGTCTGTACTTTTTTTCAATGCGAGGGTTGACCACTCTCGCTCTCGTAGGCTCCTTAAATATGTCCCCAGCATGCTTGAGGACTCCTTTAAGCATAGGCAGTGTCTTTACTGTCCTTTCAGAGACTGAAAAAGTGTCGAAAAGGAAGTCTTCCTCAACCGGGTCGGCATGCATGTCCACATCATGATTGGCTGCCGCCCTTTCGAGTAGTGCATGAAAACCTGCTGAATCCTCAGTCGGGGATGCCCGTGCATTAAAAGGCTGCGGGTCCTGCCCCGCACCTTGGGTGTTCTGGTCACCAGTGTCATCATATGAATCCGGTTGCACATCAGGTTCATTGATTGGGAAATTGTACTGCTCGTCCTCATCATACCCCTCACCCGCAGCGTGTTCTGGGGAGGGAGTAGGGCTCCGTCTCGGAGGAGGCTGGATTGGTTCCGTGAGGCCTGAGGCGTCAAGGGGCACCCTCTTCTTCTTTAGTGGGATGACATAGGGGTCCACTGGCTCCGAAGTGATTTTCCTCTTATAGAGGGTCAGTTTGCCTGTGTCAGCGTCGATGAAATGCTCCGAATCGTCCTCGGATTCGAGTACCTGACGTGGAAGTGGGCCAGTCGGTGAAGAAATCACCTGTTTCGGTGCCGATTTGGTTGAAAATGCTTTTGGCGCCTCCTTCGGCGGCAAAATAAAGAGAAGTTTCCCAGACGGCTTCGCCGGAGTGTCTTTTTTGGGCTGCGGCGATGGTATCGGAGCCGACGGGGCAAAGGCCTTCTCCCTGATTCTTTTCAGTGATTCGGCTATGGGGGACGCCTCACTCACAGTTTGTATCGGCGCTGACGAGGATGGTCTGATTTTCCCCTCGGATCCGACGTCCTTGTGGGCCTTGTGCGCTTTGGGCGCGGATCCTGTCTTTACCGCCTCCGATTCCAGTGTTCGGGGCACAGAATTCTTTCCGTGTGCCTGCGTAGCCTCCTTGGAGCCGACTTTGGCGGGTTTGGACGGCGTCGTAGCCGCTGACCCGTGCCGACCATCTTTCTTGGAGGACCCCTCCTCTGGCGTCGGTTTCGATTTCGCAGCATCGGAACCGACGGACTTCTTCGACTTTTGCGGACCGGAGGTCGACGGAGTCGATGGGGTAGCGGGCACCGTCGTTTTCACCGGCACGGTAGCCATCTTAGGGACACTCGAGTCCTTAACTTTCGGTTTCGTTTTCGGGTCGGCCATTTTAGGTGTCGTCGATCCCGATGGTTTCGGTTTCGAAACAGTCTGCCCAGCAAGTAAGTCCGTGGCCGGGCCCGAAGGTGGGGCTGTGGCTTGCGGCAACGGGTCTTGGGTAAGGCCGACAGGCGATCCCGTGTCCCGGTCGGTATCCTCGTAACCTTCGGGGCAGAGCTCGTCCCCTGAGCTATCCGCCGCGGCCCCATAAATCTCATCGTCGTCTCCTACCTCGTCGACGTATTCAAGGCCTTGACCCGCGACTCCGTCGTCGTCTCCCGGATCCGCCTCGACCTCCGTCTCGGGTGGGGAGATTTGGAGATGATGACCCTGGTCCTCTTCGTCTTGGTCGCCGAAGATGTTCTCCGGATCCGGGGCCGCTTGTTTAGCTTCCATGCGCATCGCGCGCCGAAGCTTGAGAGTCTTCTTTGAGCGGAACTGTGCACACAACTTGCACTTGCCGTCGTCGTGGTCAGGCGAAAGGCATTTGTTACACACGGGGTGTAGATCGATGTGTGGGTACTTGGACCCACAGAGCGGGCAGTACTTAAACGGGCTCCGCTCCATGTCCGAAAAGGTTTGCAGTCGTGTCGCGATGAGAAGGCCTCAAAGTTCCGAGAGCGAAGAAAACTCCGCTTATTCCGGCTCCAAGAGACGGAAGACTCGAGACCGTGCGCAGACAATACCGACGCAAGAAAATCGAGGCCTTTTGGCCGCTAAAAGTTAGTTTTTCTTGGTTCCGACAGTAAGACGTCGAGACCACATCCGAACCCAATGGCGGAAAAAAACAATCTGGGGATGGAGCCGATGCCCATGCGCACTGTAGTCCAGGGGAGGAGCCACCTATCTCAGGATACTTCGAAGACTCTTCCAGGACAACAATGTGCGATCATCCGAGCCCAACACTAGGCGGCGATCTAATGCTAAGATATGAATTTAGCAGCCCACATGCCTCGAACATTGTATACCTCGCTCGGTGCTCCCTGGTTTCCCTCAACCGTATGGGCTGGTGGATTGGGTTGGCTTGGTAATTGGCTCACCACATTATCGGCTGTTGGATTATTAGACTGAGGGAGGATATGGGTTGGTATATTAGTATTCAGCGGGGGGATATTTACTTGATTCGAGTGCGGGTTGGGAGGGGCGGCGATCAGGGGAGTTATAATGGTCGAAGGGATAAGTTGGTTCTGGAGGTTACCAAGGGTGGCTAAAATGGAGGCAGATGTTTTCTCTACGTTAGATATTCTGGAGCAAAGCCTATCCAGTTTAGCCTCTAATGGGGATATAATTGATTTAAATATGGCCACGGCCCATTCCATGGATATTTCTCTATTCGGGAGGTGGGCGTCAGGGGGGTTAATAGTGGTCTTGGGTGGCACCTCCCGCACTTTAGCAGATTTTACAGCTCTTCCCATTTTAGTTTCTTTCTTGTTATACACTCTTTTCCGTTTCCTCACAGCACCCTGTCTTTCCCCTTGGCTCTTATTCTCTATAGTGCTCACATCAAGGTGGGATAAGAGGGAGACATTATTGCTTATGGGGACACAGTTAAGGTCAGCCACAATGTCAGTTGTGGTAACCAAGGTAGCCATGGAACCGGGATCTTCTCTAGGCGGGGATGTTGTCTCCGTAATAGCAGACTGATCGCTATTTCTATTGGGCGTTTTAGCGTTGGCAAGGGGTCCTAAGGATGAGCGTTTCAGAGAGATGAGTTCAGTTGACAAACGCTTTTCCAGTATGACTATCTCCTTATCTATAATATTATTTGCCCTTATGAGGAATTTCTCCATACCTCCGGCGGTTGACAGGCTACCAGTTAGGGAGGATTTGATCCTATTGTCTGTACCAGCCATAGTCCTTATAGAAGGAGACTCACACAGGTTAGAGGGGTAGCCCGGTCCGGTCACTCCGGGTCACGAACGGCCACAAACGGTCCCGCCCTTGTCCCGGGCTTCTCCCGGCGCCCTCCCGCGCGCTCCCGTGCAGCGGGGATGACGCTTCCCTTTTGTTGCTGGCTAATTGGTCTCTAGGGGCGGAGCCGGCAGGGAGAGCAGCCCAGGTGGACACGGGCGCACGGGGACTCCTGGATCTTGGAGTCCACCGCTACACACTCGCAGCCCTGCCGGTTTTAAGTTGAGCTAGCAAGCCCCTTCCAAGTGCCAGGAAACTGCTCCTAGCCGCGAAGCGGGACCCGCGAAGCGGGTCCGGCGAGTTGTGGCGGCAGAAGTAGGCAAGAAGCAGGCAAGCGACAGCAGGCTCCCTCAGCTCCCTCCTCAGTTCTCCAAACGCTGGTCCGGTAATTACAGGCAAGGAATCCGCCGCTGGCAAAGCGGGACGCCGCTAAATCCTTTCAGGTGGGGGTCCGGCGAGTTGTGGCGGCAGAAGCAGGCAAGAAGCAGGCAAGCGACAGCAGGCTCCCTCAGCTCCCTCCTCAGTTCTCCAAACGCTGGTCCGGTAATTGCCAATACCCAGCTGTCAAATCAAATGTACTTAAGAAGTTGGCAGAAGCCAATTTATCTATAAGTTCATCTGCTCTTGGTATTGGGTGGGCATCAGTCTTAGTGACTGCATTGAGGCCTCTGTAGTCTACGCAAAACCTCATCTCTTTCTTACCACCCTGGGTGTGAGGCTTTGGCACTAGAACTACTGGACTAGCCCAAGGGCTATCTGAGGGCTCAATGACTCCCAGCTCCAACATTTTCTGCACTTCAGTTTTGATGCAGTCTCTAACATGATCAGGCTGTCTGTAGATTTTACTCTTGACAGGCAGACTGTCTCCAGTGTCAACATCATGGGTACACCAATCAGTTTGGCTGGGTGTCAGAGAGAACATATGTCTGAAGGATTGCAAGACTTGCCTGCAATCCTGTTGCTGATGTTCAGTGAGGCTGCCACAAAAGACAACACCATCAACTGATCCATCATCAGGATTCTGAGTGAGCAGGTCTGGGAGAGGGTCACTCTCTTCCTCCTGTCCCTCATCTGTGGCCATGAGCAAGCTCATGTCCTTCCTGTCAACATATGCCTTGAGCCTGTTAACATGGAGCACTCTGAGAGGGCTCCTGGGAGTTCCAAGGTCCACCAAGTAGGTAACCTCTCCCTTTTGCTCAATGATGGTGTGGGGCCCAGACCATTTGTCTTTCAGAGCTGCTGGGGCCACTGGCTCCAGCACCCACACCTTCTGTCCTGGCTGGTACACAGTCAGAACAGCCTTTTGGTCATGCCAAGCTTTTTGAAGTTCCTGGCTGGCCTCAAGGTTTTTAGATGCCTTTTCCATGTACTCAGCCATCCTGGAGCGGAGACCAAGTACATAGTCCACTATGTTGGTTGCAGGCTTTTTGAGAGGTCTCTCCCATCCTTCCTTCACCAAACACAGGGGTCCTCTTACAGGATGCCCATACAGAAGCTCAAAAGGGCTGTAGCCAACCCCCTTCTGTGGGACCTCTCTGTAAGCAAACAAGAGGCAGGGGATCAGGACATCCCATCTTCTCCTAAGAGTTTCAGGTAGTCCATGAATCATCCCTTTCAGGGTCCTGTTGAATCTCTGAACAAGCCCATTGCATTGTGGGTGGTAGGGTGTGGTGAACTTGTAGTTCACACCACACTCCTTCCACATTGCAGTCAGATATCCTGACATGAAGTTTGTACCTCTGTCAGAAACGACCTCCTTAGGGAAACCCACTCTGGAGAACACTCCAACTAGGGCTCTTGCCACTACAGATGCTGTAGTGGTCCTAAGGGGAATAGCCTCAGGATACCTGGTGGCATGATCCACCACCACCAGTATAAACTTGTGCCCTGATGCTGTCTGGGGTTCCATTGGACCAACAATGTCAATCCCCACTCTTTCAAAGGGAACCCCCACCACAGGTAGTGGTATGAGGGGGGGCCTTTGTTGTGCCACCTGACTTACCACTGGCTTGGCAAGTGACACAGGAGCGACAAAACTCCTTGGTATTCTCATTCATATGGGGCCAGTGAAAGTGTGAGACAAGCCTGTCCCAAGTCTTTGTCTGACCTAAGTGACCTGCAAGGGGAATCTCATGGGCCAAGGTGAGAAGGAAACCTCTCAGAGACAAGGGGATGACCAGCCTCCTGGTTGCACCAGGCTTGGGGTCTCTTGACTCAGAGTACAGGAGTCCATCTTCCCAGTATACCCTGTGGGCACCTGTGGCATTCCCTGCAGCCTCAGCAGCAGCCTGCTGTCTGAGGGGTTCAAGGGAAGGGCAGCTCAACTGTTCCTTCCCCAGGTCTGCTCTGGAGGGTCCCCCTGAGCCCAGAAACTCAACTTGATCAAGTTCAAGCTCTTTAGGCTCAGTTTCCCTCAGTTCTCTCAGATCAGCCTCCTCAGAGACTTGATCCTCAACCTGGGGCAAGGGGGAAGGCAAAGCCTTACCCTTACTGCTCTTCTTCTTGGAAGGTGTCTGGTCCATCATTTCAGGATCCAGCACCTGTTCAGTGTGGCATTTTCTGGCCTGTGACCTAGTCACAGCAAGCACATGTGCTGGCAAGCCTAACACCTCCATGTGAGTCCTCTGCTCCACTTCTGACCATTGTGATGACTCCAAATCATTGCCCAACAAACAATCAACTGGGAGGTCTGAACTGACTACAACTTTCTTTTGTCCCTTCACTCCACCCCAGGAGAAAGCCACAATTGCCACACTATGACTAGTAGTGACATTGCTGGCATTGGTCACCAGGAAATCAGTACCTGGCATGATCTGTCCAGGGTCCACAAAGTTAGGTGTCACCATGGTGACACTGGCACAAGTGTCCCTATAGGCCTGAGCCATTTTGCCATTTATCAAAGGTGTCTGCCTGTATTTGCCCAAAGTATTGGGACTTATTTCAGGGGACATATCCATATCCCCTGTACAGACAAGGACAGCCTGAGTGAGTGTGCCAACTAAGTTGTCAGACCCCTCAGTACCCAAGGTTAACCCAACTAATGCCTTGGGAGGTACACTACCACTACTGACTGTACTAGGGGGTGCAGTTGCCTTAGGGGCTGTAGTGGCAGGAGTTTGTCCTCCTCTTTTGGTGCACTCACTAAACCAGTGAGATTTACTTTTACAGTACTGGCACCACCTTTTTGACTGGCCTTCTTGAGTCTTCTTCTTCTGGGAAGCCTGACCCCCACCCTCTTTGGTTTGTTGGGGACCTGGTGAAGACTTCTGGTCATTTTGCTCATTCTTAACATTACCCTTCTGGTCTGCTTTCTTCTGACCACCCTGGTTCTGGTTCTGGTTCTACTTGATCCTTGTCCTGACCCATTTGTCTGCCTTCTTTCCCAATTCTTGGGGAGAGGTCAGATCTGAATCAACAAGGTGCTGGTGCAACAACTGGTTCTGACAATTGTTTAAAATTTGTTCTCTCATCATTAGATTATACAATCCTGTGTAATCTGTAACCTTGCTACCCAGCAACCAGCCCTCCAAAGCCTTAGTGGCACAATCCACAAAGTCAGACCAGTCCTGAGACTGAGTTTTCTGGGTGTCTCTGAACAGCAACCTGTACTGCTCAGTGGTTAAACCAAACCCATCAACCAGTGTATTCTTCAGGACCTGGTAATTGTTAGCATCCTCTACTCTTGTAGTGAGGAGCTTATCTCTACCTTTACCATCAAAGGAGAGCCACAGTATAGCTGCCCACTGACTCTGGGGAATGCACTGCACAGTGCAGGCCCTCTCCAGAGCAGCCATCCATTTCTGGATATCATCCCCTTGCTTAAAGGGGGGCACTATTTTAGTCAGGTGTTTAGTATCTAAACCCTTCTCTCTATCTCTTGGGAGATTGCTGCCACCAGTGGGAGCTAACCCACTCATCTGCTGCTCTCTTGCCAGGGCAAGCTTCTCTTTGGCCAGGGCAATTTCTTCCCTTTCAATCCTCAGTTCAGCTTGTCTCATCCTAGCTTCATGCTCCCTTCTCTGAGGGGAAGTAAATCTCCTCTGTGGAGGATTCCTTCTCCCCTGAGAAGAGGCATTAGAGTGCAGAGATCTATTGGAGTCCCTAGAAAGAGATCTATTTCTCCTAACTCCAAGGTTAGGCCCACTTCGGGTTAGTACTGGGGGTCCCCCAGATCCTAGCCCAAGTAAGTCTAAGTTGGCCCTGGTTAGCCTTCTGACTACCTCAAGACCTTTGTCTACCTCATCCCCAGAGAGTTCCTCCTGATCCTCCTCCTCAACTGCAGTAGCAGTGTTGGGGAGGTCTGGATCCCCAGAGGTTCCCTCTAAGGCTGGCATGTTCTCATGTAACTGAGAAAGCTTTCTGGCATCATATGTCTCTAAGAGACCTATCAAAAAGGGAATGGTGGGGTTAGACCCCCTGCTTCAGTTTTCTGGAGACACAGATCTGTCTCATCTCCTGGAAACTGAGAGCTGCATATCTTGAAGTGACCTGTGGAGGGTCAACACTGACCAGGGGAGTCTCAGTAGAATCTCCCTGGGTAGACATGCTTTTCTAGTGAGGTGTAAGTGGTGCACTTACCTACACTATATGTTTGCCTACTGATCCCTTGCTAGAGTTGTAGTTTAGGGTGTGCTAGGCCCTAGGAGCTACAACAGCTGGTTCAGTAGAACTCAGAGTATTCTAAGCTAAGTTATATGTACCTTTAGTACTTATGTGATATTTCACAAGATATTCTTAGGGCATGTGTGGTAAAACAACAGCAAGCTCAAATCCCAACCGCTGCTCACCAATGTGAGAAGTTGGCCTGATGTGCAGTGTTCACTATTCTAGTGATCACTATATATCAGTCCAAACAACCCTTATTGATGATTGGTTGTAAGTCAACCTTATAGACCAGCTATCCTAGTAGCATGGATACGAGCAGTCTAAGGCTAAGACTCTAGAGGGCGTGTTAAGCCAGCTGTTTTACCATCACATTACCCCTTGAACACCCAGTGAAAGGACACCACACAAGTGTTATGAAAATAAACAGTGTATTTATTAGAATCACAACGGCCCTGTACTCTTTATGAGGACAGGGTGCTAGGCACACAACAAAACTCTTACGAAAATACTTAAGTTAGCACGTTATACACAAATGCCCGAGGGGCACGAAAAACCATATACTTTAAAAGTGGAATGCGAAATTACTAGCAGGTAAGTACAGTACTAATAGGCTTTGGAATCGCTAGGACTTGACTATAGAATCGTTAGATTACTTCTAGGAGACCTAGGGGACTCGGGTGCAGAGTGTGCACTCTCACGCGGGATGCGGGACAAAGTCTATGGAAGCTAGTAAAGGCAAAGTTAGTGTTCACGGGCGAACCCGACCTGGTAGGAAGAAAACGACAGTGGATCCTGACCCTAGGATAGTGAGGCTATGCTGGGACACCGAAGTGCCGAAGTTACCTAGCCCAGGGGCTGCAGCTGCATAGGTCTGAAAGGACGTCGGGAATCTCGTTGCCGGACCAGGAGCCTGGAAGAAGGAAGTTGCTGGCAGGCGACCAGTGAAGAAAAGTTCGATGGATCCAAGCCTGGATCAAGGAAGAAGAAAACCTGAAAGCAGAGGGGACCAAGTTCTTGAATCACTAGCCAGTGATTAAGTGGGCACCAGGATGGCACCGGGCGAAGTCACCTCGACTAGGTGAGTGGGCGACGCTGGCTCTGCAGATCTCACGGACCAGGAGGCGTTGTCGGCGACCAGGATGGAGAGGCGAGCTGTCCCACGATGGATGAAGCTGTCGGCGTCGAAGTTACCCAGGATTGGGCAACAAGCCTTGGCTAATTCAAGCCCACGCGGTGGACTAAAAATGGCGTCTTGAGTGGACCAGGAGGGTCCGGAGTGCTCCTCTTCTGGAAGGGAGCAAGGGCCAGTCTGGAGCAACCAGACTAGCAGCAGTGATGTCGTCGGGCGTCGTTCAGAAGGCCACAAGCCAGCGGGCTAGTAGCCAAACAACGCGGTGAGCAGCAAAAAGCAGAAGGGCCCCACGCAGATCGTGGAGATGCTGGGAGGCTGCACTTCGGTGCTGGAGCTGCTCAGGGTCGGGGCTTCTCGGACCCCAAAGCACTCACCAGGAAATTACTCGGCGGGCTTGCTGTGCAGAAGTCGTGCAGTCTTGAAGATGGCCGGTCTCGTCACACCCACGAATCTCAGCGTGACTGATGATGTAGGTAGAGGTCAGAGGTGCCAGGGAAGCCGGTTCTCGTCGAGCTGGGCAGTCTTGATCCGGAGGAGAGACGTGCAGCAGACCGCAGTGTTCTTAAGATGGTGCCTGCGGATGCAGGGTGACTACTCCTTAGTCACAAGGGAGAAATCTTAGGAAGAAGTCTTGAGTTCCTTTCGTGGAAAGTAGTTTCAGGATTCAAAGATGATCTGATTTGGAAGGGGGCCAGTTCCTACCTTTATCCTGTAAAAAGGGGCTGGCACGCGACTAAGTCCTGCCCTAGGGGTGGGACTAGGAGGGGGGTGGTTACACCCACTTCCTTGGCGGGCTTTTCCCCAGCACAGGGTCTGGAGTGACCCTGGAACTGGTTCCAGCCAGCCTATGCACAGTGAGCACCGGGGTGCCACGTGCAGTCACCTTCCTCTAAAGCCCTGCCTACCTACAATACACAAAACCCTGTCTGGGACGGTGCTGGCACCGCCCCTGGCAGGAAACCCTTTGTCCTTATCTCCTGCTCTGGGAGGACTCCCAGCAGCAGGAGGGCAGACTTGTGTCTCGGTGGCAGCATCCATTTTGTGGAGCTGAGGCTCTGTTTGACTTTAACCGGGGTTAGGGGTTACATACATGTCGTGTCCCTCTAGAAGGGTGGAATGCTAACCCCGTCGCCAGAATTGGCGAGGGGTTAGTATTCCAATTCGTATGACACCTTACTCGACATGTTTTGATAAAGCGATACCAGAGTTGGCATATAACCGCGAGGATTATAATGCACTTAAGAGTATATGGTATGCGATATCATGGAAACGGCCAAGGGATGGATCCCGAAAGCCGCAGACAGGCTCAGCTCATGCCAGAGCACCATCTCACACGATTCCAAGCACTCTGCCTTCAGGATTGTTAAGGCCTGCCATAGGAGTGACTGATAGGAGATCTGTGTGTCCATTTTAGGGTTAGATATAGGTATACTATATCTACAGCAAAGGGTGAGTACACCACCTTGCCCCAGCTGTCGTGCAGCCAGTTGTGTCAGTTTAGTTAGTCAGCCCAGGGGTGGCATAATACATGCTTCAGCCCCTGGGAGACTTCTGGGTACACCTCAGCCCTGGGTACAGGGACTTGGAGAGGGCCCAGTGCCAATTCAGTACTTGAGTACAATTTGGATAGAGAGAACAGCTAGGCTGTGGGTCTGATTAGCAGGCCCACAGCCAGGGAAAGTCGTAAACCAGTGCAGCAAAAAGCAAAAATCTGGGTGATCATAGGATTGCAGACCCTACTCTCCTACAACACCTTAGTACCCAACTCACCCCTTACCGAGCTAGCTACAGTGTCTCATTGGACATATCAAACTCCCAATGTTTAGACAAACCAGAACATGAACTTACTGTACCTCAGGGTACGTGGGACTCATGAACACTCTTTCGTTATGTTATCATTACAAACCAGAACATGGAGTAAAGAAGACACATGTGCATTTGAAATGTTTATTTACTAATGCCGTCTTCTCAGGCGCAGTATCTTAGATAATACAAGTATACTTATTATCAGTAGCAAAATTACCAGCATAGTTACTAAGACATAAAAAGCGAATGGTGACAGCATGTTAACATACTGTAATGAATAAGAGTTAACAACACTTATATCTCACCCACCCTAACACATATATTATATTATTAGCTAAGAAGGTCTCTTTGGGTTGTTTTAGGGCGGGCCCATACCTTAGTGTCCTAGCATGAAAGGAATCACATCAGCATACACCAGCTCTCTCTGCATGTGCACCGCATCAAGTGTGTTCTATGTGCCTCGTGCAAAGCAATATCAATCCCGCCTGAAGCCAGAGTTGGCAAAGGCTGCACTTGTGTTATGACTATGAAGGCGTGGAGATCAGACCTCATAACAATTCCATATCGTGTTGTTCCTGAAACTTCAGCACTCTTCGTGCAGACATAGTTTATTAAGCAAAGCTGATATCAGAGCAATAACATATTATTCTCACATACACCACGGCAATCTACTAGGTTGAAAGCTAAGTCAACAATTAAGTGTCGTGTGCAGAAGTTGCAAGAAAGAAAAATGGCGTTTAAACCTCAAATGTACCTACGCTAACTTAACACGATATAAGGATATACAGGAGCTATATGACAGCGTTGGCAGGGAGGGGATCCGTGAGGTGATTGGACGGTTTCAAGGTGCTGAGCAGTTTGCCTATTTCTTCTTCAGAGTAGGTGTCAAAGGATGACCATGTAGCATTGTTTTTTTAGTTCAGTGGGTGTTATGCAGTTGGGAGTGTTGTAGAGGCTTGCGTCAATGCTGAGATCACTCTTTATGTTGTCAGTTTTTTGTGTAAAGAAAGCGGCGAAGTCTTCACAGGAGGGCGCTTTGTCAAAAGACCTGATGGTTTGGGGTTGTTCCTTGGCTTGTGTTCTGATTAGCTCAAACAGTTTTCTTCGTCGGTTTTTTGCTTGGTCGAGCTGGAGGCTGAAGAAGTTTGCTTTTGAGCGCTTTATTTTCCTGAAGTAGGCGTTTCTCGTTTTCTTCAGTCTTTTCAGGTGCAGTGCCGATGGAGCTGTTCTCCAAGTGCGCTCTGCCATTCGCACGGCTCGTCTATCTTCATTGAGACTCCCGTCGTACCACGGATTGGATATTTTAGCGGAGACTCCTTTTAGTTCCATGGGAGCAGCCTCATTAATTATTGACGTCATCGCATTGAGATAGTGATCAGTCAAGGATTGGACATCTGTAGCGCCCGTAGGAGGGAGCAGTAGGTCGCGGCTGTTCGGGGGTAGGGAGTCTGGGTTGAGTTTTTTCAGGTCTCTTTTCCATATTTTAGGTCTGGAGGATTGATTCGTGTTGGGTTTGATTTTTTCATTGATGAAGAATGTGACAATATGATGGTCTGACCAGTCACAGGGTTGGATAGATTGAAGTTGAATAGCGTCCTCTTTGGCGATGATGAGGTCGAGGATAGAACCTTTCTCATGGGTCGGGCTGTTGCATACTTGTGTGAGGTCCAGGGCTTTGAGGAAATTTTTGAGACTATTTACCACCGCATCATTGAGATCGTTCCAGTGAAGGTTGAAGTCACCAAGGTATATTTGGGTGAGCTGTCGTCCGCCGTTAGATGAAATCATGTCCATGATTTGTTGGGCGAAGGTGAGGTTGTCTCTGGGTGGGTGGTAGATGCCGTGAAGAGAGCATATCGGTTTGCCTTCACTGATAATATCAAGGCAAATGTATTCGCATGACGTTGAGGAGGGTAGGGAAGGTGCGGAGACCTTCAGAACAGAGAGGTTGTTCCTGTATATGCATGCAATTCCACCACCTATCTTGCCAGACCTGTCAAGCCTAATGATGTGGTAGTTGGGGGGAACCAGGATGTCCATTATAGGTGTAGAAAATTCAGTTAGCCAGGTTTCAGTCAAGATGATTAGGTCAAGGTCCAATGATAGGATGAGATCGGCGGAGGAGTGTCTACAACCCGATCTACAGTTGAGGAGTGTGCATTTGAGACGGGGTGTGTCGGGGGAGGTAGAGGGTACTAGAGAGAGGGGGACTTCTCTAACGTTATTCAGGGCGAAGATTCTGTTGTTTAGTGGGTGGGGTTTACGGAATTTTGAGTGTATCGTGGGAATGGGGAAGTGCCTGGCGGTTGTGTCGTTTAGGGGAGCTGGGTCGTAGGAGCGGAGGAGGGTGAGAATGTCGAGATCCGACAGAGGGGTGCATGTGCGACGGGGGTGGTTGTAACGATTGTCGGAAGGGATCGCCTTCCAATGTGGGCGGCGGGTGCGGTTGTTGCGATTGTGGGCATGGATCGCGGTCCTGTGCGAAGGGTGTAGCTTGGGAGCGACTACGGGACGGGTGGGGAGCCAGTTGAGAGGGTGGGTGTTGGTGAGTGGGGAGTGTCTGGGGGGAGTGATGAGTAGCTCTTTGATGGTGTGAATGTCTTCTTTGATGGTGTGAAAGTCTTCTTTGATGGTGTGAAAGTCTTCTTTGATGGTGTGAAAGTCTTCTTTGAGCTGGAGGAGGGAGGACATAATCTTGTCCAGCGTGGGATAAGTGTTAGTGCTGGGGAAGGAAGTCATGGGTGGGTGGCTGACCTGTGCATTAGCATGCGGGTGGGGGGGGTGTATTGGTGTTCATGCAGGGCTCCGTGGTGCCGGCGTATGGGTTGGTGTTAGGGAGGAAAGAGGGCATGGGGGCGATGGGTGTGGATGAAGCACGGGGGATGTTGGTGGCGAAGAGGAAGGCTTTGGTGGCGAAGAGGAGTGAGCGGGTTGGAGGTGGAGTGTATGTTGGTGGTGATGGGGGAGCCTGAGGGGTAGTGAGGGCTGAGAGTGGGGGGAGGGGGGGAGATGGTGTTGAAGATAGTCCTGTCGTGGGGAGGGGGAGTTATAATAGTAGATGTGGTGTGCTCTGTGTGGTTAATTAGCGGGCGGTAGTGGGACAGAGTAGGGAGGGACAGAGGGTGGGAATTGTCATTATGCGTGTCGTACTGGTGCTGATCTGGGTTAGCGGTATTGAGGGTGGGAGCTGTGGTGTCAGGGGAGAGAGTGGTGGGAGTGGTATGTGTGGGGGTCCAAGTGTTGAGGTTAGGGGGGCGATTAGTGTGTGAGGGGGAGAGAATTGTGACTGTGATTGAGGGATGTGTGGTGGTAGCTGTAGGTAGGTGATCGCCTAAGGTGTTGGAGGTAGAGGTGGGGTGTGTGTCGTTCTGATATTGAGCTAGGTTAGAGGTGTTGTGGGTGAGGGCTGAGATGTCAGGAGTGGTAGTGCAGGAGGGGATATGGGTGGAGGTCCTGGGCTTTGAAAGGTGCTCTTTGAACTTGGGGAAAAGGTGGTCTAGTAGTTCCAAGTTCTTGTCTGTAGATTGAATTAGGATAATCCCATTATTGTAGATAGTAATGGTTGTTCTGCCAGGGAAGAGTTGGGATGGAGTGATGGAGAGGGTTAGGCCTTGAGCCGTTTTCCTGGTGGTGGAGACGGTGAGTAGGGTGAGGAACGCTATTCTCCATTGTGCTCTGCGTGAGGTGTGGAAGATGATATCGATGTTCAGGGATCCATTGACCGGTGAGAAGTAGGTGTCGGCAAAGGGTGTTTCAGGGTGGGACCGCAGGAAGTTGTGTTTAAAGCGTTTAGCGGCTTTTTTGGTGAGTGTGGATGGGTAATTTATTCTATGTGTGTGCTTGCCGATGAGATCCATGTTGGGATGGCTGTAGAGGTGGGTAGGGGAGGGCGAGCGGTAATAATACAGATGTACAGTTACTTAGCACAAAGGTGACAATAGTGAATGGCCACAGATAACCAAAATAAAACAGGTAGCAATCGTTGTAGTCCAAAAATAGCTGTGAGTGGATGCAGCTTACAAAAGTTTTACGAGGTATATGCAGTGGCAGCCCCTTAAATGGCGGCCAAGAGACACTAGTGATTAACCAAAAATAACCAGAATGTAGGAGGTAGCATTGGTGTAATCCAGTAGTCAAAGTGGAAGTGTGCAGCTTACAAGACTGAGCAAAATATATGAGGTAGCGATCAGTGCATAATAGGGATAGCAGTGAGCTGGGTGATAAATATGAGGTAGCGATCAGTGCACTACAGGTGAGGAAGGAGTGACATAGGTATAGGGTATAAAAACTGTACAAACTACAGGTAGGAGTACAATACTGCAATAAAAGGCAGACACTTAATCACACATGTGAGGTAGCGATCGGTGCAATACAGTTGAAAGAAAAAAGTGACATGTGTGCAGGGTACATGTGTGCAGGGTACAAAATGCAAAGCATACAGGTAGAAGTACAACAAATGTATAAAATACAAGTAGGCATACAATACTGCAATAATAGGCAGATACTTAATCACAGTGTTTAGATACAGAGCTATGTAGGTGTTCGGTAGTTTAGATTATTCTGAAAGGCTAGTTTTTAAGGTTTGGTCAGGAAATCTGAATGACTAGTCCGTGATGGCCGCCGAAGAAAGAGAGAGACCAGTCTAAAATGGCCGCCAAATAGGGGGGATAGAGATGATAGTCCTCTATTAGTTGTTATTGCTTTAAGACCAGGGAAGGGCGGTTTCAGTTTCTATTTGAGCAATCCCAGTTCTTAGCTTGTTGGAAGGGAGTCTTATCTCTATTTTGGTGGTCTTGTGTGTGGGAGTTAAGCTGAGGAGCCTCGAGGGTATCAGAGGTCCAGGAGGGGATTTATTGCTACAGTTTAATGGCCCCAGCCATTTTGTACAAAGGAGGCTTTTTCTCAAAGTGTAAATAATCGTGTGGGGTAGATAAATACCTTTTTTTTGTAGATTCTGTTAAACAAGCACGATGGTGTTGCCAGCAATGTGATGAATTTATCAAGGACTAGCCAAAAATCCACAGATTGATGTACGTGCGTGGCCGGGTTGAAGCAATGTTGCAAAGTCTTTGTGCTTTTATGTTAATACTGCACAGTAGATATGGTGGTAATAGCAGAGTTTTACATGTAGCAGGTAGCAAGGAGCCCCAGCTCGCTAGCCTCCAGGCAGCTCCAATGCCTGCTTGCAGTCCGTCGAGAGGAGGATGCCGCGCGCCGTCCAGACCCCGATCTTCACAGCGGGGGACAATCCGGCGAGAGGCACGCCTCGTCAGCGCACACCGCTCTCAGCGCCGGGACTCGCAGCTGGACAGATGTCCCCCCTCGCTCCGCTCTGCGTCCCAGCGCCCATAGGCAGCAGCACCCCCTTTTCTGAGTCCATAGGCAGCAGCAAGCAGCGCCTCACAGTGCCTCCAGGCTGCACGGCCAAGAATGCTGTCCCGTCAGGCACTCTCCGGGCGCCTGCCCCGCAGCCCGGTATTCTCGGGCAATAGCAGGCAGCGCTTCTCCTCAGACCCCGGGCTGCACGATGGCAGCTGCAGCCCCGGTAGGCAGACTCCAGTGTTCTCGGTTCTCAGTTCTCAGCAGCAAGCCGCGCCTCACCGTGCCTGCCGGCTACACGGCCAAGAGTGCCGTCCCGTCAGACACTCTCCTGGCGCCCGCCCCGCCGCCCGGTATTCTCGGGCAATAGAAGGCAGCAGGCAGCGCTTCTCCTCAGATCCTGGGCTGTACGATGTCAGCTGCATCCCCTGTAAGCAACCAGTCTTCTGGTGGCCGGCGCTGACAGGCAGTCCTTCACGTCGTGTATACGCCAGCATCCGCAGCAGGCTCTCTCCCACCGACCAGGGCTCCGCCGATAGCTCCGGTGAGAATTGCAGGGGTGCCGTCGCCAAGGATTGCAGGTATGTGAGCCTTTTGTAATCCAGTTACTCGTTAGTCAACCAGTTACTTGCGTTTTTTCAATGACGGCAAGTGCTATCCGGGATAATACCATGAAAGGGATCCCCAGCACTAGGAGCTCCGGAGGAGAGCTCCTACCAGGCGGCCATCTTTGTATCACTGAATTTTTTTTTTATAAATCATAAAACGAAGTGCACAGTCCCTAGTAAACACAGTTTAAACAGCTCACAGTAGCAATCTCTGATGTAGAATATCCCTGTTGCTGGAGGGGTGGGGAAGGCAGGGGGGCTGGTTTCACTGGCTTGTGAACACAAAATGGTGGCTGGGGGTGCACTGTTTTAACATACAGGTCTTAGCACAGAGCAAAGGAGAAATGTGGAGGTATAACTGAATTGTCACCAGGAATGAGAGGGATAAACTACAGAGTTTGGACTGCAAATCCCACAATTGAACACATTAAATGGAAGCAATCATGGGCAGGGAAAACCACAAGTTTAAAACACAAAACAGGTGATAAAATATGCAATCACAGGCAGGTTAAAACTACAATTTTAAACTGTAACAACCACAGGCAAAGATAGTGATCACAGAAAGTGAACATCGATTTAACAACTTTTGTTTTGGGGTAGAGACAACACCAGTCTGTCTCCTTACCTCTTCCAGGACTCTGCTCACTGCAATCTGGGGCACAAGTAGGCAGCAACTCACAAGATGGAGAATGATTTGGGGTGCACCCAACAAAGCCTTAATTGGCCTGGGCAAGTGTGTGGTGAGGGCCCAGACTTGTCTGATAGCTGAATAGTCAATAGTCTGCTGGCTTGGGGGCTGGGGAACTGTTCTCTTGTTCAGAATCTCCTAGGAGACAGACAGGTTCAAGGCACACTTTGGACTTTTGCAGGTAAAGGCCTCACTAACTTGAAATCTAACAATACTGTTTGAACAAGAGAAGCCCCCTAAAAAATTAAAACTCTATTGTCCTGGCTGAGTGGATGTTCGCCAGCTGCCACCACCAGACATGTCTCCGGTGCTCTCAGGGGTCTGAAACAATCCACATCCTGGAATGAGGTGCCAAGCTTCCTCCCCAGGATGGGCAGGGTCCACAAAGGGGAAGCTACAAAGGGGAAGCTACAAAGGCTTGCCACAGCAACTGGCTCCTACAGGTTCTGACCCCAGGAGAATCAGCGATCAAACTAAGCAAGGAAATGAGGAAGGTGTGCCCACCGTTGCCAACTCCACTTGTCAGGTGGGGGAGGCGAGGTGAAGCACAACTCTCAGTAGGCATATACCCACCTTGTACTGGAGGGTGACATACCACCCCAAGGAAGGGACTCATTGGTCCCAACCTTTAACCCTTGTAATGCCCCTAGATCTAGAATTTAGGGGCAACAATGAACCTTTACCCCTCAGACAAGAATCGACAATAGGAAGAGAAGGACCAAAGAAGCCATGCTGAAACTAAGACGGAGGACGCCCACTGATTTGGCCCCAGCCATACAGGCCTGTCCCCACCTCGAACCTGCTCCAGCGAAATCCCGGTGTGTGCTGCAGCTAGCAGCCTCAAGACCGCGTAGGACCTACCCTGCCTTCCAAGCCAAAAGACTGTTTCCTGTGCGCACCGAATGTGTTCACTGTAAGAAAGTGGCTCTGTATATACTGCACCAAAGGAAGGTACAGTGTGCACAAGGTCCACAGAGGTTTGGCAGAGGTTAAAGTTAGATATAACCTTACTCTCTAAAGTGGTAGCTTGGTTGAGCAGTAAGGCAGTATCAGAGGACAGTGTATAGCAATTGTTGTACACAATCAGTCAAAAAATGGTGTCACACTCAAGAACTGAACTCTAGGACAATTGTTTTGTATATAAAAATATAAAATGTAGAGCTGCAAAGTCGTATCCGTTCCAGTTATCTTATTTAGATGCACACGCATGGACATCCTTTCTTTATCTTTACTCCTACTAACTCCCATCATTTCCCATCATGGCGAAAAACAATCTGAGGATGGAGTCGATGACCATGTACAGTATTATCCAAGGGAGGAGTCACTACAAAGACTTCTTCCAAGAAGACAACAACCTGTAATCATCCGAGCCCAACACCAGGTGGCGATCTAATGCACAGTATACGAGATCTCCAGCTCATAGGCCTCGAAAAAAATAAAAATTATATATATATTACATGTATATTACCTACTGGCGGTCGCCAGTAGGTAGTTATAGTTAGGATTGATTTCCATAGGGAAATCGCAACATTCTATTGGGAATAACTTTGGCGCCGGTTGAGGAATCTGCCTGAATTTTTCAGCAACTTTCCCTGAAAGTTTGGGGGGGATTCGTCAAGTGGGGGCAGAGATAAAAGGGGGGTCCCAAAACGTGTTTTCCCCATGTTAATTTCCATAGGGCGGTCGGTCGCACTTTTAGCTCGAAGGGCTGAACGGATTTTCACCAAACTTGGCAAAATTGTAGGGACTGGTAGCCCGATGTGCCTTTGCTATGTCTCAAGATATGTGCTCCAGAGGATTTTGAGTAATTTAGGTTAAAAAAATATATATATCTATAGCCGCGCCCCGGTACGCACACCGGGCGCGCTACACGACTTGCGCACGGAAAGCTGATTCGGGTGTCTGTAAACATTCGAAACAGTCCTGAGCGGCCGCCATCTTGTGTCTCGGTAGGATCGAGACACAAGAGGTGGTAAAAACAAAGGGGGAAATAACCAAAAGGGGGCAGGGTAGACCCCCCTAGGTTTAATGTGGGGGCCATAAAAGGGTCCCGCGGGTGAAATTTTTTTTTTTAATGTTTTTTCGATTTTCGCGGGGGGAGCGCCCGGTACGCGCACCGGGGAGCGTACCATGGGGAAAAATAGTGAAAATAATAGTGTAAAATAATCATTTTGAGTGATTACAGGTAGGGTAGCTCTGAAAAGAGCTTTTGGGTTCTGTGGCTGTTTTAGGTACCTACAAGTACATCCCACACACACCCACACAACCCCACATCACCGTTGTTCATTTATCCTGGATCAGTCACTACTCTTCATTCCCCATTTTTTACAGTTCTTTATTTGTCTTTCAACACCCATTCACATTCTCACACTATGTCTACTTTAGTCTTCTTCCTCTCTCTTCCCTTCTTTCGCTTCCTTATTAATTTTCCTTTTCTCACTTTCACCCTATTACACCTTTTCTGTTTTTTACTATGTGATAAACAATCCCTCTGTGTTTCTCCCTCTAGCTCTCTTTCTCTCAACATTACTCTCTTTGTGTTCTTCCCTCATGCTAACTCCTTCATGAATTTTTCTTTTCTTTTTTTTTGGGTACGCGCCCCGGTGCGCATACCCTGAGAAAAAAAATGTGACAGATTATTTAAAAATATAGGTTTATTTTTATAAAGTAAAGGTAGTTCTAAAAAGAACTGTTTTTTTCTTCTTTTTGTTGTTTTATATTTTTTTTATTTTTTTTTTGAACATTTTGTAATTTTTTGGGCTTTTCTGAACACTTTTATATTTTTTTTGTATTTTTTATGGGGAGAAACAAAAAACAGGGAATTGTAAATGGCTCAACTGGAGCATAAAAAAAAACAGGAAAAATTAGGGTTTTTTTTGTACACTTGTGGTCATCACCAGCAACCATAATAAGTTCGATGCTTTGCTCACCGTAGCAAAGTGTCTTGTTACAAAATTTGCATAAAATTTTGTAATTGCCAAACTTAGGTTGGATAGTATCCAATGTGTCTCTTGCCCCCGAACCCGATGGAGTGGGTTGTTTTGATGTTGAGGGTCTAGACGTTGATGGGGGTAGTTTACTGCAGAGGTCCCTTAACTCTGCATTAGAATAATTATTTGGATGCCAACGCATCATATGGCGAATCATGGTGTGATTCCCGAAGGAATACTTTTTGTTAGGGTTCCCCCTAGACAATTCAGCACCACAAATCAAGCAAGTTACCTTTGCCGCGTTGACTTTCTTAAAACCCCTTGGGATTTTATAGAACTCCAATACAAAGTGTTCTTTCGGTTTGTAGGGCTGTTTATCTTCAGGCAAGTACTGCCTTCTTTGTCCCTCCTCTATATCATCATCCTCCTATTCCTCTTGACCACCAAGGTAATCTTCTTGTGGTCTTTTAGATGGTGGTGGTGGTGGGGCAGATGCTCCAGCTGTTGCTGCTACTGTAGCCATGTTATTCAAGTAAAGAGTACAGATAGAACTCCAAACAGGTCTTCCTCAGTCAAAAGACAAAGTCAGAATAAAGAAAAAAGGTGGGGCTTTCATTATTTGGAAAACAAAACTGTTCTGAACCAATGAAAAGTGTTATTTTCAAGTCACATGATCCAGGCTTTAATCATTTGGAAACCAAAACTGATTTGCACCAATGAAAAGTGTTATTTTCAGATCACATGACCCGACGCGCTTACGCTACGCGCCCCGGGGCGCGTGGCGTAAGCGCGTCGAGACATTGCGATCGCGTGCTTCCGGGTGCGCTTACGCAGTGAGTCATACGACGCATCACGCGACTGCGCGAAACGTCACGATGTTGTTTTCGTTCGCGGGAATAGCGCTAACGGGACGCTCCCCGGTACGCGCCGTAACATTGCGCTTACCCGTGCGTTCACCGGTACGCGCCCCGGGCAAAAAATATATATAAAAATTTTTTTTTTTACATATTTATACAATATAAAATTCGTTATAAAAAAATATTACTTTTCATACCTATAGAGATTTGCTATTACAAAACCATTGAAATTCACTGAAAAAACCATAGGTTTCACATCAGTTATAGTTAGCTGGAAATTTTACTCGCATAAAACCATTGAAATTCCCACGTTATAGTTAGTTGGACTCACTATAACTTGCGCGTGCAATGCACTGCTGATGACGTCACATATTACATCACTCATGACATGGTCAGTGACATCACTCATGACATCACTGATGACACCATCCTTGTGACAGACTGACGGACCTCTTTTCACTGTAATGTAACCCTTGAAACACATATTCAATAATAGAAACTAAAATGTTCAAAAAAATGGAGATACCCATACCAGTTACAACCAATTCAATAATTCCACCATCTATGTACACATCCACTCATTCACCAACAGTTATATATAGTCACTCATACATATACTAACTCATCATATGTAGTGATACACCTATACATTCTGTTACACACCGACAGTCATCCAAAAGATACTCTCACACATACTCACACATGCAAATAAACTATTGAACATCCATTTATTTGCATATACAGCTATACACACACTACCACCTTACTTCTAAGGAAACTTACACATACTTACTCTCTTAAACAATAAATTAGAGAAACACATACTTATTTAAACAGGAAGTCTTACAATCTCTTACTCACATATACTCACTTATATACATCAATATTGACATATACTACATTAAAACATATGTAGTTACTGATAAAGACAGTAGTGAGACAGTCATTCACTCACACACATATACACACTCATCCACCCATACAGTCCTGCACATATGCTGTCTTCAAAACACATACAGAGAGTCAGTCATTCATGTATGTATGTGCTAAGTAATAACCCCACCAAACCATACAGACACTCATACTGAAACAAAAAAAACATCCAATAACCGATATACATACACATGTACTTACCAACCCATGCAGCCACTTATACACAAAGTGAAACACTAATACATATTTAAATATTTAAACATTACTCACTAATATATGTATTCACTAAGATACACTTAATAAACCAGTTAACCAATCAATTTAAACATTTATTCTTCCATCAACTTTTACATATACATATAAAACAATTATTTTTTAAAAATACACACATTCACTGGATGGTGTCATCAGTGATGTCATGAGTGATGTCACTGACCATGTCATGAGTGATGTAATATGTGACGTCATCAGCAGTGCATTGCACGCGCAAGTTATAGCGAGTCCAACTAACTATAACGTGGGAATTTCAATGGTTTTATGCGAGTAAAATTTCCAGCTAACTATAACTGGTGTGAAACCTATGGTTTTTTCAGTGAATATATATGAAGGCGAGGTGGTCCTGGGTCAGGCGGAGGTGGGTCGGAAGGGAGTTCCAAGTCTTGGCGGCCAGGTAGGAGAAGGACCTTCCTCCTGTGGTGGCTCTTCGGATGCGGGGGACGGCGGCGAGGGCGTGGCTGGTCGATCGAAGCTGGCGCGTGGGAGCGTAGAAGTTGAGGCGGCTGTTGAGGTATCCTGGTCCTTGGTTGTGTAGGGCTTTGTGTGCGTGGGTGAGGAGCCGGAAGGTGATTCTCTTGTTGACCGGGAGCCAGTGCAGGTCTCAGGTGTCCGGAGATGTGGCTGCGACGGGGGATGTCCAGGATGAGTCGTGCTGAGGTGTTCTGGATCCGCTGGAGTCTCTTCTGGAGTTTGGCGGTGGTTCCGGCGTAGAGGGAGTTGCCGTAGTCCAGACGGCTGGTGACGAGGGCCTGGGTGACCGTCTTCCTGGTCTCGGTGGGGATCCATCGGAAGATTTTGCGTAGCATTCTCAGGATGTGGAAGCACGACGAGGAGACGGCGTTGACTTGTCTGGTCATGGAGAGGGAGGAGTCCAGGATGAAGCCCAGGTTGCGTGCGTGGTCAGTTGGTTTGGGTGCGCTGCCCAGGGCGGGGGGGCCACCAGGAGTCGTCCCAGGCGGAGGGTGAGGATCCCAGGATGAGGACTTCCGTCTTGTCTGAGTTCAGTTTCAGGCGGCTGTTCGACATCCATTTGGCTACTTCTGTCATCCCTTCGTGCAGGTTGGCTCTGGCGGTGGCGGGGTCGTTAGTGAGGGAGAGGATCAGCTGGGTGTCGTCGGCGTAGGAGATGATGTTCAGGTTGTGCTGGCATGCGATGGCTGCGAGGGGGCTCATGTAGACGTTGAAGAGAGTTGGGCTGAGCGAGGAGCCTTGAGGAACGCCGCAGATGACTTCGGTGGCCTCGGATCTGAACGGGGGAGGCGGACTCTGTGTCCTTCCGGTGAGGAAGGAGGTGATCCACTCCAGTGCCTTCTCCTGGATTCAGACGTTGCTGAGGCGCTGTACTAGGGTGCGGTGGCAGACAGTGTCGAAGGCCGTGGAGAGGTCCAGGAGGATCAGGGCGGTCTCAGTGCTGTGGTTGGCCCGGAAGCCAGACTGCGAGAGGTCGAGGGAGCCGTTCGTCTCGAGGAAGGCGGCCAGTTGCTTGTTGACGGTCTTCTCGATGACTTTGGCCGGAAACGGGAGCAGCGAGATGGGGTGGTAATTCTTGAGGTCGGTAGGGTCTGCTGATGGTTTCTTGAGTAGAGCGCTGAGTTCGGCGTGCTTCCAGCTCTCCGGGAAGGTGGCGATGTCGAAGGAGGTGTTGATGATGTCCCGCAGGTGGGGTGCGATGACAGCGTCGGCCTTGTTGAAGACGTGGTGAGGGCAGGGGTCTGTCGGAGATCCGGAGTGGATGGAGTTCATCGTGCGGATGGTGTCTTCGGTGCTGATCGGGGTCCAGGCGCGGAGGGTGGTGGTGGGGGGCGGTGGTTCGGTCGTGGCGTGCGTTGGTTGAGTGCTGAAGCTGTTGTGGATGTCCGCGATCTTGTTGTGGAAGTAGGAGGCGAGGGAGTTGCAGAGGTCTTGCGAAGGGGTGATGTCATTGTTTCCGGCGTTGGGGTTGGAGAGCTCTTTCACGATGTTGAAGAGTTCCTTGCTGTTGTGTGCGTTGTTGTCCAGTCGTTCCTTGAATGCGGTTTTCTTGGTGGCGCAGATCAGCTGGTGGTGTTTTCGGGTGGCGAGCTTGAGGGCAGTCATGTTGTCCGGTGTTGGGTCTGTGCGCCAGGTTTTCTCGAGTGCTCTGCAGTTCTTCTTGGAGCTCTTGAGTTCGTCGTTAAACCATGGGGCTTTCTTGCTGCCGGGTCTGCTCGGCGGGGTCTTCAGCGGGGCGAGTTCGTCTGTGCAGTCGCTGATCCATTTCGTGAGGTTGGTGGCTGCTTGACTGGGGTTCGTTGTGCTGGTGGGAGGGTTCTTGCTCAAGGACGTAGTGAGCTGGTCTGCAGTGATCTTCTTCCAGCTTCTGCGGGGAGCCTGATGCTGGTGATGGTGGAGCGTGGTCCTTCTGAAGCTGAAGTGGACGCAGCTGTGGTCCGTCCATTGGAGTCCCGTGGCGTGGCTGAAGGCGATGTCCTTGCTGGAAGAGAAGATCGGGTCGAGTGTGTGTCCGGCGTAGTGGGTGGGGGTGGTCACCAGCTGCTTGAGTCCCAGGTTTGCGAGGTTGTCCAGCAGGGTGGTGGTGTTGCGGTCGTTGTTGTTCTCCAGGTGGAAGTTGAGGTCCCCGAGGAGGATGTAGTCGGCTGAGGGGAGGGCGAGCGGGCTGATGAAGTCGGCGATGTCCTCGCTGAATTGTGTGCGTGGTCCCGGGGGTCTGTAGATGAGGGTGCCTCTGAGGGTGGTCTTGGGGTTGACGTGGATCTGGAAGTGCAGGTGTTCGGCGGGTGCGATGGTGTCGTCTGTGTTGGTCGTGATGCGGATGGTGTTCCTGTGGATGATGGCGATGCCTCCTCCTGTCTGGTTGACACGGTCCCTCCGGATGATCTTGTAGCCGTCCGGGATGGCGATGGCGGGCGCTGAGGAGGCGTTCATCCAGGTTTCTGTGAGGAAGGCGACGTCTGGGGCTGTGGTGTCGAGCAGGTTCCAGAGCTCGACGGCGTGTCTGTGGACGGAGCGGGTGTTGAGCAGGATGCACTTCAGGTGGGTGCTGCTGGTGCTTGGCTTGGTCGGTGCTGGTGCAGTGCAGGTCCGGATGCAGGAGAACTTGCAGGACTGGCAGATGAAGGGTCTGTGGGTGCGTCTCGGTAGCATCCAGGGGTTCGGCCGGCGTTGAGTGCGTTGAGGGTGGCGGCGTCGTACGTCCGGCGGGTGGGCTGGGGTCTGCGAGGGCCAGGGGTCCTGGCACTGGGCGCGGTCCAGGCGCGGACGGGCGTAGACGGGCTTACCTTTGGCGCACCTTCGGCGCTCATTTGGTGCTCCCGCTGCGCGCGTCCGCTGCGCGGTCGCTCTGGGGGCGTCATAAGAAGGGGGACGTGAGGGCGGGTCAGCTGGGCGGCGGGAGCGGCTCGTCCAATGGGCCGGTGGTGGGCGGGGCCTGGGCGAGCAGCGGCGGGAACGGGCGAGCGGCCGGCTCTGCAGTGGCTGGGCCGCTCGTGGGACCAGGGGGGGCGTCTGCGGCTGCGGGAAAAGCGGCTAGGCAGGCTGGCAAGGCAGGCTGGAGCAGGAGGCGGCAGGAGGAGCAAGGGGGTGACCCGGCCTGGTGAGAGGCGCAGCGGTATATATATATATATCACGAGAAAATAATCCAGCACTCCGCTCGTTAGATAAAGTTAGATTTATTCAGCACACTGTTACAGCCGGCTGTAACAGTGTGCTGAATAAATCTAACTTTATCTAACGAGCGGAGTGCTGGATTATTTTCTCGTGAGTGATTAAACACGGGACCCTGTCCCGGTCCCGACTCCAGCACCAACTTGCAAGATCTCCCTCTGCGACAGGACGGTTCGTGATTGATATATATATATATATATATATATATATATGGATCGATTCATCAGTTAGTTAACTCCTTCAGCACGGAGCCAGAGCAATGTATAACCAGACAGGCCTGTAGCTGCTATAATGCACCTGTTACAGACTTAACTGTCAGGCTATTTTAACTGATGTCAGCAACTATGTCACTCCTCCCACTCTGTTGACTAAGTGATTCTAATGTACCCTTATATGTGAAATGCTATTCGTGTGTACACTTGTACCACCTCTTTTTGAACCTCCATGCTTACACTGCCACTATCACAGTATATAAGCACCATGGTTTCTTTACTCCATGGACTACCTCATACAGTGGCCTGAGGGTACCGTATTGACGTAGTCTACCACATGAGCGGTTAATAAATGTATCTTCTTTAATATTACAGCTTCCATGACAATCTCTATTTTGTTAGTCTACGGACATAAAGACAAAGAAGTGCGAACCCCTACACCAGTGGGCCCATGAAAAGGCTCACCCTCACAGTACTGGAACAAGTTGTGAAGGACTCTGCTGCAACTTCTTAACGTGTTTGGACAAGCATCGTTATAACATTAAATCTCTTTTTGGACACCTATCGTTTTGATAGTGCACAGGACGGCATCGCTTAACCTCATGGCTGCTGGAGCGATTCTCCTGCAGTGTTAGGCCGTAATAAAAATGGGTGTGGTCATGACGAGCTCAGCTCGTCATGAGCACCTGATTGGTATATGCCATGACGAGCTGAGCTCGTCATGAGCACAGAAGGGGTTAAACCAAAAATACTCCAGACCACATCATGAAAATCTTATACATATCGCCTTGAAAAAGTCTTGTAAAGGGCGAAACGTGTCGGCACATGGCAGTTTTTGTGCTGGGAATACTGTAAAACGATTAAAATCAACAAACAGATTTTCTGGACTACTTGAAACTTCTTCATACTTTCTGCGGAGTTACTATTGATTCGTCTGTACAATACTGTTTACATAATGAAATTGATAATCAGAATCATACTTTAAATAGACAATTTTCCAAGACAGTCTGGATGATTTAAACTTTTTAGGGGAGTGCTGAAAATAGCTCTGTTCTTCGACAAATATATAACCCAAGATAATGTTCATGTACCTGATTACTGTGGGGTCTCAATAAGCACAAAGGCTTTTGTTGAGATTTACCTACAGTCCTGCAACTGATATTTTGCCTTGATTATGACATTCTGGTATTGGTGTGCGTTTGAGTGCTAATCCTTCAATGGTTTCCTTTTGAGAGACTAAGCACCAGGCTACTTCAAAAATGATCACAAGGTTAATATTCGTGGTTTTATGATCTCTGACCACAGTCATTCAGCTCTGGGTCCTGAGGATTTGTTGATGATGTTTTTGCAGTGTCAAAACTCAGCCTCTTACCGAGGCAGAAGCATAAACCGTCCAGACTGTTTGGTTTTTAGGTTTCAAAAAGGTTAAAACCATGCTTTTATGATAACCAAGCAAACCCATCTACAGTGCAATGGTCTCGCCTTTTGAAAAGTTTGAGCTATTGGCATTGTAAATGAAAAAATTTGTATTTATGTATTTGTTTTGAAAACAGATAAATAAATGGCATTGTCATTTACAATGTCAATAGTTTAATCTCTGGCAAATGCCACACAAAAACACACAGACCCACACACACACACACACACACAGACCCCCACACACACACAGACCCACACACACACACAGACCCACACACACACACACACACAAACAGACCCACACACACACAAACAGACCCACACACACACAAACAGAGCCCCACATACACACACAAACACACACACAGAGTTTGATCCTTATAGGCCTAGAACCACAGCATAAAGTGAGTGGATCTGCTCCAGAAATCAAACGCTTGCTCTCTAATGCAGTGTGTCACTTTTCTAACACTATAACGGATAGAGCTTCCAAGGCATTTGGGGTTAGGTGTACCATTAATGGTACACACATAAAATTAGCTGATATGTGTCTTCAGGTATGTACTCGGCTGCAAAGGTATTGGCAGACACTACTACAAACCTAGGCAAAGCCAGTCATGCCAGTTACAATGTTGAAATTTAGGACATGAAATATCAACAGATTTAAAGGAAAAGTTATCAAAGTCATTACCTACAACATGCCCTTTCCCACACAGGAGGGGAAAACAGGGTAGCACTGGACGTGGAAACCTAACAGTGTGCAATTACGGCTACTTCAAGCCAGATAAAATGTAATTAAATCTGTCCATCATAACATTGCTCGTCGAAAGGGTGTTGCAAGGAGTCAGTTTTCAATCACACCCAAACCAGACTTAAGTTAAAGTGAAAAAGCATGTACGCACGTGGTGGCAGGCAAGGTGCGGCTAGAAGTGCGGAGTTGCATGAATAATTGTTTTTTTCATTCCACAGCCTTGGAAGCAGATGTTTTTAAAGTGCCAGAAGGCATTGACCATGCACGTTTTCGTGTTTTGATGTCTTGTTGTCTTGCTAACTTGAATCAGGTAACTAAACTTGAAGCATGCATTTGTATGAGCTGTTGCAAGTGATGAATCTGTAAGCCAAACTTTTTAGAAAGTGTTACTGATACTTGCTGAAGCGGCACACGGCTGTAGTATGTTTGTATTCCACAGGAGTCATTTCAGGCAAAACAGAACCCAATTTTCATTTCAATCTATAACGTTTGTTACTTTAAAAAAAAAAAAAAATCACTGAAACCTACACTTTTATTTATCTTTCGCATTTTTCAGGCACAAGGGAACAAGCTACATCCAAGTCGCCATGACAGGGTCTTGGTCTGAAGCTCGGGGGGGGAAGGATAGTTTGCCAGTGGGAAAAGCACATGAGAAACAGCTTGCAACAGAACGAAGACAGAAACATGTGGAAAGTGCATGAGGGAGAGAGCTGGAAAATATGTATTCTCAGGGGGTGCTTAAGCGAAAAGAATAAAATAGTTCTCTAAAGTGAGCAGTGGAAGAATACAAGTCATACAAGTCAAAGGATGGTAAAGAGTCTATGCTACAGGGGAGGAACAAACAAGAACAAGATGCACAAGGAAAGCCATCGACTATGAAACAAAACATGAGTGACAATGAAGCCATCCAATGGTAAGTCCACTGTAAGTTCTTGGTAAGCCTACAAAAGATGTCTTCCAAACAGACAGCTTGCACTGACTGGTGGATAAATCCTAAAAAGCTACCTGCTAGGTTGGGTTGCAAGATAAAAATTAAATAAGCTTTGACAAAGCTAATAGGCTTGGCCTTAGCAGGGTGGCATAGTGGTTATAGTGGTTATTTTTTACTTTATATATATATATATAGTAGTTCCCAGGATGAAGCTGGCCCGGATGGGTGGCCGCCGACTCTCGGTGCATGCAGCTAAAGAATGGAACGCACTCCCAGACGCCATCAGGCATGAGTCAAACCATCTTGCTTTCAGGAAGCGCTTAAAGACGCATCTTTTCCAATAGTGTCTTTACTTTCCTTTGTCTTACAGCGCTGGGATGCTCAAGAGTAGCCATGCGCTATAAAAGAAAGTATTCATTCATTTATATATATATATATATATATATATATATATATATATATATATATATATATATATATATATATATATATAAAACAAATACGTACCACAATTATACAAAGAATACAAAAACAACACTGCCTAAACATGCAGGCATATGTTAAAAATTACTGCCGTATGGAAAAGGTAATCTTTAAGATAAAAAAGGAAAAGAGCAAAAGCACTGGTGAAATAAAGTACTAGCTTACCAGCCAGGGCACTGAAGTGCACTTTATTTTAGGTGAATGTGCATATGTGATGAGGAAAAATCCCGTGGGTGCAGGCCGCGCGGGGGAGGAAAGTGTCACCTGCGCAACAGTGACTGTGATGGTAGGGGACAAATAGTGGTAAATGCCCCACTGTGCTGCCCTTAAAAAAAAAAAAAAAAAAAATAGCCCAGCTTTTAAAGTGAAGGAACTGGCGAAAATCACGTTATCGTTGGTTTATGCTACGCGGCAACCGGGAGGCGGCCATTTTGAAAACAGTCGAGATCGGCCCAAGACCCAGGACTGCCAGAGGAGAGTGCACTGCATAACAGGCAAGGAGAAAGAGGGGTGACTACGGGGCATTAACGTAATTGCTGCAGAGTGCGTGGACCCTTGGATGAATTGAAGCGCGACGCTCATAAGATATACATAGAAACGACAGGCGAGAGCTACGCAACAGACGCGGTGCCAGGAAAACGACCAGGCCACGTGGATAGTAACGGCAGTTGTAAGTTGAATGTTGCCCGGCGGAGGCAGGAGTGAAAGCTGATAACCAAAACGGAGCGTTGTACTACCCTGGTAGGGAACTCGACGCACGATGGATGTTTTAAAAAAACTAAGAAATAGTGCAACTCTAATTGAGAGCATGTAGGAGAGTAGGGTCTGCAATCCTATGATCACCCAGATTTTTTTGCTTTTTGCTGCACTGGTTTACGACTTTCCCTGGCTGTGGGCCTGCTAATCAGACCCACAGCCTAGCTGTTCTCTCTATCCAAATTGTACTCAGGTACTGAATTGGCACTGGGCCCTCTCCAAGTCCCTGTACCCAGGGCTGAGGTGCACCCAGAAGTCTCCCAGGGGCTGAAGCATGTATTGTGCCACCCCTGGATTGACTAACTAAAACTGACACAACTGGCTGCACGACAGCTGGGGCAAGGTGGTGTACTCACCCTTTGCTTTAGATATAGTATACCTATATCTAACCCTAAAATGGACACACAGATCTCCTATCAGTCACTCCTATGGCAGGCCTTAACAATCCTGAAGGCAGAGTGCTTGGAATCGTGTGAGATGGTGCTCTGGCATGAGCTGAGCCTGTCTGCGGCTTTCGGGATCCATCCCTTAGCCGTTTCCATGATATCGCATACCATATACTCTTAAGTGCATTATAATCCTCGCGGTTATGTGCCAACTCTGGTATCGCTTTATCAAAACATGTCGAGTAAGGTGTCATACGAATTGGAATACTAACCCCTCGCCAATTCTGGCGACGGGGTTAGCATTCCACCCTTCTAGAGGGACACGACATGTATGTAACCCCTAACCCCGGTTAAAGTCAGACAGAGCCTTAGCATCCACAAAATGGATGCTGCCACCGAGACACAAGTCTGCCCTCCTGCTGCTGGGAGTCCTCCCAGAGCAGGAGATAAGGACAAAGGGTTTCCTGCCAGGGGCGGTGCCAGCACCGTCCCAGACAGGGTTTTGTGTATTGTAGGTAGGCAGGGCTTTAGAGGAAGGTGACTGCACGTGGCACCCCGGTGCTCACTGTGCATAGGCTGGCTGGAACCAGTTCCAGGGTCACTCCAGACCCTGTGCTGGGGAAAAGCCCGCCAAGGAAGTGGGTGTAACCACCCCCCTCCTAGTCCCACCCATAGGGCAGGACTTAGTCGCGTGCCAGCCCCTTTTTACAGGATAAAGGTAGAGACTGGCCCCCTTCCAAATCAGATCATCTTTGAATCCTGAAACTACTTTCCACGAAAGGAACTCAAGACTTCTTCCTAAGATTTCTCCCTTGTGACTAAGGAGTAGTCACCCTGCATCCGCAGGCACCATCTAAAGAACACTGCGGTCTGCTGCAAGTCCTTCCTCCGGAATCCGACTGCCCAGCTCGACGAGAACCGGCTTCCCTGGCACCTCTGACCTCTACCTACATCATCAGTCACGCTGAGATTCGTGGGTGTGACGAGACCTCGAGGGACCGGCCATCTTCAAGACTGCACGACTTCTGAACAACAAGCCCGCCGAGTGAATTCCTGGTGAGTGCTTTGGGGTCCGAGAAGCCCCCACCCTGAGCAGCTCCAGCACCGAAGAGCAGCCCCCCAGCATCTCCACGATCTGCGTGGGGCCCTTCTGCTTTTTACTGCTCACCGCGTTGTTTGGCTACTAGCCCGCTGGCTTGTGGCCTTCCTGACGACGCCCGACGACATTTCTGCTGCTGGTCTGGTTGCTCCAGACTGGCCCTTGCTTCCCTCCATCGGAGAAGTACCCTGGACCCTCCTGGTCCACCCAAGACGCCATTTTAGGTCCACCGCGTGGGCCTTGCACTTGCCAAGACTTGTTGCCCAATCCTGGGTCCAGCGACGTCGACAGCAAGAACCTTCGTGGGACAGCTCGCACCTCCATCCTGGTCGCCGACAACGCCTCCTGGTCCGAGAGACTGCAGAGCCCAGCAGCGCCCACTCACCTGACTGCGGTGACTTCGCCCGGTGCCATCC
The DNA here is from genome assembly GCF_964261635.1 of Lissotriton helveticus. NCBI lineage: Eukaryota > Metazoa > Chordata > Amphibia > Caudata > Salamandridae > Lissotriton > Lissotriton helveticus. The sequence continues at coordinate 384,368,271 of NC_136062.1, forward strand.
TGGTGCCCACTTAATCACTGGCTAGTGATTCAAGAACTTGGTCCCCTCTGCTTTCAGGTTTTCTTCTTCCTTGATCCAGGCTTGGATCCATCGAACTTTTCTTCACTGGTCGCCTGCCAGCAACTTCTTCCTTCCAGGCTCCTGGTCCGGCAACGAGATCCCCGACGTCTTTTCAGACCTATGCAGCTGCAGCCCCTGGGCTAGGTAACTTCGGCACTTCGGTGTCCCAGCATAGCCTCACTATCCTAGGGTCAGGATCCACTGTCGTTTTCTTCCTACCAGGTCGGGTTCGCCCGTGAACACTAACTTTGCCTTTACTAGCCTCCATAGACTTTGTCCCGCATCCCGCGTGAGAGTGCACACTCTGCACCCGAGTCCCCTAGGTCTCCTAGTAGTAATCTAACGATTCCCTAGTCAAGTCCTAGCGATTCCAAAGCCTATTAGAACTGTTACTTACCTGCTAGTAATTCGCATTCCACTTTTTAAGTATATGGTTTTTCGTGCCCCTCGGGCATTTGTGTATAACGTGCTAACTTAAGTATTTTCGTAAGAGTTTTGTTGTGTGCCTAGCACCCTGTCCTCAAAGAGTACAGGGTTGTTGTGATTCTAATAAATACACTGTTTATTTTCATAACACTTGTGTGGTGTCCTTTCACTGGGTGTTCAAGGGGTAATGTGATGGTAAAACAGCTGGCTTAACACGCCCTCTAGAGTCTTAGCCTTAGACTGCTCGTATCCATGCTACTAGGATAGCTGGTCTATAAGGTTGACTTACAACCAATCATCAATAAGGGTTGTTTGGACTGATATATAGTGATCACTAGAATAGTGAACACTGCACATCAGGCCAACTTCTCACAGAGCAGTAGTGGAATTCTGACACAAACTGGACGACATATGCGTTACCGCTGATATACATTGCACTGATTACTAAAAGACATAAGGCGGGAGAGTGCGGTGCTATTACTTCCATGGCAACTTAAATTAAAAAACGCACGAAAACCTGAGCACAGGCACAAAGACGACAGCCACGCACGATAACCGGAGCATACATACCGGGCAAAGACGGAAGACGGAGACGACAACCACGAGCCAAGCACGACATAAAACGGAGACCACAGGCAACCAACTGACAAAAACATGGCTTGAAAAAAAAAAGAAAAAAAAAACACCGCCCACCGCCACATGACGTAGGGAAAGGGGTGGGATGAGTAAAAATCGCGGGAACGCCCACGAATCTGCTCCGGCAATGACTGGCAGATCTGTCTTCCAATGGCTAGCCTCCATTTATGGAGCTAGCCAATGGTATGCATAAACAAAAGAGAATCCACAAAATGGGACAGGGTGGACCCTACAATGGAGGGGAGCACCCAGTGTGGTTTAAATACCCCTCACACACCAAAAGGCCCCTTGGTGTCATGCTTCATCATCAGGGTCTTCGCAAACCTCTACGGAATGCGGCGTGCTACGACTCACGGCTACGCAGGAGCACTTTAAGGTGAGCTATGTGTAAACGTGTGTGAGGGTAGGAAAATGTGAGTGAAGGTGAAGAGAAAGGTTTAAAAAATACCTGGCTCGTGGGCTAACACAAAAATATTTTATTTAAACCCCGGCTGGTATTGTTAAAAAGTGCAAGGGTGGCGGCCTTTACTAGTTAGGGTAAGGCAACCTCAAGTGCGTCGTCAACATGTTTCGGAGTAAAGAACTCCTTCTTCAGGACAAGGATATGCACTAAGTATCCCCACCTTACTCACATGGATGTAGATTTAAAAGTGTGCTCTACAAAAATAAGTCTAGGTGTAATGTACCTATCAAATTGATACAAGTTCGTTGCGCCCAATTGGCGAGAAATAGGAACCTGTGAAGGAACAAAAAGGCAGAATAAACCATATTGTCACAATGGGTGTGGAATCACACTACAGGGTAAAAAAGAACCCAGTGTTGGTCCAGGAACCCTAGAAAAAATGTAAAAGAACGTATAAAAAAACACAGACACACACATGGACAGGGACACACATTATTAGTCTCTGAAAAGACATCAGGTATCACACTATGGAATATAAGGCATGCTGTAAGTAAAAGTGTGGCTTACTTATGATCACAAGTTTAATAACCTCATGAGCCCGATGCGTGATATTGGGGGTTAGCTGTCCTGCCTACTGTGGCGACCTAGAGGCCCTGGCCCACGACTGGCTTTCGAAAAAAGAGGCAGATTTTCTAACACAAAAAGATCCACGAATACCATATTTCTACACGATCCCTAAGGTGCACAAGAACCTGCAAAATCCACCTGGTCGCCCGATTGTGTCCGGCATATCCTCAATACTTGAACCACTTTCCAAGTTTGCGGATGCATTCTTGAGACCTCTGGTTCAAGCCACAGATACTTACCTGAAGGACACCAAAGCTGTGCTCCAAATATTACAAGACCACCCTTTCGATCCCAATTCCCAGTTATTACTGAGCCTCGACGTGGAGAGCTTATATACGAGCCTCCCCCACGACGAGACCCTCCTCATCATTGAGGAGGTGTTACACAGCAAACAATGGGACTATCACACACCCCGTGGGGTAGTGATGGAATGTATCTCTATGGCCCTGACTAAGAACTTTTTTGAATACGAAGGAACCCTATACCTACAATGCCATGGTACCAGTATGGGCAGCACCTTTGCCCCGAGCCTGGCGGGTCTTTATGTACACCATCTGGAGGCCACTAAAATTCTGCACCCCAGCAACCCGTTCAGGAACAGGAACCTGTCCTGGAGACGCTACATCGATGACGTCCTGGTTATCTGGTCAGGGGATGGCCAAACAGTCACCGATTTCATGCATTGGATCAACACTCAGAACAACTTTCTTAAATTCACGCACCAGGTGTCCAATGCCTCTATGGTGTTTCTAGATCTAAACATTTACCATGAGGCGGGTTTTCTGAAAACTGAGACACACTTTAAACCTACAGCCAGGAACTGTCTCCTAAGGTACGATAGCTTCCATCCACGCCATCTAAGAGATAATCTGCCCAACGGACAGTTCCTACGCCTCCGACGGAACTGTAGCGATGTGGGAAAATATAAGTCCCAAGCCCTAGACCTAAGCAAGAAATTACAACAACGGAAATATCCAGGAAGGATAATACAACAGGCAATGAAAAGGGCCCGCAACAACAACCGGGAAGCACTGTTAGAAGACAATCCCCCAAAAGAAGTGACACGGAATAGAACAGTCTGTGTAACAACATACAGTTCGGTCTCTAACCAAGTCTCCAAACTTGTTAATAAACATTGGCGTATCCTGACGAGTGGCAATATGGAATTAGAGAAACCGCTGTTTGCCCACAGGAGAGGAAGAAACCTCAAGGATATTTTGGTACATACTAGACCTTGTACCCCAGTGACCGAACAGACGAGACTACGAGATCTCCACGGGCATCACCCGTGTGGCAACTGCAATAACTGTCACCTTACTGGAAAAAGTCTCAGCCTTGTATTTAGGAATGGCACCAGATGGGATCAACGTACTTTTACTAACTGCAACAGCAGAAACGTAATATATCTGATCACATGTCCCTGTGGAAAGGAATATGTAGGGATGACTACACGCCCTGTCAAAACCAGGATCAACGAACATAAAAGCAACGTGAGGTGCAAAAAACAGACCACCAAGATGGCATCACATTTCCTTGAGGCACAACACTGTGTGAACGAAATACATTGGACAGTGATTGAGCAACTTCCTTCTGACAAGGGCCTGTTCGAGAAGGAGCAGAGATGGGTTTTCCGTCTGGGCTCAGATGTGAATGGGCTTAATGACTCCATCCCATGGAGCCAATTACGTTGATGGAATGAAATCTATTGGTCTCTACGACTCCAGCTAAATGTACCTTTATGTCCTATTACAATAGGCTTCAGCCCATTTAACTTTCATCTCATGGCCCCTCTTCCCACGCATATTCAACTATGTTGGGTAGAACTGAGGCGCATTAATCTGCTAAACCGCGGGTGTGTAACATTTAAACCAGGCTAGAAAGACCTACACAGTTCTGATATTAATTCCATCTAAGTAGCGCCGCCAATAATAATTTCTATAAGTAAATTTATGAAAATATTTTTATACTTCTATCTCATGTCCCTCCCACTGGATGATAGAAGTAAGGCGCGTTAATTTCCTCATACTGTTGGTTATCTGCCTTTACAACAAACTCTAAGAGCCTAGGATGTTCGGAGATATCTTTTATTCAAAGTGGCAACAACAATATAACCCCGACTTGCGCATGCGCTAAACAATCGGGCTGGTTTTAGTCAGAGACACTGCTATTGCACGCGCGTGTCTTCTTGCAATTCTCATCCCGTACGCATGAGGATGGCCCTCGCACTGCTGAGCCCTGCCTGAGACACTACCGCCGTATGCATGTACCGACGGGTAGTGTCCATGTCTTCACGCAGGCTCAGTTCAATCCTGGTCGTGCCCTGCTTTCTCGCGCAATACCGGGAAAACGATGGATACATATCCTTGTTTGGGCATCTCCCGTTTTCAATTTTGGGGCAATTATTCAATTACCTTGATAATATATAAACGCTAAACCTCCCATTGAACTGACACTTCGTCGGAGCCACGTTGAGGGGAGGAAGTCGAGCAGGCTATGCTGTAACCGTGAGTTCAAATGTTGATACAGGGTGTCTCTTCCTACCTAGATCTGGGTCTAAGATCAGCAAATCTAACTACCTAAATGCTTAAACATTCTCTAGGTCGCCACAGTAGGCAGGACAGCTGACCCCCAATATCACGCATCGGGCTCATGAGGTTATTAAACTGGTGATCATAAGTAAGCCACACTTTTACTTACAGCATGCCTTATATTCCATAGTGTGATACCTGATGTCTTTTCAGAGACTAATAATGTGTGTCCCTGTCCATGTGTGTCTGTTTTTTATACGTTCTTTTACATTTTTTCTAGGGTTCCTGGACCAACACTGGGTTCTTTTTTACCCTGTAGTGTGATTCCACACCCATTGTGACAATATGGTTTATTCTGCCTTTTTGTTCCTTCACAGGTTCCTATTTCTCGCCAATTGGGCGCAACGAACTTGTATCAATTTGATAGGTACATTACACCTAGACTTATTTTTGTAGAGCACACTTTTAAATCTACATCCATGTGAGTAAGGTGGGGATACTTAGTGCATATCCTTGTCCTGAAGGAGTTCTTTACTCCGAAACATGTTGACGACGCACTTGTGAGGTTGCCTTACCCTAACTAGTAAAGGCCGCCACCCTTGCACTTTTTAACAATACCAGCCGGGGTTTAAATAAAATATTTTTGTGTTAGCCCACGAGCCAGGTATTTTTTAAACCTTTCTCTTCACCTTCACTCACATTTTCCTACCCTCACACACGTTTACACATAGCTCACCTTACAGTGCTCCTGCGTAGCCGTGAGTCGTAGCACGCCGCATTCCGTAGAGGTTTGCGAAGACCCCGATGATGAAGCATGACACCAAGGGGCCTTTTGGTGTGTGAGGGGTATTTAAACCACACTGGGTGCTCCCCTCCATTGTAGGGTCCACCCTGTCCCATTTTGTGGATTCTCTTTTGTTTATGCATAACGTTAGGAGAGACAGGATCCACTTCTCCTCTCCCTCCCTCCCTTGTTATTTGTAATGGCTAGCCAATGGTAGACAGAGGCGGGAGAAAGCTCCATACTTCTAAACAAAAGTTTTCGCCTGTGCAATACTGCTTGCGCAGTAAACGCCAGGCAAAACCTAAAAACAGTGTACAATGAAGGAGCACTTTCGATTATATGGGCACGAAGAGTGCTATACTGCTAAATTATTATATCAATACCTATAAAATACTCAGGGTGCCAGTTGCATTACAGAGGGGAGCATCTGAACCAATCAAACACTCACACCCAGTCAACAGATCTGGGTTTATTACAAAGTGGTACAAAAGGGGGTGGTGATGGACGGAGCATCTGGACCAATCAAACACTCACACCCAGATCTTTTGACTGGGTGTGAGTGTTTGATTGATTCAGATGCTCCGTCCATCACCACCCCCTTTTGTACCGCTTTGGCCGCCATAAGTGTGGCAGGGTATGCTCAGATGTGAGTCCCTTGCTCACTTTGCCACTGGATTCAAGCAAGCCGGGCTGAAGACAGCTGTAATGCCAGAAACCGGTCCTCGGAAGCTTGTATCCGGTCCAGGGAAGGCAAGGCTTGGCAGTACGGGCTGGACTGTTCCCATGAGGCACAGGGTCAAACTGATTTGCATATGGCCATGTCTGAACTGGGGTGGCAGAGTGGGCTAAAGAACGGTGATGGATCAAACCCAGATCTTTTGACTGGGTGTGAGTGTTTGATTAATTCAGATGCTCCGTCCATCACCACCCCCTTTTGTACCGCTGTAGTTACATTACAGGGCATTGTTTTCTGGGATTTCTCAATAGTCTACCGTGGTGTTCCTCTTGACTGAAGTAAATAGAGAGAATAAATCCAAAGCACAGGTGTGCTAAAAGAAAGGTGCAACAGCGGTTTCTTGAGACTATAATATACAATTATCTGCCTGGACGGAGGCTGGATTGGTGCTTAACCAGCTGGGCACACTGATCCTGTTGAACTTGGTGACTCAATATGACTTACCCTGGATCAATTTTTAACAAACAAAGCACTGGCGCAAACCTTCAGGGACTTATGGTCGGGAGATCGAAATGAACCAGCGAGACATACAGTTCTATAACTGCTGGTGTCCATGGGCGCCGCATGGCATCTGGAGAAACGTTTTTTCCTGTCATTATTGGAAATGGGTCAGAAGCCAATAGAGGCACTCTGAGGTCGATGGGGCAAGAGCTCAAAGACTCTGAGTGGTGCAGGATCCTGATATAACCCAAGAGGGTTTCCAGGAAGATGAGGCCTAACTAAATACACCCCTTTTAACTATGCCAATAGGACTAATTTCACACCCCACAGACTTCAGGTCATTATTGGAGGGAAGCCAAGGGACTGACCCAGATGTACATCCTAGACACAAATTTCAGCCACATGACTAGGAACTGCAGCCCAGACAAGAAAAAAGCCCAGGACAGAATCGCAAAGAGCAGGCGAGAGCAATAGAGATGCCCAGGCTGGGGAGACCAATAGCGTGAGTAGGGATTTATAGTGAGATAGCAACGTGGTGGAAGTGAATGAGCGCAACATGGACTTAAAGTGCATGGGAGAGTGGCTCTTAGGGCAAATATGTGGAAATTGACTGTTTTCATGTTATGAAATGAAATGTGCCGGGAGATGTGTGAAGGGCATGCAAATCTTTTTTTTCTGAAAAGTAGACAGTTGTGGGAGGATACAATGAGCCAATCAGAGAAATGGCAAAGAGGCTACACCCCACAAGAGTAACATGGAACAGATCGCAGAGCTAAAACAAAAATACCTAATAGAAATCAAGAGAAATGGGTGGTGCTGCTTTCAACATGTCCTCAGTAAGTCTTTCACAATTAGATAGTGGTGGTGTCTGGCAGGCTTCGACTTAAAATAGACTACATGTACCACATATACCCACTAGATGGCAGCATGGGTTTATCGTGTGAATGTTAACATTGTGTTAAAAGCCTAATCAGTTCTAATCATACAAGATCAAACTGCCCACACGCTACAGTCAAACATCAATGGATAACTGTGAGCAAGCGAAATATCAAGGTCTGTACATATTTGAGATCAGAAAGGCACACATTAAGGGCTTAGAGTACTTACCTGGAGGGCAGACCATCTGTGTTAAATCCATACTTTGTGAGGGGTTCATTGGTTGGGCAGACACAATAGCTGGGTCAATGTTCTGATTCTCAAACTCCAACATGGAATCCTGCAAGGACATTAGAAGGACACGACCTGCATCAATATCAGGCAGATACCAATTGTTACAATTTTTATTGCAGTTAAACAAAAAACCCACCTGCATAAAGTTATAAGGACCCTGCATTTGTGCCATAAGGTCTTGTACTCGTTGCTTTCTTACTACTGGATCTGGCTGGACCACCGGACATAGTGTGAGAGTTTCAGGAATCGAAGGAGAAGTAGCTTGCGGCTGTTGCTGAAGCGAGTTAATAACCTTGATGAGAGAAGGGACTATAAGTATACGGATACGGACTCAAACATGTCAAATTCTCAGGAACTGCAACAAGACTTCATCTTTGAAGTCGAACAAGTTACTTCCCTGTAATAGTACTTCTATCTAATGATACTCATGATAGGATGCCCTTCCCATAGATGCTAAGGGACTGCAGGCGACTAAGCACTTTAAGGCTAACAAAATCAGAGTTAAACACTTTACAAACATAGGCGACAACCCTACTCCCAACCTCTGCTACTTTAAATTTCCGCAGGCCTTTAAAAGTAGGTTTTAAAAACTGGCAACATGATACCATCATTAATTTTGAAATATTTCAAGACCATAAGCCTCCAAACATGTTTATGATAGAAGATTAAAGGCAGTTTCAAACTTTTCTGCCCTAAGGTCCCCACATTTGCCCTATTTGTGCGCAATGACGTGCAGAGAACATTACAGAAATGTGAAGCTCTGAAAAATGAAAAACCAGAACCCCTGTGCCCTCATAATAATCACTTATGCACATTCCTGGGACGTGACCTGATCACTGGCCATGATTACACAGTTGCACACGAGCGGTCCACTCAAAGATAGTCCTCACTGGGAATGTCTGCTATTCTTAATCTTGTTCAAAAGATGCAATGGGGATTTGTGATTAAAAAATAATTAAATACTATACACAGGTCTCCGGCTTTGGTATCTTTGATAATTTCAAATGTCTGAGATACTACACTTTGTCAGGCTGGGAATTCTCATTGGTAAATGCTAAACAGTGGAAATATACTCTCTTAATACTGCTTCTGCTTTACACCCCGAGCAGGCTACCCATCTCGTTATGTGATCCACACTCTGGATCACATAACGTGGAAGTGGCTCTGTACTCCAGTTTCCATAGCGCAGGTTTATTAAGCTAAAACTTCAATTCTACTAGAGCTTCATAAAGAATGAGGCGCAAGAGCTGCATAAAAAGAATTGAAGAAACTGAATCTGGTCTGCAATATAGATGGTCCTTCTGGCAATTTGTTAAAGGTGACCTCCTTCCACAGCTGTGAATACTTCATAGATGACCTCCTTCCACAGCTGTGAATACTTCATAGATTCGAATGTTTGAATTAAGGCTAGAAAAGCAGCCAATGTATTACCCTGGTATAATATGTGATGGGCACTGCTTGGATTATCCATTACAGAATGCTAGTAAATTAAACAGCTTGGTCTCCAGACTTCCAGGAGAATATCCCACTTTCTAATGGGAAAGTAACATTCTAAAGTGGTGCAATGCATATCTTGTGGAAGGTATCCAACTCTTATTCAGACAATGATTGAGGTTTAATGGCATTGCTGAAGGAAGTCAATAGTTCGCTCCAACACCTGAAGTCTCCATTCTAATGCATTTACAATATAAAATGCAGCGATTGAGGAAATCAGCAAATAATCTTGCAGAAATGACTGCTAAGAAGAGCAGGGTTCCATGACATACTGAATGATTTGGGTTCATACATAAAGGTCCTAATCAGTGTTCAACTAAAAAAAAGGTAGGATAATTTGCTGTTTTTGGGAAGGACGGGTACAAACATTTCACGAACTCCGTAGGCCGACCGAAAATATATCATTTAATAATAAAGCCACTATCTACTAGGTGTCCCCAGGTATACAGATTCACTTAGGGGGTGCACTAGGATTAAAGAATACTGAAAGCTTTACGGTGTTAGATGAGACATGTAAGGCAATGTGTTATGGGAAAAAACAGCTGTTGGTAAAGTCCTTTCAATTTGCACATTGGGTTATTTTTGAATCCACATTGGTAGTATACAGCAGGCAAGATTTTATGTGAAATAACGGATCATGTTGCAGTACTAGGACGTGTGACAGCGCATTCAGGGCAAACTTTATTGGGTCTCCATAAGAATTCTTTAAAGTTGTATGTAGTAGTATTACCAAAGCAATACAGAGGCCACCGGGATAACTTTCACAGTATTCCATAGTTATAATGATAGCACCTGGAGATCAAACATACTAATATGTATTGTGCCAAGATATAGTAGTCCCCTCTCCTAATGTCCAAGGGAACAAACTAGCATTTTTTCCCTCCAAAACGATGCCAACTAGTCTCCTATATTTATTATCCATTAGAGGAGAATGTAGCTGGGGGTCTCGGTCAGACATCTAAGATTAATGTCAGCTTGTTTGCCAGTATCCTTCGTGTGTCAACCCAGTTTTTTCTATTTTTTAATTTTAGTCCAGACATGTTTCACTGTTGAAAATTGATATTTGGCCCAGTGACACAGGGAAGAGCTTAGTTCAGATTTGGATACAAGGTTCCTCTTTGCCTATGTAGTTAGAACAGAAATGTCATGTCTGTTCAGATCATGCCTAAGCTTTTGACTCTAGGGAGAGGCGCAACATATTAAGATTGAATTTGTACGTCAAGTAATCTACTTCGATGTATCGATAGTAGTGTGTTTCCTTCAGATGGGGTGTCACCTGGCTCACTTTTCAGTTTTTCCAGCAAGTTAGAGTGTACTCTAGCACTACTCCATCAACAGACTGCCATGAAACTGGTCTTCGCTGAGCATCTAGTACATCTTTAGAGAATATGAACCAATTTGAGATCGCAGACTTCCCTTCTTTTTTTTGTTTTTTAAAAATTTTTATTTGCAGATACACAGAAAATTCCCACCTTCAAACAGTACTCCAGTTAGTCGTCATTGCGGCACATAATAATAGCAATAAGATTTCACACGGCCGTTTAGCCCACACCCCGAATGTCGGGGGGCAGTTAACTTCATTGCGCTGGAGATACAAATTCACAAGCAATCGTATGCACTCAAGAACCACTCTGGGTATCCGCTTTTCACTTTGTTTAACCCCTCCCACCCCCTTAACATTGCAGTGCAGCAAGAACTAAACAAAATAGTCAAGAATCAGCAGTACAAACACACCCATGTCTCGTCCTATCCATCTCATAGCCACCAAAAAAAAAAAGAAAAACTGTCTGTCACAGTGTCACACAGTTTCGAAGTAGCCCCTCCCGATAAAGCATCAAGTAAATGTAACACTTCCCACCCGACGTAACTCCATCCGCCTTTCAACATTGGGAATGCCCAGTCCTAAATGGTCCGGGCTCTCACAATCCCCCATCCAACCCATGAAAGTGCCGCCATTAGGTCCACACCTTTCTAAATTTTTTCGGGCACCCCCATGCTTTATACGTCTCTCTCGGCTGCCATATATAGGTCCAACCCTCTTCTCCATTCCTCCAGTCCCGGCGGATCGGGAGACCCCCAGTATTTTGCAATATCCCTTTTAGCCACTACTAGTGCCAGTACTAAGAAAATGAGGAGTGGGCGCGGCAGGTCTACCTCGTTGGTCATGCCCAGGAGTGTCAGCTGGGGTTCACACTGGAGCGGGGTCTCCAAAACCTCTCCTAGTTCTGTAAAGATGTGTCTCCAGTACGTCTGGATGTCCATATTGTGTGAAAAAAAATCCCCTTCCTGCTGGCAGCCCCTAAGGCAGCGTGCATCTTCCACTTTCCCCATTCTATGAAGTCTCCTCCTATCATAATAGGTCCTGTGTAGCACATTGAATTGAATGAGGTGTAGTCTGGATTTAATTGCCACTTCCCGGGGATGCATTAACACTATCTCCCAGTCTAGGTCCTCCATGCCTCCCAGCTCACCCTCCCAAGTGCGTCGAAGCTTCACCAGATCGCCCAACATATGGTTGGTTAAGGTTTTGTAGGTGAGGGAAACCGCCTTCCCAGGGATCTGCTCCTGGAGGAGCCGTCCTTCTAAAGACGCATATTCAGGGATATCAGTGAGGGGGACTTTCTGTGCTCGCCAGGCATGTCGTAGCTGTGTATATTTAAAGAGTTGGGAGGGGTGAAGCCCGAATTCTGTCCTAAGGGCTTGAAAAGATTTCAGCTCCCCGTTGGCGATCACATCTCCTATTGTGGAGATGCCTATGTCGTCCCATCCCCGTAGCTTGTGGAGTTCCGGCAGCCACAGGCAATGCCACAGCGGCGTCTGCCGAGTAGGCTTCTTTTCCCATCCGATGCGTCTCGTGGCCCTGGTCCACGTGTCGAGTGTGAGAGTAGTGGCAGGCAATAGCGGTGCCCGTCTAGAGCCTCCGTATAGGTAGTACAGTAGGTTTCTTGACGACAATTTCGGCCTTTCCAGGGCATAGGTTGGGTGGTCCGCTGAGGCATGAAACCATTCATTAATCGGTGTCATCTGTTCCGCCCAGTAGTAAGCCTCCAAATTAGGAAGCTAAATCCCCCCCACTATATTGATGCCTTTGAAGTGTGGTCAGGGCCACCCTAGGTTGCTTGCCCAACCACAGGAAGGATCTCAAGTCAGAGTGAATTTTGGTAAGTACCGAGGCAGGAAGCGGGTAATATTCATTTTGTAGTGCGTACAGAAATTTTGGCAGAATGATCTTATACATCGCCGCTCTACCTAATAATGTGAGTGGGAGCTGCCTCCAGCGGTCCATGTCTGCCACCGAGCTCACGATAATCCGTTCCAAATTCTTTTGGAACGATATAGTCTTATCCAACGTGATCCAAATATCACATCATTAGACTTGACAGGCCTGACCTCTCTGTTAAGAAAACGCCACCTCCCCCTCCCTTACTTCCTGTGAACTCCTCTGCCTCGAGATCGCCAGCGAGGGCAAACAAGTTTGTGCCTTACATCTCATTTATCACCCACCTGGGGACAACCTCACCTTCACCCAACAACTCATGGACACGATCACTTCCAATGCCGGTCGGCAGATTACTCAAGTCTACCTGGGTGACTTTAATCTCCACTGGAACGATCAGAAAGACGCAGTGGTGAATAGTCTCAAAACTTTCCTTAACCCAAATATGCAACAGACCAACACACGACAAAGGCTCGATACTCGATCTCATCATCGCCAAAGAGGACTCTACCCAACTGGAGGCGATCCAACCCTGTGACTGGTCAGACCACCACATTATCACCTTCTTTATCAACGAAAAAGTTAAACTTAACCCGGCTCAACCTACCGAATCCAAGATCTGGAAAAGGGACATGAAGAATCTTAACCCCAACTCCCTGCCTCCCCACATCTGCAATCTCCTCCTTCCCCCTTCGGACGCCTCAGATGTTCAATCACTGACCGATCATTACCTTGGCTCTATGAACTCAATAGTCAACGAAGCCACCCCACTGCAACTGAAGAGAGTCTCCACCAAGAACTCAAACCCCTGGTATGACGGCAGGCTCAATGATGATAGGCGTGCTATGCGTCTGGCAGAGCGCACCTGGAGATCTGACCCCTCTTCACTGCATCTCAAAACCCTTAAAAACAAGAGAAATGCCTACTTTCGGAAAATAAAGCGCGCGAAGTCTGACTTCTTTAGCCTCCAGCTGGACCAAGCAAAAAACAGGCCAAAAAAACTGTTCGAACTAATCAATACTCAAACCAGGACACAAACCTAACAATCAAACAGCACAACAAGCGATACCCCACACTACGAAGACTTTTCTACTTTCTTTAAATTAAAGACCGACAACATGAGAAGTGACCTCATCAATGACATAAGCCGATACCCCAGCCACACCAGAATGTCTAACACTCAACCTAAGAATACCGCATCATGGTTGTCCTTCGACACCTACTCTGTAGAAGCATTACACAAAGTGCTCAGCACCGTGAAGTCCTCTAATCACCTCATAGACCCCCTACCTGCCAATGCTGTAAAAGACTTCATCCCCTTGCTCCTCCCACTTTGGACCAAAATCATCAACAGCTCCCTCCAACAAGGTCTCATCCCAGACTCCCTCAAGGTGGGGCAAGTCACGCCTATACTCAAGAAACCTACAGCTGACCCGTCTAACCTGAACAATTACCGCCCTATCACCAATATCCCCACCCTGGCCAAACTGCTGGAAAAATGTGTACAACTCCAGCTAACAAAACACATTGACCAGTTCGATCTCCTCAACCCTCATCAATCAGGCTTCCGAGCGAAACATAGCACGGAAACGGCTATGACGCACATAATTGATGACGCCCTCCAAATCCTTGATCGCAATGATTCCTGCCTCCTCATCCTTCTTGATCTCTCCTCAGCATTTGACACGGTCAAACACGAGAACCTACTGGAGTTGCTAAACACTAGAATGGGTCTATCTGGAACTGTTCTCAAATGGTTTACGTCCTTCCTACATAACCGGTCTCAGAGGTTCAAGATCAACAATGTGCTGTCTTCACCTGTGCTAGTCGATCTAGGCGTCCCACAAGGATCTTCCCTTTCCCCCACACTGTTCAACCTCGTCATGGAACCTCTCGCCACCTTGCTCCAAGCATCCAATGTACAATTCCATATGAATGCTGATGACACACAACTTTACCTAAAGCTACAATCCCCGGAAGATATCAAACTTCTGAACTCCACACTTAGAAACACTCAATCTTGGCTGGCCGTTAATCACCTCAAACTAAATGCTCTGAAAACTGAGTTCCTACTGATTTCACCTCCTGCGAAAATCACTACCACCCAAATCTGGCTTAATCACCTTACAGCACTCAATGTCCAACCCACCATTGTGGATTCTGCGAAATCCTTAGGCATCACTCTTGACGCCAAGCTCAACATGCAGCAGCACGTTAGCAAAGCAACGAAAGGAGCTAACTTCCAAATCAACACATTGAGGAAACTAAAACCCTTCCTCCCGGCCAAGGACTTCCAAACTGCTGTACAAGCACTAGTCATCCCCCGCATAGACTATGGAATTGTGGCCCTCAGCGGACTCCCGCTATCAACGACCGCACCCCTAAGAGCCTACCTGAACACTGCCGCGAGACTCATTACTGGCTCAAGAAAACACTCGCATATATCCCCAGACTTAAAATCCCTGAAATGGCTGCCTTTTGAAGCCAGAATACAGCTAAAAATTGCCATTATGACACTCGGCCATACACCACAAGGCACCCAACTACCTCGCTCGAAAGTTGTATATATCAGGAGGCTCGCGATCCAACAGAAGTGCAAAAAGTCTACTCCTGAAACCTCGTAGATTCCGGAAGGAAAAAACATACAAACGCTCCTTCTCAGGAATGGCACCCAGGATCTGGAATGCGCTCCCTCCTGAAACCAGGCTTATCTCCTCCACTGCATTCTTCAAGAAAGAGGTGAAAACCATCCTTATGGCCAAGTTCACCTGAACTTTAAGGTTGTTGGATCAGAGACTCTGCACTTTTTATCATTGGTTACCTGACTGTATATTGACATTATATCCTTACTTGATTGCGACCCTTTTATGCTACTCTCCTACTACCGACCACTATATGGTACACACTAGTTTGTTTACTCACCCTCTTGATGCCCCCACCCCTTGTTCTCTTTAATTCTAAGAAAATGGTATAAGCCATCCCTACAGCCAAAGTTTACCTGAACCCTATTGTAGCTGGATCAATGACTTTGCGCCGTCCTATATTACTGGCTACCAGATTGTTTATTGGTATCTTATCTGTACATGACTGCTATCCTAATATGCTTCTGATTATTATATTGTTCCCATTAGTCTGTTTAGTCACCCTCCTGTTGCCCCTACCTCTGTGAAGCGCTCTGATATCTGTAAAGATCTTGTTTGCGCTATATAAAACTTTGAATAAAATAAAATAAATAGATGTATATCCCGAGGTATTGAAAACCCTCCGTAGTCGTCAATAGTTATTCAGGCAACTCAACCCACCGTCCCCCTCCCCCCGGGTCATAGAGAATAGATTTGTGCCAGTTAATGGTGTGTCCCGCCCTTCTACCATAATGTTCCAGCTCCCGGAATAGTTCCGGTACCGTAGTCTCCGGTTTCGTGATGTATAGAAGGACATCGTCTGCATAGAGTGATATCTTCTCTTGTACGCTGTCCGTGTCGGTCCTTTTAAAACCTGAGATGCCCTCATTTTGACGTATCTTGGCTACCAGGACCTCTATAGTGAGTGTAAAGAGGAGGGGGGAGAGTGGGCAACCTTGGCGGGTTCCCCGCTGGATCGGGAATTCGCGGGACAGCGTTCCATTGACCCGAACCCTAGCATTCGGGATAGTGTAAAGGAGCCGGACCCACCGCTGGAAGTTAGGACCGAATCCGAATTTGTGGAGCACAGTATTAAGGAATGGCCAGTGAACCGCGTCAAAGGCCTTCTCGGCGTCTAGGGAGAGAAACCAATGCGGTTCGCCCCGTACCCTCACCTCCTGCAGCCAATTGAGAGTACGTCGAAGATTCAGTTTGGTGGCCCTGTCCCGCAAAAAACCTGATTGGTCCAGGTGTACAAGGTTCGGGATAACGGACCTCAGGCGTCGCGCCAGGATAGTCGCCAAAAGTTTAACCTCCGAATTGAGGAGGGAGATGGGGCGGTAGGAAGCACATTCCTCCTTCGGTTTACCCTCTTTGCGTATCGGGACAATCGTGGCCACGGAGAGGTCCTGGGGGAGCCCCCGTTCCTGATAAGCCCCGGTGAAGAGCCCCTTAAGATGTCGACCCAAAAGGTCAGCTGTACGCTTAAAAAACTCGGCCGGGAAACCATTCGGCCCTGGGGTTTTCCCCGGTCTCAGTTTGGCTATAGCTTCTTGTTGGACCCGGTCCTTTGGGCAGGTTCACCCCGTGACTTTTTGCTTTTTCCTAGCCTGTTTTTGGAACCTGGATTGGTGATTTTAGGCCTCTGCGCACTTTTTCACTGTGGTACAGTGTAAAGTGCGTGTGCTCTCTGGGTATGGATGGTGAGTGACCTGCCCTCCCATAGGAATGAATGGGGAATATGTATGCCCATAGTAGATTCCTGATGCATGGGGAGTGCAGGGTCGAGTTTGATATGTGTGAACTCGTGAGAAGGAATGCTGCAGAATGGTATATGCGGCATGGCTGTGGCTAGTCTAGAAGCGCCACTTTTAGAAGTTGGCATAATTGTGTAGTGAGTCTGCTGGCACGTGATTGGCTGATGTGCCTGGGCCTGCTGGTAGATGGACTGTCTGGTGAGTAGGACGGGGTCTGCAGGGCCCTGGAGGAGGGGGTCTGAGTCAGCCGTAGATGAAAGGCCCCCATCTGTTGTCACGGATGGGAGGGAAGAGCTCTGGTGGTGCCGGGCTGTGCCTGTCAGCCCACCCTGCTGCCTCTCCCTCCTGATGGCCAACGGTCACCTCTGACCTGAGGCTGACAGGAGAGGGAAACCAGATACACCCAGGGCTTAGGGCTCGCTTACACAAAGACTTCAAAAGACTTCAAAGCCTTTTCTGTGTATAAGAAGTGGCTGTGTTCCCTTCCAGGCTGTTCTTGTCTTGTTCTGTTGCTGACTGGAACCTACCCGGGGCGGGCGCTGCCCAGCCCCTGGAGGCTGATGGACTGCTGGGGGACCCTTCCTGACTGTCCCCTTGCCTGCTGCATTGCTTGGAAGACTTTGCTGGTCCATAGCGCTTAGGAGCGCTTTATTTGCCTTTCCTAGCGCCTGGGAGCGCTTTGCCTATTTTTCTAGCGCTTTGGAGCGCTTTATTGCCCCAAGCGCTGGAGAGCGCTTTATTTGTATTTACAGCGCTACTTGGCCCCAAGCGCTTAATAGCGCTTCAACTGTTGTTGGGTGCTGTTTGTATCGAGGGTGCCACCCCTCGGATCGTGGCTCCCCGCCTGCCTGCCTAAAGAGGAGGGCCGATGCGCTGCCCGCAGCGACCCGGAAGTGGTCGGCCGGCCGGCCAATCTCAGCGCGGCCGGCAGTCCCGCCCCCCGCAGTCGGCAGGAAGAAGAAGGAAGGCGGGGGAGATGGCGACGGTGCACGGGGCTCCTCTCGGCAGAGGGAGCCCCGAGGAGAAGATGGCAGCCGTTGCGGGGCCCCCGTGACCAAGAGGGAGCCCCGAGAGAAGGGGAAAAGCCTGGCTGCCTCGTCGCCGGTCTCCCGTGTGGAGAGGGAGACCGGACTCGCTAGGAGCCGAGAGGGAGGTACCGGCAGCCGGGAGGACGCCGCAGAGAGCGGCGCGACGATGGAGCCTTCCCCGCAGCAGAGCCGGTGAGTGAAGGGCTGCGGGGGAGGAAGCTCCGTGCGGTGCCGGTCAAGGCACCGAGTAAGGGCGGCCCCGAATGGCAGTGGGTCGCCCCACTGGGGTCACAGAGCCCGCGAGGGGCTCTTGAGGGCCCACACTGCTGGATGTTGGTGCCGCTTCGGGGCACAGAGTCAGGGCGGCCCCGGTTGGCAGCGGGTCGCCCCAACGTAGTCTAGAGCCCAGAGAGGCTCAAGGGGCCTCATCTTGTTGGGCGAGCCCCGAGGCTCGTAGGGGCATAATTGACTTTGGTGCATCTAGGGCGGCCCCAGTTGGCAGTGGGTCGCCCCAACGTGCGTGAGCCCAGAGAAGCTCAGAGGGGCCATATTTTGTTTAAGAGCCTGTTTGGCTCCAACGACCCCACAGTGGTTCTAAGAGCCTGCTAGGCTCAGGGGGCATGTTTGTTCGGAGCCTGTGTGGATCTGCTCTGGCCAGGTGTTTGAAAGGTCCACTGAGGACTTGGGGGAGGGTGTATTCCTAGAGCCAGATGGCTCCAACGCCCCCAGCTGTTTCAGAGCCTGTGTGGCTCCAACCTTTTGCGCAGTTCGTTCTAGGGCCAGTGAGGGCCCTGGCGCAGTGTTGATGATTCTCCAGCTGCCCAGCAATTAGTGGGCAGCTGCACCATTTAGGCGCAATTTCAGGAGAGAGTCCCTGTGTGGGACAGCGAGGGCACAGTGGTGCCAGGCCTTCCCAGCTGCGCAGCACTTAGTGCCAGCTGCAACGTTTAGGCCCTTGTGAGTGTTCCCAGGGGACCAGCAAGTAGTGGGCCCCTGCATCGTTTAGGCCCCTGACATTGAGACTCAGGGCGTTCTAGCCCCAACGAGGCCAGTTGGCCTAGGGACTGCCACAGGTGGTGGCTTATGTAGGTTTTGCGCAATTGTATGGTTCTTGCACCTCTGAATGTGATTTCTCGCATCAGGTCTTATTCCTGCACCTCTGAATGTTTTTAGACATCATGTGACTATTGTGCTACGGTATTATTCTGGTACCTCTGAATGTAATTTTATTGCATCATGTGCTTTATTCTTAACACCGCTGAATGTGTAGGTTTATGCATTATGTGTTTTTCTTTACTACTCCTCTGAATGTATATTTATGCATCATGGGTAATGTGTCCTTTCTTAGCCCCCTAAAACGCTGTGTGCTACTTAGGTGGTTTTCCTTTACTACTCCTCTGTATGTGTTTCATACATCATGGGTAATGTGTTCTTTCTTAGACCCCTAAATGCGGTGTGATACTTAGGAGGTTGTTCTTTTTAGTACAGGTGGTCCTAGTGAGGTCCTGGTCCCCTGCGTGACAGTCTCCTAATGGGTTTAGGGTTGCGTAGGTGGTACTTACCTGTTCCCAGTAGTTACTGGATGTGATCTATAACTGTTACTTTGTGTTACAGTGAAGTTTATATACTTTTATTCTAATTACTGACAACTATTTCTATATCTGCAAAGTGTTGATTCAGACAGTGGCCCATGTGGCCCTGTCTTGTAAATAATCCCTTGTGAATATTGCCGTGCCAGTTGGCACAATGTACATGTGTAATTTCTATCTGATATGTTTTGACAATACAAAAGTTATTTTAATATAACCTTGTGTGGAGTCTCTTTTGTGGTGTACCTAGGATGTTGTTGCTGTTGTGCGCTGACGCAAATGCTTTACACATCGCCTCCGAGTTTAGCCTAGACTGCTCGTGCCAAGCTACCTAGAGGGTGAGCAGGGGTTATCTTGGCGTGTGACTTCCTTGCCCTGACTGGAATGGTGGTTTCGGCCTGGCTTTGGTGTCAGCCTTAGCCTACCCGAAATAGCCGGTTCCAACACTTCTGAGATATCGTCAACTGTGATATCAGCTTCCAATACCTGGAGTGCCTCAGGAGACAATGCAGGCAGGTCCGTCTGTGCCATGTAATGGCCTGCCTCCTCGCAGGTTCCTAAATCCCTAGCAGCGTAGAAAAGTTCGTAGTGTGAGGCGAAAGTGTCAGCAATTGCCTCATCAGAGGCAACGAGCACCCCTTCCACATTCCTTATGGCCTCGACCCATCTGGCCGCCTGCTCCCTTCGACTGAGCCACGCCAGGAGTTTGCCCGACTTATCCCCCACATCGTTTAAACGGTGAAGAGTGGCATGGGATTGGGTCTTCGCCTCATTAGTGACCAGTTCTCTATACTGCCGTTGGGTATCCAGTAATCTCCTAAGGGTCCCAGTATCCCTCCGGCACTGGTAATCCCTTTCCAACGTTAGGATAGTCTGTTCCAAGGCTGTGACCTCGGCTTGGAGCTTACGGCGTTCGTCTCCCTTTCTACTCTGCAGTCTGTCCCGCAGGACCGGCTTCATGGCTTCCCAGAAGGTGACCGTCGATTCCACTGTTCTCTCATTTTCTGCCACATAGACCTTGATGTCCGCCCTCAGACCGTGCAGAATAGCTGCTTTTTGAAGGTCCCAGGCCGCAAGGCGCCAGGAGGCTCCCGAAGTACCCCGACGTGACCCGTCTGCACCCATAGTGGTGAGTGATCTGATATCCCTCTGGCCTTATATTCCGCAATATCGTCCCCCTTCAGGTACTGCCTGGACATGAATACGTAGTCTTACCTTGAGAATACCTTGTGAGCCCCTGAGTAGTAGGAGTAAGCACACTGGGTAGGGTGTAGCCACCGCCAACTGGCTGTGAGACCCAAATTAGCTATCCGATGGGCCAGGGCGGTCCGAGTCCCTCCCCTACCTCCCTCCCCATAACGATCCAGTCCCATATCCATCACATCATTAAAATCACCCCCCATGACTTGGATGGTGTCAGCCGTGTCTAGGAGAATGCCCGCAAGAGCCTTGAGCGTACGTGCCTGTAGCTTAGGCGGTGCATAGACCGTCTATTCCATGTCCCTTGAACTCCAGCGTATGTCCCCAATGGGTCTATCCAGGTAAGTGAGATGGAAAATGGGGCAGATTTTTTGATAATGACCGCTACACCCCTAGAATCGGACGTGTAGCCCGCATGCGCCAGTACTTTGAAACGCCCCCTGGCTATGAAGGCGCAGTGTGTGCCCTTAAGATGGGTTTCCTGGAGTAAGGTGATATCTGGATCTAATCTTTTAAGGTAGGAGTTCACTAGTCCTCTTAACTTTTGAGCCCAATCCGTTCACATTCCACGTCAAGATATTAACTCCCGTTGCCCACATGCGGTGTCGTTAGGGCACTAGCCATTCCCGGATGGGATATGTCAGCGCGGCGGAGCTTCGTTGTGGAAATGTGGTGTAGACATTAAAGTGTATAACTGCCTCTTCCCGGCTGCTGCCCCTGCCCCCCAACTCCCTTCACCCCGTCGCCATCCCAAATGAACGTGAGGCCCCCCTTTCCCCCCCCCCCCCACCCCACCTCCCTCCCCTCCCCTTCCAGTCCCATCCCATCACAAGACAGAACTATCCGTAGGAGAAGGTCTGTCGCCCTCCCACACATCCCTCCCATTAAGCTCCCCTAGTTACTCCCTCCACTACCTGGCAAGGAGAGAGGAGAGAAACAAAAACTTATACAAACAATGAACGTCAATAACAAAAAGGGGCGTGTCAACTTGCGTGCTTCCCATCACCGAGCTGCATACTCAAGAGCCCGATCCACCAGTGTTCATGCTCTGGAGTCCTGAGTCTCTGATTCAGGCGCGCTGTGCTGTCCCGACATGTCCTGCTCCAACACTCGGATCGCATCAACCAGCAGATGGAGAGATTGTCCCTCTTCCTCCCCTCCCTCCCCCCAGGAGTGCGACTCAAGTTCATCCTCGTCGTCTCCCTCCGAGCGAGCAGTGGTTCGTAGACAGGTAAATCTCGAGCACGTCTCTGTAGCTCCTCTCGGGGAGACCGATTGGCCTGTCCTCGTGGTTCCCAAACCACGGCCCCGATAGGGTGTCGCCGGTGGTTGCCTGTTCGACCTCCTAGACTTCATCCTCTGTGCCTTCGGCTACTCCCATTGGGGTCCACTCCCCAATGAACTATCCAACATTTCCCGTCTGGCTGTCTCTCTGCTGTTGAGGATTGGACGTTCCTCCAGCCACTGCCAGGCATCCTCCGGATGGGTGACGAATAATGACTGTTCCTTGTAGAGCACCTTGAGTTTCGCAGGAAAGAGGAGCATGTAGGAGATCTTCAAGTCTCTTAGTTTCGCCTTCACGGCATCAAAGGAGCGGCGTTGTTTTTGCACCTCCTGACTGTAGTCCGGAAAGATCATGATGTGCGCATTTTATAGCCGGATCTCCCTCAGTTTCTCGCCTCTCGCAGGATCAAATCTCTGTCCGCGAAGTTAAGAAAACGTGCAATGACAGGTCGTGGCCTCGCTCCCTCCGGCGGCTTTGCCAGGAGGGCCCTGTGAGCTCTCAATTATGAAGCAAGGCGAAAATTGTACCGCTGGGAAGGTTTCCAGCAGCCAGGAGTGGAGGAAGGACACCATATCCGCCTTCTCAATCCCTTCTCTAAATCCGACACAAAGCGCAGGTTGTTGCGTCGCGCTCTGTTTTCGGCGTCATCGACCTTCCACAGTAGTTGGCGATGGGATGCCTTGAGCTCCGCCATGTCTTTTCGCAGGGTAGAGATTGAATCCTCGGCTTCGCCCATCCGCGCCTCCGCAGAAGTCACCCTGTCCGACAAGTTTTGAAAGTCCTGTCTCAGCAGTGTCACTTCGGAGCCCACCTCGCCTATTTTTACTACTAGGGCCGCTCGGAACTCCTGGATATCGGCCCACGAAGCCTGGATGGCCCCCATCAGCAGTTCGGTGTCAGAGCGTACACCTGACGCGGCCGGGAGGGCCTCCGCCATCTGTCGTGACGTGGCAAAATTGTCCATGGGGCCTTGTTTCGGCGCTTTGGATAGTGGGTCCTTCTTCCCCATAGTTTGCAAGGTCCGTGTCAAGGACGCAGGGCAAGCGTTCGATCACCCCACTTCCCGGGCAATAGGCGCGGCCGAGTGGACCGGCCGTCGTAGCCGTACCTTTCCCAGTGTACCGGGGGTCCAAGAGTCGCTCACCGCAGTGCACGTGGGCCGCTGTCGTCTCCTTCCTGCCCACCGCGGCAACCGGGTCGCTGGTGATTGGTGTTAGGTATGTCCAGCAGGTCACCTTTCTCCGATGGGCATCTCCCCGGGTTGTTCACCAAGCCCCCGAGCCCCTATCACCACCTGGGCCAACCCTGTTTCATGGGAAGCCGGGGGGGGAGGGGGGAGCATATGTACAACAATTCTCTAATGTCCAGGGTAGATTCAGTAGCTGGGGCCTCCTCCGGATGGGCCGGGGTCGAGGAGTGGACGCCAGGTATGCGGAGCAATCCCAGAGGTGTTACCAGCCGTGTGTGGTCAGAGGACGGTCTGGCCGTCTGAGCGCCCCGCCGGGTGGGCAGCAGTGAGTATTCTCCGGGCCACAGGGCGTCGGGGTCACCGTAGTGTCCGAAACCGGGTCAGGAGCCTCATCAGCACCGGTTCGCGGCTCCGGCCGCCATCTTGGTAAAGTCTCTAACCCAATGTAGGCCCACGAAGGTCCCACGGCGGCTTCCTCTCAGACCCCACCACTGGTAGGGCCGTTACCTCTTGCCTCTCTGCCCCTCACGTCACGTCCCCCCAGGGCGACGGCTCAACAGTCTCGCAGCACCCTCTATCTCCCTGTGGTCGCTCGCGCCGCCATCTGGGGAAAGGTACTGATCATCTCCGGAGCTTCCAGCCTCGAGGGCGTCCAGGGTTGGTGGGTCGCCAGAAAAGGAGTAGTGCCCTCCGACCCCACTGCGGGGGCTCGCCGCCGGATCTAGAGGCCAGGTTTCATCACCTCAGTCGGTGTTCGAGCGCCGCGGCCGCCATCTTGCCTCCGGCCGGGCGCGCAGATCGGCAGCAAAAAGTCAGCGAGTGAGGCGATTCCGGGGGGTATATTGCTTGTTGCTCGCTTCCGCCAGGTCCCGGCGTGCCCTCGCTCCGTCCCTATTATTTTGGTGGCATTTCGGGTTAACCAGAGTGTCGGATTGTGAAGCAGCTCGCTGGGAGCTCAGGAGCCGCGCGTCTTAACACGCCATGGCGTTGGCCACGCCCCCGCAGACTTCACTTCTTGAGCCTTTATGAATACTACAGAAGGAAAGACTTTCTCTGAACAATTTAGAATTATGTCAAGTACATCATAGAATTGGTCCTCCGTAGTACCTTCACATTAGGAATTGCAGCAGTAGTTTGCAGGGGCTTTTGGCAGCTTCACTCTTCAGAGTAATACAAGGGAATTATTGCCTATAAAGATTTTGGAGCAGAATGTGGCTATTAGTGCCTTCTATAGAAATGTATTGCACTGTTAACCTCTTTTTCTA
This sequence comes from Lissotriton helveticus, assembly GCF_964261635.1. Classification (NCBI taxonomy): domain Eukaryota; kingdom Metazoa; phylum Chordata; class Amphibia; order Caudata; family Salamandridae; genus Lissotriton; species Lissotriton helveticus. Next base: position 384,392,727 of record NC_136062.1, read on the forward strand.
GGCTCATTAATTAACTCTATCACAACACTTTTTCTCACTCTTACAAATACATAGTAATTGCTAGTTCTGCACAGAAAAAAAAAATGACCGTAATATTGTAAACTGAACCCTGATCACAGGGAACAGCTTAATGCATTCCCACTGAGAATTGCACAGAGGCAAGGGAAAGAGGACATGTACTGAACTTGCAAGTCCTCTTTGTAATGAGAACTACATGACTTCACCAAGGTTAAAGTTATCAGGTACTAAATTGTCAGTGAATACAGTTTTCATGTCCCCTTATTATTAGGTATGGAATCTTCACATGCGATTATGCTACCCAATGGCTGAGCTAACTGCTGCAGTTGCCAATTTAGAGCTTGCTTTTTCTTTTTTAAAGACTTTTGCACTAGAAAGCCCTTCATGTGGGGCTGTAGAATTTAAAAACGTTGCAACTATCTTTGTTATTGCTTATAAGGCATAAGGATAGTATATTGTGTAGCATAGCCTAGCTGAAACGCTAACCAGCAACTTACGTGTTTCCCTTTTTTTTGTTTTTTGATCTTGCTAATGAAAGATCTGTTCCTTTAAAGTTACTGGGCCCGTAAAACGTGCCTTTCCGGTTTGCTTAGAGGGCAGCTAAGGAATGCGTATGCTGAAGATAAGTCTCTGATTCAAGGGGTCGTCTTACAGTCTGCTGTGCTGGTTTTGGAAGAGGTTGCGGGGGAGGAGAGGTTTATGACCTTCTCCTTCACTTTGAAAACACTTGGAATGTGAGCTGCAATTGGTGCCACATTCGAAGTGTTGCACCCAGCTTTTAAAACCCCGGGTAGAGAAAGGCTTCGTCTCCCGCCAGTACTCCTTTTTAAATGGCATAACAATTGCATTTCGTGCAATACAAAAAGTTTTGGCAGTAGAACTTCCCGTGGGTTTGCATATTGTGTAAAAGATCCTTAGAATCTCCTTTTTATGCCCAAAAGCGTACCTTTTGTAATATTTAAAAAAATGTAGCGCGCTTCCTGCTTAAGCTAGGTTAGCTACTAGAAGAAATAAGGAATACCTGAATATTACTTTTTCCTGCGGTACCGTGGTTTAAGGAAGAGGCACCTACGTCCATTACTACACAATAATAGTAAAGACGAAGTGAATAGGCTTAAAAGATTTTAACACCGTATTTAAAAGTGCCTAAAAACAGCGCCTTGACGCACTTGCTGTATGCGCACCCTGGTAGACATGCTTTTAAATTCCAGCCTGGTAGGCCTAACAATTGACTGTGCTGCGCCATTTTAAACGTAACGGTAGCACATGGAGCCACACCCTGAGCTCCTGGGCCTACATTAAACATTGTAAAACACGTGGAGCATTCCACCCGTGCTCTTGCTTCCATTTGAAATAAATGAAAGAGCAAGCTCTTCTTACCTTGTTTGAGGATGAAGCATCCTCACACTCCAGAGTACTCCCCCGAATACCTGGAGGTTATTCTGCCAGAGAACAATGTGCTCGCTCTGGTGTATGAGGAGGAAAAAGGGCTTTGCTGAAAACAGTTTCCCCTTCTGCAACCTTCCTGGATACCATCTCTCTCCTCTGAGTTCTGGTGGCCTTTCTCTTCTGTCTGCTGCTGTGTTTTCTCCCATGTCTTCAGCGCACCGCCGATATCTATGGCGGAATAATATATAGCACTTTCCGACTGCAACAACTAGATTCCGGAATATGCACAGTATTTTTAATCTAGAAGACGTCTATACTGCAAAACTGTTGTCTTTGCGACCTGGAAGCTGTGGTAAAATGACAATTGGTACCCTTCATGCCAAGCACTGGTAGGGGTGCACGATAAGAGGGACCAAAATCTTTTTTATTCTCCACTTACTCTCAGCCTAGATCTCCAACTTTGGGTAGCCAGCCGGCTACCGGAATCTGCAGTGCTGCTTCAGTGGCAGAGGGTAAGTGTTCAATTGCATGACTGTCACGGATCTCTAGGTCCTGTAACATAGTAGAATGATTATCAACATCAAAGGTTGCGGCAGTAGCCGCCATGTCGAGACCTTCAAGGTCTGGCACAAATATGTTTATGCCAAAGAGCATTTCGTATGGGGCCCGCCCACCCAGAGATCTTTGAAGGAGATTATTATGTGCACGTTGCATGCTATACAAATGGGCTAGCCAGTTCCTGCCAGTACCTAAGACTCTAGCTGTCATGGATTGCTTTGAGTCACAGTTCATTCGCTCCACAATTGAGTTGCCCTCAAGCCTGTATGGAGACAAAAACTGCACCAGCACACTCAAAGACTTCAACGCATCCTTGTATGCGTTAGAGGCGTACACTGGACCTTGGTCAGAATGGAAGGTGCCACAGGCAAAAATTCCCACAAAGACATGCAAATACCTGATGACATTTTGAGCGTCAGCACTGAGTTGTGGCCAAACCCAAATGAAAAGTGCACGAATCAACTGCAACTAAAATGTATTTATTAGCAGTCTCTGGAGAAATTGGACCGTAGTGATCAAGATACACACAGCCAAAAGGCTTACTGGAAACGCACAGCTGTGTTTTTGGTGAACATGTAACAGTAGATGGCTGAATCTGCTGACAAATGTCACAAGATAGTACATAATTACGAGTGTTTATAATAACCATGCCACCAGTAAAATTGCTGCAAGATAGAAACTGTCGCAGACACGTCTGCATGGGCCAAACCCAAGCCTTCGTGTGCAGCTGTTATCACAAAGTCTGCGGTCCGTTTTGGGAATCAGCCAATCTCCGTCATTAATTATTACATACGGAACCTTGTTGTGACTTAAATGATGAGTACTTTGAAGGGAACCCTTGTGGGTAATTACCACCCTTCTCAGTAGCAGCAATAGCTGCCAAAATGTCATTATCTATCTTAAGTCATGGGGATCTTGTAACGGCTGCGACGTAAACTGCTGATTTGGCTGCTTTATCAGGCAAACTGTTACCGACGGCGTGTGCTCCCACACGTTGGTGCCCAAGATTACGTATAATGTGTAAGAGGCAGATGTTTAAGACCTGCTAGTCAAACCCAAAGCATTTTATACTTAATTGCGCTGCCTTTGGAATCACGATAGTCATTCTGAGACCAAAAGAATAAGTTATCATTGAAAGACTGAACACAGTAATAAGAATCACTTACAATGAGAGTAGTCACATTAGGATCAGCAAACTCGATAGCAAGCACCAAAGCGCGCAGCTCGGCTAATTGTGCAGTACAGTTACCTAGCGCCTGGGTATGAACAACATTGGACTTGAACTCACCGTTCACCATGGTACCTTCCACAATAGCACAGGCCGCCGAAAAAGCATGCTTAGACCCGGTGGTGCCAAACCTCCGGTGTAAATGATACAACCATACTCCTCAAGCAGGCGCATAGACAGAGGAGGAGGATGAACAAATTCATACTGCCAGAACTTTTGAGTCTGAAGAGTCCTCTCATCCGTAGACAACGAAGTAGCCCATTGTATCCAACAGGGATGCAAAGCCTTAGAGTTTGGTACACTTGCCTTTGTCACTGCTTAAGCACAGGGTATGGTGTTACCACCAAAATGCGTTTCCCTGGTGCGTGTTCCTTCAGGCTCACCATCTGTATAGCTGTCAAGACTTTTTCAGAAGTGGAAATCTGCAACTCAGCAGAAGTGTATAAGTGTGATTTGCAAGCAATAGGTACTGTGTCATCTTTATTAAACGGAAAGTAAGTCAAACCCACTGCGCCTGGCACTATTCATATTTATTTATTTAAGAAGTTTTATATAGAGCTAGCTCCACCCGGGAGTATCAGAGCGCTTAACATTCGCATAATCATAATTAGGGAATACAGAACAGTTGAAATGAAGCATTCATACATTGTGGACTAAAAAAGTCAATTGAGTAATATAGACAGTAACAGTATAACAGTACACAAGAGTAGTCTCAGGGGTCAGAATAACGTGGGAGGTGATTGAGTAATAGAGAAAGGGTGGGAGGGGAAATGTTAGGATTGGAAAGGAGGGAGGCAGGGTGGAGAGGGGTCAGGAAGGGGGAGAGTAGGAGAATGAGGGGGAAACAGTAGTGCTTTAAGGAGGAGGTGGGAGTTTAGCAAGTACGGTAAGAGGGATTAAGTACCCCAATATTAGTTGAACAGATGTATTTTAAGGTCTTTTTTGAAGTTGACATAGGAAGAGTTACATCGTAGATCTTTGGGGAGGGCATTCCAAATGCTGGGGGCTTACCAGAGAAGGAGCAGGATTGCGAGGCTTTTTTTTTTTTTAAACAGCAGGGAGACGAGGAGAAGAGAGTGGATGCTTCTCAATGTCCGGGCGCAACCTGCTTTGCTGTGTTTGTTAGAGAGGTAGAGTGCTGTCTTTTGGTAAAGGGCTCTGTGCGTAATGCAGGCAATTTTATAGGAGAATCTGCCTTCGATGGGAAGCCATTTGAGGTCCTTGAGTGCATGTGAGATGTGGTCGGTACGCTTACAGTCAGTTGTTAGCCTGGCTGCTAAGTGGAGGACAGATTTGAGAGGGGGGGGGGGGGCAAGGTGAACTTTGGGTGCTACGGAGAGTAAGGCGTTTCCGTAGTCAATATTCGAAAGGACTATAGATTGGATAACTGATTTGAAATCTTCTGCTGGAATGACAGGTTTGATTTTTTTGAGATGTCGGAGTATGAAGAGTGCTCCTTTTGCAGAGTTTTTTATGGGCATTGAGCGTTAGCTTACTGTTAATGGTAATGCCAAGAGATTTAACTGATTCGGCGAGGGAGAGAGAACAGTTTAGGGCATTAAGGTTAGCGATCCATGATTGAATGGGGAGAAAAGAGAATGATTTTCGTTTTGTTAGGATTCTGTTCTGAGTCGGGCGAGTTCTGTAACCAAGGTAGAGATATTGCAGTAAATGTTGCGTAGTGTCTGGGTTAAGAGTGTGAGGTGGGATGTGGTTGGGGCATAAGTAGGGGAGGAGGAATGGTCTGTGTTGGCCAGGGGTAGAGGTCTGTTGTTCAGAGAGGGCGGGTAGAAGGGGGAGGGGGGACGAGGGTAGTACAGTGCCTTTGTGAGTGGGTGAGGTCAGGGGAAGGGCAGGGGGTGTGATCCGGCATTGTGATGCAGGGGAAAGTCACGGGACGGTTCTGTTATAGAGGTAGGAGATAGGGAGTGAGGAGAGGGCGTACGGGTGTGAGGAGACGTATCATCAGAGTTGGGGGTAGGAGTGTAGCTCGAAGAGGGGAGAGGAAGGGTAGGTAGGGATATCGTGGCGGTAGGTGATCTAAGGGGGATGGAGGAGGGGTTTGAGATGGGATATGTGGTGGGGGGGGGGGGGGGAAGACTCATTAGGGGCTTGGTAGTGTGTGGCTCTAACGTGTTAACAAATATTTTAATTCAACCAAATCAGAATGTTAAGATAGTAAAAGAGAATGTTTCGGTAACTAACTGGCTTTCGAAAATCTAGGTTTCATCAAGGCATAAAGCGGCTTGATAAGCTGGGCGTATTCGGGAATGTAAGAACACCCTTAGTTAAAAAATCCCAGCAAAGACTGTAGTTTTTTCAGAGTAGTCGGAGGCCGCAAACGTGCGCATTTCTCCACAAAGTGAGGTGCTAACCCTCCACCTTCATTATGGAGCTCATAGCCCAAAGACAACACTGTATATTCTGTGAAGTGTGATTTAGGAAAGTTACATTTGTAACCGTAGTCCGCAAACAAAATAATGATGCTATCAACTCGGCAAAGATGCGGCCACAACTCGTCGCCTGTGAGATAAATATCATCAACATAAGAGTACATATCTGGGTTTATGCTCTCTAGTAAAGAGAACGCGGGTGGCGAAAACCTCGGGCCTTTTTTTTATAGCCTATTGCCGAACGCCAGAATTGTTTTTGTTTCCCGCCGGCTGTGAATGCTGTGCATTGACTGCATGCAGGGGACAGATTGTGACTGAAGAAGCCATTTGAAATGTCTAGGGTCGTTTTATATCTTTTACGTACAAGACTGTCTACTAGAGCAGAACTATGGGTATTTTGTACCCCAAAAGTGCGACAAAGAGTTAAAATGCCGGTAATACAAAACTATACGGTACGACCCATCGGGTTTGGAAACGATGTCATTGATGACACACAAGTCTGAATCACTTCTTGATACTCCAACTGAGTTAGAATCTCAGATAAGAGAACTTTTGCTTCCCGCCGGAGGGGATATTGGGGTTGAGGCTTTGGCATAGACTTCAATGGTATCTCATTGGGTGGAGAATATTTTGATTTGATTAGTGGATTTATAGAGCGCACGAATGCCCAAGGGCGTCTTGGCGCTGATGAACTGTGCTGCAGAAATGGGAGAGCCTTGCGGCCTCCTTAACTGGACTGAGCTGAGAAAAGCCAAGTTTTCAGGTTCTTACGAAAGGACAACAGTGAGGAGCTGTTTTTTAATTTAACTGGTAACTTGTTTCAAGTTTTTGCTGTGTTCAGTAGGAAACTTCTCCCCCCCCCCATCTTAGTTGTTTATATCTGGGGGTTATGAGAAGCTTAGCACTACTAGATCTTAGTGTCCTGTATGGTTCGTAATGTTGTCGATTACTTTTTAGGAAGTGAGAACCTGATCCATGCAGTGTTTAAGCCAGACAAGCTGACTTGAACTGAATTATTTTTCCTACAGGGAGCCAGTGGAGACCTCATTTTTTGAGCCACTGGTTCGAACCTTGGGATATTCAGTACCAGCCTGCCTGCAGCGTTCTGCAGCCGCTGAAGTTTTAATAATAGCTGTTTTTGCAACCCTGCATATAGTGCATTGCAATAATCTAATTTTGAAAGGACCAACAAGGTAATCAGGGTTTTACACGTGTCCGGTGGAATGTATGGCAGCAGTTTCCTGATTAGTTTTAGCGTGTACCATACAGAGGAGGCGAGTGTTTATTTGCGCCTCAAAAGTAAGTTTGGAGTAAAATATAACCCCCAAGTTCCTTGCGTTATCCACTGGCGATGGACATCTGCAGAGACTGTCGGGCCACCATTTGCTTGACCAGATGTTAGGTTCAGCCCCCAGAAGCAGGACTTCTGATTTATCGCCATTAAGCTTTAATCAATTAGCCTGCATCCAATGCCTGACCTGGTCCATGCAATGCCTAAATCTTTCTGTAGTCTCAGTAGTGTTGTTGGAGATTGCCACCACTATTTGGATGTCGTCAACGTAGGAAAGTGGGACGAACCCGCAGTTTCTAATGATGTTGGCTAAGGGGGCAACATATATATTAAAGAGGGAAGGGCTCAGGGAGGAACCCTAGGGAACCACCCAGGGCAGACTGAAGGACCTTGATCCGAATGCCAAGCTGAACCGAGAAGGATCTTTCTCCCAGAAAGGAGGCCAGCAAAGCAATTGCGGATGTGTGTAGGCCTATTTCCTCCAGCCGGGTTAGGAGAATATCATAGTTAACAGTGTCAAAGTCCGCCGACAGATCCAGCAAAATGAGGGCGGCCTTCCCCCCTGCGTCCAGTATGCTCCTAATTTCCTCCGCTGCCATCACCAAAGCAGCTTCTGTCCCATGTTCCTCTCGGAAGCCATATTGGGAAACATCTAAGGCATGGGAGTCCCTGACAAACCCCGCAAGTTGTGAGTTCAACAGTTTTTTTAAGATCTTAGCCGGGAATGGGATTCTCGAAATTGGCAGGGATGTAAGGGTCGAGGTTAGGCCTCTTAAGGAGTGGCAGAACAGAAGTCATGAGTCATGAGTATGGTACCATGCCGGTGCAAGCGCCAAAGCCCATTGTTCTGCAAGAGCCTCTGCATGCTCCCGGGGGACGTTCAAAACAAAAGGTGGGGGCCTTTCTGCCTCCACCAACTAAATGTCATAAGATGACTCCCAAAAACAACTTTAATTACACGTTATATGTCACCTTCTGTCAGTAGGAGCCACTTGAGTGTCATCGGTTTCAACTGCAACAAAAGTTTTAGTCGCTGTCGCCTCCAGAAATGGACACAGTGCCTGCCGCACTATGGTTACTTCCACTGAGCCACAGCCCATGTTAAATTCAGGAGCCAGGTTCTCACCGTCTGTGGCATATCTGGCTCTTAAAGCTGCAACTTGCTATTTCTGCAACCGAGGGCGCGGACTAGGAAATTCGTCTTGTTTTCCATTTCCTTCAGTCTGCCGAGGCTGCTGAAGTCCTTGTGTTGCACCCCGACCTCTACCGCGATCCTGGCGTTCCCCTCCACTGGCTAGCGAGCCTGATGTTTCCTCCACAGAACGAGGAGAACGCTGATCTGGAACTTGAAACCTGTCAGGAGACCTAATTCTCACGCGGTGGCGCAAATCAGAAGAGCGCTCAGAAGCTTCAGGTATCGGTGACGCAGCACGTGACCCTTGTTTCTGCTGTTGCTTTTCCTGTCTTTATCAGACTGAGACTTCTGTTGTGTTTGCTGTGGTGTTTTAGCAAAAGGTTTACTTCCCAAATTGCAGAGGCGCTTTCATGTTGCATCTCGTGACAACGGGCCGACTGTCACGAAGTCACAGTCTTTCGCGTCGTGTTGTGGGGATACTTCGTGCAAGTCGGTGCGTGGAAATGTAGCACGACAACCTGGGCAGAGTTTGAAAGGAGTCTGTTCCATCGACTGCTAGCGGTGTCTGCATTGGTAGGACGACGGCCCGCCAAGAGTTTTGCCGTTCAAAGTTGTTTTGAGTTGAGACGATACGCAAAGAATGGGAAACCGTGATCGATTACCATCTCGTTGAGGGTAGTGGATCGCACGTCGAAGGGGTCCTAGAAATCGTGCCGAACCGTAGCGCAGCAATACACATCCAAACCCGATTGCGGAAAAAAGATTAAGTTGATGCCAATGTACAAGTTACTTACCTTCGGTAACGATATATCTGTAAGAAACATTAGTTAGTGTTAGATTCCTTACCTTAGAAAATCCCCAGGCGTCAGACTGGATCCGGAAAGTTTTGCGTAGCAGTACCCCTGCGCGTCGGTAGGCGTAGTCTGCGGCTTCGCATCCGTCGCTTGTGCCAGGATGACGTCGGAGTACTAAGACGCTGCCCTCGCGTGCTGACGTCAGTTCTTATACACTGCTTTTCCACTCCAGAAACGCAGAGCCATGATAAAAACCGAAACTGGTGCCATGAAACTAGGGCCCTCAAAGGGAAGAACCTTAACCCTAGATATCGGTTCGTAGAACGTGGAGGATGGGTGGGGCGGTACTAACTACTGGTGCTTACAGATCGATCGTTACCGAAGGTAAGTAACTTGTGTATCTGAAAAGAAACAGGTTAGTGTTAGATTCCTTACCTTAGAATGGATACCCCAAGCAATATCAACCCCGGTGGTGGGTCTGCGAACCAATGATCACATCAGAAAGTCCTGGAGAACAGAACGGCCGAAAAGGCCACATCTCCGGACTTGGCAGTCCAGGCAGTAGTGTTTAGCGAATGTGTGCAGCGAGGCCCACGTAGCTGCAAGACAGATGTCCTGCAAGGGGACTCCCCGACCCAGGGCAGTAGTAGCCGCCGTGGCCCGAGGGGAATGGGCACGCAGCCCCACCGGAGGCCCCTTTTTAGCCAGTGAATAACATGGCTTTATGCACAAAATGACTGTGAGAAGTTGGCCTGATGTGCAGTGTTCACTATTCTAGTGATCACTATATATCAGTCCATACAACCCTTATTGATGATTGGTTGTAAGTCAACCTTATAGACCAGCTATCCTAGTAGCATGGATACGAGCAGTCTAAGGCTAAGACTCTAGAGGGCGTGTTAAGCCAGCTGTTTTACCATCACATTACCCCTTGAACACCCAGTGAAAGGACACCACACAAGTGTTATGAAAATAAACAGTGTATTTATTAGAATCACAACAACCCTGTACTCTTTATGAGGACAGGGTGCTAGGCACACAACAAAACTCTTACGAAAATACTTAAGTTAGCACGTTATACACAAATGCCCGAGGGGCACGAAAAACCATATACTCTAAAAGTGGAATGCGAAATTACTAGCAGGTAAGTACAGTACTAATAGGCTTTGGAATCGCTAGGACTTGACTATAGAATCGTTAGATTACTTCTAGGAGACTCGGGTGCAGAGTGTGCACTCTCACGCGGGATGCGGGACAAAGTCTATGGAAGCTAGTAAAGCTAAAGTTAGTGTTCACGGGCGAACCCGACCTGGTAGGGAGAAAACGACAGTGGATCCTGACCCTTGGATAGTGAGGCTATGCTGGGGCACCGAGATGCCGAAGTTACCTAGCCCAGGGGCTGCAGCTGCATATGTCTCAAAAGACGTCGGGAATCCTCGTTGCCGGACCAGGAGCCTGGAAGAAAGATGCTGGCAGGCGACCAGTGAAGATAGTTCGAGTTGATCCAAGCCTGGATCTGGAAGATGGATGACACCTGAAAGCAGAGGGGACCAAGTTCGTGACTACTAGCCAGTAGTCAGTGGGCACCAGGAGGGCACCGGATGGTAGTCACCTCGACTAGGTGAGTGGGCGACGCTGGCTCTGCAGATCTCACGGACCAGGAGGCGTTGTCGGCGACCAGGATGGAGAGGCGAGCTGTCCCACGATGGATGAAGCTGTCGGCGTCGAAGTTACCCAGGATTGGGCAACAAGCCTTGGCTAATTCAAGCCCACGCGGTGGACTCAAAATGGCGTCTTGAGTGGACCAGGAGGGTCCGGGGTGCTCCTCTTCTGGAAGGGAGCAAGGGCCAGTCTGGAGCAACCAGACCAGCAGCAGTGATGTCGTCGGGCGTCGTTCAGAAGGCCACAAGCCAGCGGGCTAGTAGCCAAACAACGCGGTGAGCAGCAAAAAGCAGAAGGGCCCCACGCCGATCGTGGAGATGCTGGGGGGCTGATCTTCGGTGCTGGAGCTGCTCAGGGTCGGGGCTTCTCGGACCCCAAAGCACTCACCAGGAAATTACTCGGCGGGCTTGCTGTGCAGAAGTCGTGCAGTCTTGGCATTAGTCAGTCCCTTGAGGTCTCGTCGCACTCACGGTTCTCAGCTTGGCTGTAGAGGTGAGTAGAGGTCGGAGGTGCCAGGGAAGCCGGGTCTTGTCGAGCTGGGCAGTCGGATTCCGGAGGAAGGACTTGCAGCAGACCGCAGTGTTCTTGATGGTGCCTGCGGATGCAGGGTGACTACTCCTTAGTCACAAGGGAGAGTCTTGAAGAAGGAAATCTTGAAGTCCTTTCGTAGAAAGTCGTGTCTTGATTCCAAAGATGATCTAATTTGGAAGGGGGCCAGTTCCTACCTTTATCTGGGAAAAGGGGGCTGGCACGCGACTAAGTCCTGTCCTATGGGTGGGACCAGGAGGGGGGTGGTTACACCCCTCTCCTTTGGCGGGCTTTCCCCAGGCCAGGGGCTGGAGTGCCCCTGGAACTGGTTTCAGCCGGCCTATGCACAGTGAGCACCGGGGTGCCACTTGCAGTCACCTTCCTCTGTAGCCCTGCCTACCTGGAATACACAAAACCCTGTCTGGGACGGTGCTAGCACCGCCCCTGGCAGGAAACCCTTTGTCCTTGCCTCCTGCTCTGGGAGGACTCCCAGCAGCAGGAGGGCAGACTTGTGTCTCGGTGGCAGCATCCATTTTGTGGATGCTAAGGCTCTGTCTGACTTTAACCGGGGTTACAGGTTACATACATGTCGTGTCCCTCTAGAAGGGTGGAATGCTAACCCCGTCGCCAGAATTGGCGAGGGGTTAGTATTCCAATTCGTATGACACCTTACTCGACATGTTTTGATAAAGCGATACCAGAGTTGGCATATAACCGCGAGGATTATAATGCACTTAAGAGTATATGGTATGCGATATCATGGAAACGGCTAAGGGATGGATCCCGAAAGCCGCAGACAGGCCCAGCTCATGCCAGAGCACTATCTCACACGATTCCAAGCACTCAGCCTTCAGGATTGTCAAGGCCTGCCATAGGAGTGACTGATAGGAGATCTGTGTGTCCATTTTTAGGGTTAGATATAGGTATACTATATCTAAAGCAAAGGGTGATTACACCACCTTGCCCCAGCTGTCAAGCAGCCAGTTGTGTCCGATTTGGATGGCCAGCCAGGGGTGGCATAATACATGCTGCAGCCCCTGGTAGGCCCTGGGTACACCTATGACCTGGGTACCGAAGGTACACTGTACAGGGACTGATAAGATGACTCAGTATCCAATTTAGATATGTACCTAAGGTACATGGAATCCATTTTACAGAGAGAGGGGTCCTGATTAGCAGGGCCCCAGGTCAACTAAGTCAGAAAACCAGCAAAACACCAGGCAAAAAGTTGGGGGCAACCATAGTCAGGGATCTACCTTCCTACAATGACCCATCGAGAAATGGTTAGTTTGTGCACCACCCGTCCCTTCTGGCGCCCACGTAACCAACAAAGAGCTGGTCGTCCACCCGGAACTGGCGTGTGCGGTCCAGATAGAATGAGCGTGCACTTTTTGGGTCCAGACGGTGGAGCCTCTTCCTCTTTCGAGGGATGCGGAGGCGGAAAGAAGGTGGGTAAGATGATGGACTGCCCGATGTGGAAGGCTGTGACTACCTTGGGCAGGAAAGAGGGACGCGTTCTCAAGACAATTTTATCCGGATGGACAGAGAGGAAAGCAGGTTGAGAAGATAGAGCCTGGAGCTCACTCACTCGCCTGGCAGAGGTGATGGGAACCAGGAATGCAGTCTTAAGAGTAAGAAGACGTAGAGGGCAATTGTGAAGTGGCTCGTAGGGAGCGCACATCAATTAAGTCAGAACAAGGTTCAAGTCCCACTGAGGCATCACGAAAGGAACAGTAGGAAACATGTGAGTGATGCCCTTCAAGAATGTATTTACAACAGGGGACTTGAAAAGAGAAGGCTGATCAGGAAGCCCTAAGAAGGCTGAAAAGGCAGAGAGGTAGCCTTTGATAGTGCCCAGAGCAGAGCCATGCTGGGCAAGAGAAAGAAGAAAGAGAAGAACCTCTGAAAGGGGGGCAGAAAGCGGATCCACAGCCTTTGCTATGCACCATGCCACAAATTTGTTCCACCTGCAGGCGTATACCGATTTTGTGGAGGGACGCCTGGCTGCCAGAATGACATCACACACTTCAGGTGGCAAGTCAAATGGCCTCAACTGTCGCCGCTCAATCTCCACGCATGAAGGTGGAGACTGGACAGGTTCCGGTGGAGGACCGTCCCCTGCTGCTGCGACAGAAGGTCCTCCTGAAGAGGCAGACGAATCGGGGGATCAACTGACATGCTGAGTAGCTCGGGATACCAGTATCTTCATGCCCAATCCGGAGCCACAAGGATGACTTGGGCCCGGTCGCGCCTGATCTTCAGCACTCTGGGCAGAAATGGTGTAGGCGGAAAAGCGTACAACAGACCGCAGCTCTTTCGCGACGAAAAGCGTCTCCAAACGAGTGCCGCCTTGGAAATTCCAACGCGCAGAACTGATGACATTGCGCGTTCTCTTCTGTGGCGAATAGATGTAACCAAGGCTCTCCCTATTGCTGAAAGAGACCTTGCGCCACGTCAGAGTTCAGACGCCATTCGTCATCCATCATGCACCGACAGCTGAGTTTGTCCGACCTGGTATTCAGGGAACCTGCCAGGTGTTCAACTACTAGGGACACACCCTGGTATTCCAGCCATTGCCAGAGGCGCAGAGAGCCTCCTGACAAAGGGTCCACGACCCCACCCCGCTGTGTTTGTTGCAGTACCACATGGCGGTGGTGTTGTCCGTGAACACCTGCACTACACTTCCCCGGACAGAGGGAAGGAAGGCTTTCAGTGCAAGCCGGATCGCCCGAGCTCCAGAAAGTTAATATGGAGCCGGGACTACGCCAGAGACCAGAGGCCTCTGGTCTCCCTCTCTCACATGTGGCCCCCTCATCCCAGGAGGGACGCATTTGTCACCACTACGTGCTCTGGTTGGGGTAGGGAGAGAGATCTACCCAATCGCGGTCCGTGAGCCACCACTGCAACTGTCTCACAGTGCCCTCCGAGATCAGGATGTGGTCGGACAGGTTGCCCTGATGCTGGGCCCACTGAAACTTCAGGTCCCACTGCAGAGCCCGCATCCACCACCTGGCGTGATGCACCAGAAGAATGCAGGAGGCCATCAGCCACAGAAACCGCAGCGTCAACCTGACCGAGACATGGGATAAAGGCTGAAAGATCTAAATAAGAGCCTGAATATCCCGAACCCGCTGTTCGGGAGGATAAACCCGAAACTGCGCCGAATCCAGAACCGCTCCGATGAAGAGGAGCTTCTGAGAGGTACACAGTTATGACTTCGGCACATTGATGGCGAACCCCAGCAGGTGCAGGAGGTAGGCCGTAGTCTGGAGGTGGCCGACGACTGTCTGGGGCTAGCCAGCCTTCAACAACCAGTCGTCGAGATAGGGGAAGACGACACCCCAATCTGCGCAGATGAACTGCACCCACCACCATCACTTTCGTGAACATCCGAGGGGCGCTGATAAGGCCGAAGGGGAGCATGGTAAACTGAAAGTGCTTGTGTACCGTGAACCACATTTAACGCCGGTGGGCTGGCAGGACGGGGATGTGAAAATATGCATTCTGCTAGTCCAATGCTACCGTCCAGTCTCCGGGGTCTAGGGCAGCTAAGACCTTAGCCAAAGTCTGCATCTTGAACTTCTCCTTCCGGAAGAAGCCGTTGACGTTCCGCTGGTCCAAGATAGGGCATAGGCCCCCTTTGCCCTTCTTGGGAACCAGAAAGTAGTGAGAGTAACAACCACACCCTACTTCTGCCCCAGGAACGCGCTCGATGGCCCCCTTGGCCAAGAGGGCCGTAACTTCCTCTTGCAGAAGTTGCAAGTGATCCCCCGACACGCAGTGGTTCTGCAGTGGCATGGCTGAGGGGTCGCCTCGTAGGGGAGGGAGTAGCCCCTTCGAACGGTTTGCAGCACCCACCGGTCCGGTGTGATGGTGCGCCAGTGGAGGAGGTGATGGCGAACCCTGCCCCCCCACTGGCATCAAATGGGCCTGAAAGCTCGGACTAGGTAGGCTATGAGGCAGATGCTGCGGGCTGGATGTGGACTGGCCTCGCTGCTGTCCCCTGGCACCGCCACGGCAGTTACCACATTCGCCGCCGCGCTGGATGTTAGTCTGAGGCCCGTGGCTGGCAGGACGTGAGGGGCGCCCCTTCCTTGGCCACGAAAGGAGCGAAAGGCAGAAGTTGGCCGACGCTGGCCCGACAGGCCCAAGGACTTGTCTGTAGCCCTGGAGTCCTTGAAACGCTCAAGCGCACTGTCTGCCTTGTCGCCAAAGAGGTGACGGCCAACAAACAGCATGTCCATGAGTGTGTTCTGGATATCAGCCGAGAAGTTCGCGGACCTCAGCCAGGCGTGGCGGCGAACCGCCACCATAGTGTAAATCGCCCAGCCTAGCGAGTTAGTCGTATCCAGCCCACATGGAATAGAGTACCGTGCTGCATCTCGCGCTTCCGCAAGGGCTTGAGCGAGGTTTGCCCGGGCCTCATCCGGGCAGTCTGGCAGGACGTACGCAACCGTGTCCCACAGAGAGTGGATGCAACTGCCCAAAAGGCAAGCGGTGTTGACCAACCGCAACCCTAAACTAAGTGAGGAGAACAGCTTCTTACTGAACTGGTCATACCTTTTGGATTCCCGATCAGGAGGGGCAGTCTGGAATGCAGTCTGGGAGTTGGAGGCCTGGATAACCAGGATCTTGGGGGTGGGGTGGGTGGACAGGAAGCTAGGGTCGCCCAGGGTCGGGTGGTGGTGTCTGGCTACGTTCCGATCTACAGGGGGGCCTGTAGCGGGCTTGGACCAGGTGCCCAACAGAACGTCAGTAAGGTCCTCATTAAACAGCAGTAGAGGCTCCAAAGAGCATGCCTGCGGTATGAGGACCTCAGTGAGGCGCTTAGTGCTCACGCCCGCGACGGGGAGCTCAAGAGCCAAGGCCTTGGCCGCCGTTGTCAACACCACACTGTAAGCAGCCCCCTTCTCCAAAGCCACGGTAGGAGGGGAGACAAATCCAGTGTCAGGCGAAGTGTCCAAACCACTGGCTTCCTTTAGCTCAACTGCCCAGTCCTGGTACAACTGGCACTCCCGTGCCAGAGGGTCCTCAGACCCCTCCTACTCCTCCTCGCCCCCCATCTCCTGATAGTCAGGTACAAAGGATGAGGCCGAATCATAGAAGAATTGCTCTTCTCTCGGCGTCGATTGCGGCGTCAGGCGACGCCGGTCCGACCCCCGGGAACGGCGTCGAGGGCGACACCCTGGGGCCGGCGCCGGCGGAGGGGTCGTAAGGTTGACCAGCGGCGACCTGGATTTAGTGTGGCCCTGTGGCATCGGGACCTGAGTCGAAGCACCCGACGGCGCAGGGGCCGGAGCCACCGGCCATGTAGGGCACCCAGACGGACCCACGGAGCCCAGAGGCACTTCCGTAGGGCCTGTCGGAGGGGAGCAATTCCTCATGGCCACGAGGAAGGCGCTGATCTCCGGCGTAGCGTTCAGCCCAGGGACCGGCGGGTATGGAGCTGGGCGCGGCGCCTGCGGCGGAGCCGCAGGGGAAGTGTCGCCAGAACCCCCGGCCGCATCACGCGAGTTTCGGGGGGAGTCGGAAGAGCGGTGGACGTCTCTTCGACTTCTTGTGGTGTCCACTCGCCGAGCTGTGATGACTGTGGCCCCACGACCGGTCCCTCAACCTCCTCTTGGACCGGGAACGACACGGGGCCGACTGCCGGATCTCGAGGCGCTTACGGGACCACTCCCGTCTAGCCTTCGACGTCAAGGCCCCAAGGAATAGAGGCACAGACGGTGGGGGTCAGTAACCGACATCAGGCGGTTACAGTCGGCACAGGGTTTCAACCCGGGCATCCCTATCGGCACCGTGAGTCATATCGACTCGAAAAAGGATCCAAAAGAGATCGAAAAAGTTAGTCAAAAATTGACTAAGAAGTACTGCTTTTTCCAGATCTGCGCTTGCTGGCGCAGAAAAAAAGAATAAGTCAGCGGGCGAGGGCGGCGCCTAAGTACTCCGACGAAGTCATCCCGGCGCCAACGACGCAGACGACGGACGCAGAGCCGCAGACGACGCCTACAGACGCGCAGCGCTACTGCTATGCAAAACGTTCCGGGTCCAGTCTGACGCCTGGGGATATTGTAAGGTAAGGAATCTAACACTAACCTGTTTCTTTCAGATGCGCACTATCACCTTAAGGAGGCATCACCTACCTCGTGACTGGATAGACTTTTTCGAAGAAAAACAAAGTGCAAACATCAGGACCCAACACTATATGGTGAGCTATGCACAGCATGTGATCGACAGCTCACATGCCTCGAACAGACTGTTTGCAGAAGCAATAGCCTGAACGAGCCTCTGGGGCATCACCAATGATTTGGGGGAGTAACCAATGTTAAACCTCTTACCAAACACATCACAACTGAGGAGTTAAAGGTCTGTTGGTCCAGAAAAGAGCGGATAAGAACCCTTTCAACATGCCCACTGCAAGGCCTTGCTGGGCTAAGGAGAGAACAAACAAAAGAACATTGGAAACGTTGGCTTGTGAGGGGTCAGTGTCTCAGGCACTTGTGTTTCTTGTATGATCCATTGTTGTTTTCTCTATGTTAGCTTAATTATGCATGTTGTAGGCCGCTTTAGTTTTCCACATATAACAAAAGATCAGACTTGCTTTTGTGCCAGATTGCATTATCACACAGAACCAACACATGTTTACGCCTTTTATCCGTTTCCTGGGATTTAGTCTGAACAGCCTAGGCAAACCAAAACAGTGCTCCTGGTTATTCTCTTATGATCAGACTCTAGCACCTAGATAAAATAAAGAATGCAGCTGCTGTTTTGAATACACATATCCTGTCATATAACTGAGGACAGAAGTTCTGACAAAACACAGAGCGTAGGTCCTTTGAAAAGAGTGCTGTTTCAGCTGAGATGTAGAACATCCACCTAAATCAAGAAAGCTATATTTTATACCCACTTAATGTGAGAGAGTGCCTCTTTTATATGGATAGCCCCCCATTGTTTGCCTGGTTTTGATGTGGTTTCAAATGTAGTGCACAGGGTCCCTGCCAACTAGATGCCCTGCGCCAGTGCTCATTCCCTAAAACAAACTCCTAATTGGTACTTCTGTCCTGTATCAGTCCCTAGTAAATGGTACCCTGGGTATCTAGAGCCTGAGAGCTGAAGTGGTACCCCCCCCCCCCCTCACTGGGACCATGCAAATTCCCTTGCAGCCTGCATGCCCCTTTGAGGGAGAAAATGTCAGTCGAAAGGCACCCTGCGTGGGTGCCATGCCAGCTAGCACTGCCAGGCAGCATAGGTAAGTCACGTCTCTAGCAGGCCTCACAGCCCTAAGGGTTATAGTGAGAAAGTGGCTCTAAATATACTGGACGAAAGTAAGGTACAGCGTGTTTAGAGGGTCCACAAACCCCAGAGGTATAACAGAGGTTAAAGTCAGGTCTGACCTTACTCTCAAAAGTGGTTGGTCGAGCAGTAAGGCAGTACCAGAGGACAGTGTAAAGCATTTGTTGTACACACTCAATTGGCTTAAAGTTCAGTTCTTGAGTGTGTGAACCCATTTGCTGACTGTTTTTATATCAAAATATATAGTTGTATTATTTTTAGAACCAACAGATATAAAAATTTACTTTTCTCAATATGAGTACTTGCAGGTGCAATAAACTTTGTAAACACAATGGGTACAGTAGTTGCAGTAGGCAATACAATTCTAAACACAATCTAACATTGAGCTCAATGGGTTTTTCTACATAAATGCAGCTGATTACTGTATAGATTACTTTTGTAACTCGGGGACTGGATCCTGGATTCAGTCCTGGGATCTAAGCTGAAAACAGTTTAGTAAAAACGTTTTAGTTAATGCAATGATTTTGAAGGAATGAAAAGGTATTTTAAAAGTTGATAAACTTTTCAGTGAAAAACTAGCAATGTTATCCTATGGAAGGAAATTCAAGTCACAGGTAAAGTAGGTTCTCGTTACTTTAGTAATCCAGGACTGGACTCCTAGGTTCAGTACTGTGGTCTCTACCTAAGACAGCTAAGTATTTACGTTTCAGTTTTTGGTACGATTTTTAAAGAATATTTGCAATTTACAAAAGTAAACACTTAAAAGAAATTTCAGAGAAAAACAAACAGTCAATGGTTTCCTACGGGAGAAAATTCAGGTTATCGGTAATGTAGGAGAGTAGGGTCTGCAATCCTATGATCACCCAGATTTTTTGCTTTTTGCTGGACTGGTTTACGACTTTCCCTGGCTGTGGGCCTGCTAATCAGACCCACAGCCTAGCTGTTCTCTCTATCCAAATTGTACTCAGGTACTGAATTGACACTGGGCCCTCTCCAAGTCCCTGTACCCAGGGCTGAGGTGCACCCAGAAGTCTCCCAGGGGCTGAAGCATGTATTGTGCCACCCCTGGATTGACTAACTAAAACTGACACAACTGGCTGCACGACAGCTGGGGCAAGGTGGTGTACTCACCCTTTGCTTTAGATATAGTATACCTATATCTAACCCTAAAATGGACACACAGATCTCCTATCAGTCACTCCTATGGCAGGCCTTAACAATCCTGAAGGCAGAGTGCTTGGAATCGTGTGAGATGGTGCTCTGGCATGAGCTGAGCCTGTCTGCGGCTTTCGGGATCCATCCCTTAGCCGTTTCCATGATATCGCATACCATATACTCTTAAGTGCATTATAATCCTCGCGGTTATGTGCCAACTCTGGTATCGCTTTATCAAAACATGTCGAGTAAGGTGTCATACGAATTGGAATACTAACCCCTCGCCAATTCTGGCGACGGGGTTAGCATTCCACCCTTCTAGAGGGACACGACATGTATGTAACCCCTAACCCCGGTTAAAGTCAGACAGAGCCTTAGCATCCACAAAATGGATGCTGCCACCGAGACACAAGTCTGCCCTCCTGCTGCTGGGAGTCCTCCCAGAGCAGGAGATAAGGACAAAGGGTTTCCTGCCAGGGGCGGTGCCAGCACCGTCCCAGACAGGGTTTTGTGTATTGTAGGTAGGCAGGGCTTTAGAGGAAGGTGACTGCACGTGGCACCCCGGTGCTCACTGTGCATAGGCTGGCTGGAACCAGTTCCAGGGTCACTCCAGACCCTGTGCTGGGGAAAAGCCCGCCAAGTAAGTGGGTGTAACCACCCCCCTCCTAGTCCCACCCATAGGGCAGGACTTAGTCGCGTGCCAGCCCCTTTTTACAGGATAAAGGTAGAGACTGGCCCCCTTCCAAATCAGATCATCTTTGAATCCTGAAACTACTTTCCACGAAAGGAACTCAAGACTTCTTCCTAAGATTTCTCCCTTGTGACTAAGGAGTAGTCACCCTGCATCCGCAGGCACCATCTAAAGAACACTGCGGTCTGCTGCAAGTCCTTCCTCCGGAATCCGACTGCCCAGCTCGACGAGAACCGGCTTCCCTGGCACCTCTGACCTCTACCTACATCATCAGTCACGCTGAGATTCGTGGGTGTGACGAGACCTCGAGGGACCGGCCATCTTCAAGACTGCACGACTTCTGAACAACAAGCCCGCCGAGTGAATTCCTGGTGAGTGCTTTGGGGTCCGAGAAGCCCCCACCCTGAGCAGCTCCAGCACCGAAGAGCAGCCCCCCAGCATCTCCACGATCTGCGTGGGGCCCTTCTGCTTTTTACTGCTCACCGCGTTGTTTGGCTACTAGCCCGCTGGCTTGTGGCCTTCCTGACGACGCCCGACGACATTTCTGCTGCTGGTCTGGTTGCTCCAGACTGGCCCTTGCTTCCCTCCATCGGAGAAGTACCCTGGACCCTCCAGGTCCACCCAAGACGCCATTTTAGGTCCACCGCGTGGGCCTTGCACTTGCCAAGACTTGTTGCCCAATCCTGGGTCCAGCGACGTCGACAGCAAGAACCTTCGTGGGACAGCTTGCACCTCCATCCTGGTCGCCGACAACGCCTCCTGGTCCGAGAGACTGCAGAGCCCAGCAGCGCCCACTCACCTGACTGCGGTGACTTCGCCCGGTGCCATCCTGGTGCCCACTTAATCACTGGCTAGTGATTCAAGAACTTGGTCCCCTCTGCTTTCAGGTTTTCTTCTTCCTTGATCCAGGCTTGGATCCATCGAACTTTTCTTCACTGGTCGCCTGCCAGCAACTTCTTCCTTCCAGGCTCCTGGTCCGGCAACGAGATCCCCGACGTCTTTTCAGACCTATGCAGCTGCAGCCCCTGGGCTAGGTAACTTCGGCACTTCGGTGTCCCAGCATAGCCTCACTATCCTAGGGTCAGGATCCACTGTCGTTTTCTTCCTACCAGGTCGGGTTCGCCCGTGAACACTAACTTTGCCTTTACTAGCCTCCATAGACTTTGTCCCGCATCCCGCGTGAGAGTACACACTCTGCACCCGAGTCCCCTAGGTCTCCTAGTAGTAATCTAACGATTCCCTAGTCAAGTCCTAGCGATTCCAAAGCCTATTAGAACTGTTACTTACCTGCTAGTAATTCGCATTCCACTTTTTAAGTATATGGTTTTTCGTGCCCCTCGGGCATTTGTGTATAACGTGCTAACTTAAGTATTTTCGTAAGAGTTTTGTTGTGTGCCTAGCACCCTGTCCTCATAAAGAGTACAGGGTTGTTGTGATTCTAATAAATACACTGTTTATTTTCATAACACTTGTGTGGTGTCCTTTCACTGGGTGTTCAAGGGGTAATGTGATGGTAAAACAGCTGGCTTAACACGCCCTCTAGAGTCTTAGCCTTAGACTGCTCGTATCCATGCTACTAGGATAGCTGGTCTATAAGGTTGACTTACAACCAATCATCAATAAGGGTTGTTTGGACTGATATATAGTGATCACTAGAATAGTGAACACTGCACATCAGGCCAACTTCTCACATTGGTGGCAGCGGTGGGATTTGAGCTTGCTGTTGTTTTACCACACATGCCCTAAGAATATCTTGTGAAAGATCACATAAGTACTAAAGGTACATATAACTTAGCTTAGAATACTCTGAGTTCTACTGAACCAGCTGTTGTAGCTCCTAGGGCCTAGCACACCCTAAACTACAACTCTAGCAAGGGATCAGTAGGCAAACATATAGTGTAGGTAAGTGCACCACTTACACCTCACTAGAAAAGCATGTCTACCCAGGGAGAATCTACTGAGACTCCCCTGGTCAGTGTTGACCCTCCACAGGTCACTTCAAGATATGCAGCTCTCAGTTTTCAGGAGATGAGACAAATCTGTGTCTCCAGGAAACTGAAGCAGGGGTCTAACCCCACCATTCCCTTTCTGATAGGTCTCTTAGAGACATATGATGCCAGAAAGCTTTCTCAGTTACATGAGAACATGCCAGCCTTAGAGGGAACCTCTGGGGATCCAGATCTCCCCAACACTGATTCAGCAGTTGAGGAGGAGGATCAAGAGGAACTCTCTGGGGATGAGGTAGACAAAGGTCTTGAGGTAGTCAGAAGGCTAACTAGGACCAACTTAGACTTACTTGGGCTAGGATCTGGGGGACCCCCAGTACTAACCCGAAGTGGGCCTAACCTTGGAGTTAGGAGAGATAGATCTCTTTCTAGGGACTCCAATAGATCTCTGCACTCTAATGCCTCTTCTCAGGGGAGAAGGAATCCTCCACAGAGGAGATTTACTTCCCCTCAGAGAAAAGAGCATGAAGCTAGAATGAGACAAGCTGAACTGAGGATTGAAAGGGAAGAACTTGCCCTGGCCAAAGAAAAGCTTGCCTTTGCTAGAGAGCAGCAGATGAGTGGGCTAGCTCCCACTGGTGGCAGCAATCTCCCAAGAGATAGAGAGAAGGGTTTAGATACTAAACACCTGACTAAAATAGTGCCCCCCTTTAAGCAAGGGGATGATATCCAGAAATGGATGGCTGCTCTGGAGAGGGCCTGCACTGTGCAGGGCATTCCCCAGAGTCAGTGGGCAGCTATACTGTGGCTCTCCTTTGATGGTAAAGGTAGAGATAAGCTCCTCACTACAAGAGTAGAGGATGCTAACAATTACCAGGTCCTGAAGAATACACTGGTTGATGGGTTTGGTTTAACCACTGAGCAGTACAGGTTGCTGTTCAGAGACACCCAGAAAACTCAGTCTCAGGACTGGTCTGATTTTGTGGATTGTGCCACTAAGGCTTTGGAGGGCTGGTTGCTGGGTAGCAAGGTTACAGATTACACAGGATTGTATAATCTAATGATGAGAGAACAAATTTTAAACAATTGTCAGAACCAGTTGCTGCACCAGCACCTTGTTGATTCAGATCTGACCTCTCCCCAAGAATTGGGAAAGAAGGCAGACAAATGGGTCAGGACAAGGATCAAGCAGAACCAGAACCAGAACCAGGGTGGTCAGAAGAAAGCAGACCAGAAGGGTAATGTTAAGAATGAGCAAAATGACCAGAAGTCTTCACCAGGTCCCCAACAAACCAAAGAGGGTGGGGGTCAGGCTTCCCAGAAGAAGAAGACTCAAGAAGGCCAGTCAAAAAGGTGGTGCCAGTACTGCAAAAGTAAATCTCACTGGTTTAGTGAGTGCACCAAAAGAGGAGGACAAACTCCTGCCACTACAGCTCCTAAAGCAACTGCACCCCCTAGTACAGTCAGTAGTGGTAGTGTCACTCCCAAGGCATTAGTTGGGTTAACCTTGGGTACTGAGGGGTCTGACAACTTAGTTGGCACACTCACTCAGGCTGTCCTTGTCTGTACAGGGGATATGGATATGTCCCCTGAAATAAGTCCCAATACTTTGGGCAAATACAGGCAGACACCTTTGATAAATGGCAAAATGGCTCAGGCCTATAGGGACACTTGTGCCAGTGTCACCATGGTGACACCTAACTTTGTGGACCCTGGACAGATCATGCCAGGTACTGATTTCCTGGTGACCAATGCCAGCAATGTCACTACTAGTCATAGTGTGGCAATTGTGGCTTTCTCCTGGGGTGGAGTGAAGGGACAAAAGAAAGTTGTAGTCAGTTCAGACCTCCCAGTTGATTGTTTGTTGGGCAATGATTTGGAGTCATCACAATGGTCAGAAGTGGAGCAGAGGACTCACATGGAGATGTTAGGCTTGCCAGCACATGTGCTTGCTGTGACTAGGTCACAGGCCAGAAGATGCCCCACTGAACAGGTGCTGGATCCTGAAATTATGGACCAGACACCTTCCAAGAAGAAGAGCAGTAAGGGTAAGGCTTTGCCTTCCCCCTTGCCCCAGGTTGAGGATCAAGTCTCTGAGGAGGCTGATCTAGAAGAGCTGAGGGAAACTGAGCCTAAAGAGCTTGAACTTGATCAAGTTGAGTTTCTGGGCTCAGGGGGACCCTCCAGAGCAGACCTGGGGAAGGAACAGTTGAGCTGCCCTTCCCTTGAACCCCTCAGACAGCAGGCTGCTGCTGAGGCTGCAGGGAATGCCACAGGTGCCCACAGGGTATACTGGGAAGATAGACTCCTGTACTCTGAGTCAAGAGACCCCAAGCCTGGTGCAACCAGGAGGCTGGTCATCCCCTTGTCTCTGAGAGGTTTCCTTCTCACCTTGGCCCATGAGATTCCCCTTGCAGGTCATTTAGGTCAGACAAAGACTTGGGACAGGCTTGTCTCACACTTTCACTGGCCCCATATGAATGAGAATACCAAGGAGTTTTGTCGCTCATGTGTCACCTGCCAAGCCAGTGGTAAGTCAGGTGGCACAACAAAGGCCCCCCTCATACCACTACCTGTGGTGGGGGTTCCCTTTGAAAGAGTGGGGATTGACATTGTTGGTCCAATGGAACCCCAGACAGCATCAGGACACAAGTTTATACTGGTGGTGGTGGACCATGCCACCAGGTATCCTGAGGCTATTCCCCTTAGGACCACTACAGCCCCTGTAGTGGCAAGAGCCCTAGTTGGAGTGTTCTCCAGAGTGGGTTTCCCTAAGGAGGTCGTTTCTGACAGAGGTACAAACTTCATGTCAGGATATCTGACTGCCATGTGGAAAGAGTGTGGTGTGAACTACAAGTTCACCACACCCTATCATCCACAATGCAATGGGCTTGTTGAGAGATTCAACAGGACCCTGAAAGGGATGATTCATGGACTACCTGAACCTCTTAGGAGAAGATGGGATGTCCTGATCCCCTGCCTCTTGTTTGCTTACAGAGAGGTCCCACAGAAGGGGGTTGGCTACAGCCCTTTTGAGCTTCTGTATGGGCATCCTGTAAGGGGACCCCTGTGTTTGGTGAAGGAAGGATGGGAGAGACCTCTCAAAAAGCCTGCAACCAACATAGTGGACTATGTACTTGGTCTCCGCTCCAGGATGGCTGAGTATATGGAAAAGGCATCTAAAAACCTTGAGGCCAGCCAGGAACTTCAAAAAGCTTGGCATGACCAAAAGGCTGTACTGACTGTGTACCAGCCAGGACAGAAGGTGTGGGTGCTGGAGCCAGTGGCCCCAGCAGCTCTGAAAGACAAATGGTCTGGGCCCCACACCATCATTGAGCAAAAGGGAGAGGTTACCTACTTGGTGGACCTTGGAACTCCCAGGAGCCCTCTCAGAGTGCTCCATGTTAACAGGCTCAAGGCATATGTTGACAGGAAGGACATGAGCTTGCTCATGGCCACAGATGAGGGACAGGAGGAAGAGAGTGACCCTCTCCCAGACCTGCTCACTCAGAATCCTGATGATGGGTCAGTTGATGGTGTTGTCTTTTGTGGCAGCCTCACTGAACATCAGCAACAGGATTGCAGGCAAGTTCTGCAATCCTTTCGACATATGTTCTCTCTGACACCCAGCCAAACTGATTGGTGTACCCATGATGTTGACACTGGAGACAAGAGTAAAATCTACAGACAGCCTGATCATGTTAGAGACTGCATCAAAACTGAAGTGCAGAAAATGTTGGAACTGGGAGTCATTGAGCCCTCAGATAGCCCTTGGGCTAGCCCAGTAGTTCTAGTGCCAAAGCCTCACACCCAGGGTGGTAAGAGAGAGATGAGGTTTTGCGTAGACTACAGAGGCCTCAATGCAGTCACTAAGACTGATGCCCACCCAATACCAAGAGCAGATGAGCTTATAGATAGATTGGCTTCTGCCAACTTCTTAAGCACATTTGATTTGACAGCTGGGTATTGGCAAATCAGGTTAGCTGAGGAAGCCAAACCCAAGACAACATTTTCTACCCCTGGAGGGCATTATCAATTTGTGGTAATGCCCTTTGGACTGAAAAATGCACCTGCCACCTTCCAAAGGTTGGTGAATCAAGTCCTCACTGGGCTGGATGACTTCTGTGCAGCATATCTGGACGATATTGCTGTCTTTAGCTCCACCTGGGAGGATCACCTGGTCCACCTGAGGAAAGTGTTAGAGGCCCTGCAAAAGGCAGGCCTCACTATCAAGGCCACCAAGTGCCAGATAGGGCAGACACAGGTTGTATACCTGGGCCACCTTGTAGGTGGAGGCCAGGTTCAGCCACTGGAGAGTAAGATACAGGCCATCAAGGACTGGACTCCTCCAATCACCCAGACTCAGGTTCGAGCTTTCTTGGGCCTGACTGGGTACTATAGGAAGTTTGTCAGAAATTATGGGTCCATAGTGACCCCCCTTAATGACCTGACAAGCAAGAAGATGCCAAAGAAAGTTCAGTGGACAGCAAGCTGTCAGAAAGCATTCAATGACCTAAAGCAGGCCATGTGCACAGCACCTATCCTCAAGAGTCCAGATTACTCCAAGCCATTCATTGTCCAAACAGATGCTTCTGAGTTGGGTGTGGGAGCTGTTCTGTCTCAACTGAATTTTGATGGTAATGATCAGCCTATTGCTTTCATTAGTAGAAGGTTGACACCCAGAGAGAAAAATTGGTCAGCTATTGAGAGGGAGGCCTTTGCTGTGGTCTGGGCCCTGAAGAAGCTGAGGGCCTACTTGTTTGGCACTCACTTCACCATTCAGACAGACCATAAGCCCCTCTTGTGGCTAAATCAGATGAAGGGTGAAAACCCCAAACTGCTTAGGTGGTCCATTTCCCTACAGGGGATGGATTTTACAGTGGAGCATAGACCTGGGACTGATCACAGCAATGCTGATGGGCTCTCCAGGTATTTCCACTTAGAGCAAGAAGACTCACCTGGTCAAGGTTAGTTTATGGTCCCAAAGTTTGGGGGGGGGTCATGTAGGAGAGTAGGGTCTGCAATCCTATGATCACCCAGATTTTTTGCTTTTTGCTGCACTGGTTTACGACTTTCCCTGGCTGTGGGCCTGCTAATCAGACCCACAGCCTAGCTGTTCTCTCTATCCAAATTGTACTCAGGTACTGAATTGACACTGGGCCCTCTCCAAGTCCCTGTACCCAGGGCTGAGGTGCACCCAGAAGTCTCCCAGGGGCTGAAGCATGTATTGTGCCACCCCTGGATTGACTAACTAAAACTGACACAACTGGCTGCACGACAGCTGGGGCAAGGTGGTGTACTCACCCTTTGCTTTAGATATAGTATACCTATATCTAACCCTAAAATGGACACACAGATCTCCTATCAGTCACTCCTATGGCAGGCCTTACCAATCCTGAAGGCAGAGTGCTTGGAATCGTGTGAGATGGTGCTCTGGCATGAGCTGAGCCTGTCTGCGGCTTTCGGGATCCATCCCTTAGCCGTTTCCATGATATCGCATACCATATACTCTTAAGTGCATTATAATCCTCGCGGTTATGTGCCAACTCTGGTATCGCTTTATCAAAACATGTCGAGTAAGGTGTCATACGAATTGGAATACTAACCCCTCGCCAATTCTGGCGACGGGGTTAGCATTCCACCCTTCTAGAGGGACACGACATGTATGTAACCCCTAACCCCGGTTAAAGTCAGACAGAGCCTTAGCATCCACAAAATGGATGCTGCCACCGAGACACAAGTCTGCCCTCCTGCTGCTGGGAGTCCTCCCAGAGCAGGAGATAAGGACAAAGGGTTTCCTGCCAGGGGCGGTGCCAGCACCGTCCCAGACAGGGTTTTGTGTATTGTAGGTAGGCAGGGCTTTAGAGGAAGGTGACTGCACGTGGCACCCCGGTGCTCACTGTGCATAGGCTGGCTGGAACCAGTTCCAGGGTCACTCCAGACCCTGTGCTGGGGAAAAGCCCGCCAAGGAAGTGGGTGTAACCACCCCCCTCCTAGTCCCACCCATAGGGCAGGACTTAGTCGCGTGCCAGCCCCTTTTTACAGGATAAAGGTAGAGACTGGCCCCCTTCCAAATCAGATCATCTTTGAATCCTGAAACTACTTTCCACGAAAGGAACTCAAGACTTCTTCCTAAGATTTCTCCCTTGTGACTAAGGAGTAGTCACCCTGCATCCGCAGGCACCATCTAAAGAACACTGCGGTCTGCTGCAAGTCCTTCCTCCGGAATCCGACTGCCCAGCTCGACGAGAACCGGCTTCCCTGGCACCTCTGACCTCTACCTACATCATCAGTCACGCTGAGATTCGTGGGTGTGACGAGACCTCGAGGGACCGGCCATCTTCAAGACTGCACAACTTCTGAACAACAAGCCCGCCGAGTGAATTCCTGGTGAGTGCTTTGGGGTCCGAGAAGCCCCCACCCTGAGCAGCTCCAGCACCGAAGAGCAGCCCCCCAGCATCTCCACGATCTGCGTGGGGCCCTTCTGCTTTTTACTGCTCACCGCGTTGTTTGGCTACTAGCCCGCTGGCTTGTGGCCTTCCTGACGACGCCCGACGACATTTCTGCTGCTGGTCTGGTTGCTCCAGACTGGCCCTTGCTTCCCTCCATCGGAGAAGTACCCTGGACCCTCCTGGTCCACCCAAGACGCCATTTTAGGTCCACCGCGTGGGCCTTGCACTTGCCAAGACTTGTTGCCCAATCCTGGGTCCAGCGACGTCGACAGCAAGAACCTTCGTGGGACAGCTCGCACCTCCATCCTGGTCGCCGACAACGCCTCCTGGTCCGAGAGACTGCAGAGCCCAGCAGCGCCCACTCACCTGACTGCGGTGACTTCGCCCGGTGCCATCCTGGTGCCCACTTAATCACTGGCTAGTGATTCAAGAACTTGGTCCCCTCTGCTTTCAGGTTTTCTTCTTCCTTGATCCAGGCTTGGATCCATCAAACTTTTCTTCACTGGTCGCCTGCCAGCAACTTCTTCCTTCCAGGCTCCTGGTCCGGCAACGAGATCCCCGACGTCTTTTCAGACCTATGCAGCTGCAGCCCCTGGGCTAGGTAACTTCGGCACTTCGGTGTCCCAGCATAGCCTCACTATCCTAGGGTCAGGATCCACTGTCGTTTTCTTCCTACCAGGTCGGGTTCGCCCGTGAACACTAACTTTGCCTTTACTAGCCTCCATAGACTTTGTCCCGCATCCCGCGTGAGAGTGCACACTCTGCACCCGAGTCCCCTAGGTCTCCTAGTAGTAATCTAACGATTCCCTAGTCAAGTCCTAGCGATTCCAAAGCCTATTAGAACTGTTACTTACCTGCTAGTAATTCGCATTCCACTTTTTAAGTATATGGTTTTTCGTGCCCCTCGGGCATTTGTGTATAACGTGCTAACTTAAGTATTTTCGTAAGAGTTTTGTTGTGTGCCTAGCACCCTGTCCTCATAAAGAGTACAGGGTTGTTGTGATTCTAATAAATACACTGTTTATTTTCATAACACTTGTGTGGTGTCCTTTCACTGGGTGTTCAAGGGGTAATGTGATGGTAAAACAGCTGGCTTAACACGCCCTCTAGAGTCTTAGCCTTAGACTGCTCGTATCCATGCTACTAGGATAGCTGGTCTATAAGGTTGACTTACAACCAATCATCAATAAGGGTTGTTTGGACTGATATATAGTGATCACTAGAATAGTGAACACTGCACATCAGGCCAACTTCTCACAGGTAAGTATAGGTAAAATCACTTTTGTGGTTCAGTACTGAGCTGAAAGGTACAGTACTGGCTCCTCTCCTGATTCCAGGTGAGTAACTAAGATTTCGTTATTCGGCGGATTTTAGAGGAATATTTTAGAGTTTCAAAACTTCACACTTCGAAGATTTTTTTTTTTAGAGTCATACCAGTCAATGTTATCCCATGGCAGGAAAGTGAGTTATCGGTTTCCAGGTGAGTACTCAACTGGTGAAGTTAAGGTTCTGGGCATAGACTCAGGGGTCTCCCAGGGTCGGAAAGGTACAGTAGGTACACCCTCAGCGGCACAGGGGCAGCTGGGTGCAGAGAGTGTAGGCCCAATGCAATCCAATGGAGGGGAGGGGATGGGGCCTACGGTTGGTGGATGCAAGCAAGCAGGCCACGCGGCTGTGGGAGCTGAGCTCCTGGTCACTTACTAAGGGCAAGTGTGGAAGTAGAGTAGGGTAGTAGTTGCACTGCCAGCAGCACTCTGGCGGTTCGGTGCAGGGTGCTGTTGAGCCGTTGGGCGCCCAATGTTATTCAAGGACGTCCTCGTGGTCTTGGATCACTCTGGCACAGCCCAGGCTTGGTGGGTGCAGAGTGGGCTGGATTCGCGGTTCCTGCTCCAACAGCAACACAGGGGTGTTGCTGTTGGAGCAGAGCCTCTGCTCATGGGAGTCCCAGTCTGTTAGAGGGTCAAGGAAGTCAGGTCCTTCGGGTTGTCCAAGTTTGCTGTACACAGGACTCACCGGGATTTAGCAGGAGCAGGTTCCAGGGTCAACAGCCATGACCCCTAGCTTCCCATCATGCCTCAGGGGTGACAGGTCAGTTTTTCTTTGCGGAGACCCATCTTCTCCAGTATTGGGGTATCTTTCATAGATTCACATGCCTGAATCATGGTAGAATAAAAAGATTACGGAGAACCGCTTGGCCCACAAACGTATCTGCATTACTGGCCGCTTCCAAACAGTAGTGCTTGGTAAAAGTGTGCCTGCTGGACCATGTTGCAGCTCTGCAGATTTGATTAGGTGGCACTCCAGCAGAAAGAGCAGTAGAGGAGGAGATTGCTCTAGTTGAATGTGCTCTTGGAGTTGTTTGTAATGATCTTCCTGTTTGCTGATGGCAAACAAATTGCAGCAGAAATCCAAACGAGCTATGGTCTGTTTGGATATTGGGTGCCCCTGGCGTAACCTTCCATAGGCCATAAACAGCTGGTCAGATTTACAGATTGAAGAAGTCCGTTGTAACTAGAATTTGAGACATCTCTTGATGTCAAGGGTATGCAAAGTCCTTTCCGCAGGTGATTGAGGATTAGGAAAGAAAGACTTTCAAATTATTGGTTTGTTTAGATGGAAGTCCAAAGGTATTTTAGGCATAAAATTGGGGTTAGTGCGTAGTATTTCCGAGTTTGAAGTGAATTGAAGGAAAGGCGGATTAATGGTTAAGGCTTGAATGTCACTGACCCTCCTAGCTGATGTTAAAGCGAACAGCAGAGACACTTTCCACAACAGAAACTTCAAATCCAATCTATGAATAGGTTCAAAGAGCCGTCGCATAAGTTATGCAAGCACCATGTTAAGATCCCAGGATGGAGGAAACATCCGAAACAATCCTTTGAAGAACTGTTGAATGACCCTAGCTGAATAAAGAGTTGGAATCATCTTGTTTAAATCTTGAAATAGCTGCTAAAAATACCTTCCGAGTAGAACGGGAAAGGCCTGAGCTTGTCAAGTGTAAAAAGAATGGTAGAATCCGCTCCGGTTTTGAGTGGATTGGATGAATATTGGCAGTCTGACACCACATGCAAAATCTTTTAGATGTAAGCCTGTACGACTAATAGTGGAAGGCGCTAGAGCATTGGCTAAGACTTCCTTACAGTCCGCAGAAAATTTTAAATGAGCAAATTCAAGGTGTTCAGGCGCCACTCCGCTAATCTCAGAGATGCAGGGTCCAGGTGGCAGATCTGCCGTTATTGGTTGAAACTGAATGGGATTGCATTCTGAGAGAAGCAGGAGTTCGGTAAATCAGAACTGGCGAGGCCACCTCGGAGCAATGAGAATTAGGTGACAAGGTTCTCTCGACATTTTCCGGAGAACCCTGGGAACCAACGGTATCGGAGGAGAGGCGTAAGAATAGATCTGGGACCAATTCATCAAAAACGCATTCCCGCGTGATCCCTTGTGAGGAAGCCAACTTGCAAAGAATGTGCATTTGCAGTTCTGCCTGGTCGCAAACAGATCTAGATTGGGACGACCCCACTCCTGAAAAATTCGATCCAACGTTGGCTGATGTAGCTCCCACTCGTGATTGGATACTGTTGATCTGCTAAGGGAATCCGCCAGGACATTGGAAACTCCTGGAACATATATCACTGACAAACTGATCCTGTATCGTATCGCCCAGTCCCAAATTTGTTGGGCTTGTTGGGAGAGCAGGGCAGACCGTGTTCCTCCTGGTTTGGTCAAGTAGTGCTTACTTGTGTTGTCCGTCCGGATTAATACAGATGCCCCCAGAATGATGGTGCACAAAGATTTTAGGGCCTGGAAGACGGCTAGCAATTCTAGAAAGGTGATATGCAATTCTAGAAGGGTGATATGCCACGTCCGCTGCTGGACGTTCCACTTGCCGCTAACCCTCAGCCCTTGAAGGTGTGCTCCCCACCCGTCGAGGGATGCATCTGTGGTGATGGTGAAACTTGGAGCTTCCACTAGGAATGTGCACACTTTTTCCACGTTCCTTTTGCGAGTCCACCAGAGTAAGGCTTCTCACATCCGGGGAGTGTGGCGAATGAGATTGTCGAAGGACCCTGCAATCTGCAACCGTTGGTCGTTGAGCTCTTCTTGTAGGGGGTCTAACTCGGAGATGGCAGTTGGGACTAAAGGAATGCAGGAAGAAATCTTCCCCAGAAATGACTAACTGCCGGACTGAAACGCACCTTTATGATCGCAACAGGTGGGCAAGTCTGCAAATTTTTGGTTGCCTTTCGTTTGAGACAAATGTCGAAATGTGAAAACGCGAGATCGTAATACTAATGACTACGGCAAAAGGTGGTGGTGAACAGAACTCCTTTTTCGGGGACTGGCATTTTTCATTTACTCAGCGGAAGAGAATAAAGGTAGAAAAGGGGGAAGGAGGCGAAAGAAAGACCTAGCAAAAGTGACAAAGGGAGAAAGCCGGGATTAAAAGATAACCTGCAAGAGTGAGTTAGCTGTAGCTGCTGTCTTGGGTCACGAAACCAGATCCTGCCTTCCTTCACGCTCGAGAGCCACTGAACCCTGCTGAGAGGATATTAACTGCATTTGGACTCACACTGATTGCTTACAGGGGCCGGGACTGCGAGAACCAGGGTCCTTTGCGCACGCCCAACACAGCGCACCTGGTGTCTCTTCCCGCCCCTGCTCCTCCCTGTTTCATTGCGTATTTACAGCTCGCGGCCCCCGCTCCGCGGGTGCCTCTCGTAGCTGTAGCTGCTGTCTTGGGTCACGAAACCAGATCCTGCCTTCCTTCCTTCACGCTCGAGAGCCACTGAACCCTGCTGAGAAGATATTAACTGCATTTGGACTCACACGGATTGCTTACAGGGGCCGGGACTGCGAGAACCAGGGTCCTTTGCGCACGCCCAACACAGCGCACCTGGTGTCTCTTCCCGCCCCTGCTCCTCCCTGTTTCATCGCGTATTTACAGCTCGCGGCCCCCGCTTCGCGGGCGCCGCTCGTAGCTGTAGCTGCGGTCTTGGGTCACGAAACCAGATCCTGCCTTTCGTTTGAGACAAATGTCGAAATGTGAAAACGCGAGATCGTAATACTAATGACTACGGCAAAAGGTGGTGGTGAACAGAAGGAGTAGTTTCTGTCCTGTAACTCCAGTTCTGTAGTAGGGGTATCTCTGTTATAGTCATAATCTAGTGAATAGTCCCGCCCATGTGCGTGGACCCCGGAGCAATCAAAAATAATCTCTTACAGTGTCAAAAAATGCAGAAATGCATAGACACTTAAGAGAGAATTTAAAGACAGATAATGCAGCCAAAAAAGGCTACACTGTCCAGTACTTCAACTAGAAATTCCACCACAAAATCCACAAAACAGCAAAGCCTGTACAGATTTCCCTTGCTTAACAGCAAAATCCCTCAGGAATGATAGAGAGAAGAACCTGGACAGACAAGCCCCATAGGCTGCCATTATGTGGCTTAAATAGGATACTGTGCCTTTAAGGAACCTTCCAGAACCTTCTCCCAGTATCCCAGAATGCATAGCAGGTCCAACTTAGTTTCAGTTCTTTTTGAAGGCGTAAAAACGCCAGACCTGTAGCATTATGTACCTGAACAAATCTCCACCGGGGAGGAGGGCGCTTATGACTATAACAGAGATACCCCTACTACAGAACTGGAGTTACAGGACAGAAACTACTCCTTCTGTAGTAGGGGATCTCTGTGCATAGTCATAATCTAGTGAATAGAATGGCAAGCCCATCCCCACATCAAGCGGCGGTGGAGAATATGAAATTACGCCACTATTGTGCGAACAAATTCCGCAGCGAAGCCTGCCCAACCTGAGCGTCTGCCCTGGCATCAGTGTCCAGGCAGTAATGCTTAGCAAAGGTATGGACCGACTTCCAAGTGGCCGCCTTGCAGATCTCTGCAAAGGGAACATTACGAAGCATAGCAGTCGTGGCAGCTTTGCCTCTGGTGGAATGAGCCTTAGGTTTACCCCCTAAGGTCTTATTAGCTTTGCAGTAACACAATTGTATGCAGGACACAATCCACCTCGAGATGGACTGTTTAGAGGTAGCAAGACCTGTCCTGACTGAGCCATAATTAATGAACAATTGGTCTGACCTACGAATATCTTTAGTCTTATCAAGATAAAACTTCAGCACCCTCCTCACATCCAGGGAATGTAAAGACCTTTCCGCTGGAGATGACGGATTCTGAAAGAACGTAGGCAAAGTGATAGTCTGATTGATATGAAAATCAGAAACAACCTTGGGAAGAAACTTAGGGTGAGTACGCATAACAACCGTAGCAGCATGAAACACAGTATAAGGTTCATGGCAACACAACGCCTGAATCTCACTCACCCTGCGGGCCGATGTAATGGCCACGAGGAACGCCGCCTTCCAGGACAGGTGCTGCAACGAAGCCTTATGAATGGGTTCAAAAGGCTCCTTCATCAATCTGGACAGCACTACATTCAAGTCCCATGAAGACGAAGGAAGCCTGACAGGAGGGAATACTTTCTTCAAGCCTTCCAAAAAATCTTTGATCACAGGGATCTGGAAGAAGGAAGTCTGTGAAGGGCATTTCCTGTAGGCAGTCAAAGCAGCCAAATGAACCTTAATGGAATGGACATTAAGGCCCGACTGCGCCAGATGTAGTAGATATGGAAGAATGACATCTTCCTTGCAGGTCGTAGGGTTAAAGTTCTTAGACTTGCACCAGATGCAAAACCTCTTCCACTTGTAAGCATAAGAAGTCCTAGTGGAAGGTCGCTTAGCCTCCTTCAGTATGTCCATACAATCCTCTGGGAGATTCAAATGGCCATATTGCACTATTTCAGGAGCCATGCCGCCAAACTCAAAGACGAGAGGTTGGGGTGCACCATCCGCCCCCCGAACTTCGTGAGAAGGTCCGGCCTGCACGGCAGCTTCATGTGAGGAAGGAGAGACCGGTGAAGCAGGTCCGTGAACCACCACTGTCTGGGCCATTCCGGGGCAATCAGAATCATTCTCGCCCTGGATTGGGACAGCTTGATGAGAACCGCCGGAATCAGGGGAATTGGTGGAAAAGCGTACAGAAAGCTGTTCGACCAGTTGATCCATAACGCGTTCCCCAGCGTCCCCGGCTGGTAGTACCTGGAGGCGAAGCCTCGGCATTTTCTGTTTTCGGGGGTGGCAAACAGATCTACGTCTGGAGTTCCCCCACCTTGCGAAGACTTCTCCCAGAACTTCGTCGCTTATGACCCATTCGTGGTTTTCCTGAATGAGTCTGCTCAGTTCGTCTGCCTGAACATTCTGCACACCTGGCAGATGGGTGGCCGTTATCGACAGTCCTCGAGCCAGAAGCCAGTGCCAGATCGCCTGCGCCTCCTGCGACAGAGTGCGCGATCTCGAGCCCCCCTGCTTGTTGAGGTAATACATCGTTGTCGTGTTGTCTGTCTGAACAAGCAGAGAGTTGGTCTGAAAGGACGGGTGAAAAGCCTTCAGTGCCAAGTGCACAGCCCTGAGTTCCAGGAAATTGATGTGGTACGTGGCCTCCGTCTGGGATCACGTCCCTTGAATCTGCAGGTCTCCGGAGTGCGCTCCCCATCCCTGGAGAGAAGCATCCGTCACGATAGTCTGTGTGGGAATGTCCTTGTGGAAGGGAACCCCTCTGAGGAGATTCTCCTTCGAGCACCACCACTTCAGAGACTGAAGAGCATGTAGAGACAGTCGTATCTTGTCGTCCCAAGATCCTCTCCTCTGGTCCCATTGATCCTCCAAGCACTCCTGCAGCGGTCTCATGTGCAGCCGCGCATGTGGCGTCAGGAAGATACACGAGGCCATCGATCCCAGCAGAGAAGACACCGTCCTCACTGTCGTGGATGGAGTAGACATGAGAGTCTGAGCCTTCCGAAGGAGTGATAAACGTCGCTCCTCCGAAGGAGACACGCTTGCTGACAGCGTGTTAATGGAGGCTCCCAAGTACTGGATGCACTGGACCGGAGTCGGGACAGACTTGGACATGTTGATGTGCAACCCCAGCTTGTTCAAGAGAACGCACGTCTTCTGGAAGTGTGCTTGAGCTTCCGAGAAGGAGGAGGCCTTGATCAACCAATCGTCCAGGTACGGGTAGACAAACACCTTGTTCTTCCTCAGGTGTGCCGCTACCACTGCCATGCATTTCGAAAAAGTCCTGGGTGCAGACTTCAGCCCGAAGGGAAGCACCGTGTACTGATAGTGATTGGTGCCGACTTGAAAGCGCAGAAACTTCCTGTGTTTTCATGCAATTGGCACATGGAAGTATGCATCCTGTAGATCTATGGCACACATCCAGTCTCCTCGTTGCAGCTGAGGGTAGATCTGATGCAACGACAGCATGCGAAACTTCTCTCTGCGAATCCACTTGTTTGCCTGTCGCTAGTCCAGAATGGGCCTGAACTCGTTCTTGTCCTTCTTGCGGACAAGAAAGAACCGAGAATAAAGACCTCTTCCTCTTTGAGACGGAGGTACGTCTTCTATCGCCCTTTTCCTTAGCAGGATGTCTGCCTCCGCCTGGAGCTCGCGCAGTTGGTACTGCGAGCTGACCGGAGGGATCGATGGAGGCGGGCTGATGAACCGAAGACTGTATCCATTGCAAACAATATTCAGCACCCACTTGTCCTGAGTAATTTTTCTCCACTCTGCCAGAAAAAATTGAACGCTTCCCCCCCACCGGAGCGGGTAACGGACGAGGGGGAAGTAACCGCTCAGGGTCGAGACCCGGCCGGGCCCTTGGTCGTGGTAGAGGACTGCTGAGTCCCTCTACCCCTCTGACTCTTCTGGAAGGGTCTTCTGTATTGCTGCTGTTGTTGCTGCTGCTGCTGATGCTGTCCAGAAGACTGTCCCCTTCCACGACCCTGCGACCCGTACCGTCGTTGGAACTGGCGGTAGGGTTTCTTTTCCTTGGGCTTCTCCAAGCCCACCGCCGTCAGGGTCTCCGCCTCGGCCTTCATCCTGGCCATCTCGTCATCTGCGTGTTTTCCGAAGAGGGTATCTCCGGAAAACGGAAGATTCGCCACACGTTGTTGCGCTTCCGGTTTAAGTGACGTCAGTCTTAGCCAAGCATGGCGCCTCTGATTAATCCCGTGGCAGTATCCATGCGCAGACAGCAAGGAGATATCTGCCGCGGCGCTGATGGCCTGGTTAGAGACCAGCATTCCCTCCTGGACGATCTCCATGAAGTCCTCTCTGCGGTCTCGAGGAACAAGGTCCGCAAACTGCTCCATAGAGTCCCACAGTGCGCGGTCGTAGCGTCCCAACAACGCCGAGTCACTGGCGGCCTTCATCGAAGAGGAGGACGTACCACACGCTTTCCGTCCAGCAGAGTCAATCCAGCGGCTCTCCTTATCCGGAGGCACGGTGGATGCAGGGGAGGTGGCATGAAGCTTCCGAGCCGCCTTCACAATCACCGAGTCCGGTACCGGGTCCTTTCTCAAGAAAGCTGGGTCCGAGTCTGGAGCTCTGTATTTCTTGAGGAGCCTGGAAGGCACAGACTTCACCACTGCTGGTGTTAGGAAGAGCTGTTCAGCCGGCTCGAGGAGACCTGGCACCAAAGGCAGTAGGGGGCGAGACATGTGTTTCTTATGCAATGTCTCAAAGATCACAGAAGTGGAAG
The DNA here is from genome assembly GCF_964261635.1 of Lissotriton helveticus. NCBI lineage: Eukaryota > Metazoa > Chordata > Amphibia > Caudata > Salamandridae > Lissotriton > Lissotriton helveticus. The sequence continues at coordinate 384,430,874 of NC_136062.1, forward strand.
GTGTAGGCGCTTCAACCTTGATCCCCAACTTTGCCGCCCCACGCAGGAGGACCTCCTGGAATGTACCAATATCGTCTATCGGAGACACTCTAGTCTCCGGCGAATCAGACAGCGTAGGCGAGTAAGAACGGGTCCCAGAGGCAGAACGTGACCGGGACCTACGTCTCCTATGGCAATGCCTGGATCTCGAGGAAGATCCGCGTCCGCTCCTAGATCTGTCTCTTCGTCCCGAGCGAGACCTCGATCTCTTGGGCCTGGGACGTTCCGTCGGCCTCCCCGGTTCGGAAGCCATAGGCTTCGGAGGAACCTTCGACTTAGGAGTCTTCTTCGGCGGAGTCGGATACTTGGGCATCGACACCGCTCTCGGTGGAACCGGGGGAGGGGGAGTAACCGGAACCGGGGCTTGCGGAGCCGGCCGAGGAGGCAACGGAGGAGGAGGGGTCGGAGCCCTCGGAGGTGGACCCCTCGGTACAGGAGGCAGAGGAGGGGGTGTAGAAGGCTTCTTCGGGGTATATACCTCGGAATACGCCGTTCCCGGCGAACCATCATCCCGTCCTGACTGTGGGGAGCCCCCCACAGTCCTGGGCCTGGCCTTACGACCTCCTGACGCCGAAGATCGGTGCCCAGACGACGACCGTGGGTCCTTCGACGCCGAGCGGCCTTTCGGCGTCGACCGTTCCACACTCCTCGACGTCGACCGTTCCACACTCCTCAACGTCGACCGGTGTCTACGTCTCGACGTCGACCCCGACCAGATGGACGAACCACGAAATCTCGACGACGGGCGATGGTGCCTCGACGGCGACCTCGACCTCTTCGTACGTCTCGACGTCGACCTCTTGGATCGTCTCGACGTCGACCTCTTGGATCGCCTCGACGTCGACCTCTTGGATCGCCTCGACGTCGATCGCTTGGATCGCCTCGACGTCGATCTCTTTGAATGTCTCGACGTCGACGTCTTCGGCGCCGGAGACTTCTCCCGTCTCGACGGCGACCTTGACGACGAGGATCCCCTCGACGCCGACGTCTTCGACGGCGAACGGCGGTGTCGCCTCGACGGCGAGCGCCGACGCCGAGTCCTCCGATGTCGACCACTCGACGCCGAAGAAATCGACACCGGCTTCGACGGCGGCCTGTAAACGTCCCTCGACGTCGACGGACGACGTTTTCTCAACCCAGAGCCCTGGGGAGACCGGGAACTGGCCGTGGACCTTCCTCTCGATGTCGTGGTCATCGCCACTGACCCAGACGGAGAGCTAGGGCGTGAGCTGGACTTCCTGCCCCTGGGGAGCCCCCCAGAGGCCACAGCATGGGCAGTAGAAGCCCCTCCAGAACCACCTCGAGCCTTCAATCTTCTTTCTTCAAGTCCCTGAAGTCTGATCTTCCGTCTGTCCTTCAGGGTCCTGCCAGAGAAGCCTCTACAGATCACACACTCCTCAGGGATGTGGGAAGAGGGAAGGCAGAGAATACAGACCTCATGGGGGTCTGACTTGGCCTTCTTCCTGGAGCACTCCGGGCATTTGTCAAATAATGCTGGCATTATGGACAACAAAAGAGTGCAGAACCCAAGAAGAAAGTCACCAAAGTGCTTTAAAAGCACCAGAAAATCGAATTTAGTGAAAAACACCAACAAAACCCTTGAAAAGGGAGAGCTCAATGCTCCAGGGTCCTGCTTGCAGGAGCCGGAAAAAAGAACTGAAACTAAGTTGGAACTCCTTTTTCGGGGACTGGCATTTTTCATTTACTCAGCGGAAGAGAATAAAGGTAGAAAAGGGGGAAGGAGGCGAAAGAAAGACCTAGCAAAAGTGACAAAGGGAGAAAGCAGGGATTAAAAGATAACCTGCAAGAGTGAGTTAGCTGTAGCTGTAGCTGCTGTCTTGGGTCACGAAACCAGATCCTGCCTTCCTTCACGCTCGAGAGCCACTGAACCCTGCTGAGAGGATATTAACTGCATTTGGACTCACACTGATTGCTTACAGGGGCCGGGACTGCGAGAACCAGGGTCCTTTGCGCACGCCCAACACAGCGCACCTGGTGTGTCTTCCCGCCCCTGCTCCTCCTATTTAGACACACCCTTTTACGCACAGCGGGACGCGTGTGCGGGACGCCGGACGAAGCCCGGACAAAGGGCGGACAGTCTTAGACAGTCCGAGACTGTCCGCGACTGGACTGGGCCCTATTTCACGCCTCTGAAGTAAGAAAAACACCTACTACCTATTCACGCTACTGCATAAGGGAATGTAAGCTGAGTATTCTACTTCTACTTCCTCACCCTAGTACTTTTTGAACTAGTGACTTTATATATATTGTTCATAGTGTGTTCACTTAATAAGTGTTCAGTATGCCTAAAAAAGCACCCCCAACTACTTCCAACACTCTAGATAACTACTTGGTTCAGGTGGTAACGAAAATAAACAGCGAAAGGAGACAGTCACTGGGATTAAGCCAGTCACCTGTTCTCCAACCCATGAGCCCAACTCAAGCATCCTCTCAGGTAGATATCCCATCGCTGGATGCTCCCATTGACCTGATAGATATTAACACACATGCAGGTGATAACGACGATCAAAATATTCTCCTGGCGGGCGATTCAGAAATCCTCGTCGTGACCGACCCAGAAAATGAAGTTGACCCTGACCCTGAGTCACATGCTCAAACTACAGATGAAGATCCCTTTTCTGCAGAACAGGAAACTCGACCAGCTAGAACATGCAGAAAGACCCAGCCAAAACGAGCTGGTCTACGATCAGGTCTAAGGAGGAAAAGGGCATCACCCCCTGGGAAAACTAAGGTCAAAAGTGTGGAGCATGGGGATGATAGCGTAAAACGCATTAAGGACGATGAGCTGTTCTATAGGATAGCCGAAATGTTCGAATGTAAAATTAAGTCCATTATTAAGCCTATGGTTGCCAAAGTTGATAAACTAAACGCGGAGATAAAAAAAATGGGTGGGGTTCAAAGTAAGGTTGTGGGTGAGGTTGACAAACTAGCAACACTAGTCACAAAACTGGTAGAAGTTACTGGGGAGAATGCTGGGAGTGCAACAGAGGAGGGGGACGGCCCGACGCCACCTATCGGCCTGATTCAGGTTCCAATAAGCACTAATAATCATTCTGTGGCCATAGATGGTGGGTTAACACCAAATATTCCACTGGTACCATGCCAAGAAATAGATTCCCTCCAATTTATAGTGGAAGCCTGTGAGAAGTTGGCCTGATGTGCAGTGCTCACTATTCTAGTGATCACTATATATCAGTCCAAACAACCCTTATTGATGATTGGTTGTAAGTCAACCTTATAGACCAGCTATCCTAGTAGCATGGATACGAGCAGTCTAAGGCTAAGACTCTAGAGGGCGTGTTAAGCCAGCTGTTTTACCATCACATTACCCCTTGAACACCCAGTGAAAGGACACCACACAAGTTGTTATGAAAATAAACAGTGTATTTATTTATAACAAGACTACCCTGGCTCTTTATGAGACAGGGAGCTAAGCACACAACAAAACTCTTACGGAAATACTTTTAAGTTAGCACGTTACACAAATGCCCGAGGGGCACGAAAAACCATATACGCTAAAAGTGGAATGCGAATTACTAGCAGGTAAGTAACAGTTCTAATAGGCTTTGGAATCGCTAGGACTGGACTAGGGAATCGTTAGATTACTACTAGGAGGCCCAGGGGACTCGGGTGCAGAGTGTGCACTCTCACGCGGGATGCGGGACAAAGTCTATGGAAGCTAGAATTCACAAAGTTAGTGTTCACGGGCGAACCCGACCTGGTAGGGAGAAAACGACAGTGGATCCTGACCCTTGGATAGTGAGGCTATGCTGGGACACCGGAGTGCCGAAGTTACCTAGCCCAGGGGCTGCAGCTGCATAGGTCTGAAAAGACGTCGGGGATCTCGTTGCCGGACCAGGCGCCTGGAAGGAAGAAGTTGCTGGCAGGCGACCAGTGAAGAAAAGTTCGATGGATCCAAGCCTGGATCAAGGAAGAAGAAAACCTGAAAGCAGAGGGGACCAAGTTCTTGAATCACTAGCCAGTGATTAAGGGGGGCACCAGGATGGCACCGGGCGAAGTCACCGCAGTCAGGTGAGTGGGCACTGCTGGGCTCTGCAGTCTCTCGGACCAGGAGGCGTTGTCGGCGACCAGGATGGAGGTGCGAGCTGTCCCACGAAGGTTGAAGTCGTCAGCGTCGAAGTTACCCAGGAGTGGGCAACAAGCCTTGGCTAATTCAAGCCCACGCGGTGGACTCAAAATGGCGTCTTGAGTGGACCAGGAGGGTCCAGGGTGCTCCTCTTCGGGAAGGGAGCAAGGGCCAGTCTGGAGCAACCAGACCAGCAGCAGAAATGTCGTCGGGCGTCGTCAGGAAGGCCACAAGCCAACGGGCTAGTAGCCAAACAACGCGGTGAGCAGCAAAAAGCAGAAGGGCCCCACGCAGATCGTGGAGATGCTGGGGGGCTGCACTTCGGAGCTGGAGCTGCTCAGAGTCGGGGCTTCTCGGACCCCAAAGCACTCACCAGTAGATTACTCGGCGGGCTTGCTGGAAAGAAGTCGTGCAGTCTTGCAGATGGCCGGTCCCTTGAGGTCTCGTCGCACCCACGGTTCTCAGCTGGGCTGTAGAGGTGGGTAGAGGTCAGAGGTGCCAGGGAAGCCGGTTCTCGTCGAGCTGGGCAGTCGGATTCCGGAGGAAGGACTTACAGCAGACCGCAGTGTTCTTTAGATGGTGCCTGCGGATGCAGGGTGACTACTCCTTAGCCACAAGGGAGAAATCTTAGGAAGAAGTCTTGAGTTCCTTTCGTAGAAAGTAGTTTCAGGATTCAAAGATGATCTGATTTGGAAGGGGGCCAGTCTCTACCTTTATCCTGTAAAAAGGGGCTGGCACGCGACTAAGTCCTGCCCTATGGGTGGGACTAGGAGGGGGGTGGTTACACCCCCTTCCTTGGCGGGCTTTTCCCCAGCACAGGGTCTGGAGTGACCCTGGAACTGGTTCCAGCCAGCCTATGCACAGTGAGCACCGGGGTGCCACGTGCAGTCACCTTCCTCTAAAGCCCTGCCTACCTACAATACACAAAACCCTGTCTGGGACGGTGCTGGCACCGCCCCTGGCAGGAAACCCTTTGTCCTTATCTCCTGCTCTGGGAGGACTCCCAGCAGCAGGAGGGCAGACTTGTGTCTCGGTGGCAGCATCCATTTTGTGGATGCTAAGGCTCTGTCTGACTTTTAACCGGGTTATAGGTTACAGGCATGTCGTGTCCCTCTAGAAGGGTGGAATGCTAACCCCGTCGCCAGAATTGGCGAGGGGTTAGTATTCCAATTCGTATGACACCTTACTCGACATGTTTTGATAAAGCGATACCAGAGTTGGCACATAACCGCGAGGATTATAATGCACTTAAGAGTATATGGTATGCGATATCATGGAAACGGCTAAGGGATGGATCCCGAAAGCCGCAGACAGGCTCAGCTCATGCCAGAGCACTATCTCACACGATTCCAAGCACTCTGCCTTCAGGATTGTTAAGGCCTGCCATAGGAGTGACTGATAGGAGACCTGTGTGTCCATTTTAGGGTTAGATATAGGTATACTATATCTAAAGCAAAGGGTGAGTACACCACCTTGCCCCAGCTGTCGTGCAGCCAGTTGTGTCAGTTTTAGTTAGTCAATCCAGGGGTGGCACAATACATGCTTCAGCCCCTGGGAGACTTCTGGGTGCACCTCAGCCCTGGGTACAGGGACTTGGAGGGCCCAGTGCCAATTCAGTACCCGAGTACAATTTGGATAGAGAGAACAGCTAGGCTGTGGGTCTGATTAGCAGGCCCACAGCCAGGGAAAGTCGTAAACCAGTGCAGCAAAAAGCAAAAATCTGGGTGATCATAGGATTGCAGACCCTACTCTCCTACATGACCCCCCCCCAAACTTTGGGACAATAAGCTAACCTTGACCAGGTGAGTCTTCTTGCTCTAAGTGGAAATACCTGGAGAGCCCATCAGCATTGCTGTGATCAGTCCCAGGTCTATGCTCCACTGTAAAATCCATCCCCTGTAGGGAAATGGACCACCTAAGCAGTTTGGGGTTTTCACCCTTCATCTGATTTAGCCACAAGAGGGGCTTATGGTCTGTCTGAATGGTGAAGTGAGTGCCAAACAAGTAGGCCCTCAGCTTCTTCAGGGCCCAGACCACAGCAAAGGCCTCCCTCTCAATAGCTGACCAATTTTTCTCTCTGGGTGTCAACCTCCTACTAATGAAAGCAATAGGCTGATCATTACCATCAAAATTCAGTTGAGACAGAACAGCTCCCACACCCAACTCAGAAGCATCTGTTTGGACAATGAATGGCTTGGAGTAATCTGGACTCTTGAGGATAGGTGCTGTGCACATGGCCTGCTTTAGGTCATTGAATGCTTTCTGACAGCTTGCTGTCCACTGAACTTTCTTTGGCATCTTTTTGCTTGTCAGGTCATTAAGGGGGGTCACTATGGACCCATAATTTCTGACAAACTTCCTATAGTACCCAGTCAGGCCCAAGAAAGCTCGAACCTGAGTCTGGGTGATTGGAGGAGCCCAGTCCTTGATGGCCTGTATCTTACTCTCCAGTGGCTGAACCTGGCCTCCACCTACAAGGTGGCCCAGGTATACAACCTGTGACTGCCCTATCTGGCACTTGGTGGCCTTGATAGTGAGGCCTGCCTTTTGCAGGGCCTCTAACACTTTCCTCAGGTGGACCAGGTGATCCTCCCAGGTGGAGCTAAAGACAGCAATATCGTCAAGATAAGCTGCACAGAAGTCATCCAGCCCAGTGAGGACTTGATTCACCAACCTTTGGAAGGTGGCAGGTGCATTTTTCAGTCCAAAGGGCATTACCACAAATTGATAATGCCCTCCAGGGGTAGAAAATGCTGTCTTAGGTTTGGCTTCCTCAGCTAACCTGATTTGCCAATACCCAGCTGTCAAATCAAATGTGCTTAAGAAGTTGGCAGAAGCCAATCTATCTATAAGCTCATCTGCTCTTGGTATTGGGTGGGCATCAGTCTTAGTGACTGCATTGAGGCCTCTGTAGTCTACGCAAAACCTCATCTCTCTCTTACCACCCTGGGTGTGAGGCTTTGGCACTAGAACTACTGGGCTAGCCCAAGGGCTATCTGAGGGCTCAATGACTCCCAGCTCCAACATTTTCTGCACTTCAGTTTTGATGCAGTCTCTAACATGATCAGGCTGCCTGTAGATTTTACTCTTGACAGGCAGACTGTCTCCAGTGTCAACATCATGGGTACACCAATCAGTTTGGCTGGGTGTCAGAGAGAACATATGTCGAAAGGATTGCAGAACTTGCCTGCAATCCTGTTGCTGATGTTCAGTGAGGCTGCCACAAAAGACAACACCATCAACTGACCCATCATCAGGATTCTGAGTGAGCAGGTCTGGGAGAGGGTCACTCTCTTCCTCCTGTCCCTCATCTGTGGCCATGAGCAAGCTCATGTCCTTCCTGTCAACATATGCCTTGAGCCTGTTAACATGGAGCACTCTGAGAGGGCTCCTGGGAGTTCCAAGGTCCACCAAGTAGGTAACCTCTCCCTTTTGCTCAATGATGGTGTGGGGCCCAGACCATTTGTCTTTCAGAGCTGCTGGGGCCACTGGCTCCAGCACCCACACCTTCTGTCCTGGCTGGTACACAGTCAGTACAGCCTTTTGGTCATGCCAAGCTTTTTGAAGTTCCTGGCTGGCCTCAAGGTTTTTAGATGCCTTCTCCATACTCAGCCATCCTGGAGCGGAGACCAAGTACATAGTCCACTATGTTGGTTGCAGGCTTTTTGAGAGGTCTCTCCCATCCTTCCTTCACCAAACACAGGGGTCCTCTTACAGGATGCCCATACAGAAGCTCAAAAGGGCTGTAGCCAACCCCCTTCTGTGGGACCTCTCTGTAAGCAAACAAGAGGCAGGGGATCAGGACATCCCATCTTCTCCTAAGAGGTTCAGGTAGTCCATGAATCATCCCTTTCAGGGTCCTGTTAAATCTCTCAACAAGCCCATTGCATTGTGGATGATAGGGTGTGGTGAACTTGTAGTTCACACCACACTCTTTCCACATGGCAGTCAGATATCCTGACATGAAGTTTGTACCTCTGTCAGAAACGACCTCCTTAGGGAAACCCACTCTGGAGAACACTCCAACTAGGGCTCTTGCCACTACAGGGGCTGTAGTGGTCCTAAGGGGAATAGCCTCAGGATACCTGGTGGCATGGTCCACCACCACCAGTATAAACTTGTGTCCTGATGCTGTCTGGGGTTCCATTGGACCAACAATGTCAATCCCCACTCTTTCAAAGGGAACCCCCACCACAGGTAGTGGTATGAGGGGGGCCTTTGTTGTGCCACCTGACTTACCACTGGCTTGGCAAGTGACACATGAGCGACAAAACTCCTTGGTATTCTCATTCATATGGGGCCAGTGAAAGTGTGAGACAAGCCTGTCCCAAGTCTTTGTCTGACCTAAATGACCTGCAAGGGGAATCTCATGGGCCAAGGTGAGAAGGAAACCTCTCAGAGACAAGGGGATGACCAGCCTCCTGGTTGCACCAGGCTTGGGGTCTCTTGACTCAGAGTACAGGAGTCCATCTTCCCAGTATACCCTGTGGGCACCTGTGGCATTCCCTGCAGCCTCAGCAGCAGCCTGCTGTCTGAGGGGTTCAAGGGAAGGGCAGCTCAACTGTTCCTTCCCCAGGTCTGCTCTGGAGGGTCCCCCTGAGCCCAGAAACTCAACTTGATCAAGTTCAAGCTCTTTAGGCTCAGTTTCCCTCAGCTCTTCTAGATCAGCCTCCTCAGAGACTTGATCCTCAACCTGGGGCAAGGGGGAAGGCAAAGCCTTACCCTTACTGCTCTTCTTCTTGGAAGGTGTCTGGTCCATAATTTCAGGATCCAGCACCTGTTCAGTGGGGCATCTTCTGGCCTGTGACCTAGTCACAGCAAGCACATGTGCTGGCAAGCCTAACATCTCCATGTGAGTCCTCTGCTCCACTTCTGACCATTGTGATGACTCCAAATCATTGCCCAACAAACAATCAACTGGGAGGTCTGAACTGACTACAACTTTCTTTTGTCCCTTCACTCCACCCCAGGAGAAAGCTACAATTGCCACACTATGACTAGTAGTGACATTGCTGGCATTGGTCACCAGGAAATCAGTACCTGGCATGATCTGTCCAGGGTCCACAAAGTTAGGTGTCACCATGGTGACACTGGCACAAGTGTCCCTATAGGCCTGAGCCATCTTGCCATTAATCAAAGGTGTCTGCCTGTATTTGCCCAAAGTATTGGGACTTATTTCAGGGGACATATCCATATCCCCTGTACAGACAAGGACAGCCTGAGTGAGTGTGCCAACTAAGTTGTCAGACCCCTCAGTACCCAAGGTTAACCCAACTAATGCCTTGGGAGTGACACTACCACTACTGACTGTACTAGGGGGTGCAGTTGCTTTAGGAGCTGTAGTGGCAGGAGTTTGTCCTCCTCCTCTTTTGGTGCACTCACTAAACCAGTGAGATTTACTTTTGCAGTACTGGCACCACCTTTTTGACTGGCCTTCTTGAGTCTTCTTCTTCTGGGAAGCCTGACCCCCACCCTCTTTGGTTTGTTGGGGACCTGGTGAAGACTTCTGGTCATTTTGCTCATTCTTAACATTACCCTTCTGGTCTGCTTTCTTCTGACCACCCTGGTTCTGGTTCTGGTTCTGCTTGATCCTTGTCCTGACCCATTTGTCTGCCTTCTTTCCCAATTCTTGGGGAGAGGTCAGATCTGAATCAACAAGGTGCTGGTGCAGCAACTGGTTCTGACAATTGTTCAAAATTTGTTCTCTCATCATTAGATTATACAATCCTGTGTAATCTGTAACCTTGCTACCCAGCAACCAGCCCTCCAAAGCCTTAGTGGCACAATTCACAAAATCAGACCAGTCCTGAGACTGAGTTTTCTGGGTGTCTCTGAACAGCAACCTGTACTGCTCAGTGGTTAAACCAAACCCATCAACCAGTGTATTCTTCAGGACCTGGTAATTGTTAGCATCCTCCACTCTTGTAGTGAGGAGCTTATCTCTACCTTTACCATCAAAGGAGAGCCACAGTATAGCTGCCCACTGACTCTGGGGAATGTTCTGCACAGTGCAGGCCCTCTCCAGAGCAGCCATCCATTTCTGGATGTCATCCCCTTGCTTAAAGGGGGGCACTATTTTAGTCAGGTGTTTAGTATCTAAACCCTTCTCTCTATCTCTTGGGAGATTGCTGCCACCAGTGGGAGCTAGCCCACTCATCTGCTGCTCTCTTGCCAGGGCAAGCTTCTCTTTGGCCAGGGCAATTTCTTCCCTTTCAATCCTCAGTTCAGCTTGTCTCATCCTAGCCTCATGCTCCTTTCTCTGAGGGGAAGTAAATCTCCTCGGTGGAGGATTCCTTCTCCCCTGAGAAGAGGCATTAGAGTGCAGAGATCTATTGGAGTCCCTAGAAAGAGATCTATCTCTCCTAACTCCAAGGTTAGGCCCACTTCGGGTTAGTACTGGGGGGCCCCCAGATCCTAGCCCAAGTAAGTCTAAGTTGGTCCTAGTTAGCCTTCTGACTACCTCAAGACCCTTGTCTACCTCATCCCCAGAGAGTACCTCCTGATCCTCCTCCTCAACTGCTGAATCAGTGTTGGGGAGGTCTGGATCCCCAGAGGTTCCCTCTAAGGCTGGCATGCTCTCATGTAACTGAGAGAGCTTTCTGGCATCATATGTCTCTAAGAGACCTATCAGAAAGGGAATGGTGGGGTTAGACCCCTGCTTCAGTTTCCTGGAGACACAGATTTGTCTCATCTCCTGAAAACTGAGAGCTGCATATCTTGAAGTGACCTGTGGAGGGTCAACACTGACCAGGGGAGTCTCAGTAGAGTCCCCCTGAGTCGACATGCTTTTCTAGTGAGGTGTAAGTGGTGCACTTACCTACACTATATGTTTGCCTACTGATCCCTTGCTAGAGTTGTAGTTTAGGGTGTGCTAGGCCCTAGGAGCTACAACAGCTGGTTCAGTAGAACTCAGAGTATTCTAAGCTAAGTTATATGTACCTTTAGTACTTATGTGATCTTTCACAAGATATTCTTAGGGCATGTGTGGTAAAACAACAGCAAGCTCAAATCCCAACCGCTGCTCACCAATGTGAGAAGTTGGCCTGATGTGCAGTGCTCACTATTCTAGTGATCACTATATATCAGTCCAAACAACCCTTATTGATGATTGGTTGTAAGTCAACCTTATAGACCAGCTATCCTAGTAGCATGGATACGAGCAGTCTAAGGCTAAGACTCTAGAGGGCGTGTTAAGCCAGCTGTTTTACCATCACATTACCCCTTGAACACCCAGTGAAAGGACACCACACAAGTTGTTATGAAAATAAACAGTGTATTTATTTATAACAAGACTACCCTGGCTCTTTATGAGACAGGGAGCTAAGCACACAACAAAACTCTTACGGAAATACTTTTAAGTTAGCACGTTACACAAATGCCCGAGGGGCACGAAAAACCATATACGCTAAAAGTGGAATGCGAATTACTAGCAGGTAAGTAACAGTTCTAATAGGCTTTGGAATCGCTAGGACTGGACTAGGGAATCGTTAGATTACTACTAGGAGGCCCAGGGGACTCGGGTGCAGAGTGTGCACTCTCACGCGGGATGCGGGACAAAGTCTATGGAAGCTAGAATTCACAAAGTTAGTGTTCACGGGCGAACCCGACCTGGTAGGGAGAAAACGACAGTGGATCCTGACCCTTGGATAGTGAGGCTATGCTGGGACACCGGAGTGCCGAAGTTACCTAGCCCAGGGGCTGCAGCTGCATAGGTCTGAAAAGACGTCGGGGATCTCGTTGCCGGACCAGGCGCCTGGAAGGAAGAAGTTGCTGGCAGGCGACCAGTGAAGAAAAGTTCGATGGATCCAAGCCTGGATCAAGGAAGAAGAAAACCTGAAAGCAGAGGGGACCAAGTTCTTGAATCACTAGCCAGTGATTAAGGGGGGCACCAGGATGGCACCGGGCGAAGTCACCGCAGTCAGGTGAGTGGGCACTGCTGGGCTCTGCAGTCTCTCGGACCAGGAGGCGTTGTCGGCGACCAGGATGGAGGTGCGAGCTGTCCCACGAAGGTTGAAGTCGTCAGCGTCGAAGTTACCCAGGAGTGGGCAACAAGCCTTGGCTAATTCAAGCCCACGCGGTGGACTCAAAATGGCGTCTTGAGTGGACCAGGAGGGTCCAGGGTGCTCCTCTTCGGGAAGGGAGCAAGGGCCAGTCTGGAGCAACCAGACCAGCAGCAGAAATGTCGTCGGGCGTCGTCAGGAAGGCCACAAGCCAACGGGCTAGTAGCCAAACAACGCGGTGAGCAGCAAAAAGCAGAAGGGCCCCACGCAGATCGTGGAGATGCTGGGGGGCTGCACTTCGGAGCTGGAGCTGCTCAGAGTCGGGGCTTCTCGGACCCCAAAGCACTCGCCAGTAGATTACTCGGCGGGCTTGCTGGAAAGAAGTCGTGCAGTCTTGCAGATGGCCGGTCCCTTGAGGTCTCGTCGCACCCACGGTTCTCAGCTGGGCTGTAGAGGTGGGTAGAGGTCAGAGGTGCCAGGGAAGCCGGTTCTCGTCGAGCTGGGCAGTCGGATTCCGGAGGAAGGACTTACAGCAGACCGCAGTGTTCTTTAGATGGTGCCTGCGGATGCAGGGTGACTACTCCTTAGCCACAAGGGAGAAATCTTAGGAAGAAGTCTTGAGTTCCTTTCGTAGAAAGTAGTTTCAGGATTCAAAGATGATCTGATTTGGAAGGGGGCCAGTCTCTACCTTTATCCTGTAAAAAGGGGCTGGCACGCGACTAAGTCCTGCCCTATGGGTGGGACTAGGAGGGGGGTGGTTACACCCCCTTCCTTGGCGGGCTTTTCCCCAGCACAGGGTCTGGAGTGACCCTGGAACTGGTTCCAGCCAGCCTATGCACAGTGAGCACCGGGGTGCCACGTGCAGTCACCTTCCTCTAAAGCCCTGCCTACCTACAATACACAAAACCCTGTCTGGGACGGTGCTGGCACCGCCCCTGGCAGGAAACCCTTTGTCCTTATCTCCTGCTCTGGGAGGACTCCCAGCAGCAGGAGGGCAGACTTGTGTCTCGGTGGCAGCATCCATTTTGTGGATGCTAAGGCTCTGTCTGACTTTTAACCGGGTTATAGGTTACAGGCATGTCGTGTCCCTCTAGAAGGGTGGAATGCTAACCCCGTCGCCAGAATTGGCGAGGGGTTAGTATTCCAATTCGTATGACACCTTACTCGACATGTTTTGATAAAGCGATACCAGAGTTGGCACATAACCGCGAGGATTATAATGCACTTAAGAGTATATGGTATGCGATATCATGGAAACGGCTAAGGGATGGATCCCGAAAGCCGCAGACAGGCTCAGCTCATGCCAGAGCACTATCTCACACGATTCCAAGCACTCTGCCTTCAGGATTGTTAAGGCCTGCCATAGGAGTGACTGATAGGAGACCTGTGTGTCCATTTTAGGGTTAGATATAGGTATACTATATCTAAAGCAAAGGGTGAGTACACCACCTTGCCCCAGCTGTCGTGCAGCCAGTTGTGTCAGTTTTAGTTAGTCAATCCAGGGGTGGCACAATACATGCTTCAGCCCCTGGGAGACTTCTGGGTGCACCTCAGCCCTGGGTACAGGGACTTGGAGGGCCCAGTGCCAATTCAGTACCTGAGTACAATTTGGATAGAGAGAACAGCTAGGCTGTGGGTCTGATTAGCAGGCCCACAGCCAGGGAAAGTCGTAAACCAGTGCAGCAAAAAGCAAAAATCTGGGTGATCATAGGATTGCAGACCCTACTCTCCTACAAAGCCTCTCCAGTGGTACTGGTGCTGGCCAATGTACCGCCTCTAGCGAGTGGGCAGCTGGAATCCCCAGCATCACTGTCCAGTAAGGCGCTGCATTGGTTAGCAGGAAACATGCAGATGGCGCCAGGAGGGAAACAGCAGCTAGCGGGTGAAATCAAGACAGCGAAAAGGGTTGCCTGGATTGGGAATCGACCAAAAAGGTTTAAAGGAGACTGTGTAGCGGTGACTTTTTCCCATCCGGCTGTCCTACCCAACGTCCTGACTAACATTCTTCCGGCCCAAAGAAGAAGTGGGACTGTTGTCCCCCTCACCCTAAAATTTTTCTACGGTGAACAGCAAAATGTAACATTCCCCAAGACCCCGGGGCCTGGGTGGGACACTGAGTAACAGATGGGGAGCAAAGGTTCAAGCTAATGAATGGGGAATGGATTTGGGAAATAGATTTGGGATCTTATCGGGGCTAAATGATTGTGACTGACTTGAGAGGGGATGTAAGATTGCCCGGTGGTATGAAACATGCTATCACCAAGTGGGAGATCCTATAGCTCAAGCAGCTATCCCGGCAAGCGAAACTCTCACGTCTCAGAAAAAAATAATGAGCAAACAAAATACTCTAGTGGCCTTAAAAGGAACTAATGACCTCAATGATCCACCCGTTTGCAATACTACCAACAGTGCAAATGAAAAAATAACTCTAAATTTGGTGGTAATAGAAAATAGTTTGAGTGAAAGTATCTCATCCCAAGAGTGTAGGGCTAGGCTACCCTCTAGCACGGAACTACCCAATGGTAATGCCTCTGCTCAATTTACCTTGCTGTCTTGGAATGTAGCAGGCCTAAAAAGTAAAGCAACAACTTTGGACTGGCTAGCTTTCTTGGATACTGTAGGAAGGTAGATCCCTGACTATGGTTGCCCCCAACTTTTTGCCTGGTGTTTTGCTGGTTTTCTGACTTAGTTGACCTGGGGCCCTGCTATTCAGGACCCCAGGCCTACTGCTCTCTCTGTAAAATGGATTCCATGTACCTTAGGTACATATCTAAATTGGATACTGAGTCACCTTATCAGTCCCTGTACAGTGTACCTTCGGTACCCAGGTCATAGGTGTACCCAGGGCCTACCAGGGGCTGCAGCATGTATTATGCCACCCCTGGCTGGCCATCCAAATCTGACACAACTGGCTGCACGACAGCTGGGGCAAGGTGGTGTAATCACCCTTTGCTTTAGATATAGTATACCTATATCTAACCCTAAAATGGACACACAGATCTATCAGTCACTCCTATGGCAGGCCTTGACAATCCTGAAGGCAGAGTGCTTGGAATCGTGTGAGATAGTGCTCTGGCATGAGCTGAGCCTGTCTGCGGCTTTCGGGATCCATCCCTTAGCCGTTTCCATGATATCGCATACCATATACTCTTAAGTGCATTATAATCCTCGCGGTTATGTGCCAACTCTGGTATCGCTTTATCAAAACATGTCGAGTAAGGTGTCATACGAATTGGAATACTAACCCCTCGCCAATTCTGGCGACGGGGTTAGCATTCCACCCTTCTAGAGGGACACGACATGTATGTAACCTGTAACCCCGGTTAAAGTCAGACATAGCCTTAGCTCCACAAAATGGATGCTGCCACCGAGACACAAGTCTGCCCTCCTGCTGCTGGGAGTCCTCCCAGAGCAGGAGGCAAGGACAAAGGGTTTCCTGCCAGGGGCGGTGCCAGCACCGTCCCAGACAGGGTTTTGTGTATTCCAGGTAGGCAGGGCTACAGAGGAAGGTGACTGCAAGTGGCACCCCGGTGCTCACTGTGCATAGGCCGGCTGAAACCAGTTCCAGGGGCACTCCAGCCCAAGGCCTGGGGAAAGCCCGCCAAAGGAGAGGGGTGTAACCACCCCCCTCCTGGTCCCACCCATAGGGCAGGACTTAGTCGCGTGCCAGCCCCCTTTTCCCAGATAAAGGTAGGAGCATGCCCCCTTCCAGATTAGATCATCTTTGAATCCTGAAACTACTTTCTACGAAAGGAACTCAAGACTTCTTCCTAAGATTTCTCCCTTGTGGCTAAGGAGTAGTCACCCTGCATCCGCAGGCACCATCGCAAGAACACTGCGGTCTGCTGCAAGTCCTTCCTCCGGAATCCGACTGCCCAGCTCGACGAGAACCGGCTTCCCTGGCACCTCTGACCTCTACCCACCTCTACAGCCCAGCTGAGAACCGTGGGTGCGACGAGACCTCGAGGGACCGGCCATCTGCAAGACTGCACGACTTCTGCACAGCAAGCCCGCCGAGTAATTTCCTGGTGAGTGCTTTGGGGTCCGAGAAGCCCCGACCCTGAGCAGCTCCAGCACCGAAGTGCAGCCTCCCAGCATTTCCACGATCTGCGTGGGGCCCTTCTGCTTTTTGCTGCTCACCGCGTTGTTTGGCTACTAGCCCGCTGGCTTGTGGCCTTCTGAACGACGCCCGACGACATCACTGCTGCTGGTCTGGTTGCTCCAGACTGGCCCTTGCTCCCTTCCCGAAGAGGAGCACCCCGGACCCTCCTGGTCCACTCCAGACGCCATTTTGAGTCCACCGCGTGGGCTTGAATTAGCCAAGGCTTGTTGCCCAATCCTGGGTAACTTCGACACCGACAGCCTCATCCATCGTGGGACAGCTCGCCTCTCCATCCTGGTCGCCGACAACGCCTCCTGGTCCGTGAGATCTGCAGAGCCAGCGTCGCCCACTCACCTAGTCGAGGTGACTGCCATCCGGTGCCCTCCTGGTGCCCACTGACTACTGGCTAGTAGTCACGAACTTGGTCCCCTCTGCTTTCAGGTGTCATCCATCTTCCAGATCCAGGCTTGGATCAACTCAAACTATCTTCACTGGTCGCCTGCCAGCATCTTTTCTTCCAGGCTCCTGTTCCGGCAACAAGGATTCCCGACGTCTTTTGAGACCTATGCAGCTGCAGCCCCTGGGCTAGGTAACTTCGGCATTTCGGTGCCCCAGCATAGCCTCACTATCCAAGGGTCAGGATCCACTGTCGTCTTCTCCCTACCAGGTCGGGTTCGCCCGTGAACACTAACTTTAGCATTACTAGCTTCCATAGACTTTGTCCCGCAACCCGCGTGAGAGTGCACACTCTGCACCCGAGTCCTCCTAGAAGTAATCTAACGATTCCATAGTCAAGTCCTAGCGATTCCAAAGCCTATTAGTACTGTACTTACCTGCTAGTAATTTCGCATTCCACTTTTAAAGTATATGGTTTTTCGTGCCCCTCGGGCATTTGTGTATACCGTGCTAACTTAAGTATTTTCGTAAGAGTTTTGTTGTGTGCTTAGCACCCTGTCCTCATAAAGAGTACAGGGTTGTTGTGATTCTAATAAATACACTGTTTATTTTCATAACACTTGTGTGGTGTCCTTTCACTGGGTGTTCAAGGGGTAATGTGATGGTAAAACAGCTGGCTTAACACGCCCTCTAGAGTCTTAGCCTTACGACTGCTCGTATCCATGCTACTAGGATAGCTGGTCTATAAGGTTGACTTACAACCAATCATCAATAAGGGTTGTTTGGACTAATATATAGTGATCACTAGAATAGTGAACACTGCACATCAGGCCAACTTCTCACAGATACCAAGGATATAATCCTCCTCCAGGAAACTTGGCAGGTAGCCCCAGAACCAAAGCACGGGGAAGGCTAAAAGGGGGCTTGGTGACATGGGTAAAGCAGGACAGTGGGTACTCTGTTCTCCAGTTGGCTACAAATAGCTCTGATATCCTGCTAGTCAAATTCCAACGATTACACTGTAAGGACCTCTTTATTTTTCACATTTACTCAAGGGGGCTTCCAGGCGGTAAACCCACCGAGGCAGTTGACCAGCTAGATACTCTTCTTAAAAAATATTGTCTGAACGGCAATGTTATTGTTGCTGGTGATTTTAATTGTTGTTTCGAACCCCTAGATAACTACGATATAGACCTCACGGTGGAAGAGGACTATATTTGGGAAATCCCTCAGCTGTCCCTATCACTTATTAAAAGATGGTCAGAGGCCGCTTTGCAACTCAAAGTCTTGTGTGGAGCATGGGTTACGGGCCACTAATGGAAGAACGGGTTCCGACAAACAGGGTGCCTCTACCTTTAACAATGGCACATCACAGTCGTATTGACTACATTCTCACTAACAAGGAGAATTGGTCCTGTGTTGAGGATATGTGGATAGAGCCACGGGTTGAAAGTGACCATGACCCACTAATTTTGTTATTTAGGCTGTTCGATCCAACTAAAAGTGAGGGACAGAAGGAAAGTGTGGAAATTGCCCTCTCGAATGATAGCAGACGAGTCAGATGGGCCAATTGTGTAACTAATGAAGATAGTGTTGCAGCTATGAGGGATTTAACTATCCAGGCCACTATAGACCTGAGGAGTAACTCCACTGTGGAGGTTTTAGTATCTAATGTTAGTAGGATCCATGATGTGTTTTTTTTAATAAATTGAGATTTTTTTTCGTTAAAAAGGTCATTAAAAGACAGAGTAGGCCTGTAAGGAAGGAGGATCAATGGTACGATAAATCCTGCAGGGTTGCCTACAGGTCCTTGTCAGAAGCAGTAAAGACTAAAGACATAACCAAGATAAAGGATGCCCGAGTTGTGTATAAAAAAACACAACTCAGGGCAAAAGGTGAATGGGATGATGGATACTGGAGGGATCTTTTGAGAGCCAGCAAAGAAAGATCTATGTCCTCCTTCTGGGATATGGTTAAGTGGGGAAGGGGGATCAAAAGGGGCGAACCCACGAATCATGTGTCACCAGACGCTTGGGTTACCCATTATGCGTCCCAGTTCGCTTCTGAGGATGGAGATCATGATGGGTGCGAGGCACCTCTGAATACAACTGCGAGTGCTAGCCACCTATCCTTTACTAAAGACAATGTTCTAAAAACTCTGAACAACATCCCAAAAGCGAGGGCCCCAGGCTTGGATTCAGTCCCTGCAGATCTATTTATGCATGACAAGGACCTCTGGGCTTCCTATATCCAGTTGCTAGCCAATGGCATTGCAAGGGGTTCGCCTATTCCAGAGTCCAGGAAGGGAGCCGAGATTATCCCAATCTTTAAAAAAGGGGAATGCTCGGATCCAGGTAACTATAGGCCTATTAGCCTTATCGCATGCATTCAAAAAGTAGTGGCGAGGCTCCTGCTGCAGCGTATCCATGGCTGGATAGATGAAAATGACATTCTGTCGCCCCTACAGGCAGGGTTTCGCAGCCATACTAGCACCATTGATCAAGTCTTTAGATTTGCTCTATTATACTGGCGTGTAATGCTACTTGGTGGGGGTATGCCTTTTGCAGCCTTCGTTGATCTTAAGTCAGCATTCGACTTGGTCCCTCGTGCCAAGTTGTGGAAAGCCCTACAAGAACAGGGCATCCCAATAGATATCCTGTCGTTATTAATCAGATTGCACGAGGATAATTTTGCTCAAGTCCGATGGAACCAGCAGGGTAGCGTCACTGACAAAGTCCCCATTGCAAGGGGAGTACGCCAAGGATGTGTACTAGCCCCAACCCTCTTTTCGTTATACATCAACAAGGTGATCAGGTATTTTGAGCAACAACCGACCGACGCACCCAAGTTGGGCGGAAAGCTGATCCCCCTGTTGATGTTTGCGGAGGATACCCTACTAATTTCAAAAACACAACAGGGTCTTCAGAAGGCCATTGGAGTTTTTGAAGAGTTCTGCATAGACCATGGTCTTGTTATCAATACAGCCAAAACAAAATTCATGGTCTTACACAAACAGAAACTTGTAAGAGGGAAGGTGGTTATGGACGGGGTACAACTGGAACAGACCCAGGTTTTTAACTACCTGGGTATTACCCTGTCATCCAAGCTAGATTGGAAACAGCACACCAACCAGCTGGTCACGAGGCATGAACAATTGACAGGAGCACTCACCAAGGAATTTTACTCATCACACACTAGGCCAATTACCCCGGTCTTAAAGATTTACAATGCCAAGGTTGGAGCAGCGGTCCTTTATGGGGCTGAACTCTGGGGACCCAGTAACCTTACAAAGTTGATTGTTGCCCAAAATAAATTTTTGCGCAACATCACAGGCCTACCGGTATCCACTCCCCTAATACCTCTCCACTATGACTTAGGGTCTCATAGCTTCGAGGATATGGACAAATATAGATCGGTTGCTTACTGGAGGAGATTGTGGATAACCCCGGAACTCTCCCAGTATGCTCAGGGCTTCCTCGAGGTTAGAGACTCGGACAAAGCTCACAAAATATCATGGATGAGGGAGGTGAAAGCAATCTATATGGCTATGGGCCTATCTCCATTATGGGATGACCCTGTGAGGAATGTTTTCCCACCTAAGAAAGCACTTCGTGATTTGTACTGGAACATGGTTGGGGCAAAGAGTTTTGGTCGTTGTATCGAACCATCTTTTACAACTGACTTCTTAGAACTCAAGCATGTACCGGCCCTTGAACCTTATTGGGACTGGATTACCATTCCAGGGGACCGGAAGAAGTACCATCAAATGAGGGTGGGGACATTACCACTAAATGCTTTAACTGCGAAATGACGCGGGAACCAAAGTTCGGTGTGTCCCTTTTGTCCTGAACAAAGGGAAGATACTGGGCACGTATTGTTCGCCTGCCCAGAATACAACGCACCCAGAAGATCCTGGCTTAAACCGATTTGTGTTCAGTTAGGCCTCAAAACTGCTAGTGAGGCCATTAGGATTTTAAGAACTGATACCTCTCAGCCAGAGAGGTATCAGTTCTTAAAAACACTCTCATATAACCAACACTCTCATATAACCCCTGACTTGAAATCCCTGAAATGGCTGCCCCTTGAAGCCAGAATACAACTGAAAATTGCAGTTATGACACGCGGCCGTACACCACAAGGCACCTAACTACCTCACTCAAAAGCTGACTATATCAGGAGGTTCGAGATCCAATAGAAGTACAAAAAATTTACTCTTGAAACCTCACAGATTCCGGAAAGAAAAAACATACAAACGCTCCTTCTCAGGAATGGCACGGAGGATCTGGAACGCACTCCCTCCCGAAACCAGGCTGATCTCCTCCACGGCCTTCTTCAAGAAAGAGGTGAAAGCCATCCTCATGGCTAAGTTCACCTGATCTTTAATGTTTGTTGCTCAGAGACTTCGCACCGCTTTGGTATCATTGGCTGCATGTTTGTCTAATGTCAAATAATGTCATATTATTCTTGATTTAGAGTCGTTTAGTCTTCTTGTTTGCCATAATTCTATGATGGTTAGTCGATCCTTCTATGCTACTCACTCACTACCTATTATTAGACTATTCACGTTAGCCTACTGAATCTCGATGCCCCTTCCCCTTGCTCCCTGTAACTTTTAGATACTGTTATAAGCCATCCCTTTAGCTTAAGTTCTCCTTGATTTTTATCGTAGTTGTATGAAAGACTCCGTATCGTCTTATATTATCGCTTATTTGATTGTTTATTGATATTTTATTAGCACATGACATGCTACTGAATTTTATATTGCACCCAATATTATGTTGCGTCACCCTCATGCTATCCTCACCCCTTGTTTCTGTGAAGCGCTCCGATATCTGTAAAGATCTTGTTCGCGCTATATAAAACTCTGAATAAACTCCACTGGATGTGGATAATTCGGGCCCGCAAAATGAGTTTGCAATAACCCCTGGGTCCGCTGTTACACGTTGCCATTTGATTTTGTAAAATGTATTATGAGACTGACGTATTTGGCATCGAATGAATTTCGTTTTTGAATACTGTTTTATTCTTTTTAATATAATATATTTAAAGATTGCAATCATGGATTTGATGAACTAGTTTTTTTTTTCCTTTTTTAGACAAAGTTGAAAAGATCAATTGTGGATTTTTACTATCTGATGTGTGGGGGGGGCAAGTATGTAAATGTCTTTTATGATTGAAAAATATCGAAATAAAGACTATTTTGAATTTGAATTTGAGACAAATGCTTGTGTCAGTTGAGTGTCTAACGTGGCTCTCAAGAACATCTTTCTTTGCGATGGGACGATATGAGACTTGTCGAGATTGATGGAGGCCCAGAGATTGGTAGAGGGACGAACATCTCTGAATGTGGGCGCTTGAGACAGTGAAAGAATTCGCCTTGATAAGGCAGTCGTCTAGATACGGAAATATTTGGTTCTCCTCTAGAAGAAGGTGTGCAGCCACCAGTGCTAGAACCTTGGTAAACAGACTGGGTGCCTAAAGTAGTCCGAAAAGAAGGACTTTGAACTGGAAGTCCCTGCCAGCCACTCTGTACCGCAAGAATTTTCTGTGTCTGGGTAGAATCGGTATATGGAAAGAAGCGTCCTGGAGGTCGAGGGTGCCATGTGATCCCCCGCAGAAAGCAGTTGTAGGATTTCTTGAAGCGCTAACATCCGGAAGGATAACTTTAAAATATTTGTTGAGAGAGCGAAGATCCAAAATGGGGCGCCACTCTCTCGTTTTTTTCTTTACCAGGAAACATCTTGAATAAAACTCAGTTCCTCTTTTGCAACTTAAGAACCATTTC
Source organism: Lissotriton helveticus (assembly GCF_964261635.1). Taxonomy (NCBI): domain Eukaryota; kingdom Metazoa; phylum Chordata; class Amphibia; order Caudata; family Salamandridae; genus Lissotriton; species Lissotriton helveticus. The sequence continues at coordinate 384,453,304 of NC_136062.1, forward strand.
GATGGCTCCCTTTCGTTGCATCAAATTTATTTGGGAAAAAAGCTCCTTGAGATGAGCTGGAGGTGGGCCTTTGGGAGGAGAGTTTGGAGGATGTAGTAGTTTCTTACCTGCAACTCCAGTCTGTAGTAAGGGTATCTCAGTGATAGTCATAATCTGTGAATAGTCCCGCCCATGTGCGTGGACCCTGGAGCTATCCAAACAGTCTCATTGTCGTTCGCAGTCGACGCACAGGCTGACGTTGAGCAATCCTCTCTGTCGAGAAGCAAGTCGGCGTGGCGCAGAAAGTCGGCGTGGCGCAGGAAGTCGGCGTCGAGAAGGAAGTCGACGTCTAAGAGAAGTTCATCTTCAGGGAGCATGTCACACTTGGTGGTCAGCATTTCCCCATCTGACAGCCCTAGGCGTCCTCCATCAGGGGATAAGGCCTCCAGGGCGCGATCTTCGAGGCCTGCCAGTAAGAGGAGTAGAATGATTTTCTCCTCCACCTCCGCCTTCACCCAACCACCACCGACTCAGCCTCAACCGCCTGGGCCGGTGATTCCACCTGTGCCCAGCAGGCTGAGATCCCGCTCCTAAACGAGACATCGGTCTAGTAGCCGGCACAGATTTTCCACCAGGTCTCGACATAGTCGGCACTGTGAGAGATCACGCTCAAGGTACACTAGGGACACGGCTTTCTGTAGTGGTGGAAGATACTCGCGGACCTTATCGGACTCTCCTCCTACAAGGGTGTCGCCAGTTGATGACATTGCTACCTTTCAAGATGTGCTGTTAAGAGGAGCGGCTAAACTGCGCCTACCCTTTCCACCTCGGTCATCTTCGAGACGTTGAAACGGAAGCAACTCTCGTCACTTTTTTCCTCCAGTGCCCGGCCTGGAGGAACCGGCTATGGAACTGTTCCGGACACCTGCCTCTCCATCACGACTACAGAAGTACAGGCTCCCGGACTCGGACCCCGCATTCCTTCGAACTGATCCTCCTCCGGATTCAGTTATAGTGGTGGCGGCTCTGTAAAATGTGTACATTTATATATTATTTGGCTATCCTTTTTGACTTCAGAATGAAGTGCTGGCCAATGTAGCCTTGTTACTGTTAGACTGCATTATCTGTCTTTGATTTTCTCTTAAGTGTAAAAGGACAACTTAAGAAACTATTTTGATTGCTCCAGGGTCCACGCACATGTGTAAGACTATTCACAGGTTAATACTATACACAGACATCCCCTACTACAGAATCTTTATGAACTCTAGAACATGGCATCTAGCCACAATGTCCAGGACTCACTTGTCTGATGTTATAGCGGACCAGTTCGAGTAAATTTGGGAAATTATCCCTCCAACTTTTAAAGGGCTAGGCGGTAGACCAGGTGGCAGGTGGCGGTTGTCACTGTTTTCAAAATGTATCCCGTCCGCAATAGGAGGACTTTCTCTTATTCTGTGAATAGGAGGTATTTCGTTGGCCGTAAGACTGTTGGCCTTGAGACTGGTATTGTTGGTTACTTTGAAAGGACTGATATGACCTTTGTGGGCTACATCCTGCTCGACTAGAAAACGATCTATGGCCCTTAGCGCCACAAAAGGGCAGCTTACGAAACTAGAGATTACAGAGAGATCTTGCTGTCTCAGTATTTTTCTTAATGGCCTGAAGGGACTCATCCACATGTTGGCCAAACAGTGATTCACCATCAAACAGCATATCAATTATCTTTGCCTGAACCTCCTGGCGAAAAGAGGTCGATTGTAGCCAGCCTTGCCGCCGTAGTACTGGGGCACCTGCTTGTCTATATCCGGTAGATGCGAAATCCACGTCCGAATCTATGATTTCAGCAGAGATACGCTCTCCTTCCAAAGCTTCCGATATAAATGGTTCTGGCAACATGTCGATGTAGGAGAGATGTCCGACCACATCTGTCTGTCGTACCGGCCTAAAATGGCCAGTAAATTAGCAGCAAGGACGGTCGTCGCTGCCATGGAGGAAACCTTTCTTCCAATAGCGGCCAATCGTCTGACATCCCGATCCGGAGGAGCTGTGACCAGAGAGGAAGGGTTTCTAGCTAGTCGTTGTGCCACTTGGGCAATAACAGTCAGCTTTTGGTTGACCTATGAGGCATGCAGGTGAGTTATATGGTGCCTTATATTTTTTGGTGAGGCAGGACCACAGGAACAGAAGCAGGAGCTTTCATGACCGTCAATCCCTCTTTCTAAATGAAGTCAATGATTGGGATAGTCCATACCGGCTGATCTATAAAGTCATATAGGAAACCCACATCCTTTTTTGTTTCCATAGGCAGGAGGAACCTTTGTGTTGCCCTTTCCATAAGAAGATGAAAACCTCTGATGTCAACTGGAGGAGAATCAATGGGAGCTGGAGTTGAAGGAGAAGGAGTTTGTATCTGGTAATTGTCCCACTCCGTAAGAAGCGATCTGTCGTCCAATTCTCCTTCCTCCCTATCGTCACCGAGGTGTGAGCATCATGGGAATAATGAGAAGGCACTGGATAAGATGGTCTGGGGGACCTCAACGCAGAAAAGGAAGTTTGAGACACAGGTGTCGGTGGAATGGACGTAGCAGATTCAGATGGAGGGAAACGGCGATAATCATCCAACATGAATTGTAGATTGTTTAATAGAGCTAAAGGCATTTGTGCCATAGGGATCGCATCTTTTAGAAGGGGGAGCCTTTTTTGAGGTGGAAGGCAATTCAGCACCTTTAATGGTTTGCTGTTTCCTCGACACCTTAGCCCCAGGAGAAGACAAATCCTCCTCAGCAATCCTCTTCCTAGAGGACAAAGTTTGACCCCTGGCAACACTCCCCACATCAGATAAGGGGTTGTCATGAGCCTTAATCTTCTGTATCCACAGAAGTAGACGTCCTTCTCCGTCAAGAGTTTTTTGAGGGAAGGTCCTACAGATCTTGCAGTCTCTCACCTGGTGATCAAGAGACAGGCAATAATTGCACTTCTTGTGGGGGTCCTCAGAAAACAGCCCGAGCTTCCCACAAAACTCACAAGGTCGAAATGTAGTTTCTGGCTACTTTACTTCCTGGTTCTAATAGGGATACAATGGTAACGAAAGAATTGGAAACTAGTTCTTTTAGGACACTTCCGGATGGACTAAGAGAAAGCTACTGAAAACTAGGACACTGGGATAGTCAATACCCACAGAAGCACCAAAGTACTCGCGTTACCTCACCCACAGGAGCCGGGTGCATAGGTGTCAAAGTGTGTCGGGTTTCGTTGCTGAATCCTATGGAGACCTGCGAAAAGATGCTACAGGCGACCAGGAGAGAAGTGTCCGGTTGGATCCAAGGGCGGATCGAGGATGAAGAGTACCTGAAAGCAGAGGGGACAGAGTCTGGGTCACTAGCCAGGGACCAGGAAGGAACCAGGCGATGTCGCGAAGCAATCAGGTGATGTCGTGAAGCTTGACTCTGCAGCCACGTGGACCAGGAGACGTCGTCGACGACCAGGATCTGGATACGGACTGTCCCACGAAGGATCTCGCTGTTGGCGGCGTCGGCTTACGGATTGGAGTCAACAGGCCTTGGCAAATGCAACCCACGCAGGAATCGAATATTCGCTTTGGGTTAGACCAACAAGGTCTATGGGGCTTCTCCTTTGCAGGGGAGCAGGGGCCCACCTGGAGCAACCAGGCAGGCGGTTCAAATTCAGAGGTACGTCGTCACAGAGGCCACTGGCCAACGGGCAAGTAACCGGACAGACGCGTCGAGCACAAAAACACTGGCAGGCCCCATGCGGCACTCGTTGAGTGTGGAGGGCTGTGCGTCTGTGCAGAAGGTGCTCGGGGCTGGGGCTTCTCAATCCCCAATGCACAACTTCGAGGGTGCCTCAGAAGCTGCACAAGTAGCAAAGAGCAGGCTTTTCAAGATGGCCGGTCCAACATCTCTCGTCACCTCCACGGGTCTCAGCTTTGCTGTGGCTATGAATCGTGGTCAAAGAAGTCTGAAAGTCTGGCTCTTGTCGGACTCTGTGCTCGGGCTCCAGCGGGAGCGTCAACAAAGTAAACCGCAGATTGCTGGATGGTGCCTGTTTGCACAGGGTGGTCACTCCTTGCCCACAATGGAGATTCTTCAATCTTCTAGTTGCAATAAAATGTCGAAGGTCCAGAGTTTCGTTTCAAATTTCAGTTCAGGATAAATCTAAAGTCTCTTGACTCGGCTCCTACCTATATACTAATCTGAGGGGTTGGATTACCTGCTAGATCCCTCCTATGGGTGGTTACACCCCTTTCCATTTGTCCAGTTTCGCGCCAGAGCTGGGGCTGGAGTCCCCCAGCAACTGGTTTGAACCGGGCTATGCATCGGACACCTTGTGTGCACCAGGCAGTGTCTCATTTCATTCAGCCCTCCCTGCCCCAATACACTATGGTCTGTCTGGGGTGGTGCTAGCACCTCACAAGACAGGAAACCTATTGTCTAAGCCCCCCTCGCTGGAAGGACTCCCAGCAGCAGGAGGTCAGAATTGTGTCTGTGGCAGCAGCATCCATTTTGTGATGCTGTGGCACTGGTTAACTTTAACCGGGATTAACAGCAACATGTCTTCTCCCTCTGTTTTGATAAAGCCAAACCAGAGTTAGCATTTACCCGCGAGGATTATAATGCACTTAAGAGTATATGGTATGGCTATATCATAGAACCGCTATAAAGACATGGTTCCGAAAGCTGCAGACAGGCTCAGCTCATGCTAGAGCACCATCTCACATAAAACCCAGCACTCTGCCTTCAGGATTGTTAAGGTCTGCCACAGGAGTGACTTATAGGTGCATATGTGTCTACATATAATGTTAGATATAGGAATACTATATCTAAGCAAGGGGTGATTACACAACCTTGCCCCAGCTGAGTGATCAGCCAGTTATGTCAGTTTGGATGGCCAGCCAGGGGTAGCATAATATATGCTGCAGCCCCTGGTAGGCCTTGGATGCACCTATGCCCATGGTACCTATGGTACACTATACAGGGGTGCACACGGGTGACCCAATTCCCAATTGGTAATGTACCTAAAGTACATGGTATGAATTTAGAGAGAGAACAGCTGGGCTGTGGGTCTGATTAGCAGGCCCACAGCCACATTGAGTCGAAAACCAGTAAAGCAAAAAGGAGAAAGTGGAATGACCATAGGAAAGCAGACCCTACTCTCCTACAGTCGCTACCTGATAGGCCAACTTTACACAAGATACAATCCATCTTTAAATGGATCTTTCAGAAGCTGGGAAGCCTGTTCTAACAGAGCCGTAATTTACAAGCAATTGATCAGCATTTCTAATGGTTTTTGTTGCCTCCAAATAGAATTTGAGAACCTTCTTGAGTTCTAGAAAATGAAGAGACCTTTCCGCTGGTGTACCAGGATTGGGAAAGAAAGAGGGTAGAGAAATGGTCGGATTAACATGGAAATCAAACACAACCTTGGGCAGGAAGGAAGGGTGAGTTCACATAACTACCCTATTGCGGTGGAAAACAGTATACGGTGCCCTAGAACAGAGTGCTTGTACTCACTCTGCGTGCTGATGTAATCGCCACTAGAAAGGCTACTTCCAAGTAAGGTGTTGTAATGTGGCCTTATGAATGGGTTCAAATGGAGAACCCATCAATTTGGAGAAGACTAGATTCAACACCCAAGGAGGAGAAGGAGGTCGAACAGGAGGATAAACCTTCTTCAACCCCTGTAGGAAGTCCTTAATCACCTGAAGCTGAAAGAAAAATGGTTGGTTGGGTGAATTAACGATATGCTCTGATGGGCGCCAAATGCAAATTTATGGATGACTACTTCAGCCCAGATTTGGCCAAGTAGAGTAGATACGGCATGATTACCTCATAGCATTTGTAAAGCGCACTACATACCCGTGAGGGTCTCAAGACGCTAGGGCGAGGGGAAAGCTGCAACTGTTCGAAGAGCCAGGTCTTGAGGAGTGACTCCAAGTGACTCTGCCTCTTCAGCCTCCAGTCCCTCTAAAAACGTTAGCACATCTGCTTCCCCAGTATGCAATTGGCTTGTGTATAGGTACGCATAAAAAGACAGAAATTGATCATTTATTTGATGCTGCGTGTATTCTAAACGTCCCGAGGACGTGGTCAGCGCCAATATGGGTACGCATCTAGGAAGGGGGTCAGCCAGCCAAGCCAAGAGCGTGCCCACCTTATCCCTTTCAACATGTGCACGGACCAAGTAAGCTCTATGATCAAAGCACCTTAAGCGCTCCGCTACCACTGCTACTGCTTCCTTCCTTCCTGACCGTGTCACGCGTCTCAGAACCGTCAGAGTGGGCTCTCTCAGCCTCTCTAAGGGCCAGCTCGCCAGCCTCGATTTCCTGCAATAACAGCTTCCTTACTCCCACCCATTTAACAATACATATCCCGCGAACTACCACTTTAAAAGCGTACCATTTCAGGGCCTTTGTCGTGGCCGTATTCTCCACCCCATCTCCGCGCGAAAGGCCTGGCCCTGCAGCATCTCCGGACGCAGTTTCCAGGTCGGTACAATAGGGTGCCCCGCAACCCAACAGAAACTCGCTAATAACGGATTATGGTCCAAAATGGTGCGCGATAAATATTCGCTACCAACCGCCAATGATACCAGGCCTACACAAAATCGCATCCAGCTGCACATGTAAATCATGCAAAGCCGAAAAGTACGAATAATCTCCATCGTACGGGTGCTGCGCTCGCCCAACATCAATAAACCCCCCAGTCAGCTTGCCACTGGGCCCTCACCTTCGCTAGTTTGTGAACCGGAGCCGTGGGTAGTGGAGGATGGAACCTGTCCATGGCCACATCCGCAATGGAGTTAGTCATCTTGGGGCGGTGGTTCGGCGTCAGAGGGTTGCGGGTCTTCCTCCTTCCTCCCCCGGGGCTTGCCCATTATGGCAACCGTCCGATCCCTCCAAAGGCCCACGCCGCAGGGTCCCTCAATGCACGCCGGGCGATCCCAAGGGTCAGCTCCCAGGACTGAGGAGTCAGAGAGGCGTCCCCCCTCAGCTCTTCCCGTCTCGCCAAAACCGTTTCCCGCAGCGCCGCTAGCGAGCCCTTCCACTCCGCCGCGGTATCCGTGCAGGCCCCGACAGGGCAGCCGCAGCCAGTTCACTCTGCCAACGTCCCCTCGAGTATAGGCCAGAGTTCAAGTCTGCCAGGGCGTCACCAAGTGTTCAAGCGGGACACCCCGTCCCCGCTGTGAATCCAAGGCGGGAGTATATCCAATTTTGCACCGGCGCAGGCTCCGCCAGTCAGCTCTTCAGTTCTTCCAGCTCACTTCTGCTCTTACGAGGGTCTTCTGTATGCCTCCGAGTAAGGGCGCCCCCGGCCCACCACTGCAGAGGCCCAACAAGAGGCCCGTCGCCGTCCGCCGGCTCACAGTCCGCGGCCCCCCAGGGCCATCCGGTAACCTCCACAGCAGCTGCCGCCATTCGCCCAGCAGATCCAATGGAGTCAGCCCGCTATCCCCAGGCCGGGCCTCAGTTGCCCCCTCAATGGGCATCGACCCGCAAGCTAGGCATCACACCGGATGAGGGGGAGGGGGGCTTCGGCCTCTACAGTTCGAATACAGGCCACCGTTGTGCAGCCACTCCAAAGCGCCAGCCGGTGCGGGCCGGCCTCTGCCACGCAGCTACCAGTCTCACCGAGCTGCCCCAGCGTCTCTCCTCCGGGGCCGCTCCGCAATGCTGGCCTGAGGAGGAGTCCCGACCCGAACTCCCGCTGATGCGCTGCTTCAGCTCTCTCGCGGTCGCCGCCTGTGTCGTTCCGCTCCGGAACTCAGGACACCCGGCAGCGCACAACAGGTCCGCCGCCCGCCACTCCAGCAACGCCGTCCAGGAGCCTCTCAGGAAGACGGCGCCGCCATCTTGCAGCCGCCCTCGTGATCCGCACAGCCCCGGTGTGTACTCCGCTATCCCCGCATTCGCCGTCGCAGTGTACTGAGGCCCTCCAGGTCAGTCGCCCATCGGTTCCCCGACCCTCGTGGCTACGTGGGGCGGGTCTGGGGGGTCGATTGCCAGGATAAATGCCGGGTCCCTTAGCGGAGCTCGGCGCTCATGCTGCCGGCCGCCTCAGCATGCAAGCCACGCCCTCGTCCTGGATCCGTCCCAATCCGGGTTGCGCAGCAACCACAGCACCGAAACTGCCCTCATCTACGCCACCAATGACATTAGGATCCTACTCTACAACAGAGAAACTTCTATTGTTTGAGAGATGCGGGGGAGGCACTGGAGGGAGCGCGTTCCCTACTTAGCCGGTTCTGAGGTATCTCGGGCCTGCGGGCCAACTGGGCGTAGACTTGCGTATTCCCAGTGACCAGAACGTGCGACCCGCCTTCGTTACCACCTGACTTGACGTGGGAATCTTGGTGTCTCCCCTATTTGGGGACGCATGTGTATGATACTCAGGAAGACCTCCTTGAAGGCAACATAGGAAGGGCGCTGAGGGGCCTGAAGGGTAGTTTGCATTTCTGGGGGACTCACCATTGTCGGTGGCGGGTCGAGTAGTGCTGTTGAAGATGGTGGCGCTTCCTCGGCTCTTAGTTTTTCCGGACCCTGCCGATACGAATAACTGTTGCAATTTTTCGGCAACTCTGCTCTGCGGTGGGGGGGGCTTTATCTGGGGTGCAGGGCAGCGTAGAGTGGCATTGGATGCTCTGATACGGCCAAGAGCTGAAGCGGGCCTTGCTGTCCCACATTTTGAATTGTATTATCTAGCTGCGCAATTCCAACACCTTACTCAGGCAGTGGCATTGGAGTTTCGAGGACCGGAGAGGGAATCTGTACCACATGTACCGCGGCATGTGCTGTCCTACGTGGTCATGCAGCAGAGATTGCCGACTACTGATTTGTCGATAGTGGAGTGCGCCATGAGGCATTGCTGGACACGGTTCCACAATAGAATTGGGGAGCAACGACCTTATGCTCCAGAAATACCGCTGGGCATGTGCACGGCCTTCCCGCATGGTGGGGATTGGTCTGCCCTTGCGGAATGGGAGGCACTGGGCCTACAGATGGTGGGTTATCTGTTTGCCAATGGCACCCTTTTGCCCTACGGTACAATGCAAGAGACTTTTGGCCTTCCACAAGGCCATTTCCTACTACACGCGGCCCTGGTTGCCACTATCCAGAAGCATTGGGGCACTGGCCTCTCCGAACCGCCAACAGGCGGGGCGTATCAATATGTGGTCATGGCAGCGGGCACACCGCTCTGCTCTTCGCAGAAGAGGTCGCTCCTAACGCTGCTCCCTGCTGCCCATACCGCCAGACTGATAAGTAGTTTACCTGCCTTGCTCGCTAGCACCGAAATAATTGTATTTTTGCTGCCAACAGATCGTAGCGCTAGACTGCTTTGCCTTGATTCTCCATTTACATTTATTTTATCATTGCTTGCGCTTGACGGCTTCGCATTGCTCCTCATTTGCATATTAGTGCCGAGAAATATTCCGTAGCGCTTGTATGCCAAGGTGCGCTTCTACTTTCACTTATTTCTCTGCTGCATGCAAATTTGTGCCGGACTGTGCCAGCGCCATTACCTTCAACGTAGCGCTATTCACATGCATTGAGCCCCAACCCTGTGACCAGAACCCTTGCGGCCATTTTAATTGGATTTGTGTTGTTGTTTTGCCTTCCTGACCTGAGCCCCACCCCGCTCCCGCCTCCCAGCTGGCCCCCCCCTCGCCCCTCCCCCTTTCCACATATGACTGACGCCTTTTCGCGCAGCGTTCGCGCGCAGCGGTCGCGCCCCAGTTGCGCCAAAGGTAAGCCCGTCTACGGCCGTCCACGCCTGGACCGCGCCCAGCGCCAGACCCCCTGCCCCCCGTACCACCCACCCCACATCACATACGACGCCTCCACCCTCCTAGCCCTAAACCCCGGCCGTCTCCCCAAGTGCGCCCAAGCCGCTCCTGGACACACCCATGGACCCTTCACATGCAACTCCTGCAAATTTGACGGCACCAAGACCAACTCCACATCCACTTACACCAAATACAGACCTGACACTAACCACCTAAAATGCATCCTGCTCAACACACGCTCAATCCACAGACACGCCATCGACCTTTGGAATCTACTAGACACCATCTCTCCGGACGTCGCCTTCCTAACAGAAACCTGGATGAACGCCTCTCAGCCCCAGACATCTCCATTGCCATCCCGGAAGGCTACAAGATCATCCGTAAGGACCGCATCAAGCAAACAGGAGGAGGCATAGCCATCGTCCATAAGAATTCCATCCGCATCTCAACCAGCTCAGACGTCAACCTTGCTAGCGCCGAACACCTTCACTTCCAGATCCACACCGACCCCAAGACCACACTCAGAGGCACCCTCCTCTACCGACCCACAGGACCCCGTGCACAATTCAGTGAAGACATCACTGACTTCATCACCCCACACGCCCTCCCCTCCGAGGACTACATCCTACTGGGAGACCTCAACTTCCACCTGGAAAATAGCAAAGACAGTAACGCCACCACCCTTCTGGACAATCTTGCCAACCTCGGACTCAAACAACTTGTTAATACCCCCACTCACTACGCAGGTCACACACTCGACCCCATATTCACCTCCAGCAAACATATCTCCTTCAGTCACACCACAGTTCTCCATTGGACGGACCACAGCTGCGTTTACTTCGTCTACAAAAAGACCACAACCCACAACCATCCTCAACCTACTCTACGAAGAAACTGGAACAAAATCACCATCGACCAGATCTCCTCATCACTGCTTCAAACCCCCCCTACCCACTCTTCAAACCCCAACCAAGCAGCCATTAACCTCACTCAATGGTTAACCAACAGCGCTGACAACCTAGCAACTCTGAAAAAACGTCAAATCAAACTAGGCACCAAAAATGCACCCTGGTTCAACAATGATCTCAAGAAATCCAAGAAACTTGGGGGCAGAGCGGGTGTTGAGCAGGATACATCTGAGGAAGTTGGGTCCTTCGGTGGGTGGGTTGGCAGGCCGGATGCTGGTGAAGCTGCAGTTCCGGCAGGCTAAGGGTCCTTGGGTGCGCATCGGGGCAGCCCGGTAACAGGTGTGTGATCTTCCGGTGTTGATGTGGAGGGTGCTGGAGTGCAAGAGCCAGGGGTCCTGGCGCTGGGCGGGGATAGGCGCAGACGGGGTTGCCTCAGGCGCGGCCGCTGTGTGTGGCTTCTATGAGGGAGGGAGGAGCAGCTGGGAGGCGGGAGCGGGTGGCGATTGGGGATGCAGGGAGGCGGGGCCACAGCGGCGGTAACACGGAGTGGGGAGCGTGCGGTGGTTGCAAGGGGGCACAAAAGAGAATGGGCACAAAGGAGTAAGAGAAAAGAAAAAAATCTCGCCCGCTAACTGGACTCCAACCATTACAGATACACCACAAGTAAAACCTTTTCCATTTAAGACAGTATGAGGTTCTTGTGGATGCTCTCTGACTCCCTCAACGTCGAATGTCTGGATCCCATAGACCTCGCCTTTGACGTACAGCGTGCAAGAGATCTCAACGATGAACGATTAGACTGAGAAATCCTTCTCGATGTAGATCTTTCTCTCGACTCGGAACGTCTCCTGGAAGTTAGTGAAGTCGAGATCAAGGCACTACGATGTCGACGGAGAGCGCCGTCTTAATGTCGAACGCCGTTTGGTATATTTTAGTCTTGGTCTCGACGTAGAGTCTGTCGCCGTCGGAGAGGATCGACCCTTTAAAGCTGAACGTCGCTTGGACGACGACTGAGGTGATGAGTGCCTGGCCACAGGTAAATAGACATGTCTTGACGTTGACAGCAGCCTGGTTGACAGCAACAGACGCCTGCTTCGTCGCCTATGTCCTTGCGACGGCGAAGCATGTCTAAGTCGAACGCCAACTTGACGGCGACTAACAGATCTGTTTCTCAATGTTGGGCGAGCCCGCTCCAATGGTCACCAGGTTGACAACGGCGGAGGATACGACGTACCTGTGATCTTTGTCGACGACCAGTGTTCACGCGACGATGAGCCCGCAGTCTAAATTTTCTACGTCGATGAAGGAATTTGAGGCGCCGAGCCAGACACCGATGGAGAGCATACTTACTGCTAGATGGAGTGGTGGCTATCTTTCCTCTTATTCATGGGAGACCTGCCTCTTGAAGGAGATTTCCTCTTCTCAGCCAGCCCAGAGAGGCGAATCCTCTCCCTGTCCTTCAGAGTTCTTTTGGACAGCAGCTGGCAAGTCTTTGGATTAGGTTCAGGAGGAAAGCATAGTATACAGACCGAATGAGTCTGTTTTAGCCTTCTTCTTGCCACAGAAGGGCAATGGTAAAAAAAGAGGGCATTTTGGATTGAAAAATAATGCTCAACTCTCTAAAAAATAGTAGAGCTATACTCCAACACCAAAAAGACGTCAATGTAAAAAGGTTTTGACAAAAAATAGAGGTATTTTCTGACAGAAATCAGAAAAAAGTTAAGAGCTGAAGTAAATCAGGGTCCTGACAGAAGGAGCCAGAAAGAACAACTGACCTGTCATTCCTGAGGAATGATGGGAAGCTAGGGGTCATGGCTGCCTAAAAGGGACTGTGCCAGTCTGTTCTGAGTGTTGCTGTGGGTTAGCTTTTCAGCTTTCTACACTAATGTTTCTGCAATGCAGCCTATGTGCTAGCAATGTGTTTTCATACTTCCTTTCAGGATTGTGTTTTCTGCTGTATATTAAGGCAGTTTTCAAATGCTTTCCTTTTCCCTGCTTTATGGAATGTATTTCTGTATAACATTGCTATGGAAGGCTGCATTGTGTATATATATATACATATATATATACATATATATATATATATATATATATATATATATATATATATATATATATATATATATATATATACATACATACATACATATATGGTTTTCATATATATGTGATGTGTTTCCGGAGTCCCGTGCATGGGCAGGAATATTCATGTGCTTAGGACTATTGATGAGGATCCCCTGGAAGAGAACAGATTTGTTCCTGCACGTACACATTCTGAAAGGGCATCTGGATAACATCCACAACCTTGGTTGGCAACTCAAACAAATTCAACTGCTGCCATTCAATCTCAATTCTTGAACATTGAGTTATGGGGTTTCAGATGCAGGCCTCACTGCTAAGACAAGCAGTCCTTTCGAAAGTTTTAGTAGAATGGATACCTCTCCTGCCTATTTGAAAGGTAACATTAGTACCTTGCGAGCCAGAATGAGCCTCCTAACAAATGCCTTGGAGGAAACTAAGCTAAACTAAGTGGTGGGTGGGTGGAATGCATGAATTAATCTCAGCCATAGCTAGTAGCAGGGGCCTGCATCCCAGTCCATTGTTATATTGCACACAATGCCACACGAGTCTGGACCCAACCAAATGTACTCTGAGAAAAACTACTGACCTGGTGTGTCGTTTTAAGCAGTGGTGAATAGATCTAGCAAGGGCCAACCCTGTGTTTGAAGATACTCCGATTTTCTAGTCGCCTCCAGAGGCACACAGCTTCCTGGTATAGGACCCTGGAGCTCAATCCGCCCTAGTTGTTGCTCTAGAATGTTTGTGTGGACCAGGTCCTCTACCGGCAGTACCTCAACTATCTCCGCTCACCTCAAACACAACAATCCTCCTCAGCAACAAGACTATCACAAGTGTGAGCTCTAGGTGGGAAACTAGAATCGGGTTGCTGTGGGTCAGACTAGCACCAAACAGTAGGAGAGGCACCCTTAATGACCAGCCAACAGGCCTTTGAGGATCCATTGCATGGCTTCCAAATGCCACTTAGAACTGAAGACAAGCAGGACCACAGAGGCACAGGACCGATTCAAAAAGATCGGTATCATAACCGCAACGCCCTTGACTTGTAGAACTTGGGGGGTGGGGGGAGGGGAGACGAGACTTACATCAACTTGTCTAGGACTGCCCCATGAAAGAAAGTCTAGGTAGGACTCAGGTGGAACTGCACCTCGTTGACTGTGAAGCTCAAATGATATAAAAAAGTTGTGTCATTGTCCTGAGGTCCACAATGCACAATGGCAAGCCCCACCATTAGCAGCAAATCATCACGTTATACGAATATACGTGCTCTTGACCTTTGAAGATGGGTTGGGACTACTTGCATCACTATTTTGAACACCTGATCAAAGGTGATCACTGTAAATTGAAAGTTTAGCGGGGAGTAATCATCACCCTCCTCAGTCATCGGGGACACTGAGTCTCTTGTATAGGTCTTGAAACTATGGTAGCTTGCCTGAATATCAGCAGCCCGAATTTCAGCAGCCCAAATATCAGCAGGATCAAGAGGTCTCCAGTGTCAAATGATGAATCTCCTATCCCCACCATCCCACAGGTCACATGGGTGGCCCCAAGGGCACACAAGTTGTTTTGTTGGGGGGTATGGCCAGGAAGGTACAAGAATGATGCAACAGTCCATCACTGCTCCTGAACTGTTATGTCAGCTGTTGGTATAAAACAACTAGTTGGACTGCTGCAGAAAGTGCAAGGGCGGAAGCTGGTGAAAACATATGCCACAGCAACACCTCTTGACCGTAAGGTACAGTTAATGTAACTAACAAATGGGGAAAGCCTGTCCAAATGGGAGGCCATAGTCCATTCAGTCTTGAATTGTTCTATATTTGAGATAGCCTTGGCCTCCGAAAAGACAGCACCAAATTGCATGTTCACAACATCAGCAAGGATATCACCTGAACATCCAGTGGAGAATATCAAAGCATGGCCGGAGAAGCAATGGAGCACATAGCCTGCACGCATTACTGTATCCACATTTCACAGTCCATAACAGTTTGTTTTCCAGAATCCCGCACAACATCCATGAAAATGTCAGGAAAGATTTAGTATGACCAAATGCAGTCATGGATTAAGAGGCAAGACTAGATCTTTCCACATGGCCCAATTTTAGATTCGCTGTCAGGGGACTAGTGAAAGGAACGAATAGTTTTCTTACCTGTCGGTGTAGTTTTGTAGCTTGAAGATCTTTCTGGATTCACTATGCTGTGCATTATTCCGCGGTCTTGTGGTTGGGTCCGGATTCGTAGTCTTTTCTTTGTTGTTTTTTTTTTTTTTTCGTAGCCCAGGTGGGCGTCGGCGTCACACCTCCTTGGGTGCATTTCCGGTGACGTCGGCATGCTTCCTGCAGAAGCTCCCACTCTTGGGCGCCAGCTTCGGGTTCTTTTTTTCCCGTGTTTCTTTAGTTTCCGAAGTAATGGCAATGTTCTATTCAGGTGATATTTTACTGCTTTGTACTTTTAAAGTTTCCTTTTTCTTTTCTTTAACCACCTCTTCTCTCTCCAGCCTCATCTTTCTGGCGGAGGTGGGTGGGTTCGCTAGTGAATCCAGAAAGATCTTCAAGCTGCAAAACTACACCGACAGGTAAGAAAACTATTCGTTTTGCAGCGTGAATGTTTCTGGATCCACTATACTGTGCATAGATTTTGTAGCGGTTTCTCATCTCTGTGGCGGCTGGGTGGAAGATGAGCGTTGGTTATTGAATATGTGCTGGAGCACCTTTTGTCCGACTTGTGCTTCCTTGTTCATCTGTATATCCACACAGTAGTGCTTCGTGAACGTGTGCACCGAAGCCCATGTTGCCGCCAGGCATATGCCCTCTATGGGTGTGTTAGCCAGAAAGGCTATTGTAGCCTCCTTTTTCCTAGTGGAGTGGGCACGTGTCCCCTCTGCTAGCTCTTACCCTGCACCTTTGTGGCAGAGTTGAATTGTCTGTGCGATCCATCGTGCTATAGTCTTTTTGGTTACTGCCTTTCCCATGAAACTGTTGGCGAATAACACGAAGAACTGTTTTGTCTTCCTGTGTCCCTTCGTCCTCTCAATGTAGTGCATGACTGCCCTTCTGGCGTCCAGGGTGTGCAGAGCTCGCTCTGCGCTAGTTGTTGGTTTTTGGAAAAAACTCGGTATATGTATAGACTGGTTCATGTGGAATTTGGATACCACCTTCGGCATGAAGTGTGGGTCAGTCCTCATCACAACCCTATCATTGTGTATTTGTATGTAGGGTTCTTGTAGCGTTAGCGCCTGAAGCTCGCTTACTCTGCGTAAGGACGTTATTGCTACCAGGAAAGCTGTTTTCATAGTTAGCATCTTTAGGGAGGCTTTGTGAAGTGGCTCAAAGGGCTCTTTAATGAGTTCCGTGAGGACTATGTTCAAGTTCCATGCAGGTGGCGGCACCCGCTTGGGTGGTGCGATCCTTTTTGCTCCTTCCAGGAATCTCTTCACCACCTGTGATGTGAAGAAACTCCTGCACGTCTCTCCCCTTGTGTAGGCGACTATCGCTGCAAAGTGAACTCTTAACGAGGATGAGCTAAGGTTCTTCTCCAGCAAGTGTGTTAGGCACCTTAGCACTGTGGAGTCCTTCATTTTAGTGTGAATTCTTTCTTTTCTGCACCACATTGTGAATCTTTTCCATTTTGCAACGTAGCACTTCCGAGTGCTGGGCCTCCGTGCCTCCCGAAGGACCTTCAGGGTGTTTTCTGGCAGTCTCAAATGTGCGAACTCTATGTCCTCAGGAGCCACGCTACTAGGCTCAGGCTCTCTGGCTCTGGGTGTAGCACCTCTCCGTTCTGCATGGAGAGTAGGTCTTTCCTCCTGGCGAATCTGTGGGGTGCACACGGTGTCATCTCCATGATCTGCGAGTACCATGTCTGTCTGGCCCACTGTGGCGCGAACAGTATCAGGGTCATGTTGCTCGCTCTGCACTTGCTCAACACTCTGAGTATCAGTGGTATCGGGGGAAAGGCGTAAGCAAATGTCCCGGACCAATCTATCCATAGGGCATTCCCCATTGACCCCTCCTCGGGCTGTCTGGATGCAAAGTTTTGGCATTTTGCATTCCGACGTGTGGCAAACTGGTCCACTGACGGTGTTCCCCATCTGTCGAACAGCCACCTCGTCTCTTGAGCATTGAGCTCCCACTCATGGGATGCCGATGTCTGTCTGCTGAGCCAATCTGCTTGTATGTTGTCCTTCCCTGGTAGATGTATGGCTAGCAGGTCCATCTTTAGAGGAATGGCCCATCTCCATATCTCCTGCGCCAGCGTTGAAAGCGGGGCTGACTGTGTGCCACCCTGGTTGTTGATGTAGAACATCGCGGTGGTGTTGCCGGTTTGTAGCAACACCATGTGCTTGTACAGTCTTGTTTGGAAAGCTTTCAGTGCAAGGAAGATTGTCTTCAATTCCAGGTAATTGATGTGCCTTGTCGCATCTGCTGGCGTCCACAGTCCCCTCACCTTGAGCTCCTCCATGTGAGCGCCCCATCCCTACAGGGATGCGTCTGTGGTGATGGTCACTGTTGGGGGCGTTAGAGGCTTTCCCCTTGTTATGTTCTCCATGGTCCACCATGTCATCTCCTTCTGCACTGCGTGCGTTACAACCACTAGATCCTCCCAACTGCCTGTAGCTTGTGACCATTGCTCCTGTAGCCATTCTTGAATGGGTCTCATGTGGAGACGTACATTCGGTACCAGGTGGATGCATGATGCCATCATCCCCATGATCTTGCTCGCAGTCCTCACTGTCCGAGCTTGTCCCTTCCGGTAGAGGCGAGTTTCCTTCACCAGTGCCCTCGCCCTCTTCTTGCTGGGGAGCACCTTGCCCTGTAAGGTGTTGATCTGTGCTCCCAGGAAGATCTTCATCCATTGATGATTTCATCCAATGGATGGAGAACCCCAGGCTTATGAGCGTGCTCGTCACCGTGTGTGCGTGCTGCTTGCATTTCTGGTATGAGTTTGCTTTCACCATCCAGTCGTCCAGGTAGGGGTATTCCCTGCCTTCGTAGGTGCGCTGCGACTGCTGCGAGGCACTTTGTGAAGACCCTCGGTGCTGATTTTAGCCCGAAGGCTAGTGTCGTGAACTGGTAGTGGCTTTCTCCGACTGTGTACCTGAGCATGTGCTTGTGCTTTCTGTTCATTGGGATGTGCAGGTAGGCGTCCTTGAGGTCTATTGTAACCATCAAGTCCCCGATCTGCAGTTGCGGGAGCACCTCTTGCAGGGAGGTCATTTTGAATTTTTGGGTTCTTATGAATTTGTGCAGGAACCTTAGGTCCAGAATGGGTCTCATTGTCTCGTCTACTTTTGGTACCAGGAAGTACGTTGAGTATATTCCCTTGTTTCTTTCCTTGAAGGGTACCCGTTCTATGGCCTGCTTCCGCAGGAGTTCCTTTACTTCTTCCTGAAGACACTCTAGCTGCTTGCTTGCTAGTTGTTTTCTTTTTGGTTTTCTGCTTGTTGGCCTCCCCTCCAACTCTATGCAGTATGCGAATTGAATGAGGTTGAGGATCCATTTGTCTGATGTGATTTCTCTCCATTCTTGGAGGTAAAATCTTAATCTTCCTCCCACTGGTGTTATGTGGTCGTAGATGTGTAGCGTGTCTTGACCCCTCTGTACGTGCTGCCCCCTGGGATCTTTTCTTTGGGTGGGCACACGGGGTTTTTTGAAGTCACTTAGAGGCGGGCTGCTGTCTACCTCTTCTATTCTGTCCACGTCCATTTCCTCTCCCTCGAAAGGACTGGCCTCTTTGTTGGTATTGCCAGGACTGCTTCTGCTGAACCTGCAAGTCTGCCTGGTGCGTCTGTTGGAAAGCCTGGTGTGATGCACCTGGCTGGTTTCCACCTCTCCCGCCAGGCCTCCGTGATGGGGTGCCCCTTTTGTTGCCTCTGAACTGCAATGCTCCCATGGACCTTGCTGTTTCGTTGTCCTATTTTAGTTGACTGAGCTTCTCATCAACTGTTGTTCCGAAAAGCGTGTCGCCGTTGAACGGTGTGTTCAGGATGCTGTGCTGCACTTCTGGTTTGAAGCCTGAAATCCTGAGCCAGGTGTGTCTTCTTTCAGTGACACCCATCATCATGAGTCTGCTGGAGGTGTCTGCTCCATCCAGGGCCGTCTTAAGGCAAGAATTTGCCACGTTCTTCCCTTCTTCGACCAGCTTTTCGGCCTTCTGTCTGGCATCCTGGGGCAGGTCCTTCACCAACTGCCCCAGCTCCTCCATGATCTGGTACATGTGCCTGTTTATCAGTGCGTTGGAATTAGCCATGCACCAGTGGGTCGCGGCGTTCCGTTCGATCCTTCTGCCCACCAGATCCATCCTTTTGCTCTCCTTATCCGGTGGTGGGCCCGAGGTAGTGGGTACGTTAGCCCTCCTCCTTGCTGTGGCCGTGATAATGGAGTCTGCAGAGACCGTCCCCTGAATGTAGGGTGGGTCTTTTGAGGAATGTTTATACTTCTTCTCTGTTCTGGGAGTTACTGCCTTGCATGTTACGGGCTCCCTAAATGCTTCCTTCCCTTGAACCAAGACGCTGTCGAGCATTGGCAGGTATTGGCTCCTTGTTTGTGTGGGGAGCAATGTCTCTAGAAGGAAGTCTGCTTTCTGCTTCTCTTCGTCAAGCTTGAGTTTGATTGCCGCTGCGGCAGATCTGATCACCGAGTTGTAGGCCCCGATGTCGTCCAGCGGCGATGGCCTCGAGGGATATGTGTCGACCGCCTCCTCCGGGCTGTCTGTGTCGACATCTAGGTAATCCACCTCCTGTAGGGCAGAGGGGGCCGACTCTGCGTCCGTCCTGCTGTCCTCTTCCTCCCCATAGTTGTAACTATCATAGGGATTCTCTTCCTCTTCCTGGTCGTCGACCACCTCGACGTCCGGGTCTTGTTCCTCGGGGACCTCGTCTTCTTCCTCGACCACCTCCACCACTGGTGGCTTGCTCTTGTGTAGGTTTTCATCTTTGCGTCGAAATCCTTCTTCCGCTGCAAGATGTTTTCCATTTCGGCCTTGAGGCGCCTTCTCTTTATCTCCATCTCGGCCGCGTGTTCCGCATCGGATGCTTCGGCCGCTCTTTTCGGCGGTTGGCTCGGCGCCGTGCTTTTCGGTGCCGTAGTTGGACGTCGACGTCGTACCGGAATTTGGGTCTCGGGTCGGCGTCGGTAGTTTAGGGTCCTTCTCCCTCTGCGTCGATCGATCCTTTTCAGGGACAATTATCGATGACTTCTGCTTCTCAATAGCTCTCGGCGCCGGGGACTCCTTCTCAGAGGATCCGCTGGGCCTGTGGGTACTCTCGGACGCCAGGTGTTTTGGCGTCGGCGTTTTCGGGGCCATGCCCTCGTTTTTTCGAGACTCAATGTCTCTCGGGTTCTTGGGGGCCGGAGAGTCTCCTACCTTATCAGAAGTCTTCGTGTAATCGCTCTCTACGACCGTGTAGCTGTCGTCTTCGGCGGCAGCGTTGTCCTCTTCCTCGGAAGACATCCCCAGATCGCAGAGGGACGGTGTCAGGGCCTTCCCCTGTAGGGTGGCGTGCGCTACCCTCTGTCTCTCTCTCTCACGAAGGGTCTTCGGGGTGAAGGCGGAGCAGGCGTTGCAGTCCTCGCTTTCGTGATTTACCGGTAGACAAAGGTTGCATACCGGGCGCTGGTCCTTCTGCGCGTACTTGTGGTGGCAGTTACGGCAGAACTTGAACGGCGTGTTGTCCATCATCGAGCGCTCTGGGTCTCCCTGGTCGCGTGTTCGTTGAAGATCTCGATGAATTCTCCTTCTCCTTTGCTGACTCCTCGTCGATGAAGTCTCCTGGAGTCTTCAGATGCCTTTTCTTTGTAATTTCTGTCTTTTTCTTTCTACTTTCTCCAAAAATGTCTGGAGCCCAAACGGGAACGATCCAGACCCGACCGCGGAAAAAAAAAATCTGAAGATGGCGCCCAAGAGTGGGAGCTTCCGCAGGAAGCATGCCGACATCACCGGAAATGCACCCAAGGAGGTGTGACGCCGACGCCCATCTGGGCTACGAAAAAAAAAAAAAAAAAAAAACAAAGAAAAGACTACGAATCCAGACCCAACCTCAAGATCGCGGAATAATGCACAGCATAGTGAATCCAGAAAGATTCACGCTGCAAAAGTTAGGATTCTGTTTGGACAAAGAAAACCATAACCACAAGGCTCTCTGGGAAGGAGTGTGCTGTCAAACTGAGCCCAGATGTGCCAGACGATGCTGTCGGACAACCTGGCAGTTCACCATTGGGGCAGAAACTGGCTTGCGCCAAGTCATTACAATAGGACCCATGAAGGGTTCATTGAAGTAGTTGAAGGAGCAAATGTTTTCTATAGGTAATGGTAGTTAGAGGACAAATGAGGCTTTTCGCTGGATCTCTGAATGAAGCAATGTCATTAGGAGAGGCTGCAGGGGATGTGGTGTTGGAAAGATGGCAAACATCACTGCTGTAATGGGACTGATCCGATACAAATACTGAATATCTTCTGATTCTGAACCAAAGACTGTTCAAAATATACCAAAATATCTGGCACCCAGTGAAACCTAAGTAAGGATTCACATCCGGTAATTATTTTGCAATGCATCTAGACCGGAACAAGGAGACCTCAGTCTTTGGAAAGTTTATCAGTGAGTGCAACATATCCAAAGAGAAACTACATCAGTACCAGTAGTGTGGTGACTGGCAAAGCCTTCACCAAAGGATTTAGTTTAGCTTTAAATGAAATGGCACCATGGTCAAACAGGTGCTAAGCTAATAGGAGTCACTGGTTGGCACCCAGTCTGAGGCACTCTAATGCTCCTTGGGGCCATCAGCCACACCACAGGGAGTCAGGTCGGAGGTCCTTCGAAAGCCCCACCTTGGAGAAGGCCTATCTGAGCAGTCAGTGGCAGCAAAAGCCTAAACATGATGAGAAGGCTCCACACACAAGCTTGTGCAGATGCTGGAACTGGTACTGGTAACATCTCCAACTTCAAAGCAGACACAAATAACTGGAAACAGTGCAGCTGACAAAAAGACCTTGTCCTGGAGGGGACAGCCCCACTCCTCTCGCCCAAACCTCCCCTTGCGAGTCATCTTGGAAAAGCAATGCCTTTAAGATTTGCATTTAAAAAGGCAAGTCAGAGCAGGACTAGTCACAGGAGTTCGACCCAAAAGTACAGTAGCAACTCCTGGATTTCGATATGTACATTTTACTCGCTTACTTGTAATTAAATGCAATTTATGAAAATTAAAAAAATTAAAAATAAATAGCTAGACATTTGCCCCGGGTGCAGAATTTCTAACTCTTGATACATACTAGGCTAATTCTTGACACTCAATCGAAGGCCCAAAACCTTTGGTACAGTTTCCATGCAATAGATGAGAATTGTCCTTTAACACAAATATATATTGTAACATGTACCTCAACTGTTTCCACCGTCCACTCATCCATCTGCTCCTTTTCACTACTGCTGCTGAACTGTGTTTCGGTCATGAATTGCCTATTTACAAACTGTCAAATAGGAAATGAAGGATAAGTGAAAAGCAGCCACAAAACGAACAGTTAACATGTTCCAAGGATGACCCTTACCTCTGTAGACTCTACTTCACTTTGTTCTATGTATTCTTCCACTGTCTCAGGTTCTAAGTAAACAAAATAAAAAAACCACCGAATTTAGTGCAATGTCCTTAACTACCCAAGAAATCTCACGCTGAAAAACTGAACTGGTGACGGTAATGCCCGACTCCTGGGAGGCACCAATAAAAAGTAAAATAGTACTTCATTGTATGCACCTGACTAAGGAGACCTTTCATCAATACACAAACGCTCAGGACACAGACCAGCCTGATATCTTATAGTGATATAAGCTAACTAAACCTCTTACTACAGACACAACCTCTTCACTGGTAATTGAGCAAACCTGAAAAACAAAATGGTTACTTACCGGTAAAAGTAGTGTTGTGCAAACCTAAAGAATTTTCTGGAGTCACATTCTGTTTGTTGCCATCATCCTGTGCTTAATACATCCTTCTGATATCAGATGTCTAGCCCAGAAACGAAATGGTTACTTACCAGTAGAAGTAGTTTTGCAGCTTGAAGAATTTTCTGGATTCACAAGCTGTGCATCTTTCAGCTATCTAGTGGTTGGGTTTGGAATTGTCTTTCTTTCTACTTGTTTTAGTCGCTGTCTACTACCATTTGGTACCAGGTACGTACCCTGTGTGACGTCAGGCGGTATCCTGGAGCTTGACGTGGGTGGTGGCCATCTTTGGAATCTTTTTTCTGGATTCTTTTTTCTGTTTTTCGTAGGTTTTGTAATCCTTTAGATGGTTTTGAAAAATACTGATTTAGTCCTTTAATTCTCCACCTGTTAGTTTTCCTTATAGGGGAGGCAGGGAGGGTGGCAAGTGAAATCAGAAAATTCATCAAGCTGCAAAACTACTACTACTGTAAGTAACCATTTTGTTTTGTAGCGTGATCCTTTTCTGGATTCACATGCTATGCATCAGATTACGTAGCGGTTTCTCCCGTGTTTGGGAGGCTGTGTTGAAAGGAAGACCTTGCAAACAGCTGTTGAAGCACCCTCTGTCCAATTTGAGCTTCCTTATTCATTTTTACGTCCACACAATAATGCTTCGTAAAGGTGTGTAGTGATGCCCATGTTATTGCTGCGCAAATTGAATCTATGGGTACATTGGCCATAAATGAGAGCGTCTCCTTTCTTTCTAGTGGAGTGAGCTGCTGGTTGCATTGTTAGTTCCTTTTTGGCATTGCCATAACATAATTGGATAGCTTGTACTATCCAGTTTGCAATAGTTGCTTTTGTGACAGCTGCTTCTGAGTTGGTATGTGCGTAAGCAACAAACAATTGCTTTGTTTTCCTGATTTGTTCTGTTTTCTGCAAATAATACAGTAAACATCCAGGTTATAGAGGCTACTCTGCTATAGTTTTTGGGTTCTGGAAGAAAACTAGCAGTAGAATGCTTTGATTTAAGTGATACTTTGATACCACTTTTGGCAAAAATTGTGGGTTAGTCTTTAAGATTACTTTATCCTTTGTATAGGGTTCTTGTATCGTTAATGCTTGCAGTTTACTTTCTCTACGTAGTGATGTTATAGCAATGAGAAAGGTTGTCTTTGGAGTAATATTTTTGAGGTCCGTTGCAGCATGGGCTCAAAGGGTTTTGTCATCAGTTGAGAAAGTACTGTATTTAAGCTCCATGTTGGTACAGGAGCAGCTCTTGGTGGAGCTATTTTTTTGCTCCTTCTAAGAACCCTTTGAAGACGGGTCTTGTGAAAAAGCGTTTGCATGATTTTCCTCTTGTGTATGCCACTATGGCAGTAAGGTGCACTTTAAGGCTGGATAAGTTGATTTCTTGTTGACTTTTCCTGCAACTTTTAGAATATCCATGGTTCTCAGCGATATATTAAGATACCCAAATTCTATGTATTCAGGCGCCAGGCTGCTAGTCGTAGCGTTGTTGGTTCCGGGTGAAAAATCTAGCCCTTTTGCATTGCCAGCGGACTTTTTCTGCTTTGATCCTGACCATTTCTCCTTTGGATAGTTCTTGGAGAATTGAGTACACCGTTTGCTTTGGCCATTGAGGAGCAATGAGAATCATATTGTTCCTGGTTCCTTTGCTTTTTGTAGCACCCTTTGCATCAGGGGTATTGGTGGAAAAGCATAAACAAATGTCTGACCAATTGAGTGAAAGCGCATTTCGCTTTGACAGGTGGTGTGGAAACCTCGAGGCAAAGCATTGGCATTTCTTGTTCAGCATTGTTGGAAACCGGTGCAACACTGGTGTTCCCCAGAGGTTGAATAGAAACAGTCTGTTTCAATTCCCATTCGTGGGAGCAGTTGTTTTGTCTGCTGTGATGTTTTCTACCCATGGTAGACGTACTATTGATTTTTTGGGTTATCGCCCAATGCCAGATTTCCTGTGCAAGTTTGCTCAAGGGAAAGGACCTAGTTCCACCCGGTTTGTTCAGGTAGAACATTGCGGTGTTATTGTCTTTGTATTAAGACAGATTTAACCTTAATATGTTTCTGGAATGCCTTGAGTGCCAGAAAAACAGTTTATCTCCCAAAAATGTATGTGCTTCGTGGAGTCCCGTTTGCTCCACTGACCATGAACTTTCAGCTGGTTGAGACGTGCTCCCACACCGTTGACGGATGCATCCGTGGTGACTGTCACAGATGGAGTTGGGTCCCTGAAAGGTCTCCCCTATGCTATGTTGTTGGATGCCCAGCATTGTATCTCTGATAGCACCCTTAGTGCAACAACCACTAGATTCTCCCAACTTCCTGTGGCTTGTGACCAGCTGTTGAGCCATTCTTGAAACAGGCGTATGTGTAGTCGAGCGTGAGGGTTAAGTGAGATGCACGATGCCATCATGCCGATTAGTTTAATTTGTTTCTTTACTGTCAGAGACTGTTCCCTCTGGTAGAGAGATGTGTCGTGTTGGATAGCTTGTATCCTGGCTTGTGTGGGATAAGCCTTGGCGTTTACTGTGTTCAGTCTTGCTCCCAGGAAGGTTTTTTCTCTTTCTGGTGTGTGGAAGATTTGACGGTTATTGAGAAACCCAGGATTTGTAGCTTTTGAATTGTTTTTTTAACAGGATTGTGACGCATTTATTTTGTGCGTCCCCTTATTAACCAGTCATCTAAGTAAGGGGAGACGTGGATTTTTTCTCTTCTCAGGTGTGCCGCCACTGTGGCTAGACAATTTGTGAACACCCGCGAAGCAGATTTTATGCTGAACGAGAGTACCTTGAATTAGTAGTGTGTTTCGCTGTGCAGGAATCTTAGGTACTTTCTGTGCATTTTGTTCAAAGGGATATGTAAGTAGGTGTCCTTGAGGTCTATTGTTGCCAAATAATCCCCCTTTTGAATCTGTGGGATTATTTCTTGAAGGGTACACATTTTGAAGTGATGTGTTAGTATGAACTGGTTTATGAATCTTAAGTCTATGATTTGCCTTGGAGTCTAGTCCTGTTTGGGTACTAGGTAGTATAGAGAGTAGTTTCCTTTGTACCATTCTTGTGTTGGTACCTTTTCTATTGCCTGTTTCAGGTATAGTTTGATGATATCTGCATTTAGCAGTGTTTGTTCTGATCTGGTCAATTTTCTCATTTTGGATGGATTTGTAGGTGGTGTCTTTGTGAGCTCTATACAATTTCCGTATTGTACCAAATTTAAGAGCCAATTGTATTTTGTGATCCTTTCCCATCGCCTGTGAAAAAAGGATATTCTTCCCCCCCACTGGTCTCTTGTGCGTGTCTTTTTCCGTGATAAAGTCAGTTAGAGCCATTTCCTCTTCCTCTGGAGGATGGGCCTCAACCCCTGCCATTCCCTCTTCCTCGAAAGGGCTGCTTCTGCTATTGTTGCCAGCCTTGGTAGCTAAACAGTTGACCCATCTGTTAGTTTGGGTTCTGTCCCTGAGATTGTTGTGGCATCTGCTGTCCTTGACCAAAGCTGCCTCTACCTGTGATTTTTCTGTTCGATAAGCCTCCTCTTTTAAAAGAACCTCTTTGCAATATGGGCCCTATTGCCCTTGTTTCATTGTCCTTTTTAAATTGCTGAAGGAATTTATACACTTCCTTGCCAAACAGAGCTTCTGTCTGAACTTCTTGTTTAAAGCCAGAAATTCTGAGGATGGTTCCGGTGCCCATGTGCCTACTTGCATTATCTGCCGCATCTAGGGCTGACTTTAGGCAGGTGCTACCCACATTTTTCCTTTCTTGGACAATAGATCTTGCCCCTTTCTTGTCCTCCTCGGGGAGGTTTCTTCAGCAACTCTTCCATTTCATCCCACTTTTGGTGGCCATATCTGTTTAACAGGGCATTTGAGTTGGCAATGCGCCACTGTGTTACAGCTTCTTTCTCCATCCTTCTCCCCACCATATCCATCCTCTTACTTTCTTTCTCTGGTGGAGGCCCTGTTTTGGAGACTGCATTTGCTCTCCTCCTGGCTGTGGTGACAATGGAGTCAGGATATATTTTGGGTTCCTTGAAGAGGGCTTATATTTTTTCTCCACTCTGGGAGTAACCCATTTCTTTGAAGCTGGTTCTTTAAAGGCTTATTTGTCTTGATCCAGGATACCAGGCAACATAGGTAGATATCGGATCCCCTTTGTTGCAGGTGCCAGGGTATCCAGTAGGAAACATGTGTCCCCCCCTTTCTTGGTCTTAGAGAACACCAAATTGGTTTGCTGACCTTTTTACAATGTCATCATAGAAAGCAATGTTATCTGGTGGTGATGGGTAGCAGCAGATTTCTTCCTCTGGACTCTCGGTGTCTAGGTCAGACCATGTATCCCTCGTAGGTTTCAGAGTTCTCCTCTTCCTCAGGTACGGCGTCGTATTCGTGATCTTTGCCTCGAGGTTCTGATGTTGGTGGAGATTAGAAGATACTTTCTTCCTACCCCTCGGTGTGTCCAGCCTCTTCAGCGTCGTTGGTTTTCGTTTCGGCAACCTGGGTCTCAGGGATTAGAAAATACTTTAGTGAGGTGTTTAATTCCTTTTTCTTTTGTATGAGTGTAGCCATCTCCACCTCGAGTCTACTTTTCCTATTGACCTCGAGGGCCCTCTCAGCTTCGGAGGCCGAGGACTTTCTTTTCTTACCAACGTTAGACTACGGCAGTGTTGTGCCCTTTTTTGCGGGTTAGCTGTCGACCCTTAGTTTCGGTGCCTTCGGCGATTTTCCCTCTTCGCACCTTTGGATGGGTTCCGTGGGATTCTTTTAAATGCGTATGACCCACGATCGCTTTTTTGTTCGGCGTCTTACATACTCAGTCTTTTTTTTAGACTCTCGCCTTGTTTTAGGCATAGATTTTTTCAGATTCCTTTTCTAGGATCTCGACGTCCCAACCTTCGTGCTTCGACTTTGCTGGAGCTTCCTGCGCTCTTTCGTCGCCATCGAAACCCAGGTCCCTCATGGAAGATTTCTTCGTTAATAGCAACAATGCGGTGTGTCCTGAGCGTCTTCGGCAGAAACGCTGCGCAGGACTCACAGTCCTGGTCCTGATGATCTTCGGGCAGGCAAAGGTTGCACATGTCATGTGGGTCACGTTGTGCGTATTTGTGGTGGCACTAGGGGGAGAATTTGAAAGGGGTATTCTCCATGACGGATGTATGACGGTACGACGCGGGCTATTACCACGCGTACCGTTACAACGCGTGTTTTACAACGCAAGTCGTGACCACGACTTACGCTGTAGGGTGCGTACCTAGGAATAGTTGAATTTACTATTCCAACACCAGTCCCCGTGGATAGTAGGGAAGGTGTTGAAATAGTAAATTAACTATTCCTTGTCCTTGAGTGCCCTCCAGCGCAAGTCGTGGTTACGACTTGCGTTTTTAAAATGCGTCGTAATGGTAGCGCGGGGTAACATCCGTGTCGTAAAGGAGTTTCCCCCTCCATGACCCCTACCTCGCCATTTGTGGACCGGAGTGGTCCTCGGTGTTCAAACGGATGCACTGCTCCAGCCTTCGGCTATGATGTCAGTTGATCGATTATACTTCGATGATCCTTCAATGAAAATCTTCTTTTAAAGTTTTTTCGGGAAAAACACAAACTTTCTTCGGAGCTTCCAGTCTTGCTTCCCAACAGCAGAAACAAGAATCTGAAAATAGCCACCACGCACGTCGACCTCCAGGATACTGTCTGACATCACACAGGGAACGTATCTGGCACCAAATGTTGGTCAACAGCGAGCAAATCAAGAAGAAAAAACAGACAATTCCGGACCCAACCACTAGATGGCGGAATGTTGCACAGCATGTGCATCCAGAAAAGAATTCATGCTGCAAAACCCATGTATGTGGCCGCCATTTTCATACTATTTTTCAAGCAATGGTTAATGCACCACAGCTCACATTGGCTTCCCCTGGTCTTGTATCCTGTGCTGGTCCTGGTCTGTCTCATTTCCTGTTCGCATATTAATCTAGATAAATAGGTCAAGGTGGAAAACTCCACCTACCGGTAAGTAATCATTTCGTTTTGCAGTGTGAATCTGAACTGTATTCAAATGCTGTGCATCGATTTTGTAGGTTTTTTTCGATTACTACAGTAGTTAGGTTTCAAATGAGGTTGAGCTTGCAAATAACTTTCAGTACTCTATATCCCACTTGTGATTCTCGGTGCAATTGGACATCTATTCAGTACTGCTTTGAGGATGTGAGGACAGATGATCATGTAGCTGCCATTCATATGGCACTTAATAGACCTTTTGCAAGGAGGGCCAAGGTTGCTCCTTTCTTTCTTGTTGAGTGGGCTGTTGGTTTTGTTTCCTGTTGCATGCCAGCCTTATTGTGACATTTTGATAATCTGGGCTATCAACCTTGCTATGATGTTCTCGGTGACTTAATATATCCTCTGCAAAGGATACAAAGAAATGTTTCCCCTTCATGATTGGCTTTGTTCACTCTAGGTAGAAGTATATTTCTGTACTGCGCACATCCAGTCTATGCAGTGCTCTTTCAGCTGGAAACTTTGGTTCCTAGAAGAAGATATGTATTTGGATTGCTTTGTTTATGTGAAACTGTGATATGACTGTGTGGGTTGATTTGCATACCTACCCAATCCTTGTGGATTTTCAGGTATGGTTCCTGGGTGGTAAGCGAAGTGATCCCAAATAGGAAGGCTGTTTTTAGTGCGATCAATTTTAGTGCTGTTCTGTTGAGTGGCTCAAAGGGGTCATTCAACAGTTGTATTACCACAGCCTTTAGGTTCCACATAGGTGTTGGTGCGCACCTTAGTGGGGCTCTTCTGTTGTCCCCCTGTATGAACTGTTTGACCACTGGTGGAAAGGTCTGTCTATGTGGCCTCTGGTGTAGGCTACTATCGCTGCCGAAATGCAACTTTAGTGCAGTTAAGTCAATTTAGTGTCCTGTATGTGCATAAGGTATCTGATGACTGTGGTGTTCTGTGCCTTGCAGTGGTAGAGGCCTGATTTCTGCCACCACCTTATTTACTTCACCCATTCGGTCATGTTTCATTTCCTTGTAGATGACCTTCTGGCCTTCCTTAGGTTTCCCATTAAACTATCTTGGCGGCCCAAGTATCTGAATTATATATCCGAACGTGCAATGCTGCCAGACTCAGGTCCGAAGTGGAGCGGAAAAGACTTCCACTTAGCAAGGAGAGTACATTGTGTAACGTTGATAATCTCTTCATGTTGTTCTGTGCCATTTCTATTAGTCTGCAAAACCATGTTTGGCTTTCCCCCTGTGACAACCATTTACACTTGTTTATCACTTGTGACAATTGCAAGATAGGTGTGGGGGGGGGGGGGGGGGACGGTTTGGAGGGGGGTGGGTGGAGGGGGGGGGGGGTGAGTGGGGGTGGGTATAGGGATTGGGGGGGGAGGAGAAAATCTTGTGCCAAATTTCCCACTGGTCTATAAACCGTGTATTCCTCAAGGAGTGGTAGTATGGTCATCTGGAGGTAAAGTCAGCATTTTTTGTTTTGGGGTGTTGCATACAGGTCTATCTCAGGTTGCCCTTCCTCTGGAATATCAGGTGTATTGCTTTAGGGTTACCTGCCTTTGAATCACCCACTTCAATATTTTGTGTACTAGTTCTGATACAGTGAATTACTTTGTTCTCCCTTGCATGTCAGCCAATTTAAAAGAGCCACTTGATATAAGTTTTAAGACAAGTTTTAAGATGCTGGAGTGCCAAGCCAGCTTTTATGTGTTAATTGAACATCCGGCAATTTTGTCAATGGTTTCTTACTTTGTCAAATGAAGGTGCAAATTTCTATTTTGATCAGTACTTTATTAAAAGCAAACAAACAGCAACTACATTAATTTTGATTAGCGAGGCCCCGCCCTATTACCATCAAGAGAAGCTTCTCCCATTAAGAAACCATGCACTATTGCGAGTCTGTAAGCATAATTAAGAGTGAATACATTTTGGAGTAACCTTAATGCCTAAATAGAGAATGGAGGGCTCTGCCTGATATGCCGCACGGATAGTAGCAGCAAGAATATTGAAAGTACAATTGAATAATACAGTTTCAGATTTTGTCGGATTAATCTTATATCCGCTGATCGCTGTGAATTCTGAAATTTTACCAAAAGCACACTGAAAATTCATTTAATTTGCGGCTAGATACAAGACCACCATATTGTCAACAAATAATTTGTGCTTTGGCGTTACAATTACAGCAAGGCTAATGCTTTGTACTTAGTGAATGACGCAGGCCAATGGTTTCTATTAACAGGGAATAGGAAACATAAGGCACCCTCGACTGGGGCCTCGTTTGATTATCTCCACAGCTGATATAGGGCACCCCAATAGAATCAATTGCGTAGGAAACGTCTCGGACCTTCGCAGGCCTGCCGTCCTCATCACTAGCTTTGGTATTAGATAAAGACTTTCCTGCCTGTTGAACTTCAGCGAGGGTTATAGGATTAAGTCATGATTTCAATTTGATCTGCAGAACGCTTTCGGATATTAATATTATCTAGCAAATCTTCAATGACCTTGGAAGAGTGGCTATGAGATTCGGCATATTATCTAGAATATGGATATCGAAACGCCTTAGTAACTTCATGGGGTGGCGATCGTTCTACCTTGGTCCAGGGACATGAATCATATTTATGGTATTGACATTAGCCCTCCGTTTGACTGACCAGGCTAAAGATTTACCAGTCAATTTATCGCATATCTTTTCTGAAGATATGAATTATGAATTATGCCTGAAAATATTGTCTTGCTAGAGCTTTCTTTGAATGTGGAGTGGTGGTCGTGCAGCACGCGAGCCTTAGTAGCTTCGGCCGATAAAAATGGAAGTTTGACCCACAGCCTTTTCCGCCTGTCTCTGGGCAAACCAAGAATAAATAACCAGTCCCCTATATAACATTAAGAGCTTTCAGAGCTTCTCATGTTGTAAAATCGGGGACAGACTCAATTGAGACTTGAAAATCCCTCCAATATTTGTCTAATCTGTTTATCCCAGGAATAGTCTGAGTATTGCTTTATTAAAAATCCACCATGGTCTTCGAAATGTAGGTGCTACTAGTGCTATATCTAACAAAATACCTGAATGGTCAGAAAATGCTTTAGTTGTAATGCGGCTTTCACCCATGGAACTGCATGGGATATGAAGATTTTTTTTCTTCTAATCTGCCCTTGAAGCAGAGCCATGTCATTTTGAGTGACAGGTGTATTGCTACGCTGAGGGTTGCTGCGTCCGCCAAGTATCTAGAAGGGAAAAATCATGTATTAAATCTTGCAGGGCCGTAATGGATTTAGGCTTCTTTTGATGTTTATTCAAACAGGGCTTTCGAGACAGGTTTTGGAGTGGATTGCAAAATCCTGTTATCAGGTGGCCTGTTACTAGCTGTAAAATTGAATTCTTGATCTTGTAAAGCTGAAGGCAAGTCATCAATAGGCCTATATTAACTTAGTAAGTTAAATATTTTATTTATTAAATCTGACTTTTACCTACAACCATCAAGCACCACGGTCTTTAACGAATAGTTTTCTTACCTGTCGGTGTAGTTTTGCAGCTTGAAGATCTTTCTGGATTCACTATGCTGTGCATTATTCCGCGGTCTTGTGGTTGGGTCCGGATTCGTAGTCTTTTCTTTGTTTTTTTTTTGTAGCCCAGGTGGGCGTCGGCGTCACACCCCTTTGGGTGTATTTCCGGTGACGTCGGCATGCTTCCTGCGGAAGCTCCCACTCTTGGGCGCCATCTTCGGGTTCTTTTTTTCCATGTTTCTTTCGTTTCCGAAGTAATGGCAATGTTCTATTCAGGTGATATTTTACCGCTTTGTACCTTCAAAGTCTTTTCCACTTTTCTATTTCCACCTCTTCTCTCTCCAGCCTCATCTTTCTGGCGGAGGTGGGTGGGTTCGCTAGTGAATCCAGAAAGATCTTCAAGCTGCAAAACTACACCGACAGGTAAGATAACTATTCGATTTGCAGCGTGATTCTTTCTGGATTCACTATGCTGTGCATAGATTTTGTAGCGGTTTCTCATCTCTGTGGCGGTTGGGTGGAAGATGAGCATTGGGTATTGAATATGTGCTGTAGCACCTTCTGTCCAACTTGAGCTTCCTTGTTCATCTGTATGTCCACACAGTAGTGCTTCGTGAACGTGTGCACCGAAGCCCATGTTGCCGCCAGGCATATGTCTTGTATGGGTGTGTTAGCCAGGAAGGCTATTGTAGCCCCCTTTTTCCTAGTGGAGTGGGCACGTGTCCCCTCTGCTAGCTCTTGTCCTGCACGCTTGTGGCAGAGTGGAATTGTCTGTGCGGTCCATCGTGCAATGGTCATTTTGGTTACTGCCTTTCCCATGTAACTGTTGGCGAATGACACAAAGAACTGTTTTGTTTTCCTGTGTCCCTTCGTCCTCTCAATGTAATGCATGACTGCCCTTCTGGCGTCCAGGGTGTGCAGAGCTCGCTCTGCGGCAGTTGTCGGTTTTTGGAAAAAACTCGGTATCTGTATAGACTGGTTCATGTGAAATTTAGATACCACCTTCGGCATGAAGTGTGGGTCAGTCCTCATCACAACTCTATCATTGTGTATTTGTATGTAGGGCTCTTGTAGCGTCAGAGCCTGAAGCTCGCTTACTCTGCGTAAGGACGTTATTGCAACCAGGAAAGCTGTCTTCATAGTTAGCATCTTTAAGGACGCCTTGTGGATTGGTTCAAAGGGCTCCTTCATGAGTTCCGTTAGGACTACGTTTAAGTTCCATGCAGGTGGCGGCACCCGCTTGGGTGGTGTGATCCTTTTCGCTCCTTCTAGGAATCTCTTCACCACCTGTGATGTGAAGAAACTCCTGCAAGTTTCTCCCCTTGTGTAGGCGACTATCGCTGCCAAGTGAACTCTCAAGGAGGATGAGCTAAGGTTCTTCTCTAGCAAGTGCGTCAGGTACTTTAGCACTGTGGAGTCCTTCTTCATTTTATTGTGAAGTCTTTCTTGTCTGCACCAAATTGTGAACCTTTTCCATTTCGCAACATAGCACTTCCGAGTGCTAGGTCTTCTTGCCTCCCGAAGTACCCTCAGGGTACTTTCTGGCAATCTTAAATGTGCGAACTCTATGTCCTCAGGAGCCACGCTACTAGGCTCATGTTCTCTGGCTCTGGGTGGAGCACCTCTCCGTTCTGCATGGAGAGTAAGTCTTTCCTCCTGCTGAATCTGTGGGGTGCACACTGTGTCATCTCCATGATCTGCGAATACCATGTCTGCCTCGCCCACTGTGGTGCGACCAGTATCAGTGTCATGTTGCTCGCTCTGCATTTGCTCAGTACTCTGTGCATCAGTGGTATCGGGGGAAAGGCGTAGGCAAATGTCCTTGAACAATCTATCCATAGGGCATTCCCTAGTGATCCTTCCTCGGGCTGCCTGGATGCGAAGTTTTGGCATTTTGCATTCTGGCGTGTGGCAAACAGGTCCACCGATGGAGTTCCCCACCTGTCGAATAGGCGCCTTGTCTCCTGAGCATTGAGCTCCCACTCGTGGGATGCCGATGTCTGCCTGCTGAGCCAGTCTGCTTGTATGTTGTCCTTCCCTGGCAGGTGTATGGCTAGCAGGTCTATCTTGAGAGGGATGGCCCATCCCCATATCTCCTGCGCCAGCGTTGAAAGCGGGGCTGACTGTGTGCCCCCCTGCTTGTTGATGTAGAACATCGCAGTGGTATTGTCTGTTTGTATCAACACCTTGTGTTTGTACAGTCTTGTTTGAAAGGCTTTCAGTGCAAGGAAGATTGTCTTCAATTCTAAGTCATTGATGTGCTTTGTCGCATCGGTTGGTGTCCACAGACCCCTCACCTTGAGCTCCTCCATGTGAGCGCCCCATCCCTTCAGGGATGCGTCTGTGGTGATGGTCACTGTTGGCGTTGGGGGCGTTAGAGGCTTTCCCCTTGCTATGTTCTCCATGGTCCACCATGTCATCTCCTTCTGCACTGCGTGAGTTACAACCACTAGATCCTCCCAACTGCCTGTAGCTTGTGACCATTGCTCCTGTAGCCATTCTTGAATGGGTCTCATGTGGAGTCGTACATTCGGTACCAGGTGGATGCATGATGCCATCATCCCCATGATCTTGCTCGCAGTCCTCACTGTCCGAGCTTGTCCCATCCGGTAGAGGCGAGTTTCCTTCACCAGCGCCCTCGCCCTCTTCTCGCTGGGGAACACCTTGCCCTGTAAGGTGTTGATCTGTGCTCCCAGGAAGATCTTCACTTGTTCTGGCTCCATTGATGATTTCTTCCAATGGATGGAGAACCCCAGGCTTATGAGCGTGCTTGTCACTGTATGTGCGTGCAGCTTGCATTCCTGGTATGAGTTTGCTTTCACCAGCCAGTCGTCCAGGTAAGGGTATACGTGTATCCCTTGCCTTCTTAGGTGCGCTGCGACTGCTGCGAGGCACTTTGTGAAAACTCTTGGTGCTGATTTTAGACCGAAGGCCAGTGTCGTGAACTGGTAGTGGCTTTCTCCGACGGTGAACCTGAGCATGTGCTTGTGCTTTCTGTTCATTGGAATGTGCAGGTATGCGTCTTTGAGGTCTATTGTGACCATGAAGTCCCAGATCTGCAATTGTGGGAGCACCTCTTGCAGGGAGGTCATTTTGAATTTTTGCGTTCTTATGAATTTGTTCATGAACCGTAAATCGAGAATGGGTCTCATTGTTTCGTCTACTTTTGGTACCAGGAAGTACGTTGAGTATACTCCTGTGTTTCTTTCCTTGAAGGGTACCCGTTCTATGGCCTGCTTCTGCAGGAGTTCTTTTGCTTCTTCCTGAAGGCACTGCAGCTGCTTGCTTGCTAGTGGCTTTCTTTTTGGTTTTCTGCTTGTTGGCCTCCCCTCCAACTCTATGCAGTATCCGAATTGGATAATGTTGAGGATCCATTTGTCTGATGTGATTTCTCTCCACTCTTGGAGGTGGAATCTTAATCTTCCTCCCACTGGTGTCATGTGGTCGTAGGTGTCTAGTTTGTCTTGACCCATCTGTACGTGCTGCCCCCTGGGGTCTTTTTTGTGGGCGGGCACACGGATTTTTTTTGAAGTCACTTGGAGGTGGGCTGCTGCCCCCCTCTTCTATTTTGTCCCCGTCCATTTCTCCCTCGAAAGGACTGGCCTCTTTGTTGGTACTGCCAGGACTGCTTCTGATGACCCTGCTGAGTCTGCGAGTCTGCCTGGTGCGTTTGCTGGAAAGCCTGGTGTGATGTACCTGGCTGGTTTCCGCCTCTCCCACCGGGCCTCCGTGACAGGGTGCCCCTCTTGTTCCCTCTGAACTGCAATGCTCCCATGGATCTTGCTGTTTCGTTATCTTTCTTCAGTTGGCTGAGCGTTTCATCAACTGTTGATCCGAAAAGTGTGCTTCCGTTGAAGAAAACGAGTTACTTACCTGTAACTACGGTTATCCAGTATTGGTATCTTTCATAGATTCACATGCCTGAATCATTCCCCGTCGTCGAGGCGGGAGTCCCACGGTAAATAAAATATATAATAGCAGTGCCTAAAATTTCTTGTAGTAGGCTGGAAAAGCCTAAAGGCCTAACTAGGCCTCAAAACTTAGCAGCCTATCTACATCATTATGTAAAAAGACCTGAAATAGTAGCCTCAGCCAATCAGCTGTCCTCACCCTCTAGAACCTTCCCAGCTCAGGCAGTTCTCCTCAGATTTTCCCAGCACAAGTGAGAATTAGTATCCATAGACCGAACTGCCCTACCGGGGAGGAGGGTGGGTGCATGTGAATCTATGAAAGATACCAATACTGGATAACCGTAGTTACAGGTAAGTAACTCGTTTTCTTATCCAGTATTAGGGTATCTTTCATAGATTCACATGCCTGAATCAGAATAGCAAGCAGTAACATCATGCCTGTCGATAGAGGAAGGTGGGAGACAAAGAAAACATAAATCAATCCCCACACAACCAGGAAGGTAATAGAGTACAAAACTTGTTAATATAACATATGCATCAAAACCTTCAAATATAACAGATAGGACAGCATTATAAATATGTAAAGTTTAAAGTAGTATAAGAAAAAATATATAAGCTTTCCAACCTTAGTGAAGAAGATGCTGCAGCACTGCATCACCAACAGCTGTGTCATCTTGAACTGCCGACTGCAGACAGTAATGTTCGGTAAAAGTGTGCACACTTTTCCAAGTAGCAGCTCGGCAAATGTTCTCCAGCGTCACTCCAGCGAAAAGGGCCGTAGATGTCGACACTGTTCTTGTGGAATGAGCTTTGACCTTCCTTGATAAAGGTCTATTGGCCTTGTCATGACAGAAGGTAATTGTAGAAGACAACCACCTGGCAATAGTTGCTTTTGTGACAGCTTGACCGAAGGTGGGTCTTCCATAGGCAACAAACAGTTGTGTAGATTTACGGATGTCTTTCGTTTTCTGCAGATAGAATTTCAGACACCTTTTCACATCCAGAGAATGTAAAACCCTCTCTGCAGGAGTTTTTGGATCCGGGAAAAAGGTTCTGAGTTTGACCGGTTGATTAATGTGGAACTGAGTTGGCACTTTAGGAATTAATTTAGGATTGGTCCTAAGTGTAACAAAGTCCTTAGAGAATTGCAGAAAAGGGTGAGTAATAGTGAACGCCTGTATTTCACTAACTCTGCGAGCAGAAGTAAGATTGCAACTTTCCAAGTCAGAACCTTCAGTTCTGCTTTAGGATTGGTTCAAAAGGCCTTTTGAGAAGTTGGTAAAGAACTACATTAAGATCCCATTCCGGAGGAGGAGGACGAACTGGAGGGAAAGCTCGGAATAGTCCTTTAAGGAATTGTTTGATCAAGGAGGATGAACATAAGGATGGTTTGTTGGAATTCTTCCTGAATCTGGATATTGCTGCCAGATGTACTTTAATAGAAGAAAAGGCTAGACCTGATTTAGCCAAAGAAAGCAGGTATGGAAGGATGGCTTCAGGAGGAGCCTGAAGTGGATGAACCTCATTATCTCCACACCATGAACAGAACCTCTTCCACTTGAAACGATATGTTTTGATGGTACTTTGCGCACGTGCTTGCGACAATATCTCCCTGCAGTCCGAGGAGATGTTTAGGTCTTTGAACTCTAGGAAGTCAGGAGCCAAGCGTGCAAGTGCAGCGATTGAGGATCTGGATGATGGATTTGACCTCCCTCTCTTGTCAGCATCGACACTGTCGGTTTGAGCCGAAACGGAGGCTGTTGAGACAGCAGGAGAAGCTCCTGAAACCAATATTGTCTTGGCCAACGTGGAGCAATGAGGATGAGAGTGCAGTGTTCCCTCTTCATCTTTTGCAGGACCTTCGGAATGAGCGGAATCGGAGGGTAAGCGTACGCAAACATTCCGGTCCATCTCATGAGGAGGGCGTTTCCTCTTGACCCCCTTCCTGGGAACCTGCTGGCATAAAACAGGCACTTGCTGTTTTGCTGCGTGGCAAACAAATCCAGCGTTGGTCTCCCCCAAAGCCGAAAAATTGTCTCTACTTGATGTTGTTCGAGTTCCCATTCGTGACAGCCCACAAATGTTCTGCTGAGACTGTCTGCTAGAGAGTTGCGAACCCCTTGTACATGCTCTGCTTTGAGGGATATGCCGTGACTTAAGGCCCATTCCCACATCTCCTGAGCTTGCAGTGACAGGGTAAGAGATTTCGTTCCTCCCTGTTTGTTTATGTAGAACATGCTGGTGGTATTGTCCGTACGCACCAGCACGGACGAATTCACGATCCTTGGTAGAAAAGCTTGTAGGGAAAGAAAAATGGCCCTGAGTTCCAAGATGTTGATGTGCATCTGTTGGTACTGATGAGACCATCTTCCCTGGATCCGAAGGTCCTGAAGGTGACCTCCCCAACCTTCCATGGACGCATCCGTAGTCAGGGTGAACTCCGGAATCTTTTGGAGGAAGGTGAGGCCCGGCGACAAGTTGTGCGCCTTTGACCACCAGAGAAGAGCCTGTTTCATTTTGACAGTGACTTTGATGCGGTCGTCGAATGATCCCTCGACCTGCTTCCACTGACGAAGTAACTCCTCTTGCAGCGGTCTCATTCTGAGTCTTGCCATAGGAATGAGGTTGATCGCAGATGAACACATCCCCAGAAGGGAAGCATATATCCGAACTGAAAGCGACTTTTTTGCGGATATCTGTTTTGCTAGTTTGACGAGCTTGTTTTGTCGCTCCTGTGTCAGGTATGCCTTGCACTGGCATGTGTCCAAGACTGCTCCCAGAAAAGTCAATCGTTGACGAGGTTGGAGCTGAGATTTCTGTGAATTGAGGGTCAGCCCTAGATTCGAGAATAGTGAAAGTGTCCTGCTGACCGCCTCCATTGTCGAGTTTCTCGTTGGACCCTTTAACAGCCAGTCGTCGAGGTATGGGAACACCTGGAGTCCCAGGGACCTCAACATTGCAGCCACTGGAGCCAGGCATTTTGTGAAGATTCTGGGGGCCGATTTGAGGCCAAACGGGAGGACTTTGAATTGGAAATGGACGCCGGCCACTTGAAACCTTAGGAATTTGCGGTGGTTCGGGTGAATAGGGATGTGAAAATATGCGTCTTGCATATCCAGAGAAGCCAGAAAGTCTCCTTCGTTGAGACAATTCAGAATGTCCTTCAATGTCACCATGCGGAAACTCTGTTTCTTTAGATATTTGTTGAGTTTGCGCAGATCCAATATTGGACGCCACTCTTCCGAATTTTTCTCCACAAGGAAGAAGCGAGAATAAAAGCCCATCCCTTTCTGAGAAGGATGGACTCGTTCTATCACATTCTTGCGTAGCATCTTTAAGGCTTCTTTGAAGAGTAAGCGCAGGCGAGGGGGAGGGGGACCCCTGGGCGGCGTTGTTGGAGGCTTCTGCAAAAACTCCAAAGTGTGTCCCTTGCTGACCAAATCCAGGACCCACTGATCTGAAGTTATCTTCCGCCATTGATGGTAAAAGGCGGAAATCTTGGCGCCCACGGGAAGGGAAAGAGGGGTGGCCGACATCCGGCAAAGCTCATTGGCGCTTGTTAGAATCTCGCCCCTGATTGCCTGAGCGCCGTTTCCCTCCTTGCCGAGAGAAAGAACCAGAAGCAGGTTGCCTGTTAGAAGATTGGTAGTAGGGCTTGTTGTAGGTAGATTGATACTGTCGATTTTGTTGGTTTGAATAATTGCCTCTGGAGGAGTATCCACGACCTCTTGCACCTCTAAAGGATCCCCTCTTGTATTGCAGGGTCCCAAGAGATTTCGCTGTATCGGTATCAGTTTTAATAGCCAATAAAGCGTCATCAATGTGCTTCCCAAACAATGACTCACGATCGAATGACATGTCCAAGATCTTGGTTTGGACCTCAGGTCTAAAAGTGGTAGCCTTGAGCCAACCTTGACGTCTAAGCACAATTGCCCCAGCCAATTGTCTAAAGTTGGTATTAGAAATGTCTAGGGCGCAATCAATAATTTCTGAGGCCGCCCTTTCGCCTTCCTGCACAATTCTGCGCACATCCATCTGTTGATCCTCCGGGATCAGCTCAAGATATTCCGTGATCTCAGACCACATTTGTCTATCATAGCGAGCCAGGATAGCTAAAGAATTAGCCGCTTTAATGGATGCTGCTGCGTTTGCTGAAAACTTCTTTCCAATTGCATCAAGCCTTCTTCCCTCCTTGTCAGGTGGCGTTGAAATGGGAGCAGAAGGATTTTTGGACT
The DNA here is from genome assembly GCF_964261635.1 of Lissotriton helveticus. NCBI lineage: Eukaryota > Metazoa > Chordata > Amphibia > Caudata > Salamandridae > Lissotriton > Lissotriton helveticus. The sequence goes on from NC_136062.1 coordinate 384,493,657, forward strand.
TCTGCTGCGCAGCCTGAGAAATGACCGAATCCGGTCGAGGATGACCAATTAAACAAGCAGGAGTATCGGATGGTGCTCGATACTTTTTGTCTATCCTCGGCAAAACTGCCGGAATGGAAGCTGGTGTTTATTATATTGAGGCCTTCCTTCCATATATAATCGATAATAGGTATGGCTCTGACCACTCTCCGATATCCCTCTTTAAAGTCATGTAAAAAGCAGTCCGACTGCTCAACAGTGACAACTAATTCAAATCTATTAGCAGCTCTGTGCATAATATTGTGAAAACCCCCAATATCTTCAGGTGGAGAGTCTGAAGGACGGGGAGGAGGTGGAGAAGGTGTAGGGATGACATAATCCTCCCAAGGGTCCACTGGAGTGTTATACGGTAACTCTCCCTCTTCCCTACTTTCGTCACCATCAGTGGAAGAACTGTCTACAACCTGAGGAATTGGAGAAGTATGTGGTTGTGGTGACAATGGAGCTCTTGGCGACGGAGGTCGTGGCACAGGAACTGGAGCAGGTGACCCAGCGGGCGCACCTTCATTGGGTGGAAATCTCTGGCGATAATCTGCCAACATAGCTTGCAAATCCTGTATTAAGGAAGTTGGCAAATGTGTTGTGTCCTCAGACCGAGGATGTCTAGTATGAGGTGACTGATATGGTGTGGAATAAACGTCATGCGTATATTGCTCCTGAACCTCCTCTTCATCATCCTCTTGAAGTTTAATATGCAACTGAGAAGGGTGACAGGCAATCCCAAAGGGATCATCATCCTCTTCCCCTTCATCTGACTCTCCTTGCATGTATGTCTCCAAAATGTGCGATGGCAAAAGTGGAGAAATATGTGAATAATCCTGCCTTTTATAAGTTTTCATTTGAAAATGAGTGAATTGTATCTTTGCTGGCGGGGAACCGTGCAGCCGATGAGCAGAAGTCCCAGTAAACGGATTCTCCGTCGACGGTGCTGTCAATGCTAAAGATCTTGCCGTCGATGGTATTTTCGTCGACGAGTCCTTCGTCGTCGGGACCGTCGACAATGCAGTCGTCGACGAGGCCGTCGTCAGCGGGTCCCTCGTCGTCGAGACCGTCGACGGTATCTTCGTCGACGAGTCCCTCGTCGACGGGGTCGTCGATGGTGTCTTCGTCGACGATGCCTTCGTCGACGGGTCCGACGTTGGTGTCTTCGTCGACGAAATCTTCGTCGACGAGGCCGTCGATGACGTCTTCGTTGACGACGAGGCCGTCGATGGTGGCTTCGACGACGAGTCCTTTGGTGACAATGTCTTCGTCGACGACGGCCTTGCGGTCATCGACGGAGCAGACGATTTAGTCGACGGAGCCTTCGCTGAGAAGGATTTTGACGACGGTAACTTGGTTTTTGACAGCAAAGGTGGTACAGACATCAAAGGTGACGTGATAGCTGAAGTGGTAACCACAGAAGTAGAAGAGGAGGTAGAAGTCCAAGTAGTAGTAGGTACAGACACCAGAGAGATAGTCTTAGCCTGGGTTGTACTCACATGTGAAGAAGCCGATGCACTCTTAGAGGGTTCTGAAGCTTTCTGAGAGGTTTTTAACATTTTCTTTCTCTCAGGAGAAGCATTGTCCGTGGATCTAGCTCTCTTGCCAGAAGTAGAGGCTTTGTCCTCCTCATCAGTGGATGAAGACTTCAGCCACAAAAGAACCCTTGCCTCCCTATCCCTGATGGTTTTCTGAGGGAAGGTACGGCAAATTCGACAGTCCTTCACCACATGTGAAGGGTGCAGGCAATAAATACAATCCGAGTGCTTGTCATCCACATGGACTCTCTTCTTGAAGCAGGTTCCACAAGGTTTGAAAAGAGCTTTCCTTTCAGACATTTTAAAGCTTGAAAATCCAAAAACTGAGTAGGCACTCAGGGAGACTCCCTTACACACGAAGTGCGGTGAAAATCTGAGGAGAACTGCCTGAGCTGGGAAGGTTCTAGAGGGTGAGGACAGCTGATTGGCTGAGGCTACTATTTCAGGTCTTTTTACATAATGATGTAGATAGGCTGCTAAGTTTTGAGGCCTAGTTAGGCCTTTAGGCTTTTCCAGCCTACTACAAGAAATTTTAGGCACTGCTATTATATATTTTATTTACCGTGGGACTCCCGCCTCGACGACGGGGAATGATTCAGGCATGTGAATCTATGAAAGATACCCTAATACTGGATAACGGTGTGTTCAGGATGCTGTGTTGCACCTCCGGTTTGAAACCGGATATCCTGAGCCAGGCGTGCCTCCTTTCCGGGACGCCCATCATCATGAGCCTGCTGGCGGTGTCTGCCCCATCCAGGGCCGTCTTAAGGCAAGAGTTTGCCGCGTTTTTTCCCTCTTCAACCAGCTTTTCGGCTTTCTGTCTGGCATCCTGGGGCAAGTCCTTCACCAACTGCCCCAGTCCCTCCATGATTTGGTACATGTGCCTGTTTATCAGGGCGTTGGAATTAGCCATGCGCCAGTGGTTCGCGGCATTCCGTTCGATCCTTCTGCCCACCAGATCCATCCTTTTGCTCTCCTTATCCGGTGGTGGGCCCGAGGTAGTGGGGACGTTGGCCCTCTTCCTTGCTGTGGCCGTGATAATGGAGTCTGCGGAGACCGTGCCCTAAATGTAGGCCGGGTCCTTAGTGGCATGCTTGTACTTCTTCTCAGTTCTGGGAGTTACTGCCTTGCATGTTGCGGGCTCCCTGAAAGCTTCCTTCCCCTGAGCCAAGACGCTCTCGAGCATTGGAAGGAACTGGCTCCTCGTTTGTGTTGGGAGCAATGTTTCTAGAAGGAAGTCTGCTTTCTGCTTCTCTTCGTCGAGCTTGAGCTTGAAAGCTGCTGCGGCAGCCTGTATCACCGAGTTGTAGGCCCCGATGTCGTCCGGCGGCGAGGGCCTCGAGGGGTAAGTGTCGACCACCTCCTCCGGGCTGTCGGTGTCGACATCTATGTAATCTACCTCCTGTAGGTCAGAGGGTGTCGAGTCTGCGTCTGTCCTGCTTTCCTCTTCCTCCCCATAGTTGTAACTATCGTAGGGATTCTCGTACTCCTCCTGGTCGTCGATCACCTCGACGTCCTGGTCTTGTTCCTCGACGACTTCGGCGATCTCTTCCTCCTCCTCGACTGCCTCCACCACCGGTGGCTTGGTCTTGTGAGGGATCGTGAAGGCCTTCATCTTTGCATCGAAATCTTTCTTCCGCTGCATGATGTTCTCCATTTCGGCCTCGAGGCGCCTTCTCTTCTTCTCCATCTCTGCCGCGTGTTCCGCGTCGGATGGGTCGGCCGTTCTTTTCGGCGGATGGTTCGTCGCCGTACCTTTCGACGTCGGACCGGATCTTGGGTCTCTGGTCGTCGTCGTCAGTTTCGGGTCTTTTTCCTCGGCGTCGATCGATCCTTTTCGGGGACGATTTTCGACGTTTTCTGCTGATCAGCAGCCCTCGGCGCCGGGGACTCCTTCTCGGAGGATCCGCTGGGCCTGGGAGTAGTCGCGGACGCCGCCTTTTTTGGCGTCGGCGCTTTCGGGGTCTTGCCCTCGATTTTTCTAGACAGAGTCTCTCGGGTTCTTGGGGGCCGAAGAGTCTCCTACCTTGTCAGAAGTCTTCGTGTAATCGGTCTCTACGACCGTGTAGCTGTCGTCTTCGGCGGCAGCGTTGTCTTCTTCCTCGGAGGACATCCCCAGCTCGTAGAGGGACGGAGTCAGGGCCTTCCCCTGCAGGGTGGCGTGTGCTACCCTCTGCCTCTCTCTCACACGAAGGGTCTTCGGGGCGAAGGCGGAACAGGCGTTGCAGTCTCCGCTTTCGTGGTCCACCAGTAGGCAAAGGTTGCATACCGGGTGCTGGTCCTTCTGCGCGTACTTGTGGTGGCAGTTACGGCAAAACTTGAACGGCGTGTTGTCCATCATCGAGCGTCCAGGGCCTCTCTGGTCGCGTGTTCGTCGACGGTCGTCGATGATCTCGATGAAAAACGCCTTCTCCTCGCCGGCTTTTCGTCGATGAAGTCCCCTGTAATCTTCAGATGACTTCTCCTCGTCTTTTCTGTATTTTCTTTCTTCTTTCTCCAAAAATGTCTGGAGCCCAAACGGGAACGATCCAGACCCGACCGCGGAAAAAAAGAATCTGAAGATGGCGCCCAAGAGTGGGAGCTTCCGCAGGAAGCATGCCGACATCACCGGAAATACACCCAAAGGGGTGAGACGCCGACCTGGGCTACAAAAAAAAACAAAAAAGAAAACCAAAGAAAGGACTACGAATCCGGACCCAACCACAAGACCGCGGAATAATGCACAGCATAGTGAATCCAGAAAGATTCACGCTGCAAAACTTGCCCCGTTTATTTCACATTGAAGTGCTTGCATATTCAGAATTACTACTCCACGTAGGGAGGCCTGAGAAGAGGCAAAGAATGAATGTTGGATATATGCCGGAATTTGAGTTGGCAAGCCTTATCCTTCAAATAGGTCTCATGCATGAATATCACATTTCAGTCTTAAGATCCACACCAGGTTAGTATACCCTGGCATTTTAATCTATTAATTCCATTCACATTACAGGAGACCACTTTCATCTTATTACAAGACATGGATAAAAACTACCTTAATCCAGTCAATCTGCTGAACTATTTTTCCTTTCTCTCCCCTAAAAACACCCCACACGTGCACACAGATTTCCCCCACCCCACAAACACCCGCAGAGCGCTGCTGTGGACCCTGAAGCCCGACCCGTCCTAGGCTCCCTCCAAAACAGTAGCTCACCAACTTTGTAAACCCACCCCACCCCCACACCAGTCACCCCTGAGTGCCCTGAAATAAAGAGCAGCAATTTATAGCAAAATCACATGGGCCTAGGCTAAATTAGTTCTGAAGATTAGAAGACCAACGCTGCTCATGTAATGCACCCTTCTTTTGGGCTCTTTGGGTCTCCTACAGTTAGTACGTGTCTAGGTAAGTTCAGACTAGTAGCTGTTGGAGGATACAAGTGGTGAGCCAAGGGGGTCATTTGTTTTTTGTTGCGGGGGCATTGGACAGTGAGACAGCAAGGGCAGCAAAGCAGGAGAATGGAAGGAAACATCAGGCTGAGGGGGGTTCATTAGGCTCCCTTATGGGTGGAGAGGATACGGGTGTGCAGCAGAAGCGTTGTGTAGCACAGATGCTGCTTGCAGCCCTTTTGTGAACCTCCAGCACTCCACCCCCCCCCCCACCGCTTCAAAACGAAGTCTTGAAGAAGGTATCATAGTCACCTTTTACAGACCCCAATGACGAGAACCTCTCAACACATGTCAATGAGAACGTGCATGCCCGCCAAAATTATAAAGGGCAGCAAGAGTCGGACTCGGCCTGCATCTATCCAAATGGACCATTAGAGAAGTACAGCAGACTAGCTCTCTTGACAGGCCACAGCAGAATATGATCCATCAGGAGGCAACTGTATCAAAATGACCTGGTGTGCCCTGGGGGGAGGCTCCAGTGGATCAGAACCTTCGCTTTTCTTCTCAGCAGAGCGGTCTCCTGTTCCGCCTGTTCTTGGAAATGGAGGAGAGACTTCGGCCTCAATAAATATTCAAATGCTGTATCCTAATTTAGAAAATCCCTTCTATAAGACTTTGTTAGACAAGCTACCTTCTTCCAAAGGAATACCAGTGTAACCCATTTTTTTTTTGTTTCCGTGGACCTTTCGGGGTTGCAAAAAGGGGGGGAATGTGTACCTAGTACATGGACAGATGGAATGCCACAAGGCGAATTTTGCAGCTCCCTTCTAGCATCATAACTCCTCAGATATCTGGTAACCTCCTTGAGGAAAGCAGGAATCCTATGAAGGACTCCCAAAGTAACCACTGCACGTCCAGCCTGGGGGTGGGGGAGAATCATAACAAACTTCTTCAGTATCCCTAACTTAGACACCACCAATTGTAGAGATGCTAAACCAGATTTTGGAAGAGCTTAGAGAGATGAAAATATCACAAGAGGATGCTCCTAGAAAGACAAACGAACACACTGGGCAGATCAACACCAGTATTCAATTGCTTACCTCTGGCATACCTGAGGTGGAACAAAGGGTTGCTGACTTGGAGGATTCAAGAAATAATCATGACAGCCACTACAAAAATGCAAGCAGAATTGGTGAAACTCCAACTAAAACTGGATGCGGAAAACCGATCTCGCAGTTTAAATTTACGATTTGTTGGCATTACTTAGGCCGCGTAAATGGGCGGACTTTTACCAAGCTAATTTCAGACCTTAACTACCAGCATGTATACCTCGAAATGGCAGAGAAGTGTATGGATTTAACAAATACTCAGGCACACCGTGTTCCTGCAGTCCAATTCAGCAATGCCAAATACCCATGCACCATTTTAGTGAATTTTGGCAACGACAGGATTAAAGCCCTCTAATCACCTCACAGACCCTCTACCTGCTAATGCGGTAAAAGACTTTATCCCCCTGCTCCTCCCTCTCTGGACCAAGATCATCAACAGCTCTTTACAACAAGGCCACATTCCAGACTCCCTTAAGGTGGGGCAAGTCACGCATATACTCAAGAAACCTACAGCTGATCCGTCTGACCTAAACAACTATCGGCCCATCACCAATATCCCCACACTGGCCAAACTGCTGGAGAAATGTGTCCAACTCCAACTAACAAAACACATTGATCAATTTGACCTCCTCAACCCTCATCAATCAGGCTTCAGAGCGAAACATAGCACTGAAACAGCTATGACACACATAATTGATGACGCCCTCCAAATTCTGGATCGCAATGAGTCCTGCCTCCTCATCCTTCTTGACCTCTCGTCTGCATTTGACACGGTCAAACATGAGAATTTGCTGGAGCTGCTAAGTACTAGAATGGGGTTATCGGGAACTGTTCTCAAGTGGTTTTCGTCCTTCCTTCACAACCGGTCCCAGAGGTTCAAGATTGACAATGTGCTATCTACACCTGTGCCTGTAGATCTAGGTGTCCCACAAGGATCCACCCTCTCCCCTACACTGTTCAACCTCGTTATGGAACCGCTCGCCACCTTGCTTCAAGCATCCAATGTACAATTCCATATGTACGCCGATGACACACAACTCTATCTAAAGTTACAATCCCCGGAAGATATCAAACATCTGAATTCCACGCTTATTAACACCCAAGCTTGGCTGGCCGATAATCACCTCAAACTAAATGCTCTGAAAACTGAGTTCCTACTCATCTCACCCCCGGCGAAAATCTCCACCATCCAAACCTGGCTCAACAACCTAACAGCACTCAATGTCCACCTACCATCGTGGACTCGGCGAAATCCCTAGGCATCACACTCGACGCCAAGCTCAACATGCAGCAGCACGTCAGCAAAGCCACAAAAGCAGCTAATTTCCAAATTAACACACTGAGGAAAATTAAACCCTTCCTCCCGGCCAAAGACTTCCAAACTGCTGTACAAGCTTTAGTCATCCCTCGAATAGACTATGGAATTGTGGCCCTCAGCGGTCTCCCGCTATCAACAACAGCACCCTTAAGAGCCTCCCTGAACGCTGCCGCGAGACTCATCACTGGCTCTAGAAAGCACTCGCACATATCCCCAGACCTAAAGTCTCTAAAATGGCTGCCTTTTGAAGCCAGAATACAGCTAAAAATTGCAGTTATGACACACGCGGCCGTGCACCACAAGGCACCTAACTACCTCGCTCAAAAGCTGTCTTTATCAGGAGGTTCGAGATCCAATAGGAGCACAAAAAATCTTCTCCTGAAACCCCGCAGATTCCGGAAAGTGAAAACCTACAAGCGCTCCTTCTCAGGGATGGCTCCCCGGATCTGGAATGCGCTCCCTCCTGAAACCAGGCTGATCACCTCCACTGCACTCTTCAAGAAAGAGGTGAAAACCATCCTTCTGGCCAAGATCTCCTGATCGTTATAGATGTTGGTACAGAGACTCTGCACTGCTGTGTATCACTGCTCACCCTACCCCCTGGCACTATATTCTACTTGTTGGGGGCACTACTGCGCTACTTTCTTACTACCGACCAAGATATGATACACGTTGGTTTACTGATCCACCTGTACACCTCTGTAGTGTGAACAATGACCTGTGCTGTTCCTATATTACTCCCTTACCTGATTGTATATGGATTGGTTTTATGTATGTTTTTATTATCCATGTTATTACCATGTTATTGACTATTATACTGTCTCCCATTATCTCTGTTGACTCCTACTGCCCCTTCCCTGTCTTTGTGAAGCGCTCTGATATCTGTAAGGATCCTGTTCGCGCTATATAAAACTTTGAATAAATAAATAAATAAAAGCAGAGTTGGTCACCAGCCATCTAGCGCAATATCATATTCCACCTCAGACAATTTGTCAGAATCTTCTCAGACATGTCAATAAAAGCAGTACGGCGCCACGGAGACTTTGTAGGATTGATTACAATTTCCAGAGACAAGGGGTGCCTGCAGGCAATCAGCAGTTAAAGCTAAAAATTATGAGAATGGGCATACATTCCTGGGAATCTTTTACTGTATAAATATCCTTCAAGTACTAGACTAAATCCCGATAGCTTTCCACCAGCAGTAACTGTACAGTGTTACCACACTACTCCAACTATTATTATTACATTTGTAGAGCGCTAATCACCAAAAGATCTCTAAGTGCTGAATGGCTCCAACCAATCAAAACAGATTCCATCAGATTAAATATGGCACTATCTGCTGTGCTGAGTCAATAGATTGCCTGAATAAGGAATAAGCAGCCAAATACCCAGTAGGTATTACACCTAAGCCTAGTTAAGCAATGGAAAGCACAGAGCACAGCACATCAGAAAGCGGCCACACTTACTAGCAATCCATTCTTCCAGTGACAAACAGGTGTCTCCAGCTGACACTGATCAACCTCTATATGTGCTGGCAAAGCGCTTGAAAATTGGGTTGGAGAACTAGACCATTCAGATCTATTCTGTTGACAGAGAAATTCTGCAACACCAGTAACACTCTAAAATCATGGTCTTATTTGACCTAGTTGCGGTTGAAACTGCTAAGAAATTTATTCGACACATGGTCTAAAAACGAATCACCCGGTCAGTTGAAGTTTGCATAGCAGTTGTGTAGTCTAAAAAGATTTGAACGACACTCCCAGATATAGATGGAGTTTACTCCATCTATATCTGGGAGTGTCGTTCAAATCTTCAGCGCAAAGTGTACTTCTTGCAACATAACTGTTGCTTTACAGGCCTTGTGCCACAATTCCCCCTCCCAGACGAATACTCCAAGCACCTGTAATAATGGGGACTAGCAACTGAAGGAATGAATGGACAACCCTCTGCGAGGTGTGAGGGGTACATTCGCCAGTGAAAGCTCTGGGAACAAAATGGACCATCTTCACAAGAGCCGAGATACGTTCTGTTGCTGCGGCTAAGATCTTCTCATCCACCACCAATGAAGGACCTGAAGTTGCCATCTAAGATAGTCTCAAGTGGATGTACGGTCATGATGCCCAGTAGGTGGAGGATCTGCAGAACTAGCACCTGGAAATCAAACATCCGGATCATCTCAAATTTCGCAATTTCAGAGGGTGAATAGATTACAGGTACATTGTGTCTAACACCGCACCAATGAAGATTTGTCTCTTAGCTGGAATGCTGTGGGTCTTTGAAGTTAAGAAAAGCTCCAACCATGCATAAGAGCCATGGTGTGCTGTAGGAGGTCTGACAAGAGCAGGGGAAACCGACTGTACAAGCCTGTCACCAAGTGCAGAAAAACCATTGACTTTACCGAGCTGCTGTTCCATGTTAATGGCTTCTCTCATGAGATAAAGACTTGCAGCTCAGTCACAAGACCAAATGCAAGTACTGTGAATGAAATTTCAAAGTGCTAGAACGACATTTTGCATCAGCGGTAACACCTGTGAGCAGGAAGGATTTGCAGATGGAAATAGCCATTTTTGAGAATTTGGGAAGCCACCGAAGCTTGTGAATTGAGTGCCAGAATCACCAAACCTTTGTACTGGTCTTGTTCAATTAAAATGTTTAGAGCATGCGGTCCAAATAAGGCCGTACCTCTAACCAGGTATTGGATAGGCAGGAGTTTTGATAGGTGAAACAACACTTCTCAATCTCTGTAGAGCCACTTGCCAAAAACAGCTTGACCTCCAGATTACTGCTAGCCTTCGGATGTGCAGGAGTCTCAAGCCCAGAGGCAGTGGTCAGACCCTAGACAACAAGCACATGTCCGTATTGAGGGGGGTGCTTAGCACTAACAAAAGACATTTTAGCTAGTTGCTCTTTAAAATAGAAATTAATATATTCATTTATACACTGAAGAGTTCCAAATCCACATTACTAAGATGCAGAAAAACAGAACGGATACCAGCATGCACTATTTTTATAGTCTGTAAATACATCCTGGCAAGATAGTTGAGACTACAGCTGTATGGTGCCATCTGTCAGCAGCTGGGAGTAGAGCTTTTAGAATCCAGCCTAGAGGATATTTAAGAGGTGAGAATTATGCAGCAAAAAGTACCCATCCGAGTGATCAACTTCAAGAATGCTGCCACCAGACAAGTTCTAAGATTAAATGGACAAATCCATAACTGTTAATTCAAGGTCCTACACCGAATCCCACAAAGTCCTTTTCATCTCCCACAGAGTAAATCACAACACTTGACCCATTTTTCTCCAATGCAAGTTCACACTCTGCAAACAAGCACTGGCGTTGCCAATAGGTCTCGCAGTTGGAAAGTTGGAGCTATTGGTTTTGTAAATGACATTTTATATTTATGTTTTGTGATTTAGAATGCCAATACTTTTAACTTTAGCAAATGTGACACTTTTTGCCACATGTTTTGTATTGACGTGACTTAGATGTATTGATATTACAAATAACAATGGCTTTTAATTTTTTTAAATAATTAATACTTAAATAAAAGTGATTGTAATTTATAATGGCAATGGTCCGAAGTATATAAAATAGTGGAAAAATAGAAAAACTGTGGCACAGAAAACAGGGCAGAAATTAATATCTGGCGTTTGCATAACAAACTAAATCTCAGCATAATTGTTATGGAAACTTTTACCAAAACAAATATTTTGAAGGCAGGTTAATAAAACCCACAATAAGTATTGGCGTATTGATAGAGAACAGTGTTGAAAATCAGGGGCTGATCCCCTATTTGCCTTTGCGCTTTCACTGGAGGGACTTCCCATGGTTGGGGGAGAGGCAACCTTACTGCCCAGGAGCTGGCCGTAGTTTTGCAGTTCTGATGCGAGTCACGGCCACCAGGCCGTGAAGTGTGAAGCAGTGGGCGGGGAAGCAGAACCCTTTGAAGCTCTCGGAGGCAAGGGGAGACGCCGTCCAAACGTGGACAATGACGTGAAGATCTGAGGAAATATTAAAATATAAGGAAATGATGGTGAAGAATCACTAGTGTTTAGTAGACCAATTTAAAAAATGATGATACATTAAACTGAAAAATCACTGTATTTGATTTATTTTCGATATCCAGCATGTTGGAAAACAAGTTAATTGAATTATACAAAGTCTCTGCATGTTATCTGCACAGAGTTATTATGCAAGCGGGGAATGCTCAACCCAACCTGCAAATGAGCGGAACTGATATTAAAACGACTTCATAGCTCTCAAACGTTCACAACCGCTTGGGAATGCGAGTCAGGCTCCAGGTCCTTGAACAGTGATGATGCAGCAGGAAGTGACATCACATAACCACTGACATGACTCAACAGGAAGTGGTATCGCATGACCATAGATGCTGTTATGTTTTGTGTTGCTGGGTTCACTTCACCCTGTTAAATAATCAAAGGGGTGTTTTATGAGTGGTCCCTCCCAGTCAGGATGGGGAATGGTTGTGGCTGTGACGTAGGGACATGAGATAAAAAAAAAGTCTCAGGTCGTGGCTCGTGGCAGTGTAACATCATTACGGGTCTGTTGTCAGCGCCCAGACATGGGTACAGCCAGCCCATTATTAGCTGGCCCCGGTTGTCCACTGCCTACGCGGACAGTTCGAAAATTCAACCCAAGGTTCTTTTCCCGTTATTGTTTTTGTTACGGAAGACTTCACCTCTATGATGTCTATACTTCCGGATCGCCTGGCAGCTAACCGAATGGCCGAACACATTGTAGAGGAAGGCGTAATATGTAAGACCAGGTAGCATTGGAGCATTGTCGGCATCTCAGCCAATCAAAGTGCGTCGGTCAGAATAGCGAAGCATTTATTGGGTGCAGAGAGCAAATGCCTTTCATGAATACAAACCCTGTTCTAGAGCAACACGAGTTTAATGTGGTGGGTGAAACGATGTTGAGTTAATCCGGATCCTGTCTGTAAAATGAAAGCTGCACCCTCTCAGCTGGTGGCAGCCTGGATATGGACAGTTAAGAGAGCTGGGTCGACCCTGGAAGTTTCAGACTGCAAGACTGTAAGATCCCGGTCACGGGTAAATCAGCTCGAAGAATCTGGTGGGATCTAGTAATGTTATAAACGAGAGTATGTCCGAGTGGAGTATCCGTTTCCTCTGTCAAAGATGCGTCCTCGAATAAAAAGCCCATACATTAATAAAAACCCCGGCACACGAAAAGAAGAAAAAGATGCGAGCACAGTGTGAGGGTGAGGGGGCAACGCAGGGGGCAGGATTACAAACGCCACGGGAGAGGGGAGCAATTGGAGTGCGGCGGAAGCATCAAAGGGCTAGGAGAGGAGGAAAGGTGGGAGGGAACACGGCCTGGGGGAAGCTGGCTGGGGAGGGGGAGGAGAAATGCAAGTAAAGGGTGTGCGCAGGGAGAGAGAGGGGAGGTGCTGGAGCTGGGGAACAGGTGGCTGTGAAAGTTTATGGCCCAAAAGCGCGTGCCTGTGGCCACGTGAACTCTAAGAAAACCGCACGAAAAACCCAGTGGTTTCACGAGTATTTTGAGCACTTGAATTCTCGCCATTTCCCATTCCTTCGGAATGGAAAAGGCGAGACCTAAAAAAGGAAAGGCATCTTTACTAATCATCTCTCCGGTTACCATCATACGGTGCAAAACCCAACAAAAGAAAGTAAGGATTATCAGCAACCACCCTAAAATCCATAACAAAAAAAAATGTTGCTTTCCCAAAATATAAAAGACCAGAAGAGATCTCCATATCAAATGGAACAAAGGCATAGTGTTGTTTTTCAAATGTCCTAGTGGTGTACAGCAGCAAAGGACGATTAGAAAAGTGGAGAACCAGATTCTCTTACACAACTACACAAATATATGGTCTTCATAGACACAAACAACTTCATAAAAATATTCCAATGTGTATACGCCAAGTTTCAAATGTGAGTATCTAGGACGGACCGCCTGTAGAATTATAGTACAGTGGCACTCTTGATTTTAATTGTTAATATATTGGTCAACTGTGTATAGATACATTTAAACATAACAAAAAGAATGTATTCTGTACTGCCGTCAATGTGATATCTTATGTAACAGTAAATTGTTTTTAAATTAATTTTATATTGGTTTGTTATAATTCAAATAATCTTTTGAACATTTTCATTGTCAGTCACACTAAGGTCTTTTCTAATATCTTTATTTCATTTTACTAGTTTCATTGTGATAGATTGTAGATTACCGGGGAACGTTAACTTCAACTGCATATAGGCCAAGTTGCGTCATGCACGGCTGCAACAAATACTCAACGCCACATATATGAGCATGAAGTTCCATGCAACACTCCTCTGCTACTTCCATACCTCATGCAGAGCAACCAATTCTTCTCAAATATAAGACATCTTACAACTGACTATTTCTATTGTGCACTCAAAGAGCACCTAGGAAAAGCAGATGGGGAAAAAGAAATTCAAGCACTTTCAGGTTTGTCAGGATCGCAAAGCTACTTACTCAATCGAGGTAGAGCTCTAGTCCGAACAAGAAATGATATAATTACAAATATAATACAGCCATCTGGCCTCAACTAACAGACTGACAATGCCTCAATTCTAACACTCAGAGCAGCAACTACATCCATTAATGAGCACACATCTCCACATACCAGATGAAAACGGTTTGATGTAAATGTCCTGAAATCATTCCAGCACAGTCTGCTGCATAATTCTCACCTCTTAAATATCCTCTAGGCTGGATTCTAAAAGCTCTACTCCCAGCTGCTGACAGATGGCACCATACAGCTGTAGTCTCAACTATCTTGCCAGGATGTAATAACAGACTATAAAAATAGTGCATGCTGGTATCCGTTATGTTTTTCTGCATCTTTGTAATGTGGATTTGGAACTCTTCAGTGTGTAATGAATACATTAATTTCCAATTTAAAGAGCAACTAGCTAACATGTCTTGTGTTAGTGCTAAGCACCCCCACCGCTCCCCAATACGGACATGTGCTTGTTGTCTAGGGTCTGACCACTGCCTCTGGGCTTGAGACTCCTGCACATCCGAAGGCAAGCAGTAATCTGGAGGTCAAGCTGTTTTTGGCAAGTAGCTCTACAGATATTGAGAAGTGTCCTCTCACCTATCAAAACTCCTGCCTATCTAATGCCTGGTAAGAGGTACAGGCTTAATTGGACCGCATGCTCTTAAACATTGTAATTCAACAAAACAAGTACAAAGGTTTGGTGTTTCCGACAGGCACTCAATTCACAAGCTTCGGTGGCTTCCCAAATTCAGTGAAGATTTTAAATGTGGACCCACTAGGTAAGATTGCACAGGCGAGGACAGTGATCGGACATGGATATTTTTAAATGAATTTTATATTGGTTTGTTACAATTAAAATGATTTTTTGAACATTTTCATCGTCAGTCACACTGAGCTCTTGTCTAATATTATCTTTATTTCATTTTACTAGTTTCATTGTGATAGATTGTAGAATACCTAGGAACGTTAACTTCAACTGGATATAGGCAAAGTTTCGTCATGGACGGCTGCAACGAACACTCAACGCCACATATACGAGCATTAAGTTCCATGCAACATTCCTCTGCTACTTCCATACCTCACGCACAGCAACCAATTCTTCTCAGACATAAGACATCTTACAACGGACTATTTCTATTGTGCACTCAAAGAGCACCTAGGAAAAGCAGATGGGGAAAAATAAACTTAAGCACATTCAGGTTTTCGTCGGGATCGCAAAGCTACTTAATCGAGGTAGAGCTCTAGTCCTAGCAAGAAATGATACAATTACAAATATAATACAGCCATCTGGCCTCAACTAACAGACTGACAATGCCTCAATTCTGACACTCAGAGCAGCAACCACATCCAATAATGATCACACATCTCCACATACCAGATGAAAACTGTTTGATGTAAATGTCCTGAAATCATTCCAGCACAGTCATCCACAAACTTTCGCAAAATTATGCCATTCCACCTTACCTGCAGATTCGAGCTATTCAATTAACAGACCAAACGAATATGCTACTTACCAGTATGCATCTGTTCTTGGCATGTAGGGCTGCTGACATTCATATCTGTGCATAGATCGCCGCCTAGTGTTGGGTCCGGATGATTGCACATTGTTGTCCTGGAAGAGTCTTCGAAGTATCACGAGATAGGTGGCTCCTCCCCTGGACTACAGTGCGCATGGGCATCCCCTCCATCCTCAGATTGTTTTTCGCCATTGTGGCAGAGATGGAGTACAGTAAGTGATGACCATGCTAAGAGTAATTCAGAGTGCTGCAGCCGCTACAGGTGCTGGGGAGGAGGGAGGGCGATATGAATGTCAGCAGCCCTACATGCCAAGAACAGATGCATACTGGTAAGTAGCATATTCGGTTCGAGGCATGTGGGGTGCTGAATTCATATCT
The DNA here is from genome assembly GCF_964261635.1 of Lissotriton helveticus. Classification (NCBI taxonomy): domain Eukaryota; kingdom Metazoa; phylum Chordata; class Amphibia; order Caudata; family Salamandridae; genus Lissotriton; species Lissotriton helveticus. The sequence goes on from NC_136062.1 coordinate 384,509,431, forward strand.
GTGCATAGAATACATAGCAGTCCCTCCATTAGCGGCGGCTGCCTGTGCCAGCTGCAGCAGTCTGAAAAAGTGTTTTTAGAACAGCCTGTCCTACAGCTGCCTGCTGTTCGGGATGCACATCTACGCAGTAGTGTTTGGTAAATGTGTGTATGGTAGACCATGTGGCTGCTTTACAGATTTCCTCTAAGGGAATGTTGCCCAGGAAAGCCATGGATGCCCCTAACTTTCGTGTTGAGTGGGCTCTAGGGGGAATTGTTAATGTGCGCTTAGCCTTTTGATAGCAAATCTGTATGCACTTAACGATCCATCTGGCTATACCTGCTTTTGAAATGGGGTTGCCTTTGTGTTGTGGTGAAAAGGCAACAAACAGTTGTTTTGTCTTCCTGAAATCTTTTGTTCTATGTAAGTAGTACATGAGAACTCTTTTGACATCTAGTGTGTGGAGCATTCTTTCTGCCACTGAATCTGGATTCTGGAAGAACACTGGCAGTTCTATAGTTTGATTCATATGGAACTGTGAAACTACCTTAGGCAGAAACTTAGGGTTAGTGCGTAGCACCACCCTGTTGGAGTGAATCTGTATGAATGGCTCTTGGATAGTTAGTGCTTGAAGTTCACTAACTCGTCATAGCGATGTGATTGCTATTAGGAAAGCCACTTTCCACGTTAAGAATTGTATCTCGCATGAGTGGAGAGGCTCAAAAGGTGGACCCATCAGTCTGGTAAGGACCACATTTAGGTTCCATACAGGTGCTGGTGGATGTCTGGGAAGAATAACTCGTTTGAGTCCTTCCAGAAAAGCTTTGATGGCAGGCACTCGGAAAAGTGAGAGATGCCTCCTGTTTTGGAGATAAGCTGCTATTGCGGATAAATGTATACGTATGGAAGCGTAGGCCAGATTGCATTTGTATAGATGTAATAGATAACAGATGATGTTTTGAGTAGATGCATCTAGCGGATTAATGTCATTATTGGCACAATAAATGACGAATCGCTTCCATTTGGCCGCATAACAAGCTCTAGTTGTGGGCCTCCTTGCCTCCTTTATGATGTCTCTACAGTCGGGAGGCAGGTTGAGGTAGCCAAATTCTAAGACCTCAGGAGCCAGATCGCCAGGTTGAGCTGTTGCGGATCTGGATGCTGAATGTCGCCATGGTTCTGCGTCAAGAGTCTGGGTATGAGTTGTAGCCTTTGATGCGGTACCACGGAGAGTTCTAGAAACGTGGTGTACCATGGTTGGCGTGCCCACGTTGGAGCAACCAGGATGAGAGTCATTTAGTGTTGCCTCAGTTTGCGTGCCACTAGCGGTATTAGCGGTGCTGGGGGAAAAGCGTACTCAAATATGCCTGACCAGTTCATCCATATCGCATTTCCCTGCGACTGTGGATGTGGGAACCTGGCGGCAAAGCTTTGGCATTTTGCGTTTCCCTTGTGGCAAATAGTCTATCTCTGGATGACCCCCACTGCTGGTAGGACGGTTGGAGTACTGATGGATGTATCTCCCACTCGTGTATTTGGTGGCTGTGCCTGCTGAGCAGGTCCACCATCTGATTGTCCTTGCCTGGGAGGTGTTCTGCCATGAGGAAGATGTTCCTCTGAATGGCCCACTTCCACATGCTCTGAGCCAGATGAGACAACTGTGGAGAGTGTGTACCTCCTTGCTTCTGTATGTAGTACACAGCAGTCATGTTGACCGTCCGGATCAACACTACTTTGTTGCACAAATGTACTATGAATGCTTTCATTGACATGTAGATTGCCATCAGTTCCAGAAGGTTGATGTGCATCTTTTTCTGCTGTAACGTCCATAGTCCCTGCACTGTGTAGTGGAGTACGTGAGCTCCCCATCCGTGGAGAGATACATCCCTTGTCAGTGTGATCTGTGGTACAGGCTCTTGGAACGGTCGGCCCTTGCAAAGGTTTTGTGAGTTCCACCAATGCAGAGAGCTGTATGCGCGACAGGTCACCAACACTAGGTCTTTCAATTGTCCGTGAGCCTGGTTCCTCTGACGTGCTAAGCACTCCTGAAGCGGACGCATGTGTAGTCTCGCGTGCGGGACTATGAAGATGCAGGAGGCCATCATGCCTATCAACTGCATGAACACTCGTGCTGCAAGCGAGTGTTGTGGTCTGAATTTCTGTATCAGCAATTGAATGCTGTTGATCCTCACTGAATTTGGCTGTGCTTTGGCTGCCAGAGTGTTTATTGTTGCGCCTAAGTACTGCCGTATATGGACGGGCTGAAGGTGGGAATTCGGATAATTCAGTGAAAACCCCAGATTGTGAAGTAGGTGAGTGGTGTGGGTGGCACATTGCTGGGCCGACTTCGCTTGGACAAGCCAGTCGTCCAGATAAGGGTAGACGTGGATATTTTGTCTCCGTAGGTGTGCAGCCACTGTCGCTAGGCACTTGGTAAACACCCTGGGTGCTGTAGTTACTCCGAAAGGGAGGACTTTGAACTGATAATGCCGATCCTGAATGGTAAATCTGAGATATTTTCTGTGTGACGGGTGTACCGGTAAATGGAAATAGGCATCCTTGAGATCTAGTGTTGCGAGGAAATCTCCCGGACTGAGTACCAGTAGAACTTGCTGTAACATGATCATGTGAAAATGTTCTGACAGAATGTACTGGTTTAGGGGCCTGAGGTCCAGGAGGGGTCTGAGGGAGCCGTCCTTTTTTGGGATTAAGAAGTACAGCGAGTATACCCCTGTACCCTTTTGTACCACAGGCACGAGCTCTATGGCTCCTTTTTGCAGCATGCTGAGTACCACTTGCTGTAATAACTGTATATGCTCTGCGGGCATAGGACGGTGTCTTGGGGGTATGTTGGGTGGAGTGGATGTCAACTCTAGACAATAACCGTACTGGATAAGCTGCCTCACCCACCTGTCTGTGGTGATGGTCTTCCAGACTGGCAGGAACTGTTGTAGTCTCCTCCCGACCGGTGTTATATGGTCGGGGGGTAGTGACAAGATGTCACTGTTTGTTGGTGGCGGAGGATCGGGAGTTGTTGTTTCCACGATCCCTGCCCTTGGTGCTGTTTCCACGATAGCCACCCCTATTGTTCTTGGTGTAGGTGGTCTGCGTGCCTCCTTTACTTTATTGTGTCTGCTGGGACACCTGGCCTCTGGTAGCTCCTCTATTGTTGGAGCGACGAAAAGAACCACCCCTGAACTGCTGGGACTGTAGAGCCCCCATAGACTTTGCAGTCTCTGTGTCCTTTTTTATTTTTTCCAAGGTGGTGTCCACTTCTGGGCCAAATAAGTAATCAGGGTTAACTGACTGATTGAGTATGGTGGTTTGTATCTCAGGCTTGAAGCCGGAGATTCTCAGCCAGGCGTGACTACGTAACATAACGCTTGTATTAATCGCCCTGGCTGCATTGTCTGCTGCGTCTAGCGCACACCTAATAGACGCGTTGGAAGGAATATGCTACTTACCAGTATGCATCTGTTCTTGGCATAGAGGGCTGCAGAGTGGTACATTTATGAATAGATCGCCATCTGGTGTTGGGCTCGGATGATTGCACTTGTTTTTCTTCTGGAGAAGTCTTTGTCCTCATAGATGACTCCTCCTCTTGGTGTTAGTGCACATGGGCATCGGCTCCATCCTTAGATTGTTTTGCCATAGTAGGGTTAGATGGAGTAGTGTAGTATAATACATAAAGATATGCCCATGTAAGTGTATCTAAATAAGATAATGTTGGGACAGACACAGGTTTCCGGGGAGGCAGGGAGGGCATGTACCACTCTGCAGCCCTCTATGCCAAGAACAGATGCATACTGGTAAGTAGCATATTCCGTTCGAGGCATATGGGCTGCAGATGGTACATTTATGAATAGATTGTACAGCAGTTACCTCCCTAGCGGTGGTCACCAGTGTCTGTCGCAACTGTTTGAAATAGAGTTTTTAATACAGCTTGGCCCACTCTGGCTTGTTGTGCAGCCTGTACATCAACACAGTAGTGCTTTGTGAATGTATGTGGTGTAGACCAAGTTGCTGCTCTACATATGTCATCTAGGGGAATGTTCCCTAAGAATGCCATAGATGCTCCTAGTTTTCGTGTAGAATGAGCTCTAGGAGGAACAGTTAATGTTCTCTTTGCTTTAATGTAACATATTTGTATACATCTTACAATCCATCTAGCGATGCCTGCTTTAGAGATAGGATTGCCCTTATGTGTTGGGGAAAATGCTACAAATAGTTGTTTAGTTTTCCTGAAGTTTTGTGTTCTTTCTATGTAGTACAAAATGGCTCTTTTGACATCTAGTGTATGTAGAGCCCTTTCTGCTACCGTCTGTGGCTTTGGAAAGAAGACTGGTAGTTCCACTGGCTGGTTGATGTGAAATGCTGAAATTACTTTAGGCAAGAACTTTGGGTTTGTTCTAAGAACCACTTTATTCTGGTGTAACTGTAGGAATGGTTCTTGTATTGTCAATGCCTGTAATTCACTTACTCTCCTGAGTGATGTAATGGCTATAAGGAAAGCCACCTTCCATGTAAGGAATTGTATTTCGCACCTATGCATAGGTTCGAAAGGTGGCCCAATTAGTCTGGTGAGTACTACGTTGAGGTTCCAGACTGGGGAAGGTGGTAATCTTGGTGGAATGACTCTTTTAAGGCCTTCCATGAAGGCTTTTATCGCTGGTACTCTGAACAGTGATATGTGCTGCCTGTTTTGTAGGTACGCTGCTATAGCTGCTAGGTGTACCCTGATAGATGTGTACGCTAGATTACATTGCTGTAAGTGTAATAAGTAGCAAATAATCTCCTTTGTTGCTACGTCCAGAGGGTTGATATTGTTATTAGTACAGTGTATAGCAAACCTCTTCCACTTAGCTGCATAGCATGCTCTGGTGGTGGGACGTCTCGCTTGTTTAATTATCTCCATGCAATTTGGGGGTAGATCTAAGTACCCAAATTCTAGGATTTCAGGAGCCAGATCGCTAGGTTCAATTGTGTGGGATCTGGGTGCATTATTTCTCCATGGTTCGGTGTAAGGTGCATGGGTAGAATTCGTAGCTTTTGATGTGGCACTTGTGAGAGTTGCAGGAGCGTGGTGAACCACGGTTGTCTTGCCCACGTGGGTGCTACTAGTATCATGGTCATTGAGTGTTGTTGTAGTTTTCTGACCACTAATGGGATTAGTGGGAGAGGGGGAAAAGCGTATGCAAATTTGTTGGACCAATTTATCCATAACGCATTGCCCTGCGACAGGTGGTGCGGGTACCTGGACGCGAAGCTTTGGCATTTTGCGTTCTGATGAGTGGCAAAGAGGTCTATCTCTGGCTGTCCCCATCTTTGGAAGAATGGCTGCAGTATTTGTTGGTGCAGTTCCCATTCGTGTATTTGTTCCGACTGTCTGCTTAAGATGTCTGCTATCTGGTTTTGGACTCCTGGTAGGTGTTCGGCTAACAGATAGATGTTTTGAGGAATGGCCCATCTCCAGATTTCCTGTGCTAGTCTGGATAGTTGGAGAGAGTGCGTCCCCCCCTGTTTTTGAATATAATACATTGCTGTCATGTTGTCTGTTCTGATCAGGACTGCTTTGTTGGTAACCTGTATTTGGAAGGCTTTCAATGCTAGAAACACCGCTAGTAGTTCTAGGTAATTGATGTGCAGTCTTTTTTCCTGCACACTCCACCTTCCTTGTACTGTGTATTTCTCCATATGTGCTCCCCATCCTGTGAGCGATGCGTCCGCTGTTATTGTCACCTGTGGAATTGGTTCTAGGAACGACCGCCCCTTGGCAATGTTTGTTGTGTTCCACCACTTCAGAGAGCGGTGTGTGCGGTCGTCTACCAACACCAGATCTGTAATCTGTCCTTGAGCCTGATTCCACTGTGTCGCTAAGCATTCTTGTATCGGACGCATTTGTAGTTTGGCATATGGTATTAGCAGTATGCAGGATGACATCATCCCTAATAGCTGCATGAACACTCTTGCTGGTAGTGAGTGTTGTGGCTGGAATCTTTGAATGATTGTAAGCATTGTTTGGATCCTGACTGGATTGGGGTATACTTTGGCTTTTTCTGTGTCTATAGTAGCCCCCAGATATTGTTGAACCTTGCTTGGTTGTAGGTGTGACTTTGTGTAGTTCACCGTGAATCCTAGCTGGTGTAGTAGCTGAATTGTCTTTTGTGTGTTTTGAAGACATTCCTCTTGTGACTTGGCCTTTCTTAGCCAGTCGTCCAAGTATGGGAAGACATGTATTTGCTGTCTTCTTAGGTGAGCTGCCACCACTGCCAGGCATTTTGTGAACACCCTTGGTGCCGTCGTGACACCAAATGGAAGGACTTTGAACTGATAATGTTGTCCTTCTACCACAAACCTGAGGTATTTCCTGTGGGCTTTGTGAATCGGGATATGAAAGTAAGCGTCTTTTAGATCCAGTGTAGAAAGAAAGTCCCCTTTCTTCAGTAAAGGAAGTACCTGTTGGAGCGTGACCATGTGGAAATGTTCCGAATTTATGTATGCGTTGAGAGGTCTTAGGTCCAGTATCGGTCTTAGAGACCCATCCTTTTTGGGAATTAGGAAGTATAGGGAGTATACTCCTGTTCCTTGTTGGTGCTGTGGAACCTGCTCTATGGCATGCTTTCCTAGCAGGGATAGTACTTCCTGCTTTAACAGTGTCAGGTGATCTTGTTTCATTGGACGCTGTTTGGGGGGGATGTTTGGTGGGGTAGATGTGAGTTCCAGGCAATAACCATGTTGGATAATTTGTCTCACCCACCTGTCTGATGTGATGTTTTCCCAGACAGGTAGGAGCTGTGATAGGCGTCCCCCGACCGGTGTTATATGGTCTGGGGGGAGCTGTATGAAGACACTGCTTTGGGGTTGGAGAGTTGCGGTTGTTGTTTCCGCGACCTCAACCCTTGTTGTTGTTACCTCTGTAACTACCTCTAGAATTACCTCTGGGTGATGTAGGTGTAAAAGAGGTTTGTTGCTGGCTTGTACCTGTATTTTTGGATCCTCCTCTATAGGTGGACCTACGAAAGGAACCTCTTTGTGTCGGCTGTTGCAATGCTCCCATTGATTTAGCCGTTTCCGTATCCTTTTTCATCTTTTCTAAGGCCTCATCTGTCCCTGTGCCGAAAAGTGTTTTCCCATCAAAAGGTTGGTTCAGTAACGATGTTTGTACCTCTTGTTTGAACCCTGATACCCTGAGCCATGCATGTCTCCTTAACATGATGCTTGTGTTTGTAGATCTTGCTGCAGTGTCTGCTGCGTCTAGGGCGCACTTTATGGAAGTGTTAGTAATTAACTTCCCTTCTTGTATGAGTTGAGCTGCCCTCTTTTGATGTTCTTTAGGGAGATGTGTGATGAGTTTTTCTAATTCATCATAATGCGCTCTGTCATACCTTGCAAGTAGTGCTTGCGTATTAGCTATGTGCCAGCTGTTTGCCGCTTGAGATGCTACTCTCTTGCCAGAGGCATCTATTAGCTTAGACTCTTTGTCAGGAGGTGGAGCTTCTCCTGTAGATAAAGAGTTTGCTCTCTTACGAGCGTTTGTGACCACTAGTGAGTCTAGAGGAATTTGCCCTTTAATGTATATTGGGTCTTTTGGAGCTGCCCTATATTTCTTATCGATTCTTGGGTTCAGTACCCTAGCCCTCACTGGGTCTTTGAATATCTCTGATGTATGACTGAGAAGGCCCTTAAGCATTGGTAGTGTTCCTGATGTTCTTTGTGCACTAGGTAGTGTTTCTAATAAGAAATCCTCTATTTGAGGTTCTGCATGTAGTTCTACCTTGTGATATGTTGCTGCTCTATTAATGAGTTGCGCAAACCCAGTATTATCATCAGGAGGTGAAGGTTTTGAAGGATACATTTCAGGGTCGTTATCGTTATCTGACCCTACATTGTACTCTTCCCATGGGTCTGCCTCCTCTGGGATTGTGTCTTCATCATCCCCAGGATGTTCCCCCTCCCCTGTGTCACTCTCTACATCTGTTGTAGGTGTAGATGGTCGTGTGGGAGGAATATTTGGTCTATTGTGAGGAAGAGGAGAAGATGGTGTGTGTCTAGGTTTTGGAGAAGGGGGAGGAGTTGTATTTGTCCCCATTGTTCTCTTCTTCGGATGAGTTTTGTCATCCGAATGTTCATTCTTCCTCTTTTTAGGTAGTTCTGTGGCTACCTTGCCAGTTTTTGGATCAATAAACAGAGTCTTTCATTTAGGATCGGTTTTGTATTCCTGTGTCGGTACCGCAGTTTTCGGTTCCGAAAGGTGTTTTTTCTTCTGACTGTCCATTTGTATTTTCGGCACCGAGATTTTATTCGGATCCGATGTCTTCGGTATCGAAGATGTCCCCGGTGTCGAGGGTGTTTGACGTCGAAACGTGTTTCGGTGTCGACATGGACTGCTTCGACTTAGAGCTTTCCTTGACTTGGAGCTTCGGTGTCGATGTGGTCCGTTTATCGGAACCACCATGATGGGAGACCGAGTGTTTCGGTTTCGTTGCCGGGCTCGAAGGCGCGGCGTCGGAAACTTTTTTCGGTTGTCTGACCGGGATCGAGGGCGGGGTCGACACCGTGCGGGGTCTGTTCTTTGGTAAAGGGACGTCGTCACTCACGGTTTGTTGGACGTCGATTTCCTCGACGTCGGACTCGTCCACTTCAGACCCCGCCATGTCGGCCTCTTCTTTCTCCTCTTCTGGGTGCTGGTCCTCGAACAGCTCCGGGATTGCTTGTGACTGCATTCTCGATACCTCGTGTCTTCGGGCTCGACTGTTTCTAATCGTCGATTTTGAAGAGAACGCTGCACAGGCCTCACAGTCCCTGGATTCGTGTTCAGGGGACAAGCAGAGGTTGCACACCTCGTGTAGGTCCTTGTGTGGGAACTTAGCACCACACGTTGGACATTTTTTGAATGGAGTCCTTTCCATGGACCCCGGGCTGGACTACTTCGAGTTTCTCGTAGTCGTCGTCCTTCGAAACGCGTCGGTATGGAAGTGAAGTCGCGTTCGATAACAATACCGTCGAATTGGAAAGGGTTACGCGCCGAATATAACCTTCTTTATCGAAGTCGGTCCGGAGCGCTTCGATCCTCATCCAAACCCGATGGCGGAAAAAAACAATCTAAGGATGGAGCCGATGCCCATGCGCACTAACACCAAGAGGAGTCGTCATCTATGACGACAAAGACTTCTCCAGAAGAAAAACAAGTGCAATCATCTGAGCCCAACACCAGATGGCGATCTATTCATAAATGTACCATCTGCAGCCCATATGCCTCGAACATAAGTTTTCCTTCTTGAATTAGCATTTCTGCCGCCTCCTTGTACTCATCTGGCAAGTGTTGTAACAGGGTTTCAAGTGTATCATAATGAGCCCTGTCGTATCTGGCTAAGAGTGCCTGTGTGTTGGAGATTCGCCAGACATTGGCCGCTTGAGCCGCCACCCTTTTCCCTGATGCTTCTAGCACTTTGGATTCCTTGTCAGGGGGAGGAGCATCATCCGTGGTTTGCGAGTTCGCTCTTTTACGAGCATTGGAAACAACTAGCGAGTCCAATGGCAACTGTCCCTTGATATAGGTAGGGTCCCCAGGTGCTGGTTTGTATTTCTTTTCAATTCTGGGGTTTACCACTCTGGCCCTTGTGGTCTCCTTAAAGATGTCTCCAGTGTGTTTCAGGACACCTTTTAGCATGGGTAGCGTTTTGACAGTTTTTTCTGAGGTTGAGAAGGTGTCAAATAAAAAGTCCACTTCAACAGGGTCAGCATGGAGTTGGACATCGTGATTTTTTGCTGCCCTCTCAATAAGTGCGTTGAACGCAGCCGTGTCTTGTGGTTCCCCTGGGTCAACAGCGTCTGTCCAGTGTTCAGTTTGGTCTGACAGGATAATTTTATTCCTCATCGTAAGCATCCCCTACATCCACATCTGTATGTGTGGGTGAAGGAGCAAGCTCTCGTCCATATGTTTGCAGAGGTTCAGAAAGAAGAGGTGATGTTGCAGAATCCCTTTTTTTCTTTAATGGAATTTTATATGACTCCATTGGCTGTTCTGGGACGATCTTTCGCTTGTGAGTGGAAAGTCTACTAGTTTCAGCGTCGATGAATTGCCTCGGTTGGTCTTCCTGGAGAGGCTGTCGATGCTATGTGGCCTCTTCAGTAGTTGCAGGTTTCTGCCCCATGGACACCTTTTTGGCCGCTTCAATGGCCGTGTGTGGGGGGGAACGCATTAGGTGTTACTGGTGGCAGCTGTATAAACTTAATCGGTGCCGATGCTTTCGGAGTCTGACTGTCTTTGGGGGCGGAGCGGCCTTCGATCAGACAGCTGTAGCTTTTCCCTAATGCGCTGCAGCGAGTCCGACACTTGCTTAGAGAAAGAGGCGGATGGTTGTGTCAATTTGATGGGAGCTTTAGAGCCAATGTGTGTTTTGTGCTCAAGGTCCTTGCTGACTTTTGCTTTGTCGAGTCGACGCTTCGAGTCCTTTATTTGTGTTTACGGTCTTCGGCGCCGACTTCTTTGGGTCGATGTCCTTGACCTGTTTCTTCGGTGCCCCGGATTTCGGCTCGACACCCTTTAGCGACCTCTCTGATCCGATCAAACTTGTACTTTCGGTTTCGATTTCGTGTATGGTGCTTTCGGTTTGCTGTGGAGTAGTGTGGCTCACTGGTTAGAGGCGGCAGACCCGGGAGCAGAAGTTGGCCCGGGACCAGGGTTCAATTCCCGACGTGGCAGGTCGTGGACTTGGGTCAGCGGACTCGATAATTCTCACTTCGGTGCTTACTCTTATCAGGGGTTCCACTCGGCAACTCTGGGCATTAGCTTGCCTAATCTCCACAACGGCCCCATCAATTCCGGGGATGCCTGGCTCCACCTTGGGGACTCCCAGCAGGGACCATCCCACAGGGAAAGCCAGGACGGGTTCCCCAGAGTTATACAGTGCCAGGAAACCTACGGACGGGTAGCAGTGCGCTTTACAAGCTCAAATACATTTACATTTATAGATGTCTTTGGTTTCGATTGGTCAACCGATGGCTCTTTAGTAATGTCTGTAGCCAGGCCTTGAAGCGAGGCTGTAGAGCTATGCGTTTGATCTTGGGTAAGGCCTTGTGGCGATCCCTCGACCTGAGCCTTATCGAGTGTGTTAGTGTCGGCCCCCATACCAGCGGGCGGGCCTAGCTCCTCACTGGAGCTATCTTCTACGGCCCCAAGGGCCTCATCGTCGTCTCCTACCTAGTCGACGTCGTAATTTTCGACAATCTCCTCATCTTCTGCGTCATAACTGGAGTCTACCTCCGACACAGGTTCCGAGGGGTTCTGTTGAACTTCCTGCTCGACCCCTTCATTGTCCTCAGCATCGAAGATGTTGACCGGGTCAGGCGCTGTGTGCTGTGCTTCCTTAAGCACCGTGCGTCGAAGGCAAAGTGTTTTTTTGGACCGGAACCGAGAACAAGCCATACAGCTGACTTCATCGTGATCCGCACTTGTTGCACACCGGGTGGACGGCGATGTGAGGATACTTGGAGTTGCAAACGGGACATCTCTTGAAGGGGCTCCGTTCCATTTTCGTTCGTCGATAAGGCCTCTGGCGCCGACCGAGCCTTTGGAGCTGAATAGCCACGCGACTATTTTTTTGACGTCCGGCTCGAAATCGAGCAGGAACGAGTAATCTGCACCAATCGCAAAGACAATACCGACGATACCTATAGGCCTTTTGGCCAAAAATTAAGTTTATCGATTCCGAACTTGAGTTAACAAATATACATCTGAAAGAGACTCGTGGAGGTAGCACCAGCGATGAAGTGAATCACAAAGACAAAATATTCTGAAAAGGATTCTTTTTATTGAGTTTTGTTTTTTTGGGGTGCACAGGACAGCCAATGCGTTTCGCTCCCCACCTTGGGAGCTTCGTCAGGGCAGAATCAAAAAGAATATTCACACAAGTTGCAGTTGGTCCAAGTCAAACAGGCAATATTCAAATCAATCAAGGTCCCGATATGCACGCAATATACAGAAATAACGAAATCGCAAGCTATTGTTTATATGACTATAGTTGTGGCGTCGACCAATTTGTATAGGTTCCGATTCAAATTATTGTATGCAGTTAGAGGCAACAGATATAAGGGGTTCCAGACGAAATGAATCCTTAGTAGAGATGAGGTTTTTCAAAGGAGGAGAGGAAGGGGCAGACCTGGATACGTCGCCACAAACACTGGTTCTCCAAAACGAATAACACCCACAGCAAGTCCCCCGCAATAGACGCCAACGCGAATATACATCCGAACACAATGAATGAATGAATGAATGAAATACAATTTATACTGCGCAACTAAAACCCGAAGGCATCAAGGCGCCTAACAAAACAAATCAAAAACAGAAAGGCAGAACACAACTACAAATATGCCTCGCGAAAAGCCGGGTTTTCAGAGCCTTTCTAAATGACTGCATGGTGGGAAGGGACTTAAGTTCCACCGGAAGAGTATTCCACGACTTGGATGCTAGGGTAGAAAAAGCTTTGCCACCCCATTTAGCTCTACGGGTGCGTGGAACTGATAACAAAAACTTGTTGGTGGAGCGCAAGTTCCTAGAGGGGCTATAGAGGGACAGGATCCCAGTAGAACTGCCTCTAGCCAAGGCCCCATGCACAGAGTTTTAAAAAGAATACGATCTTCAATGGGGAGCCAGTGTAGCGATTTTCTGGCAGAGGTGGCCGAGGCACGACTGGGCAGATCTAATACAAATTTGGCTGCCGCGTTCTGGACCAACTGCAGGCGCTGCAGCAGACCCTTGTTTAGTCCCGCATACAGCGCATTGCAATAGTCCAGACGGGAGCCAATAAGTGCGACCACGACTTGTTTTCTCGCCTGCTGAGAGAGATAGTGTCTAATTTTCCTCAGTACATAGATTATACCCCAGCAGGTTGCAACTGTTCTATTGACCTGTTGACGCATGCTGAGGGTAGGATCAATAAGAACTCCTAGATTTTTGGCCAAAGTGGCAGGGACAGGACAGGCTCCCAGTGAGTCCGGCCACCAGTTCGCCGACCATATCTCTTCCTTTCCTCCGAACACCATGACCTCCGTCTTCTCCCCATATAGTTTCAATGAATTGTGAATCATCCATTGAGCGACTGCCTCCATACAAGATCTAAAATTGGAGGCAGTCGTGCTGGCAGGCTGGGAGAGAGAGACGAGGATCTGGGTGTCGTCGGCATAGGAAAATACCTCCATCCAATGGCGGAAAAAAACAATCTGAGGATGGAGGGGATGCCCATGCGCACTGTAGCCCAGGGGAGGAGCCACCTATCTTGTGATACTTCGAAGACTCTTCCTGGACAACAATGTGCAATCATCCGGACCCAACACTAGGCGGCGATCTATGCACAGATATGAATTCAGCAGCCCACATGCCTCGAACACTCATTACTCACCTTATGGACAAGGTTTAGATGAGGGGTGTAAGAAGAGCAAGCAGAGTTAACTAGCGTGAACACATTTTCCAAGATAGCAGTTTCATAGTACTCCAGACTGTTCAAGAGACTTAGGAACTAGCAGAGAAAGAACTAAGCGTGGCAAGATGGAATTAATACTGGTTGGCCTTTGTGTGCTTCCGATTTTACTTACTAAAAGACATACATCTAGATTACGCAGGAATAGACTGGAAGTATTGACTTGGAGCTTGATGTCCGTGGTTTTGCTTGGTGTTCAGTGACATACAGCTAGGCCTTTCGTTCCCTAATCACCTTTAGGTTCATAAGGATGCACACCTCGTACAACTTCGAAATCATGTGCCAAACAGCAGCAGATGACTTTGTGGGGATTTGTCACAGTTCCCGGTTTCCGATCATACATACAAGGCTTAAATCATGTAGTTCTTTGGGCCCTTTCACGTTGGAAAAAAGAATTGTGGAAAGAAAAAAACTAAAAGACTAAGAAAACATTGGGAGTGAACTCCGGATCTGTTTACAAGAATGGAACGGATGTCAGTGGTGCTTAAAAGGGGGTTTATGTGTCACTTCGTCATCGGACAGTTTCCCAGTTACAGTCTATACCTGGGGATATTATAAGTGTGAAGAATCAGCAGTTAAAAAACATCCACCAGAAAACTGCCACTTTCTTTGAGAGGTGGTGATTATTTATTCTATGTGAAGGTTTTAAACGTGGATCCACTAGGTAAGATTGCACATGCGAGTAACAGTGATAGGACATGGAACTTTCTGAGACAATGTTTTATGATATGATGGCACAATATAAAAGAGTATGCATGAGGAAGATACTATTTTTTCTTAACTCCCGGGGTCTGGGTGGTCATGTAGGAAGGAAGTATGAAAAGAAAGTCCAAAAAAGATCTGAGTTGGCCACACAGCCTCTAAAGTATTTTGGCGGATTGGTTGTCAAAATCAAATTCAGGAGGGTTGCACCATCCCAATCTTTCACTCAACAAATATATCCTCCTCTTGCTAAACTGGTCAGAAAAGGAATAGATTAAAGCAAGTCAAACCACATTTGACTGCCCTGCGTTCCTAGAGTTCAGAAAATACTGATGTAGGGTGGGCCCAACAATTGAAGCTCACATGGCCAAAATGGGTAAATTTTGATGGCATAAATTTAATGCCACCTAGCTGCATTTTTAGACCTTTCCAGTCGTAGGAGACAGGCCCAGAGTATGCAAGGAGGTATGGTTTTTATTGGGAGAAGCGTGGGAACAGAGAATAGTACAACAAGTGGTACTTTCATTTAAATATTTGGAAAGAAAGGACACATTTAGTAACTGTCCTCTATCTCAATAGTACAGGTAAACCCCGAATTCAGAGTCACACAAATCACCTCTATTTCTAAACTCTGTATCTTTGGCACATTTAAAAAACACACAGGTTTTCCTACATATCAATTTTTAATTTAATAGATTTGAGACCATATTCACAGAAGCACAGTCCATACACATTGAACAATCATTAAGTGCAGCTCAGTTGTTGGATACAGAGCCTCCAGTGTTTTTGAAAAACCAACATGCACTATATACTCCTGCGACCAGAGGGGCTGATTGATGCAATAAGTTACATTAGTAAACCGGTCATCAGGGCAAAAAGTTTTACATTAAAAATACTTGAGCATCGCTATTTTTCAACTTTAATTTTTTTTAATTTCAACAAGCGTTTTATTTATGTAAACAATGAAGGTCTACACAAATGGCCTTTGATGAATTTTCTCTTTTAAAAAATGTATAGCTTTCTGGGTTTAACTATTCACACCTGTTACTTACAGCGGGCCTTTCTCCCATCACCTTTTGTGTGTGATATAATGCCCCAAGTGGTCAAGAGGATGCCCAAATGTGGGTCCTTTGCTCACTGCGCCACTGTAACCAAGCTATACCTGAATGAGGAGTACCAATAAGAAGAAGTGTTGGGATGTTTTTGCTCAGGGACGACCTGGCCTGGCAGTTCAGACTGGACTGTTTTTACTGGAGCAGGTCAAGACTAATTTGCATATGGCTGGGTACAAACTGGGGTAGCATGGAGGGCAAAAGAACGATGGGCAGGAACACTACCAAGCAATTACCAGTGGTTAGACTAACTGCAAGCATTCCTTGCATCACCTTGTGCGTGATATTACACTAATGGTACGGTAGGTCTGTTTATTCTATTTGAGGCTTCCGAAACTCTTTTTAAATGTGGAAAACATCACAGTTATTCAACACAGGACTATACTTACAGGTTAACATCAGCCGTTCAGACAAGCAAAGAATGGATATAACTAGCTCTTAATTCAACTAACCTAAATCTGCTAGGTGATATTGGTTGAGAGGCGCGAGTAGGATTGAATCTCACACTAACATCACACTTCTTTCCATACGGAAGCCTGTGGCACCACAACATTCTTCACTAGCCAAGAAAAACTGACTAAAGATTACACATTTTTACCAAGAAAGTAGATCACATTTTCTTTTCTTACTTCGGTCATGAAATGTCTTTCTTTTATATGAATAAAAGACTCCCACAGTGTAAAACAATCAGTTTGTACTATAGTCTGGATGGATGCTGGTCACAAAAGGTGCAAATTATATTTCGAGTTCTTCATGACAGAAAATAATTAACAGTTCAATCTATAAATGGGTTTTTGATTGTTAGGGAAGAGAGATGGAGTCAACTTGAATTTCTTTTTAAATTTTATTTATTTATTTTGTATTTAAGAGGTATTATATAGCGCTGGCTGGACCCAGGAGTATCAGAGCGCTTTACAAGGTGTTTCAATACAGGTATAATGTGTATAAGCACAGACAATGGATTAATAAAAGAGCAAGTCCACGTAGGATACATGACATCTAGATAAAAAAGTAAAAACAATTGCTAGACACTATGAGAAATACAATATAGCGGTCACAGTTTGGTGGGAAGCCACACTTAAGTATACAAAAACATGCAAGAAAAACTGACTGTCATGGGGAGGTGAGGTGATCAGATTGAAGGAAAGGGGGTTGGGCAGGCGGGTGGTCAAACAGCATATGCAGAGGCTGAATACAGTCATCTACATTAGATGGATGCAATAGTCTCATTAAGCTTCAAATCACATCTTGGGTTCCAAATTGTTCCCATTCCAGGGTCTTTATTATACCAGTGGAAGAGAAGCTGGTCTTACAGTCAAACTCTGGCTTGGTGAGCACATTGATCAGTTTACCATGTAGCCCGTTGTCTCCGTCCTCGACATCTGAATCAAATAAGTTTAACTTATTTTTAATACTTTACTGCATCTACATCAGGTTTAGATAACTTGCATATTTGTGTGGTAGTTGGCAATAACATCTTGCTATGCTGTATATCTTTATGCTGGTTTAGGATTGTGTTACACATTATCAACAAAGTCTACATAGTAATAACATTGAGACATTAAAAGGCTTTTTTGCTGGCACCAGGAGCGGACCCACTCAAGCTCGACATGGGGCACTAAAAGGTTCCCTGTATAGCGGTATTCAAAGAAAGCTTGTCCCAGTTAAGTTTTTTTTTTCTTTTCCAGCATGCTTCCTATGCTCCAGAATCGACAATTTCTACAGTCCTTACGGCTGTCAGGACTAAACAATTTCACAACTCCAGTGCATAGTATTTATTTATATAGGTCGTAGCAATACCACTACTAGTTTTTACTAGTTTTCACTACCTTTCATATTACTTGGTCAATAAGTGATGCCCTTTAAAAAAAAAAAAAAAAAAAAAAAAAAAAGAAGAATACAGTCTAGTGTGGATGCTAAGCATCATTTTCTGATTGCTCGTATTTTGATGGTGAAACAAGGACTTTCCCTGTTGTGGAATTAAGCAAGGGCCTCCACAGATTATTTCCCCGACAAAGTTCTATTGTGCCTAGATGAACCGACGGTATATGTTCTAATCGAGATTACATTAAAATTCAATGCAAATCCAAAGGACATCTGGATTTTAAAGCAACTCTACTAAAAGCATAACCGAACACACACTCATGCCACAAATTCTATGACAAGCCAGATATGGTAGATATAACAAAGTACCCTGCTTTGAGTCCACTGTGGTCATAGAGCATCCTATGATACGCTCTACAAACAAAACAAGGTCAAACACTTCTCAAAATCAATAGATTTTCGGCACTAATGCAAAGAAGCTGGCTCAACCCCAATGTATAGGTCTCTTTCTTTATAACTTAACTACCGATGTGAGCTGAGTAGCGTGTACCTTAACATGTAGAGTGTACTTCAGTTCTTAGTCCAGGAATATCAAGGATGTAGGTCTACACATCAAACTAAGAATCAAGTTATAGAACATTTTCTAGATATTTGTTTTAAGGTCGATCAGCATTTTCATTCATTTTTGTATGGTAGGTGCAACTGAATGGTGGAGTGTGCAGAACTCCGTTCCATCATTTACACCTGTACAACAGAAATCTCCTCTTTCACTCAAACTGCTAGAACCAAGAACGAGTATTGCCCTTGAATCCAAGTGCAAAAGCAGGAACAGCTCGGACAACCTGGAAAGCCAGACCACTAACAATATATTCACGGTTTTTTCTGCAGTTTTAATGTTAATCGAGGTAAAGATTGAGATGTACCACCATTCATTTTGAGAACATTAACTTGATTACGCAGCAGTTGATTTTGGCGAAAGGCTTAAGTGATCAAATGAGCCAGAATTAAATTTAAAGTAGAATTACCTTTATTTAAATGCAGGGTTTCAAATCATACTTTATAACTGTAAATGTACTTGAACTACACAAGCACATGCACATTATCTACAAATACACGAACCAACTGAACAGTGCCAATACATTTGCAACTATTTAACCATTTATTTCAGCACATCTGTTTAAGTCTGGGTAAAACGTACACTACATAAGTTCAATTGTCGAACTAAAAAAATAATCTAAAAAATGATTAAGTAATGCGTTATAACAGCTAAAAGAACACATTTATTTCTTTGTGTTGGGGCAATTGACAAACAAAGTAGCAAAAAGCTCTGTGTTTCTAAGTCCCCAAAGCTTGTGAGGGTATTTGAAAAAGCTGAGAGCTCAGACAAGGAGGGGTAAAAACATAAAACTATATTTGTACTCCATAACGGCATACGGAGCTTATATTTTTAAAGTAAAATGTACATGTATGCAAAGACCAACAGAAAAGACTCCTACAATGAGTATTTAATGAATGGCTAAATATTGATCATTTGCTCATGCTGTCAATTTTAGATTTATGCATCCTTAACCATAGCCTATAAAACTATAGTACCATGCAGTTGGAAAGTCATTGCCTCCCACATTTTCAGTTACAATGTGTGCAACTCATTTCAAAAGTTTTGATCTACCCAATTTATGGCCTCAATCCATTTCAACTCGCTCCCAATCGGTTTCTGTCCCAGTTTTCATATTACAGACCGGGTTCCCAGTTATTTAAGACGTTCTTCTAGCTTCTTCTATCACATGTCAAGGTCCCACCCAAAGCTTCATTTCACATTCTACTTTACAACAGAATTGAGTTCCACAAAGAAAATCTAAACGTAACCATACAGGTTAGAGCAACGGTGTAATGGATATTAACAAGTTCTTTTTGTTTTCTATATACGTGGGGTGTGTGTAAATGTGCACAAAAAAAGCCTTCAAGAAATACACTTTGCCCCACTTGCCTTAAATTACCCTTTCCACCATAATCAAGGCATGTTTTTGTACTATAACTATACAATTATAATGTAATAAATGCTAGAACATGACTACTTAGCCATAATGTGGATGCCAGTGTATTCTAGTTGGATATTACTTTACATGTTTACATGACCCCAATCACATTTCCCATCATAGCATACGAGAGGCGTTTCAAGCTTCCATTACAGTGAATTAGGCACCATTAATTTGCTTGAAACATTTGTTTAGTACAGTGACGAACACAAACAGTTTGCAGATACAATCATTTAGAAATGCAGAACAAGCTTTTAGATGGACTTTATCTGGGCCAAAATAAGACATTACACCTAAAAGCCTGTAAGCCTTACATCAATAACAATGTACATGCTAGTCGCAGACTAGTTGCATCTCAAAAATGTTAGCTAATTTTTTCCTCATCAATTAAAGGCTGAATATCAAGGCTATGAAGAGAAACAGTGTTTGAATTCTAGGTTTAAGATAATCATATGAAGTAACTAACACTAAGGAAGAAGAGTGTGCATGGAAAGAGAAACAGTACGTTGAGGAGCAGAATACCAGGAAACAGAGTGACGAAATACTAAACCCAATTTCTGTGCTGGGTAAACAAAACGACAGAGTTGAACAGTTAAAGGCCAAAAATGTGTCTTAAATCTTTACCAAGTTTTCGTTTGGGGCAAAGCAGCACCTCAATGCACAAGGTTATTCTCACTGGAGGCGAGAACGTTTTACCAGCGTAAAGGCAACTGAATTCCAGTATGAGTAGAACACCAAGATAATTTCAGATTGTGAATATGGAAATATGTGCCTGCTCAGCTGCCGGGATGCTCCCAGCACTATACAAATAGCATAACCAAAATGTATTTAGCTACCCGGCTCCGCTGCTGTTGGTGCCGCTTCTTCTTCTTGTGGTTCTTCCTCAGGAACAGGGGTTGCATCTTCTTCCTCACACAAACCATTTTGGTGACTGGTATTTGCACTGTCAAAGTAGCCACTCTGGAAAACTCTCTCAATTATTTCTTTAAGGGTTTTGTCTGCAAAAGGATGTAAACATGCATTAGATTGACATATTTCAGTTTGTATCCAACAAATTAAAAAAAATGGGAAGTAATAATTTGTTATGGCCTACGAAATGGACGCAGACCTTTTCCAGAAAGGAGCCATCAATACATTTGTGCATGGCTAGTCTACCATCACTCTGAAAGGGCAAATGTTCATGCATTCAAAGTAACATTTCCATAGCTCAAAAAAATTCTACCAGAGGACCCAAATTTTCTGTTCACTTTGAAATGGTGCACGATAAAGAATACAGTCCGATCATTTTATGCACCAGTGACTCTGAAAACATATGAAGTAGTTAGTGAATTCCGCATACAATGTGGTGGTACATTTTAGTCAGCTAGACTCTAAAAAGCTGACCTACTCCATAAAAAATGCACAAAACTGAATACAATATCTAGAAGTAGGCAACAATAAGCCACAGACAATTACACGCTTATTCCAACTGTAGTCACATTCCATTTTCTAAGCCAGTATCTAAAAATAGTTTCCCATCAATTAGACTGCACCAACAAAAACCCTTTTAGCAGTCAGCAACCAAATACGGCTGAATTAGAAAATACCGGCAACGGGCCCGGCTGAAATGCTGAGTAAGCTTCTGTGTGCAACTCCACTACAGTCAAAGACAGAATAGAAGGGCAGAGACAAATTTAGTTACAGTTCAGCTGTGTCAAAGACAAATCAACTGCTAATCCTAATTAAGTAACCAAAAATGAAAACAGTCAATGAATCAACCACAGATCGGTTCCTTTTTTAAGAACAGTGTCAAGCGTTTTACACTTACAAGTTGTTCCGCAAACCGGCTTCTCCTTAGCTTCCAGAAGGTCCCACAGATGAATAGTCGCTTGGTCATACTGTTCATTTAACCTGAAAGTTGAAAATAAATAAATAAATTGGCTAATCCAAGTATACCTACAAGTACAACAATACATTGGAGTTAAACAAAAAAAAAAGTCTTACTTTCCCCCAAACAACTATTTATAAAGTTTTATATAGCGCAAACTTTACCCTGGAGGGTATGAGTGCGCTTTACATTTAGGATTGTTGCATTAAAAGTTACATCAGTTACAAGAGCATAGTAAAGTACAGTACACAAAAACAATTTTGCGAGAATTCGTAGGGGGAGGGAGAAAGGAGTCATAGCAAGGAGACAATGCAGCTGTGTGATAAAGTGCCATCTTACTTGCATGGTATGCCCCCACTTTTTGCTGAATTGCTGATGTACTGTGACTGAGTGTGCCCTAGGCTCCTGCCAATCAGGTGCCCAGGGCAGGTGTTCCTTCCCTACAACTGCATTGAAGCCTAAACCTAATTGGCATCTCTGGCCACATGTCAGCCCCTGGTAAATGGTACCCTAGGTACCCTAGGTACCCAGGACACGGACAAGAGAAGGCCCCCAAGGGCTGCAGCACTTGTTTGGCCACCCTTAGAGGACCTGTACCCTGACACTGGCTGCAGGCTGACTGTTTTAGTGCAGAACTAAACAGAGTCGACATGGCACACATCCCTGTGTGCCATGCCCACAAACACACTGCACTGACATACCTCAGTCGCCCCTCTAGCTGGGTGAACTATGGCAGCGGTGAACTATGCCAGTGGTGTGGGCACAGGTGCATGAGCCCTGTGCCCCTACAGTACCCTGGGCTATTCCTGGGTGCTGTAAGTGCAGTGATGCCATTAAGAGTGTATGGTGCTAGAAGGTTCACATTACGAACTCCACAGCACCATAATGGCTACACTGAAGACTGGGAAGTTTGGTATCAAACTTCTCAGCACATTAAATCCACACTGATGCCAGTGTGGGATTTAATGTAAAGTGCATTATAGAGGGTAACAGAGTTTCCCCCTGAAACTAACCCTCAACCAGCGTCCTGACTGAGAGGCTGCCTAGGCTGTCACCCAGCAGACATGTTGCTGGATCCCTGGGTAGAGAGCACTCCGCTCTCTTGGGCCCACAGCAATGCACAACCTGGGACGAGGTGCTAGTTCTCCTCCCCCAGGTTGGGCCGGGAGAGCTTCAAAGGCATGCCACCTTTGTGAGCTTCACCAGGCCACTTGCTGTACTCAGCAACTGGCCCCCACCGGTTCTGACACCCACTCTGGCGAGAAGACAGGCAGGAAAAGGGGTGTGCCAGCCTCTGCCAACCCCACCCCTCAGGTGAGGGGAGGCAAGGTAAAGCACAACTCCGGGCTCTCGCTATTTTGAGAATGGGGAGCCCTACCCAATCAGAGCTAGGCTCCTGCCCCCCTCCCACTGGAGGGGCAGGATAGGGGGTGTACTCACCCCAGGACAGTGACCCATTGGTCCCTGCCCTTGCCCTACCTGTAATGCCCCTAAATTTAGTATTTAGGGGCACCCTATACATTCGTTCCTCAGATCACGATTTTAGAACAAGAAGAAGAAAGACTACCTGCTGTGCAGCTGCTAACAAGAGGACAACACCAACTGACTTGGCCCCCTGCCCTACAGGCCTGCCGACCCTCTAACCTGCTCCTGCTAAACCCCAGCATCTCCTGTGGTCAGTAATCTCGAAAACCCCGGAAGACCGGACTGCCTTGCTCATCTAAAGACTAGGACTCCCACGAGCAGTGGTTGTGCTCAAACAGCAACAGCCCCGGGTGCCAGCCAGGAACCGTGAATCCAGCACACTCTGTCCACTCAGGCCGGGCTCGGCGGCTGCAAAGACCACAAGGCCGTCCCCCCGGCGACTTAAAACGAATCCAGCACCCAAGGACCCTCCTCGACGCTCCTGACAACGCCTGCAGCCTCACAACCAAGGACCCCTCCAACCGCGACCAGCTGAGTAAGATTTCCCGACACCAAAAGACACCCGTGCACTCGGCGCCCCACTGCTCCCTGTGGACAACTCCTGGGTGGCTACCTTCCCAACTAACCTCTCGAAGTCGTGGTAGCACCTGAAGAATCTCCGTCCCAGAGCTTGCAGCCTTTGCTCGTCCTGCAGCTTTCCCATTGAAATACATTGGGCGCCCGGAGGCCCAAAAGCACCCTGTACCAAGCCGCCCAAGTGCCACTGGAAGTGCAGTATCTGTCCTATCCTACTTCCCCACAAGCACGTTGTAAGTGACCAGGAGCTCAGCTCCCACAGCCGCGTGGTCTGCCTGCTAACAGCCACCAACCAAGGGCCCCCTATCTTCCATAGGATAACATTGGGCCTACTCTCTGCACCCGGCTGCCCCTGTGATGCTGAGGGTGTAACGACTGTACCTACCTGACCCGGGGAGACCCCATAGTCTTACCCCAGAACCTTAACTCTGCCAGCCGAGTACTTGCCCAAAAACTTCATTTTCTACATAGGGTAACATTGGCTAGGTCTCACTTGGAAACACTTCTAAGTGTCGAGTTTTGCAGCTTTAAAATATTCACTAAAAATCAGGCGATCAACCAAAACGAAATTATTCACCTGTTAACAGGAGAGATCCCAGCGCTGTATCTTTGAGCCCAGTATAGAACGTAGTGGTCCCAGTACTTTATATCAACAGTGTAAATGAAGAACAATACATTTATATAATAATCAATGAATCAAAAAGAGTTAAATAGTGCTCAAGTGTTATTTAATCACACTGAACACATGATGCACATTTTTCAAAGAGATATTCTGCAGAAAACATTAAAAAGGATCATTGGTGTGCACTTCCATAGACTTAGAGTCTCCTGGCATGGGACCGACAACCACACAGCGCCCTGTCTGTTATAGTACCACATGAGTCATGTGGTCCATGGGAACCTGCAAATGCTCCCATCCTAGTGGTACAGAAACATCTCATGGTGGCATGCTGGGGTGTTCCAGTCAGGGAACCCACCAGAAGCTGGTTGTTTTTCAGGGGGCATCACCCAGATGCCCTCAGTGCATTTTTCATTAAACCTCACACTGATATCAGTGTGGGTTTAATGTGCTGAGAAGTTTGTTACCAAACTTCCCAGTTTTCAGTAAAGCAATTATTTTGCTGTGGAGTTCGTATTTATTTATTTGTCTTATAAAACGCACTATGTAAATTGATACTTGTATAGCGCACTACTCACCCGCAAGGGTCTCAAGGCGCTTGTACGAATACCGCTGTGGAACCCATCCTGGCTTTCCCTGTGAGGTGTCCACTCCTGGGCACCCCCAAGGTGGAGGCCAGGCATCCTTAGCGTTGTGGGGGCCGTTGTGGAGATTAAGCAAGCTATTGCCCAGAGTTGTAGAGTGGGACTCCATGATTGGAATAGGCACCGAGGCGAGAATTATCAGGTCCGTGGAATTTTTGAGCTCAAGACCCGCGGGGAATTGAACCCTGGTCCCGGGCTAGACCTCTGCATCAGGGTCTGCCGCTCTAACCATTGAGCCACACTTCTATCATCTTGCAGGCATCCTGGCGCTAATGGCTCAAAAAAAGGGCGGAAAAGGGCTTGACAGGACAGCACAGACAAAATGCATTTACTTAGGAAACAGCCAAGTTTTAACCTTTTTTCTGAAGGGAAGGAGCTCCATAGTATGCCTAATCTCACACGGGAGCAAGTTCCACAGCTTGGCCGCGGCCACCTCAAAGGATCTGCCCCCTGATCTAATCTTCCTAAATTTAGGCACTCTCACCAGCCTAGCTGCCAAAGATCGCAGTAGCCTGGTTGGGGTATACCAAACGAATTTAGATTGCAGGGGTGGAGGGCCTAAGGCATAAGGCCTTGAATTGTACCCTCTGTCTCAACGGGAGCCAATGCAGTTTTGCCAGAGCAACCTCCTAGGAAGCCCCAGAACCAACCTGGCGGCCGCTGATTGCATTCTTTGGAGCCTATCCAGCAAAAAGCCAGGGGACTCCAACAATAGAGCATTACAGTAATCCAACCTACTGAGGATCGTGCACCTTGCCACTTGGGCACATGCCTGAAATGGCAGTAGAAGCAGGATCTTCCGCAAAGACCTCAATAGCAAAACAGCAGGCGGTCGTTTTTTTTTTACATGAGTCTCCATGCCGAGCTTCTGGTCCAGCATAACCCCTAAATTACGGACTGATTCCACCGGCCGCACTTTAGTCGCGGTCTCAGGAGGCCAAAAATTCTCTGGAAGCGGACGGGAGATCTTATTCCCAGCGCTAAAAAGCACCTCCGTCTTCCCAGCATTAAACTGAAGGAAGTTGTTCTTTAGCCAACGTGACGTATCCCGCAGACAGTTGTGGAATACCTCCACAGGTGTCGAAGCTTTAATAAGCGAGATTAAAGGTCTTAAATACAGATTGAAAAGAATGGGGCGAATTGCTGAACCCTGTGGCACCCCGTGTGGAACGTGAGAAAACGCTGATTGAAAAGGGGGCAAAGACACTGCCTGCTGTCTATCCTGCAAAAATGACTGAAGCCACCTCAGAGCGCTATCTCTCACCCCAGCATCATTTAAACAGCCCAGCAAGATCTCGTGGTTAACCGTATCAAAGGCGGCAGACATGTCTAACAGAATCAGAACCGCTGCCGGTCCCCTGTCTGCACGTCTTTGAAGTTCATCCACGGCGGTGACCAATGCCGTTTCAGTCCCATGAGCCGGCCGGAAAACAAATTTATCGTCCTCTAATAAGAGATGCTGTTCCAGATGTTTGGAGAGGGTTAAGCTAACCAAACGCTCGACAATTTTGGCTGGAAAAGGCAGCAGAGAGATAGGTCTATAATTCTCGGAACAATCTGGGTCTAAAGAAGGCTTCTTCAACAGGGGGGAAATCACAGCCTGCTTCCACTGAGCAGGAACAATACCAGAGGCAAGAGATTGATTGCAGATCAGGCGGAGAGTCGGAAATAGTTCCTCCTCAAACTCCTTACAAATCTTATGAGACACGGGGTCCAAAGGAGAACCAGAAGAGATCCCCTTGCTAGCCCACTGAAGGCGTCTTCCGTAAGAGGTAGAAACTCTAATAAAGGATCACCCAGCGACCAGACTAGATCGTTAATCTTATGTACCGGAAACCCATGTCCGGAGGCCGCAGGGCGACCGATCTCCGGGGAATCCTGCAAGTCCTCAATAATTAACTCGATTTTCTCCTTGAAGAATTTGGCAAGATTCTCACAAAGTTCCTGAGACGGGACAATGGAGTTCTTAGAGCACTCAGACTATTTAATACGTTAAAAATACTCCTGGAGCTATTGGTAGCGTTACAAATCAAGGAAGAGTAATAGGCAGCCTTAGATCTCTTATTCGTACTCTTGTATTCCACGATTTTACGCTTCCACTGCACCCTGTTAGATTCCTCATAATTACGCCTCCAACTTCTCTCCGCTTGTTTACAACCCCGCTTCAAGTTTTTCAGCGTGTCATTAAACCAAGGGGCAGAATTTTTCCCTTTGCAGCTGCGTACTTTAAAGGGGGCATGAGAATCCAACACAGACGTAATCCCTGTGCAAAGGGAGGCATAGTTCTCCTCAACTTGCGTATCCACAGCAAAACACTCTCCCACTTTAAACACCATGCCGGAAGGCTTCAATCGAACAAGAGCCTTCCAATCCCTGCACACAAACTCCTGAGGAGCCATTATCCGAGAACCCTTAATATTGACATAAAACTTAACGAGGGAATGGTCTGTCCAATCCATAGGCAGAATATCCCTCATAACCAGCAGGTCAGGGACCGTGAACACCAAATCAAGGAGGTGCCCCGCTTTATGAGTAGCTTCTGTGACTTGCTGATAAAGGCTGAAGCTTTCGCAAGAATGCAGTAAATTTAATAGACCTGCATTTAAAGAGCCATTAGACCAGAGGTTAAAATCCCCTAAAATGATCAGCCTGTGGTGGGAGGCAGCCATATTAGTAAGGGTGGCTAGTAGCGATTGTTGCTGTAGGACGCTAAAAGCCTCTGGGGGCCTATAGCATAAGATCCCAGTAAAAATAGTCCCAGAAAAGCTCTGAATTGATAGGCCCAGCAGTTCCGTTCCATCAGCCGGATCCAGGTCAATAGTTCCAATTTTGCAAGTTGCTTTATAAATAACCCCTACCCCTCCGACCCTTCCATTGGAACTGGAGAGATGTAGAAATGTAAAACCAGAGGGACACGCCCAGCCTGGGTCAACCAAACAATCAGAGCCAGTCCATGTTTCTGTCATGAACAGGACATCGAGCTCGTGTGCCTCTATCATCAGCTGCATCTCCACGCTGTGCCTTGGCAGGGACCCCACATTCAAAAGCACACACGTCAGTTTTCAGTAAAGCAATTATCGTGCTGTGGAGTTCTTAATGACAACCTCCCAGCACTATATACT